>NC_058523.1:177340688-179840688 GCF_904849725.1 Hordeum vulgare subsp. vulgare
GCACGGGAAAATGAATGCTAGCGGCTCTAGCGCGAGACACTCCTCTCTCCTCTCCTACATCAATTGTACCGATAAAAGCTTCCTCGGAGGATTCTTCCTCGGATAGAAGTTAAAGCTTTGCACGAAGATATTGGTGAGGAAGAGGTATTACGGACACTTATCTTCAACGAAGGTGGTAAGGCCTGCGTTCTCCACCAAGTGATAAAAGTCCTCATAAATTCCAGCGGCGCGTAAGAACGCGTCGCTTGGCCATTCGCACGTTCGAACTTCCGCGACTCGAGGGACCGGATACTTGGCCTTCTTCTCACTTCCATCATCCTTGGGGCCACGGCTTGACGAGCCTCTCAAGAACCTCCTCATCTTTTCCCTTTTCTATCTCTGAAATTTTCTGAATTTTTTAGTGATTCTAAGGAAAAGTGAATAAGGCTCAACGAAACTCGTAGCAACTACTCCAACAAGTGCCTAGAGACCATTTTACGCATCAAAACTACTTGGGACCAGCTAGAATCAGAATGCAAAGCTCAAGAACATGGTTACCAAGGCAGCAAAAATACGTGAAGTATAAGGCACTAGAGCAAAAACTAATTGGACCAATGGAGGAGTCACTTACCAAGGAGTAATTTCCCCAAAACAGTTTGGAGAACGGTGATTTGAGCAAAGAGATCGAAAATCCCAGCAAGAGGAGCAAGAACACGGGTTTGAGCTGCGAAACGATTTTTTTTGGAGGTAGGAGAAGCGGATGAGAGCAAGAATGAGTGGAGGGGGTGCCTGTGGGCCCCACAAGCCTGGGTGGCGCGGCCAGGGGGTTGTCTGCGCCCCTAGGGCTTGTGGCCCACTGGTGTGGCCCCCATACAGACTCTCTGTCCCAGTATTTTTCAAATATTCCAGAAAAAATCATACTAGATTTTCACAACGTTCGGAGAACTTTTATTTTCGGGGTACTTTTCTACCGGACGCTAAAACAGAAAACAGGGAAAACTAAACTAAATCTATCATTTTTCTTCTAAGCAACCTAAAGTGAAAGCTTGGAACAGAGGTTTGTGACTCCTTGATTCATCCATCTCATGGTCATCGAAAGAAATCCGTCAATGGGGTTGATCAAGTCCCCTCGACAAAACTTTCTCGAATCGCAAAAGAGAACGGAGAATTTTCAAAGTCACTAGGTCACCTCAATGGGGATGTGTATCTCCCCAACAAGCAAATCATACTTCATCTTGACACGAGGAATAGGGCATTCAAAGCTCCCAATAAGAAAGATGAAGTTTTTTGATAGCATTGATGCAATGTACTCGATATTGTTTCTTCGAAAAGTGCACCGTATGCTCATTACCGTTGACATGGAAAGTGACATTGCCTTTGTTGCAATCTATAACAGCCCCTGCAGTGTTCAAAAAGGGTCTTCCAAGGATGACAACCATGGCATCGTCCTCGGGAATATCCAAGATTACAAAGTCTGTTAAGATAGTGGTGTTAGCAACCACAACAGGCACATCCTCGCAAATGCCGATAGGGAAAGCAGTTGATTTGTCGGCCATTTGCAGAGAGATTTCAGTGGGTGTCAACTTATCCAGTTCAAGCCTACGATAAAGAGAGAGAGGCATAACACTAATGCCGGCTCCAAGGTCGCACAACGTAGTTCTAACGTAGTTGCCTTTAATGGAGCAAGGTATAATGGGCACACCGGGATCACCTAGTTTCTTCGGAGTTCCACCCTTGAAAGTGTAATTGGAAAGCATGGCGGAGATCTCAAGATCACGTATCCTCCTCTTATTAGTCACAATATCTTTCATGTACTTAGCATACGGAGACATCTTGAGCGTATCCATCAAACGCATCTGCAGAAAGACAGGTCTCATCATCTCAACGAATCACTTAAAATCCTCATCATCCTTTTTCTTGGATGGTTTGGGAGGAAAGGGCATAGGTTTCTGAACCCATGGCTCCCTTTCTTTACCATGCTTCCTAGCAGTGAAGTCATTCTTATCGTATCTTCTATTCTTAGGCTGTGGGTTATCAAGATCAACACTAGGTTCAATCTCCACATCCTTATCATTGCTAGGTTGAGCATCATCATGAACATAACTATTGATATTATCACTAGTATCATGTTCATCACTAGATTGTGTTTCAGCATCAGAGATAGATGCATCGTTTGGACTCTTACGGGTAGCAGCAACAGGGTTGCTAGCGTGCACATCCCTATCATCTTTCTTCTTCTTTCTAGGATGACCAGGTGCATCAATGCTAACTCCTTGAGAATCTTGTTCAATTCTCTTCGGATGACCCTCAGGATACAAAGGTTCCTGGGTCATTCTACCGCCTCTAGTAACGACTCTGACAGAATTGTCATTCAACTCATTGAGCAAGTCATTTTGAGCTTTAAGTACTTGTTCTACCTGAGTAGTAACCATAGAAGCATGTTTACTCAGAAGTTTAAGATCATTGACGTTTCTGTCCACACAAGCACTTAAATGACTAAGCATACAAGCATTCTTTTTCAATTGTCTGCTAACATAATCATTGAAACTCTATTGTTTGGCAACGAAGTTATCAAATTCATCCATGCATAAGCTAGTAGGTTTATCAAAAGGAATATCACTCTCATCAAACCTACGCAGAGAATTTACTTCTACTACCTGTATCGGGTTATCGAGACCATGGATCTCTTCGATAGGTGGTAGATTTTTGACATCTTCAGATTTAACGCCTTTCTCTCGCATAGATTTCTTGGCTTCTTGCATATCTTGAGGACTGAGGAATATAATACCTCTTTTCTTCGGAGTTGGCTTAGGAGGTGGTTCGGGAATAGTCCAAGCATTATCATTGCACAAGATGTTATTCAGTAGAATCGCAGCTTATTCCACGATTCGTTCCCTAAAAACACTACCGGCACAACTATCTAGGTGGTCTTAAGAAGCATCGGTAAGTCCATTATAGAAGATATCAAGTATCTCATTCTTCTCAAGAGGGTGATCAGGCAAAGCATTCAGTAGCTGGATAAGCCTCCCCCAAGCTTGTGGGAGACTCTCTTCTTCAGCTTGAGCAAAGTTGTATATTTCTTGCAAGGCAGCTTGCTTCTTATGGGCAGGGAAATATTTTTCAGAGAAGTAGTAGACCATATCCTGGGGCTACGCACACAACCAGGAGCAAGAGAAGTGAACCAGGTCTTATCATCATCCTTTAGCGAGAAAGGAAACAGCTTGAGCATATAGTAGTGGCGGATCATTTCCTCACTAGTGAATAGGGTGGCTATATCGTGCAGATTGGTATGATGGGCTACAACCGTTTCAGACTCATAACCGTGAAAAGGATCAGACTCGACCAGAGTGATTAACTCAGGGTCGATAGAGAATTCATAATCCTTATCGGTCACAAAGATAGGCGAAGTAGCAAACTTCGGGTCGTATTTCATCTTAGCATTCAGATATTTTTCTTTCCACTTGCGCATAAGTTTCTCAACATCATAGCTATCCTTACACACAAGAAAATCCTCAGCTATCTCTCCCTCCATAACATAGCGCGTATCAGGCATAACAGGCAATTCAGGCATAGTAGCAGGTTCTACTTCAATAGTATCAGCAGTTTCAGAAGTATCATCACATCTAGCAACAACTCTAGCAATATGTGTATCAAGGAATGCACCAAGTGGCAAAGCAGTATCAAGCATAGCATCATCAGGCATAGTATCAAGCATAGCATCATCATACATAGTATCAAGCATAGCATCATAAGCATCATGGGCAGCAGAAGTAGCATCATCAAGCACAGGCGACATATCAAGATTTCCAGCAGGAGGTGATGTCGCAAACTTACTCAAAATTGAAGGTGAATGAAGTGCAGAGCTAGATGGCAGTTCCTTACCTCTCCTCGTAGTGGAAGGCAAGATTTCAGTTCTTGGATCTTTCAGATTCCTCATAGTGATCAGCAGACGTCAATCCCAAGTGACTCAGAGAATATAGCTGTGCTTCCCCGGCAACGGCGCCAGATAAAGCCTTGATGTCCCACAAGCGTATGGGATCTCATCAGTTTTCGAGGGTAAAGTATCCAACCCAAATTTGTTGATTCGCCAAGACAGGAAGCGAAAGAATATTCTCAAGTATTAGCAGTTGAATGTGTCAGATTCAACCACACCTGACAGATTAGTGTCTGCAAGCAAAGTTTTAGTAGCAAGGTAGTATGATAGCAACGGTGCCATAAAAAGCCTTGTTGACGGGATGTTAGTGCCACTTACCTAGCCTCCCCGGCAACAGCGCCAACAAAGTCTTGCAACAAGTAACAACGGAGTAGTAAGGAGCAGCAGTAGCAGCAGCAACAAAGTAACAAGTAACAGCAGTAGCGACAGCAGCAGCAAAGTGGCCTAATCCTTTTTGTAGCAAGGGACAAGCCTAGGCAAAGTAACGTAGCGAGGACTAGTAGTAAAAGACTCGTAGGCAGTGGATCGGTGATGGATGAGTATGACGGATGTGATTCATCATGTAACAACTATAACATGGAGAGATATGTAACTAGCTCTCGTTCGTCAATCTAATGTAGGCATGTATTCCGTATGTAGTCATACGTGCTTAGGGAAAAGAACTTGCATGACATCTATTGTCCATCCCTCCCGTGGCAACGGGGTCCTAATGGAAACTACGGGATATTAAGGTTCTCCTTTTAATAAAGAACCAGACCAACGCATTAACACGCGGTGAATACATGAACTCCTCATACTATTGTCATCTCCGGGAGTGGTTCCGGATATTGTCACTCCGGGGTTGCCGGGTCATAACACATAGTAGGTGACAACAACTTGCAAGATAGGATCTAAAACACACATATATTGGCGACAACATAATAGGGTCAGATCTGAAATCATGGCACTTGGGCCCTAGTGACAAGCATTAAGCATAGCCAAGTAGTAGCAACATCAATCTAGAACATAGTGGATACTAGGGACCAATCCCCGTCAAGAACTAACTCGATTACATGATAGATCTCATCCAACTCATCACCGTCCAACAAGCTTACGATGAGATTACTCACGAACAATGAAGAGCATTTGTCGATGGAGAAAGGTTGATGATGACGATGGCGACGATTTCCCCTCTCCAGAGCCCGAAACGGACTCCATATCTGCCCTCCAGATGAAGAACAGGATGTGGCGTTGCCTCCATATCGCAAAACGCGATGAAACCTTCTCTCTGATTTTTTCCAGGCGAAACGGAAGATATAGAGCTGAGATTGGGGGCGATGGTGCCACGTGGGCCCCACAAGCCTGCATGGCGCGGCCATAGGGTGTGGCTGTGACCTTGGGCTTGTGGCCCACTGGCACGCTCCGGTGGATCTTTGCGCAGGTATTTTTCTTTTATTCCAGAAAAAATCTCCGTAAATTTTCAGGACGTTCCGAGAACTTTTATTTCTGCACAAAAACAACACCATGGCAATTCTGATGAAAACAACGTTAGTCCGGGTTAGTTCCATTCAAATCATGCAAATTAGAGTCCAAAAAAGGGCAAAAGAGTTCAGAAAAGTAGATACGACGGAGACGTATCAATGATCAGACTTGAGTTAGTGAATTTGGATCATGAACCACTCAAATGACTAGAGAGATGTACTTTTTGAGTGGGACTTTAGCAAGTAATTTGATTAGTTAAACTCTAATTATCTTGAACATAGTCTAAGTCCACTTTGAAATATTTGTGTTGTAGATCAATGGCTCACGCGATAGTCACCATGAATTTTAATACGTTCCTAGAGAAAGCTAAGTTGAAAGATGATGGAAGCAACTTTGTAGACTCGGCTCGTAATCTTAAGTTGCTCCTGCAAGCTGGGAAGAAGGATTATGTCCTTAATGTTGCGCTAGGAGATGAACCACCCGCTACGGCTGACCAAGATGTTAAGAACGCTTGGTTAACACGTAAGGAGGACTACTCAGTAGTTTAATGTGCAGTCTTGTATGGCTTAGAGCCGGGACTTCAACGTCACTTTGAGCGTCATGGAGCATTTGAGATGTTCCAGGAGTTGAAGTTTATCTTTCAGAAGAACGCCCGGATCGACAGGTATGAGACCTCTGATAAATTCTATGCTTGCAAGATGGAGGAGAATTCGTCTGTCAGTGAACATGTGCTCAAAATGTCTGGGTACTCAAACCGTCTAGCTGATCAGGGGATTGAATTCCCGCAAGAGGCTATCACTGACAGAATTCTTCAATCACTGCCACCAAGCTACAAGAGCTTTGTGTTGAACGATAACATGCAAGGGATGAACAAGTCACCTGGCGAGTTATTCGCAATGCTGAAAGTCGCAGAGTCAGAACTCCGTAAAGAGAATCAAGTGTACTTAACCAACTCTCGCAGTACTTCCTGGGTATTCGATACCGGTTCTGTTGCTCATATTTGCAACTCGAAATAGGAACTGCGGAATCATGTGATGGACTAGACCCAAACTATGAATGTAGCATATTGATCGTGTCATTTTATTGCTATTGTTTTCTGCGTGTCAAGTATTTTTTCCTATGACCATGAGATCATATAACTCACTGGCATCGGAGGAATACCTTGTGTGCATCAAACGTCGCAACGTGACTGGGTGACTATAAAGGTGGTCTACAGGTATCTCCGAAGGTGTCCGTTGAGTTAGTATGGATCAAGACTAGGATTTGTCACTCCGTGTGATGGGGAGGTATCTCGGGGCCCACTCGGTAATAGAACATCACACACAAGCCTTGCAAGCAATGTGACTAAGTGTAAGTAAGGGGATCTTGTATTACGAAACGAGTAAAGAGACTTGCCAGTAATGAGATTGAAATAGGTATGCTGATACCGACGATCGAATCTTGGGCAAGTAACATACCGAAGGACAAAGGGAATCACATACGGGATAATACGAATTCTTGACACTGAGGTTCAACCGATAAGATCTTCGGAGAATATGTAGGATCCAATATGGGCATCCAAGTCCCGCTATTGGATATTGATCGAGGAGTGCCTCGGGACATGTCTACATAGTTCTCGAACCCGAGGGTCTGCACACTTAAGGTTCGATGATGTTTTACTATAGTTGAGTTATATGTGTGGTTACCGAATGTTGTTCGGAGTCCCGTATGAGATCACAGACGTCACGTAGGTTTCCGGAATGGTCTGGAAACAATGATTGATATATAGGGTGGTTTCATTTGGTCAGCGGAAAGTTTTGAGCAATTCCGGCAGTTCACCGGGAGTGACGAATGGGTTCCGGGAGTTCACCGGGAGGGGCCCACCTATGCGGGAGTGAGCCCAAGGCACTAGGGTGGCGCCACAAGTCCTTAGTGGGCTGGTGGAGTTAGCCCAGAGGGGCCCATGGCGCCGCATAAGAAAATACCAAAAGAAAATAAAAGAAAAAAGGGAAAGAGGGAGGTGGGAAGGAAGAGGAGGACTCCTTCTTCCCAAACCGAATTGGAGGAGTCCTCCTCCTCCTCCTTTGGCCGGTGCACCTTGAGGCCTTGTGCCTCAAGGCTAGCCCCCCTCCCTCCTATATATATTGGTGGTTTAGGGCTGATTTGAGACACAACTTTGCCACGTGCAACTCAAACCTATACCACGTAGTTTTACCTCTAGATCGGATTTCTGCGGAGCTCGGGCGGAGCCCTGCAGGAGTAGATCATCACCACCACTAGAGCACCGTCACACTGCCGGAGAACTCATCTACTTCTCCATCTTGCTTGCTGGATCAAGAAGGCCGAGATCATCGTCGAGCTGTACGTGTGCTGAACGCGGAGGTGCCGTCCGTTTGGCGCTAGATCGGAACGGATCGTGGGACGGATCGCGGGACGGATCGGGACGGTTCGTGGGACGGATCGCGGGACGGTTCGTGGGATGGATTGCGGGACAGTTCGTGGGACGGTTCGAGGGACGTGAAGACATTCCACTACATCAACCGCGTTTCTTAACGCTTCCTGTTGTGCGATCTACAAGGGTACGTAGATCCAAATCTCCTCTCGTAGATGGACATCACCATGATAGGTGTTCGTGTGCATAGGAATTTTTTTGTTTCGCATGCAACGTTCCCCAACAGAAGAGTGGCTCACCCAAAGTGGAGTATGAGGGAGCAATCAACTAGTCTTCATCGAGCCAACGCAATCAAGAAAGGTGATCCATCTTGAGAAGTCAAGATCGTCATCATCTAGCTCAAGTGAACTATGTTCAAGGTATACATTTGCCCTTGATAGGTTTTCTATTTTATCGGTCTCACGGTGGTAGTTGGGAGACCGGGTTATAGGATCGATTGTCGTACTATCAAGGGGGCTCTCAAGTGAGTAGCTTGTCTGTATCATTCGTTGAGAGCTCAAACCATTTGCATCATTTCATCATCTTTATTGGTTCTTGTTTGGTGTCACTCTTTGTGAGTTTTAGAGCTTATGGTCATCTTTATGACAAGCTCGAGTTCATCGAAAACGGAGTCCATATGCATCTTCTATGACATCTTCGATGTTGAAGTTTTTGTCGGTTCTTCATTCCTAGAGGTTTCATATCTCTATATCATTAGCATTTTCATACTGCCTTTTCTTAATATAACCATTCGTTGTTGGATATCTCTTGTCGTCTTGAATCAAACAACCTTGAGTTTGCTCAATTTGGAGCTCATTTGGAGAAGTTATGGCAGTTCTGGTGTTCCTGCTTTCATGTGTTGCCTTTGTCCTAGCCTGAAAAGACCCAAGTGGTAGTACCGCTACCAGGAGCAGTACTACCTCTTATCAACGGTAGTACTGCCTTGGTGAGCTGTATTGTCTCTCTAGGGCGGTAGTGCCCTCGCCAGTGTCGCTGCCTCGATGTCTCGACACTTTTTATGTTGGTCTGAACGGTTTTTGGAGAGGTAGTTCTGGGCTATAGTACCACTCAGAGAGTGGTAGTACCACTTTTTACTACCACACCAGTTCCGGACAAAATAAAAACTACTTAGCGATAAAGCAAACAAGCACACACGAGAATATTCACCCCACGCTATTGCTCCTCGGCAACGGCGCTAGAAAAAGGTCTTGATAACCCACAAGTATAGCAGATCGTTTGTAGCCATTTTCTATAAATAAGAGTGTCGAACCCAACGAGGAGCTAAAGGTAGAACAAATATTCCCTCAAGTTCTATCGACCACCGATACAACTCTATGAACACTTGACGTTTGCTTTACCTAAAACAAGAACAAAACTAAAAGTACTTTGCGAGAATAAAATTAGAAACAAATTGCAAGATAATAAATATAGTAGTGTAGTAGCAAGATTTTTGTAACAAAACAGAAGGATTTGTCCCTAGGAAATTTACTACATTACTAGACCGATAGGAAGTTTTTATGTGGGAGAGGCCACTGCTAGCATGTCATCCCTTACTTGGAATTCTATACACTTATGATTGGAACTATTAGCAAGCATCCACAACTACTCACGTTCATTGAGGCAAAACCCAACCATAGCATTAATATATATATTGGTCCTCCTTCAATCCCGTATGCGTCCATTTCTATGTTAGGAAGAAGTATTATGTCACTCTTGCCCTCCAATACATAGTCCTATCAACATATGGTGTGATCCACACGCGCGCTCATATGATGGGCACCAAAGGACATCAACATATCCACAAGTGTATTAAACAAATCATAGCAATTTCACCAATTAGCCCATAAGACAAAACGAATCACTCAAACATCATAGGATAGCCACATATCATTGGGAAATACATAGTATGTAGTGTTGAGCACCATGTTTAAGTAAAGAGTTACATCGGGAAAAAGAGGTGTTACCCGTTGCATAGAGGGAGAGATTTGGTGTTGACGGTCGCAAGATTGTTGATGTCGATCGTCGTCACGCTCCTTACCCCAGCAGCACTCCGGCGCCACCGGTAGAGAGGGGGAGAGAGATCCCCTCCTTCTTATTCTTCCTTGGCCTCCCCCTAGATGGGAGGAGAGTTCCCCCTGTAGTACATGGCCTCCATGGCGGCGGAGGGGCAGGAGCCCCTCCAAGATTGGATCTCCCTCTTTGTTCTCTTCTGTTTTGCGTTAATGGTTTCTGGCCCTTTACCGTTTCTTAAATTCCCACAGATCCGTAACTCCAATCAGGCTGAAATTTGTACATGATTGTTTTCCATAAATTATCTTTCTTATGCCCTAAGAAGAGCCCCAACCGACTGAAGGTGTGGCCACTAGAGAGCAGGGCGCGCCATAGGGTACGGGTCGCGCCCTGGTGGGCAGTGGAGGTCGTGGGCCTTCGTTTACGTTGATTCCACCTCCCAAAAATCACATATATTCCAAAATAATTCTCCATAAATTTTCATCACGTTTGGACTTCGTTTGATATGGATATTCCATGAAACATAAAACATGCAACAAACAGGAACTGCCACTTGGCACTGGATCAATATGTTAGTCCAATAAATCATATAAAATGTTGCCAAAAATACGTGAAATTTATATAATATTGGCATGGAACAATAAAAAATTATAGATATGACAGGGACATATCAGCATCCCCAAGCTTAATTCCTACTCATTCTCGAGTAGGTAAATGATAAAAGGATAATTTTTGATGTGGAATGCTACCTAACATAGTCTTCAACAAATGTCTAATCATGGGATGAATATTAAGATACATGTGATTCAAGGCAATAGTCTATCATTTGATAAAAAGACATCCATACTCAGGTTTACTAGAAAACAATCATTTCCTTTCAAAATAACAATGCGTGAAGGATGCTAACCCTACAAAATCATATAGCTTGTCATGCTTGGTCTTCCTAGTATAAGGTATAAATCATGAGCACCCCGGTGTCAAATCAAGCAATTGGATCGTACTTTTAACGCGCTTCAGCATTTTATTACTCACTCGGTACATGAGCGTGAACCATGGATATAACATAAAGGTGGAATAGAATATGGTGGTAGGTTTCAAAGGGGTAAAAGTGAAGAAGAAAGTATCGCTTCAACTCGGCGTATCAACGGGCTATAGAGATGCCCATCAATAGATATCAATGCGAGGAGTAGGGATTGCCATGCAATGGATGGACTAAAGCTATAATTGTATGGAAGCTCAATATGAAAACTAAGTGGGTGTGCATCAAACTCTATAATGAAAAACTCCCACTAGTATATGAAAGTGACAACATAGAAGACTCTTGATGCTCCCCGTTGATGCGTTGGTTTCCATCGAAGCTTAAAGGGTGATATAGCACAACGATGACAAGTATTTCCCTTAGTTAAGAAACGAAGGTATCAATCGAGTAGGAAGATCCACAAGACTATGTAAGCAGCACCTGCACACAAATAGCAAATCCTCGCAATCCAACGCGTGGAGGGGTTGTCAATCCCTCATGGGTAAAGTAAGGATAGATTGATAGATGCAAATAAGAGTGATAGCAAATACAATGCAGCAAGGTACTTTTGGGTTTTTTGATAATATAGATCTGAAAATAAAAGAGCAAATAAAATAGAAACGCAAATAGCAAAGTAGAGATTGCAAATAAATGATGTGAAGAAGACCCCGGGGCCGTAGGTTTCACTAGTGGCTTCTCTAGAGAAATATCAAACAGTGGGTAGACAAATTACTGTTGGGCAATTGATAGAAAAGCAAATAATTATGATGATATTCAAGACAATGATCATGTATATAGGCATAACGTACAAGACAAGTAGACCGACTTCTGCCTGCATCTACTTCTATTACTCCAGACATCGACCGCTATCAAGCATTCATCTAGTGTATTGAGTTCTTGGAGAAACGGAGTAATGCCTTAAGAATGATGACATGATGTAGATAAGTTCTATTCATGTAGGAATAGACACCATCGTTTTATCCTTGATAGTAACGATACATGTGTGTCATGTCTCTTTCTCTCACTAAGATTGAGCACCGCAAGATTGAACCCATCACAAAGCACCTCTTTCTATTGCAAGATAAAAGATCAAGTTGGCCAGACAAAAACCAAATAACGGAGAAGAAATACGAGATTATAATAATCAAGCATGAATATGTTTTCATAGATCTGACCATAAACTCACAATTCGTCGGATCCCAACAAACACACCACAAAAGAAAGAGTTACATCATATGGATCTCCAAGAGACCATTGCATTGATAAACAAACAGAGAGAGAAAAACATCTAGCTAATACCTACGGACCGGTAGGTCTGATATGAACTACTCACGCGTCATCGGAGGAGCACCAATGAGGATGGTGAACCCCTCCGTGATCGTGTTCCTCTCCGGAATGGGATCTAGATTGGATTTCGTGGCTCTCGAACTTGCGGCGATTGAAACGATTTTTTGTCAACTTCTCTAGGATTTTCTGAATATTGGGGTATTTATAGAGCTCAGAGCCGGTGGAGGAGGTGCCCGAGGCCCCCACTAGACACCAGGCCGCGCCAAGGGTCTCTGGCGTGCCCTAATGTCTAGTGGCCCCCTAGACCTCATTTGCTGCTCGTTCTTGGCTCCCAAGTTTCCATCTGGTCCAAAAAAAACTCAGTAAAGTTTTGTGGAATTTGGACCTCATCTGATATGGATTCTCTGCGAAGGAAAAAACAGCAAAAACAACAACTCGCACTAGGCACTATGTCAATAGGTTAGTCCCAAAAATGATATAAACTTGATATAAAATTATCATAAAACATCCAAGAATGATAATATAACAACATGGAACAATCAAAAATTATAGATATGTTGGAGACGTATCAACTCTCCATATGAAAAACATGGTGCTACTTTGAATCACAAGTGTTGAATTAGCATGCCCCTTCTCTCTTTTCTCTCATTTTTCCTTTTTTTCTCTTTTTTTCTTTTCCTTTTTTTCTTTTTTTCTTTTTGTCCGGAGTCTCATCCCGACTTGTGGGGGGATCGTAGTCTCCATCATCCTTTCCTTACTGGGACAATGCTCTAATAATGAATAATGATGATCATCGCACTTCTACTTACTTACAACTCAATGTTACAACTCGATACCTAGAACAAAGTGTGACTCTATATGAATGCCTCTCGTAGTGTACCAGGATGTGGAATGATCTAGCATAGCGCACACATAAAAAAATATACAAGCCATGGAAATACCATGCTAGCTATCTTACGATCATGCAAAACAATATGACAATGAATGCTCAAGTCATCAAAATGGAAGCGGTGGAAGTTGCATGGCAATATATCTGGGAATGGGTATGGAAATGCCATAATAGGTAGGTATGGTGGCTGTTTTGAGGAAGATATAATAAGGCTTATGTGTGATAGAGCGTATCATATCACGGGGTTTGGATACACATGCGAAGTTTGCACCGACTCTCGAGGTGAGAAAGGGCAATGCACGACACCGTAGAGGCTAGCAAATTGCGGAAAGGTAAGATCGTGTATAATCCATGGAATCACATTAGTCATAAAGAACTCACATACTTATTACAAGATTTTATTATCTCTCTGCAAGCAAAGCACTAGACGCATGCCCCGAGGGAGAAGGTTGGGAGGATTTAACCATCGCACGACTCCGATTATAATAGCACAAAGGATTTCAATCAAGGATAAATTATGCTCCAACTTCATCGCATAACTAGAGACTATGCGTGCATGCTTCGGGAATAAAAAACCTTAACATCAATATTCTTACTAATACACAATCATCAACTAGTTCACCCACATATTACTATCTTAATATCGCAAAACTATTGCAGGGAATCAAACATATCATACTCAGTGATCTACAAGTTTTATGTAGGATTTTATGACTAACCATGTAAATGACCAATTGCTTTTGACTCTATAAGTAGATATAAGTGAATAAAAAGAGTTTAATTATTTCTACAAAATACCATGCTTTAATAAATATAAGTGAAGAAAAAGAGCATTCTTCAAATAACGGTTTTCTATGTGAGGAGAAACAGGCAATCCAAACTTCAAATGATATAAGTGAAGCACACGAAGTATTCTATAAAGCCATACTCAAAAGATATAAGTGAAGTACAATGAGCATTCCATAAATAAACCATGGACTATCTCATACTAGCATGGTTCCTAAAAGAGAAGTGAAAATGGAACACAAAAGACGCTCCAAGATTTACGCATATCACGTGAACAAGACGAAGACGAAAACATACCGATACTTGTTGAAGAAAGATGGGATGCCTTCCGGGGCATCCCCAAGCTTAGACACTTGAGTCTCCTTGGATATTTACTTAGGGTGCCTTGGGCATACCCAAGCTAGAAATCTTTCCTCTCCTCCTTCTCCTCATATCTATACCTCCTCGATCTTCGAACACTTCATCCACACAAAACTTAACAGAAAACTCGTGAGATCCATTAGTATAATAATGCAAATTACTACCTTAAGTACCATTGAAAATCCATTCATATTTTGTTTTTTCATTCTAACTACTGTGACATAACTTCTCCATGGTTTATAACACTGATGCAATTGATAGTTTCAGCAAAACGAGCAAAACAAAGCATCAAAAACAGAATCTGTCAAAAGGAGAGCAGTTTGTAGTAATTTGAACATTGGCCATACTTCTGTAAATTTAAAAATTCTAAAAAATTAGGACGATGTTTTTGTGAAAATTTTCTGTAATCGAAATTCAAAAAGTTTCCATGGGCATGAATAAAGTTCAAGGACGTCCCCCATTTCAATGGTATTCGTCTTTCTCACTTTCACTTTTCTTTTTGAAAAAAATTAGGTTCCCCTCTATATTTTTTGTTTTAAAACTTTATAAAATCACACAACATAAATAAATGACTCTTTAAATTTTTTGGGTTGTCTCCCTGGTAGCGCTTTCTTTAAAGTAATTAAGCTAGGCGTAAAGTGCTCAAGTAATGGATACACTCGGATCCCAAGGTATATCAAAGGCAATTTTAATTAACAATGATTTGCAATTTAGTAGTGAGAACAAAGCAACATATATCATGCAATTACGAACTCTAAATCTCTTCCTATGCATTGACATGTCATAAAAGAATAATTCATGCACATCAAGTAAAGGCCAATGCATAGCATACACAGTTTCTTGCAGTTTTACCGTATTGGAAACATAAAGAGGTGGAGATGTAGTCCTCAATATATAATTTAACATAGGTATTATAAGCATAGTTTTCATAGCAATATTTAAGTATGGAAAAAAATTCACATTTGTAAAGAGTAGTGTCATACTTATAAATCAAAGAAGCAATTTCGTAAGCACCCTTAAAAGCAACAAATTCTTCAATTTGTTCAACATCATAATAGCTATAAACACCTTTAGCATAAGAACATAAGATTCCATTATCACTAAACTCACATTGGTAGGGAAGGTGTTTCTTAGGGTCTTAAGAACAACAAGTAAAATCATATATTTCACATAAATTCCAAGCATAGCAATGCAAAGTATTAATATGATGCCATAAAAGTTTCCCTTTTTAAGATAAGCGGTGTCACACATAACAAGCATGCTCATCTAATGATTTGCCCTCAACCAAACTAGTTGGGGTTTCAACACGAGCACATAGGGCTCAAAGATGATCCAAGTAAAAGTCTTTAGTAGTATGATAGATTTCGGGTGGTTCTTCAACCATTGGTTCGGTAGGTACAATTAATGTTTTGGTATTTTGTGTTTCCTACCCATAACTAAAGATAGAAAACAAGAACAAAATAAAAGCTGCTTAGTGATAAAGCAAACAAGCACACACGAGAATATTTGCCACACGCTATTGCTCCGCGGCAACGGCACAAGAAAAAGGTCTTGATAACCCACAAGTATAGGGGATCGTTTGGAGGCCTTTTCGTTAAATAAGTGTGTCGAACCCAACGAGGATCTAAAGGTAGAACAAATATCCCCTCAAGTTCTATCGATCACTGATATAACTCTATGCACACTTAGCGTTTGCTTTACCTAAAACAAGAATAAAACTAGAATTACTTTGCGAGAATAAAACTAGAAATAAATTACAAGATAATAAATATGCTAGTGTAGTAGCAAGCTTTTTGTAACACAAGAGAAGGATTTGTCCCTAGGCAATTGACTCCGTTACTAGACCCATGGAAAGTTTTTATGTGGGAGAGGGCACTGCTAGCATGTCATCCCTTACTTGGAATTCTATGCACACTAGTGCAGAAACGGACATTAGTCCCGGTTGGTAAGGGCCTTTAGTCCCGGGCCATCAACTGGGACTAATAACTTGGGACTAAAAGCCCACTCCTTTAGTCCCGGTTTGCCATGACCCTAGACTAATGCCCCTCCATGTGGCTGGCATGGCGCGCAAGGGGCGGGGACCTTTAGTCCCAATTGGTTACACCAACCGAGACGAAAAGGCGGCCTTACGCTGCGTTTTTATTTTTTCTAAAAGGAGGGGTGTAGGGGTTTCATATATCGATCATGGAAATCCATCCACTTTAATCAAATATTATGTCATATAACTCATCATCATCTTACATACTCATCTAACAACACATCATAAGACCAGAAATCATATACCAAGTTAAAATTTCATAAAACAGAAAAACACCATAATAATCATCATCCTATAATCGATCATGCCAAGTTAATGTAAACCAGAAAATATTCCCTCTCATAAGACCCGGTCCTCGCTCCTAGGTATAATGTCATAAAACAGAATAACACATATGTCTCTATGATGAAGCACAGAGATCCAACGGTCTCCGACTTGTGGATTGTGATCCTTCTTTATTTCTCTCCATGCTTCAATTTGGAGCATGTTTGATTTGCGGTCAGTCGAGTATGGAGCATCGAACTAAGCCCTTAGCGGGCTTTTAATTGTTATATGACCTTTGTCGTGCATCAACAAAGGCACTACATCATTTGGCAGTTGCTATTGAAGAACATAATAATAGCCTAGTTAGCAATGTAATCAACACCATTTATTCAATACTAGAGTGTACTTAATTAGCATACTCTTACGAGGATATTTTGGCGAATGTCATCCGCCCTCAACCTATGCACTAGTGACATGTAAAATGTATAATTTGGGCCAGTTCCCAAATTATACGGGAAGTTCTCCCTACCAACCAGGACACCAACAAGAAAGTGGATAAGAACATCCTTCTCCTCCCAAGTTAGATGTGATCCATAAGTGTAGTGTGTTGTGTCAATTATTTTCCGTAATCCACTCGAATCACCAAAATAAAATGTAAATTATAATTTAACAAATTTAGTATACAGATGAACACCAACTATTTCTAAATATATAGAGTGCAAATTACTTGACAAATATGGTTGACAAACTCACATGGAGGTAAAACAGGAAGCATATCGGCATCCACCCAAATGTTGATGTTACCTTCAATATTATCGTTTGGACCAAGATCGAAGGTTATTTCCATACCCTCTTGAAATCCATATGTCTTGCAAAGATCTTCCTAATTTGAGCACCCTATTTCTGTGTTATTAACTGCATTCATTACTTTGATCAGAAATGTGTGACCATGTATAGTCCTTAGGTTAGCTCTCCTCATCTCCATACTCTTGTGGTCTTCGAAACCGAGCCTCTCCAACACATACCTTCTTGCATGGCAAGGCAGGAACTAGTCGAATTGTATAACATAAATTACACATTGAAGCAAAGAAACAAAAGTCATGCTTAATTACGAAAAAACACTTGTCATCGTTGCATACCACACAAATTTCGAAGGTCTTGTCAAGCTTGATGCTCAAGAACCTGTCGTCTCGCAGGTGAGGCCTGTCGCACACACCCCGATAGTCGTCGCAATATTAACACTCCCAATAATGATCGTCACACATTTCCTGTTTTAATGTGGCAATTTAACTTATAATCCGTGGAACATGTTTGTAAATGCGTAAACAACAACCGTGATTTGCTACTTCTTGAGCTTGCGTTGGTTTTCCCTTGAAGAGGAAAGGGTGATGCAACAAAGTAGATAAGTATTTCCCTTAGTTTTTTGAGAACCAAGGTATCAATCCAGTAGGAGGAACAAGCAAGGCCCCAATCTTAGCACGTACACAAACAATCAAACACTTTCACCCAACTCTAAAAAGGGGTTATCAATCCCTTCATAGTTATTTTCATGGATGTGATCTGATAGAGATAGATAAAATATTGCTAGAACTAAAATTAAAAAAAATTAAATAAATGTAAGTAATATATTTTTGGTATTTTTGGTTTATAGAATAGGAAGTATAATATGGAAAATAGACCCGGGGGCCATAGGTTTCACTAGAGGCTTCTCTCATGAAGGAAAATAATATGGTGGATGAACAAATTACTGTCGAGCAATTGATAGAAAAGTGAATAATTATAAAGATATCCAAGGCAATTATTATGCATATAGGCATCACATCCGTGTCAAGTAGACCAAAACGATTCTGCATCTACTACTATTACTCCACACATCGACCGACTCCTGCCTGCATCTAGAGTATTAAGTTCATGAAGAACAGAGTAATGCATTAGGTAAGATGACATGATGTAGAGGGATAAACTTAAGCAATATGATGAAAACCCCATCTTTTTATCCTCGATGGTGATACATCTCCAACGTATCTATAATTTTAGATTGGTCCATGATATTATGTTATCTATTTTGGATGTTTTATATGCATTAATATGCTATTTCATATTATTTTTGGGACTAACCTATTAATCTAAAGCCTACTGCCAGTGTCTGTTTTTCCATGTTTTTGAGTATTGCAGATAAGGAATATTAAACGGAGTCCAAACAGAATAAAATCTGTGGAATGATTTTTCTTGGACTTGAAGACACCTGCCAGGCTCGGAGAAGGGGGTAGGAGACCTGCCAGGAGGCCACAAGCCTGCAGGGCGCGCCCTAGGGGGGTGCCCCTGGCTTGTGGGTCCCCTGCAGGCCACATAACCCTAATCCTTGGCCTATAAATTCCCAAACATTCCCCCAATACCAAAGGGAGCCACGAAAATACTTTTCCGCCGCCGGGAGCCTCTGTTCCCGTGAGATCCAATCTGGGAGCCTTTTCTCGTAATCTGCCGGACATGGAATTAATCATGGAGGGAATCTACATTACCTCCATTTCCCCTCTGATGATGCGTGAGTAGTTCACCACAAACCTATGGGTCCATAGCTAGTAGCTAGATGGCTTCTTCTCTCTCTTTGTTCTACTATACCATGTTCTTCATGATCTTCATGGAGATCTATCGACGTAATACTCTTTTGTAGTGTGTTTGTCGAGATCCGATGAATTGTGTGTTTATGTTTAGATTATCTATGAATATTATTTGAATCTTTTCTGAATTCTTATATGCATGATTTCATATCTTTGCAAGTCTCTTTGAGTTATTGGTTTGGTTTGGCCAACTAGATTGGTAATTCTTGCAATGGAAGAAGTGCTTAGTTTTGGGTTCAATCTTTCGAGGTCCTCACCCAGTAACAAAGTAGGGGTAGCGAGGCACATATTGCATTGTTGCCATCGAGGATAAAAAGATGGGATTGTTATCATATTGCTTGAGTGTATCCCTGTACATCATGTCATCTTACTTAATGCGTTACTCTGTTCTTCATGAATTTAATACTCTAGATGCAGACAGGAGTTGGTCAATGTGTGGAGTAATAGTAGTAGATGCAGAATCGTTTCGATATACTTGACACAGATGTGATGCTTATATGCATAATCATTGCCTTAGAGATCTTCATAATTATTCGCTTTTCTATCAATTGCTCGATTGTAATTTGTTCACCCATCATATTATTTTCCTTCATGAGAGAAGCCTCTAGTGAAACCTATGGCCCCCGGGTCTATTTTCCATATTATATTTTCAGATCTATAAACCAAAAATACCAAAAATATATTCCTGCAATTTATTTACTTTTGTTTTACTTTTCGTTTCCGCAATCTTTTACCTATCTCTATCATATCTCATCCTTGCAAATAACCGTGAAGAGATTGACAACCCCTTTGTTGCGTTGGGTGCAAGTGTTTGATTGTTTTTGTAGGTGCTAATATTGGGGCCTTTCTTGTTCCTCCTTATGCATTGATACCTTGGTTCTCAACAAACTGAGGAAAATACTTATCTACTTTGCTGCACCACCCTTTCCTCTTCAAGGGAAAACCAATGCAAGCTTAAGAAGTAGCAAGAAGGATTTCTGGCACCGTTGCCAGGGAGGATACATAGCAAGATCAAGCTTACCAAGTACCCATCACGAACTCATCTCTTGAATTTACTTTATTTGCCATTTGCCTCTTGTCCCCCCTCCCACTTCACCAATTTGCCATTTTATTCGCCCTTCTTCCATTCTTCTATGTGTTTGCTTGCTTGTGTGTTAGATTTCTTACTTTTTCACGACGACTCAAGAGAATACCAAGTTATGTGATTTTCCACTACTAATAATAATGATTTTATTAGTACTCCGATTTCTCATGCCGCTAGTGCGGAATCTTGTGAAATTAATGCCGCTTTGCTCAATCTTGTTATGAGAGAACAATTTTCTGGCCTTCCTAGTGAATACTTTCGTTGAGTTGTGTGATATGCAAAATAAGAAAAATGTGGATAATTAAATTGTTAAATTGAAGTTATTTCCTTTCTAATTATAGGATCGTGCTAAAACTTGGTTTTCATTTTACATAAAAATTGTATTGCTTCATGGAATAAGTGTAAAGATGCTTTTATTTCCAAGTAGTTTCCGCTCGCTAAGATTATCTCCCTTAGGAATGATATAATGAATTTTAATATACTTGATCATGAGCATGTTGCACAATCTTGGGAGAGGATGAAACTAATGATTTGAAATTGCCCCGCGCATGGTTTGAGTTTATGGATGATTATACAATTTTTTTATCCGAGATTGAATTTTCCTTCTAGAAATATTTTAG
This sequence comes from Hordeum vulgare subsp. vulgare, assembly GCF_904849725.1. Classification (NCBI taxonomy): domain Eukaryota; kingdom Viridiplantae; phylum Streptophyta; class Magnoliopsida; order Poales; family Poaceae; genus Hordeum; species Hordeum vulgare. Next base: position 177,361,447 of record NC_058523.1, read on the forward strand.
ATTCCACCGCGGGTGGTACTTTTATGTAAATCACATTAGGATAATCTACTAAACTCCTAGATAATATTATGGCAAATTACTCTCGGTGGCATACCGAAAGATCTCCTACTAGTAAAAAAGTGCACACTATTGAAGGAATAAATACTTTGAGTGAAAAGATGGATGAATTGATGAAATTGTTTGCTAGTAAGAGTAATCCTATTGATCCCAATGATATGCCATTGTCTTCTTTGATTGGAAATAATAATGAATCTACAGATGTGAATTTCGTTGGTAGGAACAATTTTGGCAATAACGCGTATAGAGGTAATTTCAATCCTAGGCCGTTTCCTACTAATTCCTCTAACAATTATGGTAATTACTACAACAATTCTTATGGAAATTATAATAAGATGCCCCCTGATCTTGATAATAATATTAAAAAATTCATTAGCTCGCAAAAAGGTTTCAATGCTATGATTGAAGAACAATTTCTCAAGATTGATGGTTTAGCTAGGAACATTGATATAATTTCTCTTGAGATTGATTCTTTGAAAATTAGATCTATTCCACCCAAGCATGATATTAACGAGTCTTTAAAAGATATGAGAATTTCTATTTATGAGTGTAAGGAAAGAACCGCTAGAATACGTGCTAAGCGTGGATGGCTTGAAAAAGTGTTTTCTCGTGAGTCGTGACAATAATGATGAAGATCTTAAGGTGGTTGATGTGAATCCTATTGAATCTTTGTTTTCTAGTATAAATCTTGAAAAATATGGAACTGGAGATGAGTCAAGTTTAGTTAAAAGGCGTCCCAATGATTCAGAGTTTACATATATTAATGCTAAGATTGATAAAAGTGGGATTGAAGAGGTCAAAACTTTAAATAGCAATGACCCCACTCTTTTGGATTTCAAGGACTTTAATTATTATAGTTGTTCTTTGATTGATTGTGTTTCCTTTTTGCAATCCGTGTTGAATTCTCTGTATGCTTATAATCAAAATAAAGCTTTTACTAAACATATTGTGGATGCTATGATGAAATCTTTTGAAGAAAAACTTGAGTTGGAAGTTTCTATACCTAGAAAGCTTTATGATGAGTGGGAACCTACTATTAAGTTTAAAATGAAATATTATGAGTGCCATGCTTTGTGTGATTTGGGTGCTAGCATTTCCACGATTCCTAAAACTTTATGTGATGTGCTAGGATTCCGTGAATTGGATGATTGCTCTTTAAATTTGCATCTAGCGGATTCTACAATTAAGAAACCTACGGGAAGGATTAATGATTTTCTTATTGTTGCAAATAGGAATTATGTGCTTGTAGATTTCATTGTTCTTGATATAGATTGCAATCCTACATGTCCTATTATTCTTGGTAGACCTTTCCTTAGAATGATTGGTGCAATTATCGATATGAAAGAAGGAAATATTAGATTCCAATTTCCATTAAGGAAAGGCATGGAACACTTCACTAGAAATAAAATAAAATTACCTTATGAATCTATTATGAGAGCTACCTATGAATTGCATACCAAAGATGACAATATCTAGATCTTTTGCATTATGCCTAGGTAGGGGCGTTAAATAATAGCGCTTGTTGTGAGTCAATCCAATTTTATTTTTATGTTTTTATTTTTGCTTCTATTTTTGAGTGTTGCACACATTATTACCTCTGTAATAATTGTGTTTTATTGTTTTAGTTAGTGTTTGAGCCAAGTAAGACCTCTGGGCTGGTCTATGGTGTTTGCAAGTTGATTTTGCTGAAAAACAAAAACTTTTGCTCTCAGTCCAGGAATTTTGTAAATTCAATGAAACTTGATTTTGATCTGAACGTTTTACAAAATATTGATATACAAATTTCCCATATGTTTCTAATTTTCAGAATTTTTGGAGTTATATAAGTATTCAAAGTTTATAGATTGCTACAGACTATTCTGTTTTTGGCAGATTCTGTTTTCTTTGTTTTGTTTGCTTATTTTGATGAATCTATGGTTTGTATCGGGGGGTATGAACCATGGAGAAGATGGAATACAGTAAATAATACATCAATATAAATAAATAATGAGTTCACAATTGTCGTGGGTATAAGCCTGACAGTAGATGTGTAGGGTACGAATGAGATGGGCAGAGTCCTAGCTACGGCGAGGTTGTATGAGTTCAGGCCCCTCTGCGGTGGAGGTAACAGCCCTACGTCTTAGTGCTCTCGGAACTTGTTGCCGAGTGTAATATGGAATACAATGATTTGCTAACCCCTTTACCAGTGGGGGAGGGCGGCTTATATAGAGTGCGCTGCCCTCCACAACGGTTCTGATTCAGGGGCGGAGTAGTGGTGATTGAATGCGTACGTTACAGGTAACGTATGCTCTAAATGCTAATAAATGCACCCGGAAACGTATGGCAGTTTCCCTCCAGAGAGGTTACGATGTACCGAGTGTATCCAGTCGGTTAGCCTGGTGCCCTCCGAATGCTAGTCTCCGACTGGATGATTCAGGGCCTGTTACCGACTGGATGATGGGGACTCCTTAATTCAGTCGGGGCAGACTTAGGGTCCTGTCCTTTGTCTGGGGTAGTCCTTGGGTAGGACCTGTACGGCAGGCCTATGACCCTACCCTAGGACTATGACCCCATCATTAGTCCCCGAATGGATTGGGCTTGAAACGCCGAAGCGGTGCTTGAGGTTCAGATTCGACTGGACTAGATTCGGCTTGGGTGTTGCTTGCCTCTATCCATTTTATCTTTCCTGACCAGCGATCTGAGTGGAAGTGCTTGCGAAACAGACTGTCGGGAACCGAGTGTTTCTGCGGCATCTTTTGACGCGACCGGTGAACTGACAACAGCGGATTTTCCGGGATCTCAAATTTCGGGTTCCGTGCGCTCAGCGGGGATGACGCCAGCGCGCTCGAGTAGCGCCTGACGCCTCGATTCTCGCGCCTTCAACTCCTCCACTGATATCGCCGCGGCCGGTCGGGCGGATAAGGCTTCGGGCCCATTCGCCAGTGACCCAGTCGGCACTCTATTTAACTCTGGGCGGCGAGGCTCCTCCGTTACGCTCGCCGAATCTTTCGCTCTCGCCTGCTCCATCCTCCTCGCCATCCCCTGCGCTCCTACGCTCCTTCCTTCTCCTCCCTCTCGAGGGTTCGCCGTCGCCTCCATGACCAAGGGTCAGACGAACAAGATGGAGGCGAGGAAGAAGAAGAACAAGGCGGCGACGCCTGCTCAGCGGCGGCAGCGGTCGCTGCCGGCGGGGTGGATCCAAGGAGACTTCCTCCCCTCCACGGTGACAGAGGGAGATCTGCTGGAGCTGGTGGAGCATGGAATGCTCATGCATAAGTCCTGGAGACTGCCGGCGGACGACGAGGTCGAGCCAGCGCCTCGGGAGGGGGAGCGCGTCGTGCTCCTCAGCCATGTTCACAAAGGTTTTTCTTTGCCCCCACATCCCTTCTTTAAAGGCATCATGAATCACTTCGGGGCCCAACTTCACCACTTTCCTCCGAATGCCATCGCCCATCTTTCTGCCTTTATTGTTTTGTGCGAGTGTTTCATCGGTTGTCCTCCCCATTGGGGTTTGTTCAAACACATCTTCTCCGCCCGATCCCAGACTATCAAACGACTTAGCCAGTCGGATGATAAGACTCACCTCCTCCAGCTCTGCGGAGGTTTATGATTCCCGAAGAAGAGTCGGAGTAGCTATCCTGCTCTCCAGTTGAGTGAGTCGGTTAGGAACTGGCAGTCGACGTGGTTCTACTGCCAGGACATCGCCTGTCCGAATGCGTCGACTGGGCTGCCTCCTTTTAGTCTAGACCGGCTCGCCCCGCCTAAGCAGCTCGCGCTCTCGAAGGCCGAGAAGAACGACATCCAGCCTTTGGTTGAGGCACTCGTGGATGTCGTCAGGAGGGGGGTCACCGGTATAGACCTGCTGGAAGTCTTCCTTGGTCGGCGGATCCAGCCTCTGCAGGCTCGCGACCATGCTATGTGGCATTACACGAGGCCCGAAGATTCCACTCGGACCAACGTGGTGGGCGTGACCGAGGAGAGGGTGACCTCGTGGGTGCTCCAAATCACGGGTCCCTGTGAGAACCCCAAAGGAGCTCGCCGAGTGAAGCCTTACAGCGCGGATCATCCTCCACCAAATCAGGTGAGTGGCACTAGTCGAGTGCATCGAACTGTCTTAATTCCAGTCATTTGCTTATATCTCCGTGTGATGCCTAATGTTTCCGACTGAACTTCATGTAGGCGTGGACCAACTGGTTCTCCCCCGTCTCGAATGGGAATCCGGAGGAGGAAGAGGAGGAAGGCAGTCAGGAGGGCAGCGTGGAGAGCGCCGAATACGTCTCCGACAGCGGGGAATCGGAGGAGGAGGACAGCGAGGAAGAGGAAGAAGATGAAGAGCAAGACTCGCCACCTCCACGACCAGAGCATCGGACCAAGCGCTGACACGAGCCCGCCGTCCCTTCAGCTCCTCCTGCGTCGTCGAGTGCTCCGCCTACTGCTCCGGTGGTCCCGAGTGTTCGAGGCACCAAGAGGGCCATGGACGCCGCCGCTGAGCCCGCGGGCCAGTCTTCCAGGGTGCCCAAGCCGAGTGGGCCTAAGCCTCGGAAGGCTCTGCCGCGAATGAGGGTTGCTATCCGTGTCACCTCCACGTAAGTGTATCTAGCTTTCGGCTTTTTCTGTTATCCGAGTGAACTCCTGTTTATAGGTCGAATGGATTTCACTCGACAGGGTTGCTACCTCTGCCACCTCTCCGGCCTGCCAAGGGGACGACCCCATGGACACGGACAATGTCGTGTCGTCCCAGCCAGGTGCGTTGTAGGAGAGTCGGGTGTTTTATCCCATCGTGTCTCCAATTCTATCATAGGGCTTGTTTCTTTCTTTTTCTGAGACGTCATGTCATTCGGCTTGTCAGGGACGATTTGCCTGGATGAGGACGACCAGGGGAGAGCCGACCCTGCCGTGGAGCCTGTCCTTGAGGCTGCTCCTCCCGCTGCCACCCCCGCCGATGTCCCGCCGACTGAAGCGCCACCACCGACTGAACCAGTGCTGGTGGGGGAGGAGCCGACAGGGGCGGACCTTGGGATGCCCCAGGAACCTCCGACGATTCCAGGTTCGTCGAACGCTGAATTCAGCATCCGGCGTCTTCTGGAGGAGCAGGTGGGAGCGGCCAAGGGGGCCATGGTGCAGGCGGAGCTGATGGCTGGAGAAGCCAAGAGGGCTTATGACTCCGTTACCGCCTTGTACCAGCGGAGCTTGGAGCTGCGCGATGATATCCGAGTAAGTGGTCTAGTAAGTATTTACTTTTCTCCTGTAACCCACTGGGTGTTGGTGTTGTTTGCAATGGGTTCACTCTCAGTGAACCTAGTGGGTGTAGTCCCCGAGACTTCTGTCGAGTGCTTGCACCGACAGTTGTCTTTATACATTTTTCCTTGAGTTTGGCTGTGTCTGTAGATAGGATTGCCGAGTGCGAGTATTTGTTGCAGTCGGAGTGCACTTACGGTAAGAGTCCCCGAGAGTAAGTTGCACTCAGGTCGGGTAGTATTGGCCTCGGAGGCGTAGGTGATAACATGCATCTCAATAGGGCAGGCCTGCTTGAGGTGCATGCCAGTGGGGTCACTCTTAGTGAACCCACTGGGTGTAGTCCCCGAGACCGCTGTCGACTGCTTGCGTCGGCAGGGGTCTGAAGAACTTAGACTGTTAACTGATGAACTTGCTGATTGTCCTTTGTTTCTTGGTGGCAGAAAACTTGTGAAATGGGGACGGCCTATGAGGCCCTGAGAGAGGAGAGGAACCAGTTCGCTGGTGAACTTGATGCTGCTATGCTCGCCATGGCCGGCATGAAGGATGCTCTGGAGGGACGAGAGAAGTCCCTGGAGGAGGCTCGGGAGGCGAACAAGGTGTTGACGGAGGAGTTGGAAAAAATGGGGAAACAGAGGACTATTCTCATGAATCAGATGGCTGTCCAGAACAGACGATGCATAGGTCAGGAGAAGTATGTCAAGGACTGGGCTGGGCAGATGATGACTTGTCTGGCTGGTAAGTCTTATGTTTTGCCGAGTGCTTGTACCGCGTGCGTTACACTCGGTTTTTATTGTATGCTTGCCTGTTCGTTGCAGACTTTTGCGTTGATGCTGAAGCTGAAGCAGCGGCTGTGGAGCGGTCCATTCAGGACAACGTGCCACTCGGCGAGGAGGCCAACCGGGATCTGCTCCGGGCGCATATCCGCGTAGGCAAAGTGAGTCCTTTCATCGGTCGACTGAGAGAAGTCGTTGGCCGAATTGACAAGGAACTTTGGCCGGAAGACGAGTCGCGGCAGGAGATGGAGACCTTGATGGCGTGACTGGAGGAGATTCCGAGCCGAGTGCAATCGTGGAAGAAATCGGCAGCGCGTTGCGGTGCTGATGTTGCGCTGTCCTTGGTCCGAGTCCATTGCAAGGAGGTGCGGGAAGATAAGCTGAAGACACTGAAGGTCGCCAACACGAAGAAGCTTCGATTCGAAGACTTCATGGAGACGTTCCTTGAGACTGCTACCCGCATCGCTGACGGAATCGACTTGGACACTTTTGTGGAGCCTTCCAGTCCTGGCGCCGGCCCAGCTGACACGTAATAGAACTTTATCCTCGGTATGCCGAGTGTTTATCTGTAAGGTACTCTTGCCACTTCTGTTGGCTGTGATACTTTTAAATCGGTGTGGGTAAGCTTGATCCGCACCGAGTTAGCTATCCTTTCTAGACTTTTGGAATCGGAATGAAAACATTTAGTCTGTTGTTTGAATGCTGTTTCGAGTGCGACGTTTAGTGCAGACTCGGAGAAGATTAATACTTAGGTGATTCTTGATCATAGCTAAGTCTCCGAGTGCGACGTGTAGTGCACACTCGGAGGAAGTTATTCCTTAGGTGATTCTTTATCACAGCTAAGTCCCCGAGTGCGACGTGTAGTGCACACTCGGAGGAGGTTAGTACATAGGCGATTCAGGATCGCATCTAAGTCCTCGAGTGCGACGTGTAGTGCACACTCGGAGGGGGTTAGTACTTAGGCGATTCAGGATCGCAGCTAAGTCCCCGAGTGCGACGTGTAGTGCACACTCGGAGGAAGTTAGTACTTAGGTGATTCTTGATCACAGCTAAGTCCCCGAGTGCGACGTGTAGTGTGCACTCGGAGGGGGTTAGTACTTAGGCGATTCAGGATCGCAGCTAAGTCCCCGAGTGCGACGTGTAGTGCACACTCGGAGGAAGTTATTACTTAGGTGATTCTTGATCACAGCTAAGTCCCCGTGTGCGACGTGTAGTGCACACTCGGAGGAAGTTATTACTTAGGTGATTCTTGATCACAGCTAAGTCCCCGAGTGCGACGTGTAGTGCACACTCGGAGGAAGTTAATACTTAGGTGATTCTTGATCACAGCTAAGTCCTCGAGTGCGACGTGTAGTGCACACTCGGAGGGGGTTAGTACTTAGGCGATTCAGGATCGCAGCTAAGTCCCCGAGTGCGACATGTAGTGCACACTCGGAGGAAGTTAGTACTTAGGTGATTCTTGATCACAGCTAAGTCGCCGAGTGCGACGTGTAGTGCGCACTCGGAGGGGGTTAGTACTTAGGCGATTCAGGATCGCAGCTAAGTCCCCGAGTGCGACGTGTAGTGCACACTCGGAGGAAGTTAGTACTTAGGTGATTCTTGATCATAGCTAAGTCCCCGAGTGCGACGTGTAGTGCACACTCGGAGGAAGTTAGTACTTAGGCGATTCAGGATCGCAGCTAAGCTTTTTTTTGTGTGTGTGTGACCGGAGTCTGCGACCGTGGGAGAACTCTGAATCTGCAAAAAACTGAATCTGCTGTATATATTATTTCGTCAAAACTTGTTCGTTACACTGCTTCAGTCAACGATCACGTATAAAAGCGCTTGAGGAGATCTCCGTTCCATGCACGCGGCTCGTCTGTCACCCTCTGAATGTTGTAGAGTCTGTATGCTCCGTTGTTCAGCACCTTGGAGATGATGAAAGGCCCTTCCCAGGCCGAAGCCAACTTGTGGGGTCTTTGTTGATCCACTCGGAGCACTAAATCGCCTGCTTGGAATGCGCGACTCCTGACGTGACGCGCATGAAAGCGTCGCAGATCTTGCTGGTAAATTGTTGAGCGAGTAAGTGCCATCTCGCGCTCTTCCTCTAGAAGATCGACTCCATCTTGCCTCGCTTGTTCTGCTTCAGCTTCGGAGAAGAGTTCGACTCGTGGGGCATTGTGAAGCAGGTCACTCAGAAGGACCGCTTCTGCTCCATAAACGAGGAAGAACGGTGATCGCCCCGTTGATCTGTTCGGAGTGGTGCGGAGGCCCCAAAGCACTGAAGGTAACTCGGTGACCCATGCACCAGCAGCGTGTCCTACCTCTTGCAGGAGTCGAGGCTTCAAACCTTGAAGAATAAGCCCATTCGCCCGCTCAGCTTGCCCGTTGGATTGAGGATGTGCTACGGAAGCAAAATCCACTCGGATACCCTGACTCGCACAGAAGCCTTTGAATCTGTCCGAGTTGAAGTTTGTCCCGTTGTCCGTGATTATGCTGTGAGGTACCCCGAATCTGGAAATGATGTCCCTGACAAACTTGACAGCTGTTGAGGCATCGAGTTTCTTGATGGGCTTGGCTTCTATCCATTTTGTAAACTTATCGACTGCCACCAACAGATGTGTGTAGCCTCCTTGGCATGTCTTGAATGGTCCGACTGTATCTAATCCCCAAACTGCAAATGGCCACACAAGTGGGATCGTCTTTAATGCAGATGTTGGTTTGTGGGACTTGTTGGAGTAGAACTGACAGCCTTCACATCGGTCGACCATAACTTTAGCCATCTCGTTTGCCTGCAGCCAAAAGAAACCGGCTCTGAATGCCTTGGCGACGATTGCTCTCGAAGAAGCATGATGACCACAGGTTCCCGAGTGAATATCCTCTAGGATCAACTGCCCTTCCTCTGGGGAAATGCAACGTTGAAGAACGCCTGAAACACTCTCCTTGTACAATTGACCATCAATGACAGTGAATGCCTTCGACCTGCGAACTATTTGCCTGGCTTGGACCTCGTCTTCTGGAAGTTCTTGCTTCAGGATATATGCAATGATCGGGACAGTCCAATCGGGAACGACAGCCAGAATCTCCATGACCAGATCAACCACAGCAGGTACATCGACTTCAGTCAGATCTGTTGCGCTCTTGGGTTGTACCTGTTCTTCTTTGAAGGGATCTTCTTTGACTGAGGGAATATGAAGGTGCTCGAGGCAGACATCACTCGAGACTGGTCTCCGAGTGGATCCGAGTTTCGCCAACTCGTCAGCTGCTTGGTTCTTCAGTCTCGGAACATGATGGAGCTCTAGACCTTCAAACTTCTTCTCGAGCTTCCTCACTGCATTGCAGTATGTTGTCATGGTGGGGTTCCTTACGTCCCACTCTTTCATCACTTGATTGACCACCGAATCCGAATCGCCGTAGACCATCAAGCGACGGACGCCGAGTGAGATGGCCATGCGCAATCCATAGAGGAGAGCTTCATACTCTGCCTCGTTGTTGGAGGAATCAAAGTGTATCTGAAGCACGTACTTGAGCTTGTCGCCCTTTGGTGATATGATCACAACACCAGCGCCGGAGCCATTCAACATCTTAGACCCATCGAAGAACATTGTCCAATGAGCCGAGTAGATGTGGGTCGGTTGCTGTTGTTCTACCCATTCTGCTATAAAGTCAGCCAGGGCTTGAGACTTAATAGCTTTCTTGGCCTCGAACTTGATGTCACAGTACAACATCTCCATTGCCCACCTCGCCACTCGGCCTGACGCATCTCGATTGTGGAGAATTTCCGACAACGGAGCATCAGACACGACAGATACCGAGTGGTCTTGGAAATAATGGGCCACCTTCTTCGCAGTCATATAGATCCCATAGATAAGTTTTTGATAATGGGGATACCTCTGCTTGGAAGGGGTCAGGACTTTGGAGACGTAGTACACTGGCCGCTGAACTTTGTATGCTTTGCCTTCTTCTTCTCGCTCGACTGTAAGAACAGTACTGACGACTTGATTTGTAGCCGCGATATATAGAAGAAGGGGCTCTTTACTGAGCGGAGCAGTAAGAACCGGCTGGGTGGAAAGTAGGACTTTGAGGTCGTCAAATGCGACTTGGGCTTCGTCTGTCCACTCGAAGGTATCTGACTTCTTCATGAGTCGGTACAGAGGAAGTGCTTTTTCGCCGAGTCGACTGATGAACCTGCTCAAAGCCGCTAGGCAACCTGTGAGCCGTTGAACATCGTGTATTCTAACCGGCCTCTCCATTCGGATGATGGTCCCGATCTTTTCGGGGTTGACGTCGATCCCTCGTTCGGAAACGAAGAAACCGAGTAACTTTCCGCTGGGAACACCGAACGAACATTTGGCTAGGTTGAGCTTGATATCGTACCTACGAAGGTTGGCGAATGTTTCTGCCAAGTCAGTCAGCAGGTCGGAACCTTTGCGTGACTTGACTACGATATCATCCATATATGCCTCCACATTGCGACCGATCTGGTCGAGAAGACATTTTTGGATCATGCGCATAAAGGTAGCTCCTGCATTCTTCAGACCGAAAGGCATAGTGATGTAGCAGAAGCACCCGAACGGGGTGATGAAGGCTGTTTTTAACTCGTCGGGACCATACAGACGGATCTGATGATAGCCCGAATAGGCGTCAAGAAATGACAAACGCTCGCATCCCGCAGTCGAATCGACAATTTGATCTATGCGGGGGAGCGGAAAATGGTCTTTCGGGCAGACCTTATTGAGATGCTTGAAGTCAATGCACATTCGGAGCGACTTGTCCTTCTTGGGCACCATGAAGACATTGGCGAGCCACTCGGAGTGGTGAACCTCGCGAATGAAGTTGGCAGCCAACAACTTGGCCACCTCTTCTCCGATTGCCTTCCTCTTGTGCGCGGCGGACCGGCGCAGGCGCTCTCGGACGGGCCGAGCAACGGGATCCACATGCAGCCGGTGCTCAGCCAACTCCCTGGGTACACCTGGCATGTCAGAGGGTTTCCATGCGAAGATGTCCCAGTTCTCACGGAGGAATTGGGTGAGCTCGGCTTCCTATTTAGGGTCGAGGGTGGTGGAGATGTTCGTCGGGGCGGCAGAGTCGTCCGTCGGGTGGATGCTGACTTTCTTCGTCCCCCCCGCCGACTGGAACGCGGACTCAGAAGCTGGTTTCTTTGAGCGCATCAGGTCGGCAGGGTCGACTATCTTCTTGTACTCGTCGAGCTCGAGTACCGCCATCTTCTGGTCGGCGATTCTTGATCCCTGCTGCAGACACTCTTCGGCTCGCTGGCGGTTGCCCATGATGGTGATCACGCCTTTTGGGCCTGGCATCTTCAACTTCAAGTACACATAGCATGGACGTGCCATGAAGCTCACGTATGCTGGGCGGCCCAGAATTGCATGGTAAGTGCTCTGGAAATCCACCACCTCAAATGTGAGCTTCTCCTTGCGAAAGTTTTTGTCGGAGCCGAAGATGACGTCCAGCGCGATCTGGCCGAGTGACTTGGCCTTCCGTCCATGGACGACTCCGTGGAACTGCATACTGCTCTCGCTGAGTCTGGACATCGGAATGCCCATTCCCTTGAGAGTGTCAGCGTACATGATGTTCAGTCGGCTACCGCCGTCCATGAGGACTTTGCGGAGTCGGACTCCTTCCACCACCGGGTCGACGACCAGAGCCTGTCTTCCTGGGGTGGGGACATGCGCTGGATGATCTGACTGGTCAAAGGTGATCGCAGTCTGAGACCATTTAAGGAACTTGGGGGCAGTCGGAACGGCCATGTTGACCTCTCTGTTCACCAGCTTCAGTCGACTCTTGCTTTCGACGTCAGCAAAAATCATGAGGGTTGCATGGACTTGGGGGAACGGATCCTCCTTATCCTCCTCATCTTGCTCAGGATTCTTCTCACTCGGTTGCCCTTCGCTGAACCCCTGGATCAGGAGACGACACTGTCGAGTGGTGTGCTTCGCGTATATGGGGTTGCCTTCTTCGTCCATCTTCGTGTGAACCGGACAAGGCTGGTCCAGGATGGGATTGTTGAACGGCTTCTTCTTGGGGGTAAACTGCGCTTTCCCTTTGCCCTTGAACTTGGCGCTGGTCACAGCTGCAGCTTCTGCTTGCGGTGTGGGCGGAACTTTCTGTTTCTGCTTCCGAGTGTTACCTCCGTCGACATCGCCGACTGTCTTGTGTTTGCCGCTCCGGATGCGGTCCTTTTCTTCGCCATTTGCATAGCGAGCCGCTATCTCCATCATCTTGCTCATGGAGATGTCGCCTGTTCGATCGAACTTTATGTACAACTCTCTGTACCGTACGCCTGCCTTGAATGCGCAGACCGCTTGATGCTCGGTGACGTCCTCCACCGTGTGGTAGAGAGTTGTCCATCGCTGGATGAAGTCGCGCAAGGGCTCATTCGGCTTCTGGACACAGTGCTGAAGCTCCACGAGGCGTGCAGGGCGTTTGCACGTCCCTTCGAAGGTCCTGATGAACACTCGGGCCAGATCTGCCCAACTGTAAATGCTTGAGGGGGCCAACTGGTTCAGCCAAGCTCGCGCCGAGCCGTCGAGCATCAGAGGGAGGTGCTTCATAGCGACATGGTCGTCCCCTCCTCTGATCTGGACTGCCACTCGGTAGTCGTCTAGCCATGTTTCAGGCTTGGATTCCCCCGTAAATTTACCGATTCCCGCTGCCAATCGGAAGTTGGGCGGGATGTCAGCCGAGCGGATGGCTCGACTAAAACACTCGGGGCCGGACACGATGGTCCTGCTTCCACTTGGACGGTCTATATCGTGACCATCGCGGTGGGCTCGACCCCTGTCGACTCTTCGCTGGGCGATTCGCCCTCTTGCGTCGGGTATTGGGTCGTAAGTGTCGCCGACTGAACGCCGATCATCATGATGCCGGGACCCATAGGGCCCACCCCGCGGAGGGGTGCGTGAGCGGCGGCGATCTTCACGGATCATGGAACGGCTGCCTCCCCTGTGGTGCTGATGGGAACCAGGGCTGTGAACCGACCGATGCGTGTTTGCATGGACGGAACTATTGTAGATCCGATTGTGCGACTGGGAGACTGCCGAATTCTGCTGCTGCGCCGTGTGCAACAGAGCTCGGATCTTCTTGATTCCCCTTCCTGCCTCTGAATCAGTCGGCTGGAGGGAATCGGCAATCTTGGCAGCCGCAGCCAAGTTGAGGAGAGGTGTGCGGAACAACTCCACGTTGCTCCGCCGAGTGTGCCGACTGGCAGAACGGCGAGGTGGACGGCGTGCACCGGATGCTTCACCGATTTCGCGCTCGCTCCGGCCGGCTTGACGGGGATCTTCATGGGTGTTGGCCATGTGTACTTCTGCTGCAGGCCCGCGACCCGCGTACTCGGAAGGGAGCTCAGTCGGAACCGAGCTCGAGCACTGGGAACGCGGGGCAACCACAACAGACTCCAGAACTGCCACTTGAGAGGACGCGATCTGACGCGCTCGGGCATGCTGCACCCAACGTTGGAGATGCAGACTGCGGGACCGCTTGTTGCGGCGCATGACGGAGGTGCAAGCCGACAACGGAGCCGATTGTTGGAGAAGAAGAACGCCGCGAGCACCGGCACGGAAGTGCGTGGCCCCACGACGGGGAAGCGCCTCGACGTCGAGAGGCGCCTCCCGAAGACACGCCGAATCGTCGACGGTGAAGGAGAGAACGCCGAAGAGGATCTGGTGACCCATGCTCGAATCTCCACCAGACGACATGACGAAAGGAAGTAGTCGCAAACTCGCCGGAAGTCGCTTAGACGCCTGCCCCACGGTGGGCGCCAATTGTCGTGGGTATAAGCTTGACAGTAGATGTGTAGGGTACGAATGAGATGGGCAGAGTCCTAGCTACGGCGAGGTTGTATGAGTTCAGGCCCCTCTGTGGTGGAGGTAACAGCCCTACGTCTCAGTGCTCTCGGAACTTGTTGCCGAGTGTAATATGGAATACAATGATTTGCTAACCCCTTTACCAGTGGGGGAGGGCGGCTTATATAGAGTGCGCGGTTCTGATTCAGGGGCGGAGTAGTGGCGATTGAATGCGTACGTTACAGGTAACGTATGCTCTAAATGCTAATAAATGCACCCCGAAACATACGGCAGTTTCCCTCCAGAGAGGTTACGATGTACCGAGTGTATCCAGTCGGTTATCCTGGTGCCCTCCGAATGCTAGTCTCCGACTGGATGATTCAGGGCCTGTTACCGACTGGATGATGGGGACTCCTTAATTCAGTCGGGGCAGACTTAGGGTCCTGTCCTTTGTGTGGGGTAGTCCTTGGGTAGGACCTGTACGGTAGGCCTATGACCCTACCCTAGGACTATGACCCCATCAACAATAGTACCTAAAGTGGTGATTGATTTTTCTTATACTAACGGATCTCATGAGTTTTCTATTGAGTTTTGTGTTGTGAAGTTTTCAAGTTTTGGGTAAAGATTTAATGGACTATGAATAAGGAGTGGCAAGAGCCTAAGCTTGGGGATGCCCAAGGCACCCCAAGCCATATTCAAGGATACCAAAAATCCTAAGCTTGGGGATGCCCCGGTAGGCATCCCCTCTTTCGTCTTCAATCCATCAGTAAATTTACTTGAGGCTATATTTTTATTCACCACATGATATGTATTTTTCTTGGAGCGTCTTGTATGATATGAGTATTTAGTTTTTAGTTTGCCACAATCATCCTTGCTGCACACATCTTTTGAGCGAGACACGCTGAATCGTGAATTTATTAGAATACTCTATGTGCTTCACTTATATCTTTTGAGCTAGGCAATGTTGCTCTAGTGCTTCACTTATATCTTTCAGAGCACGACGGTGTTTTATTTTATAGAAATTATTAAACTCTCGTACCTCACTTATATTATTTTGAGAGTCTTCAAAACAGCATGGTAATTTTATTATGTTATGAATTTAGTCCTAATATAATGGCATCCAAGAAGTCATGAGGTATTTGGTAAGCATATTAAGGCTATGGGTTTACGAATATTTCAATGATTGTTTGGACAAGTGGGAGATGTTGGAATTATATGTCTGCAACTATATTCAAATTACTAGGAATTACTAATATTAAGAATTTATAATTATGAAATTATAATGTATTTATATATGGAATTACTTTACATGATTATCATGGAATTATCACTTGTTGGAACGTAATTAAGTTGTACACTTAAGGAAGCTGGTAGATTATCAATGGAATACATTATATACTATTTATATTCAAAATACTACCTAGGTACAATGATAACCAGAAGGAGATAGATCGTATAGTTAGATTATAACCCTAATGTTGATTATATTTGATCAAATACACTTTTGTGGAATGTTCAAATTTGTGGAGGCATTTCTTGATAAGGTTGAAAACCTTGACACCTTTGAGGAATTGTATGTTGTCCCTCTCAAGGATGATATACTGAAAGATTGTGTTGTTAATGCACCTAACAACACGGTTGAATTTCAGTCGTTATTGAGGACGGACGTAAATAAGTAAGTGTGTAGGTTACTTTTTGTCCTTACCAATTTAGTGTTTAGCCATTTTGAACACACATATATATGAATTTTATTTGCTGAAGGTTATTATGTTTACCATGTCATGTGTTGGTGCACAAAGACGGATAAAATATCCATGTCTATTTTAGATTTTCCAGGTTCAGGAGGTAAAGACGGTTTACTCAGATTTATTTTGTGTACCTCTATAGCTATTCTCATATATATGAAAATGAGTTCGGTATTTTTCGTACCACATGACATCCAAAGATCCAAATTATTTTCATCATTTAATCATCTTATTTTATGCCGCTTGTGAGCATCGTTGCCCGTTTTTAACCTGCCTTCCTCATAAGGTATGTGCTAGCATGGTAATTATTTTACAAATGCCTGCAAAATTGCAATAACACAACATCCATGTTTTCTTTATTTTCTTTTGCCCGATCTGTTGTAAATATGCCCTAGAGGCAATAATAAAATAGTTATTATTATATTTCTTGTTTCAAGGTAATCGTTTATTGTCCATGCTATGTTTGTATTGAATATAAACATAAATGCATGTGTGGATATACAGACAAAACAATGTCCCTAGTGAGTATCTAGTTGACTAGCCTGTTGGTCAAGGATGGTAAGGTTTCCTAGCCATAGACAAGTGTAGTCACTTGATGACGTGATCACATAATTAGGAGAATGATGTGATGGACAAAGACCCAAACTATAAACGTAGCATATGATCGTGTCATTTTGTTGCTATTGTTTTCTGCATGTCAAGATTTCATTCCTATGACCATGGGATCATGTAACTCACTAACACCGGAGGAATGCCTTGTGTGTGTCAAACATCGCAACGTTACCGGGTGACTATAAAGGTACTCTACATGCATCTCTGGAGGTGTTCGTTGAGTTAGCATGGATCAAGACTAGGATTTGTCACTCCGTGTGACGGAGAGGTATCTCGGGGCCCACTCGGTAATACAACATCACAAACAAGCCTTGCAAGAAATGTGACTAAAGAGTTAGTCACGGGATCTTGTATTACGGAACTAGTAAAGAGACTTGTCGGTAACGAGATTGAAATAGGTATGGAGATGCCGACGATTGAATCTCGGGCAAGTAACATACCGAAGGACAAAGGGAATGATATACGGGATTGTGTGAATCCTTGACATAGAGGTTCAACCGATAAGATCTTCATAAAATATGTAGGATACAATAGGGACGTCTAGGTCCCTCTATTGGATATTGGCGAGAGAGTTTCTCGCTCATGTCTACATAGTTCTCAAACCCGCGGGGTCTGCACGCTTAAGGTTCGGTGACGTTTTCGGTATAGTTGAATTATTGATGTTGGTAACCGAATGTTGTTCGGAGTCCTGGATGAGATCCTGGACATCACGAGTGTCTCCGGAATGGTCCAGAAACGAAGATTGATATATAGGATTGTTGCATTTGGCTTCCGGAAAGATTTCAGGCATTACCGGTAAAGTACCGGGAGTGACGAATGGGTTCTCGGGTTTTACCAGGAGGGGCCACCCACCCGGGAGAGAACCTAATAGGCCACAGGGTGGCGCACTAGCCCTTAGTGGGCTGGTGAGGCCATCCCAATAGGGCTATTCCGGCTAAGAAAACAATGAAGGAATAAGAAAGGAAAAAAAGAGGAGGTGGTAAAGAAGGAAAGGACTCCTCTAATCCGAATTGGAGGAGGATTCCTTCCTCCTTGGCTCGCTCGACCCCTCCTACTTGGAGTAGGAGGCAATGCCACCACTCCTTGGTTCCTCCTATATATAGTGGAGGTTTGAGAGGGTTTTTGCACCTCACACCTTTGTGCAAACCTCTCTCCCTCCACTACTTCGTGACATATCGTAGCTAGATCTTTACGACACGACGAAGCCCTACCGGAGTAGCTCCACCAACATCACCGCCACGCCGTCGTGCTGCTGGAGAATTCAGCTACCTCTTCGTCTCTCTTGCTAGATCAAGAAGGCGGATATCGTCATCGAGTTGTTTGTGTGCTGAACGCGGAGGTGCCGTCCGTTCAGTACTAGGTCGGGACGGATCGTGGGACGACGATGATTTGGATCACGAAGACGTTCCACTACATCAAGCGCATTTCTTAATGCTTCCCGCTTAGCGATCTACAAGGGTATGTATATCCGATCTCCCTCTCGTAGATGATCATCACCATGATAGGTCTTCGTGGGCGTAGGAAAGTTTATGTTTCACATGCAACGTTCCTCAAAAGTGGTATCAGAGCTAGGTTCATGCGTAGATGAAATCTCGAGTAGAACACAAAAGAGTTTGTGGGTTTTGATGTTCAATTTTCTGCCCTCCTTAGTCTTTTCTTGATTCAGCGATATTGTTGGATTGAAGCGGCCCGGACTAACCTTACTCGTACACTTACGAGACACCGGTTTCATTGACTGACATGCAACTTGTTGCACAAAGATGGCTGACGGGTGTGTGTTTCTTCAACTTTAGTTGAATCGGATTTGACCGAGGCAGTCCTTGGAGAAGGTTAAATAGCAATTTGCATATCACCGTTGTGGCTTTGCGTAAGTAAGATGCAATCATACTAGATACACATAGTAGCCATGTAAAACATGCAACAACAAATTAGAGGACGTCTAACTTGTTTTTGCAGGGTATGCATGTGATGTGATATGGCCAAAGACATGATATGATATATTGGATGTATGAGATGATCATGTTGTAATAGTTAAATATCGACTTGCACGTCGATGCTACGGCAACCGACATGAGCCATAGGGTTGTCTTCAAACTATTTTTTGTGCTTGCAGATCATGGTGTGGCACGACAATCCCGATGGCGGCACAATGATGGAGATCATGGTGTGGCACCGGTGACGATGAAGATCGTGCCGGTGCTTTGGTGATGGAGATCAAGAAGCACAAGATCATGGCCATATCATCTCACTTATGATTTGCATGTGATGTTAATCCTTTTATGCACCTTATTTTGACGGTAGCATTATAAGGTGATCCCTCACTAAAATTTCAAGAAAAAATTTTGTTCTCCCCGACTGTGCACTGTTGCCACAGTTCATCATTTCGAGACACCACGTGATGATCGGGTGTGATAGACTCAATGTTCAAATACAACGGGTGCAAAACAGTTGCACACGCGGAACACTCGGGTTATACTTGACGAGCCTAGCATGTACAGACATGGCCTCGGAACACAAGAGACCGAAAGTTCGAGCATGAATAATATAGTTGATATGATCAACATGGAGATGTTCACCACTAAAACTATACTCAACTCACGTGATGATCGGACTTGAGTTAGTGAATTTGGATCATGCGACACTCGAATGACTAGAGGGGTGTCTATTTGAGTGGGAGTTTATTAGTAATATGATTATCTAAACTCAATTGTTTTGAACATAGTCTAAGTAATCTTTGCCAAATTTTATGTTGTAGATCAATGGCTCGCGCAGTAGCAAGCCTTAATTTCAGTACGTTCCTGGAGAAAGCTAAGCTGAAATATGATGTTATCAACTTTGTAGACCGGGCTCGAAATCTGAGGCTTATTCTCCAAGCTGGGCAACAGAATTATGTCCTTGATGCAACGCTAAGAGATGAACCACCCGCTACGGCTGACCAAGACGTTTTGACGCTTGGCAAGCACGTAAGGATGACTACTCACTGGTTCAATGTGAAGTTTTGTATGGCTTAGAATAGGGACTTCAAAGACATTTTGAACATCATGGGCATATGAGATGTTCCAGGAGTTGAAGTTTATCTTTGAGAAGAATGCCCGGATCGAGAGTTATGAGACCTCCAATAAATTCTATGCTTGCAAAATGGAGGAGAATCCGTTTGTCAGTGAATATGTGCTCAAAATGTGTGGGTACTCAAACCGTCTAGCTGAGCTAGGGATCGCTCTCCCACAAGAAGGTATCACTGACTGAATTCTTCAGTCACTGCCACCTAGCTACAAGAGCTTTGTGTTGAACTATAACATGCAAGGGATGAATAAGTCACTCGGCGAGTTATTTGAAATCCTCAAAGTCGGTGAGTCACAAATCCAGAAAGAACATCAAGTGTTGATGGTCAATAAGACCACTAGTTTCAAGAAAAAAGGTATAGGCAAGAAGGGTAACTCTAAGAATAGTGGCAAAGTTGTTGCCCCTCCGACGAAGAAACTCAAGGGTGGACCAAAGACGGAAACTGAGTGCTATTATTGCAAGGGGACTGGTCGCTGGAAGCGCAACTGCCCCAAGTATCTGGCCGATAAGAAGGCGACAAACGCCAAACAAGGTATATATGATATACATGTTATTGATGTGTACCTCACCAACTCTCGTAGTAGTGCCTGGGTATTTGATACCGCTTCTGTTGCTCACATTTGCAAGTCAAAACAGGAACTGCGGAATAAACGAAGGCTGGCGAAGGATGAAGTGACGATGTGCGTGGGAAATGGTTCCAAGGTTGATGCGATCGCCGTCGGCACGGTCTCACTTCAGTTACCATCGGGATTAGTTATGAACTTAAATAATTGTTATTTAGTGCCTACGTTGAGCATGAACATTATATCTGGATCTTGTTTATTGTGAGACGGTTACTCATTTAAGTCAGAGAATAATGGTTGTTCTATTTATACGAGTAATATTATTTATGGTCATGCACCCAATGTGAGGGGTTTGTTCATGTTGAATCTCGATTGTGATGACACTCATATCCATAACATTGAGACCAAAAGATGTAGAGTTAACAATGATAGCGCCACTTTCTTGTGGCACTGCCGCTTAGGTCATATTGGTGTTAAGCGCATGAAGAAACTCCATGCTGATGGACTTTTGGAGTCACTTGATTTTGACTCACTTGACACATGCAAATCATGCCTCATTGGCAAGATGACTAAGACCCCGTTCTCTGGAACAATGGAGCGTTCAATTGACTTATTGGAGATCATACATACTGATGTGTGTGGACCAATGAGCATAGAGGCGCACGGCGGATATCGTTATTTTCTCACCTTCACTGACGGTTTGAGTAGATATGGCTATATCTACTTGATGAAGCACAAGTCTGAAACGTTTGAAAACTTTAAACAAATTCAGAGTGAAGTTGAAAATCATCGTAGCAAGAAGATCAAATTCCTACAATCTGATCGAGGAGGACAATATCTGAGTTACGAGTTTGGTTCTCACTTAAGACAATGTGGAATTGTTTCAAAGTTGACACCGCTTGGAACATCACATCGTAATGGTGTGTCCGAACGTCGTAATCTTACTTTGTTAGATATGGTGCGATCTATGATGTTTCTTACCGATTTGCCATTATCGTTTTGAAGCTATGCATTAGAGACAACTGCATTCACTTTAAATAGGGCACCATCAAAATCCATTGAGACGACACCATATGAGCTATGGTATGGCAAGAAGCCAAAGTTGTCGTTTCTTAAAGTTTGGGGATGTGATGCTTATGTCAAAATGCTTCAGCCTGAAAAGCTGGAACCCAAAGCGGAAAAGTGCATCTTCATAGGTTACCCAAAAGAGATAGTTGGGTATACCTTCTATCTCAGATCTGAGGGCAAAGTGTTTGTCTCTTAGAATAGAGATTTTCTCGAGAAAGAGTTTCTCTCGAAAGAACTGAGTGGGAGGAAGATAGAACTTGATGAGGTTGCGGAACCTCTCCTTCAACAAGATGGTGGCGCAGCGCAGAAAGAAATTTCTGTTGAGGCAACACAAGTTGAAGAGGAAGCTAATGATGATGATCATGAAGCTTCAGATCAAGTTACTATCGGTCCTCACAGGTGGACAAGAGCACGTACTGCTCCTGAGTGGTATGGGAATCCTGTCTTGTCAATCATACTATTGGACAACAATGAGCCTGCGAATTATGGAGAAGCAATGGTGGGCCCAGATTCCAACAGATGGTTAGAAGCCATGAAATCCGAGATAGGATCTATGTATGAAAACAAAGTATGGACTTTGGAAGTATTAGCTGAAGGTTGCAAGGTGCTACCTCTTGAGCTTGCGTTGGTTTTTCCCTTGAAGAGGAAAGGGTGATGCAGCACAGTAGCGATAAGTATTTCCCTCAGTTTGAGAACCAAGGTATCAATCCAGTAGGAGTATCAAAATGAGGCACCAATGTACCTGCGCAAAAACAAACAAACTTGCACCCAACGCTGTAAAGGGGTTGTCAATCCCTTCACGATTATTTGCAAAGTGAGATCTGAAGGTGAAAAGTGCAACAAAGTAATTTTGTAGATCTGAATATAGAATGTGAAGTAGACCTGGGGGCCATAGTGTTCACTAGAGGCTTCTCTCATGATAGCAAGTATTACGGTGGGTGAACGAATTACCGTCGAGCAATTGATAGAATCACGCAAATTCATGACGATATCTTAGGCAATGTTCATACATATAGGCATCACGTCCGAGACAAGTAGACCGATACTTTCTGCATCTACTACTATTACTCCACACATCGACCGCTATCCAGCATGCATCTAGTGTATTGAGTTCATAACAAACAGAGTAACCCCTTAAGCAAGATGACATGATGTAGAGGGATAAATTCATGCAATATGATATAAACCCCATCTTTTTCCCTTGATGGAAACAACACGATGCGTGCCTCACTACCCCTTCTGTCACTAGGTGAGGACACCGCACGGTATGAACCCAGAACCAAGCACTTGTCCCATTGCAATAATTATAGATCAACTTGGCCAAACGAAACCCATAACTCAAAGAGAATTACAAGGATAAGAAATCATGCATATAAGAGATCAAAGGAGACTCAAATAATATTCATAGATAATCTGATCATAAATCCACAATTCACTGGATCTCGACAAACACATCGCAAAAGAAAGTTACATCGGATAGATCTCCATGAAGATCATGGAGAACTTTGTATTGAAGATCCAAGAGAGAGAAGAAGCCATCTAGCTACTAACTATGGACCCGAAGGTCTGTGGTGAACTACTCACACATCATCGGAGAGGCAATGGTGTTGATGAAGACGCCCTCCGTGTCTGAATCCCCCTCCGGCAGGGCACCAGAACGGTCCCCAGATTGGATCTTGCGGAGACAGAAGCTTGCGGCGGCGGAAAAGTATTTTCGTGGCTCTCTTCTTTGGTTTTGGGATTTGAGAGAATTTATAGGCGAACGAGGTAGGGCAAAGGAGCCACGTGGGGCCCACAAGCCTGCCAGGCGCCCCCCCAGGCCGAGGCTAGGGGGCTTGTGACCTCCCCCGAGGTCTCGTGCCTTGGTTCTCAAGTCCCGTGCGTATCTTCTGTTATGGAAAAAATCATCCCGCAAGTTTTATTCCGTTTGGACTCCGTTTAATATTCTTCTCTAAAAAAGGTCAAAAACACGGAAAAACAGAAACTGGCACTTGGCACTGAGTTAATAGGTTAGTCCCAAAAATAGCATATTCATGCATATAAAACATCCAAAGTTGACATGATAATAGCATGGAACCATAAAAAATTATAGATACGTTGGAGACGTATCAAGCATCCCCAAGCTTAACTCCTGCTCTTCCTCGAGTAGGGAAGTGATAAAGACCGAATTTTTAATGTGGATTGCTGCCTAACATATTTGTTCTTTGTAACTTCTTTCTTGTGGCATGAATGTTCAGATCCGTAAGATTCAAAACAAAAGTTTACTATTGACATGAAAACAATAACAATTCAAGCATACTAGCAAAGTAATCATGAACTTTTGAAATAACAAGGCCAAAGAAAGTTATCTCTACAAAATCATATAGTCTGGCTATGCTCCATCATCCCCACACGACGAATTTAAATTATGCACAACCCCGATATTGGCCAAGTAATTGTTTTCGCACTCTTACTTTCTTAAACTTTTTCAGCTCTCACACAATACATGAGCGCGAGCCATGGATATAGCACTATAGGTGTTATAGAGTGTGGTGGAGGTTGTGAGGCAAAAAGGAGGAGATGGTCACATCGACTCATCATATCAATGTGAAAGAGTAGAGATTGCCATGCAATAGATGCACTAGAGCTATAAGTGTGTGGAAGCTCAAAAAGAAAACTAGTGGGTGTGCACCCAACTTGCTTGCTCACGAGGACCTAGGGAAATTTTGAGGAAGCCCATCATTGGAATATACAAGCCAAGTTATATAATGAAAATTCCCACTAGTATATGAAGTGACAAAACAAGAGACTCTCTATCATGAAGAATGATACGTCTCCAACGTATCTATGATTTTTGATGGTTCCATGGTATTAACTTGTCAACTTTGGATGTTTTGTATGCATGAATATGCTATTTTATATCTTTTTTGGGACTAACCTATTAACTAAGTGCCCAGTGCCAGTTCCTGTTTTTTTTCGTGTTTTTGACATTTTTCAGAGGAGAATATTAAACAGAGTCCAAACTGAATAAAACCCGCGAAATGATTTTTTCCATAACAGAAGATACGCAGGAGACTTGAGAACCAAGGCAGGGGACCTCGGAGGAGGTCACAAGCCCACCAGGCCCGACTTGGAGGGGGGTAGCTGGCTTGTGGGATCCGTGTGGCTCCCCTACCCTACTTCTTCCGCCTATAAATTCTCCAAAAATCTAAAAACACCAGAGAGAGCCACAAAAATACTTTTCTGCCGCCGCAAGCTTGTGTCTCCGCAAGATCCCATCAAGGGCACGTTCTGGTGCTCTGCCGGAGTGGGGATTCGGACAAGGAGGGATTCTTCATCAATACCATTGCCTCTCCGATGATGCGTGAGTAGTTCACCACAGACCTTTGGGTCCATAGCTAGTAGCTAGATGGCTTCTTCTCTCACTTGGATCTTCAATACAAAGTTCTCCATGATCTTCAAGGAGATCTATCCGATGTAATCTTCTTTTGCGGTGTGTTTGTCAAGATCCGATGAATTGTGGATTTATGATCAGATTATCTATGAATATTATTTGAGTCTCCTCTGATCTCTTATATGCATGATTTTGTATCCTTGTAATTCTCTTCGAGTTGTGGGTTTCGTTTGGCCAACTTGATCTATAATTCTTGCAATGGGAGAAGTGCTTGTTTTTGGGTTCATACCGTGTGGTGTCCTCACCTAGTGATAGAAGGGGTAGCAAGGCACGCATCATGTTGTTGCCATCAAGGGTAAAAAGATGGGGTTTATATCATATTGCATGAATTTATCCCTCTACATCATGTCATCTTGCTTAAGGCGTTACTCCGTTTGTTATGAACTTAATACACTAGATGCACGTTGGATAGAAGTCGATGTGTGGAGTAATAGTAGTAGATGCAGAAAGTATCGGTCAACTTGTCTCGGACGTGATGCCTATATGTATGATCATTGCTTTAGATATCATCATGACTTTGCGCAATTCTATCAATTGCTCGACAGTAATTCGTTCACCCACCGTAATACTTGCTATCATGAGACAAGTCTCTAGTGAACACTATGGCCCCCGGGTCTACTTCACATCATATTTTCAGCTCCACACTTTTACTTTGTTGCACTTTCCACCTTCAGATCTCACCTTGCAATTAATCGTGAAGGGATTGACAACCCCTTTATAGCGTTGGGTGTAAGTTTTTTTGTTTTTGCGCAGGTACATTGGTGACTTGTCTTGATACTCCTACTGGATTGATACCTTCGTTCTCAAACTGAGGGAAATACTTACTGCTACTGTGCTGCATCACCCTTTCCTCTTCAAGGGAAAAACCAACGCAAGCTCAAGAGGTAGCAAGAAGAATTTCTGGTGCCGTTGTCGGGGAGTATCAAGTCAAGAATAGTCTCCCTTTAACGTGCCAATTTTTGGCACCGGGGAGTATTCTAAGTGAAGCACATCCAAGTAACTATGGCAGACTCATCTCTTGCATTTAACTTTTTGCCTTTTGCCTCTCGTTTTCCTCTCCCCCACTTCTGAAAAACAAAAATTTCAAAAATATTTGCCTTTTTTGTTCTCCCTTTTCTTTCGCTTGCTTTCTGTTCGCTTGTGTGCTTGTCTGCTTGCTGAGTCACCATGACTGAAAACACCAATTTGTGTGACTTCTCGAATACTAATAATAATGATTTTATTAGTACTCCGATTGCTCTCGCCACTAGTACGGAATCATATGAAATCAATGCTGATTTGCTGAATCTTGTTATGAAAGAGCAATTTTCCGGCCTTCCTAGTGAAGATGCCGCGTCCCATCTTAATACCTTCATTGAGTTATGTGATATGCAAAAGAAGAAATATGTGGATAATGATGTGATTAAATTGAAGCTATTTCCGTTCTCATTACGAGGTCAAGCAAAAACTTGGTTTTCATCTTTACCCAAAAATAGTATTGATTCTTGGAACAAGTGTAAAGATGCTTATATATCCAAGTATTTTCCACCGGCTAAGATAATCTCTCTCCGTAATGATATCATGAATTCTAAGCAACTAGATCATGAACATGTTGCACAATCTTGGGAGAGAATGAAATTGATGATTAGAAATTGTCCCGCTCATGGCTTGAGTCTTTGGATGATTATACAAATCTTCTATGCTGGTTTGAATTTTGCTTCTAGAAATATCTTGGATTCCGCCTCCGATGGAACTTTCATGGAAATCACACTAGGAGAAGCCACAAAACTCCTAGATAATATCATGACAAACTATTCTCAATGGCACACTGAAAGGTCACCTACTAGTAAAAAAGTGCATGCTATAGAAGAAATTAACTCTTTGAGTGCTAAGATGCATGAGTTAATGAAATTGTTTGCTAGTAAAGGTGCTCCTCTAGATCCAAATGATATGCCTTTGTCTTCCTTGATTGAGAATATCAATGAGAGCTTGGATGTTAATTTTGTTGGTAGGAATAATTTTGGCAACAACAATGCTTATAGAGGTAACTTTATTCCTAGGCCTTTTCCTAGTAATCCCTCTAATAGCTTTGGCAATTCCTACAACAATGCTCATGGAAATTACAATAAATTACCTCTGATCTTGAGAGTAATATTAAAGAGTTTATCAACTCGCAAAAGATTTTCAATGCGTCCATAGAAGAAAAACTGCTCAAAATTGATGACTTCGCTAGGACCGTTGATAGAATATCTCTTGATATTGATGCTTTGAAATTGGGATGTGCTCCTGCCAAGATTAATATGGATGAGACTTTGAAATCTATGTGTGTTTCCATCAATGAGAGTAAAGAAAGAACCGCCCAAATTCGTGCTAGACATGAATGGCTTAAAAAGGCGTGTTCTCGTGATGAGAATCACGAAGATCTTAAAGTTCTTGGTGTGACTCCCATTGAATCCTTGTTTTCTAATGTCAATCCTAATGATGATGGGGCTGGATATGAATCCACTTTGGTTGAGAAACTCCCCAATGATTCGGAGTCTATCTATCTTGATGCTAAAAGCACTGAAAGTGGAGTAGAGGTGTAACGACTAAGATGCGGTCCTTTCCGGGTTAGGGGAACAAGGCCGCAAAGAGGAAAGAAGCGCATCTAAGCGTTTCGCAAGCACGGTAACATAGCACATACATAATAATAGAATGACAATTAGGGATTCAACTGCCATCTCATAAGTAATATCAGAGTTTACATCACACATTTATTCAAACAAGGTAGTTCCGCTACGGACTACATAACATGAGAAAAGGCTATGCTACCCTACATGCTTTCCCACGATCACGACCACGCCTCAGTCTTCTGGATAGTTCACGTACAAGCGGTCGGTCTCCTCGTCGTACTGCCACGCCAGTTGCGTGCCATTGGTATCACCTGTGTCGGGCGTACGTGTACCTGTTGGTGTGTTGAAGTAATCTGTGAGCCACGGGGACTCAACAATCTATGACCTCGGTGCCAGAACTAGTCAAGTTATTAGGTAAGGAAGGTTCAGTGTTTAGGTTGCAGCATCCTAAGCTTTTATGGTGGCTAACTTACGTAGAACATGTATTGAAGGTGGTCTATACTAGCGATCGAAGATTAGCTGATCAAGAAGTGATCCTGAACACCTACTTACGTCAATCATAACGCCACCGTGTTCCCGATCGAAGAGAGGTCTTCGAAGGGGACAGTCACGGTTACACACACAGTTGGCAATTTTATTAGATTATGTTCAATTTATCTATAACTGGATGTTAACAAATATTCCAGGTTGCCACATAAGCGCGGGCACGACTTTCCGAAAGATTAAACCCTGTAGGGGTGCTCCAACTAGTCCATCACAAACGGTCACGGGCCGCAAAGTAATCCTCTATCACGAATCTCGTGATCTCGTCGGATTCCTTAGAGGAAAACCTCAACTCTGGGAGAACCAAAGCTTCACCGGGATTCCTATATGCAAGATATATCGCTAAGGTAAGACAAGACTAGCAGGACCACCCGTCGTGTCGACGACCCCGATAAGAGCCGCGTATCTCAGTCTCAGGACATGACGAATGAGCGATGGTTACCACGCCAAAACACCGAGTTGCCCCGGGGAGCGTAATAAGCTGCTCTAGGTTGGACCAACACTCATGAGGAGCACTGGCCCGGGTTGTTGATTAAATACCTCGGGGTAGCTATTCCCTATGCAGATTACTATTAAGTGATTAGCAAATTAACACCAATGTTGGATCCTGCCGGACAAGTCTTAACACTACACAATTTATCAAGGGGGTCGCCATAAGAACCCCGAACGTGTTAGGAGCGATCAGTTATGGAATCAAACACCGGTAGCCGGAAACTATGGCGGCAATAGCGAAATAAAACACCCGGCAAAAGGCTAGGCCTTCCGTTATTTACCAAGTATAAAGGTGCATTAATTAAATAATAGATTTAACATAATGATAACAACTCATGTTATCACATGGGACAAAGCACGTGCAACTAGCAACGCTAACATTAGAAGCTGAGCAGGCCTACTTAGCCATTCAATATTTGCTAGGAGGGGAAAGTGTTTGGGTTTCATGGAAATATCAGGAGGAAATTATTTCAGTGGTAGGCAGTGAGCATATGATGAAAGAAACGTGAATCTAGCATAACAAGTCTAGAGATGGAATCAAGGTCATATTATATTGCCTGTGATATCCTCATCTTGGAACTGCTCTTGTTCGTCCTGCACATACTCTCCCAGATCCATGTACTCGTTCTCCGATCCCGGTGCTACCCAACATAGAAATAGCATCCAATGAACAACAACACAACAAGATGCAACAAACACATGATGCATGAGATGAAAATGAACATGCATCTCTATTCTAGTCACTAGCACACGCATGAGAAGGAAATACAAGTTCCTGGACAGAACTACATTCTAAGCTATCTTGACATGCATGAGTATTACATGAACATAAGCTTCACGTGAAAATGATGCAAAAACATATAAAGAACGTTACGAACGGAGCTACGGATCAACCGGAAACAACGAAACAAGAAATGGAGTCCTACGGATCAAATCCAACACCACACACTCCAATGGCATACTTCTGGTATTCCCAGGTTGCCAAACATAAAACAAACAAGAATGGATGGCGTGGTGCAAGGAATATCACCACCCCACCAACTATGCACTCACAAGCATCAAACATCAAAACTATACAATCTGCCATAAACAACATCATAGCAGTTTGAGGGCTACATGCAAAGCACCTACAGCCACCCAAATAGGCGAAAAAGGATATGTGGCACAAGCTATTCAAAACCTCTACAAGCATGAGCAAAAAGATAATACAAAGGAGTTTCACACAGAAAGTTATACAGCTGCTAACTTGGACAAAAATATCAGTTTTTAGGGACTTAGTGAAAATTCCAGATTCTCACTAGCTGTTTATGCTCTGAAGCATTTTGACAGCTCCCAAAACAATATCTACAGGAAGCCAAATGGAATGAAAATTGACAGAGAGCTTGACAAACACAAAATCTACAACTTCCCAGTTGATAGCAAATGCTGATTCCCAATACATGGACTTCTACAAGCACAACAACAGGAGAAGAAAATATAAGAAGATTCTCAGACTTAGTGAAAATCACAGATTTTCACTAAACTGGAATTTTCAGACACATGCCTACTTTGACTAGGCACAACTTGCACACATGAACTCCTAATCATGAAGCAAAACCAACATGCTATAGAGGGGTTTACCCCCTACTGCCACAACAAAGAATCAACCTCTTGGGCTCATCACATCACATGGAACAAAGCTCCAAACATGGAACAAAACAGAAATATGACATTCTCAGGAAGTGTTCCAAAGTGGAATCTGAGCCCACCATTGGATTCCTGGGATGATTCTACGCCAAAAACATATATAATACATAGGCACTTGCATAGAACAATTGGACACAAAGCTAAGAAGAAGATTTACATGGAATCACATAGAGATGAATAGTGCATCATCATATGTGCTTCCACTAGCTCATCACCTACCCAAGCCTATGCACACACTCACATATCCAATGGTGCACATGAGGGGTAGACCTCATGTGCATGTGCCTTAGCACAACACCACACACTCACTTAAAACAAGCACACACATAATTACACCTACACATGCTAGTTATACATACACCTTAGCTTACACCACATCATCTCTACTACACCTACATCCATGCTTGCACTCAAGTGAATGACAAGGCTCACCATGCCTTGGGCATGTGTGTGTGTCACACACACACACACACAGCATCACATGAACAACTACTCCACACACACACACACAAGTAGGTGGGGGGAAACCCACACACACTCACATACACACACTCACATGATACTTACACATACATATATGCACTCAACCTACACAAGCATTTCTACCAAGATATATCTACACATGCACTCTAGCATCATCACATGTTATCACTAGCACAAACACATGACCAAACATCACCTACACATCCCATCTCAAACACTATCTCATACATAGGAGAAAACCCACTTGCTGAGAGCTAAAATAAATAACACAAGAGGTGCCAAGCTCACCACAACAAGTATGCAAGTGAACAATGCAAAACAGAAAAAGAAAAGACAAAAAATATATAAGGTTTGGTGAGGGATCAAACCCTAGACCCCCTGGATCTACAACACACTGGCAAGCCACTCTGCTACTAGCACTTGCTCGACAGAACAAGGGGGACAAGCAAGGTAAAGCATCCCCCTGCGCTAATGTGCTATTGTGCCGAATAAACTGCAAAAAAGGGGGGTGGCACGCCGCGGGACTCGAACCCTGCACCACCTTAACAACACCACACATCACCTACCACTACGCTATGCTTCGATACTTGAGAGAACAGGGGGATCTACCGAGATAACCTAGCACGAGCTGCTCTGCTCTGCGTGCACACAGAGACGACGACGACAACAAGCCACCGGAGCATGCCTTCTACTCTACTGCTGCTCGATGCCGCGGGGAGC
This sequence comes from Hordeum vulgare subsp. vulgare, assembly GCF_904849725.1. Classification (NCBI taxonomy): domain Eukaryota; kingdom Viridiplantae; phylum Streptophyta; class Magnoliopsida; order Poales; family Poaceae; genus Hordeum; species Hordeum vulgare. The sequence continues at coordinate 177,392,277 of NC_058523.1, forward strand.
ATCTACCCTACCCTACTACTCTGCGCAATGGACGAACCTAGGCACGCACTCACAACACATGCAAACCACTCACAACACCACCTGCACCTCGTGCTCATCTCTGAACAGAGATGCACGGCCTCGATCTCCTACGCGCATCTACCGAGGGGGAAGGGAGGAGGAGATAGGCTCACCCTGGGAAGAAGAGAGGGCGATCCGATCGAAGAAGAAGCGCCTAAAGAAGGATCGGAGCCGATCTGAAGAAGCCTGACGACGCGCTGTTGCAGAACCGAAGCAGGGGAAGAAGTCCGCCGGGAACACGCCGGAGACGTGGAGCTGCCCATCGGTGTGGTCGCTCCCCGGCCTCACCGAGGACGGCAATGGAACGCGGGCGCCTTTCCCGCGCTCCCGGACATGTCGGCTGGCGCCGGAGACGAGGGATGCACGGTGGACGTTGGCGCTCTACTTCCCTCTTCTCTGCTAACAAGTCTAGAGAGATTACCTGGGGAGGAAGAAGGAGTTGGAGGGAGAGGTGGCGGCGCAAAGAGGGGGACACAGAACCCTAGGCCAAGGGGCACGCACGTCGAGGCAATATGGGGGCCGAGGATGGGACGGCTCTGTCAAACCTCTCGGTCTCTCTCTGAAGCTCAGACGAAAAGCAGACACAAGGCGATGACGTCAGGAAGAAGGGGACGGACGTGGTAGATGGGCTCTCGCTGGGAACAAAGAGAGGAGATGGGCCTCGGGTGGGAGAAGCAAGCCCATGTTGGCGATAGGTAAGGAAAAGAAACCCACTGGGGTTTCTTATTTTAAAACAAACAGAGAAAGGAAAATAAAAACCTAATCAAATCTGATGATTCTAAAACATAAAGCAAACATACCCCTGGTCATACGGAATTATGACCTATTTGGGATTTTTGGAGCAACTAAATATTTGCAAAACAGAATTTCATTCTCTGTTTTGTGAATATTTGCACCACTAAGACATAGTTTCAAATCACTAAAACCCTACTGCCACATCCACAACAAAACATGCTAAAACATGGGCATTTTAGAAATAGGAATGGAACAAGTGAATCTTGACCTAGAGATAAATAGAGAGGGAGTTTTTCAAAACCTAGTTGAAACCCACAAGCTTCCTACTACCATGCACCACTCCACACCTTCACATAAACCACATATCATCACATCACATCACATCACAAGATCAACCACAAGAACAACAAATACAAATAGGCATGGAAATAAATAGATGCATGCATGCAAAAGGAAAACATGGCAATGTGACACATGAAATAACACATGCATGAGCTCTCATATCAATGACAAGATGGACCCACATAGAGAAGGTTCCAAATATGGCAAGGTACACTCTTGGGGCATTACAAGAGGATATCAAAACTTTGAGTAGTAATGAAATTACTACTTTGGATTTCAAGGAATTCAATTATGATAGTTGCTCTTTGATTGAATGTGTTTCCTTTATGCAATCCATGCTAAACTCTCCACACGCTTATAGCCAAAATAAGGCCTTTACCGATCATATCGTTGATGCTATGATGAAATATCTTGAAGAGAAACTTGAGTTGGAGATATCTATTCCTAGTAAACTTCATGATGAGTGGGAACCTACTATCAAAATCAAGATTAAAAACTATGAATGCAATGCTTTGTGTGATTTGGGTGCTAGTGTTTCCGCTATTCCAAAGTCTTTATGTGATGTTCTAGGCTTCAATGAGATTGATGAGTGCTCTCTTAATTTGCATCTTGCGTATTCTAATGTTAAGAAACCTATGGGAAGGATCAATGATGTTCTTATTATTGCAAATAGGAACTATGTACCCATAGATTTCATTGTGCTTGATATTGATTGCAATCCGACATGTCCCATCATTCTGGGTAGACCTTTCCTTAGGACTATTGGTGCTATCATCGATATGCAGGAATGGAATATTAGATTTCAATTTCCATTAAAGAAGTGCATGGAACACTTTCCTAGAAATAAAATAAGATTGCCTTATGAATCCATGATGAGGGCTACTTATGGTTTGAGCACCAAAGACGACGATACTTGATTCTATCGTCTTATGCCTAGCTAAGGGTGTTAAACAATAGTGCTTGTTGGGAGGCAACCCAATGAATTTATTTTTGCTTTTTGCTTTCTGTTTTGTTGCGTCCACACCATCATAATTCTGTTATGATTGTGTTTTTTGTGTTTCTTTTTGTGTTTGTGCCAAGTAAAACCTTTATGATTAGTTCTGGTGATGGTTGTTTGATCATGCTGAAAAGGACAAAAACTTTGTGCTCACGAAATTATTTTTAATTCCTATCCATAAAGAGCTTTTGAGTTGATCCTTTTTGCTGCTGGTTGATATGCCAATTGCCCTAATTTTCATAATTGTTAAGATTTTTTGAGATACCAGAAGTATACGAAGTATACAGATTGCTACAGAATGGTCTGTTTTTGACAGATTGTGTTTTTGTTGTGTTGATTGCTTATTTTGATAAAACTATGGATAGTATCGGGGGGTACTAGCCATGGAAAAGTGATAATACAGTAATCCAACATCAATCTAAATAGAAATAAAGTTTACTACAGTACCTAATGAGTTGGTAGTTTGCTTTCTTATGCTAATGATATCACGAGTTTCTGTTTAAGTTTTGTGTTGTGAAGTTTTCAAGTTTTGGGTGATGTTCTCATGGACAATGGGATAAAGAGTGGAAAGATATTAAGCTTGGGGATTCCCAAGACATCCCAAGCCAATTTAAAGGACACCAAAAAGCCTAAGCTTGGGGATGCCCCGGGAAGGCATCCCCTCTTTCGTCTTCAATCCATCGGTAACGTTACTTGAAGCTATATTTTTATTCACCACATGATATGTGTTTTGCTTGGAGCGTCGTGTATTATAGGAGTCTTTTCTTTTTGTTGTGTCACAATCATCCTTTCTGCACACCTTTTTGAGAGGGACATGCACTCATCGTGAATTTGCTAGAATACTCATTGAGCTTCACTTATATCTTTTGAGCTAGATAACTTTGCTCTAGTGCTTCACTTAAATCTTTTTAGAGCACGGCGGTGTCATATTTTGAAGAAATAAAAACTCCCGATCTTCACTTATATCTTTTTGACAGTGTTCTCTCTCAGTAACTTGGTAATTGGCTTGTGCTATGAAAGTAGTCCTAAAGATGATAGGCATCCAAAGAGGATATAATAAAAACTTCCATATTCAAGTGCATTGATTAGTAAGAGAAGTTTGATTCCTAACAATTAAGTTTTGAGACATGGATTTGGTGATATTAGAGTTATGTTAGTAGGGTGTTGTGAATCTAGAAATACTTGTGTTGAAATTAGTGATTCCCGTAGCATGCACGGATGGTGAACCACTATGTTAGGAAGTCGGAGCATAATTGATTTATTGATTGTCATCCTTTGTGTGGCGGTCGGGATCGCGCGATGGTTAACACCTACCAACTCTTCCCCTAGGAGTATGCGTTTACCACTTTGTTTTGATTACTAATAAAACTTTCGCAATAAGTATATGAGTTCTTCATGACTAATGTGAGTCCATGGTATAGATGCACGTTCACCTTCCACCATTGCTAGCCTCTCTAGTGCCGCGCAACTTTCGCTGGTGCACAAACCCACCATATACCTTCCTCAAAACAACCACCATACCTACCTATTATGGCATTTTCATAGCCATTCCGAGATATATTGCCATGCAACATCCACCATCTCATGACTTGATCTTCAAGTCATACATGTTTTGAGGAAGTCACCATACCTACCTATACATGTATGACTTGAAGATCAAGTCATGAGATGGTGGATGTTGCATGGCAATATATCTCGAAATGGCTATGAAAATGCCATAATAGGTAGGTATGGTGGTTGTTTTGAGGAAGGTATATGGTGGGTTTGTGCACCTGCGAAAGTTGCACGGCACTAGAGAGGCTAACAATGGTGGAAGGTGAAAGTGCATCTATACGATGGACTCACATTAGTCATGAAGAACTCTTATACTTATTGCAAAAGTTTTTATTAGTAATCGAAACAAAGTGCTAAATGCATACTCCTAGGGGAAGGGTTGGTAGGTGTTAACCATCGCGCGATCCCGACCGCCACACAAAGGATGACAATCAATAAATCAATTATGCTCCGACTTCCTAACATAGCGGTTCACCATACGTGCATGCTACGAGAATAACTAACCTCCACACAATTATTTCTAGATTCACAACACCCTACTAACATGACTCTAATATTACCATATCCATATCTCAAAACTAATTGTGAGGAATCAAACTTCTCTTACTAATCGATGTACTTGAATATGGAAGTTTTTATTATATCCTCTTTGGATGCCTATCATATTTAGGACTAATTTCATAGCACACGCCAATTACCAAGTTACTTAGAGAGAGCACTCTCAAAAAGATATAAGTGAAGATCGAGAGTTTTTATTTCTACAAAATATGACACCGCCGTGCTCTAAAAATATTTAAGTGAAGCACTAGAGAAAAATTATCTAGCTCAAAAGATATAAGTGAAACACATGCGAGCTAAATTGCCTAACTCAAAAGATATATGTGAAGCCCATTGAGTAGTTGAATAATTATTTGGCTATGTGAAAACTCTCCCATCTAAGAATTTAAGATCCTAGGTACCTTATTCGAACAAAATAAATTGACACTCCAAGCAAAACACATATCATGTGGTGAATAAAAATATAGCTCCAAGTAAAGTTACCGATGGATTGAAGATGAAAGAGGGGATGCCTTCCCGGAGCATCCCGAAGCTTAGGCTCTTTGGTGTCCTTGAATATGGCTTTGGGGTGCCTTGGGCATCCCCAATATTAGGCTCTTGCCACTCCTTGTTCCATTGTCCATCGAAACTCTACCCAAACCTTGAAAACTTCACAACACAAAACTTAACGGAACTTCGTGAGATGGGTTAGTATGATAACGAGCAAATCAATCACTTGGGTACTGTAAAAACAAGACTCATAATTATTTTCACACAATGACTACTGTATCTTACTATTTCCACAATTTATATTACTCAATATAATCTATGGAAACACTAAACAAGTAAACTATTCATTGAAAACATAATCTGTCAAGAATAGAACAGTTTGTAATGATTGAACAATTACCATACTTCTGCACCTCCAAAAATTATGAAACAATTATGAGAATTAAGGAAATTTGTATATCTATCAGCAGCAAAAAGAATAAACCAAAAATCACTATATGGATAGAAATTAGAAATGATTTCGCGAGCACAAACTTTCTGTCTTTTCCAGCATGGTCAAACAACTATCACCCAAACTAATTATAAAGGCTTTACTTGGCACTTCATTGAAACTAAGGCAATAAAACATGATTAATAGAGTATCTTAATCATGTGAACACACAAAAACAGTAAGGATACATATTGGGTTGTCTCCCAACAAGCACTTTTCTTTAATGCCTTTCAAGCTAGGCATGATGATTTCAATGATGCTCACATAAAAGATAAGGATTGAAACATAATGGAAGCATCATGGAGCATATGACTAGCACATTTAAGTCTAACCCTCTTCCTATGCATAGGTATTTTGTGAACAAGCAACTTATTGGAGCAAGAATCATCTAGCATAGGAAGGCAAAACAAGCATAGCATCAAAAATTTCAACACATAGAGGGGAAACTTGATATTATTGCAATACGTAGAAGCATATGATCCTCTCTCATAATAATTTTCAGTAGCATCATGAATGAATTCAAAAATATAACCAGCACCTAAAGCATTATTTTCATGATCTACAAGCATAGAAATTTTACTACTCTCCACATAAGGAAATTTATTCTCATCAATAGTAGTGGGAGTATCGTAAAAGACTTGAACACTACGAATTGTTTCCACATTAAAAGAGTAATGTTCAGTAAGAGGGTACTCAAGAGTATGACAAGTTTTATCATCCCTCTTCTCTATAGCATAAGTATCATCACAATAATCATCATAGATAGGGGGCATGCTTTCATCATAATAATTTTGATCATTCAAAGTGGGGGAACTAAAAAGATCTTCTTCATCAAACATAGCTCCCCCAAGCTTGTGGCTTTGCATATGATTAGCATCATGGGTATTCAAAGAATTCATACTAAAAACATTGCAATCATGCTCATCATTCACATATTTTATGCCAAGCATTCTATGTAATTCTTCTTCTAGCATTTGAGCACAATTTTCCTTCCCATCATTTTCTCGAAAGACATTGAAAAGATGAAGCATATGAGGCCACCTGAATTCCATTTTTTGTAGTTTTATTTTATAGACTAAACTAGTGATAGAATAAGAAACTAAAAGATTCTATTGCAAGGTATATATACCTTCAAGCGCTAACCTCCCCGGCAACGACGCAAGAAAAGAGCTTGATGTCTACTACGCAACCTTCTCCTTGTAGACGTTGTTGGGCCTCCAAGTGCAGAGGTTTGTAGGACAGTAGCAATTTTCCTTCAAGTGGGTGACCTAAGGTTTATCAATCCGCAGGAGGCGTAGGATGAAGACAGTCTCTCTCAAGCAACCCTGCAACCAAATAACAAAGAGTCTCTTGTTTCCCCAACACACCCAATACAATGGTAAATTGTATAGGTGCACTAGTTCGCCGAAGAGATGGTGATACAAGTGCAATATGGATGGTAGATATAGGTTTTTGTAATCTGAAATTACAAAACAGCAAGGTAACTAATAGTAAAAGCGAGCACGAACGGTATTGCAATGCGTGGAAACAAGGCCTAGGGTTCATACTTTTATTAGTGAAGTTCTCTCAACAATGATAACATAATTGGATCATATAACTAGCCCTCAACATGCAACAAAGAGTCACTCCAAAGTCACTAATAGCGGAGAACAAATGAAGAGATTATTATCGGTACGAAACCAACACAAAGTTATTCTTTCTGATCGATCTATTCAAGAGTCCGTAGTAAAATAACACGAAGCTATTCTTTCCGTTCGATCCATCATAGAGTTCGTACTAGAATAACACCTCAAGACACACGTCAACCAAAACCCTAAGGTCACCTAGATACTCCATTGTCACCTCAAGTATCCGTGGGCATGATTATACGATATGCATCACACAATCTCGGAATCATCCATTCAACCAACACATAGAACTTCAAAGAGTGCCCCAAAGTTACTACCAGAGAGTCAAAATGTATGCCAACCCATATGCATAGGTTCCCGATGTCACGAAACCCGCAAGTTGATCACCAAAACATACATCAAGTACTCACATGAATATCCCATTGTCACGACAGATAGACACGTGCAAGACATACATCAAGTGTTCTTAAAGACTTAATCCGATAAGATAACTCCAAAGGGAAAACTCAATTCATTACAAGAAGGGAGAGGGGGAAGAACATCATAAGATCCAACTACAGTAGCAAATCCCACGGTACATTGAGATCAAGACATCTCAAGAACATGAGAGAGAGAGAGATCAAACACATAGCTACTGGTACATACCCTCAGCCCCGAGGGTGAACTACTCCCTCCTCGTCATGGAGATCGCCGGGATGATGAAGATGGCCACCGAAGATGGATTCCCCCTCTGGCAGGATGCCAGAACGGGCTCCAGATTGGTTTTTGGTGGCTATAGAGGCTTGTAGCGGCGGAACTCTCGATCTAGGTTTCTTTTTGGGGGTTTCTGAATTTATAGGAATTTATGGTGGTGGAAATACGTCGGTTGGGCCCACAAGGAGGTCACAAGCCTGGTAGGTGCGGCCTAGGGGGGCGCGCCTCCTGGGCTTGTGACTCCCTCGTGGCTCTTCTGGCCTTCTTCCAAAGCTTCGGGGGTCTCTTTTGGTCCAAAAAAAATCATCTTGAAAGTTTTATTCCATTTGGACTCCGTGTGAAAAAGGTCAAAAACACGAAAAACAGAAACTGACACTTGGCACCGAGTTAATAGATTAGTCCAAAAAAGATATAAAATAGCATATTCATGCATATAAAACATCCAAAGTTGACAAGATAATAGCATGGAACCATCAAAAATTATAGATACGTTGAAGACGTATCAGTGTGCAGGTCCACGTCTTGTGCTAGCGCCAGGGTGGGAGCCACCTACTTGTTGATCCTAGGAGTCCTCCTGGTTCGATAAACCTTATAGTCTCCATGTAAGGGAAAACATGTTGCTGACTACATATCAACGTTCCACTTGGGGTAACCAATGAGGAGCGAGAAGTATATACATCATCTCTTCATCAAGCAAAGTTTTCATGCAAAGACCCAAACTATAAACATAGCATATGATCGTGTCATTTTGTTGCTATTATTTTCTGCATGTCAAGTATTCAGTCCTATGACCATGAGATCATGTAACTCATTAACACCGGAGGAATGCCTTGTGTGTGTCAAATGTCGCAACGTTACTGGGTGACTATAAAGGTACTCTACACGCATCTCTGAAGGTGTCTGTTGAGTTAGCATGGATCAAGACTGGGATTTGTCACTCCATGTGAGGGAGAGGTATCTCGGGGCCCACTCGGTAATACAACATCACAAACAAGGCCTTGCAAGCAATGTGACTAAAGAGTTAGTCACGGGATCTTGTATTACGGAATGAGTAAAGATACTTGCCGGTAACGAGATTGAAATAGGTATGGAGATGCCGACGACAGAATCTCGGGCAAGTAACATATCGAAGGACAAAGGGAATGATATACGGGATTGTGTGAATCCTTGACATAGAGGTTCAACCGATAAGATCTTCGTAGATTTTGTATGATCCAATATGGACGTCCAGGTCCCGCTATTGGATATTGACCAGAGAGTGTCTCGGTCATGTCTACATAGTTCTCGAACCCGCGGGGTCTGCACGCTTAAGGTTCGTTGACGTTTTCGGTATAGTTGAATTATTAATGTTGGTAACCGAATGTTGTTCGGTGTCTCGTAGGAGATCCCGAACATCATGAGTGTCTACGGAATGGTCTAGAAACGAAGATTGGTATATAGGATTGTTGCATTTGGCTTCGCAAAGATTTCGGGCATTACCGGTGAAGTACCGGGAGTGACGAACGGGTTATGGGGTTTTACCGAGAGGGGCCACCCACCCGGGAGAGAACCTAATAGGCCCATGGGTGGTGCACCAGCCCTTAGTGGGCTGGTGAGTCTAGCCCAAGAGGGCTATTTCGGCTAAGACAACACTAAAGGAAAAAAAGAAAGGAAAAAAAGAAAGGAGGTGAGAAATAAGGAAATGACTCCTCCTCCAAGCCGAATTGGAGGAGGATTCCTTCCTCCTTGGCTCGGTCGACCCCTCCTACTTGGAGTAGGAGGCAAGGCCACCACCCGTTGGTTGCTCCTATATATAGTGGAGGTTTGAGAGGGTTTTTGCACCTCAAGCCTTTGTGCAAACCTCTCTCCCTCCACTACTTCATGACATATCGTAGCTAGATCGGTACGGCACGGCGAAGCCCTGCCGGAGTAGCTCCACCACCATCACCGCCATGTTGTCATGCTGCCAGGGAATTCAGCTACCTCTTCGTCTCTCTTGCTGGATCAAGAAGACGGAGATCGTCATAGAGCTGTACGTGTGCTAAGCGCGCAGGTGCCGTCCGTTCGGTACTAGATCGGGACGGATCGTGGGACGACGGTGGTTTTGATCACGAAGACGTTCCACTACACCAACCGTGTTTCTTAACGCTTCCCGCTTAGTGATCTACAATGGTATGTAGATCCGATCTCCCTCTCATAGATGATCATCACCATGATAGGTCTTCGTGTGCGTAGGAATTTTTTTGTTTCCCATGCAACGTTCCTCAACATGATCATGGCTCTTTTTCAGGAAAGAAACTTCCTTATGGATTCCATTAGTTCCACATTAATACATAACAATGAACATTGTGGAGACTGGCTTACTTCTATTATCAAAAAGGCTTTCGCCCCGCTTTATATATAAATCAACGATCAATAACATCCGATACAACCCCATGCCTCCAAAAGACACGCACACACACCTAGGACAGGATACATAGATGTTGAGCGCAACAACACTATCCCTATCACTAAGAGCATCCAGGAGCTTCAACCGTGAACATGCCACCGTGAAAAAGTGAATCCACATATGACGAACCGTGGGCTTCAAGGCGGCGCCTTCAGCAAGGATGTGACACCGGAGCGCCGCCACCGCCCGATCCGAGGACCAGAGTTTCCCCCGAAGCAACACGACGGGCAATGAGACTCGCAACAACGCCTTCAAGCAGGGAACGAGCTTCGCCATCGCCGGTCCGTCCGAAGAATGAGATGAACATTGCGGAGACTGGCTTACTTCTGTTAGAGAAAATACTGAGTGCTTTTCAGGTATATTATCTGAAAATCCATTTTCAGTACGAGGAAGTTACACTAAACCTCATGCTGTGTTTTGTATTCTCATAGGCTCCCAAGTTTTAATATTTCTACAAAGTACATTTCTTCACAATTGAAAAAAATAGATCCATAGACACTAGAACCAGGATTTAGCTTTATAGGAGAATCTCACCCGGGGTGAGCACCAGAAATCCGACCCCAACGGGGTTCGAACCCTGGCCGCAGGGTGAGCTACTGCCCACCCATGCCACTAGGCTACATCCTAATCCTCTTTCTTCACAATCGAGAGAGGTGTATTGGAAGTACTCATGATCTCATCCTATGGTTCTAATATGGAACATCTTGCGTTCAAACTGTTACAAAAATTGTTTACATTGGTACGTGTATCTTTTGTATTCTCTTATGTGATGTTTGTGCACATTGATTTATTTTCTCTACCACCAAGTCAATAAGTTATCTCATCCTGTGTGGGAGGCCAAAACAACTCCCGTGCATTATAACCCAATGTTTTTAGGGAGAATACGACAAAGATTTTTGTATCAAAATGCAAAGAGATGGCATCGAAAGAGGTATGATAGTTCATGCTTAAGTCAATTATTAGGACCCAAGGACCCGAGCTTCATGTTTCTGTAGGTAAGGAAGTTTGTAGATGAAGTCTTTTGACGCAAAAAATGACACTACCCTCTTCAAGCATAATACTGGGGAACTTTTGGTTGCCTTAAAGCAGCAGCGAGAATCGGAATCCCCCCCACACACATCAGATTAAATCTTACTACTCTAAGTGAGATCAAGATCTATAGTGCTAATGTTTACTTCACACTTACGCAAGGACTAGAACCGGTTGGATGGTATGTTGGACGCGCTACAGGCAATGACATGCCGACTGGCTTCCCGGCAAGGATGATCCTCCCCGCCATTAGATGGCTTTCTTCTTCTTTCCTTTACCTTATTTGGGCGAGTTTGTGCCGGTGCCTAGGCGCTCTTATGAAAGTGAACTCGTCCGTATGATCTGTATGTATCTTTGCTTTATTTATAAAGCGGGACAAAAGCTCATTTAGAGAGAATGTTTACTTCACACATACAATAATGGCATCTACTTCTAAGTGAGTATTGAATATAATTTATTTTTTCAGGAAATTGACTTAAATAATGCGCCTAGTTTGAATGAAAAGGAGTGCTTGTCTTCTCGGTTTTATGCAGTCGAGGCTTCATTTATAAGAACTTTCAAATAACAATTTAAGGCCTTTCAAACAGCTCTTCTAGTCACGCCATGCCTCGTCATGACGTGCCGCAGGTTGCGGAATTGAGCCGAGCCGAGCTCATACCTACGCGCTTATTTTTGTCGGTCAGGAACGGATAGTCCGTAACAGACATGCCACGATCTGAGACATCGGATTGTGGGCTGTAATCGACTCGAACATGGGTCTAGTCCACTTTTCTTCACCCTACTGTGCATATATGTACGCAAGGTCCCTGCCAACCCTAGCCGTCGTTAGAACCTATGGTTTCGCATCATTCCAGATCATTGCACCGCCATCCAAGTCTTCTTCATCCCTCCTTCTGGCATGCACTACGAGAAGGGATTGCAGGCCTCCGGAACCCCGCCTCTCGTGATCCTGTACGGGAGATGGGCGATTGGGTTTTTGGGGAGCGTACTCGCTTGACTACTAGCAGCGACAACTTCCCGGACGATGACTTCTTCCCTGGCCTCGACAACCTCTTCATCAACGACATGAGCGACAACATCAACACCGGTGGTTTGACTCGTGTTGCACCGTATGCAATCTTGTTCTCTCAGTTTGAGATCATGCTTGAATTCTTATGTCTAGTTTGTGTCGTAGATTTGATCTACTCGTTTACTATGCTAATCTGCATGATTAGTTTAGTCTATGCTATTGTTGTCATGATTTATTTATTATTTATTCAGATTAAATTATGTAGTAATTTGCTCATATATTCAACAATCCAAAATCATGATTATAGGCAATTTACTCCAAATGGTTTCGCCGCGTATCTAAAGTTGCCCACCTTCAAGGCAGTGAAATATAAGAGGTGGCGCACATGAGCAATCTATTGGTTCCAAACCATGTACTACTATGACGCCACCAAGGGCAAGCGTGAGGGCGATCTTAATCCTGCATAGCAGGAAGTTTTTGAGAAGATCGATACCCTCTTAAAGGGTGCCCTTTTGAGCATTCTTGACGATTCCATTGTGGACCCGTACATGTCGTTTGAGAATGACAAGGACATGTGGGCTGCACTCGAGGCCAAGTTTGATACCTTGGATGGTGGCAGTGAGTTGTACGTCCTGGAGCAATTCTATGACTACAAGATGACTGATGAGCGCTCTGTTGTTCAACAGGCTCATGAGATACAGTCACTCGCGAAGGATCTTGAGTACTTCAAGTGTATGTTGTCGAACAAGTTTGTGGCTGGAGGCATGCTACCTCTTGAGCTTGCGTTGGTTTTTTCCCTTGAAGAGGAAAGGGTGATGCAGCACAGTAGCAGTAAGTATTTCCCTCAGTTTGAGAACCAAGGTATCAATCCAGTAGGAGTATCAAGCCAAGTCTCCAAAAGTACCTGCGCAAAAACAACAAACTTGCACCCAACGTTACAAAGGGGTTGTAAATCCCTTCACGATTGATTGCAAGGTGAGATATGAAGGCGTAAAGTGCAACAAAGTAAAAGTGTAAGGCTGAAAATATGATGTGCAGTAGACCCGGGGGCCATAGTGTTCACTAGAGGCTTCTCTCAAGATAGCAAATATTACGGTGGGTGAACGAATTACTGTCGAGCAATTGATAGAACCACACAAAGTCATGACGATATCTAAGGCAATGATCATACATATAGGCATCACGTCCGAGACAAGTAGACCGATACTTTCTGCATTTACTACTATTACTCCACACATCGACCACTATCCAACGTGAATCTAGTGTATTGAGTTCATAAAGAACAAAGTAATGCCTTAAGCAAAATGACATGATGTAGAGGGATAAATTCATGCAATAGATATAAACCCCATCTTTTTACCCTTGATGGCAACAACACGATGCATGCCTTGCTACCCCTTCTGTCACTGGGTGAGGTCACCGCACGGTATGAACCCAAAACCAAGCACTTATCCCATTGCAAGAACTGTAGATCAAGTTGGCCAAACAAAACCCACAACTTGAAGAGAATTACAAGGATATGAAATCATGCATATAACAGATCAAAAGAAACTCAAATAAGATTCATAGATAATTTGATCATAAATCCACAATTCATCGGATCTCGACAAACACACCGCAAAAGAATATTACATCGGATAGATCTCCATGAAGATCATGGAGAACTTTTTATTGAAGATCCAAGACAGAGAAGAAGTCATCTAGCTACTAGCTATGGACCCCGAAGGTCTATGGTGAACTACTCACGCATTATCGTAGAGGCAATGGTGTTGATGAAGAAGCCCTCTGTGTCCGAATCCCCCCTCCGACAGGGCACCAGAACGTGCCCCAGATGGGATCTTGCAGAGATAGAAGCTTGCGGCGGCGGAAAAGTATTTTCGTGGCTCTCTCCCGTGGTTTCAGATTTTTCGGGGATTTATAGGCGGAAAAAGTAGGGCAGAGGAGCCCAGGGGGGCCACAAGCCAGCTAGGCGCGGGCCCCCTGACCGCGGCTAGGGGGCTTCTCGCCTCCCCTGGTGCCCTCTGCCTTGGTTCTCAAGATTCATGCGTATCTTCTGTTCTAGAAAATATCTTTCCAGAGGTTTTATTATGTTTGGACTCCATTTAAAATTCTCCTCTGAAAAAGTTCAAAAACACGGAAAAAACACGAACTGGCACTTGGCATTGAGTTAATAAGTTAGTCCCAAAAACGATATAAAATGCATACAAAACATCCAAAGTTTGACAAGATAATAGCATGGAACCATCAAAAATTATAGATACGTTGGAGACGTATCCATCATCCCCAAGCTTAACTCCTGCTCGTCCTCGAGTAGGGAAGTGATAAAGACTGAATTTTTGATGTGGAATGCTACCTAGCATATTTGTCCTTTGTAATTTCTTTCATGTGACATGAATGTTCAGATCCGTAGGATTCAAAGCAATAGTTTGCTATTGACATGAAAACAATAATACTTCAAGCAAACTAGCAAGGTAATCATGAACTTCCGAAATAACAAGGCCAAAGAAAGTTATCCCTACAAAATCATATAGTCTGGCTATGCTCCATCATCCCCACACAACGAATTTAAATCTTGCACAACCCCGGTATTGGCCAAGTAATTGTTTTCGCACTCTTACTTTCTCAAACCTTTTTCAACTCTCACGCAATACATGAGCGTGAGCCATGGATATAGCACTATAGGTGGAATAGAGTGTGGTGGAGGTTGCAAGAAAAAAATGAGGAGATGGTCACATTGACTCGGCCTATCAAAGGGCTATGGAGATGCCCATCAATTGATATCAATGTGAAAGAGTAGGGATTACCATGCAATGGATGCACTTAGAGCTATAAGTATGTGAAAGCTCAAAAGGAGAACTAGTGGGTGTGGATCCAACTTGCTTGCTCACGAAGACCTAGGGTAATTTTGAGGAAGCCCATCATTGGAATATACAAGCCAAGTTATATAATGAAGATTCCCACTAGTATATGGTGGTGACAAAACAAGAGACTCTCAATCATGAAGAACATGGTGCTATTATGAAGCACAAGTGTGGAAAAAGATAGTAGCATTGTCCCTTCTCTCTTTTTCTCTCTCTTTTTTTGGTTTGGGCTCTTTGGCCTCATTCCATATATTTTTTTGTGGGCAACTCTGGCCTCTTTCTTTTTTTATTTCCTCACATGGGACAATGCTCTAATAATGATGATCATCACACTTTTATTTACTCATAGCTAAATGCTTAGAACAATGATGACTCTATAGGAAATGCCTCCGACAGTGTACCGGGATGTGCAACGATTTAGCTTAGCGTATGACTCGCTTGCTATCTTATGATCATGCAATGGCAATATGAAAGTGACGGCACATGTCATGAGACAGAACGGTGGGAGTTGCATGGAAATATATCTCAGAATGGCTATTGAAAGGCCATGATAGGTAGGTATGGTGGCTGTTTTGAGGAAGGTCTATGTGCATTTGTGTACCGGCGAAAGTTGCGCAGCACTGCAGAGGCTAGCAATGGTGGCAGGTGAAAGTGCATCTATACCATGGACTCACATTAGTCATGGAGAACTCACATAGTTATTGCGAAAGTTTTTATTAGTAATCGAAACAAAGTGCTAAACGCATACTCCTAGGGGAAGGGTTGGTAGGTGTTAACTATAGCACGATCCCGACCGCAACACAAAGGATGACAGTCAATAAATCAATTATGCTCCGACTTCCTAACATAGCGGTTCACCATACGTGCATGTTACGGGAATCACTAACTTCAACACAAGTATTTCTAGATTCACAACAACCTACTAACATGACTCTTAATATTACCAAATCCATGTCTCAAAACTAATTGAGATGAATCAAACTTCTCTTTCTAATCAATGCACAAGAATATGGAAGTTTTATTGTATCCTCTTTGGATGCCTATCATCTTTAGGACTACTTTCATAGCACAAGCCAACTACCAAGTTACTCAGAGAGAGCACTCTCAAAAAGATATAAGTGAAGATCGAGAGTTCTTATTTCTCCAAAATATAACACCGCCATGCTCTATAAATATCTAAGTGAAGCACTAGAGCAAAGTTATCTACCTCAAAAGATATAAGTGAAGCACATGTGAGCTAAATTGCCTAACTCAAAACATATAAGCGAAGCTCAATGAGTATTCTAGCAAATTCACAATGAGTGCATGACTCTCTCAAAAGGTGTGCAGCAAGGATTATTGTGACACAACAAAAAGAAAAGACTCCTATAATACACGATGCTCCAAGCAAAACACATATCATGTGGTGAATAAAAATATAGCTCCAAGTAATGTTACCGATGGATTGAAGACGAAAGAGGGGATGCCTTCCCGGGGCATCCCCAAGCTTAGGCTTTTTGGTGTCCTTAAATTTGGCTTGGGATGACTTGGGCATCCCCAAGCTTGAGCTCTTTCCACTCTTTATCTCATCGTCCATGAGAACATCACCCAAAACTTGAAAACTTCACAACACAAAAGTTAAACAGAAACTCGTGATATCATTAGCATAGGAAAACAAACTACCACCTCTTTAGGTACTATAGAAAACTTGATTTCTATTTATATTGGTGTTATATTGCTGTATTCTCACTTTTCCATGGCTAGTACCCCCGATACTATCCATGGTTTCATCAAAATAAGCAATCAACACAACAAAAACAGAATCTGTCAAAAACAGACCATTCTGTAGCAATCTGTATACTTCGTATACTTCTGTTATCTCCAAAATTCTGATAACTTACAACAGTTTGGGCAATTGGAATATAAACCAGCAGCAAAAAGAATCAACTCAAAATCTCTTTTTGGATAAAAATGAAAAATAATTTCGTGAGCGAAAAGTTTCTGTCTTTTTCAGCACGATCAAACAACCATCACAAAAACTAGTCATAAAGGTTTTACTTGGCTCAAACACAAAAGGAAACACAAAAAACACAATCATAACAGAATTATGATGGTGCGGACACAACAAAACAGAAAGCAAAAAGCAAATATAAATTCATTGGGTTGCCTCCAAACAATCACTATTGTTTAACGCCCTTAGCTAGGCATTGATAATTAAATGATGCTCACACAAAAGACAAGAATTGAAGCACAACGAGAGCATCATAAAGCATGTGAAAATCACATCTAAGTCTAACATACTTCCTATGCATAGGCATTTTATAGGAAAAAATTGTCAAGACAACCAATAGCTACCATATGCAAGGAAGAAGAAAGAGACAATATCAATCTGAACATAACGAGAGGTAATTTAGTGATATGAAAATTTCTACCACCATATTTTCCTCTCTCATAATAATTACATGTGGGACCATATTCAAATTCAACAATATAGCTATCCCATAGGATATTCTTTTCATGATCCAGATGCATGCAAAGTTGACGCTCTTCAAAAATAGTGGGATTATCATCAACTAAAGTCATGACTTCTCCAAACCCACTTTCAATAATATTGCAAATATCATATTCATCATGAGGTTTAAACAAATTTTCAAGATCATAAGAAAAATCATCACCCCATTCATGATCATTGCAACAAGTAGAGGACATAGCAAAACTAGCATCCCCAAGCTTAGGGTTTTGCATATTTTTAGCATGATTGACACTAATAGGATTTATAGTGAAACCATTGCAATCATGATTTTCATTCAAGGAGCCCTCGTGAATCACTTCATAAATTTCTTCATCATGATTTTCAGATTCACGCATCTCAAGCAAAACTCCATAAAGATAGTCAAGTTCACTCAACTCAGTAGCAATTGGATCAACATAATTGGATCTCTTAAAGAGATTAGCAAGTGGATGAGGATACATATCAATAGATTTTCAGCAAGCGAAGATGCAAGCATATTGAAGGCACATGGCAACACAAGCAAACAGAAAGCAAGCAAAGAAAAGGGCGAATGAAAAAGGCAAAAAAATTGTAAATTTTGTTTTTCAGAAGTGGGGAAGAGGAAAACAAGAGGCAAAAAAGTAAATACAAGAAATGAGTTTGCGACGGTTACTTGGATAAGCTTCATTTGATGCTCCCCGGCAACGGGGCCAGAAATTGGCACATTAACGGGAGACTACTCTTGACTTGATCCTCCTCCCCGGCAACGGTGCCAGACATTCTTCTTGCTACCTCTTGAGCTTGTGTTGGTTTTTTCCCTTGAAGAGGAAAGGGTGATGCAACATAGTAGCAGTAAGTATTTCCCTCAGTTTGAGAACCAAGGTATCAATCCAGTAGGAGTATCAAGCCAAGTCTCCAAAAGTACCTGAGCAAAAATAGCAAACTTGCACCCAACGCTACAAAGGGGTTGTCAATCCCTTCTCGATTGATTGCAAGGTGAGATCTGAAGGCGGAAAGTGCAACAAAGTGAAAGTGTAAGGCTAAAAATATGATGTGAAGTAGACCCGGGGGCCATAGTGTTCACTAGAGGCTTCTCTCAAGATAGCAAATATTACGGTGGGTGGAGGAGTTACTGTCGAGCAATTGATAGAACCACGCAAAGTCATGACGATATCTAAGGCAATAATCATACATATAGGCATCACGTCCGAGACAAGTAGACGGACTCTTTCTTCATCTACTACTATTACTCCACACATCGACCGCTATCCAGCATGCATCTAGTGTATTGAGTTGATAACGAACAGAGTAACGCCTTAAGCAAGATGACATGATGTAGAGGGATAAATTCATGCAATAGATATAAATCCCATCTTTTTACCCTTGACGGAAACAACACGATGCGTGCCTCGCTACCCCTTCTGTCAGTGGGTGAGGTCAACGCACGGTATGAACCCAAAACCAAGCAGTTCTCCCATTGCAAGAAGTGTAGATCAAGTTGGCCAAACAAAACCCACAACTCGAAGAGAATTACAAGGATATGAAATCATGCATATAAGAGATCAGAAGAAACTCAAATAAGATTCATAGATAATCTGATCATAAATCCACAATTCATCTAATCTCGACAAACACACCACAAAAGAAGATTACATCAGATAGATCTCCATGAAGATCATGGAGAACTTTGTATTGAAGATCCAAGAGAGAGATAAAGCCATCTAGCTACTAGCTATGGACCTGAAGGTCTCTGTTGAACTACTCACGCATCATCGAAGAGGCAATGGTGTTGATGAACAAGCCCTCCGTGTCCGAATCCGCCTCCGGCAGGACACCAGAGCGTGCCCCAGATGTGGTCTTGCGGAGACAGAAGCTTGCGGCGGCGGAAAAGTATTTTCGTGGCTCTCTCCCGTGGTTTCAGATTTTTCGGGGATTTATAGGCGGAAGAAGTAGGCTAGAGGAGCCGCACGGGGCCCACAAGCCAGCTAGGCGCGCCCCCCTGGCCGCGGCTAGGGGGCTTGTGGCCTCCCCTAGTGCCCTCTGCCTTGGTTCTCAAGCTTCCTGCGTATCTTCTATTCCAGGAAAAAAAATCTTTCCGGAGGTTTTATTCCGTTTGGACTCCGTTTAAAATTCTCCTCTGAAAAAGGTCAAAAACACGGAAAAAACAGGAACTGGCACTTGGCACTGAGTTAATAAGTTAGTCCAAAAAAGATATAAAATGCATACAAAACATCCAAAGTTTGACAAGATAATAGCATGGAACCATCAAAAATTATAGATACGTTGGAGACGTATCAAGGCATCATTGCCAAGCGTCCACCTTCGTGGAACAATTTTGCTACTTCTCTGAAACACAAGAGGCATGAGTTTTCGGTTTTAGATCTCATTGGATCTCTTGATGTTGAAGAGAAGGCAAGAGCAAAAGACACACGTGCTCGAGCTGTTGAGGGAGCTTCTAGTGCCCACGTGGTATAGAAGAAGAACTTCCATCTCAACAAGCCCCAAAACAACAAGAACAAAACTCACGGCAAAGGCAAGTTTGTTGCAAAGAACAAGCCGCTACACTCTACCAACTTCAAGAAGAATTCCCATAAGAAGGTTAAGGGACTATGCCATGTTTACGATGATCCTAATCATTGGGTTCTAAAAGTCCGAACCGCCATGAGGAGCGTCAACTTGAGAAGAGCGGCAAGTCCACTAATGTTGTCATCGGCAATAGTGATATGAAGGATTCTGGGTACGGTATTTTTCCTACCATCCTTCCAGTTTGTCATTCTCCAGATTGGTTAATTGACATCGGTGCCAATGTACATGTTTGTGCTAATGCCTCCTGTTGGGGAACGTTGCATGGGAAACAAAAAAAATTCCTACGCACACGAAGACCTATCATGGTGATGTCCATCTACGAGAGGAGATTAGATCTATGTACCCTTGTAGATCACTAAACGGGAAGCGTTAAGAAACGCGATTGATGTAGTGGTACAGCTTCGTGATTCAAATCACCGTCGTCCCACGATCCGTTCCGATCTAGCGCCAAACAGACAGGACCTCCGCGTTCAGCACACGTACAACTCGATGACTATCTCGGCCTTCTTGATTCAGCAAGAGAGATGGAGAAGTAGATGAGTTCTCCGGCAGCGTGACGGTGCTCCGGTGGTGGTGATGATCTACTCCTGCAGGGCTCCGCGTGAGCTCCGCAGAAATCCGATCTAGAGGTAAAACTTTGTGGAATAGGTTTGAGATGCATGTGGCAAAGTTGAGTCTCAAAAACCCTAAAACCAACAATATATATAGGAGGAGGGGAGGGGCTAGCCTTGGGGCACAAGGGCCCCAAGGGTGCGTTGGCCAAAGGCGGAGGAGGACTCCTCCTCCAATTCGGTTTGGGAAGGAGGAGTCCTCCTGTTCCTTCCCACCTCCCTCTTTCCTTTTTTCTTTCTTTCCTTTGGCTTTTTCACTTGTGGCGCCATAGCCTTCTTGGGCTGGCTCCACCAGCCCACTAAGGGCTGGTGCACCACCCTAAGGCTACTAGGATCACTCCCGGGTGGGTGGGCCCCTCCCGGTGAACACCCGGAACCCATTCGTCACTCCCGGTACAGTGCCAGAAATGCCCAAAACTTTCCAGTGACCAAAAGAAACCATCCTATATCACAATCTTCATTTACGGACCATTACGGAAACCCTCGTGACATCCATGATCTCATCCGGGACTCCGAACAACATTCAGTAACCACACATATAACTCAACTATACTAAAACATCATCGAACCTTAAGTGTGCAGACCCTGCGGGTTCGAGAACTATGTAGACATGACCGGAGACACTCCTCGGCCAATATCCAATAGCGGGACCTGGATGCCCATATTGGATCCTACATATTCTCCGAAGATCTTATCGGTTGAACCTCAGTGTCAAGGATTCATATAATCCCGTATGTCATTCCCTTTGTCCTTTGGTATGCTACTTGCCCGAGATTCGATCGTCGGTATCCGCATACCTATTTCAATCTCGTTACCGGCAAGTCTCTTTACTCGTTCCTTAATACAAGATCCCGTGACTTACACTTAGTCACATTGCTTGCAAGGCTTGTTTGTGATGTTGTATTACCGAGTGGGCCCCGAGATACCTCTCCGTCACATGGAGTGATAAATCCCAGTCTTGATCCATACTAACACAACGGACACCTTCGGTGATACCTGTAGAGCACCTTTATAGTCACCCAGTTACGTTGCGACGTTGATACACACAAGGTATTCCTCCGGTGCCAGTGAGTTATATGATCTCATGGTCATAGGAATAAATACTTGACACGCAGAAAACAATAGCAACAAAATGACACGATCACATGCTACGTTCATAGTTTGGGTCTAGTCCATCACTTGATTCTCCTAATGATGTGATCCAGTTATCAAGTGACAATACTTGCATATAGTTAGAAAACCTTGACTATCGTTGATCAACTGGCTAGCCACCTAGAGGCTTGCTAGGGACATTGTTTTGTCTATGTATCCACACATGTATCTATGTTTTCATTCAATACAATTATAGCATGGATAATAAACGATTATCTTGAAACAAGAAATATAATAATAACTATTTTATCATTGCCTCTAGGGCATATTTCCAACACCTCCATGCTTTCTTCTTATCAGGTCACATGGATTTCTCCCGTGCTGATGGGTAACAGGTCACACACCATCGTTCGAGGTGTCGGTACGGTCGATCTGAAGTTTACTTCGGGGAGGATCGTGCGTCTGAAGAACGTTCATCATGTGCCCTTCATCAATAAAAAATTATTCAACGGTTCCTATTTGTGTCGATACGGTTTTAAGTTGGTTTTCGAGTCCAATAAAGTTGTAATTTCTAATATGGACAATTTGTTGGAAAAGACTATGAGTGCGGAGGCTTGTTTCGCCTGTCTTTGTCAGATATTTGCACTAAAGTTATTAATAATGTTTTCCATGATAATGAGTCTAATATTTGGCATTCACGACTTATTCATATTAACTTTGGTTGGATGACGCGTCTAGCCAATATGAGTTTAATTCCGAAATTCACCACCGTCAAGGGCTCCAAGTCCCAAGTGTGTGTGCAAGCTAAGTAACCTTGTAAGTCCCATGAGACTGCACATGCGAGAGACTTGGCGGCACTAGAGCTTATACATTCTGATCTTTGTGAGATGAATGGTGTGTTGACAAAAGGTGGAAAGAAATACTTCTTGACATTAATTGATGACTCCACTAGATATTGTTATGTGTATCTTCTGAAATCAAAAGATGAGGCATTAAACTTCTTCAAAAACTATAAAGCCGAGGCAGAGAACAAACATGATTGGAAAATTAAACGGCTTAGGTATGATCATGGTGGAGAGTATTTTTCCAATGAATTGGATTCGTTTTGTGCATAACATGGTATAATCCATGAGATGATGCCTCCCTACTCACCTCAATCAAATGGTGTGGCCGAAAGAAAGAACCCAACTCTAATTGATTTGGTTAATGCCATGTCAGACACTTCGGGTCTCTCCAAGGCATGATGGGGGGATGCGCTAATGACTACATGTCATGTCCTAAACCGAGTTACCATAAAGCATAAAACCAATACTCCATTTGAGGAATGGGAAAGGAAAAGGCTGAAACTCTCTTATCTACGGTCTTGGGATTGTTTGGCGAAAGTCCATATATCAAATTCCAGGGCCGGCCCTGTGTTTCGGGATGCCCTAGGCAAACTCAACAACATGGGACCCTATGTCCTAAGATTATATATTTTTACTTTAAAATTTAACTATAATAATTGACTAATTCCATCTACAATAATAATAACAACAACAAAATTTCAACTTACTTAATCAACAATAATAATACTAAGAAGATAGAGAAATGAAACTAAAATGACATGATTACCTCAATTAAGAATTTAATTATTTAGAAAAAGTTTCTTCGGGCGTTTCTTGATGCAAAGTCATTAAGGGCACAATCAAGATCAACATTGCCCAAAATATCCTTCTCAATGCATGTGACAGCCCGATGCCGACGTTCCAGAAGATTCCCCTCTCTTTCCATGTTCGTCGTGTGTCTATTTTTCTTTTGTCGCATCACCATTGCATCATTCGCATCATCTGCATTGCATCGGCATCTCCGTTGCCGCCAGTTTTCAAAACTTGCATCCATTGTTAGTTGCCGATTCTCGTCGTTGTCCGTTCTGAGTCCGACCGCACACGCACGCGCCCGCGGCACCGTCAAAACCCTGTTTTTAAAGCGTGCGTAAAACTTTCTCTGATCTGGTTGAGATTTGACATGCGGTCTTATTTTAATATAGCCAGGACGCCTGTCGAATTTCGCCGCAATCGGAGTTCGTCTGGTACCCGAACGGTCGACCGTAGCGGCATCGTAATCGGTCTACCGTCGGACGTCTGTCGATGTTTTAAAATTGTTGCCACGCCGCCTGTTTTCCCTCTCGTCTCCGGTAAACCACCCTACACGGCCGCGTACCCATTCCCGCGTGCGGAATCGTCCGAATCCGACCCCGCGGTTGGATCCGGAACGTGATTCCGGTTATCCGAGCCCCCCTTTTGTTATAAATAGACCCCCTCCTATTTTTGAGGCAGCCAACCCCCTCTCTCCTCGAAATTCGTGCAAACCCTAGCCTCCACTTTCTCCTCCTCCTCCTCCAGATCCAAGCTGGACGATCTGGACCGTTAGATCGAGGATCCGATGGACCAGACTGCCTGTGAGAAAAAATCCCCTTCCCCGAGACCCTCCCGAGCAGTGCCCGAGCACAGCCACCGCCTCGCGCCGTAGGATCCGCCGGTGCAGGTCGCTGCGCCTCTCCCCTTGCCTTGCCTCGCATGTGCCCCACCGCGGGTCTTCCTCCGCCGCCGGCCCGAGGAGGACGCAGCCGCCGCCGTTGGGAATCCATTCAGAACGCATCGGGGTCGCCTCCCCTCGAGCAGGATCTAGTCGATCCAGATCCAGCGCCTCACTGGCGTTGACCTGAGCCTCGGCTCGTGCCTGCGCGCCGCCCTTGCGAGCCTGGTGCGTCGCCTGCTCCAGCGACGCCGTGGAGGCCACCGATCGCGCGGCCCAGGAAGCGCCGAGCCAGGCCAGCTGGCCAGCTCCTCCGCGCCCCCAGGCCCAGCTGGCCCGAGCCAGGCGAGGCCTCCTCCTCGCTGCATCAGGCCGGCCCAATCTGCGGCCTCCTCTTCCCAGGCCCGAGGTGAGCAGCTCCTTTCCACACTATTCCACCCCCAGGCAGTTGATAGCTATCTCGCGCCCGTGTTTTGTAGGCCCGATTGGTGGATTTAGGCCCGTTAGCTATTTAGGAATTTTTCAGAATTTAATAAATTCTAGAAAAATAACCGTATATTGAAAACGCTGTAGCTTTTTATCCGTAAGTCGGAACGAGGAGTATTTTATATGGTTTTGGGGCAGTTTTGCGAGTAGAACACGATTTCATGACTTGCATAGTTATTTGACGTGGTTTTACATGCCAAACGCCTAGTTTAGCGTGCTGTCCTATTATGTTTGCGTCCCGTAATATCTTTCGCGCGTGTCCGGATAGCCCGTATGCCTTAGATAAAATGTCCATGTTTTAGGGACCATTTTCCCATGCATTTTAGAGTGGTCATTTGTATTTTTGCGTGTAGGTAATTGCCTCTAGTTTATTTTCCCGTATATAGGTTACTTTCCCGTATTTATGTGTGACTTTATTTTGTTGTTGCAACCCCATATATTTTATATGTTTTCGGGTTAGAAAAATCCATGGGATTTTTCTGTGCAATTAGTTTTAGTTTTTGAGGAAGTTAGTTCGCGAGATATTTTGCTATGTTTCCCTTTTGTTTAATTCGTAGGATTTATTCCGTGCGTCGTTTGACGGAGTTGTCAACTAGAGAGTTGATCTTGGATGTTTTGTTTAGCCCCTGGTATTTTTGGTTGCAATAGAAATGCATGTTTAGGTGTTGTTTGTTTGCTCTCAAGTTGCTAGAAATAGTGCTGATTTGGAGATGCTGAAATATTTCTAAGTCTGGGATATGTTATTATTTTGTTGCGGTTTTGTTTTGCTTCTATCTTTAGATCTGTAGCTCTTTTGAGGTTGGTCCAATGGAGTAAGTTGTAGCCCTTGTGTTTCTCTAGCATGCTGCGAATGTTCATGCCATTTGGAGACCTGTAGCTTAGGAGTTTGCTGCTGTCAATATTGCTTCAGATCAAAAACTGCACTTTCATGAGGTGTAATTTTCACTAAGTCTGAAATAGTGAGTGGGATGCCTTTTTGTGACTTCTTTCCCTAGTGATCCATGATGCCATGCTAGTTGTTGTTAGTTGTTTGTAGTAGTGCTTCTTGTTCTCTTCCGTGCCATTCCTTGCTTGAGCATATCGGAGTTGTGTAGCCGTAGTTGTGGGGTGTAAAAAATGCTATGTGGCTGATTTTGGCAGATTGTAGTGTTTTCTTGTTTTGCTTGTAGATGTTGTACCGTAGCTCCGATTTGATCGTGTCCTACATGAAACTTGCTTATAATCTCGTGTAGTTTCATTTTCTCTTTCTGTTTGTATGTTTCGAAGTGCTCGTGACCGTCGTTGCACACATATTGCATTCATGCTATCATATCTTGCGGTGCTTGTATCTTTTGATCCATAGCTCCGTTGGAGATGTTCTTTATGTGTAGATTGCTTGAAATGACGCGTAGAATCACATGAACCTATTTGTTTTGCTGTTTAACAACTAATTAAATGCGTTAGATCAGATCTGGACAGAATTGTAAATTAACATGTGAGGTCGTCTCGGAGGTGCTATATGTCATTTCCGACCTTATTTAAAATGCCTAGATAGGTAGTTTAATTACGCTTCACCTCTTGCCATGTTTAACAACATTTAATATTGCCGTGTACCTAACCGAGATAGAACTAAATAATCCGTATGTGGAGTTTCGTCAATATGCAATTCGTTGCATATTGAACTTCACTTAATGTGTAGTGTTTGATTGTGTGATTTGCCATGCCGTGACTTGCATGTTTTCAGCTGCTCATGCATCATATGTGTTGTGCATCGTGTGGTGTATATCGTGTGTTAATTTGTGTTTCCGGTTTGCTTCGTCTCGATAGAGTTCCGCAGCGTGCCGGATTGTGAGGACCCTTTCGACTACCTCGGTTCGTCTGCTTCACGGAGTCGTTCTTCTTCCAAGCGGGATCTCAGGCAAGATGACCATTTCCTCAGATACCATTACTATCATTGCCATGCTAGTTTTTATCGCTTCTATCGTTTATGTCTCGTTGCCTACCACATGTTAAATATCAGCCTCTCAATTATGCCATGATAACCTTCAACCTGTTCAACCTAGCAAACCACTGATTGGCTATGTTACCGCTTGCTTAACCATGTTGTTAGCGTTGCTAGTTGCAGGTGTAGTTGCTTCCATGTGAAAACATGGGTTCCTTGTTATATCACCTTATTAAATGCTATTTAATTTAATGCACCTATATACTTGGTAAAAGGTGGAAGGCTCGGCCTTTCTAGCCTGGTGTTTTGCTCCACCTTTGCCCCCTTAGTTTCCGGCTACCGGTGTTATGTTCCATAATTGAGCACTCCTAACACGATCGGGGTTGTTATGGGGACCCCCTTGATAATTGGTTTTAGATTAAAGCTGGTCTGGCAAGGCCCAACTTTGGTACTACATTTGCCTAAACACCTAATAAAATTGCATAGGGACTTTTCGGACCCCGAGGATAATTTAATCAACCCCCGGGCCAGTGCTCCTCATGAGTGTTGGCCCCACCTGAGCGATGTCCGGCGCCCCTCTGGTCACCCGGAGGTTTAGCGATCCCGACGTCTAGCTCATCCGCCGTGTCCTGAGAACGAGGTACGCGACTCCTATCGGGATCGTCGACACGTCGGGTGGCCTTGCTGGATTAGTTTTACCTTTGACGAGATATCTTGTGCATCGCGATTCCGGAGATGCTTTGGGTAATCTCAGAGTTGAGGTTTTCCACTAGGGAATCCGACGAGATCGCGAGCTTCGTGATTGAGGATTTCTATGCGACTTGTGGTAATTTGTGATGGACTAGTTGGAGCAACCTGGAGGGTTAAATCTTTCGGAAAGCCGTGCCCGCGGTTATGTGGCAACGTGGAAGCTTTGTTTAACACTGGTTCTAGATAACTTGAAGTTAACTTAACTAAAACTTCCAAACTGTGTGCGTAACCGTGACTGCCTCTTTCGTGAGTTCCTTCTCCGATCGAGGACACAGTGGGGTTATGTCTGACGTAGGTAGGTGTTCAGGATCATTCATTTGATCATGAGTAGTTCACGTCCGTTATGCGTAGATCTTCCCCCCTCTTATTTCTTGTACTCGTAAGTTAGCCACCAAATATATGCTTAGCCGCTGCTGCAACCTCACCACTTAACCATGCCTCACCCATTAAGCTTTGCTAGTCTTGATACCTTTGGAAATGAGATTGCTGAGTCCCCTGTGGCTCACGGATTACTACAACACCAGTTGCAGGTACAGGTAAAGGTTACTCGACGCGAGCGCGTTGGTTGTTCATTTGGAGTCGCTTCTTCTTCTTCTTCTTCATCGATCTAGGATGGGTTCCAGGCCGGCAGCCTGGGATAGCAAGGATGGACGTCGTTTCATTTTCTCGTTTGTTTTCGTCCGTAGTCGGACCCTGCTCTTACTCTTGATGATTATGTAATGTGCTGTTGTGACTCTGATATAGCTTGTGGCGAGTGTAAGCCAAGTCTCTATGTATATCTCTTCTTTTCAGTACATGTACTTGTAATGATATCCATTCTTGCGACACGACGAGATGCGCTTCTATCCCTGACGAGGCCTTCGTGCCAAATTGAGGATAGGGTCGCATCTTGGGCGTGACAATGCAGCACATAGCCAAGCCATTCAATCTAACTTGCAACATAGTAGACATCAAATAATTTTTCAGTAGTTACAGTTTATAGAAACTTCTGACAGCTGAGGCTAGAGTCACAGGCAATGTTAAGAGGATCCGATATGCAATAGAGACATTTGGATAACAATCTATAGCCATACCAAACTAAAGAATCTCAAGCGCTGACATCAAACGATCTGGCAAAGTTGCCTGCAACACTTTTAACTCAGAGACAAAATCATCAAGATCAACATCACATGAGTTATCATCAGAAAAAGTTGTTTCGGATATCATGTAGTCCTGCTTTGAACAGTTGATACTTAGATCAATCGAGGGCCAAGACGAAGACGCCGCTCGCCGCAATACTTGATGCTAATTCTTCATGGATGGATGACCAGACTGTCGGGCGCCGACGTGCACGCGGCGCACAGCGGCGAGCGAGCGACAAACCGACCGAGGTGCCGTAGGGCAGCGCCGCAGAGGAGACGAGGCGTCGAGGCCACAAACAGGTTTCTATTGTGAAGTTTTTGGTCGGGCCTAGCCATCTGAGTATCTGATTTCTTCTTTTTTGTATATTTTCACATATTTTCTAATGGGCTATATTGCATATACATACTATATTATGGGCCCCCCTCCTGCGTGGGCCCTAGACCGTCACCCCGCGAGCCATACGCCAGGGCCGTCCCTGCCAATTTCCAAGAAGCGCAAGCTTGGACCAAAAATCGTGGATTGTGTTCTTCTGGGCTATGCTTTTCATAGCATTGGCTATAGATTTTTGCTAATAAAACCTGAGGTACCCAACATGCATGTTGGTACAATTATGGAGTCAAATGATGTGACTTTCTTTGAGGACATATTTCCTATGAAGGATATGCCTAACTCATCAAATGAGGAGATACCTACTCTATCTACTCACGAATTTTCTATAGTTCCTGAACCCACCATTGCGATGGAACACATTGAGAATCCTGAGGAGGATGACAATGAAACTCCTGCAAGGAGTATGAGACGTAGGACTGTTGGAAATATGCCCTAGAGGCAATAATAATTAGTTATTATTATATTTCTTTGTTCATGATAATCGTTTATTATCCATGCTATAATTGTATTGATTGGAAACACAATACTTGTGTGGATACATAGACAAAACACTGTCCCTAGTAAGCCTCTAGTTGACTAGCTCGTTGATCAAATATGGTCAAGGTTTCCTGGCCATAGGCAAGTGTTGTTAGTTGATAACGGGATCACATCATTAGGAGAATCATGTGATGGACTAGACCCAAACTAATAGACGTAGCATGTTGATCGTGTCATTTTGTTGCTACTGTTTTCTGCGTGTCAAGTATTTGTTCCTATGACCATGAGATCATATAACTCACTGACACCGGAGGAATGCTTTGTGTGTATCAAACATCGCAACGTAGCTGGGTGACTATAAAGATGCTCTACAGGTATCTCCAAAGGTGTTCGTTGAGTTAGTATGGATCAAGACTGGGATTTGTCACTCCGTATGACGGAGAGGTATCTCGGGGCCCACTCGGTAATACAACAGCACACACAAGCCTTGCAAGCAGTGTGACTTAGTGTAAGTTGCGGGATCTTGTATTACGGAACGAGTAAAGAGACTTGTCGGTAAACGAGATTGAAATAGGTATGTGGATACTGACGATCGAATCTCAGGCAAGTAACATACCAAAGGACAAAGGGAATGACATACGGGATTATATGAATCCTTGGCACTGAGGTTCAAACGATAAGATCTTCGTAGAATATGTAGGATCCAATATGGGCATCCAGGTCCCGCTATTGGATATTGACCGAGGAGTCTCTCGGGTCATGTCTACATAGTTCTCGAACCCGCAGGGTGTGCACACTTAAGGTTCGACGTTGTTTTATGCATATTTGAGTTATATGGTTGGTTACCGAATGTTGTTCGGAGTCCCGGATGAGATCACGGACGTCATGAGGGTTTCCGGAATGGTCCGGAAATGAAGATTGATATATAGGATGACCTCATTTGGTTACCGGAAGGTTTTCGTGCATTACCGGAAAAGTTTCGGGCTCATCGGTAGTGTACTGGGAGTGCCGGGAGGGGTGCCGGGGACCATCAGGAGGGGTGTCACGCCCCAAGGGGTCTCATGGGCTATGGGAAGAGATAAACCAGCCCCTAGTGGGCTAGAATAAGTTCCCACTAAGTCCCATAAGGTTTGAGAAGGAAAAACACAAGGTGGAAAGAGTTTCCAAGTGGGAAGGTGGAATCCTACTCCAAGTAGGATTGGAGTAGGACTCCTCCACCTCCAATTTCGGCCAAACCTTTAGGTTTTGAGGCTGCCTCCTCCCCTCCCTCCTTTTTATATATAGTGGGGTTTTAGGGCTGATTTGAGACAACTTTTGCCACGGCAGCCCGACCACATACCTCCACGGTTTTACCTCTAGATCGCGTTTCTGCGGAGCTCGGGCGGAGCCCTGCTGAGATTAGATCACCACCAACCTCCGGAGCACCGTCACATTACAAGAGAACTCATCTACCTCTCCGTCTCTCTTGCTGGATCAAGAAGGCCGAGATCATCGTCGAGCTGTACGTGTGCTGAACGCGGAGGTGCCGTCCGTTCGGCACTAGATCGGAGCGGATCGTGGGACGGATCGCGGGACGGTTCGTGGGACGGTTCGCGGGGCGGATCGAGGGACGTGAGGACGTTCCACTACATCAACCGCGTTCACTAACGCTTCTGCTGTACGATCTACAAGGGTACGTAGATCATAAATCCCCTCTCGTAGATGGACATCACCATGATTGGTCTTTGTGCGCGTAGGAAATTTTTTGTTTCCCATGCGACGTTCCCCAACAGTGGCATCATGAGCTAAGTTCATGCGTAGATGTCTTCTCGAGTAGAACACAAAAGTTTTTGTGGGAGGTGATGTGCGTTTTGCTGCCCTCCTTAGTCTTTTCTTGATTCCGCGGTATTGTTGGATCGAAGCGGCTCGGACCGACATTACTCGTACGCTTACGAGAGACTGGTTTCATCGCTACGAGTAACTCCGTTGCTCAAAGATGACCGGCGAGTGTCGGTTTCTCCAACTTTAGTTGAATCGGATTTGACCGAGGAGGTCCTTGGATGAGGTTAAATAGCAATTTATATATCTCTGTTGTGGTGTTTGCGTATGTAAGATACGATCCTACTAGATACCCATGGTCACCACGTAAAACATTCAACAACAATTAGAGGACGTCTAACTTGTTTTTGCAGGGTATGACTGTGATGTGATATGGCCAACGATGTGATGTGATATATTGGATGTATAAGATGATCATGTTGTAATAGTTAATATTGACTTGCACGTCGATGGTACGGCAACCGGCAGGAGCCATAGGGTTGTCTTTAAACTAACGTTTGTGCTTGCAGATGCGTTTACTATATTGCTAGGACGTAGCTTTAGTAGTAATAGCATGAGTAGCACGACAACCCCGATGGCGACACGTTGATGGAGATCATGGTGTGACGCTGGTGACAAGAAGATCGTGCCGGTGCTTTGGTGATGGAGATCAAGAAGCACATGATGATGGCCATATCATGTCACTTATGAATTGCATGTGATGTTAATCCTTTATGCACTTTATCTTGCTTAGAACGACGGTAGCATTATGAGGTGATCTCTCACTAAAATTTCAAGATGAAATTGTGTTCTCCCCGACTGTGCACCGTCGCGACAGTTCTTCGTTTCGAGACACCACGTGGTGATCGGGTGTGATAGACTCAACGTTCACATACAACGGGTGCAAAACAGTTGCACACACGGAACACTCGGGGTTAAGCTTGACGAGCCTAGTATGTGCAGACATGGCCTCGGAACTCATGAGACCGAAAGGTGGAGCATGAATCGTATAGTTGATATGATTAGCATAGAGATGCTTACCACTGAAACTATTCTCGACTCACGTGATGATCGGACTTGAGATAGTGGATTTGGATCATGTACCACTCAAATGACTAGAGAGATGTACTTTTTGAGTGGGAGTTCTTAAGTAATATGATTAATTGAACTAATTGTCATGAGCATAGTCTAATGGTCTTTGCGAATTACGATATAGCTTGCGCTATAGCTCTACTGTTTTTATATTTTCCTAGAGAAAATTTAGTTGAAAGTTGATAGTAGCAAACTTTGCGGATTGAGTCTGTAAAACTAAGGATTGTCCTCGTTGCTGCGCAGAAGGCTTATGTCCTTAATGCACCACTCAGTGTGCGGCACCTCGAGCGTCGTCTGTGGATGTTGTGAACATCCGACATACATGTTTCTGATGACTACGCGATAGTTCGGTGCAAAATACTTAATGGCTTAGAAGCGTGGCGCCGAAGACGTTTTGAAACGTCACGGAATATGAGTGATGTTCTAAAGAGATGAAATTGTGATTTCATGCTTGTGCCCTTGTTAAGAGGTATGAGACCTCCGACAAGATTCTTTGTCGATGAAGTAAAGGAGAAAAACTCAATAGTTGAGCGTGTGCTCAGATTGTCTAAGTACGATAATCACTTGAATCAAGTGGGAGTTCATCTTCCAGATGAGATAGTGATGGTTCTCCAAAGTCACTGCCACCAAGCTGTGAGAGCTTCGTGATGAACTATAACATATCAAGGATAGATACAATGATCCTTGAGAGATTCGTGATGTATGACACTACGGAAGTAGAAATCAAGAAGGAGCATCAATGGTTGATGGTTAGTAAAACCACTAAGTTTCATAAAAGGCAAGGGCTAGAAGGGATACTTCATGAAACAGCAAAACAGTTACTGCACTAATGAAGAGACCCAAGTTTAAATCCAAACCCGAGACTAAGTGCTTCTGTTATGAGGGGAACGATCGCTGAGGCGGACCTACCCTAGATGCTTGGTAGATAAGTAGGCTGGCAAAGTCGAAAGTAGTATATTTGATATACATGATGTTGATGTGTGCTTTACTAGTACTCCTAGTAGCGCGAGGGTACTGGATACCGGTTCAGTTGCTAAGTGATTGGTAACATGAAATGAAAGCTACGGCATAAACGGAGACTAGCTAAAGGCGAGGTGACGATACGTGTTGGAAGTGTTTCCAAGGTTGATATGATCAAACGTCGCACGCTCCCTCTATCATCGGGATTGGTGGTGAAACCAAAATAATTGTTATTTGGTGTTTGCGTTGAGCATGAACATGATTGGATCGTGTTTGTTGCAATACGATTATTCATTTAAAAGAATAATAGTTATTCTATTTGCTTGAATAATTACCCTCAATGGTTTATTGAATCTCGATCGTAGTATTACACATGTTCATAATATTAGTGCCAAAAGATAAAAAGTAATAATGATAGTACCACTTAGTTGTGGCACTGCCACTTGAGTCATGTTGGTGTAAAATGCATGAAGAAGCTCCATGTTGATGGATCGTTTGGACTCACTTGGTTTTGAATCACTTGAGACATGCAAAACATGCCACATGAAAGAAGTAGAGTAACTTGTTGGGAGTAATGCATTTTTTATGTGTGCAGTCCAATAAGTGCTAAGGCACGCAGTGGATATCATTATGTTCTTACTTCACTGATGATTTGAGTAGATACAAGAGTATTTACTTAATGAATCACAAGTCTGAAATATTGAAAAGTTCAATTCTGTTTCGGAGTGAAGTTCGTCGTAACAAGAGGATAAATTGTCTACGATATGATCATAGAAATGAATATCTGAGTTACGAGTTTTGATACGCAGTTAAGACAATGTGGAAATTGTTTCGCAGTTCATGCCACCTGGAACATCATAGTGTAATGATGTGTCTCAACGTGATAGCCACGCACTATTTGGTATGGTGCATGCTATGATTTCTCTTATCGAATTACCACTATCGTTTATGGGTTATGCATTAGAGACAACCGCATTCACTTTAAATAGGGCACCGCGTATTTCCGTTGAGATGACACAGTATAGAATGAGGTTTAGAGAAATCTAAACTGTCGTTTCTTGAAAGTTTGGGGCTTCGACACTTATGTGAAAAAGTTTCAGTCTATTAAGCTCGAACCCAAAGCGGATAAATGCATCTTCATAGGATATCCAAAACAGTTGGGTACATCTCCTATCTCAGATCAGAAAGCAAAGTGTTTGTTTCTAGAAACGGATCCTTTCTCGAGGAAAGGTTTCTCTCGAAAGAATTGAGTGGGAGGGTGGTAGAACTTGATGAGGTTATTGAACCATCACTTTAACCAGTGTGTAGCAGGGCGCAGGAAGTTGTTCCTGTGGCGCCTACACCAATTGCAGTGTCAGCTGATGATGGTGATCATCGAGCATCGGATCAAGTTACTACAAGCCTGGTAGGTTGACAAGGTCGTGTACTACTGCAGAGTGGTACGGTAACCATATCTTGGAGGTCATGTTGTTGAGCAACAGTGAACCTACGAGTTATGAAGAAAGCAATGGTGGGACCGGATTCCGACAAATGGCTGGAAGCCATGAAATCCGAGAGAGGATCCATGTATGAAACAAAATGTAGACTTTGGAAGAACTACTTGATGGTCATAGGACTATTGAGTAAAGATGGATATTTAAAAGGAAGACAGACGATGATGGTGATAAGGCACTATTAAGAAAGGCTCGACTTGTTGTAAAGATGTTTCTGACAAGATCAAACAGTTGACTATGATGAGACTTTCTTACTCGTAGAGATGCTAAAAGTCTGTTAGATTATGTTAGTAGTTGCTGCATTATTTATGAAATATTGCACATAGGATGTCAAAACATTATTTCCTCGACGGTTTCCTTGAGCAAACATTGTATGTGATACAACCAGAAGGTTTTGTCGATCCTAAAGATACTAACAAGTATGCAAGCTCCAGCGATCCTTCAATGGACTGGTGCAAGCATCTTGGAGTTGGAATATACACTTTGATGAGATGATCAAAGATTTTGGGTTTGCACAAGGTTTATGAGAAACTTGTATTTCCAAAGAAGTGAGTGGGAGCACTATAGAATTTCTCATAAGTATATCTAGTTGACATATTGTTGACCAGAAGTAAAGTAGAATTTCTGTGAAGCATAAAAGGTTGTTTGAAAGGAGTTTTTCAAATGAATACCTGGATTGAGCTACTTGAACGTTGAGCATCAAGATCTATGGAGATAGATCAAAACGCTTAATAGAAGTTTCAACAAGATGCATGCCTTGACAAGTTTTTGAAGGAATTCGAAATAGATCAGCCAAGAAGGAGTTCTTGACTGTGTTGTAAGGTGTGAATTTGAGTAAGACTCAAAACCCGACCACGGCAGAATAAAGAGAATAGACGAAGGTCATCTTCTATGCCTTAGCCGTAGACTCTAAAGTATGCCATGCTGAGTACCGCACCTGATGTGTGCCTTGCAGCAAGTCTGTTAAGAGGTACACAGAGTGATCCAGGATTGAATCACTGATCAGCGGTCAAAGTTATCCTTAGTAACTAAATAGACTAAGGCATTTTTCTCGATTATGGAGGTGGTTAAAGAGTTCGTCGTAAAGGGTTACGTCGATGCAAGCTTTGACACTAATCCGAATAACTATGAGTAGTGAAACAAATTCGTATAGTAGAGTAGATATTTGGAGCATTTCCGAATAGCACGTAGTAGCAGCATCTATAAGATGACATAAAGATTTGTAAAGAATGCACGGATCTGAAATTTTTAGAACCGTTGACTAAAACCTCTCTCACGAGCAAAACGTGATGAGACCCCAGAACTATATGGGTGTTGGATTCGTTGAAATCACATGGTGATGTGAACTAGATTATTGACTCTAGTGCAAGTGGGAGACTGTTGGAAATATGCCCTAGAGGCAATAATAAATAGTTATTATTATATTTCTTTGTTCATGATAATCGTTTATTATCCATGCTATAATTGTATTGATTGGAAACACAATACTTGTGTGGATACATAGACAAAACACTGTCCCTAGTAAGCCTCTAGTTGACTAGCTCGTTGATCAAAGATGGTCAAGGTTTCCTGGCCATAGGCAAGTGTTGTTAGTTGATAACGGGATCACATCATTAGGAGAATCATGTGATGGACTAGACCCAAACTAATAGACGTAGCATGTTGATCGTGTCATTTTGTTGCTACTGTTTTCTACGTGTCAAGTATTTGTTCCTATGACCATGAGATCATATAACTCACTGACACGGGAGGAATGCTTTGTGTGTATCAAACGTCGCAACGTAACTGCTGACTATAAAGATTCTCTACAGGTATCTCCGAAGGTGTTCGTTGAGTTAGTATGGATCAAGACTGGGATTTGTCACTCCGTATGACGGAGAGGTATCTCGGGGCCCACTCGGTAATACAACATCACACACAAGCCTTGCAAGCAGTGTGACTTAGTGTAAGTTGCGGGATCTTGTATTACGGAACGAGTAAAGAGACTTGTCGGTAAACGAGATTGAAATAGGTATGCGGATACTGACGATCGAATCTCAGGCAAGTAACATACCAAAGGACAAAGGGAATGACATACGGGATTATATGAATCCTTGGCACTGAGGTTCAAACGATAAGATCTTCGTAGAATATGTAGGATCCAATATGGGCATCCAGGTCCCGCTATTGGATATTGACCGAGGAGTCTCTCGGGTCATGTCTACATAGTTCTCGAACCCGCAGGGTGTGCACACTTAAGGTTCGACGTTGTTTTATGCGTATTTGAGTTATATGGTTGGTTACCGAATGTTGTTCGGAGTCCCGGATGAGATCACGGACGTCATGAGGGTTTCCGGAATGGTCCGGAAACGAAGATCGATATATAGGATGACCTCATTTGGTTACCGGAAGGTTTTCGTGCATTACCGGAAAAGTTTCGGGCTCATCGGTAGTGTACTGGGAGTGCCGGGAGGGGTGCCGGGGACCATCAGGAGGGGTGTCACGCGCCAAGGGGTCTCATGGGCTATGGGAAGAGATAAACCAGCCCCTAGTGGGCTGGAATAAGTTCCCACTAAGGCCCATAAGGTTTGAGAAGGAAAAAACACAAGGTGGAAAGAGTTTCCAAGTGGGAAGGTGGAATCCTACTCCAAGTAGGATTGGAGTAGGACTCTTCCACCTGCAATTTCGGCCAAACCTTTAGGTTTTGAGGCTGCCTCCTCCCCTCCCTCCCTCCTATATATTGTGGGGTTTTAGGGATGATTTGAGACAACTTTTGCCACGGCAGCCCGACCACATACCTCCACGGTTTTACCTCTAGATCGCGTTTCTGCGGAGCTCGGGCGGAGCCCTGCTGAGGTTAGATCACCACCAACCTCCGGAGCGTCGTCACGCTGCCGGAGAACTCATCTACCTCTCCGTATCTCTTGCTGGATCAAGAAGGTTGAGATCATCGTCAAGCTGTACGTGTGCTGAACGCGGAGGTGTCGTCCGTTCGGCACTAGATCGGAGCGGATCGTGGGACGGATCGCGGGACGGTTTGTGGGACGCTTCGCGGGGCGGATCGAGGGACATGAGGACGTTCCACTACATCAACCGCGTTCACTAATGCTTCTGCTGTACGATCTACAAGGGTACGTAGATCGGAAATCCCCTCTCGTAGATGGACATCACCATGATAGGTCTTCGTGCACGTAGGAATTTTTTTGTTTCCCATGCGACGTTCCCCAACAAGGACTGCAAAGTCCTTTCGTGATGATTTCATTGTGTACCTCATGGATGACATACCCAAGATTGTTTAAGTAGCTTCTACATCTTCTGATGCTAACTAGTGGAAGGAAGTTGTCTGTAGCGAGATGGATTCCATCTTAGCTAATGGAACCTGGGAAGTCACTGATCGTCCATATGGGTGCAAACCCATGGGATGTAAGTGGGTGTTCAAGAAAAAGCTTAGACCTGATGGTACAATTGGAAAGTACAAGGCACGGCTTGTGGCCACCCAGAAAGAAGGTGAAGACTTCTTTGATACTTACTCGCGTGTGGCTAGACTAACTACTATTCGGGTGCTACTATTATTGGCTGCCTCACATGGTCTTGCCGTTCATCAAATGGACGTTAAAACGGCTTTCCTCAATGGAGAGTTTGATGAGGAGATTTACATGGATCAGCCCGATGGTTTTGTAGTACCTGGCCAGGAAGGAAAGGTGTGGAAGTTATTGAAGTCCTTATATGGCCTTAGACAAGATCCTAAGTAGTGGCATGAGAAGTTTGAAATAACATTAATTGTTGCAGGCTTTGTTGTAAACGAAGCTTACAAGTGTGTGTACTATCACCATGGTGGGGGGTAGGAGTTATTCTGTGTCTGTATGTCGACGACATCCTGATATTTGGAACCAACCTTGATTTAATCAAGGAGGTTAAGGATTTCTTATCTCGTTGTTTTGAGATGAAGGATCTTGGAGTAGATGATGTTATTCTGAATATCAAGCTGATGAGTGATGAGAATGGTGGGATTACACTACTTCAATATCACTATATGGATAAGGTCTGGAGTCATTTTGGGTATAGCAACTGCAAGCCTGCTCCAACTTCATATGATGCTAGTGCATTGCTTCAAAAGAATTGACATATTGCTAGAGATCAACCGAGGTATTCTCAGATAATTGGCTCGCTTATGTATTTGGCCAGTGCCACGAGGCCTGGCATGTCATTTGCTGTGAGCAAACTAAGTTGGGTTGTATCAAAACCGGGAGATGATCGTTGGCATGTGCTTGAGAGAGTTATGCGCTATTTGAAAGGCACTATGAGCTATGGGATTCACTATATCAGGTAACCGAGGGTACTAGAGGGATATAGTGACTCAAACTGGATATTTGATGCTCATGAGATTAAGGGCACACGTGGTTATGTTTTTACACTTGGTGGTGGCGCTGTTTCCTGGAAGTCTTGTGATACGTCTCCATCGTATCTACTTTTCCAAACTCTTTTGCCCTTGTTTTGGACTCTAATTTGCATGATTTGAATGGAACTAACCTGGACTAATGCTGTTTTCAGCAGAATTGCCATGGTGTTGTTTTTGCGCAGAAATAAAAGTTCTCAGAATGACCTGGAAATTTACGAGGATTTTTTGTGGAATATATAAAAAATACTGGCGCAAGAATTAACCGGAGGAGTGGAGCGAGGAGCCCACAAGCCCACCAGGCGCGCCCCCCTGGCCGCGCCTAACAGGCTTGTGTGGCCCACGGAGCCCATCGCCTCCAACTCCAGCTCTATTTAGTCCCTTTCGTCCGGAAAAGATCAAGGACGAGAGTTCATCGCGTTTTACGATACGGAGGCGCCGCCACCACTTGTTCTTCCTCTGGAGGGCAGATCTGGAGTCCGTTCTGGGCTCCGGAGAGGGGAGATCGTCGCCATCGTCATCACCAACCTTCCTTCATCCCCAATTCCATGATGCTCTTCATCGTTCGTGAGTAATCTCATCGTAGGCTTGCTGGACAGTGATGGGTTGGATGAGATCTATCATGTAATCGAGTTAGTTTTGATGGGGATTGATCCCTAGTATCCACTATGTTCTGAGATTGATTTTGCTACTACTTTGCCATGCTTAATGCTTGTCACTAGGGCCCGAGTGCCATGATTTCAGATCTGAACCTATTATGTTGTCATCAATATATGTGTGTTCTTGATCCTATCTTGCAAGTTGTAGTCACCTACTATGTGTTATGACTCGGCAACCCCGGAGTGACAATAGCCGGAACCTCTCCCGGAGATGACCATAGTATGAGGAGTTCATGTATTCACCAAGTGTTAATGCTTTGTTCCGGTTCTCTATTAAAAGGAGAACCTTAATATCCCGTAGTTTCCATTAGGACCCCACAGCCACGGGAGGGATGGACAATAGATGTCATACAAGTTCTTTTCCCTAAGCATGTATGACTATATACGGAATACATGCCTACATTACATTGACGAACTGGAGCTAGTTACATATCTCTCCGTGTTATAATTGTTGCATGATGAATGTCATCCGGCATAATCATCCATCACCGATCCAATGCCTACGAGTCTTTTCCTACTGGTTCTTGCTACGTTACTTTGCCGCTACTGCTGTCACTTCTGCTACTATTACTGCTACTGCTGTCACTATTGCTACTGGTTACCGTTGCTACTGTTGCTATCACACCACCTTGCTACTGATACTTTGTTGCAGATACTAAGTCTTTCAGGTGTGGTTGAATTGACAACTCAACTGCTAATGCTCGAGAATATTCTTTGGCTTCCCCTTGTGTCGAATCAATAAATTAAGGTTGAATACTCTACCCTCGAAAACTGTTGCGATCCCCTATACTTGTGGGTTATCAAGACTATTTTCTAGCGCCATTGCCGGGGAGGCCTAGCACTATTCTCTGAGTCACTTGGGATTTACGTCTGCTGATCACTATGAGGAATCCGAGAGATCCAAAAACTAAAGTCTTGCCCTCAACTACGAGGACAGGTAAGGAACTGCCATCTAGCTCTGCACTTGATTCACCTTCAGTTATGAGTAAGTTTGCGACACCACCTCCTGCTAGAAATTTTGATGTGTCGCCTATGCTTGATGATGCTACTTCTGTTGTCCATGAGGCTTGTGATGATGCTTTGCTTGATACTGCTTTGCCACTAGGTGCATTCCTTGATGCACAAATTGCTAGAGTTGCTGCTAGATGTGATGATACTTCTGAGACTGCTGAGATTATTGAAGTAGAACCTACTATTTCACCTGTAAGAACTGGCTCTGCTAGATATGAATTGCCTGATATACCTAAGGGTTTTGTTATGGAGGGAGAGATAGCTGAGGACTTTCTTGCTTGTAAGGATAGCTATGATGTTGAGAATTTACTGCGCAAGTGGAAAGAAAAATCTTTGAACGCTAGGATGAAATACGACCCGAAGTTTGCTACTTCGCCTATCTTTGTGACCGATAAGGATTATGAATTCTCTGTCGACCCTGAGTTAATCACTCTGGTCGAATCTGATCCTTTTCACGGTTATGAGTCTGAAACGGTTGTAGCACATCTTACTAAGCTGCACGATATAGCCACCCTATTCACGAGTGAGGAAAAGATTCGCCACTACTATATCCTTAAGCTGTTTCCTTTCTCTCTAAAGGATGATGCTAAGACTTGGTTCACTTCTCTTGCTCCTGGTTGTGTGCGTAGTCCCCAGGATATGATCTACTACTTCTCTGAAAAATATCTCCCTGCCCATAAGAACCAAGCTGCCTTGCAGGAAATATACAACTTTGCGCAAGTTGAAGAAGAGAGTCTCCCACAAGCTTGGGGGAGGCTTGTCCAGCTACTGAATGCTTTGCCTGATCACCCTCTTGAGAAGAATGAAATACTTGATATCTTCTATAATTGACTAACCGATGCTTCTAAGGACCATCTAGATAGATGTGCTGGTTCTATTTTCAGGGAACGAACCGTAGAACAAGCTGAGATTCTATTGAATAACATCTTGTGCAATGAGAATGCTTGGACTATTCCCGAACCACCTCCGAAGCCAACTCCAAAGAAAAGAGGTATTCTATTCCTCAGTCCTGAAGATATGCAAGAAGCTAAGAAATCTATGAAAGAGAAAGGCATTAAATCTGAAGATGTCAAAAATCAGACACCTATCGAAGAGATCCATGGTCTTGATAACCCGATACAGGTAGTAGAGGTAAATTCTCTTCGTAGATTCGATGAGAGTGACATTCCTTTTGATAAACCTGCTAGCTTATGCCTGGATGAATTTGATAAATTTGTTGCCAAACAACAAAGTTTCAATGATTATGTTAGCAGACAATTGGAACAGAATGCTCATATGCTTAGTCATTTAAGTGCTTGTGTGGACAGAAATGTCAATGATCTTAAGCTCTTGAGTAAACAT
Source organism: Hordeum vulgare subsp. vulgare (assembly GCF_904849725.1). Classification (NCBI taxonomy): domain Eukaryota; kingdom Viridiplantae; phylum Streptophyta; class Magnoliopsida; order Poales; family Poaceae; genus Hordeum; species Hordeum vulgare. The sequence continues at coordinate 177,434,297 of NC_058523.1, forward strand.
GCCTCTATGGTCACCACTCAAGTAGAACAAGTACTTAAGGCTCAGAATGACTTGCTCAATGAGTTGAATGACAATTTTGTAAGAGTCGTCACTAGAGGCGGTAGAATGACCCAGGCACCTTTGTATCCTGAGGGTCATCCTAAGAGAATTGAACAAGATTCTCAAGGAGTTAGCACAGATGCACCTAGTCATCCTAGAAAGAAAAATAAAGATGATAGGAGCTTGCATGCTAGCAACCTTGATGCTGTTACACCCGAGAGTCCAAGTGATGTCTCTGTTTCTGATGCCAAAACACAATCTGGTGATGAACATGAGCCTAATGACAATATCGATAGTGGTGTTCATGATGAAGCTTAGCCTAGCAATGATAAGGATGTGGAGATTGAACCTGTTGATCTTGATAACCCACAACCTAAGACTAGGAGATATGATAAGAATGACTTCATTGCTAGGAAGCATGGTAAAGAAAGAGAACCATGGATTCAGAAACCCATGCCCTTTCCTCCCAAACCATCCAAGAAAAAGGATGATGAGGATTTTGAGCGTTTTGTTGAAATGATTAGACCTATCTTTCTGTAAATGTGTTTGACAGATATGCTCAAAATGTCTCCCTATGCCAAGTACATGAAGGATATTGTGACTAATAAGAGGAGGATATCTGAGGTTGATATTTCCACCATGCTTGCCAATTACACCTTCAAGGGTGGAACTCCTAAGAAACTAGGTGATCCCAGAGTGCCCACTATACCTTGCTCCATTAAAGGCAACTACTTAGAACTGCTTTATGCGACCTTGGAGCCGGTGTTAGTGTTATGCCTCTCTCTCTTTATCGTAGGCTTGATCTGGATAAGTTGACATCCATCGAAATCTCTTTGCAAATGGCCGACAAATCAACTACTTTCCCTATCGGCATTTGCGAGGATGTTCCTGTTGTGGTTGCCAACGTTACTATCTTAACAAACTTTGTTATTCTGGATATTCCCGAGGATGATGCCATGGCGGTCATCCTTGGAAGACCCTTTTTAAACACCGCAGAGGTTGTTACTGATTGCAACAAAGGCAATGTCACTTTCCATGTCAATGGTAATGAGCATACGGTGCACTTTCCGAAGAAACAATATCGGGTACATTGCATCAATGCTATTGAAAAAACTTCATCGATTCTTATTGGGAGCTTTGAATGCCCTATACCTACTGTTAAGATGAAGTATGATTTGCTTGTTGGGGATATGCACATCCCCATTGAGGTAACCTAGTGACTATTAAAAAATTCTCCGTTTTTACGCGATTCGGAAAAAGTTTGTCAAGGAGACTTGATTAACCTCATTGACGGATTCCTTTTGATGACCATGATGGATGAATCTAAGAGTCACACCCTCTGTTCCAAACCTTCACCTTCGGTTGCTTAGAAGAAAAATAATAGATTTAGCTTTAGTTTCTCTTGTTTCTCCTTTTTGCGTCCCGTAGAAAAGTGTCCCGAAAATAGAAGTTCTTCAAATGCCCTGAAAATCAAGTATGATTTTTTCTGGAATTTTGAAAAATTCTGAGATAGAGAGCTAGTCAGGGGGATGCACTAGTGGGCCACAAGCCCACAAGGCGTGGGCACTCCCCTGGCCGCGCCTACCAGGCTTGTGGGGCCCACGTGTCCCCCATCCACTTATTCCAGCTCCCATCTCCTTCTCCTACCTCCAGAAAAAATCATTTCGCAGCTCAAACCCATGTTCTTGCTCTTCTTGCTGCGATTTGCGATCTCCTTGTGCAAAGCCCCATTCACCAAACTGTTTTGGGGAAATTGCTCCTAGGTATGTGACTCCTCCATTGGTCCAATTAGTTTTTGATCTAGTGCCTTATTTGTTGCGTATTTTTTCTGCCTTGGTGACCACGTTCTTGAGCTTTGCATGCTAATTTTAGCTGGTCCCAAGTAGTGTTGATGCGTGATATGGCCTCTAGGCACTTGTAGGAGTAGTTGCTACGAGTTTCGTTGGGCCTAGTTCACTTTCCCTTAGAATCACTAAAAAATTAAAAAATTCAGAGAAAGGAAAAGGAAAAGATGAGGAGGTTCTTAAGAGGCTCTTCAAGTCGTGACCCCAAGGATGATGAAAATGAGAAGAAGAAACCCAAGTATCCGGTCCCCCGAGTTGCAGAAGTTCGAGCGTGCGAGTGGCCAAGCGATGTTTTCTTACGCGCCGCCAGACTTTATGAGGACTTTTACTACTTGGTGCAGAACGCATGCCTTACCGCCTTCGTTGAAGATAAGTGTCCGCAATACCTCCTCCTCACTAATATTTTCATGCAAAGCTTTAATTTCTATCCAAGGAAGAGTCCTCCTATGGTTGAGTTCAAGTTATATGATATCCCCCAGCGCATGTCACTTCAAGATTTTTGCAATGTTTGCAAATTACCTTATGTTGGGGATATTCTTAAACCTCGTCCACGGGACTTGGAAGCTTTCATCGATACTATTGTTGTAGGAGAGGAGAGAGGAGTGTCTTGCGCTAGAGCTGCTAGCATACATTTTCGTGTGCTTCGGTACTTCTCATTATTCCTGGGAAAATTTTGATTGGCCGTGGGAAAGCTGGGGCCCTTAGCTCCCCAGATCTTGCGGTTTTGTGCGAAGCCCTTTATAATGATAAAACTTATAGCTTGGGCGCTATAGTAGCTCAACGGTTGAACACGAACTGTTCTAAAGGCGTTGTTTATGGAGGTATCTATGCTACCCGTCTTGCTAGAAATTTTGAGATACCTATTAGACTGGACGACGAAGAAGAGATACTTCTTCCTGAGAGATATCTAGATTATGATAGCATGGTTCGCCATGACTTTCTTGATAAAGATATACATAAGAGGATGATTTATAACCTGGTATTTAGTCAGGGTACTCGTGAGACTATTACTTTGCCTGCTCCTTCTTTGTTCAATCTTCATCTAGGCAGGTATATTATTATGCCCTCGTACATCTACGCATATTGGGGCATAGTGCCATGCTACGGCAACACACAACAGCGCCAGAAATTGACACGTTGGTGAAGATTGGCTTGCGTTGGTTTTTTCCTTGAAGAGGAAAGGGTGATGCAGCACAGGAGCAGTAAGTATTTCCCTCAATTTGAGAACCAAGGTATCAATCCAGTAGGAGAATCTCGTCAAGTCCAGAGTACATGCGCAAACACAAAAGAGCTTGCACCCAACGCTTTAAAGGGGTTGTCAATCCCTTCAAGATTGATTGCAAAGTGAGATCTGAAGGCGGAAAGTGCAACGAAGTAAAAAGTGTAAGGCTGAAAATATGGTGTGGAGTAGACCCAGGGGCCATAGTGTTCACTAGAGGCTTCTCTCAAAATAGCAAGTATTACGGTGGGTGAACAAATTACTGTCGAGCAATTGATAGAACCGCATCATGACGATATCTAAGGCAATGATCATACATATAGGCATCATGTCCGAGACAAGTAGACGGATACTTTCTGCATCTACTACTATTACTCCACACATCGACCACTATCCAGCATGCATCTAGTGTATTGATTTCATGACGAATACAGTAACGCCTTCAGCAAGATGACATGATGTAGAGGGATAATCTCAAACCAATGATGAAAACCCGATCTTTTTACCCTTGATGGCAACAACACGATGCGTGCCTCGCTACCCCTTCTGTCACTGGGTGAGGTCACCGCACGATATGAATCCAAAACCAAGCACTTCTCCCATTGCAAGAATCATAGATATAGTTGGCCAAACAAAACCCACAACTCAAAGAGAATTACAAGGATATGAAATCATGCATAAGAGAGATAAGAAACTCAACATAGGTTCATAGATAATCTGATCATAAATCCACAATTCGTCGTATCTCGACAAACACACAGCAAAAGAAGATTACATCGGATAGATATCCATGAAGATCATGGAGAACTTTGTATTGAAGATCCAATAGAGAGAAGAAGCCATCTAGTTACTAGCTATGGACCCGTAGGTCTATGATGAAATACTCACGCATCATCGGAGAGTCATGGTGTTGATGAAGAAGCGCTCTGTATCCGAATCCCCCTCCGGCAGGGCACCAGAACGTGCCCCAGAAGGGATCTTGCGGAGACAGAAGCTTGCGGCGGCGGAATAGTACTTTCGATGATCTCGTGATTTTTATGGAATTTTAGGGAATATATAGGCGCAAAACCTAGGGAAAAGGAGCCTCAGGGAGCCCACAAGCCAGGGGGCCGCGCCCCCTGGCCGCGCTATGAGGGCTTGTGGGGTCCCTGGTGGCTCTCTGCCCTGATTCTTCGGCTTCCCGATCTTTTTCTGTTCCGAAAAAAATCTTTTTGGCAGTTTCATTCCGTTTGGACTCCGTTCAAAATCCTCCTCTGAAAGGGGTCAAAAACAAGGAAAAAATAGGAACTGGCACTTGGCATTGAGTTAATAAGTTAGTCCCAAAAAAATATATAAAAGGCATGCAAAACATCCAAAGTTTGACAAGATAATAGCATGAAACCATAAAAAATTATAGATACGTGGGAGACGTATCAAGCATCCCCAAGCTTAACTCCTGCTCGTCCTCGAGTAGGGAAGTGATAAAAAATGAATTATTGATGTGGAATGCTACCTAGCATAGTTGTCCTTTGCAACTTCTTTCACGTGACATGAATGTTCAGATCCATAAGATTCGAAACAATAGTTTTCTATTGACATGAAAACAATAATACTTCAAGCAAACTAGCAAGGTAATCATGAACTTTCAAAATAAGAAGGCCAAGGAAAGTTATCCCTACAAAATCATATAGTCTGGCCCTGCTCCATCATCCTCACACAACTAATGTAACTCATGCACAACCCCGGTATTGGCCAAGTAATTGTTTTCACACTCTTACTTTCTCAAACTTTTTATAACTATCACGTAATATATGAGCGTGATCCATGGATATAGCACTATAGGTGGAATAGAGTGTGGTGGTGGTTGTGAGACAAAAAAGGAGGAGATGGTCACATTGACTCGGCGTATCAAAGGGCTATGGAGATGCCCATTAATAGATACCAATGTGAATGAGTAGGGATTGCCATACAAGGGATGCAATAGAGCTATAAGTATGTGAAAGTTGAGAAGGGAAAACTAGTGGGTGTGCATCCAACTTGCTTGCTCACGAAGACCTAGGGCAATTTTGAGGAAGCCCATCATTGGAATATACAAGCCAAGTTATATAATGAAGATTCCCACTAGAATATGGTAGTGACAAAGCAAGAAGCTCTCAATCATGAAGAACATGGTGCTATTATGAAGCACAAGTGTGGAAAAAGATAGTAGCATTGTCCCTTCTCTCTTTTTCTCTATTTTTTTTCATTTGGGCTCTTAGGCCTCTTTTTTTCTTTTTTCTTTTTATTTTTTATTTTTGGGATCTTTGGCCTCTTTTTATTTATTTATTTCCTCACATGGGACAATGCTCTAATAATGATGATCATCACACTTTTATTTACTCACAGCTCAAAGCTTAGAACGATGATGACTGTATAGGAAATGCCTCCGGTAGTGTACCAGGATGTGCAACGATCTAGCTTGGCGTATGACGTTGGAACATCTCGCTAGATATCTTACGATCATGCAATGGCAATATGAGAGTGACGGCACAAGTCATGAGACGGAACGATGGGAGTTGCATGGCAATATATCTCGGAATGGCTATGAAAATGCCATAGTAGGTAGGTATGGTGGCTGTTTTGAGGAAGGCATATGGTGGGTTTGTGTACCGGTGAGAATTGCGCGGCACTAGAGAGGCTAGCAATGGTGGAATGTGAAAGTGCATCTATACCATGGACTCACATTAGTCATGAAGAACTCACATACTTGTTGCAAACGTTTTTATTAGTAATCAAAACAAAGTGCTAAACGCATACTCCTAGGGGAAGGGTTGGTAGGTGTTAACCATCGCGCGATCCCGACCTCAACACAAAGGATGACAATAAATAGATCAATTATGCTCTGACTTCCTAACATAGCGGTTCACCATACGTGCATGCTACGGGAATCACTAACTTCAACACAAGTATTTCTAGATTCACAACACCCTACTAACATAGCTCTTATTATTACCAAATCCACGTCTCAAAACTAATTGAGAGGAATCAAGACTTCTCTTTCTACTCAATGTACATGAAGATGGAGGTTTTTGTACCCTATTTGGGTACCTATCACCTTTGTGACTACTTTCATACCATAAACCAACTACCAAGTCACGCACCGTCGTGCTCTAAAAGATATAAGTGAAGCAAATAGAGCAAAATTATCTAGCTCAAAAGATATAAGTGAAGCACTATGAGCATTCTAGCAAAATCACGATGAGTGCATGTCTCTCTCTCTCAAAAAGGTGTGCAACAAGTATGACTGTGACACAACAAAAATAAAAGACTCCTACGATACAAGACGCTCCAAGCAAAACACATATCATGTGGTGAATAAAAATATAGCTCCAAGTAATGTTACCGATGGATTGAAGACAAAAGAGGAGATGCCTTCCCGGGGCATCCCCAAGCTTAGGCTTTTTGGTGTCCTTGAATTTGGCTGGGGATGCCTTGGGCATCCCCAAGCTTGAGATCTTTCCACTCCCTATCTCTTTGTCCATGAGAACATCACCCAAAACTTGAAAACTTCACAACACAAAACTTAAACAGAAACTTGTGATAACATTAGCACAAGAAAGCAAACTACCACTTATTTTGGTACTCTAGCAAACTTGAATTCTATCTATATTGGTGTTGGGCTACTGTATTCTCACTTCTCCATGGCTAGTACCCCCCGATACTAACCATAGCTTCATCAAAACAAGCAACCAACTCAACAAAAACAGAATCTGTCAAAAACATACCAGTCTGTAGCATTCTGTATACTTCGTATACTTCTGGTACCTAAAAAATTCTGAAAAATTACGACTGCCTGGGAAAAAGGCATATCAACGAGAAGCAAAATGAATCAACTCAAAAGCTCTTTCTGAATAAAAATAACAAACCATCTCATGAGTGAAACGTTTCTGTCTTTTTCCAGCAGGATCAAACAACCATTACAAAGACTAGTCATAAAGGTTTTGCTTGGCTCAAACACAAAAAGAAACACAAAAAACACAATCACAACAGAATTATGATAGTGTGGACGCAACAAAACAGAAAGAAAAAGATAAATTCATTGGGTTGCCTCCCAACAAGCGCTATTGTTTAACGCCCTTAGCTAGGCATTGATAAATCAATGATGCTCACACAAAAGACAAGAATTGAAACACAACGAGAGCATCATAAAGCATGTGAAAATCACATCTAAGTCTAACATACTTCCTATGCATAGGCATTTTATAGGAGAACAAATTGGCAAGACAACCAATATTTACCAAATGCTAGGAAGAAGAAAGAGACAATAGCAATCTCAACATAACGAAAGGTAATTTGGTAACATGAAAGTTTCTACCATGATATTTTCCTCTCTCATAGCAATTACATGTGGGGTCATAATCAAATTCAACAATATGGCTATCACAAAGGATATTCTTTTCATGATTCACATGCATGCAAAGTTGACGCTCTTCAAAAATAGTGGGATTATCATCAACTAAAGTCATGACTTCTCCAAACCCACTTTTAATAATATTGCAAATATCATAATCATCATGAGGCTTAAACAAATTATCAAGATCAAAAGAAAAATCATCACCCCAATCACGATCATTGCAACAAGTAGTGGACATAGCAAAATTAGCATCCCCAAGCTTAGGGTTTTGCATATTTTTAGCATGATTGTCATTAATTGAATTTATAATGAAACCATTGCAATCATGCTTTTCATTCAAGGAGCCCTCGTGAATCACTTCATAAATTTCTTCATCACGATTTTCAGATTCACGCATCTCAAGCAAAACTTTATAAAGATAGTCAAGTGCACTCAACTCCCTAGCAATTGGATCAACATAATTGGATCTCTTAAAGAGATTAGCAAGTGGATGAGGATCCATATCACTAGATTTTCAGCAAGCGAAGATGCAAGCATATTGAAGGCACATAGCACACAAGCGAACAGAAAGCAAGCGAGAGAAAAGGGCGAACGAAAAAGGCAAATTGTGAAGTGGGGGAGAGGAAAACGAGAGGCAACTCGCAAACAAAGTAAATGCAAGAGATGAGTTTGCGACACTTACTTGGATGAGTTCTTGACTTGATCCTCCCCGGTAACGGCGCCAGAAACTCTTCTGCTACGGCAACAGACAACAGCGCCAGAAATTGACACGTTGACGGAGACTTGGCTTGCGTTGGTTTTTCCCTTGAAGAGGAAAGGGTGATGCAGCACAGGAGCAGTGAGTATTTCCCTCAGTTTGAGAACCAAGGTATCAATCTAGTAGGAGAATCTCGTCAAGTCCAGAGTACCTGCGCAAACACAAAAGAGCTTGCACCCAACACTTTAAAGGGGTTGTCAATCCCTTCAAGACTGATTGCAAAGTGCGATCTGAAGGTGGAAAGTGCAACGAAGTAAAAAGTGTAAGGAGGAAAATATGGTGTGCAGTAGACCCGGGGGCCATAGTGTTCACTAGAGGCTTCTCTCAAAATAGCAAGTATTACGGTGGGTGAACAAATTACTGTCGAGCAATTGTTAGAACCGCGCAAAGTCATGACGATATCTAAGGCAATGATCATACATATAGGCATCACATCCGAGACAAGTAGACCGATACTTTCTGCATCTACTACTATTACTCCACACATCAACCGCTATCCAGCATGCATCTAGTGTATTGAGTTCATGACGACCAGAGTAACGCCTTAAGCAAGATGACATGATGTAGAGGGATAATGTCAAACCAATGATGAAAACCCCATGTTTTTACCTTTGATGGCAACAACATGATGCGTGCCTCGCTACCCCTTCTGTCACTGGGTGAGGTCACCGCACGGTATGAACCCAAAACCAAGCACTTCTCCCATTGCAAGAATCATAGATCTAGTTGGCCAAACAAAACCCACAACTCGACGAGAATTACAAGGATATGAAATCATGCATAAGAGAGATCAGAAGAAACTCAAATAAGATTCATAGATAATCTGATCATAAATCCACAATTCATCGGATCTCGACAAACACACCGCAAAAGAAGATTACAATGGATAGATCTCCATGAAGATCATGGAGAACTTTGTATTGAAGATCCAAGAGAGAGAAGAAGCCATCTAGTTACTAGCTATGGACCGGTAGGTCTATGGTGAACTACTCACGCATCATCGGAGAGGTCATGGTGTTGATGAAGAAGCCCTCCGTATCCGAATCCCCCTTCCGGAAGGGCACTAAAACGTGCCCCAGATGGGATCTTGCAGAGAAAGAAGCTTGCGGCGGCGAAAAAGTACTTTCGATGATCTCCTAATTTTTTATGGAATTTTAGAGAATATATAGGCGCAAAACCTAGGGCAAAGGAGCCTCAGGGAGCCCACAAGCCAGGGGGCACGGGCCCCCCTAGCCGCGCCATGAGGGCTTGTGGGGTCCATGGTGGCCCCCTGCCCTGATTCTCCGGCTTCCCGATCTTTTTCTGTTCCGGAAAAAATCTTTTTGGCAGTTTCATTCCGTTTGGACCCCGTTCAAAATCCTCCTCTGAAAGGGGTCAAAAACATGGAAAAAACAGGAACTGGCACTTGGCACTGAGTTAATAAGTTAGTCCAAAAAAATATATAAAAGGCACGCAAAACATCCAAAGTTTGACAAGATAATAGCATGAAACCATCAAAAATTATAGATACGTTGGAGACGTATCACGCCACCACAGGCGCCCGTGCCCAAGCTAACAGTTGGGTACCAGATGCCAGTTTATCAGTGGGATCTAGAGAAGCTCATCCAGCAGTGGCACCCTCAGTACACCCCCGAGTACCCTCGAGACGGTTACTTCCCTCCTTGAGAATGGACCAACTTAGGCCAAAAGCCTAAGCTTGGGGGAGTACGTGTTTCTCACCGACCTTATATTCTTGCTTTCACTTTGTTAGTCGGTGTTCACACTTTGCTACTGTATCATCCATGCTAGTTTATTTCTTTTTCTCACTTTCTTCTTGTGTGTTTGTCTAGTTTGAGAAAACCCAAAAAGATTTCTCGTTCTTCTTTTGCTTGTTGGGAGCTTTCCCGTGTAAATAGTTTTCTTTTTCTTTGGGTCAAGGTAGAAGACCATGGTTACAATATTTAGTGGCTCTCGCATGCATATCTGTTTATCTGTCAAAGAGCCATATTACTTTATCTTCTCCTTTGTGTTTGCTTGCAGATTCCAGCTTAGCCCAATGCACGACCACTCTTATTATTGTTCACATCATTCGGTCGTGCAAGTGAAAGCCAATAATGACGATATATGATGAAGCAATTGAGCGTGGAAAAGCTGGTATGAACTCGATCTATTTTGTTTTTGTAAATATGACTAGCTCATCGTTCCTGATTTAGTTTTGTTGTGAGAGAAACATGTTTGCAATGACAACTTAGAGATCATAGTTTCTGATGCCATGCTTAATTAGCTAGGAGCTTATAATGGTTTGTCTGGGATGCCAACATGAATTTCATGATGATTATGATGTAGTATGATAGGATGGTATCCTCCTTTGAATGATTCAAGTGGCTTGACTTGGCACATGTTCACGCATGTAGTTGAAACAAAATCAACATAGCCTCTATGATATTCATGTTTATGGTGATTTATGTCCTACTCATGCTTGCACTCAATGTTGGTTAATTTCAATGCATTTTGATGACTGTTGTCGCTCTCTAGTTGGTCGCTTCCCAGTCTTTTGCTAGCCTTCACTTGTACTAAGCGGGAATACTGCTTGTGTGTCCACTTCCATAGACCCAAAGTTGTTCCATATGAGTCCACCATACCTACCTTTATGCGGTATCTACCTGCCGTTCCAAGTAAATTTGCATGTGCCACTCTCTAAACCTTCAAGAAATAATTTGTTTTGCATGCCCGAACCGCTCATGTGGCGATAAGGGGCGATCAGTATCTTCCATGCTAGTCGTGTTATCCTCGATATGTGTTTATTTACTATCATTCACGAGAAAGGGGCCGGTAATTGGAATACCGAGTTCCATGCTCAAATCGAAAAGATAATTGCAAACAAAACTCCCCCTCGATTGTTGTTGGTATGGACGGCACCCGAGTATTCGGCTAGTCGTGGAGTGTGATTAATCGGTGATGGGGGAGTCAAAACATTACTTTTCTGTTTGGGAACTGCCTATAGTATGTGTAGCATGGAAGATGGTGAAAACTCTTGGTCATTGCGTGGACAATGAAAGCATGCCACCCAAAATTATTTATCTCTGTTTTAAAAGCTTGAGCTTTGGCACCTCTGGAAATCAATGCTTCCCTCTGCGAAGGGCCTATCTGGTTATGTTTCTATTGAGTCATCCTCTTCCTATACAAGCACCAATTAGAGAGCACCTCCGTCATTTCTATGCTTTGGTTTTAATTGTTATTGAGTATGACTGTGACTGGGTCTTCTTTGCCATGAATTACAATGTCCAGTCGGCCCTTGGTCTTTGAAGGTGCTCTGCATTTATGTTTTGTGGTCTCAGAAAGAGCTAGCGAGATACCATCTGTTCATATTGCTTCATGATTGTCTTGATTGAAGTGTTGACATTTGAAACTCATTATTATTGCTCGCTAGTTGATTATGCCATTGATATGAGTACATCTTGAGACCTAAATGTCATTGCTTATGTGGTTAGCTTATGATCTTGCTGAAAATCTGAATATGAGTTAGACATAATTCCAACAACAAGATCAAATAGAGTTTGTTAAAGTTTTTCTTTTGTCTCTTTCAGTTTGTCAACTGAATTGCTTGAGGACAAGCAAGGCTTCAAGCTTGGGGGAGTTGATACGTCTCCATCGTATCTACTTTTCCAAACTCTTTTGCCCTTGTTTTGGACTCTAATTTGCATGATTTGAATGGAACTAACCTGGACTAACGTTGTTTTCACCAGAATTGCCATGGTGTTGTTTTTGCGCAGAAATAAAAGTTCTCGGAATGACCTGGAAATTTATGAGGATTTTTTGTGGAATATATAAAAAATACTAGCGCATTAATTAACCGGAGGAGTGCAGCGGGGAGCCCAGAAGCCCACCAGGCGCGGGCCCCCTTGGTCATGCCTAGTAGGCTTGTGGGGCCCACGGAGCTCCACTGCCTCCAACTCTAGCTCTATTTAGTCGCTTTCATCCGAAAAAAATCAAAGAGGAGAGTTCATCGCGTTTTACGATACGGAGGCGCCACTACCACCTGTTCTTCCTCTGGAGGGCAGATCTGGAGTCTGTTCTGGGCTCCGGAGAGGGGAGATTCTCGCCATCGTCATCACCAACCTTCCTTCATCGCCAATTCCATGATGCTCTTCATCGTTCATGAGTAATCTCATCGTAGGCTTGCTGGACGGTGATGGGTTGGATGAGATCTATCATGTAATCGAGTTAGTTCTGATGGGGATTGATCCCTAGTATCAACTATGTTCTGAGATTGATGTTTGTACTACTTTGCCATGCATAATGCTTGTCACTAGGGCCCGAGTGCCATTATTTCAGATCTGAACCAATTATGTTGTCATCAATATATGTGTGTTCTTGATCCTATCTTGCAAGTTGTAGTCACCTACTATGTGTTATGACCCGATAACCCCGGAGTGACAATAGCCGGAACCACTCCCGGAGATGACCATACACTACTGGAATTTATAATTTTGCCGTCTGCCATGGCTGACGGCAAAGGGGGGGGGGGACCACGGACGGCAAAGGCTTTGTTGTCCGTCAGCAGACGGCAAAGTAAACGGAAAAAAAAATCCGGTTCTTTGCCGTCTGCTTTTGCAAAGGGGACGTCAAAGAATCTTTGCCATGAGGGCAGACGGCAAATTAAATGGGACGACAGATCCACCAACGGTCCCGTTAAGTGTTAACGGCCGGCCTCCCCTCTTTTTCGTCTGCCCTCCCCCCTTTGCCATGAGTGGGCTGACGGCAAAGGGGGGAACCAGCCCCTCTCTCTCCCCTCTTTGTCGTTTGCCCTCCCCTTTGCCATGAGGGGGCTGACGTCAAAGGGGGGAACCAGCCCCTCTCTCTCCCCTCTTTGCCGTCTGCCCTCCCCCCTTTGCCATGAGGGGGCTGACGGCAAAGGGGGGAACCAGCCCCTCTCTATCCCCTCTTTGCCATCTGCGCTCCCCCCTTTGCCATGAGGGTGCTAACGGCAAAGGGGGGAACCAGCCCCTCTCTCTTCCCTCTTTGTCGTCTGCTCTCCACCCTTTGCCATGAGGGGGCAGACGGCAAAGGCTGAAAACAACCCCTTTTTATTTTATTTCTTATTATATCCATCAATTTTCACAATAATCAAGATATATATACATATATTTGACAAAAATAAATTTGTTTCCGTACTCATAAGCATATTAAAATAACTTTCATCCATAGTACATACATATTATGCAAGTTGCATCCGTACCAAACCATATATTACACCAGTTTCATCCACATGCATACAAAGTTTCATATATATCCATATACTACAATAGTTTCAATACAAGCTTCCATGAAGCCATGGTACAAGAAATCATATTCAAGCATTCCATCAATATTATCCAAGCTTCTCGTGAAGTGAATGTAATCTGCAAAATGACAAATAAGAAAGTTAGAAGAAGAATACTAGATGAAGAAGTATATATATGTTATTTTAGAGATAACTTAGCTAAGTATAGGCCATTTAATAGCTAAGTTAGGTGGAATAGGTCATCTTGGAGCTACATAGCCTTATTAAGTCATTTAGGAGAGAACTTAGATAAGTATAGGCCATTCTAGAGCTAACTTGGATAAAATATGTCATTTTGTAGCGAACTATGATTATTAATCCATTTTGACCTTATTATGTCATTTTGAGCTAAATTAGTCATTTTAATGAGCTAACCAAGGTTCTTATGATGTTTTTACCTAACTATGTTAATTATGTCATTTTGGAGGATAATTAGCTAAGTATGTCTTTGTTGGGGAAAATAACCTACGTAGAAGAAGAAAGAGAAGAAGCAAGAAGAGAAGAAGAAGGAGAAGAAAAAGAAGAAGAAGAAGGAGGAGGAGGAGAAGGAGGAGGAGAAGGAGAAGGAAGAGGAGAAGAAGAAGAAAAGAAGAAGGACAAGAAGAAGGAGAAGAAGGAGAAGGACTCCTTCTCCTTCTTCTCCTCCTTCGCCTTCTCCTTCTTCTTCTCTTCTTCTTCTTCTTCTTCCTTCTTTTCATTTTTCCTCTTTCTTCTCCTATTGTCCCCTTCTTCGGGCTAACTTAGCTAATTATGCCTTTTTGGAGCTAATTATGTCATTTCGAGGATAATTAGGTAAGTATAGGTCATGTTTTATTAAATAGACCATTTTGGAGCTAAGTAAGCTAATTATGTCATTTAAGTGGAAGCCTAGCTACCTATAGGTCATTTTGGAGCTACTTAGGTAAAATATGTCATTTCGGAGCAAACTATGCTTATTAAGCCATTTTGGATCTAGCTAAGCTAATTATAGGCCATTTAATACCTAAGTTAGGGGGAATAGGTCATCTTGGAGCTACGTAAGCCTTATTATGTCATTTACGAGAGAACTTAGCTAACTATAGGTCATTTTTTTTATTAAATAGGTCATTTTGGACCTAACTAAGCTAATTATGTCATTTAGGTGGAGGGCTAGCTAACTATAGGTCGTTTCGGAGCTCACTTGGGTTAAATATGTCATTTAGGAGCTAACTATGCTTATTAAGCCATATTGGAGCTAAATTGGCTAATTATATCATTTAGGTGGAAGCCAAGCTAAGTATATAATATTCATGAGTTAACCAAGGTTCTTATGCCATTTTGAGCTTATTATTTCATTTTTTAGCTACATTGGTCATTTTAATGAGCTAACCAAGGTTCTTATGATGTTTTCACCTAACTAAGCTAATTATGTCATTTTATAGGATAATTAGCCAATTTAGTCTGTGTTGGATAAGCCTAAGCTACGTATAAGAAGAGAAAGAGAAGAAGCAAGAAGAGAAGAAGAAGTAAAAGAAGAAGAAGGAGGAGAAGGAGAAGGAGAAGGAAGAGGAGAAGAAGAAGAAAAGAAGAAGGACAAGAAAAAGGAGAAGAAGGAGGAGAAGAAGGAGAAGGAGCTTCTCTCCTACTTCTCCTTCTTCTCCTTCTTCTTCCTCCTTCTCCATCTCCTTCTTCTTCTCTTCTTCTTCTCTTCTTCTTCTTCTTCCTTCTTTTCATTTTTCCTCTTTCTTCTGCTCTTGTCCCCTTCTTCGGGCTAAATTAGCTAATTATGCCTTTTTGGAGATAATTATGTCATTTTGAGGATAATTAGGTAAGTATAGGTCATGTTTTATTAAATAGACCATTTTGGAGCTAAGTAAGCTAATTATGTCATTTAGGTGGAAGCCTACCTAACTATAGGTCATTTCGGAGCTACTTGGGTAAAATATGTTATTCCGCAGCAAACTATGATTATTAAGCCATTTTGGATCTAGCTAAGCTAATTATAGGGTATTTAATACCTAAGTTAGGGGGAATAGGTCATCTTGGAGCTACGTAAGCCTTATTATGTCATTTACGAGAGAACTTAGCTAACTATAGGTCATTTTTATTAAATAGGTCATTTTGGAGCTAACTAAGCTAATTATGTCATTTAGGTGGAAGCCTAGCTAACTATAGGTCGTTCCGAACCTCACTTGGGTTAAATATGTCATTTCGGAGCTAACTATGCTTATTAAGACATATTGTAGCTAAATTGGCTAATTATATCATTTAGGTGGAAGCCAAGCTAAGTATATAATATTCATGAGCTAACCATGGTTCTTATGCCATTTTGAGCTTATTATTTCATTTTTAGCTAAATTGGTCATTTTAATGATCTCACCAAGGTTCTTATGATGTTTTCACCTAATTAAGCTAATTGTGACATTTTGTAGGATAATTAGCCAATTTAGTCTTTGTTGGATGAGTCTAAGCTACGTAGAAGAAGAGAAAGAGAAGAAGCAAGAAGAGAAGAAGAAGTAAAATAAGAAGGAGGAGGAGGAGGAGTAGAAGGAGAAGGAAGAGGAC
The DNA here is from genome assembly GCF_904849725.1 of Hordeum vulgare subsp. vulgare. Classification (NCBI taxonomy): domain Eukaryota; kingdom Viridiplantae; phylum Streptophyta; class Magnoliopsida; order Poales; family Poaceae; genus Hordeum; species Hordeum vulgare. Next base: position 177,450,353 of record NC_058523.1, read on the forward strand.
CAGAAGAAGAAAAGAAGAAGGACAAGAAGAAGGAGAAGAAGGAGGAGAAGAAGGAGAAGGAGCTTCTCTCCTCCTTCTCCTTCTTCTCCTTCTTCTTCCTCCTTCTCCTTCTCCTTCTTCTTCTCTTCTTCTTCTTCTCATCTTCTTCTTCTTCCTTCTTTTCATTTTTCCTCTTTCTTCTCCTCTTGTCCCCTTCTTCGGGCTAAATTAGCTAATTATGTCATTTTGGAGCTAATTATGTCATTTTGAGGATAATTAAGTAAGTATAGGTCATGTTTTGTTAAATAGACCATTTTGGAGCTAAGTAAGCTAATTATGTCATTTAGGTGGAAGCCTAGCTAACTATAGGTCATTTCGGAGCTACTTGGGTAAAATATGTCATTCCGGAGCAAACTATGCTTATTAAGCCATTTTGGATCTAGCTAAGCTAATTATAGTAATACCTAAGTTAGGGGGAATAGGTCATCTTGGAGCTACGTAAGCCTTATTATGTCATTTATGAGAGAACTTAGCTAACTATAGGTCATTTTTTATTAAATAGGTCATTTTGGAGCTAACTAAGCTAATTATGTCATTTAGGTGGAAGCCTAGCTAACTATAGGTCGTTTCGAACCTCACTTGGGTTAAATATGTCATTTCGGAGCTAACTATGCTTATTAAGACATATTGTAGCTAAATTGGCTAATTATATCATTTAGGTGGAAGCCAAGCTAAGTATATAATATTCATGAGCTAACCATGGTTCTTATGCCATTTTGAGCTTATTATTTCATTTTTAGCTAAATTGGTCATTTTAATGATCTCACCAAGGTTCTTATGATGTTTTCACCTAATTAAGCTAATTGTGATATATTGTAGGATAATTAGCCAATTTAGTCTTTGTTGGATGAGTCTAAGCTACGTAGAAGAAGAGAAAGAGAAGAAGCAAGAAGAGAAGAAGAAGTAAAATAAGAAGGAGGAGGAGGAGGAGTAGAAGGAGAAGGAAGAGGACCAGAAGAAGAAAAGAAGAAGGACAAGAAGAAGGAGAAGAAGGAGGAGAAGAAGGAGAAGGAGCTTCTCTCCTCCTTCTCCTTCTTCTCCTTCTTCTTCCTCCTTCTCCTTCTCCTTCTTCTTCTCTTCTTCTTCTTCTCATCTTCTTCTTCTTCCTTCTTTTCATTTTTCCTCTTTCTTCTCCTCTTGTCCCCTTCTTCGGGCTAAATTAGCTAATTATGTCATTTTGGAGCTAATTATGTCATTTTGAGGATAATTAAGTAAGTATAGGTCATGTTTTGTTAAATAGACCATTTTGGAGCTAAGTAAGCTAATTATGTCATTTAGGTGGAAGCCTAGCTAACTATAGGTCATTTCGGAGCTACTTGGGTAAAATATGTCATTCCGGAGCAAACTATGCTTATTAAGCCATTTTGGATCTAGCTAAGCTAATTATAGTAATACCTAAGTTAGGGGGAATAGGTCATCTTGGAGCTACGTAAGCCTTATTATGTCATTTATGAGAGAACTTAGCTAACTATAGGTCATTTTTTATTAAATAGGTCATTTTGGAGCTAACTAAGCTAATTATGTCATTTAGGTGGAAGCCTAGCTAACTATAGGTCGTTTCGAACCTCACTTGGGTTAAATATGTCATTTCGGAGCTAACTATGCTTATTAAGACATATTGTAGCTAAATTGGCTAATTATATCATTTAGGTGGAAGCCAAGCTAAGTATATAATATTCATGAGCTAACCATGGTTCTTATGCCATTTTGAGCTTATTATTTCATTTTTAGCTAAATTGGTCATTTTAATGATCTCACCAAGGTTCTTATGATGTTTTCACCTAATTAAGCTAATTGTGACATTTTGTAGGATAATTAGCCAATTTAGTCTTTGTTGGATGAGTCTAAGCTACGTAGAAGAAGAGAAAGAGAAGAAGCAAGAAGAGAAGAAGAAGTAAAATAAGAAGGAGGAGGAGGAGGAGTAGAAGGAGAAGGAAGAGGACCAGAAGAAGAAAAGAAGAAGGACAAGAAGAAGGAGAAGAAGGAGGAGAAGAAGGAGAAGGAGCTTCTCTCCTCCTTCTCCTTCTTCTCCTTCTTCTTCCTCCTTCTCCTTCTCCTTCTTCTTCTCTTCTTCTTCTTCTCATCTTCTTCTTCTTCCTTCTTTTCATTTTTCCTCTTTCTTCTCCTCTTGTCCCCTTCTTCGGGCTAAATTAGCTAATTATGTCATTTTGGAGCTAATTATGTCATTTTGAGGATAATTAAGTAAGTATAGGTCATGTTTTGTTAAATAGACCATTTTGGAGCTAAGTAAGCTAATTATGTCATTTAGGTGGAAGCCTAGCTAACTATAGGTCATTTCGGAGCTACTTGGGTAAAATATGTCATTCCGGAGCAAACTATGCTTATTAAGCCATTTTGGATCTAGCTAAGCTAATTATAGTAATACCTAAGTTAGGGGGAATAGGTCATCTTGGAGCTACGTAAGCCTTATTATGTCATTTATGAGAGAACTTAGCTAACTATAGGTCATTTTTTATTAAATAGGTCATTTTGGAGCTAACTAAGCTAATTATGTCATTTAGGTGGAAGCCTAGCTAACTATAGGTCGTTTCGAACCTCACTTGGGTTAAATATGTCATTTCGGAGCTAACTATGCTTATTAAGACATATTGTAGCTAAATTGGCTAATTATATCATTTAGGTGGAAGCCAAGCTAAGTATATAATATTCATGAGCTAACCATGGTTCTTATGCCATTTTGAGCTTATTATTTCATTTTTAGCTAAATTGGTCATTTTAATGATCTCACCAAGGTTCTTATGATGTTTTCACCTAATTAAGCTAATTGTGATATATTGTAGGATAATTAGCCAATTTAGTCTTTGTTGGATGAGTCTAAGCTACGTAGAAGAAGAGAAAGAGAAGAAGCAAGAAGAGAAGAAGAAGTAAAATAAGAAGGAGGAGGAGGAGGAGTAGAAGGAGAAGGAAGAGGACCAGAAGAAGAAAAGAAGAAGGACAAGAAGAAGGAGAAGAAGGAGGAGAAGAAGGAGAAGGAGCTTCTCTCCTCCTTCTCCTTCTTCTCCTTCTTCTTCCTCCTTCTCCTTCTCCTTCTTCTTCTCTTCTTCTTCTTCTCATCTTCTTCTTCTTCCTTCTTTTCATTTTTCCTCTTTCTTCTCCTCTTGTCCCCTTCTTCGGGCTAAATTAGCTAATTATGTCATTTTGGAGCTAATTATGTCATTTTGAGGATAATTAAGTAAGTATAGGTCATGTTTTGTTAAATAGACCATTTTGGAGCTAAGTAAGCTAATTATGTCATTTAGGTGGAAGCCTAGCTAACTATAGGTCATTTCGGAGCTACTTGGGTAAAATATGTCATTCCGGAGCAAACTATGCTTATTAAGCCATTTTGGATCTAGCTAAGCTAATTATAGTAATACCTAAGTTAGGGGGAATAGGTCATCTTGGAGCTACGTAAGCCTTATTATGTCATTTATGAGAGAACTTAGCTAACTATAGGTCATTTTTTATTAAATAGGTCATTTTGGAGCTAACTAAGCTAATTATGTCATTTAGGTGGAAGCCTAGCTAACTATAGGTCGTTTCGAACCTCACTTGGGTTAAATATGTCATTTCGGAGCTAACTATGCTTATTAAGACATATTGTAGCTAAATTGGCTAATTATATCATTTAGGTGGAAGCCAAGCTAAGTATATAATATTCATGAGCTAACCATGGTTCTTATGCCATTTTGAGCTTATTATTTCATTTTTAGCTAAATTGGTCATTTTAATGATCTCACCAAGGTTCTTATGATGTTTTCACCTAATTAAGCTAATTGTGATATTTTGTAGGATAATTAGCCAATTTAGTCTTTGTTGGATGAGTCTAAGCTACGTAGAAGAAGAGAAAGAGAAGAAGCAAGAAGAGAAGAAGAAGTAAAAGAAGAAGGAGGAGGAGGAGGAGTAGAAGGAGAAGGAAGAGGACCAGAAGAAGAAAAGAAGAAGGACAAGAAGAAGGAGAAGAAGGAGGAGAAGAAGGAGAAGGAGCTTCTCTCCTCCTTCTCCTTCTTCTCCTTCTTCTTCCTCCTTCTCCTTCTCCTTCTTCTTCTCTTCTTCTTCTTCTCATCTTCTTCTTCTTCCTTCTTTTCATTTTTCCTCTTTCTTCTCCTCTTGTCCCCTTCTTCGGGCTAAATTAGCTAATTATGTCATTTTGGAGCTAATTATGTCATTTTGAGGATAATTAAGTAAGTATAGGTCATGTTTTGTTAAATAGACCATTTTGGAGCTAAGTAAGCTAATTATGTCATTTAGGTGGAAGCCTAGCTAACTATAGGTCATTTCGGAGCTACTTGGGTAAAATATGTCATTCCGGAGCAAACTATGCTTATTAAGCCATTTTGGATCTAGCTAAGCTAATTATAGTAATACCTAAGTTAGGGGGAATAGGTCATCTTGGAGCTACGTAAGCCTTATTATGTCATTTATGAGAGAACTTAGCTAACTATAGGTCATTTTTTATTAAATAGGTCATTTTGGAGCTAACTAAGCTAATTATGTCATTTAGGTGGAAGCCTAGCTAACTATAGGTCGTTTCGAACCTCACTTGGGTTAAATATGTCATTTCGGAGCTAACTATGCTTATTAAGACATATTGTAGCTAAATTGGCTAATTATATCATTTAGGTGGAAGCCAAGCTAAGTATATAATATTCATGAGCTAACCATGGTTCTTATGCCATTTTGAGCTTATTATTTCATTTTTAGCTAAATTGGTCATTTTAATGATCTCACCAAGGTTCTTATGATGTTTTCACCTAATTAAGCTAATTGTGATATTTTGTAGGATAATTAGCCAATTTAGTCTTTGTTGGATGAGTCTAAGCTACGTAGAAGAAGAGAAAGAGAAGAAGCAAGAAGAGAAGAAGAAGTAAAAGAAGAAGGAGGAGGAGGAGGAGTAGAAGGAGAAGGAAGAGGACCAGAAGAAGAAAAGAAGAAGGACAAGAAGAAGGAGAAGAAGGAGGAGAAGAAGGAGAAGGAGCTTCTCTCCTCCTTCTCCTTCTTCTCCTTCTTCTTCCTCCTTCTCCTTCTCCTTCTTCTTCTCTTCTTCTTCTTCTCATCTTCTTCTTCTTCCTTCTTTTCATTTTCCTCTTTCTTCTCTTCTTGTCCCCTTCTTCGGGCTAAATTAGCTAATTATGTCATTTTGGAGCTAATTATGTCATTTTGAGGATAATTAAGTAAGTATAGGTCATGTTTTGTTAAATAGACCATTTTGGAGCTAAGTAAGCTAATTATGTCATTTAGGTGGAAGCCTAGCTAACTATAGGTCATTTCGGAGCTACTTGGGTAAAATATGTCATTCCGGAGCAAACTATGCTTATTAAGCCATTTTGGATCTAGCTAAGCTAATTATAGTAATACCTAAGTTAGGGGGAATAGGTCATCTTGGAGCTACGTAAGCCTTATTATGTCATTTATGAGAGAACTTAGCTAACTATAGGTCATTTTTTATTAAATAGGTCATTTTGGAGCTAACTAAGCTAATTATGTCATTTAGGTGGAAGCCTAGCTAACTATAGGTCGTTTCGAACCTCACTTGGGTTAAATATGTCATTTCGGAGCTAACTATGCTTATTAAGACATATTGTAGCTAAATTGGCTAATTATATCATTTAGGTGGAAGCCAAGCTAAGTATATAATATTCATGAGCTAACCATGGTTCTTATGCCATTTTGAGCTTATTATTTCATTTTTAGCTAAATTGGTCATTTTAATGATCTCACCAAGGTTCTTATGATGTTTTCACCTAATTAAGCTAATTGTGACATTTTGTAGGATAATTAGCCAATTTTGTCTTTGTTGGATGAGTCTAAGCTACGTAGAAGAAGAGAAAGAGAAGAAGCAAGAAGAGAAGAAGAAGTAAAAGAAGAAGGAGGAGGAGGAGGAGTAGAAGGAGAAGGAAGAGGACCCGAAGAAGAAAAGAAGAAGGACAAGAAGAAGGAGAAGAAGGAGGAGAAGAAGGAGAAGGAGCTTCTCTCCTCCTTCTCCTTCTTCTCCTTCTTCTTCCTCCTTCTCCTTCTCCTTCTTCTTCTCTTCTTCTTCTTCTCATCTTCTTCTTCTTCCTTCTTTTCATTTTTCCTCTTTCTTCTCCTCTTGTCCCCTTCTTCGGGCTAAATTAGCTAATTATGTCATTTTGGAGCTAATTATGTCATTTTGAGGATAATTAAGTAAGTATAGGTCATGTTTTGTTAAATAGACCATTTTGGAGCTAAGTAAGCTAATTATGTCATTTAGGTGGAAGCCTAGCTAACTATAGGTCATTTCGGAGCTACTTGGGTAAAATATGTCATTCCGGAGCAAACTATGCTTATTAAGCCATTTTGGATCTAGCTAAGCTAATTATAGTAATACCTAAGTTAGGGGGAATAGGTCATCTTGGAGCTACGTAAGCCTTATTATGTCATTTATGAGAGAACTTAGCTAACTATAGGTCATTTTTTATTAAATAGGTCATTTTGGAGCTAACTAAGCTAATTATGTCATTTAGGTGGAAGCCTAGCTAACTATAGGTCGTTTCGAACCTCACTTGGGTTAAATATGTCATTTCGGAGCTAACTATGCTTATTAAGCCATATTGGAGCTAAATTGGCTAATTATATCATTTAGGTGGAAGCCAAGCTAAGTATATAATATTCATGAGCTAACCAAGGTTCTTATGCCATTTTGAGCTTATTATTTCATTTTTTAGCTAAATTGGTCATTTTAATGAGCTAACCAAGGTTCTTATGATGTTTTCACCTAACTCAGCTAATTATGTCATTTTGTAGGATAATTAGCCAATTTTGTCTTTGTTGGATGAGTCTAAGCTACGTAGAAGAAGAGAAAGAGAAGAAGCAAGAAGAGAATAAGAAGTAAAAGAAGAAGGAGGAGGAGGAGGAGGAGGAGGAGGAGGAGAAGGAGAAGGAAGAGGAGAAGAAGAAGAAAAGAAGAAGGACAAGAAGGAGGAGAAGAAGGAGAACGAGCTTCTCTCCTCCTTCTCCTTCTTCTCCTTCTTCTTCCTCCTTCTCCTTCTGCTTCTTCTTCTCTTCTTCTTCTTCTCTTCTTCTTCTTCTTCCTTCTTTTCATTTTTCCTCTTTCTTCTCCTCTTGTCCCCTTCTTCGGGCTAAATTAGCTAAGAATGCCTTTTTGGAGCTAATTATGTCATTTCGAGGATAATTAGCTAAGTATATGTCATTTTGGAGCTAATTATGTCATTTCGAGGATAATTAGCTAAGTATATGTCATTTTTATTAAAAGACTAGAAATAACATACCATTATCGTCATCCCGGCGGTGAAGCACGGTGGTTCTGGCTTGTTTCACCTAGAGAAGGCTGCCCTGGAGAAGTCTCCATTGTAGAAGGGTCGTGCGATGCGTTTTGGGAGATATTCTGCACCAAACATCGTTTGCAATGTGTCGTTAGCATGAGGACACTCTTAAGATCACTGCACTGAAATGAAACTCACCGTCCCTGCCATGTTAATGACGGGCATCGCCGGAGGGACTTGGCCGGTCTTCTCGCACATAGACTGTACATTTGGTTTCGACAAGTCAAACTTTTTAGTTATTAATGAAACGGACATTAAAATGGAAGATTTGAAATAATATGAAGAAGAAACTTACCACGAAGAGCTCGTATATGGCCCTGTTAGACGCATCATTCCATGCCCTCTCCACCTCCACCAATGCAGTCATCCTCTCCTCCAGCTCCCTCATCTCCTTATCCTTATCCGCCATAACCGCCTGCATTGCCTCTCTCTCTCTCTTTCAGAATAGCAGCCTGCAACACAACTCATTGTTAGCATTGTAATCATATTGGTTCCAACGCACAACATAATGCGGAAAGATAGTTGAGTCCATTAAACTAACCTCGATGGCGAGCTCGAATGGCTGTGGACGAGGTGTTATCTCCGGACAGGAGCTCGTTTGGCGTCTGCCGGAGAGTGCTAGGACAACGTATAAGGATGTCTCCAATGGCGATCGAGCCATGGGGCCTCCCGTTGCCAGCTATCATCACAAACTCTAGATCAATAGGCCCCTCTCTAGGGTTAAAGTCCTCCCCTTTGCTCGCCTTTCCGTGATCTCTGTACTTCACGAGCCTGTGGTGGCAGGAGATGTTGGTGAAGTTTTCTGGATGCTCGAGGTCAGACTCAGAGAATGCCTTGACCTTCTTGTACGAGGCAGTATGGGCCATCGCATACAGGTCGTACATATGTGGCACCTCCTTCTTATTGTGACGCGCCTAAAAGAGAGAGAGAGAGAGGAAAATTGTATTAGTAAAGGGCTCCAGATAGCATTAAGAATGAATTGCATGAGGCATGAAGCAAACTACATACCCAGTTCTCGCCAAATTGGATTAAGTTGACGCTCCCTTGATGGTGTGGCACACCATCCATTTTGCCACGCCTCTCCTTGGCGTTGTTGTGGCTGGCCCCCCACGTTTCGGAGCACCACTAATCCACCAAGGCCTCCCAACAATCCATCTTATCCACACACCATCTCGGGGGCACCTAAGTTAATAAAGAGAAATTTGAGCGCGTAAGAACCAAATCAAGGAAACTAACTACAAAGCCTTAACAATATGTAATTACCTTCATGTAATGCTCCTTCTCCATCTTAGAATCACGGCACTTCGCCTTGTCCTTCCTAATACGCCGCGTGGCATAGTAGTCTTGAACAACCTGCACCCGAGCCTCGTACCGAAAGTTTTGAAGTAGGCGGCGACATTCGGTTTCGATAACCTTTGCCGCGTCCTCCTCGTATCCCTCCTCACACCTGTAGTAGGTCTGCAAACGAGACAACACCGATAAGTACAATAACTAGCTATGGTTGATTTATAATTGTGTGAAGGAGAAATTACCTAGAACTGTTGGATCACCATGTCGGCCCTCGTGTGGAACAAAACACCGTCGATCTCCACCTCCGGTGGGGCCGGGGCACCCAAGTAGTGCTCCCAGGTCATTCCTACCTCTCGCTCCCGACCGGGCAACGTAACAAACCCTGGGAAGTTTTGACTGCAAAGCACACCAAGGACGCTATTGGGCTTGCGGACACCCTTGGCAACAATCCAACCCCTACGGTATGACAAATTAAAGCCAAAACATTAGATATTTGAGAAAACATGAAGGCAAAAGGTTAAATAAGAGTAAATTAACTTACTTGTCCCCATTTGGCTTAATCGACCACCTCTGCTCGCGGTTCGCTGGCACGAGTGGGAGCCCCGAACTACCACGCTAGTAGACGGTAGCCCCCTCACCCAGCTCCTCGTCGCTACCAGCATGGCCACTTGGCTCAGCCCAGGTATCCCACTGTGTCTCTGGGGACGTACCCTCATCCCTGCTTTGCTCCGGAGTCGCCTGGAATGAAGCCTCTGGGACACGAGTCTCGTGGGTCGAAGGCTCGTCGACCTGAGGCTTGTCGACCCGAGGCTCGGGAACCGGAGACCATGTAGCCTCCACCTCAGACGAATCCACCCTAGAAGTCCTGTGCTCAGGTGCATCAGCTTGGGGTGGTGGCGGAGACTGTGTAGCCTCCACCTCAGAAGGCGTGGCAGCCACCACCCTACCTCTCCCGCGGCCATGTGTACCTTTATTACAACATAAATACCAACATGAGTAATAAAATGTATATAAATACCAATATGCATAAAACATGAGTACAACATAAATACCAACATGAATACAATGTGTACGTTTAGTACCTCTTGGCTTCGCGGGGGGTCGACCTCCTCTCATGGGGGGCGCTCCTTGCAGAGTAGAGAGCAACGCTCTCAAAAGAGGCGAGGCGGGAATGGAAGTACCCATCCCACCACCCGCCGACGAAGAAGGAGCCGCAGAGTGCTTTCGACCCTTTCCCACCATCTTTCAACACCTGTCATGACAAAGAGTAAATGAAATTAGTACAACATAAATACCAACATGAGTAATAAAATCTATATAATTTAAGTGTATCATCGTCATAAATACCAACATGACTAATAAAATTTGAATACCTAACATGAACTCAAAATTTATATATAGTAATAGTTGAATACCTGACATGAACTAATAACAATCGTGCTCGTCTATATATGCTTTGGGGTCAATAAATGCATCATGATCATCACTATCCTCAATAAATGCATCATCATCATCACTATCAGGAAGAACATGTGGAAGGCCACCATTATGTAATCGGTCAAGAAGTGACAGGTAATCCGCACCAGTAACCTCTTCTTCTTCCAGCTCTTCCTGTTCGGGCTCAGGGGTTAAGACGGATTCACTATCGCTGTCTACTTCAATGTTCTGGGGTGAAGTAGAGCGGTTCTTGAAACGTTTCTTGGACATACGTGTTTCTTGGAAGAATTCTACTTCATATGTGTCTGGGTTAATGTGAGGTTCGTAATCCTCTTCATTGAGGGTAGGTGGTCTAAAATGTGGTGGCACTTCATAAACGACATCCCAACCTTTGAGATTTGGATCAGTTTGGCAGGCCCACGGTAGATAGAAAACTTGTGTCGCCTGTTGAGCCGTAATATAGACATTGGGAACATCTAAGTGGGTGTTTTGGTTGATTTCGACTAGTCCTATATGTTCATGAGTCCTTCTAGTCTCCCTCGGCTCAAACCAATAACATTTGAAGACTACGACGGTCAGTGGGTTTTCACCATAGAATAGAAGTTCATAAATTTCTTCAACTCTTCCATAATACTCGGTGCCTCCTTCGCCGATAGTAGAGACTGAACAATTTGTAGTCTTTAGGTCGGGCATAGATAGCTCTTTGCCAAAGGTACAAAAGTGATACCCGTTGATGTTGTATTTTTCAAATGAATGAACCTTATAGTCAAAACCATTATCGACTTGTCTCAACTCAGCGTCCATAGACTCTGCATCAGCCTACAAGTTTAATACGAAAGAATGGATGCATTAGTCGCAAATTAGATGAAGAAATCAAATGGGCCCTTAATGGTAATTAATTACCCTTTGTTTGAACCAAGAGATGAAACCGGGATAGTCGCCTCCATGCTTTGCGAGAAGCTCATACTCTTCGACGGAATCCTTTTCGATGACCACTCCATCCCAGAATTTGACGACGTATCGACTATATCAAATATCCAGGAATAAGAGTAGTTCAAAGCAATTAGAAGTTGCAGAACAATAATTTACCGAGAACTTACTCGATGTACGGCTGCAGTACTGTTAGTTTGGTGAAGATATACAATGAAATGGTCCGCCATTCTTCGACATTCAACGATTTCCCTTTCGAAGCACCGGATGGTGTGAGCTTACCTTTGAATAGGCTAAGGTTGGATCAAACTTTTTTTGGATCGCCATCATTGTACCGAGGCTTCGGGTTATGCAAATGATGATTTTTGGCTTCGTAGTGTGTTGTCACAAAGTTTGCCGCCTCCTCAGTAATGAATGCCTCGGCCATCGATGCTTCAATTCTATGTTTATTTTTACACTTAGCTCGAAGCGTCTTCTGCATCCTCTCAGTTGAGTAGCACCATCGATTTTGAACGCCCCCCCCCCATTCTTGCCTCGGTCGGGAGATGCAGAATCAAATGTTGCATTGGATTAAAGAAACCCGGTGGAAAGATCTTTTCTAATTTGCAGATCAACTCTGCCACCAACTCTTCCATTTCATCTAGCACGCGAGGCGATAGTTCTTTCGCACAAAGAGAACGGAAGAATTAGCTCAGCTCTGCAAGTACTAGCCATTCATCCTCAGGGATAAAGCCACGCAACATCACCGGCATTAGCCGCTCAATCCATATGCGCCAATTATGACTCTTAAGACCAAATATTTTCAATTTCTCAAGACTCGCTCCCCTCTTTAGATTCACAGCATACCCATCGGAGAACATCAACCGCATTTTCACCCACAATAACATTTCCCTCATAGCCCGGCAGTTCAAGGTCTCCTCGATGTGGCGAGAACGGAGGACCCTGACATTATATTCTTGTCTGAAACAAAGCTCACAGAGAAGGAGTTGGAGAAGTTCAAATGGAAGCTAGGCCTGTGTAACATGGTGGCAAGGAGCTCGGAGGGGAGGAGAAGGGGGATTGCACTCTTCTGGAGGAGGGGTGTGAATATTAGTCTTAGGTTGTATGGCAGACGACACATCGACGTAGATGTTATGGAGGATGATGGTACGCCTTGGAGACTCACTCGGGTGTATGGGGAGTCGGAGACACAGCGCAAAATAAAGACATGGCGCACTATTAGATTGCTTGGGCAGCAGCACGAGACTGGGAGACCTTGGATGTGCTTCGGTGACTTTAACGAAATCCTGGTAGATGATGAAAATATCGGAGGGGGACGTAGACCTCAGACGTGCATGGACAGATTCCGCGAAGCTCTGGATAATGTTGGATTATGTGATATCGGGTACACCCGAGATAAATTCACATGGAAGAACCATAATAGGGAGATCCACTCTTATATATGTGAGAGATTAGATCGAGCAACTGCAAATGCGGATTGGTGTGGGATATTCCGAGGGTTCTCCGTGGTACATGAGAGGTCGCGCCATTCGGATCATAGGACTTTGGTTATTAATACGGTGGGGGATGCAGGGAGAGGAGGAGGAGGAGGTGACCGGGGGTTTAGATTTGAAGTATGGTGGCTGCAGGAAGAGGGGTGTGCCGAGGTTATCCAGGAAGCATGGGAGGAAGGAAAGGTGGAAGGGTGTAGTGTCGAACAATCCATGCGGAAGGTGGCATGTAGAATGCGTAGATGGCACAAGGAGGAGGTTGGAGAACTGACGGGAAGATTGAAGAAAGCCCAAACTGATCTGGAGAGGTGTATGTGTGCGCTGGTCTCTAAAGCTAAGATCCGGGAAGAGGGGAGACTGAGCGGTGTGGTCAATGATCTGGATGAGAAGAAGAACACTGGAGCCAAACAAAGATCTCACGTAGCCTGGTTAAAGGATGGAAATAGGAATACCCGGTATTTTATGGCAGTGGCGTCCGCTAGGAGAAAGAAGAACCAAATCAAAGGGCTTGTGAAGGAGGATGGTACGATGGTGAAGGAAGGGAATGCATTAACTAACTATGTCCACTCCTATTTTCAGGGTCTATTCACATCAAACATGTCGGGCCGGTTGGTGGATCTCCTCGATACGGTGCAGCCCCATGTCAATGACGGCATGAATAACATCATGTCGGCTGAGTTCAAACGCGAAGAAGTTAAAGCCGCTCTTGATCATATAGGGGATTTAAAAGCTCCCGGGCCTGATGGGATGCCTTCCATTGTGTACAAAAAGAATTGGCCTCTGATGGGCGACCAGGTGGTGGAAGAAGTGCTAGCTGTTCTGAATGGGGGTGATATCCCAGTAGGGTGGAATGACACCGTCATCGTCCTTATACCCAAAGTGAAGAATCCAAGCAGAATTAAGGATCTAAGGCCCACAAGTCTGTGTAATGTGCTCTACAAACTGGTGTCGAAGCTAATAGCTAACAGGATGAAGTTGATACTTCCCCAAATCATATCAGATAACCAGAGTGCCTTTATTTCGGGACGGTTGATTACGGATAATGTGTTGATATCGTATGAGCACATATGAGCAAAGCATATGATCTGGTGCAGTGGAGTTACCTGGCAGCAATGCTTCTTCGGTTGGGATTTCAGGATAGGGTGGTCCAGCTGATAATGCGATGTGTCACGACAGTGAGATACCAAATCAAAGTGAATGGAACATTGACAGACCAATTTAGCCCATCTAGAGGTCTTCGTCAGGTGATCCACTGTCTTCATATCTGTTTGTGATATGCGCGGAAGGCCTTTCTGCGCTTCTTGATGATGCGGAAGGCTCAGGAAGTTTGAGTGGAGTTAAAATCTGCAACAACGCGCCGATGGTTCCCCACATGTTCTTTGCGGATGATGTTGTTCTGCTCATGAAGGCCAACTAAACTGAAGCTATGGTTCTGAAGGAGATCCTTGATCTATATGAGAGATGTTCGGGGCAGTGTATCAACACGGAGAAGTCATCCATCATGTTTACTCCCAATACGCTAGATGTCGTGCGAGTGGAAGTAAAGAATACCCTGGCGATTTAGAGTGAAAACTGGAATGAGAAATATCTTGGTTTCCCAGTTCACGTGGGTCAATCAAAGAGGAAAGCCTTTGCTTATATTAAGGGGGCCGTAGTGGGGAAGGTTTACGGATGGAAGGAGAATGATGGGGTTATAGTCCTAGGGTAGGGTCATAGGCCTGCCCTATGAGTCCTACCCAAGGACTACCCTTCATAAAGGATAAGGCCCTTAGTCAGTTCTGACTAAATTAAGGACTTCCCTTCATCCAGTCGGTGACGATTCCTCCATCATCCAGTCGGAGATGAGCATTCGGAGCGTATCGAGCTTATCGACTGGATTCCACTCTGTGCATCATAACCCCCCCTGGAGGGCAACGGTCATACGTTTCCATGTACCTTTATTAGCATTTAAGGCATACGTTACCTGTAACATAGGCATTTATTCGCCACTACTCCACCCCTGTGCACCAAACCATTGTGAAGGGCAGCACACTCTATATAAGCCGCCCTTCCCCACTGGTGCAGGGGTTAGCAATTCACTGTAATCCATATTCCACTCGAAAACAAGCTCCCAAGAGCACTGAGACGTAGGTCTTTTACCTCCACCGTAGAGGGGCCTGAACTCATACAACCTCGCCGTAGCTAAGGCTCTGCCCATCCTTTCGTACCCTACACATCTACTGTCAGACTTATACCCACGACAGTTGACAATTACATGCTCCGCATGTTTGCCATTGGCTTCACCAACAAACGCCAAACAAAAACCACGAGCCAAAATCGTGTCAACAACTCTTTGGCAAAGGAAGAGCAAAAGATTCGATTCAAATTCAAAGTTCGTTTAAAGATAGTTGGTTCGGTGTAGATCAAGCTTATCCACACCGAGCCATGAATGTGACGGCCAACAGCAGTGGCCAAAGTTTCATACAACTAACACTTGGCACTGGGACTGGCAGGCTCCATGAAAGTGTCGAGGTCGAGGTCGATCCCGTCTGCGATGCGAGTGGCGCTCTCAAGGAAGGTCTGCATGAAATCTTCAAATCGAAGTTTTTTGGTGTTGGCGACTTGCAACGCCTTCAGCTTCTCTTCGCGAGCCTCCTTGCAGTGCACTCGGACCAGCGACAGCGCCACGTCCGCACCACAGCGAGCCGCAGACTTCTTCCACGCCTGCACTCGGTTCGGGGCCTCCTCCAGCCGAGTCATCAAACCTTCCATCTCTTGCCGAGACTCGTCTTCAGGCCAAAGCTCCTTGTCGATTCGGCCGACGACCTCTCTCAGTCGACCGATGAAAGGTCCCACTTTGCCCAGGCAAATGTGCGCTCGGAGCAGGTCTCGATTGGCGTCCTCGCCGAGTGGAACGTTCGGAAGAACCGACCGCTCAACGTCAGCTGCCTCAGCCTCAGCGTCCATGCAAAAATCTGCAAAGACAGGATGAGCAAAAAATAAGCACAGAGTGAAATACACAGTCAAGAAGCACTCGGAAAAAACAGAATTTACCACCGAGAAGCGCAATCATCTTCCTTGCCCAGTCACTGACGTAATTCTCTTGTGCTATGCACCGCCTGTTCAACACCTGCATCTGTCCCATCAGCTCAGTCCTTTGTTTCCCCATTTTCTCCACTTCGGCCGCCAATGCCTTGTTTGCCTCACGGGACTCCTCCAAGGACTTCTCTCGTTCAGCCACAACACCCTTCAGACCAGCCAAGGCAAGCATTGCCACATCCAGTTCCGCAGCAAACTGAATCTTTTCAGCCTTCAGTGTCTCGTACGCTGATCCCATCTCGCAAGTCTTCTACAAGTCAGCGCCAAGAGATGATCAGACAAATTCAACAAGGACAACAATAAAAACTCGAAGTTCTTCAGACCCCTGCCGACGCAAGCAGACGACAGCGGTCTCGGGGACTACACCCAGTGGGTTCACTAAGAGTGACCCCACTGGCATGAAGCTCAAACAGGTCCGCCCTATTGAGATATATAACAACAAAAACAAGCCTATGAGGTTACTACTATCCGACCTGAGTAAAATTACACTCGGGGACTCATCCAGTAGGTGCACTCGGAGTGCCCCCACCGGTAACATTCGAACAGATTAGTTTTGATCTGATCAAGTTAAAGAAAATGTATATAAAGACAACTGCCGGTGCAAGCACTCGACAGAAGTCTCGGGGACTACACCCACTGGGTTCACTAAGAGTGAACCCACTGCAAAATAATCACACTGTATCCGAGTACATTGCTTAAACACCTAGTGGGTTACAAGAGGAAAGTAAATACTTACTAGCCCACTTACTCGGATATCGTCCCGGAGTTCCAAGCTTCGCTTGTACACAGACGCGATGGAGTCATACGCTCTCTTGGCATCTCCCGCCATCAACTCTGCCTGCAACATGGCCCCCTTGGCAGCTCCCACCTGATCTTCCGGGAGGCGCTGGACGTCGTACTGGACAGTCGACGGACCTGGCATCATAAGAGACTCCTTGGGCATCCCAAGTCCTGCTCCAGTCGGTTCAGCAGCGATAAGCGCCATTTCAGTCGACGGCATCGTCTCAGTCGGCGGCGCGTCCATGGCGGGAGTAGTAACCGGTGGAACAGCCTCAAGGACAGGCACCGCAGCTTGCTCGGACCTCCTCTGGTCGCATTCCTCCACATAAATCACCTCTGAGGGAAACCCAACCGAACGGCGTAAGAGCACAGGAAAAAGGCAAGACCAAAGACAGAATTCGTGATGCAATAATGTAAGCTCTCGGAATCGCCACGACGCACCTGGCTGGGATGTGACAACATTGTCCATGTCCATGGGATCGTCCCCCTGGCGTAGCGGAGAGGTGGCGGAGGTGGCAGCTCTGTCGAGTAAAATTCATTCGACCAATAAGCATGAGTTCAATCAAATACTGGAAGAAGATAGAAGAACAATGCACTTACGCTGAGGTGACGGCAACTGTGACCCTCATCCGCGGCAAAGCCTTCCGAGGCTTAGATCCATTCGGTTCGGCCACCTTAGAGGGCTGGCCCGCGGGCTCAGCAGCAGAGTCCCTGGTCCTATTTGTGCTCCGAGCACTCGGAACCACGGGAGCGGCTGGCAAGGCGCTCAGAACCACGGGAGCGGCTGGCGGGGCACTCGAAGATGCTGGAGGAGCCGACGGAGCCACGGGTTCCTGGCGGCGTTTAGTTCGAGGCTCTGGCGGTGGGGGTGGCGAGTTCTGTTCCTCATCTTCCTCCTCGTCTTCTTTAGACTCATCCTCCGCCTCCCCACTGTCGGAGACATACTCGACGCTCTCCATGCTGTCCTCCTGGCTACCTTCCTCTTCCTCGGCCGGATTCCCGTTTGAGACAGGAGAAAACCAATTGGTCCACGCCTGCACGAGTTATAGTCGACAACATCAGATGTCAAACAGTGATTCAAGAAAGCGTTAAATCTAAGACAATTCTGTGCACTCGACAAATTATACTAACCTCATTCGGAGGAGGGTTGTCCGCGCGGAAGGGCTTCACTCGCCGGGCTCCTCTGGGGTTATCACAGGCGCCTGTGATGTTGAGGACCCACGACGCCACCAGCTCCCCGGTCACGCACAAGGGGTTAGTCCGAGTGGAGTCCTCAGGCCCCGTGTAGTGCCACATGGCGTGGTGTCGAGCTTGCAGAGGCTGGATACGCCGATCCAGAAAAACCTCCAGCAAATCTATGCCGGTGAGTCCCTTTCGGAAGACCTCTACAAGCGCGTCGACCAGAGGCTGGATCTGGATCTTCTCCGCCTTCGTGAGCGCAAGCTGCCTAGGCGGAGCCGGTCGGTCTAAGCTAAAAGGAGGCAGTCCAGTTGCGGCATTCGGGCAAGCAACGTCCTGGCAGTAGAACCATGTCGACTGCCAGTTCCTAACAAATTCAGACAACTGAAGAGCGGGATAGCTACTTTTACTTTTCTTTTGGAAGCCTAAGCCTCCGCGGAGCTGGAGGAGGTGAGTTTTGTCATCCGACTGGTTAAGTCTTTTGATGGTTTGATATCTAGCACAGAAGATGTGCTTGAAAAGCCCCCAATGGGGAGGACAGACGATAAAACACTCGCACATCACGACGAAGGCAGAGAGATGAGCTATTGCGTTGGGAGGAAAATGGTGGAGCTGCGCCCCGAAGTGGTTCATTATACCTCTGAAGAAGGGATGAGCAGGCAGAGAGAAGCCTCGGTGCACGTGACTGAGCAGCAAGACGCGCTCCCCCTCCCGGGGCGCCGGCTCGGTCTCGCCCTCCGCCGGCAACCTCCACGTCTTGTGCTCGATCATGCCGTGCTCCACCAACTCCAGCAAGTCCCCCTCCGTCACCGTGGAGGGGAGGAAATCCCCCTGGATCCAACCCGCGGGTAGTGCTCGCTGTCGCCGCTGAGCAGGAGCTGCCGCCTTCCCCTTCTTCTTCCGCGCCTCGAGCTTGCTAGTCTGCCCCTTTGTCATGGTGGAGGCTGCAGATCCGCGAGGGATAAGGAGAAGGAAGAAGCTTGAGATGCGCGGGAGGTGACGAAAGAAGCGGGGCAAGTGCGAGCTATCAGGCGAGTGCAACGAAAAACCCTCGCTGTAGAGGTTTAAATAAGGTTCCGACTGGGTCACTAACAGGTGGCCCCGAAATCTTATCCCCCGACCAGTTGCTGCGATATTAGTGGAGAAGATGAAGGTGCAGAAATCGAGGCGGCAGATACTACTCGATTACGATGTCGTCATCCCCGCTGAGCGCGCGACAACCGAAATTTGAGGATCCCGGAAGATCCGCCGCCGTTAGTTGACTGGTCACGTCAAAAGATACCACGGAAGCAGTCGGTCCCTGACGGTTCGTTTCACAAATACATCCACTCGGATCACTGGTCAAAGAGGATAAAATGGATCGAGGCAAACAACGCCAAAGTCGCATCCGTAACAGTCGGATCCGTACTCCAAGCATCGCTTCATCGTTCCAACCCCAATCCATTCGGGGACTAATGATGGGGTTATAGTCCTAGGGTAGGGTCATAGGCCTGCCCTATGAGTCCTACCCAAGGACTACCCTTCATAAAGGATAAGGCCCTTAGTCAGTTCCGACTGAATTAAGGACTTCCCACCATCCAGTCGGTGACGATTCCTCCATCATCCAGTCGGAGATGAGCATTCGGAGCGTATCGAGCTTACCGACTGGATTCCACTCTGTGCATCGTAACCCCCCTGGAGGGCAACGGTCATACGTTTCCATGTACCTTTATTAGCATTTAAGGCATACATTACCTGTAACGTAGGCATTTATTCGCCACTACTCCACCCCTGTGCACTGAACCGTTGTGAAGGGCACCGCACTCTATATACGCCGCCCTTCCCCACTGGTGCAGGGGTTAGCAATTCACTGTAATCCATATTCCACTCGACAACAAGCTCCCAAGAGCACTAAGACGTAGGGCTTTTACCTCCACCGTAGAGGGGCCTGAACTCATACAACCTCGCCGTAGCTAAGGCTCTGCCCATTCTTTCGTACCCTACACATCTACTGTCAGTCTTATACCCACGACAGAGAAGCTCATCGCGAAACTAGGGAAGGAAGTCTTGGTTAAAACTGTCGCCCAGTCCATCCCTACTTATGCAATGTCCTGCTTCTATCTCACAAAGTCTTTCTGTGAGGAACTTAGTTCGCTACTGGGAAGATACTGGTGGAGCCAACAGGATAAAGAGGATACTATACACTGGATTAGCTGGGAGAAATTGACAAAACCTAAGAGTATGGGCGGTCTAGGGTTTAGGGACATGGATTGCTTTAACATGGCTATGTTATCACGCCAAATATGGGGTTAATCCAATTCCCAGAGCCCCTGTGCACCAGGGTTCTAAAGGCAAGGTATTATCCCAGTACACATGTGCTTGACGCGACACCAAAGTCGGGCATCTCTTATTCTTGGCGGAGCGTGTTGCATGGGCTGGAGCTCATCAAGGAGGGGTATATCTGGCATATCGGTGATGGGGAGAGGGTCAGCATCTGGCATGACCCCTGGATACCTCGGACGTGGTCAAGACGGGTGATTACACCACGGCAAGGAAATCTGCTAGAGTATGTAAGTGATCTCATTGATCCGACATCAGGGTTTTGGGATGAACGACTAGTGCGGGAGACTTTCTGGACTGATGAGGCTCACCATATACTCCGAATCCCGTTGAGGGAAGGGGTTCCCAACTTCGTGGCCTGGCAGTATGATAGTCAAGGAGAACATTCGGTGAGAAGCGCCTATAAACTGCAAGTCAAGCTGGGCAAGCCACTGGAACAGAGGGAAGTGGGCACAAGCTCAGCCACAACGTCTATTAACCAACGCATGGACGATACTTGGACCCGATTATGGAAGCTCCCAGGACCTAGGAATATTCAGATGTTCACATGGCGGTTGAAACATGAATCACTTGCATTCCACTCAAACCTGAAGAAGAGGGGCATTCCAGTGGATGACACAAAATGCCTCTTTTGTGGCAAGGTGGAGGAGGATGGGGGACATCTGTTTATCAAATGCAAACATGTCAAGGGGATCTGGAGGGCGCTGGAGATGGAGCAGGAACGGGAAAACCTGCAGGAAATCACCTCGGTGCACCATGCCCTAGACTATATATGGGGATTGAGTGAGACTAAGCGCATGCACATTCTTATGTTCTGGTGGCTATGGTGGTCCAACCGAAACAAGCTGAGGGAAGGGGAGTTACCGGAGCAGGCCGAGGAGGTGGCGTGAAGAACTAGGGCCAATGTTTTGGATTATATGCAGATATTCAGTGCACCATCCAAAGGAAAGTGCCCTACCAAATGGAAACCACCTCCGAGTGATACGATCAAGATCAATGCGGATGGGTCCTTTATTCCAGGGCAGGCGGATTCGAGCTGGGGTGTTGTAGCTAGAGATGCCAATGGATAAGTTTTGGCTGCTCGTGCGGGTCGCCAGGCACACGCAAATGATGCATTCGCTGCTGAGGTTTATGCCCTCTCACAGGCAATAACAATGGCGGCTGATCTCGGAGTTGTGCGGGTGATCTTTGAAACAGACAACACGCTACTGATGGAGGCTATGGATCTAACTCGCACGGATGCATCAGTGTATGCTTCGGTCGTCGAGGACATGAAATATCAACTGATGGTCTGGTTCTCAAAACAGAAGATTTCGCTCTGTTGTCGAGAAGCAAACGGTGTCACACATCAGCTAGCCTGTATTGGTCGTATGTATGAAACAAACCACTTTGAGGAGTGGAGAAACATTGTTCCTGCCCAAGTGGCAGCTTGTGTTGAGGGGGATTTTCCCTCACACCATCCTAGTTAATGAGAATTGGTGTTACCTTCAAAAAAAAGATTGAACCATACCTTTGGCTTCGCTATGCTTTGGTTTCCTTTCCGTTGTCGCAAGTTTTGCAACGGTCTATCACATAGAGCCTCCAGGTCGATTCTAGCCTTAGGATTATCTTTTGACTTCCCCTTTATGGCGAACAATGTACCAAAAATGGCCTCTGCAATATTCTTTTCAGTGTGCATCCGTCGATGTTGTGTGGGCAAAGAAGGTCTTTGAAGTAAGGCACATCCCATAAGCATGACTTGTGAGTCCAGGCGTGTTTCGTATTATACCCTTGAAGTATCCTGGATGCAAAGGATCAGGCTCGAGAGCGTTTAACTGATCAAGGGTCTGTTGGCCTGTCAACGCAGTTGGTGCAGTGTTTTTGACAACTCTACCTTTGATGAAATTCTTCTTGTCTTTTCTGAACTTATGGTCAGGATCCAGGAATTGTCTATGCATGTCGAAGCAAGAAAACTTGCGACCAGCCTGCGACCAGGTCTTGATCCCATTATCCCAGGCTTCTTGCAACTCATCCTTAAGCGGCTGCATGTACACATTCATATTCTTCCCCGGATAGTTGGGCCCTGGAATTATCAACGTTGGGAAAATTTTCTTTCTTTTCATAATCTCTCCGGGTGGGAAATTGTCACATCCCTAACCCTTAAGCAAGTTAGTCTTGTGCTCATGTCTTCTTTGCATTTGCATCTAAGATTTTCCAACAAGATCAAGAAAGTGGCAAAGGAAAAACTCAAAACCCTAGCCACTATTTCAAATAAAGGATTTCTCAAACTAGTTAAAATCAATGAACCCAAAATGGCCTCAAGAAATGTTCAAACTTTCTAATAAATCATGAAAGTAAATGAGCATTGGAGAAAACTATTTTCTTGACACTTTAAGCATTTTAAATTAATGCAAAAAGCCACTGGTTTCAAATTTTAAATTTGAAATCAGAATCTATAAATTTCCAAAAATGTTGAAAACTTTGGAAATGGTTGGGAATATTATAACAATATTTCAGGAGGTCTAAAATAGTTTTTACTTTTTGTTTTGGAGCTGAATTAAATAGCAAAACAATAGTTAGCAAACAGAAAAACAAAAACAGAAAAAAATGGGAAACTCTTACCTGTCGCCTAGCCTGGCCCGGCCCATCTCCCTGGCTCGTCCCGTCCCTCGCGCCAGTAGGAGCAGGAGGTGGCCGTCGCCTCCTCCGGCGCGGCCACGCACCTGTGCGCCTGCCTGGCCGCCGCCTCGCGCTGGCAAGGCCGGGGATAAGCTCCCCAGGGTCTCCTCTATCCATTCCCCAGCACCGTTCTTCCTCTCCTCTCGGATCTTGCCCTCCCTCCTACTGCCGCCATTGGAGCCGAGCTCGAGCTCGAGCCGCAGCACCTCTAGCCATGGGAACCCTCCTCCGAGTAGTCTGTTAGATCCGCCTCGTCGCCCTGGTCATCTCTGCAGAAGCCGAAGCTTCTCCGAGCTCTGCATCGCCCCCAACGCCGTCGTCTTCCACCTCCGGCCGCCGGACCTCTCCCGTCGATTCGCTCCCTCCGGCGCATCCCCAAGCCCCTCAACAGCACCATCGGAACCGCCGTGAGCTCGTCGTCGTTTCCCCTCTCGCCCCACACTCTCTCGTGCATCGTAGCCTAGTTCCCCACCAAGGCCGAGAGCTCCTCGCCGCCGGCCATGTCGTCGCCGTCGCTGTGGTGTCCGATCCACACGCTCGAGCTAGGGTTCGAGCTCCTGGAGCCTCCAGGAGTGTGATGAGCCCTCCAGCTGCCCTCCCCGTGCCCTAGAGCCATCGCTCGTAGAAGGCCGAGCTTCGACCGCCGCTCCGGCTCGTCGCCGGCGCCTCTCCCGGCGACCCTAGCCTCCCCTGATGCCCCTGCCAGATCGGCCACTTCGCTAGCGTACCTTAGCTGCAAACCGCGTTCGAATTGGTGCTGTGCAGCGCCGTTTAGGTCGCCTCCGGCGAGCCCTCCGCCGCGGGCCTGGTCGCCGGCGACCACCCTCCGGTGGGGGTGGACGTGGCAAAGCTAACCCAGCAGCTCAGGGCTTAATCACTCGCTGACAAGTGGGCCCAAGGCCAAGTCAAACCCCAATTAGGAGTGGTCAGCGCGGGATTAGTCCCAGAGAGGCTGACCAGTGGGGCCCCCCTGTCAGGTTTGACCTGAACAGGTCGGCTGACCTGCTGACGTCAGCCTGATTCAATAAATAGAATTTCCAATATAAAACTAATTCGAGTAAATTGCTAAAACTTGTAAAAATCATAGAAATTAATCCGTAACTCCAATGAAAATAATTTATATATGAAAAAGTATCAGAAAAATTCAAGGATTCTGATTATGCTATTTTCAACCATGTTTGAAAAAGTTACAGAACCCTAAAATGTGGAATAAGGAATAATTCAATTCTTATAATTACTTTTAAAATGGAATTTGGAAAATATTCAAATTTCAATATGAATGCAATGATCACACACTGTCCTAATTACAAATCAGTACCATAACATGACATTTCATGCATGCTAACATCAAGTTGATCTGAGCATCAGGTCGAATCAATTAAACCGGTATCCGAGAATACCCCGTTTGAATTGCTATTCGAATGTGATTCAAATCAACTCTAAACCTAATACATGTTGAAAATAACAACTTATCACTTTGCATTCTCATGCCATGCTCATGCATTATTTTGATTGCATATGATTGTTATTGAATGTTGCCGTTCATTTCGGTAGGCTCCGCACCCCCAGATTCCACCGAATATCCGTCTGACGGATATCGTTCCTCCTCTGAGCAACAAGGCAAGCAACCCCTTTGATCATCCCGATAATTCCCATGTTCTTGCTCCTGCACTTAATTATTGCATTAGGATCAAATGCTTCAACTGTTTTTGCCACGTTAGTTGAACCCACTTCCTTTGCATGACCTAACCTTGTCACAGTAAATAGCCGAACCTTGCAACCTAGCATACCTGGTAGTTGCTTGAGCTATGATGTGCCTTATCCTGCTATGCATGCTATGCTTAGAGTTGTGTATGGTCTGTCATCTGGGAGATGAACAGAAATGTGGAATGTGTTCGGTGAGCAAAGGTTGTGTGTTGAACTTGATTTGGTAAAGGTACCGGTGAAAGGCTGTGTAGGAGTACATGGCGGGTTGTTTCATTGGAACCGTCCTTAGGAACTGAGTTCCGTGTATGTAATCCAAGACTAGATACTACCACATGCTGGGCCCTGAAATATGACCCCGCTCGGCCTATTAATCGCGTAGTACTCGGTCCAGGAGTTGCAAGTAGTTTCTGGTGTTTATAGTAATGCTGGAGGCCGTGCATGGTGCTGACCTGAGAGGTGGACCGTGATGCGGTAGGCAGTGGCACGGTGTACCAAGTGGCACCCGGATGGTGGGCTTGGGAACCCTGCGCACATCGTTTGAGGCCATGGCGGAAACCTCGGCCGGACTTCTGTACGGGTTACGCTCAGATAGGCGATAAACCTGGACTAGGTACTAGTGTGGTTAACGATCGTGGCCGACTCCCTCGCTGGGCTTCCGCTTGAAGGTTGCCGAGGTGCATGACGTGCACATGGCGATAAGTGGCGAGAGCATGTGTGACGAAGTACACCCCTGCAGGGTTATGATCTATTCGAATAGCCGCGTCCGCGGATATGGACTACTTGGAGACATATGTTGTTCATAGATAACTTCAATGGCTACTCATAAAATTGTCAAGATAAGCGTGAGTGTCGTGGACGGCATTTCCGTACGGAGACGGAATGATTCCACGATAGTGTATTGTTGTGGTGTTAGTGGACTCGTGTGCGAGAAATCAAGTTGTCAAAAATAATTTCAAAATGCAAGTTGTCTAGCCACGAGTCAAATGCTGGCTTTCCGCATGAAACCCCACAATACCTTTTGATACCTTGCATGAGTAGTTAGTTCTCCTAAAGTCTTGCTGAGTACCTTCGTACTCATGTTTTCTTAATAAATGTTGCAGAGGTTGCTAATGACCCTAATGGAGGGTTCTTCGTAGACATCGACGACGACGAGTAGCTGGTGTCCCAGCTACGATCTGGCCCTACGTCGGCTCTGTAGTATAGTCAGGCCATGTGCCTTCTAGTTGCCCTGTCTGTACTCAGACAGTTTAAACTCTTCCGCTGGCTTGTAACTGAATGACTGCTATTATGGGTCGTGAGACCCTTAAAGTGTAATATTATGTGTGTGGCTCTTCCGAGCCTCTTAAATAAAGGCTGTATGTTTATGGTTATGTTGTGATGCCATCGATGTATCTATACATATCAGTATGCCATGCGTACGTGTGTTGTACTTGATATGTATGGGCTTCGATTACTTAGTCGTGAACTTTAGTAGCACTCCTTACAAGGAAATGCCCCTTTGTGATCCAACGAGCCTTGGTAGTTCGCTACTGCTCCGGACACAATGGTTGACCGGCATGTGTCCTTCTTAGCTGCTGTGTCTGTCCCCTTTGGGGAAATGTCACGCGATGTAATGGAGTCCTTGTAGCTTGCTACGACTCGTCTACATTCGCTGATGACCGACACCTGCTTTGTTGGGTCATGTATGCCTGTCCTTGTGCGGTACTGTCACTTTGGTTTATGACTAGACATGTCGATCCGGGTTCTTTGACATTGGATTGCTAGCGACACCTTCGCATACGTGAGTCAAAAGACGCAAACGGTCCCGGCTAAGGTAAGGCTGCAGCCGTGGAGTTAACCGTGCGTGAGACCGCAAAGGGATGCGATGTGTTACAGGCTGGATTCCTATGGCTTAGGATCGGGGTCCCGACAGAAATTGAGTGGAATGACAAATACAAGCCAACAACTGTATTATGCTGCTGTCATACCATACACATTGAACCCATCGGTGCTGATGGCAACTCTAGGTTGCCTTGGATCTTCCGATTTATCCTTATGTAATGCATCGAAGTGCCTCCGCGCAAAACCATCTGAAGTGTGTACCAGCATCTTGTTCCCATCCGCATCTAGTTCGGTTCTTTTGCCCAATTTGTGCCATGTCATCTGTCTGGCCGTCTCTTCGACCATGAAAAGACGTTGAAGTCTTGGTACGATTGGCAGATACCGAAGAACACTAATGGGGATTTTGGTCTGATTCTTCTCACCCATACCGTTGTCTACCACAATATACCTGGAAGAATTGCAAATGGGGCAATAGTTCAAGGCCGCATACTCAAGCCTAAATAAGGCACATCCATTCTCACAGGCATGT
Organism: Hordeum vulgare subsp. vulgare; assembly: GCF_904849725.1. NCBI lineage: Eukaryota > Viridiplantae > Streptophyta > Magnoliopsida > Poales > Poaceae > Hordeum > Hordeum vulgare. The sequence goes on from NC_058523.1 coordinate 177,476,914, forward strand.
ATCTTCTCATAGGGCATCTTAAGTACACGGAGGAATTTCTCTGACTGGTACAGGTTTGCACGCAGTACATGGCCTTTGGGTAGAAAGCGTCCAAATATCGTCATCATCGCGTCGTAGCATTCTCTGCCTAGGTTGAATTGAGCCTTCAGAGCCATTACTTGTGCGATGGCATCCAATTGACAAAGCTCAGTCTGCTCGTGGAGAGGACGTTTTGAAGACTCCAACGTTTCATAGAAGACCTTTGCAGATTCCTCCATCTCATCGTCCGGATCCCGAGCATCATCAAAGTCTTGCACCATGTCTTCAATCCCGGTACCATGCTCGTCGGTGCGACGACGAATCACCTGAGCTCTGGCACGTTGGTTAGACTAACCATGAAAAGCCCCCACGTATAATTAGGCATAAAACCCCACTTCTGCAGGTGTTTACCCATTTCAAACTCTGCATGCGTTTTCCAGTTGTCGCACTTGGGACAGGGGCACCATGTTTTTTGCTGGACATTTGCAAACGCGGCTCTCACAAACCCCCTGGTTTTTGTTAATCATTCATGGGTCATGTCTTTCTGACTAGGATGACCAGTGTACATCCAAGCACGATCATTCATGTTGCCTAGCTACCTATGGGCGCACAAGAAATAAATATATAATTCATCATCTATATTCATACGCTAATCAAGTTTGTCAATTTTATTACGTCCATGCAACCTACACGCTAATAGGTAAAGATAGGTCCTAATCCCACCCGAGTATGTGTAGATTGGGTTCGTTTTCCCATGCTCTGCTCCAGATGCGACACAGAATTTCGGCAGCATCTCCCTGCTGTTCTCCTGATACACGTCTCGGCAATAAGCAGAGAGGATGTGTACCCGGAGAACAACACGGAGGCACTGACGAAATTCTGCATCGGATCCAGAGCACAGCATACGGGAAAACGAACCCAATGTACACATACTCGGGCTGTCCACGGATAATGTTGGACAATTCAAAAGGATGGCGGTTATAGATATGCAAAGAAATGCATATTTATAGATGTTGCCCTTTCGAACGGGAGACACATACTGGTCACGCATACTCATGATTGAAGAAACCTATAGCTAGCAAGTTTCATCGGCACGAAGACCGGGACAGAGCAAATTAAGGGGGTAGGAGGAGAAGTCATTTGTGCTCACCAACAAACGCAGGGGCGGAGCTCGTCCAACACACGTGGAGGTCGTCTAACAACTACACATCGAAACTCACACGATCAACACAAATATGATGTTTTTATAATTAACATAATCGGAAAATATGTGACCTAACTCATAATTTACAAAACTATGACCCCGTGGACCTCTAGAAGGCCGAAAAGCACCTTCTCGTTCAACAGTAAGTAGAAGAGGTGTCGGGGGTCGGGGCTTAGTGGCATTGAGGGTCGGTGGTGTCGGGTGTCGGTGGTCGGGAGTCGGGTTAAATGCGTCGATGGTCGAGGGTCGGGGGTTCGTGGCGTCGGGCGTCGGGCGTCGGGGGTCGTGGGCGGGGGGTCGGGGGTCGGGGTTGTCACGCCCAAGATGCGACCCTATCCTCAATTTGGCACGAGGGCCTCGTCAGGGATAGAAGCGCATCTCGTCGTGTCACAAGAATGGATATCGTTGCAAGTACATGTACTGAAAAGAAGAGATATATAAAGAGTTGGCTTACACTCGCCACAAGCTACATCAGAGTCATGTCAGTACATTACATAAACATCAAGAGTAAGAGCAGGGTCCGACTACGGACGAAAATAAACGACAAAAGAAGAACGACGTCCATCCTTGCTATCCCAGGCTGCCGCCTGGAACCCATCCTAGATCGATGAAGAAGAAGAAGAAGAAGCAACTCCAAATGAACAATCAACGCGCTCGAGTCAAGTACCCTTTACCTGTACCTGCAACTGGTGTTGTAGTAATCTGTGAGCCACAGGGGACTCAGCAATCTCATTTCCAAAGGTATCAAGACTAGCAAAGCTTAATGGGTGAGGTATGGTTAAGTGGTGCGGTTGCAGCAGCGGCTAAGCACATATTTGGTGGCTAAACTTACGAGTACAAGAATAAAGAGGGGAAAGATCTACGCATAGCGGACGTGAACTACAGACGATCAAATGAATGATCCTGAACACCTACCTACGTCAGACATAACCCCACCGTGTCCTCGATCGAAGAAAGAACTCACGAAAGAGACAGTCACGGTTACGCACACAGTTGGCATATTTTAATTAATTAACTTCAAGTTATCTAGAACCAGTGTTAAACAAACTTTCCACGTTGCCACATAACCGCGGGCACGGCTTTCCGAAAGATTTAACCTTGCAGGGGTGCTCCAACTAGTCCATCACAAATTACCACAAGCCGCATGGAAATCCTCAATCACGAAGCTCGCGATCTCGTCGGATTCCCTAGTGGAAAACCTCAACTCTGAGATTACCCAAAGCATCACCGGAATCCCGATGCACAAGATATCTCGTCAAAGGTAAAACTAATCCAGCAAGGCCGCCCAACGTGTCGACGATCCCGATAGGAGTCGCGTACCTCGTTCTCAGGACACGACAGATGGGTCACACTAGGAGTACCAAACCTCGGGTTGCCCCGCGGTGGCCCCGTAGTCTGCCAATTTGGACCAACACTCATGAGGAGCACTGGCCCGGGGGTTGATTAAATTATCCTCGGGGTCCGGAAAGTCCCTATGCAATTTTATTAGGTGTTTAGGCAAATGTAGAACCAAAGTTGGGCCTTGCCAGACCAGTCTTAATCAAAAACGAATTATCAAGGGGGTCCCCATAACAACCCCGATCGTGTTAGGAGCTCTCATTTAAGGAACATAACACCGATAGCCGAAAACTAAGGGGGCAAAGGTGGAACAAAACACCAGGCTAGAAAAGCCGAGCCTTCCACCTTTTACCAAGTATATAGGTGCATTAAGTTAAATAGCATTTAAATATGGTGATATGACAAGGAACCCATGTTTTCACATGGAAGCAACTGACCTGCAACTAGCAACGCTAACACAGGGTTAAGCAAGCAGTAACATAGCCAATCAGTGGTTTGCTAGGTTGAACAGGTTGAAGGTTTCATGGCCTTGTTGAGAGGCTGATATTTAACATGTGGTAAGCAACGAGACATAAACGATAGAAGCGATGAACTAGCATGGAAATGATAGTAATGGTATCTGGGGAAATGATCATCTTGCCTGACATCCCGCTTGGAAGAAGAATGCCTCCGTGAAGCAGACGAACCGACGTAGTCGAACGGGTCCTCACAATCCGACACGCTTGCGGAACTCTATCGAGACGGGGAATCCGGAAACAAGCATCAACACACGATATACACCACACGATGCACAACACATATGATGCATGAGCTACTGAATACATGCAAGTCACGGCATGACAAATCACACAATCACACACTACACATTAAGTGAAGTTCAATATGCACGAGTTGCATATTGACCAAACTCCACGTTAATTATTTAGTTCACTCCCGGTTATCTACACGGCAATATTAATGTTGTCAAACATGCAAGAGGTGGAGCGGAAATTAAACTACCTATCTAGGCATTTTAAATGAGGTCGGAAATGACATATAGCTTCTCCGAGACGACCTCACATATTAATTTACAATTCTGTCCAGATCTGAACTAATGCATTTAATTAGTTGTTAAACAGCAAAACAAATAGGTTCACGTGATTCTACACGTCAAGGCAAGCAAACTACACATAAAGAACATCTCCAACGGAGCTACGGATCAAAAGATACAAGCACCGCAAGATATGATGGCATGAATGCAAAAATGTGTGCAACGGCGGCTACGAGCACTTCAACACATACAAACAGCAAGAGAAAATTAAACAACACGAGATTCTAAGAAAGTTTCATGTAGGACTCGATCAAAACGGAGCTACGGTTCACAAACTACGAACAAAACAAGAAATCTCTACAATCTGCCAAAAACAGCCACATAGCATATTCTACGCCCCACAACTACGGCTACACAGCTCCGATTTGCACAAGCAAGGCATGGCACGGAAGAGGGCAAGAAGCACTACTAGAAACAACTAACAACAACTAGCATGGCAGCAAGGAGCACTAGGAAAAGAAGACACAAAAAGGCATCCCACTCACTATTTCAGACTTAGTGAAAATAACACCTCCTGAAAGTGCAGTTTTCGATCTGAAGCAATATTGACAGCAGCAAAACCTATAGCTACAGGACTCCAAATGGAATGAAAATTAACAGCATGCTAGAGAAACATAAGAGGTACAACTAACTCCATTGGACCAACCCCAAAAGAGCTACAGATCACAAGATGCAAGCAGGACAAGACAGCAACAAAATATAACAGATTCCAGACTTAGAAATATTTCAGCACGTCTAAAACAGCACTATTTCCAGCAACTTGAGAGCAGTCGAACAACACCTAAACATGCATTTCTATTGCAACCAAAATACCAGGGGCTAGTCTAAACACCCAAGATCAACTCTCTAGTTGACAACTCCGTCAAACAACGCACGGAATAAATCCTAAGAGTTAAACAAAAGGGTATCACGGCAAAATATCGCGCGAACTAACTTACTCAAAAGCTAAAGCTAATTGCACAGAAAAATCCATGGGATTTTTCTACCCCGGAAACATATAAAATACGTGGGGTTTGCAACACAAAATAATGCCACACATTGATGCGAGATAAAACCTATATACGGGAAAATAAACTACCGGCAAATCACTACGCGCAAAAATACAAATGACCGCTCTAAAACACACGGAAAAATAGTTCCTAAAATGTGAACATTTCTAATACGGCATTCGGGCAAACTGGACACGTGCGAAAAATAAACTATGGGCAAAAACATTATAGGCAGCACACTATTCTAGGCATACGGCGCGTTAACGACGTCAAATAAATATGCAAGTTGGATAATCGTCTTCTACACGCAAAACTATGCGAAAACCATATAAAGTTCACATCGATCCGACTTACGGAATATAAGTTACGGGGGTTCTAATATAAGTCTAATTCTGAAATTATCTAAACCGAAAATAAATGAATAAATCCTATAGAGCTACTCGGCCAAAACTGAGGCGTCAAATAACCTAAGAGGCGCCTATGCGTAAATAAAAAAGAGGGGGCTGGGGATCTCACCTAACGGGCCTCCACTTGGGCCAGCCTGGTGCTGCTGGTGGAGCAGGCCGGGGGGGAAAGGCGAGGCGGGGCCGAGCCGGCTACTGGGCCTGGCTCGGGCGCTCCTGGGCCGCATGGGGAGGCAGGCGCATGGCCCAAGCGCTGGCCACGCGAGCGCTATCATGCTCGTCCTCCTCCTCCCGACGGGAGTTGCTGGCGGCGTGGCTGCAGGACACAGCGACAGCGGGCGAGGCCGCATGCTGGAGAGGGCGGGGCCGGCCGGAGATACCGGGAACGAGCAGATCCGGCCGGGCTCCTCCGGATCTGGCCGCCGGCGGGCTGCGGCGATGGAAGACGAGGCGGCGGCTCAGGTACGGGCGACGGGAGGCGGCCGGCAGTTGCAGCTCTCGGGAGCCAAGGCGGCGCAGCTCCCTGGCAGTAGCCGGCGACGAAGGGCAGGTGGCGGCCGGCGGCTGGAAGAGCAGGCTCCGGCAGGGACTCGGCGGCTCGGGCTGCTGCAGCCCGAGGGGTTGACCGGCGGCGCTGGACACGGGAGGCAGAACGGGGGCGACGGTGGCTCGGGCCCGGGCGGGCCGGATCTGGGCCTGGCGGGCCCGCTCGAGGAGAGAGGAGGGTAGGCTGGCGGCTAGGGTTTGGGAAGGCATGGGAAAGGAGGAGAGAGGGGGGGTTGGCTGCCTAAATTTTAGGAGGGGGTCTATATATAGGCAAACGGGGGGGGCTCGGTTAACCGGAATCGCGCTCCGGATCCAACCGCGGGGTCGGATTCGGACGATTCCGAACGCGGGTATGGGTACGCGGCCGTGGAGGAGATAACCGGAGACGAGAGGGAGAACGGGCGGCGCGGCGACACAGTTTTAAACACCGGAACACGTCCGACGGTAAACCGAATACGGTGCCGCTACAGTCGACCGTTCGGGTACCAGACGGTCTCCGATCGCGACGAAATTCGACAGGCGGCCTAGCTAGAATAAAATAAGACCGCACGTCAAATCTCGACCCGATCAGAGAAAGTTTTGAACGCACTTTTAAAACAGGGTTTCAACGGTGCCGCACGCGCGTGCGTGTGCGGTCGGGCTCGGAACGGACAACGACGAGAACCGGCAACTACTAACGGATGCAAGTTTTTAAAACTGGCGGCAACGGAGATGCCGATGCAATGCTGATGATGCGCATGATGCGATGATGATGCGACAAATGAAAATACCCACACGACGAAAACGGAAAGAAAAAGGGAAGCTCCTGGAACGTCGGCATCGGGCTGTCACAACTCTCCTACACTACAAGAGGATCTCGCCCCGAGATCCAAGAATGAAAGGGGGAGAGGATGAGAAGGAACAAGAGGTAAAACTTTAGTCGCTTCTTTGACAACGAGTGAAACAATGATCCCTGAAGGTTGCAAAGCGATGAAGAATGATATGAGAAAGACACAAGAATTCACGGAAAATTTCGGCAGCACTTCGGTAGGAAAATGGGACAAAAAATTCGATAAGATGAAACAAATAGACAATATTCATAACGAACAACTAAATTGAGCAAGGGAAGACCATGATCTTGATAGAACAACAAGATAGACCCAAAAGAGCAACATCACAATGCCTCCGGAAGAAGAGAAAGAAACCAGCTTAAGTAGAAGAAGAGAATGAAGAAAAGAATGACAACTATCATCACAATAGAATTTAAGAACCTCCGGACAGAGAATTGACATAGTAGTTGGAAAACCAACAACGAAGAACAAGATAGTAGTGGACTTGCGAAAATCATCTCAACAAATATGAGGTGACAAACAAACACTAAAAGAAACAAGGATAGATTGGGAGCAACAAGAAATCAAAACTTCTTACACCAAGAGGGTGCATGAAAACTGGGATTAATGACAAGCACCATAATAGCACAATCCATAGGAAAAGCTTTAGGTGACGTTCAAACCAAGATAGCTCAATGCAGAAATCATGAGTTTGAAATATCTCATGATCAAAGAATTGGTGGGTTTAATTATCTCATTCTTGAGAGGAAAACTCTTCGAGGCTCCTACACTAACAAGAAGGCTATAATACCACCTCAAAGGATAAAGGAAGAACAAAAGCACTTGGAAATGCAAGAGCAAGGATACTTGAGAAAAGAATTGATATCATGAGTCACTCCAGAAGAAGAATTCAGATTACTATGAACAAGAACAAGAATTATGTTATGCTTAGCCTTCATCAAGTTAAATTGATGACAAGCAACGGATTTAGCATACGACTTATTCTTCTTGACATGATTGAGGAGAGATATGAGCACAAACTAGAAGAAATCTTGAAAGAGGCGCCGGTGAGAATTGAAATGAATAAGGCAACCATGAATGACTGGAGATACATGAGAAGGAAGAGGTCATGAGCCACCTGAGCGGAGAGAACTCAAACAAGGCACCGGATAATCGAGAGACGAACGAAGAGACAACAATGGAGAATAATCGAGGATGAAAGCTGAAAGCTGACAACGACGATTCTTCTAAAATGATGGCCTTCGGAGGAACAAGAAATAAAAACAACTCAGAGAAGCACCGGATAGCATGAAAGGGATTACTCATGATTGACAACAAATGAGAGGATACACGAAGCTGAGATGACATTCTTCACAAAAATGGAACAAGACTGAGAGAAACACTCCTTCGAATTGCAAGCTGAGAATGATGACGAGAACAACACCACGAATAACTGAGACACTCCGGAATAAAGAAAATTGCAAGGTTGAGCCAAACATGAGAATTAATCCAAATTGATCTTGAAGAAAGAATATGACTGATGAAAAACATACTTACGTCATAGTTGAAAAGAATTAAGGATCTATGGAAAAAGATTAAAGAGCCAGGAAAGATCCTGGGAAAGAACCTGTGGGTTATGGGCCCACTCAAAGAAACCATCATTAAAAAAAATTGCTAGAAAGATTGATATTGCACCGGTGTGAAGAGGACTAGATGAGGTTAGCACCTCGAAATAATTAAAAGAATTGAAAACACGAAACTTCTGAGATATCTTCACGATGAATCACCCGTTACGAAAGAAAGAAGAGATAGCGGAAGCATCACTGAAATGAAATGCAGTTGGATGAAATCCAATCACTGAAGAAAAAGGGCGGGAGGGCGGGGAAAATAAAGACAACTTGGGACAGATGAGATGAACTCCGGAATAAAATGAGAGAATGATCTTGCAAAAATTGGAAAGGATAGAATTACTTGAAGAGAGACACACAGGTTGAAAAAGAATTAGCATGACGACTTTGGTTGACAAGAATTGATATGACAATTGACTAAGCAAAGAATTTGCATTCACATAAAAATATGAGAACACCTCTTAGGAAAGATCTGAAATCACTACTTGACATCGAAGCAACTTGAATTACCATAATCCAACAAAACAAGGATGCGGCTTGCAATTAGCCAGAACAAACTCATGAGAAAGATTTCCGTTCGATATTTTCGTGGACAGGATCGCATGGGCACGATTTACAGTAGTCATCAAGTCCAAGGCAGTGCACCCGACATACGAAGCATCCCCGAGTCGTAGCAAGCTACAAGGACTCTTTAAGACACAACGTGTACCGCTGTAAGTCGACCGTGAACAAACGAATCCACTAGATGTCGAACCCCAACCTAACATCATTCATTTGTTGGAAGATTGTCCTATAAGAAACTACTTGAATTCCCACCTATGAATCCCGAAATATCTGGTCATGCAATCTGGTACACGGATACAAGGAGTAATAATCACACAACTCCTATACTAAACCGTCACTTGTATCACATCCGTCAACACACGACTAGAATCTCGGACCTTCATCTACAACAGACCCTCGTGATCACAACGATACAAAGTATGGCAGTACTCCCGAACAATCTACACCAGTACTGGGGACATCGGGGTTATCTCGCCACTACTAGTATTGAAGCAATTACGAACATCCTACGTTCTGAGATACTATGAAATCTGAATGATAACGATGTGCTCAAGAATCCCCTGGAGCTCAACTCCCCGGAAGAAGATCAAGTCAGAGAGGAGGCACCAAGACAGAACTCCGTTACATCGGCATCATATAGATCCCAAGAATATCCGCGTGATCCTAAAAAAATTTGAGTGAGAAGAGGAGTAGAATTAAAATATTACGTCAAGATTCCTCACCAGAGCATAGAAGAGGAGAAAAAAGAATCCTACTCTCCGATATATAACTAGACTCAAATCAGTTTTTCACTAGACTCGACTCGGCCAAGTTCGATCAATCAAGGGGGCTCCTAGGTTGGTACTGCTCTGATACCAACTTGTCACGCCCAAGATGCGACCCTATCCTCAATTTGGCACGAGGGCCTCGTCAGGGATAGAAGCGCATCTCGTCGTGTCGCAAGAATGGATATCGTTGCAAGTACATGTACTGAAAAGAAGAGATATATAAAGAGTTGGCTTACACTCGCCACAAGCTACATCAGAGTCATATCAGTACATTACATAAACACCAAGAGTAAGAGCAGGGTCCGACTACGGACGAAAATAAACGACAAAAGAAGAACGACGTCCATCCTTGCTATCCCAGGCTGCCGCCTGGAACCCATCCTAGATCGATGAAGAAGAAGAAGAAGAAGCAACTCCAAATGAACAATCAACGCGCTCGCTCAAGTACCCTTTACCTGTACCTGCAACTGGTGTTGTAGTAATCTGTGAGCCACAGCGGACTCAGCAATCTCATTTCCAAAGGTATCAAGACTAGCAAAGCTTAATGGGTGAGGTATGGTTAAGTGGTGCGGTTGCAGCAGCGGCTAAGCACATATTTGGTGGCTAAACTTACGAGTACAAGAATAAAGAGGGGAAAGATCTACGCATAGCGGACGTGAACTACACACGATCAAATGAATGATCCTGAACACCTACCTACGTCAGACATAACCCCACCGTGTCCTCGATCGGAGAAAGAACTCACGAAAGAGACAGTCATGGTTACGCACACAGTTGGCATATTTTAATTAATTAACTTCAAGTTATCTAGAACCAGTGTTAAACAAACTTTCCACGTTGCCACATAACCGCGGGCATGGCTTTCCGAAAGATTTAACCCTGCAGGGGTGCCCAACTAGTCCATCACAAATTACCACAAGCCGCATAGAAATCCTCAATCACGAAGCTCGCGATCTCGTCGGATTCCCTAGTGGAAAACCTCAACTCTGAGATTACCCAAAGCATCACCGGAATCCCGATGCACAAGATATCTCGTCAAAGGTAAAACTAATCCAGCAAGGCCGCCCGACGTGTCGATGATCCCGATAGGAGTCACGTACCTCGTTCTCAGGACACGACGGATGGGTCACACTAGGAGTACCAAACCTCGGGTTGCTCCGCGGTGGCCCCGTAGTCTGCCAATTTGGACCAACACTCATGAGGAGCACTGGCCCGGGGGTTGATTAAATTATCCTCGGGGTCCGGAAAGTCCCTATGCAATTTTATTAGGTGTTTAGGCAAATGTAGAACCAAAGTTGGGCCTTGCCAGACCAGTCTTAATCAAAAACGAATTATCAAGGGGGTCCCCATAACAACCCCGATCGTGTTAGGAGCACTCATTTAAGGAACATAACACCGATAGCCGAAAACTAAGGGGGCAAAGGTGGAACAAAACACCAGGCTAGAAAAGCCGAGCCTTCCACCTTTTACCAAGTATATAGGTGCATTAAGTTAAATAGCATTTAAATATGGTGATATGACAAGGAACCCATGTTTTCACATGGAAGCAACTGACCTGCAACTAGCAACGCTAACACAGGGTTAAGCAAGCAGTAACATAGCCAATCAGTGGTTTGCTAGGTGAACAGGTTGAAGGTTTCATGGCCTTGTTGAGAGGCTGATATTTAACATGTGGTAGGCAACGAGACATAAACGATAAAAGCGATAAACTAGCATGGCAATGATAGTAATGGTATCTGGGGAAATGATCATCTTGCCTGAGATTGCGCTTGGAAGAAGAATGCCTCCGTGAAGCAGACGAACCGACGTAGTCGAACGGTTCCTCACAATCCGACACGCTTGCGGAACTCTATCGGGACGGGGAAACCGGAAACAAGCATCAACACACGATATACACCACACGATGCACAACACATATGATGCATGAGCTATTGAATACATGCAAGTCACGGCATGACAAATCACACAATCACACACTACACATTAAGTGAAGTTCAATATGCACGAGTTGCATATTGACGAAACTCCACGTTAATTATTTAGTTCACTCCCGGTTATCTACACGGCAATATTAATTTTGTCAAACATGCAAGAGGTGGAGCGGAAATTAAACTACCTATCTAGGCATTTTAAATGAGGTCGGAAATGACATATAGCATCTCCGAGACGACCTCACATATTAATTCACAATTCTGTCCAGATCTGAACTAATGCATTTAATTAGTTGTTAAACAGCAAAACAAATAGGTTCACGTGATTCTACACGTCAAGGAAAGCAAACTACACATAAAGAACATCTCCAACGGAGCTACGGATCAAAAGATACAAGCACCGCAAGATATGATGGCATGAACGCAAAAATGTGTGCAACGGCGGCTACGAGCACTTCAACACATACAAACAGCAAGAGAAAATGAAACTACACGAGATTCTAAGCAAGTTTCATGTAGGACTCGATCAAAACGGAGCTACGGTTCACAAACTACGAACAAAACAAGAAATCTCTACAATCTGCCAAAAACAGCCACATAGCATATTCTACGCCCCACAACTACGGCTACACAACTCCGATTTGCACAAGCAAGGCATGGCACGGAAGAGGGCAAGAAGCACTACTAGAAACAACTAACAACAACTAGCATGGCAGCAAGGAGCACTAGGAAAAGAAGACACAAAAAGGCATCCCACTCACTATTTCAGACTTAGTGAAAATAACACCTCCTGAAAATGCAGTTTTCGATCTGAAGCAATATTGACAGCAGCAAAATCTATAGCTACATGACTCCAAATGGCATGAAAATTAACAGCATGCTAGAGAAACACAAGGGGTACAACTAACTCCATTGGACCAACCCCAAAAGATCTACAGATCACAAGATGCAAGCAAGACAAGACAACAACAAAATATAACAGATTCCAGACTTTGAAATATTTCAGCACGTCTAAAACAGCACTATTTCTAGCAACTTGAGAGCAGTCGAACAACACCTAAACATGCATTTCTATTGCAACCAAAATACCAGGGGCTAGTCTAAACACCCAAGATCAACTCTCTAGTTGACAACTCCGTCAAACAACGCACGGAATAAATCCTACGAATTAAACAAAAGGGCATCACGGCAAAATATCACGCGAACTAACTTACTCAAAAGCTAAAGCTAATTGCACAGAAAAATCCATGGGATTTTTCTACCCCGGAAACATATAAAATACGTGGGGTTTGCAACACAAAATAATGCCACACATTGATGCGAGATAAAACCTATATACGGGAAAATAAACTACCGGCAAATCACTACGCGCAAAAACACAAATGACCGCTCTAAAACACACGGAAAAATAGTTCCTAAAATGTGAACATTTCTAATACGGCATTCGGGCTAACCGGACACGCGCGAAAAATAAACTACGGGCAAAAACATTATAGGCAGCACACTATTCTAGGCATACGGCGCGTTAACGACGTCAAATAAATATGCAAGTTGGATATTCGTCTTCTACGCGCAAAACTATGCGAAAACCATATAAAGTTCACCTCGATCCGACTTACGGAATATAAGTTACGGGGATTCTAATATAAGTCTAATTTTGAAATTATCTAAACCGAAAATAAATGAATAAATCCTATAGAGCTACTGGGCCGAAACTGAGGCGTCAAATAACCTAAGAGGCGCCTATGCGTAAATAAAAAAGAGGGGGCTGGGGATCTCACCTAACGGGCCTCCACTTGGGCCGGCCTGGTGCTGCTGGTGGAGCAGGCCGGGGGGGAAAGGCGAGGCGGGGCCGAGCCGGCTACTGGGCCTGGCTCGGGCGCTCCTGGGCCGCATGGGGAGGCAGGCGCATGGCCCAAGCGCTGGCCACGCGAGCGCTATCATGCTCGTCCTCCTCCTCCCGACGGGAGTTGTTGGCGGCGCGGCTGCAGGACACAGCGACAGCGGGCGAGGCCGCATGCTGGAGAGGGCGGGGCCGGCCGGAGATACCGGGAACGAGCAGATCCGGCCGGGCTCCTCCGGATCTGGCCGCCGGCGGGCTGCGGCGATGGAAGACGAGGCGGCGGCTCAGGTACGGGCGACAGGAGGCGGCCGGCAGTTGCAGCTCTCGGGAGCCAAGGCGGCGCAGCTCCCTGGCAGTAGCCGGCGACGAAGGGCAGGTGGCGGCCGGCGGCTGGAAGCGCAGGCTCCGGCAGGGACTCGGCGGCTCGGGCTGCTGCGGCCCGAGGGGTTGACCGGCGGCGCTGGACACGGGAGGCAGAACGGGGGCGACGGTGGCTCGGGCCCGGGCGGGCCGGATCTGGGCCTGGCGGGCCCGCTCGAGGAGAGAGGAGGGTAGGCTGGCGGCTAGGGTTTGGGAAGGCACGGGAAAGGAGGAGAGAGGGGGGGTTGGCTGCCTAAATTTTAGGAGGGGGTCTATATATAGGCAAACGGGGGGGCTCGGTTAACCGGAATCGCGCTCCGGATCCAACCGCGGGGTCGGATTCGGACGATTCCGAACGCGGGTATGGGTACGCGGCCGTGGAGGAGATAACCGGAGACGAGAGGGAGAACGGGCGGCGCGGCAACACAGTTTTAAACACCGGAACACGTCCGACGGTAAACCGAATATGGTGCCGCTACAGTCGACCGTTCGGGTACCAGACGGTCTCCGATCGCGACGAAATTCGACAGGCGGCCTAGCTAGAATAAAATAATACCGCACGTCAAATCTCGACCCGATCAGAGAAAGTTTTGAACGCACTTTTAAAACAGGGTTTCGACGGTGCCGCAGGCGCGTGCGTGTGCGGTCGTCTCGGAACGGACAACGACGAGAACCGGCAACTACTAACGGATGCAAGTTTTTAAAACTGGCGGCAACGGAGATGCCGATGCAATGCTGATGATGCGCATGATGCGATGATGATGCGACAAACGAAAATACCCACACGACGAAAACGGAAAGAAAAAGGGAAGCTTCTGGAACGTCGGCATCGGGCTGTCACAGGGGTCCTCTTCTTTCTTCTTCTCCTCTCTCCTCTTTTTCTTCTTCTTCTTCTTCCTCTTCTTCTTCTTCTTCTTCTTTATCATCTCATTACTATTATTATTATTCTTTTTTCTCCTCCTCCTCCTCCTCCTCTTCTAACAGTAACCTAATTAACACTAAACTAATAGTAACCTAATTAACCTAAACTAACAATAACCTAATTAACACTAAACTAATAGTAACCTGACTAACCTAAACTAACATTAACCTAATTAACACTAACAGTAACCTAAACTAACAGATGCAATGAAATGAAAAAAAGAAAAAAATGAAAGAAAATGAACTCACCAAAATGAGGGAGGAGGTGTGGTGGTGGGGGAGGAGGGCCGCAGTAGTGGACGGGAGGGCCGCGGGGACGGGGTCGCCGCGGGGAGGGGATCGCCGCGGGGAGGAGCTCGCCACGGGGAGGGGGTCGCCGGTGGTGTTGGAGCAAGGCGGGGCAGCGGCGGGGGCGAGTGAAGTGAGGAGGGAGAGAGACGGTGGGGGGAGAGAGACAGTGAGCGACGGGGTTGACGGCCGTTATAGGGTCGGCCCCTTTGTCGTCCGCCCCCCGACGGCAAAGGGCCCCATGGCGAACGGCAAAGGCCCCCGGATGGCAAAGTTTGCCTTCCGTCACACGGCGGGCATGGGACCCACCCGTCCTCTTTGTCGTCTTCCCTGGGTCTCTTTGTCGTCCGCTGGCAGACGGCAAAGGGCCGACACATGGAAAATAGTATGTTTGCCATTATTCAGCCCTTTGTCGTCTGCCTTGTGTCAACTGACGGCAAAGAACTGGATTCCAGTAGTGATAGTATCAGGAGTTCATATATTCACCAAGTGTTATGCTTTGTTCCGGTTCTCTATTAAAAGGAGAACCTTAATATCTTGTAGTTTCCATTAGGACCCCGCTTCCACGGGAGGATGGACAATATATGTCATACAAGTTCTTTTCCCTAAGCACGTATGACTATATACAGAATACATGCCTACATTACATTGACGAATTGGAGCTAGTTACATATATCTCCGTGTTATAACTGTTGCATGATGAATGTCATCCGGCATAATCATCCATCACCGATCCAATGCCTACGAGTCTTTTCCTACTGGTCCTTGCTACGTTACTTTGCCGCTACTGCTGTCACTGCTGCTACTGTTACTGCTACTGTTGTCACTATTGCTACTGGTTACCGTTGCTACTGTTGCTATCACACCACTTTGCTACTGATACTTTGCTGCAGATACTAAGTCTTTCAGGTGTAGTTGAATTGACAACTCAACTGCTAATACTCGAGAATATTCTTTGGCTTCCCCTTGTGTCGAATCAATAAATTTGGGTTGAATACTCTACCCTCGAAAACTGTTGCAATCCCCTATACTTGTGGGTAATCATCTTGCAAGCAAAGCATCTTAACGAGGTCAACTATGGAAGCAAAACTTACATCATTAGACACAGCCACTGTTGAAGCAGAGTGGCTTCGTCAACTCTTGATGGACTTACCTGTGGTTGGAAAACCAATACACGCTATCCTGATGAACTGTGATAATCAATCTGTGATCATAAAGATAGACAGTTCTAAGGATAATATGAAGTCCTCAAGGCATGTGAAGAGGAGATTGAAATCTGTCAAAAAAATGAAGAACTCCGGAGTTATTGCGGTGGATTATATCCAAACACTAAAAAATAGGCAAATCCCTTCACAAAGGGTTTATCACATAATGTGATAGAAAATGCATCATTGGAGATGGGTTTGAGACCCACAGTATGAGTTGTCCATAGTGTTAACCCGCTCTATGTGATCCGAGATCCCGTGAAGTAGAAGTGGAGACAAGCTGTTGGGTAGCTAGAAGGAGAGTATCCCTATATTTGCTATCCCACTCCGTGAAGATGCAATACTCTCAAAATCTGCATGGCAGGTTGATACTTATCTTAATGTGTTCCAAGCGGCTTATTTGGATAAGCAGAGATGTTGTCCTGCAGAGTATCTCGTGAGGAACATACCTATATGGATTTGACTTTTAAACATCGCAGCCTATGAGAATTGGGTGTTCTCTAATAAATTGCTGAAAGGCCCTGGAGTATGATGTATACGCTCCACCTGCGGGGAAGCCACGCGGCAGCCCAATATCGGTCTAGGATTTGTGTGAAACTAGTCGCACAGAAAGCTTGTAGTTCAAGGCATAGTCCACTATTAAAGTTGTGATCTAGTGTAGCATAAAATTCTAAATGGAAGTTTAACTTAACACTCTCCATCAAGAACCGGTATATAAACAATGTTTTGGAACAAATGATGAGATGTGCCAATGAGACTTTGTGGGGGATTGTTGGATTTTGCTAGTAGACTTTTGGCCCAAAGCCCATCTAAAATCTGAAACTCTCATGGCCTATATGAGTTGGTTGTGCGTGTGGTGTGTGGGACTAAAGCTTAGTCCCATAACGCTAGTTGGGAGAGAGCTACACCGCCTTATAAGGTGAGATCTTCTAGCACTTGTAACAGAGTGAGAAGAGAAGAGGCCCTCACACACTCCTCCCCGGTCGCCTCGTCACGACACGCCGCGGGTTGCGGGATTGAGCCGAGCCGAGCTCAGACCTACACGCTTATTTTTGCCAGTCGGGAAGGAGAGTCTGTAACAGACACGCCACGATCTGAGACCTTGGATCGTGGGTTGTAACCGACTAGAACATGGATCTAGTCCACGTCTCTCCAGATCATCGCGCCAACATCCAATTCCTCTCCATCCCTCCTTCCGGTGTGCACCGCGAGAAGGGACAACAGGCCTCCGGAACCTCGTCTCTCATGATCATGTATGGGAGAGGGGCGATCCGGTTTTTGGGGAGCGTACTCGTGTGACTACTGGCTGCGACAGCTTCCTGGATGACGACTTCTTCTCTGGCCTCGACAACCTCTTCATCAATGACATGGGCGACAACATCAACACCGGCGGTTCGACTCCTGTTGCACCGTATGCAATCTTGTTCTCTTTGTTTGAGATCATGCTAGAATTCCTATGTCCAGTTTGTGTCGTAGATTCAATCTACTCATTTACTATGCTAGTCTGCATGATTAGTTTAGTCTATGCTATTGCTTTCATGATTTATTTATTACTATTTGGATTAAATCTTGTAGTAATTTGCTCATATATTCAACATAATCTTGGCTTATTAAGACAACATTTTGGGACCTAAATTATGTTTTCATGGCCTCTCTTTTGTGTGTGGCACATGTCTCTTATTTGCATGAAGATACTACCAAAGCCGCATGTTTAAAATCTACTCCCTGGGTTCCTAAATAGACGTCTTTTTAGAGATTTCAATACAGATTACATACAGATGTATATAAATATATTTTCAAGTATAGATTCACTCGTTTTGTTGTAGTTCATATTGAAATCCTTTAAAAGACTTATATTTAGAAACATAATGAGTATGTACCTAACAAAATAGGTAGGAAACATATCTTTGGTAGTATTTATATCTTAGAAGACCCACGAAAAACATATAATACTTTAGCTTTACAATGAGAATACAAACATATGAGACACGATATACGCTAGCGAACACAAGTAATACAACCCTGAATATGCCAATCTTAGCGCAAATTAATGGCTCACAATCCGTGTGACCCCACACTTGTGTGCCCTAAATCCTCACCCCGCGCTCCCGCCGACTGTTTATGTGCGTGCATCCTTTCACAAATAACAAATAACTATCTTTCTACCTGCACTCTCAAGCAGCCTCATCATTCTTTGGGTTTTTTGCCATCTACATATGTCTTGACGTCATCTGATACGGTCTAGATATCCAACACAAATCCCCGTCCAACATTTGGTTACACTTCATGTGTTTCTAGTGCGATCGTCTGATTTCAAAAACCTAAACAATCATATTATTTTATTTCCATTCTCTTGCGCTTCATGTACATGTCTCTGTTGATCCTGTAAGGCCACAATAATCTTCACTTCTTCATCTCTATTGTCTATGGCATGCTACCATCCAGGCTAGCTGTAGATTTGAATGATGCATCGTGATAGTATGGCTTAATACAGATAATAGACTGCCCATATCAATAAGAAATTTCTTATTTTTTGGAAGTCTATTTGAAAAGAACTTCAAAGTTAAGCGTGCTCAGTTTGAAACAATTTTAGGATGGGTGACTAACTAGGAAGTTGGTCCCAGATGCGAACGAGTGAGAATAAAGTGTGTAGGAAAAACTACTCTTGATCTGTGGGGCCAGTCAACATCCCAGGGTAACGGCGAAAATTTAGTCTTGATATGTGGGGCCAGTCAACATCCGAGGGTAACGACGAGTGTGTCCGGGGTGTTACAAGTTGGTAATAGAGCTGACCCCTCGCGGTTACATGGATGTTCGCGGGTCAGGTGCGCGGTCATGTTATCCATGATGTTGTGACCCATCATGGCACACGACTTGTCACATGTGACGGACTTTGTGCACAGATGTGTGCCAAGAGGGAACGTTCATGTGGCCCGACGAGGATGTCAGTTTGTTTGAGTGGGAGTGCATATGATAGTCTGGATCAATAGGATGATATACTACTCATATCAATAATAAATTTATTTTTTTTGGGAGCCCATTCAGAAAGAACTTCAAAGTTAAGCGTGCTCAGCTTGAAACAATTTTAGGATGGATGACCGATTGAGAAGTTGGTCCCAGATGCGCACGAGTACGCAAAAAAGACAAGTGTTGATGTATGAGACTAGTCTAGATCCCACCAGGAATAACGATTAGTAACTGACGGATCTGTATGGGACGTTACATGCATGTGGGTGTCTCCTCTTACATTTCTCTATGTCGTACCCTCAACAACGGCTCAAGCGCAACATCCGACCGGCCTCCAACTTTTCTTCATCTCGTCCAAAACATATAAGGGGTGTTTGGTTGCCCACATAAGACCCAACCAGGTCCACGCGGAAAGAAAACAGGTTGTTTGGTTACATGTGTTTATTGTTGGACCTGCATTGCATGAAACTTAAAGCATTTCTAGACCTGTCTCGCTGGGCACGGTCCAATCGATGGTTTTCCAGTGCCTAGACCGAGCGAAACACAACGAGCCCACATGAATGGACCCCTTGCACGGGAGGAGGCTGGAGGGATGTGAGCACCTACACAACATATACGTGTTATCTTCTTCTACCTTGAGTAAGCTTCCTAATCTCCTTTCTTCCTTCTTTCTTCCACTCTACACAACGGTGCGATGATTTAAGATAAACTCTACATGAAAAGGGTTCACATCGATATTACGGTTTCATTTTTGCGATTGGTTCGTAGTTTTGTCGATCGTAAATAATTAATTTTATGTTCATGTTCGGAGCCATTTTGGACGAATTTTGTCAAAATCATCGCATATGATTGACCGTTTAAAATTTTCTTTGACCGTCGGCTTCATCGTGCAGTTCCCTATGACATTCGTGTTACAAGCTTTTTGGTTTGACGACCTTACTGCACTGACATCGCAACGCGCACACTGTATTTTTTCTTCTCTATCCTTTGTCTCACACCCCTCCTGTTCGTCCCTGTCAACGTCAGCGCCGTTTGTGCCATTCCTCTTGACATTCTTGCCCGCATCCTACCACACTGGAGTCGTCTCCAGCATCGGTCATCTTGGCAGGCTCTCTCTCGTCCTACTGCACTACCGTTGCCATGATGCAGGCACTGTATTTCTCCGCCTCTGTCCGTTGTCTTCGTGCAGACTGTCTTTGCGATAACGATGCTAGCAACTAGTTCGCCGCGGCGTCGACAGGGTCACTCGCGTGTGACTCCGTGCACGTCGTATCGGATGCGGCGCCGTGGCCACCTCTTAACCGCAGTCGCCATAGTCCGACATGCACTACATTTCTCCTCCCCCGTCCTCCGCCTCACGCTCCTCCGCAGGAATTTCTCCGTGACGACGACGCTAGAAACTAGTTCATCGCGGCGCCAGCAGAAACGCTCATATGTGACTCCGTGCTCGTCATGTCAGACGCGGCGCTACGGTCATCGTCCACCGCACTCGTCATGGTCCGACACACTGCATTTCTCATCCCCCGTCCTCTATCTCGACGCACCTTCGCACGGACTTTCTCTGCGGTCGTGACGCTAGCAACTAGTTCGCCACAGCGTCGGCTAGAACGCTCGCTCCAAACTCCGTGCTCACCGTGTCGGTTGCGGCGGCGCAGTCATCGTCCACGGCAGTCGCGAGGCATGGTATAACAATGTGTGTTAAGTATAAGTGTTAGATCTTAAATGTATCCCGCGTATGCATCCAAACATCTTGTAGTTGTATGAGCCGAAGCGACAATCAAACAATATGCATATGTTAGTTTTTAGCATGCATTCCCTCACCAGCCTGCACCAGAACGGCTGCCACCCATTGAGATACCACAATGTGTATGCTTTATTTCGTGTCATTCATCATTGTATGTAGTCGACTACAAAATAAAATAAAATCAAACCATGTGAATGAATTTTGGAGACGAAATGACTTTCATGGTATTGTCCAGGACAAAGTCAAAATCTGCACTATATAGATGTATATTCACTCAATATTTATGCTCAGTTTTTTTAGGTAATTTTCCATGGTCATTTTTTTTTTTACAAATAGTCCAATAAATCACGTTTTTCTTAATTGCTACTTGCCCTGAAATTTGTTTATAGGATTCATCTACCACCAGGTTCACAGAGGTGCTTTTTACATGTAGTCCAATAAGTCATTTTTCTATTGAATGGAACCTCAACCCCAGTGCCCTGAGACCAACTCACGTCATAGCAATGTTAAAACTTCTACCTAGAAACTACTATTGCACAACTATTTTCTCGCTCACACAAAGATACGCGCATGCAGAATGTAGAACAAATTCTCGACAACTCCATAAGAACAAACCCGAAGCAACACCACACACTATCCTCTAGTATGTCAGAGTGGTAACCAAACAGTCCAAGGTTCTAGCCGACAGTGAAAAAGATATGATAAGAGTTCATTACAATATACTCCCTCCGTCCCAAAATAAGTGTCGCAAAATTTGTACTAAGTTGATACAAATTTTATACTACATCAACGACACTTATTTTGAGACGGAGGGAGTACAAGTACCACAAGAGTTCATTACATTGAGCAGACATATAACCAAGATTGTGCAGGAGCGATAGAACACAATAAAGTCATCAGTAGCAAAGGGGACTTTCGATATTCGCATGCATTCAATAGTCCTCCGACCTGGACCAGCTCCTCAGACGTCTTTCTACTGATCAAATTCCTGCATATACCTTTATGTCTGTTCATCAAGCTTCACTTGTGCCTGTATAAAATAAAACAACTATTGATTTGACACACACAAAAAAAACTACACGATTTACTTTCTTTTCAATCAAAGATGAACACATCTGTCCTTTGGTAGTAGAGAACAGCAAACAAAAACTCGCAGCAATCATGGTTCCACAAAACGAAAAGAAACTACATGACAAATACTTTTGAAGGTATGTTTTCATCATATAGTATTCCTACATGCGTTCTTTTTTATTTTTCCTGGAAATCGGTGAGTTACCTGTGTAAAGTCCGGGCTTCACTGCCACTATTATTAGATTGTTTTAGTGAGTTTTTAAAAAAATGCATAACGTTAGCATTTAAAAAATATATATAGTATTGCAAAGTCTAAATGTAGTTAAGGCAGTTTCAATGGTCTCATCTTTTGGGAAGTAACAAACTTTGTAATGTGCTAATATAACAACTATGGTGCTTGTTTTCATTCTTTTCTAATAATGTCTTTCCGCGAAGAGACAGCATTACACCAAGGGGTGCTTCAATGCCTATCCTCCCCGCTATAATGATTATGCAGACTTTTGACGAGCACTCACATCCTTTTCAGTTCCTTCTTATGACACACCACATTTAGTACCATTAAAGAAATCTGAAAGTTCTCTAAATCTATCTGTACACCAGCTCTGCTGTTCTGTTAGAAACGGTTGCTTCACAATGAAAGGTTACACAAAATCAGTTGAACATAATTTACTACTCCCTCCGATCCATATTAGTTGTCGCTGAAACAGATATATCTAGACGTAATTCAATGCTAGATACATCCGTTTGAGCAACAACTAATTTGGATCAGAGGGAGTATTTGTTTTTTGCTTACTACAGCCTGGAGCCCCAAGAATTGTTATATCAGCTGATATATATACCTCATGCAGCTTGATTTGGAATAGAACAGTCATCCAAACTACCCTCTCATTGCACACCATCGTCTTAATCAAGCTAAACACACCTGAATTTATAAGTCCACTAACAACTATAGTTATGATCTAAGAAGAACAAAAGAGGAACACAACCTTAAATGTCTACCCATAAGGTGCAAGTCATTCGGACCATCCTGAGCAATTGCCAATTGAGTAATATGATTAGGCACTATTGGTTCATAGTTCTTTAAAAATTGGGCATCCTTTACAAGTGCCTAGATTTTTAGTCCTGATGAACTCCAGTATCTTAACATTACACTTAGTTGGAAAAATGATGGAATCAGACTCCTAAGCAAGTAGCACAAACAGGTTTGTCAATAACCCATAAGTATAGGATTTCATTTCACCAACACGACGTATAGGATAAGCAGACCATTGATACAGGTAGTCACACGGAAATGAAGCAGGCACTAGAACAGAAAAATTACCTTATCTTCACTAAGATATTTGGAGACTTCACTGGTGCAGTTACGTGTATAAGTGAAGTCTTTTCCGGTAACAAGCTTCCCAACTCCTTGCACCTTCTTCTTCTTCATGTCAATAGCAATCACAACTTCCATCGCACCGATGGGGCAGCCCTTAGACAGCATGTAGACAGCATCCTCATCCATGCTCAGGGTGGGAAAACCAACGACAAGGCACTCCAGTAATGATGTTTTACTGGGATTGTCGCTGATGCTGCTCGGCCTGGGCAGCAGCTCAGAATGCATTGGGTCGACAGTGACATCAGCAATATCGAAGGTGCAGTTAATGTTCCACTTTGCAGATGTAAAGTTTGAGATCGATAGTATCCATGTGGTGGCTCTCCAGCTTACACAAGGCTTTCTGCACTGCCACTCACGAGGCTTTTGACAAAACCAGTTAGCATAGGACGCAGGAGGGTCGCCAGGGGCAACAACCGCAACCGGTGGGCAAACTTCCATCTCAATGTACTTGATGGAATCTTTGAGCAAGCTGACGGCGACGTCCCGAATGATGTACGGGCGGCATTTTGTTGGGACTAATCCTCACCCTCGCTCACGAACGAAGGTTGAAGAAGAGAGGAGCACACACCGGATTTCGGCGACGAACGCCTGGGCAACGAACGCCCTTGATTTGCTTTAGCTGAACACACAACTGCAGGCTACAAACGTGGACTCACCATGCCTCCTGTAACTGACCAGCAGCGGATCATGGGATTTTATACTCGAGCCGATGCACGCACACCATCCAGCCCGTCTCTAACGCCCACGATCCGCTAGCTACGCGCACGAACGCGCAGAACTTACGACCAGCTCAACGAATCACTGCTAACAACCTATTCCTACGCAGCGGAACCCAACGTGAGACTAGCTCAAGCACCACCATGGCACACGCACACACACACGCTAACACATTTGTGGTAGAGTGCCCAGTTACCCCTCGCGGGTGGCGGCAGCAGTATGTCGTGGAGAACGGGATTCTCCTGGAGCACACTGCAGACGAGGATACCACGCCAGAGGTCAACCCAGCCGACCATGGCTAGCCTGCCACGCTCGAGGATGATCACCTTTGTTGTCTCATGATACAGGCCTCGATCCACAGGGCACACACTGTCCCTCCGTGGCTGTGCCACCGACACCACCTTGGAAGTCCACCCCTCCTGAGCTTTGGAGGAGCGGTACAGATGGAGATCGAACTCCTTATCGTTGAGCGTGTCATCCTCATCGAAAGCCACGGTGTCGCACCTGCTTGTGAGAGCAGCGACGGCGTACTCGTCGCCGTCCAAGCTCAGAAGGGCGACCTCATGGTCGCGGAAGGAGTTGGGGTACGGATGCGGAACAAGGTCCAGTGATGGATTCCGTGGGTGCGCCCTGTAGAGGAAGTAGTCGCGGTAACGCGGATTGAAGAAGACACAGGGGGTCACAGAAAGGCAGAAGAGGATGAGATTGGCCTCTGCGCTGATGACCTTGGGAGCCATAAAATATTCTGATGGTTTAACACCTGGGCAGTGGACACAGAAGTGGGAGACGTTGGGCGGTCGGGCGGTGTGGAAGGATACTTGGATGCGATGGCCGCTGCCGGTGGAGCTCTCGGCGAAGGTTGCGTTGGGGCATTCAGAGATGTAGCCAAGGATGTCGAGGAGAACCCAGTTTGGAGGCTCGTCGCCCTCGCCATCGGGGAGGTGAGGCAGACCCGGGCGAGTCGACGAGGAGGAGGCGACGGCGGCCGTGGTGTCCGGAGGATTCAACCGGGGGTGGGGGGAGGGTGGGCGGCGGCGGCGGCGGCGGCGGCGTAGAAAGTAAACCTAACCTGCTCTGCTCTCTATATATACGTACTCCTATATGACAAACTTTTCATATATATATATATGGAAAAAAAATTCAAAAAATCCATACTACAACCGGGGCAGTTACCCCGCTCTCGCATCCATCGGATCTCGTCGAGGGTGTGGGCTTGATTAATACGGAGTAGGTTTTGTTTCAAAAATAGCTGATTTATCTCTCTATATCCGTGAACATAACGATTCTTCTATTTTTCAAAAACATATATCCACCTCGTATCTAACAACCTGGCTAATAGCACGGCAGCTGGATTATGGGGAGCTATTGCACGAGCGCCACGAGGTGACCCGGCCATCGGCGAAGCATGTGCTTGCAAATTAAAATAGTCCGGTGGAACTACTTTCCATGGGATCCCACAACCATTCATGGAATCTTAGTATCTTACAACCATTGGAGTTATTGTATTGGCACATTCGCTGATCCGCACATCTTGTTATGAATACATGCACATTAGGTAACCTTGATCTCCAAGTTTTGCAGTCTTAACTTGATCTTTCTTGGAGCTTCTTCGTTGATTGTTCCGTTTTCCGTCGACCTGGACGCCGCCGACGCAACACCATCGTCACATCTGAATTTTTCATCGAGTTTTACGACGTCATCGGCCACCGTTGTCGGCGGCATCATCTGATCAGTGCCAGCTACTAACTGGTGAGTTGGATCTGTCATTTCCGTCGGCGACGGATGCACTGCAGAACCAGCCACCGGTGTTGTCCAGCCGCCCATGTTTTGTGCCAACGCTACCACAACTCATGAATGCATCGACGTCCGGAAGATCACCGCCTCCAGCACTGCCCTGAATCTTAATGTAGTTGATCTCAAGTTATAGGGCAGTACATGTACTAGCATCCATCACAACGTGTCCACGCGTTCTACAAATTTAATTCCCCTATATTACCTTCTTTTGCTAGTATATACAATTCCGTGAAGATACAATCTCATGCACATATGCTTCCTTTTCCTAGCTCTGTGGATGTACGTACATGCATACAGGGAACGAACTAACTAAAGAACATACATTATGTTAGGAGATACTCCTTTCTTCGAATATATACATACCCTTTTTATTTACAGATATTCTTTTTTATGATATACGGTATAATATATTTTGTGTGCACTCTTTTTTCATAAGGATACTACTTTTGTATTATACATATATTCTCATTTATTTTGAGATGATGTATTGTAATGACATCTCCATACTCCATACTCTCGTTTCCATAAAAAGGCATATTCTACATATTGGTTCGAAAAATTAACTACGTACGTATGCAAACTTAATATTTTAGAAGAAGGGAAACTCTATAGGGATGATGTCATGCTTTGGTGAAAAGAAATTGAGTATATACTACCACCGTGTAGTAACACATGCATACTATATTTTGAGATATACATGTACTCCAAATGGCAATATATTCTATACTTTCCCAAAATAAATTCTATACTAGACAGAAGAAGCATATATACTCCATTAATTATGTGCAGATTTACATATACTCTTGACACTAAAGACCATGATATACCTACATATACTCCATACTCGAGTTTAAAAAGAAGTACATACTTCATACTCCATATTCCATAATCCACACATCAAGAAAATACTTCATACTCCAATCAAAACTGATATGTACGGCATGAGATTAGAAAACCGTTACATATTACATACTACATACTCCATACTCTACCCGAAAAGTGTTGGTGAACGTTGCACGGGAAACAAAAAATTTCCTACGTACACGAAAACCTATCATGGTAATGTCCATCTACGAGAGGAGATTTGGATATACGTACCCTTGTAGATCGCACAGCAGGAAGCGTTAAGAAACGCGGTTGATGTAGTAGAACGTCTTCATGTCCCTCGAACCGCACCACGAACAGCACGATCCGTTCCGATCTAGTGCCGAACGGACATCACCTCCGCGTTCAGCACACGTATAGCTCGACGATGATCTCGGCCTTCTTGATCCAGCAAGCAAGACGGAGAAGTTGATGAGTTCCCCGGCAGCGTGACGGCGCTCCGGTGGTGGTGATGATCTACTCCTGCAGGGCTCCGTCCGAGCTCCGCAGAAATCCGATTTAGAGGTGAAACTATGTGATCTAGGGTTGAGTTGCATGTGGCAAAAGTTGTCTCAAATCAGCCCTAAAACACCACTATATATAGGAGGGAGGGGGAGGCTTGCCTTGAAGGCCAAGCCCTCAAGGGGTGCGCCGGCCAAGGAGGAGAGGAGGATTTCTACTCCAATTAGGTTTGGGAAGGAGGAGTCCTCCTCTTCCTTCCCACCTCCCTTTTTTTCTCTTTTCTCTTTGGTTTTTCTCTTCTTGGCGCCAAGGCCTTCTTGGGCTATCCCACCAGCCCACTAAGGGCTGGTGCGCCACCCTAAAGCCATTGGGCTCCCTCCGGGTGGGTGGCCCCCTTCCCAGTGAACTTCCGGAACCCATTCGTCACTCCCGGTACAATGCCGGCAATGCCCGAAAACCTTCCGGTAACCAAATGAAACCATCTTATATATCAATCTTCGTTTCTGGACCATTCCGGAAACCCTCGTGACGTATGTGATCTCATCCGGGACTCCGAAAACATTTGGTAACCACACATATAACTCAACTATACTAAAACATAATCGAACCTTAAGTGTGCAGACCCTGCGGGTTCGAGAACTATGTAGATATGCCCCGGGGCACTCCTCGGTCAATATCCAATAGCGGTACCTGGATGTCCATATTTGATCCAACATATTCTCCGAAGATCTTATCGGTTGAACCTCGGTGTCAAGGATTCATATAATCTTGTATGTCATTCCCTTTGTCCTTCGGTATGTTACTTGCCCGAGATTTGATCGTCGGTATCCGCATACCTATTTCAATCTCGTTACCGGCAAATCTCTTTACTCGTTCCGTAATACAAGATCCCGTGACTTACACTTACTCACATTGCTTGCAAGGCTTGTGTGTGATGTTGTGTTACCGAGTGGGCCCCGAGATACCTCTCCGTCACCAGTCTTGATCCATACTAACTGAACGGACACCTTCAGAGATACCTGTAGAGTACCTTTATAGTCACCCAGTTACGTTGTGACGTTTGATACACACAAGGTATTCCTCCGGTGCAAGTGAGTTATATGATCTCGTGGTCATCGGAATAAATACTTGACATGCAGAAAACAATAGCAATAAAATGACACGATCAATATGCTACGTATATAATTTGGGTCTTGTCCATCACATGATTCTCCTAATGATGTGATCCCGTTATCAAGTGACATCATGCCTATGGCCAGGAAACCTTGACCATCTTTGATCAACGAACTAGTCAACTAGAGGCTCACTAGGGACAGTGTGTTGTCTATGTATCCACACATGTATTTGAGTTTCCAATCAATACAATTCTAGCATCGATAATAAACGATTATTATGAACAAGTAAATATAATAATAACTAATTTATTATTGCCTCTAGGGCATATTTCCAACAGTCTCCCACTTGCACTAGAGTCAATAATCTAGTTCACATCACCATGTGATTTTAACGAATCCAACACCCATATAGTTCTGGGGTCTGATCACGTCTTGCTCGTGAGAGAGGTTTTAGTCAATGGTTCTAAATCTTTCAGATCCGCGTGTGCTTTACAAATCATTGTGTCATCTTATAGATGTTGCTACTACGTGCTATTCGGAAATACTCCAAATATCTACTCTACTATACGAATTTGTTTTACTAATAGTTATTCGGATTAGTGCCAAAGCTTGCATCAACGTAACCCTTTACGACCAACTCTTTAACCACCTCCATAATCGAGAAAAAATCCTTAGTCTATTAGTTACTAAGGATAACTTTGACCGCTGTTTAGTGATTCAATCCTCGATCACTCTCTGTACCTCTTAACAGACTTGTGGCAAGGCACTCATCAGGTGCGGTACACAGCATGGTATACTATAGAGTCTAAGCCTAAGGCATATGGGACGACCTTCGTCATTTCTCTTTCTTCTGCCATGGTCAGGCTTTTGAGTCTTACTCAAATTCACACTTTACAACACAACCAAGAACTCTTTCTTTGCTGATCTATTTTGAACTCCTTCAAAAACTTGTCAAGGCATGCATTTCATTTGGAAGTTCTGCTTAGCATTTTGATCTATCTCCATAGATCTTGATGCTCAATGTTCAAGTAGCTCTATCCAGGTCTTCCTTTGAAAAACTCCTTTCAAACAACAATTTATGCTTCACAAAAATTCTAAATTACTTCTGATTAACAATATGTCAACCACATATACTTATCAGAAATTCTATAGTGCTCCCACTCACTTCTTTGGAAATACAAGTTTCTCATAAACCTTGTACGAACCCAAAATCTTTGATCATCTCATCAAAGTGTATATTCCAACTCCGAGATTCTTGCACCAGTCCATTGAAGGATCGCCGGAGCATGCATACTTGTTAGTATCCTTAGGATCGACAAAACCTTCTGGTTGTATCACATACAACCTTTCCTCAAGGAAACCGTCGAGGAAACAATGTTTTCACATTCTATGTGCAATATTTCATAAATAATGCATCAACTACTAACCTAATTCCAACAGTTTTTTAGCATCACTATGAGTGAGAAAGTCTCATCATAGTCAACCCTTTGAACTTGTCGAAAACATCTTTGTGATAAGTCGAGCTTTTCTTAATGGTGACTTTTCACCATCATCGCATGTCTTCCTTTTAAAGATCCATTCTTACTTAATAGTCTTACTACCATCAAGTAGTTCTTCCAAAGTCTACATGGATCCTCTCTCGGATTTCATGGCCTCCAACCATTTGTCGGAATCCGGGCCCACCATCGCTTCTCCATAGCTCGTAGGTTCATTGTTGTTCAATAACATGATGTGACAGCCCGAGACCGACATTCTAGAAGATTCCCCGTTTATTCCGTTTTGTCGTGTGATTACTTTTGTTTGTCGCATCATCATCGCATCATGCGCATCATCCGCATTGCATCGGCATTCCGTTGCCGCCAGTTTTCAAACTCGCATCCGTTATTAGTTTCCGGTTCTCTCCGTGTTCGTCGTTGCCCGTTCTGAGACCGACCGCACTCGCACGCTCCCGCGGCATCGTTTAAATCTTGTTTTTAAAAGTGTGTATAAAAATTTATCTGATTGGGTTGGAACTTGACGTGCGGTCTTATTTTAATATAGGTTAGCCGCCTGTCAAATTTCGTCTCAATCGGAGTCCGTCTGGTACCCGAACGGTCGACCGTAGCGGCACCGTATTCGGTCTATCGTCGGACGTTTTTTTCGGTGTTTAAAAATCGTGTTGCCGCGCCGCGCTATTTACCTCTCACCTCCGCCTAGCCACTCTACACAGCCCACCTAGCCATTCCACGTCCGTGACCGTCCGATTGCGATCCCGTGGTCAAAAACTGATCCGAATTCGGATAACCCTAGCCCGTTTTCTATAAATAGGCACCAAACCCTAGGTCTTCCTCGTTTTCTGCGCCACCAACCCCAGCTAGCCACTCCCACCTCCTCTCTCCTCCCACCAGCAGCGGCCGGCCCATGGAGCCCGATTGGAGCCCGCCCGAGCCCATCCGGGCCCGGATCAGCCGTTGCCAGCATCTCTCCGTGCTCCCGCGCCCCTGGTGCCACGCGCCAGCCGCCTCCCGTCGCCGGAACCGCGCCGCCCCGAGCTCCACCCGTGCCCCGCCGCTGGTAGGCAGCCACCGCCCTTGCTCCGCCGCCGCCCCCTCGGTTCCTGCCATCACGGGCCTGCGTTGCCGTCGTCGGCAGCCGCAGCAGCAGCCGTCGTCGCCCCGCGCCTTGCCAATCATCGTCGGGATCGCCGTCGGCCCTTCCAGCACTCGGAACGGACCCATCGGTCCTTGAGCTACCAGTCCGGCCGGCCTCGCCTCGATCCCGTCGGCGCCGTCGCATCCTCCAGGCCCGCCGGCCGCTGGAGCCGCTGCCGCCGAGCTTCCCTCGATCCCGATCTGGATCGGGAGGAGCGGCTCGCTCGCGTGGGCCTCCCGCATCACCGCGTGCCTCGGCCCACTCCGCCCCAGGCCTGCTCGTCCCGGCCTCCTCCAGATCCCTTCGGCCCAGCTCCAGCCAGCCCAAGGTGAGCCCCGCAAGCCCTATCCCTCGCCCGAGGCGTGTAATTGCTATGTTGTGCCCACTAGATTCGGCCCGTTAGTATTTAGGATATTTCTGCGTCTAATTAATCTCAGGAATTATTAGATATTTAAAACGCCCGTAACTTTTAATCTGTATGTCGGATCGGAACGTTTTGTATATGGATCTTGTGTAGTTTTCGCGTAGATTACGAATTTGCAACTTGTATGCATGTTTGAAATAGTTTGACGTGCCGAATGCCTAGTTTTGCATGCGGTCCCAATAGGTTAATCGTCCCGTGTTTATTTTAGTGTGTGTCCGGTTTGCTCAAATCCCGTATGTAAAATGCTCATGGCTTTAGGGACCCTTTGCCATGTATTTTAGAGTAGTTGGTTGTATTTTTGCATGTAGGATTCCGTGGCTAGTTTATTATATCGCGTTTAAGACTTATTCTCGCATATTCGTGTGGCGTTATTTTTGTTTTGCAACCCCACATATTATATATGCTTCCGGGGTAGAAAAATCCATAGAATTTAACCGTTTATTTAGTTTTAGCTTTTGAGCAAGTTAGTTCGCGTGATATTTTGCCATGTTGCCCTCTTGTCTTTTTGTGGGATTTAATCCGTGCTTGATATGAACGAGTTGTCAACTAGAGATATGCCCTTGGATGTTTAATCTAGCCCCTGGAAATTTTGGTTGCAATAAAAATCCATGTTTAGGTGTGGTTTGATTGCTCCCAACTTGCTAGGAAATAGTGCTGATCTGGAGATGCTGAAATATTTCTAAGTCTGAAATCTGTTATATTTTGTTGCTATCTTTGAATGAGTTTATCTAGTGATCTGTACCTCTTTCGAGGTTGGTGCAATGGAGTTAGTTGTAGACTTTAGGATTCTCGAGCATGCTGTGAATTTTCATGCCGTTTGGAGTCCTGTAGCTTATGGTTTTAATGCCGTCAATATGCCTTCTGATCGAAAACTGCACTTTCTTAAACTGTGTTTTTCTCTAAGTCTGAAATTGTGTGTGAGATGCTATTTTGTGAGTTCTTTTCCTAGTGATCCATGCTTCCATGCTAGGTGTTATTAGTAGTTTGTGGTAGTGCATCTTGCCCTCTATTTCCTCATGCCGTGGTTGATCACATTGGATTTGTGTAGCTCGTAATTGTGGGGTGTAGAAAATGTTTTGTGGCTGATTTTGGCAGATTATAGTGATTTCTTGTTTAGCTCGTAGTTGTTGAACAGTTGCTCCGTTTTGATCGTGTCCTATATGAAACTTGCTTAGAATCTCGTGTAGTTTCATATTTTCTTGTTGGTTGTATGTTTTGAAGTTCTTGTGACTGTCGTTGCACACGTATTGCATTAATCTCATCATATCTTGCGGTGCTCGTATCTTTTGAACCGTAGCTCCGTTGGAGATGTTCTCTATGTGTAAATTGGTTGTAACGACGCGTAGAATCACGTGAACCTATTTTATTATTCTGTGTAACAAACATTTAAACATGTTAGTTCAGACCTGAACAGAATTATAAATTAAAGTGTGAGGTCTTTTCGGAGATGTTGTATGTCATTTCCGACCTCATTTAAAATGCCTAGATAGGTAGTTTAATTACGCTTCACCTCTTGCCATGTCTAACAACAATTAATATTACCGAGTACCTAATCGGGATAGAACTAAGTAATTGGTATGTGGAGTTTCGTCAATATGCAACTCGTTGCATATTGAACTTCACTTAGTATGTAGTGTTTGATTGTGTGAATTGTCATGCCATGTCTTGCATATATTCAGCCGGTCATGCATCATATGTGGATTGCATCTTGTCGTGTTGGTGCCGTGGTTAATATCGTGTGTTGGTTCTTGTTCCGGTTTGCTTCGTCTCGATAGAGTCCGCAAGCGTGTCGGAAAGTGAGGACTCGTTCAACTACATCGGTTCGTCTGCTTCACGGAGTCATTCTTCTTCCAAGCGGGATCTCAGGCAAGATGACCCTTTCCCCAGATACCATTACTATCATTGCCATGCTAGTTTACAGTTTCTATCGTTATTGTCTTATTGGCCACCACCTATTAAATATCAGTCTTCCAACATTGTCGTGAAAACCTTCAACCTGTTCACAACCTAGCAAACCACTGATTGGCTATGTTACCGCTTTCTTAACCATGTGTTAGCATTGCTAGTTGCAGGTGCAGTTGCTTCCATGTGATTACATGGGTTCCTTGATATATCACCATATTAAATGTTATCTAAATTAATGCACCTATCTACTTGGTAAAAGGTGGAAGGCTTGGCCTTTCTAGCCTGGTGTTTTGTTCCACCTTTGCCCTCTTAGTTTCGGCTACCAGTGTTATGTTCCATAATTGAGCGCTCCTAACACGATCCCTCCTTGATAATTCGTTTTAGATTAAAGCTGATGTGTCAAGGCCCAACATTGGTACTACATTTGCCCAACATAATAATTTTGTTAATGCTGAATGCATAGGGCGTCATGAACCCGAGGAGTAATTTTACATAATATAGGGAGGGCCAATGCTGATGGTGCCGGTCCAAAACAGAGCACTGTGCGGGGCCAACCCAGGGCAACTTGGGAGATTTCTATCAGGCCACCGTACGCGTCGCTCATCCGTCGTGTCCTGAGAACGAGATACGCGGCTCCTATCGGGATCGTCGACACGCCGAGCGGCCTTGCTGGATTAGTTTTACCTTTGACGAATGTCTTGTGCATCGGGATTCCGGTGATGCTTTGGGTAATCTCAGAGTTTAGGTTTTCCACTAAGGAGTCCGACGAGATCGCGAGTTTCGTGATCGAGGATTTCTATGCGGCTTGTGGTAATTTGTGATGGATTAGTTGGAGCACCCCTGCAGGGTTAAATCTTTCGGAAAGCCGTGACCGCGATTATGTGGCAACGTGGAAACTTTGTTTAACACTGGTTCTAGATAACTTGAAATTAACTTAATTAAAATGTGCCAACTGAGTGCGTAACCGTGACTGTCTCTTTCATGAGTTCCTTCTCCGATCGAGGACACGGTGGGGTTATGTCTGACGTAGGTAGGTGCTCAGGATCATTCATTTGATCATCAGTAGTTCATGTCCATTATGCTTAGATCATCCCCCTTTTTATTCTTGTACTCGTAAGTTAGCCACCTCATATATTGCTTAGTCGCTTGTTGCAGCCTCACCACTTAACCATGCCTCACCTATTAAGCTTTGCTAGTCTTGATACCTTTGGAGATGAGATTGTTGATTTCCCTGTGACTCACAGATTACTACAACACCAGTTGCAGGTACAGGTAAAGGTTACTTGACACGAGCGCGTTGATTGTTCATTTGGAGTTGCTTCTTCTTCTTCTTCTTCATCATCGATCTAAGATGGGTTCCAGGCTGGCAGCCTCGGATAGCAAGGATGGACGTCATTCTTCTTTTCTCGTTTGTTTTTCGTCCGTAGTTTGACCCTGCTCTTCGTCATGATGTTTATGTATTGTACTGATGTGACTCTGATGTAGCTTGTGGCGAGAGTAAGCCAATTCCATATGTCTCTTCTTTTCAGTACATGTACTTGTAACGATATCCATTCTTGCGAAACGACGAGATGCGCTTCTATCCCTGACGAGGCCCTCGTGCCAAATTGAGGATATGATCGCATCTTAGGCGTTATAAGTTGGTATCAGAGCAGTACCGGCCTAGGAGCCACCTTGATTGATCGAACCTCGCCGAGTCGAGTCTAGTGAAAAACTGCTTTGAGTCTAGTTATATATCGGAGAGTAGGATTCTTTTTTCCTCTTCTATGCTCTGGTGGGGAATCTTGGCCTAATAATTTAAGTCTGTTCCTCTTCTCACTCAAATTTTTTTTAGGATCACGCGGATATTTTTGGAATCTATATGATGTCGATGTGACGGAGTTCTGTCTTGGTGCCTCCTGTCTGATTTGATTTTTTCCGGGGAGTTGAGCTCCAGGGGATTCTCGAGCACATCACTATCATTTAGATTTCTTAGTATCTCGGGACGAAGGATGTTCGAAATTGCTTCAATACTAGTAGTGGCGAGAGGAGTCCGGCTTCCCCAGTACTGGTGCAGAGAGTTCCGGATGTATCGCCATACTTTGCATCATTGTGATTACGAGTGTTTGAAATAGATGAGGTTCTGAGATTCTGGTTATGTGTTGACGAATGTGATACACTGGACGGGTTAGTATAGGAGTTGAGTGATATGTTACTCCTTGTATCCGTGGACCAGATTGCATGACCAGAAATTTCGGGAGTTCTTAGGTGGGAATTCAAGTAGTTACTTATAGGACAATCTTCCAACAAATGCATGATATTAGGTTGGGGTTCGACAACTAGTGGATTCGTTTGTTCACGATTGACTTTCAGCGGTTCTCGCTGTGTCTTAAAGAGTCCTTGTAGCTTTCTACGACTCGGGGACGCTTCGTATGTCGTGTGCAATGCCTTGCACAAGATGGCTATTGTAAGGATCGAGCCCGTGCGATCCTGTCCACGAAAATATCAAACGGAAATCTATCTCATGAATTTGTTCTGGCTTGTTTCATAAGCCGCAGCCTTTGTTTTTGTTGGAATATGGTAATTCGAGTTGCTTCAATGTCAAGTGATGATTTCAGATCTGTCCTAAGAGTTGTTCTCATGTTTTATGGGAATGCAAATCCTTTTCCTCAATCAATTGTCGTATCAATTCTTTTCAACCGGAGCCGTCTTGTCAATTCTTTTCAACCGGTGTGCTTCTCTTCAGAGAATTCAATCCTCTCCAATTTTGGCAAGATCAATCTCTCTTTTCTTTCCGGAGTTCATCTCATGTGTCCCAAGTTGTCTTTGTTTTTTCCCGCCCTCCCACCCTTTTTCTCAGTGATTCAATTTTCATCCAAGAGTTTTCTTTTCATTGTGCTTCTGTTATCTTTTCTTTTCTCTCGTATCCAGTGATTCACGGTGAAGATTCTCAGGAGCTTCATATTCATCTTTATTCGTTCTTGTGGCCTTTTCCGGTGAATTCAGTTCAAGCTATCCGTTTTCATCATGTCCTTTTCGTCCTTGTAATCCTTTCCTATGTTGGGAATTCTTATTAGCCTATCTTGTTTATTCATTCCTTTCTTTTCTATCCGGAGTGTTGAAGATATCTCAGAAGTTTCTTGTTTTCAATTCTTTCAATTATTTCGAGGTGCTAACCTCATCTACTTTTCATTGGTACCGGTGCAATATCTCTCTTTCTAAGCTATCTGTTCAACGGTGATTTCTTTTGAGTGGGCCCATAACCCACAGGCTTTTCCCAGGATCTTATCTGGCTCTTGTAATCTTTTCCGGAGATCTCTAATTCTTTTCAACTATGACGTAAGTATGTATTTCGTCAGTCATATCCCTTCTCCAAGATATATTCGAATTAATTCTCATATTTGGCTCAACCTTTCATTCTTCATTATTCCGAGTGTCTCAGAAATTCTTGGTGGTGTTCTTCTCATCATTCTTTCCTTCGAAGATCGAAGGGGTGTTTCTCTCAAATCTTGGTCCATTCTCTTGGAGATTCAGCTTTCAGCTTTGTGGCATCATCTTGAATTGTTCCCGATCATGAGTGATTCATTTCTTGCTATCCGGTGCATTTCTGAATTGTTTTCATGCTCGATCCTCCGAAGGCCATCATTTCAGAAGATTCTTTGTTCTCAGCTTTGAGCTTTCATCCTCAATTCTTCTCAATTGTTGTCTCTTCGTTCGTCTCTCAATTATTCTGGTGCCTTGTTCTAGTTTTCTCTCAGGTGGGTCATGATCTCTTCATTCTCATTTATTTCCATTCATTCATGGTTGATTCATTCGTTTCAATTCTCACCGGTGTCTCCCTCAAGTCTTCTTCTAGTTTGTGCTCATATATCTCCTCAATCATTTCAAAAAGAATAAGTGGTATGCTAAATCCGTTGCTTGTCATCAATTAAACTTGATGAAGGATAAGCATAACATAATTCTTATTCTTGTTCATAGTGATCTGAATTCTTCTTCCAGAGTGGCTCATGATATCAATTCTTGTTCTCAAGGTGTTCTTTAAGATTCTTGTGGTAGTAGTCTTCATTTTTCTTCTTCGTTCTTTCTTGCCAAGAGCTAGTTTCTATTATTTCTAACGGAGGCTTTGTGATGTTGCTCTCTTCAATCTATCATCTTGTTCTATGAAGGTCATGTTGTTCCCTTGTTCAATTTAGTTGTTTGTTGTGAATCTTCTCAAGATATGTCCATCTTATCGAATTTTTGTTCCCCTTTTCCTACCGAAGTGCTCCTGAAATTTTCTATGAATTTTTGCTTGATTCTCTTATCATTCTTCTTATCTTTGCAATCTTCAACGATCGTTGGTTTCACTCGTTTCTCAAAGCAGCGACTAAGTTTTACCTCTTCTTTCTCATCCTCTTCCCCGTTCATTCTTGGATCTCGGGTCGAGATCCTCTTGTAGTGTAGGAGAGTTGTGACAGCCCGAGAACGACGTTCCATAAGATTCCCCGTTTATTCCGTTTTCGTCGTGTGATTACTTTTATTTGTCGCATCATCATCGCATCATGCGCATCATCCGCATTGCATCGGCATTCTGTTGCCGCCAGTTTTCAAACTCGCATCCGTTATTAGTTGTCGGTTCTCTCCGTGTTCGTCGTTGCCCGTTCTGAGACCGACCGCACTCGCACGCGCCCGCAGCATCGTTTAAATCTTGTTTTTAAAAGTGTGTATAAAACTTTCTCTGATTGGGTTGTAACTAGACGTGCGGTCTTATTTTAATATAGGTAGGCCGCCTATCAAATTTCGTCGCAATCGGAGTCCGTCTGGTACCTGAACGGTCACCGTAGCGGCACCATATTCGGTCTATCGTCGGACGTTTTTTCTGTTTTTAAAAATCGTGTTGCCGTGCCGCGCTATTTACCTCTCACCTCCGCCTAGCCACTCTACACAACCCACCTAGCCATTCCGCGTCCGTGACCATCCGACTGCGATCCTGTGGTCGAAAACTGATCCGAATTCGGATAACCCTAGCCCGTTTTCTATAAATAGGCACCAAACCCTAGGTCTTCCTCGTTTTCTGCGCCACCAACCCCAGCTAGCCACTCCCACCTCCTCTCTCCTCCCACCAGCAGCCGCCGGCCCACGGAGCCCGATTGGAGCCCGCCCGAGCCCATCCGGGTCCGGATCAGCCGCTGCCAGCATCTGCCCGTGCTCCCGCGCCCCTCGTGCCGCGCGCCGGCCGCCTCCCGTCGTCGGACCCGCGCCGCCCCAAGCTCCACCCGTGCCCCGTCGCCAGTAGGCAGCCGCCGCCCTTGCTCCGTTGCCCCCCTCGGTTCCTGCCGTCACGGGCGTGCGTCGTCGTCGTCGGCAGCCGCATCAGCAGCCGTCGTCATCCCACGCCTTTCCCATCGTCGTCGGGATCGCCGTCGGCCCTTCTAGCGCTGGGAACGGACCCGTCGGTCCTTGAGCTGCTAGTCCGGCCGGCCTCGCCTCGATCCTGCCGGCCGCTGGAGCCGCTGCCACCGAGCTCCCCTCGATCCCGATCTGGATCGGGAGGAGCGGCTTGCTCGCGTGGGCCTCCCGCATCGCCGCGTGCCTCGGCCCACTCCGCTCGAGGCCTGCTTGTCCCGGCCTCCTCCAGATCCCTTCGGCCCAGCTCCAGCCAGCCCAAGGTGAGCCCCGCAAGCCCTATCCCTCGCCCCAGGCGTGTAATTGCTATGTTGCGCCCACCAGATTCGGCTCGTTAGTATTTAGGATATTTCTGCGTTTAATTAATCTCAGGAATTATTAGATATTTAAAACACCCATAACTTTTAATCCGTATGTCGGATCGGAACGTTTTGTATATGGATCTTGTGTAGCTTTTCGCATAGATTACGAATTTGCAACTTGCATGCATGTTTGAAATAATTTGACATGCCGAATGCCTAGTGTTGCATGCTGTCCCAATAGGTTAATCGTCCTGTGTTTATTTTAGTGCGTGTCCAGTTTGCTCAAATCCCGTATGTAAAATGCTCATATTTTTAGGGACCCTTTTCCATGTATTTTAGAGTAGTTGGTTGTATTTTTGCATGTAGGATTCCGTCGCTAGTTTATTATACCGCGTTTATGACATATTCTCGCATATTCATGTGGCGTTATTTTTGTTTTGCAACCCCACATATTATATATGTTTCCGTGGTAGAAAAATCCATAGAATTTAACTGTGCATTTATTTTTAGCTTTTGAGCAAGTTAGTTCGCGTGATATTTTGCCATGTTGCCCTCTTGTCTCTTTTGTGGGATTTAATCCGTGCTTGATATGAACGAGTTGTCAACTAGAGATATGTCCTTGGATGTTTAGTCTAGCCCCTGGTAATTTTGGTTGCAATAAAAATCCATGTTTAGGTGTGGTTTGCTTGCTCTCAACTTGCTAGGAAATAGTTCTGATTTGGAGATGCTGAAATATTTTAAAGTCTGAAATCTGTTATATTTTGTTGCTGTCTTTGCATGAGTTTATCTGGTGATCTGTAGCTCTTTTTAAGTTGGTGTAATGGAGTTAGTTGTAGACTTTAGGATTCTCTAGCACGCTAAAAAATTTCATGCAGTTTGGAGTCCTGTAGCTTATGGTTTTGCTGCTGTCAATATGCCTTCTGATCGAAAACTGCACTTTCTTAAACTGTGTTTTTCTCTAAGTCTGAAACTGTGCGTGAGATGCTATTTTGTGAGTTCTTTTCCTGGTGATCCATGCTTCCATGCTAGGTGTTATTAGTAGTTT
The DNA here is from genome assembly GCF_904849725.1 of Hordeum vulgare subsp. vulgare. Classification (NCBI taxonomy): domain Eukaryota; kingdom Viridiplantae; phylum Streptophyta; class Magnoliopsida; order Poales; family Poaceae; genus Hordeum; species Hordeum vulgare. The sequence goes on from NC_058523.1 coordinate 177,516,602, forward strand.
GTGGTAGTGCATCTTGCCCTCTATTGCCTCATGCCATGGTTGAGCACATTGGATTTGTGTAGCTCGTAGTTGTGGGGTGTAGAAAATGCTATGTGGCTGATTTTGGCAGTTTATAGTGATTTCTTGTTTAGCTCGTAGTTGTTGAACCGTTGCTCCATTTTGATCGTGTCCTATATGAAACTTGCTTAGAATCGCGTGTAGTTTCATATTTTCTTGCTGGTTGTATGTTTTGAAGTGCTTGTGACTGTCGTTGCACACATATTGCATTCATGTCATCATATCTTGCGGTGCTCGTATCTTTTGAACTGTAACTCCGTTGGAGATGCTCTCTATGTGTAAATTGGTTGTAACGACGCGTAGAATCACGTGAACCTATTTATTTTTCTGTGTAACAAACATTTAAACATGTTAGTTCAGATCTGAACAGAATTATAAATTAACGTGTGAGGTCTTTTCGGAGATGCTATATGTCATTTCCGACCTCATTTAAAATGCCTAGATAGGTTATTTAATTATGCTTCACCTCTTGCCATGTCAAACCACAATTAATATTACCGAGTACCTAATTGGGATAGAACTAAGTAATTGGTATGTGGAGTTTCGTTAATATTCAACTCGTTGCATACTGAACTTCACTTAATCTGTAGTGTTTGATTGTGTGAATTGTCATGCCATGTGTTGCATATATTCGGCCGGTCATGCATCATATGTGAATTGCATCTTGTCGTGCTGGTGCCCTGGTGAATATCGTGTGTTGATTTTTGTTCCGGTTTGTTTCGTCTCGATAGAGTCCGCAAGCGTGTCAGAAAGTGAGGACCCGTTCGACTCCATCGGTTCGTCTGCTTCACGGAGTCATTCTTCTTCCAAGCGGGATCTTAGGCTAGATGACCATTTCCCCAGATACCATTACTATCACTGCCATGCTACTTTATCGTTTCTATCGTTATTTTCTCTTTGCCCACCACCTGTTAAATATCAGTCTTCCAACATTGCCATAAAAACCTTCAACCTGTTCACAACCTAGCAAACGACTGATTGGCTATGTTACCGCTTGCTTAACCATGTGTTAGCATTGCTAGTTGCAGGTGCAGTTGCTTTCATGTGATTACATGGGTTTCTTGTTATATCACCATATTAAATGATATCTAAATTAATGCACCTATATACTTGGTAAAAGGTGGAAGGCTTGGCCTTTCTAGCCTCGTGTTTTGTTCCACCTTTGCCCCCTTAGTTTCGGCTACCGGTGTTATGTTCCATAATTGAGCGCACCTAACACGGTCTCCCCTTGATAATTCGTTTTAGATTAAAGCTGGTGTGGCAAGGCCCAACATTGGTACTACATTTGCCCAACATAATAATTTTGTTAATACTGAATGCATAGGGCATCATGAACCCAAGGTGTAATTTTTCATAATATAGGGAGGGCCAGTGATGATGGTGCTGGTCCAAAACAGAGCACTGTGCGGGGCCAACCCAGGGCAACTTGGGAGATTTCTATCAGGCCACCGTACGCGTCGCTCATCCGTCGTGTCCTGAGAACGAGATACGCGGCTCCTATCGGGATCGTCGACACGCCGGGAGGCCTTGCTGGATTAGTTTTACCTTTGACGAATGTCTTGTGCATCGGGATTCCGGTGATGCTTTGGGTAATCTTAGAGTTAAGGTCTTCCACTAAGGAGTCCGACGAGATCGCGAGTTTCGTGATCAAGGATTTCTATGCGGCTTGTGGTAATTTATGATGGATTAGTTGGAGCACCCCTGCAGGGTTAAATCTTTGGGAAAGCCGTGCCCGCGGTTATGTGGCAACGTGGAAACTTTGTTTAACACTAGTTCTAGATAACTTGAACTTAACTTAATTAAAATGTGCCAACTGAGTGCGTAACCGTGACTGTCTCTTTCGTGAGTTCCTTCTCTGATCAAGGACACGGTGGGGTTATGTCTGACGTAGGTAGGTGTTCAGGATCATTCATTTGATCAACAATAGTTCATGTCCATTATGCGTAGATCATGCCGCTCTTTGTTCTTGTACTCGTAAGTTAGCCACCTCATATATTGCTTAGTCGCTTGCTCCAGCGTCACCACTTAACCATGCCTCACCTATTAAGCTTTTCTAGTCTTGATACCTTTGGAAATGAGATTGCTATGTCCCCTGTGGCTCACAGATTACTACAACACCAGTTGCAGGTACAGGTAAATGTTACTTGACGCGAGCGCGTTGATTGTTCATTTGGAGTTGCTTCTTCTTCTTCTTCATCATATATCTAGGATGGGTTCCAGGCCAGCAGCCTGGGATAGCAAGGATGGACGTCATTCTTCTTTTCGCATTGGTTTTTGTTTGTAGTCGGACCCTGCTCTTCGTCATGATGTTTATGTATTGTACTGATGTGACTCTGATGTAGCTTGTGGCGAGAATAAGCCAATTCCATATGTCTCTTCTTTTCAGTACATGTACTTGTAATGATATCCATTCTTGCGAAACGAGGATATGCGCTTCCATCCCTGACGAGGCCGTCGTGCAAAATTGAGGATATGATCACATATTCGGCGTTATACATGACCTCCAAGACAGGGTTACCATACCACTTTGTAGTAGTACTTGACCTTGTCGACCTACGAGGTTCGTAGTAACTTGATCCGAAGCTCAATGATCACCATCATCAGTTTCCACTTCAATTGGTGTAGGCGCCACAGGAACATCTTCCTGCGCCCTGCTACACACTGGTTGAAGTGACGGTTCACTAATCTCATCAAGTTCCACCACCCTCCCACTCAATTCTTACGAGAGAAACCTTTCCTCGAGAAAGGACCCGTTTGTAGAAACAAACACTTTGCTTCCGGATCTGTGATAGGAGATGTATCCAACTATTTTGGATACCTATGAAGATGCACTTATCAACTTTGGGTTCGAGCTTATCAGACTGAAATTTTTTCACATAAGCGTCGCAGCTCCAAACTTTCAAGAAACGACAACTTAGGTTTCTCCAAACCATAATCTATACCGTTTCATCTCAACGGAAATACGCGGTGCCCTTATTTAAAGTGAATACGTTTGTCTATAATGCATAACCCATAAACGATAGTGGAAATTCGATTAGAGACATCATAGTATGCACCATATAAAATAGGGTGAGGCTATGACGTTTAGACACATCATCACACTATGGTGTTCTAGGTGGCATGAATTGTGAAACAATTTCCAAATTGTCTTAACTGTATACCAAAAACTCGCAACTCAGATATTCATCTCTATGATCATATCGTAGACAGTTTATCCTCTTGTCACGATGATCTTCACTCTGAAATAGCTTTGAACTTTTCAACATTTCAGACTTGTGATTCATCAAGTAAATACTCCCGTATCTACTTAAATCGTCAGTGAAGTAAGAACATAACGATATCTACTGCGTGCTTTAGGACTCATTGGACTGCACACATCAAAAAATGTATTACTCCCAACAAGTTACTCTCTTGTTTCATGTGGTATGATTTGCATGTCTCAAGTGATTCAAAATCAAGTGAGTCCAAACGATCCATCTCTATGGAGCTTCTTCATGTACTTATACCAACATGTATGGTTTGCATGTCTCAAATGTTTCAAAAATGACTGAGTACAAAGATCCATCAACATGGAGCTTCTTCATGCATTTTACACAAACATGACTCTAGTGGCAGTGCCACAACTAAGTGATACTATCATTATTACTTTGTATCTTTTGGTACCAATATTATGAGCATGTGTAACACTACGATCGAGATTCAGTAAACCATTGAGGGTAATTATTCAAGCAAATAGAATAACTATTATTCTCTTTAAATGAATAATCGTATTGCAATAAACACGATCCAATTATGTTCATGCTCAACGCAAACACCAAATAACAATTATTTAGGTTTACCACCAATCCCGATGATAGAGGCAGTGTGCGATGTTTGATCACATCAACCTTGGAAATACTTCCAACACATATCGTCACCTCGCCTTTAGCTAGTCTCCGTTTATACCGTAGCTTTCATTTCGAGTTACTAATCACTTAGCAACCGAACCGGTATCCAATACCCTCGTGCTACTAGGAGTGCCAGTAAAGTACACATCAATATCATGTATATCAAATATACTTCTGTCGACTTTGCCAACCTTATTATCTACCAAGTATCTAGGGTAGCTCAGCATCAGTGACCGTTCCCCTCATAACAGAAGCACTTAGTCTCGGGTTTGGGTTCAATCTTGGGTTTCTTCATTAGAGCAGCAACTGGTTTGCCATTTCATGAAGTATCCCTTCTAGCCCTTGCCCTTCTTGAAACTAGTGGTTTTACTAACCATCAACAATTGATGCTCCTTCTTGATTTCTACTTTCGCAGTGTCAAACAGTGCGAATCGCTCAAGGATCATCATATCTATCCTTGATATGTTATAGTTCATCACGAATATCTAACAACTTGGTGGCAGTGACTTTGGAGAACCATCACTATCTAATCTGGAAGATCAACTCCCACTTGATTCAAGCGATTGTTGTACTCAGACAATCTGAGCACACGCTCAATGATTGAGCTTTTCTCCTTTACTTTGTAGACAAAGAATCTTATCGGGGGTCTCTTACCTCTCAACAAGGGCACGATCATGAAATCTCAATTTCATCTCTTTAAACATCTCTTATGTTCCGCGACGTTTTAAAACGTCTTCGGCGCCTTGCTTCTAAGCCATTAAGTATTACGCACTGAACTATCACGTAGTCATCAAAAACGTGTATGTCAGATGTTCGCAACATCCACAGACGACGCTCGAGGTGCAGCACACCGAGTGGTGCATTAAGGACATAAGCCTTCTGCGCAGCAATGAGGACAATCCTCAGTTTTACGGACTCAGTCCGCAAAGTTGCTACTATCAACTTTCAACTAAATTTTCCCTAGGACATATAAAAACAGTAGAGCTATAGCGCAAGCTACATCGTAATTCACAAAGACCATTAGACTATGTTCATGATAATTAGTTCAATTAATCATATTACTTAAGAACTCCCACTCAAAAAGTACATCTCTCTAGTCATTTGAGTGTACATGATCCAAATCCACTAACTCAAGTCCGATCATCACGTGAGTTGAGAATAGTTTCGGTGGTAAGCATCTCTATGCTAATCATATCAACTATACGATTCATGCTCGACCTTTCGGTCTCATGTGTTCTAAGGCCATGTCGGCACATGCTAGGCTCGTCAAGTTTAACCCGAGTGTTCCGCATGTGCAACTGTTTTGCACCCGTTGTATGTGAACGTTGAGTCTATCACACCCGATCATCACGTGGTGTCTCGAAATGACGAACTGTAGCAACGGTGCACAGTCGGGGAGAACACAATTTCGTCTTGAAATTTTAGTGAGAGATCACCTCATAATGCTACCATCGTTCTAAGCAAAATAAGGTGCATAAAAGGATTAACATCACATGCAATTCATAAGTGACATGATATGGCCATCATCTTGTGCTTCTTGATCTCCATCACCAAAGCACAGGCACGATCTTCTTGTCACCGGCGCCACACCATGATATCCATCATCATGATCTCCATCAACGTGTCGCCATCGAGGTTGTCGTGCTACTTATGCTATTACTACTAAAGATACGTCCTAGCAATATAGTGAACGCATCTCCAAACACAAACGTTAGTTTAAAGGCAACCCTATGGCTCCTGTCGGTTGCCGTAGCATCGACGTGCAAGTCGATATTAACTATTACAATATGATCATCTCATACATCCAATATATCACATCATGTAATTGGCCATATCATATCACAAGCATACCCTGCAAAAACAAGTTAGACGTCCACTAATTTGTTGTTGCATTTTTACGTGGCTGCTATGGGTATCTAGTATGATCGCATCTTACTTACGCAAAAACCACAATGAAGATGTGCAAATTGCTATTTAACCTCTCCAAGGACTGCCTCGGTCAAAACCAAATTCAACTAAAGTTGAAGAAACCGACACCTGTCAGTCATCTTTATGCAACGAGGTTGCATGTTTAGTCGATGAAACCAGTCTCTCATAAGCGTACACGTAATGTCGGTCCAGGCATCTTCAATCCAACAATACCGCCGAATTGAGAAAAGACTAAGGAGGGCAGCAAATCGAACATCACCGTCCACAAAAACTTTTGTGTTCTACTCGAGATAACATCTACGCATGAACCTAGCTCATGATGCCACTGTTGGTGAACGTTGCATGGGAAACAAAAAATTTCCTACGCACGCGAAAACCTATCATGGTGATGTCCATCTACGAGAGGAGATTTGGATCTACGTACCCTTGTAGATCGCACAACAAGAAGCGTTAAGAAACGCGGTTGATGTAGTGGAACGTCTTCATGTCCCTCGAACCTCCCCACGAACAGTCCCGTGATCCGTCCCACGATCCATTCCGATCTAGTGCCGAACGAACGGCACCTCCGCGTTCAGCACACGTACAACTCGACGATGATCTCGGCCTTCCTGATCCAGCAGGCAAGACGGAGAAGTAGATGAGTTCTCCGACAGCGTGACGACGCTCAGGTGGTGGTGATGATCTACTCCTGCAGGGCTCCGCCCGAGCTCCGCAAAAATCCGATCTAGAGGTGAAACTATGTGGCCTAGGGTTGAGTTGCATGTGGCAAAATTTGTCTCAAATCAGCCCTAAAACACCACTATATATAGGAGGGAGGGGGAGGAGTATTGCCTTGAGGGCCAAGCCCTCAAGGTTGCGCCGGCCAAGGAGGAGAGGAGGATTCCTACTCCAATTAGGTTTGGGAAGGAGGAGTCCTCCTTTTTCTTCCCACCTCCCTTTTTTTTCTCTTTTCTTTTTGGTTTTTATCTTCTTGGCGCCAAGGCCTTCTTGGGCTGTCCCACCAACCCATAAGGGCTGGTGCGCCACCCTATAGCCATTGGGCTCCCTCCGGGTGGGTGGCCCCCTTCCCGATGAACTTCCAGAACCCATTCGTCACTCCCGGTACAATGCCCGAAAATCTTCCGGTAACCAAATGAAACCATCCTATATATCAATCTTCATTTCTGGACCATTCCGGAAAACCTCGTGACGTCCGTGATCTCATCCGGGACTCCGAACAACACTCGGTAACCACACATAACTCAACTATACTAAAACATCATCGAACTATGTAGACATGCCCCGAGGCACTCCTCGGTCAATATCCAATAGCGGGACCTAGATGTCCATATTGGATCCTACATATTCTTCGAAGATCTTATCGGTTGAACCTCAGTGTCAAGGATTAATATAATCCCGTATGTCATTCCCTTTGTCCTTCGGTATGTTACTTGCCCGAGATTTGATCGTCGGTATCCGCATACCTATTTCAATCTCGTTACTGGCAAATCTCTTTACTCATTCCGTAATACAAGATCCCGTGACTTAAACTTAGTCACATTGTTTGCAAGGCTTGTGTGTGATGTTGTGTTACTGAGTGGGCCCCGAGATACCTCTCCGTCACAAGGAGTGACAAATCCCAGTCTTGATCCATACTAACTGAACGGACACCTTCGGAGATACCTGTAGAGTACCTTTATAGTCACCCAGTTACGTTGTGACGTTTGATACACACAAGGTATTCCTCCGGTACAAGTGAGTTATATGATCTCGTGGTCATCGGAATAAATACTTGACATGCAGAAAACAATAGCAATAAAATGACACGATCAATATGCTACGTATATAATTTGGGTCTTGTCCATCACATGATTCTTCTAATGATGTGATCCCGTTATCAAGTGACATCACTTGCCTATGGCGAGGAAACCAGGGACAGTGTGTTGTCTATGTATCCACAAATGTATTTGAGTTTCCAATCAATACAATTCTAACATGAATAATAAACGATTATTATGAACAAGTAAATATAATAATAACTAATTTATTATTACCTTTAGGGCATATTTCCAACAAAAAGAAAATATAAAGTTTATATACTTCAATCAAAACTAATACGTACTGCATACTCTATACCTCATGCATATTTTTTTTAATGAAAAACATACTACTGCAATCTACGTTTGTATATTATGATTGTTTTGGAAGCATGGAAAAAAGAAATACTAAAAATATTTTAAAACCACAGACTATTTATAGCACGACTTGTCCAAGTAAAATATCTACATGATTAGGCTTCGTAACTAACACTTAACCATGCAATGACCGGATGCACATGGCCTAGAAAATAGCAAAGCTGGTGAATTAATCGTCCCTTACTTTAGCTGATGGAAGTTGTGGCCGTAATGGATAGTTTTCTATCCATTAAGGGCATCTTCAATGGTTGTATGATCATTGTTGATAAATTATCACATAGATGATTTGATGACATAACGCATAATAAAAGAAGAGAAAGAATAGAATCGTATGAACTTGAAGCAACGGTTCACGTACAAGCTCCGAGGCAAGCATGATTATTTCTTCCATGTTTAGTGGACCCGCTTAGTTATTTTACATACGATTAACATACACTTCATTAAACAGCTTGTATGATGTGCTGTTGGTTGTTGATGTGGACACTTATACCAATGATTGAACATACGTCATATGAGTGTCATCAAAATTAATTTCATTCCCTAACTCGATAGGCCACAGGACAGATGACAGCCACATAGGCAGGGGGTAACTACACCCAGTTGTATCAAAAATATTTCATATATATATATATAGAAACTCTATTCATCACCGAGGTTGCAGAATAATATATTCTTCACCCGAGATAATCATCTTACGATCAATTTAGAAATAAATTACATTTAAAATACAAATAGTTACATTTATATTGAATCACTATGTAAAACTTGACAAAATGAAAACAAAAATCTAGGTCACAAGACCAGAGAAAATTGAATTTATTGTATATTTTACATTTTTTTGTATGTTCGTAATTTTACGTGACATATAATATTTTTTACGATCTCTTCTTACGTGTATATATATGGTCATGCTATAAGACAATATATATATATATATATATATATATATATATATATATATATATATATATATATATATATATATATATATATGCGACATATTTTTTATAATATACTTCTATCACGTATAAACAAAACAGTATATACGTAAACTTTAAAAATATCTAAACTGACATGAATTTTTTCATCAAATTCACTTTAAGATATCTAGTAATTATTAACGAAGTACATTAAAAATAATAATGAGGTGTAAAATACTTAACTACGTGATATATGAGGAGCGAGAGTACGTGTGTGTGTGTGTGTGTGTATATATATATATATATATATATATATATATATATATGGATAGAAACTCTATTCATCATCCAGGATGCAGAATAGTTTATTCTTTAATCGAGATAATCTTACCATCAATTGTCAAATAAATTAAATTTTAAATACAAATATTTATATTTATATTGAATCAATACGTAAAATTTGACCAAAGAAAAACAAGAATATAGGTCATAATACCAGAAAAAATTGATTTTTTTTGTATTTTTTGCACTATTTTTGTATGTTCGTAATTTTACATGATATAAAATATTTTTATATTGGTTATATTTTTTTATAGTCTCAGTTTACGTATAAAATAAGACATAATTTATGGAACGTAAAATTACGATTAATTGATATTAAAATAAAGGGGGTGAAGAATAACTATTTCTTACCCAGGATGACGAATAGCGTGACCCTATATATATATATATAGAGAGAGAGAATCTTTTATGCACCCAGGGTGAAGAATAGCTTATTCCTCACCCTGGCCATTCGACTGAGACAAAAGAAATATCAAAATACAGACTTTCTAGCATGCATGTTGTAAAATTACCTTGATTATTTTTGTAAAATTATCTCACTTTTATTGTAAAATTATTACAACAGCTTTTAGTGAGATATTGATACGTCTCATTTTCATTGCATGTATAATGTAATTTTACGGCATGCATGTAGTAAAATTACTTCACTTTGTTTCGTATGGTGCTAGACCAACTCCTTCTCATAGTGTAATATTACTTCAGGTGTGTTCTTTTCTTATGTTTCCAAGTAGGATTGGACCGGGGTGAGGAATAACTATTCCTCATCCAGGATGATGAATAGCGCGACCATATATATATATATATATACACACACACACACACACACGACTCCTTTTATATACTCCTGGGTATATGTACTCTCACATTTAATATACATCACCTAGGGGTGTGTTATATCTCCTCTCTATTTTTTATATACGTCATTAATTATTTTAAGATACCTCAGTACAAATAGTTCAAAAAATATCATTAGAATTATCAATTTGTTCAATATACCATTTTCATGTAAAAAACAATATATGTGCAAGTACTATAAAATATTGGTATTCAAATGAGATTTTTCACATAACTCACTTCGGGGTATCTACTATTCAATAATGAAGTATATTAGAAATGATAAAAAGGTATAGTCGGTTCATCTATGTGGTATATTAAATGTGAGAGTACGTACACCCATGAGTATGGAGTCATTTTCCCCTATATATTTACTTTTCACCCCTTTCTGTTTTCATATCAATGCATTATAATTTTATGTTCCGTAAATTTATTTTATTTCATACATTAAAAGAGATCGTAATAAATATGTATTCACCGTAAAAAAATATTTGATGTCACGTAAAATTACAAACACAAAAACATAGTGCAAAATATGCATAAAACGACATTTTTCTTGTCTTATGACCTATATTTTTGTTTTACGATCGTAAAATTACCTTGGGTGAAGAATAACTTACTCTGCATCTTGCGTGATTAACAGACTTTCATAAATAAATTACATTTGAAATGCAAACAGTTACATTTATATTGATACATGACGTAAAATTTGATGTAAAAAATAAAAATATAGGTCATAGGACGAGAAAATCGCATTTCATGTATATTTTACATTATGCGTTTATGTTTGTAACTTTACGTGACATAAAATATTTTTTATGATAACTATTAATTTCTTACGGTCTCCTTTTACATATGAAATAAAAAAAACTAAAAATTACAGTGTATTGATGTAAAAATAAAGGGTTCTTCACCTCGGGTAAAAATAAAGGGTTCTTCACCCGAGGTAATCTTACGAGCTTTTCATAAATAAAATACATTTGAAATACAAATAGTTACATTCATATTGACCCACTATGTAAAATTTGACATCATAAATTAAAAATATAGGCCGTAAGACAAGAAAATATGCATTTTATGTATATTTTACACTATGTTTTTTACATTTGTAATTTTACATAACAAAAATATTTTTTACGGTGATTATATATTTTCTTACTGTCTCGTTTTATGTATGAAATAATAAAAAAACTACATAACGTAAAATTATGATACATTGATATTAAAATAGAGGGGGTGAAGAATAAGTATTCCTCACCCACGGTCGTGCTATTCGTCACCCTGGGTGAGAAATAGTTATTCTTCACCCCCTTTGTTTTAATATCAATGCATCGTAATTTTACGTTCCGTAAATTCTGTCTTATTTTATACGTAAAATGAGACTGTAAAAAAAATAACCAATATAAAATATTTTATATCACGTAAAATTACGAACATATAAAAGGAGTGCAAAAAATACAAAAAAATCATTTTTTCTGATATTATGACCTATATTTTTCTTTTTTTTTTGTCAAATTTTACGTAGTGATTCAATATAAATGTAAATATTTGTATTTAAAATTTAATTTATTTATAAATTGATCGTAAGATTATCTCCGGTGAAGAATAAACTATTCTGCATCCTGGGTAACGAATAGAGTTTATATATAAATTACTATGTAAATTTATTAGTAGTGCAAACTCGTAACAAACATGATTTGTTTTGCATGTGGTAGTTTTACCTCACACACGTCGTAATCTTACCTCATCATCATGTTGCAATCTTACGTCGTATACATTAAATTCTCATCCGCCATGTTATAATTTTACCTGTTGGAAAAACATGTTGGGGCATGTTTATAAAAACGCCCCTATAGTTTTATGTATTTCACCTATCGTCCCTATGTAAGTGGATCTCGAAAAAACATTTCGGCTTTGCAAATTAACACCAGTGTTATGTAATAATTCCGCCCACACTCCTTATCCAGTGGTAGAGAAGGTGGAAGGGCGCGAGGAGGTCCATGGCGATGCAAGAGCGGTGGCCATCCATGGCATGTTGGAAATATGCCCTAGAGGCAATAATAAAATAGTTATTATTATATTTCCTGTTTCAAGATAACCGTTTATTATCCATGCTATAACTGTATTGAATGGAAACATAAATGCATGTGTGGATATATAGACAAAACAATGTCTCCAGTGAGCCTCGAGTTGACTAGCGTGTTGGTCAAGGATGGTTATGGTTTCCTAGCCATAGACAAATGTTGTCACTTGATGACGGGATCACATCATTAGGAGAATGATGTGATGGACAAGACCCAAACTATAAACGTAGCATATGATCGTGTCATATTGTTGCTATTGTTTTCTCCATGTCAAGTATACATTCCTATGACCATGAGATCATGTAACTCACTGACACCGGAGGAATGCCTTGTGTGTATCAAACATCGCAACGTTACTGGGTGACTATAAAGGTACTCTACAGGCATCTCCGAAGGTGTCCGTTGAGTTAGCATGGACCAAGACTGGGATTTGTCACTCCGTGTGACGGAGAGGTATCTCAGGGCCCACTCAGTAATACAAGCCTTGCAAGCAATGTGACTAAAGTGTTAGCCACAGGATCTTGTATTACAGAACGAGTATAGAGACTTGCCGGTAAAGAGATTGAAATAGGTATGGCGATACCGACGATCAAATCTCGGGCAAGTAACATACCGAAGGACAAAGGGAATGATATACGAGATTGTCTGACTCCTTGACAAAGAGGTTCGACAGATAAGATCTTCATGGAATATGTAGGATCCAATATGGACGTCCAGGTACCGCTATTGGATATTGACCAGAGAGTGTCTCGGTCATGTCTACATAGTTCTCGAACCCGCAGGGTCTGCACACTTAAGGTTCGGTGGCGTTTTCGGTATAGTTGAATTATTTGATGTTGGTAACCTAATTTTGTTTGGAGCTCGGATAAGATCCGAGACATGACGAGTGTCTTCGGAATGGTGTGGAAATGAAGATTGATATATAGGATTGTTGCATTTGGCTTTCAGAAAGATTTCGGGCATTACCGGTAAATTATCGGGAGTGACGAATGGGTTCGTGGTTTTACCGGGAGGGGCCACCCACCAGGGAGAAACCAAATAGGCCCATGGGTGGCGCACCAGCCCTTAGTTGGCTGGTGAGGCCAGCCCAATAGGGCTATTTTCGCCAAAGCAATAATAAAGAAGTAAAAAGGAAAAAAAGAGAAGGAGGTGGACAAGATAGGAAGGAGTCCTCCACCAAACCAAACTGGAGGAGGGCTCCTCGCTCCTTGCCTCGGCCGAAGGATCCTCCTTGGAGTAGGAGGCAAGCCAACCAGCCCTTGGTTCCTCCTATATATAGTGGAGGGTTTTAGGATTTTTCCAACTCAAGCCTTTGTGCAGCCCTCTCTCCCTCCACTACCTCGTGACACCTTGTAGCTAGATCGGTACGGCACGGCGAAGCCCTACCGGAGTAGCCTCCTACCTCTTGACCTTGCGTTGGTTTTTCCCTTGAAGAGGAAAAGGTGATGCATCACAGTAGCAGTAAGTATTTCCCTCAGTTTGAGAAACAAGGTATCAATCCAGTAGGAGTTTAAAGATGATGCACCAATGTACCTGCGCAAAAACAAACAAACTTGCACCGAACGCTATAAAGGGGTTGTCAATCCCTTCACCATTATTTTCAAGGTAAGATGTGAAGGTGCAAAGTGCAACAAAGTAAAAGTGTCGAGCTGAAAATATGATGTGAAGTAGACCCGGTGGCCATAGTGTTCACTACAGGCTTCTCTCATCATAGCAAGTATTACGGTGGGTGAACGAATTACTGTCGAGCAATTGATAGAATCGCGCAAAGTCATGATGATATCTAAGGCAATGATTATACATATAGGCATCACATCAGAGACAAGTAGACCGATACTATCTGCATCTACTACTATTACTCCACACATCGACCGCTATCCAGCATGAATCTAGTGTATTAAGTTCATGACATATAGAGTAACGCCTTAAGCAAGATGACATGATGTAGAGGGATAAATTCATGCAATAGATATAAACCCCATCTTTTTACCCTTGATGTCAACAACATGATGCGTGCCTCGCTACCCCTTCCGTCACTGGGTGAGGACACCGCACGGTATGAACCCAAAACCAAGCACGTCTCCCATTGCGAGAATTATAGATCAAGTTGGCCAAACGAAACCCACAACTCGAAGAGAATTACAAGGATAGGAAATCAAGCATATAAGAGATCAGAGGAGACTCAAATAATATTCATAGATAATCAGATCATAAATACACAATTCATCGGATCTCGACAAACACACCGCAAAAGAAGATTACATCGGATAATCTCCATGAAGATCATGGAGAACTTTGTATTGAAGATCCAAGAGAGAGAAGAAGCCATCTAGCTACTAGCTATGGACTCGAAGGTCTGTGGTGAACTACTCACACATCATCGGAGAGGCAATGGTGTTGATGAAGAAGCCCTCCGTGTTCGAATCCCCCTCCGGAAGGGCACCAGAACGGTCCCCAGATGGGATCTTGCGGAGACAGAAGCTTGCGGTGGCGGAAAAGTATTTTTGTGCCTCTCTCTGGCAGTTTTGGATTTTTAGAGAATTTATAGGCGGAAGAAGTAGGGCAAAGGAGTCACGGGGGGCCCACAAGCCTGCTAGGCGCGCCCCCTAGGCCGCGACTAGGGGGCTTGTGACCTCCCCCGGGGTCCTTTGCCTTGGTTCTCAAGTCCGCTGCGTATCTTGTGTTATGGAAAAAATCATTCTGTAGGTTTTATTCCGTTTGGACTCCATTTAATATTTTTCTGTGAAAAAGGTCAAAACCACGAAAAAATAGAAACTGGCACTTGACACCGAGTTAATAGGTTATTCCCAAAAAAGATATAAAATAGCATATTCATGCATACAAAACATCCAAAGTTGACAAGATAATAGCATGGAACCATAAAAAATTATAGATACGTTGGAGACATATCGTAGCTCCACCATCATCACCGCCACACCGTCGTGCTGCCGGAGAATTCACCTACCTCTTCGTCTCTCTTGCTAGATCAAGAAGGGGGAGATCGTCATCGAGGTGTACGTGTGCTGAACGAGGAGGTGCCGTCCGTTCGGTGCTAGATGAGGACAGATCATGGGATGGCGGCGATTTGGATCGCGAAGACGTTCCACTACATCAACCACGTTCCTTAACACTTCCCGCTTAGCGATCTACAAGGGTATGTGGATTCGAACTCCCTCTAGTAGATGATCATCACCATGATAGGTCTTTGTGTGCGTAGGACTTTTTTGTTTCCCATGCAACGTTCCCCAATAGTGGTATCAGAGCCAGGTTCATGCGTAGATGATATCTCGAGTAGAAAGCAAAAGAGTTTGGGGGTGTTGATGTTCAATTTGTTGCCCTCCTTAGTCTTTTCTTGATTCGGTGGTATTGTTGGATTGAAGCGGCCCAGACCATCTTTACTCGTACGCTTACGAGAGACCGGTTTCGTCGACTGACATGCAACTTGTTGCATAAAGATGACTGGCGGGTGTCTGTTTTTTCAACTTTAGTTGAATCGGATTTGACCCAGGCGGTCCTTGGAGAAGGTTAAATAGCAATTTGCATATCACCGTTGTGGCTTTGCGTAAGTAAGATGCGATCATACTAGATACCCATATCAGCCACGTAAAACATGCAACAACAAATTAGAGGACGTCTAACTTGTTTTTGTAGGGTATGCATGTGATGTGATATGGCCAAATACATGATATGATATATTGGATGTATGAGATGACCATGTTGTAATAGTTAAATATTGACTTGCACGTCGATGCTACGGCAACCGGCAGGAGCCATAGGGTTGTCCTTAAACTAACGCTTGTGCTTGCAGATGCTTTTACAATATCGCTAGGTTGTAGCTTTAGTAGTAATAGCATAGATAGCGCGACAACCTCGATGGCGGCACGATGATGGAAATCATGGTGCGGCCCCGGTGACGATGGATATGATGCCGGTGCTTTGGTGATGGAGATCAAGAAGCACAAGTTCATGGCCATATAATGTTACTTATGATTTGCATGTGATGTTAATACTTTTATGCACCTTATTTTGCTTAGAACGATGGTAGTATTATAAGGTGATCCCTCACTAAAATTTCAAGATAAAATTGTGTTATCCCCGACTGTGCACCGTTGCGACAGTTTGTCATTTCGAGACACCACGTGATGATCGGATGTGATAGACTCAACGTTCACATACAACGGGTGCAAAACAGTTGCACACGCGGAACACTCGGGTTAAACTTGACGAGCCTAGCATGTACAGACATGGACTCGGAACACAAGAGACCGAAAGGTCGAGCATGAATCATATAGTTGATATGATCAACATGGAGATGTTCACCACTGAAACTATACTCAACTCACGTGATGATCGGACTTGAGTTAGTGAATTTGGATCATGTGACACTCGAATGACTAGAGGGATGTCTATTTGAGTGGAAGTTTATTAGTAACATGATTAGCTAAACTCAATTGTCTTGAACATAGTCTAAGTAATCTTTGCAAATTTTATGTCGTAAATCAATGGCTCGCGCAGTGAAAACCTTGAATTTTAATACGTTTCTAGAGAAAGCTAAGCTAAAAGATGATGGAAGCAACTTTGTTGACTGGGCTCGATATCTGAGGCTTATCCTCCAAGCTGGCCAAAAGCAATATATGCTTGATGCTGCGCTAGGTGATGCACCACCCACTACGGCAACCCAAGATGTTTTGAGCGCTTGACAAGCGCGTAAGGAGGACTACTCATTAGTTCAATGTGCAGTTTTATATGGCTTAGAATCGGGACTTCAAAGAAGTTTTGAACGTGATGGACCATATGAGACGTTCCAGTAGTTGAAGTTTATCTTTGAGAAGAATGCCCGGATCGAGAGGTATGAGACCTCCGATAAGTTCTATGCTTGCAAAATGGAGGAGAATTCGTCTGTCAGTGAACACGTGCTCAGAATGTCTGGGGTACTCTAACCGTCTGGCTAAGCTGGGGATTGAACTCCCGCAAGAAGCTATCACTAACAGAATTCTTCAGTCACTACCACCTAGCTATAAGAGCTTTGTGTTGTACTATAACATGCAAGGGATGAATAAGTCACCCGACGAGTTATTTGCGATGTTGAAAGTCGCTGAGTTAGAAGTCCAGAAAGAACATCAAGTGTTGATGGTCAATAAGACCACTAGTTTCAAGAAAAACGGCAAAGGCAAGAAGGGTAACTCCAAGAAGAGTGGCAAAGTTTTTGCCCCTCTGATGAAGAAACCTAAGGCTGAACGTAACCTGGAAACGGAGTGCTATTATTGCAAGGGGACTGGTCACTCGAAGCGCAACTGCCCCAAGTATCTAGCCGATAAGAAGGCGGCCAACACCAAACTAGGTATATATGATATACATGTTATTGATGTGTACCTCACCACGTCTCGTAGTAGTGCGTGGGTATTTGATACCGGTTTTGTTGCTCACATTTGCAACTCGAAAGAGGAACTACGGAATAAACGAAGGCTGGCGAAGGGTGAAGTGACGATGCACATGAGAAATGGTTCCAAGGTTGATGCGATCGCCGTCAGCACGGTCTCACTTCAGTTACCATCGGGATTAGTCATGAACTTAAATAATTGTTATTTAGTGCCTGCGTTGAGCATGAACATTATATCTGGATCTTGTTTACTGCGAGATGATTACTCATTTATGTGAGAGAATAATGGCTTATTCTATTTATATGAGTAATATGTTTTATGGTCATGCACCCAATGTGAGGGGTTTGTTCATATTGAATATCGATTGTGATGACACTCATATCCATAACAATGAGACCAAAAGATGTAGAGTTAACAATGATAGCGCCAGTTTCTTGTGGCACTGCCACTTAGGTCATATTGGTGTTAATCGCATGAAGAAACTCCATGCTGATGGACTTTTGGAGTCACTTGATTTTGAATCACTTGACACATGTGAACCATGTCTCATGGGCAAGATGACTAAGACTCCATTCTCTAGAACAATGGAGCGTGCAATGACTTGTTGGATATCATACATACTGATGTATGTGGAGCAATGAGCAGAGAGGCACGAGACGGATATCGTTATTTTATCACCTTCACTGACGATTTGAGTAGGTATGGCTATATCTACTTGATGAAGCATGAGCCTAAAACGTTTGAAAGGTTCAAACAATTTCAGAGTGAAGTTGAAAATCATCGTAGCAAGAAGATCAAGTTCCTACGATCTAATCGAGGAGGTGAATATCTGAGTTACGAGTTTGGTGCTCACTTAAGAAAATGTGGAATTGTTTCATACTTGACACCGCCTGGAACACCACATCTTAATGGTGTGTCCGAACATTGCAATCGTACTTTATTAGATATGGTGCGTTCTATGATGTCTCTTACCAATTTGTCATTATCATTTTGGGTCTATGCATTGGAGACAGCTACATTCTCTTTAAATAGGGCACCATCGAAATCCGTTGAGACGACACCATATGAGCTATGGTATGGCAAGAAGCCAAAGTTGTCATTTCTTAAAGTTTGGGGATGTGATGCTTATGTCAAAAAGCTTCAGCCTGAAAAGCTCGAACCCAAAGCGGAAAAACGCGTCTTCATAGGTTACCCAAAAGAGACAGTTGGGTATACCTTCAATCTCAGATCTGAGGGCAAAGTGTTTGTCGCTAAGAACGGAGGTTTTCTTGAGAAAGAGTTTCTCTCTAAAGAATTGAGTGGGAGGAAGATAGAGCTGGATGAGGTTGCGAAACCTCTGCTTCAACAAGATGGTGGCACAGGGCAGAAATAATTTTTTTTCGAGGCAACACCAGTTGAAGAGGAAGCTAATAATGATGACCATGAAGCTTCTGATCAACTTACCATCGTACCTCGCAGGTCAACAAGAGCACGTACTGCTTCGGAGTGGTACGAGAATCCTGTCTTGTCAATCATGTTGTTGGACAACAATGAGTAGGTCAAAACGACGTTCCTTAATGGGTTTCTTAAGGAAGAGTTGTATATGATGCAACCCGAAGGTTTTGTCGATCTAGAGAATGCTGACAAAGTGTGCAAGCTCCAGCGATCCATTTATGGACTGGTGCAAGCATCTCGGAGTTGGAATCAATGCTTTGATGAGGTGATCAAGGCGTTTGGGTTTATACAAGTTTTTGGAGAAGCTTGTATTTACAAGAAAGTGAGTGGGATCTCTATAGCATTTCTAATATTATATGTGGATGACATATTGCTGATTGGAAACAATGTAGAGTTTCTGGAAAGCGTAAAGGATTACTTGAATATAAGTTTTTCAATGAAGGACCTATGAGAAGTTGCTTACATATTGGGCATAAAAATCTATAGAGATAAGTCAAGGAGCCTAATAGCTCTTTCACAAAGCACATACCTTGATAAAGTTTTGAAGAAGTCCAAAATGGAACAATCCAAGAAGGGGTTCTTGCCTGTGTTACAAGGTATAAAGTTGAGTAAGACTGAATGTCCAGTAACTGTAGAAGATAGAGAAAAGATGAGTGTCGTCCCCTATGCTTCAGCCATAGGGTCTATCATGTATGCAATGCCGTGCACAAAACCGGATGTCAGCCTAGCCATAAGTATGGTAGGCAAGTTTCAAAGTGATCCAAGAGTGGAACACTGGGCGGCGGACAAGAATAATCTGAAGTACGTGAAAAGTACTAAGAAAATGTTTCTCGTTTATGTAGGTGACGAAGAGCTCGTCATAAAGGGTTACGTCGATGCAAGCTTTGACACTGATCTGGATGACTCTAAGTCTCAAACCAGATACATATTTATTCTTAACGGGGGTGCGGTAAGCTGGTGCAGTTCCAAGCAAAGCGTCGTAGCTGATTCTACATGCGAAGCGGAGTACATAGCTGCCTCAGAGGCGACTAAGGAGGGTGTCTGGATGAAGCAGTTCATGTTAGATCTTGGAATACTGCTAAGTGCACTTTACCCAATCAATCTGTTCTGTGACAACACTGGTGCCATTGCTCTAGCCAAGGAACCAAGGTTTCACAAGCGGACCAGACACATAAAGCGACGCTTCAATGCCATCCGCGATTACATCAAGGAGGAGGACATAAGTATTTGCAAAGTGCACACGGATTTGAATGTTGCATATCCGCTGACTAAACCTCTTTCACGAGAAAAGCATGATCAACACTAGAACTGTATGGGTGTTAGATTCATTATATTGTAAATCATATAGAGATGTGAAGCTATATTATTAACTCTAGTGTAAGTGGGAGACTATTGGAAATATGCCCTAGAGGCAATAATAAAATAGTTATTATTATATTTCCTGTTTCAAGATAATCGTTTATTATCCATGCTATAGTTGTATTAAATGGAAACATAAATGCATGTGTGGATATATAGACAAAACAATGTCCCTAGTGAGCCTCTAGTTGACTAGCCTGTTGGTCAAGGATGGTTAAGGTTTCCTAGCCTTAGACAAGTGTTGTCACTTGATGACGGGATCACATCATTAGGAGAATGATGTGATAGAAAAGACCCAAACTACAAACGTAGCATAGTATCGTGTCATTTTGTTGCTATTGTTTTCTGCATGTCAAGTATACACTCCTATGACCATGAGATCATGTAACTCAGTGACACCGGAAGAATGCCTTGTGTGTATCAAACGTCGCAACGTTATTAGGTGACTATAAAGGTACTCTACACGCATCTCTGAAGGTGTCCGTTGTCGGTGAATACTCACAACATATGCCATAGGTTGGCTAAAGTCGGTGAGAACCGAAGGGACAAAGGTGGGCGCTGGGAACGAGGTTGGTACACGCATGGGACGCACGATGTACCCAGGTTCAGGGCTCTCCGTAGAGATAATACCCCTAATCCTGCTGGTCTGTTTGATGTATGGGAACAGAGTACAATGTTGTTCCTGGAACTGTGTTGGGAGGAGGAAGAGGGGAGCAGCCGGCTCGTCTCTACCTCGCTCTTTGTTGGTTGGTGAGTGTGCATTGTTGAATGACTGGCAAGTGATCGCCCCCCTGCATGGGGGCGGCCGGGGGTTTTTTATAGAGGAACCCGCCGGCCTACAATATGGATAAAGGGTACATGCATGGGACCCGACTGGCTGCTTCGCCGGCTGGCCAGAGGCCCACAAGGGTCTCTTCTTGTCGATGAGGGGCCCGCCGGCTGCATGGTCTCGATTGCTGGTGGGACCCGCCGGCTGGCCAATGGGGCTCCCGCGTAAGGTTGATGCTGAGCACGCGCTGTACGTCGAGCGTCGCCCCGCGAGATTCTTCATGGGCAGGCAGTACGACCGCCTCCACTGTTCCCCACGCCGAGTGCAGTAATGGAGTGGGAGTGTGACGGTCCGACATCATGCTAGCACTACTAGGAAAAGGGCTATAGATGATATAGATACTAATGGCGCACCACACAAGCAGTGCGCCACTACTATATAGTAGTGGCGCACCATGTGAGGAGTGCCATTAGTGTGATGGACACTAATGGCGCACCACACACTCGGTGCGCCACTATTATATATATATATATATATATTTTTTTGCAAAACTACTAATGGCGCACCAGCAGCTCTTGCACCATTAGTAACCAGGGTTACTAATGGCGCATCTGTTAGTAGTGCGCCACTACTATAAATTTTTTTGGGGTTTTTTTTGCAAACCACTAATGGAGCACCACAGCTAGTGCGCCATTAGTGACCAGTGTTACTAATGGCGCATCTGTTGGTGGTGCGCCACTACTATATTTTTTTTTCAAGAACTACTAATGGCGCACTAGAGGTGGTGCGCCAATTAGTAACCATGGTTACTAATGGCGCATATGTAGGTGGTGCGCCACTACTATTTTTTTTTGCAAAACTACTAATGGCGCACCACCAGCTGGTGCGCCATTAGTAACCAGGGTTACTAATGGCGCATCTGTAGGTGGTGCGCCACTACTATAATTTTTTTTGCCCCACCCGCAGCCCAAACCCTAGCCCTCTTCCTCCCTCCCTCCCTCCCTCCCCCCTCTGCTGCGCCCACCGCCGGCCCTCTCCCTCGCTTCAGTTTCGGTCCACCTCCCCGCCCGCCGACGAGGTGACCTCGTCTCCCCCGCTCCCCGCCCCTGATTTGCAAGGCCAAAGCTAGAGGGGCAGGAGCGCCACCGCGAATCCCATCCCCATCCCCACACCGCTGCCGATCTCGCCTGCCTGTAGGACGCCAACCACACCTTGTTCCCTCCCTCGCACGCATGCACGCCCGTCCATCTGTCTGGCCCAGAGGAGCGGAGTGCGCGCGCTCTCCAAGAGGGACCTTGCAGGGGGCCCGATTTCGGCAGCCTTGGTGCGACGCGGGAGCTGGGAGGAGAGGCGAAGGGAATGGCGGGCGCACCAAGGAAGAAGATGGTGGGGCGGTACGAGGTGGGGTGGACCATCGGGCACGGGTCGTTCGGCAAGGTGAAGTTCGCCGTCGATGCCGACACGGGCGTCCCCGTCGCCATGAAGGTGCTCGACAAGGCCACCATCCTCAACTACCGCATGCTGCAACAGGTAGCAGCCCCTCCCTCTCCCTCCCTTGACCCATCCACCCTCAGTTCTTCCCACTAGCACGAATCCAAATCAAACTCCTCAGGTAGTCTATACTTTGTGTTGGGGTTCTTCAAAATTTTGTTCTACTGCTAATATTCCATCAAGAGGAATACCAATTCATTGTTTGATTTATTCTGAATGTGTTTTATCATACATGAGTAACTATGTTCACACACCTGCAGCTAGCTCATTGTTCCTAAAGTTAGAAATGGTGGCACTCTATCGTTAAATTGGATACTTGCATTCGGAATTGTCATTGGCGGTACAATATGTTGTGCTCTGCATCTATGATTACACAAAATAAGATTATAGTGTGAATTGCTCTCTGAGAAATGTTTTTTGTCTGGCATCAAACTTGCTGCCGTTTCAGGCATAAGCTAGATTTGATCAGGCTGGAGGCAAGATTCACCAGTTGCTTGTGGCTTAAAGGGGTGGTATGTGGCAAGATTTGATCAGAGTTGTAGCGCATAAATTACATCAAATCTTAGCTGAGTACTGTTAGGCATACCTGGGTGGAATATGCCTCTCGAACAATGCGCACCATATAGTAATGCTATTAGGAGCCTTCATCTGATCGATAAACTGTTAATAGGAGCACCTCAAACTTTTCTTTGGAGAAAATATGTCTATTTTTGTTCGATTTGAGTTCGTACTCCCCTGGCTGGGAACATTTATGACACAGTTTTGGAGAACTTTTAGAATAGGAACAGGTCGCCGTCGTATTCAACCAGAGTTCGAGATAATCACTTATTATGTACTAAAATGGATGCTATGTCAAATGACTTTTTCAGAAAGGTGGGGATTCATATGGCATCTCTCTCTTGCCTGCAGGTGCTCCCAGCGGCGTGGCGCGGGCCGTCTGATCGAGAAGTCTTGATCTTTTTTGTTCTTGTTGGCGCTGTTGCCTGGAGGGTGGTGGCAGCGGATATGGGTGTCGGAGGGGAGAAGTTGTAGCTGGGGACGGTGGGGGCGCTCGGCCTCTCTGTGGTGTCCTCCGTATCCACTGTCATCTGCAACAAGGCCCTCATGAGCTCCCTCGGCTTCACCTTTGGTGTGAGATCTAACTGTTTCTTGCTTCCCAGCTTCTTGATTAGTTATGTATGTTCTCATGCTTGGTTCTCTGTGACTTTGCTGGATCTATCTACCCATGTCCATTCGTGCTATGGTCTTCGGTTGTGCACGTGCACGGTTCAGATTATTAACAGATGATGCTCAGCTTATGTGGTAGCTTTGGCCAAGGAGTGCCAATTGAATTTGGTGTGTTTGATAGCTATTTATTGTGATTCGTCGCAGCATATTGTAGAAATCAGGAGACCATGAGTGTAAAATGATAAGAGTGACTACTTTCCTGGAGCTAGCGTACTTAGTGCGAAAGCTTCGATTATTTTTCGTAATGAATGAGGTTGTGTATCTACGCTTCAGAAAAAGATGAAGGTTGTGTACATGTCCTGGTTGCTTGCTGCTTCGGTAGCTTGACATATGGGAGTAGTATCTTTGTTTGTTTGTGCTGCCTGGAGTGTATGTACATGTGATGTTAAAAAACTTGTTAGCTTTGACTTTCATTTTTCTTTCTTATTTCTGAATGTTGCTTATTTCCTTGTGAATAGAATAGGGTGAGCTTTTGCTGAAGATTGAATGAGGGTGCCGAGCTCATTGACTCCGTCCTCGACGTCGTCTGCAAGGAGGCCGAGAACCGCGACTGCCTCGAAGGTCTCTGCTTTTTCCTCTTCTCCCTTTCCCTATTTCTTCTCATGTTCCTCTGTTCCGTTCATCCGTGCTCCACGTCGGTGGCGTGGATCTGGGCATAGGAGAAATGGTGGCTGACGGATCTGTGCGGGTGTAGGTTTCCAGGTGTGCCAATCGCTGGGCGGCGGCATGGGGTCCAACATGGGCGCGCTGCTCATCTCCAACATCCGGGAGGAGTACCCGGACTGCATGATGCTCACCTTCTCTGTCTTCCCCTACTGCCGCCTGCAGGCTCAGATCAGACAAGATAGTTTGTTGTTTGTTATTTTTTTGTTTTACAAGTATTAATCATCTGCGTAGCTCGCGACTGACAAGACGATGATACATCCGAGTGCATTTCCCTGTTTTGTTTCAGGATATGTTTTAGTAGGATTTTGCTTGTGTAACTAAGAGAAGCTCTTTTGTGCCTCGTGCAGTAGCTCGGAGAGGAAGAAGAAAGAAGAGGAGCTGCATGCTGGATGAATCTGGACCAACTCCAACCCAACCCCAGTACTTGTAGATGTTATACATACAATAGATGTTATATATTCAGTCATCCACTTCTGACTGTCCGCTCGAGCGGCTCGATGAGCTTAATTTGAGGGCAAAGAACACATGTTAAGATCTATCTATAACATCTCTCGCCACATCTTAGTTTCGATTTAGTGATGCAAAAATAAGTTTAATACTGTATTTAGCAACGCTGAAACTAGAATTGGTAAGTACGCCCTATCGTGGCACCTACATGCTCCTGGTCACCTGTATGCTCATCTAATTACAGTGGCGTTTGAAATAGTTTTGAAACTGATTAGATGGATGTGTGAAGTGTTTCTTCCTTGCTTATAAAGCTAGCCTATTGTATTGAAACTGATGTGTGAAGTGTTTCCTCCTTCAAGTGGCGTTCGGCGAATCAGCTACAGTCCGTGTGCTTCATTTCACCAAGTAAAATCAAATCACACGAATGGCGATTCAAAGTAAGAGCGGCGACTTCTGGCACACCTACATTGCAAACATTAGCAAACAAACACAATTGCCACAATGGGATAAGAACTGCTCTGAGTTTTCTAGGTGTTCATTAGTGAATAAATTGGTAAAGCGCTGCTGATGTATGATTGGACGGTTCTATTCACCTTGCTAGAGTTCCTTGGTAAAATTAACAATCTCAAACAAAATGCAAATTTTGACATTTAGATATGAGTTGTACTTTTTCTTCAGTCCACGAGAGTATTTATCTGCTCCCTTCAGCATGGGATAATTCTGGTGCAAAATTGTGTTGTGAGCAGTGATATTGCCTGATTGCTAATCTTCGAGATGGGTGACATGGATGATATGGAAGATTTTGAAGGCTTTGGTGATGAAAATGGTAAACATTTCCCTTGTTTCTACTGATTTTAATTTTGCATGTTATAGAGTGCTCTGATTTGCGAAGATACTTCTCATTTTTCTGTGTTCACTAGATAATGTAAAGAAACTTTACATTTTCTGAATTACGGGCCTTGAAATTCCATTCTGACTTGTTTAATTAAGTATGCGGTGTAGAAATATTTATTTGGACAAAATGGTTATTTGGCATAGTAGTGCCAACTGCAAATCTGACCTCCATACAAAATACAAAATGATTGCAGATGATGGAGATGAAGATGACATGGAAGAGCCAGTAACAAAGAAACCCAAGTGATCAGACTCTGATTCAAGTTCAAAGATTGGGCGGAAATCTTGGAAGGTTATCACAGAGGTAAATCGATTGTTCTCAGTATGATTTTTTTGACATGCGTATGAATATTCTTGATGCCATCATACACCATGTCGCCTATAAACATTGATAAAATCGAACACATCTTACTGTCTTGTCAGTTGTCACGTACGATTTGCTGTTCAACACATAAAGTAGTAGTGGCCTAGGGGGGATCAGTAATTATGCTTTTCTCTTTATGAAAGCTCTTTGGATGATTTCTTTATTGTAGAGGTTCTCCCAAAATATGCATTTGTTTCACAATGTTAGTTTTTCTTTCAAAGTGATTTCATCGTGCCGTACGCTAATTTGAACTAAGCAAAAATTCCTGCCGGAGCATAATTTGTTCCTCACCTTTCCGCAACAGGTGGAAGAATACGAGGACATGGGTAGCAGGCAAAGGACGCGAATGTTATTCTCCAGGCACGACTTCAGTAACATGCTTGGTGTTGATGCTATTTTACTTTAGATAATTTTGCCTATCTTTCTTGTGATGACAGCAACTCTCTTCTATGTGATGGTAGTTTAGATGATCGATATCGACTTGTAATGTGAAGACAAACTCGCTACTCGCGGTCTCGAGACTTGTAATGTTCTAACTTTGTTCGGTATTTTAAATTCAGAGACTAATATGATGAATTGTATTCGGAGACTAATCTTCTATTGTATTCGATAAATCTGCTGTTTATATGTTGTGCTCTCTATATTCTGTGCAGTAATATGTTTTGTAATCTGTGCAAATATCAGAAAAAATAAAATAAATACCTAATATCATACTAGAGGCGCATCACTCAGCACACTAGTGGCGCACTTCAAAAGCACACTAGTGCGCCATTAGTAAGCCAGAGCATATGGGTAAATATGGCCGTGGGAGGCATACTAATGGCGCACCATAAGCTATACTAATGGCGCACCAGGATATATACTAATGGTGCACCAGGATCTATAATAATGGCGCACCGGGATCTATACTAATGGCGCACCGGGATCTATACTAATGGCGCACTACTTGGTGCGCCATTAGTATACCAGATATTAATGGCGCACCATGAGCAATACTAATGGCGCACTGCCTGGTGCGCCATTAGTATACCAGATACTAATGGCGCACTTGTGGTGTGCCATTAGTAAAAAAATCTAATGGCGTGATGCTAGTGGCGCACCTATAGTGCGCCATTAGTAGCGAAAATAGGTGCGCCATTAGCCAGCCTTTTCCTAGTAGTGTAGGTGATCGATCAGAGCCGGGGTAGGTCAGCAGCGTGGCCGCCGACGCTCGACCTACCAGGCGCCCTGATCCAGTACCTTTGCTGACGCGTAGCTACCTTTAATCGTGAGGTCCTTTCCTGACCTACGATCTGATGTGACTGATGATCCTCGGCCGGCTAGCCTGCTTGGTCAGCCGGCTTGAGGGTGGCCGCCTCCTCCTTAGTCCGGCTGGCGGGACCAGGCCGGGTCTGAATGGGAGGCCGCCTGGATTCTAGCCGGCCGGGGTTGCCTCGCCGGCCAGAAAGGTGGCCGCCTTGTCTTCCAGCCAGCAGGTGAGGCCTAGCCGGCCAGAAGACTTGGGCCTTGAGAATCTCCGCGCCTTCATGTCCATTCGGCCGGAAATGAAGGAACAGGCTTGATGGGCCTACCCCGGGGTTATCCCCCCGACAGTAGTCCCTGAAGCTGGCGAGGTCTGCCGCCTGCTGGCGGGCAGCCTCACCGGATTGTTGATTTGTCTTGATATTTTGGCTATTGTTTGCGGCGAAGGACGCCGGCTTCGTAGCCGGGTAGCTTCGAAGTGACGCCTCGGTCCAGTCGTAACTGGCCTGCAGAAGGCCACGTGCGAGGCCCCGCCTGGCATAATGATGGCGATTACTGCTGACGGGACCGGGCCTGGGCCCTGGGTCCCGCCACAACGCCCCTCGGCCTCCGCGCGGGAGATCCTCTGCGGATTTACTCCGCGACGGTTGGGCTTAGGGGGGCTTTACCACCCGTAATACATGGAATTAATGGGGCCCGGCGTGCACCGGATCCCCTCCCCACGACGCCTCATGGGTGTTTAAATGGGACGCGAGGGTTTCGAGGAGGCCATTCGCCCCCTCTTCTCGCCCTGCTCCGTGCTTTCTTCCTCCTTGCGTCCTGAGAAGAAGAGCTCGCGCCCTTCGTCTCCTTCTTCTTCGTCGCCGAGACATCCGCCGACCGCTTCAAGCTCTCGCCACCCGCAACCATGGCCGGTGGATCTTCTTCGAAGAAGTCGTTGGCGCAGCAGGCGTCCTTGCAGGGGCCCTGGCTGGGCAGCGACATCGATGAAGGGCTCATCGATGCGCTCCGTCATCATCGATTGCTGCCCCCGGCCTCCCAAGTGTCAGTGCGCCTTCCTAGCTCCGAGACCTCTCCCGCACCTGTTGCGGGAGAGGTTGTGGTCTTCGTCGAGCACTTCTACCGGGGTTTCGGGCTCCCGACTAGCTCCTTTTTTGCCGAGCGGCTCCAGTTCTTCGGCCTGCAGCAGCATCATCTGGCGCCGAATGCCATACTGCAGTTGGCCGCCTTCGTGGTCCTGTGCGAGGGCTTCGTGGGGATCGAGCCTCGCGTCGATCTGCGGTGCAGCCTATTCTTCTTTAAGCAGCAATCCATCGCCATGGAGAAATCCGAGGTGGAGAAGCTCAAGGGGCCGCGCCCCATGACGCCGTGCGGGGCCGCGTTGGTGCATCACCGCCCGAAGTCCGGCTTCCACCAGATGCCTTTGCAAGACTCCATCAAGTATTGGCAGAAGGGGTTCTTCTACGTGAGGAGCACCGACCCGGCCCAGGACGCCCTCAACATGCCCCCGTTCGCCATCGCTCCTTCGACACGGCAGAACTGGGACGCGAAGACTCCCAAGCCGCATACTGAGGTGGCGCTTATCCGCGCCCACCTCGATATCTTAGGGAAGAGCAGCCTCCTCGGCCGTGACCTTCTCGCCACCATGGTGGTCCGCCGGATTCTGCGTCTGCAGAGGCGGCCGCATCTGGTCTGCCAGATGAGCGGCCGGCTTGATCCATGCCGGTTGTCCACCAAGAGGTTCACCCCGGGTGCTGTAGCGCGAAGGGTGAACCTGATATCCACCGCCCGCATGGATGAGGGCGGGGAATGGATATGGGGGATGTCCCCGTTCAACCGGGCTCATCCGCCTCCGATGGTATCCTTACTCCCTTCTTTTCTGTCGTTTTATCTTGAAGCCGGTGGCGTTTGCTGAGCCTGGTTGAAGTCCTTTGTTGTAGATGTTCAAGACCCTACAGGGGTCCCTCCGTCAGCCTGCTCCTGACGTGGAGGTGTCCGACGCCTCCGAGATGGAGGACGAGGATGCGATGGAGCCCCGCTCAGACTCCTTCGCAGGCTCGGAAGATCCCCTGGAGTCGGAAGGGACCGAGCCGTCTGGTGAGTACCCGCGGCACGCCATAGCAGACTGGACAGACGAGATGAGGAAGCCTCATTCTGTTCTGATGCAGCCTTCGAGGAAAGCTCCGACGAGGTGGAGGAGGTCACCAGCAGTCACAGCCCGATGCCGACGTTCCAGAAGATTCCCCTTCTATTCCGTTTTCGTCGTGTGTCTATTTTCTTTTGTCGCATCATCATCGCATCATGCGCATCATCTGCATTGCAGCCAGTTTTTCAAAAGTTGCATCCGTTGTTAGTTGCTGGTTCGCGTCGTTGTCCGTTCTGAGCCCGACCGCACATGCACTCGCCCGCGGCATTGTCAAAACCCTATTTTAAGAGTGTGTTGAAAAATTTCTCTGATCGAGGTGAAACTTGGCATGCGGTCGTAATTAGTTATAGCTAGGCCGCCTGTCGAATTTCGTCGTGATCGGAGTTTGTCTGGTACCCGAATGGTCGACCGTAGCGGCACCGTATTCGGTCTACCGTGGGACGGTTGTCGGTGTTTTACAAATCATTGCCGCGCCGCTCGTTTTCCCTCTCGTCTCCCGTAAACCACTCTTCACAGCCACGTACCCATTCCCGCATGCGGAATCGTCCGATTCCGACCGCACGGTTGGATCCGGAACGAAATTTCGCTAAACCTAGCCCCCCTTTTTGTCTATAAATAGACCCCCGTGTATTTTTTAGACAGCCCCACCCTCTCCACCTCGGGATCCGCGCCCTAACCCTAATCCCACCTCTCTCTCTCCTCCCACCAGCCCCACCCGCCGCGGGCCCACCGAGCCCAGATCGTGCCCGGCCAAGCCCATCCGTCGCCGCCGCAGTGCCCGAACCTCCTGCCCGCGTCGGCCGCCGCCTCGTGCAAGCCCTGGTGCCCCGCGCCGACCTGCTCCGCCGCCAGCACCTTAACGACGAGCTCGCCGCGCCTCCTGGCGCCTCCAGCCGCTGGCAGCGGCCACTTCCCCGTCATGTGCCGCCGGCCAGGGCCGCTCGAAGCCACGCCGTGCCTCCCTGCTTCCGCACCCCCCGCTCTCCGGCCACGATCCGGCCGGAACAGGGACCCCGCCGACCTGCCTCGCCCAGATCGGGACCCTACGGCTCGTTCCTGCGCCGCCCCTGCTCCATGCGTCGTGGCCGGAACGTCGAGGTGCGCCGCCATCGCCTGGGGCTTCGTCCCGTCGGGAGGCCAGCGCTCGATCCCCCTGGCATTGACTGCGCGTGGGCCTTCCCCAGCACCGTGGCCCACCAGCGCCAGCAGCTCCCCTCGCCCCAGCTCGGCCTCCTCCCGCGCGCCCGCGTGGCTCTGCTGGGCCTCTCCAACAGCCCCAGATCCGACCGAGCTTCGCCCCTCCGGCCTAGCTTGGCCTCCGCTCCAGATCCTTTTGGCCCAGGTAGAGCACCCCCAAGCCACTATTCCACGCCCATGCACTGCTTTGCTATTTTGCGTCCATGTTGTTCGGCCCATTAGATAATTAGGATTTTTTTCGAATTAGGAATATTCCAGAAATAGACATATATTAGAATCCCCGTATCTTTTAATCTTTATATTTCTAAGTCTGAGATCTGTTATATTTCTAAGTCTGAGATCTGTTATATTTTGTTGTTGTCTTGTCTTGCTTGTATCTTATGATATGTAGCTCTCTTGAGGTTGGTCCAATGGAGTAAGTTGTAGTCCTTGTGTTTCTCTAGCATGCTGTGAATTTTCATGCCATTTGGAGTCCTGTAGCTATTGGTTTTGCTGCTGTCAATATGCCTTCAGACCGAAAACTGCACTTTCATGAGGTGTTCTTTTCACTAAGTCTGAAATAGTGTGTGGGAAGCCATTTTGTGACTTCTTTTCCTAGTGTTCCTTGCTTCCATGCTAGTTGTTGTTAGTTGTTTGTAGTAGTGCTTCTTGCCCTCTTTCGTGTCATGCCTTGCTTGAGTTTATTTGAGTTGAGTAGCTCGTAGTTGTGGGGTGTAGAAGATGCTATGTGGCTGATTTTGGCAGATTGTAGTGATTTCTTGTTTTGCTCGTAGTTGTTGAACTGTAGCTCCGATTTGATCGTGTCCTACATGAAACTTGCTTAGAATCTTGTGTAGTTTCATTTTCTCTTGCTGGTTGTATTTTTTGAAGTGCTCGTGGCCGTCGTTGCACACATATTGCATTCATGCCATCATATCTTGATGTGCTTGTAACTTTTGATCCGTAGCTCCGTTGGAGAAGTTCTCTATGTGTAAATTGCTTGTAACGACGCGTAGAATCACGTGAACATATTTGTTTTGCTGTTTAACAACTAGTTTAATGTGTTAGTTCAGATCTGGACAGAATTGTAAATTAACATGTGAGGTTGTCTCGGAGGTGCTATAAGTCATTTCCGACCTCATTTAAAATGCCTAGATAGGTAGTTTAATCACGCTTCACCTCTTGCCATGTTTAACCACATTTAATATTGCTGTGTATCTAATCGGGATAGAACTAAATAAATAAATGTGGAGTTTCGTCAATATGCAACTCGTTGCATATTGAACTTCACTTAATGTGTAGTGTTTGTTTGTCGTGAATTGTCGTGCCGTGACTTGGTTGTATTCAGCTGCTCATGCATCATATGTGGGTTGCATTTTGTGTTGTGCATCGTGTGGTGAATATCTTGTGTTGATTTGTGTTTCCGGTTTCCTCCGTCTCGATAGAGTTCGGCAAGCGTGTCGGATTGTGAGGACCCGTTCGACTACATCGGTTCGTCTGCTTCACGGAGGCATTCTTCTTCCAAGCGGGATCTCAGGCAAGATGATCATTTCCCCAGATACCATTACTATCATTGCCATGCTAGTTTACCGTTCTACCGATTATGTCTCGTTGCCTACCACATGTTAAATATCAGCCTCTCAACAATGTTATGATAACCTTCAACCTGTTCGACCTAGCAAACCACTGATTGGCTATGTTACTGCTTGCTTAACCTTGTTGTAGCGTTGCTAGTTGCAGGTGTAGTTGCTTCCATGTGATAACATGGGTTCCTTGTTATATCACCATATAAAATGCTATTTAATTTAATGCACCTATATACTTGGTAAAAGGTGGAAGGCTCGGCCTTTCTAGCCTGGTGTTTTGTTCCACCTTTGCCCCCTTAGTTTCGGCTACCTGTGTTATGTTCCATAATTGAGCGCTCCTAACACGATCGGGGTTGTTATGGGGACCCCCTTGATAATTCGTTTTAGATTAAAGCTGGTCTGGCAAGGCCCAACATTGGTACTAGTTGCCCAACATAATAATTCTGTTAAATTGAAATGCATAGGGAGTTAGCGCTACCCGAGGAGTAATTTTACATAAATAGGGGGGCCAGTGCTGATGGTGTTGGTCCCAAAAGGACAGACTGCGGGGCCACCACGGGGCAACTCGAGGTTTGGTACCTGTAGGCTTTTCCATCCGTCGTGTCGTGAGAACGGGATACGCCTCTCCTATCGGGTTCGTCGACACGTCGGGCGGCCTTGCTGGATTAGTTTTACCTTTGACGAGATATCTTGTGCATCAGGATTCCGATGATGCTTTGGGTAATCTCAGAGTTGAGGTTTTCTACTAGGGATCCGACGAGATCGCGAGCTTCATGATTGAGGATTTCTATGCGGCTTGTGGTAATTTGTGATGGACTAGTTGGAGCACCCCTGCAGGGTTAAATCTTTTGGAAAGCCGTGCCCGTGGTTATGTGGCAACGTGGAAACTTTGTTTAACACTGGTTCTAGATAACTTGAAGTAACTTATTTAAAATATGTCAACTATGTGCATAACCGTGACTGTCTCTTTCATGAGTTCCTTTTCCGATCGAGGACACGGTGGGGTTATGTCTGACGTAGGTAGGTGTTCAGGATCATTCATTTGATCATCAGTAGTCATGTCCGTTATGCGTAGATCTTCCCCCTCTTATTTTCTTGTACTCGTAAGTTAGCCACCAAATATATGCTTAGCCGCTGATGCAACCTCACCACTTAACCATACCTCACCCATTAAGCTTTGCTAGTCTTGATACCTTTGGAAATGAGATTGCTGAGTCCCCTGTGGCTCACAGATTACTACAACACCAGTTGCAGGTACAAGTAAAGGTTACTCGACGCGAGCGCGTTGCTTGTTCATTTGGAGTTTCTTCTTCTTCGATCTAGGATGGGTTCCATGCCGGCAACCTGGGAAAGCAAGGATGTACGTCGTTCTTCTTTGGTCGTTTGTTTTCGTCCGTAGTCGGACCCTGCTCTTACTCTTGATGAATATGTAATGTACTGCTATGACTATGATGTTGCTTGTGGCGAGTGTAAGCCAAATCTATATATATCTCTTCTTTTCAGTACATGTACTTGTAACGATATCCATTCTTGCGACACGACGAGATGCGCTTCTATCCCTGACAAGGCCCTCGTGCCAAATTGAGGAGAGGGTCGCATCTTGGGCGTGACACCAGCCCACTACTGACGCACGGCCGGCGTCAAGGTGGTGGAGCGACCGCTGCTGTCGAGGCAGCCGGGAAGAAGGGCAAGGGTGACATAGCTTCCCGGTTGGCTTCTAAGCGACTGGCGCTGGGTCCCCCAGCTTGGCAGCGAGCAGACGGCGCCAAGAGGCGCCGTGGCGGTGGCCGGAGGAAGGTCCCGGTAGTTGCAGGGTATGGTTTCCTCCTCTTCTCCCTTCCATATCTTGAGATGAGCTTTGTTCCTGAGAAGCTTGGCTTGACAGGGAGGCGGAGGATGCGGATGAAGAGACCGCCTTCGCAGCGGAGCGGGCCGGCTGGGCAGCAGCTGATGCTGCCGAGAGGGAGCTCCAGATAGAATCCAAGTGCCGGTGGGACATGGCTGCAGGGAAGACCGCCGTGGGTCAGCCTCGCCCCAGCCGGGTCGAGAGACCGGCGGAGAAGCGTGCGCAGGCTAGACAGGACCCCTCCGCACATGCTCGTGTGGAGGAGCCAGCTAGCGAGGCCGCCTCCAGGCGGGCCCCGAGGACCGAAGGGGCCCAACCACCTGAGCCGGCAGCCCCAGAGCAGGTGGACCTGGAGACGATCCCGGTTTCTCCCCGGGCCGAAGCAGCTCCTGACGCGCCGGTGCTGGATCTGACCGCGCCGCACGCGGCCCCTGATGCCCCAGAGGCGACCATGGATGCGCCGGACACGGCCCATCCGCCTCCTGCGGAGGAGGTAGTGCCGGCTGGGACGGAGCCCTAGCCGGCCGTCGAGCGAGCACCAGGAGCCGGCGCCATCATCGTCCCCCAGCGGGGCCCTGTTGCGCGAAGGGCAGGTTGCCGGGATGGGAGCCGGCCCATGAAGTCATGGCGGGCTGGGAGCCGGCCCATGAAGTAATGGCCGGGCTGGGAGCTGGGAGTCTTTTGATTCCTGCTTGACTTCTCTTATCCGAAGCCATCAAGACATAAAGAACAAGACATAAGCCAATCAAAGGCCGGCTTGAATGAGCCAACTCGAGCCGGTCGTCGCTAGTATAGCCGGACCGTGCATGTATTCGACCTGACCTAGCGTCACATCGCGAACCAAGCGACCGGAGCCAGCCCGCAGGTTCGAGCGAAGGACCAGGAGTCAGCCGGTACACTATGTGCCCGTCTACAAGGATTGACCGTCCAAGCGGCTGGCGAGCCCCCGAGCTTGTTTAAAGCTGGCAAGGGGCCGCGCTGCGTAGCCTCCGAGCTTGATTAAGCCAGCAAGAGGTGGTACGCGGTGTAGCCCGTACACTGAGTGAAAACTCTTTAGCAAGAAGAAGCATGGAGCATGCTCTTTTTATCATATTTGTTGTTCCCGGCAGTCAGAGGCCGCCTTGAGTCTCGGCAATCAGAGGCCGTCTTGAGTCTTGAAGGAGATCGTATATACGATCGAGCCAGCCCGAGCCGATCGTCCCAAGTATAGCCGGACTATGCATGTATTCGACCTGACCTGGCGTCACTTCGCGAACCGAGCGACCGGAGCCACCCGCAGGTTCGAGCGAAGGACCAGGGATCAGCCGGTACACTATGTGCCCGACTATAAGGGTGGACCGTTCAGGCGGCTGACGAGCCCCCGAGCTTGTTTGGAGCTAGCAAGGGGCCGTGCTGCGTAGCCTCCGAGCCTTATTAAGCCGGCAAGAGGTGGTATGGCCCGTACACTGAGTGAAAACTCTTGACAAAAAGAAGCATGGAGCATGTTCTTTTTATTGCCTTTGTTGTTCCCTGAAGAGGGAGGAAGATACATGTGCATGCTTTTTTCCTTTGCTTGTCTTCTGTCTTTTAGCAATAGAACGGGCGAAGCAACGCCGCGTTCCATGGGCGCTCCGTTTCCTGGCCGGAGTAGTCCCTCTTGCGCTTCCTTGGCTTCTGGGCGTCAATGAGGTAGTAAGCGTTGTTGTGCAGCACCCTACTGATGATGAAGGGTCCCTCCCAGGGGGGTGAGAGCTTGTGCTGGCCGACAGTGCGCTGGATTCTTCCGAGGACCAAGTCTCCCTCCCTGAATGAGAGAGGCCTGATCTTTTTGGTGTGGTAGTATCTCAGCTTCTGTTGGTAGATGACCGTCCGGCTCAAAGCCAAGTCCCTTGCTTCTTCGAGGAGATCCACACCGTCTTCTCTGGCCTCCTTCGCCTCTATTTCTGTGTATAGGGTGACCCGAGGCGAGTCGAACTCGACATCCGTGGGGATAATAGCCTCGGACCCATATACCAGAAAGAATGGAGTGAAGCCGGTCGACCGGTTGGGCGTGGTGCGGAGCCTCCATAGTACAGCCGGCAGTTCTTCAATCTAGCAGCCGGCTGACCTGACCAGTGGTGCCACCAGTCTTGGCTTGATGCCGGCTAGGATCAGGCCATTGGCCCTCTCTGCTTGGACGTTTGACTGAGGGTGTGCCACTGAGGCCAAGTCGAGTCGGATGCCTACCTTGGAGCAGTAGAGTGCCAGGGCGCCCTTGGCGAAATTGGTGCCGTTGTCGGTGATGATGCTGTGGGGAACGCCATATCGGACAGAATTGTCTGTGATGAACCTGACAGCAGTGGGGCCGTCAAGCTTCTTGATAGGCCTGGCTTCGATCCACTTGGTAAACTTGTCGACGGCTACCAAAAGATGTGTCATCCCTCCGCGAGCCGTCTTGAAGGGCCCAACCATGTCCAGTCCTTAGACGGCGAATGGCCATGATAAGGGAATGGTTTTCAGTGTTGAAGGCGGCATATGGCTTTGTGCACTGAAGCGTTGGCAGCCTTCACATTTGTCCACCAGATCCAAAGCCTCCTCGAGGGCCGTGGGCCAGTAGTATCCATGGCGGAATGATTTGGCCACCAGGGTTCTGGAGGCGGCATGATGCCCACACTCCCCCTGGTGGATGTCTCTGAGGATCTCCTGCCCTTTTCTGATTCGACATAGCGTTGGAACACGCCGGTCATGCTGCACCGTACCAGTTCGCGTTTGATGATGGCGTAGGCGGCGGACCTGCGCTGGGTCTGTCTTGCCTCCGCCTCATTCTGAGGAAGTTCACCGCGAAGAAGGAAGGCCAGAATGGCTTGAGCCCATGATGGAGCCGACACAAGGGTCGCCTCAGCTTCGTCTTGACTGTTGGGGGCTTCTGCAGCCCCCGGGCTGGATGGCGTCTCCGGTGCTATTGCTGCAGCCAGCTCACCGTCTATCTCCATGACGTCCACCCACTGGGAGGATTCGAGCCCGGACAGAGCAGGGGTTGTCGTTGTTGCTTGTGCTGCTGTTGGAGTCGGTTGGACCAATGGGGACGGATTAGGAACCGAAGCCGGCGTAGTTGGTGGAGCCGACGGCCCTTGCACCGTAGACTTAGTTGGTGCCGCATTTGGAGCCGGTGCCGTCAGTGCAGCCGGCGTGGGGTCCACAGCCGGCATAACTGGCGGAGCCGGCTGCGCTTGTATCATAGAGTCGGCCGGTACAAAGATTGATGCTGACTCAGGAGACGGCTTGATAGACGGCCTGTGGAGTTGCTCGAGGGAGACGCCGGCTGGGATGGCCTGCCTCATGGAGCCGATCTTTGCCAGCGTATCGGCCGCCTCATTTTCTGCCCTGGGAATATGGTGGAACTCACAACCCTCGAAGGGGCCGCTGAGTTGCTGGATGAGGAAGCGGTAGCTTGCCATGTTGGCGTCCCTGGCGTCCCATTCGCCAGAGACCTGCTGCACCACCAAGTCTGAATCGCCGAAGCATATGAGCCGCCGGATGCCAATATCCTTGGCAAGCCGGAGGCCGTGAGCTAGTGCTTCGTACTCGGTGACGTTGTTGGAGACGGCAAAATGGATCTGGATAGCGTAAATGAGCTGGTCCCCTCTCGGAGACGTCAAGATGATGTCGGCTCCTAGTCCTGTCCGCATCTTCGAGCCGACAAAGTGCATCCGCCAATGCGTGGAGTCTAGAGGTGGTGGCTTGAACTGGGTCTCGGCCCAGTCGACTAAGAAGTCGGCCACCACCTGTGATTTGATGGCGGTGTGAGGCTCGTACCGAATATCATGGTCTGCCATGGCGATGGACCATTTGGCAATTCTGCCCGTGGCATCACGGTTGCCCATGATCACTGAGAGCGGAGCCGTGCTCACCACAGTGATGGCATGCTCTTGGAAGTATTGTTTTAATTTCTTTGCAGCAAGTTAAACACCATAACACATTTTCTGATAATGAGGGTAGTTCTGCTTAGAGGAGGACAAGACCTCGCTAAGGTAGTAGACATGGCGCTGTACTAGCAGGGCCTTAACTTCCTCTTTGCGCTGAACTACCAACAGTACGCTGACCACGCGAGTGGTCGCCGCGATATATATGAGTATGGGTTCCCTTTCAGATGGGGCTGCCAAGATTGGCAGGCTCGAGATTACCCGCTTGAGGTCGTGGAAGGCTTCGTCCGCCTGGTCATTCCACTAGAACTTCGTCGTCTTCTTCATGAGCTGGTAGAGTGGAAAGGCCTTCTCGCCAAGCCGGCTGACGAACCGGCTGAGGGAGGCCAAGCAGCCGGCGAACTTCTGGACGTCGAGGATCCGAGACGGCCGCACCATCCGCTCGATGGTGCTAATCTTCTCAGGGTTCGCTTCGATGCCGCGGGCGGATATGAAGAACCCCAAGAGTTTGCCGCCTAGGACCCCGAAGACGCACTTCTCAGGGTTGAGCTGGATCTTGTATTCGCACAGATTGGCGAATGTCTCCCGCAGGTCGTCGAGGAGGCTGAAGTGCTGCTTCGTCTTGACGACGACGTCATGCACATAGACGTGGATGTTTCTGCCAATCTGTGGCAGCAGGCACTGCTGCATGCAGCGTTGGAACGTTGCACCTGCGTTCTTCAGATCGAACGTCATGGTGGTGTAGCTGTAGGCCCCAAAGGGCGTGATGAAGGAGGTCTTCAGGCGATCAGCTGGATCCAGCTCGATTTGATGGTAGCCTGAATAAGCATCCAGAAATGACAGCAGTTCGCAGCCTGCAGTGGAGTCGATCACTTGATCTATCCTAGGCAACGCGAAAGGGTCTTTCGGACATGCCTTATTCAGGCTAGTGTAGTCGATGCACATTCGCCATGTGTTGTTCTTCTTCAGCACCAGGACTGGGTTCGCCAGCCAGTCCGGGTGGAAAACCTCCATAATGAAGCCGTCTGTAAGGAGCCGGGTGATCTCTTCTCCGATTTTGCGCCGCTTCCCCTCGGCGAAGCAGCGCAAAGGATGTTTCACCGGCTTTGCATCCGGTCGCACGTGAAGTTTGTGCTTGGCGTACTTCCTCGGAACACCCGACATGTCCTTGGGGGACCATGCAAAGATGTCCCGATTCTCACGGAGGAAGTCGACGAGCTCGCCTTCCTATTTGGGGCTGAGGTCAGCCCCGATGGTGATGCACTGCTTCAGGTTGGTAGGGTCGAGTGGAACCTGCTTGGTATCTTTAGCCAGCTTGAAAGAGCCCTCGCCGGCCGATTGGGACGGAGGAGAAGGAATCGCCGACTGCTCGGTAGCCTGGGCCACGAGCCGGTCGATCTGCCGCTTCTCCTCGGCAATCACCAAGGCGTCGGTGAGGCGGCTGCTATCTTGGGCGCACTCGAGCGACTTCTTGTAGTCACCAACAACAGTGATGATGCCCTTGGGACCCGACATCTTCATCTTCAGGTAGGCGTAGTGCGGAATAGCCATGAACTTGGCCAGAGCCGGTCTCCCCAGCAGCGCGTGGTACGGGCTACTGAGGTCCACTACCTCGAACCATATGGACTCTCGGCGGAAGTGGGCCTTGTCGCCGAAGAGGACGTCCAACTGGATCTTGCCAATGGGCGAGCATGACTGCCGAGGCACGATGCCATGGAAGACAGTGCTGGTTGGCAGGATGTCCGTCTCCTTGAGCCCGAGCTTGCAAAGAGTGTCGAGGTAGAGGATGTTGATGCTGCTGCCGCCATTGACCAGCACCCGGGAGAATCAGCAGGTGAGCCTCATGGAGGCGAAGGTGGGGTCGAGGACGAGTGCGTATGACCTCGGGTTGGGCATCACCGTAGGATGGTCCACCCGGCTCCATGTGATTGGTTTGTCAGACCAATGCATGTACTGGGGAACCGGGGGGACAGTGGCGTTTACCTCACGCCGTCTTTGGCGCAGGCTGTGTTTGTCGTCGCCTTCGCTGGTGAAGACGACGAACGCTCCGTCGTGATGAGGATAGTCATCAGGGTGAGGACCGTCATCGCGAGGCGGTGGCGGCAGAAGCGGAGCGTGATTGGGAGCCGGTGCACGGGGCGCCGCCTGCGCACCCTGAGGAGCCGGCAGGCCCTCCCCTTGCGACAGCCGGCGTGCGACGCTGCACTGTCGAAGGGTATGGGTAGACGGCGTCGCCCCAGAATGTATCTTGCAGGGGGCATCGAGCAGCTGCTCGAGAGACTGCTTGGGCAGCCAGTTGGGGTTGCCCTGATTGCGACGCTTTCGTGGAGGGCCGGCTTGAGAAGCCGACGCCTCGCCCTCCACATTGGCCACTAGCTTGTTGTTGGAGCGGGGATCCATCTGATCCGCCTTGCGCTTGTAGTTATTCTGGCCACCTCGGTTGTCCCCAGCCGGCTTGGGAGTAGCCGGCGTAGGCACAACCTTGTCCAAGGCGGTCACCTTGATGCGCATTGCGGAGTCGGCCATGGCGTAGTTTTCCGCCTTGGCCATGAGCACCACCAAAGAGGTGGGCTCGACGCACATGAGCTTGTGCTTGAGGAGGGTGCTGTCTCGGCATCCGTCGATGAAGTACTGGATGGCTTGTACCTCATGCACCCCCTTGCAGGAGTTGTGGAGCTCAGTCCATCGGGTGACGTAGTCGCGGAGGGGTTCCTCGGCCTTCTGGACGCACATGGACAGCTCGCGGAGCCAGCCAGGGCGCTTGTAGGTGCAGTGAAGTTGCGGACGAACACCTCCTCGAAGTCCACCCAGGAGTTGATGCTGCCGGCCGGGAGGCTATTAAGCCAGGTACAGGCCGACCTGGCAGCATGAGTGGCATGTAGCGAACCGCTACGGCGCTTGTTGCCCCTGGCGATGCCTATGGCCGTGGTGTAGTCGATCAGCCAGTTTTCTGGCTTGGCCGTGCCGTTTTATTTTGGTGTATCCTGGGGCAGGGTGAAACCTCGGGGGAACGGCTCCCCTCGGATCCGGGGGCCGAAGCAAGCCGGACCGACGGGTCCGTCTTCCTCCAGGAGGGCCGAATAGGCCAGGGTGATGATACGCCGGCGGGCGTCCCGCTCGTCCTGGGAGGCGGGGGCGCCAGCCCCGGTGGCGAGAGGGGAGGTGCCTCGGGAGCCAGAGGCGTGAGTTCTTCGCGGGGCAAGGTCCTCGTACTCCGAGTCACCCTCGTCGCCTCCGCGGCGTAAGCCCGAAGTGTGCTCACTCTGGTGCTGCGAGCGCCGGCCTTGGCTTCCATCACCCCTCGAGCCGGAAGGGCGATGCGAGGAAGATCCTTCGGCGTGGTGCTGGCCGCTAGGGTTGTAACGAGCCCCCGAGTTCGGTCCCGGGGACTCTGAATGAGCCTGGCCGGGGTCGAACCGAGTGTGCTGCTGGTTAGCGGCGTCAAGGAGATCCTTGACACACTTCTCCTGGAAGGCGCGCTCCTCGCCTTCCAGGCTTGCCATCTCCTCCATGGCCGCCTGCGCTGCCCGCATGTTGGCCGCAGGAGTCTCGTAGGTGGGAAGGTCCCCGCCTAGAACCTCGGCGACGAACCGTCCGCGGCTGCGGACCGATCCAAGCCGGCTGGGGGCCTCGGAAATCGGAGTAAGACCGTATGCGGAGTTATACTCACGATGTGTAGCCTCCAACCAACGTTTCGCTGAGGCCACGGCGATGCCCTCCTCCAAGATACGCTTGCAAGCCTCCTCAAGTGAGGCCCGAGCGTCTGCAGGATCAGCGGAAGCGGTGACCGGTGTCTTCACGCCGGCGATGGCGTCCCGAAGAGTATCAGCGGCGGCCGCAGCGGGCTCGCCGGCGCGTGCGGAGGCCTTGCCGGGAGCCGTGCTGGTGCCAGTGCCGATAACCATCACCTCCATGGCATTGGAGACTACAGCAACGTGGTATGGGGTGAAGAACTCCACCGACGGCGGAAGGCCGTCGAAGATGAGGACATTACTGGGGTAAACATCATGGGCAGGCATCTGAGCGATAGAGAGCCTGCTGAAGCTAGCGCAGAGCGCCTCAACATCGTAGTCCTCGCCGAAGTAGCGTGGGCCGTCGTTGAGGCGAAGGTCGCTGAAGAGAACGCTGAGGTTCTCCATAGTAGCGTCGACGACGCTAGGGAGCGCCTCGTCATCAGAATCTTCATCCGAATCCGCATGGTGGATGGGGACGTCGATCATCATGGGCGTCGCCTCGTCGAAAGCGAGCTCCACGAGCATGCAAACTGATCCGAACGTGATGCATCTAGTGGTGTAGGTGCGGGGCCCCGCCCAGCGCGTGAAGCCAGCTGATGCCGCGATCGGCCCCACGGTGGGCGCCAAATGTCGGTGAATACTCACAACATATGCCATAGGTAGGCTAAAGTCGGTGAGAACCGAAGGGACAAAGGTGGGCGCTGGGAACGAGGTTGGTACATGCATGGGACGCACGATGTACCCAGGTTCAGGGCTCTCCGTAGAGATAATACCCCTAATCCTGCTGGTGTGTTTGATGTATGGGAACAGAGTACAATGATGCGCCTGGAGCTGTGTTGGGAGGAGGAAGAGGGGAGCAGCCAACTCGTCTCTACCTCACTCTCTGTTG
This sequence comes from Hordeum vulgare subsp. vulgare, assembly GCF_904849725.1. Lineage (NCBI taxonomy): Eukaryota > Viridiplantae > Streptophyta > Magnoliopsida > Poales > Poaceae > Hordeum > Hordeum vulgare. The sequence goes on from NC_058523.1 coordinate 177,559,361, forward strand.
GTTGGTGAGTGTGTAGTGTTTAATGACTGGCAAGTGATCGCCCCCCCTGCATGGGGGGCGGCCGGGGGGTTTTATAGACGAACCCGCCGACCTACAATATGGATAAAGCGTACATGCGTGGGACCCAGTTGGTTGCTTTGTCGGCTGGCCAGGAGCTCACAAGTCTCATCTGGTCGATGAGGGGCCCGCCGGCTGCATGGTCTCGATTGCTGGTGGGACCCGCCGACTGGCCAACGGGGCTCCCGCATAAGGTTGACGCTGAGCATGCGCTGTACGTCGAGCGTCGCCCCGCGAGATTCTTCATGGGCAGGCAGTACGACTGCCTCCACTGTTCCCCACGCCGAATGCAGTTATGGAGTGGGAGTGTGACGGTCCGACATCATGCTAGGTGATGGATCAGAGCCGGGGTAGGTCAGCGGCGTGGCCGCCGACGCTCGACCTGCCGGGCGCCCTGATCCAGTACCTTTGCTGACGCGTAGCTACCTTTAATCGTGAGGTCCTTTCCTGACCTACGATCTGATGTGACTGGTGATCCTCGACCGGCTAGCCTGCTTGGTCAGCCGGCTTGAGGGTGGCCGCCTCCTCCTTAGTCCGGCTGGCAGGACCAGGCCGGGTCTGAATGGGAGACTGCCTGGATTCTAGCCGGTCGGGGTTGCCTGGCAGGCCAGAAAGGTGGCCGCCTCGTCTTCCAGCTGGCAGGTGATGCCTAGCCGGCCAGAAAACTTGGGCCTTGAGAATCTCCACGCCTTCATGTCCATTGGGCCGGAAATGAAGGAACATGCTTGATGGGCCTACCCCGGGGTTATCCCCCCGACATTCGTTGAGTTAGCATGTACCAGGACTGGGATTTGTCACTCCGTGTGACAGAGAGGTATCTCAGGGCCCACTCGGTAATACAACATCACAAACAAGCCTTGCAAGCAATGTGACTAAAGATTTAGCCACGAGATCTTGTATTACGGAACGAGTAAAGAGACTTGCAAGTAACGAGATTGAAATAGGTATGGTGATACCGACGGTCAAATCTCGGGCAAGTAACATACCGAAGGACAAAGGAAATGATATACAGGATTGTGTGAATCCTTGACATAGAGGTTCAACCGATAAGATCTTCGTAGAATATGTAGGATCCAATATGGACGTCCTGGTCCCGCTATTGGATATTGACCAGAGAGTGTCTCGGTCATGTCTACATAGTTCTCGAACCCGCAGGGTCTGCACACTTAAGGTTCGATGACGTTTTTGGTATAGTTGAATTATTGATGTTGGTAATCAATTTTGTCAGGAGTCCCGGATGAGATCCCGGACGTCACGAGTGTCTCCGAAATGGTTTGTAAACAAAGATTGATATATAGGATTGTTGCATTTGGCTTCCGGAAAGATTTCGGGCATTACCGGTAAAGTACCGGGAGTGACGAATGGGTTCCGGGGTTTTACCGGGAGGGGCCACCCACCCGAGAGAGAACCAAATAGGCCCATGGGTGGTGCACCGGCCCTTAGTGGTGTGGTGAGTCCAGCCCAATACGGCTATTTCAGCAAAAGCAATAATGAAGAAGCAAAAGGAAAAAAATACAAGGAGGTGGACAAGATAGGAAGGAGTCCTCCACCAAACCGAATTGGAGGAGGACTCCTCCCTCCTTGCCTCGACCGAAGGCTCCTCCTTGGAGTAGGAGGCAAGCCAACCACCCCTTGGTTCCTCCTATATATAGTGGAGTGTTTGAGGGTTTTCGCAACTCAAGCCTTTGTGCAACCCTCTCTCCGTCCACTACTTCGTGACACCTTGTAGCTACATCGGTACGACACGACGAAGCCCTGCCGGAGTAGCTCCACCATCATCACCGCCATGCCATTGTGCTGCCAGAGAATTCAGCTACCTCTTCGTCTTTCTTGCCGGATCAAGAAGACGGAGATCATCATCAATCTATACGTGTGCTGAACGTGGAGGTGCCGTCCGTTCGGTGCTAGATCGGGACGATCGTGGGACGGGGGTGTGTGGATGTGCCGTCCGTTCGGTACGCCATTATTTGGATCGCAAAGACGTTCCCCTACATCAACCACGTTTCTTAATGCTTCTCGCTTAGCGATCTACAAGGGTATGTGGATCAGATCTCCCTCTCGTAGATGATCAGCACCATGATATGTCTTCGTGTGCGTAGGAAATTTTTTGTTTCCAATGCAACGTTCCCAACATGGCGGCCTCCCTGAAACGTAGGACGAGAAGGCAGATGTTGTGGGCGTGTGCTCAGGTAAGGGAGGCCACCCTTGCTGCACTCGTGGGCGTTGATGGAGGGTGGAAGGGCGGGGGGCAGATTTGGGTGGGAACGCTGGCCGCCGGTATCTGCCGGTGAGGAAGATGGACGGATCCAGTCTCGGCGTTGAAGGATCTCCCGACTCAGGCGGCGACTTCCTCCAGTGACCGAGGCGTCCTCCTCATCTAGAGAAATATAGAGAGTAGGGTGTGAGGGAGAGAGGACACATAAGAAGAAAGGAAAAGGAGGAGGAGAAACTGAGCGACGTGGTCGCCGGCGGTGGCGACTTCGGTGACCGGCCGAGGCGCTGGGCGGCAAGCTTGTGTTTAGGCAGCGGTAGAGGGCGCCTTCGCGGCGACCAACAATCAGTTCATCCGAAAAAGAGAGGCTCCAACAGGACGGATTTAGCACTCGCTGTCTCCCCCAAGGTTGAGGAGGATGAATCTGACGACAACCACCGTCTCCCCTCTGTCACCCCTGCCAGAGAAATGGCACCACAAATTCCTCGGCGAAGTGGCTCGCCTCCCCACCGTCGCTTGGGATCCATACTCTCTCTGGACACCCACGTTGAGTCTTCCCCCCCTGAAACCTAACCATGGATGCCCAGCTAAGTATGCTAGAAGGTTTTTCCCTTTGTCACCATGGATAGCAGATAGTAAATGGGGTCAAGGGAAGTTGGTCAGGCTCGAGCAGCACATGTTTACCGTTGCTAGCTGTTGTCGGGAGAGGTATGTCGGTTTGATTTTTTAAAGACACCAAAGTGAAACAAGTCACTTGCGCCATTTCAATGATGCAAAGTTTTAGTGTCTCTGTCTAGGAAATTGTGTGCAGAGAAGCTTCCTCGATCTTACATGTTGAACCTATTTTTGCAGAACCAAATACTGACAATAAGAGATCGTATATGCTTAATTGCATGGTGACTTTGATCGAAATCTAATTACTATGGATGGTAAACAACAATTTTATGCATCATATCAGTCAAGATACAAAGGAAGAAGATTTGCCTCAAGGTGCGTCGGGTAGGCATGAACAGAGCTATCTGTAAGTTATAGAAAATGCATGGTTTCTTGTGCGCTCTTTTTACGCTAATCAATGGAGAAATATGCCAACTTATTTTTCCTTTTGTGATTGCCTTTTTTCTGGGTGGCTAATCTATAACTGCCGTGTAATAATCAGTTTCTCTTTTTTACATCAGCATGATTTAGTCGATGGAGTCCCGTTGCTAAAAGTCGTGAGAGGCAGTGCTATCGTTGGAAGTTTACTGTTCTAATCACAAGGATCTGGGAGTACATGAGTACATACTTTACTGAATTTTATAGCTCTATTTGTTGACACGCGAGTTGATTAATTTTGAGTTAAATCAAAGTTGTTATCCGGAAAATACTTACCTACTTAAAGAAGGTCATAATAGAAAAATGTTGGCATAGTTTTCAGGCATGCTAGCATTCAAATCTACTTCGTTCACGAGATGGCACATCAACATTTTGATGCGTGAAGTGATAGCTGGAGAACGAGGGTACCAAAATAAATTCATGGTCTCTTTGCTTAATTCTATGCTTCTCAAAATGCTTTATTTTATGCCCATAATATCATAGTATGAATTGTTCTATGAGCAGTTTGCTTTGTCAACCATCAGGGATAGTAATTCATTCATACATATAATATATGTTCCACATTTATGTCTGAAATAGTGGTATGTTTGGCTTTGGCAATTGGAAACCCCATGTGTGTAGTTTTTTCAGTTGATATAATTCGATCATGCTGAAGGCAAGATATACATCATGGTTGCTTCATGTAGCTTAAAGGGTTTTGGGCAGTGTTAAGAGGTCTTGAAGTAAGAAGAAGACATGCATCCATATTATACACAACTCGCTTCTGACTTCTCTAGTTCTTCAAGCCTTGGAGCTGTGAAACATCTATGCTAGGTGGCCATACTTCAGCCACCTTCATTTGATGAGGTACATTCAGATTGAGTTTGTTTATTAATTAATGGACGATTATATTCTCATTACAGTGCTGGATAATTTGATGAAAAAATATCTTCTCTTTGATTGTCAAGTTTCTAGAGTTCATTGCTATGAAACAAGGCATAGATTACCTTGTGGTATTGCGAGTAGAATGGCAGTTAAAAATATACGACAAGCAATATATTATTTCGAAGCTACATGGAAAGCAAAGTAAGCACATGTATCCCTCCTCTTTTCATATGCTGATGATATGCCACCGTAAGTATGGTCCATTTTGGAAGCCACAATGTGCCAGCATAGGACTGGTCAATGTACTGTGCGATCCTACTGCTACGTGAAAAATGATGCCGTGTTGCCAAAAGAAATCGTTCCACACAATTATTACATTGTGCTTTTCTTTTGAAATGTTTTCAAGTTCCAAGTGTAATGATATTATATTAATCACAAGAGCGTTTTTTTAAACTAAGAGCTATTTGGCTGCAATCGCCACGCGATTTTCATGCAGTACAAAATCACAGGAGACGGCGGTAGATCATGTCGACTTAGGCTACAATGTTGGTGCAAATCTGGCTACCGCTAAATCCTTTTTGGCGCAATTTTAATAAGTGATTACGAGTACTAAATTTTAAACTGATCTGTAGAGGTGCATATTTAACCCTTGTTATCGTTCTTGCTTATGAAGTGTCTATTCGTTTAGTGCAATACTATATTGATGCTGCTTTCCTTGTGTCAAAAGAATTACTATATTTTTGAGCTGCGGCCTACTCGATTTAACTGTTGAAATATTAGTTTCTTAACCTCTTGTGAGCTTATGTTTTGTTTGCATCTAATAATTAGGATGACCTCTTTCCTTCAGGTTTGTATGTCAAGATGAACTTGAGTGACGAGGATGATTCAGAAGATTATAACATGTTAATTCCTGCTCACCATACATTTGTTTCATATATATTAACACCTATAATAGCAGTAGCAACGCCTAATTATATGATATGTTATGTAATTGCTTGTGTAAATTAGGCACCCTTTTTGTGCCTCCTCCTTTGCATTATTCAGTATGCGATAGGTATTCAGTTTGCTACTCGAGTATTTGCCAGGAAGCTGGCATGCATGTTGATGTTTACCTAATTCCATTATTAGATTAACATGATTAATTAACCATACTTAGTTGGTTATTCTATTTTTGGAGCAAAATATAATTTGCAACCAATCATTTTTTTCATAAGATTTTGAAAACTTCTACATATCTTGAGAATACTGAATTTGATTTGTCAAAAATCAATCGAATACTGAATTCATGGGAAAGAGGATAAGCGTCAGAACCGGTGGGCTCTCGTACTAAAAAGGAGGTCCTGGATGACCTATGTGTGTGGGAGTAAGGAGTTATAAGTCATTATTATTTGATTAAGACCGCATGTTCTTTCAGTTGCAACGCACGAACATGTTTACTATTTCTTAAAATATAATTATTCTTACAAAATGTTAGAATTTTAATTAAAACATTAACTTTTATTAAAAATAATAAAATTTGCATGTCTAATCTTATCATCGATGTTTAGTAAAATTGGATATAAAAATGGTGCACAATGGCATATGAAGCAGATTATGCTTTTTTTGCCCGGTGCAACGCACGTGCATTTCTAAATACAACTCTGTTCATTACCGAGGGTGTAGAACAGTATATTCTTCACCCGAGATAATATTATGATCAATTTAAAAATAAATGACATTTAAAATACAAATAATTACATTTATATTGAACCATTATGTAAAATTTGACAAAAGAAAAACAAAAATATAGGTCACAAGATCAGAAAAAGTTGAATTTATTGTATTATTTGCACTATTTTTGTATGTTCGTAATTTTAGTGACATAAAATATTTTTACGTTGATTATATTTTCTTACAGGCTCTTTTTACGTATAAAATAAGAAACAAATTATGAAATGTAAAATTATGATGCATTAGTGTCAAAATAAAGGGGGGTGAAGAATAACTATTCCTCACTCAGGGTGACGAATAGCGCGACCCTTGACTATTCGTCACCCTCACTGAAGAATAGTTATTCTTCACCCCGCTCTATTTTCACATCAATGCGTCATAATTTTATGTTTCATATTTTTATTCTTATTTCATACATAAAAAGAGACATCCTGGGAGACATATAAACTATATATATATATATATATATATATATATATATATATAGGGACTGACTATTCGTCACCCTCGGTGAAGAATAACTATTCTTGACCCCCCCTCGGTTTTCCCATCAATGAACCGTAATTTTATGTTTCATAATTTTTTCTTATTTCATACGTAAAAAGAGATCGCAAGAAAATATATAGTCACCATAAAAAACTTTTTATGTCACCTAAAATTACAAACATACAAACATAGTGTAAATATACATGAAATGCGATTTTTCCTGGTCTTATGACCTATATTTTTCATTTTTACATCAAATTTTATGTAATGAATCAATATAAATCTAACTGATGGTATTCCAAATGTAACTTATTTATGAACCGGTCGTAAGATTACTATTGGAAAAGTTGCATGACAAACAAAAAAATTTCCTACGCACACAAAAACCTATAATGGTGATGTTCATCCACGAGAGGGAGATTTGATCCACATACCCTTGTAGATTGCTCAGCAGGAAGCGTTAAGAAACACGGTTGATGTAGTGGTTCAGCTTCGTGATTCAAATCACTATCGTCCCATGATCCGTTTCGATCTAGCGCCGAACGGACGTCACCTCCGCGTTCAGCACACGTACAGCTCGATGACGATCTCGGCCTTATTGATCCAGCAAGAGAGACGGAGAAGTAGATGAGTTCTCCGGCAGCATGACGACGCGCCGGTGTTGGTGATGATCTATTCCTGCAGGGCTCCGCCCAAGCTCCGCAGAAATCTAATCTAGAGGAAGAACTACGAGGTGTAGGTTTGAGTTGCACGCGGCAAAGTTGTATCTCAAAAGGCCCTAAACCTCTAGTATATATAGGAGGAGGCGAGAGGAAGCCTTGGGCATCCTTGGCGCACCAAAGGAAACCCTCCTTGGGTCGGCCGAAGTGGGAGGGAGGAGTCCTTCTACAATCCCACTTGGATTAGGACTCCTTCCTTATTTTCCCACCTCCTTTGGATTTTCCACTTTTTCCTCATGGGCTTTGCTTGGATGACTTTGTCAGCCAATTATACCTTATTGTACATCCAATAAACCCACAAGGACCCCTTGGGGCATGGTGGGCCCACGAAGTGGGCCCCCGGAACCCATTCGTCATTCCCGGTACACTGCCGACAATGCCCCAAAACTTTCCGGAATCCAAACACCAACTTCCTATATATCAATATTCATTTCCGGACCATTCGGGAAACCCTCGTGATGTCCGTGATCTCATCCGGGAATACGAACAACCTTCAGTCACCAACACATATAACTCAACTATACTAAAACACCATCAAACCTTAAGTGTGCAGACCCTGCGGGTTCGAAAACTATGTAGACATGACCCGAGACACTCCTTAGTCAATATCCAATAACGGAACCTGGATGCCCATATTGGATCCTACATATTCTACGAAGATCTTATCGGTTGAACCTCTGTGCCAAGGATCCATGTAATCCCGTATATCATTCCCTTTGTCCTTTGGTATGTTACTTGCCCGAGATTTGATCGTCGATATCCCTATACCTATTTCAATCTCGTTACTAGCAAATCTCTTTACTCATTCCGTAATACAAGATCCCGTGACTCACACTTGAGTCACATTGCTTGCAAGGCTTGTATGTGATATTGTATTACCGAGTGGGCCCCGAGATACCTCTCCGTCACACGGAGTGACAAATGCCAGTCTTGATCCATACTAACTCAACGGACACCTTCGGAGATACCTGTAGAGCACCTTTTTAGTCACCCAGTAATGTTGTGACGTTTCATACACACAAGGTATTCCTCCGGTGTCAGTGAGTTACATGATCTCATGGTCATAGGAATGAATACTTGACACGTAGAAAACAATAGAAACAAAATGACACGATCACATGCTACATTTATAATTTGGGTCTTGTCCATCACATGATTCTCTTAATGATGTGTTCCCGTTATCAAGTGACAACACTTGCCTATGGCCAGGAAACCTTGACCATCTTTGTTCAACGAACTAGTCAACTAGAGGCTCACTAGGGACAGTGTGTTGTCTATGTTTCCACACATGTATTTGAGTTTCCAATCAATACAATTCTAGCATGGGTAATAAACGATTATTATGAACAAGGAAATATAATAATAACTAATTTATTATTGCCTCTAGGGCATATTTCCAGCAGTCTCCAACTTGCACTAGAGTCAATAATCTAGTTCACATCACCATGTGATTTTAACGAATCCAACACCCATACAGCTCTGGGGTTTGATCACGTCTTGCTTGTGAGAGAGGTTTTAGTCAACGGTTCTGAACCTTTCAGATCCGTACGAGCTTTAAAAATCCTTATGTAATCTTATAGATGCTGCTACTACGTGCTATTCGGAAATATTCCAAATATCTACTCTACTATACGAATTCGTTTTACTCCTAAGAGTTATTCGGATTAGTGTTAAAGCTTGCATTGACGTAACCCTTTACGACGAACTCTTTAACCACCTCCATAATCGAGAAAAAAATAAATCCTTAGTCCATTAGTTACTAAGGATAACTTGGACCGCTGTTTTGTGATTCAATCCTAGATCACTCTCTGTACCTCTTAACAGACTTGTGGCAAGGCACACATCAGGTGCGGTACACAACATGGCATACTTGAGAGTCTATGGCTAAGGCACAGGGGACGACCTTCGTCCTTTCTCTTTCTTCTGCTGTGGTCGGGTTTTGAGTCTTACTCAAATTCACACCTTATGACACAACTAAGAACTCCTTCTTTGCTGATCTATTTTGAACTCCTTCAAAAACCTGTCAAGGCATGCATTTCATTGAAAGTTCTATTAAGCGTTTTGATCTATCTCTATAGATCTTGATGCTCAATGTTCAAATAGCTCTATCTAGGTTTTCCTTTGAAAAACTCCTTTCAAACAACCCTTTATGTTTTATAGAAATTCTACATAACTCCCGATCAACAATATGTCAACTACATATACTTATCAGAAATTCTATAGTGCTCCCACTCACTTCTTTGGAAATACAAGTTTCTCATAAACCTTGTATAAACCAATAAGCTTTTGATCATCTCATCAAAGCGTATATTCCAACTCCGAGATGCTTGCACCAGTCCATAGAAGGATCGCTGGAGCTTGCATACTTGTTAGTATCCTTAGGATTGACAAAACCTTCTGGTTGTATCACGTACAACCTTTCCTCAAGGAAACCGTCGACGAAACAATGTTTTTACATCCTATGTGCAATATTTCATAAATAATGCAACAACTACTAACCTAATTCCAACAGACTTTTAGCATCGCTACGATTGAGAAAGTCTCATCATAGTCAATTCTTTGAACTTTGTCGGAAACATCTTTGCGACAAGTCGATCTTTTCTTAATGGTGAGTTTTCACCATCATCGCGTGTCTTCCTTTTAAAGATCCATCTTTAATTAATAGTCCTACGATCATCAGGTAGTTCTTCCAAAGTCTACACTTTGTTTCATACATGGATCCTCTCTCGGATTTCATGGCCTCCAGCCATTTGTCGGAATCCGGGCCCACCATCGCTTCTTCATAGCTTGTAGGTTCATTGTTGTTGAACAACATGACCTCCAAGACAGTGTTATCGTACCACTCTGTAGTAGTACGCGACCTTGTCGACCTATGAGGTTTGTAGTAACTTGATCCGAAGCTCAATGATCACCATCATTAGTTTCCACTTCAATTGGTGTAGGGCTACAGGAACAACTTCCTGCGCCCTGCTAGACACTGGTTGAAGTGACGGTTCACTAACCTCATCAAGTTCCACCACCCTCCCACTCAATTCTTTCGAGAGAAATCTTTCCTCAAGAAAGGACCCGTTTTTAGAAACAAACACTCCGCTTCCGGATATGAGATAGGAGATGTACCCAACTGTTTTGGATATCCTATGAAGATGCATTTATCCGCTTTGGGTTCGAGCTTATCAGACTGAAACTTTTTCAGATAAGTGTCGCAGCCCCAAACGTTCAAGAAACGACAGCTCAGGTTTCTCCAAACCATAGTTCATACTGTGTCATCTCAACGGAAATATGTGGTGCCCTATTTGAAGATAATGATGTTGTCTCTAATGCATAACCCATAAACGATAGTGGTAATTTTGATAAGAGACATCACAGTATGCACCATATCAAATAGGGAACGGCTATGACGTATGGACAGATCAGGAACTGAAATAAGAAAAGCACGGACACGTACTGAGTTGTAACAGCAGTCGTGGGATTGGTGTTGACGTCATCACTGGCCATGTTGCCGAAGAGGTTGTTGACGTCGGGGAAAAAGTAGTCGTCCGGGAAGTGATTGTTGGTGTCTGTGGCGTACATGATGAAGAAGCCAGTAGTCGCGCTGAGTGCTCCCCAAAAACTTTATCGCCCATCTCCCATACAAGACTCAAAGAGACGGGGTTTCGGAGGCCTACTGTCCCGACCTACGGTGCACGCCGCAAGCCGGGATGGGGATGAACCTAGGAGTATCTCAGAGAATGCAACTCGAAGTTGTTCTCGTGTGTCTCTCTGAAGAGGAGAGACCTCTCTTTTATAGGCACAAGACAAGGAGGCCTTTCGTATACCAGTCGTGCGTGCCAAAAATTTAGTCACCTGCTCGGCTCATTCCTGCAACCCGCGGTGTGTCGTGGCGAGGCGGGCGGTGGAGGAGGAGGAGCGCGCCTGTATGTCTCTCTTATTCTCATGCTCATACATGTGTGGAAACAATCTCCCTTATAAGGAGGTCCAACTCCTACCAAACTAGCAATGTGGGACTAAACTTTAGTTCCACCTCTTGCCTTGCACGAATGGGTTAAGTGGGCCTCTAGGAATTATTAGGAATTTTGAAAATTGTGATTGGGATGGCCCATATAGATTAAATTCTAGCAAAGAGAAATGAGGAGAGCAGGGGGGTCAGAGAGGGAAGGGAGAGCGAGTGAAATTGGGGACGAGCGGCCACGGAGTCTCAATGGCGTGGTCCGACATGGGATGACATAGACAAGAGGCTACATAAAGCTCCATGGGAGGCGTCGGGCATGGCGGCCGCAGGGCTTCAAGTGGCACCATCGCTCACCTGAGATGGCGTTCATTGTGGAAGCCCAAGCTTTTGGAACGGAGAAAAATAACAGAGATGAGAGAGGGCATCGAAAGGTGAAGAAAACGGGAAACAAGGGGAAAGGGCGTCGGGGTCGGCCTGCAGGGCGCCGACGACGTGGGGCTCCAGCGCAAGTGGAGCTCGAGGGGGGCTGCTTGCTGACCGGCTTCGGGTGCCATAGGCATGAGGAAGAGCTCGAGCTCCTGACTATTGGGAATCTGCACGAGGAGGCATGTGTAGCATGGTACTCGAGGAGCTGGAGATCGAGCCTCCTCCTCGATTTGGATGTGGCCATGCGGATTGAATGGATCTGGTGAGAAAATGGAGGCCACGGGTTGGCTCGGTGCTGATTTCAAGGGGGGAGCGAGTGGCGGCGGCACGCGAGGGAGGGTGGGACAGCTCCCTAAAATCTAGGGTTGTTCATTATTTATAGGAGGTGAATTCGGTTGGGGGTATTTTGACCGATTCGAGTCGTTCGATCTTGAACGGACGTCTCCGGTCGCGGTGTTTGGTTAGATTGGGATAATGGGCTGTGGAGATGTAATGTCCCAGATGTAACATTGCCATATTTGGAAACCTTTCCATGTTTGGATCCGTGATGTCATGCTTGGTGTTATCATTTCATGTGGTCATGTGGCTTACTTTCATGTCTTCTCTCATGCATCATTTCATTCAATGCATCATGTCTTCTCCTGGTGTGGTGTTGTTGTTGATGGTGTTGTTGTGATGAGTGCATGTGTTATGTGATCATGATGTGGTGTTTGCAAGCTTGATTTTGAAACTATGTTAGTTTCAAACTAGATTTAAAAGACCCTTCCTCTCTAATCTTTTGAGCTCAAATTTACTTGCTTCAAACTTGATTTTAAAATGTAGTTCTTTTAGAGCCTTTTCTTGTGGTTGTGGTGATGTGACTAGGGTGTTTTAAGACCTTGCTTAAGTGGGGTTATATTCACAAAACAGATTAAAATAATTCTGTTTTGTAAATATTTTAGTGCTCCAAAAATCATCTTTCTATTTCATTTAATTGGGTCATAATTCCCTTATGACCAGGGACATTTTATTATTTTTTGCAAACCTCAATTTCCCTAGGAGTTTATTTCTTGCTGTGTTTGGTTTAAATGGAAAAACCCAAAGGGTTTTTTCCTTTCTTTCTTTCTCTGGCGCCAGCAGAGGGCCTTCTCCCTCCAGCACGCCCATCTCTATCTTTCTTTCACGCGGCAGCCCAACTTTCCCGTCCCTCTTCTTCCTGACACCGTCTCCTTCCTCTCTCCACTTTCCGTCAGGTTTAGAGAGTGAGAGATCGAGCGCGCCATTTTCTCACGAACGTCGAGGCCGTCCCATACGCCTATTCAATCCCCACCTCGATGTCTGGACCCTCTAGGGTTCCTCCTAGCCATTGCCACCTCTCTTCCCATCTCTCTCCCTCTCTCCTAGGTCAGGTAAGATCCAGTGTCAGTGAGTTTCAGAGTGCCGCCGCCGTCAATCCGCGTCCCTCTCGTCGGCGACAGCTTCTCCCCACGGTGTCCGAGGCGTCCGCGAGCACGGGTACCTCCCGCCATCCTGTTCCCGTAGCTATAGGGGTGGACCCCCCCTCTCTGGAGCTCCCTCCACGGCGACTCCATCGAGCCGGAGCAGAACGCCGTCGAGCTGCGCCTCTGCTTCCTCTTCTTCCTCTATGTCATAGCAGGTCGTCCCCGAGCACTCCAGGGTGAGAAGCTCGTCATCTCCTTCCTCTCCTCCTTGCGCGTAGAGTACCAGGGCCGTAGCGTCACCATGTGTGTCACCGTCGCCGTCGTGATGCTACGCACTGGTGCGCCGCCGTAGCTGGCCTCCTCCTGCTACGGTTGGCATGGGAATGAGTCCCTGGTGGTCCCCTCTTCCTCCCAGGAAGAGCCCGCTGCCCAATTTGATCTGTAGAGTCGCGGGCAACCTTCTCCTGTTCCAGCCGCCGTCCATTGGTAGGAATAGCAGAGGGGGATACCTAAGAGGGTTAGGCCCCCCTCTCTGTTAAGATCCGATTGTGTAGCGTAGTGGTAGGGGTGGTTTTATCGGGGTTGTGGTCGTGGGTTCGAGTCCCAGGGGGGCCCCTTTTGTTTTTGGGTGTTAGTTTAGCACAGTGGCTCGACATCAGTGCTTAACCTGCTTGCTTTCCCTTCCCTGTCGTAGTAGATGTGGCTAGCCCAGTGGTGTGATGTGTTGTTGCACCAGAGGGGGTCTTGGGTTCGAATCCTTGTGCCCCCTTATATTTTTTTGTTGTTTATAGATTATCTACATTAGACTTTGTCTTGGGCAGCAAGTTCTGGTGATTATACCACAAACCAGTAGGTTTTCTCCTTTTATTTTAGCTTGTGTGCATGTTAGTGTGTGGGCAAGTTCTTGCATGTGTGGGTGTAGTGGGTAGTGTTGTGTGTATGTGTGCATGAGGGCATTTGCACTAGTGTGTGTGCATGTGTGTATGTGTGTGTGGTGGTAGTGTTTGTGTGTGTGTGTGTCGCACATGCATGAGCAATTGTGCTCATGGTTGCATTAGTAAACATGGGGTTTCTTTTGAACCCCTAGGGTGTGTGGGTGATGTAGGTGGTAGTTTTTTGAGTGTGGATAAGCATGTCTGTAAGTGTGTGAGTGTTCAGATGAGTAGATGTGCACCTATGAGGGTGTGGGTGTGCATTTTGTTGCACAAGCATATGTGCAAGAGAGCAGCCCCTCTTGATGCACCCTTGGTGTATGTGTGTGTGAGTATATATTTGGGTGAGGTGTTCTTGCATGTGTGTGTGTGGGCATGAGTGCACCTATGCACTTGTGCATGAGGGCTAACCCCTCATGCTTGCCCATATGTTGATTGTGATGATGAAATCACCTTGTGTGTGGCATAGGTAGATATAGGGATGCCATGTATGTGTTCTTGACATGTGATAATGCTCTCTTATGCTTATGTTGATTTCTATGTAGTTTTTCGAGCTAGCCTTGTGCCTATTTGTTCCATGCAAGTACCCATGTATTTTATATGGATTTGGGGGTAGAATCATCCAAGGAATCCACTGGTGGAATCAGATTTCACTTTAGACCAACTTCATAAACTGTCATTTTTCTGTCTTGATGCTATGTTTAGAGCTTGGTGCCATGTGGTGTGTTGGGCCTATGAGGATGAATCCTTGATGTCGCAGTAGTGGGTGAACCCCTCTACAACATGGAGTCTTTGTTTTATACATAGGAGTTTGTATGTGCTAGTTGTGCCTTGTCAAAGTTGACATGTGGCTGAAATTGTCAGCTTTGTGAAAATCTGTGATTTTCACTAAGTGTGAGAAACTGCTGTAATTTTCTTCCCTTGTTGATGTGGTTGCACAAGCTCATGTGTTGGGAATCAGCCCATGCAACCAACTAAGGTTTATGAGCTTTTGGGTTTGTCTAGCTCCATGTTAAATTTCATGCACTTTCACTTCCTGTAGATATCATTTTGGAGGCTCTCAAAATGCTTCAGAGCATAAGCAACACGTGAAAATCTGAGATTTTCAACAAGTCCCAGAAATCTATTGTTTTTGTCCAAGTTTGTGTCCATAGATCTTCTGATGTGTGATGCCTTTGCAGTAGCTTCTTGCTCAGGCTTGTAGAGCTTTAGAATGGCTTTTGCCACATATCTTTTTTGGCACATTTGGGCGGTTGTAGGTGCTTTGAATGTAGTAGACAAACTTCTATGATGTTGTTTAGGGCAGATTGCATGTTTTAGTTGTTTTGAAGCTTGTGTGAGTATTGTTGGTGGTGTGGTGAGATTCTTTGCACCACCCCACCTATATTTGTTTGTTTGATCATGTGGCAACCTGGGAATACCAGAAGAGTGCCGTTGGATTGTGCTTGTGGTGGATTTGAACCGTAGGACTCCATATCTTGTTTCGTAGTTTCTGGTTGATCCATAGCTCCGTTCTCTACGTTCTTTATATGTTTTTTGCATCGTTTTCTCGTGATGCACCTGTTCATGCCATCTTCATGCATGTCAACATAGCTTAGTGTGAAGTTCTGTCGAGAAGTTTATCTTCTCTTCTCATGCATATGCAAGTGACTAGAATAGTGATGCATGCTCCATTCTCATCTCATGCATCATGTTGTTTTTGGCATCATGTTGTGTTGGTGTACATTGGCTGTTATTTTTTTATCTTGGGTAGCACCGGGATTGGAGAGCGAGTACGTGGATTCTGGAGAGTACGTGAAGGACGATCAAGAGCAGTTCCAAGCTAAAGAAATCACATGCAAGATGACCGTGACCTTGATACCGTATCTAGCTTTGTTATGCTTAGAATCACATTTCCTTCGATATATGCTCGCTGCCTACCACTTGATATAATTGCCTCCTGATATTGCCATGAAACCCAAACACCTTCCCTCCTAGCTAATGTTGTTTGGCTAAGTAGGCTTGCTCAACTTCTAATGATTAGCTTTGCTAGTTGCAGGTGCCAGCTGTCTCATGTGATAACATGAGTATTTTGATATTATTATGTTTAAATTGCTATTTAAATGACGGAAGGCCTAGCCTTTTGCCGGGTGATTTGTTCCGTTATTGCCGCCTTAGTTTCGGCTACCGGTGTATGATTCCATAACTGATCGCTCCTAACACGTTCGGGGTTGTTATGTGGACCCCCTTGATAAATCGTGTAGTCTTAAGACTTGTCCGACAGGACCCAACATTGGTTTTAATTTGCGAATCACCTAATAATAATTTGCATAGGGAATAGATACCCCGAGGATTTAATCAACAACCGGGCCAGTGCTCCTCATGAGCGTTGGTCCAAAGCTAGACCCACTTGCGGGGCCACCCGGGGCAACTCGGGGGATGTCTATCCGGCCACTGTACGTACTGCTCACCCGTCGTGTCCTGAGACTGAGATACGCGACTCTTATCGGGGTCGTCGACACGACGGGAGGTCCTACTAGATTTGTATTACCTTAGCGATGTATCTTGCGTATAGGAATCCCGGTGAAACTTTGGGTCTCCTCAAAGTTGAGGTTTTCCTCTAAGGAATCCGACGAGATCACGAGATTCATGATAGAGGATTACTTTGCGGCCCGTGACCGTTTGTGATGGACTAGTTGGAGCACCCCTGCAGGGTTTAATCTTTTGGAAAGCCGTGCCCGCGGTTATGTGGCAACATGGATAATTTGTTAACATCCAGTGATAGATAACTTGAACTAACTCTAATAAAGCTTCCAACTGTGTGCGTAACCGTGACTGTCTCTTTTGAAGACCTCTCTTCGATCGGGAACACGGTGGGGTTATGTTTGACGTAAGTAGGTGTTCAGGATCACTTAGTGATCACCTAGTCTTCGACCACTCACGTAGACCACTACATCAATAACTCTGATCTTCGTAAGTTAGCCACCATATATGCTTAGGATGCTGCAACCTAAACACTGAACCTTCCTCACCTAATAACTTGACTAGTTTCGGTACCAAGGTCATCCGATTGCTGAGTCCCCGTGGCTCACAGTTTACTACAACACCCCAAGAGGTACATGTACGCCTGACGCAGAAGATCCAGATGGCACGCAGCTGGCGTGGTAGTATGATAAGGAGAACGACCGTCTGTACGTGAACTACCCAGAGGACTGAGGCCGTGGTCATGATCGTGGGCCAGCATGCGGGATATCATAGTCTTTTCCTTGTTTTATGTAGCCCATAGCGGGACTACCTTGTCTGAATAGTTGTGTGGATGTAACCCTGATACAATACTATGTGAGATGGCAAATGTATGCCCAATTTGTCAATCTTTGTTTATGTATTCACTATGATTATCTCGCTTGTGAAATGCTTAGATGCGCCTCTTTCCCTTTTGGGGCATGGCCCCCAAAATAGGAAAGGGCCGCATCTTGGTTGTTATACGAGAGGGGTTGGGGTGAGATTAGGGGAGAATTTTGGTGGCCCGTGACATAGTTCAAAAAACCGAAAAAATGTCTCACGAATAAACCGATGACGGTGCCACTACGGTCGGCCGTTCGGGTATCAAATAGACTCTAATTGCGATGAAATTTGGCACGCAACCTACCTACACTATATTAAGACTGCACGCCAACTTTCGTATACACACTTTGGAAAACAATATTTAAATGATGTCATGGGCACGTGCGTGTGTGGTTGCTCTCGAAATGGTTAACGATAAAAACAGAGAGAACCGGCAACTACGAACGGATTCAAGTTTTGAAAAATGGAAGCAGCAAAGTGTCGATAAATTGCAGATGATGTGAATTATGTGATGATGAATGCGACAACCTATTAAATTACACGACGACAATGGAATAAAATGTGAATCTTCTGGAGCGTCGGTTCTGGGCCGTTACAATAAATGCGGCCTTAGGTGGCGAGCGGGGGTGTGTTCTCGGCAGGCTTCTGCCACCTATGAGCTGGCCACGGCTTGGGGTACGGACACGCCTGTGGACGGGTGTTAACAGGCTGCAACATGTCTTTCGGCGTGCAGCCACATAGCAAGCGAGAGCCACCTAGACATCTGGGAGCTCGACACCTCATCGGCAGGTGACTGGTGTAGTGATGAGGTGGAGCTGTGGCAGGTTTGCTCGCACTTGCCGAAGAGGCGTCTTGCCGGGTCTTTGTGATGATTCTTGTGCCTTCATCCCTGGCAGGTGCCAAGGGTTCTTGGCGCGTCTTGAGCTGTTGGTGTTGGTCCTGCCGGCGCAGATGGCAGTCTTGATGGCGTGGTAGCTTCCCCCGACAGATTTGGGCAGGTGGGTTGGTGGGTTGTAATCCGCACACAAGTTAGGGGAAATAAGCACCCATGTTTGTGTATGCCACAAAAGCCCCTGAGCCTGAGCCATAGGTGTCTCTCAGCATGCTGGTTTAGGCTCCCTTAATGCACAGACACGCATCGAGGAACCTTTACCCCTCCCAGGACCCCCGCGAAATCTGCGCTTTCCACATAGGTAGTGGGGAGGTTGTCGAACAGTAGCCATTAGGGAGTAAATAAAGGGGAACTACCGGTAAGCAAAACAACAGTTTCCTATAGTGGTAGCAAAGAGCCAGCCCCACCATGTGCCCCCATACATAAGGAAGGGTTCATGTGGAGGGGGCGCTGCTCATTCACATCTGCCTCTCCCCCCCATTCCCTCGTCCCTCCTCCAGCCAAGAAGCTGCCACCACTATTGCCATTCTCCCATGCACATTGCTGAACTTCTTCGCTGCTCAAGGGAGCTGGGGAAGAAGATGACTGACGTAAATGGGAAGCAGACAACATAGGCGAAGATGCATGCGGCTGATGAGAAGAGGAGAAGAATAGAGGAGGCAGAAAAGCGATGGCGGGGAGATATGGTTTTCTCCCCGTCGAATATGGACGCCAACACCTTGATCGCAAGGTACGCCTATATGTGGGGGAAAAAGATTAAGGGGCATGGTGAGCTCGTAGTTTTGCCAAAAGAAGACGCCATCAGATTTGTACTGTTTCTTGTGCGCATACTTCTTCTGTGGTCTCTCTCCCCCTTTTCTGATTTCTTCTACACCATGATGAAAACATACAGATTCCACCTCATGGTTTTCACACCCAATGCAACGGCGTGCATGGAGATCTTTGCCAACCTGTGCGAGAACTTCGTCGGAGACGCCCCCAACATGGACCTGTTCGGGCAGTTTTTCATCCCCCGGATAGAGGGAAAGAATCAACGCTCGGGGAACGTTAGCTGGATTCCCAGGGGAAAGAAAGAGGACTAGGGGTACCTCCGTAGCTAATACCGCGGGAAGTGGGAAGAGTGGAGGGGTGACTGGTGTTGGATCAAAGACACCAAAGCCCCCGCATTCTGTTCCGCATGAGATGCCTGTGTCTCGCGTGGCGACGACTCGAGCAGCTTGGGTCTTTCCAACAACAAGCTCCAGCCGACTCTGAACAGGATAACCTTCCTCAAAGTTACCGAGCTTACCATCAAGCACGTAGGGGCTGATTTCCTTCGGTGCCACATTGCCCCACTGCAGAAGAGGGACATGTTCGCATTGGAGCTCAATGGCCCTGCTGACTAGATGCGGTTGTATCCAGGCACTGTCAACAACCTGACGGTCTGTGGCCATGGTTGGCTGTGTGACCAGCTGTAAGTGACATGGGGCCATTCCATTCGCCGACAGGCGTCGTCCCCTTTAATATCAACACTACGAGGAACAAGATTCTTTAGTGGATGCCAGATTGCGATGCCTCCGGGGTCAAGCCAGAATGGGCCCTGCCTTCCCTGGAGCACCAGATGGCGTGGCTCTCCAGCTTGGGGAGAGAGCCACCAAGAAAGACGAGAACCTGATGGCTGCCACCAGGGACGCGAAGAGGGCTTATAGTGCCTCCCGAGTCACGGAGAACAAACGGGTTAGAGCTGCCAAGGGAGAGGCATCCGCGGGAGAGGAGGCGTCCGGAGGAAGCATCTTCTCGGGGGATGAAGACGAGAATCTTTACCCGAAAGGAGCTATCGGGTTGGAGCTTGCCGGGGCCAAAGTTCTTCTGGCTGAGGGCGAGGCGAAGATGGCAAGAGAAACCGTAGAGGAGTAAGAGGGGCTCGAAAAAGGCCCTCAAGCTCCAGAACCAGGGTGCCGCCTTCGCCTGTGTGTTGGCCACGAAGCGACGGCCCCTGTGCCTCTGCGGGTTCCCCTCAGGAGGGAGAAGACAACCACCAAGGGAAAGGATGCACGGCAGCAAGCTGTCGGTCCCCTCGCCACTCCCAAGCTGAGGTTTCCCCCGTCACGCGACGGAGGGTTATAGGGGCAGACCCCATCCCTCTATCAAGCCCAACTTCTCCGCTGAGCTCGCCCCTCGCTGCAGCCCCGACTCCGCTGTTGAACCCTGATCCACCAACTCTAAAGAGGGGCAGATCAACTCCACTGCCTGCAAGATACCAGCTGGGATCCATGCTCATGGCTTCAGAGTAAGTCCCTGGACCACCGGGGTCGTCAGAGTTCTCCTCCTCTCTTTCTTTTGATGCCTTGATTGATTTAGCGTGATCTTCCGCTTGACACGCATGAGGACGAGGAGCCCCTCGCACATAGGAAAAAATAGGCCAAATCTGCGGCACAACAGGATCCCGCGACACACACGGGCCTGGTGGCACACGCATGGGAGAACCGCGTGTCTAGCCCCCGGGCCAGCCTCCACCATGAGGTTCAGGCTCGATCCCCATCCCATGGCGGGAACTAAGAGAGGCATCCTCCTACCCCAACAGGGAGACGGGAGAGGTTCATCAGGGGGAGGTCCGCCAGGAGGGGCCTTCCCATCAAGACCTCTCTGCAGTCGTTGCCAATGGGAGGGATTCTTCGGCAAGGGCCTCCGACAATGAGCCTGCCCGCGCGGATGATGGTGTTAATGAAGAAGAGACGGACCGTCCCCCGGCAGTCAATCTCACCGGGGAAACAAGCATCCTTGCACAGTAGGCCCTGTCGGGTACCCCACTTGCTTGTGATTTTGTTCTTTTAGTTTCTCTTTTTCTTTCTCTTTTATTCAACTTCTTGACTCTTATCTTGCTGTCCACTGTCTTCGATCACAGCGTTGTCACCCGAAGAACCAGAGTTGTTGGAAGAGGTGGCTGGCGTCGGGAAGGCTGCTGCCGCGGAGGTGGAGAAGGTTGCTGTTGCAGAGGGCCACGGCTTGGTTGCCGGGGAGCTTCAGGGGTCCCTCGAAATAACAGCACCAAACCCCGGGAGCTCAACTGTCCCAAACTTGGTAATCCAGGGGAACCCCCCACCTTCAGTCCTTGGGTCCTTTTACTCCACAATATCCCTTGCCGTCATTGCTGCAACCCTCCTCGGACCAGCTGGCGATGGTCACCGCTTCATTGTGCCCCCAACTCAAGATCTATCCCTCCCAGCAAGCGTAAATATTGTCACAGGGATCGAGCAAGTGCTGGCACCGCTCTGTCGGAAGGTTGGAGGGGTGGATGACTCCACCGACAGCGCCAGGGATCTGGCGTTCTTGGAATCCATGGCTGATGGAATCAAGGACAGATAGAGGAGGTACCATATTAAGGAGCAGGCAACTAAGGAGCCAGGCGAGTAGGCCGTCCTTGTGAGCGAGCAGCTGAGGCGCAAAGGGGACGAACTGCATGAGTGGTACAACTAGCAGGTCCATTCCCTCAAGAGGCAGCATGAGACGTTATCCATGGCCAAGGAATACGTTGCAGCCTATGGGACTAGGCTAGCGGAGCGCAAGGCGCGTCTAGACGCCAAAGCGGCGGGAATCTACTCCCGGGAGGAGGCTCTCGGACTCTCCCTATGTAACATGGAAGAGGAGCTGGAGGGCCGCCTCTCGCAATGCACCAAGGAGCTAAGGGACATTCACGAAGCTGCTCTTGCTGCGCTGTCCTCAACTTCCGCCATCCAGCTCTAGAAGGTATCCGATGAGCTTGCAGCCAAGAGTGAATTGGAGGCCCGTCTGAGCACACTGATGGAGGAACTTGCTAGGAATGGCGAGGAGGCCAAGGCTCTTGAAGAAGAGGTGCGGAAAGTGCAAGACACATTGAAAGAGACGCACTCGCAACTTTCTTCCAAGACCCAAGATCTCGACACCGCCAACAACGCCATCTCCGGTTTGCAATCCAGACTTGTTTCGTTGGAGCAGAAAATCAAATCTGCACGTGTCCGAGAAGGGCTGTTGCAGAAGGATTTGACCAACACCCAGACTCTCAAAAAGGAGGTGGAAGACAAACTGCATAACCAGATTGAGCAGCATGACCTCTGGACCAGGAGCATGTTTGACATTGCGGAGCACCTCACCACCCAGCTTGTAAGCAGGAACATGAAGAGTTGGGCCTTCTTCGTTGGCCATCGCGAGGTCCCAAGCGTCAAGCTAACACTCTTCTTTGAGGGCTTGATCGTGGGGCTGAAGACGTATGAGGACGACAGGGTGGTCTGCTTCAGCGAGGAATCTCGAAAGCTGGCCCGAGACGCCCTCTTCATGGTCTTGAGCAACCTTGCCTTCTTCCATCTGGAGCTTGACTTCTCCGATGGTTTCAAGGAGCTGTCGCAAGGCGCTGATGCCTCTGACGTCGCGGACAAGGCGCGCTCTCTTGCCAACACAGTCCTTGTTGTCTTAAGGGTTCAAGGAGGCCGTCGGAGTTAGTTCCGATCCACTCCTCTTGTGTTCTGTCATCCTGTACTTAAGACGCAATATGTATCTTGTATCAGTCCATGCACAATTTTTTCTTTGCGTTGAACTAACATATGCATGCAACCGCGTGCTATTCCCCTTCTCCTTCCTTCTAGTATTTGTATGGATGTTCCTTTTGCATGCTCTGGTTACCCACCAACAACGTGCTATCGTGATTGCCTTGAGGAACGGGTCCTTAGCATTCTGCGGACGAAGACACGTTGCAGGTGAGTTTTCTCTCATCGGTGTTTGATGCTGCCGTGGGTTTTGTTTAGCAGGCTCGAAACAAAACAGGGGCGCAAGTAGGAAGACAACGAGGTCCTATCGCGCGGTATGTTCACCATACAAACAAACCTCAACCACGATGGGGAATATGCAAAATGAAACCCTTTTTAACGAAAAAATGGATGGGCGTGTGGACTTATGTTTCCTGAAGGCTTCTTCTTTATCTTGGCCCTCACCCGCCCACGTCCATCGTTCCCTCCTCCCTCCATCGGCGTTCCTCCTCTTCGTGCTCCCTAGTGTTTGCATGGCATACTTCTGAGGAGAAGAGAAGGACAGATGGGTAGGAAATGGAGGTGTTTGGGGGAAATGTTAGTTATAAGCATGCTTTGCGGCAAGAGCTTGCCGGGCCAAAGCAAGAATTCACAACTTAGCCGGAAGGGAAGGAATAGAAAATATGCTCGGTTGATCCTTCACTGCTAGAATCCAGTAATTTGGCATCAGCCAGTTCTTTGTCGTGTGCTGGCTGATGGTAAAGAACCTCTTTGCCGTCAGCTGACCTCAAGCAGACGGTAAATGGCTGACTGATGGCAAACAAACTATTTGCCATCGGCCAGTCCTTTGCCGTCTGCCAGCCGACGACAAAGATACCTAGGGCAGATGACAAAGAGGACAGATGGGTCCCACTAGACCTTGGGCTTGGCTAGGTCCAACGGATGGGCTCTTTGCCGTTCGCCTTGCCTTTGCCGTCCGCCGTGGGGCTCTTTGTCGTCCATGGGCAAACGACAAAGGGGACGTGCCTATAACGGCCGTTCCCCCGGCTCCTCGCTCCAGTACCCCCACTCCCCACTCTCTCTCCACCCGCGTGCGCGCCTCGATCTAGCACCACCGGCAGCCGACCACCCCTCTACCGCCCCCGATGCCGTTGCCTGCGCCGCCCCTCCCCTCACCCGCCCCCAGCGCCTCCCCCTCCCCTCACGGCTCCCGGGGCCGCCCCTCCTCTCACCAGCTACGGGCGCCGCCCCCTCCCCTCACCGTATCACGTCGCCACCCCCTCCCCTCACGGGCTCCTTGCGCAGCCCCCTCCCCTCACCGGCTCCTGATGTCTACTAGGCAACCTTCTCCTTGTAGACGTTGTTGGGCCTCCAAGTGCAGAGGTTTGTAGGATAGTAGCAATTTTCCCTCAAGTGGGTGACTTAAGGTTTATCAATTCGTGGGTGACGTAGGATGAAGATGGTCTCTCTCAAGAAACCCTGCAATGAAATAACAAAGAGTCTCTTGTGTCCCCAACACACCCAATACAATGGTAAGTTGTATAGGTGCACTAGTTCGGCGAAGAGATGGTGAAACAAGTGCAAAATGGATAGTATATATAGGTTTTTGTAATCTGAAATTAAAAAACAACAAGGTAACTAATAATAAAAGTGAGCACAAACGGTATTGCAATGAGTGGAAACAAGGCCTAGGTTTCATACTTTCACTAGTGAAGTTCTCTCAACAATGATAACATAATTGGATCATATAACTAGCCCTCAACATGCAACAAAGATTCACTCCAAAGTCACTAATAGCGGAGAACAAATGAAGAGATTATTGTCGGGTACGAAACCACCACAAAGTTATTCTTTCCGATCGATCTATTCAAGAGTCCGTAGTAAAATAACACGAAGCTATGCTTTCCGTTCGATCCATCATAGAGTTCGTACTAGAATAACACCTTAAGGAACACATAAACCAAGACCCTAATGTCACCTAGATACTCCATTGTCACCTCAAGTATCCATGTGCATGATTATACGATATGCATCACACAATCTCAGAATCATCTATTCAACCGACACATAGAACTTCAAAGAGTGCCCTAAAGTTTCTACCGGAGAGTCAAAACGTGTGCCAACCCATATGCATAGGTTCCCGATTTTACGAAACCTGCAAGTTGATCACCAAAACATACATCAAGTACTCACATGAATATGCCATTGTCACCACAGATAGACACGTGCAAGACATACATCAAGTGTTCTTGAAGACTCAATCCAATAAGATAACTTCCAAGGGGAAACTCAATTCATTACAAGAAGGGAGAGGGGGAAGAACATCATAAGATCCAACTATAGTTGCAAAGCCCGCGGTACATCAAGATCAAGACATCTCAAGAACACGAGAGAGAGAGAGATCAAACACATAGCTACTGGTACATACCCTCAGCCCCGAGGGAGAACTACTCCCTCCTCGTCATGGAGATCACCGGGATGATGAAGATGGCCACCGGCGATGGATTCCTCCTCTAGCAAGGTGCCGGAACGGGCTCCAGATTGGTTTTTGGTGGCTACAGAGGCTTGCGGTGGCGGAACTCCCGATCT
Source organism: Hordeum vulgare subsp. vulgare (assembly GCF_904849725.1). Classification (NCBI taxonomy): domain Eukaryota; kingdom Viridiplantae; phylum Streptophyta; class Magnoliopsida; order Poales; family Poaceae; genus Hordeum; species Hordeum vulgare. The sequence goes on from NC_058523.1 coordinate 177,584,512, forward strand.
AAGTTTTTTGGGGGGTTTCTGTATTTATAGGAATTTATGGCGGTGGAATTACGTCGGTTGGGCCCACGAGGAGGTCACAAGCCTGCTAGGCGCGGCCTAGGGGGGCGCCTCCTGGGCTTGTGACTCCCTCGTGGCTCTTCTGGCCTTCTTCCAAAGCTTCGGGGGTCTCTTTTGGTTCAAAAAATTCATCACGAAAGTTTTATTCCATTTGGACTCCGTTTGATATTCTTCTCTGAAAAAGGTAAAAAACACAGAAAAACAAAAACTGGCACTTAGCACTGAGTTAATAGGTTAGTCCCAAAAAAGATATAAAATAGCATATTCATGCATATAAAACATTGAAAGTTGACATGATAATATCATGGAACCATCAAAAATTATAGATACGTTGGAGACGTATCAATCATCCCCAAGCTTAACACCTGCTCGTCCTCGAGTAGGGAAGTGGTAAAGACCAAAATTTTGATGTGGAATGCTACCTAACATATTTTTCCTTTGTAACTTCTTTCTTGTGGCATGAATGTTCAGATCCGTAAGATTCAAAACAATAGTTTACTATTGACATGCAAAAAATAATACTTCAAGTATACTAGCAAAGTAATCATGAACTTTTGAAATACCAAGGCCAAAGAAAGTTATCCCTACAAAATCATATAGTCTCGCTATGCTCCATCATCCCCACACAATGAATTTAAATCATGCACAGCCCCGATATTGGCCAAGTAATTGTTTTTGCACTCTTACTTTCTCAAACTTTTTCAACTCTCACACAATAGATCAGCGTGAGCCATGGATATAGCACTATAGGTGGAATAGAGTGTGGTGTAGGTTGTGAGGCAAAAAGGAGGAGATGGTCGCATTGACTCGGCGTATCAATGGGCTGTGGAGATGCCCATCAATAGATATCAATGTGAATGAGTAGGGATTGCCATGCAACGGATGCACTAGAGCTATAAATGTATGTAAGCTAAAATAGAAAACTAGTGGGTGTGCACCCAACTTGCTTGCTCACGAAGACATAGAGGAAGCCGATCATTGGAATATACAAGCCAAGTTATAAAATGAAAATTCCCACTAGTATATGGAAGTTACAAAACTAGAGACTCTCATCATGAAGAACATGGTGCTATTTTGAAGCACAAGTGTGGAAAAAGATAGTAGCATTGTCCCTTCTCTCTTTTTCTCTCTTTTTTTTGTTTGGGCTCTTTGGCCTCTTTTTTTCATTTTTTTTATTTCCTCACATGGGACAAAGCTCTAATAATGGTGATCATCACACTTTTATTTACTTACAACTCAATACTTAGAACAATGATGACTCTATATGAAATGCCTCCGGTAGTGTACCGGGATGTGCAACGATCTAGCTTAGCGTATGTTGTTGAAACATCTCACTAGCTATCTTACGATCATGCAATGGAAATATTAAAGTGACGACACATGTCATGAGACAGAACAGTGGGAGTTGCATGGCGATATATCTCGGAATGGCTTTGAAAATGCCATAATAGGTAGGTATGGTGGCTGTTTTGAGGAAGGTATATGGTGGGTTTGTGCACCGGTGAAAGTTGCGCGGTACTAGAGAGGCTAGCAATGGTGGAAGGTAAAAGTGCATCTATACCATGGACTCACATTAGTCATGAAGAATTCATATACTTATTGCGAAAGTTTTTATTTGTAATCGAAACAAAGTGCTAAACGCATACTGCTAGGGGAAGGGTTGGTAGGTGTTAACCATCGTGCGATCCCGACTGCCACACAAAGGATGACAATCAATAAATCAATTATGCTCCGACTTCCTAACATAGCGGTTCACCATACATGCATGCTACGGGAATAACTAACCTCAACACAAGTATTTCTAGATTCGCGACACCCTACTAACATGACGCTAATATTACCATATCCATATCTCAAAACTAATTGTGAGGAATCAAACTTCTCTTACTAATCAATGCACTTGAATATGGAAGTTTTTATTATATCCTCTTTGGATGCCTATCATATTTAGGACTAATTTCACAGCACACGCCAATTACCAAGTTACTTAGAGAGAGCACTCTCAAAAAGATACAAGTGAAGATCGAGAGTTTTTATTTCTACAAAATATGACACCGCCGTGCTCTAAAAAGATTTAAGTGAAGCACTAGAAAAAAATTATCTAGCTCAAAAGATATAAGTGAAACACATGCGAGCTAAATTGCCTAACTCAAAAGATATAAGTGAAGCTCATTGAGTATTCTAGCAAATTCACGATGAGTGCATGTCCCTCTCAAAAAGGTGTGCAGGAAGGATGATTGTGACAAAACAAAAAGCAAAGACTCCTATAACACACGACACTCCAAGCAAAACACATATCATGTGGTGAATCAAAATATAGCTCCAAGTAACGTTACAGATGGATTGAAGATGAAAGAGGGGATGCCTTCTTGGGGCATCCCCAAGCTTAGTATCTTTGGTGTCCTTGAATATGTCTTTGGGGTGCCTTGGGCATCGCCAAGCTTAGGCTCTTTCCACTCCTTGTTCCATAGTCCATCAAAACTCTACCCAAAACTTGAAAACTTCACAACACAAAACTTAACGGAACTTCGTGAGATGGGTTAGTATGATACGAGCAAATCAATCACTTGGGTACTATCAAAATAAGACTCATAATTATTCTCACACAATGCCTAATGTATCTTACTATTTCCAATATTTATATTACTCAATATAATCTATGAAAACACCAAAACAAGCAAACTATGCATTAAAAATAGAATTTGTCAAAAACAGAACAGTCTGTAATGATCTGAATGCTAACCATACTTCTGCACTTCCAAAAATTCTGCAAAAAATCATGACAATTAAGGCAATTTGTATATCAATCAGCAGAAAAAAATAATCAACCTAAAATCACTCTCTGTGTAGAAATTAGAAATGATTTTGCAAGCGCAAAGTTCATGTCTTTTTCAGCATGATCAAACATCTATCACCCAAACTAATCATAAAGGCTTTACTTGGCAGTTTATTGAAACTAAGGCAATAAAACATGATTAATACAGTAGCTTAATCATGTGAACACAGAAAAACAGTAAGGATACATATTGGGTTGTCTCCCAACAAGCACTTTTGTTTAATACCTTTCAAGCTAGGCATGATGATTTCAATGATGCTCACATAAAAGATAATGATTGAAACATAATGGAAGCATCATGAAGCATATGACTAGAACATTTAAGCCTAACCCTCTTCCTATGCATAGGGATTTTTTGAACAAACAATTTATTGGGGCAAGAATCAACTAGCATAGGAAGGAAAAACAAGTATAGCTTCAAGATTTTAAACACATAGAGAGGAAACTTGATATTATTGCAATAAGTAGAAGCATATGATCCTCTCTCATAATAATTTTCAGTAGCATCATGAATGAATTCAACAATATAACCAACACCTAAATCATCCTTTTCATGATCTACAAGCATAGAAATTTTACTACTCTCCACAATAGCAAATTTATTCTCATGATTAATAGTGGGAGTATCGTAAAAGATTTGAGCACTACAAATTGTTTCCACATTAAAAGAGTGAGGTTCAGTGAAAGGATACTCAAGAGTATGGCAAGTTTTATCATCCCTCTTCTTTATAGCATAAGTATCATCACAAGAATCATCATAGATAGGGGGCATGCTTTCATCATAATAATTTTGATCATTCAAAGTGGGAGAACTAAAAAGATCATCTTCATCAAACATAGCATCCCCAAGCTTGTGGCTTTGCATATCATTAGCATCATGGGTATTCAAAGAATTCATACTAACAACATTGCAATCATGCTCATCATTCACATATATTATACCAAGAATTTTATTAATTCTTCTTTTAGCACTTGAGCACAATTTTCATTTCCATCATTTTCACGAAAGACATTAAAAAGATGAAGCAAATGAGGCAGCCTTAATTCCATTTTTTTGTAGTTTTCTTTTATAGACTAAACTAGTGATAAAACAAGAAACTAAAAGATCCGATTGCAAGATCTAAAGATATACCTTCAAGCGCATACCTCCCCAGCAACGGCGCCAGAAAAGAGCTTGATGTCTACTACACAACCTTCTCCTTGTAGACGTTGTTGGGCCTCCAAGTGCAGAGGTTTGTAGGACAGTAGCAATTTTCCCTCAAGTGGGTGACCTAAGGTTTATCGATCCGTGGGAGGCGTAGGATGAAGATGGTCTCTCTCAAGCAACCGTGCAACCAAATAACAAAGAGTCTCTTGTGTCCCCAACGCACCCAATACAATGGTAAGTTGTATAGGTGCACTAGTTCGGCGAAGAGATGGTGATACAAGTGCAAAATGGATAGTAGATATAAGTTTTTGTAATCTGAAATTACAAAAACAGCAAGGTAACTAATAATAAAAGTGATTACGAACGATATTGCAATGCATGGAAACAAGGCCTAGGGTTCATACTTTCACTAGTGAAGTTATCTCAACAATGATAACATAATTGGATCATATAACTAGCCCTCAACATGCAACAAAGAGTCACTCCAAAGTCACTAATAGTAGAGAACAAATGAAGAGATTATTGTCGGGTACGAAACCACCACAAATTCATTCCTTCTGATCGATCTATTCAATAATCCGTAGTAAAATAACACGAAGCTATTCTTTCCATTCGATCCATCATAGAGTTCATACTAGAATAACACTTTAGGATACACATCAACCAAGACACTAATGTCACCTAGATATTCCATTGTCACCTCAAGTATCCGTGGGTATGATTGTATCAGAATCATCTATTCAACCCACAAATAGAACTTCAAAGAGTGCCCCAAAGTTTCTACCGGAGAGTCACAACGTGTGCCAACCAATATGCATAGGTTCCCAATGTCACGAAACCCGCAAGTTGATCACCAAAACATACATCAAGTACTCACATGAATATCACATTGTCACCAGAGATAGACACGTGCAAGATATACATCAAGTGTTCTTAAAGACTCAATCCGATAAGATAACTTCAAAGGGGAAACTCAATTCATTACAAGCAGGGAGGGGGGGAAGAACATTATAAGATCCAACTGTAGTAGCAAAGCCCACGGTACATCGAGATCAAGACATCTCAAGAACACGAGAGAGAGAGATCAACCACATAGCTACTGGTACATACCCTCACCCCGAGGGAGAACTACTCCCACCTCATCATGGAGATCGCCGGGATGATGAAGATGGCCACCGAAGATGGATTCCCCCTCCGGCAGGGTGCCGGAACGGGCTCCAGATTGGTTTTTGGTGGCTACAGAGGCTTGCGGCGGCGGAACTCCCGATGTAGGTTTGCTTTTGGGGTTTCTGTATTTATAGGAATTTATGGCGGTGGAATTACGTCAGTTGGGCCCACGACGAGGTCACAAGCCTGCTAGGCGCGGCCTAGGGGGGGCGCCTCCTAGGATTTTGACTCCCTCATGGCTATTCTCGCCTTCTTCGAAAGCTTCAGGGGTCTCTTTTGGTTCAAAAAAAAATCATCGCGAAAGTTTTATCCCATTTGGACTCTGTTTGATATTCTTCTCTCAAAAAGGTCAAAAACACAGAAACAATAGAAACTGGCACTTGGCACCGAGTTAATAGGTTAGTCCCAAAAAAGATATAAAATAGAATATTCGCGCATATAAAACATCCAAAGTTGACATTATAATAGCATGGAACCATCAAAAATTATAGCTCGTTGGAGACGTATCAGCTCCCGTCGACGCCCCTCCCCTCACCGGCTCCCGTCGACACCCCCGCCCCTCACCGGCTCCCGGCACTGCTCCCTACCCTCACCCGCCCTCGGCGCGCTCCCCTCCCCTCACCGGCTCTCGTCGACACCCCCTCCCCTCACCGCCTCCCGGCGCCGCTCCCTACCCTCACCCGCCCCGGCGCGGCCCACTCCCCTCACCGGCTCCCAGCGCCGCCCCCTCTTCACGGTTATCCCCTCCTTCGGCCGCCCTGGCCGTCCCCAACTCCGGTGAGTGCCTCCGGTTAGTTTATTTTCTATTTTTTCTTTTAAATTAGATAGTTAGTTTTTCTGTTAAATTAGACAGTTAGTTTATTAGGTAGAAAAAATAGATAGAAAAGAAAAAAAAATAGATAGAATGGAAAAAACTGAGAAGAAAATAAGAGAAGAAAAAAACTAGAAGAAAAAAGAAGAAGAAGAAGAAGAAGAAGGAGAAGAAGAAGAAAGAGGAGAGGAGGAGAAAGAGAAAAGAATGAAGAAGAAGAAGAAGAGGAGGAGGAGGAGAAAGAAGAAGAAGAAGAAGAAGATCAAGAAGAAGAAGAAAGAAGAGGAAAAAGGAACCCCGACATCCCGGCACTGACCCTCGACCCCCGACCCCCGATGCCCGACGCCACTGACCCTCGATCCTCGACCCCCGACGCCATTGACCATCGACCCCCGACCCCGACGCCACTAACCCCCGACCCCCGAGCCCCCGACGCCCGACGCCACTGACCCTCGACCCCCGACGCCACTGACCCTCGAGCCCCGACGCCACTGACCCCCGACTCTCGACCCCCGGCCCCCGACCCCCGATCCTCGACGCCCGATGCCACCAACCCCCGACCCTCGACCCCCGACCCCCGACGCCACTGACCCCCGACCCCCGACTCCTGACGCCCGACGCCACCAACCCCCAACCCTCAACCCCCGACCCCGACGCCACTGACACCCGACCCCCGACCCCCGACCCCTGATGCCCGACGCCACTGACCCCGGATCCCCGACCCCCGACCACCGACGCCACTGACCCCCGACCCCCTACGCCCGACGCCACTGACCCTTGACTCCCAATGCCACTGAACCTCGACCCTTAGCCCCTGACCCCCGACGCCACTGACCCTCGACCCCCGACTCCCGACCCACTACCCCCGACCCCCGACGCCACTGACCCCCAACCCCCGACCCCCGACACCTATTCGACCTCTTGTTAAACGAAAAGACCGCCGACCCCCGACGCCACTGACCCTCGACACCTGGCGACACTAACACCCGACCACCGACGCCACTAACCACCGACCCCTGACGCCACTGACACCTGACACGGCCGACCCTCGACGGCACTGACTCCCGACGCCACTAAGCCCCGACCCCCGACACCTCTTCTGCCTCCTGTTGAACGAGAAGGTGCTTTTCAGCCTTCCAGAGGCCGACGGGGTCATAGTTTTGTAAATTATGAGTTAGGTCACATATTTTCCGATTATGTTAATTATAAAAACATCATATTTGTGTTGATCGGGTGAATTTCAATGTGCAGTTGTTCGACGACCTCCACGTGCGTTGGACGAGCTCCGCCCCTGCGTTTGTTGGTGAGCACAAATGACTTCTCCTCCTACCCCCTTAATTTGCTTTGTTCTGGTCTTCGTACCAATGAAACTTGCTAGCCATAGGTTTCTATAATCATGACTATGCGTGACCAGTATGCGTCTCCCATTCGAAAGGGCGACATCTATAAATATGCATGTCTTTGCATATTTATAACCGCCATCCTTTGGAATTGTCCAACGTTATCCATGGACAACCCGAGTATGTGTAGATTGGGTTCTCTTTCCCGTATGCTCTGCTCCAGATCTGAAGCGGAATTTCGTCAGTGCTTCCCTGTTGTTCTCCGGGTACACATCCTCTCTGCTTATTGCTGAGACGTGTATCAGGAGAACAACGAGGAGGTGCTGCCGAAATTCTGCGTTGGATCTCGTGCAGAGCATGGGAAAAAGAACCCAATCTACACATACTCGGGTGGGATTAGGATCTATCTTTACCTATTAGCGTGTAGGTTGCATGGACATAATAAAACTAACAAAGTTGATTAGCGGATGAATATAGATGATGAATTATATATTTATTTCTTGTGTGCCCATAGGTAGCTAGGCAAGATGAGTGATCGTGCTTGGATGTACACTGGTCACCCTAGTAAGAAATACACGACAATGAATGGTTAACAAAAACCAGGGGGTCTGTGAGAGTCGCATTTGCAAATGGCCAGCAAAAAACATGGTGCTCCTGTCCCAACTGCGACAACTGGAAAAAGCAGACATAGTTAGAAATGGGTAAACACCTGCAGAAGTGGGGTTTTACGCCTAATTATATGGTGTGGACTTTTCATGGTGAGTCTGACCAACGTGCCAGAGATGAGGTGATTCACCGTCGCACTGACGAGCATGGTACCAGGATCGAAGACATGGTGCATGACTTTGATGATGCTCGAGATTCGAACGATGAGATGGAGGAATCTGCAAAGGCCTTCTATGAAATGTTGGAGTCTTCAAAACGTCCTCTCCACAAGCACACTGAGCTTTGTCAGCTGGATGCCATCGCGCAAGTAGTGGCTCTGAAGGCTCAGTTAAACCTAGGCAGGGAATGCCACGATGCGATGATGATGATATTCGAACTCTTTCTACCCAAAGGCCATGTACTGCCTGCAAACTTGGACCAGTCAGAGAAAATCCTCCGTGTACTTAAGATGCCCTATGAGAAGATACATGCCTGTGAGAATGGATTTGCCTTATTTAGGCTTGAGTATGCGGCCTTGAACTATTGCCCCATTTGCAATTCTTCCAGGTATATTGTGGTAGACAACGGTAGGGTGAGAAGAATTAAACCAAAATCCCCATTAGTGTTCTTCGATATCTGCCAATCGTACCAAGAATTTAACGTCTTTTCATGGTCGAAGAGACGGCCACACAAATGATATGGCACAAATTGGGCAAAAGAACTGAACTAGATGCGGATGGGAACAATATGGTGGTACACACTTTAGATGGTTTTGCGTGGAAGTACTTCGACACATTACATAAGGATAAATTGGATGATCCAAGGCATCCTCGAGTTGCCATCAACATGGATGGGTTCAATGTGTATGGTATGACGGCAGCATAATACAATTGTTGGCCTGTATTTGTCATTTCACTCAATCTCCCACCCGGAGAGATTATGAAAAGAAAGAACATTTTCCTGACGTTGATAATTCCAGGGCCCAACTATCCGGGGAAGAATATGAATGTGTACATGCAACCACTTAAGGTTGAGTTTCAAGAAGCCTGGGATAATGGGATCAAGACATACGACGCTGCTACCAAAACAAATTCAAAATGCATGTGTGGTACATGTACTCGACGCATGATTATCCGGCGTTTGTTCTATTCGCTGGCAGGTGTGTGCATGGAAGGTTCCCATGCACCACATGCAAGGCAGCTCTTCAGTCCCGTTGGCTGCAGGCTGGTTGCAAGTTTTCTTGCTTCGACATGCATAGACAGTTCCTGGATCTTGACCATAAGTTCAGAAAAGACAAGAAGAATTTCATCAAAGGTAGAGTTGTCAAGAACACTGCACCAGCTGCATTCACAGGCCAACAAACCCTTGACCAGTTAAACACTCTCGAGCCTGATCCTTTGCGTCTAGGGTACTTCAAAGGGTATAATACGGAACACGCTCGGACTCAAAAGTCATGCTTATGGGATGTGCCTTACTACAAAGACCTCCTATGCCCACACAACATCGACGTGAATCACACTAAAAAGAATATTGTGGAGGCCATTTTTGGTACATTGTTCGGCATAGAGGGGAAGTCAAAGGATAATACTAAGGTGAGAATCGACCGGGAGGCTCTATGTGATAGACGGTTACAAAACTTGCGACAACGGAAAGCAAAGCAAAGCATAGAAAAGCCAAAGGCATGGTTCAATCTTGAAATGCCAGCTATGAGGGAAATGCTATTGTGGGTGAAAATGCGGGTGATGTTCCCCGGTGTGTATGCTGCGAATCTAAAGAGGGGAGCGAGTCTTGAGAAATTGAAAATATTTGGTCTCAAGAGTCATGATTGGTACATATGGATTGAGCGGGTAATGCCGGTGATGTTGCGTGGCTTTATCCCTGAGGCTGAATGACTAGTACTAGCAGAGCTGAGCTATTTCTTCCATTCTCTTTGTGCGAAAGAACTATCGCGTGGTGTGCTAGATGAAATAGAAGAGTTGGCGGCGGAGTTGATCTACAAATTAGAAAAGATCTTTCCATCGGGCTTCTTTAATCCAATGCGGCATTTGATTTTGCATCTCCCGACCGAGGCAAGATTGGGGCAGGGGGCGTTCAAAATCGATGGTGCTTCTCAACTGAGAGGATGCAGAAGCCGCTTTGAGCTAAATGTAAAAATAAACGTAGAATTGAAGCATCGATGGCCGAGGCATTCATTACTGAGGAGGCGCAAACTTCGTGACAACATACTACGTAGCCAAAAATCATCATTTGCATAACCAGAAGCCTTGGTACAATGATGGCGATCCTAAAAAAGGTCGATCCAACCTCAGCCTATTCAAAGGGAAGCTTGCAGCATCCTATGCTTCGAAAGGGAAATCATTGGATGTCGAAGAACGGCGTACCATTTCATTGTATATCTTCACCAACCTAACAGAAGTGCAGCCGTACATGGAGTAAGTTCTCGGTAAATTATTGTTCTGCAACTTCTAATTCCTTTGAACTTCTCTTATTCTCGGATATTCGATATAGTCAATTTGTCGCTGAATTCTCGGATGGAGCGGTCATCGAAAAGGATTCCATCGAAGAGTATGAGCTTCTTACAAAGCATGGAGGCGACTATCCCGGTTTCATCTCTTGGTTCAAACAAAGGGTAATTAATTACCACAAAATGGGCCATTTGATTTCTTGGTCTAATTTGCGGCTAATGCATCCATTATTTCATATTAAACTTGTAGGTTGATGCAGATTCTATGGACGCCGAGTTGAGACAAGTCGCTAATGGTTTTGACTATAAGGTCTGTTCATTTGACAAATACAACATCAACGGGTATCACTTTCGTACCTTTGGCAAAGAGCTATCTATGCCCGACCTAAAGACTACAAATTGTTCTGTCTCTGCTATCGGCGAAGGAGGTACCGAGTATTATGGAAGAGTTGAAGCAATTTATGAACTTCTATTCTATGGTGAAAACCCACCAACCGTCATAGCCTTCAAATGTTATTGGTTTGAGCCGAGGGAGACTAGAAGGACTCATGAACATATAGGACTAGTCAAAATAAACCAAAACACCCACTTAGATGTTCGAGATGTCTATATTACGGCTCAACAGGCGACACAAGTTTTCGATCTACCACGGGCCTACCAAACTGATCCAAATCTGAAAGGTTGGGATATCGTTTATGAAGTGCCGCCACGTTTTAGACCACCTACCCTCTATGAAGAGGATTACGAACCTCACATTAACCCAGACACATATGAAGGACAATTCTTCCAAGAAACATGTATGTCCAAGAAACGTTTCAAGAACCGCTCCATTTCACCCCAGAGCATTGAAGTAGACAGCGACAGTGAATCCATATTAACCCCTGAGCCCGAAGAGGAAGAGCCGAAAGAAGAAGAGGTTACTGCTGCGGATGACCTGTCACTTCTTGACCGATTACATAATGGTGGCCTTCCATATGTTCTTCCTGATAGTGATAATGATGCTGCATTTATTGATGATAGTGATGATCATGATGCATTTATTGACCCCAAAGCATATATAGACAATCACGATTGTTATTAGTTCATGTCAGGTATTCAACTATTACTATCTATACATATATAAATTTTGAGTTCATCTTAGGTATTCAATTTATTAGTCATGTTGGTATTTATGATGATGATACACTTAAATTATATACATTTTATTACTCACATTGGTATTTATATTGTACTAATTTTATTTACTCTTTGTCATGGCAGGTGTTGAAAGATGGCGGGAAAGGGTCGAAAGCACTCCATGGCTCCTTCTTCGTTGGCGGGTGGTGGGATGGGTACTTCCATTCCCCCCTCGCCTTTTCGGAGAGCGTTGCTCTCTACTATGCATGGAGTGGACGCTTCTTCGACTCTCGCGGCCCCCATGGGAGGAGGTCGACCACCCATGAAGCCGAGAGCTACTAAAGGTACACGTGGCCATGGGAGAGGTAGGGTGGCTGCCACGCCTTCCTCGCCACCACCGCAAGCTGATTCACCTGAGCACAGGACTGCTAGGGTGGATTCGTCTGAGGTGGAGGCTACACGGTCTCCGGTTCACGAGCCTCAGGTCGACGAGCCTTCGACCCATGAGACTCGTGTTCCAGAGGCTTCATTGTCGGGACCCCGATCCTAAGCCATAAGAATCCAGCCTGTAACACATCGCATCTCTTTGCGGTCTCACGCACGATTAACCCCACGGCTGCCACCTTACCTTGGCCGAGACCGTTTGCGCCTTTTGACTCACGTATGCATTTGTGTCGCTAGCATTCCAATGTCAAAGAACCCGGGTCGACATAACTAGTCATAAACTCAAGTGGCTCAAGTGTATAGAGACAGGCATACATAACCTAGCAAAGCAGGTGCCGGTCATCAGCGAGTGTAGATGAGTCGTAGCAAGCTACAAGGACTCCATTACACCACGTGACATTTCCCCGTAGGGACAGACACAACAACTAAGAAGGATACATGCCGGTCAACCAATGTGTCCGGAGCAGTAGCGAACTACTAAGGCTCGGTGGAAACACAAAGGGGCATTTCTCTGTATAGAGAGCTACTATCTAAGGGCATGGGACTAGGTGTCGAATCCCATACATATCATAGTGCATCACACGTACGCATGACATACTCAATATGCATAGATACAACAATGGCATCACAACATAACCATACAACAACACAACATTTTTTTGGAAGACTCGGAAGAGTCTTGCATAATATGTGCATACAGGTAGGGTCACACGACCCGACACTCAAGTCATACAAGCAGAGTCATACAAACCAAGCGGAAGCATAAAAGTTGTCTGAGTACACACAGTTGGAAGGAAAAGGCACAAAGCCCGACTATCTATAGATCCCTTTTGAAAGGGGCCAGGTCGTAGCTGGGACACCAGCTACTCGTCATCATCAATGTCTAGATAGTACCCACCTGTTGGCTCGTGGGTATCCTCTGCAACATTTATTAAGAAAACATGAGTACAAAAGTACTCAGCAAGACTTTAGAACAAATCTATCTACTCATGCACAAGTATCTATAAAGGGTTTGTGGTGTTTCATGCACCAAGCCAGCTTTGACTCTTGGCTAGACCAAACTACGATTTTAAATAGTTTTAAGAACTTTGATAAGTCGTACACGAGTCCACTACCACCACAACAATACACTATCATGAACTCCTTTCTGTCTCCCTACGGAATTGCCATACATGATACTCACACTCATCTTGATACTTTTATGAGTAGCCATTAAAGTTGTCTATGAACAACATATGTTTCCAAGTAGTCCATATCCGCGGACGCGGCTATTCGAATAGATCATAACCCTGCAGGGGTGTACTTATTCACACACGCTCTCGCCACTTATCGCCATGTGCACATCATGCACCTCGGCAACCTTCAAGCGGAAGCCCAGCGAGGGAGTCGGCCATGACCGTTAACCATGCTAATACCTAGTCTAGGTTTATCGCCTATTTGAGAGTGATCCCGCATAGAAGTCCGGCCGAGGTTTCCACCACGGCCCCAAACGATGTGCGCAGGGTTCCCAAGCCCACCATCCGGGTGCCACTTGGTACACCGTGCCACTACCTACCGCATCATAGCCAACCTCAAAGGTCAGCACTATGCACGGCCTCCAGCATGACTGTAAACACGAGAAACTACTTGCAACTCCTGGACCGAGTACTAGGCGATTAATAAGCCGAGAGGGTCAATTAAGTATCCCAACGTGTGGTAGTATCTAGTCTTGGATTACATACACGAAACTCAGTTCCTAAGGAAGGTTCCAATGAAACTACCCGCCATGTAGTCCTACATAGCCTTTCATCGGTACCTTTACCAGATCAGGTTCCACACTTATTCTTTGTCACTAGAACATATTCATCCATTCCTGTTCATCACCTAGATTAAACGGACCTGACACAACTCTAGGCATAGCAAGCATACCAGGAAAAGGCACATCATGGCTCAAACAACTACCTGGTATGCCAGGTTGCAAGGTTTGGCTATTTACTATGACAATGACAGGTCATGCAAAGGAATAGATTCAGCTACCGAAGTAAAGCATTTGAAATATTTTGTCCTAATGCAATAAGTGGGAGCAGGAACAAGAACATGGGGTTATATCGGGATGATCAAAAGGGTGCTTGCCTTTTTGCTTAGCAGTAGGATTAAATCCGTGAGTCGGATATTCGGACGTATCCGGAAGGGCAAAGCCTACCGAAAAAATAACGACAATCAATAACATTCATATGCAACAATATGATGCATGATCATGGCATGAAATGAAATGTAGCATGAGCTAGTGTGGCTATCAAACCTTTGGGATGATGCTGATTTGAATTCAAATTCAAATATTAGTTGAAATAGTATATTTGTCATATTCATTTAATTGATTTGACCTGATGCTATTTCATAACTTTGTTTGTCATGCATGAAAGTAGCACCATTGTGTTCATTGAAATTTTTTGAGCAATATGCATATATTATTTGTCCAATTTGGAGTTATAATCAATTTTTATGAATGTCCAAAGTTTTTCACTTATTCTGGAATTAATATAAAACAGAATTAGTATTACTGCATTAGCATGACATCAACAGGTCAATCTGGTCGTTGAAAGTCAAACCTGACCAGTGGGACCCACTGGTCAGTGACTTTGGCCTGATTTTCATTAAACTTTAAGTTAACTAGTTAGTTAACAGGGGTGGCCCACATGTCAGTGACTGTTTAGTAATTTAATTAACTAATTATTTTTATTAGCTTAAACATTAATTAGCCAGGGGCTGGCCCCACCTGTCATAGACCCAGGGGTCAAACCCACCAGCGTTGAGCCGTCGGTGGCTACAGGGACGGCAGAGGGCATCAGAAATGCACCTTCGGCGACCAAATGAGCGGCGGATGGCACCAAAGGAACGACCACTCATCCGCGCGTCCATTTTTGCAAGTCACAGGGGGTGAAACGACCGGAGATGACGCCGGCGACGAGCTTGGCGGCGATCGAAACTCGGGCCTCGTCGGGATCACTGCTACAGGGCTTAACACACGCGGGGCTGGGCTCCTACGGCACCTACTCGTCAAGTTGAAGCCGATGGTAGCCTCAGATCGACGAACCAATGACCGGAGCATCACCGATGACGAGCTCCCACGACGGATCTCGTCGGGCTCCGATGGAATCGGGGCCTAGAGCATGGGATCGAGGGGGAAAATGAGGGGAAAAGATTCCTGAGCTCACAAGGGATGCAGAGGCATCGAGAGTGGGCTCGGGGATGGCCTGGACAAGGTGAACGACGACGGCTGACGGGGGGATAACGCCGGGGTAGGCTCAACAAGCTTGCTCCTTTATCTCCGGCCCAAAAGGAATGACCAAGAACAATTTTACAAGGCCCAAGCCCTCTCACCGGCTAGGCGACACCTACCGGCTAGGGGGCGAGACGGCCAATTTTCTGGCCGGCCAGGCAGCACCTGCCGGCTAGAAGCAACATGGTTACCTCTTCCTGGCCGCCTAGGCCAAGCCAGCTGGCTAGGGATGAGGCGGCCGTGCCCAAGACAGCTAGTCAAGCAGGCTAGCCCGCCGGGGATCTCAAGTCACATCAGATCCTAGGTCATGACGAGACCCTACGATTAAAGGTGGCTACGCGTCAGCAAAGGTACTAGATCGGAGTGCATGACGGGTACCAGCGTCGGCGGCCATGCCGCTGACCTCCCCCAGCTCTGATCCATCACCCAACACAGTGTCGGCCGTCAAACTCCCACTCCATTACTTCACTCGGCGTACCGTCTGCCCATGATGAATCTCGCTGGACGATGCCGGACGTACCACATGTATCCTACGTCAACCTTACGCGAGAGCCTCATTGGCTAGCCAGCGGGTCCCACAGCCAGACGGGACTTCGCAGCCAACGGGCCCCTCAAGCGACAAGACAAGACCCCCGTGGGCCCCCTGGCTAGCCGACGAGGCTGCCAGCCGGGTCCCACTCATGTACCCTTTATCCATATGGTAGGCCGGTGGGTTCGTCTATAAAACCCACCGGCCCCCTCCATGCAGAGGGTCGGTCAACTGATCACACACATACACACACACCAACCAGATAGGAGAGGCAGAGATGAGCCGGCTGCTCCTTCTTCCTCCTCCGCAATACAGCTCCAGGAGCAACCTTGTAATCCCATCCATACATATCATACACGCCGGAAGGACTAAGGGTATTATATCTACGGAGAGACCTGAACCTGGGTACATCGTGCGTTCCGTGCTTGTACCAACCTCGCCCCGAGCGCCCTCCGTTGCCACTTCGGTTCCTACCTTCTTTAGCCTACCCATGGCTTATGTTGGGAGTATTCACCGACATTTGGCGCCCACCGTGGGGCCCATCGCGACATTAGCTGGCTTTACACGCTGGGCAGGGCCCCGCACCTACACCGCCTGATGCATCGTGTCCGGACCGATCTGCATGCCCGTGAAGCCTGCCTTCAATGAGGCAACACTGATGATGATCGACGTCCCAGTCCGCCATGCGGATTCGGACGAGGAGTCCGATGACGAGGCGCCTCCCAGCATCGTCGTCGCTGCTATGGAGAACCTCAGCGTTCTCTTTAGCGACCTGCGCCTCAACGATGGTCCTCGCTACTTTGGCAAGGACTTCGATGACGAGGTGTTGTGCGCCAGCTTCAATAGGCTCTCTATCGCTGAGACGCCTACGCACGACGTGTACCCTAGCAACTTACTCGTCTTCGACGGCCCTCCGCCGTTGGTGGGGTTCTTCACCCCATACCATGTTGCCACCGTCTCCAACATTGTGGAGGTGATGGTCATCAGCGCCGGCCCCAGCACGGTTCAGGGCAAAGCGTCAGCAGACGCTGCTGATCCTGCTGCTGTCACCGCTTGCACTCTTCAGGCTGTGCTTACCGGCCTGAAGACGCCCATCGCCACCTCCACAAACCCTAACGACGCACGAGCTTCGCTGGAGGAGGCTCGTAGGAAGATCTTGGAGGAGGGCATCGCCATCGCTTCGGCAAAACGCCGGATGGAGGCCACGCAGCGCGAGTATAACTCCGCATACGGACTCACTCCGGTTTCCGAGGCCCCTAGGTGGCTTGACTCGGTTCGTGGCCACGGCCGGGTCATTGCCGAGATTCTAGGCGGCAAGCAGCCCGGCTACGAGAGTCGTGCAGCCAACTTGCGGGCGGCCGAGGCGTCCATGGCAGAAATGCCAAGTTTGGAGGGCAAGGAGCGCGCCTTCCAGGAGAAGCGGGTCCAGGATCTCCTTGACGCCGCCCACGAGCAGCAGACACGGCCTGACCCTGGTCAAGCCCAATCAGAGTCTCTATGACCCAACCCCAGAGCGCACCGCAACCCAAGCAGTCATCAGCACGCTGAGGGATCTTCCTCGCATCGCACTTCCGGCCGGAAGGGCGAGGGAAGCCACGACAAGCGCTCCCAGCGCCAGAGCGAGCATACTCTGAGCCGGCGTCGTGGAGGTGACGAGAGCGACACGATGTATGAGGTTCCTCATCAGGGGAGGACCCATGCCACCGGTTTGCAAGGTACCCTTCCGATCGTGCCTCGGATCGGTGCCCGCGTTCCCCAGGGCGATCAAGACGCCCGCAGGCGTCTCAATGCCCTGGCCCAGTCATCCCTTCTGGAAGGAAGACGACCCCATCAGTCCGGCCTGCTTCGGCCCCCGGATCCGAGGGGAGCCGTTTCCCCGAGGCTTCACCTTGCCTCGGGATACTCCCAAGTACAACGGCACCGCCAAGCTAGAGGACTGGCCGATCGACTCCACCATCGCCGTTGGCATTGCGAGGGGCAACAAATGCATAGAAGTCCTCTACGTGCCACTCAAATTGGTCGACTCGGCTCGGACATGGCTTAACAGGCTTCCAGACGGCAGCGTCAACTCATGGGTGGACTTTGAGGAGGTGTTGGTCCGCAACTTCAGTGGCACCTACAAACGTCCTGGCTGGTCTCGCGAGCTGGCCATGTGCGTCCAGAGGACCGACGAACCCCTTCGTGACTACATCACTCGCTGGACAGAGCTTCGCAACTCCTGCGAGGGAGTGCATGAGGTACAGGCCATCCAGTACTTCATCGACGGTTGCCGAGAGGGAACTCTCCTCAAGCACAAGCTCATGTGCTCCGATCCCACCTCTCTGGCGGTGCTCATGGCCAAGGCGGACAAGTACGCCACGGCCGACTCCGTGACGCGAGTCAAGGTGAACGCCTCGGACAAGGCTGTCCCCACGCCGGCTACTCCTAAGCCGGCTGGAGATAATCGAGGCAGCCAGAACAACAAAAAGAGCAAGGCAGATGAGCTAGATTCGTGCTCCAACAACAAGTTGGTAGCCAGCATGAAGGATGAGGCGTCGGCTTCTCAAGTCGGCTCCCAACAAAAGCGGCCTAACAAGAGCAACTGGCTGCCCAGGCAGACTTTTGAGCAGATGCTTGATGCACCCTACAAAATACATTCTAGGGCACAACCTTCTACCCACACCCTTCGACAGTGTAGCTTTGCACGACGGTTGTCACAAGGGGAGGGCTTGTCGGCTGCCCCAGGTGCACAGGCTGCGCCTCAAGCCCCAGCTCCTTGTCTTGCTCCGGCTCCACCGCCGCCGCCTCATGACAACGGCCGCCTCCATGACGACTACCCCCATCAAGACGGAGCATTCGTCGTCTTTACCAGTGAAGGCGACGACAAGCATAGCTTGCGCCAGTGACAGCTTGAGGTGAATGCCACGGTCCCCCCGGTTCCCCAATACATGCATTGGTCTGAAAAGTCCATCACATGAGGCCGAGTCGACCATCCTGCAGTGATGCCCAACCCGGGCTCATATGCGCTCGTCCTCGACCCCACCTTCGCCTCCAAGAGGCTCACCTGCCGGTTCTCCCGGGTGTTGGTCAATGGCGGTAACAACATCAACATCCTCTACCTCAACACCCTCCTCAAACTTGGGCTCAAAGAGACGGACGTCTTGCCGACCAGCACTGTCTTCCACGGCATCGTGTCGGGGCAGTCTTGCTCGCCCATCGGCAAAATCCATCTAGACGTCCTCTTCGGTGACAAGGCTCACTTCCGCCACGAGTCCATATGGTTCGAGGTGGTGGACCTCAGCAGCCCGTATCACGCGCTGCTGGGCAAACCGGCTGTGGCCAAGTTCAGGGCCATCCCCCACTACGCCTACCTGAAGATGAAGATGCCGGGTCCAAAGGGCATCATCACCATTGCTGGCGACTACAAGTAGTCGCTCGAGTGTGCACAGGACATCAGCCGCCTGGCCGACGCCATGGTGATTGCTGAGGAGAGGAGACAGATTGACCGGCTCGTGGCTCAGGCTACCGAGAAGCCG
Source organism: Hordeum vulgare subsp. vulgare (assembly GCF_904849725.1). Classification (NCBI taxonomy): domain Eukaryota; kingdom Viridiplantae; phylum Streptophyta; class Magnoliopsida; order Poales; family Poaceae; genus Hordeum; species Hordeum vulgare. The sequence continues at coordinate 177,603,842 of NC_058523.1, forward strand.
GCGATCCCTTCTCCTCCGTCCCAGTCGGCCGGCGAAGGCTCCTTCAAGCCGCCTAAAGAAACCAAGCAAGTGCCACTCGACCCTGCAAACCCCAAGCAATGCGTCACCATCGGGGCTGGCCTCTTCTCCAAATAGGAAGGCGAGCTCGTCGACTTCCTCCGTGAGAATCGGGACATCTTTGCATGGTCCCCCAAAAACATGTCGGGTGTTCCGAGGAAGTACGCCGAGCACAAACTTCACATGCCACCGGATGCAAAGCCGGTAAAACAAGCTTTGCGTCGCTTCGTCGAGGGGAAGCGGCACACAATCGGAGAAGAGATTACCCGGCTCCTTGCAGCCGGCTTCATCATGGAGGTTTTCCACCCGGACTGGTTAGCTAATCTAGTCTTGGTGCTGAAGATAAACAACACATGGCGAATGTGTATCGACTACACAAGCCTAAATAAGGCCTGTCCGAAAGACCCTTTTGCGTTGCCGCGGATAGATCATGTGATCGACTCCACTGCCGGCAGGCTAGCATCAAATCAAGCTGGATCCAGCTGATCGCCTGAAGACCTCCTTCATCACGCCCTTCGGGGCCTACTTCTACACCACCATGACATTCGGTCTGAAGAACGCTGGTGCAACATTCCAACGCTGCATGCAGCAGTGCCTACTGCCATAGATCGGCAGAAACATCCACGGCTATGTGGATGACATTGTCGTCAAGACCAAGCAGCACTTTAGCCTCCTCGACGACCTGCGGGAGATGTTCGCCAACCTGCGCGAGTACAAGATCTGGCTCAACCCGGAGAAGTGCGTCTTTGGGGTTCCAGGCGGCGAGCTCTTGGGGTTCTTCATGTCCGCTCATGGCATCAAGGCGAACCCCGAGAAGATCGATACCATCAAGCGGATGGTGAAGCCGGCTCGAATCCTAGATGTCCAGAAGTTCGCCGGCTGCCTGGCGTCCCATAGCCGGTTCGCCAGCCGGCTCGGTGAGCAGGCCCTTCCACTCTACCAGCTCATGAAGAAGACGACGAAATTTGAGTGGAACGACCAGGCGGACGAAGCCTTCCGCGACCTCAAGCGGGTCATCTCGAGCCTGCAAATCTTGGCAGTGCCGGCTGAAAGGGAACCCATACTCATATACATTGCAGCGACCACTCGCGTGGTTAGTGTAGTGCTGGTACTTGAACGCAAGGAGGAGGGCAAGGTACCGTTACTGCAACGCCCTATCTACTACCTCAGCGAGGTCTTGGCCGCCTCCAAGCAAAACTATCCCCACTACCAAAAAATGTGTTATGGTGTTTACCTTGCTGCAAAGAAGTTGAAGCAATACTTCCAAGAGCATGCCATCACTGTGGTGAGCACCGCTCCACTTTCAGAAATCATGGGTAACCATGACGCGACTGGCAGGATCGCTAAGTGGTCCATCGCCACGGCGGATCACGATATCCTCTACGAGCCTCGCACTGCCATCAAGTCTCAGGTGGTGGCCGACTTCCTGGTCGAATGGGCTGAAACCCAGTTTGAGCCGCCACCTCCGGACTCCACTCATTGGCAGATGCACTTCGACGGCTCGAAGATGCGAACTGGTCTAGGAGCCGGCATCGTTTTGACGTCTCCAAAAGGAGACCGGCTCAAGTATGCTCTCTAGATTCACTTCGCCGCCTCCAACAATGTCGTCGAATACGAAGCACTCGCTCACGGTCTCCGGCTCGCCAAGTAGATTGGCATCCGGCGGCTCATCTGCTTCGGCGACTCAGACCTCGTGGTGCAGCAAGTTTCTGGCGAATGGGACGTCAGGGACGCCAACATGTCAAGCTACTGCTTCCTCATCCAGCAGCTCAGCGGCCCTTTCGAGGGTTGCGAGTTCCACCACGTTCCCAGGGCGGACAATGAGGCGGCCGGTACATTGGCTAAGATTGGCTCCATGAGACAGGCTATCCCTGCCGGCGTCTGATACGTCTCCATCGTATCTACTTTTCTGAACTCTTTTGCCCTTGTTTTGGACTCTAGTTTGCATGATTTGAATGGAACTAACCGAGACTGACGCGGTTTTCAGCAGAATTGCCATGGTGTTGTTTTTGTGCAGAAATAGAAGTTCTCGGAATGTCCTGAAAATTTACGGAGATTTTTCTAGAATAAAAGAAAAATACCTGCGCAAAGATCCACCGGAGGGGGCGTGCCAGTGGGCCACAAGCCCACAGGCCGCGGCCATCCCCTATGGTCGCGCCGTGCAGTCTTGTGGGGCCCACGTGGCACCACCGCCCCCAAACTCAGCTCTATATCTTCCGTCTCGCCCGGAAAAAAAAATCAGAGAGAAGGTTTCATCGCGTTTTGCGATACGGAGGCGCCGCCACATCTTGTTCTTCATGTGGAGGGCCGATCTGGAGTACGTTTCGGGCTCCGGAGAGGGGAAATCGTCGCCATCATCATCATCAACCTTTCTCCATCGACAATTCCATGATGCTCTCCATTGTTCGTGAGTAATCTCATCGTAGGCTTGCTGGACGGTGATGAGTTGGATGAGATCTATAATGTAATCGAGGTAGTTCTTGACGGGGATTGATCCCTAGTATCCACTATGTTCTAGATTGATGTTGCTACTAGTTGGCTATACTCAATGCTTGTCACTAGGGCCCGAGTGCCATGATTTCAGATCTGAACCTATTATGTTGTCGCCAATATATGTGTGTTTTAGATCCTATCTTGCAAGTTGTAGTCACCTACTAGTTGTTATGACCCGGCAACCCTGGAGTGACAATAGACGGAACCACTCCCAGAGATGACCATAGTATGAGGAGTTCATGCATTCACCGCATGTTAATGCGTTGGTCCGGTTCTTTATTAAAAGGAGAACCTTAATATCCCGTAGTTTCCATTAGGACCTTGCTGCCACGGGAGGGATTGATAATAGACGTCATGCAAGTTCTTTTCCCTAAGCACGTATGACTACATACGGAATACATCCCTACATTAGATTGATGAACGAGAGCTAGTTACTTATCTCTCCGTGTTATAGCTGTTACATGATGAATCACATCCGTCATACTCATCCATCACTGATCCAGTGCCTACGAGTCTTTTACTACTGGTTCTTGCTACGTTACTTTGTCTTGGCTTGTCCCTTGCTATAAAAGGGATTGGGCCACTTTGCTGCTGTTGTCACTACTACTGTTACTTGTTACTTTGCTGCTGCTGCTACTGCTGTTCCTTGCTACTTCGCTGTTACTTGTTGCAAGACATTTCTGGAGCCATAGCCGGGGAAGCATTCTTCTCAAGAATAATCCCCCGTCAACGTGCTTTTTACTGGCGCCATTGATACAACCGTTAGGAATAGTCTGCCGTGTCAACAGATCGTTTCTAGCACCGTTGCTATCATACTACCTTGCTACTGATACTTTGCTTGTAGACACTAATTTTTCAGGTGTGGTTGAATCTGACACATTCAGCTGCTAATAGTTGAGAATATTCTTGCGCTTCCCGTCGTGCGAACAAACAAATTTGGGTTGAATACTCTACCCTCGAAAACTGCTGCGATCCCATATGCTTGTGGGACATCAAGGCTTTTTCTGGCGCCGTTGCCGGGGATTGCCAATAGCTTTTTCTGGCGCTGTTGCCGGGGATTGCCAATAGCTTTTTCTGGCGCCGTTGCCAGGGAGGCACAGCTATATTCTCTGAGTCACTTGGGATTGACGTCTGCTGGTCACTATGAGGAATCTAAAAGATCCAAGAACTAAAATCCTTCCTTCCATTACGAGGAGAGGTAAGGAACTGCCATCTAGCTCTGCACTTGATTCACCTTTGGTTTTGAATAAGTTTGCGACTTCACCTCCTGCTAGAAATCTTGATATGTCGCCTGTGCTTGATGATGCTACTTCTGCTGCCCATGATGCTTATGATACTATGCCTGATGATGCTATGCTTGATACTATGCCTGATGATGCTATGCTTGATACTATGCCTGATGATGCTATGCAAGATACTATGCCTGATGATGCTTTGCCACTTGGTGCCCTTGATACAGAAATTGCTAGAGTTGCTGCTCGATGTGATGATACTTCTGAAGTTGCTGATACTATTGAAGTAGAACCTGCTACTATGCCTGAATTGCATGTTATGCCTGATACGCGCTATGTTATGGAGGGAGAGATAGCTGAGGACTTTCTTGCTTGTAAGGATAGCTACGATGTTGAGAAACTTTTGCGCAAGTGGAAAGAAAAATCTCTGAACGCTAGGATGAAATACGACTCGAAGTTTGCAACTTCGCCTATCTTTGTGACCGATAAGGTTTATGAATTCTCTGTCGACCCTGAGTTAATCACTCTAGTTGAATCTGATACCTTTCACGGTTATGAGTCTGAAACAGTTGTAGCCCATCTTACCAAACTGCATGATATAGCCACCCTATTCACTAGTGAGGAAAAGATCCGCCACTACTACATGCTCAAGATGTTTCCTTTCTCGCTAAAGGATGATGCTAAGACCTGGTTCACTTCTCTTGCTCCTAGATGTGTGCGTAGCCCCCAGGATATGGTCTACTACTTCTCTGAAAAATATTTCCCTGCTCACAAGAAGCAAGCTGCCTTGCAGGAAACATACAACTTTGCTCAAGCTGAGGAAGAGAGTCTCCCACAAGCTTGGGGGAGGCTCATCCAGCTACTGAATGCTTTGCCTGATCACCCTCTTGAGAAGAACGAAATACTTGATATCTTCAATAATGGACTTACCGATGCTTCTGAAGACCATCTAGATAGTTGTGCCGGTAGTGTTTTTAGGGAACGAACTGTAGAACAAGCTGAGATTCTATTGAATAACATCTTGTGCAATGAGAATGCTTGGACTATTCCCGAACCACCTCCTAAGCCAACTCCAAAGAAAAGAGGTATTCTATTCCTCAGTCCTGAAGATATGCAAGAAGCCTAGAAATCTATGCAAGAGAAAGGCATTACATCTGAAGATGTCAAAAATCTACCACCTATTGAAGAGATCCATGGTCTCGATAACCTGATACAGGTAGTAGAAGTAAATTCTCTGTGTAGGTTTGATGAGAGTGATATTCCTTTTGATAAACCTGCTAGCTTATGCTTGGATGAATTTGATAAATTCATTGCCAAACAACAAAGTTTCAATGATTATGTTAGCAGACAATTGGAAAAGAATGCCCGTATGCTTAGTCATTTAAGTGCTTGTGTGGACAGAAATGTCAATGATCTTAAGCTTCTGAGTAAGCATGCCTCTATGGTTACTACTCAGGTAGAACAAGTACTTAAAGCTCAGAATGACTTGCTCAATGAGTTGAATGACAATGCCGTCAGAGTCGTTACTAGAGGCGGTAGAATGATCTAGGAAGCTCTGTATCCTGAGGGTCATCCGAAGAGAATTGAACAACATTCTCAAGGAGTTAGCACTGATGCACCTAGTCATCCTAGAAAGAAGAAGAAAGATGATAGGAACCTGCACGCTAGCAACCCTGTTTCTGCTACCCCTGAGAGTCCAAACGATGCCTCTATCTCTAATGCTGAAACACAATCTGGTGATGAACATGAGCCAAATGATGATATCAATAGTGATGTTCATGTTGATGCTCAACCTAGCAACGATAAGGATGTGGAGATTGAACCTGGTCTTGATAACCCACATCCTAAGAATAAGAGATACGATAAGAATGACTTTGCTGCTAGGAAGCATAGTAAAGAAAGGGAGCCATTGGTTCAGAAACCTATGCCCTTTCCTCCCAAACCATCCAAGAAAAAGGATGATGAGGATTTTGAGCGCTTCGTTGAGATGACCAGACCTGTCTTTCTGCAGATGCGTTTGACAGATATGCTCAAGATGTCTTCGTATGCTAAGTACATGAAAGATATTGTGACTAATAAGAGGAGGATACCTGAGGTTGAGATTTCCGCCATGCTTGCTAATTACACTTTCAAAGGTGGAACTCCGAAGAAACTAGGTGATCCCGGTGTGCCCACTATACCTTGCTGCATTAAAGGCAACTACGGTAGAACTACGTTGTGCGACCTTGGAGCCGGTGTTAGTGTTATGCCTCTTTCTCTTTATCGTAGACTTGAACTGGATAAGTTGACACCCACTGAAATCTCTCTGCAAATGGTCGACAAATCAACTGCTTTCCCTATCGGCATTTGCGAGGATGTGCCTGTTGTGGTTGCTAACACCACTATCTTAATAGACTTTGTTATCTTGGATATTCTCGAGGATGATGCCACAGCTGTCATCGTCGGAAGACCCCTTTTAAACACCGCAAGGGCTGTTATAGATTGCAACAAAGGCAATGTCACTTTCCATGTAAACGGTAATGAGCATACGGTGCACTTTCCGAAGAAACAATATCGAGTACATTGCATCAATGCTATCGAAAAAACTTCATCGATTCTTATCGGGAGCTTTGAATGCCCTATTCCTCGTGTCAAGATGAAGTATGATTTGCTTGTTGGGGAGATACACATCCCCATTGAGGTGACTTGGTGACTATTCGAAAATTCTCCGTTCTCTTTTGCGATTCGAGAAAGTTTTGTTGAGGGGATTTGATCAACCCCATTGACGGATTTCTTTCGATGACCATGAGATAGATGAATCGAGCAGTCACAAACCTCTGTTCCAAGCTGTCACCGTCGGTTTCTTAGAAGAAAAATGATAGATTTAGTTTAGTTTTCCCCGTTTTCTGTCTTAGCGTCCGGTGGAAAAGTACCCCAAAAAGTAAAAGTTCTCTGAACACTCTGAAAATCAAGTATGATTTTTTCTGGATTTTTTGCAAAATAGTGGGACAAAGAGTTTGTCTGGGGGCCACACCAGTGGGCCACAAGACCTAGGGGCGCGGGAACCCCCAGGTCGCGCCACCCAGGCTTGTGGGGCCGACAGGCACCCCCTCCACTCATTCTTGCTCTCATCCGCTTCTCCTACCTCCAGAAAAATCGTTTGGCAGCTCAAACCCGTGTTCTTGCTCCTCTTGCTGGGATTTTCTATCTCTTTTCTCAAATCACCGTTCTCAGAACTGTTTTGGGGAAATTACTCCTTGGTAAGTGTCTCCTCCGTTGGTCCAATTAGTTTTTTCTCTAGTGCCTTATACTCCGCGTATGTTTGCTGCCTTGGTGACCATGTTCTTGAGCTTTGCATGCTAATTCTAGCTGGTCCCAAGTAGTTTTGATGCGTAATATGGCCTCTAGGCACTTGTGGGAGTAGTTGCTACGAGTTTAGTTGAGCCTTATTCACTTTTCCTTAGAATCACTAAAAATTTCAGAAATTTTCAAAGATAGAAAAGGGAAAAGATGAGGAGGTTCTTAAGAGGCTCTTCAAGCCGTGACCCCAAGGATGATGGGAGTGAGAAGAAGCCCAAGTATCGGGTCCCTCGAGTCGCAGAAGTTCGAGCGTGCGAATGGCCAAGCGACATGTTCTTATGCGCCGCTGGAATTTATGAGGACTTTTATCACTTGGTGGAGAACGCAGGCCTTACCGCCTTCATTGAAGATAAGTGTCCACAATACCTCCTCCTCACTAATATCTTCGTACAAAGCTTTAACTTCTATCCAAGGAAGAATCCTCCTATGGTTGAGTTTAAACTTTATGATATCCCCAAGCGCATGTCACTCCGGGATTTTTGCAATGTTTGCAAATTACCTTATGTTGGGTATATTCATGAAGCTCGTCCACCGGACTTGGAAGCTTTCATCGGTACTATTGCTGTAGGGGAGGAGAGAGGAGTGTTTTGCACTAGAGCTGCTAGCATTCATTTTCCCGTGCTTCGATACTTCTCACTATTTGTGGGAAAATGTTTGATTGGTCGTGGGAAAGATGGGTCGCTTAGTTCCCCAGATCTTGCGGTCTTGCGCGAAGCCCTTTATAACGATAAAACTTATAGCTTTTGCGCTATAGTAGCTCACCGGTTGAACCTGAACCGTTCTAAAGGTGTTGTCTATGGAGGTATCTACGCTACCTGTCTTGCGAGACACTTTGAGATACCCATTAGACTGGAGGAGGAAGAAGAGGTTCTTCTTCCCGAGAGATATCTAGATTACGATAGCATGGTTCGCCATGACTTTCTTGATAGATATATAAAGAGAAGGATGATTTATAACCTGGTGTTTAGTCAGGGTACTCGTGAGACTATTACTTTGCCTGCTCCTTCTTTGTTCAATCTTCTTGCAGGCAGGTACACTATTATGCCCTCGGACATCTACGCATATTGGGGCTTGGCCCAACCACAGGTGCCCGTGCCCGAGCCGCCAGTCGAGTACCAGACGCCAGTTTATCAGTGGGAGCCAGAGGAGCTCACATAGCAGTGGCATCCTCAGTCCACTCCAGAGTATCCCGGAGCTGGTTATGTCCCTCCTTGGGAGTATACCAAGTTAGGCCAAAAGCCTAAGCTTGGGGGAGTACGCGTTCTCACCGACTTTACATTCTTGCTTATGATTTCACTTTGTTAGCCGGTGTTCACACTTCATCCATGCTAGTTTATTTTCTTTTCTCGTTTTCTTTTCGTGTGTCTCTCTAGGTTGAGAAACACCCAAAAAGATTTTCTTTTCTTCTTTTCTTCTTGGGAGCTTTCCCGTGTAGATAGTGTTCTTTTTCTTTGGGTCAAGGTAGAAGATATTAGTTACAATGTTTAGTGGCTCTTGCATGCATACCTGTTTAGCTTTCAAAGAGCCATATTACTTTGTCTTCTCCTTTGTGTTTGCCTGCAGATTCCAGTGTAGTCCAATGCAAGAGCACTCTTATTATTGTTCACATTGTTCGGTCGTGCAAGTGAAAGGCAATAATGACGATATATGATGAAGTGACTGAGCCTGGAAAAGCTGGTATGAACTCGATCTATTTTGTTTTTGTAAATATGACTAGCTCATCATGCCTGATTCAACTTTGTTGTGAGAGAAACATGTTTGCAATGACAACTTAGAGATCATAGTTTCTTATGCCTAGCTAACTTAGCTAGGAGCTTATAATGGTTTGTCTTGGTTGCCCACATGAATGTTGAGATGACTATGATGAAGTATGATAGGATGGTATCCTCCTTTGAATGTTTCAAGTGGCTTGACTTGGCGCATGTTTACGCATGTAGTTGAAACAAAATCAACATAGCCTCTATGATGTTCATGTTCATGGTGATTTATGTCCAACTCATGCTTGCACTCAATGTTGGTTAATCTCAATGCATTTTGTTGACTATTGTCGCACTCTAGTTGGTCGCTTTCCAGTCTTTTTCTAGCCTTCACTTGTACTAAGCGGGAATACTGCTTGTGCATCCACTTCCATAAACCCAAAGTTGTGCCATATGAGTCCACCATACCTACCTATGTGCGGTATCTACCTACCGTTCCAAGTAAATTTGCATGTGCCACTCTCTAAATCTTCAAGAAATAATCTGTTTTGCATGCCCGAACCGCACATGTGGTTGCAGGGGGCTATTGGTATCTTCCATGCTAGGTGTGTTATCCTCGATATGTGTTTATTCACTATCATTCACGAGAAATTGGCTAGTAATTGGAATTCCCAGTTCCATACTCAAATCGAAAAGATAATTGCAAACAAAACTCCCCCAGGATTGATGTTGGTTTAGACGGTACCCGAGGACTCGGCTAGCCGTGGAGTGTGATTGATTGGTGGTGGGGGAATCAAAACTTTACTTTTTTGTTTGGGAACCGCCTATAGCATGTGTAGCGTGGAAGATGTTGAGAACTCTTAGTCATTGCGTTGACAATGAAAGCATGCCACCCAAAATTATTATCTCTGTTTTCAAAGCTTGAGCTCTGGCACCTCTGCAAATCAATGCTTCCCTCTGCATAGGGCTTGTCTATTTATGTTCCTGTTGAGTCATCCTCCTCTTACAAAAGCACCAATTAGAGAGCACCTCTGTCATTTTTATGTTTTGCTTTTAACTGTGTTGAGTATGACTATGAATGGATCTTCATTGCCTTGGATTACAATGTTTAGTCAGCCCTTGGTCTTTGAAGGTGCTCTGCATTTATGTTTTGTGGTCTCAGAAAGAGCTAGCGAGATACTATCTACTCGTACTGCTTCATATTGTTTTGATTGAAGTATTGACACTTGAGACTTATTATTATTTGCTCGCTAGTTGATTATGCCATTGATATGAGTTTACCGTGAGACCTAGATGTCATTTGCTTATGTGGTTTGATTGTGATCTTGCTGAAATTCTGGTTGTGAGTTAGATATAGTTGCAACAACAAGATCAAACAGAGTTCATCAAAGTTTTTCTTTTGTCTCTCTCAGTTTCTCAAATGATTTGCTTGAGGACAAGCAAGGCTTTAAGCTTGGGGGAGTTGATACGTCTCCGTCGTATCTACTTGTCCGAACTATTTTGCCCTTGTTTTGGACTCTAATTTGCATGATTTGAATGTAACTAACCCAGAATGACGCTGTTTTCACAAGAATTGCCATGGTGTTGTTTTTGTGCAGAAATAAAAGTTCTCGGAATGTCCTGAAAATTTACAGAGATTTTTTTAGAATAAAAGCAAAATACTTGCACAAAGATCCACCGGAGGGGGCATGCCAGTGGGCCACAAGCCCACAGGCCGCGGCCACCCCTATGGTCGCGCCGTGCAGGCTTGTGGGGCCCACGTGGCACCACTGACCCCCAAACTCAGCTCTATATCTGCCGACTCGCCCGGAAAAAAAATCAGAGAGAAGGTTTCATCACGTTTTGCAATACAGCGGCGCCGCTACATCCTGTTCTTCATCTGGAGGGCAAATCTGGAGTCCGTTTCGGGCTCCGGAGAGGGGAAATCGTCGCCATCGTCATCTTCAACCGTTCTCCATCGACAATTCCATGATGATCTTCATCGTTCGTGAGTAATCTCATCGTAGGCTTGCTGGATGGTGATGAGTTGGATGATATCTATCATGTAATCGAGTTAGTTCTTGACGGGGATTGATCCCTAGTATCCACTATGTCCTAGATTGATGTTGCTACTACTTGGCTATGCTTAATGCATGTCACTAGGGCCCAAGTGCCATGATTTCAGATCTGAACCTATTTTGTTGTCGCCAATATATGTGTGTTTTAGATCCTATCTTGCAAGTTGTAGTCACCTACTATGCTTTATGACCCGGCAACCCCGGAGTGACAATAGCCGGAACCACTCCCGGAGATGACCATAGTATGAGGAGTTCATGTGTGCACCGCGTGTTAATGCGTTTGTCCGGTTGTTTATTAAAAGGAGAACCTTAATATCCCGTAGTTTCCATTAGGAACCCGCTGCCACGGGAGGGACGGACAATAGATGTCATGCAAGTTCTTTTCCCTAAGCACGTATGACTACATACGGAATACATGCCTACATTAGATTGATGAACGGGATCTAGTTACTTATCTCTCCGTGTTATAGTTGTTAAATGATGAATCACATCTGTCATAATCATCCATCACCGATCCACTAGCTACGAGTCTTTTACTACTGGTTCTTGCTACGTTACTTTGTCTTGGCTTCTCCCTTGCTACAAAAGGGATTTGGCCACTTTGCTGCTGCTGTCACTACTGCTGTTACTTGTTACTTTGCTGCTGCTGCTGCTGTTCCTTGCTACTTCACTGTTACTTGTTGCAAGACATTTCTGGAGCCCTAGCCGGGGAAGCACTCTTCTCAAGAACAATCCCCGTCAACGTGCTTTTTACAGGCGCCATTGATACAAAAGTTAGGAATAGTCTGCCGTGTCAACAGATCGTTTCTGGCACTTCTGCTTTTATACTACCTTGCTACTGATACTTTGCTTGCAGACACTAATCTTTCAGGTGTGGTTGAATCTAACACATTCAACTGCTAATACTGGAGAATATTCTTTCGCTTCCCATCGTGCGAACCACCAAATTTGGGTTGAATACTCTACCCTCGAAAACTGCTGCGATCCCATACGCTTGTGGGACATCAAGGCTTTTTCTAGCGCCATTGCCGGGGATTGCCAACAGCGTCTCCCTCGAGCAGCTACACAATCCGTCTCTCAGGCCGTCTCCAGAGTCGGCATCAATTTTCATGCCGACTGATTCTTCGGTGCAAGCGTCGTCGGCTACGCCAGCTACGCCAGCTACACCTCCTGTGCTGGCTGCGCTGGCTGTGCCGACTCCAATTAATTGTGGCACTGACTACAATCACTTCGCCGGCTACGATTACTTTGTCGGCTACAACCACTTGTGTCGCCTCCGTCATGGGCTCAACACATCCTGGCCTTCCTCCTTCGTGGTGAACTTCCTCAAGAGGAGGCGGAGGCGAGGCAGATCCAGCGCAGATCTGCAGCATACGCCATCATCAATCGCGAGCTGGTTCGGTGTAGCGTGACTGGTGTTTTCCAGTGCTACGTCGAATCAGAAAAGGGACAGGAGATCCTCAGAGACATTCACCAGGGGGAGTGCGGACATCATGCCGCATCTAGAACCGTGGTGGCCAAGGCATTCCGCCATCGATTCTACTCGCCCACGACCCTCGAGGAGGTCGTGGACATGGTCAACAAATGCGAGGGCTGCCAACACTTTAGCGGCAGAGCCACATGCCGCCTTCGGCCCTCAAAACCATCCCCTTTTCATGGCCTTTCGCTGTCTGGGGGTTGGACATGGTGGGTCCTTTCAAGACGGCTCGCGGTGGCATGACTCACCTCTTGGTGGCCATCGACAAATTTACCAAGTGGATCGAGGCTAGGCCCATCAAGAAGCTTGATGGCTCCACAGCCGTCAAGTTCATCACGGACATCTCTGTCCGATACGGCGTCCGCCATAACATCATCACCGACAACAACACTAACTTCGCCAACGGCGTTTTGGCGCTCTACTGCTCCAAGGTAGGCATCCGGCTGGACTTGGCGTTAGTGGCACATCCCCAGTCCAATGGCCAGGTGGAGAGGGCCAATGGCCTAATCCTGGCTGGCATCAAGCCAAGACTGGTGGCACCACTTGTCAGGTCAGCCGGCTGCTGGATCGAAGAGTTGTCGGCAGTACTGTGGAGCCTCCGCACCACGCCCAACTGGTCAACCAGCTTCACCCCGTTCTTTCTGGAATACGGATCCGAGGCCATCATCCCCATGAATATCGAGTTCGACTCGCCTTGGGTCACCCTGTACACAGAAACAGAGGCAAAGGAGGCAAGAGAAGATGGCGTTGATCTCCTTGAGGAGGCAAGGGACCTAGCCTTGAGTCGGACGGCAATCTATCAAAAGAAGCTGAGTTACTACCACAGCAAGAAGATCAAGCCTCTCTCTTTCAGAGAGGGAGACTTGGTGCTCAGAAGAATCCAGCGCACAACCGTCCAGCACAAGCTCTCATACTCATGGGAGGGACCATTCATCATCAGTAGGGCATTGCACAAAATGCATACTACTTGATCGATGCCCAGAAGCCAAGGAAGCGCAAGAGGGATGACTCCGGCCAGGAGATGGAACGTCCATGGAACGAATCATTGCTTTGCCTGTTCTATTGCTAGAAGGCAAGTATCAAACATGAAAGCAGCATGCACATATGTATCTTTCTCCCTCTTCAGGGATTTCTAATGAATGCAATGAAAAGAGCATGCACATATGCCTCTATTTAGATTCATATCTAGAGTTCTCACTCTGTCAGTCCCTTGCCGGCTATAATAAGCTTGGGGGCTCGCTAGCCGCCTAGACAACTTCCTTATGTTTTAGAAAAACACATAGTGTACGCCGGACCGATCCCTGGTCACCTCATAACAGCCACAGACCGGCTCCTGGCTGTCCAGCTAGTGAGGCGACGCCAGGTAAGGCTGGATGCATGAAAAGTTTGACTACAAAAAGGTTGCCGGCTCAGGTTGTCTTGATCTTTTACGATCTCATTCTAGCCGACCTTTGCTGTTTTATGTGTGAATCTTCAAGTCTTGATGGCTTCGAAAAATCTAAGTCCTATATTCCCAAATTCATAAACCTCGACTCAGTCACAAACTGGCTTCCGGCTATCAGGCTGGCGGGGTAGAAACTAGGGGGGTAGAAGGGTTGGAGAAAAAGAAGTTAAGCAGGAATCAAAAGATGAAGATGTAAAACAACACGCATGGCATTACGAATATAATGTAGAATCCATACATTCAAAAGTATTGGCCCACGGCCGAAGTTCATTACACCCCACAGTGGGTGGAACTGTTGGACTGACAAAATATTGCAGACAACGAAAAGAAAAACAGGATCGGCTAAGGGGCGGCGGCCTCGTCTGTTGCCCCAGCTGCTGCTCCTGAAGTGGTGGCTTCACCATCGCCAGCTGCTCCCGAGGCGGTGGCACCGTCTGCTCCGCGAGGGCTTTCGGCTCCGTTCGCGGCGGAGTCGACATATGCCTCGTCACTGGAGGCGGTGTTTTCCACTTCATGGGCCACCTCGTCGGAGCTGCCATCAGCATCATAGGGCTGAAGGCTGTGCAGATCCTCAGGGATCACATTGCCGCCTTCACCCCGTTCCAAGTTGAGCTCATCCCACGCGGCGTACGAGGCGATGTCGCTGGCCCTCACGCGCAGCTGCTCCTCCATGGCCTGCAGCTCCCCCTCCGAGCCGTCGCGCTGACCGACGAGCTTGCCCAAGTCCAAGTTTCGGTACCAGGACTTGGCCAAGCGCAGGGCCATGTAGGCTCCAACACGCGCGGGCGAAGCACGCCAGGCGTCCAGGCGGTCATCACCAACCACAAGCCAGCGGGAGAGCCGGCTCATCGACGCTGGCTCCACGCCATCAGGCCATAGAGCCTTCACCATCAACGAGCTTGCAACCTGGAGCCGAGCCATGGACTCGCCCAGGGCACGCAGGCAGGCTCTGAGGCCCACCCCGATCTCTTTCACGCTCCAGCCGGAGGCAACGTCTACCTCCTGGCCGGCCACTCGGCGCTCCTCGCCGCTCACCTCGACGGCCGTTTCGGTTGCGACCCGTGTCTCAGGGAAGAGACCTGAGATAGGGGAATGGGCACAAAGAAGAGTAAGAAGAGGAGGCGACAAAGAAGAAAATTCAAGACAAAACAAAGAGGACTCACGGTCGAAGTGGCTGTCAGTCCCGTGAGCGCTCTCCACGGCCTCAAGCTCCCGTACCTTGCTTGCTTGGGTAATGCGGGTGACTTCTTCCTGGAGGGCCGCTGCTGTGTCCAGTGCCTTGGCCAGCTGCGCCTGCTTCTGGATCAGGGCTTCCTCCTTCTCCTTCAAGGCAGCGTCCTTGAGCATCATGTCCTCGAGATGAACCGTCTCAAGACGCTCCACGTCGGCAGCATGGCAGGAGTCCTTCTCCTACAGGGAAGCGCGCAGCTGCTCCTGCTCAGCCTCGCGGGCCACCTCGAGCTTGTTCTTCTCCGCCTGGAGAAGAACAAACTCCTGCTGGAGCCGGCTGTCTGCCTCGCGCGGGGTGTCCCGCTCCACGGCAACCTCGCCCAGCCGGGCCTGAAGTTCGGCGACCTGGCCATCAGCCGCCTGGTTTTGAGCCTGCAACGTGTTGTAGGCTTGCACCTGGGCATCATAAAGATACTACAAGCAATGAAGAAGCAAAAGTAAGATTCGGCCTGGTTAATTCATAACCAGCCCGATTCTCGGGGGCTACACCTAGTGGGTATGCTAGTGCGCCCCCACTAAAAAGCAAAGCAAGAGATGAAGCTCGAAGAGATTCGGCCCGGCCAATGATCAGCCGACCTGATTCTCGGGGGCTACACCCAGTGGGTGCGCTGGCGCGCCCCCACTGGTTCAAGAAGAAGAAGAAATCAAAGACAAAGACGAGACACTTACCCTGGTGCGCTCCTCCAAACGCTCCAGATCGCCGCCCACCATGTGGGCCGCCTGCTCCACCTTGTATCGGCTGCTCGCAAACAACGATACCAACTCCAGGACACCTTAGAGCAGGGTGCCTGCGGGCAGCTTCTGACGCTCAATATTGGACGTTCGCGAAGCCTTCATGGGCCAGCTCCCGGCTCTCGGGCCGACTCCTGGAGCAGCCGGGCCATGGTTGGAGATGACGATCGTGCCGTATCCAGGCGCCGGTATGGCGGCCGGCACCGCCGATGCCCCAGCCGGCGTTGTCTCCACAGCAGGAGGTGCATGGGCCGCGTCCGGCGCATCCATGTTCACCTTTGGCGCGTCCAGGGACACGTCTGGCGTGTACAGGTTTAGTTCCGGTGCGTTGGCCGCCGCCTCGGCCTCCGGTGACTCAGGGATCTCCTCGAGGTCCACCGACGCAGAGACGTCCCGCTCGGATGGCTGGGCCGCCTCGGTCCTCTGGGCGCGCCTCGGGGCCGCCTCGCTAGCTGACTCCTCCACGCGAGCACGCGTGGAGGGGTCATATCTAGCCTTTTTGCGCCTCTCCGCAGGCTTCTCGACCTGGCTGGGCCGAGACTGGCCCTCGGCCATCTTCCCCGCAGCCACATCCCAGCGGCGGGCAGATTGTTCCTCAAGTTCCTTCTCGGCAGCTACTGCTGGCTACGCCTATAGGGATTTCCTTGGAAAATATGCAAAGGATTCCCCTGCGGCATTGGAGCCTTGCGTTGGTGTTCCCTTGAAGAGGAAAGGGTGATGTAGCACAACGGCGGTAAGTATTTCCCTAAGTTTGAGAACCAAGGTATCAATCCAGTAGGAGGATCGCGTCAAGTCACAAGTACCTGCACAAATACAAAGAGCTTGCACCCAACGCTATGAGGGGGTTGTCAATACCTTATAGATTGTTTGCAAAGTGAGAACTGAAAGCAAAAAGTAAACAAAGCAAAGTAAAAGTAAAAGCTGAGATGATAATTGTGAGTAGACCCGGGGGCCGTAGTGTTTACTAGTGGCTTCTCTCATGAAAGCAAGTAGACGGTGGGTTAATGAATTACTGTCGAGCAATTGATAGAACCGCGCAAAGTCATGACATTATCTATGGCAATGATCATACATATAGGCATCACGTCCAAAACAAGTAGACCGATACTTTCTGCATCTACTACTATTACTCCACAGGTTGACCGCTATCCGGCATGCATCTAGTGTATTGAGTTCATAAGAACAGAGTAACGCCTTAAGCAAGATGACATGATGTAGATGGACAATCTCAAATCCATGATGAAAGCCCATCTTGTTACCCTTGATGGCAACAACATGATGCATGCCTTGCTGCCCCTTCTGTCACTGCCAAAGGTCACCGCACGGTATGAACCCAAAACCAAGCACTTCTCTCATTGCAAGAATCATAGATCTAGTTGGCCAAACAAAACCCAAGACTCAGAGAGACTTACAAGGATATCAAATCATGCATATAAGAAATCAACAAAGACTCAAATATAATTCATAGATAATCTGATCACAAATCCACAATTCATCGGATCTCGACAAACACACCGCCAAAGAGGATTACATCGGATAGATCTCCATGAAGATCATGGAGAACTTTGTATTGAAGATCCAAGAGAGAGAAGAAGCCATCTAGCCGTAGGTCTGATGTAGACTACTCACGAGTCATTGGAGAGGCAATGATGTTGATGTAGAAGCCCTCCAGCTCCGAAGTCCCCTCCGATAGGGCAGCGGGAAGGGTCTCCAGATGAGATCTCGCGGAAACGGAAGCTTGCGGCGGCAGAAAAGTGGTTTCGTGGACGCCCTTATTTTTTCTTGGATTTTAGGGAATATATAGGCCAAAGAGCTAGGGCAGGGGAGGTCCAGGAAGGCCACAAGCCTGGTAGTCGTGGGCCCCCCTGGCCTCAGCTACATGGCTTGTGCGCTCCATGTGGGCCTCCTGCC
Organism: Hordeum vulgare subsp. vulgare; assembly: GCF_904849725.1. NCBI lineage: Eukaryota > Viridiplantae > Streptophyta > Magnoliopsida > Poales > Poaceae > Hordeum > Hordeum vulgare. Next base: position 177,621,511 of record NC_058523.1, read on the forward strand.
TTGGCCCTCAAGTCCCCCGATCTTCTTTTGTTCTGGAAAAATTCATTTCGGGGATTTTATTCCGTTTGGACTCCGTTCCAAAATCAGATCTGAAAAGAGTCAAAAACACAAAAAAACAGGAACTGGCACTTGGCACTGAATTAGTAAGTTAGTCCCAAAAAAAGATATAAAAGGTATATAAAACATCCAAAGTTGACAAGATAACAACATGAAACCATCAAAAGTTATAGATACGTTTGAGACATATCAAGCATCCCCAAGCTTAACTCCTGCTCGTCCTCGAGTAGGGAAGTGATAAAGAATGAATTGTTGATGCTTTCATGCTACCTAGAAGAGATGTCCTTTGTAACTCCTCTTATGTGACATGAATGTTCAGATCCGTAAGATTCAAAACAATAGTTTGCTATTGACGTGGAGACAATAATACTTCAAGCAAACTAGCAAGGTAATGATGAACTTTCAAAATAACAAGGCCAAAAGAAAGTTATCCCTACAAAATCATATAGTCTGGCTATGCTCTATCATCCTTGCACAACGAACTTAAATCATGCACAACCTCGGTATTGGCCAAGTAATTATTTTCACACCTTTACTTTCTCTAACTTTTTCAACTCTCACGTAATACATGAGCGTGAGCCATGGTTTTAGCACTAAAAGTGGAATGGAGTGTGGTGGAGGTTGCAAGGCAAACAAGGAGAAGATGGTCACATTGACTAGGCATATCTATGAGCTATGGAGATGCTCATCAATAGATATCAATGTGAATGAGTAGGGATGGCCATACAAATGATGCTTTAGAGCTAAGAGTATGTGAAAGCTCTTAAATAAAACTGGTGGGTGTGCATCCAACTTGCTTGCTCACGAAGACCTAAGGCAATTTTGAGGAAGCCCATCATTGGAATATACAAGCCAAGTTATATAATGAAGATTTCCCACTAGCTATATGGTGGTGACAAAACGAGAGACTCTCAATCATGAAGATCATGGTGCTTAATAAGCACAAGTGTGGAAAAATAGTAGCATTGTCCCATCTCTCTTTTTCTCTCATTTTTTGGTGGGCTCTTTGGCCTCTTTTTTATATTGGTGGATATCTTTGGCCTCTTTTTGTAAATGGGCTTTGCTGGCCTCTTTTATTTCCTCACATGGGACAATGCTCCATCAATGATGATCATCACACTTACAACTCATAACTTATAGCAATGATGACTCTATATGGAATGCCTTCGGTAGTGTACCGTGACAATGATCTAGCATGGCATAGACATCAATGGAAACATCATGCTAGCTATCTTATGATCATGCAATGGCAATGTAGAAGTGGTGGCACATGTCATGGTGGTAGTTGCATGGCAATATATCTCGGAATGGCTTTGAAAATTCCATAGTAGGTAGGTATGGTGGCTGTTTTGAGTGAGGCTAACGGTGGGTTTTATGCACCGCGAAAGTTGCACGGCACTAAAGAAGATAGTGATGGTGGAAGGTGAAAGTGCTTCTAAACCATGGACTCAACATTAGTCATGAAGAACTCATATACTTGTTGCAAAAGTTTTAGTAGTAACCAAAACAAAGCATTCAACGCATACTCCTAGGGGAAGGGTTGGTAGGTATAAACCATCGCGCGATCCCGACCGCTACACAAAGGATGACGATCAATAAACTAATCATGCTCAAACTTCATCACATAGCGGTTCACCATACGTGCATGCTACAGGAATCACTAACTTCAACACAAGAATTTCTAGATCCACAACACCTTACTAGTATAACTTCATTATTACCACAACCACAACTCAAAACTAATTGAGATGAATCAAACTTCTCTAACTACTCAATGCACATGAAGGTGGAAGTTTTCATATCCCTTTGGATAACTACCCCTTTTGAGACTACTTTCATAGCATAGATCAACTACCACGCCACGCACTGCCGTGCTCCAAAAGATAGAAGTAAAGCACACAGAGCAAAATCAACTAGCTCAAAAGATATAAGTGAAACACATCTGAGCTGAATTGCCTAACCAAAGGATATAAGTGAAGCTCGACAAGATCATGGTGAGTGCATGTCTCTCTCTCTAGGTGTGCAGCAAGGAAGATTGTGACACAACAAAAATAAAAGACTCCTACGATACAAGACGCTCCAAGCAAAACACATAACATGTGGTGAATAAAAATATAGCCCCAAGTAACGTTACCGATGGATTGAAGACGAAAGAGGGGATGCCTTCCCGGGGCATCCCCAAGCTTAGGATTTTTCGGCATCCTTGAATCAACTTGGGGTGCCTTGGGCATCCCCAAGCTTGAGCTCTTGCCATTCTTTATCTCTTTGTCCATAAGAACTTCACCCAAAACTTGAAAACTTCACAACACGAAACTTAAACAGAAACTCGTGATATCATTAGTATAAGAAAGACAATCACCACTTCCTTAGGTACTGTAGCAAACTTAAATTATACTTATGTTGATGTTGGGTTAATGTATTTTCAATCTTCCATGGCTAATACCCCCCGATACTATCCATAGTTTCATCAAAATAAGCAACCAACTCAACAAAAACAGAATCTGTTAACAGCAGACCAATCTGTAGCAATCTGTATACTTTGTATACTTCTGTTACTTCAAAAATTTGGAAACATTACGACAGTCTGAAGAATTTGTGTAGCCATCAGCAGAAAAAATAATCAACTCAAAATCTCTCACAGAAAAAAACGAAAATTCTTTTCGTGAGCAGAAAGATTCTGTCTTTTCCAGCATGATCAAACGATCATCCCCAAGGCTAATCATAACGGTTTTACTTGGAACAAATGCAAAAGAAACACAAAAAACACAATCATAACAGAATTACGAAAGTGTGGAAAACACAAAACAGAAAGAAAAAGGATAGATTCGTTGGGTTGCCTCCCAACAAGCGCTATTGTTTAACGCCCTTAGCTTGGCATAAGGTGATGGAATCACGTATAGTCATCTTTGGTGCTCAAACCATAAGTAGCCCTCATCATAGATTCATAAGGCAATCTTATTTTCTTTCTAGGAAAATGCTCCATGCCCTTCTTTAGAGGAAATTGAAATCTAATATTCCCTTCCTTCATATCGATGATAGCACCAATAGTCCTTAGGAAAGGTCTACCAAGAATAATGGGACATGAAGGATTGCAATCTATGTCAAGTACAATGAAATCCACGGGCACATAGTTCTTATTTGCAACAATAAGAACATCATTGATCCTTCCCATGGGTTTCTTGACAGTAGAATCCGCAAAATGCAAATTAAGAGAATACTCTTCAATCTCATGAAAACCAAGAATATCACATAAAGACTTTGGAATCGCGGAGACACTAGCACCCAAATCACACAAAGAATTGCATTCATAGTTTTTGATTTTGATTTTGATAGTAGGTTCCCACTCATCATGAAGTTTTCTAGGTATGGAGACTTCTGATTCGAGTTTCTCTTCAAGAGATTTCATCATATCATCTACGATATGAGCGGTAAAGGCTTTGCTTTGGCTATAAGAATGTGGAGAGTTTGCAATGGATTGCATCAAGGAAATGCATTCAAACAAGGAGCAACTATCATAATTGGATCCCTTGAAATCCAAAGTGGGAGTTTCATTACTACCCAATATTTTGATTTCTTCTACTCCACTCTCCACACCTTTATCATTAAGATAGGTGGACTCCGAATCATTGGGGCATTTTTCAACCAAAGTGGATTCATATCCAGCCCCTTCATCAATAGGTTTGACATGCGAAAACAAAGATTCAAGAGGAGTCACACCAAGCACTTTAAGATCTTCGTGATTTGCATCACTAGAACGCACCCTTTCAAACCATTCATGCTTAGCGCGAATTTGGGCGGTTCTTTCTTTGCTCTCATTCATGGAGACACACATAGATTTTAAAGTTTCATCCAAGTTAACTTTGGGAGGAGCACATCTAACTTTCGAAGCATCAATATCACAAGACATCCTATCAACCCTCTTAGCCAAATCGTCTATTTTTAGTAGTTTTTCCTCTATGGACGCATTAAAAATCTTTTGAGAGTTGATGAACTATTTGATATTACTCTCTAAATCAGAGGGTAATTTGTTATGATTTCCATAAGTGTTGTTGTAGGAATTGCCATAATTATTAGAGGAGTTACTAGGAAAGGCCTAGGAACATAGTTTCCTCTAAAAGCATTGTTGTTACCAAAATTGTTCCTACCAACAAAATTAACGTCCAAACTAGCGTTGCTACTGTCAATCAAGGAAGATAGTGGCATGTCATTAGGATCTAAAGGAGCATTTCTACTAGCAACCAAATTCATCAACTCGTCCATCTTAGCACTAAGCGAGTTAATTTCTTCTATAGCGTTTACCTTTTTGCTAGCAGGTGACCTTTCAGTGTGCCACTGAGAGTAGTTGGTCATGATATTGTCTAGGACTTTTGTAGCTTCTCCTAACGTGATTTCCATGAATGTTCCACCTGAGGCGGAGTCCAAGATATTGCGAGAAGCAAAATTCAAACCAGCGTAAAAGATTTGTATAATCATCCACAAACTCAATCCATGAGCGGGACAATTTCTAATCATTAACTTCATCCTCTCCCAAGATTGTGCAACGTGTTCATGATCAAGTTGCTTGAAATTCATGATATCGTTACGGAGAGAGATAATCTTAGCTGGCGGAAAATACTTGGATATGTAAGCATCTTTGCACTTATTCCAAGAATCGATACTATTTTTAGACAAAGACGAAAACCAAATTTTTGCATGATCTCGCAAAGAGAACGGAAAAAGCTTCAATTTAACAACATCATTATCCACATCTTTCTTCTTTTGCATATCGCAAAGTTCAATGAAAGTGTTAAGATGGGATGCGGCATCTTCACTAGGAAGGCCAGAAAATTGCTCTTTCAAAACAAGATTCAGCAAGGCAGCGTTGATTTCATATGATTCCGCACTAGTGGCGGGAGAAATCGGAGTACTAATAAAATCATTATTATTAGTATTTGAGAAGTCGCAAAGTTTGGTGTTTTCAGCCATGATGACTTCAAAAAACAAACAAGAACACAAGCAACCAAGATAACTAGCAAAGGAAAACGACAAAAGGCAAAAGAAAACGTCAAAGGAGAAAGGAAAATGAAAACGGCAAATGTGAAGTGGGGGAGAGGAAAATGAGAGGCAACTGGCAAAAAAGGTAAATGCAAGAGATGAGTTTGTGACACTTACTTGGATAGATCTTGACTTGATCTCTCCCCGGCAACGGCGCCAGAAATCCTTCTGCTACTGGCTACACCTATAGGGATTTCCTTGGCAAATATGCAAAGGATTCCCCCGCGGCCTTGGAGCCTTGCGTTGGTGTTCCCTTGAAGAGGAAAGGGTGATGTAGCACAGTGGCGGTAAGTATTTCCCTGAGTTTGGGAACCAAGGTATCAATCCAGTAGGAGGATCGCGTCAAGTCACAAGTACCTGCACAAACACAAAGAGCTTGCACCGAACACTATGAAGGGGTTGTCAATCCCTTATAGATTGTTTGCAAAGTGAGAACTGAAAGCAAAAAGTAAACAAAGCAAAGTAAAAGTAAAAGCTGAGATGATAATTGTGAGTAGACCCGGGGGCCCTAGTGTTCACTAGTGGCTTCTCTCATGAAAGAAAGTAGACGGTGGGTGAACGAATTACTGTCGAGAAATTTATAGAACCGCACAAAGTCATGCCGTTATGTGTGGCAATGATCATACATATAGGCATCACGTCCAAAACAAGTAGACCGATACTTTCTGCATCTACTACTATTACTCCACACGTCGACCGCTATCCAGCATGCATCTAGTGTATTGAGTTCATAAGAACAGAGTAACGCCTTAAGCAAGATGACATGATGTAGATGGACAATCTCAAATCTATGATGAAAGCCCATCTTGTTACCCTTGATGGAAACAACATGATGCGTGCCTTGCTACCCCTTCTGTCACTGGGAAAGGTCACTGCACGGTATGAACCCAAAACTAAGCACTTCTCCCATTGCAAGAATAATAGATTTAGTTGGCCAAACAAAACCCAAGACTCGGAGAGACTTACAAGGATATCAAATCATGCATATAGGAAATCTGCAAAGACTCAAATATAATTCGTAGATAATCTGATCCCAAATCCACAATTCATCGGATCTCGACAAACACACCGCCAAAGAGGATTACATCGGATAGATCTCCATGAAAATCATGGAGAACTTTGTATTGAAGATCCAAGAGAGAGAAGAAGCCATCTAGCTACTAACTACGGACCCGTAGGTCTGAAGTAGACTACTCACGAGTCATTGGAGAGGCAATGATGTTGATGTAGAAGCCCTCCAGCTCCAAAGTCCCCTCCGGTAGGGCACCGGGAAGGGTCTCCAGATGAGATCTCGCGGAAACGGAAGCTTGCGGCGGCAGAAAAGTGGTTTCGTGGACGCCCTTATTTTTTCTTGGATTTTAGGGAATATATAGGCCAAAGAGCTAGGGCATGGGAGGTACAGGGAGGCCACAAGCCTGGTAGCCGCGGGCCCCCTGGCAGCAGATACAGGGCTTGTGGGCTCCCTGTGGGCCTCCTGCCTTGGCCCTCAAGTCCCTCGATCTTCTTCTGTTCTAGAAAAATTCATTTCGGGGATTTTATTCCGTTTGGACTCCGTTCCAAAATCAGATCTGGAAAGAGTCAAAACACACAAAAAATAGGAACTGGCACTTGGCCCTGAATTAATAAGTTAGCCCCAAAAAATGATATAAAACATCCAAAGATGACAAGATAACAACGTGAAACCATCAGAAATTATAGATACGTTTGAGACGTATCAGCAGCGTCAGCCACTGCCCAGCCGGCTCGCTCAGTGGCGGAGGCGGTGTCCTCCTCTACGTCCTCCGCCTCCCTGCCAAGTGACGCTTTGAGGAACAAATCTTCACGCAAGACAATGTAAAAAGAGTGAAAGGGAACCCTTACCCCGCGACGATGGGCACCTGCCTCCTACCGCCACCAGCACGGAGCTTCTTAGCGCCGCCTGCTCGTGCTCCGGCTGGAGGACCGATCGCGGCTCGCTTGGGAGCCATCCTGGAAGCTATGGTACCCTTTCCCTTCTTCCGGGCCGCCTCGGCCTTATGGCGCCGTCCGCGCGTCAGAGGCCGGCTGGTGACCTCATCCACCCCGTTGGAGTCTTCCTCGAAGGCTGCATCAGATAGGGAGGATGGAGTCTCATCATCATCCGTCCAATCCACAATGGAGGGCTGTAGATGCTCACCAGACGACTCCATCCCCTCCGACTCCAACGCATCCTCCGAACCTTCGGAGGCGGTAGAGCGAAACTCAATCATGCCCTCGTCCTCGATCTCCGAGGTGTCAGACGTCATCACGTTGGGGGCATGTGGATTGAGTGCCTGCAGCTTCTCGAACATCTATGCAATGGAGTCGGAAGCCGGCTCAAAAAGAATACCGACCACAAGAAAAGCAACAAGAACAGATGCAGCGAGAGTGCTTACCATCGGAGGCGGACGGGACCTGCTGTAAGGGTCATCCCCACACCCAGTTCCCACTGTCATCTATATGGGCAGTGGAAAACCTGGTTCACCCCCCGCGCCACCGCGCTGGCCGTGAAGCTCTTGGTGGAGGTCCGGCAGGGATCATACTGGCCACACATCTCGCAAACCAGATGGGGCCGCCTCTGCAGAGGCAGGTGTTGGAATTATGCCCTAGAGGCAATAATAAATATAGTTATTATTATAATTCCTGTATCAAGATAATGGTTTATTATCCATGCTATAATTGTATTGAATGAAGACTTATATACATGTGTGGATACATAGACAAAACACTGTCCCTAGCAAGCCTCTAGTTGGCTAGCCAGTTGATCAAAGATAGTCAGTGTCTTCTGATTATGAACAAGGTGTTGTTGCTTGATAACTGGATCACGTCATTAGGAGAATCACGTGATGGACAAGACCCAAACTAATAGACGTAGCATGTTGATCGTGTCATTTTGCTGCTACTGTTTTCTGCGTGTCAAGTATTTGTTCCTATGACCATGAGATCATATAACTCACTGACACCGGAGGAATACTTTGTGTGTATCAAACGTCGCAACGTAACTGGGTGACTATAAAGATGATCTACAGGTATCTCCGAAGGTGTTCGTTGAGTTAGTATGGATCAAGACTGGGATTTGTCACTCCGTGTGACGGAGAGATATCTCGGGGCTCACTCGGTAATACAACATCACACACAAGCCTTGCAAGCAATGTGACTTAGTGTAAGTTGCGGGATCTTGTATTACGGAACGAGTAAAGAGACTTGCCGGTAAACGAGATTGAAATAGGTATGCGGATACTGACGATCGAATCTTGGGTAAGTAACATACCGATGGACAAAGGGAATAACATACGGGATCATATGAATCCTTGGCACTGAGGTTCAAACGATAAGATCTTCGTAGAATATGTAGGATCCAATATGGGCATCCAGGTCCCGCTATTGGATATTGACCGATGAGTCTCTCGGGTCATGTCTACATAGTTCTCGAACCCGCACGGTCTGCACACTTAAGGTTCGACATTGTTTTATGCGTATTTGAGTTATATGGTTCGTTACCGAATGTTGTTCGGAGTCCCGGATGAGATCACGGACGTCACGAGGGTTTCTAGAATGGTCCGAAAACGAAGATTGAATATAGGATGACCTCATTTGATTATCGGAAGGTTTTCGGAGTTACCGGGAATGTACCGGGAATGACGAATGGGTTCCGGGAGTTCACCGGGGGGGCAACCCACCCCGGGGAAGCCCATAGGCATTGGGGGTGGCGCACCAGCCCTTAGTGGGCTGGTGGGACAGCCCAAGAAAGCCCTATGTGCCATAGGAAGAAAAATCAAAGAGAAAAAAAGAGGAGGTGGGAAAAGGGGAGGGTTGCCCCCCTTGGCTCGGCCGACCCCCTTGGGACTCCTTGGACCCCAAGGCAAGGCTCCCCCTCCTCCCCCTATATATACGGAGGTTTTAGGGCTAATTTGAGACAACTTTGCGACGGCAGCCCGACCACATATCTCCACTGTTTTACCTCTAGATCGCGTTTCTGTGGAGCTCGGGCGGAGCCCTGCCGAGATAAGATCATCACCAACCTCCGGAGCGCCGTCACGCTGCCGGAGAACTCTTCTACCACTCCGTCTCTCTTGCTGGATCAAGAAGGCCGAGATCATCGTCGAGCTGTACGTGTGCTGAACGCGGAGGTGCCGTCCATTCGGCACTAGATCGTGGGACTGATCGCGGGACGGTTCGCGGGGCGGATCGAGGGACGTGAGGATGTTCCACTACATGAACCGCGTTCACTAACGCTTCTGCTGTACGGTCTACAAGGTTACGTAGATCACACATCCCCTCTCGTAGATGGACATCACCATGATGGGTCTTCGTGCGCGTAGGAAAATTTTGTTTCCCATGCGACGTTCCCCAACAGCAGGATCGTGCGGGAGACCATGGTGGTAAGCAGGACGTGACCAAGGAGGCCGCGATCCTTCAAGGTATCGAGGTAGGCGCCGATCTGCACCACCTCGGGAATCGGCTTCGGATACTTCGCTCCCGAGTTCAACTTCGTCGGAGGATCGATGTTGAACGGGGGCATGTTGAGGGCGTCGTGTGTGGGGTTGGCGTTCTTCACATAGAAGAAGCCTTTCTGCCACTGCTTGATGAACTCTTCCAGTGGCATCTGGGGGAAGCCGAACTTCGAGCAGTGGTGCACCAGCGCAGCACCGCACGACGTCATCGGGCAAGGCCCGTCGAGCTTCCCCCACTCGGCCTTATCCATCTTCGTGGACTGTTGCTTGAAGAATAACAAGCTCTGCCAGAGGTCAAGGTGAGGCTCGATCCCCAGAAAGCCCTCGCACAGGACGACGAAGGCCGACGGCTGAAGGATGGCGTTCGGCGCCAGGTGGTGCGACTGCAGGCCAAAGAAGATGAGCCAGTTAGAGAAGAAGGTGCTTGCCGGGAGCGTGAAGCCCCTATAGAAGTGCTTGTCGAATAAGACGACCTGTTCTTCCTGTGTCGTCGGGGCGGTCTCGGCACCGGGGATCCACACCGACACGAGAGAGTCCGGGTGTAACATCCCAAAATTATAAATTTTGGAATGTTAATATAATTATTAGATTGTTTGTTTGTTTGTTTGCTGAGTGACTGAAACTTGTGTGAAATTTGAAACTTTTCGAAACTTTTGAACGAGAGGGAATAACATGACTTTCCCCTTCTCCGGTGAATTCAAATTCAAGCTTTTAAAAGCAACGAGAGAAGATGACATGACTTCTTCGATTATAAAGAATTTGAACGGAGATATTTGCATTGATTTCTTTTGCATTTCCAATACTTTTTCCTCGCACGAAAAGCCCGGAGAAAACTCTCTTGCACGCAAGAGAGAGAGCGGAGGAAAATGACCCTCCAAAGTGCGGGCAAATCTCTGAAATAATTGAGCAAAGAAAAAACCCAAAATTCTTTTGCAAAAATAATTGCAAAAAGAAATAGCAAATTTGGGAATTTCTGAAAAAAAACATTTTTTCTAAGTTTTTATTTTGGCTTTAAAAAAATGTTATTTGGGTAGAGATTTATTTTCTGATTGTTTTGATATATAGTACCATATATAGATATTTTGATTTAATTCCTTTTTATTTAGTTTTTATTTTCTGTTTTGGAAAGGTTAGAAAATAGGAAGCCTTTTATTTTTTTTCTTGCCGCCGCCCGTGGGCGCTAGATTAGCCTGGGTCGAGCCCACTTCTGTGGGATCTATTCCCTTACCGAAACCGACCCCTTCCTTATTTCCCTGCCCCCCTCTCTCTACGGGTGGACCTCCCCCACCCGAGTCCCTCTCTCCCCGCAGCCTTTCTTCCTCCCTCGTCTCCTTCCCTTCTGCAGCGAGACCGACCGAAGCTTCTCCCTCCCCGATTTTGTTCTCTCTCGCTCCTCCTGCCTTGCCTCCCCCTCTCTCTTACCAGTAGGCCCCGCGACCGAAGTCTCCCTTCCCCGTCACCTTCCTTCGCTGCCTCCCTCCTCCTTCCTTCTCTGCCCCAATCCCGAGACCGACCCCTTCTCCCACGGGATACTCTCCCCAAAGCTCTCTCCTCCTTCCATAGCCCCCTCTCCCTGGCCTATATAAAGCCCTACCCTCGGCCACCCCATCCCCAACCCTCTTCGCGCCGTCGCCGCCACGAGCCGCCGCCGCCCGAGCCCTGCACCACCTCGGTAGCAAGCTGCTGCACGTCTACCCCGCCCCTGGGAGCAGCCCCCGTCGCCGCCCCTCTCCCCGAGCACCTCCCCCCGAGGAGGAGGAGTACTGCCCCGCCGCCGCCGACCCATTCCCACCGCCCCGGAGCCCCCCCTTCCCCCTCGCCGGCGACGTGACTCGCCGGAGCACTGCCCAGCCACGGCCAGCACGGTAAGAACTCCCCCTCCTCTCTGTATTTCATGTTTTGTTGTTTATAACCGTTGGATCTTAACTAGTGGCTTAGATTAGATTTAGAAATACCCTTTCGGTTTAGTTCAGTAAACCGCGGTTTATTTTTCCCACTTAAAATTTAGCCAACCCTTTTACTAGCCTTAGGACGTTTGCTCCAAACCAAGAAACAAACATCCACCGCAGCCAGTAGCATCTTGCCACGTGTACCCCTCTTTTAGCACTAGTAGCTGCAGTTTTTCTGTCAAAATTAGCAAAAACAGAAACTTTCAATTTTTGTTTGGCTACAACTTTTTATCCCGAAGTCCAATGAGATTGATTCTTTTTCCAGTATCTCACAAATTTCCTGTAGTTTTTAAAAACATATAAATTGTCTATGTTTGAAATTTTTAAATATAAGTTAGATCAGATTTAGTTTAACCCTTGTTCTGCCTATTCCAGGAGTTTAAAAATAGCTTTTAATTTGATTCCTTCTGATACTGATCACTAGTGATCTCAAGTATCAGTGGTAAAAATTTCAGATTTGTTTGTGTATTTTAACTCATTATTTCTTGTGAAACAATTTCTGTTTCACCGCTTTTAGGTTTTCGGTTTCTACTTTTGTTTTAAATACTTTCATTATTATTTCAGAAACATTATTATGTTTTGTTTCTGTTAGTTAACAATAGTTTTGCAAAAAGTCTTTATTTTATGTTTATTTGTTTTCATGAAAACAATTCTAGCTCTGTAGTAACGCGCAATTGTTTTCACCGTTGTTTCAAATCCCGTTTGGGAATACTTTCAAAAGGTTTTGTGAAAATACTTTATTTTATCTTCGTTAAACTCATATCTTAGTTCCTCGTTATTATTTTCTGTTAGACAAAACTATTTAGTGGTTGACGTAGTAGAAGACTCTTTAGTTCTATTTGAAGTTCTTTCGGTTTCTCATTCGCTCTCTCTCTTTTGTTTGATTGCTAGAATGATTGCTAGTATGTGTGCTTATGTGGATGATATGTTTGTTATATAGATTTCATCGGAGAGTGACGAGTAGTCTATCAAGTTATTTTCTCGAGAAATTTCTTCTTCGTCAACATCACAAGCAAGTCACTTTGATCATACTATCACCCATGTTTTATGCATTGTAGTTCTACCATCCTATGCCCAATTGCATGCTGCCTAGGTACTTGGAAACTTTAGTATAAGTTGTAGTATCATGTGGTAGGAACACAACAACCCCGATACTTGGCCCCGGGACGAGAATTTCTTAATGCTATGCTTGAGTAGACGGGTCATCGGTTAAGTGTATACCACGAGTGATGTGAGGTTGATATAATAATCAAGACCGGTTAAGACAAGATTTTCAAGACCTCGGACGCAATGCAACACTGGGTGAAGGACGGTTGATCGGCTCCCTGGAAAACCCAGTGGATGCCCGGCATGGTGGAGAGGCCATGACATCCTGCGGAAAGCTTCACCCAGGCTCAAAGAGACGGACGGATATTTTCAAGACCCAAGGCTTACCTGCACAGCCACAAGTCATTATGGGCTCTGGCTTGGTTGGATAACGCGGCGACTCTGGATAGGCGGTGCTAGCAGATGTAGACGAACGGTATGAATGGATGGGCACCGACAGGGATTTAGAGGGACCCGTTGAAAGACCATGTTTTGATCATCCGGTCTTCAAACACCCTGAAGTGCGAGGACATACACGGGGGCGATCAAATCTTTTTGGGAACGTGTGCAAAACTCTGCAGAGTACTCAAACCTAATCGATTAGCCGTGTCCACGGTCATGGACAACTTGAGCCAAAGGAACTGAAGTTATCTCGATTTCTCAACACCATTATATATATTTGATGAGGGTAATTATTGACAACTCGGGTACGAGAACTGGTTGGCGGAACCATCTCGTTAACAACCAACAAAGTAGTAACATTTTGCTTTTAGCCCACTCTTGTTGTAGGAGAAAAACTTGCTTTTTCGCTAAAAACTTATAGCCCCACCTGCCATATATGCATATAGTATAAATGATTACTTTTCTCCCCTCTCTTATGTGACTTGCCGGCATATTCAATATGCTGACCTACACGGCTGCAACGTCTTATGTTGCAGATATTTTTCTTCGACGAGTAAGAGTACGATTCAGGGTTACGGTCTACACTCAACTTGCCGTTGGTGTTTATTCGGACTCCACTCCCTTGACTGCTTCCGCTGAAAAATTTAAGGTATATATCAGTTTTACACTATTTACATGTGATTGCACTTTGATATATACATTGATGTACTGTGTTTGCCAGCATACTGATCCAGGGATGGCACAGAAACACAGAGGCTTGACTCGTTTTGAGTCGGGTCGCTACAAAAGTTGCCACATTGCACGGTTCAAACATGGCCGCCTTATATGGTTTTGAGGATTAAGCCGGCTTACTTGGGGGCTACTAGTTCCCAAGTCGTTTTGCAGTAAAAGCGTATACGCTTCTGCAATCCTATGTCTGGCTTTTCCCTAATCATTGGTCACTTGGGGGCTTCCACTCCCTAATCATTGACTCGTCTTGAGTCGGGTCGCTACACCGGGGGCAGCATCCGGCGGTGGCGGAGCGCCTCGATGCAGCCGTCGCATATCTCACTGCCGAGCCAAGATCCATGAGACGAGGTCTTCTTCGAAGAAGAACCGCTCGCCATGGCTGCGGGCGACGAGTGCTCGGGAAGATTGGTGGCACGAGGGCGATGGAGAGGTAGAAGACGAAGGCGGATGGATTCTTTCTCTCTGGGCTCAGGGAGGAAGAGGGCGGCGATGCGGGGCGAGAAGGGGGCGAATGGCCTCCTCGGTACCCCCGCATCCCATTTAAACCCCACGAAGGATCATAGGGAGGGGATCCGGTGCGTGCGGAGCCCCACTAATCCCGTGTCTTATAGGCGATAGCGTTTCCCGAATCCCAACCGTCGCGGAGTAAATCCACAGAGGATCCTCCGCGCGGCGGCCGCGGGGGCGTCGTGGTGGGACCGAGGGCCCAAGCCCGGTCCCGTCACCAGTATAAACTATCATAACGTCAGGTCGGGCCTGGCACGTGGTACGAGTTGCGCAGCCTAGGACGAAGCCCAGGCGTCGCTTCGAAGCCAGTCGGCTTTCGAGCCGGCGATCCCTACCGCAGGTGGCGGCAGGAATACAACGACAAAAAATCAAGCAGGTGAGACCACCCACAACCAAGCAGTGGGCCTCTCCAGCTTCGGGGACTACTGTCGGGGGGATAACCCCGGGGTAGGCTCAACGATCCTGCTCCTTTATCTCCGGCCCAAAAGGAATGACCAAGAACAATTTTACAAGGCCCAAGCCCTCTGGCCGGCTAGGCGACACCTATGGTCTAGGGGGCGAGACGGCCAATTCTCTGGCCGGCCAGGCAACACTTGCCGGCTAGAAGCAAGACGGTTACCTCTTCCTGGCCGCCTAGGCCAAGCCAGCTGGCTAGGGACGAGGTGGCCGTGCCCAAGACGGCTAGTCAAGCAGGCTAGCCGTCTGGGGATCTCAAGTCACATCAGATCGTAGGTCATGACGATACCCTACGATTAAAGGTGGCTACATGTCAGCAAAGGTACTGGATCGGAGTGCACGGCGGGTACCAGCGTCGGCCGCCACACCGCTGACCTCCCCCGGCTCTGATCCATCACCCAACATAGTGTCGACCGTTATACTCCCACTCCATTACTGCACTTGGCATGGGAACAGTTGAGGCGGCCGTACCATCTTCCCATGACGAATCTCCCTGGACGACGCCGGACGTACCACACGTGTCCTGCGTCAAACTTACGCGAGAGCATCATTGGCTAGCCGGCGGGTCCCACGGCCATACGTGACCTTGCAGCCGGCGGGCCCCTCAAGTGACAAGACAAGACCCCCGTTCCCCCCTGGCCAGTCAGCGAGGCTGCCAGCCGGGTCCCACTCTTGTACCCTTTATCCATATTGTAGGCCGATGGGTTCGTCTATAAAACCTCCCGGCCCCCTCCATGCAGAGGGTCGGTCAACTAATCACACAAACACACACACCAACCACATAGGAGAGGTAGAGACGAGCCGGCTGCTCCTTCTTCCTCCTCCGCAATACAGCTCCAGGAGCAACCTTGTAATCCCATCCATACATATCATACACTCCGGCAGGACTAGGGTTATTATCTCTACAAAGAGCCCTGAACCTAGGTACATCGTGCGTTCCATGCTTGTACCAACCTAGCCCCCAGCGCCCTCCGTTGCCACTTCGGTTCCTACCTTCTTTAGCCTACCCATGGCTTATGTTGTAAGTATTCACCGACAATGGCGATCAACGGCGGCCCAAGGAAGAAGACGACGGTGATCTGACGTCTTGGGGGATCTCGGAGTCTTGCGGCTTGCTTGGGAGCTTTAGAAGGTCACAACGGTTCTCTCACGCGGCTTTGAGGAGAGGAAGGGGGGCTGGAGCGGCTTGTCGACGGCGAGCTCAAGATTCGGCCATGGCGGACGGAGAGGGGGAAGGGGAGAGAGACCGAATGAGGAGGAGGAGAGTATGGGAATGGGGTGCGGGGGAGCATATCCAGCTCGCCAGCACATCACCGAGGCCAGGCAGGCACCCAGGTGCATGCCGTCGCCGGAGAGAGTGGCGGCCAGCTCCTGCTGCTCGCTGGCAAAGAGAAGACGACAGGGAGGAGGTGAGTGGGTTGGGCCAAGGTAAGCGCTAGATAACCCTTTTCTCTTCTCTTTCTTTTCTGATTTCTGTTTTAATCTGTCTAACATTTGTTTCATTTTATTTTTGGCTCCAAACTATTTCTAAAATAGTGAAAATAATGTTGGGGTGTTATTTGGAATATTTCCAAACGCACATAAAAGATTCAACATTTTATAAAATTCTGAAATATTTGAAATCACATATATAGTTGATTTCAGTGGCTTTTGTATTTTAAACAGAATGCCAAATGTATGTTTAAAAAGAAATCCACCCCTGAATTGTTGTTTCCAATATTTATCAAAAATAATGGACTTTTATGAAGGCCATTGTGAGTTCAATGATTTTTCACAAGTTTGAATTAGTTTGAATATGAAGTTGCTAGGGTTTTTCTGTGGATTTCTATTTTCACTTTTAATGCAATAATAAACATGAGCACAATCTTGCTAGACTTCAAAGGGTAGCTAGGGATGTGACAACTCACCCCCACTTAAAAGAATCTCGTCCCGAGATTTGGAAGTCCTCGGGAATAGCTTGGGATACTCAAGTCGAAGACGGTCCTCTCTTTCCCATGTTGCCTCTTTTTCTCAATGATTTGACCATTGAACTTTAAGAAACTTGAGGTTTCGACGTCGAGTGGTATGCTTAGCTTGATCAAGAATACGAACAGGGTATTCTCGGTATGAATGATTATCTTGGATATCAAGCGTTTCGTGGTCCACTTCACGGATAGGATCCGAAAAGATTATCTTGAATGAGTTGCGAGACGTGGAAAACATCATGAACCTTGGAAAGATGCGGAGGAAGTTCCAACTGGTAGGCAACCTCTCCTCGTTTGGCAAGAATGCGAAAAGGATCAATGTAACGAGGAGCCAATTTGCCTTTGATACCAAAGTGATGGGTACCCTTCAAAGGTGTAACCCGAAGGTAAGCCTTCTCGTCAACTTCAAAGGTCACAGCCTTATGATGACGATCATATTGGCTCTTTTGACGAGATTGAGCTGTTTTCAACTTTTCACGAACAATGCGAACTTGCTCTTCTGCTTCATGGATCATATCCGGAAAAAAGAGTTGCCTCTCTCCGGTTTCTGACCAATTAAGATATGTTCGACATCTTCGTCCATAGAGTACTTCAAAAGGGGCTTTGCCCAAGCTTGATTGATAACTATTGTTAGAAGCAAATTTGGCGAATGGAAGGCACTTCTCCCAGTTCATACCAAACGATATAACACAAGCTCGAAGGATATCTTCTAGGATTTGATTGACTCTTTCTACTTGACCACTTGATTGAGGATGGAAAGCAGTGCTAAAAGATAGGTGAGTCCCCATAGTATTTTCAAAACTTTCCCAGAATTGAGAAGTAAAAATACTTCCACGATCTGAATTAATCTCCAGAGGAACACCATGAAGAGACACTATTCGAGAAATATATATAACTCTGCTAGCTGGCTAGCTGTTATACTCTCACGAACTGGAAGAAAATGAGCTACTTTGGAAAGTCGGTCAATGACCACAACGATAGCATTATTTCCTTTCTTGGTCTTGGGAAATCCAATGATGAAATCCATACTAACTTTATCCCATTTCCATTAAGGAATAGCTAAAGGTTGAAGGGTGCCAGCAGGCCTTCGATGTTTCGCTTGAACTCGACGACAAACATCGCAGTTAGCAACGAACTCAGCAATTTCTCTCTTCATCGTAGTCCACCAAAACCTCTAGCGTAGGTCTTGATACATCTTAGTACTACCAGGATGAATGGTGAGAGGAGAATCATGAGCCACCTTAAGGATCAACTGCCGCAGACGTTTGCTCTTAGGAACCACTAAACGGTTCTGAAAGAACACGATACATTCTCATTAATAGAGAAATCCCTAGCGTTTCCACTAGCAATATTCTCCTTGATCCGGGATATACCCTTATCATATGTCTACACAGCTATGATTTGATCCCCAAGAGTAGTTTTCGCCACCAGGGTAGAAAGGAATCCTTGAGGAACAATGTTAAGGTTTAACTTCCGGAATTCCTCATAGAGACGTGGTTGACCTCATTGTAACATCAGATTGTTACAGTAAGACTTACGACTTAGTGCATCAGCCATAACATTCGCCTTCCCCATGGTGTAAGTTATCTCTAAGTCGTAATCTGAGATCAAATCGACCCACCGTCTTTGCCTGAGATTCAAATCCTGTTGGGTGAAGATATATTTCAGACTTTGGTGATCAGTGAATATCTCGCAATGATTACCAAGAAGGTAATGTTGCCAGGTTTCTAGTGCATGGACTACAGGTGCAAGCTCAAGATCATGTGTGGGATAATTATCCTCATGTGGACGCAACTGTCTAGATGCATATGCAATCACATGATGATCATGCATGAGAATGCAACTAGTCCTTGTCGCGAGGCGTCGCAATAGATAATAAACTCCTTAGAGAAATATGGTGGTAGCAACACAGGTGCAGAAGTCAGGCGTCTTTTCTGTTCCTGAAAGCTATGCTCACACTGTGGTGTCCACTCGAACTTTTTATCTTTCTTGAGGAGTTCAGTTAGAGGCTTTGCAATGTTGGAGAAGTTCTCGACAAAGCGGCGACAATAGCTCGCTAGTCCAAGAAAACTCCTAACTTGCTTAACTGATTCAGGTTGAGTCCAATCAAGGACAGCTTGAACTCTCTCAGGATTGACAGCAATACCTTACCAGAGATTACGTGGCCTAGATAGGTTACTTCTGGTAACCAAAATTCACCTTTTGAAAACTTGGCATAAAGGTGATGCTCTCAAAGTTTCATCAATACCAGCCTTAAATGCTCGACATGTTCTTGTTCGTTCTTCGAGTAGATGAGAATATCATCAAGGTACACCACAGCGAATTTATCCAAATACTCCATGAAGATTGAATTCATCAAACGAGAGAAGGTGGCTGGGGCCATTGGTTAAACCGAAGGACATGACGGTGTACTCGTATTGGCCATAACGAGTGACAAAAGACGTTTTTGGAATGTCCACATTCTTGATCTTGATTTGATGGTAACCCAACCTCAAATCCATTTTGGAGAAGACTGTGGATCCAGCGAGCTGATCATATAGATCGTTGATCCTGGGGAGTGGATACTTGTTATTTATGGTGACCAGGTTAACTAGTCGATAATCTACAACAATCCGGTCCGTTCCATCCTTCTTCTTAATGAAGAGGATGGGACAAGCCTAAGGATAAGAACTAGGACGAATGAAACCTTTATTCAAGGTCTCGTCTAGTTGTTTCTTAAGTTCGGCCAGCTCTAAGGGTGCCATCTTATAGGGTCTTATGGCCTTTGGAACATTTCCTCGAACAAGATCTATCACAAACTCTACATCCTTGTCAGGTGGAATTCCTGGCAGTTCTTCTAGAAAAACATCTGGGAAGTCACGGACTACCGGAATGTCTTCAAGTTCTGGAAGAGGATTAGCATTGAGGGAATAGAGTTGACATTTGGCAACTCGAGTGGAGACATTAACTGTCTCAGCCGAGGGATGGGTAAGCTGAACGTTTCTGGAATGGGTATCGATCTTGGCATAATGAGCTGACATCCAGTCCATACCCAAGATGATATTGATATTTGAGGATTTCAGGGCTATCAATGATGCTAGAAAAACTAGCCTGTCTACTAGGATTTCATTGTCATAACTTATCCTAGAACTTTGCCATTTACTACGAGGGGTTTGGACAACTAATGGGATTGGCATATCACAAACGGACATGTTATGCAACTGCGCATAACTTTCGGAAATGAAGGAATGAGATGACCCAGTGTCAAAAAGAACAGACGCTCGGTGATGATTGACAAGGAGCGTACCCAATATGACGTCGGATCCTCTGCATCTTCTTCTGCTGAGACATAATTCACGCGACCACGCAGAGGAGTTGGGTTCACATAATAAGCTTTACCCGACTTGCCTTGCCCAATAGACTGCCCAGGTTGCTTGGCAGCTATAATCTGAGGATACTCTCGTGAATAGTGTCCTGGTTCTCCACACTTGTAACAGGTCACCTGATTGGCACGTGGTGCAGCATTGCCAGCTGGACCACCATAGGTCTTTGCTAGGGGGTTGATCTGGTTCGCTTGAGGCGCCACATAGGATGGCCTCGGGGTGTATCTTGTTGGCATGAAGCTATTCAGGACCCACAACCTGCGTTTCGGAAACACGGAACCAGATGAGGAGCCCGAATCGTGAGAGTGCTTCTTTGTGGCTTCATAGTCGGTATGTGCAGTCTCGGCACTGATCGCCTTGTGGACAAGAGCTTGAAAACTTGTACATTCATGAAGGCGCAGGTCACAACGAAGTTCGGGGCTCAGACCCTTGCGTAATCTTGCTTGCTTCTTGGCATCAATTGACACCACTTCAGTTGCGTAGCGAGCGAGATTACCGAACTCACGACTATAAGCATCCACAGTCAACTTTCCCTGGGTGAAGGCACATAATTCCTCTCTCTTACGGTCCATTAGACCCTCTGGAATGTGGTGCAGACGGAAGGCTGCACAAAAATCTGCCCATGTGGCTGGTGGCCCAGCAGGACGCATAGCTTCAAAATTCTCCCACCATAGATTGGTGGGGCTTCCAGGAAATATGCAGCAAAGGTCACCTTCTCATCCTCAAAAACATTGGCAGAGCGTATCTTGCACGATATACTGCACAACCAGTCATCAGCGTCGAGAGGATCGACGGAATGATGGAACTTCGGGTGATTCAGTCTGACAAAGTCATTGAGGGACACTGCGTCATTTTGCGGCTGATGAGCCGTGTTTTGCTCAATACGTTCTAGCAGACGGTTGGTCTCTCGCTTGTTTCTTTCCGCCTCGAGCAGAACCTCCGCCAGAGAAGGCGGGTGAGGCAGTTCCTCCTGTGCTGCCTGACTACCTTCTCCCTGCTCATGGCTAGGGGCACGGTTCTGCCTGGTAAACACCATCCTGGCAAAAAACTCAGAGCTTAGACTAAATCAACATCAATACTAACTATGGATTAAGAACGCACTGGACACATGGAATGCGGAAATGAACATCCGAACAACATGGTAACAAGCAAACTGCTATATAAACACCATGGTTCATACACACCATTACATAGTTCAGTACAATCTTAGACTGAACAGAAAACTACTGATAAGATGATACTACTCATCAGAAGCTTTCCAAGCTTCCTATACATTATTTATCTATGCCTCCGGAACTCATCTCACAACATAGTCATACTCCACAAGACACACAGGACTGTGGAAGTACAACTACTACCATACTACTCTTCAACTCACGGGTTCAAGCATCCGCATGAAATATCTCATAAAGGTTGCCTCCAAGGCCTGGGAGCTCAACCTATGGATCAGGAAATACTCGAGCCTGAGACCCCTGGGAACCGTAAGGACACAGGTGTGGCCTTGGCCCCGTGACTAGTGGTAGTAGATGTCCCCGAGGAGGGGTGACACCTCCTATAGCAGGCCAGTCAACACGAGCTGGAAGATGAGTCCTAACGGGGTTCAACATCTCCATATCTCCATACCCTGTCTGAACTACAGGTGCCAGCTGTGTCAAAGTTGTCCACAAATGGGAACGAGTAGCATAGAGCTCCATACAAAGGGCACGAGCATCTTTGTCTCTATTCTCTAACATCTCAGCGGTAGACCGCAGCAGCGGATCCTCCATAGAGGAATCAAGGTAGACCCCACTTAGGTATCCTTCTTCTCGTGGCTGAGAGGCAGGAACATAACAGAACTCTAAATTCCACAGAAGTGCATGTCTGGCTCTCATGATTGTCAACATAGAATACGCGGCATCTTGTACCGCCATGTCAACAGTAACCCCCAATCCAAAAGAGTAATAGATCGGCTCCTCGGCTCCAGGGTAATCTGGGGATACCCTAACAATGCATAGGTACTGACTCTGGTTGAAATCCCGGTACTGCTCCTCCACTGTATACTCTGGTTACTAGAGGTAACTGGCTACTGACATCATCCTGACCAGCATGGCCGTGTGACCGGGCACATCAATGCACCTAGTCAGACGAACCACCTGACGAGAACGACGGCCACGTATCTGAAATAGAGACTAATGCAAAAGGCATTAGAGCTCTGGAGATAAAATTGGGCAGCATAACAGCTGTATATCCTCAAAAACAATTTTGAGACAACCCACAAAAGATAGGATAGCATAACCATTCAAATATCAAGTTCAATTCCATGGTCATCAAAACTTATTTTCTTTTCCTTGGAACAAAAGAAACTTGGATTAAGTCTCGAACCGTTTTCCTACAATCTACCGATTAGTAACACGCGGTCCTTAGAGATAGATCAGTAACCTAGTTCTTAATCCCCGTAGAACAGACGAGGATGACCAGAATAGAATGACTTGAGAAGAGAAGCAAGAAACTTACGTTCCCTTCCACAAACAATTCCCTTATATATAACTAAAGCATTTCATAATCCCCCTGGCCGCGCCTAGCAGGCTTGTGGGGCCCATGGAGCTCCACCGCCTCCAATTCCAGCTCTATTTAGTCCCTTCCGTCCGGAAAAAAAATCAAGAAGAAGAGTTCATCGCGTTTTACGATACGGAGCCGCCGCCATCTCATGTTCTTCCTCTAGAGGGTAGATCTGGAGTCCGTTCTGGGCTTCGGAGAGGGGTGCTTAGCACTCCCCGGCAATGACACTCGAAGAATGTTGTTGACGAGTCTCTGACTTGATGCCTTCGCGACAACAGAGCCAGAACTGCTCCGAGTTGCTCAACAATTAGCAATTGTCTTGCAATGGCCCACCAGCGCATGGGTTCGTGGCAGTTTTCGAGGGTAGAGTATTCGATCCAAATTTGTTGGTACGCGAGTCAGGAGGTGAGAGAATACTCTCAAGTATTAGCAGCTGAATGTGTCAAATTCAACCACACCTGAAAGATTAGTATCTGCAAGCAAAGTATCAGTCGCAAAGTAGTATGATAACAATGGTGTCAGAAATGATCTGTTGACGGCAGACTATTCCTAAGTGTCGTATCAATGGCGCCAGAAGTTGCCCGTTGACGGAAATTGCCTTTTCCCGTCAACGCCGAGCGAACCAGAATTGTAGCAGGTAGTAGAAGTGTAACGAGTAACAGCAGTGGCAAGGAACAGCAGTAGTGATAGCGGTAGCAAGTAGCAACAATAGCAAGCGACAGTAGTAACAGCAATAGCAAGTAGCAAAAATAGTAACAACAACAGTGCAGAGCAAGTAACAACAGTAATAGCAACAGAGCAAAACAAGTAACAGAAGCAGTGGGACAAACTCGTAGGCAATGGGTCCATGATTCGTTTGGATGATATTCATCATGCAACAGTTATTACACAGAGAGATATGTGGCTAGCTCCCGTTCGTCAATGTGATGTAGGCATGCATTCCGTGTGTAGTCATACGTGCTTAGGGAAAAGAACTTGCATGACATCTATTGTCCATCCCTCCCGTGGCAGCGGGGTCCAAAAGGATACTACAGAATATTAAGGTTCTCCTTTTACTAAAGAACCGGAACAACACATTAGCACTTGGTGAACACATGAACTCCTCAAACTATGGTCATCACCGGGAGTGGTTCCGGTTATTGTCACTCCGGGGTTGCCGGGTCATAACACATAGTAGGTAACTACAACCTGCAGGATCGAATCTAAAACACACATATATTGGTGGCAACATAATAATTTCAGATCTGAAAATCATGGTACTCGGGCCCTAGTGATAATCATTAAGCATGGCAAAGTAGTAGCGACATCAATCTCAGAACATAGTGGATACTAGGGATCAATCCCCGTCAAAACTAACTTGATTACATGATAGATCTCATCCTACTCATCACCGCCCAACGAGCCTACGAATAGATTACTCACGAAATATGAAGAGCTTCATGGAATTGGAGAGGGAAGAAGGTTGATGATGACGATGGCGACGATTTCCCCTCTCCGAAGCCCAAAACGGACTCCAGATCTGTGCTCCACATGAAGAACAGGATGTGGCGGCGCCTCCGTATCGCAAACGCGACGAAATCTTCTCTTCTGATTTTTTTCTGGGCGGAAGTGAATTTATAGAGTTGAGATTAGGGGCGGCAGAGCCACGTGGGCCCCACAAGCTTGGTTGCCGCGGCCAGGGGGGTGGCCGCGGCAACAGGGCTTGTGGCCCACTGCCCCATCCCCTCCGGTGGATCTTTGCGCAGGTATTTTTCATATTTTCCAAAAAATTCTTTGTAAATTTTCAGGACATTCCGAGAACTTTTATTTCTGCACAAAAACAACACCATGGCAATTCTGCTGAAAACAGCGTCAGTCCGGGTTAGTTCCATTCCAATCATGCAAATTGGAGTCCAAAACAAGGGCAAAAGAGTTTGGAAAAGCATATACGACGAAGATGTATCAACTCCCCCAAGCTTGAAATCTTGCTTGTCCTCAAGCAAGTCAGTTGACAAACTGAAAGAGAAAGAAAAACTTTGACAAACTCTGTTTGATCTTATGGTTGCAACTATGTCTAACTCATAACCAGAATTTCAGCACGATCACAAGTTAACCACATAAGCAAGTGACACAAAGGTCTCATGGTAAACTAATATCAATGGCATCATCAGCTAGCGAGCCAATAATAATGAGTTTCAGATACCAACAATTCAATCAAAACAAGCATGAAGCAATATGAATAGGTCGTATCTCGCTAGCTCTTTCTGAGACCGCAAAACATAAATGTAGAGCACTTTCAAAGATCAAGGGCTGACTAAACATTGTAATTCATAGCAACGAAGATCCAGTCATAGTCATACTCAATATCAATCAAAATCAAAGCATAAAGATGACAGAGGTGCTCTCTAATTGGTGCTTATAGGAAGTGGATGACTCAACAGGAAAATAAATAGACATGCCCTTCGCAGAGGGAAGCATTGATTTGCAGAGGTGCCAGAGCTTAAGCTTTGAAAACAGAGATAATAATTTTGGGTGGCATGCTTTCATTGTCAATGCAATGAGCAAGAGTTCTCAATATCTTCCGCGCTACTCATGCTATAGGAGGTTCCCAAACAGAAAAGTAAAGTTTTAACTCCCCCACCACCAATCAATCACACTCCACGGCTAGCCGAATCCTCGGGTACCGTCCATACTAACATCAATCCGGGGGCAATCTTGTTTTACAGTTATGTTTTCGATTTAAGCGTGGAGCTGGACATTCCAATTACCGTCCCCTTTCTCGTGAATGACAATGAATAAACACATGTCGAGGATTACACGCCTAACATGGATGATATCAATAGCCCCCTGTCACCACATGAGCGGTTCGGGCCTACAAAACAGATTATTTCTTGAAGGTTTAGAGAATGGCACATGCAAATTTACATGGAACGACACGTAAATACCGCACATAGGTAGGTATGGTGGACTCTCATGGAAAAACTTTTGGGTTTATGGAAGTGGATGCACGAGCAGTATTCCGCTTAGTACATGTGAAGGCTAGCAAAAGACTGGGAAGCGACCAACTAGAGAGCGACAACAATCATCAAGATGCAATGAGTTTGACTAACATGGAGCGCAAGCATGAACAGGATATAAATCACCGTGAACACGAACATCATAGAGGCTATGTTGATTTTGTTTCAACTACATGCATGAACATGCGCCAAGTCAAGCCACTTGAATCATTCAAAGGAGAATACCATCCTATCATACTACATCATAGTCAAATCAAAATCTATGTTGGCATTCAAGACAAACCATTATAAGCTCCTAGCTAAATAAGCATGGCATCAGAAACTATGATCTCTAAGTTGTCATTGCAAACATGGTTCTCTCACAACAAAGCTGAATCTGGGACGACAAGCTAGTCATATTTACAAAAAAAATAGATAGAGTTCATACCAGCTTTTCCAGTCTCAGTCACTTCATCATATATCATCATTATTGCCTTTCACTTGCACGATCGAACGATGTGAACAATAATAAGAGTGCTCGTGAAATGGACTAAGCTGAATCTACAGGCAAACACAAAGGAGAGGACAAAGTAATATGGCTCTTTGAAAGCTAAACAGGTATGCATGCAAGAGCCACTAAACATTGTAACCAATATCTTCTACCTTGACCCAAAGAAAAAGAAAACTATTTACACGGGAAAGCTCCCAACAAGCAAAAGAAGAAAGGAAAATCTTTTTGGGTTTTCTCAAAAGGACACAAAACAAGAAAACAAGAAGACGAAAATAAACTAGCATGGATAATACAGTGGCAAAGTGTAAACACCAATGAACAAAGTCAAAGCATAAGCATGAATGTAAGGTCGGTGAGAACACGTACTCCCCCAAGCTTAGGATTTTGGCCTAGCTTGGTCTACTCCCAAGGACGGTCCTGGCGAAACCCAAAATCATAATCGAGGTTATATGGGAGTGCTGCAGCCACTACCTGAATAGCTGCCTCACGAAGACGAGCAACCGTCGCCTCCCTCTCATACTCCTCTGCCTCTCCTATGGTTATGTAGTATCTTCGTTTTACCTGAAAGTCAAAGAAAGCAGGAGCAGGAAGGGTAATATGGAAGACACGCTGCCGGTTAAATATCAATCAGTATAGGAGGGATTCATCATCCCTCTCAAGAAACTGGTAGTGTGTCAAAGCGACGCGGTCAAGGAAATCTGTATGGAGCGGTTGATCTCCTGCGCGGATGGGTACTCCAAGAAAATTTGCTATGCGAGTGGCATAGATGCCGCCAAAGAAATCTCCCTCAATAGCGTTTTTATTCAGCCTCCTTGCTATAATAGCTCCCATGTTGAAGATTTTGTCACCCGTAACTGCGCTCTTAAGGATACTAAGGTCGGAAGCGCATAGGTGACAATGTTCAACCTTACCGTTAATGCATCTACCTATGAAGAGGGCAAAGTAGTGCAAGGCAAGGAAATGAATGCTTCCTATGGTGGCTTGTGTGATGTCTCTAGTTTCTCCAACAGATATACTAGAGAAAAAATCTCTAACCGAAGATTTAGCAGGATCTTTAAGATTATCCCCATCGGGTATTTTGCAAATCCTATTGAAATCCTCCAAATCCATGGCATAGGATTTATCATACAAGTCAAACAGTACGGATGAGTCATGATCAACTGAAAATTTAAATCTACGCACGAAAGAGGCAGTGAGCATAGCATACTGTTAACATTTATCTGAGAGGAATTCTTCTAACCCGGCATTGCGGACAAGTGTATCAAACTCATCCTTGAAGCCTGCTTCGATCATGAACTCATCGGAAGTCCATTGACATGGTTGCACGGGTGCGTCCCTTA
Source organism: Hordeum vulgare subsp. vulgare (assembly GCF_904849725.1). Lineage (NCBI taxonomy): Eukaryota > Viridiplantae > Streptophyta > Magnoliopsida > Poales > Poaceae > Hordeum > Hordeum vulgare. Next base: position 177,648,872 of record NC_058523.1, read on the forward strand.
GTTGACAAGGATCGGGTTCCCGAAATAAAGACGGGGACCCTTCTTACTTGAGGAACCACCATGAAACTTCCTCCTGAACACAATTTCTCTTTCCTGAAATTTTGAAGTTCAAGAGAAAAGTGAATAAAGACCAACCACACCTAGTAGCAACTACTCCTACTAGTGCCTAGAGACCGTATCACGCGCTAAAACTACTTGGGACCAGCTAAAATCAACATTTAAAGCTCAAGAACAGGGTCACCAAGGTAGTAAGAATACGCGAAGGATAAAGCACTAGAGAAAAAACTAATTGGACCAATGGAGGAGTCACTTACCAAGGAGTAATTTCCCTAAAACGGTTCGGAGAATGAGGCTTTGAGCAAGGAGATCGAAAATAACAGCCAAATGAGCAAGAACACGGGTTTGAGCTGCGAAACAATTTTTTTTGGAGGAAGAAGAAGAGGATGGGAGCTGGAATGAGTGGAGGGGGCCTTGTGGGCCCCACAAGCTTGCTTGCCGCAGCCAGGGGGTGGCCGCGGTGACAGGGCTTGTGGCCCACTGGGGTGGCCCCCAGGCCAGCTCTCAGTCCCAGTATTTTTCAGATATTCCATAAAAAATCATACTAGATTTTCAGGACCATCGGAGAACTTTTATTTTCGGGGTATTTTTCTCCAGGACGCTAAAACAGGAAACAGGAAAAATTAACTAAATCTATCATTTTTCTTCTAAGAAAAAGAAAATGAAAGCTTAAAACAAAGGTATGTGACTCTTTGGTTCATCCATTTCATGGTCATCGAAAGAAATCCGTCAATGGGGTTCATCAAATCCTTATGACAAAACTTTCTCAAATCGCAAGAGAGAACGGAGAATTTTCGAAAAGCCACTAAGTCACCTCAATGGGGATATGAATCTCCCCAACAAGAAATTCATACTTCATCTTGACACGAGGAATAGGGCATTCAAAGCTCCCAATAAGAATCGATGAAGTTTTTTTGATAGCATTGATGCAATGTACTTGATATCGTTTCTTCAAAAAGTGCAGAGTATGCTCATTACCGTTGACATGGAAAGTGACATTGCCTTTGTTGCAATCTATAACAACCCCTGAAGTGTTTAAAAAGGGTCTTCCGAGGATGACAACCATGGCATCGTCCTCGGGAATATCCAAGATAACAAAGTCTGTTAAGATAGTGGTGTTAGCAACCACAACAGGCACATCCTCGCAAATGCCAACAGGGAAAGCAATTGATTTTTCGGGCATTTGCGGAGAGATTTGAGTGGGTGTCAACTTATCGAGTTGAAGTCTACGATAAAGAGAGAGAGGCATAACACTAACACCGGCTCCAAGCTCACATAAGGCAGTTCTTACATAGTTTCCTTTAATGGAGCAAGGTATAGTGGGCACTCCGGGATCACCAAGTTTCTTAGGAGTTCCACCTTTGAAAGTGTAATTGGCAAGCATGGTGGAGATCTCAAGATCTGGTATCTTCTGTTTATTGGTCATGATATCTTTCATATACTTGGCATATGGAGACATTTTGACAATATCAACTAACCGCATCTATAGAAAGACGGGTCTTATCATTTCAATAAAGCGCTCAAAATCCTCATCATCCTTTTTCTTGGATGGCTTAGGAGGAAAGGGCATAGGTCTCTGAACCCCTGGGTTTCTTTCTTTACCATGCTTCCTAGCAGTGAAGTCATTCTTATCGTATCTCTTAGGTTGTGGGTTATCAGGATTAACCGTAGGTTCAATCTTCACATCCTTATCATTGCTAGGTTGAGCATCATTATGAACATCGCTGTCCATATTGTCACCGGTTTCATGTTCATCACGAGATTGTGTTTCTGCATCAGACGCAGAAATATCATTTGGTTCTTTAGGTGTGACAATATTTGGTGAACTGACATGCCGGTTTCTATCATCATTCTTCTTCTCCTTAAGATGACTCGGTGTATCAGCATTAATTCCTTGAGAATCTTGATCAATTCTCTTACGATGACCTTTAGGATACAAAGGTTCTTGAGTCATTTTGCCTCCTCTAGTAATGACTCTGACAGAGTTGTCATTTAATTCATTGAGCATGTCATTCTGAGCTTTAAGTACTTGTTCTACCTGAGTAGTAATCATAGAGGCATGTTTACTCAGAAGCTTCAGATCATTGACATTTCGGTCTACACAAGCACTTAAATGACTAAGCATACGAGTACTTTGTTCCAAATGTCTGCTAACATAATCATTGAAACTTTGTTGTTTGGCAACAAAGTTGTCAAATTCATCAAAGCATAGGCTAGCAGGTTTATCAAAAGGAATATCACTCTCATCGAACCTACGCAGAGAATTTACTTCTACTACCTGTATCGGGTTATCGAGACCATGGATCTCTTCGATAGGTGGTAGATTTTTGACATCTTTAGATCTAATGCCTTTCTCTTGCATAGATTTCTTGGCTTCTTGCATATCTTCGGGAATGAGGAATTGGATACCTCTTTACTTCGGAGTTGGCTTAGGAGGTGGTTCGGGAATAGTCCAAGCATTATCGTTGATCAAGATGTTATTCAGTAGAGTCTCACCTTGTTCTACAGTTCGTTCCCTAAAAACACAACCGGCACAACTATCTAGATGGTCTTTAGAGGCATCGGTAAGTCCGTTATAGAAGATATCAAGTATCTCGTTCTTCTTAAGAGGGTGATCAGGCAAAGCACTCTGTAGCTGGACGAGCCTCCCCCAAGCTTGTGGGAGACTCTCTTCTTTGAGTTGAGCAAAGTTGTATATTTCCTGCAAGGCAGCTTGCTTCTTATGGGCAGGGAAATATTTCTCACAGAAGTAATAGACCATATCCTGGGGACTACTCACACATCCAGGAGCAACAGAAGCGAACCAAGCTTTAGCATCATCCATTAGAGAGAAAGGAAACAACATAAGGATATAGTAGTGGCGGATCTTCTCCTGACTCGTGAAAAGGGTGGCTATATCGTGTAGTTTGGTAAGATGGGCCACGACCGTCTCAGATTCATAACCGTGGAAGGGATCAGATTCGACTAGAGAGATTATCTCAGGATCGACAGAGAATTCATAATCCTTATCGGTGATAAAGATAGGTGAAGTGGAAAACTTCGGGTCGTATTTCATCCTAGCTTTCAGAGATTCTTCCTTCCACTTGAGAAGTAATTTCTCAGCGTCATAGGCATCCTTACACGCAAGAAAATCCTGAGCTATCTTTCCCTCCATAACGTAACCCTCAGGTATATCAGGCAATTCATATCTAGGAGAGCTAGATCTAGCAGGAGCAACAGCCGGTTCTATCTCAATAGTATCGGCAGTTTCAAAAGCATCACGAGCATTGGCAGTAACTCTAGCAATATGAGCATCAAGGAATACCGCTAGTGGCACATCAGGCAAAATAGTATCTCTAGCAGTATCAAGCATAGCATCATCAGGCAAAATAACATCTCTAGCATCATCAGGCAAAGCAGTATCAAGCATAGCATCATGGATAGCAGTATCAGGCATAGTAGCATCATAAGCATCATCAAGCACATGCGACATATCAAGATTTCTAGTAGGAGGTGATGTCGCAAACTTACTCATAACTGAAGGTGAATCAAGTGCACAGCTAGATGGCAGTTCCTCACCTCTCCTCGTAGTTGAGGGCAAGACTTTGGTTTTTGGATCCTTCATATTCTTCATAGTGATCAGCAGATATAAATCCCAAGTGACTTAGAGAATATAGCAATACCTCCCCGGCAACGGCGCCAGAAAAATGCTGTTTAGCACTCCCCGGCAACGACACTAGAAGAATGTTGTTGAAGAGTCTCTGACTTGATGCCTTCGTGACAACAGAGCCAAAACTGCTCCCAGTTGCTCAACAATTAGCAATTGTCTTGCAATGGCCCACCAGCGCGTGGGTTCGCCGCAGTTTTCGAGGGTAGAGTATTCGACCCATATTTGTTTGTACGCCAGTCAGGAGGTGAGAGAATACTCTCAAGTATTAGCAGCTGAATGTGTCAAATACAACCACACCTGAAAGATTAGTATCTGGAAGCAAAGTATCAACAGCAAAGTAGTATAATAACAACGGTGTCAGAAACAATCTGTTGACGGCAGACTATTACTAACTGTCGTATCAATGGCGCCAGAAGTTGCCCGTTGACGGAAATTGTCTTTTCCCGTCAACGCCGAGCGAACCAGAATTATAGCAGGTAGTAGCAGTGTAACGAGTAACAACAGTGGCAAGGAACATCAGTAGTGACAGCGGTAGCAAGTAGCAATAGTAGCAAGCGACAGTAGTAACAGCAGTAGCAAGTAGCAACAATAGTAACATCGATAGTGCAGAGCAAGTAACAGCAGTAACAGCAGCAGAGAAAAACAAGTAACAGCAGCAGTGGGACAACCTCGTAGGCAATGGGTCGGTGATTCGTTTGGATGATATTCATCATGCAACAGTTATAACACGGAGAGATATGTGGCTAGCTCCCGTTCGTCAATATGATGTAGGCATGCATTCCGTATGTAGTCATACGTGCTTAGGGAAAAGAACTTGCATGGCATCTATTGTCAATCCCTCCCGTGGAAGCAGGGTCCAAAAGGATACTACAGGATATTAAGGTTCTCCTTTTAATAAAGAACCGGAACAACGCATTAGCACTTGGTGAACACATGAACTCCTCAAACTATGGTCATCACTGGGAGTGGTTCCGGTTATTGTCACTCCGGGGTTGCCGGGTCATAACAAATAATAGGTAAGTACAACTTGCAAGATCGGATCTAAAACACACATATACTGGTGGCAATATAATAATTTCAGATCTGAAATCATGGCCCTCAGGCCCTAGTGACAAGCATTAAGCATGGCAAAGTAGTAGCAACATCCATCTCAGAACATAGTGCATACTAGGGATCCATGCCCATCAAAACTAACTCGATTACATGATAGATCTCATCCTACTCATCACCGCCCAGCGAGCCTACGAATAGATTACTCACGAACGATGAAGATCTTCATGGAATTGGAGAGGGAAGATGGTTGATGGTGACGATGGCGACGATTTCCCCTCTCCGGAGCCCAAAACGGACTCCAGATATGTCCTCCAGATGAAGAACAGGATGTGGCGGTGCCTCCGTATCGCAAACGCGACGAAATCTTCTCTTCTGATTTTTTTTCTGGTCAAAAGTGAATTTATAGAGTTGAGATTGGGGGCGGCAGAGCCACGTGGGCCCAACAAGCTTGGTTGCCGCGGCCAGGGGGGTGGCCGCAGCAACAGGGCTTGTGGCCCACTGGCCCATCCCCTCTGGTGGATCTTTGCGCAGGTATTTTTCATATTTTCCAGAAAAATTCTCCGTAAATTTTCAGGACGTTCCGAGAACTTTTATTTCTGCACAAAAACAACACCATGGCAATTCTGCTGAAAACAACGTTAGTCCGGGTTAGTTACATTCAAATCATGCAAATTCGTGTCCAAAACAAGGGCAAAAGAGTTTGGAAAAGTAGATACGACGGAGACGTATCAAGGGGAGATCGTCGCCATCATCATCACCAACCTTCCTTCATCACCAATTCCATGATGCTCTTCATCATTCGTGAGTAATCTCATCGTAGGCTGGCTGGACGGTGATGGGTTGGATGAGCTATCATGTAATCAAGTTAGTTTTGATGGGGATTGATCCCTAGTATCCACTATGTTCTGAGATTGATGTTGCTACTACTTGGCTATGCTTAATGCTTGTCACTAGGGCCCGAGTGCCATGATTTCAGATCTGAACCTAATATGTTCTCATCAATATATGTGTGTTCTTGATCCTATCTTGCAAGTTGTAGTCACCTACTATGTGTTATGACCCGGCAACCCCGGAGTGACAATAGCCGGAACCACTTCCGGAGATGACCATAGTATGAGGAGTTCATGTATTCACTAAGCGCTAATGCTTTGTTCCGGTTCTCTATTAAAAGGAGAACCTTAATATCCCGTAGTTTCCATTAGGACCACGCTGCCACGGGAGGGATGGACAATAGATGTCATGCAAGTTCTTTTCCCTAAGCATGTATGACTACATACAAAATACATGCCTACATTACATTGACGAACTGGAGCTAGTTACATATCTCTCCGTGTTATAACTGTTGCATGATGAATATCATCCGACATAATCATCCATCACCGATCCAATGCCTATGAGTCTTTTCCTACTCGTCCTTGCTATGTTACTTTGTTGCTGCTACTGCTATCACTGCTGCTACTGTTACTGCTGCTGTTGTCACTATTGCTACTGTTACCGTTGCTACTGTCCCTATCATACTACTTTGCTACTGATACTTTGCTGCAGATACTAAGTCTTTCAGGTGTGGTTGAATTGACAACTCAACTGCTAATACTTGAGATATTCTTTGGCTTCCCCTTGTGTCGAATCAATAAATTTGGGTTGAATACTCTACCCTCGAAAACAGTTGCGATCCCCTATACTTGTGGGTTATCAGTATCCTCTGCAACATTTATTAAGGAAACATGAGTACAAAAGTACCTAGCAAGACTTTAGAACAGATCTATCTACTCATGCACATGTATCAATAAAGGGGTTGTGGTGTTTCATGCAGCAAGCCATCTTTGACTCTTGGCTAGACCAAACTACAATTTTAAATAGTTTTAACAACTTTGATAAGTCATACACGAGTCCACTACCACCACAACAATACACTATCATGAAATCGTTTCTGTCTCCCTACGAAAATGCCATACATGATACTCACGCTTATCTTGATACTTTTATGAATAGCCATTAAAGTTGTCTATGAACAACATATGTTTCCAAGTAGTCCATATCCGTGGACGCATCTATTCGAATAGATCGTAACCCTGTAGGGGTGTACTTCTTCACATACGCACTCGCCACTTATCGCCATGTGCACATCATGCACCTCGACAACCTTCAAGCGGAAGCCCAGCGAGGGAGTTGGCCACGACCGTTAACCACGCTAATACCTAGTCTAGGTTTATCGCCTATTTGAGAGTGATCCTGCACGGAAGTCCAAGCGAGGTTTCCGCCATGGCCCCAAACGATGTGCGCAGGGTTCCCAAGCCCACCATCCGGGTGCCACTTGGTACACTGTGCCACTGCCTACCACATCATAGCCCACCTTTAAGGTCAGCACTATGCACGGCCTCCAGCATGACTATAAACACGAGAAACTACTTGCAACTCTTGGACCGGGTACTAGGCAATTAATAAGCCGAGAGGGTCAATTAAGTATCCCAACGTGTGGTAGTATCTAGTCTTGGATTACATACACGGAACTCAGTTCCTAAGGACGGTTCCAATGAAACAACCCGCCATGTACTCCTACATAGCCTTTCATCGGTACCTTTACCAGATCAGGTTCCACACTTATTCTTTGTCACTAGAACATATTCATCCATTCCTATTCATCACCTAGATGAAACAGACCTGACACAACTCTAGGCATAGCAAGCATAGCAGGAACAGGCACATCATGGCTCAAGCAACTACCGGGTATGCTAGGTTGCAAGGTTTGGCTATTTACTGTGACAATGACAGGTCATGCAAAGGAATAGGTTCAGGTACCGAAGTAAAGCATTTGAAATATTTTGTCCTAATGCACTAAGTGGGAGCAGGAGTAAGAACATGGGTTATATCGGGATGATCAAAAGGGTGCTTGCCTTGTTGCTCCGCAGTAGGATTAAATCCTTCAGTTAGATATTCGGACGTATCTGGAAGGGCAGAGCCTACCGAAACAATAACGACAATCAATAACATTCATATGCAACTATATGATGCATGATGATGGCATGAAATGAAATGTAGCATGAGCTAGTGTGGCTATCAAACCTTTGGGATGATGCTGATTTGAATTCAAATTCAAATATTAGTTGAAATAGTATATTTGTCATATTCATTTAATTGATTTGACCTGATGCTATTTCATAACTTTGTTTGTCATGCATCAAAGTAGCACCATTGTGTTCATTGATTTTTTTGATCAATATGCATATATAATTTGTCCATTTTGGAGTTATAATCAATTTTGATGAATTTACAATGTTTTGGACTTATTCTGGAATAAATATAAAACAGGATTAGTACTACTGCATCAGCATTACATTAGCAGGTCAATCTGGCCGTTGAAAGTCATACCTGACTAGTGGGACCCACTGGTCACTGACTCTGGCCAGATTTTAATTAAACCTTAAGTTAATTAGTTAGTTAACAGGGGATGGCCCACATGTGAGTGACTGCTTAGTAATTTAATTAAATAATTATTTTTATTAGCTTAAACTTTAATTAGCCAGGGGCTGGCCCGACCTGTCATAGACCCGGGGGGGTCAAAACCACCGGCGATGGGGTCAAACCCACCGGCGCTGAGCCGCCGGTGACTCCAGGGTCGGCGGAGGGCATCAGAAATGCACCTCCGATGACCAAATGAGCGACGGATGGCACCAGAGGAACGACCACTCATCCGCGCATCCATTTTTGCAAGTCACACGGGGTGAAACAACCGGAGATGACATCAGCGATGAGCTTAGCGGCGGCTGAAGCTCGGGCCTCATCGGGATCACTGCAACAGGGCTTAACACGCGCGGGGCTGGGCTCCTATGACACCTACTCGTCGAGCTGAAGTCGATGGTAGCCTCAGATCGACCAACCGATCACCAGAGCGTCACCGGTGACGAGCGTCGTCGGGCTCTGATGGAATCGGGGCCTAGAGCATGGGATCGAGGGGGAAATGAGGGGAAAAGATCCTTGAGCTCACAAGGAATGCAGAGGCGTCAAGAGTGGGATTGGGGATGGCCGCGAGAAGGAGAACGACGGCGGCGATCAACGGTGGCCCGAGGAAGAAGACGATGGCGATCTGACGTCTTGGTAGCTCTCGGCGTCGTGCGGCTTGCTTGGGAGCTTTAGAAGGTCACAACGGTTCCCTCACGTGGCTTTGAGGAGAGGAAGGGGGCTGGAGCGGCTTGTCGACGACGAGCTCAAGCTTCAGCCATGGCGGACAGAGAGGGGGAAGGGGAGAGAGACCGAATGAGGAGGATGAGAGGATGGGAATGCGGTGCGGGGGAGCATATCCAGCTCGCGAGCAGATCACCGAGGCTAGGCAGGCACCCAGGTGCGCGCCGTCGCCAGAGAGAGCGGCGGCCAGCTCCTGCTGCTCGTTGGCAAAGAGGAAGACGACAGGGAGGAGGTGAGTGGGCTGGGCCAAGGTAAGCGCTAGATAACCCTTTTCTCTTTTCTTTCTTTTCTGATTTCTGTTTTAATCTTTCTGACATTTGTTTCATTATATTTTTGGCTCCAAACTATTTCTAAAATAGTGAAATAATGTTGGGCTGTTATTTGGAATATTTCCGAACCCACATAAAAGATTCAACCTTTTATAAAATTCTGAAATATTTGAAATCACGTATATAGTTGATTTCAGTGGCTTTTGTATTTTAAATAAAATGCCAAAATTATGTTTAAAAATAAATCCACCCCTGAATTGTTGTTTCCAATATTTATCAAAAATGATGGACTTTCATGAAGGCCATTTTGAGTTCATTGATTTGTCACAAGTTCGAATTAGTTTGAATATGAAGTTGCTCAGGTTTTTCTCTTGGATTTCTATTTTCACTTCTAATGCAATAATAAACATGAGCACAATCTTGCTAAACTTCAAAGGGTAGCTAGGGATGTGACATTCGTTCCACGCGACTCTGGAGCAAAGCAGGGATGAGGGTACGTCTGATACGTCCATTTTGCATCATGCTTTCGTGTTGATATTTATTGCTTTTTGGGCTGTTATATTACTTGTGGTACCATATTTATGCCGTTTCTCTCTTATTTTGCAAGGGTTATTTGAAGAGGGAGAATTCAGGCAGTTGGAATTCTGGACTAGAAAAGGAGCAAATCCTAGTCCACTATTTTGCACATCTCCAAATGCCCTGAAAAGTTACGTGGATTTTTTCTGGATTATATAAAAAATACTGGGCGAAAGAACTATCGGAGGGGGGCCACCAGGGCTCCACAAGCTTGCCCACCGCCACCACCCCCCTGGTGGCGCAGGGCAAGCTTGTGGGCTGCCTGACGGCCCACTAGCCCCCCTCTTTTGCTATATGAAGGGTTTTGGTCTGGAAAAAATCTAGAGGGAGCTTTTTCGTGGTTTCGCCGCTGCCACGAAGTGGAACTTGAGCAGATCCAATCTAGAGCTCCGGCAGGACGATCCTGTCAGGGAAACTTCCCTCCCGGAGGGGGAAATCGTAGCCATCGTCATCACCAACACTCCTCTCATCGGAGGGGAGGCATCTTCATCAACATCTTCATCAACACCATCTCCTCTCCAATCCCTAGTTCATCTCTTATAACCAATCTTCGTCTCGCGACTCCGATTGGTACTTGTAAGGTTGCTAGTAGTGTTGATTACTCTTTGTAGTTGATGCTAGTTGGATTACTTGGTGGAAGAGTTTATGTTCAGATCCTTGATGCTATTCATTACACCTCTGATCATGATTATGATTATGTTTTGTGAGTAGTTACTTTTGTTCCTGGGGACATGGGATAAGTCATGTTAATAATAGTCATGTGAATTTGATATTCGTTCGGTATTTTGATATGCTGTATGTTGTCTTTTCCTCTAGTGGTGTTATGTGAACGTCGACTACATAACACTTCACCATATATGGTCCTAGAGGAAGGCATTGGGAAGTAGTAAGTAGATGATGGGTTGCTGGAGTGACAGAAGCTTAAACCCCAGTCTATGCGTTGCTTCGTGAGGGGCTGATTTGGATCCACTAGTTTAAGGCGATGGTTAGAATTTGTCTTAATTCTTCTTTTGTAGTTGCGGATGCTTGCGAGAGAGGTTAATCATAAGTGGGATGCTTGTCCAAGTAAGGTCAGTACCCAAGCGCCGGTCCACCCACATATCAAACTATCAAAGTAACGAACGCGAATCATATGAACATGATGAAACTAGCATGACAGAAATTCCCGTGTGTCCTCGGGAGCGTTTTTCCTCCTATAAGACTTTGTTCAGGCTTGTACCTTGCTACAAAAGGGATTGGGCCACTTGCTGCACCGTTGCTACTACTTGTTACTTGTTACTCTTTGCTTGCTATGTTTCACCTCGCTACATAAGCACTTGTTACCTCTACTTTCAGTTATTACCTTGCTGAAATCTGTTTATCAGAGCCTTCTGCTCCTCATTGGGTTCGACACTCTTACTTATACTTGTGGGTCATCAAGACTCTTTTCTGGCGCCGTTGCCGGGGAGTGAAGTGCCTTTGGTAAGTGTAAATTGGTAAGGAAACATTTATATACTGTGCTGAAATTTATTGTCACTTGTCACTATGGAAACTGTTTCTTTGAGGAGTTTGTTCGGGGTATCTTCACCATGAACGGAAGCACGAGGATTAGCTCCTCAACCTGAGGTACCTTCTGAAAATATCTTTTATGAAATTCTTGTGGGTATGCTTGAGAAACTGCTGGCTAATCCTTTTACAGGAGATGGATCTTCACATCCAGACTTGCATCTAATCTATGTAGATGAAGTTTGTGGTTTATTTAAGCTTGCGGGTTTGCCCGAGGATGAGGTAAAGAAGAAAGTCTTTCCTTTATCTTTGAAGGATAAGGCGTTGACATGGTATAGGCTATGTGATGATACTGGATCATGGGGCTTTTGGGGAACGTCGCATGGGAAACAAAAAATTTCCTACGCGCACGAAGACCTATCATGGTGATGTCCATCTACGAGAGGGGATGAGTGATCTACGTACCCTTGTAGATCGTACAGCAGAAGCGTTAGTGAACGCGGTTGATGTAGTGGAACGTCCTCACGTCCCTCGATCCGCCCCGCGAACAATCCCGCGATCAGTCCCACGATCTAGTACCGAACGGACGGCACCTCCGCGTTCAGCACACGTACGGCTCGACGATGATCTCGGCCTTTTTGATCCAGCAAGAGAGACGGAGAGGTAGAAGAGTTCTCCGGCAGCGTGACGGCGCTCCGGAGGTTGGTGATGACCTTGGCTCAGCAGGGCTCCGCCCGAGCTCCGCAGAAACGCGATCTAGAGGAAAAAACGTGGAGGTATGTGGTCGGGCTGCCGTGGAAAAGTCGTCTCAAATCAGCCCTAAAACCTCCGTATATATAGGTGGGAGGGAGGGGACCTTGCCTTGGGGCTCAAGGAGCCCCAAGGGGGTCGACCGAGTCCAAGGGGGAAGGCTCCCCCCCCCCAAACCGAGTTGGACTTGGTTTGGTGGGTGGAAGTCCTTCCTTCCCTTCCCACCTCCCTTTTTTTTCTTTCTCTTTGATTTTTCTTTCTATGCCGCATAGGGCCCTTTTGGGCTGTCTCACCAGCCCACTAAGGGCTGATGCGCCACCCTCATGGCCTATGGGCTTCCCCAGGGTGGGTTGCCCCCCCCCCCCGGTGAACTCCCGGAACCCATTCGTCATTCCCGGTACATTCCCGGTAACTCTGAAAACCTTCCGGTAATCAAATGAGGTCATCCTATATATCAATCTTCGTTTCCGGACCATTCCGGAAACCCTCGTGACGTCCGTGATCTCATCCGGGACTCCAAACAACATTCGGTAACCAACCATATAACTCAAATACGCTTAAAACAACGTCGAACCTTAAGTGTGCAGACCCTGCGGGTTCGAGAACTATGTAGACATGACCCGAGAGACTCCTCGGTCAATATCCAATAGCAGGACCTGGATGCCCATATTGGATCCTACATATTCTACGAAGATCTTGTCGTTTGAACCTCAGTGACAAGGATTCATATAATCCCGTATGTCATTCCCTTTGTCCTTCGGTATGTTACTTGCCCGAGATTCGATCGTCAGTATCCGCATACCTATTTCAATCTCGTTTACCGGCAAGTCTCTTTACTCGTTCCGTAATAGAAGATCTCGCAACTTACACTAAGTCACATTGCTTGCAAGTCTTGTGTGTGATGTTGTATTTCCGAGTGGGCCCCGAGATACCTCTCCGTCACACGGAGTGACAAATCCCAGTCTTGATCCATACTAACTCAACTAACACCTTCGGAGATACCTGTAGAGCATATTTATAGTCAGCCAGTTACGTTGTGACGTTTGATACACACAAAGTATTCCTCCGGTGTCAGTGAGTTATATGATCTCATGGTCATAGGAATAAATACTTGACACGCAGAAAACTGTAGCAACAAAATGACATGATCAACATGCTACGTCCATTAGTTTGGGTCTAGTCCATCACGTGATTCTCCTAATGACGTGATCGAGTTATCAAGCAACAACACCTTGTTCATAATCAGAAGACACTGACTATCTTTGATCAACTGGCTAGCCAACTAGAGGCTTTCTAGGGACGGTGTTTTGTCTATGTATCCACACATGTAAATGAGTCTTCATTCAATACAATTATAGCATGGATAATAAACGATTATCTTGATACAGGAATTATAATAATAACTATATTTATTATTGCCTCTAGGGCATAATTCCAACAGTCTCCCACTTGCACTAGAGTCAATAATCTAGCCCTCGCATCATCATGTGAATTACATTGTAATAAATCTAACACCCATACAGTTCTGGTGTTGATCATGCTTTGGCCGTGGAAGAGGTTTAGTCAGCGGGTCTGCTACATTCAGATCCGTGTGCACTTTGCATATATTTACGTCCTCTCCCTCGACGTAGTCGCGGATGAGGTTGAAGCGTCGTTTGATGTGTCTGGTCTTCTTGTGAAACCGTGGTTCCTTTGCTAAGGCAATGGCACCCGTGTTGTCACAGAACAAGGTTATTGGATTCAGTGCGCTTGGCACCACTCCAAGATCCGTCATGAACTGCTTCATCCAGACACCCTCTTTAGCCGCCTCCGAGGCAGCCATGTACTCCGCTTCACATGTAGAATCTGCTACGACGCTTTGCTTGGAACTGCACCAGCTTACCGCACCCCCATTAAGAATAAATACGTATCCGGTTTGCGACTTAGACTCGTCTGGATCTGTGTCAAAGCTTGCATCGACGTAACCTTTTACGGCGAGCTCTTCGTCACCTCCATACACGAGAAACATCTCCTTAGTCCTTTTCAGGTACTTCAGGATATTCTTGACCGCTGTCCAGTGATCCACTCCTGGATTACTCTGGAACGTACCTGCCATACTTATGGCCAGGCTAACATCCGGTCTAGTGCACAACATTGCATACATGATAGAACCTATGGCTGAAGCATAGGGGACGGAGCGCATATGCTCTCTATCTTCATCAGTTGCTGGGCACTGAGTCTTACTCAATCTCGTACCTTGTAAAACTGGCAAGAACCCTTTCTTGGACTGTTCCATTTTGAACCTCTTCAAAACTTTATCAAGGTATGTGCTTTGTGAAAGTCCTATCAGGCGTTTTGATCTATCCCTATAGATCTTAATGCCTAGAATGTAAGCAGCTTCTCCTAGGTCCTTCATAGAGAAACTCTTATTCAAGTAATCCTTTATGCTCTCTAAAAACTCCACGTTGTTTCCAATCAGTAATATGTCATCCAGATATAATATTAGAAATGCCACAGAGCTCCCACTCACTTTCTTGTAAATACAAGATTCTCCAACCACTTGTATAAACCCAAATGCTTTGATCACCTCATCAAAGCATTTGTTCCAACTCCGAGATGCTTGCACCAGTCCATAAATGGATCACTGGAGCTTGCACACCTTGTCAGCATTTGTTCTGAATAGCCTTGCGGCCCTCAGGTAGTACCTCCAAAGTCCACACTTTGTTCTCATACATGGATCCTATCTCGGACTTCATGGCTTCTAGCCATTTGTTGGAATCTAGGCCCACCATTGCTTCTTCATAATTTGCAGGTTCATTGTTGTCTAACAACATGATTGATAAGACGGGATTACCGTACCACTCTGGAGCAGCACGTGGTCTCGTCGACCTGCGTGGTTCGACAGAAACTTGAACTGGAGTTTCATGATCATCATCATTAACTTCCTCCTCAACCGGCGTCGCAACGACAGAGGTTTCCCCTTGCCCTGCGCCACCATCCAGAGGGATGAGAGGTTCGGCAACCTCGTCAAGTTCTATCTTCCTCCCACTCAATTCTCTCGAGAGAAACTCCTTCTCGAGAAAAGCTCTGTTTTTAGCAACAAACACTTTGCCCTTGGATTTGAGATAGAAGGTGTACCCAACTGTCTCTTTTGGGTAACCTATGAAGACGCACCTTTCCGCTTTGGGTTCCAGCTTTTGAGGCTGAAGCTTTTTGACATAAGCAACACATCCCCAAACTTTAAGAAACGACAACTTTGGCCTTTTTCCATACCACAGTTCGTATGGTGTCGTCTCAACAGATTTTGATGGTGCCCTATTTAAAGTGAATGCAGTTGTTTCTAATGCATAACCCCAAAACGATAACGGCAAATCAGTAAGAGACATCATAGATCGCACCATCTCTAATAGAGTACGATTACGACGTTTGGACACACCATTACGCTGTGGTGTTCCAGGCGGTGTTAACTGTGAAACAATTCCACATTGTTTTAAGTGATCACCAAACTCGAAACTCAGATATTCACCCCCACGATCAGACCGTAGGAACTTGATCTTCTTTTTACGATGATTTTCCACTTCACTCTGAAATTGCTTGAACTTTTCAAATGTTTCAGACTTGTGTTTCATCAAGTAGACATAACCATATCTACTCAAATCGTCAGTGAAGGTGATAAAATAATGATATTCGCCGCGTGCCTCCACGCTCATCGGACCACACACATCGGTATGTATGATTTCCAACAAGTCACTTGCACGCTCCATTGTTCCGGAGAACGGAGTCTTAGTCATCTTGCCCATGAGGCACGGTTCGCACGTGTCAAGTGAATCAAAGTCAAGTGACTCCAAAAGTCCATCAGCATGGAGTTTCTTCATGCGCTTTACAGCGATATGACCTAAGCGGCAGTGCCATAAAAATATGGTGCTATCATTGTTAACTCTAACTCTTTTGGTCTCAATGTTATGTATATGCGTACCGCTATCAAGATTCAATATGAACAATCCTCTCACATTAGGTGCATGACCATAAAAGATGTTACTCATAGAAATAGAACAACCATTATTCTCTGACTTAAAAGAGTAACCGTCTCGCAATAAACAAGATCCATATATAATGTTCATGCTCAACGCACGCACTAAATAACAATGATTTAAGTTCATCACCAATCCTGATGGTAACTGAAGTGAAACTGTGCCGACGACGATTGCATCAACCTTGGAACCATTTCCTACGCGCATCGTCACTTCATCTTTCGCCAGCCTTCGTCTATTCCGCAGTTCCTGTTTCGAGTTGCAAATATGAGCAACAGAACCGGTATCGAATACCCAGGCACTACTACGAGAGCCGGTTAAGTACACATCAATAACATGTATATCAAATATACCTGATTTTTCTTTGGCCGCCTTCTTATCTGCCAGATACTTGGGATAATTGCGCTTCCAATCACCCATACCCTTGCAATAGTAACACTCCGTTTCAGGCTTAGGTCCAGCTTTGGGTTTCTTCGTCGGATTGGCAACAGGCTTGCCGCTCTTCTTCGAATTACCCTTCTTGCTTTTGCCGTTTCTCTTGAAACTAGTGGTCTTATTCACCATCAACACTTGATGCTCTTTACGGAGTCCAGACTCTGCGACTTTCAGCATCGCAAACAACTCGTCGGGAGACTTGTTCATCCCTTGCATGTTGTAGTTCAACACAAAACCTTTATAGCTTGGCGGAAGTGATTGAAGGATTCTGTCAGTGATAGCTCAGCTAGAAGGTTTGAGTACCCAGACATTTTGAGCACATGTTCACTGACAGACGAGTTTTCCTCCATCTTGCAAGCATAGAATTTATCGGAGGTCTCATACCTCTCGATCCGGTCGTTCTTCTGAAAGATAAACTTCAACTCCTGGAACATCTCAAATGCTCCATGACGCTCAAAGCAACGTTGAAGTCCCGGTACTAAGCCATACAAGACTGCACATTGAACTATTGAGTAGTCCTCCTTACGTGCTAACCAAGCGTTCTTAACATCCTGATCAGCCATAGCGGGTGGTTCATCTCCTAGCGCAGCATTAAGGACATAATCCTTCTTCCCAGCTTGTAAGATTAGCTTAAGATTACGAGGCCAGTCTACAAAGTTGCTTCCATCATCTTTCAACTTAGCTTTCTCTAGGAACGTATTAAAATTCAGGATGACTGTAGCGTGAGCCATGATCTACAACACAAATATATTCAAAGTGGAATTAATCAAATTATTCGCTAAACTCCCACTCAAAAAGTACATCTCTCTAGTCATTTGAGTGGTTCATGATCCACTTACACTAGCTCAAGTCCGATCATCACGTGAGTTGAGTATAGTTTCAGTGGTAAGCATCCCTATGCTAATCATATCATCTATATGATTCATGATCGACCTTTCGGTCTCATGTGTTCCGAGGCCATGTCTGCACATGCTAGGCTCGTCAAGCTTAACCCGAGTGTTCCGCGTGCGCAACTGTCTTGCACCCGTTGTATGTGAACGTTGAGTCTATCACACCCGATCATCACGTGGTGTCTCGAAACGACGAACTGTAGAAACGGTGCACAGTCGGGGAGAACACAATTTTTTCTTGAAATTTTAGTGAGAGATCACCTCATAATGCTACCGTCGTTCTAAGCAAAATAAGGTGCATAAAAGGATTAACATCACATGCAATTCATAAGTGACATGATATGGCCATCATCACGTGCTTCTTGATCTCCATCACCAAAGCACCGGCACGATCTTCTTGTCACCGGCGCCACACCATGATCTCCATCAACGTGTTGCCATCGGGGTTGTCGTGCTACTCATGCTATTACTACTAAAGCTACATCCTAGCAAAATAGTAAACGCATCTGCAAGCACAAACGTTAGTATAAAGACAACCCTATGGCTCCTGCCGGTTGCCGTACCATCGACGTCCAAGTCGATATTTACTATTACAACATGATCATCTCATACATCCAATATATCACATCACATCGTTGGCCATATCACATCACAAGCATACCCTGCAAAAACAAGTTAGACGTCCTCTAATTTTGTTGTTGCATGTTTTACGTGGTGACCATGGGTATCTAGTAGGGTCGCATCTTACTTACGCAAACACCACAACGGAGATATATGAGTTGCTATTTAACCTCATCCAAGGACCTCCTCGGTCAAATCCGATTCAACTAGAGTTGGAGAAACCGACACTTGCCAGTCATCCTTGAGCAACGGGGTTACTCGTAGCGATGAAACCAGTCTTTCGTAAGCGTACGAGTAATGTCGGTCCAAGCCGCTTCAATCCAACAATACCGCGGAATCAAGAAAAGACTAAGGAGGGCAGCAAAACGCACATCACCGCCCACAAAAAACTTTTGTGTTCTACTCGAGAAGACATCTACGCATGGACCTAGCTCATGATGCCACTTTTGGGGAACGTCGCATGGGAAACAAAAGTTTTCCTACGCGCACGAAGACCTATCATGGTGATGTCCATCTACGAGAGGGGATGAGTGACCTACGTACCCTTGTAGATCGTACAGCAGAAGCGTTAGTGAACGCGGTTGATGTAGTGGAACGTCCTCACGTCCCTTGATCCGCCCCGCGAACAATCCCGCGATCAGTCCCACGATCTAGTACCGAACGGACGGCACCTCCGCGTTCAGCACACGTACGGCTCGACGATGATCTCGGCCTTCTTGATCCAGCAAGAGAGACGGAGAGGTAGAAGAGTTCTCCGGCAGCGTGACGGCGCTCCGGAGGTTGGTGATGACCTTGTCTCAGCAGGGCTCCACCGAACTCCGCAGAAACGTGATCTAGAGGAAAAAACGTGGAGGTATGTGGTCTGGCTGCCGTGGAAAAGTCATCTCAAATCAGCCCTAAAACTTCCGTATATATAGGTGGGAGGGAGGGGACCTTGCCTTGGGGCTCAAGGAGCCCCAAGGGGGTCGTCCGAGTCCAAGGGGGAAGGCTCCCCCCCCCAAACCGAGTTTGGTGGGTGGGAGTCCTTCCTTCCCTTCCCACCTCCCTTTTTTTTCTTTCTCTTTGATTTTTCTTTCTATGGCGCATAGGGGCCTTTTGGGCTGTCTCACCAGCCCACTAAGGGCTGATGCGCCACCCTCATGGCCTATGGGCTTCCCCGGGGTGGGTTGCCCCCCCGGTGAACTCCCGGAACCCATTCGTCATTCCCGGTACATTCCCGGTAACTCCGAAAACCTTCCGGTAATCAAATGAGGTCATCCTATATATCAATCTTCGTTTCCGGACCATTCCGGAAACCCTCGTGACGTCCGTGATCTCATCCGGGACTCCGAACAACATTCGGTAACCAACCATATAACTCCAATACGCATAAAACAACGTCGAACCTTAAGTGTGCAGACCCTGCGGGTTCGAGAACTATGTAGAGATGACCCGAGAGACTCCTCGGTCAATATCCAATAGGGGGACCTAGATGCCCATATTGAATCCTACATATTCTACGAAGATCTTATCGTTTGAACCTCAGTGACAAGGATTCATATAATCCCGTATGTCATTCCCTTTGTCGTTCGGTATGTTACTTGCCCGAGATTCGATCGTCAGTATCCGCATACCTATTTCAATCTCGTTTACCGGCAAGTCTCTTTACTCGTTCCGTAATACAAGATCCCGCAACTTACACTAAGTCACATTGCTTGCAAGTCTTGTGTGTGATGTTGTATTACCGAGTGGGCCCCGAGATACCTCTCCGTCACACGGAGTGACAAATCCCAGTCTTGATCCATACTAACTCAACTAACACCTTCGGAGATACCTGTAGAGCATCTTTATAGTCACCCAGTTACGTTGCGACGTTTGATACACACGAAGTATTCCTCCGGTGTCAGTGAGTTATATGATCTCATGGTCATAGGAATAAATACTTGACACGCAGAAAACAGTAGCAACAAAATGACACGATCAACATGCTACGTGCATTAGTTTGGGTCTAGTCCATCACGTGATTCTCCTAATGACGTGATCCAGTTATCAAGCAACAACACCTTGTTCATAATCAGAAGACACTGACTATCTTTGATCAACTGGCTAGCCAACTAGAGGCTTGCTAGGGACGTTGTTTTGTCTATGCATCCACACATGTAAATGAGTCTTCATTCAATACAATTATAGCATGGATAATAAACGATTATCTTGATACAGGAATTATAATAATAACTGTATTTATTATTGCCTCTAGGGCATAATTCCAACAACTGGATCATGGGGCTACAATCGTTTGAAATTGAAATTTCATCAAAAGTTCTATCCTATGCATTTAGTACATCGTGAATGGAACTTTATTTACAACTTTTGGCCTCGTGACAGGGAAAGCATAGCTCAAGCTTGGGGGAGGCTTAAATCAATGATATATTCATGCCCCAATCATGAGCTCTCGAGAGAAATCATCACTCAAAACTTTTATGCTCGGCTTTCTCATGAAGATCGTACCATGCTTGACACTTCTTGTGCCGGTTCTTTTATGAAGAAGGATATTGATCACAAGGGGAATTTATTGGAGAGAATCAAACGTAACTCTGAAGATTGGGAGCTGTAGGAAGGTAAGGAGTCAGGTATGAATTTCCAGTTTGATTGCGTTAAATCTTTTGTTGAGACAAACACATCTAGAGATTTTAGCGCTAAGTATGGACTTGACTCTGAGATAGCAGCTTCTCTACGAGAAAATCATAGCTTTTAGTGATCCTGTTGTTCCTTCTGCTAACACTGAGAAACCACCATACCCTTCTAGGATAAAGGATTATTCTAAAGCTCCAACTGTGATACGTAGGGGTTACATTAGATCACTTGCACCCCCTGAGGAGATTCGAGTTGAACCTAGTGTTGCTATTATCAAAGATCTCTTAGCCGAAGACATAGACGGGCATGTTATCAAATTCTGTGAGGACTCCGCTAGAATTGCTAAACCTCACGCGAAAGACAAACACAGACCTGTAGTTGGCCTGCCCGTTGTTTCTGTTAAGATAGGTGATCACTGTTACCATGGTTTATGTGATATGGGAGCTAGTGTTACTGCAATACCCTGTTCTCTATATGATGAAATCAAAGATGAGATTGCACCTGCTGAGTTAGAACCCATTGATGTCACTATTACGCTAGCTAATAGAGACACTATCTGCCCTCTGGGAATTGTGAGAGACGTAGAAGTCATGTGTGGTAAGACGAAGTGTCCTACTGATTTCCTCGTCCTTGGTACTTCACAAGATAGCTTTTGTCCCATCATATTCGGTAGATCCTTTCTCAACACTGTCAATGCTCACATTGATTGCATTAAGCAGACTGTCACAGTAAGTTTCGAGGGTGTGTCTCATCAATTTAACTTCTCCAAGTTTGGAAGAGAAACCCATGAAAGAGAGTCGTCTGGTAGAGATGAAATCATTGCTCTTGCCTCTATTGCCGTACCTCCTACGGATCCTTTAGAGAAATATCTGCTTGAGCATGAAAATGATATGCATATGGAGGAGAGAGATGAGATAGATAAAATTGTCTTAGAACAATATCCTATTCTCAAGAATAATCTGCCTGTTGAACTGCTTGCACTACAAGAAATATGCTCATACATGACGTTTTTTGAGACATCGTTGATGAATTCGTCATAAAACTATGATGATTTCATCCGAGATTGTCGTAAACCGTTTGAGGGGATCAAATCTACATATAAATTACGACGATGTGAGTCAAAAACGTCATAACCGCATAAGATGAGATCATCATAACTTTTACGACAATTATAAAAATGTCGTAACAGGTTCTAACTATGTTGACATGTCACTCGTGGGTCCATTCTATGTCACGTGTCAAACCCGCCTAGTTTGTGAAAATGTGGTCTAACTTTAATGAAAATGAGTGTGATGTCTTTTTAAAAAATATTTTTGATAGATGCTTCACAAAATTACTCTATTTTTAGTACTTAAAAACTATTTTAAATCAGTGATTTTCCGAACAAATCAAATACCTTCCCACGGATCGATGACATGGCGCACATCCATCCATCCATCTCCATCCCACATCCATCCATCCATCTATCTACAGAAAAAAATAAAATAAACTGAAAAAGAGATACCCCACCCGCAACCCAAACCCTAGCTCAGATCCCCCACCACGGACCCCCATCGCACCCTTCCTCGCTCGTCCCCATCTCCTCGCCGTTGCTGCCACACCCTCTCGATCCAGTCCTCTCCCCGCCGCTCCCACCCATCGTGCCGCCACCCTCCCTCCCCTTCCTACCCGAGCACTGCCACCGGCCCAACCACAACACCACCCTGGCCTCCACCCCCTCACCGACGAAGATGAGGTGACGATGGAGATCCCAACTGCCACAACACCAACGTCGCCGCGCTGTGGCCCGCCCTTGGTGGATTAGCATGGGCACTACAAGGGATGCACGGATCCGGAGGCGGGGAACGGGGCTGCGCGCGTAGCGCGATGACATGGCCCTTGGTGGAACTTGGCCTCGCACGCGTCTTGGATTTGACTAGTAACTAACCTCCGATCTTCTTTTTCCTCGTCAATGGAGATTCGGAGCAGCCATCGCGTACACCAGGAGGAGGACGAGGCGGCGGCGGCCAATCTAAGGATAATCAAGCCAGGATCAGGTCCGTCCTTCACTCTGATTATATGTAGCGTTAAGCCGTTAATCACTTTGTTTATTCCTCCTTCAGAATAGCCGTCGCCGCCACCTGGGCTGCTGCTGCAAGGAGGAGTAGCTTCGGCCGCGACGCACCGGCGCCAGTTCCAGCCCATTCCGGCGCCCTTCATGTCATTCAGGCCGCCCACCGCTGACATCGTTAGCACGCCCTTGGCGGCGCCTCATCATCAGGTTTGTTGTCTGTCTCCTTCAGCCCCTGCTCTGCTACTCCCACAAGATAACAAGATGCTCTTCCGCAGGGGCAGCTCCGATTCCACGACCATGGTGGATCCAACCCATTTCACCAGCCGCTGCCGGGGGCAAACCCAAGAGGCGTGGAGGGGCTTGAGTCTCCTTAGTACTTAACTACAAAGGCAGTAACTACAAAGGCAGCAGGTTGTGGTATCACCTGCGAACACTTGTAAGGACCTCCTTAAAGGCAGACACGACCGGCTCGGCACTTGAGCTGAAGGTTGAACATGAATCCGAGCCTTAGATTTCAACAAATAGACGCTTTCGCCTCAACAGATTGTCCGCTACTTTAGACTTAGAGAGATGATGACTGAAATAGGAATTCAGGGAAAAAGTCTGAACTAAGAAACTTTAGCATGTATATCAAAGTTGTTTCATGGAGTAGTCTCTTCTTTTCTCCCGAGATTCAGATTATCATGTGCTTGCTTGTTACTATCAGATTTTCATGTTCTTGCTTGTTTGCTTGCAGTAGCATTAGCATTTTGCTTGAGGGAGTACTTCAAGTAAACCCTTTTTCTGTTAACTGAATACTCCTTTTTCTGTAATAAAGAGTAGAAACCTTCTTCTGTTACTTTAATTAAACATGCAGTGGAGAAGTGTATTGCAGTGCATGTATTTGATTCAGTTTTGCTACCCGTAGCATTGGCGTCCGATTACGAATTCTTTATTAGGTGGAAGTGGAACGTCACCCTCTTTGGTGCAATTTTGGGTTCCTGTGCCATTTTTTCTTTGCTTCCGGGTAGCCGGTGTAGGTATTCTGGATGACCTTGTGGGCAGCAATTAAATCCTGCAGGCAGGATTATTGGAACACGAGACATGCTGAGCTTATATTAAAACCTTACACTTATCATTTTTATACAGGTTTAGGTCGATCACCCTGGCGTCCTCTGTTTTTGTTCTCTGTTGTTTAATTCATTGTTGTATTGCATATTTGCATTGCAATTGTTCCATGAGTAGCCAGCCCATGTAGCGTGTAATGGTTGGTACAGTTTTATCTGAAAGTTTTCTGTCTTTCAGTGGGCTCACTAGTTGGGATCTTCATCGGTGCCTTCATGGGGATGTCCACGGAAAGCGGCATGCTCCGCGTCGCCGGCGTGGGGGCAGTCTCCGGCGCAGTCTTCTCCATTGAGGCTGTCGAATCCTGCATAGAGATTTGGAGATCTACTGAATCCGGAAAATATAGCTTTCTCTTTGTGGTTAGTATGAAAGAATCATCTGGCCACCTCTTTTCTTTTATGTACTATCAAGAAAGGTGGAGGATCATTTCCGTGTACCTACCCAAGCACGTACCTCACTAGGATGTTGACTGGCGGAAATTATGAAGTTTTCTTACTTAGGAAACCATGGAAACATTTGCTACAAGTAAATGTTTTCTCAAGGAAATAATGTTTCCTTTCATTCGTTGTTGCACTATGTTATGGACATGTTTCTGAATAGGTGTACCAACAATTCATAAGCAGGAAATAATGTTGCCTTTCATTCGTTGTTGCACTATGTTATGGACATGTTTCTGAATAGGTGTATCAGCAATTCATAAGCACAAATGTAGAACTTGCTCATGATCCACATGACAGAACCATGTTCATAGGAACCCAGGAGCTCCTGATATTTATGCGAAACCATATGATGAATACCTGATATATTATAAATTGCATGTATGTGTTACATCCTGATTGTAATATTAGCCACAGGTCACACACATGGTTTGTTTTCTGTCTCTATATTGTCACATTGATGGACTGGTATAACCGTATAAGGTATATGCAAACCTGCACACATCTTGACATATCTGCATACATGAATGACTAATACTGCCATTTTTCCATTCTCGTGCTGATGTTGACATCACACTTTTCCTTTCCAAGTCTACAAATGTTTTCTCCTCTGCACAGCATAGAGGGATGCGTCCCAGGACAGTCAATGCCATGTTTTCATTGTACTAGAAAGACTGATTGTCCTGATCAGATTTGAGTTGTTCTCCTTAAAGTTACATTATGTGCCATTTAATCTAATCGTTACGATCAAATTGTCTCCAGGGTTAGGTACCCAGATCGTATTTTAATACGAAGAAATCACGAGCACGCAGATCAGACAAGTGAGGAAATCATACGCAATGTAGTACGATCGCTTCAGATTTTCGATTTTCTCATGTGATTGCTGGTGACCTTCTGCAGAATGAAATATCTTCTGGCACCGATCAAGGGTAATGCAATTTTGTTGTTGTAGATGTTTGCAATAGAGAGGACAAATCCATGATTTCATATCTTCTAGAACTGCTAGACATATATTTGCATAGGTTGGTATCAACAATAAGTGGGCAAAAAGCTTCAAAGACAAGGCCTTATTGAACATGCTCTACTTACACTTAAACCATGGCATGTTCATGAGGTTCACAAACTAATCTGAAAACCTACAGTTCCAGATGATTTCCGTTAAACTTACATTTCATATATTTGTAAGCTGCTTATGTCATTTAAGGTGGAAGTGGACTAGGCAAACTGAAAATGTGATTTCTTTGCTTCTCTTTTATTCTTGGCTTCTTTTCTGTGTAGTTTTAGAAATACATGGGTATTTTGTTAATTAAGCTGCACCTCTATATATACATGGCTGTTTTTTTTCGAATTAGATGGATAGATTGTTCTCTATTAAGCAACTGTACCAAGTAGGACATTACAAGATATATTTTGCACTGCATATTTTGTCCCAAGATGATAGTTCAAGCCTGCTTATATAAGAATCAAACTATAAACTATAGATTTATCAAAAAAGATCAGATTATTTGTATTTTCCCATGCACTGGAGTTGTATTTTCGCATGCACTACAGTTAAAAAAATTCATTGATTCCTTCTGAATTAAAAAATGGGTATCATGTAAACTAGACTGTATTTTCGCATGCACTATAGTTAAAAAAGTGCATTGATTCCTTCTGAATTTAAAAAATGGGTATCATGTAAACTAGACTGTATTTTCGCATGCACTACAGTTAAAAAAAATGCATTGATTCCTTCTGAATTTAAAGAATGGGTATCATGTAAACTAGACGCCTGAGTTATAGAAACAATCGTAAGTAATAAAATACATAGCTGCATGTGCTTTCTCTTGGCACTAAGCAATGGATAAATATTCTGCCTTTTCTCGTTGAAGTTACCGACCTATGCTTTGGTGTAATATTATGGTCTAATGTTTTTTTCTTTTGTCTCTTTTTTTGTTGCTAGGAAAGTGGTGAGAAGATGTCGATGATGCCTACTTGGGACATTCAAATCAACACAACATAAAAATTTCTGAACCTATGTCTTATAGGAGAGTGGAATGAACTCCATTGTTAGCAGATGTTCCATTGTTCTATTGTGCAATTCTTTCCGTTCTTGCTATATTCCTGTGTAAAGAAATGTATTCATGAGATGAGCTATTGTGTTATGTAAACCTGGGAGATGTACTATGTGATGGTATATGATAGATGATTTTAATTTGACTTGGAGTATTCTTGATTTGAATATAAAATAGTGTTGGATTTAATATTGAACAAATAATTGGGTTGATAAGGCCTAACAAATAGAAATGAAACCAAGTTGTGAAATAAAAAGTTGCTGAATTCAAAAATGAATAAAGGCCAAAACTGAAACTGGACCAAATGTATTTGGGCACTAAAAGGCCAGGGCCCAAAAAAATTCGAAAAATAAAACTAAAAGTGGCTATAAATGGGCTAAGGACCAAAAAGAAGCCCAATAAGAAAAAGCCCAAAAAAATAAAACCAGCACATGTGATCAATTGAAATCGGTTGGGCTGATTTCAACCATGATGTTTTGATTTCGTCGTAATTTTGCCACGTAGGACTGCCACGTAGGACTGGGTTAGATTGCCAATGACGATTTAGGAACTTCGTAAAGGTTACGACAATCCAGGAATCGTCGTAAAGGTTACGACGATTTTGATCAAAACGTCGTTGTTGTTCATTTGTGACGCTCCGTTTTTTACGCTTGGTTTTTTGTCATGAGATCGTCGTAAACTAAAAACCGTGACGATGTAGTGACGAAAATATAGTGTCGTGTATTAGCATATTCCCTGTAGTGTTGGGGATCCTCCCCCACCAAAGGGTGATCCTATGTTTGAGCATAAACAGTTGCCGGATACTCTTAAGTATGCCTATCTTGATGAGAAGGAGATATATCCTGTCATTATTAGTGCTCTCCTCTCAGAGCGTGAAGAGAAGAAGTTACTTAAAACTCTGAGGAAGCACCGCGCTGCTATTGGATATACTCTTGATGATCTTAAGGGTATTAGTCCTACTCTATGTCAGCACAAGATTAAAACCGATCCTGACTTTAAACCAGTTGCTGATCATCAAAGGAGATTAAATCCTAAGATGAAAGAGGTCGTTAGAAAAGAAATATAAAGCTTCTGGAAGCAGGAATCATTTATCATGTTGCTCATAGTGATTGGGTAAGTCCAGTACATTGCGTACCTAAGAAGGGAGGTATCACAGTCGTTCCTAATGATAAGGATGAACTAATCCCACAAAGGATTATTACCAGCTATAGAATGGTGATAGACTTCCGGAAACTGAACAAGGCAACCAGGAGAGATCATTATCCTTTGCCGTTCGTCGACCAAATGCTAGAAAGGCTATCAAAACACACACACTTCTGCTTTCGAGATGGTTATTCAGGTTTCTCGCAAATACCTGTTGCACAATCTGATCAAGAGAAAACCACTTTCACCTGCCCTTTCGGTACCTTTGCCTATAGACGTATGCCTTTTGGCTTATGTAACGCACCTGCCACGTTCCAAAGATGTATGATGGCTATATTCTTTGACTTTTGTGAAAAGATCGTCGAGGTTTTGATGGATGACTTCTCCGTTTACGGGTCTTCCTTTGATGATCGCCTTAGCAACCTTGATCGAGTCTTACAGAGATGCGAAGAAACCAACCTCGTCTTGAATTGGGAGAAGTGCCACTTTATGGTTAATGAAGGTATCGTCTTAGGACACAAAATCTCTGAAAGAGGCATTGAAGTTGATAAGGCTAAGGTTGATGCAATTGAGAAAATGCCTTGCCCCACAGATATCAGAGGTATACGAGGTTTCGTAGGTCATGCTGGTTTCTATAGAAAGTTCATTAAAGACTTCTCTAAGATTTCTAGGCCTCTTACCAACCTTTTGCAGAAGGATGTTCCTTTTGTTTTTGATGAGGATTGTGAGGAAGCCTTTGAAATAATTAAGAAGGCTTTGATAACTGCACCTATTGTTCAACCACCTGACTGGAACTTGCCCTTTGAAATCATGTGTGACGCTAGTGATTATGCTGGTGGTGCTGTTCTAGGACAAAGAGTTGACAAGAAGTTGAATGTCATTCACTACGCTAGTAGAACTCTAGACAGTTCCCAAAGAAACTATGCCACTACGGAGAAGGAAGTTTTAGCAGTCGTGTTTGCATGTGAAAAGTTCAGATCTTACATAGTCGACTCCAAAGTCACTATTCACTTTGATCATGTTGCTATTAAGTACCTCATGGAGAAGAAGGATGCTAAGCCTAGGCTGATCAGATGGGTTCTCCTGCTACAGAAATTTTTGCACGTCGTTGACCAAAAGGGTGCTGATAACCCTGTAGCAGATAACTTGTCTAGGCTAGAGAATGTCCTTCATGACCCACTACCTATTGATGACAGCTTTCCTGATGAGCAATTAAATGTCATCCGCACTGCACATAGTGCACCATGGTATGCCGATTATGCAAACTATATCGTAGCCAAATACATACCACCCAGTTTCACCTATCAGCAAAAGAAGAAATTCTTCTTTGATTTGAGACACTACTTTTGGGATGATCCTCACCTTTATAAGGAGGAGTAGATGGTGTTATTAGACGTTGTGTGCCTCAACATGAACAGGGACAGATCCTGCAGAAGTGTCATTCCGAAGCCTACGGAGGACACCATGCTGGAGATAGAACTGCCCATAAGGTATTGCAATCAGGTTTCTATTGGCCCACTCTCTTCAAGGATGCCCGCAAGTTTGTCTTGTCTTGTGACGAATGCCAAAGGATAGGGAACATCAGTCAGCGTCAAGAGATGCCTATGAACTATTCACTTGTCATTGAACTATTTGATGTCTGGGGCTTTGATTATATGGGATCCTTCCCGAGTTCCAATGGGTACACTCACATCTTAGTTGCTGTGGATTACGTTACTAAGTCGGTAGAAGCTATCCCCACTAAAAATGCTGATTACCACATCTCTATTAAGATGCTTAAAGAAGTCATATTCCCAAGATTTGGAGTCCCTAGATACTTGATGACTGATGGCGGTTCACACTTCATTCATGGTGTTTTCCGCAAGATGCTAGCTAAGTATGATGTCAACCATAGAGTTGCATCTCCTTATCATCCTCAGTCTAGTGGTCAAGTGGAGTTGAGTAATAGGGAGATCAAGTTGATCCTACAAAAGACCGTCAATAGATCTCGAAAGAACTGGTCTAGCAAACTTGACGATGCACTATGGGCTTATAGGACTGGTTATAAGAATCCCATGGGCATGTCACCGTATAAAATGGTTTACGGTAGGGCCTGTCATTTACCTCTTGAGCTGGAACACAAAGCTTATTGGGCAATCAAAGAGCTCAACTTTGATTTCAAACTTGCCGGTGAGAAGCGGTTGTTTGATATCAGCTCGTTAGATGAATGGAGAGCCCGGTCATACGAGAATGCCAGGTTGTTCAAGGAAAATGTTAAGAGATGGCACGACAAACGAATACAGAAACGAGAGTTCAATGTAGGTGATTATGTCTTGCTATACAATTCTCGTTTGAGATTCTTTGTAGGCAAGCTTCTCTCTAAATGGGAAGGTCCCTATGTTGTCGAGGAAGTATATCGTTCCGGTGCCATCAAAATCAATAACACGGAAGGAAATTTTCCTAGAGTGGTAAATGGTCAAAGAATCAAGCATTACATCTCTGGTACTCCTATAAATGTTGAGACCAATATCATGAATGTCATAACTCCAGAGGAGTACATAAGGGATGTTTATGAGCATGTTTCAGACCTTGAAAACGAAGATGTATCTGTTTCGGCAAGAAATTGGACTCCGATACTTTTCCAATAGGAAATTTCTTCTGTTTTGGATTTTTTGGAAAATTAGAAAAATAAAAAGCAGTCCGGAGAGCGAACGAGGCAGCCACAATGTCACGCCCAAGATGCGACCCTATCCTCAATTTGGCACGAAGGCCTCGTCAGGGATAGAAGCGCATCTCGTCATGTCGCAAGAATGGATATCGTTACAAGTACATGTACTGAAAAGAAGAGATATATATATATATAGAATTGTCTTACACTCGCCACAAGCTACATCAAAGTCACATCAGTGCATTACATAATCATCAAGAGTAAGAGCAGGGTCCGACTACGGACGAAAACAAACGAGAAAAATAAGAACGACGTCCATCCTTGCTATCCCAGGCAGCCGGCATAGAACCCATCCTAGATCGATGATGAAGAAGAAGAAGCAACTCCAAATGAACAATCAACGCGCTCGCGTCAAGTACCCTTTACCTGTACCTGCAACTGGTGTTGTAGTAATCTGTGAGCCACAGGGGACTCAACAATCTCATTTCCAAAGGTATCAAGACTAGCAAAGCTTAATGGGTGAGGTATGGTTAAGTGGTGAGGTTGCAGCAGCGGCTAAGCATATATTTGGTGGCTAACTTACGAGTACAAGAAATAAGAGGGGGAAGATCTACGCATAACGGACGTGACTACTGATGATCAAAAGAATGATCCTGAACACCTACCTACGTCACATAACCCCACCGTGTCCTCGATCGGAGAAGGAACTCACGAAAGAGACAGTCGCGGTTACACACACAGTTGGCATATTTTAATTAAGTTAACTTCAAGTTATCTAGAACCAGTGTTAAACAAAGTTTCCATGTTGCGACGTAACCGCGGGCACGGCTTTCCGAAAGATTTAGCCCTGCAGGGGTGCTCCAACTAGTCCATCACAAATTACCACAAGCAGCATAGAAATCCTCAATCACGAAGCTCGCGACCTCGTCGGATTCCCTAGTGGAAAACCTCAACTCTGAGATTACCCAAAGCATCATCGGAATCCCGATGCACAAGATATCTCGTCAAAGGTAAAATTAATCCAGCAAGGCCGCCCGACGTGTCGACGTACCCGATAGGAGCCGTGTATCTCGTTCTCAGGACACGACGGATGGAACTAGCTATGAGTGCCAAACCTCGAGTTTCCTCGCGGTGGGCCCGCAGGCAGACCATTTGGGACCAACACCATCAGCACTGCCCCTCCTATATTATGTAGAATTACTCCTCGGGTAGTGCTACCTCCCTATGCATTTCAGTATTATCAAAATTATTATGTTGGGAAAATGTAAAACCAATGTTGGGCCTTGCCAGACCAGCTTTAATCTAAAACGAATTATCAAGGGGGTCCCCATAACAACCCCGATCGTGTTAGGAGCACTCAATTATGGAACATAACACTGGTAGCCGAAACTAAGGGGGCAAAGGTGGAACAAAACACCAGGCTAGAAAGGCCGAGCCTTCCACCTTTTACCAAGTATATAGGTGCATTAAATTAACTAGCATTTAATATGGTGATATGACAAGGAACCCATGTAAACACATGGAAGAAACTTCACCTACAACTAGCAACGCTACACAGGGTTAAGCAAGCGGTAACATAGCCAATAAGTGGTTTGCTAGGTTGAACAGGTTGAAGGTTATCATGGCATTGTTGAGAGGCTGATATTTAACATGTGGTAGGCAACGAGACATAATCGATAGAAACGGTGAAACTAGCATGGCAATGATAGTAATGGTATCTGGGGAAATGGTCATCTTTCCTGAGATCCCGCTTGGAAGAAGAATGCCTCCGTGAAGCAGACGAACCGACGTAGTCGACCGGGTACTCACAATCCGGCACGCTGCGGAACTCTATCGAGACGAAGCAAACCGGAAACAAGAATCAACACACGAAATTCACCACAAGATGCACAACACATATGATGCATGAGCAGCTGAAAACATGCAAGACACGGCATGACAAATCACACAATCAGACATTACACATTAAGTGAAGTTCAATATGCAACGAGTTGCATATTGACGAAACTCCAAGTTTATTTATTTAGTTCTATCCCGATTAGATACACGGAATTATTAAATGTGATTAAACATGGCAACAGGTGAAGCGCAATTAATCTACCTATCTAGGAATTTTAAATGAGGTCGGAAATGACATATAGCATCTCCGAAACAACCTCACATGTTAATTTACAATTGTTTCCAGATCTGAACTAACACATTTAATTTGTTGTCAAACAGAAAAACAAATAGGTTCACGTGATTCTACGCGTCGAGACAAGCAATTTACACATAGAAATCATCTCCAACGGAGCTACGGTTCAAAAGATACAAGCACCACTAGATATGATGGCATGAATGCAATATGTGTGCAACGACGGCCACGAGCACTTCAAAACATACAACCAGAAAGATAAAATGAAACTACACAAGATTCTAAGCAAGTTTCATGTAGGACATGATCAAAATGGAGCTACGGTTCAAAAACTACGAGCAAAACAAGATATCACTACAATCTGCCAAAATCAGCCACATAGCATTTTCTACATCCCACAACTATGAGCTACACAACTCCGATATTCTCAAGCAAGACATGACATGAAAGAGGGCAAGAAGCACTACAACATACAACCAACAACAACTAGCATGGCATCATGGATCACTAGGAAAAGAAGTCACAAAATGGCTTCATCAAAGTGCGGTTTTCGATCTGAAGCCATATTGAGAGCGGCAAAACCTATAGCTACAGGACTCCAAATGACATGAAAATTCACAGCATGCTAGAGAAACACAAGGGATACAACTAACTCCATTGCACCAACCTCAAAAGAGCTACAGATCACAAGATACAAGAAAGACAAGACAGCAACAAAATATAACAGATTCCAGACTTAGAAATATTTCACCACCTCCAAATCAGCACTATTTCTAGCAACTTGAGAGCAAGCAAACAACACCTAAACATGCATTTCTATTGCAACCAAAAATACCAGGGGCTAGTCTAAACATCAAAGAACAACTACCTAGTTGATAACTTAATCAAACGAAGCACGGAATAAATCCTACGAAAAAGACAAGAGGGCAACATAGCAAAATATCTCGCGAACTAACTTGCTCAAAAGCTAAAACTAATTGCACACAAAAATGCCATGGATTTTTCTACCCCGAAAACATATCAAATATGTGGGGTTGCAACACAAAAATAATGCCACACATAAATGCGAGATAATAACCTATACACGGATAAATAAACTAGCGGCAATCCCTACACGCAAAAATATCAATGACCGCTCTAAAATACATGGCAAAATGGTTCCTAAAACATGGGCATTTTATCTGAGGCATTCGGGCAATTCGAACACGCGGAGAAAATAAATGCGGGCACTATCCTATTGAGACAGCACATAAAACTATGCATTCGGCACGTCAAACAACGTCAAATAAATATTTAAGTTGTGAAATCATATTCTACACGCAAAACTACCCGAAAACCATATACTACACGCCTCGTTTCAACACACGGTTAAAAAGTTACGGGGTTTTCATTATATGTCTATTTCTCTGGAATTTATATGAATTCCGAAATTACTAAATTACTAACGGGCCTAATCAGTGGCGCAACATAGCAATCGGATGCCTTTGGCGAGGGAAAGAGGCAGGGGTAAGGGTCCTCACCTTGGGCCAAAGGCCGGCCTGGGCGATGGAAGCAGTGGCTCGCCTCTCGGCCGAGGAGAAGCGGCGGCCCACCAGTTGCGATGGAGAGGTCGGCCTGGGCTGGCGGCTGCAGGGCGCACTGGGCCGGGCGAGGCCCAGGGCGGCGAGGCGGCTGTGCTCGAGCGGTTCCCAGGCGCGGTCAACAGGCTGACGAGGAGCTCCTCGTCATGGTCCAGATCGGAACCGAGGCAAGGCGGCGGAGGCTGGGCGAGCGCCAGCGGGCAGACCGAGCGAGGTCCTGCGGCAGCGCGGTCGGCCGGATCCGGGCTGGACCGGACCAGGACGAGGTTCTCCAGCGGCGGGGTCGCAGGTTGGGGCCGGCACCATGGATCCCATGCGGGACAGAGAGAGGAAGATGTGAGAGAGAGAGGAGAGGGAAGGAAGAAGGAGCAGGGAGGAGGAGGTCCAGCGGGGCTCTGCTCTGGCGAGCTCCGGCCGGCGACGAAGAGGAGCCGCGGGAGGCGTCCTTGGCGCTGCCATGGAGGGCTCGGGGCTGCTCTATTGGTCCTGTGGATGCCGGACCTGTCCGATTGGAGGCGCGGACATGTCCGGTAGGTGAGAAACTGGGCGAATCTGATCCATTAGATGTGAATCCAATGGTCATATTTGTCCAGAGGGTTTGGGCTGCGGGATTTGAAGGGAGAGGGCTAGCAGGTGGAGTTTTTGAGGGGGGTGGCTGCAAAAATGACTACAGGAAACCCTAGTGAAGTGAGAGGGCTCTCTCTAGGGGGGTGTTACTTATATAGGGTTGGTCTCTAGTGGGGTGGACCTCGTCCGTCCGATCACGATCCGATGACCACGAACGGAGGAAGTGGCTAGGTGGAACTAGTGATCTGTGTAGATGGGCTATGTAGGGGTGAGAGGGAAATAGCACGGCGCGGCAACAAGATTTAAAACACCGGGACACGTCTGACGATAGACCGAATACGGTGCCGCTACGGTCGACTATTCGGGTACCACATGGACTCCGATCGCGACGAAATTCGACAGGCGGCCTACCTATAACTAATCACGACCGCATGCCAAGTTTCACCTCGATCAGAGAAAGTTTTCGACACACTTTTAAAACAGGGTTTGACGATGTCGCGGGCGCGTGCAAGTGCGGTCGGACTCGGAACGAACAACGACGAGAACCGGCAACTAACAACGGATGCAAGTTCTGAAAACGGGCGGCAACGGAACGCCGATGCAATGCTGATGATGCACATGATGCGATGATGATGCGACAAAAGAAAATAGACACACGACGAAAACGGAATAGAAGGGGAATCTTCTGGAACGTCGGCATCGGGCTATCACACACAAGCCCTGTCACCGCCCCCTACCCCCTGGTGGCGGAGGGCAAGCTTGTGGGCACGTCGTGTTCCTCCCGGACTCCGTTTTCTTGCGGAGGACTCCTTCTGGCCCAGAAAATATCAATATATAGTCGCCCGAAGGTTTCGATCTCCGTGTCGCGCAGTTTTCCTCTGTTTTTGTTTCAAGCTTGTTTATGTCGCAGATCTAGATCATCATGACTTCCCCAAACGCTCATAAGGACAAGATCTTCGAGAAGGTCATGAATCCCTACCTCACGGAAGTGCTGAAACACCCTCAATCTATCAATATGAGCGAGGGGATGTTGCACATCCGTGATGTTGAGGGGCCTAAGAAGACCGGAAGCGTGGAGACGAGGCTCGAAGCAATGGAGCAACAAGTCTTCAAGTGCCAAGGGATGGTGGAGCGTGGACTCAATGCCAACCACACGATGATCACCGAGTTCACTAGCAATCACAATATGGATGCCATTGATAGTGGGAAACACCTCTCCATGCTCTATGATAGGGTTGATCAACTTCAGGGCCAGATCTATGACCTGCAAAACCAAAACTGTGAGTATGAGTACAGATTTAAATCAATAAGGTTGGCTACAGATTTGAGGATTCCGACAACTCGTTCATCCTGCCATGATGGAGCACCTATGCCTTGGAAGACGGAGGATCAGACTACTCCGACAACAACACCACCATCACCACCAAAGGAAGACAACTAAGCATTGGTATGGGCAATCCCCTTGGCTTCTGCCAAGCTTGGGGGAGTTCCCCGGTATCGTATCACCTTTGTATCTTTTGCTTTTACCTTTGTTTTCGTTCTTTCCTTTTCAGTTTTTATTTCTTCTTTTAGAGGAATAAGTCTTCAGTTCTTAGATTGAGTCTTTTGCTTTTGTCTCTCCCCCGATGTATTCGAGCTTACGAGCTATATAATAAAGAGTGTCTTAGTCAAGGGCTTTGCTTCGTGCCATGATCAAAAGTATGAAAAGAACGATAGCATGAAAGATCATGAGACGATCTTATGGAAAGTGATAACTTCACTTATGACACGTACGATGATTGAAACTTGTTGAGAATAAATCAACATAGACCTCAGTCATTGTTGCAATTAATAAGAAGTAATAAGGAAAGAGAGGTTCACATATAAATATATCATCTTAGACACTTTTTTGCAATTGTGAGCACTCACCAAACTATTACATGCCTAGGAGTAGATGTTGGACAAGGAAGACAACATAATGAATTGTGTTTGCTTGGTTCCTAACAATGTTATATGATTAGAGATCCCTTGGCATGTGACGATTGCTTCCACCTCATATTAGCCAAAACTCCCGCACCAAGTAGAGATAATACTTGTGCATCCATAAACCTCCAAACCAGTTTTGCCATTAGAGTCCACCATACCTACCTATGGATTGAATAAGATCCTTCAAGTAAGTTGTCATCGGTGCAAGCAATAAAAATTGCTCTCTAATATGTATGATCTATTAGTGTGTGGAAAATAAGCTTTGTACGAACCTGTGATGAGGAAGATATAAAAGCGACAGACTGCATAATAAAGTTCTTTATCACAGGAGGCAATATAAATTGGCGTTCCTCCGCACTAAGAGGACACGCATTCAACCCTCAAAAGCACATGACGACCTCTGCTTCCCTCTGCGAAGGGCCTATCTTGTACCTTTACTTTTTACCCTTGTAAGAGTCATGGTGATCTTCACCAATTCCCTATTTTTGCCTTTGTCTTGGCTACCGTCACATGTTTGGGAAAGATCTATATTCATATATCAACTTGGAGTTGAGTACTCATGCTTTATTGTTGTTGACTTTACCCTTGAGGTAAACCGTTGGGAGGCAAAACTATAAGCCCCTATCTTCCTCTGTGTCCAGCTGAAACTTTGACACCATGAGTACCACGTGAGTTGTAACAATTGTGGAAAAAAAAAGAGATGATTGAGTATGTGGGTTTTCCTTACAAGCTCTTATTTGACTCTTTCTGATGTTGTGATAAATTGCAATTGCTTCAATGACTATGGACTATTGTTGGTTACTTCTCGGTAAGGTTTTTGCTTCATGCTTTGCTTTGTGAAGGAATTGTTACTTTATGTCGGGACCCCGACCCTAAGCCATATGAATCCAGCCTGTAACACATCGCATCCCTTTGTGGTCTCACGCACGGTTAACTCCACGGCTGCAGCCTTACCTTAGCCGGGACCGTTTGCGTCTTTTGACTCACGTATGCGATAGCGTCGCTAGCAATCTGAAAGTGCGTTATATCGACTAGAGGGGGGTGAAGAGGAGATTTTTAGAATTTCATCACTGAGGAAATTCCTTTTGAGGTACAGCGGAAACAGTTAAGGATCAGTTGTGCAATCGTTCACAATAGCAGTATTACAGAGTGAAGATTATGAAAACAGATTGCACAACAAGCAGGCACGCAGAATACATATGATGATTTACTCAAGTGAAGAATTTTGGGGTTGAGGAAATTCACAGAAAGTCTTCAGCAAATTCTTCAAACAGTCACAGTGATAGTCATCAACACATAATACAGAGAATGTAAAGAGTTGAGGAATTAGAACCCGATTCTTGGTGAAGACTATTGTTGATGACCCAATTCCAACTGCTGTGACAGTTGTACATCTGGTTTGGAGCGGCTTGGTATTTAAACCAAAGGACACCCAGTCTCGGGACACAGTCCCTATCGTATTCTCCTTGAGCTAAGGACACACAGTCCTCGCCCAACACTCGTGGTAAGTCTTCAGGGCAGACTTCCAAACCCTCACAAACTTGGTCACCCGGCGATCCACAATTGACTGCTGGATTGCTCTAGACCATGACGCCTAACCGTCTGGAGGATGCACAGTCCTCAAAGGTAAAAGGCTTCAGTCCCACACAGGAACAACTTCTTCAGTGATGCTCAATCACAAGGTTTGGTTTGTGGTTTCGATGGGTGGTGTATTTCCTCACTGATGATTTACTCTCGAAAGCTCTGAGGAATTGGGTTGCTCTTATGACAAGTGTCAGTTTCTAACGGAGCAGCCAACCAGCTAGTGGTTGTGGGGGGGGGGGCTATTTATAGCCTGGGAGCATCCCGACATGATTTGACATTAATGCCCTTAAATAATATGACCGTTGGAGTGGATAAGATCAGTGACTTGGCGTGGCTTATTGAAACGGTCGGTACTCTCAATTGCGAGAGTCCTCATGTCACTCATAATCCTCACTTGAGGCTTTTGGTAGGATTTGGCTTGGGTTGAGCATCATGAGGAAATCCATTCCATAGTGTTACTTTGACCCCCTTTAACAGTACGGTGTTCCTACTCATTAAGTGCGAAGAAAGTAAAACAGAAAAAGTAAATCTTCATGCTTCAATTTCTTCAGAATGATTTTCTTCAGGAACCCCCGATCTTCTCAATATCAATATCTTCATGAGGAATATTAATTTCATCGCAAATTCTTCGCGATTCATTTCTTCAGCTTCAGACCAATTTCTTCAAGTGAAGACATATATTTTTAGGGGTCGATATTCTTCAAATATCTCAAACTCCTCAATGACTTATAGATCATGTGTACACTTATAAACACATTAGATACTTAACCTATAAGTCTTCAAACCACCAAAATCACTAAGGGGCACTAGATGCACTTACAATCTCCCCCTTTTTGGTGGTTGATGACAATTAGGTTAAGTCTTCAACCGGGATCAAAATATGAAGTGTAAATACTCATTTGAGGAATTTGAAAACAAGATTCACAGAGACTCCCCCTGAAGATGTGCATACCTTGAGGATTTTGCTTTTAT
This sequence comes from Hordeum vulgare subsp. vulgare, assembly GCF_904849725.1. NCBI lineage: Eukaryota > Viridiplantae > Streptophyta > Magnoliopsida > Poales > Poaceae > Hordeum > Hordeum vulgare. Next base: position 177,687,702 of record NC_058523.1, read on the forward strand.
AGCATATGCACATTGATGATTTATATCATGGAGATCTCCCCCTGAATCTTGTAAATCATGCATACATATAACATATCATATGAAGAAAATGAAGATGCATGATGACAAATGGTATCTGACGAATTTCAGCATGCGTGCATTAAAACTTGAGGAATAAGCATGCGAAGAAAAACGTTCAAAAGCGTCAGAGTACCATCGGGCTTAAGTTACAACTCATTACATAAAAACTTCAGAAGAGCCAAGAGTTTGTAACTTAAATATAGTTCATAAGCCCCAAAAATAAATCCCGTTTGAAGACTAACTCTCAAGTTTCTCCCCCTTTGTCATCAAGTGACAAAAAGGGACAAACTGAGGACTAACGCCCATGAAGACTTCATTGCTTTGCTGTTGATGAAGATCCTTGGCGCTTCTTGGGTGTAGTCTTCTTCCTTGGGCCGGTTGCGGTGTCAAGTTGTTCCTCATCAGATTCGGCGGTGCGGAAGGACGAGAAGGAACTGTCTTCAAGATCTGGCACTGGAATGGGCCTGAACTTCTTCTTGGGAGGCCACGACCAGTCAAAGTCCTGCTCAAAGTTCAATTCTTCAAGCTCAGTCTGGGTCTTCAGATGTGCAAGGGTAGCCCAGGTGCGATCAAAAACCTCATGCAGATAGTGATGATTAAGCTTCACACTGTTCTGGGTCTCAGTGAGGGTTTTCACAATGGCACCAAACTGGCGTTTGACCCATTTGTGGTTGTGATCCACCTTCTGATGAAGACTGAGAAGAAGCTCTCTGGTGTTTAGCACGCGAGGAGGAACTGGACTTGGTTGACGAGTCTCAGTATCGTCCCATGAGGAATATGCATCTGGCTCTTTAAATTGTCCATCAAGAGGCCTGCTTCCTTCATCAATGACAGACTTTCCTTTTCCCTCAATAGGCTCGAAAGTCTTCTTCTTGACTCGAATAGGAGGCATATAACCAACATGGTTCTGGAAATCTGCGTGAAAGTTGATGCCTGTCCTTGTCCTGAGGAATCTCATGATCCATGGTGCATAAATTTTGTGATCATATGGGCACATTGCATTGTCAGCCAAAGTCCTCAAGAAGAAATCATGGATATTCATGGGGATACCGTGAATGATGTTGAAGAGGATATTCTTCATGAGGCCGACGACATCTTCGTCATCATCATGGCCTTTGATTGGCGCTAGCACACTGCAGAGAATGCGGTAGACAGACCGTGGTGTGTACTTTAGCTCATGGACGAGGAATGTGGTTCTTGAGGGTTTTCCTGCAGCCAAAGGCTTCATGAGGACTTCCATCATTCCATTTGGCAGCTCACGCTCACCATAAAGCTTCACTGCCCCTTCTGAAGGAATTGGTACGGGCAGTTCTCTGAGGAGTTCAGACGCTGGAGCCTTGTAGTGAGTATTTTGGGTCATCCAGTCGAACACCCAAGTGTTGATGTCATCAGCATTGCCTGAGATGTGCAGAGTTGAATAGAACTGAAGAATGAGCTCACTATTCCAATCTGATATGTCGGAGCACATAGGGAGCAAACCTGCATCATGTAGTACACTGAGGATTGGTTCCATGCAGGGAATTTCTTCAAGTTCAGCATGAGGAATGTGCCTGTGCTGGAATATCTTGTTGCGTCCACAGAGCACAGAGGCATAGTAGTTCATCTGCGTCCTTGTCCAAAACTTCAGATGCCTCATTTGAGGCTTGTCATAAGGATTCTCTCCGATGAAATACATGCGTTCCTCAAAGAAATTTTCTTTCTAAACTTTAGCCTCTTCGAGAATGGCAGGCGCTGAAATGGATTGAGATTGTGCTGAGGAATGGGAGGGGAAACAACCATGGCAGATTCTGGGTTGAGCACAATGAACTCATTGTCAGGGGCGGGAACATTTTCTTCAGCAGTTTCCTCAGGGTGAGGAATTTCGTGCTCTGGCTGAGCATCAGGCTGAGGAATTTCTTCTTCCTTCTCAGCTTGAGGAGTTTGATCAGCCTGTTCAGTGGGAGGAGCCTGCTCAGACTAGACATTTTCGTCAGCTTGATTTTCATCAGCTGACTTTGTGGCAGAAGCAGATTCATCAGCTGCTGCAGCTGAAGCTTCAGTAGTCTCTTTCTGAGGAATATGAGGTTGAGGACTGTCATCAATTTGTATTTCCTCATCAGTATGCTCCTCAGAGGCAGCATCCTTCATTTCCTCATCTGCCCTTGTAGTGTGGTCACCAACGACGACCATTTCAAATGAGGGTGCAACATTAAGAGGCACCGGGTCCAGTGGGGCAGATTCTTCAGTTTCCTTGAGGCGTTTTGCCTCAATCTTTTCTTCTGCTGAGGAAGCTTTTCTCTTCGTCGCTTCCTTCTCAGCAGCCCTTGTATTTTTCGCGTCTGATGCAGACGGGATTAACTTCTTCACCTTTGAAGTTTTTGGTGAAGGTGTTTTCTTAACAGATGCTTCAGCTGGCAGTGAGGAACCAGCTGGAACATAGTCATCAGCCTGCTTTGGTGAAGCAGCTGGATCAGTAGCAGTTTCGTCAGGGTTTGCAGTTTCATCAGGAGCGGTCTCAGTGATGATTTCTTCAATGGCCGGCTCATCAGCACGGCGCTCTTGGTGTTGTTCCTCAGCTTGAGGAATTTCCTCCTCAACCGGAGATGCATCTTTTGGCTGTTCAACCAGGGGCTGAGGAGTTGGTGCTGGTGGGGGGTGACGTCTGTTGTAGTCATCAACAGCACTAGTGGCTAGCTTGATGAAATTGCTTTTGATGCTTGTGCAATCTGACAGTTTCTCACACTTGTCAGTCAAGACTTGCAGCTCTGCCTGGGTGGACACCAATGCTTCAGGCGTCAGCTTGAGAACATTTTGCCTGAGGAATTTCTCCTTTCTGGCCTTTGCAATTTTTGCCTGCTTGGCCTTCTGTTCCTTCCACTTGGCTTCGTTTATGAAAGTAGCCACCATGTGGCTGACACCAGGAGGAAGTTTCAAATCATCAATAGGTGTGTTTGGGTCTTCATAATCGAGGAGGACCTTGGGGTCCATCGCTAGAGGAATAGCACTGCGTGATGCTTGTGCTACCCTTTCTTGCTTGTTCCTGATGATGGCTTCCAAAGTTTCATCATCATATTCTTCACTTCCCTCTGATGCAGACGGGACTGTGATGATTTTGCTTGGGCTGGGCAGAGGTGCAGGTTCAGTAGTTGCCAAAGTCTTCACATGGGGTGTTGAAGATTTTGTCTCCGAGGTAGTTGCAACTGGGAGTGAGGAGCTAGAGCTGGCAGTCGTAGTCTTCAAGAATTTCTTCTGTACTGGCTTTGGAGGTGGAGCTGAGGACTTTGGTGCAGATGAGATGGGTGCTGAGGGTTTTGGCGCTGATGGTTTTGGTGTGGACGGTTTTGGAACCGAGGGTTTTGGAGCTGAGGGTTTGGTGACAGAAGCCTGTGCAGACTTTTCTTGGGGTTTTGAAGCTTTTGGCTTTGCTGGCACAGACTTTGGTTGAGGAATCTCGGAGCCTGAGGTTTCTGCTGCTGAGGAATGAGCAGCACCGGAGGCAGCAGCTGAAGATTCATGAAATTTCTTCACTGCTGTTTCTGCTTGCTTGTTGAGCTTGGCCAGATGCCTTTCTTTTTCCTCTGGGTAGTTATCAAGTGTCATAAGGCTTGAGGGATGAGCAACTTGATGATCCTCAAGCGGGGCCCTTCTGCCAGGAGGCTTCAAAGCGAATTTCTTCGCATATTTTGGAGTCACAAACCTGTACTCCTTCCACTCCTTTGCCCATCTGCGTTCAATTTTCTGCAGCCTAATCTTTCTTTTAGGCATAGTCTCAGGTTCATCATCAGGTGTGCAGTAATCCAGGTATATGTCATCAGGAATGTCCACAGCTGTGTTCTGTTCCAGTTTCTTTCCTCCCCTCTGTTTCCTTTCTTCCTCCATTTTCTTCAGACGAGGAACTATCTGAGGATTTTGAACTCTTGAGGATTCTGATGAGCCTTGAAGAGTTTCTTCCAGAAACGCTGCAAATGAGTTAATGTGATGAGAACCGAGAGATTCATCAGCTGACATGTGTGTACCTGTGAACAGAGTATAGTTGCGAGGAATTTGGAGAGGTCATATGCGTTCTCAGATTTGAAGAAAATGAAAAGTTTGACAATTTGAGGAATATAACCAGTGGTTGAGGAATTTGCTTAAGCATTCTGTTCTTGGGTTCCAGAGTTGTACAGATCCGAAAAGTCGCACAATTGAGGAATCTCGTGAAAATCTTAGATGCTTAGCTAGTTCATCAATGATTGTGGTGATGGATAGTGTTTGAGGAATCATGTGCGCATCGTATCTTGAGGAAAAACAAATTTCACATTGGAGAGGTAAAATTTTAGATCTAATCTGTTGTAAAAATGGGATATATTTACCCTGGAAGGTGCGAACGAAGAACACAAAAAGGTGGCGTTGAAGAGGCTCTTCGGTCAAGTGTCCAATGCACCCTAACTTGGCAGCAGAGGACGTCTACGTTGGCGGCGGACGTAGATGTTCCGTCTCCGGCGTGATCCTGGCGGCGAGAAGGTTGAGGCAGTGAAGCTCTTCCTTGCCGGCGACAAGACTACCAGCGGTGGCGCTAGGGTTCGGTGTGCTGTGGCAGGAGAGCGATGAGGCGAAGAAGATGATACCGAGGGGGTTAAGGACATATTTATAGCCCGAAAGTTACTGTTTGTCGCGAAAGTTTCGGACCGAATAGCCCTTGCCTCTACGTCTCCGCAGGACACGTGTAGCTCCCGTACGATGCGGGGGAGATAGTGGAGATCGTGGCTATCCAATCGTGGGAAGTGGGGGTTCAGTTACTGTTCCTTTGAAGAAAACAATTTTTCGAAGATTTGAGGATTTTTGTTACAAAATCATCAGCTGACAAGGATGCAGTGAGGATTTTGAACAAAGTTTCAAGTAGAACGCATATGAAGAATTGAATAGACTGGATAAGTATAGCATAGAGGGAAAATCGGGTCCGATCACATTCACTTAGCAGAAACATCAACTTGAAGAAATAGCAATAAGTGAATGCTGTTGAGGACTAGAAATCACAGTCTACCTAGGCAAATGAAAGTTATCAAGTGTTTTTGAAGATTTTGCAATAGATCATCACAATTAAGAACATTTGTTTTGAAGAAAAATGCATTGTGAGGAATTTGATCATTTGAAGAAAATCAACTTGAGGAATTTCACATTGGGCGGTGGCGTTGCCCACCATATAAGAATGTTGATTACAGACACCGCGTACAATTGTCGTAGGGCCCTGAGAATCAATTTCTTCGTTAATTTCTTCACATACAGAGTGACTTTCTTCATCGTTTGAAGAAAATCGTTTCATCATGTGTTGCACATCTAAGTCATCAACTTTGCATAAGTGTTAGGATGTGTGCATGTTTTTACAAAACATTTGAAGACTCTAAGATATTTATCTCACACCGCAACTTGCAAAACCTTTTCTCATCCAAGGGCTTAGTGAAGATATCTGCCAGTTGATCATCAGTCTTCACATGGTCGATGAGGATATTGCCCTTGAGGACATGGTCCCGAAGAAAATGATGACGAATCTGGATGTGCTTGGTCTTCGAGTGCTGTACTGGGTTGTAGGCAATCTTGATAGCACTCTCATTGTCACAGTAGAGAGGCACATTCTTCATGTTGATGCCATAGTCCTTGAGGGTTTGCTTCATCCATGGTAATTGAGCACAGCAAGAACCAGCAGCAATGTATTCAGCTTCGGCAGTGGAGAGTGATACGCAGGTCTGCTTCTTTGAGGACCAGCAAACCAGTGATCTTCCAAGGAAATGGCATGTGCCAGATGTTGACTTGCGATCCACACGGTCACCAGCATAGTCTGAATCAGAATACCCTACCAGATGAAGGTTGGAGCCCTTGGGGTACCATAATCCTAGTGTTGGTGTGTGAGCTAAGTATCGAAGAATATGTTTCACAGCCTTATGGTGTGATTCCTTCGGTTTTTCTTGAAAACGTGCACACATGCAAACACTAAGCATTATGTCTGGCCTAGATGCACATAGATACAATAAAGAACCAATCATAGAACGGTATACCTGCTGATCAAAATCTTTACCATTTTCATCAGTGCCGAGGTGACCGTTGGTAGGCATTGGAGTCTTGGCACCTTTGCATTCATGCATGTCGAATTTTCTCAGAACATCCTTGAGGTGTTTCTCCTGTGATATGAAGATTCCATTGCTTTGTTGACGAATTTGAAGACCTAAGAAGAATTTCAGCTCCCCCATCACAGACATCTGATATTTTTCACTCATCATATAGGCAAATTCATCACTGTATCTTTTGTCAGTACAGCCAAATATGATATCATCAACATATATTTGACATACAAACAGTTCATTATCATAAGATTTTGTGAAAAGAGTTGGATCGAGTGAACCAGGTTTGAAGCCTTTCTTCATGAGGAATTTTTTCAATGTATCATACCATGCCCGAGGGGCTTGCTTGAGGCCATACAGAGCCTTTTTGAGTCTGAAGACTTTGTCTGGATTCTTTGGATCCTCAAAACCTGGGGGCTGAGCAACATATACTTCTTCCTCAAGCTTACCATTGAGGAATGCACTTTTCACATCCATTTGATATAAGACGATGTTATGATGATTAGCATAAGCAAGTAGGATTCGCATAGCTTCAATTCTAGCAACAGGTGCAAAAGTTTCATCGAAATCTATTCCTTCAACCTGGGTGTAGCCTTGGGCTACAAGTCGTGCCTTGTTCCTCACCACTTGACCGTCCTCATCTTGCTTGTTTCGGAAAATCCACTTGGTGCCGATGATGTTATGCTTGCGAGGATCTGGTCGTTTGACGAGCTCCCATACGTCATTCGGCTTGAATTGAAGAAGTTCGTCTTGCATGGCTTGGATCCACTCCGGTTCCAGAAAAGCCTCAGCTACTTTTGAGGGTTCTGTGATAGATACAAAAGAGAAATGCCCACAAAAGTTAACTAAGTGTGAAGCTTTTGAGAGAGTGAGAGGACCTGGCGCGTTGATGTCGTTGAGGATTTTGTCAAGTTCTACTTCATTTGCAATCCTCAGATGTGCCGGTTGAGGATTTTGCCTGGGCTGAGGAAGTGGTGTTGTTGCAATTTCCTCAGGAGCATCTTCTTGTCTTTCATCAGCGATGGGGATTGTTTCTTCACCAATTTCCTCAGTGGGAACAATGTCTTCAGTAGGTTTAAGCTTTATTGCTTCCTCAGGAGACAGCTTATCTGGATCAGAAGGCAATTGCTCTCTTTGCGAGCCATTAGTTTCATCGAACCGCACATCTACAGTCTCAACAACTTTGTTGTGATAGTTGTTGAAGACTCTGTAGGTGTGCGAGTCCTTTCCATAACCGAGCATAAAACCTTCATGTGCCTTAGGTGCAAATTTTGAGCTATGATGAGGATCTCTAATCCAGCATTTTGCACCGAAGACTTTGAAATAACTTACATTGGGTTTCTTGTCAGTGAGGAGTTCATATGAGGTTTTCTTGAGGAATTTGTGAAGATATACCCTGTTGATGATATGACATGCAGTGTTGATTGCTTCAGGCTAGAAGCGACGAGGAGTCTGATATTCTTCAAGCATAGTTCTTGCCATTTCAACCAGAGTCCTGTTCTTTCTTTCGACGACACCATTCTGCTGAGGAGTATAAGGAGCAGACAATTCGTGAGTAATACCAAGTTCATCAAGATAATCATCAAGACCAATGTTTTTGTACTCGGTTCCATTATCACTCCTAATATGTTTGATCTTGATGCCAAAGTTCGTCGAGGCCCTTGAAGAAATCGTTTGAAGATTTCCTGCACTTCGGTTTTATACACTATGATATGCACCCAGGTGTATCTGGAATAATCATCAACTATGACAAAGCCATATAGAGATGCTGCATTGGTTAGTGTTGCATAGTGAGTAGGTCCAAATAAATCCATATGAAGCAATTCGAATGGACATGTAGTGGTCATGATGGTTTTGGAGGGATGCTTGGATCTGGTCATTTTCCCAGATTCACAAGCACCACATAGATGATCCTTGAGGAATTTGACTGATTCGATGCCAATGACATGCTTCTTCTTTGCAAGTGTGTGCAAATTCCTCATGCCTGCATGACCTAGTCTTCGGTGCCACAGCCATCCTTCTGAGGTTTTTGCTAATAAGCAAGTGGCTGGTTGAGGACCTGTAGAGAAGTCAACAATGTACAAATCCCCTCTTCTTACACCTTCGAAGACTTTGGATCTGTCAAATTCCATGATAACTACACATCTATATCTACCAAATATAACAATCATATCAAGATCACAAAGCATCGAGACTGACATGAGATTAAAACCAAGGGATTCAACAAGCATCACTTTGTCCATATGCCTATCCTTGGAAATAACTACTTTGCCAAGTCCCAATACCTTGCTTTTACCTTTATCAACATATGTGATTTGCTTCAGAGGTGATGGAGTTAGTGGCATATTCATCAGTAGACTTTTATCACCAGTCATGTGATGTGTGCAGCCACTATCGAGAACCCACTCAGTATTTTTGGGTTTGTCATCCTGCAGATGAATTGGTACAGCTTACCATCTCATATGCTTCAAGTTTGAAGAATATGATACTAATTTCATCAGTTTAGTGATTTCATCATAACAGAAATGTAAGGACGTGTGAAATATTTCTATTTCATCAATCATTAGCTTGCGTCCTGTCAAGCATTTCCTCAGGTCTCCAGCAAATTCTTCAGATGATGATTTTCATCTGGAGACCTGACTTGCAGAAGTGATTAGTTTGATTTCTTCACCACCCACATATGAAGGGGTGGCAAAGCGTTCATCATCCTGCGAGCACCATATGAGAAAGGTGGCATTGAAGCTAATGCATTTCTCTTAACAGTAGGGGGGTTAAAGTACTCATATGAGTATGCAGAGAACTGGTTTGAGGATTTATGAACATAATGATTTGAAGAATAGCGCTCATAATCATATTCCTTGTAGTTTCCCTGCATGTTAGACGCATAAGCACGGGTATGAGCATAGTTTTGACCAGTTGAGGATTTTGATCCTCTTGAAGACTTTGGTCCTCCTGAGGAATTTGATCTGGGGTTCAGATTCTTCAGAGATGATGTCATGAGGACATTTACTTGAAGATTTTCAAGACAATTTTTTGGAACCCAGATTTTCCTCAGAGGAGGGCCATTTCTGCAGTTAGTTCCAACATATCGAGCAAATACTTTACCAGATTGATCTTTGAACAGTTTATAGTTGGAATCAAATGACTCATCAGAGGAATAGGATAAATCACATGAGAAGCCAGTTAGATTAGATGGATCAAAAGGAGGCCCAGTAGCAGCAACCCATGAGGTTTTGGGATACTGCTCAGGTTTCCAATAAGATCCATCAGCATTCAATTTCCTCTCAAAGGCAATTCCTTCTTTCCTCGGGTTCCTGTTCAAGATCTGCTTTTTGAGCACATCACAAAGGGTTTGGTGCCCTTTGAGGCTTTTGTACATGCCTGTCAAGTACAATTCCTTCAACCCTGCATTTTCATCAGTAACATTTGTGTTTTCCTCGAGTGAGGAAATAGACACAACAGGTGCAGTTGAAGAATTTGTAGCAGTGGTAGCATTTGAAGATTCTGGTGAAGAATTAGCAGTTTCACGATCAATGCATTTAAGACATGGAGGAATAAATTCAACTTGACTAGCACTGATCTGTTGAGCTAGTAATGAATCATTTTCCATATGAAGATCATCATAAGACATCCTCAGCTTCTCAAGATCAAGCTTCCTCTGAAGAAATTCGTAGGAAAGCTTCTCATGATCAGTGAGGAGTGTATCATAACGATCCTGAAGAATATCAAATCTAGACTGAAGATTTTTCATGTCATCAGGGAGGATTTGATTAAGATTCATTTCATCATTCAACAAATCATCACTTTTGTCTAGCAGTTTTTGAAGCTTTTCCAGAGCAGTTTGTTGTTTAGTGGCAATGATGGCAATTTTACTGTAACTGGGTTTTTTGTAATCATCATGTTCACAGTCACTTGACTCAGATGAGGAGGCATTATGTGATACCTTTGAACCTTTTGCCATGAAGCAATAGGTCGGAGCGAAGTCATCAGCATAATCATCAGTATGGATGGTGCACTCATTTTCTTCAAGATTGAAGATTGACTTGCTGACGAAATTGGTTGCTAGTGCAAGACTAGCCTGTCCGGATTCTGAATCTTCTCCAGAGCCTTCATCATCATCACATTCTTCTGATTCTGCCTTGGAATCCATTTCCTTGCCAATAAGTGCCCGAGCCTTTCTGAAGCTAGTCTTCTTGTGTGAGGAGGACTTTGAGGATGAGGATTTTGAAGATTTCTTCTTCTTCTTTGAGTCATCAGAACTGTCATCCTTGTATTTCTTCTTCTTTGATTCCTTTCCCCAGCGAGGACAATCAGCAATGTAATGGCCTGATTTCTTGCACTTGTGACAGGTCCGTTTCTTGTAGTCCTCAGGTGCAGATTCTGATTTCCTCATGTCTCTTCTTGATGATTTACCGAACTGGCCTCGTCGTGTAAATCTCTGGAATTTCCTCACAAGCATTGCAAGTTCCTGACCAAATTCTTCAGGGTCACAACTGCTGTCATCTGTGTCTTCTTCTTCAGATGAGGAAATTGCTCTTGCCTTCAGTGCGCGTGGTCTGGAATAGCTTTGTCCATATAGATCTCTCTTTTCTTCTAGCTGGTATTCATGAGTATTTAGCCTTTCAAGGATATCAGCAGGATCTAGCATCTTGTAGTCTGGTCTTTCTTGGATCATCAGAACTAAAGTATCAAATGAAGAATCCAAAGATCTCAGCAGTTTCTTCACAACTTCGTGATCAGTGATGTCTCGAGCTCCCAGTGCTTGCAGTTCATTTGATATGTCAGTGAGGCGATCAAAGGTGTCTTGGCAGCTCTCATTGTCATGTCTCTTGAAGCGATTGAAGAGATTGCGAAGAATATCAACACGAGAGTCGCGTTGGGTTGATACTCCTTCATTTACCTTGCACAGTCTCTCCCAGATCAGTGTTCCAGAGCCTAAGGCACTTACTCTTCCAAACTGGCCAGGGCTCAGATGACCACAGATGATGTTCTTCGCTTGAGAATCAAGTTGCTTGAATTTCTTCACATCAGCTGAAGTGACACTAGCAGAAATGATGGGGACACCATTTTCCACAATATACCAGAGATCATTGTCTATTGCTTGTAGATGCATTTGCATTTTGTTCTTCCAGAAGGGAAAGTTCTTTCCCTCGTAGGTAGGACATGCCGCAGTCACCTTAAACATGCCTACAGTCGACATAACTAAAACTCCAGGTGGTTAAACCAAAATCACACAGAACAAGGGAGTACCTTGCTCTGATACCAATTGAAAGTGCGTTATATCGACTAGAGGGGGGTGAATAGGAGTTTTTTAGAATTTCATCACTGAGGAAATTCCTTTTCAGGAAATTCCTCACTGATGACTAACTTACAGCGGAAACAGTTAAGGATCAGTTGTGCAATCGTTCACAATAGCAGTATTACAGAGTGAAGATTATGAAAACATATTGCACAGCAAGCAGTCACGCAGAATACAGATGATGCTTTACTCAAGTGAAGAATTTTGGGGTTGAGGAAATTCAGAGAAAGTCTTCAGCAAATTCTTCAAACAGTCACAGTGATAGTCATCAACACATAATACAGAGAATGTAAAGAGTTGAGGAATTAGAACCCGATTCTTGGTGAAGACTGTTGTTGATGACCCAGTTCCAACTGCTGTGACAGTTGTACATCTGGTTTGGAGCGGCTTGGTATTTAAACCAAAGGACACCCAGTCCCGGGACACACAGTCCCTACCGTATTCTCCTTGAGCTAAGGACACACAGTCCTCGCGCAACACTCGTGGTAAGTCTTTAGGGCAGACTTCCAAACCCTCACAAACTTGGTCACCCGGCGATCCACAATTGACTGCTGGATTGCTCTAGACCATGACGCCTAACCGTCTGGAGGATGCATAGTCCTCAAAGGTAAAAGGCTTCAGTCCCACACAGGAACAACTTCTTCAGTGATGCTCAATCACTAGGTTTGGTTTGTGGTTTCGATGGGTGGTGTATTTCCTCACTGATGATTTACTCTCGAAAGCTCTGAGGAATTGGGTTGCTCTTATGACAATTGTCAGTTTCTAACGGAGCAGCCAACCAGCTAGTGGTTGTGGGGGGCGGCTATTTATAGCCTGGGAGCATCCCGACATGATTTGACATTAATGCCCTTAAATAATATGACCGTTGGAGTGGATAAGATCAGTGACTTGGCGTGGCTTATCGAAACGGTCGGGACTCTCAATTGTGAGAGTCCTCATGTCACTCATATTCCTCACTTGAGGCTTTTGGTAGGATTTGGCTTGGGTTGAGCATCATGAGGAAATCCATTCCATAGTGTTACTTTGACCCCCTTTAACAGTACGGTGTTCCTACTCATTATGTGTGAAGAAAGTAAAACAGAAAACGTAAATCTTCATGCTTCAATTTCTTCAGAATGATTTTCTTTAGGAACCCCCTATCTTCTCAATATCAATGTCTTCATGAGGAATATTAATTTCATCGCAAATTCTTCGCGATTCATTTCTTCAGCTTCAGACCAATTTCTTCAACTGAAGACATATATTTTTAGGGGTCGATATTCTTCAAATATCTCAAACTCCTCAATGACTTATAGATCCTGTCTCCTCAATGACACCAGCTACTCGTCGTCATCGATGTCTACGAAGAACCCTCCATTAGGGTCATTAGCAACCTCTGCAACATGTATTAAGGAAACATGAGCACGAAGGTACTCCGCAAGACTTTAGGATAACTAACTACTCATGCAAGGTATCAAAAGGTATTGTGGGGTTTCATGCGGAAAGCCAGCATTTGACTCGTGGCTTGACAACTTGCATTTTTAAATAATTTTGACAACTTGATTTCTCGCACACGAGTCCACTATCGTGGAATCATTCCGTCTCCGTACGGAAATGCCGTCCACGACACTCACGCTTATCTTGGCAATTTTATGAGTAGCCATTGAAGTTATCTATGAACAACATATGTCTCCAAGTAGTCCATATCCGCGGACGCGGCTATTGGAATAGATCATAACCCTGCAGGGGTGTACTTCGTCACACACGCTCTCGCCACTTATAGCCATGTGCACGTCATGCACCTCGGCAACCTTCAAGCGGAGGCCCAGCGAGGGAGTCGGCCACGACCGTTAACCACACTAGTACCTAGTCCAGATTTATCGCCTATCTGAGAGTAACCCGTACGGAAGTCCGGCCGAGGTTTCTGCCACGGCCTCAAACGATGTGCGCAGGGTTCCCAAGCCCACCATCCGGGTGCCACTTGGTACACCGTGCCACTGCCTACCGCATCACGGCCCACCTCTCAGGTCAGCACCATGCACGGCCTCCAGCATTACTATAAACACCAGAAACTACTTGCAACTCCTGGACCGAGTAGTAAGCGATTAATAAGTCGAGAGGGTCAATTAAGTATCCCAACGTGTGGTAGTATCTAGTCTTGGATTACATACACGGAACTCAGTTCCTAAGGACGGTTCCAATGAAACAACCCGCCATGTACTCCTACACAGACTTTCACCGGTACCTTTACCAAATCAGGTTCAACACACAATCTTTGCTTACCGAACACATTCTCACAATTCTGTTCATCTCCCAGATGACAGACCATACACAACTCTAAGCATAGCATGCATAGTAGGATAAGGCACATCACAGCTCAAGCAACTACCATGTATGCTAGGTTGCAAGGTTCGGCTATTTACTGTGACAAGGTTAGGTCATGCAAAGGAAGTGGGTTCAACTAATCGTGGCAAAAGCAGTTGAAGCATTTGATCCTAATGCAATAAATAGGTGCAGGAGCAAGAACATGGGATTTATCGGGATGATCAAAAGGGTTGCTTGCCTTGTTGCTCAGAGGAGGGACAATATCCGTCAGACGGATATTCGGTGGAATCCGAGGGTGCGGAGCCTACCGAAATGAATGGCAACAATCAATAACAATCATATGCAAACAAGATGATGCATGAGCATGGCATGATAATGCAAGGTGATATTATTATAATCAACATGTGTTAGGTTTGAAGTTGATTTGAATCACATTCAAAATCAATTCAAATGAGGTATTCTCGAATACCGATTTAATTGATTCGACCTGATGCTCAGATCAACTTGATGTTAACATGCATGAGATGTCATGTTAGGGTACTGATTTGTAATTAGGACAGTGTGTGATCATGTCAAACAAAGAGAAATTTAATTACTTTTCATATTCCATTTATAAAGTAATTATAGGAATTGACTTATTCCTTAATCCACTTGTTTGGGTTCTGTAACTTTTTCAAACATGAATGAAAATAACATATTCAGATTCCTTGAATTTTTCTGATACTTTTTCATATATAAATTATTTTCATTGGAGTTACAGATTAATTTCTATGAATGTTTGAAGTTTTAATCATTTCTGGAATTATTTTTATACTGGAAATACTTTTATTGCATCAGCATGACATCAGCAGGTCCATCTGGCCGTTGAAAGTCAAACCTGTCCAGTGGGACCCACTGGTCAGTCTTTGTGGTCAATTTTAGATTAAGTTTAAACTTAATTAACTGATTAACCTTACTGGACCCACATGTCAATGACTGATTAACTTATTTGATTTATTTTTATTAACTTTAAGCTTGCGAGAGGCTGGCCCCACCAGTCAGTGGCTTAGGCCAGCCGAGATCCACCGGCGGTGAGGTCGTCCTCGCCGGCGGGGAGCCTCCGGCGAGCACCAGAACCTCGGGGGGGGGGGGGCTCGGAAATGGCGCACAGAGGGCCAAACGCACGGCTGAGACCATGGAAGGAACGGCCACTCGATGGCGCGCACGATGGGACAATCCCCAGGGGCTGGGGTGGCCGGAATCAACGCCGGCGACGAGCTTGGCGGCGACCAAGTTCGGTCATCGTCGAGGCCATCAGATACGGGGTCAAAACGCTCGGGGTTGGGCACCTATCGCATCTACACAACGCCCTGAGGTTGTTGGTAGCCTCAGACGGACCAACACTTCACCGGAGGGTTACCGGCGACGAGCTGCAGCGGCAGTCCTCATCGGGCTCCGGTGAAACTAGGGCTAGAGGAGGGGATCGACGGGGAAAACTTAGGGGAAATGACCGCATGCTCACGGGGAGTGCAGAGCAGGGATTAGACGGCTCGGGGAAGGTCTGGGGGCGACGAATCGAGCAAAGCTCGCCGGCGGCCGGAGGTTGAAGACGACGGTGCCGTGGGCGTTGCATGGCTCGGGGTGGCTTCGGCTTCTGCAGGGAGGACCAGACCGACGAGGCGGAGCTAACGGCGTGCTCTGAGAGGGGATCCTATGGCTAGGGGCACGGGCAGCTCGAGCTTTGCTCGGCTCCAATGGCGGCAGAAGGGGGAGGAGAGATCCGAGAGGAGGGGGAAGAACTGACGCTGGGAATGGATAGGGGTGGCCTCGGGGAGCTTATCCCCGGCCTTGCCAGCGCGAGGCGGCGGCCAGGCAGGCGCACAGGAGCGTGGCCGCGCCGGAGAAGGCGGCGGCCACCTCCTGCTCCTACTGGCGCGAGGGAGGAGACGACTCAGGGAGATGGGCCGGGCCAGGCTAGGCGACAGGTAAGAGTTTCCCATTTTTTTCTGTTTTTGTTTCTTTTTTAGCTACTTCAATATTTTGCTCTTTATTTCAGCTCCAAAACAAATTGTAAAAACTATGTTAAGCACCCTAGAATATTTGTTGGAATATTTCCAACCATTCCTAAAGTTTTCAACATTTTTGAAAGTTTAAAGTTTCCGATTTCAAATTTAAAATTTGAAACCAGTGGCTTTTTGCATTAATTTAAAATGCTTAAAGTGTCAAGAAAATAGTTTTCTCCAATGCTCATTTTCTTTCATGATTTATCAGAAAGATTGAACATTTCTTGAGGCCATTTTGGGTTCATTGATTTTAACTAGTTTGAGATTTCCTTTATTTAAAGTAGTGGCTAGGGTTTTGAGTTTTTCCTTTGCCACTTTCTTGTTCTTGTTGAAAATTCTTAGATGCAAATGCAAAGAAGACATGAGCACAAGACTAACTTGCTTAAGGTGTCAGGGATGTGACAACTCACCCCCACTCAAAAGAATCTCGTCCCGAGATTTAGAAGTCGTCGGGAATAACGCAGGATACTCAAGTCGGAGACGATCCTCTCTTTCCCAAGTTGCCTCCTTTTCAGAATGATTTGACCATTGAACTTTAAGAAACTTGAGGTTTCGACGTCGAGTGGTACGCTCAGCTTGATCAAGAATACGCACGGGGTATTCTCGGTATGAAAGGTTATCTTGGAGATCAAGCGTTTCGTGGTCCACTTCACGGATAGGATCCGAAAAGCAACACCTCAGTTGCGAGACGTGGAAAACATCAGGAACCTTGGAAAGATGCGGAGGAAGTTCCAACTGGTAGGCAACTTCTCCTCGTTTGGCAAGAATGCGAAAAGGACCAATGTAACGAGGAGCCAATTTGCCCTTGATACCGAATCGATGGGTACCCTTCAAAGGTGTAACCCGAAGGTAAGCCTTCTCGTCAACTTCAAAGGTCACAGCCTTATGATGACGATCATATTGGCTCTTTTGACGAGACTGGGCTGTTTTCAACTTTTCACGAATAATGTGAACCTGCTCTTCTGCATCCTGGATCATATTCGGCCAAAGAGTTGCCTCTCTCCGGTTTCTGACCAATTTAGAGGTGTTCGACATCTTCGTCCATAGAGAACTTCAAAAGGGGCTTTGCCCAAGCTTGATTGGTAACTATTGTTATAAGCGAATTCGGCGAATGGAAGGCACTTTTCCCAATTCATACCGAACGATATAACACAAGCTCGGAGCATATCTTCTAGGATTTGATTCACTCTTTCTACTTGACCACTTGATTGGGGATGGAAAGCAGTGCTAAAAGATAAGTGAGTCCCCATGGCATTTTGAAAGCTTTCCCAGAAGCGAGAAGTAAAGATACTTCCACGGTCCGAGTTAATCTCCAGGGGAACACCATGAAGAGACACTGTTCGGGAGATATATAACTCTGCTAGCTAGCTAGCTGTTATACTCTCACGAACGGGAAGAAAATGAGCCACTTTGGAAAGACGGTCAATGACCACAAAGATAGCATTATTTCCTTTCTTGGTCTTGGGAAATCCGGTAATGAAATCCATGCTAACTTTATCCCATTTCCATTCAGGAATAGCTAGAGGCTGAAGGGTGCCAGCAGGCCTTTGATGTTCTGCCTTAACTCGACGACAAACGTCGCAGTTAGCAACGAACTCAGCAATTTCTCTCTTCATCCTAGTCCACCAGAACCTCTGGCGTAGGTCCTGATACATCTTAGTACTACCGGGATGAATGGTGAGAGGAGAATCATGAGCCTCCTTAAGGTCAATTGCTGCAGACGTTTGCTCTTGGGAACCACTAAATGGTTCTGAAAGAACACAACACCTTTCTCATTGATGGAGAAATCCCTAGCGATGCCGCTAGCGATATTCTCCTTCATCCGGGATATACCCTTATCATAGGCCTGCACGGCTATGATTTGATCCCTAAGAGTAGGCTTCGCCACCAGGGTAGAAAGGAATCCTTGAGGAACAATATGAAGATTCAACTTCCGAAAGTCCTCATAGAGATGTGGTTGACCTTGTTGTAGCATCAAGTTGTTACAATAAGATTTACGACTTAGCGCATCGGCCATAACATTGGCCTTCCCCGGGGTGTAAGTTATCCCTAAGTCGTCATCCGAGATCAACTCAACCCACCGTCTTTGCCTGAGATTCAAATCCGGCTGGGTGAAGATATATTTCAGACTTTGGTGATCAGTGAATATTTCGCAACGATTACCCAGAAGGCAATGTCGCCAAGTTTTTAGTGCATGGACCACAGCTGCAAGCTCAAGGTCATGTGTGGGATAACTATCCTCATGTGGACGCAACTGTCGAGATGCGTATGCGATCACATGACGATCTTGCATGAGAATGCAACCTAATCCTTGTCGCGAGGCGTCGCAATAGATAACAAAGTCCTTAGAAAAATCTGGTGGTAGCAACACAGGTGCGGAAGTCAGGCGTCTTTTCAGTTCCTGAAAACTATGCTCACACTGTGGTGTCCACTCGAACTTTTTATCTTTCTTGAGGAGTTCAGTTAGAGGCTTTGCAACCTTGGAGAAATTCTCGACGAAGCGGCGACAATAGCTCGCTAGACCAAGAAAACTCCTAACTTGCTTAACCGATTCAGGTTGAGTCCAATCAAGGACAGATTGAACTCTCTCGGGATTGACAGCAATACCCTTACCAGAGATTACGTGACCCAGATAGGTCACTTCTGGTAACCAGAATTCACATTTTGAAAATTTGGCATAAAGGCGATGGTCTCGAAGTTTCATCAATACCAGCTTAGATGCTCGACATGTTCTTGTTCATTCTTCGAGTAGATGAGAATATCATCGAGGTATACTACGACGAATTTATCCAAATACTCCATGAAGATTGAATTCATCAGTCGAGAGAAGGTGGCTGGGGCATTGGTTAAACCGAAGGACATGACGGTGTACTCATATTGGCCATAACGAGTAACAAAATACGTTTTTGGAATGTCCCCGTTCTTGATCTTGATTTGATGGTATCCCAACCTCAAATCCATTTTGGAGAAGACTGAGGATCCAGCGAGCTGATCGTACAGGTCGTTGATCCTGGGGAGCGGATACTTGTTCTTTATGGTGACCAGATTAACTGGTCGGTAATCTACAACCATCCGATCCGTTCCGTCTTTCTTCTTGATGAAGAGAACGGGGCAAGCCCAGGGAGAAGAGCTAGGACGAATGAAACCTTTGTTCAAGGCCTCATCTAGTTGCTTTTTAAGTTCGGCTAGCTCCAGGGGTGCCATCTTATATGGTCTTCTGGCTATTGGGACAGTTCCCGGAACAAGATCTATCACAAACTCTACATCTCTGTCACGTGGAATTCCTGGCAGTTCCTCTGGAAAAACATCCGGGAAGTCACGGACTACCGGAATGTCTTCAAGTTCCGGAAGAGGGCAGGCATTTAGGGAATAGAGTTGGCATTTGGCAACTCGAGTAGAGACATTTACTATCTCACCCGAGGGATGGGTAAGCTGGACATTTCTAGAATGAGTATCAATCTTGGCATAGTGAGCTGACATCCAGTCCATGCCCAAGATGATATTAATATCCGAAGATTTCAATGCTATCAATGAGGCTAGAAAAAATAGCCTGTCTACTAGAATTTCATTGTCATAGGTTATCCTAGAGGTTTTCCATTTACTACCAGGAGTTTGGACAACCAATGGAATTGGCATATCACAAAAAGACATGTTATGCAACTGTGCATAACTTTCTGAAATGAAGGAATGAGAAGACCCAGTGTCAAAGAGAACAGACACTGGGTGATGATTAACAAGAAGCGTACCCAGCATGACGTCGGGATCCTCTACAGCTTCTTCTGCTGACACATAGTTCACACGGCCACGTGCAGGAGTTGGCTTCACATAGTAAGCTTTGCCCGACTTGGCCTGCCCGACGGACTTTCCGGGTTGCTTGGCACCCACATTCTGGGGACACTCATGGGAATAGTGCCCTGGTTCTCCACACTTATAGCATATCATTTGGTTGGCACGTGGTGCAGCATTGCTAGCTGGACCACCATAAGCTTTTGCTGGAGGGTTGGCCTGATTCGTCTGAGGCGCCACGTGGGATGGCCTCGGAGTGTATCTTGGCGGTAGAGAACTGTTTGGAACCCACAGCCCGCGTTTTGGAAACGCGGAACCAGAAGACGAGCCAAAGTCACGGGAGTGCTTCCTTGTGGCTTCGAAGTGAGTATGACCAGTCTCGGCACTGATCGCTTTGTTGACCAGGGCTTGAAAGCTTGCACACTCATGGAGGCGCAGATCACGACGAAGCTCAGGGCTCAGACCCTTACAGAATCTTGCTTGCTTCTTGGCGTCAGTAGACACCTCCTCTGTTGCATAGCGGGCGAGGTTACCGAACTCGCGGCTATAGGCATCCACAGACAACTTGCCCTGAGTGAAGGCACAGAACTCCTCTCTCTTTCTGTCCATCAGGCCCTCTGGAATATGGTGCAGACGAAAAGCTGCACTGAAGTCTGCCCATGTGGCCACTGGTTCAGCGGGACGCATACCTTCAAAGTTCTCCCACCACAGATTGGCGGGTCCTTCCAGGAAATACGCCGCAAAGGTCACCTTGTCGGCCTCAGACACATTCGCAGAGTGAATCTTGCGTGAGATGCTGCACAGCCAGTCATCAGCGTCGAGGGGATCGACGGAATGATGAAACTTTGGAGGATTCAGCTTCACAAAGTCATTGAGGGACACTACGGCATTCCTAGGCTGTCGAGCCGTATTCTGCTCAATACGCTCTAACAGTCGGTTGGTCTCTCTTTTATTTCTCTCTGCCTCAAGCATCACTTCCACCAGAGAAGGCGGGTGAGGCAGGTCTTCCTACGACGCTTGACTACCCTCGCCTTGCTCATGAGCAGGGGCACGGTTCAACCTGGTGAACACCATCCTGACAAACAAACTCACAGCTTAGACCAATATCATATCAATACTAGCTATGGATTAAGAATGTACTGAACACACGGAATGCGGAAATGAATATCCGAACAACATGGTAGCAAGCAACTGCTATATATACACCATGGTTCATACACACCCTTACATAGTTCAGTACAACCTTAACCGAAGAGCAAACTACTGAGATTATGAAACTACTCATCAGAGGCTTACAAGCTTCCTATACATTATTTATCTAGGCCTTCGGAATTCATTTCACATCACAGGCATACTTCACAAGTCACGCAGGACTGTGAACGTACGGCTACTACCATCCTATCCTTCCACTCACAGCTCAGGCATCCGCATAGAACATCTCATAGAGATTACCTCGATGACCTGGTAGCTCAACTTGCGGATCAGGAAACACTCTAGCCTGAGATCCCTGGGATCCATAAGGACACGGATGTGGCCTTGGTCCCCTGACTGGTGGTAAGAGGGGTCCCCGAAGAGGTGTGACTCCTCCTATAGCTGGCCAGTCAACGTGAGCCGGAAGATGGGTCCTAACAGGGTTCAGCATCTCCATCTCTCCATACCCTGTCTGGACTACCGGTGCCAGCTGCGTCAAAGCCGTCCACAGACGGGCACGGGTAGCATAAAGCTCCATACGGAGAGCACGAGCATCCCTGTCTCTGTTCTCTAGCATCTCAACAGTGGACTGCAGTAGTGGATCCTCCATAGAAGAATCAAAATAGACTCCACTAAGGTATCCCTCTTCACCAGGCTGAGAGGCCGGAACATAGCAGAACTCTGAATTCTGCAGCAGTGCATGTCTCGCTGTCATAATGGTCAGCATTGAATAGGCAACATCTTGTACTGCCATGTCAACAGTGACTCCCAACCCGTAGGACCAATGGATTGGCTCCTCAGCTCCAGGGTAGTCCGGAAATACCCTAACAGTGCAGATGTACTGGCTCTGGTTGAAGTCTCGGTACTGTTCCTCCACTGTGTACTCGGGGTACCAGCGGTAACCGCACACCGACATCACCCTGACCAGCATGGCCATATGACCCGGCACATCAATGCACCTGGTCAGACGTACCACCTGACGAGAAGGAAGGCCAGGCATCTGTAATTAGAGAGTAATGCAAAAGCATTAGAGCTCTGAATGAAAAATTGGGCAGCATAACGGCTGTAAATGCTCAAAAACAAATTTTGAGACAACCCAAAATGGAATAGCGTAACCACTCAACTATCAAGTTCAACTCTCTGATCATCAAACTTACTTCTTTTTTCCTAGGAATAAAAGAAACCCAATATCTCTTGACCCGTAGTCCTATAATCTACCGATCAGAAACACGAGCCTAGGAGAAGATGAGTAACCTAGTCCTTAATTCCCGCAGAAAAGACGAGGATGACCAGAATAGAATAACTTGAGAAGAGAACAAGAGTCTTACGTTCCCTTCCACAAACAATTCCCTTATATATAATTAAAGCAATTCTAGACTCAACTTCGACCAGTTTGGCTTAGTAATCCTACAGTCAGTCAGGCTCTGATACCAACGTTGTCGGGACCCCGATCCTAAGCCATAGGAATCCAGCCTGTAAGACATCGCATCCCTTTGTGGTCTCACGCACGGTTAACTCCACGGCTGCAGCCTTACCTTAGCCGGGACCGTTTGCGTCTTTTGACTCACGTATGCGATAGTGTCGCTAGCAATCCAATGTCAAAGAACCCGGATCGACATGTCTAGTCATAAACCAAAGTGGCAGTACCGCACAAGGATAGGCATACATGACCCAACAAAGCAGGTGTCGGTCATCAGCGAATGTAGAAGAGTCGTAGCAAGCTACAAGGACTCCATTACATCGCGTGACATTTCCCCAAAGGGGACAGACACAGCAGCTAAGAAGGACACATGCCGGTCAACCAATGTGTCCGGAGCAGTAGCGAACTACCAAGGCTCGTTGGATCACAAAGGGGCATTTCCTTGTAAGGAGTGCTACTAAAGTTCACGACTAGGTAATCGAACCCCATACATATCAAGTACGACACACGTACGCATGGCATACCGATATGTATAGATACATAGATGGCATCACAACATAACCATAAACATACAAGCTTTATTTAAGAGGCTCGGAAGAGCCACACACATAATATTACACATTAAGGGTCTCACGACCCATAATAGCAGTCATTCAGTTACAAGCCAGCGGAAGAGTTATAAACTGTCGAGAGGGTCAATTAAGTATCCCAACGTGTGGTAGTATCTAGTCTTGGATTACATACACGGAACTCAGTTCCTAAGGACGGTTCCAATGAAACAACCCTCCATGTACTCCTACACAGCCTTTCACCGGTACCTTTACCAAATCAGGTTCAACACACAATCTTTGCTTACCGAACACATTCTCACAATTCTGTTCATCTCCCAGATGACAGACCATACACAACTCTAAGCATAGCATGCATAGCAGGATAAGGCACATCACAGCTCAAGCAACTACCAGGTATGCTAGGTTGCAAGGTTCGGCTATTTACTGTGACAAGGTTAGGTCATGCAAAGGAAGTGGGTTCCACTAATCGTGGCAAAAGCAGTTGAAGCATTTGATCCTAATGCAATAAATAGGTGCAGGAGCAAGAACATGGGATTTATCGGGATGATCAAAAGGGTTGCTTGCCTTGTTGCTCAGAGGAGGGACAATATCCGTCAGACGGATATTCGGTGGAATCCGAGGGTGCGGAGCCTACCGAAATGAATGGCAACAATCAATAACAATCATATGCAAACAAGATGATGCATGAGAATGGCATGAGAATGCAATGTGATATTATTATAATCAACATGTGTTAGGTTTGAAGTTGATTTGAATCACATTCAAAATCAATTCAAACGAGGTATTCTCGAATACCGATTTAATTGATTCGACCTGATGCTCAGATCAACTTGATGTTAACATGCATGAGATGTCATGTTAGGGTACTGATTTGTAATTAGGACAGTGTGTGATCATGTCAAACAAAGAGAAATTTAATTACTTTTCATATTCCATTTATAAAGTAATTATAGGAATTGACTTATTCCATAATCCACTTGTTTGGGTTCTTTAACTTTTTCAAACATGAATGAAAATAGCATATTCAGATTCCTTGAATTTTTCTGATACTTTTTCATATATAAATTTTTTTCATTGGAGTTACAGATTAATTTCTATGAATTTTTGAAGTTTTAATCATTTCTGGAATTATTTTTATACTGGAAAATACTTTTATTGCATCAGCATGACATCAGTAGGTCCATCTGGCCGTTGAAAGTCAAACCTGTCCAGTGGGACCCACTGGTCAGTCTCTCTGGTCAATTTTAGATTATGTTTAAACTTAATTAACTGATTAACCTTACTGGACCCACATGTCAATGACTGATTAACTTATTTGATTTATTTTTATTAACTTTAAGCTTGCCAGAGGCTGGCCCCACCAGTCAGTGGCTCAGGCTAGCCGAGATCCACCGGCGGCGAGGTCGTCCTCGCCGGCGGGGAGCCTCTGGCGAGCACCAGAACCTCGGGGGGCTCGGAAATGGCGCATAGACGGCCAAACGCACGGCTGAGACCATGGAAGGAACGGCCACTCGATGGCGCGCACGATGGGACAAGCCCCAGGGGCTGGGGTAGCCGGAATCAACGCCGGCGACGAGCTTGGCGGCGACCAAGTTCGGTCATCGTCGAGGCCATCAGATACGGGGTCAAAACGCTCGGGGTTGGGCACCTATCGCATCTACACAACGCCGTGAGGCTGTTGGTAGCCTCAGACGGACCAACACTTCACCGGAGGGTTACCGGCGACGAGCCGCAGCGGCGGTCCTCGTCGGGCTCCGGTGAAACTAGGGCTAGAGGAGGGGATCGACGGGGAAAACTTAGGGGAAATGACCGCATGCTCACGGGGAGTGCAGAGCAGGGCTTAGACGGCTCGGGGAAGGCCTGGGGGCGACGAATGGAGCAGAGCTCGCCGGCGGCCGGAGGTTGAAGACGACGGTGCCGTGGGCGTTGCAGGGCTCGGGGTGACTTCGGCTTCTGCAGGGAGGACCAGACCGACGAGGCGGAGCTAACGGCGTGCTCTGAGAGGGGATCCTATGGCTAGGGGCACGGGCAGCTCGAGCTTTGCTCGGCTCCAATGGCGGCAGAAGGGGGAGGAGAGATCCGAGAGGAGGGGGAAGAACTGGCGCTGGGAATGGATAGGGGTGGCCTCGGGGAGCTTATCCCCGGCCTTGCCAGCGCGAGGCGGTGGCTAGGCAGGCGCACAGGTGCGTGGCCGCGCCGGAGAAGGCGGCGGCCACCTCCTGCTCCTACTGGTGCGAGGGAGGAGACGACTCAAGGAGATGGGTCGGGCCAGGCTAGGCGACAGGTAAGAGTTTCCCATTTTTTTCTGTTTTTGTTTCTGTTTTAGCTACTTCAATATTTTGCTCTTTATTTCAGCTCCAAAACAAATTGTAAAAACTATGTTAAGCACCCTAGAATATTTGTTGGAATATTTCCAACCATTCCTAAAGTTTTCAACATTTTTGGAAGTTTAAAGTTTCCGATTTCAAATTTAAAATTTGAAACTAGTGGCTTTTTGCATTAATTTCAAATGCTTAAAGTGTCAAGAAAATAGTTTTCTCCAATGCTCATTTACTTTCATGATTTATCAGAAAGTTTGAACATTTCTTGAGGCCATTTTGGGTTCATTGATTTTAACTAGTTTGAGATTACCTTTATTTAAAGTAGTGGCTAGGGTTTTGAGTTTTTCCTTTGCCACTTTCTTGTTCTTGTTGAAAATTCTTAGATGCAAATGCAAAGAAGACATGAGCACAAGACTAACTTGCTTAAGGTGTCAGGGATGTGACACTTTCCCATAAGAATCTTTATGATGTATTGCTGTCCTGTGTGTGATCATGATGCCCTCATGTCAGTATTATGTTTTATCGACACCTTCGTCCCCAAACATGTGGACATGTTTATGGGACTTGGTTTTCGCTTGATGACAAGCGAGGTCTAACCTTGGGGGAGTTGATACGTCCATTTTGCATCATGCTTTCATGTTGATATTTATTGCTTTTTGGGATGTTATATTACTTGTGGTACCATATTTATGCCTTTTCTCTCTTATTTTGCAAGGTTTATTTGAAGAGGGAGAATTCAGGCAGCTGGAATTCTAGACTCGAAAAGGAGCAAATCCTAGTCCACTATTCTGCACATCTCCAAATGCCGTGAAAAGTTACGTGGATTTTTTCTGGATTATATAAAAAAATACTGGGCGAAAGAACTACCGGAGGGAGCCCACCAGGGCTCCACAAGTTTGCCCACCGCCACCACCCCCCTGGTGGCCCAGGGCAAGCTTGTGGGCTGCCTGACGGCCCACTAGCCCCCCTCTTTTGCTATATGAAGGGTTTTGGTATGGAAAAAATGAAGAGGGAGCTTTTTCGTGGTTTCGCCGCTGCCACGAGGCGGAACTTGAGAAGATCCAATCTAGAGCTCCGGCAAGACGATCCTACCGGGGAGACTTCCCTCCCGGAGGGGGAAATCATCGCCATCGTCATCACCAACACTCCTCTCGTCGGAGGGGAGGCGTCTTCATCAACATCTTCATCAGCACCATCTCCTCTCCAATCCCTAGTTCATCTCTTGTAACCAATCTTCGTCTCGCGACTCCGATTGGTACTTGTAAGGTTGCTAGTAGTGTTGATTACTCTTTGTAGGTGATGCTAGTTGGATTACTTGGTGGAAGAGTTTATGTTCAGATCCTTGATGCTATTCATTACACCTCTGATCATGATTATGATTATGTTTTGTGAGTAGTTACTTTTGTTCCTGAGGACATGGGATAAGTCATGTTAATAATAGTCATGTGAATTTGATATTCGTTCGGTATTTTGATATGTTGTATGTTGTCTTTTCCTCTAGTGGTGTTATGTGAACATCGATTACATAACACTTCACCATATTTGGGCCTAGAGGAAGGCATTGGGAAGCAGTAAGTAGATGATGGGTTGCTGGAGTGACAGAAGCTTAAACCCCAGTCTATGCGTTGCTTCGTGAGGGGCTGATTTGGATCCACTAGTTTAATGCTATGGTTAGACTTTGTCTGAATTCTTCTTTTGTAGTTGCGGATGCTTGCGAGAGAGGTTAATCATAAGTGGGATGCTTGTCCAAGTAAGGGCAGTGCCCAAGCGCCGGTCCACCCACATATCAAACTACCAAAGTAACGAACGCGAATCATATGAACATGATGAAACTAGCATGACAGAAATTCCCGTGTGTCCTTGGGAGCGTTTTTCCTCCTATAAGACTTTGTTCAGGCTTGTCCCTTGCTACAAAAGGGATTGGAACACTTGCTGCACCGTTGCTACTACTTGTTACTTGTTACTCTTTGCTTGCTACGTTTCACCTCTCTACACAATCACTTGTTACCGCTACTTTCAGTGCTTGCAATTATTACCTTGCTGAAATCCGTTTATCAGAGCCTTCTGCTCCTCGTTGGGTTCGACACTCTTACTTATCGAAAGAAATACGATTGATCCCCTATACTTGTGGGTCATCAACGTCCCAAGAGGCCAGTGGGATACCTGGTGTGATCTGGGTCAGCCTAAGCCAAGTGGCCATGCTGATAGTGACGAGGAGCTGGTTGAGGGGGCCACCGTCTACCAGCATGGTAGTTTGGGGATCCCGCTCGTGCCGGCAACCTGCGAGTAGAGTTGGTCGATTAAGCCACAAGTAAGTTAATTTACTCTTATTTAACCTTTTGCCTTCACGTTTTCTCAAATATATAATGTTTTGGCGTTAATTTGTCATACTGCAGGGGTTGGATTGTTGCCAAGGGTGTCCGCAAGCCCAACAGTGTCCTTGGTGTGCTTTGCCGGCAAAACGTCCCGGGGTTTGTTACGTTGCCCGATCGGGATCAAGAGGTAGGAATAACCTGGGAGCACTACTTGGGTGCCCCGGCCCCGCCGGAGGTGGATATCGACGGTGTTTTGTGCCACACGAGGGCCAACATGGTGATCATACGTTTCAGGGTAATTTCTCCTTTACACAATTATAAATCAACCATAGCTATTTATTGTACTAATCGTTGTTGTCTCGTTTGTAGACCTTCTATAGGTGTGAGGAGGGATATGAGGAGGACGGGGCAAAGGTTATCGAAACTGAATGTCGCCGCCTACTTCAAAACTTTCGGCACAAGGCTCGGGTGCATGTTGTTCGAGACTACTATGCCTTGCAACGTATTAGGAAGGAAAAGGGGAAGTGCCGCGATTCTAAGGTGGAGAAGGAGCATTACATGAAGGTAATTCCATATTATTAAGGCCTTGTAGTTAGTTTCCTTGATTTGATTCTTACGCGTTGCGCTCAAATTTCTCTTTATTAACTTAGGTGCCCCCTAGATGGTGTGTGGATAAGATGGATTGTTGGGAGGCCTTGGTGGATCAATGGTGCTCCGAAAGGTGGGAGGCTAGCCACAACAACACCAAGGAGAGGCGTGGCAAAATGGTTGGTGTGCCACACCATCAAGGGAGCGTCAACTTAATCTAATTTGGCGAGAATTGGGTATGTGGTTGGCTTCATGACTCAAGCAATTCATTCTTAAAGCTAGCTTGAGCCCTTTACTAATACATTTTTCCTCTCTCTCTGTTAGTTGTGTCACAATAAGACGAACGTGCCACAGATGTACGACCTCTATGCGATGGCCCATACTGCCTCGTACAAGAAGGTCAAGGCATTCTCTGAGTCTGACCTCGAGCATCTAGAAAAGTTTAGCAACACTCCTCCCACGACAAGCTCGTGAAGTACAGAGATCACGGGAAGGTGAGGAAAGGGGAGGACTTTAACCCGAGCCAGGCGCCTATTGATCCAGAGCTGGTGATGATAGCTGGCAACGGGAGGCCCCATGGCTCGATTGCCATTGGAGATGGCCTTATACGTTGTCCTAGCACTCTCCGGCAGATAAAGGCACGCCAAACGAGCTCCTGTCCTGAGATAACACCTCGTCCACGGCCAGTCGAGCTCGCCATCGAGGTTAGTTTAATGGACTCAACTATCTTTCCGCATTACATTGTGCATGCGAACCAATATGATTACACTGCTAACAATGAGTTTTGTTGCAGGCTGCTATTCTGAAAGAGAGAGAGGCAATGCAGGCGCTTTTGGCGGAGAAGGATAAGGAGATGAAGGAGCTGGAGGAGAGGACGACTCCGTTGGTGGAGGCGGAGAAGGCATGGAATGATGCGTCTAACAGGGCCATGTACGAGCTCTTCATGGTAAGTTTATTCTATATATTTTGTCAAATCTTACATTTTAATGTTCGTTTCATTAATAACTAAAAAGTTTGACTTGTCGAAACCAAATGTACAAGCTATGTGTGAGAAGACCGGCCGCGTCCCTCCGGTGATGCCAGTCATTAACATGGCGGGGAAGGTGAGTTTCATTTCAATGCACTGGTCTCAAGCGTGCCATCATGCTAACGACACATTGCAAACAATGTTTGGTGCAGAATATATCCCGAAACGCATCACGCGACCCTTCTACAGTGGAGCCTTCTCCAGGGTAGCCTTCTCTAGGTGAAACAAGCCAGAGCCACCGTGCTTCACCGGTGTGATGATGATAATGGTATGTTTTTTCTAGTGTTTTGCTTAACAACCACATAATGATCTTTACTTACCTTACCTTAGCTCCAAAATGACATATTTTACCCAAGTTAGCTCTAGAATGACCTATAGGTAGCTTGGCTTTCACCTAAATGACATAATTAGCTTAGTTAGCTCCAAAATTGCCTATTTAATAAAAAATGACCTATACTTAGCCAACTTCTCTCCTAAATGACATAATAAGGCTTACGTAGCAGTAAGATGACATATTCCCCCTAACTAAGCTATTAAATGACCTATAATTAGCTTAGCTAGCTCCAAAATGGCTTAATAACCATAGTTAGCTCCAAAATGACATATTTTACCCAAGTTAGCTCTACAATGACCTATAGTTAGCTTGGCTTCCACCTAAATGACATAATTAGCTTAGTTAGCTCCAAAATGGTCTATTTAATAAAAAATGACATATACTTAGCTAAGTTCTCTCATAAATGACATAATAAGGCTTACGTAACTCCAAGATGACCTATTCCCCCTAACTTCGTTATTAAATGGCCTATAATTAGCTTAGCTAGCTCCAAAGTGGCTTAATAAGCATAGTTAGCTCCAAAAAGACATATTTTACCGAAGTTAGCTCTAGAATGACCTATAGTTAGCTTGGCTTCCACCTAAATGACATAATTATCTTAGTTAGCTCAAAAATGGCATATTTAGTAAAAAAAAGACCTATACTTAGCCAAGTTCTCTCCTAAATGACATAACAAGGCTTACGTAGCTCCAAGATGACTTATTCCCCCTAACTTAGCTATTAAATGGCCTATAATTAGCTTAGCTAGCTCCAAAATGCTTAATAAGCATAGTTAGCTCCAAAATGACATATTTTACCCAAGTTAGCTCTAGAATGACATATACTTAGCTTGGTTTCCACTTAAATGACAGAATGAGCTTAGTTAGCTCCAAAATGTCCAATTTAATAAAAATGACCTATACTTAGCTAAGTTCTCTCCTAAATGACAAAATAAGGCTTATGTAGCTCCAAGATGACCTATTCCCCCTAACTTAGCTATTGAATGGCCTATAATTAGCTTAGCTAGCTCCAAAATGGCTTAATAAGCATAGTTAGCTCCAAAATGACATATTTTACCCAAGTTAGCTCTAGAATGACCTATACTTAGCTTGGCTTCCACCTAAATAACATAATTAGCTTAGTTAGCTCCAAAATGACATATTTAATAAAAAAATGACCTATACCTAGATAAGTTCTCTCCTAAATGACATAATAAGGCTTACGTAGCTCCAGCATTACCTATTCCCCCTAACTTGGCTATTAAATGGCCTATAATTAGCTTAGCTAGCTCTAAAATGGCTTAATAACCATAGTTAGCTTCAAAATGACAAATTTTACCCAAGTTAGCTCCAAAATGAGATATACTTAGCTTGTCTTCCACCTAAATGACATAATTAGCATAGTTAGCTCCAAAATGGCCTATTTAATAAAAAATGAACTATACTTA
Organism: Hordeum vulgare subsp. vulgare; assembly: GCF_904849725.1. Classification (NCBI taxonomy): domain Eukaryota; kingdom Viridiplantae; phylum Streptophyta; class Magnoliopsida; order Poales; family Poaceae; genus Hordeum; species Hordeum vulgare. Next base: position 177,718,461 of record NC_058523.1, read on the forward strand.
GCTAAGTTCTCTCTTAAATGACATAATAAGGCTTACGTAGCTTCAAGATGACCTATTCCCCCTAACTTAGCTATTAAATGGCCTATAATTAGCTTAGCTAGCTCCAAAATGACTTAATAAGCATAGTTAGCTCAAAAATGACATATTTTACCCAAGTTAGCTCTAGAATGACATATACTTAGCTTGGCTTCCACCTAAATGACATAATTAGTTTAGTTTGCTCCAAAATGGCCTATTTAATAAAAAAATGACCTATACTTAGCTAAGTTCTCTCCTAAATGACATAATAAGGCTTACGTAGCTCCAAGATGACCTATTCCCCCTAACTTAACTATTAAATGGCCTATAATTAGCTTAGCTAGCTACAAAATGGCTTAATAAGCATAGTTAGCTCCAAAATGACATATTTACCCAAGTTAGCTCTAGAATAACCTATAGTTATTTTGGTTTCCACCTAAATGACATAATTAGCTTAGGTAGCTCCAAAATGGCCTATTTAATAAAAAAATGACCTATACTTAGCTAAATTCTCTCCTAAATGACATAATAAGGCTTACGTAGCTCCAAGATGACCTATTGCCCCTAACTTAGCTATTAAATGGCCTATAATTAGCTTAGCTAGCTCCAAAATGGCTTAATAAGCATAGTTAGCTTCAAAATGACATATTTTACCCAATTTAGCTCTAGAATGTCATATACTTAGCTTGGCTTCCACCTAAATGACATAATTAGCTTAGTTAGCTCCAAAATGGCCTATTTAATAAAAAATGACCTATACCTAGGTAAGTTCTCTCCTAAATGACACAATAAGGCTTACGTAGCTCCAGGATTACCTATTCCCCCTAACTTGGCTATTAAATGGCCTATAATTAGCTTAGCTAGCTCTAAAATGGCTTAATAACCATAGTTAGCTTCAAAATGACAAATTTTACCCAAGTTAGCTCCAAAATGAGATATACTTAGCTTGTCTTCCACCTAAATGACATAATTAGCATAGTTAGCTCCAAAATGGCCTATTTAATAAAAAATGAACTATACTTAGCTAAGTTCTCTCCTAAATGACATAATAAGGCTTACGTAGCTTCAAGATGACCTATTCCCCCTAACTTAGCTATTAAATGGCCTATAATTAGCTTAGCTAGCTCCAAAATGACTTAATAAGCATAGTTAGCTCAAAAATGACATATTTTACCCAAGTTAGCTCTAGAACGACATATACTTAGCTTGGCTTCCACCTAAATGACATAATTAGTTTAGTTTGCTCCAAAATGGCCTATTTAATAAAAAAATGACCTATACTTAGCTAAGTTCTCTCCTAAATGACATAATAAGGCTTACGTAGCTCCAAGATGACCTATTCCCCCTAACTTAACTATTAAATGGCCTATAATTAGCTTAGCTAGCTACAAAATGGCTTAATAAGCATAGTTAGCTCCAAAATGACATATTTACCCAAGTTAGCTCTAGAATAACCTATAGTTATTTTGGTTTCCACCTAAATGACATAATTAGCTTAGGTAGCTCCAAAATGGCCTATTTAATAAAAAAATGACCTATACTTAGCTAAATTCTCTCCTAAATGACATAATAAGGCTTACGTAGCTCCAAGATGACCTATTGCCCCTAACTTAGCTATTAAATGGCCTATAATTAGCTTAGCTAGCTCCAAAATGGCTTAATAAGCATAGTTAGCTTCAAAATGACATATTTTACCCAATTTAGCTCTAGAATGTCATATACTTAGCTTGGCTTCCACCTAAATGACATAATTAGCTTAGTTAGCTCCAAAATGGCCTATTTAATAAAAAATGACCTATACCTAGGTAAGTTCTCTCCTAAATGACACAATAAGGCTTACGTAGCTCCAGGATTACCTATTCCCCCTAACTTGGCTATTAAATGGCCTATAATTAGCTTAGCTAGCTCTAAAATGGCTTAATAACCATAGTTAGCTTCAAAATGACAAATTTTACCCAAGTTAGCTCCAAAATGAGATATACTTAGCTTGTCTTCCACCTAAATGACATAATTAGCATAGTTAGCTCCAAAATGGCCTATTTAATAAAAAATGAACTATACTTAGCTAAGTTCTCTCCTAAATGACATAATAAGGCTTACGTAGCTTCAAGATGACCTATTCCCCCTAACTTAGCTATTAAATGGCCTATAATTAGCTTAGCTAGCTCCAAAATGACTTAATAAGCATAGTTAGCTCAAAAATGACATATTTTACCCAAGTTAGCTCTAGAATGACATATACTTAGCTTAGCTTCCACCTAAATGACATAATTAGTTTAGTTTGCTCCAAAATGGCCTATTTAATAAAAAAATGACCTATACTTAGCTAAGTTCTCTCCTAAATGACATAATAAGGCTTACGTAGCTCCAAGATGACCTATTCCCCCTAACTTAACTATTAAATGGCCTATAATTAGCTTAGCTAGCTACAAAATGGCTTAATAAGCATAGTTAGCTCCAAAATGACATATTTACCCAAGTTAGCTCTAGAATAACCTATAGTTATTTTGGTTTCCACCTAAATGACATAATTAGCTTAGGTAGCTCCAAAATGGCCTATTTAATAAAAAATGACCTATACTTAGCTAAATTCTCTCCTAAATGACATAATAAGGCTTACGTAGCTCCAAGATGACCTATTGCCCCTAACTTAGCTATTAAATGGCCTATAATTAGCTTAGCTAGCTCCAAAATGGCTTAATAAGCATAGTTAGCTTCAAAATGACATATTTTACCCAATTTAGCTCTAGAATGTCATATACTTAGCTTGGCTTCCACCTAAATGACATAATTAGCTTAGTTAGCTCCAAAATGGCCTATTTAATAAAAAATGACCTATACCTAGGTAAGTTCTCTCCTAAATGACACAATAAGGCTTACGTAGCTCCAGGATTACCTATTCCCCCTAACTTGGCTATTAAATGGCCTATAATTAGCTTAGCTAGCTCTAAAATGGCTTAATAACCATAGTTAGCTTCAAAATGACAAATTTTACCCAAGTTAGCTCCAAAATGAGATATACTTAGCTTGTCTTCCACCTAAATGACATAATTAGCATAGTTAGCTCCAAAATGGCCTATTTAATAAAAAATGAACTATACTTAGCTAAGTTCTCTCCTAAATGACATAATAAGGCTTACGTAGCTTCAAGATGACCTATTCCCCCTAACTTAGCTATTAAATGGCCTATAATTAGCTTAGCTAGCTCCAAAATGACTTAATAAGCATAGTTAGCTCAAAAATGACATATTTTACCCAAGTTAGCTCTAGAATGACATATACTTAGCTTGGCTTCCACCTAAATGACATAATTAGTTTAGTTTGCTCCAAAATGGCCTATTTAATAAAAAAATGACCTATACTTAGCTAAGTTCTCTCCTAAATGACATAATAAGGCTTACGTAGCTCCAAGATGACCTATTCCCCCTAACTTAACTATTAAATGGCCTATAATTAGCTTAGCTAGCTACAAAATGGCTTAATAAGCATAGTTAGCTCCAAAATGACATATTTACCCAAGTTAGCTCTAGAATAACCTATAGTTATTTTGGTTTCCACCTAAATGACATAATTAGCTTAGGTAGCTCCAAAATGGCCTATTTAATAAAAAATGACCTATACTTAGCTAAATTCTCTCCTAAATGACATAATAAGGCTTACGTAGCTCCAAGATGACCTATTGCCCCTAACTTAGCTATTAAATGGCCTATAATTAGCTTAGCTAGCTCCAAAATGGCTTAATAAGCATAGTTAGCTTCAAAATGACATATTTTACCCAATTTAGCTCTAGAATGTCATATACTTAGCTTGGCTTCCACCTAAATGACATAATTCGCTTAGTTAGCTCCAAAATGGCCTATTTAATAAAAAATGACCTATACCTAGGTAAGTTCTCTCCTAAATGACATAATAAGGCTTACGTAGCTCCAGGATTACCTATTCCCCCTAACTTGGCTATTAAATGGCCAATAATTAGCTTAGCTAGCTCTAAAATGGCTTAATAACCATAGTTAGCTCCAAAATGACAAATTTGACCAAGTTAGCTCCAAAATGACAAATTTGACCAAGTTAGCTCCAAAATGAGATATACTTAGCTTGTCTTCCACCTAAATGACATAATTAGCTTAGTTAGCTCCAAAATGGCCTATTTAATAAAAAATGAACTATACTTAGCTAAGTTCTCTCCTAAATGACATAATAAGCCTTACGTAGCTCCAAGATGACCTATTCCCCCTAACTTAGCTATTAAATGGCCTATAATTAGCTTAGCTAGCTCCAAAATGACTTAATAAGCATAGTTAGCTCAAAAATGACATATTTTACCCAAGTTAGCTCTAGAACGACATATACTTAGCTTGGCTTCCACCTAAATGACATAATTAGATTAGTTTGCTCCAAAATGGCCTATTTAATAAAAAAATGACCTATACTTAGCTAAGTTCTCTCCTAAATGACATAATAAGGCTTACGTAGCTCCAAGATGACCTATTCCCCCTAACTTAGCTATTAAATGGCCTATAATTAGCTTAGCTAGCTACAAAATGGCTTAATAAGCATAGTTAGCTCCAAAATGACATATTTACCCAAGTTAGCTCTAGAATAACCTATAGTTAGCTTGGCTTCCACCTAAATGACATAATTAGCTTAGGTAGCTCCAAAATGGCCTATCTAATAAAAAATGACCTATACTTAGCTAAATTCTCTCCTAAATGACATAATAAGGCTTACGTAGCTCCAAGATGACCTATTCCCCCTAACTTAGCTATTAAATGGCCTATAATTAGCTTAGCTAGCTCCAAAATGGCTTAATAAGCATAGTTAGCTTCAAAATGACATATTTTACCCAATTTAGCTCTAGAATGTCATATACTTAGCTTGGCTTCCACCTAAATGACATAATTAGCTTAGTTAGCTCCAAAATGGCCTATTTAATAAAAAATGACCTATACCTAGGTAAGTTCTCTCCTAAATGACATAATAAGGCTTACGTAGCTCCAGGATTACCTATTCCCCCTAACTTGGCTATTAAATGGCCAATAATTAGCTTAGCTAGCTCTAAAATGGCTTAATAACCATAGTTAGCTCCAAAATGACAAATTTGACCAAGTTAGCTCCAAAATGACAAATTTGACCAAGTTAGCTCCAAAATGAGATATACTTAGCTTGGCTTCCACCTAAATGACATAATTAGCTTAGTTAGCTCCAAAATGGCCTATTTAATAAAAAACGACTTATACTTAGCTAAGTTCTCTCCTAAATGACATAATAAGCCTTACGTAGCTCCAAGATGACCTATTCCCCCTAACTTAGCTATTAAATGGCCTATAATTAGCTTAGCTAGCTGTAAAATGGCTTAATAAGCATAGTTAGCTCAAAAATGACATATTTTACCCAAGTTAGCTCTAGAACGACATATACTTAGCTTGGCTTCCACCTAAATGACATAATTAGATTAGTTTGCTCCAAAATGGCCTATTTAATAAAAAAATGACCTATACTTAGCTAAGTTCTCTCCTAAATGACATAATAAGGCTTACGTAGCTCCAAGATGACCTATTCCCCCTAACTTAGCTATTAAATGGCCTATAATTAGCTTAGCTAGCTACAAAATGGCTTAATAAGCATAGTTAGCTCCAAAATGACATATTTACCCAAGTTAGCTCTAGAATAACCTATAGTTAGCTTGGCTTCCACCTAAATGACATAATTAGCTTAGTTAGCTAAAAAATGGCCTATTTAGTAAAAAATGAGGTATACTTAGCTAAGTTCTCTTCTAAAGGACATAACAAGGCTTACGTAGGTCCAACATAACTTATTCCCCCTAACTTAGCTATTAAATGGCCTATAATTAGCTTTGCTAGCTCCAAAATAGCTTAATAAGCTTAGTTAGCTCCAAAATGACATATTTTACCCAAGTTAGCTCTAGACTGACATATACTTAGCTTGGCTTCCACCTAAATGACATAATTAGCTTAGTTAGCTCCAAAATGTCCAATTTAATAAAAATGACCTATACTTAGCTAAGTTCTCTCCTAAATGACATAATAAGGCTTAGGTAGCTCCAAGATGAACTGTTCCCCCTAACTTAGCTATTAAATGGCCTATAATTAGCTTAGCTAGCTCCAAAATGGCTTAATAAGCATAGTTAGCTCCAAAATGACATATTTTACCCAAGTTAGCTCTAGAATAACATATACTTAGCTTGGCTTCCACCTAAATGACATAATTAGCTTAGTTAGCTCCAAAATGGCCTATTTAATAAAAAATGACCTATACCTAGGTAAGTTCTCTCCTAAATGACATAATAAGGCTTACGTAGCTCCAGGATTACCTATTCCCCCTAACTTAGCTATTGAATGGCCTATAATTAGCTTACCTAGCTCCAAAATGGCCTAATAAGCATAGTTAGCTCCAAAATGACATATTTTACCCAAGTTAGCTCCAAAATGACATATACTTAGCTTGGCTTCCACCTAAATGACATAATTAGCTTAGTTAGCTCCAAAATGGCCTATTTAATAAAAAATGACGTATACCTAGCTAAGTTCTCTCCTAAATGACAAAATAAGGCTTACGTAGCTCCAAGATGATCTATTCCCCCTAACTTAGCTATTAAATGGCCTATAATTAGCTTAGCTAGCTACAAAATGGCTTAATAAGCATAGTTAGCTCCAAAATGACATATTTACCCAAGTTAGCTCTAGAATAACCTATAGTTAGCTTGGCTTCCACCTAAATGACATAATTAGCTTAGGTAGCTCCAAAATGGCCTATCGAATAAAAAATGACCTATACTTAGCTAAATTCTCTCCTAAATGACATAATAGGGCTTACGTAGCTCCAAGATGACCTATTCCCCCTAACTTAGCTATTAAATGGCCTATAATTAGCTTAGCTAGCTCCGAAATGGCTTAATAAGCATAGTTAGCTCCAAAATGACATATTTTACCCAATTTAGCTCTAGAATGACATATACTTAGCTTGGCTTCCACCTAAATGACATAATTAGCTTACTTAGCTGCAAAATGGCCTATTTAATAAAAAATGACCTATAATTAGCAAAGTTCTCTCCTAAATGACATAACAAGGCTTACGTAGCTCCAAGATGGTTAATAAGCATAGTTAGGTCCAAAATGACATATTTTACCCAAGTTAGCTCTAGAATTACATATACTTAGCTTGGCTTCCACTTAAATGACAGAATTAGCATAGTTAGCTCCAAAATGTCCAATTTAATAAAAATGCCCTATACTTAGCTAAGTTCTCTCCTAAATGACATAATAAGGCTTACGTAGCTCCAAGATGACCTATTCCCCCTAACTTAGCTATTGAATGGCCTATAATTAGCTTACCTAGCTCCAAAATGGCCTAATAAGCATAGTTAGCTCCAAAATGACATACTTTACCCAAGTTAGCTCTAGAATGACATATACTTAGCTTGGCTTCCACCTAAATGACATAATTAGCGTAGTTAGCTCTAAAATGGCCTATTTAATAAGAAACGAGCTATACTTAGCTAAGTTCTCTCCCAAATGACATAACAAGGCTTACATAGCTCCCAGATGACCTATTCCCTGTGACTTAGCTATTAAATGGCCCATAGTTAGCTTAGCTAGCTCGAAAATGGCTTAATAAGCATAGTTAGCTCCAAAATGACATATTTTACCCAAGTTAGCTCTAGATTGACCTATAGTTAGCTTGGCTTCCACCTAAATGACATAATTAGCTTAGTTATCTCCAAAATGGCCTATTTAATAAAAAATAAACTATACTTAGCTAAGTTCTCTCCTAAATGACATAATAAGGCTTACATAGCTCCGAGATGACCTATTCCACCTAACTTAGCTATTAAATGGCCTATAATTAGCTTAGCTAGCTCCAAAATGGCTCAATAACCATATTTAGCTCCAAAATGACATATTTTACCCAAGTTAGCTCTAGAATGAGCTATACTTAGCTTGGCTTCCACCTAAATGACATAATTAGCTTAGTTAGATCCAAAATAGCCTATTCAATAAAAATGACCTATACCTAGCTAAGTTCTCTCCTAAATGACATAATAAGGCTCACGTAGCTCCAGGATTATCAATTCCCCCTAACTTGGCTATTAAATGGCCTATAATTAGCTTAGCTAGCTCTAAAATGGCTTAATAAGCATAGTTAGCTCCAAAATGACAAATTACACCCAAGTTAGCTCCAAAATGACATATACTTAGTTTGGCTTCCACCTAAATGACATAATTAGCTTAGTTAGCTCCAAAATGGCCTATTTAATAAAAAATGAACTATACTTAGCTAAGTTCTCTCCTAAATAACATAATAAGGCTTACTTAGCTCCAAAATGACCTATTCCCCCTAACTTAGCTGTTAAATGGCCTATAATTAGCTTAGCTAGCTCCAAAATGGTTTAATAAGCATAGTTAGCTCCAACATAACATATTTGACCCAAATTAGCTCTAGAATGACATATACTTAGCTTGGCTTCTACTTAAATGACATAATTAGCTTAGTTAGCTCCAAAATGGCCTATTTAATAAAAAATGACCTATACTTAGCTAAGTTCTCTCCTAAATGACATAATAAACCTTACGTAGCTCCAAGAGGACCTTTTCCCCCTAACTTAGCTATTAAATGGCCTAAAATTAGCTTAGCTAGCTCCAAAATGGCTTAATAAGCATAGTTAGCTCCAAAATGACATAATTTACCCAAGTTAGCTCTAGAATGACATATACTTAGTTTGGCTTCCACCTAAATGACATAATTAGCTTAGTTAGCTCCAAAATGGCCTATTTAATAAAAAAAATGAACTGTACTTTGCTAAGTTCTCTCCTAAATGACATAATAAGGCTTACGTAGCTCCAAGATGACGTATTCCCCCTAACTTAGCTATTAAATGGCCTATAATTAGCTTAGCTAGCTCCAAAATGGCTTAATAAGCATAGTTAGCTCCAAAATGACATACTTTACCCAAGTTAGCTCTAGAATGACATATACTTAGCTTGGCTTCCACCTAAATGACATAATTAGCTTAGTTAGCTCCAAAATGGCCTATTTACTAAAAAACGACCTATACTTAGCTAAGTTCTCTCCCAAATGACATAACAAGGCTTAGGTAGCTCCAAGATGACCTATTCCCCCTAATTTAACTATTAAATGGCCCATAGTTAGCTTAGCTAGCTCGAAAATGGCTTAATAAGCATAGTTAGCTCCAAAATGACATATTTTACCCAAGTTAGCTCTAGATTGACCTATAGTTAGCTTGGCTTCCACCTAAATGACATAATTAGCTTAGTTATCTCCAAAATGGCCTATTTAATAAAAAATAAACTATACTTAACTAAGTTCTCTCCTAAATGACATAATAAGGCTTACATAGCTCGAAGATGACCTATTCCCCCTAACTTAGCTATTAAATGGCGTATAATTAGCTTAGCTAGCTCCAAAATGGCTTAATAAGCATAGTCAGCTCCAAAATGACATATTTTACCCAAGTTAGCTCTAGAATGACCTATAGTTAGCTTGGCTTCCACCTAAATGACATAATTAGCTTAGTTAGCTCAAAAATGGCCTACTTAGTAAAAAAATGACATATACTTAGGTAAGTTCTCTACTAAATGACATAACAAGGCTTACGTAGCTCCAAGATGACTGATTCCCCCTAACTTAGCTATTAAATGGCCGATAATTAGCTTAGATAGCTCCAAAATGGCTTAATAAGCATAGTTAGCTCCAAAATGATATATTTTACCCAAGTTAGCTCTAGAATGACATATACTTAGCTTGGCTTCCACTTAAATGGTAGAATTAGCTTAGTAAGCTCCAAAATGACCAATTTAATAAAAATGACCTATACTTAGCTAAGTTCTCTCCTAAATGACATAATAAGGCTTACGTAGCTCCAAGATAACCTATTCCACCTAACTTAGCTATTGAATGGCCTATAATTAGCTTAGCTAGCTCCAAAATGGCTCAATAACCATAGTTAGCTCCAAAATGACATATTTTACCCAAGTTAGCTCTAGAATGACCTATACTTAGCTTGGTTTCCACCTAAATGACATAATTAGCTTAGTTAGATCCAAAATAGCCTATTCAATAAAAAATGACCTATACCTAGCTAAGTTCTCTCCTAAATGACATAATAAGGCTCACGTAGCTCCAGGATTATCCATTCCCCTAACTTGGCTATTAAATGGCCTATAATTAGCTTAGCTAGCTCTAAAATGGCTTAATAAGCATAGTTAGCTCCAAAATGACAAATTATACCCAAGTTAGCTCCAAAATGACATATACTTAGTTTGGCTTCCACCTAAATGACATAATTAGCTTAGTTAGCTCCAAAATGGCCTATTTATTAAAAAATGACCAATACTTAGCTATGTTCTCTCCTAAATAACATAATAAGGCTTACGTAGCTCCAAAATGACCTATTCCCCCTAACTTAGCTGTTAAATGGCCTATAATTAGCTTAGCTAGCTCCAAAATGGTTTAATAAGCGTAGTTAGCTCCAACATAACATATTTGACCCAAGTTAGCTCTAGAATGACATATACTTAGCTTGGCTTCGACTTAAATGACATAACTAGCTTAGTTAGCTCCAAAATGGCCTAATTAATAAAAAATGACCTATACTTAGCAAAGTTCTCTCCTAAATGACATAATAAACCTTACGTAGCTCCAAGAGGACCTTTCCCCCCTAACTTAGCTATTAAATGGCCTATAATTAGCTTAGCTAGCTCCAAAATGGCTTAATAAGCATAGTTAGCTCCAAAATGACATATTTTACCCAAGTTAGCTCTAGAATGACCTATAGTTAGTTTGGCTTCCACCTAAATGACATAATTAGCATAGTTAGCTCCAATATGGCATATTTAATAAAACATGACCTATACTTAGCTAAGTTCTCTCCTAAATAACATAATAAGGCTTACGTAACTCCAAGATGACCTATTCCCCCTAATTTAACTATTAAATGACATATAATTATCTTAGCTAGCTATAAAATGGCTTAATAAGCAAAGTTAGCTCCAAAATAACATATTTTACCCAAGCTAGCTCTAGAATGACCTATAGTTAGCTTTGCTTCCACCTAAATGACATAGTTAGCTTAGTTAGCTCCAAAATGGCCTATTTAATAAAATATAACCTATACTTAGCTAAGTTCTCTCCTAAATGACATAATATGCTTACGTAGCTCCAAGATGACCTATTCCCCCTAAATTAGCTATCAAATGTCCTATAATTAGCTTAGCTAGCTCCAAAATGGCTTATTAAACATGGTTAGCTCCAAAATGACATATTTTACCCAAGTTAGCTCCAGAATGACCTATAGTTAGCTTGGCTTCCACCTAAATGACATAATTAGCTTAGTTAGCTAAAAAATGGCCTATTTAGTAAAAAATGACGTATACTTAGCTAAGTTCTCTTCTAAAGGACATAACAAGGCTTACGTAGCTCCAAGATAACTTATTCCCCCTAACTTAGCTATTAAATGGCCTATAATTAGCTTAGCTAGCTCCAAAATAGCTTAATAAGCTTAGTTAGCTCCAAAATGACATATTTTACCCAAGTTAGCTCTAGAATGACATATACTTAGCTTGGCTTCCACCTAAATGACATAATTAGCTTAGTTAGCTCCAAAATGTCCAATTTAATAAAAATGACCTATACTTAGCTAAGTTCTCTCCTAAATGACATAATAAGGCTTAGGTAGCTCCAAGATGAACTGTTCCCCCTAACTTAGCTATTAAATGGCCTATAATTAGCTTAGCTAGCTCCAAAATGGCTTAATAAGCATAGTTAGCTCCAAAATGACATATTTTACCCAAGTTAGCTCTAGAATGACATATACTTAGCTTGGCTTCCACCTAAATGACATAATTAGCTTAGTTAGCTCCAAAATGGCCTATTTAATAAAAAATGACCTATACTTAGCTCAATTCTCTCCTAAATGACATAATAAGGATTACGTAGCTCCAAGATGACTTATTCCCCCTAACTTAGCTATTAAATGGCCTATAATTAGCTTAGCTAGCTCCAAAATGGCTTAATAAGCATAGTTAGCTCCAAAATGACATATTTTACCCAATTTAGCTCTAGAACGACATATACTTAGCTTGGCTTCCACCTAAATGACATAATTAGCTTAGTTAGCTCCAAAATGGCCTATTTAATAAAAAATGACCTATACCTAGGTAAGTTCTCTCCTAAATGACATAATAAGGCTTACGTAGCTCAATTATTACCTATTCCCCCTAACTTGGCTATTAAATGGCATATAATTAGCTTAGCTAGCTCTAAAATGGCTTAATAACCATAATTAGCTCCAAAATGACAAATATGACCAAGTTAGCTCCAAAATCAGATATACTTAGCTTGTCTTCCACCTAAATGACATAATTAGCTTAGCTAGCTCCAAAATGGTTTAATAAGCGTAGTTAGCTCCAACATAACATATTTGACCCAAGTTAGCTCTAGAATGACATATACTTAGCTTGGCTTCGACTTAAATGACATAACTAGCTTAGTTAGCTCCAAAATGGCCTAATTAATAAAAAATGACCTATACTTAGCAAAGTTCTCTCCTAAATGACATAATAAACCTTACGTAGCTCCAAGAGGACCTTTCCCCCCTAACTTAGCTATTAAATGGCCTATAATTAGCTTAGCTAGCTCCAAAATGGCTTAATAAGCATAGTTAGCTCCAAAATGACATATTTTACCCAAGTTAGCTCTAGAATGACCTATAGTTAGTTTGGCTTCCACCTAAATGACATAATTAGCATAGTTAGCTCCAATATGGCATATTTAATAAAACATGACCTATACTTAGCTAAGTTCTCTCCTAAATAACATAATAAGGCTTACGTAACTCCAAGATGACCTATTCCCCCTAATTTAACTATTAAATGACATATAATTATCTTAGCTAGCTATAAAATGGCTTAATAAGCAAAGTTAGCTCCAAAATAACATATTTTACCCAAGCTAGCTCTAGAATGACCTATAGTTAGCTTTGCTTCCACCTAAATGACATAGTTAGCTTAGTTAGCTCCAAAATGGCCTATTTAATAAAATATAACCTATACTTAGCTAAGTTCTCTCCTAAATGACATAATATGCTTACGTAGCTCCAAGATGACCTATTCCCCCTAAATTAGCTATCAAATGTCCTATAATTAGCTTAGCTAGCTCCAAAATGGCTTATTAAACATGGTTAGCTCCAAAATGACATATTTTACCCAAGTTAGCTCCAGAATGACCTATAGTTAGCTTGGCTTCCACCTAAATGACATAATTAGCTTAGTTAGCTAAAAAATGGCCTATTTAGTAAAAAATGACGTATACTTAGCTAAGTTCTCTTCTAAAGGACATAACAAGGCTTACGTAGCTCCAAGATAACTTATTCCCCCTAACTTAGCTATTAAATGGCCTATAATTAGCTTAGCTAGCTCCAAAATAGCTTAATAAGCTTAGTTAGCTCCAAAATGACATATTTTACCCAAGTTAGCTCTAGAATGACATATACTTAGCTTGGCTTCCACCTAAATGACATAATTAGCTTAGTTAGCTCCAAAATGTCCAATTTAATAAAAATGACCTATACTTAGCTAAGTTCTCTCCTAAATGACATAATAAGGCTTAGGTAGCTCCAAGATGAACTGTTCCCCCTAACTTAGCTATTAAATGGCCTATAATTAGCTTAGCTAGCTCCAAAATGGCTTAATAAGCATAGTTAGCTCCAAAATGACATATTTTACCCAAGTTAGCTCTAGAATGACATATACTTAGCTTGGCTTCCACCTAAATGACATAATTAGCTTAGTTAGCTCCAAAATGGCCTATTTAATAAAAAATGACCTATACTTAGCTCAATTCTCTCCTAAATGACATAATAAGGATTACGTAGCTCCAAGATGACTTATTCCCCCTAACTTAGCTATTAAATGGCCTATAATTAGCTTAGCTAGCTCCAAAATGGCTTAATAAGCATAGTTAGCTCCAAAATGACATATTTTACCCAATTTAGCTCTAGAACGACATATACTTAGCTTGGCTTCCACCTAAATGACATAATTAGCTTAGTTAGCTCCAAAATGGCCTATTTAATAAAAAATGACCTATACCTAGGTAAGTTCTCTCCTAAATGACATAATAAGGCTTACGTAGCTCAATTATTACCTATTCCCCCTAACTTGGCTATTAAATGGCATATAATTAGCTTAGCTAGCTCTAAAATGGCTTAATAACCATAATTAGCTCCAAAATGACAAATATGACCAAGTTAGCTCCAAAATCAGATATACTTAGCTTGTCTTCCACCTAAATGACATAATTAGCTTAGTGTTGGGTAACGTCGCATGGGAAACAAAAATTTTCCTACGCGCACGAAGATCTATCATGGTGATGTCCATCTACGAGAGGGAATGAGTGATCTACGTACCCTTGTAGACCGTACAGCAGAAGCATTAGGGAACGCGGTTGATGTAGTGGAACGTCCTCACGTCCCTCGATCCGCCCCGTGAACAATCCCGCGATCAGTCCCACGATCTAGTACCGAACGGGCGGCACCTCCGCGTTCAGCACACGTACAGCTCGACGATGATCTCGGCCTTCTTGATCCAGCAAGAGAGACGGAGAGGTAGAAGAGTTCTCCGGCAGCGTGACGGCGCTCCGGAGGTTGGTGATGATCTTGTCTCAGCAGGGCTCCGCCCGAGCTCCGCAGAAACGCGATCTAGAGGAAAAACCGTGGAGGTATGTGGTCGGGCTGTCGTGGAAAAGTCGTCTCAAATCAGCCCTAAAACCTCCGTATATATAGGTGGGAGGGAGGGGGGCCTTGCCTTGGGGTCCAAGGACCCTCAAGGAGTCGGCCGAGCCAAGGGGGAGGACTCTCCCCCCCCCAAACCGAGTTGGACTAGGTTTGGTGGGAGGGAGTCCCCCTCCCTTCCCACCTCCTCCTTTTTTTCCTTTTTCCTTTGATTTCTTATCCTTGGCGCATAGGGCCCTTTTGGGCTGTCCCACCAGCCCACTAAGGGCTGGTGCGCCACCCTTATGGCCTATGGGCTTCCCCGGGGTGGGTTGCCCCCCCCGGTGAACTCCCGGAACCCATTCGTCATTCCCGGTACATTCCCGGTAACTCCGAAAACCTTCCGGTAATCAAATGAGGTCATCCTATATATCAATCTTCGTTTCTGGACCATTCCGGAAACCCTCGTGACGTCCGTGATCTCATCCGGGACTCCGAACAACATTCGGTAACCAACCATATAACTCAAATACGCATAAAACAACGTCGAACTTTAAGTGTGCAGACCCTGCGGGGTCGAGAACTATGTAGACATGACCCGAGAGACTCCTCGGTCAATATCCAATAGCGGGACCTGGATGCCCATATTGGATCCTACATATTCTACGAAGATCTTATCGTTTGAACCTCAGTGCCAAGGATTCGTATAATCCCGTATGTCATTCCCTTTGTCCTTCGGTATGTTACTTGCCCGAGATTCGATCGTCAGTATCCGCATACCTATTTCAATCTCGTTTACCGGCAAGTCTCTTTACTCGTTCCGTAATACAAGATCCCGCAACTTACACTAAGTTACATTGCTTGCAAGGCTTGTGTGTGATGTTGTATTACCGAGTGGGCCCCGAGATACCTCACCGTCACACGGAGTGAGAAATCCCAGTCTTGATCCATACTAACTCAACCAACACCTTCGGAGATACCTGTAGAGCATCTTTATAGTCACCCAGTTACGTTGTGACGTTTCATGATCTCATGGTGTCAGTGAGTTATATGATCTCATGGTCATAGGAATAAATACTTGACACACAGAAAACAGTAGCAACAAAATGACACGATCAACATGCTATGTCTATTAGTTTGGGTCTAGTCCATCACGTGATTCTCCCAATGACGTGATCCAGTTATCAAGCAACAACACCTTGTTCATAATCAGAAGACACTGACTATCATCGATCAACTGGCAAGCCAACTAGAGGCATGCTAGGGACGGTGTTTTGTCTATGTATCCACACATGTAAATGAGTCTTCATTCAATACAATTATAGCATGGATAATAAACTATTATCTTGATACAGGAATTATAATAATAACTATATATTTAATATTGCCTCTAAGGCATAATTCCAACAGTCTCCCACTTGCACTAGAGTCAATAATCTAGCCCTCACATCACCATGTGAATTACATTGTAATAAATCTAACACCCATACAATTCTGGTGTCGATCATGTTTTGGCCGTGGAAGAGGTTTAGTCAGCGGGTCTGCTACATTCAGATCCGTGTGCACTTTGCATATATTTACGTCCTCTTCCTCGACGTAGTCGCGGATGAGGTTGAAGCGTCGTTTGATGTGTCTGGTCTTCTTGTGAAACCGTGGTTCCTTTGCCAAGGCAATGGCACCACTATTGTCACAGAACAAGGTTATTGGATCCAGTGCACTTGGCACCACTCCAAGATCCGTCATGAACTGCTTCATCCAGACACCCTCCTTAGCCGCCTCTGAGGCAGCCATGTACTCTGCTTCACATGTAGAATCTGCTACGACGCTTTTCTTGGAACTGCACCAGCTTACTGCACCCCCATTAAGAATAAATACGTATCCGGTTTGCGACTTAGAGTCGTCCGGATCTGTGTCAAAGCTTGCATCGACGTAACCTTTTACGGCGAGCTCTGCGTCACCTCCATACACGAGAAACATCTCCTTAGTCCTTTTCAGGTACTTCAGGATATTCTTGACCGCTGTCTAGTGATCCAGTCCTGGATTACTCTGGAACCTTCCTTCCATACTTATGGCCAGGCTAACATCCGGTCTAGTGCACAGCATCGCATACATGATAGACCCTATGGCTGAAGCATAGGGGACGGAGCGCATATGCTCTCTATCTTCATCAGTTGCTGGGCACTGAGTCTTACTCATTCTCGTACCTTGTAAAACTGGCAAGAACCCTTTCTTGGACTGTTACATTTTGAACCTCTTGAAAACTTTATCAAGGTATGTGCTTTGTGAAAGTCCTATCAGGCGTTTTGATCTATCCCTATAGATCTTAATGCCTAGAATGTAAGCAGCTTCTCCTAGGTCCTTCATAGAGAAACTTTTATTCAAGTAACCTTTTATGCTCTCCAAAAGCTCTACGTTGTTTCCAATCAGTAATATGTCATCCACATATAATATTAGAAACGCCACAGAGCTCCCACTCACTTTCTTGTAAATACAAGATTCTCCAACCACTTGTATAAACCCAAATGCTTTGATCACCTCATCAAAGCGTTTGTTCCAACTCCGAGATGCTTGCACCAGTCCATAAATGGATCGCTGGAGCTTGCACACCTTGTCAGCATTTTTAGGATCGACAAAACCTTCGGGTTGCATCATATACAACTCTTCCTTAAGGAAACCGTTAAGGAACGCCGTTTTGACATCCATCTGCCCGATTTCATAATCGAAAAATGCAGCTATTGCTAACATGATTCTGATGGACATAAGCATCGCTATAGGTGAGAAAGTCTCATCGTAGTCAACTCCTGGAACTTGTGAAAAACCCTTTGCCACAAGTCGAGCTTTATAAACGGTCACATTACCGTCAGCGTCCGTCTTCTTCTTAAAGATCCATTTGTTCTGAATAGCCTTGCGGCCCTCAGGTAGTATCTCCAAAGTCCACACTTTGTTCTCATACATGGATCCTATCTCGGATTTCATGGCTTCTAGCCATTTGTTGGAATCTGGGCCCACCATTGCTTCTTCACAATTTGCAGGTTCATTGTTGTCTAACAACATGAGTGATAAGACGGGATTACCGTACCACTCTGGAGCAGCGCGTGATCTCGTCGACCTGCGTGGTTCAACAGAAACTTGAACTGGAGTTTCATGATCATCATCATTAACTTCCTCCTCAACCGGCGTTGCAACGACAGAGGTTTCCCCTTGCCCTGCGCCACCATCCAGAGGGATGAGAGGTTCGACAACCTCGTCAAGTTCTATCTTCCTCCCAGTCAATTCTCTCGAGAGAAACTCCTTCTCGAGAAAAGCTCCGTTTTTAGCAACAAACACTTTGCCCTCGGATTTGAGATAGAAGGTGTACCCAACTGTCTCTTTTGGGTAACCTATGAAGACGCACTTTTCCACTTTGGGTTCCAGCTTTTCAGGCTGAAGCTTTTTGACATAAGCATCACATCCCCAAACTTTAAGAAACGACAACTTTGGCCTTTTGCCATACCACAGTTCGTATGGTGTCGTCTCAACGGATTTTGATGGTGCCCTATTTAAAGTGAATGCAGCTATTTCTAATGCATGACCCCAAAATGATAACGGCAAATCAGTAAGAGACAACATAGATCGCACCATCTCTAACAAAGTACGATTATGACGTTCGGACACACCATTACGCTGTGGTGTTCCAGGCAGTGTTAACTGCGAAACAATTCCACATTGTCTTAAGTGAGCAACAAACTCGAAACTCAGATATTCACCCCCAAGATTAGACCGTAGGAACTTGATCTTCTTGTTACGATGATTTTCCACTTCACTCTGAAATTGCTTGAACTTTTCAAATGTTTCAGACTTGTGCTTCATCAAGTAGACATAACCATATCTACTTAAATCGTCAGTGAAGGTGAGAAAATAATGATATCCGCCGCGTGCCTCCACGCTCATTGGACCACACACATCGGTATGTATGATTTCCAACAAGTCACTTGCACGCTCCATTGTTCCGGAGAACAGAGTCTTAGTCATCTTGCGCATGAGGCATGGTTCGCACGTGTCAAGTGAATCAAAGTCAAGTGACTCCAAAAGTCCATCAACATGGAGTTTCTTCATGCGCTTTACACCAATATGACCCAAGCGGCAGTGCCACAAAAATATGGCGCTATCATTGTTTACTCTAACTCTTTTGGTCTCAATGTTATGTATATGCGTATCGCTATCAAGATTCAATATGAACAATCCTCTCACATTCGGTGCATGACCATAAAAGATGTTACTCATAGAAATAGAACAACCATTATTCTCAGACTTAAAAGAGTAACCGTCTCGCAATAAACAAGATCTAGAGATAATGTTCATGCTCAACGCAGGCACTAAATAACAATGATTTATGTTCATCACTAATCCCGATGGTAGCTGAAGTGACACTGTGCCGACGGCAATTGCATCAACCTTGGAACCATTTCCTACGCGCATCGTCACTTCGTCTTTCGCCAGCCTTCGTCTATTCCGCAGTTCCTGTTTCGAGTTGCAAATGTGAGCAACAGAACCGGTATCTAATACCCAGGCACTACTACGAGAGCCGGTTAAGTACACATCAATAACATGTATATCAAATATACCTGATTTTTCTTTGCCCGCCTTCTTATCTGCCAGATACTTGGGGCAATTGCGCTTCCAGTGACCCATACCCTTGCAATAGAAGCACTCTATTTCAGGCTTAGGTCCAGCCTTGGGTTTCTTCGGCGGATTGGCAACAGGCTTGCCGCTCTTCTTCGAATTGCCCTTCTTGCCTTTGCCGTTTCTCTTGAAACTAGTGGTCTTGCTCACGATCAACACTTGATGCTCTTTACGGAGTTCAGACTCTGCGACTTTCAGCATCGCAAACAACTCGCCGGGAGACTTGTTCATCCCTTGCATGTTGTAGTTCAACACAAAGCCTTTATAGCTTGGCGGCAATGATTGAAGGATTATGTCAGTGATAGCTTCTTGCAGGAGTTCAATCCCCAGCTCAGCTAGACGGTTTGAGTACCCAGACATTTTGAGCACATGTTCACTGACAGACGAGTTTTCCTCCATCTTGCAAGCATAGAATTTATCGGAGGTCTCATACCTCTCGATCCGGGCGTTCTTATGAAAGATAAACTCCAACTCCTGGAATATCTCAAATGCTCCATGACGCTCAAAGCAACGTTGAAGTCCCGGTTCTAAGCCATACAAGACTGCACATTGAACTATTGAGTAGTCCTCCTTACGTGCTAACCAAGCGTTCTTAACATCCTGATCAGCCGTAGCGGGTGGTTCATCTCCTAGCGCAGCATTAAGGACATAATCCTTCTTCCCAGCTTGTAAGATCAGCTTAAGATTACGAGCCCAGTCTACAAAGTTGCTTCCATCATCTTTCAACTTAGCTTTCTCTAGGAACGTATTAAAATTCAGGATGACTGTCGCGTGAGCCATGATCTACAACACAAATATATTCAAAGTGGACTTAGACTATGTTCAAGATAATTAGAGTTCAACTTAATCAAATTATATGCTAAACTCCCACTCAAAAAGTACATCTCTCTAGTCATTTGAGTGGTTCATGATCCACTTACACTATCCCAAGTCCGATCATCACGTGAGTTGAGTATAGTTTCAGTGGTAAGCATCCCTATGCTAATCATATCAACTATATGATTCATGATCGACCTTTCGGTCTCATGTGTTTCGAGGCCATGTCTGCACATGCTAGGCTCGTCAAGCATAACCCGAGTGTTCCGCGTGCGCAACTGTTTTGCACCCGTTGTATGTGAACGTTGAGTCTATCACACCCAATCATCACGTGGTGTCTCGAAACGACGAACTATAGCAACGGTGCACAGTCGGGGAGAACACAATTTCGTCTTGAAATTTTAGTGAGAGATCACCTCATAATGCTACCGTCGTTCTAAGCAAAATAAGGTGCATAAAAGGATTAACATCACATGCAATTCATAAGTGACATGATATGGCCATCATCACGTGCTTCTTGATTTCCATCACCAAAGCACCGGCACGATCTTCTTGTCACCGGCGCCACACCATGATCATCCATCAACATGTTGCCATCGGGGTTGTCGTGCTACTTATGCTATTACTACTAAAGCTACATCCTAGCAAAATAGTAAACGCATCTGCAAGCACAACCGTTAGTATAAAGACATCCCTATGGCTCCTGCCGGTTGCCGTACCATCGACGTGCAAGTCGATATTTCTATTACAACATGATCATCTCATACATCCAATATATCACATCACATTGTTGGCCATATCACATCACAATCATACCCTGCAAAAACAAGTTAGACGTCCTCTAATTTTGTTGTTGCATGTTTTACGTGGTGACCAAGGGTATCTAGTAGGATCGCATCTTACTTACGCAAACACCACAACGGAGATATATGAGTTGCTATTTAACCTCATCCAAGGACCTCCTCGGTCAAATCCGATTCAACTAAAGTTGGAGAAACCGTCACTTGCCAGTCATCTTTGAGCAAAGGGGGTTACTCGTAACGATGAAACCAGTCTCTCGTAAGCGTACGAGTAATGTCGGTCCAAGCCGCTTCAATCCAACAATACCGCGGAATCAAGAAAAGAGTAAGGAGGGCAGCAAAACGCACATCACCGCCCACAAAAACTTTTGTGTTCTACTCGAGAAGACATCTACGCATGAACCTAGCTCATGATGCCACTATTGGGTAACGTCGCATGGGAAACAAAAATTTTCCTACGCGCACGAAGACCTATCATGGTGATGTCCATCTACGAGAGGGGATGAGTGATCTACGTACCCTTGTAGACCGTACAGCAGAAGCGTTAGAGAACACGGTTGATGTAGTGGAACGTCCTCACGTCCCTCGATCCGCCCTGCGAACAATCCCGCGATCATGCCCACGATCTAGTACCGAACGGACGGCACCTCCGCGTTCAGCACACGTACAGCTCGACGATGATCTCGGCCTTCTTGATCCAGCAAGAGAGACGGAGAGGTAGAAGAGTTCTCCGGCAGCGTGACAGCGCTCCGGAGGTTGGTGATGATCTTGTCTCAGCAGGGCTCCGCCCGAGCTCCGCAGAAACGCGATCTAGAGGAAAAACCGTGGAGGTATGTGGTCGGGCTGCCGTGGAAAAGTCGTCTCAAATCAGCCCTAAAACCTCCGTATATATAGGTGGGAGGGAGGGGGGCCTTGCCTTGGGGTCCAAGGACCCTCAAGGAGTCGGCCGAGCCAAGGGGGAGGACTCTCCCCCCCCAAACCGAGTTGGACTAGGTTTGGTGGGAGGGAGTACCCCTCCCTTCCCACCTCCTCCTTTTTTTTCCTTTTTCCTTTGATTTATTATCCTTGGCACATAGGGCCCTTTTGGGCTGTCCCACCAGCCCACTAAGGGCTGGTGCGCCACCCTTATGGCCTATGGGCTTCCCTGGGGTGGGTTGCCCCCCCGGTGAACTCCCGGAACCCATTCGTCATTCCCGGTACATTCCCGGTAACTCCGAAAACCTTCCGGTAATCAAATGAGGTCATCCTATATATCAATCTTCATTTCCGGACCATTCCGGAAACCCTCGTGACGTTCGTGATCGCATTCGGGACTCCGAACAACATTCGGTAACCAACCATATAACTCAAATACGCATAAAACAACGTCGAACTTTAAGTGTGCAGACCCTGCGGGTTCGAGAACTATGTAGACATGACCCGAGAGACTCCTCGGTCAATATCCAATAGCGGGACCTGGATGCCCATATTGGATCCTACATATTCTACGAAGATCTTATCGTTTGAACCTCAGTGCCAAGGATTCGTATAATCCCGTATGTCATTCCCTTTGTCCTTCGGTATGTTACTTGCCCGAGATTCGATCGTCAGTATCCGCATACCTATTTCAATCTCGTTTACCGGCAAGTCTCTTTACTCGTTCCGTAATACAAGATCCCGCAACTTACACTAAGTTACATTGCTTGCAAGGCTTGTGTGTGATGTTGTATTACCGAGTGGGCCCCGAGATACCTCTCCGTCACACGGAGTGAGAAATCCCAGTCTTGATCCATATTAGTTCAACCAACACCTTCGGAGATACCTGTAGAGCATCTTTATAGTCACCCAGTTACGTTGCGACGTTTGATACACACAAAGCATTCCTCCGGTGTCAGTGAGTTATATGATCTCATGGTCATAGGAATAAATACTTGACACGCAAAAAACAGTAGCAACAAAATGACACGATCAACAGGCTACGTCTATTAGTTTGGGTCTAGTCCATCACGTGATTCTCCCAATGACGTGATCCAGTTATCAAGCAACAACACCTTGTTCATAATCAGAAGACACTGACTATCATCGATCAACTGGCTAGCCAACTAGAGGCATGCTAGGTAGGGTGTTTTGTCTATGTATCCACACATGTAAATGAGTCTTCATTCAATACAATTATAGCATGGATAATAAACTATTATCTTGATACAGGAATTATAATAATAACTATATATTTATTATTGCCTCTATGGCATAATTCTAACACTTAGTTAGCTCCAAAATGGCCTATTTAATAAAAAATGAACTATACTTAGCTAAGTTCTCTCCTAAATGACATAATAAGTCGTACGTAGCTCCAAGATGACCTATTCCCCCTAACTTAGATATTAAATGACCTATAATTAGCTTAGCTAGCTCCAAAATGACTTAATAAGCATAGTTAGCTCAAAAATGACATATTTTACCCAAGTTAGCTCTAGAACGACATATACTTAGCTTGGCTTCCACCTAAATGACATAATTAGTTTAGTTTGCTCCAAAATGGCCTATTTAATAAAAAAAATGACCTATACATAGCTAAGTTCTCTCCTAAATGACATAATAAGGCTTACGTAGCTCCAAGATGACCTATTCCCCCTAACTTAGCTATTAAATGGCCTATAATTAGCTTAGCTAGCAACAAAATGGCTTAATAAGCATAGTTAGCTCCAAAATGACATATTTACCCAAGTTAGCTCTAGAATAACCTATAGTTAGCTTGGCTTCCACCTAAATAACATAATTAGCTTAGGTAGCTCCAAAATGGCCTATCTAATAAAAAATGGCCTATACTTAGCTAAATTCTCTCCTAAATGACATAATAAGGCTTATGTAGCTCCAAGATGACCTATTCCCCCTAACTTAGCTATTAAATGGCCTATAATTAGCTTAGCTAGCTCCAAAATGGCTTAATAAGCATAGTTAGCTCCAAAATGACATATTTTACCCAATTTAGCTCTAGAATGACATATACTTAGCTTGGCTTCCACCTAAATGACATAATTAGCTTAGTTAGCTGCAAAATGGCCTATTTAATAAAAAATGACCTATAATTAGCTAAGTTCTCTCCTAAATGACATAACAAGGCTTACGTAGCTCCAAGATGACTTATTCCCCCTAACTTAGCTATTAAATGGCCTATAATTAGCTTTGCTAGCTCCAAAATGGTTAATAAGCATAGTTAGGTCCAAAATGACATATTTTACCCAAGTTAGCTCTAGAATTACATATACTTAGCTTGGCTTCCACTTAAATGGCAGAATTAGCATAGTTAGCTCCAAAATGTCCAATTTAATAAAAATGCCCTATACTTAGCTAAGTTCTCTTCTAAATGACATAATAAGGCTTACGAAGCTCCAAGATGACCTATTCCCCCTAACTTAGCTATTGAATGGCCTATAATTAGCTTACCTAGCTCCAAAATGGCCTAATAAGCATAGTTAGCTCCAAAATGACATATTTTACCCAAGTTAGCTCTAGAATGATATATACTTAGCTTGGCTTCCACCTAAATGACATAATTAGATTAGTTAGCTCCAAAATGGCCTATTTAATAAAAAATGACGTATACCTAGCTAAGTTCTCTCCTAAATGACATAATAAGGCTTACGTAGCTCCAAGATTACCTATTCCCCCTAACTTAGCTATTAAATGGCCTATAATTAGCTTAGCTAGGTCCAAAATGGCTTAATAAGCATAGTTAGCTCCAAAATGACATACTTTACACAAGTTAGCTCTAGAATGACATATATTTAGCTTAGCTTCCACCTAAATGACATAATTAGCGTAGTTAGCTCCAAAATGGCCTATTTAATAAAAAACGACCTATACTTAGCTAAGTTCTCTCCCAAATGACATAACAAGGCTTACATAGCTCCACGATAACCTATTCCCTCTAACTTAGCTATTAAATGGCCCATAGTTAGCTTAGCTAGCTCGAAAATGGCTTAATAAGCATAGTTAGCTCCAAAATGACATATTTTACCCAAGTTAGCTCTAGATTGACCTATAGTTAGCTTGGCTTCCACCTAAATGACATAATTAGCTTAGTTATCTCCAAAATGGCCTATTTAATAAAAAATAAACTATACTTAGCTAAGTTCTCTCCTAAATGACATAATAAGGCTTACATAGCTCCAAGATGACCTATTCCCCCTAACTTAGCTATTAAATGGCCTATAATTAGCTTAGCTAGCTCCAAAATGGCTTAATAAGCATAGTTAGCTCCAAAATGACATATTTTACCCAAGTTAGCTCTAGAATGACCTATAGTTAGCTTGGCTTCCACCTAAATGACATAATTAGCTTAGTTAGCTCAAAAATGGCCTATTTAATTAAAAATGACATATACTTAGGTAAGTTCTCTACTAAATGACATAACAAGGCTTACGTAGCTCCAAGATGACTTATTCCCCCTAACTTAGCTATTAAATGGCCGATAATTAGCTTAGATAGCTCCAAAATGGCTTAATAAGAATAGTCAGCTCCAAAATGATATATTTTACCCAAGTTAGCTCTAGAATGACATATACTTAGATTGGCTTCCACTTAAATGACAGAATTAGCTTAGTAAGCTCCAAAATGACCAATTTAATAAAAATGACCTATACTTAGCTAAGTTCTCTCCTAAATGACATAATAAGGCTTACGTAGCTCCAAGATAACCTATTCCACCTAACTTAGCTATTGAATGGCCTATAATTAGCTTAGCTAGCTCCAAAATGGCTCAATAACCATAGTGAGCTCCAAAATGACATATTTTACCCAAGTTACCTCTAGAATGACCTATACTTAGCTTGGCTTCCACCTAAATGACATAATTAGCTTAGTTAGATCCAAAATAGCCTATTCAACAAAAAATGACCTATACCTAGCTAAGTTCTTTCCTAAATGACATAGTAAGGCTCACGTAGCTCCAGGATTATCAATTCCCCCTAACTTGGCTATTAAATGGCATATAATTAGCTTAGCTAGCTCTAAAATGGCTTAATAAGCATAGGTAGCTCCAAAATGACAAATTATACCCAAGTTAGCTCGAAAATGACATATACTTAGTTTGGCTTCCACCTAAATGACATAATTAGCTTAGTTAGCTCCAAAATGGCCTATTTAATAAAAAATGAACTATACTTAGCTAAGTTCTCTCCTACATAACATAATAAGGCTTACGTAGCTCCAAAATGACCTATTCCCCCTATCTTAGCTGTTAAATGGCCTATAATTAGCTTAGCTAGCTCCAAAATGGTTTAATAAGCATAGTTAGCTCCAACATAACATATTTGACCCAAGCTAGCTCTAGAATGACATATACTTAGCTTGGCTTCTACTTAAATGACATAATTAGCTTAGTTAGCTCTAAAATGGCCTATTTAATAAAAAATGACCTATACTTAGCTAAGTTCTCTCCTAAATGACATAATAAACCTTACGTAGCTCCAAGAGGACCTTTTCCCCCTAACTTAGCTATTAAATGGCCTATAATTAGCTTAGCTAGCTCCAAAATGGCTTAATAAGCATAGTTAGCTCCAAAATGATATATTTTACCCAAGTTAGCTCTAGAATGACCTATAGTTAGCTTGGCTTCCACCTAAATGACATAATTAGGATAGTTAGCTCCAATATGGCCTATTTAATAAAAAATGACCTATACTTAGCTAAGTTCTCTCCTAAATGACATAATAAGGCTTACGTAGCTCCAAGATGACCTATTCCCCCTAACTTTACTATTAAATGACCTATAATTAGCTTAGCTAGCTCTAAAATGGCTTAATAAGCATAGTTAGCTCCAAAATGACATATTTTACCCAAGTTAGCTCTAGAATGACCTATAGTTAGCTTGGCTTCCACCTAAATGACATAGTTAGCTTAGTTAGCTCCAAAATGGCCTAACTAATAAAATATGACCTATACTTAGCTAAGTTCTCTTCTAAATGACATAATATGCTTACGTAGCTCCAAGATGACCTATTCCCCTAACTTAGCTATTAAATGAACTATAATTAGCTTAGCTAGCTACAAAATGGCTTAATAAGCAAAGTTAGCTCCAAAATGACCTATTTTTACCTAAGTAGCTCCAAAATGACATATACTTACCTTAGTTTTGTCCTAAATGATGTAGTAAGCTAAATTAGCTCCGAAATGACCTATACTTCTCTTCTTCATCTAGTCTTCTTCTTCTAACTTACCTATTTCCCATTTTGTAGATTACATTCACTTCACGGAAGCTTGGATTTTATTGATGGAGTGCTTCAATATGGTTTCTTGTAAAATGGCTTCACGGAAGCTTGGATTGAAATTATTTTAATATATGGATATGAAACTTTGTATGTATGGATAAAACTAGTGTAATATATGGTCTGGTACATATATGTATATATTATGGATTAAACTTCTTTTAATATGGTTATGAGTATGGGGCAGTTTGTGTGAAATATATTATGTATTATGGATTATGGATGAAACTGTCAAATATATATTATGTATTATGGATGACACTGTCAAATATATATATACCTGAGTTGCGTGAAAATTGTTGGATATTATAAAAAATAAAATAAACAAGGGCAGTTTGGAGACTTTGTCGTTCGCCCACCGACGGCAAAGGGGCTACAGCAGATGGCAAAGGGCCCAAACTGCCCTTGTTGAAGCAAACTGGGTGCCCCTTTTGCCGTCTACCCACAAGCATGGTAGGCGGCAAAGGGGCAAAGGGCAGACGGCAAAGGCTCGAGGGCACACGACAAAGGCTCCAACGAAAGGGGTTTGGTGCCACCCTTTGCCGTCTGCCCACAAGCAAGGCAGACGGCAAAAGGGGGCAGGGCACACGGCAAAGGGTCTATGGGCCTAGCATGTTGCCGTTAACACTTGACGGAGGTGCCCGCGGATCTGCCGTCCTATATTCTTTGTCGTCTGCCCCTCCCCCCCCCCCATGGCAAAGGATCTTTGTCGTCCGCAGGCCCAGTGCAGACGAGAAAGAGACCCTTCACCGGATTTTTCTTTGCCGTCCATTTTGCCATCTGAAGACGGACGATAAACTGCTTCCCCGTTCTTCTTGCCCAACGGTCCGGTACCTACCTCAACGCTGGAAACGTTGGGTAACGGGACCTCGTTGTGGTCCGTTTGCCGGGGTCGCCCACCAACGGATCCGCTCAAGCGTTTGGCCTGGGATTTACCAATGTGGGGAAAATGCAGGACGTATATGCACGCGGTGTCATCGACGTCAGCGGCTCTGCCTTAACACAGAACCGACCACAGGTGGGGCAGGAGAAGAGAGGAAAGATATTGTTGTGTGCCTTCCCGTCTTCCCCGCTTGTTCAATCACAGCCGCGCTCTTTCGGCGCGATCCTTGCGATGGGGATGGCACCGTTGTATGGTCCGCTTCTTCCTCGACGCCTGAGGTGGAGGAAATGTTGACGAAGATCGATGCAGCGCGTTGCAATCTCGGGTTTTCATGAATGAAGCCCCTTCCTGGCGCGCCAAAGATGTCGGTACAGAAGCATTCAACCAATCACCTATGGGACCTTGGCCCCATTGTGGTTTGGCGGCAGGTCGTATCACACAAAGAGTAGAGAGTACGGAGCAACACGACGA
Organism: Hordeum vulgare subsp. vulgare; assembly: GCF_904849725.1. Classification (NCBI taxonomy): domain Eukaryota; kingdom Viridiplantae; phylum Streptophyta; class Magnoliopsida; order Poales; family Poaceae; genus Hordeum; species Hordeum vulgare. The sequence goes on from NC_058523.1 coordinate 177,747,105, forward strand.
TGGGACTCGGGGTTTTACCCAGGTTTGGGCTGCTGTGAAGCGTAAAACCCTACTCCTGCTTTGGTGGATTGATTGGGGAAGACAATGCTCGCACAGAGTTCTCCCCGGCAAGGGTTTCTGCGGAGAGCTAGTGCGTGAGTACAAATGTGTCGGGTGTGAATGCTCCGGGTGTAGAACCATTTTCTAGGTTGCCTCGGGCCTCCTTTTATAGCTCAAGGGGCGTCCATAGTGGCAACTGACAAAATCAAATAGCAAACAGTGCTATCATTCCTCAATTTGGCACTTAAGCCAGAGCGCCATAAGTGCGGCCTTAGGTGGCGAGCGGGGTTGTGTTCCCTGCAGTCTCATGCTCAGGTAACAACGTCCAATAAGACCATCTACTCTTTCTTTATAAATATATGGGTCATCCCAAAAGTAATGTCGTAAATCATCGAAGAATTTTTATTCTTTTGTTGATAGGTGAATCTAGGCAGCATATATTTAGCAACAATTTGATTAGCATAATTCTCATACCAAGGAGTACTACTTGAAGTATTTATAACAGCAAGTTGCTCATCAGGAAAATTATCATCAATAGGCAGTGGATCATCAACAACATTTTCCATCCTAGACAAGTTTTCTGCTACAGGATTTTCAGTTCCCTTTCTATCAACGATATGCAATTCAAATTCTTGGAGTAGAAGCACCCATCTGATATGTCTAGGTTTAGCATCTTTATTTTACATAAGGTATTTAATAGCAACCTGATCAGTGTGAATAGTTACCTTAGAATCAACCATGTAAGCTCTAAACTTATCACATGCAAACACAACTGCTAAGAATTCTTTTTCAGTAGTAGCATAATTTCTTTGGGACTATCTAGGTTCTTACTAGCATACTGAATAACTTTAAATTTCTTGTCTACTCTTTGCCCCAGAACAGCGCCAACAACATAATCACTAGCATCACACATGATTTCAAAAGTTAAGTTCCAATTAGGTGGTTGAACAATAGGTGCAGAAATTAAGGTTTTCTTACGTATTTCAAAGGCTTCTACACAATCATCATAAAAAATAAAAGGAATATCTTTTTGAAGAAGATTACTTAATGGCCTATAAATCTTTGAGAAATCTTTAATGAAATGCCTATAGAAACTAGCATGACCGAGGAAACTTCTTATAGCTTTCATATATTTTGGACATGGCATTTTATCTATTCCATCAACTTTGGCTTTGTCCACCTCAATACCTCTTTCTAAAATGTGATGCCCAAGTACTATACCTCCATTCACTATAAAGTGTCACTTCTCCCAATTCAAGAGAAAATTAGTTTCCTCACATCTCTGCAATACTCGATCAATGTTGCTCATGCAATCATCAAAAAGAAGTCCCGTATTTGGAAAAAATCATCCTTGAAAACCTCAACAATCTTTTCACAAAATTCAGAGAATATAGCAGTCAGACATATTTGAAAAGTAGCAGGTGTATTGCATAGACCAAAAGGCATACGCCTATAAGCATGAGTTCCAAAAGGGCAAGTAAAAGTAGTTTTTTGTTGGTCCTCTTTTGACATAGGTATTTCAGAAAATCAAGAATATCCATCAAGAAACCAAAAGTTTGAGTGCTTCGATAGTCTTTCTGACATTTGATCATTAAAACGCAACGGGTAATGATCTTTTCTAGTAGCTTTATTCAATTTCCTGAAATCAATTACCATCCTATAACCAGTTACTATTCTTTGTCGCATAAGTACATTTTTCTCATTAGGAACTACAGTTATACCACCTTTCTTAGGACCATAATGAACATGACTTACCCATGTACTATCAGTGATAGGATAAATTATACGCGCCTCCAGAAGTTTTAATATCTCAGTTCTTACCACATCTTTCATTTTAGGATTGATACGACATTGATGATCAACGACAAGTTTAGCATATGGTTTCATATTAATCTTGTGCTGACAAAGAATGGGGCTTATGCCCTTAAGATCGTCAAGAGTATATCCAATAGCAACCCTGTGCTTCTTTAGAGTTTTAAGTAATCTCTTTTCTTATGCTCTCAAAGGTTAGCATTGATAATAACGGGATATATCTTCTTTTCATCAAGATAAGTATATTTCAGAGTATCTGGTAATGTCTTAAGCTCCAACACACGATCTCCCTTGGGTGGAGGAGGATCCCCTCAAATATCAACTAGTAGGTTGTGCTCAAGGATAGGTTGTTGATCAAAGAATATCTTATCAATTACATTCCTTTCATTCACATGCATATCATTTTCATGGTCTAGGAAATCTTTTTCAAGCGGATCTATAGGAGGTACAACAATACAAGCAAGACCAATTATTTCATCCTTATTGGGCAAAAAAATTTCATGTGGCTGTTTACTAAACTTAGAGAAATTAAACTCATGAGACACATCACCAAAGCTCAGTTTAACCTTCTGAGTAGCACAATTAATTTTAGCATTAACAGTATTCAAGAAAGGTCTACCAAATATAATGGGACACAAGTTACTTTATTCTGAACCAAGTACTAGGAAATCAGTGGGGTACTTGACTTTCCACCACAATTCTTCTAAAAATGATTTTAAAAAATATTATTTTCACCGAAACCAGAGACAAATGTTTTCAAAATAGTAATATAGATTTATGAGAATAGGGAAACATTTTAAAAGTGAGTTTGTGCTCTATTTTTAAGTGACCTACTTATTATTTATTATTTACTACGACGATAGATACCATGTTTGACGAAGGAGTTGGACTCGAAGACCCCAAGGACCCCGGATACTTAGATGATCAAGGCAAGCAACTCTTTAACCATGTTTGAGCAAATATTAATTGCATGCTAAGTAGAGCAATTATTCCCGTTCCATATGATCATGAGTATTCGGTAAATCATCGATATGATGTTTCCGATGGCTCCTCCGGAGCATTTGCATTTCGAGCATGATCCTACGACCTATGAGGCTCACGTGAATATCATGTTGACAAGTAGAGCTAAGCATAGTAGTAGAATGAGCATGATGATGGTAAATATCAAAGGTTTATGAAAACCCCGTCGGGTGCCACTAATGCCCGAGGGTGATGATGAGTTGGGTGGCCATTTGTGAAGAAGTGGTGCACCGGGTATTTTGGTGTGAGTGGTTTCAGAAATGGGATTAGATTTATGATGTGTCGATCATCCCAACCTTACATGTGCGACCACGTTACCCCTTTATGGGGCGGGGCTTTGTTGATTACTTTGGTTGGTGCTAGCAAAGAGCCACATTATTAGTTGTGGGAGTGATATGTGGTCACTCTCGTGACGGGGTCGTGCCAGGTAGGGCGACTATGCCGTTTTTTCGTGTTCCAGGCACACTGTTGGTCCCCGCATGGATGATACTATCCAGAGTTGGTGGTCGTAAGACGTACATCATGTGGGCTGGGTACCAATCGAGTGGATCTCTTTGTCTAGTATCGTCAGGGGAAAAACTTTGATCAGGTACTTACGTCGGGTATGTTATATACCGCGAGGCGTGGATGCCACGAAAGTTTCGCGGATCTCGTGGGTACATCATACAACCTCTACATAGTGTAATACTATTCGAGTAGCCGTGTCCACAGTCAAGGACAGTTAGGAATCCTGCTTAAACTATGTGCAGTCGTTTCCGCATAAACCAAGTGTGTGTGTGTGTTCAAGGATTTATGTGAAAGAGTTGATATGACCAAGTTTGATGACTTGGCATATCGGGTGAACCCGAAGTGTTCCGCCCCAACAAATATGTTGATATTTGTATCATGTTCCTCTAAATACCATCTAGCTTATGTTGCACATCCATCTATGATCATATTTATTTCATTTAAGTTGCTATCCACCAATTCTGCATATTACTTGTTATCATACATACTACATTATCCATAGCATGGGCTGTTTGCGAGTACATTCAAAGTACTCACGGGATTTCCACTGGTTATGTTATTGACCAGACATGGAAAGACCGGAGTTTGGAGAAGAATACGTCATGAGAGACGGACTTGCGAACTAGGACCCTTCCGAGTCAGAATGCCTGTTGCTATAGGCTGATGGCATGGGCACCCGCTTAGCCCCAAGATTTCCGCTAGTAGATGTATCGTTGTGATTGGACTTATAGGCCCTACCTATGAGAACTTGACCTTGTCGGTCATTTGTTGTAACATTTCGGTATGTTGGATGTAAGACTCTTAATATTCAGTATCTGTGTGTTCGGTAAGCATTAATCTCTCGGATCACTAAGCACATTCATTCGGCGATCTCGACTCGTAAGTCGGGGTCCCCACAGAGCTGGTATCAGAGCCATCCTGATTGTAGGAAGCCCTAGGTAGCATGGACGATAGGCGAGACAAGTAGAGCACTCAACCCTTAAACTCGAGATTTTCTACACCCACATAATTTCTAACCCTCTCCTACAACATTGTAGATGGCCACCGTACCTGACATGCTTCTCGAGACAGGCTTTCCCCTACTCTTGGGGTATAGCCTCGAGAAGTGCCAAGTACGCCGCATGCCCATTTTTCTCTACCACGAACACTGGGTCAACGCTGACAGAAAAGAATATCATGTGGACGTGATAGTGAAGGCTAACGACTCCCCAACTAGTTGATTCTTCGAAGGACCACAAATGGAGAATCTGATGTTGGCAGTGGAGACAGCCGCACGAGCTGGCCAACGATCATGCTACTTGTCACCTTCCTTTTATTAAGAACGGGATTGACAGGAGCTAGACGCTTAACCCATCCTCGGAGGATGGGACGCCACTCAGGTTTCAGACCTACTTTAGCCTCTCCGCCGAGACCTTGACTCACCTTCTGATCAAGGAGTCCTTGACACTTCGCCAAGAACTACGCCAAGTCAAGGACCTACTTTGCCTGGAAAAGATAAAGACCCGCAAGGTAAACAAGGAAGGAGCACCCGGAGGGCAGTCAGCCATTGCCTTCCGAGGAGGGATACCACCACTCCAGGCCACTCCTATCCAGAGTCGTCGTCTGACCGCGGAAGAATATACTGAGCTCCTCACCGCTTCGCCAACAATGAGACGCCGTGATGTACCTCTCCCATCTCCCACACCTCTGAAGGAGGAAGAGACCAATGAGGATGAAGACGAAGATCCTGCTGAGCGTGCATACGAGACAGCGAAGTTTGCCGCTAGAGGTACGTCTTAGGCAATTAGGAGTCTCCCCCATGCGTAGTTAAGTCCATGTATCGGTGGATGAGAACCATGAGTGTTGTGTGATCATGTATGATGCAAGCCGCATTTCTGCCTTAGGCAGCTTGTAAGCGACTACATCACTTGTTTTAATTCAATGCATTAGATTTCCCAAAAACCTTTGTTTAACTCGCACAATAGCACCATACCAAAACCCCCATATTTAGGAACTCCATCCCTTATGATTCCCCGACCGATTCAGCATATTGACCTGTCTTCTCCCCTGACACGATGGTGATTTCAACATGCACCAGCACCTTCGGCAACCCCAGCTCTGTCACCTCTCGCCAACAGCAGGGATCCAACGGGAACGCTCAAGCTGGAGATCACCACGAGTAGCACCAGGGAGATATTCCTCTACCACCGCCTCCTCCGGAGAGCCTGACCGTGGCTCAATTCCTCCAAGATCTCCGAGAGGAACGTCAAGCCAACAAATCTGCCATCTAGCAGCTAGCCCAAGTCTTGGTGAACAATCCGCCGCAAAACAGAAATGGCCACAATCGCTCTACCCTATCTGAGTTTTTGCGGACTACGCCTCCTATATTCACGGAGACAACTAAACCATTGGATGATGATGACTCGATCCGCACTATCGAAGACCTCCTCGCACTTGTCAAGTGCATCGATGATTGCGAGAGAGTCCTTTATGCTTCTCACTGTCTCGGAGGCACGACTAGAGCTTGGTGGGATGGGTTCCAGATCATGCGAGAAGGGCAAGCTATCACTTGGGCAGTACTCAAGGAAGGATTCCACGCAGCTAACATTCCCCCTGGAATGATGACCATTAAGAAGAGGGAATTCCGAGCCTTGAGGCAAGGTAGTGGAACCGTCAAGGAGTATCTGCAGAAGTTTAACCTCCCGTCGAGATATGCACCAGAAGACGTCAACACTGAATCCGCAAAGGTGGAACACTTTATGGAAGGGCTGCATCAGTTACTCCAGTATCAGCTCGTCGTCTGTGATTGCCGGACCTTCTGCGATCTGGTGAACAAGGCCTTCATTCTAGAGGATAAGCGTCATGCAATGGATGATACCCGTAAGCGCAAGCTGATGGGTAGTGGAGTACCTAGTAACCCGAAGACACACCCATGGCAAACAGCCCCAGCAAGACCCAACTATCAGCAGCAGTAGTACAAGGCACCAACGTTCCGCTAGAACTACCAACCAGAGCAGAAAGTCAGCACCAAGCCAACAATCAACCCGCCCAATAACAGTGGAGTCAAGCCCAACATCCCGGTGCAGGTGACCTGCTTTGGATGTGGTCAGACCGGACACTACTCCAGGCAGTGCCCCAACAAGAAGCCTGATGCACCGCGCCCCAATGTGCCTAATCAAGGACAAGGTCAAGGAGCGCCAGGCAGGAACCAAGATCGCCGCAATCAGCAGTACCACAGCAGGGGACGTATTAATCACATCTCCGCACAAGAAGCACATGAAGACCCAGACTGCATTCTGGGTACGTTCCTCGTCAACTCCACCCCAGCAACAATATTGTTTGATTGTGGTGCTTCGCATTCTTTTGTTACTCGGAAGTTTGCGAAAAAATGTGGTTTGAAGCCTACCCTACTTAATGGCAAATGGAAGTACATACCACGGGAGCAGTGCTAAGGACCAACCTAGGATGTAGAGGAGTGAGGATCAATATTAATGGGATAAGCTTCACAGCAGATCTCATCGTCATAAAGTCGCAAGGCTTGGAAGTGATCCTTGGAATGGATTGGTTGGCCAAGCACCAGAGCATCTTGGACTGTGCCAACGGGACTATTACCATGACAAGCGACCAAGGGGTCAAAGTCAAGTATGTCCCTGAGCCTACCTCCACTCAAGTCCCTCACGTAAATTGCCTATCGGGAGAAGAGTTGGACCAAGTGCCAATAGTCTGTGATTACCCGGACGTCTTTCCTGATGAGCTGCCAAGGATGCCTCCTGACCGAGACATCGAGTTCATCATTGAGCTCATGCCCGGATCAAGGCCTATCTATAAGAAGCTTTATAGGATGGGATCCGAACAGCTAGCAGAGTTGAAGAAGCAGTTGGATGAGCAACTCAGGAAGGGATTCATCCGTCCGAGTGCATCACCTTGGGGATCACCTGTTCTGTTGATGTCTAAGAAGGATGGGACTATCAGATCAGCGTGGATCACCGTTCTCTCAATGAAGTCATGATCAAGAACAAGTACCCACTCCCCAAGATTGAAGACCTATTTGACGAGTTAAATGGAGCCAAGGTATTTTCCAAGATCGATCTTCGATTTGGATATTATCAATTGAATATCCGACCCGAAGACATACCTAAGACTGCATTCATGACCCGGTACGGTCTATACGAGTGTACCGTCATGTCATTTGGGTTGACAAATGCCCCAGCATACTTCATGTACCTCATGAGCAAAGTCTTCATGGAATACCTAGATAAGTTTGTCGTCGTCTTCATCGATGACATATTAATCTTCTACAAGTCCAAAGAAGAGCATGAGCAACACATGAGGTTAGTTTTGGAAAAGCTTCAAGAGCACCAGCTTTATGTCAAATTTAGCAAATGCAAATTCTGGCTACATGAATTTGCATTCTTGGGTCATACCATGACGGCAAACGGATTGGCAGTCGATCCTTCCAAGATTACCATCGTAACCAACTAGGAGTCGCCAATCAATCTGAAGGAAGTCAGAAGCTTCCTCGGACTCACGGGATACTACCGCAAGTTCGTAGAAGGATTCTCCTGCATTGCTCGACCAATGACTCAACTCTTGAAGAAAGGCAAGAAGTTCGAATGGACACCGGAGTGTGAAGGAAGCTTCTAGGAGTTGAAGAAGAGATTGACTACCGCCCCGGTATTGGCTACTCCAGATATCACCAAGGAGTTTTTGATATATTGTGATGCCTCCAGACAGAAGGGTCGTGGCTTACCTATCATGGCAACTGCGCCCGCATGAGGAAAACTATGCCACACATGATCTTGAGTTGGCAGCCGTAGTGCACGCCCTGAATACATGGCGACATTACCTTCTGGGAAAGCGATGTGAAATATACACCCACCACAAGAGTCTAAAGTATATTTTTACTCAAATGGAATTGAATATGAGGCAACGAAGATGGTTGGAGATAATCAAAGAGTACAACCTCAGCATTCAATACCACCCCGGTAAGGCCAATGTGGTTGCCGATGCCTTAAGCCGGAAGGCCAGCACCTTGAATGTTATGCTCAAGGAAAGGCTATCCGCCTTATATGAAGAGATGGAAAGCTTCGAGTTGGAGCTAGTTGAACCAGGATTCCTAGCAAACCTCGGAGTCAAACCAACGCTGGAAGACGACATCAAGGAAGCCCAGAAGGGGAACAAGAGTATCAAAGGCTTCAAGAAGAAGATTCAGGAAGGCAAGGCCCCAGAATTCTTGGCGGATGAACAAGGAGTAGTGTGGTTTGGGAAACGTTTGTGCGTACCCAACAGGGCGGAACTCAAGGACTTGATCCTGCAGGAAGCTCATGACACACCCTACTCTATTCACCCCGGTTGCACTGTTGGGGATATTATCTGTTGATAACCCGCCCTAGTTGGGCCGGGTCACCAAAGCTGGCAATTCATCTAAAATATGGTTCGGGCCTTGGCCTGGTAGGACCGAAGGTTGTATGTCGGTTTACGACTTCCGAAAGGAGTCCGTAATAGAGAAGGCCTCCAAGGTTTGGAAAGGTGGCGACTTAGAGATCGTAAGAGTCACGGTTTGAATAAAGGAAAGGACCCTTGTAAACCCTAGGGACTTGACCTGTATATAAAGGCGAGTCCCAGGGAAGAAGATGGCAGGTTAGAAATCCTCGAGTGCTAGGTCAGGCGAGTTACGCCCTCCTTGTAATCGAAACTCTATCAATACAACACAAAGCAAGACGTAGGCTTTTACCTCCTCACGAGGGGTCGAACCTGGGTAAATCTCTGTCTCGCTCCCGTTCAACCCCTTTGAGTCGCCACCAAGGTGGGATGGCTCCAACACTAAGTCCTTTCACGAGGTTTTGCCGTGACAAAACCACGACAGTTGGCGCCCACCGTGGGGCCTGCGCACGGTGGTATTGAGTTCTCAGAGGGAGCCCTACCAGGGTTTGGGAGCTACGCGACGGGGCTCATGACTCGGAGCCGCCGTGGCAAGTACTACATGAACAACTCGCTATGGGGGCCCGAGGTGGATTCGATCGAATCTGGTTACAGGGTCCCCTTCGGCAAGATCAGCGTTTTCATCGACATGATTGGATCGCCCGTGCCTGAGCCGGACACCTCCTCCGACGTCGTCGAGCCGGCCAGGTACGTCCGCCCGGTCGTGACGCCAAACCTAACCCGCCCGGTATTTGTTGGATTCACGCAGGAATTTGAGGAGCCAGAACACTCAGCGACCCAGGAAACCACGCCGGTCAACACCGACGACGAATCATCTATGGGCGATTCAGACTCAATCCAATCTCTGCATGGGGGCTGCCTTGAGGGCTTATCACTGGACATGGACCCCAAAGTTCTTGACAGGACTCGCCTTCAGATTGTCGTTTACATGGCAGGGGCGACTCAACCCTCGCCAAATCCGGCAGGCGGAGTTGGAACTGGTGAGACGTCTAGAAGCCCGGCCGCGATTTTGGTGGAGCTAGCAGCGGAAAGAACAAGGCTCATGGCGACCCCCATCACACCGGAAAACCAGGAGGCGGTAAACACGGAATTAACAAAGCTAAGAGAAGGGGTGGCAAAGGCTCAGCGGGATGCCGAGGTGGAGTCCGCCAGGATTGAGACCCGGCAAGCTCAAATCACCGCCGAGATAGCTCGCCTAAATACCGACAACTGGCGGCTCGAAAGGCACCAACGCGCATCTGACGCCGTCCATCAGCGGAGGAACCAGGGTCATCTGCCCCCTGATCTCAACCCGACCCGCCTGTTCGACACTCCGCGAACTCCCGGGACGGGAGCCGCCCCGAGGGGAGGGCCGGGCCAGCCACCTAACCCGCCGCTCCAGCCAGTTGTGGATTGCGTCACCCGATTCCGGACACCTCAAGGTCACATTTCCAACCCGGTGGACAACATCCTTGCCGCAACTCGCCATTTGGAATCCCTTCCGATTCACGGCAACACTCCTGCCCAGATAGAGGCGAGGAACGCCACTGAGATGTTGAAGACGACAGTGGTTCAAAACGCCCAGTTCTCACACAGCCTAGATAGGTTGCATTCCACTCCCCAGGCAAGCCGCACGAGGAGTCGGCCAGAGGACTAGCCCGCTATAACCAGCGGACCACGGCTCATCCCCCAGGACAACTCGCCTGATCATCAAGACCCACCAGGCCGGGATCATCCGGACATCCAATTCGCCCCAGCCCCTCTTGTCGTGAGCGGCGAACGGGTGGGGGTGCCATGCTTGGCCCCCGTCCTTCGCAACGAGCGAATGCCCAAGGATTTTAAAGGGCCAAGAAAGGTGCCTAACTACACTCCGGACCTTGAGCCGGCGTCGTGGGTCGAGAGTTATGAAATCGCCATGGAAATGCTCGACGTAAACGAAGCAGTTTGCGCCAGATACTTCACAATGATGCTCTAAGGAACGACGCGTACTTGGTTAAAAAACGTAGCTCCCAACTCCATCCAGACTTGGGCTGAATTGAAAGAGCGCTTCATTAAAAACTTCTGAGGAACTTGCAAGCGTCCAATGATGATTGTCGATCTACAACACTTCGTTCAACACCCCGAGGAGTCGGCCCACCACTGGTCGCGGCGGGTCACGGAAATCTTTCACTCGTCAGACGGTATTACAGAGGCTCAGGCTGTGCTGATCCTCGAGCAGAATTGCCACTACGAACCTTTGGTGCAGAAGTTGGGGCGACTCAAACGAAAGGTCCAAGACATGGGGGAGCTAATGGATACCCTCACTAGGTACGCTGAGGCGGACGACACCAAAGATCCCGGCGAGGATGGTAAAGCTAACTCGCCAAGGAAGGGCGAGTCATCGAAAAATCATACCCGGTTCCAGGGACGTGCCCGCCAAAATCAGGGAGCGAATAGCAAGAGAAGGCAGCAGGAAGAATCTTCGGACTTAGTCGCCAACACCAACACCAGTAATGGCAACCAACGCTAGAAGAAAAGCCGGGGATATAGTGGCAAAAAGCCGCGCAACTATAATGAGTTACTCAAGGGCCACTGCCCGCACCACGCCATGGCAGACGGACCGGCGACTCATTCCTGGGAGGACTGTTACGTGATGCGGGAGTTTCGGGCGTAGGCGATCAAAAAGGGGCAAAGTGGTGACCCAGACCAACGGCAGGAACAGTTCGGCGCGCCCAATCAACGTCAGAACCCCTTCGGCGGTTTCCCGGAACCGGGGGCTCAGGGTGGCTCACAGCCGAACAACGGCCAATATCCGGTGCATCACCAGCAACGGTATAACCCGCCCGGAGCGTTTCAACAACCACCCCCACAGGAGGCTTCGCAGGGGCAGGATGATAATGGCGGCTTTCGCAACAATCCCAAGTAGTTAAGCAATGGGCAGTACCACATTTTCACCACCAATGCTTGCAGGTGCGATAAAAAGGTGAGTCATCGAGCGTACAGTGTTTCTGAGCCGGCACTCCCTAGATACCTCCACTGGTCCGAGCAGACCATATCATGGAGTAGGGAGGACCACCCGCCAAGAGTTGACAATCCTGGCGACTTAGCGTTGGTCGTGGCTCCCCAAGTTGGGGGGTATACCTTGTCGAAAGTACTGATGGATGGTGGCAGCAGCATCAATATTTTGTATTTCGACACTTTCCAAAGGATGAACCTGTTGGATAAAGATTTGATGCCTTCAACCACGGTATTCGACGGAATCGTCCCAGGCAAATCAGCGTAGCCCATAGGCCGAGTTAGGCTCACAGTTGCATTTGGAACAGCATCTAATTACAGGAGTGAGTCGCTGATGTTTGAGGTGGTCAAATTAAAAAGACCCTACCATGCTCTGTTTGGGCGGCCGGCTTACGCCTGGTTCATGGCTTGCCCATGCTATGTTTACCTTAAACTCAAGATGCCTGGTACTAAAGGACCCATCACGGTTGATGGTGATAGAAGGATTGCAAGAGAATGTGAAGAAGGGGACGCGGCTTAAGCGGAAGTCGCCTGCGCTGCGGAGGAGCTCAAATATCATCAGGCCAATGTTGATCCGGCTGATATGTCACCCTTAAAAAAGCCAATGATAGACGTTGAGCCGCCCCTCAAGTTCAAACCAACGGATGACACTAAAACGGTGGTTTTCGTCCCTGGTGACTCAACCAAGCAGTTGACTATCGGGATGGGTCTGGATCCCAAATAGGAAAGCGCGCTCATCGAATTCATCCGTGAGAATCGGGACATCTTCGCATGGAAACCTTCTGACATGCCTGGTGTGCCGAGAGAATTCGCTGAGCACCATCTTAATGTTGACCCAAAGGCAAAACCCATCCAACAATTTCTTCGTAGGTTTAACGAGGAATGACGCAAGGCAATCGGAGAGGAGGTTGCCCGTCTCTTGGCCGCCGGATTCATCGTAGAGGTTTTTCACCCCAAATGATTGGCTAACCCGGTCTTGGTGTTCAAGAAGAATGGTACCTTCTGTATATGCATTGATTACACGGACCTTAACAGGGCTTGTCCAAAGGATCCTTTCGCACTTCCCCGCATCGACCAAATTATTGACTCGGTGGCGGGATGCGAATGTTTGTGCTTCTTGGACGCTTATTCTGGATATCACCAAATCAAGATGGCGGTGGAGGATCAAGAGAAAACAACTTTTATAACCCCCTTTGGGCCTTTTTGCTATGTGTCCATGACGTTCGGACTCAAGAGTGCAGGGGCGACTTATCAGCGATGTATCCAAAATTGCCTCTGTGGCCAAATCGGACGCAATATCCATGCCTATGTCGATGACATTGTAGTTAAAACCCACCGGAGGGAAACGCTATTGGAACATCTCAAGGAAACCTTTGATAATCTGCGGGTATATCAGATGAAGCTGAATCCCACAAAGTGTGTCTTTGGTGTTCCTGCAGGGAAATTGTTGGGCTTCTTGGTGTCTGAGTGCCGAATCGAAGCTAACCCGGACAAGATCGAAGCGGTTACTTCCCTTGGGAAGCCAGCGAATGTTAATCAAGTCCAACGGATGTTGGGTCGCATTGCGGCCTCAAGTCGCTTCATAAGCCGCCTGGGAGAGAAGGCTATTCCCCTTTATCAATTGCTAAAGATATCTCACCATTTTGTTTGGACAGATGAAGCCGATGAAGCTTTTGAAATCTTAAAATGGCAACTGGTCAACCCGCCGGTCTTGGCCGCCCCGACTGAGAAAGAGCCCATGCTTCTATACATTGCGGCGAACTCCAAAGCGGTGAGTGTGGCGGTGGTCGTTGAAAGGAAGGAGGAAGGAAAGGAATACCCTGTGTAGCGCCCCGTGTATTTTATCAGCGAGGTGCTAACTCTTTCCAAGCAGCGATACCCACACTGGCAGAAATTAGTGTATGGGGTGTTTATGGCGAGCTGGAAGCTTAAACATTATTTTCAAGAGCATCCCATCACGGTGGTTAGTTCCGCTCCCCTCGGGGACATTATCCAGAACGGGAGGCGACGGGGCGGATTGCCAAGTGGGCGATTGACCTTGGGCCACACCACGTATGGTACACCCCTCGCAGGACTATCAAATCCCAGGCCCTGGTTGATTTCGTCAATGATTGGACCGAGTTACAGGTCCTAGAAGACCGGCCTGATCTCACATACTGGACTATTTATTTAGACGGATCTAGACAGTTGGAAGGCTCGGGGGCTGGCGTGGTACTGGTATCTCCTCAAGGAGACAAATTCTGTTATGTCCTCTGACTCATGTTTCCATGCACCAAGAATGCTACGAAATATGAAGCTTTACTTCAGGGCTTGCGACTCGCCAAGGAGATGAACCTTACGCGGGTCAGATGTTTTGGCGACTCTGATCTGGTGGCTCAGCAAGTTTCAGGCACTTGGGATTCTCGAGACCCCATGATGGCGGCTTACAGGAGGGCTGTGTCCAATGTGGCGAGTCATTTCCATGGCTATCAGGTTGATCACATTGACCGGCGCCTTAACGAGGCGGCTGATGCCCTTTCGCGTCACGGTTCCTAGAGAAAGCCGGTTCCCCCTAATGTTTTTCTAGATACTTTGCATAATCCTTCCGTAAGTTTGCCATCAGAGGAGGAGTTTGGGATACCAGATCCTGAGTCCCAGTTCGTGGCGCCTCTCCAAGTTACACCAGATTGGGTTCTTCCCTATCTGGCCTATCTCGCCCGAGGCGAGTTACCTACAGATGAAGTGTTGGCCCGCCAAATTGTTCGGCGAAGCAAATCCATGGTGATCATCAACGGTGAATTATATAAGCGAAGTACCTCCGGGGTTTTTCAAAGATGTGTTTCCTCCGAAGAAGGGTGCATAATTCTAAGTGACATTCATTCCGGAGATTGTGGGCATCACGGCGGGTCACGTTCCTTGGTTTCAAAGGCGTTCCGTCATGGTTTCTTTTGGTTGACGGCTCATGCAGATGCAGAGGAGATAGTAAGTCGATTCGATGGATGCCAGCGTTATGGGCGACAAGCTCATGTGTCGGCTCAAGCACTAAGGATGATTCCCATAACTTGGCCTTTCGTGGTCTGGGGCTTAGACATGGTTGGCCCCTTTAAGATGTCATCCAATAAGAAAACCCATTTGCCGTGGCGGTTGATAAATTCACCAAGTGGGTTGAGGTAGAGCCTGTTGGAGCTTGCGATGCGGAGACGGCGGTTAAATTCTTGAAAAAATAGATCTTCCGGTTTGGATATCCGCACAGTATCATTACTGACAATGGCACTAATCTGTCTCAAGGGGCGATGCAGGAGTTTTGCCGTCGAGAGCACATCCGGCTTGATGTTTCTGCGGTTGCTCACCCACAATCCACTGGACAGGCGGAGCGGGTGAATCAGGAAGTTTTACGGGGAATCAAGCCCCGACTCATGGTTCCCTTGGAAAGAACCCCGGGGTGTTGGGTTGAGGAGTTTCCTTCGGTGATATGGAGCATCCGGACCACCCCGACCTGGTCCACGGGTTTTACCCCTTTCTCTCTGGTCTATGGAGCAGAAGTTGTTCTTCCCACTGACATAAGGCATGACTCGCCTAGAGTCGCCGCTTATGTGGAACAGGACAACGAACTGGCGCATCAAGACTCTTTGGACGCCTTAGAGGAGGCGCGCGATTTGGCTGCAGCCCGATCGGCCATCTATCAGCAGGACTTACGGCGTTATCACAACCGCCGGGTCAAGAGCTGAACCTTTCAGGAAGGCGACTTAGTGCTCCGGCTGATACAAGATCGCACTGGCATGCATAAGTTATCACCACCATGGGAAGGACCGTTCGTCGTTAGCAAAAATCTTCGCAACGGGTCTTACTATCTGGTGGATCTCCGGCCTAACCGGCCAACCACGGAGGCTGAGTCGACTCGCCCCTGGAATATTGCCCACTTGCGGCCTTATTACACTTGAGCTATTAAGCTCTACGTTTTGTAAGTTTTTCATTTCTTATAAAGCAATAAAATTAAACGCCTCCCGACTTGGGGGCTTTCCTGCTAATTCATCTTATTGAAAGGTATGGATCTTTATTCTTTTATTAACAAGTTGCCCAAACATGGACGCTATCCATACCAAAGAGCTTAAGTCGCCACGATGCGCTTATTACAAAACTAGGTATTGATGAGCCAAAAAGGATCAAAGTCGCCACAAGCGCGCGGTTCAAACATAGGCGCCTTATATGATTCTGTGGATTAGACCGACTTACTTGAGGACAGTGTATTCCCAAGTCGTTTTGTGGTAATAGCGTATACGCTTCTACAATCCTATGACGGTCTTTCCCTTAATCATAGGTCACTTGGGGGCTTCCTCTCACTAAGATCAGCCTTACTACCCATTTGGCCTGCGAAAAATTACCGCATTACAAATGGTTATACTAGACTGTGTGTTGGCCGAATCGCCATATGGACCCACGAACTCTTGGCGAGTTATTCCGCTCATGGACCCTGAACTTGCTTTGGTTAAAACATGTCTGGTACCGGCAAGCGCCTCACATGGAAAATAGAGAAACCATTGGTTCATTGAACCCGCTTCACTGAAGCTTGACTTGTGCCTGATCAGCCGGTCTAAATACTTGAGCTTTTGATACAAAAGTCTCCCTTGGGTGGCGCTTGAGCTTGTTTTACTCGCCCTATCCTGTCGCGATCTTATGAGCCGACGAAATTGCTATTTTTTTACCTCCCTGGCACTGCCACAAGGTTTTTCAGACTTTTTTCTGACTCGCCTCAAAATATATTGGGGCGATTGCTATTTGTTATCACCTATTACTCACTGAGACGGTTTGATATATGTTTTCAAGCTTGGAACAGGTTGATGATCAAAATCACTTTAGCCATTGCGGATCAAGCATCATAAAAACGCCTCAATGGCGGGTCAAGTATTATGATAAATGCCTCAAACGGCGGATCAAGCACTTCAAAACGCCTTAAGGGCGACATAAGGGGTTTTTAAGATATCACATAAGCAGTTTTGATTCCTAAAGAGACTTATTACATGGCTCTCGTGGCCAAATTTACGAAGTGTTATTCTGCTGATGCCCTTGGATCAGCCTGCTGCGAGCTTTGGCCGACTTCAATTTGCAAGTCGCCCAGTACCCAGTTACACTTGGATAACGCGGCGAACTCATCTTCATCGGTCAACACAGATGAGAGATCCGTGTCCAAGTCAAAAAGATTCGTGGGTCGACGTAGAGTTAAGCTGGTCGTCACAAAGGTTGGCGGGTTAACCTTTTTGTTTTTGTTGTCGTAGGCGGCTTGGTATTTTGATAAATCCAGGCTTGCAGCAAGCTGAGTCGCCGCCAAACGGGAGTCCTTGACAACACGCTGGTAGTCTTCTTCAGCGAATTCTGACCCATCGTCCTTGAGTTGAGGAAAGCCCGCCGCTACTTCTTCTGGGTTTATTTTTGGAGCATATGCTAAGCACCGACTCAATGTAGTCAGCTCTCCTTTCCGGGCGGCTGACCGAGTTAACTCGCCAATTTGGGGAGGAAGAGTGGATAAACAGCCAAGCATCTTCTTTATTGATGTTATAGGTTCCGTGGCGCCCATCACTGCTTTCACGGTCAGCACACTGCCGGTATACAGCTGCTCCGTCAGCGTGTAAATCGCCTTCAGCATCAGGATGCAATCATCCTGAAGGTTGGCGGCTCTCGGACCTGTATAAGAGGTAATGATAGTCCGCGATTTATACAAAGCTATTTGTTTACAAAGGTCAAGAGTTGGTTTTTACCGAAGACAGCTTGCGCCATGTTTGAGATGTGTCGCTTTAAGCCAGACAGCTCCTGTTGGACAGTATCCAACTTGGCTTTAGCTTTTTCTGCTTGCTTTGTTAAAGCATCTTGATCAGCTTGAGCCCTTTTTAAGTCGGCTTTTAGCTTCTCCATCTCAGATAAGAATAGTTGGTACTTCTCTTCTGATTTTTCCCGCGCATCCTGCTGATCGGTTAAACTTTTCTTCAAATCGCCAAGTGCTGATTCAGTTTGGATAAGTGATTCCTGTTGAAACATATTGTTAAGGGGCAAGTCTCAGAATTATTGCAAGCAACATCCCTCACACTTGGGGGCTAATGTATAATTTTTTGAGACAAAATTATACAGTGTCAAGACCCGGCTCATCTTTTTACTGATGACCCGGCCCTTGGGGGTTACAGGTTGAAAGTTTTTTAATTATCAAGACCCGGCTCATATTTTTACAGATGACCCGGCCCTTGGGGGTTACAGGTCAAAAGTTTTTAATTATCAAGACCCGGCTCATCTTTTTACTGATGACCCGGCCCTTGGGGGTTACAGGTCGAAAGTTTTTTAATTATCAAGACCCGACTCATCTTTTTACTGATGACCCGGCCCTTGGGGGTTACAGGTCGAAAGTTTTTCAATTATCAAGATCCGGCTCATCTTTTTACTGATGACCCGGCCCTTGGGGGTTACAGGTCGAAAGTTTTTTAATTATCAAGACCCGACTCATCTTTTTACTGATGACCCGGCCCTTGGGGGTTACAGGTCGAAAGTTTTTCAATTATCAAGATCCGGCTCATCTTTTTACTGATGACCCGGCCTTGGGGTTTACAGGTCAAAAGTTTTTCAATTATCAAGACCCGGCTCATCTTTTTACTGATGACCCGGCCCTTGGGGGTTAATGAGGATAATACAGTGTACAACAAAACATACCTCATGTTTGTTCTTCAGCATTCGAAGCAGGCTCTTCTCCATCTCATAACTGGCCTCCAGGCGACTTGCAAAGCCAGAGAAAAGTTCTTTGAATTCGAGATTCTCATATTGGGAGAGCTTAGCCTTGGAAAGTTCATGCTCAAACATAGGTTGAGGTGATGATGATACATGCTTCGATAAAACCGCTGTGGCCGGTTTAGAGAAGCGGTACCGTTGATAACAACAGCGTCCGGGTCTTCTGCAGTTGTCAATGGACTTGGCGGGTTAGGCGCTTCCATGGTTTCCTTGGGTGAGCTGGGGAGATCCACTTGATCTTCAGGTTTTTCTTGGTCCGGGTTATCCTGAATCTGCGCCGACTTTTCGATAGGTTTCGAAGTTGTAATGGGAGTTGACCCACCAGTTTTCCTTTTCTTCGCATGTGCCCTGAAAGGAGAAGAGAGTGCATTTAAAGGAATGGATATTATCGCCATCAGACTAAAGGTAAATATTATCAAAAGGCCTACCCAGGGACACGGATCATCGGTGGGAGTGCCAACATCACAGAGTCGCCAGATGTGGGAGGAGAACCCTGCCAAAAATCATACTTCGAAGATATGAGCGAGTTACAAACGAGATCCAAAAGGACTTGAAGAAGTGTTATTAAAAGATACCTCATTTGGCCTTTTCTTATTTCTTGTTGGTAACCCGGACACCAGGTCTCCAGAATGACTTCGTGTTTTCTGATTTGAGGTGTCTTGTGCTTTCTTCAAAAGGAAATTTGGATCCAAACAAGCATTTGGGTGTGAGAAGGAAACTTTCCCAAAATTCGCCTGGCCGGCTTAGGTGGAGAAGGAGATGAGTCGAAGGAAACAGAAATTACCTCTACAGAATCCTCCTG
Organism: Hordeum vulgare subsp. vulgare; assembly: GCF_904849725.1. Taxonomy (NCBI): domain Eukaryota; kingdom Viridiplantae; phylum Streptophyta; class Magnoliopsida; order Poales; family Poaceae; genus Hordeum; species Hordeum vulgare. Next base: position 177,766,423 of record NC_058523.1, read on the forward strand.
GCTTTCATTATCTTCATTCTACACAAGAGATACAGAGGTGTACACACAAAATGGTCAGTAATGGATGGCGAGTTAAAAAGGGGTTGGATTTTTTACCTCCGAAAGTGCGTCGCCGACTTGGGATTCATCGGCTTCAGATGGCTCGGTAACAGCAGCTTTACCCTTTCCCTTGGATTTCTTCTTTGGAGGCGGCCTAGCTTGCTTCATGGCTGGCTTTTTTGGCTTCTTGGACCAAAATTTATCACCTTTCTGAAATGGCATATGTTATAAGAGGTCATAGTTCAAGTAAGACGTAAGGAATAAAGAACAAAAGGCGGGTTAAGTTATTTACCTTTGGAGCCGGGTTAATCTTGCAGAAAGGTTTAAGACCTATTTGGCCGCATTTCGCCGCGGGTTCGCCGGTCAACTTCTTGATCATGGTTATCATTTTCCGCCAGAGCCGTGTGGAAGTAGCACTGAGGATGGTTTAGGGTGCCGTCGAATTCACACATTAACCCGTCCGGCGACTCAAAGGGAGGATACGCCATTCGACCCAGCAGCGGATCAAGTCAACCCCAGTAAGGTCGTTGTTTGTCAAAGATCTTAACTCGGACAATATTGGGATGAAGTCTGATTCCTCCTCTTCGGTGAGCTTGTTTGGAAGTTTGAAATTTGTTGGCAGGCGATCCGCCCTATAACCCAGAAGCTTGTTCTCGCCTTCACGTGAAGTCTTATGGCAGTAGAACCAAGACTCGCCCCAGCCTTTCGGATGGCTTGGCATGACTAGTGACGGGAATGAGCTATCCCTGCGGCGCTGAACATTGACGCCACCCAGCTCGAGGCTAGGGCCATTGTGAAATTCTATTTGGCGATTCAAGTGGAAGAAGTACCAGAATAAGGGAACTGAGGGTTCCATCCGCAGGTAAGCCTCACAAAACACCTGGAAGTGGCATAGATTGCTTATCGAGTTGGGCCCTAGATCTTGGAGGCCGGCATTCATAAAGGTCATGGCATCTCTGAGGAATTTCAATCCGTGCGGCTTAAAACCCCGCTCAAGGTGTTCAACAAAAACAACTATCTCCCCTTCCTTGGGATTGGGGACTTCTTCTCCTAGCCCGGTGCGCCAACCAATAACCTCTTGAGGGTCCAGATTCCCCGTTCTCACATAATCGTTGAGTATAGCATCGTTAACCTTGGTTGGGAGCCAGTCACTTTTGAAAACAGCGCCCATGCTACAAAGGGATAAAATTACGGGTGAATTGGCATGCCAAGCATCTATTGGAAATCATGAAACTAAGTTTGTTTAACTCGCCAAACAATTTGCCTGATGACTGAGGGAGTTTTTTGACCCGCCAACGGAGGCCCGGTTCAGGTTGCCAGGCCGACTTATGAAACCCTTGCTACTTAAGGGAGCGATGTTTCAGAGCATTAGTGGTGTTTGTCAAAATGGAAAAGTATGAGACTACAAACAGTTTTCACTTGACGATCGATAAATTACGGATCTACCGGGCAGACGGAAATGAATGCGGAAAATGACTGGATATGACAAGTACTGTTGATTTGGTGAATCCCTACTCTAAAGTAGGCAAGTAAAGGTGGAACAACAGAGGTATGCAAGTCATTGTTGCGCTCGTTATCATCGCCGCCAACTAGTCGGGAACAAATAAAGCTATTCGGGAGGCACCAAGAACGCAGAAGTGATGAACTTCGAAAAGAAACTTGGATCTGCTCTTGAATGACAGAAAACTAACCTAGTGGATTTGGCTGGAGACGGTCGACGGCGACGAACTGCTCGGCCACGACGAGGTGCGCGGACGGCGATGAAGGTCTCGGACGGATGCGAAAACCTCGGGCAGCGACGAAGTGTTCAACGGCGACGAGGTGCTCGACGGCGGCGAGACGGTCGACGGCGACAAACTGCTCGGCCACGGCGAAGTGCACGACGGCGACGAAGTCTTCGGGCGGCACCGAAGCTTTCGGATGGCGACGAGGTCTTCGGGTGGCAGCGGAGCTTTCGGGAGGCGATGAAGGTTTTCGCTGTGGTAGTGGGGAAGAGAAGGGCGACAAGACTCGTAGGTGGAATGCGCCCAGTCCCTTCCTCCCGCCTATTTATCAGGACAGGCGCTAGGATCGAGGCGCCACGAGCTGGAACCACCAAAAGATAAAGATTCGCCATGATGGCGCCCCGAAATTTTTGGGATAACGATAACGAAGGATCCGTTAGGGATTACGTCATTATCTTTTCCGGGATTCAAGGGATAAGGAGGTACCAACAAAGAATGGTTTGGTGACTCAAGTTTTTCCGCAAACAGATGGCGGGTTAAGTTCATGGCGTATAAAAGGGGTGAAGATGAATCTCCCTTAATTGAGTAAGGATATTGGTGTGAACGAAATTCAAGTCAATATGGGGCCTAATGTTGGGGATATTATCTGTTGATAACCCGCCCAAGTTGGGCCGGGTCACCAAAGCTGGCGATTCATCTAAAATATGGTTCGGGCCTTGGCCTGGTAGGACCGAAGGTTGTATGGCGGTTTACAACTTCCGGAAGGAGTCCATAATAGAGAAGGCCTCCAAGGTTTGGAAATGTGACGACTTAGAGATCGTAAGAGGCACGGTTTGTATAAAGGAAAGGACCCTTGTAAACCCTAGGGACTCGACCTGTATATAAAGGCGAGTCCCAGGGAAGAAGAGGGAAGGTTAGAAATCATCGAGTGCTAGGTCAGGCGAGTTACGCCCTCCTTGTAATCGAAACTCTATCAATACAACACAAAGCAGGATGTAGGCTTTTACCTCCTCACGAGGGGCCGAACCTGGGTAAATCTGTGTCTCTCTCCCGTTCAACTCCTTTGAGTCGCCACCAAGGTGCGATGGCTCCAACACTAACTCCTTTCACGAGGACATCTGTCGTGACAAAACCATGACAGGCACCAAGATGTATCAGGACCTCCGGGAAAGATTCTGGTGGCATGGCATGAAGAGTAAAATAGCGTCCTATATCGCCAAGTGCGATGTGTGCCAGCAAGTCAAGGCTGAGCACCAACGACACGCTAGATTGCTACAATCTCTCCAAGTGCCCGAATGGAAGTGGGAATGAGTCGGCATGGACTTCGTCACCGGTCTACCCAGGTCCAGCAGAGGCCATGACTCTTTATGGGTCGTCGTCGACCATCTCACTAAGGTATTGCACTTCATTCCGGTTAGCACCACCTATGGTGGCGACAAGCTGTCTAGCCTCTACATTGAGCATATTGTGAGCCTCCATATCTGATCGAGGAACGTAGTTCACCTCAAGATTCTGGAAGAAGTTCCAAGAAGCTCTTGAAACCAAGCTCTCTTTCAGCACCGCCTTCCACCCGCAAACGGGCGGACAGACGGAGAGAGTGAATTAGATACTCGAATATATGCTCCGCGCTTGTGTCTTGGCACATGGGACCAAATGGGAAGACTGGTCCGATGGCCCCATTTTAGGTACTATACAACAACGACAGCTACCAGTACAGTCTCCAGATGGCCCCATTTGAGGTACTATACGGATGAAAGTGCCGCACCCTGCTCAACTGGTCCGAGACTGGCGAAGGATTGATTTTCGGTCCAGAAGTTCTTCGTGAGGCGGAAGACAAGGTGCAACTTGTCCGGGAAAACTTGAAGGCAGCCAAGTCGCGATAGAAGAGCTATGTGGATTCTCACCGCAGAGAAGTGGAGTACATTCCCGGAGACCAGGTGTACCTCCAGGTCATACCTCTCAAGGGAACCAAGTGTTTCCAAGTCAAGGGGAAACTTTCTCCAACGTTCATTGGACGTTTTAAGATCATGGCGAGGCGTGGAGAAGCTGCTTACTAGTTGGAGCTACCTTCGGAACTCTCGGGTGTGCACAATGTCTTCCACGTGTCACAACTCCGGAAGTGTCTGCAAGTGCCGAACCGTGCAGACCTTTATAAGGACATTGACCATCAAGCCATCGACCTCCAACCAGATCTCACTTATCATGAGAGGCCCATCCACATCCTGGATGAAGCAAACCGTTGCACCAAAAGCCGCACCATCAAGTACTTCAAGGTTTAGTGGAGCAACCACACCGAGGTCGAAGCAACATGGGAGCGTGAAGACTATCTCCGATACGAATTTCCACACCTTTTTAGAACCTAGCTTAGGAATCTTTGGGACGAGATTCTTGTAAGGGGGATAGGTCTGAGACACCCTGTTTTCACCACACTTCAACTGTAGTCTCAAAATCTGAGTTTATTTTTTTTTTCCAAAACCAATGCTGCGATTGCCATGATTTTCATTGTGTGCTTGTATGCTTGAGTGAGTGGATTCAAAAACCATATTTTTATAACATGATTATTCCCTAAGTTTCTTTTTCCTTTTTTGACTATTTTAAAACCTTTCTTTGGGTTTGCACTACAAGTCCCTGATGACAAGGGAGTGCCTTTACACAAAGATGGTAATCTGGTTTTAGAACTATTTTAACTCTCCAACATCATAAAAAAATTATTTTTCAAATTATTTTGCTATTTTATTTGCATGTCCATTTCTGAGGCCAGAAATGATATTTCTATATGAAAAATTACATTTCTACCTTAGAAAAATCTGAGAAAATTTGGAGATACTCACAGGACATATATTTTCCATGCATAAGATTTTCAACCGCTATTCATATTCAAAATATTTGAGCAAACCCTTGAAAACCAACTCTGTCTGTTTTGACCTTTTGAAATATTTCCAATAAATTCATAGAAAATTCCAGCAACCTTCCCAAGCTATATTTGGTGGCCACACCAAGTTTCACCTCATTCTGAAGTGGTTCGGTTCACTAAATAATCCTAAAACCCTCTTTGTTCAGAATCAAGTTGAAGCATCTCTAAATTGCAATGTTTATCCAAATGGGTTGAAACTTTGCAGGAGTGTTCAACACCCCAAATAAGGAGTCTCTTCCAAAAAAGGGATTTGCAGGGGGTAATCTACCCACATTCTTTTTGGAAGGGACAGATCTGCCCATATGGTGGTGATGTCAAGTTTGCATTGCCAAAAATGTACAATGAAGCTCAAATTTGGTGGAGCATCCTATTTTTGCATCAAACTCAATCCAGTTAACTTTCATCACCAGTGGTGAAGTGTAGGTACCCCAAACACCCGTCGAACACCTTCTGCCAGATTGGTAAAACAGCTCCTACCTGACTCCACACCCATACACTTTCCTTCAAACTCATATACCAAACAGCCAGCACCACTGCCCAACTGCACGTGAGTGGCCACTCCTTGAATCCAAGCAGAAAAGCCAAAAACCCCATTCTAATTTCCGGTTCAAGTATGGCATCACCTCTTTAATCACTTCCCTTGACCAACAGGGAGCCTCTCAGCTCTCAAACGGCTAAGGATCTTTAGACCCAGCCCCAGGACACGCCAGACACGGCCAAGGCGCCCTAGAGCGCGCCAGCATGCCGTGGCATGCCAAAACTGCGCTCTGGGCATGCTACAGGGCGCACCCGAGGCAAAGGTGGCCATCCCCGGCCGGTTCAAGCCTCCCCCATTGCCCATTCACGTCCTAGACAATCCCTCTGCATCAGGGCAGCCTCACAGCCCCTCCTCCCTCACGCTGTTGACCGGAGCGACGTGTGCCCGTGCGCGCCAGATTCGGCCAGAAGACCGCGGCCATGCATGCACGCTCCTCCTCGCTCTCTCTCCCGCTTAGTGAGTCACAGGGTTCCTAAACCACGTCCGCAATACCGTGGTTTCGACCCCGAGCTCTCACTGCCCTACTGCGAGCCACAGTGAAACCGCCAGCGCTTACAGCTCGGTGCACCATCGAGGGCTTATAAATAGGCCTTCCCCCTCGCTCCAGCACCCTCATCCCACTCCTCCAGAGCCTATATTGAGCCCCTAGCCACTCCATTCGAGCACAGCGAGATCCGGTGCTCAAGATCGACCGAGGCCCCGCCGCTTTGGAGCTCCGTCGATCTCGGGTTACAGACCAGCTCCGACGCTCCTTTCTTCTCCTACATGACCGTAGTGAGATTAGGAACCTTTCCCCCACTTCCCCGAGCTAATCCCTGCCCGTAGCACCCAGTTCATCAAGCTCCCGAATCGGCTCCGCCGCAGCCACCTCGTCGTCGATAAACCAGGACCTCCCTGTTGTCCATTTGACCACCAGTAGGTAGGTGACGATGTGCTGGTTCAATTCCTTCCATCGATTGTGCTCGAAGGCGTCGGTATCGCTGCCGACGTGTCTCCCCTCCCCTCTATCGAGAGGTGGAAGACGACCTCGACAGGTGTGCCCCACCTGTCGGTGTCTCTTCTCTCTCCACCTCTCTCCTCTCTGCCGCTGACCGCACGACCCCGACAGGTGTGCCCCACCTGGGCTAGCTGGCTGGCTAGCCAGCTGGGCCGGCCCAAGCCACAGGCCGAGCCAGGCCTGAGCCAAAGCCCTTTTGGTTTTTCTGTTTAATCCTGTTTTCAAAGATTTTTTTAGAATTTCTTATCCAATATAATTTAATTATTTTTCCACCATAATTCTTCTAAAAATGAGTAGAATTTAATAGATCAATTGCACAAATTTTTAAGACAAATTTTCTGTTTTATAATAATTAAAAAGGCTATTTTAAATACTTTTTCTTTTGTTAAAACGATTTTTAAAAATATTCTTTTCACCAAAACTAGGGACAAATGTTTTCAAAAGCAGCTCGGGGAGCCCCGTCTCCTTCCTCACGAGGAGCTCAGGAAGCACCATTGTACTGTAATCACCTATAGTCACACCAGTGGGACTAGGGATTTTACCTTATCAGAGGGCCTTGAACGTGGGCATATCGACATTATGTGTTATTCGCTTTGATCCGTTCCGAGATGCCACCAACGCCCGTCGACCCAAAACCACGATCTAAGCCACCCCTGGCATCTGTAGCGAAAATACCACAACACTTGGCGCCCACCATGGGGTAGGCACGGATGCCGACCGGATTAACGTTCCGGGCGGGACCCTTCAGCTATTCGGGCGAGCGCGTGGCACATGGCTTGGTCGTGCGCTATGGCGTGCTCAATTGCGTCAAGGACAACACAAACTTCCCTGTCGATGGCTCCATTGCCCCCTTCGGCTCGCACCGCGTCTGTGCCATGGTCTTCCCCGACGAGTACCCCGCCGAGGTGCTCAATTGTGATGAACTGCCGCCATCCGACAACGACGACATCTCCATCAATCTTGGCAACCTATGCAACCATGTAGAGGTAATCACCGCCTTCTCGTTGGTGGTACATCAGCGTACCAGACCCCGTTCTTGCCACAGTAGACAAATTGCACGCACCCATCCCGGTTGTGGCCGACCCTCCGACCGCAACCGCGGAGCTGGACAACCACTGTGAGCACCTGCTCAAGGAGGTGTAAGCGTTGGAGGCTACCCAGCGTGAGTTTGAGGCTACTAAGTGCAAGTTCAACGCGGCCCACGGTCTCACGCTGATTGCCCCCAGGCCTAGCCAGTTGGGGGAAGTGTGGCGCGTGGCAGCACTGTCGACCAGGAGTTGGCCGGCAACCGCCCCATCTACAACACCCCCGTCAAGAACATGAGAGCTGCGCAAGCCACCCTCAACGAGCTAGGAGGGCTCGAGGGACCGGCCGGTGAGTCACATCAGGAGTGCATCCATGTTCTTGTGGAGGCTACCAACGCACAGTAGGAGCAACCTGCCTAGTGGTTCCATGACCCAACCGGTTCTTGCTTGAGGACGACCCATGACCCCGTCGACGCTTGCCGGCCCGCGATTGGCCTACGAGACACACACCACGCATTTATGCGTGTCGATACAAACGATCGCCGCGACACCCGGTACATGGGAAGCAATGGTTGGTGTGACCGCAACCCGTCGGTTGTCAACAACCGCGCAAAAGAGCTGGCTGGCTAGGGAAACCAACAGCCGGCACGAAGCAGCCATCGCAGAGATCGTGACCGGGCGGCCGAGCAGACGCCGCCTCGTCGCCCGGTGTCCGAGGATGTCGGCCCTGGTTAGCTGGATGACCAGGATGCCTTCTTCCATATGGAGTGCCTCGTGGAATCTCAAGCCGCCAAGGAGGAGAGCACTGCCTGCCCGCCCTACTTTGGGCCACACATCTTGAAAGAACCGGTCCACAAGCGATTGACCTTTGCACGTGACACCCCTAAATACAACGACTCAACCAAGCCAGAGGATTGGTGACCGACTACACCATCGCTAGCAAAAACAAGTGCATGGCAGTACACTATGCGCGCCTGATGCTGCTCAGCTTGGCCTAGACCTGGCTTAACAGCCTGTCAGCCAAAAACATCAACGGTTGGCCAGTCTTTGAGGAGGTATTTGTGTGCAACTTCACCGGCACAATAATCGCCCTGGCCGGCCCCGCCAGCTTGCCCCATGCATACGGGGCCTCACCGAGCTCCTCCAAGACTACCTCACGTGGTGGACCGACCTCCGCAACTCCTGCAAGGTCGTCGGCGAACTGAAGGCGATCCAATACTTCATCGACGGCTGCTGAGACGACACCCTCCTCAAGCACAAGCTCATGTGTCGGGAACCGACGACCCTGGCATAGCTGATGGCCATCGTCGATGAGTACGCCATGGTGAAGTCTTCCATGAAGCTCTGGGTTCTTGTCGACGCAGCCGGCAAGCCAACCGTTGCAAAGCCAGCTGCAGCCTCGGCAGATGGCCGATCCAGCCGGATCAAGGCAAGCGCAAAAATGACCAGTCGGATATCCATCAGGGAAACCGGCAGGTCACCGTCATCGAGGACGGTAGGATGGCTGACATCCCAAGCTCCAGCCGACGGCAGCTGTGACAGCACGAGACCGACGCTCTAGAAGATTCCCCTTTTATTCCGTTCTCGTCATCTGGTTCGTTTGTCTATCACATTCATCATCGCATCATCTGCATTGCATCGGCACCGCGTTGCCGTCAGTTTTCAAAACTTGCATCCGTTAGTAATTGTCGGTTCTCTCTGTTTTCGTCATTGACCGTTTTGAGCCTGACCACACATGCACGCGCCCGCGGCATCGAAAAAATATTGTTTTCAAAAGTGTCCGGAAAATATTGTCGGATTGGGTTGAAACTTGGCGCGCGGTCTAGTTTTAGTGTAGTTAGGCCGCGTGCCAAATTTCATCGCAATCGGACTCAGTTTGGTAGTCGAACGGTTGATCGTTATGGAACTATATCCGGTCAAATCATCGGGTGTTTTGGTATTTAAATCTTGCAACGGGCCATAAACCCCTCTCTCATCACAGTCCAACCTATCTTCACACCCCCAACAACCCACCTAGCCCCATCCGCTTCTGGACCGCCCGATCAAATCCGATGGTCCGAAAACAGATGAATCCCACTAACCCTAGACCAAACCCTACCTATTTAAGCAGCCCAATCCTAGATTTTAGGAGCCATGTCCCATCCACCAATTAGCCGCCGCCACCCACACACCTGGCCTCTTCCTCCCCAGGATCTCCGAGATTCAATCGTAGTCAACTGGAGCTAGCCCCCTCCCCCCAAATCCATCCAATCCACATGCTCTATCACCATGGACGTGTCCATCCCCAACGAGTGCCGCTGCCTTGATGTGACATGCTCCTCGATCCAAGCATCAGAGATCCTCCATCTCGCCTCCAAGTGCGTGCGTGCCCCTGCAGTCTGATGCAGCAGCTTCCTGTGCCTGCTAAGGACCTCATCGGACAGCACCCTTGCGGTAGGATCTTTGCTCTCTCTCCTTCCATTCCCCTTTCTCCTATAATTCCCTCTCTCCCTGTGTTCATGTGCAGGAGCAAGGAGCTCCACCGCCCATGGCCTCGTCTCCTGTCAGGAAGCAAGCCGAACCGAGCCCTAGGCTAGGTCAATGCCTCCTCGAGCTCACCCCAGCCTTCTGCATCTTCCTGCCATGGCTGCGGCCTCTACATCTCCCGCTGTGAGCAAGCCCTTCATGACTAAACCTTGATATTTTGGCTAGATCTGTTCTGGTTTGCAAATGTTTTATAGTGTGGTTACTAGTTTTGTCAACAAAATACTAGTAATCGGAGTGGTTCTCATCACATGCCCTGTACATGAGGTCCTGGGTTCAATCCCTGGCACCTAAAACCTTTTTCTGTTTTTAGCACGCGAGCTCATACGTTTGACTTTCAATGTCATCAGCCCGATGGGATGGTCATGTTGGCCCAAACCCATCTCTTGTTAGTGTTCTGTTGTAGACCAGCTCGCTACTTAGGTGTGGCCTTATCTATGAGGTCCAGGGTTCAAGTCTGAGACTACACATTATTTTTGTAAGGGTTATTATTATTTTCCTCAACGAAATTATCAATTATTTGCGGATTAAAATGTTTTTCAAAAAAAACCCAAACTTCATGCATTTAAATTCTCACAAACCGTGCGTCGGATTAAAATATGTTAGATAGGAAAAATGTGTAGAATTTTGTGTAGTTTAGCAAAATGCCACTTTCATGTATGATAAAAGTAACTAGCCCAACTATTTGCATCATTTTGCGTAGATGCCATGCTAAAATGGTTTAATTCGTAGTTAATTAACCATAGCTCCGTTGGAGATGAGCCATATATGTAAATGGACTAGAACGACGTGTAGTTTCACGTGAACCAATTTGCTTTGCCGTTTAACAAACAAAAAGGTGATTAGGACAAATCTGGATAGAATTAGAATTTAACGCGTGGGGTCAGTTCGGAGATGCTATATGTCGTTTCCGACCTCATTTAAAATGGCTAGATAGGTAGCTTACTTGTGCTTCACCTCTTGCCATGTTTAACAACATTTAATATAGCCGTGTACCTAAATAGGAGAGAACTACATAATTAAATGTGGAGTTCCGTCAATATGCAACTCGTTGCATATTGAGCTTCACTTAATCTGTAACGTTTGACTGTGTGAATTGCCATGCCATGCCTTGCATATTTTAAACCGTTCATGCATTATATGTGTTTTCCATCATGTAGTGCATGTGTTGTGGTGAATATCAAGTGTTGATACTTGTTTCCGGTTTGCTTCGTCTCGATATAGTGTCGCAAGCGTGTCAGAATGTGAGGATCCGTTCGACTACTTCGGTTCGTATGCTTCACCGAGTCGTTCTTCTTCCAAGAAGGATCTCAGGCAAGATGATCATTTCCCTAGATACCATTATTATCCTTGCCATGCTAGTTGTTTTGGTTCTAACGTTATGTCTCGCTGCCTACCACGTGTTAAATATCAGCCTCCCAACATTGACATGAAAACCTTCAACCTGTTCACAACCTAGCAAACCACTGATTCGCTATGTTACCACTTGCTTAAACATTTGGATAGTGTTGCTAGTTACAGGTGCAGTTGCTTCCATGTGATTACATGGGTTCCTTATGATATCACAATATTATTGCTAATTAATTTAATGCACCTATATACTTGGTAAAAGGTGGAAGGCTCGGCCTTTCTAGCCTGGTGTTTTGTTCCACCTTTGCCTCCTTAGCTTCGTCTACCGGTGTTATGTTCCATAAATGAGAGCTCCTAACATGCTTGGGGTTGTTATGGGGACCCCTAGATTCTCCTTTTGGGATAAAGCTCGTCTCACAAGGCCCACATTGGTACTATATTTGACAAGATAATAATTCTGTTAATACAGAAAAACATAGGGCGTCATGAACCCGAGGAGTAATTCAACATAATACAGGGAGGGCCAGTGCTGGTCCAAAACAGAGCACTGTGCGGGGCCAACCCAGGGCAACTTGGGTGATTTCTATCAAACCACCGTACGCATCGCTTATCCGTCATGTCTTGAGAATGAGATACGCGGCTCCGGTCGGGGTCGTCAACATGCCGGGCGGCCTTGCTAGACTTGTTTTACCTTTCTCGAGCGTCTTGTGCGAGGGATTCCGAGCATGCTTTGGGTTATCTCGAGGTTGAGGTTCTCCAATAGGAACCCAAGGAGATCACGGGTCTCCCTGATTGAGGTCATTCCGTCGCAGCGTGTGGTAGTTTGTGATGTGTTAGTTGGAGCACCCCTCAGGTTTTAATCTTTCGGAAAGCCATGGCTGCGGTTGTGTGGCAACGTGGAAACTTTGCTTAACATCCGGTTTTAGATAACTTGAAGTAAGCTTAATTAAAATTTGCCAACTGAGTGCGTAACCGTGACTGTCTCTTTCGTGAGCTCATTCTCCGATCGAGGACACGGTGGGGTTATGTTTGACGTAAGTAGGTGTTCAAGATCATTCATTTGATCATCAGTAGTTCACGTCCCTTATGTATAGATCATCCCCCTCTTATTCTTGTACTCGTAAGTTAGCCACCTCAAATAAGTTCTTAGTCACTTGCTGCAACATCACCACTTAACCATACCTCACCCATTAAACTGTGCTAGTCTTGATACCTTTCGAAATGAGATTGCTGAGTCCGTGTGGTTCACAGATTACTACAACACCAGTTGCAGGTACAGGTAAAGCAATACTTTGACGCGAGCGCGTTGATTGTGCTATTTGGATTTGTTGTTCTTCTTCTCCATCGATCTAGGATGGGTTCCAGGCCAGTAGCCTCGGATAGCAAGGATGGACGTTATTATTTTATCGTTCGTTTTTGTCCGTAGTCGGACCCTGCTCCTCTTCATGATGATTGTATGTGTTGTACGACTGTGACTATGATGTAGCTTCTGGCGAGTGTAAGCCAACTCTTTATACTCATCTTTTCAGTACATGTACTTGTAACGATATCCATTCATGCGAAACGACGAGATGCATTTCTATCCCTCTCGAGGCCCTCGCGCCAAAATAAGGATAGGACCGCATCTTGGCTGCTACAACAGCGCACCACCGAGGGCAAGCGGCCCAGGTAGGCCAAGTACACCTTCGAGGCTATGCTCGATGGGCCCTTCAAGTTCCACAGCGGGGCCAAACCGGCTATGCACATGGCCTGCCAGTGCAGCTGGTTCAACAAGATCGCGCGGGGCAACACTGTGCGGCCTTCTACACCACCACCGCCCACTCCGGGAGCCGACGGCGCCCGGGATGACTATCCCTAGTTGGAGGCGACCTACGCGCACGAAGACCTATCATGGTGATGTCCATCTACGAGAGGGGATGAGTGATCTACGTACCCTTGTAGATCGTACAGCAGAAGCGTTAGTGAACGCGGTTGATGTAGTGGAACGTCCTCACGTCCCTCGATCCGCCCCGCGAACAATCCCGCGATCAGTCCCACGATCTAGTACCGAACGGACGGCACCTCCGCGTTCAGCACACGTACGGCTCGACGATGATCTCGGCCTTCTTGATCCAGCAAGAGAGACGGAGAGGTAGAAGAGTTCTCCGGCAGCGTGACGGCGCTCCGGAGGTTGGTGATGACCTTGTCTCAGCCGGGCTCCGCCCGAGCTCCGCAGAAACGCGATCTAGAGGAAAAACCGTGGAGGTATGTGGTCGGGCTGCCGTGGAAAAGTCGTCTCAAATCAGCCCTAAAACCTCCGTATATATAGGTGGGAGGGAGGGGACCTTCCCTTGGGGCTCAAGGAGCCCCAAGGGGGTCGGCCGAGTCCAAGGGGGAAGGCTCCCCCCCAAACCGAGTTGGACTTGGTTTGGTGGGTGGGAGTCCTTCCTTCCCTTCCCACCTCCCTTTTTTTCTTTTTCTTTCTCTTTGATTTTTCTTTCTATGGCGCATAGGGCCCTTTTGGGCTGTCTCACCAGCCCACTAAGGGCTGATGCTCCACCCTCATGGCCTATGGGCTTCCCCGGGGTGGGTTGCCCCCCCCCCCCCCGGTGAACTCACGGAACCCATTCGTCATTCCCGGTACATTCCCGGTAACTCCGAAAACCTTCCGGTAATCAAATGAGGTCATCCTATATATCAATCTTCGTTTCCGGACCATTCCGGAAACCCTCGTGACGTCCGTGATCTCATCCGGGACTCCGAACAACATTTGGTAACCAACCATATAACTCAAATACACATAAAACAATGCCGAACCTTAAGTGTGCAGACCCTGCGGGTTCGAGAACTATGTAGACATGACCCGAGAGACTCCTCGGTCAATATCCAATAGCGGGACCTGGATGCCCATATTGGATCCTACATATTCTACGAAGATCTTATCGTTTGAACCTCAGTGACAAGGATTCATGTAATCCCGTATGTCATTCCCTTTGTCCTTCGGTATGTTACTTTCCCGAGATTCGATCGTCAGTATCCGCATACCTATTTCAATCTCGTTTACCGGCAAGTCTCTTTACTCATTCCGTAATACAAGATCCCGCAACTTACACTAAGTCAAATTGCTTGCAAGGCTTGTGTGTGATATTGTATTACCGAGTGGGCCCCGAGATACCTCTCCGCCACACGGAGTGACAAATCCCAGTCTTGATCCATACTAACTCAACTAACACCTTCGGAGATACCTGTAGAGCATCTTTATAGTCACCCAGTTACGTTGCGACGTTTGATACACACAAAGTATTCCTCCGGTGTCAGTGAGTTATATGATCTCATGGTCATAGGAATAAATACTTGACACGCAGTAAACAGTAGCAACAAAATGACACGATCAACATGCTACGTCCATTAGTTTGGGTCTAGTCCATCACGTGATTCTACTAATGACGTGATCCAGTTATCAAGCAACAACACCTTGTTCATAATCAGAAGACACTGACTATCTTTGATCAACTGGCTAGCCAACTAGAGGCTTGCTAGGGACGGTGTTTTGTCTATGTATCCACACATGTAAATGAGTCTTCATTCAATACAATTATAGCATGGATAATAAACGATTATCTTGATACAGGAATTATAATAATAACTATATTTATTATTGCCTCTAGGGCATAATTCCAACATCGTCTTCACCATTGAAGACAACGACAAGAAAAACCATCGTCCTGCCCGTCCCCCAGTACATTCACTAGTCGGACAAACCCATCACTTGGGGACGTGATGATCACGTGGCCATGATGCCCACGCCGTCGGTTATGTGTTGGTCCTTGATCCCACCTTCGTCTCTCGGCGGAGCACCTACTGCTTCCTGTTGGTGCTTGTTGATGGCGGTAGCAGCATCAACATCTTCTACCGCGACACCATGGACAAGCTCGGCATCCTGGACTCTGAGCTCTAGCCAATCCGTACGATGTTCCATGGCATCGTTCCCGGCTAGTATTGCTCCCCGGTCGGCAAGGTCCGGTTGGACATGTTGTTCAGCTCGCCAAAGAATTTCCGTAGCAAGCTTGTTTGGTTCGAGGTCGTCAACCTGTCCAGCTCCTACCATGCCATCTTGGGCCGTACCTCCCTGGCCAAGTTCATGGCGGTCCCCCACTATGCTTCTGTGAAGATGAAGTTGCCAGCCCCGCATGACATCATCACCATCACCGGCGACTACAAGAAGTCAACCGAGTGTGCTATGGCCGGCTCTAAGCTATTCGAATCCCTCATCGCCGCCAAGGAGCGGCGACACATCGACCGGCTCATGGTGCTCGCCCGCGAGCGGGTGGCCGTCTCCGAGCCCAAGATGATGAGGCCGGCTATGGAAGCCGAGTTCCAGCCGGCTGCCAGCAAGGACACCAAGATGGTCCCCTGGATCCGGCTGACCCCACCGGTAAGTATGTCGTGGTGGGGTCTAGCCTGAGTGCCAAATAGGAAAGCTCGTCGACTTCCTCCATGAGAATCGGGATATCTTTGCGTGGACACCAAACACATGCCAGGAGTCCCGAGGAAGCCGGTCAAGCAATCGCTGCATCGCTTCTCCAAGGAGAAGCGGAAGACAATCGGTGAAGAAATCGCCCGGCTGCTTGCAGCCGGCTTCATCATCGAAGTCTTCCACGAGGACTGGTTGTGTCACACCCTGTTTTTACCTTACTTCAACTATAGCCTTTTCAAAAATCTAAGTTTATTGAAACGTTTTAAGCAAGTGCTATGAGTTCCATGATTGCCATTGTTTGTATGTATGCTTGAATGAGTGGATCCAAAAAACAGTAATTTTATAACATGTTATTCCCATAAAAACCTTTTTCTCATTTTTTACTATTTCAAAACCTTGCCTTGGTTTGCACTACAAGTCTCTGATTTCAAGTGAGTGCCTTCACCCAAAGATTGTATTCTGATTTTGGCACTATTATAACTCTCCAAAATCATCAAATAACTATTTTATTAAATGTTTTCTACTTTATTTGCATGTCCTTTTCTGAGGCCAGAAATGATGTTTCTGTATGGAAAATTATTTTTCTGCCTTAGAAAAATCTGAGAAATTTGGAGATACTGAGAGGACATATATTTACCATACATAATATTTTCAACCCCTATTTATGTTCAAAATATTTGAGCAAATCCTTGAAAACCTATTCTGTCTGTTTTGACCTTTTGAAATAGTTCCAAAGGAAATATTATGAATAAATTCCCAGAAAATTTGAGCATGCTTCCCAAGCTATATTTGGTAGCCATGCCAAATTTCACCTCATTCCAAGGTGGTTTGGTTCACAAAATAATCCTAAAACCCTCTATCAAGAATCAAGTTGTAGCCACTCTACATAGCAAAGTTTGTCCAAATGGCCTGAGACTTTGCAGGAGTACTCAACACCCCAAATGACAAGGCCCTGCCAAAAATTGGATTTGTGGGTATTAATTTACCCACATTCCCTTTTGAAAGGAGAGTACTGCCCGTTTGGGGGTGATTTCGAGTTTGCACTGCCATACTTGTCCAATAGAGCTCAAATTTGGTGGAGCATCCTATTTTTACATCAAACCCAATCCTCTTAACTCTCAGCACCAGTGGTGGAGGTTAACTACCCCAAACACCCATCAAACACCTTATGCCAACTTGGTCAAACAACACTTAACCCCGTCTACACCCACACCCTTTCCACTAGACTCTTAGTGCAAGCTGCCAACACCATTCCTCAACTGTAGAGGAGTGGCCCCTCTCTAGTTCCAAGCAGAAGAGCCCAAAATCTCCATTTTAGTTTCTGGCTCAAGACTAGCATCTCCTCTTTAATCACCTCGTTTGACCATCACTGCCTCCCTTGGCTCTCAAACGGCTAAGGAGCATCCAACCCAACCCCTGGACACGCCAAACACAGCCAAAGCACCCAAAGCGCGCCAGCATACCGTGGCATGCCAAAACTACGCTCTGAGCGCACTACAGGGCACACCCGAGGCAAAGGAGGCCAGCCCCGGCCAGTTCTCACCTCCCCTCGGTGTCTCTCCGCGTCTCCGACAACCCACCTGAATCAAGGCACCCTCAGGGCCCCTTCTCCCCCTCTCTGTTGACCAGGGCGACGCGTGCCCTTGCGCGCCAGATTCGGTGACAAGAACGTGGCCACGCAACACACGCGCACCACGTCCCTTCTCTCTCTCTCGTTGAGTCTCGGGAGTCACAAACCACGTCCGCAAAACCGTGGTATCGACCCCGATATCTCTCTCCCTCTCCGGCAGCCGCGATGAAACCACCAGAGCTCTCCCGCACGATGCACTGTTGTTGGCCTATAAATGGGCATCCCCCTTGCACCAGCACCCTCACACCTCTCCTCCAGAACCTCAATCGAGGCCCCAACCACCCCTTTCGAGCACAAAGAGCTCCAGTGCTCGAGATCGACCGAGGCCCTGCCGCTTCGGAGCTCCATCGATCTCAGGCTACACGCCAGCTCTCGCGCTCCTCTCACCTCCTTCGTGACCGTAGTGAGCTCAGGGAGCTTCTCCACCTCTTCCCCGAGCTTTTCCCTGCCTGTAGCACCCAACTCAACCACCTCCCGTTGCACCTCTGTCGCGGCCACCTCGTTGTCGGTGACCCAGGGCCTCCCCATCGTTCCTTCGACTACCAGCAGGTAGGCGGTGATGCGCCAGTTCCATTCCTGCCATCGTTGGGACACGAGGGCCTCGGTATCACTTCCGGCGTGCCTCCCCTCCCTCTTTCCAGAGGAGGAAAACGACCCCGATAGGCATGCCCCACCTGTCAGTGGACCGTATCTCCCCCTCTTTCCTCTCTCTGTCGCCGACCGCAGGGGACCACACGTCAGGTTTGAACCTGGCGGCACGCGCGCCTCGGCTACTCGCTGGCTAACTGGCATGTTGGCCAGTTGGGCCGGCCCAGCCACTCGCCGAGCTAGGCCAAGGCTAAGCCCCCTTTTCTTTTTTTCTTTTTAATCTGTTTTTAAAAGATTTTGCAGTGTCTATTATTTAATCAAATTTAATTATTTTTCCACGAGAATTCTTCTAAAAATGTGTAGAATTAAATAGAGTTGTTATACTAGGTTTTATGAAAACTTTTCTGCATAGTTATAATTAAAAGGCTTATTTTGAATATTTTAGCTCCTGTTAATTGGATTTTAAAAATAATATTTTTATCAAAACCAGAGACAAATATTTTTAGAACCATAAATTGCTAACCCTCTCCAAAAAACCTTGTAGATGGCCATCGTACGTGAGATGCTTCTCGAAATTGGTTTTCCCCTTCTTTTGGGAGACAGCCTCGAGAAGTGTCAAGTACGCCGCACGCCCATCTTCCTCTACCATGAGCACTAGGTCAACGCCGACACAAAGCAATATCACGTGGACGTGATAGTGAAGGCAAACGACTCCCCAACTAGTTTGTTCTTTGAAGGACCACAGATGGAGAATCTCATGTTGGCAGTGGAGACAGCAGCACGAGAGGCACTCGTGCATCTCCGCGATATCCTTCTCGAGATGGCCAACGAGCCGACTACTCGTCACCTGCCTTTTGTTAAGTACGGGATTGACGGGAGCTGGACACCCAAACCATCCCCGGAAGACAGGACGCTACTCAGGTTTCACACCTACTATAGCCTCTCCGCCGACACCTTCACTCACCTTCTGATCAAGGAATCTGTGTCGCTTCGCCAAGAACTACACCAAGTCAAGGACCTACTTCGCCTGGAAAATATGAAGACCCGCAAGGTCAAGAAGGAAGGAGCACCCGGAGGGCAGCCTGCTATTGCCTTTCGAGGAGGGATACCACCGCTCCAGGCCACTCCGATACAAAGTCACCGTCTGACCGTGGAAGAATACACTGAGCTCCTCACCGCTTCACCAACAAAGCGACACTGTGATGGACCTCTTCCTTCCCCCGCACCTCTGAAGGAAGAAGATACCAACGAGGATGAAGAGGAAGACCCTGTAAAGCCAGCATACGAGACCAAGCAGCCTGCCACTTAGAGGAACGTCTTAGGCAAGTTAGGAGTCTCCCATGTGAAGTCGAGTCCATGTATCAGTTCGTGAGAACCGCGAGTGTTGTGTGCTTCATGTTCATGTTTTGATGCAAGCAACATTTGTGCCTTAGGCAGCTTGTAAGCGACTGCATGACTTGTTTTTATTAAGTAATTGCATTAGTTTCCTCAAACGTTTTTGTTGTCTCACACACTTGCACAGTACCAAACCCCCTTACCTAGGAGTGTCGTCCCTTAGGATTCCCCGACCACTTCGGAATATTGACCTGTGTGCTCCCAAATAGGATGGTGATTTCTAGCCGCACCAACACCTTCGGCAACCCCAACACTGGCACTTCCAGCCAGCAGCTGATGACGAGTTGATGGATATACTTCTCGCCCCTTGTTGGTTACCCGAAGTGGAAGGTGGAGATGTAGTCAGCAGCAGATTTCCCTTACACGGAGACTGTAAGGTTTATCAAACCAGGAGGACTCCGAGGCTGAACAAGTAGGTGTCTTCCACCATCGCACTAGCTGAAGACGTGGACCTGCACACACAACAAATAACTTTTCTCCCAACGAGTATAGAGAGGTTGTCAATCTATCCGGCCTTGTAGTTTGCAAAGAATCAAAACATAAGCGGGAAAGTAATAGTGATTGCAACGGAAAAGTAAATGAAAGTGGTAAATGAAGGAGGTGTAAACAATGATGGTGATATGGACTGGAGTCACATGATCTTCACTAGTGATGTCTCTCTCCCAAAAGATGATAACCAACTATGCTTGGGTAAACAAATCACAATTGGGCAATTGACAGAATTATGATCGCACCGCAATGCTAATATGCTACTTGATAGTTAGCGGTTCAATAGTGATGATCGCACTGTTTATTCATCAGCATCTACTTACTAATCATCCACCTTAAGATATCTATCTAGGACATCTCTTCGGTATTAAGTTGTGAGCCCCACCCAAAGTGTAAAATCAAAGCAACGGACAACTGCACTAACAAACTATGCGTAAGGTAAACAATCCTTGCAACCGTGGTCACAAGCACCGTTGTTTTCTCCCTGATGGCAACAAGGACATCCCCTAGTCTTATGTTTCTGTCACTCAAGCTAGACATAAAGGGGCATGAACCTATAATCATGCATAATGCTCCCTCTTGGAGTTACAATCTACTACTTGGCCAAAGCAATAAATAGGAACGGAGAACATGCATGAATCACTAAGGAACATAATATAAAAGGATAATAAAATATATAACTCATAACAATCTGAACATAATCTCATAATCCATCGGATCCCAACAAACCGAGCATAGCAATAGCAAAAGAATTACATAGATGCCTTGATCATGTAGGGCAACTCACAAGGACTAACCATTGAAGCACAATATTGGAGAGAAGACATCACATAGCTACTGGTCATGGACTCATGGTCCAAGGAGGACTACTCAGGGCACGTACGGGAAGCGTCCATGGTGGTGAAGAAGCACCCGGAGGTCAATCCTCCCTCCAGTAGGGTGCCGGGAAGGGGTCTCCTGACGCTCCCGATCTCGGAAGCGCTGCGGCGGCACAACGATGGAGAAATTCGTGATTCCAGAAAGTCTGCGAGGGTTTTCTCTCGGGACTCTAAATATATGCCAAAGGAGGGCACGAGAGGAGGTGGGACCCACCCAGGCGACCTCCTAGCGCGACCTAGAGCCTGGTCGCGCCTGCAGGCCGCCTGGGAGGCCCCTGGCCCCCCTCTAACCCATCTTCGAAGATTCGGAAGCTTCTGTTTTGCTGATTTTTCATATATTTTTTCTAGAATTTTTCGGGCTTTGGAAAATTGGGTAAAAGCCCCTGCAAAATACACATCAGCACACAGAAACTGGCACTGGGTGCACTGAGTTAGTAGGTTAGTCCAAATATGTGTAAAATGATATAAAAGTGTAGCAAAACATATAAGAATGTCACCCAAAATGTCATGGAACAAGCATAAATTATAGATACGTTTGGGACGTATCAACATCCCCAAGCTTAATATCTGCTCATCCTCGAGTAGATAAATGATAACACAATAATATCTGTGGTGACATGCTAACACACATAAAAAAAACTTCAAGGTAAAGCAAGTAAGATATGCAACTCAAGTCAAGATAATAACAAGCAAGAGTTTGTATCTAGTATTGAGTTTAGCAAAGTAAGTACATAAAGTTGCAAGAGCTCTCGCTGTCCGTGACTCGAATGTCTCCAAATGGTGTTTGCGTGCAAGAAGTGGGAGATGGGTTGAGATCATAAAAATATTTTTTAATTGAGAACTCAATCTACTAAAACTTCACACTTAGTCTCCTTCGGAATCTTATTTTGACTCATCCCCAAACCACTAGTCAGGCACAAGTCAAAATGGTCCTCTCCCTTTCGACTTTGAGCACTCATGCAATGTATGAGCGTAAGCAAGATATGTTGGCACTTAGGATGGCAAATATAATAATGATGGGGAAGGAAGACAAAAAGGTGTGAAAGGCTCACATCAATGAGGATAATCATAGGCTAGAGAAAGCCAAATGATAGATATGATGTGAGGAGTCGGGATTGCCATGTAACGGATGCACATATGAGCTAAGGTAAGCTCTCCAATGGAACTAGAGGGGGTGCATCCAACTTGTTTGCTCATGAAGACCTAGAGATCATTTGATGAGGCTCATCATTGGAATATGCAAACCAAGTTCTATAGTGCAACGGTCCCCACATAGTTATGCATGAATAATAATCTCTATGTAGTACCAATATAGCAATGGAGTACGAGTGTGGATCTTTCAAAAGGAATAGTAGTGTTGCCCCCTTCTCTCTTTTTTCTTTTTTTCCTTTTTTTCTCTTTTTTGGCCTCTTTGGCTCTTTCTTTTTGTCTCTCATTTGTCCTCTCTAGAATCTTTTGTTTTGTCCACTTTGGGATCTTTTCCTCACTTAAGGGCAACACTCTATGTTTTACATGAATAAAAATAAAAATCATCACAATTTATAAGAAGTACTCAACATAAAGACAAGTGAGAACTATCATGATGTATGCAAATGTATGCCTCCGCCAGTGTAGCAGGATATGCAATGATACTAGCGCGTCATGTAGCGGTAATAAGGGAAAGGCCCAACTAGCATGCGGCTCTACGATCTAGCTAAAGCATGTATGACATGAATATCAAGTCATGAAATGGTGGATGTTGCATGGCAATGTATCTCGGAAAGGCTATGGAAATGCCTTAGTAGGTACGTAAGGTGGATGTTTTTAGGAAAGATGTAATGAGGCTTATGTATGACAGAGCGTCTCATGTCATGGGTTTGGATGCACCGATGGAGTTTGCACCAACTCTAAATGTGAGAAAGGACAATGCACGGTATCGAAGAGGCTAGGAAAATATGGATGGTGGAAGTGCCAACAATCGGATACTCACATTAGTCCGAAGAACTCATACACTTATTATCGGTAACTCTCTATCTAGTTAGGAAATTCACAAAGAGACAAGTACCCCGAGGAGGAGTGTTTGGGGGTTTGGTTATCCTTGCGCATCCTCGACTCATGGTAACGTGAGGGTAATCTATATATTCCCACCCCTCTAGAGGTTAGCGATCAATTTAATAGCTAGAGTTCTCAACTGATTTTTAGTTTTTGAAAAACACACGGATTTCCAAAAATACGACACTAATAGGCTCAAGCTCTTGGCACCAATAGTCCAAACATTACTCAAATCAATACCTCAAAACTATTGCAAGTTACTACTATACTTAAATAGCAACCTCAATTAGCTACTCATGCAAGACACACAACTCAGTGCAACGAGCCAACTCTCTAAACAAGATAAGCATGATAACTCAAGAGAGTTTCGAAAGCAACCTAAATAATAGCTCTTAAAAAATAAGCATGAAAACTAAGAGCTAAGCATAACAGTAGCTACGAAAAGATGAAGAACACATAAAAGGGATAAGCATGAAAACATATGTTGTGTTCTAGAGTGAAATGGAGCGTGTCTCTCTCCCAAACAAGGTAGGCTAGGTTCCGACTTGTTATGGACAGCAAGCAAAACTAAAACAAACTAAAAAGTAAAGAGCGAGACGCTTCAAGCATAGCACATATCATATGAAGTGATAAAAATATAGCATGGAGATGGACGAACTCATGATTGTTGATAGAGAAGAGGATGCACGGGGGCATCCCCAAGATTAGATGCTTGAGTCTCCTTTGAATATTTCTTGGGGTGCATGGGGCATCCCCAATCTTGAGTACTTGACACTCCTGTATCTTCTTTCATCATCTCCCATCGCATACTTGAAAAACTCCCTTCGTACGAAACTCATCATAAGCTGATTAGAATGGTTAGTTTCCTTAAAAAAATAATTCATTACCTGCTGGAAATAAATATTTTCATGAAAAGCTACTGCTTCTTATGAATGCCAAAAGGTTTTTGCAAATAAAAAAGCAAGCTTAGGATTAGTAAAACAATAAAAACGCAAAAGATGGCAGAATCTGTGAAAAGCATAACAACAGGTAGTAAATAATTTATTCGGGAAACTTAAGCAACTCAAATAAAAAAACTCAGAACATTTGCCAGAAAGGCAATTATATAGAGCATGTTGTCAAAGAAATTTAGATCAAAAAGATGATCTGGTGATTTTTGGCTAATTTGTCCGTCAAGCAGACATAATCTGTTTCTGGAGAGCATGTCACAATTTTTGAACTTTCTTGCAATCGGAGGCTAAAACTTGGCACAAAGCTTAAAAATAAAGATATAATGATGTTTGCACAGTAGTAACAAGAATCAAGACCACTAAAACAGAAAGTAAAAACAAATTGGGTTGTCTCCCAACAAGCACTTTCTTTTATGCCTTTGAGCTAGGCATAATGTAAGAAGGAGGATCAAGATTCTCCCAGGTCATCGGAATTATAAAAACCTTCAAACGGATCCCCAACTAGTTCATACTTATTTTTCCTAGGGAACGGGTACGTACCTTTCTCTTTCCCACGTAAGCGTATGTGTCTTTTACCTATATCAATGAAGCCTCTCATGGCTCGGAGGAAGTCCCTTCCAAGCACTACATTCCCTTTGTTGGGCTCCATGATGAAGAAATCAATTGTTCCATTCCTTTTAGAGAATGTAACCTGGACATCTTTTACCTTTCCCTAGATTTCATAAATATCACCATTAGCACGTTCATGATAAGATGAAAAAATTCCATGTCTAACCAGAGAGAATCATAAACAACTTTTGGCATTGTAGAAACCATGGATCCAATATCACAATAAGTAAGGAAGTCTTGGTTAGAGATGCTAATTCTAACAAAAGGTTCCTAATCCTCATCTATTTTCAAAATTTGTCCCTATCAACCATGGTTTTCTCTCTTTCTCTTAAGTCTTGAGCATCTATTTTCCCTTCAATAGTAGCAAGTCTATCTATAATAGTGTCATAACCATGATTATAAACTAGATTATTAGATAGACCATGTATAATATCAAGAGCTCTTGCCTCATCACACTCTAAAAAATATCCTTTAGCTATAATATCAAGGGAGTGTTTGCACCATATAAAGAGACCATGATAAAAAATTCAAAGCACAATTTTTATAGGTATCCAAGGCATAATTCTTTTGTGTGCTTTAGAAATTCTATCCCATGCTTCCTTCATATTTTATCCATTCCTTTGATGGAAATCTAGGACCTCAGATTCCTTCCAAGCATTAAACCTTAACATGCTTTACAACCAAAAGCAAAGTAACTATTTTTTTTGTGGTTTTTGGTATTAGACTCTAAAGAAAAAACTAGAAAGAAAACTAACAAGAATAAAAAGCAAAGGTAAAGGATAACCTGCAACTCACCTATCTTGAAGACTGAAGTCCCCGGAAACGGCGCCATAAATTTTGCTTGATGACGAGTTGATGGATATACTTCTCATCCCCCTTGGTTGGTTATCCCAAGTGGAAGGTGGAGATGTAGCCAACAACAGATTTCCCTTACACAGAGACTGTAAGGTTTATCGAACCAGAATGACTTCTAGGCTCAACAAGTAGGTGTCTTCCACCCTGGCGCTAGCCGAATACGTGGACCTGCATACACAACAAATAACTTTGATCCCAACGAGTACAGAGAGGTTGTGAATCTCTCTGGCCTTGTAGTTTGCAAAGGATCAAGACACAAGCGGGAAAGTAATAGTGATTGCAACAGAAAAGTAAATGAAAGTGGTAACTAAAAGAGGTGTAAACAATAATGGTGATATGGACTGGAGTCACATGATGTTCACTAGTGATGTCTCTCTCCCAAAAGACGATAACCAACTAAGCTTGGGTAAACAAATCACAGTTGGGCAATTGACAAAATTATGATCGCACCACAATGCTAATTATGCTACTTGATAATTAGAGGTTCAATAGTGATGTGTAGTACGCCAAGAAAAGTAGAACGTTTATTCATCATCATCTACTTACCAATCATCCACCTTGAGATATCTATCCAGAACATCTCTCCGGTATTAAGTTGCGAGCCGCACCCAAAGTGTAGACTCAAAGCAAGGGACAACTGCATTAACGAACTATGCGTAAGGTAAACGATCCTTGCAACTGTGGTCACAAGCACCGTTGTTTTCTCCCTCGTGGCAACAAGCACATCCCCTAGTGTCATGTTTCTATCATTCAAGCTAGACATCGAGGGGCATGAACCCACAATCATGCATAACGCTCCCTCTTGGAGTTACAATCTACTACTTGGCCAAAGCAATAAATAGCAACGGAGAACATGCATGAATCACTAAGGAACATAATATAAAAGGATAATCAAATATATAACTCATAACAATCTGAACATAATCTCATAATCCATCGGATCCCAACAAACCGAGCATAGCAATAGCAAGAGAAATACATAGATGCCTTGATCATGTAGGGCATCTCATAAGGACTAACAATTGAAGCACAAGATTGGAGAGAAGACATCACATAGCTATTGGTCATGGACTCATGGTCCAAGGAGGACTACTCATGGCACGTACGGGAAGCGTCCATGGTGGTGCAAAAGCTCCCGGAGGTTAATCCTTCCTCCGGTACGGTGCTGGGAAGGGGTCTCGTGACGCTCCCGATCTTGGAAGCATTGTGGCGGCGAAACGATGGAGAAATTCGTGATTCCAGAAAGTATGCGAGGGTTTCCTCTCTGGACTCTAAATATAGGCCAAAGGAGTGCACCGGAGGAGGTGAGACCCACCCAGGCGACCTCCTGGCGCGGCCTAGGGCCTGACCATGCCAACAGGCCACATGGGAGGCCCATGGCCCACCTCTGGTCCATCTTCGGTGATCCGGAATCTTCTGTTTTGCTGATTTTTATTTTATTTTTTCTTAAATTTTTTGGGCTTCAGAAAACTGGGTAAAAGCCCCTGCAAAATAGACATCAACAGACAGAAACTGGCACTGAGTGCACAGAGTTAGTAGGTTTGTCCAAATATGTGTAAAATGATATAAAAGCGTGGCAAAACCTATAGGGAAGCACTTGTTATCTATAGTCTCGTAAAAAGCCAACGACAGAACACTCCATGTCTATCTATTCCGATTCAATCCCACGATGGAGAAATTAAACACTAACCCTTGTTCCTATAATTCCCCTCAGCCGTTGCTAACCACCCGTACATCACGCACAAATGATTGCATATTCTTTCTCGTCTGCTTCGTCCGATCTCCCCTTCCCCCTCCTCATCCCTCCCTTCTGACCACTCCTCCTCGCGCTCCAGCTAAATCCACTCCACCGATGGCCCGCATGGGCCTCGCGGACGCTACGGCGTCGGACGCCGACGCAATGTCGGCCGCCACCAAGGACGCCGCCGACGTCCGCATGATCTCCACCAAGGAGTTGTAGGCGCATGCTGCCGCGGACTACCTCTGGATCTCCATCTCCGGGGACGTCTACGATGTCACGCCGTGGCTGCGCCACCACCCGGGCGGCGAGGTCCCGCTCATCACCCTCGCCGGCCAGGACGCCTTCATGGCCTACCACCCGCCCTTCGTGCGCTCGCTCCTCCATCGCTTCTTCGTCGGCCGCCTCTCTGACTACAGCGTCCCCCCCCCGCCTCCGCCGACTTCCGTCGCCTCCTCGCGCAGCTCTCCTTCGCGGGCCTCTTCGAGCGCGCCGGCCACACCCCCAAGTTCCTGCTCGTCGCAATGTCGGTGCTCTTCTGCGTCGCCCTCTACTGCGTCCTCGCCTGCTCTAGCACCGGGGCCCACATGTTCGTCGGCGGCCTCATTGGCTTCATCTGGATCCAGTCGGGCTGGATTCGCCATGACTCTGGCCACTACCAGATCACCAGGCACCCTGTGCTCAACCGCCTCCTGCAGGTGGTCTCCGGGAACTGCCTCACCGGCTTCGGCATCGCCTGGTGGAAGTTCAACCACAACACACACCACATTGCTTGGTGGAAGTTCAACCACAACACACACCACATCGCCGAGTACTATTTTCTTGGAGGTATAAATGCTGAGAACACATTGTTTCATTGCTTCCTGTGTATAGAGTTTCGAAAAATATGCATCCGTAGTCACTGGAAAAACAATTGTTTCAATTGTTTTCTTTTTCCAAAATTTCATGCTTCCACCTGAATCTAATAATGCACCCTCTTTTTTACTTTGTAGCTTCATACCTATTTGCTTCGACCTTGGTGGCACTGTAAGTTAATTTCCATTTTTCCATTGTATATGCTTCCTATCAAAATGAGTTGTTTACACCACTTTTTTCATGCTTTCTACTTATTTATCTTCCACATCATACTATAATTGTTTCCATCTCTCAACCAAGTTCTGAGAATTTTGAATTTAGGTCATATAAACATGCATCCCCATTTTGGTCGCACTCCTCATTGGTTTTCATTTCCAATTGTTCATGCTTCCAATTTAAATGAGCCATATTGTGATAGCACATCTGTATGCTTCCTACTAGTTGAGGTTTAAAACCATACTTCATACTCTTGTTTATTTCTCATGCATGATGCCCACAGCCAATCCTATGTTTTTTGCCGGTCATGCTTCTTCACAAATGCTGCTATAATATCATTTTTGAACATTCTTACATACTTAGAGATGTTTTTATTAGCTGATTGATTGACACTTTTTAATTTCAGTTCATGGCTTTTTCATCATGAAATAGCTTGATACACCTTGATTCTACAGGAGCTGCCATACGGTGTTTCTAAAGGGCCCAAGCCATGACAGAGAGCCCTTGTTCCGAGACGTGGTTTGTGGAAGCTGATAATATTTATGGAAAGTCGCATTGTTGTATGGTTTTTGAAGCAAACAATACTAATGCAAGAAATTAAGAATTTTTCAAGTCAAACTGACCATTGTGTATAATGTGACATTTCAAATTCTGATTGATAAATGATTTGTATTAATGTAAGAAATTTAAATTATGAGCTCTTGCAGCATGATCATAATGGTAGTAACCAAAGGAGGAGGGAAGCACGTTTGTAGCATGTTTAAACATTCCAAATAAAAATAAAAGCATTGTAACAATTGTGAGTACAAGGAAGCAAATATGTAGGTCTTCGGAAACATGTTTAAGAACATATCAAGCCCGGATATGTTATCTAAAAGGCTACCACCAAATTGAAGAGCTGGTACAAATTTTTCAGGTCATTCGAATCACATAGAAGAACGAGCGATGTGTTGTGATATTGGTGAATTAATAGGAAAAACTAACTTAGTAAAAAAAGTCAGTCGTGATTCTTGGCAGTAGTTATTCAAGACTAAATCATACGGACTCAAACTTTTAGATACACATTGTGCACGGAAACAAATCTCAACTGCATGGGAAGCAAACTTCACTGAAACAAAGATGTTGTTGATATATTCTCCCGAAAATAAGAGGGAACGGATACGCAGCAGTGAAAAATAAAATGGAGCAGTTATTTCATGAGTGATTTTCGGGAGAGTACTTTCCTTTAGGAAGCAATTAATGGCTGCATTAGCGGGGAACAACCTCAGGTGCATAGTTTCTCGGAGCAATTAATGGCTGCATTAACGGGAAACAACCTCAGGTGCACAATTTCTGGAAGAAATCCAACGATCCAAACTCTCTATATCTAAGGGTAGAATACTAGTCTGATGGATGCTTAGGAATCAGTAGTCTAATTCCTAGCGGTGCCCAAACATATAACAATGTCACCCAAAAGATCATGGAACAAGCAGAAATTATAGATACGTTTGGGACGTATCAGCAGCCAGGAACCGGTGGGTCTGCCCAAGCTGGAGAACACCCCGAGTAGCAGCAAGGCGACATTCCCCCGTCACCGCCTCCTCCGGAGAGCATGACCGTGACTTAGTTCCTCTAGGCTCTCCGAGAGGAACGTCAAGCCCACAATGTCGCCATCAATAGTTGGCTGAGGTCTTAGTGAACAATCCGCCGCAAAACGGAAATGGCAACAGTCGCTCCACTCTATCTAAGTTTATGAGGACTACGCCTCCCATATTCGCGGAGACAACTGAACCGTTGGATGTTGATGACTGGATCCGCACCATAGAAGACCTCCTCACGCTGGACAACTACATCGATGACCGTGAGAAATTCCTTTATGCTTCTCACTGTCTCGGAGGCACGACCAGGGCTTGGTGGGACGGGTTCTAGATCATGCGGGAAGGACAGGCTATCTCCTGGACTGATTTCAAGGAAGGATTCCACGCTGCTCACATTCCCCCTGGAATGATGACCATTAAGAAGCGAGAATTCCGAGCTCTAAGGCAAGGCAGTGGAACCGTCAATGAGTTCCTGCAGAAGTTTAACCTTTTTTGATGGCATGCACCGAAAGACCTCGACACTGAAGCTACGAAGGTGGAATGCTTCATGGAAGTACTCGAGCAGTCACTTCAGTATCAGCTTGTTGTCTGCGAATGCCGGACCTTCTGCGGTCTGGTAAACAAGGCCCTTATGCTGGAAGATAAGCGTCATGCCATGGATGACACCCGCAAGCGTAAGATGATGGTCAACGGAGGTTCCAGTAACCAGAAGACACATCCGTGGCAATCCGCCCCGGCAAGACCCACCTATCAGCAACAAGGCGCCAACATCCCACCAGAACTACTAGCCCCAGCATTATGCCAACCTCAAGCCAGCGATCAATCCGCCCAACAGCACTGGAGTCAGGCCCAACATTCCAGGGCAGGTTACCTGGTTTGGATGTGGTCAGACTGGGCACTACTCCAGGCAGTGCCCGAACAAGAAGCCCGATGCACCGCGTCCCAATGGGCCTAATCCAGGACAAGGTCATGGAGCACCACACAGGAACCAAGCTCCCCGCAACCAGCAGTTTCACAGTAGGGGACGCGTGAATCATATCTTCGTAGAAGAAGCCCAGGAAGACCCGAACTGCATTCTAGGTACGTTCCTCATCAACTCCACCCTAGCAACAATATTGTTTGATTATGGTGCTTCACATTCTTTCGTCACCCAAAAGTTTGCGGAAAAGTGTGGTTTGAAGCCTACCCTCCTTAATGGGCAAATTGCAGTGCATACCCCGGGAGCAGTGCTAAGGACCAACCTAAGATGTAGAGGAGTCCGGATCAACATCAATGGGATAAGCTTCAATGCAGATTTCATCATCCTTAAGTCACAAGACTAGGACGTGATCCTTGGTATGGATTGGTTGGCTAGGCACCAAAGCATATTGGACTGCACCAAAAGGGCTATTACCATGACAAGTGACCAAGGGGTGAAAGTCAAGTGTGTCCCTAAACCTACCTCCACTCAAGCTCCTCAGGTTAATTGCCTATCAAAAGAAGAGTTGGACCGAGTACCAATAGTTTGTGAGTACCCGGACGTCTTTCCTAATGAGCTTCCTAGGATGCCTCCTGACCGAGATATCGAGTTCATCATTGAGCTCATGGTCGGATCAAGGCCTATCTATAAGAAGCATTATAGGATGGGATCCAAAGAGCTAGAATACTTGATTTATGTATGTTGGTGACCGAAGGTTGTTTGGACTCCCGGATGAGATCACGGACATCACGAGGATCTCCGGAATGGTCCAGAGGTAAAGATTGATATATAGGAAAGTGGTTTTGAACTCCGGAAAAATTCGGGCATTTCCGGCAGTGTACCGAGAGTGACGAATGGGTTCTGGGGGTCCACCAGGTGGACCCACCCACCCAAAGGGTCTCATGGGCTAAGGGAGGACGTGAACCAGCCCCTAGTGGGTTAGCGACGCCCCCCCCCCCCCACTGAAGCCCAATGTGGCTAGGAGGTGGGAAGGAAAGAAACCCATGTAGGGAAGGGTGGAATCAAACTAGGAGTAGGATTGGAGGTGGACTCTTCCACCTCCTCCCACTTCGACAGAACCCTTTGAGGATTTTGAGGCTGCCTCCTCCCCTCCCTCCCTCCTATATATACTAGAGGATTTGAGGGCAGCCCTAACCCTAATAAGCCACATGTTGCCCTCTCTCTCTAGGTTGTTTTCTCCTCTAGATTAGTTCAGTAGAGCTTGGCGTAGCCCTGCTGAATTTGTTTGCCACCACCACCAGGCCGTCATGCTGGATAACTAATCTACCTCTCCACCCCTCTTTTAGGATCAAGAAGGTAGTGATCTTCATCGAGATGTACGTGTGCTGAACGCAGACGTGACGTCCATTCGACACTGGATCGGGATCGATGGGGATGGGATCGTGGGACGGATCATGATGAGATCGTGGGACGGTCTGCGATTTGGGTTGTGAAGATGTTCCAATACATGAACCGCGTTATATACAATTCCGCTTATCGATCTAAAAGGGTATGTGGATCCAGTCTCTCCTCTCGTAGATGGTCATCACAATGGGTAGATCTTGTGAGCATGTTGGAAAATGTTTGTTTCCATGCGACATTCTCCAACAATGGCATCATGAGCTAGGTCTATGCGTAGATGACATCTCGAGTAGAACACAAAGGAGTTTGTGGGCGTTGATATTCAGATTGGTGCCCACCTTAGTCTTTTCTTAAATCCGCGGTATTGTTGGATGAGGTAGCCGAGACCAACATTACTCGTACACTTACGAGAGACCATTTCATGGACTAACATGCAACTTGTTGCATAAAGAAGATTGGCGAGTGTCTGTTTCTCCAACTTTAGTTGAATCGGATTTGACAGAGGTGGTCCTTGGAGAAGGTGAAGCACAAGTTCATGGCTGATGTGTACTACGCAACCTTCTCCTTGTAGACGTCGTTGGGCCTCCAAGTGCATAGGTTTGCTGGACAGTAGCAATTTTCCCTCAAGTGGGTGACCTAAGGTTTATCAATCCACGGGAGCCATAGGATGAAGATGGTCTCTCTCAAGCAACCCTGCAACCAAATAACAAAGAGTCTCTTGTGTCCCCAACACACCCAATACAATGGTTAATTGTATAGGTGCACTAGTTTGGCGAAGAGATGGTGATACAATTGCAATATGGATAGTAGATATAGGTTTTTGTAATCTGAAATTATAAAAATAGCAAGGTAATTAATCATAAAAGTGAGCATGAACGGTACTTCAATGCGTGGAAACAAGGCCTAGGGTTCATACTTTCACTAGTGAAGTTCTCTCAACAATGATAACATAATTGAATCATATAACTAGCCCTCAACATGAAACAAAGAGTCACTCCAAAGTGACTAATAGAGGAGAAGAAACAAAGAGATTATTGTCGGGTACGAAACCACCACAAAGTTATTCTTTCTGATCGATCTATTCAAGAGTCCGTAGTAAAATAACACGAAGCTATTCTTTTCGTTCAATCTATCCTAGAGTTCGTTCTAGAATAACACCTTAAGACACACATTAACGAAGACCCTAATGTCACCTTGATACTCCATTGTCACCTCAAGTATCCGTTGGCATGATTATACGGTATGCATCACACAATCTCAGAATCATCTGTTCAACCAACACATAGAACTTCAAAGAGTGCCCCAAAGTTTCTACCGGAGAGTCAAAATGTGTGTCAAACCATATATGCATAGGTTCCTGATGTCACGAAACCCACAAGTTGATCACCAAAACATACATCAAGTACTCACATGAATATCCCATTGTCACCACAGATAGACACGTGCAAGACATACATCAAGTGTTCTTAAAGACTCAATCTGATAAGATAACTTCAAAGGGGAAACTCAATTCATTACAAGAAGGGAGAGGGGGAAGAACATCATAGGATCCAACTATAGTAGCAAATCCCGTGGTAAATCGAGATCACGACATCTCAAGCACACGAGAGAGAGAGATCAAACACATAGCTACTGGTACATACCCTCAGCCCCGAGGGTGGACTACTCCCTCCTCGTCATGGAGATCGCCGGGATGATGAAGATGGCCACCGGAGACGGGTTCCCCCTTCGACAGGGTGCCGGAGGTTTTATTCTTTCCGTTCAATCTTTCCCGATTTGTCTTTGGTGGCTACAGAGTCTTGCAGCGGCGGAAATCCTGATCTAGGTTTATTTCTGGTGGTTTCTGTATTTATAGGAGCGGATGGCGTCGAGAACAAGTCAGGGGGGCCCACGAGGGAGTCACGAGCCCCCGAGGCGTGCCCAGGGGGGTGGGCGCGCCTCCCTGGCTCGTGGCTTCCTCGGGACTCCCCTCTCGTATCTTTTTCTTCTGGTATTTTTGATATTTTCCATAAAAAATCACGACGAAAGTTTTATTCCATTCGGACTTCGTTTGATATTCCTATCTGAAAAGGTCAAAAACAAGGAAAAAAGAGGAACTGGCACTGGGCTGTAGGTCAATAGGTTAGTCCCAAAAATCATATAAAATAGCATATTCATGCATATAAAACATCCAAAGTTGATAATATAATAGCATGGAATGATAAAAATTATAGATATGTTGGAGACGTATCAAGCATCCCCAAGCTTAATTCCTGCTCGTCCTCGAGTAGGTAAATGATAAAAACAGAATTTTTTATGTGGAATGCTACCTAACATATATTGTGGCATGAATATTTAGATCCATATGATTCAAGACAAAAAGTTTAATATTGTCATAAGAACAATAATACTTCAAGCATACTAACAAACCAAGCATGTCTTTTCAAAATAACATGGCCAAAGAAAGTTATCCCTACAATATCATATAGTCTGGCTATGCTCCATCTTCCCCACACAACGTATTTAAATAATGAACAACCCCGGTCTTAGTCAAGAAATTGTTTTCACACTTTTACTTTCTCAAACCTTTTCAACTCTCATGCAATACATGAGCGTGAGCCATGGACATAGCACTATAGGTGGAATAGAATATGGTGGAGGTTGTGAGGCAAAGAGGAGGAGATGGTCACATCAACTAGGCGTATCAACGGGCTATGGAGATGCCCATCAATAGATATCAATGTGAGTGGGTAGGGATTGCCATGCAACGGATGCACTAGAGCTATAAGTGTATGAAAGCTCAAAAAGAAACTAAGTGGGTGTGCATCCAACTTGCTTGCTCATGAAGACCTAGGGCAATTCGAAGAAGCCCATCATTGGAATATACAAGCCAAGTTTTATAATGAAATTCCCACTAGTCTATGAAAGTGACAATATATGAGGCTCTCTGTTATGAAGATCATGGTGCTACTTTGAAGCACAAGTGTGGTAAAGGATAGTAGCATTGTCCCTTCTCTCTTTTTCTCTCATTTTTTTTTTGTTTGGGCTCTTTGGCCTCTTTATTTTTCTTTTTTTCATTTTCATTTTTTTGTGGGCTCTTTGTCCTCTTTTATTTTATTTTTATAGTCCGGAGTCTCATCCCAACTTGTGAGGGAATCATAGCTTCCTTCCTTTCCTCACATGGGACAATGCTCTAACAATGATGATCATCACACTTTTATTGACTTACAACTCGATTCTTAGAACAAAAGATATGACTCTATGTGAATGCCTGTGGCGGTGTACCGGGATGTGCAATGACTCATGTGTGACATGTATGAAAGATATGAATGTGGCTTTGCCACAAATACGATGTTAACTACATGATCATGCAAAGCAATATGACAATGATGGTGCGCGTTATAATAAACGGAACGGTGGAAGTTGCACGGAAATATATCTAGGAATGGCTATAAAAATGCCATGATGGGTAGGTATGATGGCTGTTTTGAGGAAGGATATATGGTGGGTGTAATGCACCGGCAAAAGTTGTGGGGTACTAGAGAGGCTAGCAATGGTGGAAGGGTGAGAGTGCGTATAATCCATGGACTCAACATTAGTCATAAAAAACTCACATACTTATTGCAAAAGTTATTAGTAATCGAAACAAAGTATTAGACGCATGCTCCTAGGGGAAGGGTTGGTAGGAGTTAACCATCGCGTGATGGCGACCTCCACACAAAGGATGACACTCAATAAAAACATCATGCTCTGACTTCCTAACATAGCGGTTCACCATATGTGCATGCTATGGGAATCACAAACTCTAACAAAAGTATTTATACCAATCCATAATTACTAACTAGTATGACCCTAATATCACCATCTTTATATCTCAAAACTATATGCAAAGAATCAGACTTCTCATAGTATTCGATGCACTCTATATGAAAGTTTTTATTATATCCCTCTTGGATGCCCATCATATTAGGACTAGATTCACAACCTAGGAAAATTACCATGCTGTTTAAGACTCTCAAAATAATATAATTGAAGCATGAGAGTTCAACTATTTCTATAAAATAAAATCATCGCAATGCTCTACAAAGATATAAGTGAAGTACTAGAGCAAAAGGCAAACTACTCCAAAAGATATAAGTGAAGCTCAATGAGTAGTTGAATAATTATTTGGATATGTGAAGACTCTCCCATCTAATAATTTCAGATCTGAAGTACCTTATTCAAACAAAATAAAATGACACTTCAAGGATAGCACGAATCATGTGAAGAAGCAAAAACTTAGCTTCAACCGATACTAACCGATAATTGTTTGAAGAAGAAAGGTGGGATGCCATCCAGGGTATCCCCAAGCTTAGGTGCTTGATACTTCTTGAAATATGTATTGGGGATGACATGGGCATCCCCAAGCTTGAGCTTTTGTGTCTCCTTAATTCCTCTCATATGATGGTCTCCAAAATCTTAAGAACTTCATCCACACAAAACTCAACAAAAACTCGTGAGATAGGTTAGTATAAATCAATGCAAAACTTTATCATCCTCTACTGTAGAAAATCACTAAGATTATTATTTTACATTGCATACTTAATGACTCTTCATATTTAAAACTCCCATCATCGAATGGAATCACTAAACAAGCAAACATATGCGAACAATGCAAACATAACAACAATCTGCCTAAACAGAACAGTCTATGAAGAATGCAACAAGATTGATACTTAATTAACTCAAAAAAATATGAAAACTTCCATGCTATATATAATTTATAAGAGCATATTGTGTCCAAATTTCAAGTTATTATGACATACAGAAAATTCTAGGGAATATCTGCACTACAAGCAAACTTTCTGTTTTGGAACAACAACTCCTAAACTTGCAAATTAAGCATGGTAAAGGCTATCCTTGACATTTTTATTGAACTAAATGGTGAAAAACATTAATCTAAATAACATCAAGCAAGTACTAATAAAAGAAAATGATGCTCCAAGCAAAACACATATCATGTGGTGAATAAAAATATAGCCCCAAGTAAAGTTATCGATAGATTGAAGACGAAAGATGGGATGCCTTCCCGGGGCATCCCCAAGATTAGGTTCTTTGGTGTCCTTGAATATGGCTTTGGGGTGCCTCGGTCATCCCCAAGCTTAGGTTTTTTCCACTCCTTGTTCTATAGTCCATCGAAACTCTACCCAAAACTTGAAAACTTCACAACACAAAACTTAACGGAACTTGGTGAGATGGGTTAGTATGATAACAAGCAAATCAATCACTTGGGTACTGTCAAAACAAGACTCATAATTATTTTCACACAATGACTACTGTATCTTACTATTTCCACAATTTATATTACGCAATATAATCTCTAGAAACACCAAAACAAGCATACTATGCTTTGAAAACAAAATCTGTCAAAAATAGAACAGTTGTAATGATCTGAATGATAACCATACTTCTGCACTTCCAAAAATTCTCAAACAATTATGACAATTAAGTCAATTTGTATATAAATCAGAAACAAAAAAGAATCAACCTAAAATCACTCTCTGGATAGAAATTAGAAATGATGTCGCGAGCGCAAAGTTTCTGTCTTTTTCAGCATGATCAAACAACTATCACCCAAACTAATCATAAAGGCTTTACTTGGAACTTTATTGAAACTAAGGCAATAAAACATGACTAATACAGTAGATTAATCATGTGAACACACAAAAATAGGATACATATTGGGTTGTCTCCCAACAAGCACTTTTCTTTAATGCCTTTCGAGCTAGGCATGATGATTTCAATGATGCTCACATAAAAGATAAGGATTGAAACATAATGGAAGCATCATGGAGCATATGACTAGCACATTTAAGTCTAACCCACTTCCTATGCATAGGGATTTTTTGATCAAACAATTTATTGGAGTAAGAATCAACTAGCATAGGAAGATAAAACAAGCATGACTTCAAAAGTTTCAACACATGGAGAGGAAGCTTGATATTATTGCAATATGTAGAAGCATATGATCTCTCTCATAATAATTTTCAGTAGCATCATGAATGAATTCAACAATATAACCAGCACCTAAAGCATTCTTTTCATGATATACAAGCATAGAAATTTTACTACTCTCGACTTAAGCAAATTTATTCTCATGAATAATAGTGGGAGTACCATAAAAGACTTGAATACTACAAATAGTTTCCACATTGAAAAAGCAAGGTTTAGCAAAGGGGTACTCATAATTGTGACAATTTTTATCATCATTCTTCTTTATAACATAAGTATCATCACAATAATCATCATAGATAGGAGGTATGCAATAGTCATAGTAAATTCGACCACTCAAAGTGGGGGGACTAAAAGGATCATCTTCATTTAACGAAGCATCCCCAAGCTTGGGACAAACTTTAATTGTAGCAAATATATTCTCAAACATGTCATTCTCGTCAAACATAGCATCCCCAAGCTTGTGGTTTTGCATATCATAGACATAATCACTCTCATCATTAATAGTATGAATAGCACCAAGAGTATAGCAATTATTGTCATCCTCCACATTTATTTTTAATTCATTCTCATGAGGCATATCAATAATAGAAGCAACATTATTTGGGAGAGATACCTCTTTACCTTTACTTTTGCTTCTTTTCTTCTTCTTCAACCCATGTGAAGATTTACTTAATTCTTCCAAGCTTCTTTTTGGAGAGGTTGGTTGAATAGAAAGCTCCTCATCGTTACCTGATTGATCATAAGAAATAATAGGAGGGTAATGGGAAACCTCTTCCCCTTCGTTAGTATTATCTTTATCTTCTATTTGTTTCCTTGTCTTTAAGTAATTGGTAATGTAGGGATTCTCAATGCAATTCACCGCACAATATAAATAAATTTTTTCTAGATTAAAATCAAGCACTTTCATGATAGCCCAATCTGGAAGGCTCTTAGTTTTATGTTTCATGTCTTCATACCCCAAAAGTAGACTAAGTTCATTACGATGCTCGAGGGTAGTGAAGTTATCACAATTTTTGGACACCACTTGATCATGAAAGAATTTGCATTGGAAATTAAAATGACCTCTTTCATTGCAAAGATCACAAGTAATGCGAAGAAAATAATATTCTTCAGCACAATAAGCTAGCATTTCATGCAACCATTTAGTTTCTAAATACTTATGCCTCTTACAAAATCTATTTTCCTTTTTTGGTATATATTTGCAAACTCTAGGCACTCCACAAAAATCGACATGCTTATAGGAAACATTTTCATCATGAATGGTGCAATCATCATTGGCATCATGGATATTCAAAGTATTCATACTAACAACATTGAAATCATGTTCATCATTCACATATTTTATGCCAAGCATTCTATGTAATTCTTCTTTCAGCACTTGAGCACAATTTTCATTTCCATCATTTTCACGAAAGACATTAAAAAGATGAAGCATATGAGGCAACCTTAATTCCATTCTTTGGTACTTTTATTTTAATAACAAAACTAGTGATAAAACAAGAAACTAAAATATTCGATGCAAGATCTAAAGATATACCTTCAAGTGATAACCTCCCCGGCAACGGCGCCAGAAAAGACCTTGATGTCTACTACGCAACCTTCTCCTTGTAGACGTTGTTGGGCCTCCAGGTGCAGAAGTTTGTAGGACAGTAGCAATTTTCCCTCAAGTGGGTGACCTAAGGTTTATCAATCCGCCGGAAGCGTAGGATGGAGATGGTCTCTCTCAAGCAACCTTGCAACCAAATAACAAAGAGTCTCTTGTGTCCCCAACACAACCCAATCCAATGGTAAATTGTATAGGTGCACTAGTTCGGCGAAGAGATGGTGATACAAGTGCACTATGGATAGTAGATATAGGTTTTTGTAATCTGAAATTATAAAATCAGCAAGGTAATTAATAATAAAAGTGAGCACGAACGGTATTGCAATGCGTGGAAACAAGACCTAGGGTTCATACTTTAACTAGTGAAGTTCTCTCAACAATGATAACATAATTGGATCATATAACTAGCACTCAACATGCAACAAAGAGTCACTCCAAAGTCACTAATAGCGGAGAACAAACGAAGAGATTATTGTCAGGTACGAAACCACCACAAAGTTATTCTTTCTGATTGATCTATGCACGAGTCTGTAGTAAAATAACACGAAGCTATTCTTTCCGTTCAATCTATCCTCGAGTTCGTACTAGAATAACACCATAAGACACACATCAACCAAGACCCTAGTGTCACCTAGATACTCCATTGTCACCTCAAGTATCCGTGGGCATGATTATATGATATGCATCACACAATCTCAGAATCATCTATTCAACCAACACATAGAACTTCAAAGAGTGCCCCAAAGTTTCTACCGGAGAGTCAAAACATGTGCCAACCCATATGCATAGGTTCCCGATGTCACGAAACCCGCAAGTTGATCACCAAAACATACATCAAGTACTCACATGAATATCCCATTGTCACCACAGATAGACATGTGCAAGACATACATCAAGTGTTCTTAAAGACTCAATCCGATAAGATAACTTCAAAGGGGAAACTCAATTCATTACAAGAAGGGAGAGGGGGAAGAACATCATAGGATTAAACTATAGTAGCAAAGCCCGCGGTACATCGAGATCGTGACATCTCAAGCACACCAGAGAGAGAGATCAAACACATAGCTACTGGTACATACCCTCAGCCCCCAGGCTGGACTACTCCCTCCTCGTCATGGAGATCGCCGGGATGATGAAGATGGCCACTGGAGATGGGTTCGCCCTCCGACAGGGTGCCGGAACGGACTCCCGATTGGTGTTTGGTGGCTACAAAGGCTTGCGGCGGTGGAACTCTCGATCTAGGTTTATTTCTGGAGGTTTCTGTATTTATAGGAGCAGATGGCGTCGCGAACAAGTCGGGGGGACCCACGAGGGAGTCACGAGCCCCCCAGGCGCGCCCAGGGGGGTGGGCGCGCCTCGCTGGCTCGTCGCTTCCTCGGGACTCCCCTGTGGTATCTTTTTCTTCTGGTATTTTTTATATTTTCCATCAAAAATCACGGCGAAATATTTATTCCGTTTGGTCTCCGTTTGATATTCCTATCTGAAAAAGGTCAAAAACAAGGAAAAAACAGGAACTGGCACTGGGCTCTAGGTCAATAGGTTAGTCCCAAAAATAATATAAAATAGCATATTCATGCATATAAAACATCCAAAGTTGATAATATAATAGCATGGAACGATCAAAAGTTATAGATACATTGGAGACGTATCAATGGCCATATCATGTCACTTATGATTTGCATGTGAAGTTAATCATTTTATGCACCTTATTTTGCTTAGAACGACTGTAGCATTATAAGGTGATCCCTCCCTAAATTTTTAAGATAAAATTGTGTTCTCCCTGAGTGTGCACCGTCGTGATAGTTCGTCGTTTCGAGACACCACATGATGATCGTGTGTGATAGGCTCTATGTTCATATACTGTGGGTGCAAGACAGTTTTGCACACGTGGAACACTCGGGTTAAACTTCACAAGGCTAGCATGTACAGACATGGCCTCGGAACACAAAAGACCGAAAGGTCGAACATGAGTCATATAGTAGGTATGATCAACATAGATATGTTCACCATTGAAGCCAACTTAACTCACGTGATGATCGGACTTGACTTGGTGAATTTGGATCATGTGTCAATCGAATGACTAGAGGGATGTCAATTTGAGTGGGAGTTCTTAAGTAATATGATTAATTGAAGTTATTATCATGAACATAGTCAAAATGTCTTTGGAAATTATGTTGTAGCTTGCGTTATAGCTCCACTATTTTTGATATGTTCCTAGAGAAAACATAGTTGAAAGATGATAGTAGCAATTATGTGGACTGGGTCCATAAACTGAGGATTGTCCTCATTGCTGCACATAAGGCTTATGTTCTTAATGCACCACTTGGCGTGCTACCCAAGCGTCTTCTGTGCATGTTGCGAACATCATACATACACGATCTTGATGACTAAGTGATAGTTTAATGCATAATGCTTAACATCTTAGAATTGAGGCGCCCAAGCCATTTAAAATGTCAAGGAACATACGAGAG
Source organism: Hordeum vulgare subsp. vulgare (assembly GCF_904849725.1). Classification (NCBI taxonomy): domain Eukaryota; kingdom Viridiplantae; phylum Streptophyta; class Magnoliopsida; order Poales; family Poaceae; genus Hordeum; species Hordeum vulgare. The sequence continues at coordinate 177,808,167 of NC_058523.1, forward strand.
TATCCAAGAGATGAGATTTGGATTTCAGGCTCAAGCCCATGTTGAGAGGTATGAGACCTTCAACAAGATTCTTTGTCTACAAAGTAAGGGAGAAAAGATCAATCGTTGAGCATGTGTTCAGATTGTTAGAGTACTACAATCGCATAAATCGAGTGGGAGTTGATCTTCCAGATAAGATAGTGATTAACATAGTTCCCCAAAATCACTGCCACCAAGCTACTAGAGCTACGTCATGAACTATAGCATATCAGGGATGGACAAGATGATCCCTGAGATATTCACGATGTTTTAACACCGCCAAAGTAGAAATCAAGTAGGAGCATCAATTGTTGATGCTTAGTGAAACCACTACTTTCAAGAAGGGTAAGGGCAAGAAGGGATACCTCATGAATGGCAAACCAATTTCCGCTCTAGTGAAGAAACCCAAGGTTGAACCCAAACCCGGGACTAAGTGCTTCTATTATGAGGGAACAATCAGTAAAGCGGAACTATCCTTGATACTTGGTAGAAAAGAAGGCTAGCAAAGTATATAAAAGTATATTGGATATGCATGATATTGATGTGTACCTTACTAGTACTCCTAGTAGCACTTGGTAATTAGATACCGGTTCAGTTGCTAAGTGTTAGTAACTCAAAATTATAGCTACGGAATAAACAAATACTAGCAAGGGTGAGGTTATGATGTGTGTTGGAAGTAATTCCAAGGTTGATGTGATCAAACATGACACGCTCCCTATACATCGAGATTAGTGTTTAACCTAAATAAGTGTTATTTGGTATCTATGTTGAGCATGGACATGATTAGATTGTGTTTATTGTAATACGATTATTTACTTAAAGGGAATAATGGTTACTCTATTTACATGAATAATACCTTCAATGGTCATGCACCTAATGGTTTATTGAATCTCAATCATAGTGATACACATGTTCATAACATTGATGCCAAAAGATACAAAGTAGTAATGATAGTACCACTTACTTGTGGAACTGTGGCCAGAGTCATATTGGTATAAAACACATGATGAAGCTCCATGCTGATGGATCTTTGGACTCACTCATTTCTGAATCGTTTGAGACATGCGGACCATGCCTATTGGTGTAAACGCATGAAGAAACTTCATGCAGATGGATCGCTTAGACTCACTTGATTTTGACTCACTTGAGACATGCAAATCATGCCACAAGGGCAAGATGACTCAAGGCCTCGTTTTCAGTGAGATGGAACGAGCAAGTGACTTGTCAGAAATAATACATTTTGATGTATGCGGTCCAATGTGTGCTGAGGCATGCAGTGGATATCGTTATGTTCTTACTTCACTAATGATTTGAGTAGATACAAGTGTATTTGCTTGATGAATCACGAAGTCTAAAATATCTAAAAGTTCAAGCAATTTCAGAGTGAAGTTGAAGATCGTCGTGACATGAGGACAATATGTCTATGATGTGATCGTGGGGGTAAATATATATCTGAGTTGCGAGTTTGGTAAACATTAAAGAAAATGTGAAAATTGTTTCACAACTCATGCCACCTGGAACACTATTTTGTGATGGTGTGTCCGAACGTTGCAGACGCGCCCTATTGGATATGGTGCATACTGTGATGTCTCTTACCGAATTACCACTATCGTTTTGGGGTTAGGCATTAGAGACAACCACATTCACTTTAAATAGGGAACCACACAATTCTGATGAGATGACACCGTATGAACTATGGTTTGGAGAAACCTAAGTTGTCGTTCCTTAAAATTTTGGGGTTGTGACACTTATGTGAAAAAGTTTCAGCCTGATAAGCTCGAACCCTAAGCGGATAAATGCATCTTCATAGGACACCCAAAACAGTTGGGTATACCTCCTATATCAGATCCAAAAAGAAAAGTGTTTATTTCTAGAAACGAGCCCTTTATCAAGAAAGAGATTCTCTCGAAATAATTCAGTGGCAGGATGGTGGAAAACTTGATGAGGTTATTGAACTGTTACTTCAACCAATGAGTAGTAGGGTGCTGGAAGATGTTCCTGTGGCGTCTACACTAGTTGAAGTGGAAAGCTGATGATGGTGACATGAAGTTATGGATCAAGTTACTACCAACCTCGTAGGTCGACAAAGAATAGTACTCCTCCAGAGTGATACGATAATCCTGTCTTGGAGGTCATGTTGCTCGACAACAATGAAACTACGAGCTATGGAGAAGCGATGGTGGGCCTGGATTCCCACGAATGGCTAGACGCCATGAAATCCGAGGAAGGATCCATGTATGAAAACAAAGTGTAGACTTTGAAAGAACTAAATGATGGTCATAAGCCTATTGAGTAGAAGTGGATCTTTAAAAGGAAGACAGGCGATGGTGGTAAATGTCACCATTAAGAAAGCTCGACTTGTCGCAAATATATTTCCGACAAGTTCAAGTTGTTGATTACGATGAGCCTTTCTCACCCGTAGCAATGCTATAGTCCATTGGAATTATGCTAGCAGTTACCGCATTATTTATTATGAAATCTTGCAAATAGGATGTCAAAACATTGTTTCCTCGACCGTTTCCTTGAGGAAAGGTTGTATGTGATACAACCAGAAGGTTTTGTCGATCCTAAGGATGCTAACAAGTATGCAAGCTCTAGCGATCCTTCTATGGACTAGAGCAAGCATCTCGGAGTTGGAATATATGCTTTGATAAGATGATCAAAGTTTTGGGTTTATACAAAGATTATGAGAAACTTGTATTTCCAAGAAAGTGAGTGGGAGCACTATAGCATTTCCGATGAGTATATGTGGTTGACATATTGTTGATCGAAGATAATGTAGAATTTCTGGAAAGCATAAAGGGTTTTTGAAAGGAGTTTTTCAAAGGAAAACCTGAATTAAGCCTACTTGAACATTCAACATCAAGATCTATAGAGATAGATCAAAACGCTTGATAAAAATTTCAATGAATACATACCATGAAAAGATTTTGAAGGAGTTCAGAATGGATCAGTCAAAGAAGGAGTTGTAAGGTGTGAATTTGAATAACACTCAAAACGAGACCATGACAGAAGAAAGAGAAAGGACGAAGGCCGTCCCCCATCCTTAGCCGGAGGCTCTACCATATGCCATTTTGTGTACCGCACCCAATTTGTGCCCCGCCATGAGTTTGTCAAGGGGTACAAAGAGTTATTCAGGAATGAATCATTGAACAGCGGTCAAATATATCCTTAGTAACTAGTGGACTAAGGAGTTTTTCTCGATTATGGAGGTGATAAAAGAGTTCGTCGTAAAGGGTTGCGTCAATGCAAGCTTTGATACTAATTCGAATAACTCTGAGTAGTAAACTGGATTCGTATAGTGGAGCAGTCATTTGGAATAGTTCCAGATGGCGCGTGGTAGCAACATCTACAACATGACATAGATATTTGTAAAGCACACACAACTCTAAAAGGTTCAGACCCGTTGACTAAAAACCTCTCTCACAAGAAAGACATGATCAAACCCCAGAACTGTATGGGTGTTAGATTCATTACAATCACATAGTAACGTGAACTAGATTAATGAGTCTAGTGCAAGTGGGAGACTATTGGAAATTTGCCCGAGAGGCAGTAATGAATTAGTTATTATTATATTTCCTTATTCATGATAATTTTTTATTATCCATGCTAGAATTGTATAGATTGGAAACTCAAATACATGTGTGGATACATAGACAACACACTATCCCTAGTGAGCCACTAAAGGACTAGCACGTTGATCAAAGATCGTCAAGGTTTCCTGGCCATAGACAGGAAATGTTGTTTGATAACAGGATCAGACCATTAGGACAATGATGTGATGGACAAGACCCAAACTATGAACGTAGCATATGATCGTGTGAGTTTATTGCTATTGTATTCTGCATGTCATTGTATCTATTCCTATGACCATGAGATCATGCAACTCCCGGACACTTGAGGAATACCTTGTGTGTAGCAAACATCACAACGTAACTGGGTGACTATAAAGGTGCTCTACAGGTATCTCCGAAGGTGTCTATTGGGTTGGCATGTATCAAGACTGGGATTGTCACCCCCTGTGACTGAGAGGTATCTTGGGGCCCACTCGGTAATACAACATCACAACAAGCCTTGCAAGCAATGTGAATAAGGAGTTAGTTACCAGATCTTTTATTACGGAACGAGTAAAGAGTCTTGCCGGCAACGAGATTGAACTAGGTAAGGAGAAACTAACGATCGAATCTCGGGCAACTAACATACTGATGGACCAAGGGAACAACATGCGGGATTAACTAAATCCTTGACATATAGGTTCAACCGATAAAGATCTTCGTAGAATATGTAGGAGCCAATATGGGCATCCAGGTCCTGCTATTGGTTATCGACCGGAGAGTGTCTCAAGTCATGTCTACGTACTTCTCGAACATGCAGGCTCTGCACACTTACGGTTCCGTGACGTTTCAGTATGGTTGAGTTATGTATGTTGGTGACCTAAGGTTGTTCGGAGTCCCGGATGAGATCATGGAAATCACGAGGAGCTCCAAAATGGTCCAGAGGTAAAGATTGATATATAGAAAAGTGGCTTTTGAACTCCGGAAAAGTTTCACGCATTTCCGGCACTGTTCCGGGAGTGACGAATGGGTTCTGCGGGTCCACCAGGTGGGCTCACCCACCCCAAATGGTCAAATGGGCTACGGGAGGACGTGAACCAGCACCTAGTGGGCTGGATGACCTCCACCCCACTAAAGCCCAATGCGGCTAGGAGGTGGGAAGGACAGAAACCCATGTAGGGAAGGGTGGAATCCTACCAAGAGTAGGATTGGAGGTGGACTCTTCCACCTCCTCCCACTTCGGCAGAAACCTTTGAGGGTTTTGAGGCTGCCTCCTACCCTCCCTCCCTCCTATACTAGAGGATTTGAGGGCATCCCTAACCCTAATATTCCACGTGATGCCCTCTCTCTAGGTCGGTTTCTCCTCTAGATTAGTTCAGTAGAGCTTCGCGCAGCCGTGCTGAATTAGTTCACCACCACCACCACGTCGTTGTGATAGAGAACTCATCTACCTATCCACCCCTCTTGCAGGATCAACAAGGCGGTGATCTTCATCGAAATGTACGTGTGCTGAGCGCGGAGGTGACGTCCGTTCGGCACTAGATCGGGATGGATCATGATGGGATCGCGGGACATATCGTGCTGAGATCGCGGGATGGACTGCAATTTGGATCGCGAAGATTTTCCACTACATCAACTAGGTTATATATGCTTCCCCTTAGCGATCTAGAAGGGTATGTGGATCCAATCTCTCCTCCAGTCGTTGGTCATCACCATGGACAGATCTTATGTGCGCGTAGTAATTTTTTTGTTTCCCATGCGATATTCTCTAACAATGGCATCATGAGCGAGGGCTATGCGTAGATGACATCTTGAGTAGAACACAAAGGAATTTGTGGGCGTTGATATTTAGATTGCTGCCTGATACGTCCATTTTGCATCATGTTTTCATGTTGATATTTATCGCTTCTTTGGCTGTTATTTCACTTCACGGTACTATTCTTATGCCTTTTCTCTCTTATTTTGCAAGGTTTACATGAAGAGGGAGAATACCGGCAACTGGAATTCTGGCCTGAAATTGGAGCAAAGTTGAGATACCTATTCTGCGCAACTCCAAACGCCGTGAAAATCAACGGGGATTTTTCCCAATTTATAAAAAAATACTGGGCCGAAGAAGTGCCAAGGGGCACCAGGGGTGCCCACAACCTGCACGGCGCGGCCACCCCCCCCCCCCCCCAGGCTGCGCCATGGGGGCTTGTGGGTATCCCACTTTTGCTATATGGAGGGTTTCGTCCAGGAAAAAAATCAGGGAGGAGCTTTTTCGTGGTTTTGTCGCCGCCACGAGGCGGAACTTGAGCAGAACCAATCCAGAGCTCCGGCAGGACGATCCTGTCGGGGAAACTTCCCTCCGGGAGGGGGAAATCATCGCCATCGTCATCACCAACACTCCTCTCATCGGAGGGGGCTCGTCACCATCAACATCTTCATCAGCACCATCTCATCTCCAAACCCTAGTTCATCACTTGTAACCAATCTCTATCTCGCGACTCCGTTTGGTACTTGTAATGTTGCTAGTAGTGTTGATTACACTTTGTAGTTGATGCTAGTTGGATTATTTGGTGGAAGAGTTTATGTTCAGATCCTTGATGCTACTCATTACCTCTCTGATCATGAATATGATTATGCTTTGTGAGTAGTTACTTTTGTTCCTGAGGACATGGGATAAGTCATGCTAATAATAGTCATGTGAATTTGGTATTCGTTCGGTATTTTGATATGTTGTGTGTTGTTTTTCCTCTAGTGATGTTATGTGAACGTCGACTACATGACACTTCACCATTATTTGGGCCTAGAGTAAGGCATTGGGAAGTAGTAAGTAGATGATGGGTTGCTAGAGTGACAGAAGCTTAAACCCTAGTTTATGCGTTGCTTCGTAAGGGGCTGATTTGGATCCACTAGTTTAATGCTATGGTTAGACTTTGTCTAAATTCTTCTTTCGTAGTTGTGGATGCTTGCGAGAGGGGTTAATCATAAGTGGCATGCTTGTCCAAGTAAGGCCAGTACCCAAGCGCCGGTCCACCCACATGTCAAACTATCAAAGTAATGAACGCGAATCATATGAACATGATGAAACTAGCATGACAGAAATTCCCGTGTGTCCTTGGGAGAGTTTTTCCTCCTATAAGACTTTGTCCAGGCTTGTCCCTTGCTACAAAAGGGATTGGACCACTTTGCTACACCATTGCTACTTTTGTTACTTTTTGCTTGCTACGAATCATCTCACCACACAAACACTTGTTACCGACAATTTCAGTGCTTGCAGATATTTCCTTGCTGAAAACCACTTGTCAGATCCTTCTACTCCTCGTTGGGTTCGACACTCTTACTTATCGAAAGGACTATGATTGATCCCCTATACTTGTGGGTCATCAAGACTCTTTTCTGGCACCGTTGCCGGGGAGTGAAGCGCCTTTGGTAAGTGGAACTTGGTAAGGAAACATTCATATAGTGTGCTCAAATTTATTATCACTTGTCTCTATGGATACTAATCCTTTGAGGGGCTTGTTCGGGGTATCTTAACCTCGAACGGAAGCACGAATGGTTGCTCCTCATCCTGATGCACCTACTGAAAATATTTTCTTTGAATTTCCTTCGGGTATGCTTGAGAAACTGCTGGCTAATCCTTTTACAGGAGATGGAACTTCACATCCAGACTTGCATCTGATCTATGTAGATGAAGTTTGTGGTTTATTTAAGCTTGCAGGTGTGCCCGAGGATGAGGTCAAGAAGAAGGTATTTCCTTTATCTTTGAAGGATAAGGCGTTGACATGGTATAGGCTATGTGATGATACTGGATCGTGGGACTACAATCGGTTGAAATTGGAATTTCATCAAAAGTTTTATCCTATGCATTTAGTACATCGTGATCGAAATTATATTTACAATTTTTGGCCTTGTGACAGAAAAGCATCGCTCAAGCTTGGGGGAGGCTTAAATCAATGCTATATTCATGCCCCAATCATGAACTCTCGAGAGAAATTATCATTCAGAACTTCTATGCTCGGCTTTCTCATGATGATCGCACCATGCTTGACACTTCTTGTAACGGTTATTTTATGAAGAGAGATATTGACTTCCAATGGAATTTATTGGAGACAATTAAACGCAACTCTGAAGATTTGGAGCTTGAAGAAGGTAAGGAGTCAGGTATGAATTTCATGTTTGATTGCGTTAAATCCTTTGTTGAGACAAATACCTTCAGTGATTTTAGCGCTAAGTATGGACTTGACTCTGAGATGGTAGCTTCATTGTGTGAATCATTTGGTGCTCATATTGATCTCCCCAAAGAGAAGTGGTTTAAATATCATCCTTCTTTAGAATTCAATGTAGTTAAACCCACTCCAGTTGAAGAGAAAGTCATTGTCTATAGTGATCCTGTTGTTCCCAGTGCTTACATTGAGAAACCACCTTTCCCTGTTAGGATAAAGGATCATTCTAAAGCTTCAATTGTGATACGTAGAGGCTATATTAGAACACCTACACCCCCTAAGCAAATTAGAGTTGAACCTAGCATTGCTATTATCAAAGATCTTGTGTCTGAAGAAGTTGAGGGACATAATATTCACTTCTGTGAAGATGCTGCTAGAATTGCTAAACCTCACGTTAGAGACAAACATAGGCCTGTTGTTGGCATGCCTGTATTTCCGTGCCCCCTACTGATCCCTTAGAGCAATACTTGCTTGAGCATGAAAATGATATGCATATGGATGAAAGGGATGAGATAGATAGAGTTTTCTTAGAACAATATCCTATCCTTAAGAATAACTTGCCTGTTGAACTTCTTGGAAATCCACCCCCACCAAAGGGTGATCCTGTGTTCGAGCTTAAACAGTTGCCTGATACTCTTAAGTATGCCTACCTTGATGAGAAGGATATATATCCTGTCATAATTAGTGCTAGCCTCTTGGAGCATGAAGAAAAGAAGTTACTAAAAACTTTGAGGAAGCATCGTGCTGCTATTGGATATACTCTTGATGATCTTAAGGGCATCAGTCCTACTCTATGTCAGCACAAGATTAAAACTGATCCTGATTTCAAAACAATTGGTGATCATCAAAGGAGATTAAATCCTAAGATGAAAGAAGTAGTAATAAAAGAAATACTAAAGCTCCTGGAAGCAGGTATCATTTATCCTATTGCTCACAGCGATTGGGTGAGTCTGGTGCATTGCGTCCCTAAAAAGGGAGGCATTACCGTTGTCCCTAATGATAAGGATGAATTGATCCTAGAGAGGATTATTACTGGCTATAGGATGGTGATCGATTTTAGGAAATTGAATAAAGCCACTAGGAAAGATCATTACCCTTTGCCTTTTATCGACCAAATGCTAGAAAGGTTGTCAAACACACTTTTGCTTTCTAGACGGTTATTCTGGTTTCTCCCAAATACCAGTTGCACAACCTGATCAGGAGAAAACCACTTTCAGTTGCCCTTTCGGTACCTTTGCTTATAGACGTATGCCTTTTGGCTTATGTAATGCACCTGCCACCTTTCAAAGATGTATGATGGCTATATTCTCTGACTTTTGTGAAAAGATTGTTGAGGTTTTCATGGATGACTTCTCCGTTTACGGGTCTTCCTTTGACGATTGCCTTAGCAACCTTGATCGAGTCTTGCAGAGATGTAAAGACACCAATCTTGTCTTGAATTGGGAGAAGTGCCACTTTATGGTTAATGAAGGCATTGTCTTAGGACATAAAATTTCTGAAAGAGGTATTGAAGTCGATAAGGCCAAGGTTGATGCAATCGAGAAGATGCCATACCCCATAGATATCAAAGGGATAAGAAGTTTCCTTGGTCATGTTGGTTTCTATAGAAGGTTCAATAAAGACTTCTCTAAGATTTCTAGGCCTCTTACCAACCTCTTGAAAAAGGATATTCCTTTTGTCTTTGACGAGGATTGTGAGGAAGCCTTCAAAATACTTAAGAGGGCTTTGATAACTGCACCTATTGTTCAACCACCTGATTGGAACTTGCCTTTTGAGATCATGTGTGACGCTAGTGATTATGTTGTTGGTGCTGTCCTAGGGCAAAGAGTTCATAAGAAGTTGAATGTTATTCACTACGCGAGTAAAACTGTAGACAGTGCCCAGAGAAACTATGCCACTACGGAGAAGGAATTTTTAGCAGTCTTGTTTGCATGTGAAAAGTTCAGGTCTTACATAGTTGATTCCAAAGTCACTATTCACACTGATCATGATGCTATTAAGTACCTCATGGAGAATAAGGACGCTAAACCTAGACTTATCAGATGGGTTCTCTTGCTACAAGAATTTGATTTGCACGTTGTCGACAGAAAGGGTGCTGATAACCCAGTAGCAGATAACTTGTCTAGGTTGGAGAACGTTCTTGATAACCCACAACCTATTGATGATAGATTTCCCGATGAGCAACTGAATGTCATCAATACTTCAAGTAGTGCACCGTGGTATGGTGATTATGCGAACTATATCGTTGCCAAATACATACTACCTAGTTTCACATACCAACAAAAGAAGAAATTCTTCTTTGACTTGAGACACTACTTTTGGGATGATCCTCACCTTTATAAGGAAGGAGTAGATGGTGTTATTAGACGTTGTGTACCTGAACATGAACAGGGACAGATCCTACAGAAGTGTCACTCCGAGGCCTACGGAGGACACCATGTGGGAGATAGAACTGCACACAAGGTATTGCAATCAGGTTTCTATTGGCCCACTCTCTTCAAGGATGCCCGTAAGTTTGTCTTTTCTTGTGACAAATGTCAAAAATTAAGTAATATTGCAAACGTGAGGAAATGCCTATGAAGTATTCACTTGTCATTGAACCATTTGATATCTGGGGCTTTGATTATATGGGACCTTTTCCAAAATCCAATGGGTATACGCATATCTTAGTTGTTGTTGATTACGTCACTAAGTGGGTATAAGCTATCCCCACTAGTAGTGCTGATCACAACACCTCTATCAAGATGCTGAACGAAGTTATCTTCCCTAGATTTGGAGACCCTAGATATCTAATGACCGACGGTGGTTCACACTTCATTCATGGAGCTCTCCATAAAACGCTTGCTAAGTACGATGTCAACCATAGAATTGTGTCTCCCTATCACCCTCAGTCAAGTGGTCAAGTAGATCTAAGTAATAGAGAAATTAAGCCGATTCTGCAAAAGACTATCAACAGTTCTAGAAAGAATTGGTCTAAGAAGCTCGATGATGCACTATGGGCTTATAGAACTGCCTATAAGAATCCCATGGGCATGTCTCCGTAAAAAATGGTGTACGGTAAAGCATGTCATTTACCTCTTGAGCTAGAGCATAAAGCTTATTGGGCAATCAAAGAGCTCAACTTTGATTTCAAACTTGTTGGTGAGAAGAGGTTATTTGATATTAGCTCGCTTGATGAGTGGAGAACTCAGGCATATGAGAATGCCAAGCTGTTCAAAGAGAAGGTTAAGAGGTGGCATGATAAGAGGATACAAAAGCGTGAGTTCAATGTAGGTGATTATGTCTTGCTATATAACTCTCGTTTAAGATTCTTTGTAGGCAAGCTTCTCTCTAAATGGGAAGGTCCCTATGTTGTTGAGGAAGTATATCGTTCCGGTGCTTTCAAGATCAACAACACAGAAGGTAATTTTCCGAGAGTTGTGAATGGGCGGAGAATCAAGCAATATATCTCAGGTACTCCCATAAGTGTTGAGAGCAATATCATCAATACCATAACTCCGGAAGAATACCTAAGGGATATTTATCAACCTGTTTCAGACTCCGAAAACAAAGAGGTATCTGATTCGGTAAGAAAACAGTGTCCAAAACTTTCCCAATAGGAAATCTTCTCCGTTTTGGAATATTTGAAAAAATACGAAAATTGGACGTAGTCCGGAAAGTGCGCAAGGAGGCGAAAAGCCTGCACGGCGCGGGCCCACCCCCTGGTCGCGCCGTGAGGGCTTGTGGCCACCTCGTGCACCTCCCGGACTCCGTTTTCGTGCACGGTACTCCTTTTGGTCTGGAAAAAATCATTATATATACTTCCGCTTGGTCTGACCACTGCATCACGCAAATTTCCTCTGTTTTTCGTTTCGAGCCTGTTTTCTGCCGCAGAACTAGGTCAAGATGTCTTCTCAGGATTCAGAGGGGGAGAGCTATGTGGCTGATTACCTTGCTAACCCCAAGGTCTATGGGGACTTTGATCCATATGGCTCGACCACTTATGAGGAAGAAGACTATGATCCCAAGGGGAAGGAACAAACAAGTTCCGATGAAGAGGAGGCTCCTCTACCTCAACCTGGACACACGCATGTGGAGTTCAAGAAGTCGAGCCCCCCTGACTCAAGGAAGAAGCCTAAGACCTTGTTTATCCCTTCTCGTTTCTTGCAGGAGAGTAAGCAGGAATTATGCCAAAGGGTGTTGAAGCTTGAAGAGGAAAATGACGATCTGAGGGAGCAGAATTTTATGCTCAAGTGGAAATTAAACAAGCTCAAGACCTCCTCAACAACTCCACCACCATCACCACCAAAGGAAGACAACTGAGCATTGGTATGGGTAATCCCCTTGGCTTTTGCCAAGCTTGGGGGAGTTGCCCCGGTATCGTATCACCATCACATCTTTTTCCTTTACCTTTGTTTTAGTTTTCCTTTTCAGTTTTCTCTTTCTCTTGTAGTTTAAAAGTCTTAGTGTTTTAGTCTTGAGTTTTGCTTTGTGTCACCCCCGATGTATTCTTGCTCGTGAGCCATATAATAAAGAGTGTCTTAGTTGAAGGGCTTTGCCTCTTGCCATGATTAAAAGAGTGAGAATAGAACAAAATCATGAAAGATCATGTAATGATCTTACGGGAAGTGATGGCATCACATATAAAAAGAATGAGGATTGAAACTTGTTGAGGGTAGGCAAACGTAGACCTTGGTCATTGTTGAAATTAATAGGAAGTCATAAAGAAGGAGAGGTTCACATACAAATATATCATCTCTGACACCATCTATGATTGTGAACATTCACCAAACTATTACATGCCTAGAAGTAGATGTTGGACAAGGAAGACAACAAAATGAATTGTGTTTGCTTGGCTCTGAACAATGTTATATGATTAGAGATCCCTTGGCATGTGACGATTGCTTCCACCTCACATTAGCCAAAACTCCCGCACCAAGTAGAGATACTACTTGTGCATCCATAAACCATCAACCCAAGTTTGCCATGAGTGTCCACCATACCTACCTATGGATTGAATAAGATCCCTCAAGTAAGTTGTCATCGGTGCAAGCAATAAAAATTGCTCTCTAATATGTATGATCTATTATTGTGTGGAAAATAAGCTTTATACGAACCTGTGATGAGGAAGACATAAAAGCCATAGACTGCATAATAAAGTTCTTTATCACAGGAGTCAATATAAAGTGATGTTCCTCCACACTAAGAGGGCACACATCCAAACCTCAAAAGCGCATTACAACCTCTGCTTCCCTCTACGAAGGGCCTATCTTGTACCTTCACTTTTTGCCCTTGAAAGAGTCATGGTGATCTTCACCAATTCCTTGTTTCGCCTTTAGCTTGGCTAACGTCACGTGCTTGGGAAAGATCTATATTCATATGTCAACTTGGAGGTAGGCATTCATGATTATTATTGTTGACATTACCCTTAAGGTAAGTAGTTGGGAGGCAAAACTGTAAGCCCCTATATTTCTCTGTGTCCAGCTGAAAATTTGATCTCATGAGTACCACGTGAGTTGTAGCAATTGTAGAGAACGGAAGAATGATTGAGTATGTGGATTTTCTTTACAAGCTCTTATTTGACTCTTTCTGATGTTGTGATAAATTGCAATTTCTTCAATGACTAAAGACTATCGGTTGTTACTTCTCGGTAAGGTTCTTGATCCATGCTTTACTTTGTGAAGGAATTATCAATTTAGCATGAGAGATTATATGTTGGTATTGCTATTCTGAGCTTGATCATGATGCATGCATGTTCGTATCTTCTTTTGTCAACACCTCTCTCCCTAAGCATGTGGACATATTTATTGAGCTCGGCTTTCGCTTGAGGACAAGCGAGGTCTAAGCTTGGGGGAGTTGATACGTCCATTTTGCACCATGTTTTCATGTTGATATTTATCGCTTCTTTGGCTGTTATTTCACTTCACGGTACTATTCTTATGCCTTTTCTCTCTTATTTTGCAAGGTTTACATGAAGAGGGAGAATACCGGCAACTAGAATTCTGGGCTGAAAGTGGAGCAAAGTTGAGATACCTATTCTGCGCAACTCCAAACGCCGTGAAAATCAACGGGAATTTTTCCCAATTTATAAAAAATATTGGGCCGAAGAAGTGCCAGAGGGGCACCAGGGGGTGCCCACAAGCCTGCACGACGCGGCCACCCCCCCCCCCAAGTCGCGCCATGGGGGCTTGTGGGCAGCCCACTAGCCCACTGGCCCCCCTCTTTTGCTATATGGAGGGTTTCGTCCAGGAAAAAAATCAGGAAGCAGATTTTTCGTGGTTTCGCCGCCGCCACGAGGCGGAACTTGAGCAGAACCAATCTAGAGCTCCGGCAGGACGATCCTGCCGGGGAAACTTCCCTACCGAAGGGGGAAATCGTCGCCATCGTCATCACCAACACTCGTCTCATCGGAGGGGACTCGTCACCATCAACATCTTCATCAGCACCATCTCATCTCCAAACCCTAGTTCATCACTTGTAACCAATCTCCATCTCGCGACTCCGATTGGTACTTGTAAGGTTGCTAGTAGTGTTGATTACTCTTTGTAGTTGATGCTAGTTGGATTTTATAGTGGAAGAATTTATGTTCAGATCATTGATGCTACTCATTACCTCTCTGATCATGAATATTATTATGCTTTTGAGTAGTTACTTTTTTTCTGGAGGACATGGGATAAGTCATGCTAATAATAGTCATGTGAATTTGGTATTCGTTCGGTATTTTGATATGTTGTGTGTTGTTTTTCCTCTAGTGGTGTTATGTGAACGTCGACTACATAACACTTCACCATTATTTGGGCCTAGAGGAAGGCATTGGGAAGTACTAAGTAGATGATGGGTTGCTAGAGTGACACAAGCTTAAACCCTAGTTTATGCGTTGCTTCGTAAGGGGCTGATTTGGATCCACTAGTTTAATGCTATGGTTAGACTTTGTCTTAATTCTTCTTGCGTAGTTGCAGATGCTTGCGAGAGGGGTTAATCATAAGTGGGATGCTTGTCCAAGTAAGGGCAGTATCCAAGCGCCGGTCCACCCACATATCAAACTATCAAAGTATCGAACGTGAATCATATGAACATGATGAAACTAGCATGACAGAAATTCCCGTGTGTCCTCGAGAGTGTTTTTCCTCCTATAAGACTTTGTCCAGGCTTGTCCCTTGCTACAAAAGGGATTGGGCCACTTTGCTACACCGTTGCTACTTTTTTTACTTGTTGCTTGCTACGAATCATCTCACCACACAATCACTTGTTACCGACAATTTCAGTGCTTGCAGATATTTCCTTGCTGAAAACCACTTGTCAGATCCTTCTGCTCCTCGTTGGGTTTGACACTCTTACTTATCGAAAGGACTACGATTGATCCTCTATACTTGTGGGTCATCACTTCCCACCTTAGTTTTTTCTTGATCGGCTTTATTGTTGGATGAAGTAGCCCGGACCAGCATTACTTGTACGCTTACGGGAGACCAGTTTCGTCGACTAACATGCAACTTGTTCCATAAAGATGATTGGCGGGTGTCTGTTTCTCCAACTTTAGTTGAATCGGATTTCACAGAGGGGGTCCCTGGAGAAGGTTAAATAGCAACTTGTGTATCACCCTGTGGTTTTTTGTAAGTAAGATGCGATCATGCTAGATACCCATAGCAGCCATGCAAAACAAGCAACAACAAATTAAAGAAACCTGGGTAGGGAAGGGTGGAATCCTACTAGGAGTAGGACTGGAGGTGAACTCTTCCACCTCCTCCCACTTTGGCCGAACCCTTTGAGGGTTTTGAGGCAGCCTCCTCCCCTCACTCCCTCCTATATATACTAGAAGATTTGAGGACAGCCCTAACCCTAATAAGCCACGTGTTGCCCTCTCTCTAGGTCGTTTTCTCCTCTAGATTAGTTCATTAGAGCTTGGCGAAGCCCTGCTGAATTAGTTCACCACCATTACCACGCCATTGTGCTGAAGAACTCATCTACCTCTCCGCCCCTCTTGCTGGATCACGAAGGCGGTGATCGTCATCGAGCTGTATGTGTGCTGAACGCGGAGGTAACGTCCGTTCGGCCCTGTATCGGGATGGATCGTGATGGGATCGCGGGACGGATCGTGATGAGATTGCGGGACGGGCTGCGATTTGTATCGCGAAGATGTTACACTACATCAACCACGTTATATGCGCTTCCACTTAGCGATCTACAAGGGTATGTGGATCCAATCTCTCCTCTCGTAGATGGTCATCACCATGGATAGATCTTATGTGCGCGTAAGAATTTTTTTGTTTTCCATATGACATTGTCCAACTTTTAAAGCCCGGGGGGCGTGGGGGCATGGGATCAGTTACTCCCATGCCTGTCACAAACCCATGATGCTTGCATGCATTAATCGCATGGGGCATCCCAACTATTGGCCTGCGGCCACAAAAAGTCCCATCCGCGGCCCGAGGCCTCGTAGGCTAGGCCTGTGACGACCCACGACCGGGCCACATGTGGCGCGCGCCAGCCGACGCCAAGCCCAAAGCGCCATCACAAGATCCCAAGTGCCCCAACGTATGGCTGGCCCTCAGTAAGCTGCCGTCCTGACAGGTCGGTGGTCAGATGACTCGCCCACTGGCTCCGACGGGCATGCCGACTATGAAAGGGATCAATCTCCGAGGGTGGGAGGCGAATCGTTGTCCCCCTCGTCCGGAGGCCTCAGGATCCAAACGATTTTGGGGGCCACTAACGTGGTAATGGCCCCTGGGTATACCAAAGCAGAGGAAACCCTTCTCCAAGACATTTGGGGGCCGACTAGCCCCCTCGATCGGCTGGCAATAGGTGGCCCATCTGATCATCGTGTTGCTGGCCAACTGGCTATAGACGGCCCGTCCAGCTGGCCCCAACGACAGCCGGCTGGTCAGAGCCCATCCCATCCGGTCATACCAAGGTACGTCAACAAGACCAGACTCATGATGCAGAAGCACACGTGGCTATAGTGCGCATTGATAGGTCCGACAAGGCCACAGACGTCATGATGCGAGGGGCAGCGAAGCTACACGACCACTAGTCACTCCCAAGGTTGACGGGGCGAGAGCTCCCTGTAGCCATGGATGTGCCTACATACCCCCTGACGATCGGCGTGCTGGCCACTATGGCGCTCGGCCGATGGGCCCCGTGCCGGACAATAGCGAACAGGCCAGCCGGGCCCGCCCCCTTCTTTCTCCCAGTACTGTACATTCCTTGCTAGCCTACAAAGCCAAACCCTAGCCCCCAAGAGAAGGGTTGGCGAACACCTGAGACCAAAAACACCCCACAACATACCAGAGAGGTAGCAAGACCGGCAACGAGAGCCCCGTCTCCTTCCTCACGAACAGCTTGGGGAACACCATTGTACTATGATCACCTATAGACACACCGACACGATTAGGGGTTTTACCTCATCGGAGGGCCCTGAACCCGGGTAGATCGACGACATGTGTGTTGCTCCTTCACCCATTCCTAGACGCCGCCGGCGCCCGTCGACCCCAAACCACGATCGATGCCACCCCCTGGAATCTGCCGCGGAAATACCACGACACCACCCAAAATAATTTTATTTGTCAATTTAAACTTTGAGCTATGGCACCTCTACAAATCTCTGCTTCCCTCTACGAAGTGCCTATCTATTTACTTTTATGCAATTTTTATTTTATTTGAGTCTCCATCTTCTCTTATAATGCACCAACTACGGAACATAGTCATCATACTTGAGCATTGGATGTAGCTAATATTTGGGTGTGTTACATGAATGGATCAATGATTGAGCATGATGGGCTAGGGATAACTTTCTTTAGCATTGGTATTTTGAAAGACATGGTTGCTTGTTGATATGCTTGAGTATTAAAGTTTTCATGTCCAATTATAAACTATTGCTTCAAATCATCTACAAGTCCATATGTACATGCTATAAAGAAAGTAATACGATGAACATGTTAGGCAACATTCCACATCAAACATTCTATTTTTATAATTTACCTACTCGAGGACGAGCATGAATTAAGCTTGGAGATGATGATATGTCTCCAACATATCTATAATTTTTTATTGTTTCATGTTGTTATATTATCATTTTAGATGTTTTGCAATCATTTTATAGCAACTTTATATCTTTTCTGGGACTAACCTATTGACATAGTGCCTAGTGCTAGGTGTTGTTTTTTCTTGTTTTTTACTTCATAGAAAATCAATATCAAACAGAGTCCAAATGTCACGAATTTTTTTGGAGATTTGTTTCTGCATAGAAGACATCCATAGGACCAAGGAAGCCAACTAGAGGAGGCCCAGGCTGCCCACTAGGCACCCTGGCATGGCCTGGTACCTAGCGGGCACCTCGTGGGCCATCTTGGCGTAATTCCAATGCCAAAATTTTCTATAAATAGAGAAACTTCCAGAAATAACCCTGGATGAAAAATTCCGTTGTAGCCACGAAAAACCAATCAGGAGCTCGTTCTGGCACCCTACCGAAGGGGAGATAATCTCCGGTGGCTATCTTCATCATCCCGACGAAGGCCATGATGAGGAGGGAGTAGTCCACCCTCGGGGCTGAGGGTTTGTACCAGTAGCTATGTGTTTAATCCCTCTCTCTCTCTCTCGTGTTCTCGAGATGTCATGATCTTAATATATCATGGGCCTTGTTAATATAGTTGGATCATATGGTATTTGTCCCATGCTATTGTTGTGGTGAATTGAAGCTTGAGATGTCATTTTAAGATCTCATTATGTTGGATTGAATATTTAGGTTTGATAGCACATGATGTATGTCTTACATGCAGATACCCGTACTGAAATTGGGGTATTGAAGTGGTTCACTTCTTATATGTTGCGGCATCAAATTGCGGATTCCGGTGACCTTAGGGATCTATTCATAGGGGTTGATTGCATGCTTTTTCATACTATGTTCTCAGATAGAAATCTTGGGGTGCTCCTTGAAGTTCTTTGTGTTGGATTGAATATGAAGAATATGAAATTGTTTGATGCATGTCATATAATTATCCCACGGATACTTGCGGTCACATTGGAGTATGTAGGTGACATTAGGGTTGATCGATATGTATCAATGGTATTATTTTAGTATGAACTCTTGGATAGATCGATCACAAAGGATAACTTATTATTTTAGTACGAACTCTTGGAAAGTCTGATTGGAAAGAATAATTTTGAGGTAGTTTCGTACCCTACAAACAATTTATTCTTATGTTCTCCGCAAGATAGGAACTTTGGAATGATTATTTATCGCATATTGAGGGATGGTTATGTGATCGAATTATATTAGCATTGTTGAGATATTGCACTAGCGAAACTACGAACCCTAGGTCTTGTTTTTAAGCATTGCAATATTGTTTATGCTCACTTTCGTTACTTGCTACCTTGATGTTTTTATTTATTCAAATTATAAAAACATATTTCTATCATCCATATTACACTTGTATCACCATCACTATAGGAATCAGCTTCTTTGACGTCTGCCAAAGCAGACGGGAAAGGGGTGTTCCACTGTCGACAAAGGCTTGTGTTGTCAGCCTCCTGTCAACAAAAATTTTATGACTAATGTCGTCGGTAAATGTCCTTCTTTGCCGTCGGCCTGGACAAAGCAGACGGCAAAGGTGTTTGTCGTTAGTCAGAGGTGCAAGCAGACGGCAAAGATTTTTAGACGACGGCCGAGAGGCAACTACTCCGTTAGGTGGCTAATGGAGCTCTTTGTCGTGTGCCTTCTTTAGGCTCTTTGCCATTTGCTTTGTTAAACCCTTTGTCGTCTGCTTTCCGGGGCAACGGACAGCAAAGTACCCATATAGGCCAGCCGCCTGCTGCCCAATTTGCACAGCTATCTGCCACGTGGCCCCTTTGTTGTTTGCCAGCTGATGGCAAAGGCCTTTGCTATCAGCTGGCAGATGGCAAAGAGCCCATATTGTCACTGTTTTGTTTATTTTATGTTATTTCACAACACTTATATGATATACATATATTTCACAACACATATATTATATATAGTTCACAACACATATATATAGTTCACATCACATATATGATATACATATAAAGTTCATCAACGCCATTTGTTCATCAATCACAGCACATACATAGAACAAACCAACATACAAAGTTTTACACTGTTCATCCATATATACATACATATAGTTCCACATTGTTCATCAACTCAAATGAAAACAAAAACTAAAACACTCCATCAATGCCAGCTTCAATGTAGTAAATCTAATCTGCAAAATGGGAATAGAAAAGTTAGAAGAAGAAGAACAATATACGACATTTTTGAGCTTATTATGTCATTTTGGAGGAAAAGAAGCAAAGTATTTGACCTTTTTGACCTAACAAAGGTTATTATGCCATTTTTGCCCTAACTAAGCTAATTATGTCATTTTGGATGAAAATAAGCTAACTATGTGACATTTATGATGTAACAAATGTTCTTATGCCATTTTTGACCTAACTAAGCTAATTATGTCATTTTAGAGGAAAACAAGCTAACATTTATGAGCTTACCAAGGTTCTTATGCCATTTTGAGCTTATTATGTGATTTAGGAGGAAGATACGCTAAGTTATGAGCTAACCAAGGTTCTTGTGATTTTTTTACCTACCTAAGCTAATTATGTCATTTTGGAGCTAAAGTAGATAATTATGTCATCTTGGAGCTAAATTAGCTAATTATGTCATTTTAGAGGATAATTACTTAAGTATGTCTTTGTTGGGAAAATAAGCTAAAGAGGAGACTAAAGAGGAGAAGGGGAAGAATAAGTAGAAGGAGAAGGAGAAGAAGAAGGAGGAGGAGAAGAAGGAGAAGATTAAGGAGAAGAAGGATGAGGAGAAGAAGAAGGAGAAGAATAGGAAGAGGATGATTACAATACTTTTCTTATTTTGAGCTTCTTATGTCATTTAGGAGGAAGATACACTAAGTTATGAGCTAACCAAGGTTCTTGTGATGTTTTTTACCTAACTAAGCTAAATATCTCATTTTGGAGCTAAAGTAGCTAATTATGCCATTTTGGAGCTAAATTAGCTAATTATGTCATTTTGGAGGATAATTAGCTAAGTATGTCTTTGTTGGGAAAATAAGCTAAGGAGAAGAAGAAAGAGGAGAAATTAGCTAATTACGTCATTTTGGAGCTAAATTAGCTAATTACGTCATTTTGGAGCTAAATTAGCTAATTATGTCATAAATGAACTAGAGAAAACTTACTCTCGTGGTCATCTAGGAGAAGCACCAGGGTTGCTCGGGGCAGTTGCGTTTGCAGACGGTTGCCGTGGAGAAGGATCGTGCGATGTCGCTCGGGAGTTATTCTGCAGAAAAGATATTTTGCAATGTCTGGATAGCATGATGACACCCAAATGTTAATACTAGTTTATAATGAACATTGAAATGAAACTCACCGTAACAATCGAAGAAAAGACAGGCATCGACGGAGGGGGCTGGCCGGTATTCTCGCACATAGACTGCACAATTGGTTTTGAAGTCGGTCATATTACTTAGTAATGAAACTGATATTACACGCATGATTTGGCTAAGGTGAAAAAGGAACTTACCACAATAAGCTCGTACATGGCGAGGTGACCCGCCTCATTCCGAGCCCTCTCCTCCTCCAACAGCCGAGCCGTGGTCCGATCCCTCTCCTCAAGAGCATTCTGAAAAGCAGCCTGGTTTGCCACTCTCTCTTTCTCAAGAGCAGCCTAGTTTGCCGCTCTCTCTTTTTGAAGAGCAGCCTGCAACACCATTCCTCGTTACCACTGTAATGATCGATGGCCACACACACAATGAAATGGATGAAAGCGTTCTGAGTCCGTACAAGTAACCTCGATGGCAAGATCGACTTGCCGTGGACGAGGCGTTATCTCAGGAAAGGAGCTCGACTGGCGCACCTTGATCTCCGGGAGAGGGAGTGGATAACATATTAGCCCATCTCCAATGGCTATCGAGCCATGGGGCCTCCTGCCACCAGATATCATCACCAGCTCTGGATCCAAAGGTTCCTAGCTCGGGTTAAAGTCCTCCCCTTTCCTAGCCTTTTCCACGTCCCTGTATTTCACGAGCTTGTGGTGGGAGGAGATGTTGGTGATCTTCTTTGGATGATCCAGGTCAGACTTAGAGAATGCCTTGGCCTTCTTGTAGGAGGCAGTACGGGCCATGCCATAAAGGTCGTACAACTCTGGCACCTCCGTCTTATTGTGATGCGCCTAAAAGAGAGGAACAAAGTATTAGTAAAGGGCTCAAGCTAGCATGAAGAATTAATTGCATGAATAAGGAAGCAAACCACGTACCCAGTTCCGTCCGAACTGAATTAAGTTGGCCCTGCCTTTGTGGTGTGGCACACCATAAATTTGGGCACACCGTTCCTTCGCATTGTCGTGGATGGCTTGCCACTTTCATGTGCACCACTCATCCACCAACGCCTCCCAACAATCCATCTTATTCGCACACCATCTCGGGGGCACCTATAAGTTAGTAAAAAGAATTTTGAGTGCTACGCCTATGAATCAAATCAAGAAAACTATGTACATGGCCTTAAGAATAGGTAATTACCTTCATGTACTACTCATTCTTCAGATACTTTCGGCGGCACTCCTTCTTCTGCTTCTTAACACCACGTGTGGCATAGTAGTCTCGAATAGCTTGCGGCCGAGCCTCGTGGCGCAAGTTTTGTAATAGCCGCCTGCACTCGACCTCGAGAACATTGGCCGTGGCCTCCTCATATACATGCTCACACCTGTAGGAGGTCTGTAATCAAACGAGACAACACCGATTAGTACAATAATTATGTATATTGTTAATTTTAAATTGTGTAAAAGGAGAATTTAGCTAGAAGGTGTTGATCACCATCTCGGCCCTCATGTGGCACAAGACACCATCTATAATATCCTTCGGCGGGGCTTGCGCAGCCTCGTAGTTCTCCTAGGTAAATCCTAGTGTAGGAACGTGACCCTCACCGGGCAACGTGACAAACCCCGGGAATTTTTTCCAGCAAAGCACATCAAGGACAGTGTTCGGCTTGCGGAATGCAAGGGGGTGTATCCAACCCCTGCAGTATTACAAGGTCAATGCATTACATATTTGAAGAAACTTGAAGGCAAAAGGTAAAAAAAAGAGTAAATGCACTTACCTCTCCCCTTCACGCTTAATCACCAGCCTCTGCTCGTGGGTCGTCGGTACGACTGGTGAGACGTGTACTACCACGCTTGTACACGGTGACCCTTTCCATCATGTCGCCCTCACTATCCGTAGACTCATCCCCGCCACCAACAGAATGGCCACCTGGCCCCTCGGTCTGATCTGGCCAGGCACCCCATCCGTACGTCTCCACGTTAGCCAAAGCCTCTGTGGCGGGAGTCTCCTTGGACGTAGCCTCGGGAACCGTAGTCTCATGGGTCGAATGCCCGTCAACCCAAGGCTCCTGGACCGGAGTCTCATGGGCCGAATGCCCGTCGACCCAAGGCTTCTGGATCGGAGTCCCCATAGCATCCACCCCAAATGGGTCTACCATAGTAGTCATGTTCTCGGGTGAATGAGTTGGTGGTGGTGGCGAGGAAGGCGTAGCAGTCCGCCTACCTCTCCCGCGACCACGTCATGTACCTTTCCCTTTCTTCCCTGCCCGACCTCCTCTGGCAATGGGCAATGTCGTCCACGAAGAAGCACCCGCGGGTGGTGTCGTCAGACTCTCCGCGAAGGCTCTACGGGGAGATAGGGGTGGAATGGAAGTACCACCCCTCGCGTGGGCCGTCGAGGAAGAAGTACCCGCCGAGCGATCTGGACCCGCGTCCACCATCTTTCAACACCCGCCATGATAAAGAGTGAAATAAATTAGTACAACATAAAAAATTGAATACCTGAGATGAATAATAATATGTACATATATAATTTAAGTTGGGATGCATACAAATTAATAATAGTCTAGATCAATAAATGCATAATCATCATCACTATCATGTGTGTCGTCATGAATGACGTGCTCATTGGGTTCAACGACATGAACTTGTGCAAGGCCTTTTTGTAATCGGTCAAGCATTGACAGGTCATCCTCAACAGTAACCTCTTCTAGTTCCGGCTCACGGGTGAAGTCGGATTCATTGTCGTTGTCTACTTCCATGTTCTGGAGTGAAGCACGACGGTTCTTGAAATGTTTCTTGGAAAGACGTGTTTCTTGGAAGAATTCTCCATCATATATGTCTAGGTTAATGTGAGGTTCATAATCCTCTTCATCTGGGGGAGGTGGTCTAACATGGCGGCACTTATAAACAACATACCAACCATTCAGATCCTTATCAGTTTGGCATGCCCACAGTTGATAGAAAACTTGGGTCGCTTGTTGAGCCAGAATATAGACATCAGGAAAATCTAAATGGGTGCTTGGATTGATTTCGACTAGCCCTATATGTTCATGAGTCCTTCTAGTCTCCTTCGACTTGAACTAGTAACATTTGAAGACTACGACGTTCGGTGGGTTTTCACCATCGAATTCAAGTTCATAAATTGCTTCAACTCATCCATAATACTCGATACCACCTTCACTGATAACATAGACACAACAATTTGTAGATTCCTGGTCCAGTGTAGATAGCTCTTTCCCAAAGGTACGAAAGTGATACCCGTTAATGTTGTACTTCTCAAATGAACAGACCTTATAGTCAAAACCATTAATAGCTTGTCTCAATTCGGCATCCATAGACTCTGAATTAGCCTACAAGTTTAATAAGAAATGATTGTTGCATTAGTTGCAAGTTAGACCAAGGAATGAAAGGGTCCATTATTGATAATTACCGTTTGTTTAAACCTAGAGATGAAACCGGGATAGACGCCTCCATGCTTTGCCAGAAGCTCATACTATTCAATGGAATCATTTTGGATCACCGCTCCATCCAAGAATTTGGTGACGTATCGACTGTATCAAATATCCTGGAATAAGAGTAGTTCAAAGAATTAGAAGTTACACAAAAATGTTCCGAGAACTTACTCGATGTACGGCCGCACTTCTGTTAGGTTGTTGAAGATATAAAATGAAATGTTTCGCCATTCTTCGACATCCAATGTTATTGGTTTCGAAGCACCGGCTGCTGCGAGCTTCCCTTTGAATAGGCTGCGGTTGGATCCACCTTTTTAGGATCACCATCATTGAACCGAGGCTTCGGATTATGCAAATGACGATTTTTAGCTTCATAGTGTGCTGTCACAAAGTTAGCCACCTCCCCAGTAACGAATGCCTCGTCTATCGATGCTTCAATTCTACGTTTATTTTTACATTTAGATCGAAGCGTCTTCTGCATCATCTCAGTTACAAAGCACCAACCATTTTGCACGGGCCCACCCAATCTTACCTCGGTTGGTAGATGTAAAATCAAATGCTGCATTGGATTAAACAAGCCCGGCGAAAAGATCTTCTCTAACTTGCAGAGCAACTCTGGCGCCAGCTCCTCCATGTCATCTACCATGCCAGGTGACAGTTCTTTCGCACAAAGAACGCGGAAGAAATAGCCTGGCTCCGCCAGTACTAACCATTCATCCTCAGGAATAAAGGAACATAACATCACCGGCATTACCCCGCTCAAGCCATATGTGCTAATCATGACTCTTGAGACCAAATATTTTTAATTTTCAACACTCGCTCCCCTCTTTCGATTCGCTGCATACCCATCGCGGACCATCAAGTGCATTTTGAACCACAAGATAATTTCCCTCATAGCTGGCCTTCCAAGACTGAACCAGGCCTTTGGCTTCGACCACTTCTTCTTTCCTTTGCCTTCTCGCATGTTTTGTAACGGTCTATGACATAGTGTCTCTTGATCAGCTCTAGCCTTAGGATTGTCCTTTGTCTTCCCATCTATGCCGAACAATGTACCAAAAGTGGCCTCTCGGATATTCTTTTGAGTGTGCATCATGTCGATATTGTGTAGAAGAAGGAGGCCTTTGAAGTAAGGCAGATCCCACAAGCATGGCTTGTGAGTCCAGGCGTGTTTTGAATATACCCCTTGAAATACCCTGGACGCTTTGGATTAGGATCGAGGGCGTCTAACTGATCCAAGATCTGTTGGCCTGTCAATGCAGGTGGTGCCAAGGTTTTGACAACTTTACCTTTGGTAAAGTTCTTCTTGTCTTTTCTGAACTGAGGGTGAGGATCCAGGAATTGTCGATGCAAGTCAAAGCAAGAATACTTCCCACCCGCCTGCAACAAATGAGAATGAAGAGTTGCCTTGCACAAGGGGCACGGGAACCTCCATGCACACACCATCCAGAGAATAGCACATACGCCGGCAAGTCATGCATCGAGTACATGTACCACACATGCATTTTGAAGTTTTCTTTTCTAGAGGCATCGTATGTCTTGACCCCATTTTCCCAAGCTTCTTGCAATTCATCCTTAAGCAACTGCATGTACACATTCATATTCTTCCCCGGATAGTTCGGCCCTGGAATTATCAATGTCAGGAATATGTTCTTTCTTTGCATAATCTGCCCGGGGGGGATTGAGTGGAATGAAAAATACAGGCCAACTACTGTATTAGGTTGCCGTCATGCCGAAGGGATTGAACCCATCCGTGGTGATGCACACTCAAGGATTCCTTGGATCTGTCATTTTATCTCATGTAATCCATCGAAATGTTTCAACGCTTCCCCATCCAATGTGTGTACCGCCATCTTATTCCCATCCGCATCTAGTTTGATTCTTTTGCCCAATTTGTGCCATGCCATCTGTCTGGTTGTCTCTTCGACCATGAAAAGACGTTAAAGCCTTGGTATGATTGGCATATACCGAAGAACATTAACTGCGATTTTGGTCTGCCTCTACTCACCCATACCATTGTCTACCACAAGATACCTGCAAGACTTGCAATTGGGACAATAGTCCAGGTGTGCATACTCCTTCCTAAATAAGACACATCCTTTCTCACACGTATCTATCTTCTCATAGGGTATCTTAAGTACACAAAGTATTTTGTCCGACTGGTACAGGTTTGCAGGCATGACATGCCCTTTGGGTAGAAAGCGTCCAAATAGTGTCATCATCGCATCTTAGCATTCTCTTCCCAAGTTGAATAGAGCCTTCAGAGCCATTGCTTGTGCAATGGCATCCAGCTGACAAAGCTTAGTTCGCTCGTGGAGAGGATCTTTTGAAGACTCCGACATTTCATAGAAGGCCTTTGCAGATTCCTCCATCTCTTCGTTCGAATCTCGGGCATCATCAAAGTCTTGCACCATGTCTTCGATCCCGGTACCATGCTCGTCGGTGCGACGACGAACCACCTCAGCTCTGGTGCGTTGTATAGACTCACCATGAAATGTCCACATCATATAATTAGGCTTAAAACCCCTCCTCTGCAGGTGTTTAATCATTACAGTCTCTGTCCTATTTTTATAGTTGTCGCACTGTGGACAGGGGCACCAGTTTGTTTCCTGGCCATTTGCAAATACAGCTTTCACAAAGTCCTTGGATTTTAGAAACCATTCTTTCTTCATCTCTTTCTGACTAGGGTGACCGGTGTACATCCACGCACGATCACTCATCTTGCCTAGCTACAAAACACATAAGAAATATATATATATATATATATATATATATATATATATATATATATATATATATACACTAGTTAAATGTCCGCGCGTTGCCACGGGACAACATAACAATGTTTCTTTCGTTGAACTAACAAGATGGACGGTACCATTCAATGTGACTTTGTTTGCATATGCATATATGACAAAAAAATACGTACATAAAATGGAAACAAAATGCCACAAATATAATATCCGTAGGATGGAGGGGCAAATTTTTATTGCACAATTCAATCTCTACCTTTTTTTCATGGTATCACGTTCTTTTGAACCAGATTCCAGCTATTAGGGTACATGATATACATAAGGCATTCAACTTTACAATAAAATCTTGGCTTCAAAAACCATGTATACTAAACTGATCCTTTAAAAGTTCATACAGAAACTGGTCCTTTAAAAGTTCCTGCGACATTCCTGTATACCGAACGGAGCCGTAGCAGGGGAAGGGGAAGCAGCATGCTCTCAACATTCTAGCTTCCTTGAATGATTTGCAAGTAGGTTGAATGTGGATGGTGATTTTGCAAAAATAGCTGCATAACCATCGTCCATGTGTTCTGCACCTTCAGGGAAGAGCTGCCATAGAAGGCAGCCTCCTCCAACCATTCCACTCTCCCAAGAGCCCAATAAATTGGTGTACACTATCTGCATGAAAGTTTTGCGGAACTCGTTTTCAAACTTGCCATCCTTTAGTGATAATCCGAACTCCCCGATCACAATGGGCATGGCCAGCAAGTTTGTTGCATCATCAATATGTTGTTGCATCCAAGTGTTTACAAACTGAACGTGTCTTTCCTCTATTGAGTCAGGCAACCTAGAAAAAAGTCCTAAGTTCAGCCCTGATAGTAAATTACGTATTTCTGTGAATGGTTTAATTCAGCCGCTATAGCTACTCAGCTGTATAAGTTATGTGGGATTATACATGAGGACTTACCAAGTGTCTGAATAAATATGAACTGAAGCTAAATCAATTCCCAGTGC
Source organism: Hordeum vulgare subsp. vulgare (assembly GCF_904849725.1). Classification (NCBI taxonomy): domain Eukaryota; kingdom Viridiplantae; phylum Streptophyta; class Magnoliopsida; order Poales; family Poaceae; genus Hordeum; species Hordeum vulgare. Next base: position 177,836,454 of record NC_058523.1, read on the forward strand.
TTGATGGTTCCTGATAAAGTCCGTTCCAACATGCCCTGGATAATCATCTGGGTTGATGAGCAAGAGTTCTGGAGTAGACGGACCATAATACCCTTCAATACCAATATCCACCAGGTGCACCGTATCTAGTATCTATAGACTTGACGTAAGATGACATCTCTTCTGTCCATGCCTACAAGAACCCAATTTCTTCAAAATGCATAGTGGACAAACATACATGGAACGTAAAAGTTCACAAAAATAAGACCACAATAAAGGACCTGCAGCGTATCGCATGATGGATCTGAAGGGCAACGCGGCTCGTTAATCAGCTCCCAGGCAAAGGATAGTAGGATCGTCTTTGTAGGCCTCATTTGTGATTGTGTTTATTCTTGACAAAACAGCCTAAACAAAGGAAACATATGCACAGTATTGGAACTCTGGTATAACAGGAATACAGTACTACAGAATTTAGAGATGGCAAACTAAAATTAGCAACACTTAGACACAAAACGTAGAAGGGGAAACGTATACCCACCTCGTATTGTACACTAACATACCGCCGTATGCACCTGGCATTGTACCCACCTCGTATTACGTACGTACGGCGGCCTGCAGTGTGAAGTACGAGGTGGGTATACGTTGCCCTTCTATGTTTTGTGGAGGGGGTGGGTCTACCTAAGTACACCTCAATTAGCAATAATAATTTGCTGGTGTCATTTCATATAGCTAAGCATATTATGATTTCCATTGGTCACGCAGCATGATAGATATCAAGAACCCATTTCCGATGGCTATCTGAGGTAAGGAACCAGAAATTTACCTCAACAAAAGCTTTGTAGTACCCTTTAAGTGTTGGGTCAGAGAAGAAGTCATCGTCAGAAGTAAGATCCACGCCAGCCTCCTTGCCCCATCTTACATACTGTGCCTTCCCTCCATAATCTTCCCAGTTATTGCATAGTGACAATATTAACCGCATCTTATAACTTTTTGCCTTGCTCACCACAAAATCGAGTGCCTGGCAAAAAGACACGATAAAATCAGACACCAAAACCCAAAGAAACACAACTGTTGTGCAGTGATCAACCTTTTATACCGAAAAATGCATGGGGGAGGAGGTAGGTCTTCGAGGATCCACCTCCTGTGGATTTGATCCGCGCCATCCATGGACGGGTTCACGTCCTCCTATGGTCTCCATGGCGTCGGGCTAGATAGCTAGGGTTCTGGCCTGATCTTCTGGATAGAAGGAGAGAAGAGCCTTTGATATTACCCCTGGCAGGCGTTGTTTAATGGATTTACAACAAACTATTTATATGTCTAGGATTTTTTTGGTTTTTTATTCCCGCATGATGTGATAAAATATTCCGAGTACCAGGAACTTTCAAGTAGACCCAAAGGCTCAAACAAACTTAATGTTAGTCTCTATACATACATGTGAATATGTAGTTCCCAACGATACAAAGTTATATGGCCTTAAAATACACTATGACCACAACCAGACAAACGACAAACAATGAGGCAATATTTATTTTTGCTTACATGAGATCTTGGTAGCCATATTTCTATTCGTGTGAACACCATTAAATGCTAAAGTACTGCTACTATGACTACACATGAACTTTCCATTCTGTGGTAAAATCATGGCTTTTTCAAAACAAACAAAGGCATGAAAGTTTTATTAAAGAAAATTTCTAAACCGAAGCAAAATTCCAAGTTTAATCTTGTAAGACATGGTCCAGACCGGATAATGTTACATAAGAATATTAGGCTGTACCTAGCCTCGAGTGATGGGGCACTTCTCCTCTCCATAAGTTAACATATTGTATGTAAATTCCCAATACTGTACAAATACAAAATACATTAGAACTAAAAATATGGAAATATGACAATGAATAGCCTACTTTGAACTTATTTTGCATTCAAGTACAATGTCTATTTGATTAAGACGACCCAAACAAAAACTGGGATTTTTGTTCATGATGAGATCACGAACAATATAGGAGAAAAAAGAATGGTCGACCAAAGCTCACTGAATGGCATATATGAACTAAACTTAACCTGAATATGATACAAAATTTGTAACAAACTTCAGTTAATTTATGCAAATGAATTTTATATGTACAATTCAGTGATGTCGACTATTCGAAGCATCTTACAAACATATGTAATTCCTGGAACTATTTATATTCCTGGTGTTCACTCTGTACTACTAAAAAGCTTAATTGTGTGCAAAAAGAAATTGCCAGCAATAATCAACATGAGTATTTGTATCACCAGAAAAAAATACCAAGAACGGAAATTAGTAGACATGGATGGATAACATACCTAGGAGATGAGGCCGCGCCATTCCCAACGTCGTCGCCATGTGTGTCTCCGCCGCGCCCGCACCTCTATTGAATTCATATTCGCGCGGGATGCCGCGGCAAGCACGGCGGCGATCGAGACTCAGGGCCGGCCCTGAGATTTTGGGGGCCGTGGCAAAATAAAATTTAGGGCCCCTTTGATACAATCGCTATAACAATAGTAATTAATACAATATTTATACCGAGCTTCCATTCGTTCATTTGCGCTGGCATCTGATCTACACAGTTTTTTTGAAACAGAGGCATATGATCTATACTTTTGTGCGAGCGTGATCATCTTGTGAGACCTATCAGCCAATGCCTAGGACAGTCTCTGCTTGACGCATTGTGGAAGTAGCATGTAATTACGGTGAATTGGGGTTCTAATGAATTCACAGAAATACGAAAATGGTACAAATCAACATACCCTATTTTTTTACTATAATGCAGCAGGTGCATATTTTCCTTGATGAAGACGGAGTAAAGGAAAGTTGCAGATGTTCAAGTAAAAGAAAGAAAGAACAAAGCGAAAAGCATGGCGCTGGAAACCATGGATTGTACACGAATAGTAGCAACATACATATGTTAGAACGATGCAAGGTATTCATCATGAATGCCAAAGTAAAATACTAAATTAGCAATATACGTGTGTGGGGTAGGTAAGGTAATATGGTGTACCTGAATCGGTTGGATCGTTGTCAATCATGGGCTCGTGCTCAACGATGAGGCTACCAGGACGGATGGAGGGAGATGCTGGACTATGCATGGTCATCGAGCGATTAGGGCCATAAAGACGCTGGACTATGCATTGTCATCCAGCGATTAGGGCCCAGAATAGAGATTGTCTGGCCTTAAGCAACTCGTACTCGTTGATTTATACCAGCGAGAGAAACGACAACATCGACTCACGATTGGGGATCGGGAATAGGAAACAGGGACCTGTATTTGGAAGGATATACAGTCACGAGGTAATGGGTATATGTGACCTTCGCAAATCAGGATTGGAGGAAGGCTGCATCTGCGTGATTCAAGGAAACCTGCGTGGTTGCGTCCCTGATCTTCGCTTCTCTGCGGAACAGGCCCATGGGTAGACACGTGTCTGGGGAGGGCCCCTTGGATCTTGGGAGCCCGAGGCGGACGCCCCCTGCTGCCGTCACGAGGGCATGCGAAGGGGATGGCGCCGAAAAAGGTGGGGGCATCCTGTAGAGGAAGGTGTGGTGTGGGTTGCTTCATCCATTGCCAAGACCGTGGCCACTACGAGCACCGCAAGGGCAGAAGGAGCCCCAACAGTCTTAGCAGCAGCAGCGCCTCCCAACCACGGCACCATGCGCTGGAACCATGGCCGCCTCTTTCTGTGTTGGCAATTAGCCCCGCACCGTCGCTGTGGTCCTCCCTCTCTCCTAGCTCTCCCTCTTTCACGGCGGGCCGAAGGCACGGGATTGGAGGCATCCTCCTCCCCTAGATCCATATGGGATCACAGGCAGGAAGAACATCCTCCTCCCCTAGATCCATACGGGATCGGAGTCATCCTCCTCCTCCCCTAGATCCATATGGGATCGGAGTCATCCTCCTCCTCCCCAAAGATCCATACGGGATCGAAGGCAGTGAGAATAGACAGAAGCGAGGGGTTGGGGACAGACGAGACATGGGAAGTGTGTACCTTTGACAGTTTTTCTTTGTTTCGAGTGGAGACGGGGTCGCGTGGGGGATGAGTTCTTTTTACAAGCCATGGAAGACGAGGCGGGCTGCGGGCATCGAACCAGGAAGGTGGGGATCGTATCCGTAGGTCTCCCTTTAATACTAAGGATTTTTTTTATTAAACTAATCGGTTGGTTTATCGCCTGGTTTATGGAGGGATTGAAAAAAATCGGTCAAACGGTGGAAAGGCTAACGGTAGGAGGGGGATCGCTGGAGGTCGAACCATCACGACGGCAGATCCCCTTTAATAGTAGATATATATATATATATATATATACACCTCACTACTATTAAAGCTGGGTGTGCCGTCATGATGGTTCAACCTCGCTTATGGTTCGACCTCTCAGGGATCCCACCTCCTTGTATGACCCTGCACATAAAAAAAAGGAACGCAGCCACGAACACACGATCCCCTACTGAGCCTCCTGGTTCGCCCCCGCCCCTCTCTCTCTATCTCCACCTCGCTCGATCCGCCAGCGCAACCGACACCGCCGCGATCGATCCCCGGGATCCATGTCCACCCGTCCCTCGTTCCTCCCCCTGTCTTATCGATCTATCCTATCCCACCCCCTAACCAATCTCGCATTGTTCGCAAACTCGCGGTGGGGTGGATGAACCGCAGATGACGCCATGGCCATCTTCGTGGCGCTGAGGTCGCCGGAGCTGGAGGTGGTTGGCCTCACCACCATCTTCGGCAACGTCTACACCGCCCTCGCCACCCGCAACGCGCTGCACCTCGTCGGTCCACTCCACTCCCCTCCCCTCCCCCGTGCTCGACTCTCCGTTCTTACAAATGGGTCTTTCCGATGCTAATCGAACCGATCTCTAGCTTGATTTCAGCTGGAGACCGCTGGGAGGACCGACATCCCCGTCACGGAGGGTTCCCATGTAACACAAGGTACCCTCAATCCATTACATCATGTATGTATCAATGTATGTGTGTGTTTGTCTGTATGGCATCTCATTCAGTCAAAATTTGTGACATCTCGATCGATCAAGTGTTTGCTGGCTTAGACTGAATGTCTGTGCGCTTCACCGTGAATAAAATTCAGAAAGCCACCAAGCTACGGATTGCCAGCTTGGTCCACGGTTCGGATGGCCTCGGCAACCAGAACTTCCATCCGCCGGCCGGCAAGGCGGTGGAGCAGTCCGTCGCCGCCTTCTTTGTCGAGTAGGCGAACCTCTACCTCGGACAAGTAACCGTCGTCGCCCTCGGCCCCCTCACCAACCTCGCGCTGGCCGTTGAGCTTGACCCTTCTTTCCCCAAGAAGATTGGGCAGATCATTATCCTGGGTGGTGCTTATTCAGTTAATGGAAATGTCAACCCTGCAGCTGAGGCAAATGTGAGTGAGTCATGTTTTATTTGGAGAAGAGTGCAGCTTCGTGTTTTAGGGCATCGGTTTACATATTCAAAGCTGCAACTCCGATAATTCATCACATTGACTTCATTGGTTAATTTTCTATTGTTGAAAAGCCAACAACTTTTTAGTCACTGTATTGGTACATGGTTTATATCTCCTTATGATCACATTCAGGTCATCATACTCTTAAAGCTCCATTACATCACTGCCTTCTAGAACTGACATGGATTGCCATACCAAACAAAGTCTAGGAAGATTGTTGGCTACTATTATGCACTGGACTTCACTGTTGATCTACACCCGCCGTGTTTTACCACAAGTACTAACAACATATTTGGCTGTTGTACCTTCAATTTAAGCATAGTCTTCGTCGATGCTTAGCTTCATTTAGCTTTGTGCTACGACTAATGTGTATCTTTGTTGGTGTTAGGATGTTAATACACAACATTTGGTAAGGACGACCTAATCGGGTATGTTGTTGAATGTTGACCCTCACTAATTCAGTCTAAGCAGACAACTTTATCCTGTTTGGTGGGGAGGCACTTTCACAGGCTTCTTATGCAGTGGTGGTTGATCATGGAGTCATCAGCATGTAACCGACAGTAAGAGGTAACGGTCCCATCTTCGGTGCACACTTGGTAGTTGTTAGTGCTAGCCATGCTGCAATAATAAATGCATGACCTGCTCATTTTTGGCATGTATAATTGCTTGAATAAAAAGGAAACGTTTATCGTGGGTCAGCAAAATTAGAAGGATAATCACACAACTGCCCCCATAGGCTTGGGGTGTGTGTGGGGGGGAGTCACTCAACCTACATTGTCGGGTGCCAATTACTCTGTCACCATGCCTGTGTCATTATGCATATGTGTGGTACTACTGCCCCTTGGCTGCCAATTGCTAGCTACTATATCTCTTGCCAACTCTCATGAACCCTTAGTTATTGCCACCATAACAATAATGCCCGCTCTAACGTGCAGGCGTACGCATATGGGCGGCTATGATGAACCCCCGTGCGAATCAATTCCGTGGAAACAAATGTGGGGATGGAGGAAAAAGTTGGTGAGACCTCTGCTCTGCCCTGCTCTTCGTGCAACCAGAGGCACTGATGATTTTGCTGCTTCTTGTCATCTTGTTACTTATGCATGCGGTTTTGTACCCAGGTTTGATTACTTCTATTTTCAGCTTGAGAATCTTGTTATTATTACTACTTGATGATTGATTGTGTGTTACTCTGGTATGTCAAAATCGTTATTTGTTACAGTAGAGGGATCGCTGTAGTCTAGGGGTTAAAGGTCAAAGATGCGTTTATGAGAGAGTTACAGTGAGTTGTAGCTGAACATGGAGCATGTATTATTAAAGGCTTAAAGCTGCAATGTATTTCCTGTTTGGAAATAAATAGATACCGTTGCTTAGTTTTTCTGAAAAGTTAGTATGTATTCCTTTTTTTAATGCTTCCGGTTGTTGAAAATGTTGAAAAAAGGCCATGTTGGGCCCAGTTAACATTAACCTATCTGGCCCATAACTCGGTAACGAAATGGGCTTTGCCCCAGTGGTGATGTAGCTATCTGGACCCTCACTCTGTTGGCCCTTTGAGCTGTCAAATGGGTTGTTCCAAAGTCACCGTCATTTCTCGTTTTTCTTCTTCTGTGTATTAATAGAATCTTCACTGTACTCGTCGATGCTTTGTCAAGGAGAATTCCCCTTGTTAGAGACAGACCAACCATTATATTTGGTGCTGATGTTACCCATCCTCATCCTAGAGAAGATTCTAGCCCTTCCATCGCAGCTGTAGGTGCATAAAATGTCAATCTTACATCATTATTTATGTATTATTTTGGGGCGAAACTTTGCTCTTTCTATGCTGAACATCCACTTTTCAGTTATACTATTGCTATGTTCATCAGGTTGGTCGTCCAATGATATTGTGATGATTTCATGCTCATGCAAGTTGTTGCTTATCAAGATTGGCCCGAGGTCACCAAGTATGCTGGATTGGTGAGTGCACAAACCCGTCGTCAGGAGTTGATACAAGATCTTTTTAAAGTGTGGCAAGATCCTCAGAGAGGGACTGTAACTTGTGGAATGGTTAGGTATGATCTTGTTCACTTGCAATATCTGAATATTGTAGAATGGTGCACGTGCAACAGTTAACATATCTAATATGCAGACATGTAGAGGACATACATGTTAATACCCATCGCGAGGAGTAAAGACCTGAATTTATTCACTTGCAATAATACCTCTATACCTGAATATAAATATTCTATGCAGAGAACTTCTCATTTCCTTTAAGAGATCAACTGGTCAAAAAACCCAGAGGATCATATTCTACAGGTATTAATCTTAGATTAAGCATGTCCAATTGGCATTATTTTCTAAATCTCACACAATTGTCCAATTTCAGGGATGGTGTTAGTGAAGGACAGCTCTATCAGGTTCTGTTGTATGAGCTTGATGCGATTAGAAATGTGATATTTCATTTCTCTAAACATTCTCACATGGGATCTGCATGGGGCCTGAACATTTTGGTTTAATAAACGTAGGCCTGCGCATCCTTGGAGCCCAATTATCAGCCACCCGTTACATTTGTGGTGGTCCAGAAGCGCCATCATACACGGCTATTTGCCAACAACCACACCAATCAGCGAAGTGTTGATAGAAAAAGTGGAAACAAACTGCCTGGTGAGTTGTTTGCCTTGTTATTGAGTTTACTTGTTTTGTGTAGCTTGTCGACTCTAATGCATGAAAGCTCAATTACTGAATTCAAAGTCAACTTTTAGTTACCATCTTATATTGCCACGGAATACCCGAAAAATATATAGACACGAAGCTGCATTGTATACATTGTTATCGAATGAAAACTATTTGTAAGGGAAATGTTTGTGCACAAGAAAAATATAGGAGTAATTCAAGTAAGCGAATATGTCATGCTTTCCATGCGGAAAAACTATTATGGTTGTGCCATGGTTTGATTAGTATGGAGAAAAGCCCCCTGCCCAGTTATTTGACCGATACGTACACGAATAACTTTTATGAGAGTGACCTAAAGGTCATATGTTTTGCATTAAACATTCCTCTTTTGTAGGTGTTTTTTCCTTTGGGATTGGCAGTACTATATGCCGTTTGAGAGGGTCTATTTTTTCACAAAAGATAAGGGTTTGTCCTTTGTTTTTATATTTATAGGAGTGCATATTTATTTTCAGTTAGTTGTGAGAGGAACTTCTTAAGTTTCCATTCAACTATTGATCTCCAAAAATGAGATCAAATAATATTTTGAATCGATGACAAAATGATTTTGAAGAGGATTTACCCACACGTTAGTGTGAAAAATGGTGAAGGGAAAGGAAAGGTAAGGAAAAGAAATCATACAAGGGAGGAGTGGGTAAAAGGATACGACAATTGCATGCGAAGAAAGACGTCGGAGAGAATTAATTTGATCATGAATTGAAACCATGCACTATCATATTCGACCCACATTTTTTAGTTAGAACAATTGTTTGATCATAATGCGTTTTTTGATCCGTGGCAACACACTTAATGGCTATACAAATTAGTACCATAAACGGTGTGTTTACTTGTTTGGTTATGTTTCACATCTTATGTTGTAGGTCTGTAAATTGTAGTGATTTCCCTTGAAGCTCATGTGTTGCTTATGTTTTGCAGATTGCCCATGTGTAATTACCTTGAAGAGATGTGCACTGGTATGCACATCCACAGCACTGAAGGGATCATCCAAGAAGTAAACATCATAATCGATGTACAATGCCGTGGCAAGCTGGATCCTCTGCTTCTGGCCTCCACTTAGGTTCACATCCCTTTCCCCTACTTCGGTCATATCTCCATTGGCCCATAACCCCAAATCTCTATCCAAAGCATACCCTTGTAGCACCTCTTCGTATAAGCTTCTGTCCATAGCCTTCCCAAATAGCACATTGTCCTAAACTGTCCCAGTTTGCATCCACGCACTCTGAGGGACGTATGCCCTTGATCCAACAACCGTTGAATCTACCTTATTTCTTTCCTGAAAATAGGAGTAGTAGCAAATCATGGTTCTTGCTGAAAATACTCCTACGATAGGTGATATTCCCTAGTTTTGGCACAGAATGTAGCTTGCTTTCTGTTTTTCTTTGATAGCCATATTTGTGTGATGTAACAACAATTCATTCAGGACTCTTGCAAGTAAATATATGTAGGCTGTAGCAATGTAGGATAAACTAAGGTGGAATACTTTGTAAGCTCCACATCGCTGAACCTTTTGTACTATGATGTACTAAAATATTGTAGTCGAGAGCTTTCTATACACACCTACCTAATAGTTAAGACTAGCTAAATATCTATATGTTACTCCCTCTGTAAACTAATATAAGATCTTTTAGATCACTAAAGTTAAGATGATGCTGGATTTAGTACACGCCTTCTTGTTAATCCCATCATTTAGATGTTGCTCTCAAATTTATTTAATACGTTAGTTCTGGAAAATTCTTAAGTGTATTTAGAATTATCTTCATAAATGTAGTTGATCATAATAATTGTCTACGGAATATTTTAAGGGTTTAAAATAATATGTTGAATGCAATAAAACTAAGCATTTTTAGATTTTCTTTGGTAAACCAATGCAGATCGGCCTACGCCTATTTGTAGCATTTTACAGTGAGGTAGTGCCACTTGTAAGTGTCAGATGTGCCTTGTGATTAGCTAAGCTTTTCCCAATATGTAAAGTACTTCACATGCCTTTCAAGCTTGGCTTATTTCCCATCAGATGAGTGCTTCCAATTTTTCCACTCTAACTACATTGGAGACGAACACAATCCAGTAATGTATCTTGTTCCATTAGATCTCAGATGTTGAATGAACATTAAAATAGGTAAGATAAATTCAAGGAAATATGAAAGACCTGAACATGTACTAATCAGGTTGAATTTGTGTTTGAATTTTTTTTGGAAAGTGGAAACCATGATGTTCATATACATGTGATTTACAGTTCATGCAGTGTTGCACATATATTCAGACATATGTATGCTACTTTCGGTTACTCTTCACTAAATGTTTTTGGTTCTATATTTCAGATCATAAACCACTTCTTTGGTTGGAAGGAATAAACTCCATTGCTGCTTAGGACTTGGTGGTGAGTTATTTATAAGGGCATGCATCCACTTTCATGTAACTGGTAGTCAATGCTCTAAGCAATTTTTTATTAGAATGGATATTCCTACAAAATTTCCATGTAAATATACAAGAGTGGACATGGTATTTTTTATTGAATGTCATATGTTTCTACTATCACTTTTCTTATTCATTATAACAAAAGGAAATTAATTAGCTTATGGTATATGCTATTGTTGATGTGATCAAACATGTTACGTGTTACATGTCATCTAATGAGACTTAATATCCAGGGATGGCAATGGATACCCATTACCCATGAATCATACCACATTATTTGCTTCTTAATTTTTTTAAAAGGAGGATGACCCCGTGTAAACAAAGACATTTGTAAACTAATAGAAGATGTTTTAGATCACTAGAGGGAGGACATATGTAGTATGCCATTCGACTAATGTCTTCACGAAATAGGATGACTATTATTACATTTTCAAATCATGTGCTTTATCAAAACAAGTGGAAGGAGGTTAAGCCGACCATTGTCATTAATGTCACTAGGGTTAGGACGAGGGTGGATATCGGCATTGGTGGAGCTACATGCTTGCCATGGCCCCCAACCTTGACAAAATGTCTGAAGATTTTTTTTGAAAGTGCTTAATTAGAAAAAATATAGTCTTTGCCCCCCTCAAGATTTTTGTATTAGCCTTTCGCCCCTTCAGTATATCTTGTCTAGCTCCGCCACTGGATATAGGTCTACAAAATAAGAGTGAAACGTGTTTACCCTCTTGCACAATGGTGGTGAAACGACCTCTTAATACATTTCTTTGTATAGTTATTCAGTAGTTGCTGAATTAAAAAATGTATATTATTATTGTATAATTTATTCCGTGGCAACGCACGGGCAAGCAACTAGTACATGCTAATAGGTAAAGATAGGTCCTAAACCCACCCGAGTATGTGTCGATTGGGTTCATTTTGTTGGGTAACGTAGCATAAATTCAAAAAAATTCCTACGCATGTTCAGATCTTCCTATGGAGAGACCAGCAACGAGAGAGGGGTAAGAGCATCTTCGTACCTTTGAAGATCGCTAAGCGGAAGCGTTGCTAAAACGCGGTTGATGGAGTCGTACTCGCAGCGATTCCGATCTAGTGCCGAACAACGGCACCTCCGCGTTCAACACACGTGCAGCCCGGTGACGTCTCCCGCACCTTGATCCAGCAAGGAGGAGGGAGAGGTTGGGGAAGAAGACCAGCAACACGACGGCGTGGTGTTGGTGGAGAGACGAGGTCTCCCGGCAGGGCTTCGCCAAGCGCCGGCAGAGAGGAGGAGGAAGAAGTGCAGGGCTGCGCCGAGGGAGAGGGAAAACCGTGTGCTCCAAAGGCCAAAAGTGCCCACTATATATAGGGGAAGGGGAGGGGGGGTGCCACCCCTAGGGTTCCCACCCTAGGGGGTGCGGCAGCCCTCCCAGATGGGGGGTGTGGCGGCCAGATGGGGAGGAGGGGGTGGCGCACCCCTTTGGTGGGCCTAAGGCCCACCTAAGTTAGGGTTCCCCCCTCTTTTTCTTTCCCCTGCGCCATGGGCTGAGTGGGGAGGCGCACCAGCCCAACTAGCGGCTGGTTCCCACCCCCACTTAGCCCATCTTACCTCTTGGGGTCGCAGCCCCCCTTCGGTGGTCCCCCGGGACCACCTCCGGTGGTCCCGGTGGTCCCGGTACGTTACCGGTGATGCCCGAAACACTTCCGGTGTCCGAAACCATCCGTCCTATATATCAATCTTTACCTACGGACCATTCCGGAGCTCCTCGTGATGTCCGGGATCTCATCCGGGACTCCGAACAACTTTCGGTAATCTCGTATAACAATTCCCTATAACCCTAGCGTCATCGAACCTTAAGTGTGTAGACCCTACGGGTTCGGGAGACAGGCAGACATGACCGAGACACCTCTCTGGTCAATAACCATCAGCGGGGTCTGGATACCCATGGTGGCTCCCACTAGCTCCACGATGATCTCATCGGATGAACCACGATGTCAAGGATTCAATCAATCCCGTATACGATTCCCTTTGTCTGTCGGTATAGAACTTGCCCGAGATTCGATCGTCGGTATACCTATACCTTGTTCAATCTCGTTACCGGTAAGTCTCTTTACTCGTTCCGTAGCACGTCATCGTGTGACCAACTCTTTAGTCACATTGAGCTCATGATGATGTTCTACCGAGTGGGCCCAGAGAGACCTCTCCGTCACACGGAGTGACAAATCCGGATCTCGATTCGTGCCAACCCAACAGACACTTTCGGAGGTACCCGTAGTGCACCTTTATAGTCACCCAGTTACGTTGTGACGTTTGATACACCCAAAGCACTCCTACGGTATCCGGGAGTTGCACAATCTCACGGACGAAGGAAAAGATACTTGACATTAGAAAAGCATTAGCATACGAACAATACGATCTAGTGCTAGGCTTAGGATTGGGTCTTGTCCACCACATCATTCTCCCAATGATGTGATCCCGTTATCAATGACATCCAATGTCCATGATCAGGAAACCATGATCATCTATTGACTAACGAGCTAGCTAACTAGAGGCTTGCTAGGGACACATTGTGATCTATTCATTCACACATGTATTAGTGTTTCCTGTTAATACAATTATAGCATGAACGATAGACGATTATCATGAACAAGGAAATATGATAATAACCATTTTATTATTGCCTCTAGGGCATATTTCCAACAGTCTCCCACTTGCACTAGAGACAATAATCTAGTTACATTGTGATGTATCGAACACCCATAGCATTATGGTGCTGATCATGTTTTGCTCGTGGAAGAGGTCTAGTCAACGGGTCTGCAATATTCAGATCCATGTGTACTTTACAAATATCTATCACTCCAGTTTGGACATGGTCCTGGATGGAGTTGTAGCGGCGCTTGATATGCTTCGTCTTCCGGTGAAACCTGGGCTCTTTGGCTATGGCAATGGCTCCAGTGTTATCACAGAAGAGTGTCATAGGACCCGACGCGCTTGGAACCACTCCAAGGTCGGTGATGAGCTCCTTCATCCAAATTCCTTCATGAGCCGCTTCTGAAGCAGCTATGTACTCCGCTTCACATGTAGATGCTGCCACGACTTCTTGCTTGCTGCTGCACCAGCTCACTGCCCCACCATTCAACACATATACGTATCCGGTTTGTGACTTAGAGTCATCCGGATCTGTGTCGAAGCTAGCATCGACGTAACCCTTTACCACAAGCTCTTCGTCACCTCCATAAACGAGAAACATTTCCTTAGTCCTTTTCAGGTACTTAAGGATATTCTTGACCGCTGTCCAGTGTTCTGCACCGGGATTACTTTGGTACCTCCCTACCAAGCTTATCGCAAGGTTTATATCAGGTCTGCTACACAGCATGGCATACATTAGAGAGCCCACGGCTGAAGCGTAGGGGACAGAACTCATCTTCTCTCTATCTGCTGCCGTGGTCGGCGACTGAGTCTTACTCAATCTCATACCTTGCAAAACTGGCAAGAACCCTTTCTTTGAGTTTCCCATATTGAACTTCTTCAGTATCTTGTCAAGGTATGTACTTTGCGAAAGACCTATGAGGCGTCTCGATCTATCTCTATAGATCTTGATGCCTAATATGTATGCAGCTTCTCCAAGGTCCTTCATTGAAAAACTCTTGTTCAAATAGGCCTTTATGCTCTCCAACATCTCTATATCATTCCCCATCAATAATATGTCGTCCACATATAGTACGAGGAAAGCTACAGAGCTCCCACTCACTTTCTTGTATAGACAGGCTTCTCCGTAAACCTGTATGAACCCAAACGCTTTAATCACCTCATTAAAGCGAATGTTCCAACTCCGAGATGCTTGCACCAGCCCATAGATGGAGCGCTGAAGCTTGCACACTTTGTTAGCACCCTTAGGGTCGACAAAACCTTCTGGTTGCATCATATACAACTCTTCCTTAAGATTCCCGTTAAGGAATGCTGTTTTGACGTCCATTTGCCAAATTTCATAATCATAAAAGGCGGCAATTGCTAACATGATTCGGACTGATTTCAGCTTCGCTACGGGAGAGAAAGTCTCTTCGTAGTCAACTCCTTGAATTTGTCGAAAACCCTTTGCGACAAGTCGAGCTTTGTAAACGGTTACATTACCGTTTGCATCAGTCTTCTTCTTGAAGATCCATTTATTTTCTATGGCTCGCCGGTCATCGGGCAAGTCCACCAAAGTCCATACTTTGTTCTCATACATGGATCCTATCTCGGATTTCATGGCCTCAAGCCATTTGTTGGAATCCGGGCCCGCCATCGCTTCTTCATAGTTCGAAGGTTCACCGTTGTCTAACAACATGATTTCCATCACAGGGTTGTCGTACCACTCTGGTGCGGAGCGTACCCTTGTGGACCTTCGCGGTTCAGTAGTAACTTGATCCGAAGCTTCATGATCATCATCATTAACTTCCTCTTCAGTTGGTGTAGGCACCACAGGAACAACTTCTTGCGTTGCGCTACTTTCCTGTTCGAGAGGGGGTGTAATTACCTCATCAAGTTCTACCTTCCTCCCACTTACTTCTTTCGAGAGAAACTCTTTCTCTAGAAAGGATCCGTTCTTGGCAACAAAGGTTTTACCTTCGGATCTAAGATAGAAGGTATACCCAATAGTTTCCTTAGGGTATCCTATGAATACGCATTTCTCCGCTTTGGGTTCGAGCTTTTCTGGTTGAAGTTTCTTCACATAAGCATTGCAGCCCCAAACTTTAAGAAACGACAACTTAGGTTTCTTGCCAAACCACAGTTCATACGGTGTCGTCTCAACGGATTTAGACGGTGCCCTATTTAAAGTGAATGCTGCAGTTTCTAATGCGTATCCCCAAAATGATAGCGGTAAGTCGGTGAGAGACATCATAGATCGTACCATATCTAATAAGGTGCGATTACGACGTTCAGACACTCCGTTGCGCTGTGGTGTGCCAGGCGGCGTTAGTTGTGAAACGATTCCACACTTTCTTAGGTGTGTGCCAAACTCGTGACTCAAACATTCTCCTCCACGATCAGATCGTAGACATTTTATTTTTCTGTCACATTGATTCTCAACCTCACTCTGAAATTCCTTGAACTTTTCAAACGTCTCAGATTTGTGCTTCATCAAGTAGATATACCCATACCTACTCAAATCATCGGTGAGAGTGAGAACATAACGATAACCACCGCGAGCTTCAACGTTCATTGTACCACACACATCAGTATGTATTATTTCCAATAAGTCGGAGGCTCTCTCCATTATTCCTGAGAATGGAGTCTTAGTCATCTTGCCCATGAGGCACGGTTCGCATGTGTCAAATGATTCAAAGTCAAGAGACTCTAGCAGTCCATCAGTATGGAGCTTCTTCATGCGCTTAACGCCGATATGACCAAGGCGGCAGTGCCACAAGTATGTGGGACTATCATTATCAACTTTGCATCTTTTGGTACTCACACTATGAATATGTGTAACATCACGATCGAGATTCATTAAGAATAAACCATTCACCAGCGGAGCATGACCATAAAACATATCACTCATATAAATAGAACAACCATTATTCTCTGACATAAATGAGTAGCCGTCTCGCATTAAGCAAGACCCTGATACAATGTTCATGCTTAAAGCTGGTACTAAATAACAATTATTAAGGTTTAAAACTAATCCCGACGGTAGATGTAGAGGTAGCGTGCCGACGGCGATCACATCGACCTTTGAACCATTCCCGACGCGCATCGTCACCTCGTCCTTGGCCAGTCTCCGCTTATTCCGCAGTTCCTGCTTTGAGTTGCAAATGTGAGCAACAGCACCGGTATCAAATACCCAGGAGCTACTACGAGCGCTGGTAAGGTACACATCAATAACATGTATATCATATATACCTTTAACGTTGCCGGCCTTCTTGTCCGCTAAGTATTTGGGGCAGTTCCGCTTCCAGTGACCTTTTCCCTTGCAGTAGAAGCACTCAGTCTCTGGCTTGGGTCCGTTCTTTTTCTTCTTCCCGGCATCTGGCTTACCGGGCGCGGCAACAGCTTTGCCGTCTTTCTTGAAGTTCTTCTTACCCCTGCCTTTCTTGAAACTAGTGGTCTTGTTGACCATCAACACTTGATGCTCCTTCTTGATTTCTACTTCTGCAGACTTTAGCATCGAGTACAACTCGGGAATGGTTTTCTCCATCCCTTGCATGTTGTAGTTAAGCACAAAGCCTTTGTAGCTTGGTGGGAGAGACTGGAGGATTCTGTCAATGATAGCATCATCCGGAAGTTCGACTCCAAGTGAAGTCAGACGACCGTGTAACCCAGACATTTTGAGTATGTGCTCACTGACAGAACTGTTCTCCTCCATCTTACAGCTGAAGAACTTGTCGGAGACTTCATATCTCTCGACACGGGCATGAGCTTGAAAAACTAGTTTCAGCTCTTGGAACATCTCATATGCCCCGTGTTGCTCAAAACGTCTTTGGAGCCCCGTTTGTAAACTGTATAACATGCCACACCTGACCAGAGAGTAGTCATCACTCCGCGCTTGCCAGACGTTTAGAACGTCCTGGGCTGCTGCGGGAGCGGGAGGTTCACCTAGCGGCGCATTAAGGACATAAGCCTTTTTAGCTGCTTCAAGGATGAGCTTCAGGTTGCGAACCCAGTCCGCATAGTTGCTACCATCATCTTTCAGCTTGTTTTTCTCTAGGAATGCGTTGAAGTTGAGGTTGACGTTGGACATCTACAATATTTATAAAGACAACTTTTAGACTAAGTTCATGACAATTAAGTTCATTTAATCAAATTAAGTATGAACTCCCACTTAAATCGACATCCCTCTAGTCATCTAAGTGATACATGATCCATGTTGACTAACCCGTGTCCGATCATCACGTGAGACGGACTAGTCACCATGGTGAGCAACTTCATGCTGATCGTATTCAACCATACGACTCATGTTCGACCTTTCGGTCTCTTGTATTCGAGGTCATGTCTGTACATGCTAAGCTCGTCGAGTCAACCTAAGTGTTTCGCGTGTGTAAATCTGGCTTACACCCGTTGTATGCGAACGTTAGAATCTATCACACCCGATCATCACGTGGTGCTTCGAGACAACGAACCTTCGCAACGGTGCACACTTAGGGGAATACGTTCTCGAAATTTTAGGAGGGATCATCTTATTATGCTACCGTCGTTTTAAGCAATAAGATGTAAAACATGATAAACATCACAATGCAATCATATAGTGACATGATATGGCCATTATCATCTTTGCTCATTCGATCTCCATCTTCAGGCATCGCATGATCATCATCGTCACCAGCGTGGCACCATGATCTCCATCATCGTGTCTCCGTGAAGTCGTCACACCAACTACTACTATCACTACTACTATGGCTAACCGTTAGCAATGAAGTAAAAGTAGCAAGCACATGGCGTTGCATCTCATACAATAAATTAAGACAACTCCTATGGCTCCTGCCGGTTGTCATACTCATCGACATGCAAGTCGTGAAACCTATTACAATAACATGATCATCTCATACATCATACATGCAACATCACAACTTTGGCCATATCACATCACATGTCAAACCCTGCAAAAACAAGTTAGACGTCCTCTAATTGTTGTTGCAAGTTTTACGTGGCTGATTTGGGTTTCTAGCAAGAACGCCTTCTTACCTACGTGACAGCCACAACGATGATGTGCCAAAGATATTTACCCTTCATAAGGACCCTTTTCATCAAATCCAATCCGACTAGAGTAGGAGAGACAAACACCCGCTAGCCACCTTTATGCACTATGTGCATGTCTGTCGGTGGAACCAGTCTCACGTAAGCGTACGTGTAAGGTCGGTCCGGGCCGCTTCATCCAACAATACCGCCGGAAAATAATAAGACTAGTAACGGCAAGCAAATTGACAAACCATCGCCCACAACTTTTGTGTTCTACTCGTGCATAGAATCTACGCATAGAAAACCTGGCTCGGATGCCACTGTTGGGTAACGTAGCATAAATTCAAAAAATTTCCTACGCATGTTCAGATCTTCCTATGGAGAGACCAGCAACGAGAGAGGGGTAAGAGCATCTTCGTACCTTTGAAGATCGCTAAGCGGAAGCGTTGCTAGAACGCGGTTGATGGAGTCGTACTCGCAGCGATTCCGATCTAGTGCCGAACAACGGCACCTCCGCGTTCAACACACGTGCAGCCCGGTGACGTCTCCCGCACCTTGATCCAGCAAGGAGGAGGGAGAGGTTGGGGAAGAAGACCAGCAACACGACGGCGTGGTGTTGGTGGAGAGACGAGGTCTCCCGGCAGGGCTTCGCCAAGCGCCGGCAGAGAGGAGGAGGAAGAAGTGCAGGGCTGCGCCGAGGGAGAGGGAAAACCGTGTGCTCCAAAGGCCAAAAGTGCCCACTATATATAGGGGAAGGGGAGAGGGGGTGCCACCCCTAGGGTTCCCACCCTAGGGGGTGCGGCAGCCCTCCCAGATGGGGGGTGTGGCGGCCAGATGGGGAGGAGGGGGTGGCGCACCCCTCTGGTGGGCCTAAGGCCCACCTAAGTTAGGGTTCCCCCCCTCTTTTTCTTTCCCCTGCGCCATGGGCTGAGTGGGGAGGCGCACCAGCCCAACTAGGGGCTGTTTCCCACCCCCACTTAGCCCATCTTACCTCTTGGGGTCGCAGCCCCTCTTCGGTGGTCCCCCGGGACCACCTCCGGTGGTCCTGGTGGTCCCGGTACGTTACCGGTGATGCCCGAAACACTTCCAGTGTCCGAAACCATCCGTCCTATATATCAATCTTTACCTCCGGACCATTCCGGAGCTCCTCGTGACGTCCGGGATCTCATTCGGGACTCCGAACAACTTTCGGTAATCTCGTATAACAATTCCCTATAACCCTAGCGTCATCGAACCTTAAGTGTGTAGACCCTACGGGTTCGGGAGACAGGCAGACATGACCGAGACACCTCTCTGGCCAATAACCATCAGCGGGGTCTGGATACCCATGGTGGCTCCCACTAGCTCCACGATGATCTCATCGGATGAACCACGATGTCAAGGATTCAATCAATCCCGTATACGATTCCCTTTGTCTGTCGGTATAGAACTTGCCCGAGATTCGATCGTCGGTATACCTATACCTTGTTCAATCTCGTTACCGGTAAGTCTCTTTACTCGTTCCGTAGCACGTCATCGTGTGACCAACTCTTTAGTCACATTGAGCTCATGATGATGTTCTACCGAGTGGGCCCAGAGATACCTCTCCGTCACACGGAGTGACAAATCCCGATCTCGATTCGTGCCAACCCAACAGACACTTTCGGAGGTACCCGTAGTGCACCTTTATAGTCACCCAGTTACGTTGTGACGTTTGATACACCCAAAGCACTCCTACGGTATCCGGGAGTTGCACAATCTCACGGTCGAAGGAAAAGATACTTGACATTAGAAAAGCATTAGCATACGAACAATACGATCTAGTGCTAGGCTTAGGATTGGGTCTTGTCCACCACATCATTCTCCCAATGATGTGATCCCGTTATCAATGACATCCAATGTCCATGATCAGGAAACCATGATCATCTATTGACTAACGAGCTAGCTAACTAGAGGCTTGCTAGGGACACATTGTGATCTATTCATTCACACATGTATTAGTGTTTCCTGTTAATACAATTATAGCATGAACGATAGACGATTATCATGAACAAGGAAATATGATAATAACCATTTTATTATTGCCTCTAGGGCATATTTCCAACACATTTTCCCATGCTCTGCTCCCAGATCCAACGCAAAATTTTGGTAGCACCTCCCCGTTGTTCTCCTGATACACGTCTCGGCAATAAACAGAGAGGATGTGTATCCGGAAAACAACAGGGAGGCACTAACGAAATTATGCATCCGATCCGGAACAAAGCATATGGGAAAACGAACCCAATCTACACATACTCGGGTTGTCCATGGATAACGTTGGACAATTCGGAAGAATCACGGTTATAAATGTATGCATATTTATAATTGTAACCCTTTCGAACGGGAGACGCATACTCGTCACGCATACTGATAATTTAATGTACCTATATCTAGCAAGTTTCATCCGAAGACCGACCCAGAGCAAATTAAGAGTCGAGGAGGAGATGTCATTTGTACTCACCCACGAACGCAGGGGCGGAACTCGTCGAACGCACGGGGAGGTCTTCGAACAGCAGACCTCGCAGCGACGAGACAACTGCACATGTAAATCCACCCGGTCAACACAAATATTTTGTGTTCCTTAATAAAATCGAAAAATATATGACCTAACACAAATATATGACCTATATAGATGTCATTTAGGGTTCTATCAACGTCGAGGAACATGCTAACTCACTCGTCCCCGGCGTGCTTAGGTATGGCGACGCACGGTCGAAGGGTCAGCACACCAACTCTTCTGTTTCCGGAGACCTCTCTTCTCTGCCTCTCCTCTCCTCTCTGAGCATTCTTCTGGTGAGGTTCGCGGCCGACAGCCTCTGGAAGGCCGAAGATCACCATTTCGGTCAACAAGAGGCCGAAGAGGTGTCGGGGGTCGGGGGATGGGGGTCAGTGGCGTCGGGGCGGCGTATTAACATCTCCACGGAGTGTCGCGTCGGGGTGTCGGGGTGTCGTGACGTCGTGTCTGGGTGTCGGGGCATCGTGTCGGGTGTCAGGGTATCATTTTCTTATTTCTCCTCTTCTTCCTTTTCTTCTTCTTCCTCTTCTTCCTTTTCTTCTTCTTCTCCTTCTTCTTCTTTTCTTCTTCTTCTTCTTCTTCTTCTTCTTCTTCTTCTTCCTTCTTTTCCTTTTTCCTCTTCTTATTCTTCTTCTTCTTCCTTCTTTTCCTCTTTCCTCTTCTTTCTTCTTCTCCTCTCTCCTCTTTTTCTTTTTCTTCTTCTTCTTCTTCTTCTTCTTTTTATTCACTTGGTATCTAGCTAACCACTAATAACAACTAAGAACTAACATAACTAACAACTAACCTAACTAACAGCTAACATAACTAACAACTAACCTAACTAACAACTAACAACTAACTTAACTAACAACTAACCTAATTAACAACTAACCTAACTAACGTAACTAATCTAATTAACAAATAAAATGAAAAAAAAGTAAAAATAGGGACTCACGGGAGGGCGGCAGTCGGGCAATGAGGACGGCGCAGGGAGGCCGTCCGTAGAGGAGGAGGGCGCGGGGAGGAGGCGATGCACCAGGAGGAGGGGGCAGTGGTGGAGGAGGGCCGACGTGGTGGTGAAGGAGGGGGTCAAGGGGAGGAGGGCGTGAGGAGGAGAGGGCTGGGGCGGTGGTGGAGGAGGGGGCACGGAGAGGAGGTGCCGTGGTGGAGGAGGGGGCACGGTGGTGGAGGAGGGGTCGCGGGGAGGAGGAGGCGATGGTGGAGGAGGGGGTCGCATGGAGGAGGAGGTCCCTGGGAGGAGGAGGGCGCGGTGGTGGAGGAGGTGGGCAGTGGTGGAGGAGGGGCGCAGGAAGGAGGAGGGCCCAGACAGGAGGAGGGCGTGGTGGTGGAGGAGGGGGCGGTGGTGGAGGTGGGGGCGAGCTCCGGCAGCGGGTTGCGCACGGGGAGGAGGGGAGGGCGAGCTCCGGCGGTGGTGGGGGTTTCGGGGGTGAGAGAGAGATCCGTTAGGGGAGAGGGGTGTGGGCGGTGGGGGAGACGGCCGTTAGGGGAGAGAGGGGATGTTGGGGTGGGGGCGACAACTGTTAGGGCGCCATCCTCTTTGTCGCCTGCCCCCCGATGACTAAGAGGTGCAAGGCAGACGACAAAGATGGTGGAGGTGGTGGGGGCGACGGTCGTTAGGGCGCCATCCTCTTTGTCGTCTGCCTATGCCTCTTTGCCATCAGCTGGCAGACGCAAAGTTCTAACTGATGGCACTGGCTCTTTGCCGTCTGCGTGATGCCTATTTGCCGTCAGCTGGCAGACGACAAAGACCTAACTGATGGAAAATAGGGTATTTTCCATCAGTTTGCTCTTTGCCGTCCGATTTGTGGCAGCGGACGACAAAGAGGGTCTGTGCCATCAACCAGCAGTCGGCAAAGACCACGCAGATGGCAAATTTTGTGATTCCAGTAGTGCATCTCTTCGCCAGACTAGTGCACCTATACAATTTGCCATTGTATTGTGTGTGTTGGGCAAAAGCCTTTTTAATATTTGGTTGCATGGTTGTTTGAAAGAGACCATCTTCATCCTACGACTTCCATGGATTGATAAATCTTAGGTCATCCACTTGAAGGAAATTTGCTACTGTCGTACAAAACTCTGCGTTTGGAGGACCAACAGAGTCTATAAAAACAAGTTGTGTGTTAGATATCAGTTCCCAGCACGACCTTGTCTAGCCGAGAAACGCCTTAACGGGCCGTTAAGAATACAAATTCCATCTCGAGCTAGATGTTTCCACATGACAAATTGTCGTGCTCAACTAAAAAAGATAATAAAAATAGTACACGATTAGAAACTGCCACCTATGTAGATAAAAAATGCCATAAAAACACATAAATTTATAAAGTGCCATGCTCTCAAAACCTAAAAATTGTCATGCTACTTTATAAAAATGCCATCCTCTAGTTGAAAATGATTTTATGGGGATGAGCCCCAATAGAAATTGTCATGCCATTGAAAATGGAAATGTCATCCTTTCAACATTGAAAAGGCAACGCTCTCAATGATAGAATGGCATCCTCTCATCAATAGAAATCTAATATTAATAAAAATGCCATGCTCTTAGTAATAAAAATGTCATCCCATTAAAAATTAAAATGCCATCCTCTCAAATAATAAAAATGTCATCATATTACTAATAAAAATGACATATTGTTATTATTAAAAATGGCATGCACTTAGTCATAAAACTGCTATGCCATTGAAATAAAAATATCATCCTCCCAATAATAATTGACATCCCTATTGTTAATCGAAAAGTCATATTATTACTAATAGAAATGCCATGTACAAAAAAAACTTGACTTGGTAACATTAGAAAAAAAAGATTTTAATTTGCCATGTGACATAGTTTCAAGAAATTACAAAAACTGCCATATTAAATTCTTTTTATAAAGTGCCACGTACCTATAAGCAAAAAAGAACATAAAAAGGAGGGACCAAATTAGAATTATGGTCTCTCAGGTAGAGACTCACATACCTAGCCAGTGTGGTGTACGTCAAGTGTTTTGATTAGTATAGCGTTGGCAAACTTTTATATTCATAGCAAAAGTGTTAATAAGCCTGATGTGCCTCCTGTCCCGCGTGAAGATTCGTGCAACAGATCCGATGGGAGGGAGCAATGTTCGCCAGGATTGGTCCCCCTGGTGAACATTTACCAGTCGGTTTTTTGATGATTATTGGTCGGAGTGTTCGCCAATTAGCTTTTCCGAAGGTTATTGGGCGGAAATCGCTTTCGGGTGTCAAACGCGGACAGCATCCCTTCACCTCATCTTTTTTTCCCGACAGCTACAGGCCCCTTCATTGCTGTTGTAATCTGCAAATAAATTATGTGTCCTTTCAAATCTGGAATATTCCTCCGAGCCGAAAACCAATCATCAAGGATCTCTGCGTCCCTAACCAATCATGTACTCCCTCCGTCTTAAAATAATTGTCTTAACTTTATACTACTAGTTTTAGTACAAAGTTGTACTAAGGTTAAGACATTTATTTTAGGACGGAGGGAGTACTACTAGTGCTAACATAAATCGACCCGTTAACCGGGGACTGTCCACTTTTACAGGCACTGGTAGCCACAACATTTCAAAGGCTAGAGGCACTAGAAAACAACATATCACTCTCACAGCGACGTTTGTGGAGACGTCCAAGCTTAAAATTCGCGTGGAGCACGATGATTACGATGCGAATTAACGCATGTTCAGAATAAATCAAACAGATGGAAAGTCAAAGCTGAGAAACGATAATGCACTCGAGGCTAGTTCCTGCTTGATTAATAAACAAACTGATATGAAGCAAGGAGGCCAGTGGGGGGAGCTCTAGCCTATACCCATGACAAAACAGAAGCAAGAGCAAGCTGCCGCCGAAAGCCCCAGCCCCGCTCTCTTCTCCCTCCACCCTACACTTTTCTTCATGTTCTCGTCACTAGATTCCAACTTCCAGTTCATCACCGCCCCGGCCAGGAGGCAGCCGGCGACGACCAAGGCGGACGAGGACGAACCTTCGCACTCGCAGGGCGATGACCGGAAGCTGCCGGCCATGGATCATGCCAGGAAGCGCCACCAGGAGAAGGGCTTCCTTTATGACTGGTCAGTAAATTTCTTCTTGCAGAGTTCTTGACATGATCATGTGTACACAGGCGCACCATTGATGCTGTTGTTCCATCTCTTCTTGGTGTCTGCTTGCAGTAGCGTCTGTCTTTTATCTGAACTTCTCAACTGCCTTATATGGCTACGATGCAGAAAACATATATGGTGTGTCATGTTTTCTTCCTTCGTTTGGTTGGTGCAGCTTCTTCGTGTTGTGCTGCTGCTTCTTCTGTCATGAAGCCTGCGAGCACTGCCTCAAGTGCTTCTGCTGCTGCCTCTACAAAGACGAGTGACCGACCAACCGGTCCGGAATCGGCGCTCATCCGAAGATAAACCCTGTGGACTTGTGATTGTATATTTTTCAGTTTGGTTGCCAATTTGCACCATTTTAGTGCACTGGTGTAGTAAAGTCCATGCGTGTACATCTGGAATTGATCTTCCCCATGCTTTGCTCATGCCCCTGCATCTGAAAACTGTATGCCAAGAGACCCAGAGTGAGAATACTGGTATTCAGCAGAAGCATACAGACTTTCTTTGTTGTTGTTGTTGTACATTACCAGTCTGTTGTTGTCGCCTGCTAGCTGCTATTCACACTAACGCTGCATGCCCTCTCTCTCCATTTCTGCATCATCTGAAGAATAAATGCAGTCCTATGACATTGGCTGGCCCTAGTGCCCAACGTGCTTCATCTGCGGGCGAGACCTTCCTAGTCGTCACGCCGCCGCGTCGTACGCGCGGACGGCCTCGTGCGCGGTCTCGAACGTGCCGAGGCCGAGACGGACGTTGCCGGACCGGATCTCGGCGTAGTAGGTGCCGAAGGGGCGGTTGCGGACGCCGCGGTAGCCTGAGGATGAACGGCGGCGCGGCGGCATGGTGGCAGAGGGAGCGGCGAGGGAGAGGCAGAGGAAGAGGTGAGAAACTGCGAGGGAGAGACGCGTGGCTGTGAGCAGTCGCGTGCAGTTGCGACATTTTATAGCGCCTTGAAAACGGTGCGCCAAATCTGACGCGCGGCCGTCCGCTTTCTCCAACGCACGCAAAAGTTTACCGCGTGCTTTTTTTGCCACGTGGAACGCGCAATTTCATCCCGCCCTTGCGTTTTTTATGGCCATTGTTGGAGATGCTCTTACGAGCGCAGTAGCAGTGGCTGAGCCAATATGAGCCAAGCATCCGTATTTTCAGTACAGTGAGCTACTGAATCAAGCTTGCAAGGAAAAAAAAAGAGATGTGACAGCCAACCGAACTAACAGAAAATTGTGCGTACGACACTATCCGAGAAAATACTCAAAGCATGATTGGTCTCTCGGTCCCCTATGTTTTCCATGAATTTCACAACGAAATTCGTTTCCTATATTCCTGGCACAACCGTCATCTGAGAGCGATCCTAGCGGCCATATATGATCAATCGGCACAATAACTGGCTGCACGACGATTTTGTCCAAAAAGGTTGATCTAGCAGAGTCGCGTTTCGCGCTCGAATGTCATATTTTTGGAGATTACTCTATCTAAAAAGCACTCAGAGCAAGTACAATAAGGTACAGTCAGCACGCTGTAAAAACTAAAATACTATATTTTTGTTGAGCTGCATGAGAGAGAAGAGGAGAGAGAAGGGAAGCGGGTTGTTCGTGAAGAGTTAGCTCTAACATGTGCTCCTAGATGCTTTGTGAGAATGAAAGGTTGGCCATAAATGATAAAAGTAATATTTTTTTATAGTTAACTATTGTACAAGCTAACTACAGATGGGCTATAAGACTGCTTATAGCCAGCAGTTGGCTATATATTAACCATGCCGTGAGGAGTATCTGCTCCGGTGCTCCCACTGGACCGAACGCGGAGGGGAAAAACAGGACGGCTGAAATGATCCAATAACTGTTTGGATAGAGGGGCAGTATGTTTTTTTTGCAGTTAATTTTTTAAATAATGTATTATTTTTATTAAATTTGAAAATAATACGCTGGTTGTATAATGTTTAAAAATAATATACCGTCGGCCGTGCTCGGAAGCCGACTGGATTCAGTCAGCCCTACCGAATCCGACATGATCTACTCGGCCGCATGGAGGCCGATAAGTGGCCACTCGGCCACGTGACATCCGACGACTAGCCAGAGCACGTCACTCGGCCTGGACAGCCTCCAGTGGGCTACGACGAAGCCGAATGGGCCAGTCGGCCACGACAAGGCCGATAGGAGGCGATACAGCCACGAGTCGCACCGCGCCCCCTTTTTTTCTCCTCTCTTCCTCTTCTTTCCCTCATCCCTTCTCTCTCCACGCTAAAATACCTCGATTTTTTTACAAAATTTGAGCCGATTTCATCCCCTTTTTTCATAGTAGTTGGATTCTAAAGGGTTAGGGGAGACAAGGGAACCCTCGATCTCGTGATGGGGTAGCTCATGTGATGGTTGTGGAGACTTCTGCATTTGTCCTTCTTCCCTCGGTGTTCGTTGTTCTTCTCCCGTCGTTCGTCGTTTCTTCGCACGCTTCAAAGGTAAGATTCAACGTCCATTACCGTAGTATTTAGTTGCGCAAATATTTGTAGTTGCTTTCCTAATATATGTCGATGCCAAATATTTAGGTGTTTGAGTATTTTTAGTTGCTCTGGTAGATTATGGTAATATAATTAGTTGTAGTGAGGTTGATTCGGTAATATTTTTAGTTTGTCCTTCTGCTTAATATTTGTCCATGTTGATTAATTTTTTATGTCTGCAGAGATGTCAAATGTAGCGAAGTTAGGTTTTTACTACAACGTTGGTACTCTTCAAAAAAATCAGAATAGAGCTGATCTGAATGAACTTCAATACATTAAGGTGTGAGTGACTGCACCTGAGACATGGTCTGCTAATCAGTTAACATAATGGTTGGTCAGATGTTTATGGTTTAATACTGAAACACACACTGTGGTGTTCATGCATTATGGACCCGATCCAGTTCAAATATTTTTGTTTATTTGAAGCAAATAGAGCGGGACTCTCAGTGGGTGTTGTGGCTACAAGCTTGCGAGAGTAGGGGATGTAATCCTCTCGCCTTAGTACTCCCCTTGTGAAGCACGTTAGTGCACCTGAAGCCGAAGGTGATTACGATTATGGCGAGAGCAGTGAAGGGATGCATGATTCAATGTCAAATTATGCGTCCCATCCTGTACATGATGTTTACGAATAATGTTAGAGTAGGCAGGAAGAAGGAGGAAACGCCGATGATTCTGTCAGTGGCGAGACGGATGCTAATGAGATAGATAGGCACATGCAAAACCAGATCGAGGATGAAGATAGAGATGGTGATATCGCCAATGATTCCGACGAGTCGAACGAATAAGAGATCACACAAGAGGTGCCTCCTTCATCATGGAATTAGGACTTCTCATGTGCAATGATCGTGAATGATGGTCATGATTCTGCCTGGCAATATCACGAGAACAACATTGCGATAGGTGCCATTTATCCAAACAAGCAAGCTCTAAAGGATGCAATCATTGATTGGGAAATGTCCATGCAAAGGATTTTTGTAGCTGACGCGTCAAGTCAGAAATACTTGATAATGGTATGCAAGAACTCGGGTTGTCACGCGAGGGTGCATGGCTATTTCCCTAAGTATGGCACAAGCTGGGTGATTAGTGACTTGGTTCATCACAGTTGTGTTATTCCTTGTATCCCTCAAGATCATCCTAACATCATGTCCATGCTCATTGCTCGGTTGCTTTACATCGAGATAGTGTAGAGCAAAGAGATGGAAGTGAAGGATATCCAGACAAAAGTCTTTGTTAGGTTCAAGTACAAAATTTCTTATGGAAAGGCTTGGAGGGCTAAGTAGAGGGCACTTGAGACCAGATTTGGTTCGTATTTTGATGCATATGACTCTGTTGTCCGGCTCCTCCACACACCACAGGATCATATTCCAGGCACCTATGTCGACATACAAGACTTGTTCATGCGAGAGTTCCCAACTATGAGGGTGCTGCATCGACTGTTCTTCTCTTTTGGTGTCTGCATCGAAGCTTTCACACATTGTCAACATGTGATATGTGTAGATGGCATTTTCCCACTGGAAAGTACAAGGGTCAGATCCTGACCACCATTGGTCAAGATGGCCAAAATCAATTCGTCCTACTGCATTTTCTTTTGTGGAGAGCGAGAATATTGAAAGTTGGACATGGTTCCTCAATCAATTGAAAATAGAAGTTGTGAAGGATAAGCCGAATGTGTGGCATGTTGGGGAACGTCGCATGGGAAACAAAAAAATAATTACGCTCACCAAGATCTATCTATGGAGACTAACATCTATGAGAGGGGAAGTGCATCTACATACCCTTGTCGTGGAACGTCTTCGCGATCCAATCACGATCCGTCCCGCAATCTCATCATGATCCATCCCGATCTAGTGCCGAACGGACGACACCTCCGCGTTCAGCACACGTACAACTCGATGACGATCTCCGCCTTCTTGATCCAGCAAGAGGGGCGGAGAGGTAGATGAGTTCTCCGACAACATGACAATGTGGCGGCAGTGTTGGTTGAGCTGGTCTGGCAGGGCTGCACCGTGCGCTACCAAATCGATCTAGAGGTGGAATGAACTAGAGGAGGGAGAGAAAGTTGTGCCATAACCTAACTGGGTGCGGTTGCGCGCCATGACCTAATTGCGTGCGGCTTTGATACGTCTCCAACGTATCTATAATTTTTTATTGTTCCATGCTATTATATTATCTATTTTGGATGTTTTATATGCATTATTATGTCGTTTAATATTATTTTTGGGACTAACCTATTAATCACGAGCCTAGTGCTAGTTTTTGTTTTTTCCTTGTTTTTTGGGATTTGCAGATAAGGAATATTAAACGGAGTCCAAACGGAATAAAATCTCCGGAATGATTTTTTCTCGAATGAAAGAGACCTGCCAGACTTGGAGAAGGGGGCAGGGCACGTGCCGGGAGGCCACAAGCCTACATGGCATGACCAAGGGGGTAGGCCGCGCCCCTAGCTTGTGGGTCCCCTACAGGTCTCCTAACCCTAATCTTCGTCCTATAAATTCCCAAATATTCCCTCATTATCGAAGAGACACCAAAACATACTTTTCCTCCGTCAGAAGCCTCCGTTTCCGAGAGATCCAATCTGGGAACCTTTTCCGGTAATCTGCAGGAGGGGGATTCGATCATGGAGGGCATCTACATCAACTCCATTGCCTCTCCAATGATGCGTGAGTAGTTTACCACAGACCTACAAGTCCCTAGCTATTATCTAGATGGCTTCTTCTCTCTCTTTGTTCTTCAATACCATGTTCTTCATGATCTCCATGAAGATCTATCCGATGTAATACTCTTTTGCGGTGTGTTTGTCGAGATCCGATGAATTGTGAGTTTATGTTCAGATTATCTATGAATATTATTTGAGTCTTTCATGAATTCTTATATGCATGATTTCATATCTTTGCAAGTCTCTTCGAATTATTGGTTTGGTTTGGCCAACTAGATTGGTAATTCTTGCAATGGGAGAAGTGCTTAGTTTTGGGTTCAATCTTGCGGTGTTCTCACCCAGTGAAAAAGTAGGGGTAGCGAGGAACATATTGTATTGCTGCCATGAAGGATAAAAAGATGGGGTTTTCATCATATTTCTTGAGTTTATCCCTCTACATCATGTCACCTTACTTAATGCGTTGATGTGTTCTTCATGAACTTAATACTCTAGATGGAGGAAGGAGTCGGTCGATTTATGGAGTAATAGTAGTAGATGCAGAATCGTTGCGGTCTACTTGACACAGACGTGATGCCTATATGCATAATCATTGCCTTAGATATCGTCATGATTATTCGTTTTTCGATCAATTGCTTTATAGTAATTTGTTCACCCACCGTACTATTTTCCTTCATGAGAGAAGCCTCTAGTGAAACCTGTGGCCCCTGGGTGTATTTTCCATATTATATTTTCAGATCTATAAACCAAAAATACGAAAAACATAATGTTGCTATTTATTTACTTTAGTTTTACTTTTAGTTCTTTCGATCTTTTATATCTATCTCTATCAGATCTCATCCTTGCAAATAACTGTGAAGGGATTGACAACCCCTTTGTTGCGTTGGGTGCAATTGTTTGATTATTTGTGTGGTTGCTAAGATTGGGGCCTTGCTTGTTCCTCCTATTGGATTGATACCTTAGTTCTCGACAAACTGAAGGAAATACTTATCTACTTTGTTGCATCACACTTTCCTCTTCAAGGGAAAACCAACGCAAGCTCAAGAAGTAGCACACTGCGCACCATAACCTTTTCGGCTGCGGGTGCCTCTCTCCTCTCCATTATATATAGGAGGGAGGGAAGGGGTGGCGCCAAAAAGGAGGAGTCCTCCTCCGATTGGGAGATGGAGGCGCAAGGGAGGAGTTCTCCTCCAATTCGGACTCCCTCCCCTCCTCACACTTCAGCGCATAGCCCATATGGGCTGGCCGCCCAGCCCACCACGGGCTGGTGCTCCACCTCTTGGGCCTATGTGGCCCTCCGGGCTGGGTTGCCCCTCCCGGTGAACCCTCGGAACCCATTCGTAATTTCGGTACTTTACTGATAGTGCCAGAAACCTTTTCGGAACCCGTATACCTCTTTCCTGTATATCAATCTTCATCTTCGGACCATTCCGGAACTCCTCGTCATGTTCGGGATCTCATACGAGACTCCGAACAACCTTCGGTCACCAACATACATAACTCAACTATACCGAAATGTCACCAAACCTTAAGTGTCCAGACCATGTGGGTTCGAGAACTACGCAGACATGACCTGCGACACTCTCCGGTCAAGAACTAATAGCGAGACCTGGATGCCCATATTGGCTCCTACATATTCTACGAAGATCTTTATCGGACGAACCACGATGTCAAGGATTCAATCAATCCCGTATATTGTTCCCTTTGTCCATCGGTATGATACTTTCCCGAGATTCGGTCGTCGGTATCTCCATACCTAGTTCAATCTCGTTACAGGCAAGTCTCTTTACTCATTCCGTAATACAAGATACCTTTACTAACTCCTTAGTCACATTTCTTACAAAATCGTTGTGATGTTGTATTACCGAGTGTGCCCTAGAGATACCTCTCCATCATCAGGAGTGACAAATCCTAGTCTCGATTCACGCCAACCCAACAGATACCTGTATAAAAACTATATAGTCACCCAGTTATGTTGTGACATTTGATACACACAAGGCATTCCTCCGGTGCCCGGGAGTTGCATGATCTCATGGTCATAGAAACACATACTTGACATGCAGTAGAACAGTAGCAATAAACTCATACGATCACATGCTATGTTCATAGTTTGGGTGTGGTCCATCACATCATTCTCCTAATGATGTGATCCCATTATAAAATGAGAACTCGTGTCTATGGCCAGGAAACCTTGACCATCTTTGATCAATGAGCTAGTCCTTAGAGGCTCACTAGGGACAATGTGTTGTGTATGTACCCACACATGTATTTGAGTTTCCAATCAATACAATTATAGCATGGATAATAAACGATTATCATGGACAAGGAAATGTAATAATAACTTATTTATTATTACCACTAGGGCATATTTACAACAAGTCATGCATGTATACTCAATGCGATAAAGACAATGTCAAATCCTGATCTTGATGAACAAACTCCATGGCAGGACTTGCGGAGTCGTTGGTGCATGCGCCATATTGGGGCCAATTTCTTCTTTTAGTTAAGAAATAAGAACCTCATGAATCTAGTAAAGAAACTCTACAAGCATAACCAACTATGGAAGTACAATTTGATACGTAACAGACTTAATGTTTGCACGCATACACATCTTAGGGACATGGGAGCTGTAATAGATGTAGATGTGAGGGCACATGTTGAAGCAGTAGCTGCATAGTTAGCAACAGGATCAACTACCATGGAGGAAAGATTATTGGGCTGTGTGACTTGCTAGGATTTGACCCAGCTGGTACTAGGAGAAGGTTTGGGAACAATTAAAACCTTTGGTCAATGGATAGAGCATGATCCCGTGGAGAGGTGATCTGTGCTGCATGACACACATGGAGCAAGGTACGTTGTCGTGACTACCAATCTTGTTGAAACATATAACTTTGTCCTTAGAGGAAACAAGGCTTTTCCACTTACAACCATTGTTGAGGGAATTTTCTATGGCGCGGTGAAGTATTTCAGAGATAGACATCAAAGCGTTGACGTGCATATCACTAACAACCCAAACACACGTTATTGTGAAAGGGTTATGAAGTTGTAGGATCTGAAGTATGTCTAGAGGGGGGGGGGTGATTAGACGAATTGACCAAATAAAAAGTTAACCTTTTCCCAATTATAGTTGACGACAAGTTTTAGAAATTGTAGCAAGTCAAACACATCCTACAAATGCAAGTATAAGAGTGTAGCAGCAGAAAGTAAAGACATGCATAGTTATCACACGTCCAAGAAAGTAAATAGACACGGTTATTGACATCCTACAAATGCAGAAAGTAAATAGAGGGTAGGTATAGGAAGATCAAACGCAAATATTGACACGGTTATTTTTGGCGTGGTTTCGATAGGTGGTGCTATCACACGTCCAAGTTGATGGAGACTTCAACCCACGGAGGGTAACGGTCGCGCGAGTCCACGGAGGGCTCAACCCACG
The DNA here is from genome assembly GCF_904849725.1 of Hordeum vulgare subsp. vulgare. Taxonomy (NCBI): domain Eukaryota; kingdom Viridiplantae; phylum Streptophyta; class Magnoliopsida; order Poales; family Poaceae; genus Hordeum; species Hordeum vulgare. The sequence continues at coordinate 177,869,831 of NC_058523.1, forward strand.
AAGGGTCCATGGAGAAGAAACCTTGTCTATTCCATCACGGCTTACGTCCATGAAGGACTAGCCTCACTCGGGTAGATCTTCACGAAGTAGGCGATCTCCTTGCCCTTATAAACTTCTTGGTTCAACTTCACAACACGAAGTAGGAGGCTCCCAATCGACACCTAACCAATCTAGGAGACACCACTCTCCAAAAGGTAATAGATGTGGTAGTATGATGAACTCCTTGATCTTGTGGTTGAAAAGATAGTCTCCTCAACACTCAGTCACTCTCTCATAGATTTGGCTTGGGTTGAAGAGATTTATTGGGTGGAAAGCAACTTGGGGAGGCTACAAATCAGGATTTAAATGGTAGGATTAGGATATCTAGATCTAAAACATGAGTAGGTGACTCTCTCTGAGAAAAATGGATATAACAAGTGTTGGTATGTTCAGTGTGCTTCTTCTACAAATGAGAGGTGGTGGAGGGTTATATATAGGCATCTAAAAAAACCGTTACAACATTATTGCCCAACTCGATGAAACTGAAGTGAAACTCGGTGGCTGGCGTAGTCATTTTCCACAACTCGATGAGACCGATTTTCAAAACTCGGGAATTCCGATTTTGAGAAGTTGGTTACTCTAGCCCGGGGCACTGATTTCAGTTGCACCGAAATGGAACTTGGTGTCACCGAGATTCTAGGGTTTGGCATATGGGATCTGTCTGAGGTAAAACTTGATAGGGCCGAATGGAAAAAGCTAGCGGCACCAAATTTTGGACTTTGTGTATTTTGACAAAATATTTGTGGGATAATTTCATGAGTATTTCGGTGGCTATGTCTAAGCACTTGAGGATCCAGATCATCGTAGTCACCTCATCCCCTTTTAATAGTATTGGCTTTCCTATGGAGTCAAATGTGATTTCTCACAAAACATAAATAGTCTTCAAGCTTGTTTCCAATAGACGTTCCTTGCATCTATGGGTTATCCTCACAGTCCTTAGACAATGCATCATTGAACTTCTCCTGAAATATACTAGATGGAATCATTAGATCAATGACACACATGTTATTATTAACTACCAAAAGCACCTTAGGGATAAGTTGTGCTTTCAATCCCCCCTTTTTGGTAATTGATAACAATATATAGATCAATGCTTCACCATAAGATATAATTAATGAATAACGTCGTTGCTTTGAGAAGTATGTGATAATAAAGAGCTCCCCCTAAATTTGTTCATTATTTTAAATTTGCGTTTGAATGCAAATGCACAATCAAATAGGATCATGGGTCACTCTTCCATTTCACATACAACTTGGTGGTGCGCATAAATGATATGAATGAATAGTAATGCACACTACACCAATCAAATGAGTGAATGATCATCATATAAATAGCTCAAATGTATGAAATAGTAGCATTAGCAATCAGAGCGTATGATCAAACACTCAACTCTATCGTTTTTGAGACATCCAAAAGAACAAAAAGCATTTGAAAACAAAAGAGAGAAACAAAAATATCTCTCACAACCCTATTGATCTATACACTTCTCCCCCTTTGTCAACAAGTTACCAAAAAGTTCAAAGTTTTAGAACTATGCATCGCTCTAGGCTCGATCTCCTCCAGTAGCAGTTGATGGAGTCAACAGGAGAGTGTCTGCGAAGGCTTTGGTAGATGCCTTCTGAGGTGGTGGTGTAGACACTGGAGGTGCAGGAGCTCGTGGAGCTGATGCTTGGGCTGATGAAGACGGTTTGGATCCCAGAACTGTCACAGCTGCAGAACTGACATGGGTCCCGAACTGAGTGGTAATTGGGATTGATATATTGTGATCATCACCACTGCTGGAGCTGGGAGTGTGCACTACATCAACTTCATGTTTCAACTAATTGACAGTGGTTGTCAGCTCCGTCACCTTGATATCTGGGTCATGGAATTTGGTTTCCACGATCCTCTCGAGACTCTTCTGATTCAGGTAAATGTTTGTAATGTTCTTCTTCATCCCTTGGATGGTGCTGATAAGTAACGCCATTTGATCCTCTTTGGATCTCAACTATGGATCTCTAGTTCCTATGGCTGCCTCTGCCTCTACCTCAGCATGTATCTATGCCTCTGTTGCCCACAGGTTCCAAAAGTAAACTCTAAAGGTTTCCTACTTGGTGCAAGAGGACTAAGGCTGGGGGCTCGACATGATGGATGTCACCCCCGATCCGACCAGTGCGTCATGGTGAAGATCTTTAGGACACGAAGACCACCTTTGTAAGGGTAGATTGTAGTCCTGTCCCCTTTCAAAATGGTTGTTCTGGCAACCCTTTGTGCCAAGTGTGATTTTGGGGGTAGTGTTGGGAAACATAGCATAAATTCAAAATTTTCCTATGCCATATTTAGATCTTCCTATGGAGAGACTAGCAACGAGAGAGGGGAGAGTGCATCTTCATACCATTGAAGATCGCTAAGCGAAAGCGTTGCTAGAACGCGGTTGATGGAGTCGTACTCGCGGCGATTCAGATCGCGGTGTGATTCCGATCTAGTGCCGAACCACGACACCTCCGCGTTCAACACACGTGCATCCCAGTGACGTCTCCCGCACTTTGATCCACCAAGGAGGAGGGAGAGGTTGGGGAAAATCTCCGGCAGCACAACGGCGTGGTGTCGATGGAGAGACGAGGTCTCCCGGCAGGGCTTTACCAAGCACCGTGGGAGAGGAGGAAGAAGAAAAGCAGGGTTGCGCCAAGAGAGAGATGGAAAACCGTATCTCCAAAGGCCAAAAACCCCACTATATATAGGGGGAAGGGAGGGGTAGCGCCCCCTTTAGGGTTTCCCCCTTGAGGGGGGCGGCAGCCCTAGATGGAGAGGGGGGCGGCGGCCAGGGAGGAGAGGGGGTGGCGCACCCCTAGGTGGGCCTTAGGCCCACCAGCGCCTAGGGTTTCCCCTCCCTCCCTCTTTGGTGCGCCTGGGTTGAGTGTGGGGGGAGCACCAGCCCACCTAGGGGCTGTTTCCCTCCCGCACTTGGCCCATGTAGCCTTTCCGGGCTTGTGGCCCCTCCCCGTGGGCCTCCGGAACCCTTCCGATGGTCCCGACACTTTGCCGGTGGTGCCCGAAAAATTTCCGGCGTCCAAACCCATCTATCCTATATATCAATCTTTACCTCTGGACCATTCCGGAGATCCTCGTGACATCCGAAATCTCATCCGGGACTCTGAACATCCTTCAGTAACCTCGTATAACAATTCCCTATAACCCTAGCCTCATCGAACCTTATGTGTGTAGACCCTACGGGTTCGGGAGGCATGCGGACATGACCAAGACACTCTCCGGCTAATAACAATCAGCGGGATCTGGATACCCATGGTGGCAACCACATGTTCCACGATGATCTCATCGGATGAACCACGATGTCAAGGATTCAATCAATCCCGTATACAATTCCCTTTGTTTGTCGGTATAGAACTTGCCCGAGATTTGATCGTCGGTATACCTATACCTTGTTCAATCTCGTTACTGGTAAGTCTCTTTACTCATTCCGTAGCACATCATCCCGTGACTAACTCCTTAGTCACACTGATCTCATTATGATGATGTTCTACCGAGTGGGCCCAAAGATACCTCTCCGTCACACGGAGTGACAAATACCGATCTCGATTCGTGCCAACCCAACAGACACTTTCGGAGATACCCGTAGTGCACCTTTATAGTCACCCAGTTACGTTGTGACGTTTGATACACCCAAAGCACTCCTACGATATCCGGGAGTTGCACAATCTCACGGTCGAAGGAAAAGACACTTGACATTAGAAAAGCTTTAGCATACGAACAATACAATCTAGTGCTATGCTTAGGATTGGGTCTTGTCCATCACATCATTCTCCCAATGATGTGATCCCGTCATCAATGACATCTAATGTCCACGATCAGGAAACCATGATCATCTATTGATTAACGAGCTAGCCAACTAGAGGCTTGCTAGGTACACATTGTGATCTATTTATTCACACATGTATTAATGTTTCCTGTTAATACAATTATAGCATGAACCATAGACGATTATCATGAACAAGGAAATATGATAATAACCATTTTATTATTGCGTCTAGGGCATATTTCCAACAGTCTCCCACTTGCACTAGAGTCAATAATCTAGTTACATTGTGATGTATCGAACACCCATAACATTGTGGTGTTGATCATGTTTTGCTCGAGGAAGAGGTTTAGTCAACGGGTCTGCAATATTCAGATCTGTGTGTACTTTACAAATATCTATTACTCCACTCTGGACATGGTCCTAGATGGAGTTGTAGCGGCGTTTGCTGTGCTTGGTCTTCTGGTGAAACCTGGGCTCCTTGGCTATGGCAATGGCCCCAGTGTTATCACAGAAGGGTGTCATCGGACCCGACGCATTTGGGACCACTCGAAGGTCGGTGATGAGCTCCTTCATCCAAATCCCTTCATGAGCCGCTTCTGAAGCAACTATGTACTCCGCTTCACATGTAGATGCTGCCTCGACTTCTTGCTTGCTACTGCACTAGCTCACTGCCCCGCCATTCGAAACATACACGTATCCGGTGTGTGACTTAGAGTCATCCAGATCTATGTGTCGAAGCTAGCATCGACGTAACCCTTTACGACGAGCTCTACGTCACCTCCATAAACGAGAAACATCTCCTTAGTCCTCTTCAGGTACTTAAGGATATTCTTGACCGCTGTCCAGTGTTCCATATCGGGATCACTTTGGTACCTCCGTACCAAACTTATGGCAAGGTTTATATCAGGTCTGGTACACAACATGGCATACATTAGAGAGCCTACGGCTGAAGCGTAGGGGACAGTATTCATCTTCTCTCTATTTGCTGCCGTGGTCGGTGACTGAGTCTTACTCAATCTCATACCTTGCAAAACTGGCAAGAACCCCTTCTTTGAGTTTTCCATATTGAACTTCTTCAATATCTTGTCAAGGTATGTACTTTGCGAAAGACCTATGAGGCGTCTCGATCTATCTCTATAGATCTTGATGCCTAATATGTATGCAGCTTCTCCAAGGCCCTTCATTGAAAAACACTTGTTCAAATAGGCCTTTATGCTTTCCAACAACTCTATATTATTCCCCATCAATAATATGTCATCCACATATAGTATGAGGAAAGCTACAGAGCTCCCACTCACTTTCTTGTATAGACGGGCTTCTCCATAAACCTGTATGAACCCAAATGCTTTAATCACCTCATTAAAGCGAATGTTACAACTCCGAGATGCTTGCACCAGCCCATAGATGGAGCGCTGGAGCTTGCATACCTTGTTAGCACTCTTAGGATCGACAAAACCTTCTGGTTGCATCATATACAACTCTTCCTTAAGATACCCGTTAAGGAATGATGTTTTGACGTCCATTTGCCAAATTTCATAATCATGAAAAGCGGCAATTGCTAACATGATTCGGACTGACTTCAGCTTCGCTATGGGAGAGAAAGTCTCGTCGTAGTCAACTCCTTGAATTTGTCGAAAACCCTTTGCGACAAGTCGAGCTTTGTAAACGGTCACATTATCATTTGCGTCAGTCTTCTTCTTGAAGATCCATTTATTTTCTATGGCTCGCCGATCATCGGGCAAGTCCACCAAAGCCCATACTTTGTTCTGATACATGGATCCTATCTCGGATTTCATAGCCTCAAGCCATTTGTTGGAATCCGGGCCCGCCATTGCTTCTTCATAGTTTAAAGGTTCACCATTGTCTAACAACATGATTTCCATTACAGGGTTGCAGAACCACTCCGGTGCGGAGCGTACCCTTGTGGACCTTCGCGGTTCAGTAGCAATTTGATTTGAAGCTTCATGATCATCATCATTAACTTCCTCTTCAGTTGGCGTAGGCGCCACATGAACAATTTCCCACGCTGCGCTACTTTCCGGTTCGAGAGGGGGTGTAATTACCTCATCAAGTTCTACTTTCCTCCCACTTACTTCTTTCGATGGAAACTCTTTCTCTAGAAAGGATCCGTTCTTGGCAACAAAGTTTTACCTTCGGATCTAAGATAGAAGGTATACCCAATAGTTTCCTTAGGGTATCCTATGAATACACATTTCTCCGCTTTGGGTTCGAGCTTTTCTGGTTGAAGTTTCTTCACATAAGCATCGCAGCCCCAAACTTTTAGAAACGACAGCTTAGGTTTCTTGCCAAACCATAGTTCATACGGTGTCGTCTCAACGGATTTAGACGGTGCCCTATTTAAAGTGAATGCTGCAGTTTCTAATGCGTATCCCCAAAATGATAGCGGTAAGTCGGTAAGAGACATCATAGATCGTACCATATCTAATAAAGTGCGATTACTACGTTCAGACACTCCGTTGTGTTGCGGTGTGCCAGGCGGCGTCAGTTGTGAAACAATTCCACACTTCGTTAGGTGTGTGCCAAACTCGTGACTCAAATATTCTGCTCCACGATCAGATCGTAGACACTTAATTTTTATGTCACTTTGATTCTCAACCTCACTCTGAAATTTCTTGAAATTTTCAAACGTCTCAGATTTGTGCTTCATCAAGTAGATATACCCATACCTACTCAAATCATCGGTGAGAGTGAGAACATAACGGTAGCCACTACGAGCTTCAACGTTCATTGGACCACACACATCAGTATGTATTATTTCCAATAAGTCGGTCGCTCTCTCCATTATTCCTGAGAATGGAGTCTTAGTCATCTTTCCCATGAGGCACGGTTCACATGTGTCAAATGATTCAAAATCAAGAGACTCTCATAGTCCATCAGTATGGAGCTTCTTCATGCGCTTAACACCGATATGACCAAGGCGGCAGTGCCATAAGTATGTGGGACTATCATTATCAACTTTACATCTTTTGGTACTCACACTATGAATATGTGTAACATCACGATCGAGATTCATCAAGAATAAACCATTCACCAGCGGAGCATGACCATAGAACATATCACTCATATAAATAGAACAACCATTATTCTCTGACTCAAATGAGTAGCCGTCTCGCATTAAGCAAGACCCTGATATATAATTCATGCTCAAAGCTGGTATTAAATAACAATTATTATGGTTTAAAATTAATCCTGACGGTAGATGTAGAGGCAGCATGCCGACGGCGATCAGATAGACCTTGGAGCCATTCCCGACGCGCATCGTCACCTCGTCCTTGGCGAGTCTCCGCTTATTCCGCAGTTCCTGCTTTGAGTTGCAAATGTGAACAACCGCACCGGTATCAAATACCCAGGAGCTACTACGAGCGTTGGTAAGGTACACATCAATAACATGTATATCATATATACCTTTAACGTTGCCGGCCTTCTTGTCCGCTAAGTACTTGGGGCTGTTCCGCTTCCAGTGACATTTTCCCTTGCAATAGAAGCTCTCGGTCTCAGGCCTGGGTCCATTCTTTTTCTTCTTCCCTGTATCTGGCTTACCGGGTGCGGCAACGGCTTTGCCATCTTTCTTGAAGTTCTTCTTACCCTTGCCCTTCTTAAAACTGGTGGTCTTATTGACCATAAACACTTGATGCTCTTTCTTGATTTCTACTTCTGCAGATTTCAGCATCGAGTACAACTCGGGAATGGTCTTTTCCATCCCTTGCATGTTGTAGTTCAGCACAAAACCCTTGTAGCTTGGTGGGAGAGACTGGAGGATTCTGTCAATTATAGCGGCATCCGGAAGTTCAACTCCAAATGAAGTGGGACGACCGTGTAACCCAGACATTTTGAGTATATGCTCACTGACAGAACTGTTCTCCTCCATCTTACAGCTAAAGAACTTGTCGGAGACTTCATATCTCTCGACACGAGCATGAGCTTGAAAAACTAGTTTCAGCTCTTGGAACATCTCATATGCACCGTGTTTCTCAAAACGCCTTTGGAGCCCCGTTTCCAAACTGTATAACATGCCACACCTAACCAGAGAGTAGTCATCACTCCACGTCTGCCAGACGTTCAGAATGTCCTGGGCTGCTGCAGGAGTAGGAGGGTCACCTAGCAGCGCATCAAGGACATAAGCCTATTAGTTGCTTCGAGGATGAGCTTCAAGTTGCGGACCCAGTCCGCATAGTTGCTACCATCATCTTTCAGCTTGTTTTTCTCTAGGAATGCGTTGAAACTGAGGTTGACGTTGGCCATCTAAAATATTTATAAATAGAACTTTTAGATTAAGTTCATGACAATTAAGTTCATTTAATCAAATTAAGTATGAACTCCCACTTAAATCGACATCCCTCCAGTCATCTAAGTGATACATGATCCATGTCGACTAACCTGTCCGATCATCACGTGAGACGGACTAGTCGTCATGGTGAGCAACTTCATGCTGATCATATTCAACCATACAACTCATGTTCGACCTTTCGGTCTCTTGTATTCGAGGTCATGACTATACATGCTAAGCTCGTCGAGTCAACCTAAGTGTTACACGTGTGTAAATCTGGCTTACACCCGTTGTATGCGAACGTTAGAATCTATCACAACCGATCATCACGTGGTGCTTCGAGACAACGATCCTTCACAACGGTGCACACTTAGGGGAATACGTTCTCGAATTGTTTTTAAGAGGGATCATCTTATTATGCTACCGTCGTTCTAAGAAATAAGATGAAAGACATGATAAACATCACATGCAATCATATAGTGACATGATATGGCCATTATCATCTTTGCTCTTTCGATCTCCATCTTCGGGCATCGCATGATCATCATTGTCACCGGCATGACACCTTGATCTCCATCATCGTGTCTCTGTGAAGTCGCCACGCCGACTACTACTACTACTACTACTACTACTACTACTACTACTACTACTACTACTACTATAGCTAACCGTTAGCAGTGAAGTAAAAGTAGTAAACACATGGCGTTGCATCTCATACAATAAATTAAGACAACTCCTATGGCTCCTGCCGGTTGTCATACTCATCGACATGCAAGTCGTGAATCCTATTACAATAACACGATCATCTCATACATCACACATGTAGCATCACAACTTAGGCCATATCACATCACATGTCAAACCCTGCAAAAAAAGTTAGACATCCTCTAATTGTTGTTGCAAGTTTTACGTGGCTGATTTGGGTTTCTAGCAAGAACGCCTTCTTACCTACGTGACAGCCACAATGATGATATGTCAAAGCTATTTACCCTTCATAAGGACCCTTTTCATCAAATACAATCCGACTAGAGTGGGAGAGACACACACCCGCTAGCCACCTTTATGCACGGTTTGCATGTCTGCCCATGGAACCTGTCTCACGTAAGCGTACGTGTAAGGTCGGTCCGGGCCGCTTCATCCCACAATACCGCCGGAAAAGAATAAGACTAGTAGCGGAAAGCAATTGACAAATAAGCGTCCACAACCTTTTGTGTTCTACTCGTGCATAGAATCTACGCATAGAAAACCTGGCTCTGATACCACTGTTGGGAAACGTAGCATAAATTCAAAATTTTCTTACGCCACATTCAGATCTTCCTATGGAGAGACCAGCAACAAGAGAGGGGAGAGTGCATATTCATACCTTTGAAGATCGCTAAGCGGAAGCATTGCTACAACACGGTTGATGGAGTCGTACTCGCGACGATTCAGATCGCGGTGTGATTCCGATCTAGTGCCGAACCACGGCACCTCCGCGTTCAACACACGTGCAGCCCGACGACGTCTCCTACACCTTGATCCAGCAAGGAGGAGGGAGAGGTTGGGCAAGATCTCCGGCAGCACAACGGCGTGGTGTCGATGGAGAGACGAGGTTTCCCGACAGGGCTTCGCCAAGCACCGTGGGAGAGGAGGAAGAAGAATAGCAGGGCTGCGCCGAGAGAGAGATGGAAAACCGTATGTCCAAAGGCCAAAACCCCCACTATATATAGGGGGAAGGGAGGGGTGGCGCCCCCTTTAGGGTTTCCCCCTTGGGGGGGGGGCAGCCCTAGATGGAGAGGGGAGCAGCGACCAGGGAGGAGAGGGGGTGGCGCACCCCTAGGTGGGCCTTAAGCCCACCAGCGCTTAGGTTTTCCCCTCCCTCCCTATCTGGTGCACCTGGGCTGAGTGTGGGGGGGGGGGGGGTGCACCATCTCACCTAGGGGCTGGTTCCCTCCCGCACTTGGACCATGTACATTCCGGGGCTTGTGGCCCCTCCCGGTGGGCCTCCGGAACCCTTCCGGTGGTCCCGGCACTTTGTCGGTGGTGCCCGAAACATTTCCGACGTCCAAAACCATCCATCCTATATATCAATCTTTACCACCGGACCATTCTGGAGCTCCTCGTGACGTTCGAGATCTCATCCGGGACACCGAAGATCCTTCGGTAACCTCGTATAACAATTCCCTATAACCCTAGCGTCATCGAACCTTAAGTGTGTAGACCCTACGGGTTCGGGAGGCATGCAGACATGACCGAGACACTCTCCGGCCAATAACCATCGGCGGGATTTGGATACCCATGGTGGCTCCGACATGTTCCAGGATGATCTCATCGGATGAACCACGATGTCAAGGATTCAATCAATCCCGTATACAATTCCCTTTGTCTATCGGTATAGAACTTGCCCGAGATTCGATCGTCGTTATACCTATACCTTGTTCAATCTTGGTACTGGTAAGTCTCTTTACTCGTTCCATAGCACATCATCCCGTGACTAACTCCTTAGTTACACTGAGCGCATTATGATGATGTTCTACCGAGTGGGCCCAGAGATACATCTCCATCACACGGAGTGACAAACCCCGATCTCGATTCGTGCCAACCCAATAGACACTTTCGGAGATACCCGTAGTGCACCTTTATAGTCACCCAATTACGTTGTGATGTTTGATACACCCAAAGCACTCCTACGGTATCCGGGAGTTGCACTATCTCACGGTCGAAGGAAAAGACACTTGACGTTAGAAAAGCTTTAGCATACGAACAATACGATCTTGTGCTATGCTTAGGATTGGGTCTTGTCCATCACATCATTCTCCCAATGATGTGATCCTGTCATCAATGACATCTAATGTCCATGATCAGGAAACCATGATCATCTATTGATTAACGAGCTAGCCAACTAGAGGCTTGCTAGGGACACATTGTGATCTATTTATTCACACACATATTACTATTTCCTGTTAATACAATTATAGCATGAACAATAGACGATTACCATGAACAAGGAAATATGATAATAACCATTTTATTATTTCCAATAAGTAGAGGACCAAGGCCTGTATAAGAGGGAGGTCCTTCCTTCATAGCAGGGGGATCCACCAACTCCATTAGGGGAGGAACCCCCCTCCTTTTGTATTCGTTTTACACCTCAGCAATCGAGACAAGCAGGAGTAGGATTTTAAATCGCAAGGTGGTCCGAACCTAGGTAATCTGCGTGAGTCTCCTTGTTCATCTTCCTTAGCTCGAGCCAGCGGAGAGTTGCCGTGAGGTTGAGAGGTAGAACAGGGTAGGAGATCAAGCGCATCCTAGTGATTGAACCTTTATGGGTGTGCGGAGCCCCGATTCTGACATTTGGCGTGCCAGGTAGGGGTGCACAGCCATTATTCAACTCCCGTTTTGGCTCCAGCTTCTTCTCTCCCATGGCCGACGCTCACCGTGTGTGTGCTGAGCGCAAATCAGCCTAGGTCGTCGTGACCTCACTTGTGGGCCGTGGCACCCACCATCACTCCGCCAGCGATGAGGCCGCCGCAACTGACCCTGCTGCCCGCGAGCAACATGCATCCTCCATGCACCCCTCCGTGCAGCGGGAGGGATGCACCACCACAACTTCTTCCTCCCACGCCCGTCTCTAATGGGTGAATGCGCAAGCGGCGCTGTTCATGGAACGCGAGCTGCATATCTACCGCCCGACAGAGGCTGGCTATGATGCATGGCTGGGCCGCATCACCGAGCTCGTTACCGCCACCTGAGAGGCTCCCACGCCCACCCGCTTGCTTCGTCCCTCCATCCTGCGATGGAGAGGTGGCTCAGGGAGCGCCGCCACCTCCTCCCATGCACGACGACCAGGCTGAGACACGACACGACACGCGCCCGGGCAACCCACCTCATGAACCACCCTACATGCCAAAGAAGAAGAAGATAGCTGCCGGATCGTCCGCCGCCAGGCTCCACTCGGCGCACACAAGATCCTCGAGAAGAAGCGTTAGTGCCCGGATTGGTTCATCGAGGATGTCGCAGCAGCCGGGAGACAGAACCTAGACGTCCTCACGTGTGGCGGCCCCTCAAGCACCATGGGTTGCTAGGCTTACACTCGCGAGCTACGCAGGGTGGTTTGGTCGGCCAAGTTCAAGCTTGAGCTACGATGGCTCCCTCGACCCCACGGAGTTCCTCCAACTCTATGCCGTGAGCACTGAAGCAGCGGGCAACGACGACAAGGTCATGGCAAACTGACTTCCAATGGCTGCCAAGGACGGCGCACGGTCCTGGCTCCTTAACCTGCCCGAGAAGTCGGTCTCTTCGTGGAGTGACCTCTGCGAGCTGTTCGTCGCGAACTTCAAGGGCACACATAACCGTCCTCTCTCCGTCCTACGACTTATGCTGCGTGAAGCAGCGCTCTGGGGATACCCTCCGTAAGTACATCCAACGGTTTAGCCAGGTGCGCAATAAGATGCTGCGAGCCGCACACGAGGCTGCCATCATGGTGTTCACCAACGGCGTCAAGGACCACAAGATGTGCGAAAATCTCGCCATCAACGACAACTTGAGCATGGCCATGGAGTTGTTCAACCTCGCTGACAAATGCGCCAAGGCCGAGGAGGGCCACCTGTTAGCCCATGACAACCCTGACAATGCGCCCAACGATGCCAAGGAGGTCACGCACAAAGGACCTGCTGTGCTTGCGGTTGAACCCGAGCAGAAGCATGGTGGTGAGCAAGGCGTGCCTAAAAAGGACCGCCACCCGTTCTGCATCTGCCACGACATATACACCCACAACACTGAAGACTGCCAAGAACTCAAGGTCTTCTAAGATAAGCGGGTTGGCCGGCGTTCGAACCACAATCACTGTGGTGCTGGTCATGGCGGCGGTTGCGACGGCAGCAGGTGGGACAGCCACAACGTCAATCCTTGTCGGGGCTGGTACGAGCAGCCTCGCAAGAACGGTTGGCATGATCAACTCTGTGAGGCGCGCCCTCAGGACAACACGACGCTCCCTCTGCTCGTGCCGCCACCGAGGAGACACAATGACAACCAACATGGTGAGGAGGCTCGAGCCTATCAAGAGCCTCGTGCGGTGGCTTGCATTCTTGGTGGAGTTCATGTGTCCTTGTCAAACCTCCGGTTCAAACAGCTCTCCCGTGAGGTAAATGCCGCCCTCCCGAGGCTGGGGCCACGAAGCCCCTCAAGTGGTCCCACTGTGCCATCACCGTTGACACCAGGGACAACTGCAAGTCCACGGCTGCAGCGGTCAAGCGCCCCATGATGTGTACTCCCGACATAAGCAATGTTGTGATCACCAAGACTCTCAACAATGGAGGCGCAAGCCTCAACATGCTCTCCGTTGAAACCTTCGACATGCTCGAGGTGCCTTATGACCACCTGATGCTGACCAGGCCCTTCTCCGGGGTGACCGATGGCTCCACCACTCCGCTGGGGCAGATCCGCCTATCGGTCACCTTCGGCACACGCGACAACTATCATACCAAGCTCATTGGCTTCGATGTGGCATACATTGTGCTCCCATACAATGCCATGTTGGGCTACCCAGCACTAGCCAAGTTTATGGCGGCGACCCACCATGGTTACGACGTCCTCAAGATGTCGGGTTGCAGCAGCGTCATCACCATCGCCTGCGATGAAAAGGACGCGGTCTGCTCCCTTGAGCACGCCTACAAGGCCACCATAGCGGAGCGCTCTGATGATGTCGAGGACAATGTTCCATGCAATGTCGCACCCCCGAGGAAGAACCAGTCGCTGCCTTCCTCTCGCTCTGCCAAGGCAAATGGTACGATGATTGATGCCAGGGCTGCAATCCCCATGCACATTGCACGTGCATGCCCCCTTCTGGCATAGAAAGGTGCGCCTGGCGCCTCCCTCGGATCAGGCTTGGGGGCTTCCACCTGGAAAGCATCTGACTTGGCCGGTACATCGAGAGAAGTACTAGGGCACCACCATGAGGTGTGCCTCAACGTGCACCCTCACAGGGAAGGGGGACGACACAGGTCACCAGGGACACATGAGTTCATCGCCTAGGAAATCGACAAGCTGTGGGAGGCACGTGCCATGTGCGGCGAGCGTCGCCCGGAGCGCCTCATCAGGAGGATTGTCGCTCCCGGGAAGACCGCTGAGGTGCGCATATGCGTCGACATCGCAAGCCTCAAGGGTTCGGCTCCCGGCACTTCTTCTGGCCTTCGCACGTGGGCCTAGGCAGAGGCACCACCGCCAACCATGTTCACATGCCCTTTGGCCTGGAGAATGCTCGTGCTACCTTCCAAAGGTTGGCATGGCTTGTAATGGCGCTTCGTGTGGTGTCGTGACCTCGCAAAACCCAGAGCAGCATGCAAGAGCCGACCCTTGAGGGGTTGGCCTTCATGATACGCTTCATCAAGCAACCCAGAGCTCGCACGACAACACAATCACCAGGTGATTTTTTGTTTTGTTCGAGATTGAGGTCACCCTTCGGGCTGCATTATCCTCATGCACGGGACCCGCCCTCGCAGAATTATTGATTTTTGGTTGTGTAGTAAACCCAATTAACCCTGTAAAAGCTTATGTCATTCGCTTAAACCCTGCGTTCGGTGCCTCGCCACCGTTTGAAGTCGCCGCACTCCTCCAACCCGCCTCTTGGATCCCTTGGAGGTGCTAGAAACGGCGTCTGTCCTCGGGTTTGTCCCTGCGATGTTGATAAACCAACTCACCGAGATTTGTCACGCGGGCTTGTTACCGTGCACGTCACCTCCTAAGGTCCTTGGTGTCTCGCCCCTCACGGGTTTACCGCGAACGGGTAAGTGGGGTGCGATTTAATATGCACAACTGCTAGTTTGGTGCTTTGTCTCCCCCGACGCCATGCAGCGGTTCATTTTCCCATTATCATTCTATCAAGGAACCTCGCACAACGTTTGTGCTCGGGTTCATCCCTGCAACATCGTTAAATCTGAGTGACTCAGTTCTGTCTGAAGGGCTTACCCCAGTACAAGTCACCTCCTTGGGTCCTCGGTGCCAAACCCCTTCGTGCAGTGGACTCTCAACGATCACCCGACGCGTGTCGTCCCCATGTCACACGGTCCATGAGCGCATTGATGCGTAGAGAATAAGGTGCAACCCGCGTGAAGACTAAGACTAGAAGCTCCTAAGCCTTGTGCATGGGGTGTCTGATGCCTGTGTAATCGCCGCCTGGGACACTCTCACGTAATAATGAGTTTGGGGCTGTACACTGATGACCCACAAGTGTAGGGGATCTATCGTAGTCCTTTCGATAAGTAAGAGTGTCGAACCCAACGAGGAGCAGAAGGAACTGACAAGTGGTTTTCATCAAGGTATTCTCTGCAAGCACTGAAATTATCGGTAACAGATAGTTGTGTGATAAGATAATTCGTAGCGAGTAGCAAGTAACAATAGTAACAAAGGTGCAGCACAGTGGCCCAATCCCTTTTCTAGCAAGGGACAAGCCTGGACAAACTCTTATATGAGGTAAAGCGCTCTCGAGGACACATGGTGATTTCTGTCAAGCTAGTTTTCATCAAGTTCATATGATTCGCGTTCGCTACTTTGATAGTTTGATATGTGGGTGGACCGGTGCTTGGGTGATGCCCTTACTTGGACAAACATCCCACTTATGATTAACCCCTCTCGCAAGCATCCGCAACTACGAAAGAAGAATTAAGACTAAGTTTAACCATAGCATTAAACTAGTGGATCCAAATCATCCCTTTACGAAGCAACGCATAAACTAGGTTTTTAAGCTTGTGTCACTCTAGCAACCCATCATCTACATATTACTTCCCAATGCCTTCCTCTAGGCTCAAATAATGGTGAAGTGTTATGTAGTCGACGTTCACATAACACCACTAGAGGAAAAACAACATACACGCATCAAAATATCGAACGAATACTAAATTCACATGACTGCTTATAGCAAGACTTATCCCATGTCCTCGGGAACAGAAGTGACTACTCACAAAGCATAATTATGTTCATGACCAGAGAGGTATTGAATAGCATTAAAGATCTGAACATATAATCTTCCACCGAGTAATCCAACTAGCATCAACTACAAAGCGTAATTAACACTACTAGCAACCTTACAAGTACCAATCAGAGTCGCAAGATGGAGATTGGTTACAAGAGATGAACTAGGGTTTTGAGATGAGATGGTGCTGATGAATATGTTGATGGAGATGAGTCCCCTCCGATGAGAGGAGTGTTGGTGATGATGATGGCGACAATGTCCCCCTCCGGGCGGGAAATTTCCCCGACAGGACGGCCCTGCCGGAGCTCTAGATTGGTTCTGCTCAAGTTCCGCCTTGTGGCTTTGGCGATTCGTCCCGAAAGCCTCCTTATCATTTTTTCTGGAATGAAACCCTCTATATATCAAAAGATGAGCGCCGGAGGGGAAACAGGGGGCCCACAAGCCACCCAGGCCCGACCAGGGGGTAGGCCGGGCCTGGCAGGCTTGTGGCCTCCTGGTGGCTCCCCTCCGGTACTTCTTCCGCCCAGTATTTTTCATAAAATCCAAAATATTTCCTCGTTATTTTCACGGCTTTTGGAGTTGCGCAGAATAGGTATCTCAAACTTTCTCCTTTTTGAGACCAGAATTCCAGCTGCCGGCATTCTCCCTCTTCATGTAAACCTTATAAAGTAAGAGAGAAAAGGCATAAGTATTGTATCATAAAGTGTAATAACAGCCCATAAAGCCATGAATATCAACATAAAAGCATGATGCAAAATGGACGTATCAACTCCCCCAAGCTTAGACCTCGCTTCTCCACAAGCGGAAGCCGAGATCAACAAATATGCCCACATGTTTAGAGATAGAGGTATCGGTAAAACAAAATACAGACATGCAGGCATCATGATCATAATTAGAACAGAAATATCATCATATAATCTCTTATGCTAAAGTGACAATTCCTTCACAAAGTAAAGTATGGATCAAGAACCTTATTGAGAATTAACAACCAATAGCCTTTAATCATTGAAGCAATTGCAATTTATCATAACATCGGAAAGAGTCAAATGAGAGCTTGTAAAGCAAATCCACATACTCAATCATGCTTTCATCTTCTACAATTTCTAAAACTCACGTGGTACTCATGAGATCAAAGTTTCAGTTGGACACAGAGAAAGAGAGGGGCTTATAGTTTCGCCTCCCAACTACTTACCTCAAGGGTAATGTCAACAATCATAATTCACGAGTACTTACATCCAAGTTGACATATGAATATAGATCTTTCCCTAGCACATAAGGAATTGGTGTCGATCACCATGACTCTTTTAAGGATAAAAAGTAAAGGTACAAGATAGTCCCTTCGCGGAGGGAAGCAGAGGTTGTCATGCGCTTTTGAGGTTTGGATGTGTGATCTCTCAGTGTGGAGGAACGTCACTTTATATTGCCTCATGTGATAAAGAACTTTATTATGAAGTCTGTCGCTTTTATGTCTTCCTCATCACAGGTTCGTACAAAGCTTATTTTCCACACACCAATATATCATACATCTTTAGGGAGAAATTTTTATTGCTTGCACCGATGACAACTTACTTGAGGGATCTTATTCAATCCATAGGTAGGTATGGTGGAATCTCATGGCAAAACTGGGTTGAAGGTTTATGGATGCACAAGTAGTATCTCTACTTAGTGCAGAAGTTTTGGCTGATATGAGGTGGAAGCAAGCGTCACATGCTACGGGATCTCTAGTCATATAATATTTTTCGGAACCAAGCAACATAATTCGTTATGTTGTCTTCCTTGTCCAACATCTACTTCTAAGCGTGTAATAGTTTAATGAGTGTTCACAATCATAGATGGTGCCCAAGATGATATATTTATATGTGAACCTCTCTTTCTTTATTACTTCCTATTAATTGCAACAATGACCAAGGTCTACGTTTGTCCACCCGCAACAAGTTTCAATCAACATTATTCTTATATGTGAAGTCATCACTTCCCATAACATCATTACATGATCTTTCATGCTATTGTTCTTTTATTATTCTTTTCTTTAGATCATGGCATGAGGCAAGGCCCTTAACTAAAACACTCTTTATTTTATGACTCACGAACTCGATTACATCGGGGGTGACACAAAGGAAAACTCAAGCCTAGATCATACTAAAGACTTTATTCTACTAGAAAAAGATAAAATCAAAAAGGATCGAACTAAGAAAAGGGAAAGGGAAAAGATGTGATGGTGATACGATACCGGGGCAACTCCCCCAAGCTTGGCACAAGCCAAGGGGAGTGCCCATACCCGTGCTTAATTGTCTTCCTTCGAAGGTGATGGTGGTGGAGTTGTTGCAATATGGGGTTGATTCTCCGTCTTCCAAGGCTTAGGTGCTCCATCATGGAAAGATGATCGAGTCTCCGGAATCCTCAAATCTGCAGCCAACCGTATTGATTTAAATATACACTCATACTCACAGTTTTGGTTCTGCAGGTCGTAGATCTGGGCTTGGAGGTGATCAATTATGTCATAGAGTCGGGAGAGGTGATTCCCGATGTCAATGGCATCGATCTTGTGCTTGTTGGTGAACTCCGTGATCATCATGTGGTTGGCGTTGAGTCCGCATTCCACCATCCCTTGGCACTTGAAGACTTGCTGCTCCATTGCTTCGAGCCTCGCCTCCACGCTTCCGGTCTTCATGGGCTCCTCAACATCATGGATGCGCAACACCCCCTCATGCATCTCGATAGATTGAGGGTGTTGCAGCACTCCCGCGAGGTAGGGATTGATGACCTTCTCGAAGAACTTGTCCTTCGGAACTTTTGGGGACGCCATAGCGATCTAGATTTGTCTGCACAACAGCTCGAAACGAAAATAGAAGAAATTTGGATGATACGAGGGTCAGACCTTTCGGGAGAATATATAATGAAATTTTCCCGACCAAAAGGAGTACTCCGCAAGAAAACGGAGTCCGGGAGGCACACGAGGTGCCCACAAGCCACCCAGGGGGTAGGCCGGGTCTGGCAGGCTTGTCGCCTCCTCATGCGCTTTCCGGACTACTTTAAATTTTTCTATTTTTCTAAAAATTCCAAAACGGAGAAAAATTGCTACTGGAAATGTTTTGGAGTCCGTTTACTTACCGAATCACACACCTCTTCGTTTTCGGAGTCTGAAACAGGCTGATAAATATCCCTTATGTACTCCTCCGGAGTTATGGTTTTAATAATATTGCTTTCAACATTTACGGGAGTACCTGAGATATAATGCTTGATTCTTTGCCCATTTACAACTCTCGGGAAATTACCTTCCGTGTTGTTGATCTTTATGGCACAGGAACGATATACTTCCTCAATAATGTAAGGACCTTCCCATTTATAGAGAAGCTTGCCTGCAAAAAATCTTAAACGAGAATTGTAAAGCAAGACATAATCACCTACATTAAACTCACGTTTTTGTATCCTTTTATCATGCCACCTCTTAACCTTTTCTTTGAACAACTTGGCATTTTCATATGCCTGAGTTCTCCATTCATCAAGTGAGCTAATGTCAAATAACCTCTTCTCACCAGCAAGTTTGAAATCAAAGTTGAGCTGTTTGATTGCCCAATAAGCCTTATGCTCTAGCTCAAGAGGTAAATGACATGCTTTACCGTAAACCATTTTGTACGGAGACATGCCCATGGAATTGTTATAAGTAGTTCTATAAGCCCACAATGCATCATCAAGCTTCTTAGACCAATTCTTTCTAGACCTATTAACAGTCTTTTGCAGAATTAGCTTAATCTCTCTATTGCTTAGCTCTACTTGACAAGTGGACCGAGGATGATAGGGCGATGCAATTCTATGGTTGACATCATACTTAGCAAGCGTTTTACGGAAAGCACCATGAATAAAATGTGAACCACCATCAGTCATTAGATATCTAGGGACTCCAAATCTAGGGAAAATAACTTCTTTAAGCATCCTAATAGAGGTGTTATGATTAGCACTACTAGTTGGTATAGCTTCTACCCACTTAGTAATGTAATCAACAACAACTAGGATATGAGTATATCCGTTGGACTTTGGAAAAGGTCCCATATAATCAAAACCCCAAACATCAAATGGTTCAATGACAAGTTAATAATTCATGGGCATTTCCTAACGTTTTCTGATATTACCTATTATTTGACATTCATCACAAGACAAGACAAACTTACGGGCATCCTTGAAGAGGGTAGGCCAATAGAGACCGGATTGCAATACCTTGTGTGTTGTTCTATCTCTCGCATGGTGTCCTCCGTAAGCCTTGGAGTGACACTTCTGTAGGATCCGTCCCAATTCATGTTCAGGTACACAATGTCTAATAACACCATCTACTCCTTCTTTATAAAGGTGAGGATCATCCCAAAAGTAATGTCTCAAATCAAAGAAGAATTTCTTCTTTTGCTGGTATGTGAAACTAGGTGGTATATATTTGGCAACAATGTAGTTTGCATAATCAGCATACCACGGTGTACTACGTGAAGCATTGATGACATTAAGTTTCTCATTACGAAAGCTATCATCATTAGGTTGTGGGTCATCAAGAACATTCTCCAACCTAGACAAGTTATCTGCTACGAGGTTCTCAGCACCCTTTCTATCAACGGCATGCAAATCGAATTCTTGTAGCAAGAGAACCCATCTGATAAGTCTCGGTTTAGCATCTTTCTTTTCCATGAGATACTTAATAACAGCATGACCAGTGTGAATAGTAACCTTGGAATCAACAATGTAAGACCTGAACTTTTCACATGCAAACACGACTGCTAAAAATTCCTTTTCAGTAGTAGCATAGTTTCTTTGGGCACTGTCTAGAGTTTTACTAGCCTAATGAATAACATTCAATTTCTTATCAACTCTTTGTCCTAGAACAACACCAACAGCATAATCACTAGCATCACAGATAATTTCAAAAGGTAGGTTCCAATCAGGTGGTTGAACAATAGGTGCAGTTATCAAGGCCTTGTTAAGTATTTCAAAGGCTTCCTCACAATGATCGTCAAAAACAAAAGGAATATCCTTTTGCAAGATATTGGTAAGAGGCCTAGACATCTTAGAAAATTCCCTAATGAACCTTCTATAGAAACCAGCTTGACCAATGGAACTTCTTATACCTTTAATGTCTGTAGGGCATGGCATTTTCTCGATCGCATCAACCTTAGCCTTATCGACTTCAATACCTCTTTCAGAAATTTTATGTCCTAAGAGGATGCCCTCATTAACCATAAAGTGGCACTTCTCCGAATTCAAGACAAGGTTGGTATCTTTACATCTCTGCAAAACTCGATCAAGGTTGCTGAGGCAATCATCAAAAGAAGACCCGTAAACGGAAAAGTCATCCATGAAAACCTCAACAATCTTTTCACAAAAGTCAGTGAATATAGCCATCATACATCTTTGAAAGGTAGCAGGTGCATTACATAAGCCAAAAGGCATACGTCTGTAAGCAAAGGTAACGAAAGGGCGGCTAAAAGTGGTTTTCTCCTGATCAGATTGCGCAACAGGTATTTGGGAGAAACGAGAATAACCATCTAGAAAGCAAAAGTGTGTGTGTTTAGACAATCTTTCTAACATTTGGTCAACAAAAGGCAAAGGGTAATGATCTTTCCTAGTGGCTTTATTCAATTTCCTAAAATCAATTACCATCCTATAGCTAGTAATAATCCTTTGTGGCATCAATTCGTCTTTATCATTAGGGACAATGGTAATACCTCCCTTTTTAGGGACGCAATGCACCGGACTTACCCAATCGCTATGAGCAACGGGATAGATAATAACTGCTTCCAGGAGCTTTAGTATTTCTTTTCTTACTACCTTCTTCATCTTAGGATTTAATCTCCGTTGATGATCAACAACTAGTTTGGAATCAGGATTGGTTTTAATTTTGTGCTGGCATAGAGTGGGACTAATGCCCTTAAGATCATCAAGAGTATATCCAATAGCAGCACGTTGCTTCCTCAGAGTTTTCAATAATTTATTTTCTTCATGCTCTGAAAGGCTAGCACTAATAATAACAGGATATATCTCTTTTTCATCAAGATAAGCATACTTAAGAGTATCAGGTAACTGTTTGAGCTCAAACACATGATCACCCTTTGGTGGGGGTGGATCTCCATGCAGTTCAACATGCAAATTAATCTTAAGGATAGGATGTTGTTCAAAGATAACTCTATCTATCTCGTTCCTTTCATCCATATGCATATCATTTTCAGGCTCAAGCAAGTATTGCTCTAAAGGATCAGTAGGAGGCATAACAATAGAAGCTAGGGCAATAATTTCATCCTTACTAGACAATTATTTTTCATGAGGTTGTCTACCAAACTTGGAGAAATTGAATTCATGTGACACACCTTCAAAGCCAACAGTGACAGTTTGCTTCTCACAGTCAATATGAGCATTGACAGTATTGAGGAAAGGTCTACCAAATATGATGGGACAAAAGCTATCTTATGTGGTAGCAAGAACGAGAAAATCAGCGGGATACTTAGTTTTACCACACAAGACTTCAACATCTCTAACAATTCCCAAAGGGCAGATAGTATCTGTATTGGCAAGCTGAATAGTAACATCAATAGGTTCCATCTCGACAGGTGCAATCTCGTCTTTAATTTCATCATATAAAGATTGAGTTATTGCACTAACACTAGCACCCAAGTCACATAAACCATGATAACAATGATCTCCTATGTTAACAGAAACAGCATGCATGCCAACAACATGCCTATGTTTGTCTCTAGCATGAGGTTTAGCAATTCGAGCAGCATCTTCACATAAGTGAATATCATGGCCATCAACATTGTCGGACAGGAAATGTTTGATAATAGCAATTCTAGGTTCAACTCTAATTTGCTCAGGGGGTGTAGGTGTTCTAATGTAGCCCCTACGTATCACAGTTGAAGCTTTAGAATGATCCTTTATTCTAACACGGAAAGGTGGTTTCTCAATGTAAGCACTAGGAACAATAGGATCATTATAAGCAATGACTTTCTCTTCAACTGAATTGGGTTTAACTACATGGAATTCTATGGGAGGATGATATTTAAACCACTTCTCTATAGGGAGATTAATATGAGCAGCAAATGATTCACATAATGAAGCTACTATCTCAGAGTCAAAACCATGTTTAGCGCTAAAATCACAAAAAGTATTTGTTTCAATGAAGGATTTAATGCAATCGAACTTCAGATTCATACCTGACTCCTTACCTTCATCAAACTCCCAATATTCAGAGTTGCGTTTAATTCTTTCCAATAAATTCTATTTGAAGTCAATATCTCTCTTCATAAAAAACCGGTACAAGAAGTGTCAAGCATGACAGATACTTACCCTATCACGAGGCCAAAAATTATAAATATAATTTCGATCACGATGTACTAGATGCATAGGATAAAACTTTTGATGAAATTCCAATTTCAATCTGTTGTAGTTCCATGATCCAGTATCATCACATAGCCTATAACATGTTAATTCTTTATCCCTCAAAGATAAGGGAAAGACCTTCTTCTTGACCTCATCCTCGGGAAAACCTGCAAGCTTAAATAAACCACAAACTTCGTCTACATAGATTAGATGCAAGTCAGGATGTGATGTTCCATCTCCTGTAAAAGGATTAGCCAACAGGTTCTCTAGCATACCAGAAGGAATTTCATAACAAATATTTTCAGTAGGTGCAGCAGGTTGAGGAGCAACTCCTTGTGCTTCCGTTCGAGGTGAAGATAGCCCGAACAAGCTCCTCAAAGGATTAGTTTCCATAGTGACAAGTGACAATAAATTTCAGCACACTATATAAATGTTTCCTTACCAAATTCCACTTACCAAAGGCAGTTCACTCCCCGGCAATGGCGCGAGAAAAGAGTCTTGATGACCCACAAGTGTAGGGGATCTATCATAGTCCTTTCGATAAGTAAGAGTGTTGAACCCAACGAGGAGCAGAAGGAACTGTCAATTGGTTTTCAGCTAGGTATTCTCTGCAAGCACTGAAATTATCGGTAACAGATAGTTGTGTGATAAGATAATTCGTAGCGAGTAGCAAGTAACAATAGTAACAAAGGTGCAGCAAAGTGTCCCAATCCCTTTTGTAGCAAGGGATAAGCCTCGACAAACTCTTATATGAGGTAAAGCGCTCCCGGGGACACATGGGGATTTAGGTCAAGCTAGTTTTCATCAAGTTCATATGATTCACGTTCGCTACTTTGATAGTTTGATATGTGGGTGGACCGGTGCTTGGGTGCTGCCCTTACTTGGACGAACATCCCACTTACGATTAACCCCTCTCGCAAGCATCCGCAACTACGAAAGAAGAATTAAGACTAAGTCTAACCATAGCATTAAACTAGTGGATCCAAATCAGCCCCTTACGAAGCAACGCATAAACTAGGGTTTAAGCTTCTGTCACTCTAGCAACCCATCATCTACTTATTACTTCCCAATGCCTTTCTCTAGGCCCAAATAATGGTGAAGTGTTATGTAGTCGACGTTCACATAACACCACTAGAGGAAAAACAACATACAACACATCAAAATATCGAACGAATACCAAATTCACATGACTACTTATAGCAAGACTTATCCCATGTCCTCAGGAACAAAAGTGACTACTCATAAAGCATAATTATGTTCATGACCAGAGAGGTACTGAATAGCATCAAATATCTGAACATATAATCTTCCACCGAGTAATCTAACTAGCAGCAACTACAAAGAGTAATTAACACTACTAGCAACCTTACAAGTACCAATCGGAGTCGCGAGACGGAGATTGGTTACAAGAGATGAACTAGGGTTCGGAGATGAGATGGTGCTGATGAAGATGTTGATGAAGATGAGTCCCCTCCGATGAGAGGAGTGTTGGTGATAACGATGGCGACGATTTCCCCCTCCGGGAGGGAAATTTCCCTGGCAGGATGGCCCTGCTGGAGCTCTAGATTGGTTCTGCTCAAGTTCCGCCTCGTGGCGGCGGCGATTCCTCCCGAAAGCCTTCTTATGATTTTTTCTGGAACGAAACCCTCCATGTAGCAAAAGATGAGCGTCGGAGGGGCAACAGGGGTCCCACAAGCCCCCCAGGCCTGGCCAGGGGGTAGGTCGGGCCTGGCAGGCTTGTGGCCTCCTGGTGGCTCCCCTCCGGTACTTCTTCCGCCCAGTATTTTTCATAAAATACAAAATAATTCCTCGTTGATTTTCACAGCTTTTGGAGTTGTGCAGAATAGGTATCTCAAACTTGCTCCCTTTTAAGACCAAAATTCCAGCTGCCGGCATTCTCCCTCTTCATGTAAACCTTATAAAATAAGAGAGAAAAGGCATAAGTATTGTACTGTAAAGTGTAATAACAGTCCATAAAGCGATAAATATCAACATAAAAGCATGATGCAAAATGGACGTATCATACATGCACCGGAGCGTACCAAGTGGAAGCCCACAACTACCCACGTGGTGGCCTCGGAAGGGGGCTCCCGCCCACGCCCAAGTGGAAGTCCCCCTGATCCGCGCTGGTGAAATTACTGTCGAACCAAGACTATGCCCACACACAAGTGGAAGCCCCATGCATCGCACCAGGGAGAATCGTCAGAGCTCCATGCTCGCCAGCTTCCCCTTGTACCTCGCGTGAGTGGGGCTTGGACACGATGCTTGTGCTCGGGTTAGTCCATGCAACGCTGAAAACTCCAAGAGAACGAGCTCTGTCTAGCGGGTTTACCCCCGCGCACGTCACGTCCTGGGTCCTTGGTGTCTAGTCTCCTCGCACGACATCAAAGTGTATGCGGGCAGGCACACGGTGCTCCTAGCAATTCGTTCGTGTGAGAGCTGCTTGCGCGTAAAGTGGGGTGGGGGGGTTCTTGAGCATCGCGTCTCATGAACCCTCACTAGTCCTATAGCCCCTCACCCCCTGGCGTTAGAGTGGCGGCTGAGATATGCGCATGGCTGGGCCCTGCTGACGTAGAGTACAAAGGCTCTCAACACGTCATGTGAGGGCCCTCGAGCGAGCTTCTTGCGCGTCAAAGGGGGGGGTGGTCATTGAGTATCTCATCTCAGGAACTTTCACTAGTCCTGTAGCCCCTCACCCCGTGGCATTCCAGTGGTGGCTGAGGTATGCGCAGGGCTGGGCCATGTCGACAAAGAGCACAAAGGCTCCCAATTGTAAATGCAAAGGCCCTCGACCGAGCTGCTTGCGCGTCAAGGGGAGGTGGTTCTTGAGGACCTCTTGTTAGGACCCTTCACTAATCCTATAGCCCCTCAGCTCTTGGTTCTGCTAAGGCATATCGACTTGGCGTCCCAGGGATGGCTGCGATATGCACGGGGCTGGGCCCTGCCGATGCAGAGAACAAAGGCAAGCAAGAGAGAAACTAAGTGTGGGAAAGAAAATTACGGATCACAAACGATTATTACAAAGTTCAAATTGTTCCATACGATAAAATTGTCATATGAAGCCTCCTTGAGGAAAAAGCAATCTATTTCGGGACGGTAACACGGGGCTCCTCGTCGGGCTCCACGCCATCACCGCAGAAGAACTTTCCCAACAGCGTGTTCACGTGGTCCTCCATGGCTGCTGCCAAGTGCTACGTCAACAAAAGTCCTTCCCCGGCAGTGGTGCCAGAGATACTTCTATCGTCTCCTGAGCTTGCGTTAGTTTTTGCCTTGAAGAGGAAAGGGTGATGCAGCACAGGAGCAATACGTATTTCCCTTAGTTTTAGAACCAAGGTATCAATCCAGTAGGAGAATCTCGTCAAGTCCAAAGTACCTACGCAAACACAAAAGATCTTGCACCCAACGCTATAAAGGGGTTGTCAATCCCTTCAAGATTGTTTGCAAAGTGAGATCTGAAGGCAGAAAGTGCAACGAAGTAAAAAGTGTAAGGTTGAAAATATGGTGTGAAGTAGACCCTGGGGGACATAGTGTTCACTAGAGGCTCCTCTCAAAATAGCAAGTATTACCATGGGTGAACAAATTACTGTCGAGCAATTGATAGAACCGTGCAAAGTCATGACGATATCTAAGGCAATGATCATACATATAGGCATCACGTCCGAGACAAGTAGACCGATACTTTCTGCATCTACTACTATTACACCACACATCGACCGCTATCCAGCATGCATCTAGTGTATTGAGTTCATGACGAACAGAGTAACGCCTTAAGCAAGATGACATGATGTAGAGGGATAATCTCAAACCAATGATGAAAACCCCATCTTTTTACCTTGATGGCAACAACATGATGCGTGCCTCGCTACCCCTTCTGTCACTGGGTGAGGTCACCGCACGGTATGAACCCAAAACCAATCACTTCTCCCATTGCAAGAATCATAGATCTAGTTGGCCAAACAAAACCCACAACTCGAAGAGAATTACAAGGATATGAAATCATGCATAAGAGAGATCAGAAGAAACTCAAATAAGATTCATAGATAATCTGATCATAAATCCGTAATTCATCGAATCTCGACAAACACACCACAAAAGAAGATTACATCGGATAGATCTCCATGAAGAACATGGAGAACTTTGTATTGAAGATCCAAGAGAGAGAAGAAGCCATCTAGTTACTAGATATGGACCCGTAGGTCTATGGTGAACTACTCACGCATCATCGGAGAGGTCATGGTGTTGACGAAGAAGCCATCCGTATCTGAATCCCCCTCCGGTAGGGCACCAGAACGTGCCCCAGATGGGATCTTGCGGAGACAGAAGCTTGCGGCGGCGGAAAAGTACTTTTTGATGATCTCCTGATTTTTTGTGGAATTTTTGGGGATATATACGCGCAAGACCTAGGGCAAAGGGTGTCCAGGGGGCCCACAAGCCTAAGGGCCGCGGCCTCCCCCCTGGCCGCCGGGTGGGGGCTTGTGGGGCCCCTGTGGCCCCCCTGCCTTGGCTCTCAAGTCTCCTGATCTTCTTCCATTATGGAAAAAAATCTTTTTGGGGATTTTATTCCATTTGGACTCCGTTTCAAAATCTCCTCTGAAAGGGGTCCAAAACATGGAAAAACAGGAACTGGCACTTGGCACTGAGTTAATAAGTTAGTCCTAAAAAATATATAAAAGGCATACAAAACATCCAAAGTTTGACAAGATAATAGCATGAAACCATCAAAAATTACAGATACGTTGGAGACATATCAAGCTTCCCCAAGCTTAACTCCTGCTCTTCCTCGAGTAGGGAAGTGATAAAGAATGAATTTTTGATGTGGAATGCTACCTAGCATAGTTGTCCTTTGCAACTTCTTTCACGTGACATGAATGTTCAGATCCGTAAGATTCGAAACAATAGTTTGCTATTGACATGAAAACAATAATACTTCAAGCAAACTAGCAAAGTAATCATGACCTTTCAAAATAACAAGGCCAAGGAAAGTTATCCCTACAAAATCATATAGTCTGGCTATGCTCCATCATCCTCACACAACTAATCTAAATCATGCAAAACCCCGGTATTGGCCAAGTAATTGTTTTCACACTCTTACTTTCTCAAACTTTTTATAACTATCATGCAATACATGAGCGTGAGCTATGGATATAGCACTATAGGTGGAATAGAGTGTGGCGGTGGTTGTGAGACAAACAGGAGGAGATGGTCACATTGACTCGGCGTATCAAAAGGCTATGGAGATGCCCATTAATAGATATCAATATGAATGAGCAGGGATTTCCATACAAGAGATGCGCTAGAGCTATAAGTATGTGAAATCTCAAAAGGAAACTAGTGGGTGTGCATCCAACTTGCTTGCTCACGAAGACCTAGGGCAATTTTGAGGAAGCCCGTCATTGGAATATACAAGCCAAGTTATATAATGAAGATTCCCACTAGCATATGGTAGTGACAAAGTAAGAAGCTCTCAGTCATGAAGAACATGGTGCTATTATGAAGCACAAGTGTGGAAAAGGATAGTAGCATTGTCCCTTCTCTCTTTTTCTCTCCTTTTTTCATTTGGGCTCTTAGGCCTCTTTTTTTCTCTTTTTTAATTATTTTTGGGCTCTTTGGCCTCTTTTTTTTATTTCCTCACATGGGACAATGCTCTAATAATGATGATCATCACAATTTTATTTACTCACAGCTAAAGCTCAAAATGATGAAGACTCTATATAGAAATGCCTCCGGCAGTGTACCGGGATGTGCAACGATCTAGCATGGCGTATGACGTTGAAACATCTCGCTAGCTATCTTACGATCATGCAATGGCAATATGAGAGTGACGGCACAAGTCATGAGACAGAACGGTGGGAGTTGCATGGCAATATATCTCGGAATGGCTGTGCAAATGCCATAGTAGGTAGGTATGGTGGCTGTTTTGAGGAAGGCATATGGTGGGTTTGTGCACCGGCGAGAATTGCGCGACACTAGAGATGCTAGCAATGGTGGAAGGTGAAAGTGCATCTATACCATGGACTCACATTAGTCATGACGAACTCACATACTTGTTGCGAAAGTTTTTATTAGTAATCGAAACAAAGTGCTAAACGAATACTCCTAGGGGAAGGGTTGGTAGGTGTTAATCATCGTGCGATCCCGACCTCAACACAAAGGATGACAATCAATAGATCAATTATGCTCCAACTTCCTAACATAGCGGTTCACCATACGTGCATGCTACGGGAATCACTAACTTCAACACAAGTATTTCTAGATTCACAACACCCTACTAACATAGCTCTTAATATTACCAAATCCACGTCTCAAAACTAATTGAGAGGAATCAAGACTTCTCTTTCTACTCAATGCACATGAAGATGGAGGTTTTTGCATCCTCTTTGGGTACCTATCACATTTATGACTACTTTCATAGCATAAGCCAACTACCAAGTCATGCACCGCCGTGCTCTAAAAGATATAAGTGAAGCACATAGAGCAAAAGTATCTAGCTCAAAAGATATAAGTGAAGCACTATGAGCATTCTAGCAAAAATCATGACGAGTGCATGTCTCTCTCTCTAAAAAAGGTGTGCAGCAAGGATGGTTGTGACACAACAAAAAGAAAAGACTCCTAAGATATAAGACGCTCCAAGCAAAACACATATCATGTGGTGAATAAAAATATAGCTCCAAGTAATGTTACCGATGGCTTGAAGACGAAAGAGGGGATGCCTTCCCGGGGCATCCCCAAGCTTAGGCTTTTTGGTGTCCTTGAATTTGGCTTGGGCTGCCTTGGGCATCCCCAAGATTGATCTATTTCCACTCCTTATCTCTTTGTCCATGAGAACATCACCCAAAACTTGAAAACTTCACAACACAAAACTTAAACAGAAACTCGTGATAACATTGGCACAAGAAAACAAACTACCAGTTCTTTTGGTACTGTAGAAAACTTGAATTCTATCTATATTGGTGTTCGTCTACTGTATTCTCACTTTCCCATGGCTAGTATCCCCCGATACTAACCATAGTTTCATCAAAACAAGCAACCAACTCAACAAAAACAGAATCTGTCAAAAACAGACCAGTCTGTAGCAATCTGTATACTTCGTATACTTCTGGTACCTCAAAAATCTAAACAATTACAAAGGCCTGGGAAAAAGGCATATCAACCAGAAGCAAAAATAATCAACTCAAAAGCTCTTTCTGAATAAAAATGAAAAATCATCTCGTGAGCGAAAAGTTTCCGTCTTTTTCCAGCAGGATCAAACAACCATTACCAAGACTAGTCATAAAGATTTTGCTTGGCTCAAATACAAAAAGAAACACAAAAAACACAATTGAAACAGAATTATGATTGTGTGGACGCAACAAAGCAGAAAGAAAAAGATAAATTCATTGGGTTGCCTCCCAACAAGCGCTATTGTTTAACGCCCTTAGCTAGGCATAAAAGCGATAGAATCACGTATCGTCGTCTTTGGTGCTCAAACCATAAGTGGCCCTCATCATGGATTCATAAGGCAATCTTATTTTCTTTCTAGGAAAGTGTTCCATGCCCTTCCTTAAAGGAAATTGAAATCTAATATTCCCTTCCTTCATATCAATGATAGCGCCGATAGTCCTTAGGAAAGGTCTACCAAGAATAATAGGGCATGTAGGATTGCAATCAATGTCAAGCACAATGAAATCCACGGGTACATAGTTCCTATTTGCAATAATAAGAACATCATTGATCCTTCCCATGGGTTTCTAGAATCAGCAAGATGCAAATTAAGAGAGCACTCTTCAATCTCATTAAAACCCAGAAGATGACATAAAGACTTTGGAACCGCGGAAACACTAGCACCCAAATCACACAAAGCATTGCATTCATAGTTTTTTATTTTGATTTTGATAGTAGGTTTCCACTCATCATGAAGCTTTCTAGGGATAGAGACTTCCAATTCAAGTTTCTCTTCAAGAGATTTTATCATAGCTTCGACGATATGATCGGTAAAGTCCTTGTTTTGGCTATAAGCGTGTGGAGAGTTTAACATGGATTACATCAAAGAAATGCACTCAGTCAAGGAGAAACTATAATAATTTAATTCCTTGAAATCCACGGTAGTAATTTCATTACTACTCAAAGTTTTAACATCTTCTACTCCACTTGCAATGCTTTTAGCATCAAGATAGATCGACTCCGAATCATTGGGGCACTTTCCAACCAAAGTGGATTCATATCCAGCCCCATAATCATTAGGTTTGACACAAGAAAACAAAGATTCAATGGGAGTCACACCAAGCACTTTAAGATCTTCGTGATTCTCATCACGAGAACACGCCTTTTTAAGCCATTCATGTCTAGCACGAATTTGGGCGGTTCTTTCTTGGCTCTCAATCATGGAAAACACGCATAGCTTTCAAAGTTTCATCCATGTTGATTTTGGGAGGAGCACATCTAACTTTCAAAGCATCAACATCACTAGATATTCTATCAACGCTCTTAGCCAAATCATCAATTTTGAGTAGCTTTTCCTCTATGGACGCATTGAAAATCTTTTGAGAGTTGATGAACTCTTTGATATTACTCTCTAGATCAGAGGGTAATATATTGTAATTTCCATGAGTATTGTTGTAGGAGTTGCCAAAATTATTAGAGGAGTTACTAGGAAAAGGCCTAGGAACATAGTTTCCTCTAAAAGCATTATTGTTGCCAAAGTTATTCCTACCAACAAAATTAACGTCGAAGCTAGCGTTGCTACTCTCAATCAAAGAAGACAAGGGCATATCATTAGGATCCAAAGGAGCACTTCTACTAGCAACCAAATTCATTAACTCGTCCATGTTAGCACTCAACGAGTTAATTTCTTCTATAGCGTGTACCTTCTTACTAGTAGGTGACCTTTCAGTGTGCGACTGGGACTAGTTCGTCATGATATTGGCTAGGAGCTTTGTGGCCTCCCCTAACGTGATTTCCATGAACGTTCCACCTGAGGTGGAATCCAAGATATTTCTAGAAGCGAAATTCAAGCCAGCTTAAAAGATTTGTATAATCATCCAAAGACTCAAGCCATGAGTAGGACAAATTCTAATCATTAATTTCATTCTCTCCCAAGATTGTGCAACATGTTCATGATCAAGTTGCTTGAAATTCATGATATCATTACGGAGAGAGATAATCTTAGCCGACGGAAAATACTTGGATATATAAGCATCTTTGAACTTATCCCAAGAATCGATACTATTTTTGGGCAAAGAAGAAAACCATGTTTTTGCGCGATCTCGCAACGAGAAAGGAAAAAGCTTCAATTTAATCACGTCATTATCCACATCTTTCTGCTTTTCCATATCGCAAAGCTCAATGAAGGTACTGAGATGGGATGCGGCATCTTCACTAGGAAGGCCAGAGAATTGCTCTTTCATAACAAGATTCAGCAAATCAGCATTGATTTCGTATGACTCCGCACCAGTGGCGGGAGCCATCGGAGTACTAATAAAATCATTATTATTAGCATTCGAGAAGTTACAAAGTTTTGTGTTTTCAGTCATGGTGACTTCGGCAAGCAAGCAAGCACAAGAGAG
This sequence comes from Hordeum vulgare subsp. vulgare, assembly GCF_904849725.1. Classification (NCBI taxonomy): domain Eukaryota; kingdom Viridiplantae; phylum Streptophyta; class Magnoliopsida; order Poales; family Poaceae; genus Hordeum; species Hordeum vulgare. The sequence continues at coordinate 177,902,797 of NC_058523.1, forward strand.
AACAAAGAGCAAGCGAGAAAAAGGCGAACGAAAAAGGCAAACGAAAAAGGCAAATTGGTGAAGTGGGGGAGAGGAAAACGGGAGGCAACTGGCAAACAAAGTAAATGCAAGAGATGAGTTTGGGACACCTACTTGGATGAGTTCTTGACTTGATCCTCCCCAGCAACGGCGCCAGAAATCCTTCTGCTACGTCAAAAAAAGTCCTTCCCTGGCAGTGGTGCCAAAGATACTTCTGTCGTCTCTTGAGCTTGCGTTGGTTTTTCCCTTGAAGAGGAAAGGGTGATGCAGCACAGGAGCAGTAAGTATTTCCCTCAGTTTGAGAACCAAGGTATCAATCTAGTAGGAGAATCTCGTCAAGTCCAAAGTACCTACGCAAACACAAAAGAGCTTGCACCCAACGCTATAAAGGGGTTGTCAATCCCTTCAAGATTGTTTGCAAAGTGAGATCTGAAGGCGGAAAGTGCAACGGAGTAAAAAGTGTAAGGCTGAAAATATGGTGTGGAGTAGACCCTCGGGGCCATAGTGTTCACTAGAGGCTTCTCTCAAAATAGCAAGTATTACGGTGGGTGAACAAATTACTGCCGAGCAATTGATAGAACCGCGCAAAGTCATGACGATATCTAAGGCAATGATCATACATATAGGCATCACGTCCGAGACAACTAGACCGATACTTTCTGCATCTACTACTACTACTCCACACATCGACCACTATCCAGCATGCATCTAGTGTATTGAGTTCATGACGAACAGAGTAACGCCTTAAGCAAAATGACATGATGTAGAGGGATAATCTCAAACCAATGATGAAAACCCCATCTTTTTACCTTTGATGGCAACAACACGACGCGTGCCTCGCTACCCCTTCTGTCACTGGGTGAGGTCACCGCATGGTATGAACCCAAAACCAAGCACTTATCCCATTGCAAGAATCATAGATCTAGTTGGCCGAACAAAACCCACAACTAGAAGAGAATTACAAGGATATGAAATCATGCATAAGAGAGATCAGAAGAAACTCAAATAAGATTCATAGATAATCTGATCATAAATCCACAATTCATCGGATCTCAACAAACACACCGCAAAAGAAGATTACATCGGATAGATCTCCATGAAGATCATGGAGAACTTTGTATTGAAGATCCAAGAGAGAGAAGAAGCCATCTAGTATTGAAGATCCAAGAGAGAGAACTTTGTATTGAAGATCCAAGAGAGAGATCTCCATGAAGATCATGGAGAACTTTGTATTGAAGATCCAAGATCATGGAGAACTTTGTATTGAAGATCCAAGAGAGAACTTTGTATGGAATCGTAGGTCTATGGTGAACTACTCACGCATCATCGGAGAGGTCATGGTGTTGATGAAGAAGCCCTCCGTATCCGAATCCCCCCTCCGACAGGGCACCAGAACGTGCCCCAGATGGCATCTTGCGGAGACAGAAGCTTGCAGCGGCGAAAAAGTACTTTTTGATGATCTCCTGATTTTTTGTCGAATTTTTGGGGATATATAGGCGCAAAACCTAGGGCAAAGGGTGTCCAGGGGGCCCACAAGCCTGAGGGCCGCGGCCTCCCTCCTGGCCGCGGGGTGGGGGTTTGTGGGGCCCTCTGGGCCCCCTGCCTTGGCTCTCAAGTCTCGTGATCTTCTTCCGTTACGAAAAAATCTTTTTCGGGATTTTATTCCGTTTGGACTCCGTTTCAAAATCTCCTCTGAAAGGGGTCAAAAACATGGAAAAAACAGGAACTGGCACTTCGCACTGAGTTAATAAGTTAATCCCAAAAATATATAAAAGGCATACAAAACATCCAAAGTTTGACAAGATAATAGCATGAAACCATCAAAAATTATAGATACGTTGGAGACGTATCACCAAGTCGCCGCGAGATTCCTCAGGCACGGGGCTCATCACCTCACTGAACTTGAAGTGGGGATCATGAAGTAGGTGATGGCTGATGATGCGGGTCGCCGCCACGAAGAAGAGGTCGCGGCATTGCTCGACGAGGATGTTGTCCACCTTATTATCCGCACCCTCAAGTTCCTTCACGACTTCGGAGGAAAGATGAGTGTATCTGGCGCCCTAAGGGATGAGGGGAGGCTCGAGCTCTATCCTACAGAGAAGCTCAGGGCCTGGCGGGCCCTGGGTTTGAGAGAGGAGAGAGCGGCATGTTCTGCTGCCGGCTTCGCATTGACAAGGGGACCGAATCTCCTCCTCCTAGTCGGCCAGCTTGGCGTTGGTCTCGCACACTCGTTTGGCATGGGCATCTTGGGCCTCAGACACCACGTGATGTAGCACCTCCAGGCGCCCGCGCTCCGTCGCCTTTTCGGCCGCCACTTTCGTGAGCTCGGAGTCACGGTGTGCAAGCTTTGCCTTGTAGACCCTGATGTCCTCCTCCCGTAGCCGAAGCTTCTGCGTCTCTAGAATCTGCTCCTGAAGCACCTTGAAGCTGGACTCCATTTCTTTGCAGTGCTTGGCGAGCGCTTCCTTCTCAGCAAGAGCAATTGCACGAGAGGCCTTCATCGTGCCGGCCTCCCTATGGCCCTCCACACGGATGGCCTCGGCCTTCCCTTGGGCCTTCTTGGCGAAGACATCAAGTTGGCTCCTTCCCGCGGCTAACCTCGCACGCTCCATGGCAAAACGCGCCTCGGCATCTTGGAAATCCACCTCGAGCAAGTCAAGCGCATCGCGAAAGCCTGCCCTGAGCTGGGTGAGCACGTCCTGAGCTTCAGTTAGGTCCCCACGCGTGAGCAATTCATCCTGGCCCACCAGAGCAAGGACCTCTCGAGGGGCCGCCGTCTCGATGCTGCCTGCTACCATAACCAAAGGCGCCCCGGCGCTCTTTGCTTGAGGCACAGGGGACTCTGGATTCTACCCCACGCTTGGCATCCGTGGTGCATTGGCAGAGGTTGTTGCACAAACCTCTCGGTCCCCAAGCGTGACTACAGCCTGAGGACGGCCCATGCCGTGCCCTGCGTTGGGGCTGGCTGCGGGGGTCGGGACGACCAACGGAGGCTGAGATGCCCCTTCCTCCCGCATGAGCTAGGCCACCGGAGCCTTGACACATGGTACCGAGGGATGGACCGCCGTGGCCTTGGCCGGTGGCGCCAGGGGATGGGCCATCGCGATGTTGGTGCTCGTGCTCCCTCGCCGCACAGAGGAGACACTTGAAGCTACTGTGTCGCCCATACACTTGAGCATGACACGAGGCCAGCGCAAGCCGCCCCTATGCCCGCCAAGACTTCGACCAAGGGATGAGGGCGCCCTCGAGACATGCGTTACCTTCGCCCCAATCGCGCCCCTCTTCTTCTTCTCCTCATCTCCACCAGGGCACCTCCACCGAAGAAGGGTTGGCCTGAGTAAACCAATCACAGCGAACAACATGAGGCTGGACTAAGGTACTTACTCGTCCCCGGCGGCCCACTTCCTGTTCTTCTCGGTAGCGGGTGGCGCGCCCTCGCCGCCTTCACATGCCACCCCGCCGCCACCAGAGGGGTGCTCTACACGGTCCCCAACAAGTTTGCCCTAGCCTCCCTGCTCTCTGGGGTGTGAGGGGTCCCCCAGAGAGGTACAACAATCATCGGGGCGGGTACCGCACCATTGTTGAGGGCTCCCGCCGCCGGCGCATAGGCTGCCATGGGGCTTGACCCTGTTCCTTCTCCTAAGGCTGCGGGCCCAGGGGAATCTCCTACACCGCTCATCTGTGGCAACATCACCCCCGAGGGTGCGCAAGGACGGATGGAGATTGGGCGGTGGCAACCGACCATCGTCCTCCTCCACTTCCGTCGCCTCCTAGTCCTAGTCGTTGTCGTCCTCGCCCGAGCACGACATCACGATGGAGGAACCCCTATGCAACCCGACGAGCCCCCACTCATCAAAGACGAGCATCTGTGTGACCAGTTCCTTCATGTTGACACACGCATACATCGGCGGCGTGGCACGAGGAAGGTCCTCAGAGTCGGAGCCAAGCAGAGCCCCTAAGGCTCCATCTAGCTCATCGTGTGTCAGGCCACCGACATGTAGGCCATTGGGTACCTCCCTTTGGTGAACTCTCACAGGGGGCACGAGTATGCCTGAAGCGGCACGATACGATGCCCCAGGAACTCCTTGATGATCATTGCCCCCATCAGGCAGGTGTGTGCAAGAGCGACGGCTTTCTCCAAGACAGGTCGCATCCTCTCGTCGATGAGATTCTTGTGGCTCCACCCAGAGGTTTGCTCGGGCGGACCCATGGGGGTTTCCAAGAGCGGACTCTCTGGACGCGCATCCATAAAGACCCAGTGGTTATGGTAGCCTTCCACCTTCTTCCCGGCCACCAGCGGGAGCATCGGGACCAAGTCCTCCTCCTTATTAGAGACGCGGGAGGGAATGAGACCAGGCCCAGCGGCGGCAGAGCCCGTGGCAGAGGTCGCAGACTTTCCCTTCTTACTGGTGGGTGACATCCATGGGTTGGAGCCGCGAGAGGAGCAAGGAGGTGACTCACGTAAAGATTGGATTTGGCGCAATCTTACATAGGGAAGAAGATGCAAAGAGGTGGGTGTGGCTTGAAGGTGAGTAATGATAGCTCTTCCCTGTGTCCGGACTTTATGTCAGCCGAGGCGGATGCCAAAGCACCGTGGGAAGGCGGGCCGCCCCGTGCCCCGTCGTGCACCACAAGTTCGTCCTGGCCCGCAGGCGGTAAGAGCCCGCACCATTTTGCCCTCCGATTGGCCGGGTCGTGCATGTCGCGGGCTCGGGGTTACTGTTGAGGTCCTAGGAGTGGGTGTACCCATGCCCGCCTACCTGCAGCCCAGGGTAGGGCGTGCGTTGTGGGCCCGGGAGTGCTTCCCGTCAAGGCCTAGGAATCCGACCCTCGCAAGGCCCCCTCCTCGCGAGGTACAGATCATCGAAGGTTGCGAGGGACCTATAGAGTTCCCCTCGAGCCCATTCCTGTTGGAAATATGCCCTAGATGCAATAATAAAATGGTTATTTTTATATTTCCTTGTTCATGATAATTGTCTATTATTCATGCTATAATTGTATTAACCGGAAACAGTAATACATGTGTGAATATTTAGATCACAATGTATCCCTAGTGAGCCTCTAGTTGGCTAGCTCGTCGATCAATAGATGATCATGGTTTCCTGGTCATGGACATTGGATGTCATTGATAACGGGATCACATCACTAGGATAATGATGTGATGGACAAGACACAATCCTAAGCATACCACTAGATCGTGTTGTTCGTGTGCTAAAGATTTTCTAATGTCAAGTATCGTTTCCTTAGACCATAAGATTGTGCAACTCCCGGATACCGTAGGAATGCTTTGGGTGCATCAAACATCACAACGTAACAGGGTGGCTATAAAGGTGTACTACGGGTATCTCTAAAAGTGTCTGTTTGGTTGGTACGAATCGAGACTAGGATTTGTCACTCCGTGTGACAGAGAGGTATCTCTGGGCCCACTCGGTAATATATCATCATACTAAGCTCAATGTGACTAAGGAGTTAGCCACGGGATGATGTGTTATAGAACGAGTAAAGATACTTGCCGGTAACGAGATTGAACAAGGTATGGGGATACCGACGATCGAATCTCGGGCAAGTTGTATACCGGTAGACAAAGGGAATCGTATACGGGATTGATTGAATCCTTGACATCGTGGTTCATCCGATGAGATCATCGGGGAACATGTGGAATACAACATGGATATACAGATCCCGCTGTTTGTTATTCACCAGATATGTGTCTTGGTCATGTCTGCATGCTTCCCGAACCCGTAGGGTCTACACACTTAAGATTCGATGATGCTTGGGTTATAGGGAAATAGTGTATGTGGTTACCGATGGTTTTTTGGAGTCCCGGATGAGATCCCAGACGTCACGAGGAGCTCCGGAATGGTCCAGAGGTAAAGATTGATATATAGGATGTGAGGTTTTGGACACCGGAAGTATTTCGGGCATCACCGTTAACGTACCAGGACCATCGAAAGTGTTCCGGGGGTCCACCGGGAGGGGCCACCAGCCCCAAGAGGCTTCTTGGGCCAAAAGGTGGAAGGGGACCAGCCCAAAGTGGGCTGGTGCACCATCCCCTCTCAGCCGAAGGTGCAAGGAGAGGTGGAGTGGGCAAACCCTAAGCGTGGAGGGGGCCCAAGGCCCACCTGGCACGCCACCGCCTCTCCACCTTGGCCGCCGGCCCTCCCTGCCCCATCTAGGGCTGCCGCCATCCCTAGGGTGGGTACTCAAGGGGTGCGCACACTCTCTCCGTCCATCCTATATATACCCATGAGTTGGGGCTAATTTGAGACACGAAAACTCTCTCTCTCTCTCGGCGCAGCCCTTCCCCTCTCTCTCCTCGTCCTCCGCATAACTTAGCGAAGCTCTGCCGAAGTACCACGTAGCTCCACCGCCACCATGCCGTCGTGCTGCCGGAGCTCTCTCCCTCAACCTCTCCAACCTCCTTGCTAGTTCAAGGCGTTGGATACGTCACCGGGCTGCATGTGTGTTGAATGCGTAGGTGACGTAGTTCGGCACATAGATCGGAATCCACAGCGATCTGAATCACTGCGAGTACGATTCCATCAACCGCATTCATAGTAACGCTTCCGCTTAGCGATCTTCAAATGTATGAAGAAGCTCTTGCCCATTGATGATGAGTTGATGGATATACTTCTCGCCCCTCGTTGGTTACCCCAAGTGGAAGGTGGAGATGTAGTCAGCAGCAATTTTCCCTCACACAGAGACTGTAAGGTTTATCGAACTAGTAGGACTCCTAGGATCAACAAGTAGGTGTCTCCCACCCCTGTCAAGAAGAAGACATGGACCTGCACACATAACAAGTAACTTTTCTCTCAACGAGTACAGAGAGGTTGTCAATCTCTCCGGCCTTGTAGTTTGCAAAGGATCAAAACACGAGCGGGAAGGTAATAGTGATTGCAACGGAAAAGTAAATGAAAGCGGTAAATGGTGGAGGTGTAAGCAATGCTGGTGATGTGGACCGGAGTTACATGATGTTCACTAGAGATGTCTCTCTACCAAAAGATGATAAACAACTATGCTTGGGTAAACAAATCAGAGTTGGGCAATTGACAGAATTATGATCGCACTTCAATGCTAATTATGCTACTTGATAGTTATTCAATAGTAATGGACAGTACGCTAAGACAAGTAGACCGTTTATTCATCAGCATCTACTTACTAATCAACCACCTTGAGATATCTATCTAGAACATCTCCCCGGTATTAAGTTGCGATCTTCATCCAAAGTGTAAACTCAAAGCAACAGACAACTGCATTAACGAACTATGCGTAAGGTAAATAATCCTTGCAACCGTGGTCACAAGCACCGTTGTTTTCTCCCTGGTGGCAACAAGCACATCCCCTAGTCTCATGTTTTTGTCACTCAAGCTAGACATCGAGGGGCCTGAACCCACAATCATGCATAACACTCCCTCTTGGAGTTACAATCTACTACTTGGCCAAAGCAATGAATAACAACGGAGAACATGCATGAATGACTAAGGAACATAATATAAAAGGATAATCAAATATATAATTCATAACAATCTGAACATAATCTCATAATCCATCGGATCTTAACAAACTGAGCATAGCAATAGCAAGATAAATACACAGATGCCTTGATCATGTAGGGCAGCTCACAAGGACTAACCATTGAAGCACAAGATTGGAAAGAAGATATCACATAGATACTGGTCATGGACTCATGGTCCAAGGAGGACTACTCACGGGACGTCCGGGAAGCATTCATGGCGGTGGAGAAGCTCCCGGAGGTCAATCCTCCCTCCGGCAGGGCGCCGGGAAGAGTTCTCTTGACGCTCCCGATCTCGGAAGTGCTGCGGCGGTGGTACGATGGGGAAAATTGCGATTCCACAAAGTCTGCGAGGGTTTCTTCTCGGGACTCTAAATATATGCCAAAGGAGGGCACCGGAGGAGGTGGGACCGACCCAGGCGACCTCCTAGCGCAGCCTAGAGCCTGGCCGCGCCAGCAGGCTGTTGGGGAACGTCGCATGGGAAACAAAAAAATTCCTACGCGCACGAAGACCAATCATGGTGATGTCCATCTACGAGAGGAGATTTGGATCTACGTACCCTTGTAGATCGCACAGCAGGAAGCGTTAAGAAACGCGGTTGGTGTAGTGGAACGTCCTCACGTCCCTCGATCCGCCCCGCGAAGCGTCCCACGAAGCGTCCCGCGATCCGTCCCACGATCCGCTCCGATCTAGTGCAGAACGGACGGCACCTCCGCGTTCAGCACACGTAAAGCTCGACGATGATCTCGGCTTTCTTGATACAGCAATCAAGACGGAGAAGTAGATGAGTTCTCCGGTAGCATGACGGCGCTCCGGTGGTGGTGAAGGATCTACTCCTGCAGGGCTCCGCCCGAGCTCCGCAGAAATACGATCTAGAGGAAAAACTGTGGTGTTTGTGGTCGGGCTGCCGTGGCAAAAGTTGTCTCAAATCAGCCCTAGAACTCCACTATATTTAGGAAGAGGGGAAGGGAGGCTTGCCTTGGGGTCCAAGACCCCAAGGGTCCCCCGGCCAAGGAGGTGGAGGAGTCCACCTCCAATCCTAGTCCAACTAGGATTGGAAGGTGGAGTCCTTCCCTTCCTTCCCACCTTTTTTTCCTTTTCTCTTTGATTTTCTATCTCCTGCGCATAGGGCCCTTTTGGGCTGTCCCACCAGCCCACCAAGGGCAGGTGAGGTGCCCCTAAGGCCTATGGGATTCCTCGGGTGGGCTGGCCCCTCCCGGTGAACATCCGGAACCCATTCGTTACTCCCGGTACATTCCCGGTAATGCCCGAAAACTTTCCGGTAACCAAATGAGGTCATCCTATATATCAATCTTCGCCTGCGGACCATTCCGAAAACCCTCGTGACATCCGAGATATCATCCGGGACTCCAAACAACATTCGTTAACCACACATATAACTCAACTATACTAAAACATCACCGAACCTTAAGTGTGTAGACCCTGCGGGTTCAAGAACTATGCAGACATGCCCCGAGGTACTCCTCGGTCAATATCAAATAGCGGGACCTGGATGCCCATATTGGATCCTACATATTCTCCGAATAACTTATCGGTTGAACCTCAGTGTCAAGGATTTAGGCAATCCCGTATGTCATTCCCTTTGTCCTTCAGTATGTTACTTGCCCCAGATTCGATCGTCGGTATCCGCATACTATTTCAATCTCGTTACCTGCAAGTCTCTTTTCTCGTTCCGTAATACAAGATCCCGTGACTTATACTTTAGTCACATTTCTTGCAAGGCTTGTGTGTGATGTTGTATTACCGAGTGGGCTCCGAGATACCTCTCCGTCACACGGAGTGACAAATCCCAGTCTTGATCCATACTAACCCAACGGACACCTTCGAAGATACCTGTAGAGCACCTTTGTAGTCACCCAGTTACGTTGTGACATTTGATACACACAAGGCATCCCTACAGTGCCAGTGGGTTATATCATCTCATGGTCATAGGAACAAATACTTTACACGCAGAAAACAATAGAAATAAAATGACACGATCAATATGCTACGTTCATAGTTTGGGTCTAGTCCATCACATGATTCCCTTAATGATGTGATCCAGTTATCAAGCAACAACACTTTGCACATAGTCAGAAAACGTTGACTATCCTTGATCAACTGGCTAGCCTATTAGAAGCTTGCTAGGGACATTGTTGTGTCTATTTTTCCACAGATGTATCTATGTTTTCATTCAATACAATTATAGCATGGATAATAAATGATTATCTTTAAACAGTAAATATAATAATAACTATTTATTATTGCCTCTAGGGCATATTTCCAACAGTCTCCCACTTGCACTAGAGTCAATAATCTAGTCCTCACATCACCATGCGATTTACATTGTAATAAATCGAACACCCATACAGTTCTGGTGTTGATCATGTTTTGCCCGTGGAAGAGGTTTAGTCAGCGGGTCTGCTACATTCAGATCTGTGTGCACTTTGCAAATATTCACGTCCTCTAACTCGACGTAGTCGCGGATGAGGTTGAAGCGTCGTTTGATGTGTCTGGTCTTCTTGTGAAACCTTGGTTCCTTTGCTAAGGCAATGGCACCAGTGTTGTCACATAACAGAGTCAATGGATCTAGTGCGCTTGGCACAACTCCCAGATCTGTCAAGAACTGCTTCATCCACAGACCCTCCTTTGCCGCCTCAGAGGCAGCCATGTACTCCGCTTCACATGTAGAATCTGCTACGACGCTCTTCTTGGAACTGCACCAGCTTACCGCACCCCCATTAAGAATAAATATGTATCCGGTTTGAGACTTAGAGTCATCCGGATCGGTGTCAAAACTTGCGTCGACGTAACCTTTTACGACGAGCCCCTTGTCACCTCCATATACGAGAAACATTTCCTTAGTCCTTTTCAGGTACTTCAGAATATTCTTGACCGCCGTCCAGTGATCCACTCCTAGATTACTCTCAAACCTGCCTGCCATACTTATGGCCAAGCTAACGTGCGGTCTAGTGCACAACATTGCATACATGATAGAACCTACGGCTGAAGCGTAGGGGACAAAACTCATTATCTTTCTATCTTCCTCAGTTGCTGGGCACTGAGTCTTACACAACATATTTCCAACACAGGCCGCCTAGGAGGACCCTGGACCCCCTTATGGCCCTCCTTCGGTGATCCAGCAGCTTATGTTTGGCTGATTCTTCATATATTTTTCTGTATTTTTTTGGGCTTCGGAAAATTGGGTAAAAGCCGGTGCAAAATAGACATAAGCAGACAGAAACTGGCACTAGGTGCACTGAGTTAGTAGGTTAGTCCAAATATGTGTAAAATGATATAAAAGTGTAGCAAAACATATAACAATGTCACCCAAAAGATCATGGAACAAGCAGAAATTATAGATACGTTTGGGACGTATCAACATCCCCAAGCTTAATTTCTGCTCGTCCTCGAGTAGATAAATGATAACACAATAATTTCTGTGGTGACATGCTAAAGCACAGATAAGAAATTCAAAGTAAAGCAAGTGAGATATGCAATTCAAGTCAAGACAATAACAAGCAAGAGTCTATCTCTAGTATTGAGTGTAGCAAAGTAAGAACATAAAGGTGCAATAGCACTCGTTGTCCGTGACTCGAATGTCTCCAAATGGTGTTTTCGTGCAAGAAGTGGGAGATGGGTTTAGATCATAATATATATATATTTTAATGGAGTAGTCAATCTACTAAACCTCACACTTAGCCTCCTTCGAATCTTATTTTGACTCATCCCCAGACCACTAGTCAGGCACAAGTCAAAATGATCCTCTTCCTTTCGACTTTGAGCACTCATGCAATGGATGAGCGTAAGCAAGATATGTTGGCACTTAGGATGTCAAATAGAATAATGATGGGGCAGGTAGACAAAAAGGTGTGAAAGGCTCACATCAATGAGGACAACCATAGGCGAGAGAAATCCAAATGATAGATATGATGTGAGGAGTAGGGATTTCCATGTAGCGGATGCACATATGAGCCAATGTAAGCACTCCAATGGAACTAGTGGGGGTGCATCCAACTTGTTTTCTCATGAAGACCTAGAGCTCATTTGAGGAGGCTCATCATTGGAATATGCAGACCAAGTTCTATAGTGTAAGGGTCCCCACATATTTATGCATGAATGATAATCTCTATGTAGTACCGATATAGCAATGGAGTACGAGTGTGGATCTTTCAAAAGGAATAGTAGTGTTGCCCCCTTCTCTCTTTTTATTTCTTTTTTTTATTTTTTTATTTTTTTGTGGCCTCTTTGGCTCTTTCTTTTTATCTCTCATTTGTCCTCTTTGGGATCGTTTGTTTTGTCCACTTTGGGATCTTTTCCTCACTTAAGGGCAACACTCTATGTTTTACATGAATAAAAAGAAAAAAACATCACACTTTATAAGAAGTACTCAACATAAAGACAAGTGAAAACTATCATGATGTATGCAAATGTATGCCTCTGCCAGTGTAGCAGGATATGCAATGATACTAGCGCGTCATGTAGCAATAATTTGGGCAAGGCCCAACTAGCATGCAGCTCTACGATCAAGCAAAAGCATGTATGACATGAAGATCAAGTCATCAGATGGTGGATGTTGCATGGCAATGTATCTCGGAAAGGCTATGGAAATGCCTTAGTAGGTAGGTATGGTGCCTGTTTTGAGGAAAGATATAATGAGGCTTGTGTATGACAGAGCGTATCATGTCATGGGTTTGGATGCACCGGCAAAGTTTGCACGAACTCTCAATGTGATAAAGGGCAATGCACGGTACCGAAGAGGCTAGCAAAATATGGATGGTGGAAGTGCCAACAATCTAATACTCACATTAGTCTGAAGAACTCATACACTTATTATCGGTAACTCTCTGTCTAGTTAGGAAATTCACAAAGAGACAAGTACCCCGAGGAGGAGTGTTTGGAGGTTTGGTCATCCTTGCGCATCCTCGACTCATGGTAACGTGAGGGTACTCTATATATTCCAACACCTTCAGAGGTTAGCGATCAATTTAGTAGCTAGAGTTCTCAACTATTTTTTAGTTTTTGAGAAACAAACGTATTTGTCAAAATACGACATCTATCACTAATAGGCTCAAGCTCCTGGCACCAATAGTCCAAACATTACTCAAATCAATACATCAAAACTATGGCAACTTACTACTATACTTAAATAGCAATCTCAATTACCTACTCATGCAAGACACACAACTCAGTGCAACAAGCCAACTCTCTAAACAAGATAAGCATGATAAATCAAGAGAGTTTCAGAAGCAACCTAAATAATAGCTATTAAAAATATAAGCATGAAAACTAAGAGCTAAGCATGATAGTAGCTACGAAAAGATGAAGAACACACAAAAAAAGATAAGCACGAAAACCTATGTTGTGATCTACAATGGAATGGAGCATGTCTATCTCCCAAACAAGGTAGGATAGATTCCAACTTTTTATGAACAGAAAGCAAAACTAAAACAAACTAAAAATTAAAGAGCGAGACGCTCCAAGCATAGCACATATCATATGAAGTGATAAAAATATAGCATGGAGATGGACGAACTGATGATTGTTGATAGAGAAGGGGAAGCACGAGGGCATCCACAAGCTTAGACGCTTGAGTCTCCTTGAATATTTCTTGGGGTGCATGGGGGCATCCCCAAGCTTGAGCTCTAGACACTCCTGCATCTTCTTTCATCATCTCTCCCATCGCATACTTGAAAACTCCCTTCACACGAAACTCATCATAAGCTGATTAGGGTGTTTAGTACCCTTAATAAAATAATTCATTACCTGCTGGAAATAAAGATTTTCATGAAAAGCTACTGCTTCTCATAATTTCCAAAAGTTTTTTGCAAATAAAAAGTAAGCTTAGGATTTGCAAAACTATGAAAACACAAAACATGACGGAATCTGTGAAGAACAGAACATGAGGTAGTAAATAATTTATTCGGGGCACTTTTGCAACTCAAAACAAAAAACTCAGAACAGATGCTAGAAAGGCAATTATATATAGCATGCTGTCAAAAACATTCAGATCCAAAACATGATCTGGTGATTTGTTGCGAAATTTTCCGTCAAGCAGACATAATTTGTTTCTTGACAACATGTCACAATTTTTGAACTTTCTTGCAATCGGAGGCTATAACTTGGCACAAAGCTTAAAAATAAAGATACAATGATGTTGCTACAGTAGTAACACACATCAATACCACTAAAAAAGAAAGTAAAAACAAATTTGGTTGACTCCCAACAAGCGCTTTCTTTTATGCCTTTGAGCTAGGCATAATGCAAGAAGATCAAGTGTTATCAACTCCAAAAGAATAACTTGCCCGAGTGACGGACTCATAAGGTAACTTAATCCTCTTTCTAGGGAAGTGTTCCATTCCCTTTTTAAGAGGAAATTGAATTTTAATAATTCCCTCTTTCATGTCAATGATAGCACCAACGGTGTGGAGAAAAGGACGTCCCAAAATAATTGGAAATGAAGGATCACATTCAATGTCCATAATAAGAAAATCAACGGGCACATAATTATCATTGACAATAATAAGAACATCATCAATTCTCCCTAAAGGTTTCTTTATGGAAGAATCAACAAGACGAACACCAAAAGAACATGGATCATAAGGTTTCCAATCAAGCATATAATACATTATTTTGGGCATAACGGAGGCACTAGCTCCAACATCACACAAAGCAAAGCAAGATATATTATTCAATTTTATTTTGACCATAGGATCCCAACCGTCTTCTAGTTTCCTAGGAACAGAAGTCTCTAGCTTGAGCTTGTCCTCCCTAGCTTTGATAAGAGCATTGGTAATATGCTCAGTGAAGGCAATATTGAGTGTACTAGTGTGGGGGTCTTTAGCCATTCTTTGCAAAAATGTGATAACTTCGAAGAGACTACAATTGTCAAAATCAAGGTTACTACCATTAATTAAAGTGGTAGTAATTTCATCTAAGCTCATTCTTTTGGTAGTCTCTAAATTCATAGGACCTTCTTGTCCTATAGTTTAGGTATTAGCATCACCATTAATAGGTCCATTGGGACTAGGAGTGTGATGGGTGCTAAAAGTTTTGAGATCCTCAACAACTTGTATAGTAGCAATGGTAGTGTGTGTAGGAAGGTTATTAATTCTCTCTTCCTCTTCTTTTTCTCTAGCCCATCTCTCTTTAAGTTTGGCTAGCATTCTTATGTTCTCATTAATTTGGACTTGGATAGCATTCATGGGTGTGGTGTTCCTTTCCTCAAGTGGGGAAGTTCTAATTTGAAGCATCTCTACATCATGAGCTATGTTGTCCACCTTCAAAGAGAGACTATCTAATTTTAATAGTTTCTCTTCTACACTCTTGTTGAAGGATTTTTGAGAAGTGATAAAATCCTTAAGCATGCTCTCTAATTCAGAAGTGGAGTTTTTGGTGCTAGGATAATTGTTGTTATTCCCATAGTTATTGGATGGCAACGGTCTAGGATTGCTACCAAAATTACTCCTATAGGCATTGTTACTGAAGTTGTTCCTAGAAGTAAAATTAACATCCACTTTCTCTCTTTCTTGAGAAACCAAAGAATTTAAAGGAACATCATGAGGATGAATAGGAGCTTACTTAGTAAGTAGAGTCATGATCATGTCAACCTTATCATTAAGGGAGGAGATCTCCTCAACAGAGTTTACCTTCCTACGTGTTGGATCTCTCTTGCTGTGCCATTGAGAATAATTTGTCATCATCTCATCCAATAGCTTTGTGGCAGCACCAACTGCAGTTGACATAAAGTTTCCTCCCGCGGCCGAGTCTAACAGATTCCGCGAGGTAAAGTTCAATCCTGCATAAAACGTTTGGATAACCATCCAAGTAGTCAAACCATGAGTATGAAAATTCTTAACATGAGATTTCATACGTTCCCAAGCTTGAACAACATGTTCATTATCCAATTGTCTAAAATTCACGACGTTACTCGTCAACTAGATAATCTTAGGAGGCGGGTAATACTTCCCAATAAAAGCATCCTTGCACTTATTCCAAGAATCTATACTATTCCTAGGAAAATAATAAAGCCACACTTTAGCTCCTCCTCTCAAGGAGAAAGGAAAAAGCTTAAGTTTTACAATATCACCATCAATTTCTTTATATTTTTGCATATCACATAGCTCAACAAAATTGTTCAAGTGCAAGGAAGCATCATCTCCAGCACCGAAGAATTGATCTTCCATAACAAGGTTCAGTAAAGTAGGTTTAATCTCATAGGACGTGGCTCCAGTGTCGGCAGCAGCAATAGGAGTGCAGATAAAGTCATTGTTGTTGTGACTAGCAAAGTCACACAACTTGGCGTCAGTGGAACCCATAGCAGCGGCAACAAGCAAGAGCAAAGCAACTAATTTTTTTGTGGTTTTTGGATTAAGATTCTGAAGCAAAAACTAAAAAGCAAACTAACAAGACTAAAAAGCAAAAGTAAAGGATAGCGTGCAACTCCCCTATCTTGAAGACTGGAGTCCCCGACAACGGCGCCAAAAATTCGCTTGATGACGAGTTGATGGATATACTTCTTGCCCCTCGTTGGCTACCCCAAGTGGAAGGTGGAGATGTAGTCAGCAGCAGATTTCCCTCACACAGAGACTGTAAAGTTTATTGAACCAGTAGGACTCCTAGGATCAACAAGTAGGTGTCTCCCACCCCTGTCAAGCAGAAGACATGGACCTGCACACACAACAAATAACTTTGCTCCCAACGAGTACAGAGAGGTTGTCAATCTCTCCAGCCTTGTACTTTGCAAAGGATCAAAACACTAGAGGGGAGGTAATAGTGATTGCAAAGGAAAAGTAAATGAAAGCGGTAAATGGTGGAGGTGTGAACAATGATGGTGATATGGACCGGAGTCACATCATGTTCACTAGTGACGTCTCTCTCCCAAAAGACGATAAACAACTATGCTTGGGTAAACAAATCACAATTTTTCAATTGACAGAATTATGATTGCACCACAATGCTAATTATGCTAGTTGATAGTTAGAGGTTCAATAGTAATGGGTAGTACACGAAGACAAGTAGACCGTTTATTCATCAGCATCTACTTACTAATCATCCACCTTGAGATATCTATCCAGAACATCTCTCCGGTATTAAGTTGCGAGCCCCACCCGAAGTGTAAACTCAAAGAAACGGACAACTGTATTAACGAACTATGTGTAACGTAAACAATCCTTGCAACCGTGGTCACAAGCACCGTTGTTTTCTCCCTGGTTGGAACAAGCACATCCCCTAGACTCATGTTTCTGTCACTCAAGCTAGACATCGAGGGGCCTGAACCCACAATCATGCATAACGCTCCCTCTTGGAGTTACAATCTACTACTTGGCCAAAGCAATCAATAGCAACGGAGAACATGCATGAATCACTAAGGAACATAATATAAAAGGATAATGAAATATATAACTCATAACAATTTGAACATAATCTCATAATCCATCGGATCCCAACAAACCGAGCATAGCAATATCAAGAGAATTACATAGATGCCTTGATCATGTGGGACAACTCACAAGGACTAACCATTGAAGCACAAGATTGGACAGAAGACATCACAGAGCTACTGGTCATGGACTCATGGTCCAAGGAGGACTACTCACGACAAGTCCGGGAAGCGTCCATGGCGGTGGAGAAGCTCTCGGAGGTCAGTCCTCCCTCGGGCAGGGTGCCGGGAAGAGGTCTCCTCACGCTCCCGATCTCGGAAGCGCTGCGGCGGCAGAACGATGGAGAAAATCGCGATTCCAGAAAGTCTGCGAGGGTATCCTCTCGGGACTCTAAATATAGGCCAAAGGAGGGAACCGGAGGAGGTGGGACCCACCCAGGCGACCTCCTGGCACGGCCTAGGGCCTGTCCGCGCCAGCAGGCCGCCTGGGAGGCCCCTATCCCCCCTCTGGTCCTCCTTCGGTGATCCGAAGCTTCTGTTTTGCTGATTTTTTATATATTTTTCTGCATTTTTTCGGGCTTCGGAAAATTGGGTAAAAGCCCGTGCAAAATAGACATCAGCAGACAGAAACTGGCACTGGGTGCACTGAGTTAGTAGGTTAGTCCAAATATGTGTAAAATTATATAAAAGTGTAGCAAATCATATAACAATGTCACCCAAAAGATCATGGAACAAGTAGAAATTATAGATACGTTTGGGATGTATCACCCATCACTCGTTGCTGGTTTCTCCATAGATAGATCCTTGTATGGCGTAGGAATATTTTTGAATTACTACGTTCCCCAACAATGGCATCCGAACCAAGGTTCTGTGCGTAGATTCTATGCATGAGTAGAACACAAAAGTTGTGGGCGCTGGTTTTGTCAATTGCTTGCCGTTCCTAGTCTTATATTTTTCTGGTGGTATTGTGGGATGAAGCGGCCCGGACCAACTTTACACGTAAGCTTACATGAGACTGGTTCCATGGCCTGACATGCACTTGGTGTATAAGGTGGCTAGCGGGTGTCTGTCTCTCCCACCTTAGCCGGATTGGATTCGATGAAAAGGGTCTTTATGAAGGGTAAATATCTTTGGCATATCAACATTGTGGATGTCACATAGGTAAGAAAACATTCTTGCTAGAAACCCAAATCAGCCACGTAAAACTTGCAACAACAATTAGAGGACGTCTAACTTGTTTTTGCAGGGTTTGCTTTGTGATGTGATATGGCCAAAGGATGTGATGTATGAGATTGATCATGTTCTTGTAATAGGATTCACGACTTGCATGTCGATGAGTATGACAACCGACAGGAGCCATAGGAGTTGTCTTGATTTATTGTATGAGATGCAACGCCATGTGTGTATTACTTTACTTCAATGCTAACGGTTAGCTATAGTAGTAGAAGTAATAGTTGGCGAGACGACTTCACGGAGATAGAATGATGGAGATCATGATGATGGAGATCATGGTGTCGCGCCGGTGACGATGATGATCATGCGATGCCCCGAAGATGGAGATCGAAGGAGCAAAGATGATAATGGCCATATCATGTCACTATATGATTGCATGTGATGTTTATCATGTTTATCATCTTATTGCTTAGAATGACGGTAGCATAATAAGATGAACCCTCATAAAATTTTGAGCAAGGTATTCCCCTAAGTATGCATCGTTGCAAAGGATCATTGTCTCGAAGCACCACGTGATGATCGGGTGCGATAGATTCTAACGTTCGCATACAACGGGTGTAAGCCAGATTTACACACGCAGAACACTTAGGTTGACTCAATGAGCCTAGCATGTACGGACATGGCCTTGAATACGGGAGACCGGAAGGTCGAACATGAGTCGTATGGTTGATACGATCAACATGGATATGCTCACCATCGATGACAAGTCCGTCTGACATGATGATTGGACACGGGCTAGTCGATGGAGATCATGTAACACTTAGATGACTAGAGGGATGTCGATCTAAGTGGGAGTGCATATATAATTTGATTAGATGAACTTAATTATCATGAACTTAGTCTAAAAGTTGTCTTTACAAATATTGTAGATCCAATGACCAACGAACCTGTCAACCTCAATTTCAACGTGTTCCTTGGGAAAACTAAGCTGAAAGATGATGGCAGCAACTATGCGGACTGGGTCCGTAACCTAAAGCTCATCCTCATTGCATCCAAGAAGGCTTATGTCCTTGATGCGCTGCTAGGTGACCCTCCCGTTCCCGCAGCCGCCCAGGACGTTCTGAACGCCTGGCAGTCACGGAGTGATGACTACTCTCTGGTTAAGTGCGACATGCTATACAGTTTAGAACCGGGGCTCCAAAGGCGTTTTGAGCAACATGGAGCATATGAGATGTTCCAGGAGCTGAAACTAGTTTTTCAAGCTCATGCTCGTATCGAGAGATATGAAGTCTCCGACAAGGTCTTTAGCTATAAGATGGAGGAGAATAGTTTTGTCAGTGAGCATATACTCAGAATGTCTGGGTTGCATTGTTGTCTGACTGAGCTTCGATTCGAACTTCAGGATGATGCAGTCATTGACAGAATCCTCTAGTCGCTTCCACCAAGCTACAAGGGCTTTGTGTTGAACTACAACATGCAAGGGATGGAGAAGACCATTCCCGAGTTGTACTCAATGCTCAAATCTGCAGAGGTAGAAATCAAGAAAGAGCATCAAGTGTTGATGGTCAATAAGACCAACAGTTTCAAGAAAAGCAAGGGGAAGAAAAACTTCAAGAAAGACGGAAAAGTTGTTGCCGCACCCGGTAAGCCAGCTGTCGGTAAGAAGAAAAAGAATGGACCCAAGCCTGAGGCTTAGTGCTACTACTGCAAGGGAACCGGTCACTGGAAGCGGAGTTGCCCCAAATACTTAGCAGACAAGAAGGCCGATAATGTCAAAGGTATATATGATATACATGTTAATTATGTGTACCTTACCAGCGCTTGTACTAGCTTCTGGGTATTCGATACCGGTGTTGTTGCTCACATTTGCAACTCAAAGCAGGAACTGCGGAATAAGCAAAGGCTGGCTAAGGACGAGGTGACGATGCACGTCAGGAATGGTTCCAAGGTTGATGTGATCGCCGTCGGCAGGTTACCTCTACATGTACCTTCCAAATTAGTTTTAATTGTTATTTAGTACCAGCTTTAAGCATGACCATTGTATCGGGATCTAGCTTGATGCGAGATGGTACTCATTTAAATCCGAGAATAATGGTTGTTCTATTTATATGAGTGAGATGTTCTATGGTCATGCACCACTGGTCAATGGTTTGTTTTTGATGAATCTTGAACGTGATGGTACACATCTTCATAGTGTGAGTACCAAAATATGTAAGGTTGATAACAATAGTCCCGCATATTTGTGGCACTGCTGCCTTGGTCATATCGGTATCAAACACAAGAAGAAACTCCATACTGATGGACTTTTGGAGTCTCTTGATTTTGAATCATTTGACACATGTGAACCGTGCCTCATGGGCAAGATGTCCAAGAATCCATTCTCTGGAATAATGGAGCGAGCAACCAACTTATTGGAAATAATACATACCGATGTATGTGGTCTAATGAACGTTGAGGCTCGCGGTGGCTATTGTTATATTCTCACTCTCACCGGTGATTTAAGTCGATATGGGTATGTCTACTTAATGAAGCACAAGTCTGAAACATTTGAAAAGTTCAAAGAATTTTAGTGTGAGGATGAAAATCAACGTGACAAGAAAATTAAGTGTCTATGATCTGATCGTGGAGGAGAATATTTGAGTCATGAGTTTGGCACACACCTAAGGAAATGTGGAATTGTTTCACGACTCATGCCGCATGGCACACCGCAGCGTAAGGGAGTGTCTGAACATTGTAATCACACTTTATTGGATATGGTGCGATCTATGATGTCTCTTACCAATTTACCGCTATCTTTTTGGGGATATGCATTGGAAACCGCAACATTCACTTTAAATAGGGCACCGTCTAAATCCGTTGAGACGACACCGTATGAATTATGGTTTGGCACCGTCTAAATCCGTTGAGACGACACCGTATGAATTATGGTTTGGCAAGAAACCTAAGCTATTGTTTCTGAAAGTTTGGGGCTACGATGCTTATGTGAAGAAGCTTCAACAAGAGAAGCTCGAACGCAAAGTAGAAAAATGTGTCTTCATAGGATACCCTAAGGAAACAATTGGGTATACCTTCTATCTTAGATACGAAGGCAAATCTTTGTTGCCAACAATGGATCCTTTCTAGAGAAAGAGTTTCTCTCGAAAGAAGTAAGTGGGAGGAAATTAGAACTTGATAAGGTAATTGTGCGTCCTCTTGAACCAGAGAGTAGCACGGCGCGGGAAAATGTTCCCGTGGCGCCTACACCAACTGGAGAGGAAGTTAATGACGGTGATCATGAAACTTCGCATCAAGTTGATATTGAACCACGAAGGTCCACAAGGGTATGTTCCGCACCAGAGTGGTATGACAACCGTGTGATGGAGATCATGTTGTTAGACAACGGTGAACCTTCGAACTATGAAGAAGCGATGGCGGGCCCGGATTCCAACAAATGGCTTGAGGCCATGAAATCCGAGATAGGATCCATGTATGAGAACAAAGTATGGACTTTGGTGGACATGACGAATGATCGGCAAGACATAGAAAATAAATGGATCTTTAAGAATAAGACACGCGTGGATGGTAATGTGACCGTTTATAAGGCTCGACTTGTCGCAAAGGGTTTTCGACAAGTTCAAGGAGTTGACTACGATGAGACTTTCTCAACCGTAGCGATGCTGAAGTTAGTCTGAATCATGTTAGCAATTGCCACATTTTATGATTATGAAATTTGACAAATGGATGTCAAAACGGCGTTCTTTAATGGTTTCCTTAAGGAAGAGTTGTATATGATGCAACTGGAATGTTTTGTCGATCCTAAGAGTGTTGACAACGTATGCAAGCTCTAGTGCTCCATCTATCGGCTGGTGCAAGCATCTCGGAGTTGGAACATTCGCATTACTGAGGTGATTAAAGCGTTTGGGTTTATACAGACTTATGGAGACGCGTGTATTTAAAAGAAAGTGAGTGAGAGCTCTGTAGCATTTCTCATATTATATGTGGATGACATATTGTTGATGGGAAATGATATAGAATTATTGGAGAGCATGAAGGCCTACTTGAATAAGAGTTTTTCAATGAAGGACCTTGGAGAAGCTGCATACATATTAGGCATCAAGATCTATAGAGATAGATCGAGACGCCTCATAGGACTTTCACAAAGTACATACCGTGACAAGATATTGAAGAAGGTCAATATGGATAAGTCAAAGAAGGGGTTCTTGCCTGTATTGCAAGGTATGAGATTGAGTAAGACGCAATGCCCGACTACGATGGAAGATAGAGAGAAGATGAGTACCATCCCCTACGCTTCAGTCGTAGGCTCTATTATGTATGCCATGCTGTGTACCAGACCTTATGTGAACCTTGCCATAAGTTCGGTAGGGAGTACCAAGGTGATCCCGGTATGGAACACTGGACAGCGGTCAAGAATATCCTTAAGTACGTGAAACGGACTAAGGAAATGTTTCTCGTTTATGGAGGTGATGAAGAGCTCGTCGTAAAGGGTTATGCCGATGCTAGCTTCGACACAGATCCGGATGACTGAAAGACACAAACTGGATACGTGTATATTTTGAATGGTGGGGCGGTCAGCTGGTGTAGCTGCAAGCAAGGCGTCGTGGCGGCATCTATATGTGAAGAGGAGTACATAGCTGCTTCGGAAGCAGCACATGAAGGCATCTAGATGAAGGAGTTCATCACCGACCTAGGAGTGATTCCCAATGCGTCGGGCCCGATGACACTCATCTGTGACAACATTGGAGCTATTGCCATAGCCAAGGAGCCCATGTTTCACAAGAAGACCAAGCACATCAAGCGCCACTTCAACTCCATCCGGGATTATATTGAGGAAGGAGACATAGGTATTTGTAAAGTACAGACGGATCTGAATGTCGCAGATCCGTTGACTAAACCTCTTCCACGAGAAAAACATGATCAACACCAGAATGCTATGGGTGTTTGTTTCATCACAATGTAACTAGATTATTGACTCTAGTGCAAGTGGGAGACTGTTGGAAATATGCCCTAGAGGCAATAATAAAGTGGTTAGTATTATATTTCCTTGCTCATGATAATTGTCTATTATTCATGCTATAATTCCATTAACCGGAACTAGTAATACATGTGTAAATATATAGATCACAATGTGTCCCTAGTGAGCCTCTAGTTGGATAGCTCGTTGATCAATAGATGATCATGGTTTCCTGATCATGGACATTGGATGTCATTGATAAGAGGATCACATCATTAGGAGAATGATGTGATGGACAAGGCCGAATCCTAAGCATAGCACTAGATCGTGTTGTTCGTCTGCTAAAGCTTTTCTAATGTCAAGTATCGTTTCCGTGGACCACGAGATTGTGCAACTCCCAGATACAGGAGGAATGCTTTGGGTGCATCAAACATCACAACGTATCTGGGTGGCTATAAAGGTTTACTACGGGTATCTTCAAAAGTGTCTGTTGGGTTGGTACGAGACTAGGATTAGTCACTCCATGTGACGGAGAGGTATCTTTGGGCCCACTCGGTAATATATCATCATACTTAACTCAATGTGACTAAGGAGTTAGCCACGGGATGATGTCTTAAACAACAAGTAAATAGACTTGCCGGTAACGAGATTGAACAAGGTATGGGGATACCGACGATTGAATCTCGGGCAAGTTGTATGCCGGTAGACAAAGGGAATCGTATACGGGATTGATTGAATTCTTGACATCGTGGTTCATCTGATGAGATCATCGTGGAACATGTGGGATCCAACATGGATATCCAGATCCCGCTATTGGTTATTGATCGGAGAGGTGTCTCGGTCATGTCTGCATGCTTCCCGAACCCGTAGGATCTACACACTTAAGGTTTGATGAAGATAGGGTTATAAGGAAATAGTGTACGTGGTTACCGAAGGTTGTTCAGAGTCTCGGATGAGATCCCGGACGTCATCAAGAGATTCGGCATGGTCCAAAGGTAAAGATTGATATATATGATGTGAGGTTTTCGACACCGGAAGTGTTTCGGGCATCATCGGTAATGTACCGGGACCACTGGGAGGGGCCACCAGACCCAAGAGGCTTCATGGGCCAAAAGGTGGAAGGGAACCAGCCCAAAGTGGGATGTGCGCCCTCCCCTCTCAGCCCAAGGCGCAAGGAGAGTTGAGGGGGCAAAGCCTAGGGGTGGAGGGGGGCCCAAGGCCCACCTGGCGCGCCACCCCCTCTCCACCTTGGCCACCGGCCCTCCCTGCCCCATATAGGGCTGCCGCCACCCCTAGGGTGGGAACCCTAGGGGTGCGCACCCTCTCTCCCTCCCTCCGATATATACCCATGAGTTGGGGCTGATTGGAGACACGAAAAATCTCCCTCTCGGCGCAGCCCTTCCCCTCTCTCTCCTCGTCCTCCGCATGGCTTAGCGAAGCTCTGCCGGAGTACCACGTAGCTCCACCGCCACCACGCCGCCGTGCTGCCGGAGCTCTCTCCCTCAACCTCTCCTACCTCCTTGCTGGTTCAAGGCATTGGAGACATCACCGGGCTGCACGTGTGTTGAACGTGGAGTTGCTGTAGTTCGGCACATAGATCGGAATCCACCACGATCTGAATCGCTGCGAGTACAACTCCATCAACCGCGTTCATAGTAACGCTTCCGCTTAGTGATCTTCAAAGGTATGAAGATGCTCTTCCCCATCACTTGTTGTTGGTTTCTCTATAGATAGATCCTTGTATGGCGTAGGAATTTTTTTGAATTACTACGTTCCCCAACAATAATCCCCCGAGGTCCGCGTCGTGAAGCCTCCTCCTAATGCCGCCCCCTCGAGCCTGCACGGAGCGGACTGACCAAGGACGGTATGCCGTGGACGCACGGTCCTACCTCCTCACGTGGGTCACGTGAGCCATGCAGGACGTCGCCAGGGTCGGTACCAGCAATCACAGATAGAGAGGTTTTCCCCTTTGGTGTTAAGGGAGTAGAGCCATCCCGCGGGTTCCAAAAGTAACCCCTAAAGGTTTCCTACTTGGTGAAAGAGTACTGAGGCTAGGAGCTCGGCAGGACGGAGGTCACCCCCGAGCCCACGAGCATTTCATGGGGAAGATATTTAGCAAGCGAAGACCACCTTTGTCAGGGTAGAATTCAATCTTGTCCCCTTTCAAAATGGCCGTTGTGGAAACCCTTCCTACCAAGTGAGTTTTTGGGGCAAAGAGGACCAAGGCATGTATAAGAGGGAGGTCCTGCCTCTGTAGCAAGGGGATCCACCAACTCCATTAAGGCAAGAACCGCGATCCTTTTGTACTCATCTTCCACCTCAAGTAATCCAGACAAGTAGGAGTAGGGTTTTACACTTCAAGGTGGCTTGAACCTGGGTAAATTATGTGAGTGTCATTGTTCATCTTCCTTAGCTCGAGCCAGCGGAGAGTTGCTGTGAGGTTGAGAGGCGGAACGGGGTAGGAGAGTGAGCACACCTCATTGTTCGAACCTTTTTGTGTTTGCGGAGCCCCGATTCTGACAGTACCCCTGCTCATCTTATCATCACGTGATTAAAACATGAAGGTGCACCTCATTATGATGTTGGTGGTGGGTAATCCTCCTTGCAGAAATTAGACGGAGCCAAGCCTGTGAGTCTTCAGGTATTTCTTGGGCACTGGGTTATACATATTTGACATAAAATTGTGGTTCGTCTTAGCATGAGTATAAAGATTCAATTCACTCTCTTGTACCTTTGGGGATCCTAAGATGGTATCCTACTCTTCCACTATGGATTGGTACCTGTTGCCTTCAGTCATACATACAATTCTACCATAAGGATAAAAATTAGTTCTGGAGTAAAATTGCATGATCATTTTGTCATTCCAGGCTATCATATTTCTGCCAAAAAAATCTTAAATGTCGATGGCTTAATTCCTTAGTCTTATCTTGCACAAGTAGATAAAATGGACGAGTAGAACAAAATGTGTTTCTGGGCGTTGGTGTTCAGATTGCTTACTTCCTTCATCTTATCTTCATTCAGAGGTATTGTGGGAGGAAGCGGCATGGGCCAACCTTACTTGTCCACGTACAATAGACCGGCTCCACCAACAGACATGTAACTTGGTTGCATAAAGGTTTCCGGTGGGTGTATGTATCAGCCAATTTAGTTGAATCAGATTCGATAAAAGCGGTCCTTGTAGAAGATTAAAGAGCAACTTACATATCACCATTGTGGCTTTCCGTAAGTAAGAACGGTTCTTGCTAGTTGTGTGACACCACCACCTTAATCAT
This sequence comes from Hordeum vulgare subsp. vulgare, assembly GCF_904849725.1. Classification (NCBI taxonomy): domain Eukaryota; kingdom Viridiplantae; phylum Streptophyta; class Magnoliopsida; order Poales; family Poaceae; genus Hordeum; species Hordeum vulgare. Next base: position 177,929,107 of record NC_058523.1, read on the forward strand.
ACGCTAATCATACATGGAAATGCGTACAATCAGGATTAGGGACTCATGGGAAGATATCACAACACAACTCTAGACACAAATTAAAGTCATACAACCTTCATATTACAAGCCACGGCCCTCGAGGGCTTGAAGACATAAGCTCGGGAACACACGAGTCAACGGAATAAATAATATCTGAGTAGAGACATAGAAAACAAGTTGTGCCTTAGAGAAGGCTAGCACAAAAGATACATAGACCTAAAGAGGCGAGGAATCCTGTGTAGGAACCTCCTGAAGTACTCCTGGTCGTCAGCAACCTCCACGTAGTAGTACGTATCATCGGGGTAGTAGGCGTCGGCCGCGGGATGCGCCATCTCCCGGGCTCCATCATCTAGTCGGGGCAATAGTATCAAGGGGAAAAGAGGGGTCAAATCAATGGTGAGTACTCATCTGAAGTACTCGCAAAACTGATATCAAAACTATGCTAAGTACGCATCAATATCAAAGGAATGTGCCTATATCTGGACTGACTGCAGCAATGCGAGAATACAGAGAAGGGCCTAGTCCTATCAAAGACTAGCATCTTCAGTGTCTTGCAACATTAGAAGAGTACAGATAAATAACACATTATAGTCAAATTGTTGCAGCAATTTAATTAAGTTGCGCCCAGAGATTCTTCCTCGACTCCCTACGAGAAAGCAACCTCGAAGCCAAACATTCCTGTTAAGTCACAGTTCTAGTTGTATTAGATTGGGATACAATTCCAAGTCGTCATGTTACTGTGGACACAACTATTCTAATAGTTCAATTCATCCTTGCAGGGATGCACCACATTTCCTAACACGCTCGATCAACTCCGACTGGAAAAACTTTCCTAGATCATGCCCGATCTCAGAAGATCAACGTGCTGCAACCCTACCTAGTGTCAAAAAATAGGCTAGCCTGCCGGTCTACATCCTAAGTGCGCAGGGGTCTTGGGCTAATCGCCCTTTCCACTCCTGCATGTTGCGTGGGCGTCCCAGATCAGTCCTGGCACCTCTAATATACGATCAATGCTTAGGCAGACAACTTGGGCACGCACCACTCCAATGCTGACATCTGAAGAGCTTCGGCTAATATACCAACGCTAAGTACCCATAACTTCTCGCACGTGAAGGTTAGTGCAAAAAAGGTCAACGGCCAACTCAAATCAAATATGCAAATCCCATTAGCATTTTAGTTAACCTTTAAATGATGATCAACAATCCACGATAGGTGGTCCCGTCACCCCGTCTCGAGGATGTGTGGCAAGGGCCAAGAATGCCCTACCATGCCTTGTTACAATCACGCGGGAATCCACCCGAAACACATCTTTCATCATGTTCCCAGTAATAAGGTCAGGTAACCATGTGGCCGTAACATTAGAGGGATCCGAGATATCACCCTCGATGGATTCCGATCGATCTAACCGTCAAGGTGACCAGGGAGGAATCACCCTCGATGGTTCACACTTGAGGGTTGCACGACAAACTCATTGTCGGAAGTGGTGAAGGAGGAATCACCCTCTCTAAACCACCGCCCATTAACTACACTACAGAGCTAACATGAGGAGTAAATGATGAGGTGACACCTTCGATACTCAATAGTAACTATGTAGAGTCGTACAACTAGGGGCGTGTAAAGTGATGTGACGAGTCATGACTCGTCGATTAGTTGATTGAGTCTTCTGTGATAAAGCAGGGGCAACTTGGGCTAAGGGGTCAATGGGGATCATAGCTCCAAGCATTTAATGCGCGATAGAGTATAATAGCATTTTATCAAAAAACAGGCTATGCATCAGAATAGGAGCTATCTACATAAGTAGCAAAATCTAATGCAAACATGAGGGAGAAAAAATGGGCGATATAGGAATGATCAAGGGGGGTTGCTTGCATTGTTGATGTGGTGCAAAAGGTTGGTCATCACGAGGGTAGTTTTACCCGGCATCAGCGTCAGCATCGGCATCTACCAAAGAGAAGAGTGGGACGAAACAATAAATAACATCAACCACGTGCATTACAATGCATGGCATGGCAATATGTAGTGCTAGGCATGAGCTAACGCAGTACTACACGTCTTGGACAGATCAGAAAAATATGTGATGATATTTCTTGGGTTTGTGGCTACTACCGAACAACTGAATTTCATGAAAAAGTTCCTTGTTCGTGATGCTAGGGGCACGTGACAAACGAACACGCGGTGTATTCTGATTTATCTCGTTTTTTTGAGCAACTTTCATGTACAAAGTATTTTCATCCGAGTTACGGATTATTTTATATTAATTTTTAAAGTTTTATAATTATTCAAGAATGAAACAGATTTGTGTTAATTCAAAAATGCATTTATGACATTAACATGACATCACGCTAACATCACCGGTCATCAGCCTCTTTGACTGGTCAAACTAACTAGTGGGTCCCACTGTCATAGGTTGAGGTTTTTAACAACTTTTAAATTAAATTAATTAGGTTAACTAGTCGTCAACCCGTGCATCTACACGGGCTAGTATTGAAAAGCATGTACAAACTGTTTTTTTACATTTAAATTTTTGAAATGTAGCTAGTAAGACACTACGCTATATAACATTCACAAATAATGTCAAGTATAACTAAAGAGGTTGTTTTTAACGCAATGAACTTTTGAATGATAAGGCAAAACTGCTACGGAGAGAGTGCGTGATTAGGGTCTCATTACAACTAAGAATCCATATAAAATATTTGAATTTCTTGGATCTTGTGGAAAAAATGGATTTTCCTAGTCACATATGTGAACTCACCATGATGAATTAATGAACTCAACTAAAAGAAAAAGGTGCAAAAACCTATAAGTAGAAATGGATTACTCAAAGATCAAGTGGAGCATGTATGAATGGCACATGACTAAGCTACACAAAATTGGACATATTCAACCAATGGAGGGAATCAAATTAATTACATACATATTCTTTGCTGAGTTGGATGCCAGCGGTGAGGATGTTGAATTGTTGATAGGATACCTACCCTGGATCATCGGCAAGATGAGAGAACAACGTCGATATGTATCACTCGATATGCTATACATCTATCTAAATTTCTGCACATGCCAGAGTACAAAATCTCACAAATCCAAGAAAACATATATAATAGACTGTTAGACATGATTAATTGTGAGAAACCCAGGAAGCCATAATATATTAAATGTCAATAGTACATGAAAATATGTTATGTCAAGGCATCATACTTTTTTTTAATACTGGACATACAAATTATTTGTTAAACATGGAGCATATTAGAATAATAAAAAATATAAACATTTAAATCACTTCCATATGAAAAATAAACTGGCTAACAATGGTCAATTTTTAGATGTAGATAACGCTACTTACCTAGCTTGCGGCAGGTTGGCAACAAATGTGATTCAGGTCCATCTCGCCGGTTCTCCTTCTCTTTCACTCCCCGGAATGCGTAATCTGGTCACAACCTGTGCACTACATTTACAAAATAAATAAATAAAAATTCTTGATGAGACGTCATGAGCCTATCAAATTTCTTGCGGGCCCTTGGATAAATTCATTAGGGGTTGATAACGTGGATAGTAGAGAAGAGAATTAATGATGGAAGGTTACATGCATGCGACACTTGATTTACGGATGAACTTAAATAGGGTGTCACATCCCTGGAATTCCTAATAGAGTTAGCAAGATTGTGCTCATGTCTTATTCTTTGCATCCAAAGAAATGGATTTAATTCAAAAGAAAGAAATGAAGACAAAAGCAAACCCTAGCAACTCTATTTTCAAAACAATTCAAACTTGGTGATAAATCAATGAACCCAAAATGGCCATCATAAAAGTTCATCTTTTCTGATAATTATTGGAAACAAAATATCGGGGGTGAAATACATTTTCAAAATGCTTTTAGCATTTTATTTTAAACATAAAAGTCACTTAAATCAGTTATATATTTGATTTCAAATAATTCAGATTCTCATAAAATGTTGAAAACTTTATCTAGGTTTGGAAATATTCCAAATAACACCCGAGTATCATTCAAACTATTTTAGAAATAGTTTGGAGCCAACAATAAAATAAACTAAGTCAGAAAAGATAAAACAGAAACTGGAAAAGAAAGAAAAATGAAAAAAGGTTACCTCACGCTCACCTTGGCCCAGCCCAGGAACGCCTTGTCTTCTTCCTCCTTCGCCATTCGGAGCAGGAGGTGGCCGCCGCTCCCTCCGGCGTGGCCACACTCCTGCGTGCGTGCCTGGTTCCCTCTGATGTGCTGGAGAGGAAGGATAAGCCTACCCGGATCCGTTCCCATCCTCTCCCCCTCCTTATTCGTCCCCCTGCTCTCTCCTCTCTCGGCTGCCATTAGAGCCCCGCCGAGCTTGAGCTCGCCGTTGCTCCAGCCTCTCTCTCTCCCCCGAGCCGCGCAAAAGAACCGCCTTGACCTCCTGAAGCTCCCGAGCTAGCCACACGACGCCAAGAGCCACTGAGTCACTCGATCGCCATCGTCTTCCTCCTCGGGCCGCCGTTGATCGCCGCCGTCGTCCTCCCTCCTCAGGCCATCCCCGAGCACGCTTTTGACGTCCATGCACTCCCCGTGAGCCCAGGATGCTTCTCCCCCTCTTTTCCCCATCGATCACGTGCCCTAGCACATGATTTCACCGGAGCCCGATGAGATCCGCTGCGGGAGCTCGTCGCCTGTAGCTCTCTAGTGATCGGCTAGTCGTTCTGAGGCCACCGTTAGCTTCGATGCATCGCGTAGATGCTGGAGGAGCTAAGCCCTGTCCTTTTTCCCCCTCGATCAATGATCCCGATGATGCCTGAGCTCCGACAGCCGCCGAGCTCGTCACCGGCGTCATCCCCAACCATTTCAGCCCCTGCTCTGCGCAAAAATGGATACACGATCGACTACCCGATCGTCTGGTGCCCTCCGCCATTCATTTTGTCGGCGGAAATGCAAACCCGTGGCCCTCCACCGTTCTGGTGGTCGTCGGAGCCTCGTCGCCGGTGGGTTTGACCCCATCGCCAGTGGGGTTGACTCCCCTGAGTCAGTGGCAAGTGGGGCCAGCCCCCTGGCTAATTAGGATTAGTCAAAATAAAAATAAAAATTATATTAAAAGTTAAACATAGACTGACATGTGTGTCCAGCCCTGTTAATTACCTAATTAGTTTAAAACTTAACTAATTTCTGGCCAAAGTCACTCACCAGTGGGTCCCACTGGTCAGGTTTGACTTCCAAACAGGCAGCTCACTTGCTGATGTGAGGCTGATGCAATAAATTCAATTCTGGTTTTAAAATAATTCCAGAATAATTGCAAAACTTTGGAAATTCATAAAAATTTGATTATAACTCCAAATTTGACAAATAATATATGCAAATTGATCAGCAAAAATTCAATGAACACAATGGTGCTACTTTCATGCATGAAAAATAAAGTTATTAAACACCAACACGTCAAATCAATTAAATGATTAAGATAAATATGCTATTTCAAATAATATTTGAATTTGGATTTCAAACTAGATGCAAACTAAGGTTTTACCAACCACACTGAATCATATCACTCTTCATTTCATGCCATGATCATGCATCATGATTGTTGCATATGATTGCTATTAATTGAATGTTATTATTTCGGTAGGCCTCGCCCCTCCGGATACGTCTGAATATCCGACTGACGGATATTATCCCTCTGCTGGGCAACAAGGCAAGCACCATTTTGATCATCCCGATATCATCCCATGTTCTTGCTCCTGCTCCCACTTATTGCATTAGGACAAAATATTTCAATTGCTTTACTTCGGTGGTTGAACCTATTCCTTTGCCTGACCTGTCATTGTCATAGTAGATAGCCAAACCATGCAACCTAGCATACCTGGTAGATGCCTGAGCTGTGATGTGATTATTCCTGCTATGCTTGCTATGCCTAAAAGTTGTGTCAGGCCTGTTTCATCTGGGTGATGAACAGGAATGGATGAATGTGTTCTAGTGACAAGGAATAACTGTGGAATCTGATTTGGTAAAGGTACCGATGAAAGGCTATGTAGGAGTACATGGCGGGTTGTTTCATTGGAACCGTCCTTAGGAACTGAGTTCCGTCTATGTAATCCAAGACTAGATACTACCACATGTTGTGATACTTAATTGACACTCTCGACTTATTAATCGCCTAGTACTCGGTCCAGGAGTTGCAAGTAGTTTCTCGTGTTTATAGTCATGTTGGAGGCCATGCATAGTGCTGACCTTAGAGGTGTGCTATGATGCGGTAGGCAGTGGCACGGTGTACCAAGTGGCACCCGGATGGTGGGCTTGGGAACCCTGCGCACATCGTTTGGGGCCGTGGCGGAAACCTCGGCCGGACTTCCGTGCGTGTTACTCTCAAATAGGCGATAAACCTGGAGTAGGTACTAATGTGGTTAACGGTCGTGGCCAACTAATAACCCACAAGTGTAGGGGATCGCAACAGTTTTCGAGGGTAGAGAATTCAACCCAAATTTATTGATTCGACTCAAGGGGAAGCGAAAGAATATTCTCAAGTATTAGCAGCTGAGTTGTCAATTGAACCACACCTGAAAAATTAGTGTATGCAAGCAAAGTATCAGTAGCAAAGTGGTATGATAGCAACGGTGCCAGAAAAATGTTTGTTGATGGCAGACAATTCCTAACTTGTTGTATCAATGGCGCCAAAAAAGTCTTGCAACAGGTAACAACAAAGTAGCAAGTAACAACAGTAGTGACAACAACAGCAAGTAACAGCACAGTAAGTAACATCAGTAGCGGCAAAGTAACGTAGCAAGGACCAGTAGTAAAAGACTCATAGGCAGTCGATCGGTGATGGATGATTATGCCGGATGTGATTCATCATGTAACAGCTATAACACGGAGAGATAAGTAACTAGCTCCCGTTCGTCAATCTAATGTAGGCATGTATTCCGTATGTATTCATACGTGCTTAGGAAAAAGAACTTGCATGACATCTATTGTCCATCCCTCCCGTGGCAGCGGGGTCCTAATGGAAACTACAGGATATTAAGGTTCTCCTTTTAATAAAGAACCGTACCAACGCATTAACACTTAGTGAATACATGAACTCCTCATACTATGATCATCTCCGGGAGTGGTTCCGGCTATTGTCACTCCGGGGTTGCCGGGTCATAACACATAGTAGGTGACTACAACTTGCAAGATAGGATCTAAAACACTCATATATTGGCGAAAACATAATAGGTTCAGATCTGAAATCATGGCACTCGGGCCCTAGTGACAAGCATTAAGCATGGCAAAGTAGTAGCAACATCAATCTCACAACATAGTGGATACTAGGGATCAATCCCCGTCAAAATTAACTCGATTATATGATAGATCTCATCCAACTCATCACCGTCCAACAAGCCTACGATTAGATTACTCACGAATGGTGAAGAGCATCATGGAATTGTTGATGGAGGAAGGTTGATGATGACGATAGCGACGATTTCCCCTCTCTGGAGACCGGAACGGACTCCAGATCGACCCTCCAGATGAAGAACAGGAGGTAGCAGCGTCTCCGTATCGTAAAACGCGATGAATCATTCTCTCTGATTTTTTTCCGGGCGAGACGGAAGATATAGAGCTGAGTTTGGAGGCGGTGGTGCCACGTGGGCCCCACAAGCCCTCACGGCGCGGCCAGGGGGCGTGGCTGCAGCTTGTGGGCTTGTGGCCCACTGGCACACCTCCTCCGGTGGATCTTTGCACAGTTATTTTTCATTTATTCCAGAAAATTCTCCGTAAATTTGAGGACATTCCGATAACTTTTATATCTGCACAAAAACAACACCATGGCAATTCTGCTGAAAACAGCGTTAGTCCGGGTTAGTTCCATTCAAATCATGCAAATTAGAGTCCAAAACAAGGGCAAAAGAGTTCGGAAAAGTAGATACAACGGAGACGTATCAACTCCCCCAAGCTTAAAGCCTTGCTTGTCCTCAAGCAATTCAGTTGACAAACTGAAAGAGACCAAAGAAAACTTTGACGAACTCTGTTTGATCTTGTTGTTGCAACTATGTCTAACTTATAACCAGAATTTCAGCAAGATCACAAGCAAACCACATAAGCAAATGACATCTAGGTCTCACGGTAAAGTCATATCAATGGCATAATCAGCTAGCGAGCAAATAATAATAAGGCTCAAATGTCAACACTTCAATCAAAACAACATGAAGCAGTACGAACATACAGTATCTCGCTAGCTCTTTCTAAGACCGCAAAACATAAATGCAGAGCACCTTCAAAGACCAAGGGCTGACTAAACATTGTAATTCATGGCAAAGAAGATGCAGTCACAGTCATACTCAATACAGTTAAAAGCAAAGCATAAAAATGACAGAGGTGCTCTCTAATTGGTGCTTTTATAAGAGGAGGATGACTCAACAGGAACATAAATAGACAGGCTCTTCGCAGAGGAAAGCATTGATTTGCAGAGGTGCCAGAGCTCAAGCTTTGAAAGCAGAGATAATAATTGTGGGTGGCATGCTTTTCATTGTCAACGCAATGACTAAGAGTTCTCAACATCTTCCACACTACACCTGCTATAGGTGGTTCCCAAACAGAAAAGTAAAGTTTTGACTCCCCCACCACCAATCAATCACACTCCACGTCTAGTCGAATCCTCGGGTACCGTCCATACCAACATCAATCCTGGGGGAGTTTTGTTTGCAATTATCTTTTCGATTTGAGCATGGAACTAGGAATTCCAATTACAAGCCCCTTTCTTGTGAATGATAGTGAATAAACACATATCGAGGATAAAACGCCTAGCATGGAAGATACCAATAGCCCCCTGTCACCACATGAGCGATTCGGGCATGCAAAGAAGATTATTTCTTGAAGGTTTAGGTAGTGGCACATGCAAATTTACTTGGAACGGCAGGTAGATACCGCACATAGGTAGGTATGGTGGAATCATATGGACAACTTTGGGTTTATGGGAGGTGGATGCACAAGCAGTATTCCCGCTTAGTACAAGTGAAGGCTAGCAAAAGACTGGGAGGCGACCAACTAGAGAGCGACAATAGTCATCAAAATGCATTGAGATTAACGAACATTGAGTGCAAGCATGAGTAGGACATAAATCACCATGAACATGAATATCATAGAGGCTATGTTGATTTTGTTTCAACTACATGCGTGAACATGCGCCAAGTCAAGCCACTTGAATCATTCAAAGGAGGATACCATCATATCATACTACATCATAGGCATCTCAACATTCATGTTGGCAACCAAGACAAACCATTATAAGCTCCTAGCTAATTAAGCATGGCATAAGCAACTATGATCTCTAAGTTGTCATTGCAAACATGTTTCTCTCACAACAAAGCTGAATCAGCATGATGAGCTAGTCATATTTAGAAAAACAAAATAGATCGAGTTTGTACCAGCTTTTCCAGGCTCAGTCACTTCATCATATATCGTCATTATTGCCTTTCACTTGCACGACCGAACGATGTGAACAATAATAAGCGTGCTCGTGCATTGGACTAAAGCTGGAATCTGCATGCAAACACAAAGAAGAAGACAAAGTAATATGGTTCTTTGAAAGCTAAACAGGTATGCATGCAAGAGCCACTAAACATTGTAACCAATATCTTCTACCTTGACCCAAAGAAAAAGAAAACTATCTACACGGGAAAGCTCCCAACAAGCAAAAGAGGAAAAGAAAATCTTTTTGGTTTTTATCAAACTAGACACACACAAAAAGAAAACGAGAAAAAGAAAATAAACTAGCAAGGATGATACAGTGGCAAAGTGTGAACATCAGCTAACAAAGTGAAAGCATAAGCAAGAATGTAAAGTTGGTGAGAACACGTACTCCCCCAAGCTTAAGCTTTTGGCCTAAGTTGATCTACTCCCAAGGATGGTCCTGGCAAAACCCAAAATCATAATGGGGGTTATACGAGAGCGGTGCAGCCACTGCCTGAATAGCTGCCTCACAGAGACGAGCAGCGTTTGACTCCCTCTCATACTCCTCTACCTCTCCTCTGGTTATGTAATATCTCTGTTTTACCTGAAAGTCAAAGAAGGCAGGAGCAGGAAGGGTAATATGGAAAACACGCTGTCGGTTAAATATCAAACGGTATAGGAGGGATTCATCATCCCTCTCAAGGAACTGATAGCGTGTCAAAGCGACGCGGTCATGGAAAGCTGTATGGAGCGGGGGATCTCCTTCGCGGATGGGTACTCCAAGAAAATTTGCTATGCGAGTGGCATAGATCCCACCAAAGAAATCCCCTTCATTAGCATTCTTATTCAGCCTCCTTGCTATTATAGCTCCCATGTTGAAGCTTTTGTCACCCGTCACTTCGCTCTTAAGGATACTAAGGTCGGGTGCGCAGAGGTGACAATGCTCAATTTTCCATTAATGCATCTGCCTTGAAGAGGGCAAAGTAATTCAAGGCAGGAAAATGAATACTCCCCATGATAGCTTGCGTAATATCTCTAGTTTCTCCAACAGTAATACCAGAGCAAAAATCTCTAACCGAAGATTTAGGAGGATCATTGAGGCTACCCCAAATAGGTATTTTGCAAATTCTACTGAAATCCTCTAAATCCATGGTATACGATTTATCATAGAGATCAAACAGTACCGATGTCTCAGGGCCAGCTGAAAATATGAATCTACGAACAAAAGAGGCAGTGAGAGCAACATACTGTTCAGATTTATCGGAGATGAATTCTTCGAGTCCGACGTTGTGAACAACTGCATCAAACTCATCTTTGAAACCTGCCTCAATCATAAATTCATCAGAAGGCCATTCACATGGTTGTACCTGCGCGTCCCTTGGTTGGTAAGGATCAAGCTCCCGAATCGCAAGACGGGGACCTCTCTTGCTTGAGGAACCACCATGATAGTTTCTCCTATACATCTTCCTTTTCTGAAATTTTCAGTGACCCAAAGGAAAAATGAACAAGGCTCAACTAAACTAGTAGACACTACTCCCACAAGTGCCTAGAGGCCATATTACGCATCAAAACTACTTGGGACCAGCTAAAATTAGCATGCAAAGCTCAAGAACATGGTCACCAAGGCAGCAAAAATACGTGAAGTATAAGGCACTAGAGCAAAAACTAATTGGACCAATGGAGGAGTCACATACCAAGGAGTAATTTCCCCAAAACAGTTCAGAGAGCAAAGAGATCGAAAATCCCAGCAAGAGGAGCAAGAACACGGGTTTGAGCTGCGAAATGATTTTTTCTGGAGGTAGGAGAACCAGATGAGAGGAAGAATGAGTGGAGGGGGTTCCTGTGGGCCCCACAATCCTGGGTGGCGCGGCCAGGGGGTGCTCGTGCCCCAAGGGCTTGTGGCCCACTGCTACAGCCCCCACACAAGCTCTTTGTCTCAGAATTTTTCAAATCGGTGAAGTTTTTTCAATAGCATTGATGCAATGTACTCGATATTGTTTCTTTGGAAAGTGCACCGTATGCTCATTACCATTGACACGGAAAGTGACATTGCCATTGTTGCAATCTATAACAGCCCCTGCGGTGTTTAAAAAGGGTCTTCCGAGGATGACCACCATGACATCATCCTCGGGAATATCCACGATAACAAAGTCTGTTAAGATAGTGACGTTAGCAACCACAACAGACACATCCTCGCAAATGCCGGTAGGGAAAGAAGTTGATTTGTCGGCCATTTGCAGAGAGATTTCAGTGGGTGCCAACTTATCCAGTTCAAGTCTACGATAAAGAAAGAGAGGCATAACACTAACACCGGCTCCAAGGTCGCATAAAGCAGTTCTAACATAGTTCCCTTTAATGGAGCAAGGTATAGTGGGCACACCGGGATCACCTAGTTTCTTAGGAGTTCCACCCTTGAAGGTATAATTAGCAAGCATGGTGGAAATCTCAACCTCAGGTATCCTCCTCTTATTAGTCACAATATCTTTCATGTACTTAGCATACGGAGACATTTTGAGCATATCTGTCAAACGCATTTGTAGAAAGACAGGTCTGATCATTTCAACAAAGCGCTCAAAATCCTCATAATCCTTTTTCTTGGATGGTTTGGGAGGAAAGGGCATGGGTTTCTGAACCCATGGTTCCCTTTCTTTACCGTGCTTCCTAGCAGCGAAGTCATTCTTATTGTATCTTTTAGTCTTAGGTTGTGGGTTATCAAGATCAACAGGTTCAATCTCTACATCCTTATCGTTTCTAGGTTGAGCATCTTCATGAACATCACTATTGATATTATCATTAGGCTCCTGTTCATCACGAGATTGTGATTCAGCATCAGAGACACAGACATCGTTTGGACTCTCAGGTGTAGCAGCAACAGGGTTGCTAGCGTGCAGGTTCCTATCATCTTTTTTCTTCTTTCTAGGATGACTAGGTGCACCAGTGCTAACTCGTTGAGAATCTTGTTCAATTCTCTTTGGATGACCCTCAGGATACAAAGGTTCCTGGGTCATTCTACCGCCACTAGTAACGACTCTGATAGAATTATCATTCAACTCATTGAGTAAGTCATTCTAAGCTTTAAGTACTTGTTCTACCTGAGTAGTAACCATAGAGGCATGTTTATTCAGAAGCTTAAGATCATTGACATTTCTATCCACACAAGCACTTAAATGACTAAGCATACGAGCAATTTGTTCCAATTGTCCGCTAACATAATCATTGAAACTTTGTTGTTTGGCAACGAAGTTATCAAATTCATACATGCATAAGCTAGCAGGTTTATCAAAAGGAATATCACTCTCATCAAACCTACGCAGAGAATTTACTTCTACTACCTGTATCGGGTTATCGAGAACATGGATCTCTTCGATAGGTGGTAGATTTTTGACATCTTCAGATTTAATGCCTTTCTCTCGCATAGATTTCTTAGCTTCTTGCATATCTTCAGGACCGAGGAATAGAATACCTCTTTTCTTCGGAGTTGGCTTAGGAGGTGGTTCGGGAATAGTCCAAGCATTCTCATTGCACAAGATGTTATTCAGTAGAATCCCAGCTTGTTCTACAGTTCGTTCCCTAAAAATACTACCGGCACAACCATCTAGGTGGTCTTTGGAAGCATTGGTAAGTCCATTATAGAAGATATCAAGTATTTCATTCTTCTCAAGAGGGTGATCAGGCAAAGCATTCGGTAGCTGGATGAGCCTCCCCCAAGCTTGTGGGAGACTCTATTCTTTAGCTTGAGCAAAGTTGTATATTTCCTACAAGGCAGCTTGCTTCTTATGGGAAGGGAAATATTTTTCAGAGAAGTAGTAGACCATATCCCTGGGGCTACGCACACAACCAGGAGCAAGAGAAGTGAACCAAGTCTTAGCATCATCCTTTAGCGAGAAAGGAAACAGCTTGAGGATATAGTAGTGGCGGATCTTTTCCTCACTAGTGAATAGGGTGGCTATATCGCGCAGTTTGGTAAGATGGGCTACAACCGTTTCAGACTCGTAACCGTGAAAAGGATCAGATCCGACTAGAGTGATTAACTCAGGGTCGATAGAGAATTCATAATCCTTATCAGTCACAAAAATAGGTGAAGTAGAAAACTTCGGGGCGTATTTCATCCTAGCGTTCAGAGATTTTTCTTTCCACTTGCGTAGTAATTTATCAACATCATAGCTATCCTTACACGCAAGAAAGTCCTCAGCTATCTCTCCCTCCATAACATAGCGCTCAGGCATAACAGACAATTCCGGCATAAAAGCAGGTTCTACTTCAATAGTATGAGCAGTTTCAGAAGTATCATCACGTCTAGCAGCAACTCTAGCAATTTGTGCATCAAGGAATGCACCTAGTGGCAAAGCACACTATTAGGAAAAGGCCTGCTAGTGGCGCATCTGTTTTGGCTACTAATGGCGCACTACACGTGCGCCACTAGCATCACGCCATTAGAATTTTTTACTAATGACGCATCACAGGTGCGCCATTAGTATCTGGTATACTAATGGTGCACCGGGCAGTGCGCCATTAGTATAGCTCATGGTGCGCCATTAGTATCTGGTATACTAATGGCGCACCAAGCAATGCGCCATTAGTATAGCTCATGGTGCGCCATTAGTATCTGGTATACTAATGGCGCACCAGGAAGTGCTCCATTAGTATAGCTCATGGTGTGCCATTAGTATGCCTCCCGGTGGCCATATTTACCCATGTGCTCTGGCTGACTAATGGCGCACTAGTTGACAATGCGCCACTAGTGTGCTTTTGCAGTGCGCCACTAAAGTGTTGAGTGGTGCGCCACTAGTATGAATATTAGGTTTTTTTTCTGATATTTGCACAGATTACAAAACATATTATTGCACAGAATATAGAGAGCACAACATATAAACAGCAGATTTATCGAATACAATAGAAGATTAGTCTCCGAATACAATTCAACATATTAGTCTCCGAATTTAAAATACTGAACAAAGTTAGAACATTACAAGTCTCGAGACCACGAGTAGCGAGTTTGTCTTCACATTACAAGTCGATATCGATCATCTAAACTACCATCACATAGAAGAGAGTTGCGGTCATCACGATGAGCATAATCACGATGAAACTGGTCTTCATCCGGTTCCTCCAACGCTCCCTCCTCTCTCCCGCTAGATAGCACGCGTATCTAACTTCCGCCTCCGCCCTTGTGGAGTACCCTTTGTAACTGTTACCGCTGAATCAGTGAACCTGTCTCTGACACTCCTCCCAGTCGTCGTAGACTCCGGGAACCTTATGCTTGTACACGACATACGACGGCATCTCTATGCACTAGCCAAACAAAACGTTAGTAGAAATTCACAGAGACATACAAGTTCATTAAAGTTTAATATTACAACTATAACAGCACGATTCATGGTCCTACTAATAAATAGCATCGATTACATATAAGTTGAACGACTGTCCAAACCAAAGAGACATACAAGTTCATTAAAGTTTAATATTACAACATGAATTAGTAGCAATTCACGGAACGTGGATGAAGCTGCCGTCTTTCGTGATGGTCATGAAATCGCGGTCGTTGTCAGCCTGGATTTGTAGCGTTGTATCTATCTCACTATTGGACAGTTGAAATGTGAGGTAGAACTGCCCCGAGCTATGAAGGACATCTTGATGGATGATTTCCGCAAACTCCGACTGGATGCGAAAGAATTCTTGTCTGATGTCCGCATCCTGGATTGCCGACAAGCGTGCGGCCCAATATTTGAGATTATTTGGTAGCCGAAGGTGATTATTGTCCCGTATGATCGCCCGCATGTGATGAAGGGCGTAGTAGGCATCCTTCTGACTGCCAGGCGGCTGCTTGACGCAAGGGAACGTCGTATTGTGGGTGAACACGTGCTTGCCGTACCTACGACTTGTCCTGCTAAAGGTGCCTCCAGATCTGGCGTAGCCGGGAAGAGCTTCATCAAGAACTTTCTGGATATTTGTGTAGTCCTTTTTCGACTGACGGTTCGAGTCGAAATACGTGGCCGTGGAATATTTCGGGCTTAAGAGGATGAGTGTGCAACGTGTGTCACTGCACAAAACACGGAATGTTAGAAAAAAAAAGAACGATCAAAATCTAAGAAATCATATGTTACGGGGCGATGAGGGGATAACTTACCCGAGAAAGTAAGGCACGAGGAAGTTATCCTTATCTGGGTTTGCCAGAATGACGCCTTCGAGGTATGAACTCGCGACTTGCCGGTCCCCAGCGCTGCCCAAGATCTTGGCACGCATATAGGAGGGGTCGACTATCACTAGGTCCGAGGTCTTGTCTCTAATGATCCGCATCTCCATACTCAGCGAAAATAGCCGAACGAAGGTGTAGTGCAGCGGATGAAGGTTAACCATAGCGAAGATGTCAGCAAACCGCGGGACGATCATACCCCCGATGACGCTATCGACAAAGCCCTTGCCCTCTGGCACCTTGGCCACGAAAACCGGGTATGCCACATTATTCTCGGAGAGACGCCGCTTCTCCAAACAAAGAACACTGTCATGCAAACTCCGCATAGCACCGGTTGCAGCATTGAGCAGATTAGTCGGTACCATCGGCCTACCTGCCACATGCACCCTCCTCGAGATATCCTTAGGTGAAGGTGGCCCGTCCAGAGCACGGATCGTACTCGGTGCCGGCTGGCTCGCACCCTTGTTAGTCATTCTTTTCCGTCCCTTCTTCTGCTGCTGTAATGGGATCGAGTTCTGCTCAGAGACCACCTTCTTGAGTGTGTTGGGGCTGATAATATTTCGCACGTCGGCTATCTGAGGCTCGGTGAAGGCGGCAGCTGGAGGCGTCTCCTGAAAACTGCACGCTAGACAACGCCTATTGCAACTGGGTTTCTCCGCAGTACCAGCTAGATCGCGGTCGTCTTTTGCAGGGTTGGGTTCTTGAGAAGGAGGCCCCAAGAATTCCTCACTGTACCCATGTTCGGCAAAGTACTTATCGACCTTGGTAAATGTACCGTCGTCGTCGTCGTCATCGTACGGATGTTGTGCCATATGCATGTCCGGATCCTGTGCCATATGCATGTCCAGTAGCGTTGCGGCGGTCTTGCCATGGCTTGGCGCCGTCACGACTGGCGGTGTTGTCTGTGGGGTGGTGTCCCCCGCCCCCAAACGAATCTGGCTCTTCGGCCAAAGCAAGGGCTAGCTTAAGCAGGCGCTGAGGGTCATCACATCATCTTCGTCGGCCCCAGCAGGGTGGAAGGGAGGTAACAAGTCGTCGCAACCTGGCAGCACCCGAACCAGTTGAACCCTATACATGGGGGGTGCCATCGGTTTACCGTGGAACATGGCGTTGCCTGGTTGAACGATTCTGCCCTTGGCGACATCGATCAACTCGCCGCCCACGAAGTGCAGGAGAGTGCATGGAACGTCGGCGCCGGCGCCCTGCGAAAACATGTAGGGCGTCAGGGGATGCCCAGTCAAAGGCAAGGAGATGAAGTCATCGGCCGAGAGAGGATTAGTTACCGTGATGGCATCGATCTCGGCTAATGTCGAGGCACCGCCAACGGTGGGCGTGCAAGTGACGGAGGGGCCGCTTGCTGCCGAGGTGCCGGCCGGCGTATTCTTCGCACACCCGGGTGCATTAATAATCTCCAATGCCCGTGCCGGCGCCGGAGACACCAATGGCACCGCCTGCGCGTTGTGCGAGTTGCTGGCCGTGAAGCTGGGAATCGGGGGCGGCCCCTGTTGGCCGCCCGCAATCCACGCCTGCAGCCCCTCAATCAAGGTAGGCACAATGGCGGTGATCACCCCTCCCACTTGGTGTTGCACTAGCTCTTGGACCATCTTCAGAATCCGCGCCACTTGTGCCTTGAGTTCTTGAACCTCGCGTGACTGGCTTTCCAAGTTGGTATTTCTCTCCTTTCGCCCACCAGCATTATAATATGACGACCATTTCGTGGACAAGCCTTTGTCGGCCACACGACCAGCTGACGACGGCTTACTGGACTTATCCTTGTTTTTCATTACGTTAAACGCCCTATTTAAATTGGTGTCCCAATGGGAGCTCTGAGACGACCCCGCGCTACTGCTTTCAGTGTCCTGCGGAAGGAATGTGAACCATTTAGAAATTTTGCTTCATTAATTAGAATGCAACCATATGGAGCTAATTACGCAGGGGTGTATTCCTTACCAGAACAAGCTCAAGCGCCCTGGTCTTTGCATCCGTGGTAAGCTCCTTTGTTACCGGGTCCACCTTGTACCAGGCCCTGACATAGTTCCTGGTGTGCTTGTCACCGTATTTCTCGAAGCGGGGTGGTAGGCCTTGCTCGGCAGGCTCCACGTCCTCCTTGTCCCATATAGGTTCCGCCAATCTGTAACCGCCGGGACCGAGTTGGTGGACCCCTAAGTTCAACTCCCGCATTTCTTTCCCCCACTGACTTGATTCCGCGGTTTCCTTGCTCTCGCACTTGATCTTGAACTCCTTGTAGTCATCTTCGCTGATCGAAGGATTTTTCGCCTTGATCTTCTCATAACTATCACCTTTGTCAATCATTCTCTTCACTACGCTTCTCCAAGTAGACAGGGCCTTGCTCATCTTCTTGAGGGCGGCACTGTTTACTTTATTCCTTGAGAGGCGTGTGTTTGCGACGTCACCGGTGAACTTGTATCGTTCGTGCAGCTTCGTGAAGAGGAGGTTGCGCAAATTCCCTCGGACCTTATGCCTTAGGTTCTCGGTGTTGATCGAGACGGTGCTCCGGAGAATGCACCCGAGCTGAACCGCGTACCCCTTGACTATTTCTTTGGGCGCCGTTGGATACCCGTCGGAGTTCAGTTCAGTAAATTACTCCTTTACGGTGCTGAGCACATTCGGGCGCCGACCCTTCCGTTGCCTCTTCGATTGGCTGCCATCTGTGCGTGCGCTGCCATCATCAGTGGTGGCATCCTCGGCGGCACCATCAGTGGTGTCATCCCCGACGCCACTAGGGGTTGTGTACTCGGGATCGGTGTCTTCATCAGTGGTGTACTCGGGTTGTGTCCCCGCGTCATCCTCATAGCGGTGAGGTTCTTCCTCCATCTCCTGGGACAGCTCCCAGAATGCCTTGCCCGAATCGCCGGCCTCATCGTTGTGGGCCATGTTTCGCTCTAAATAGGAAAAAAGTTTGGTCAAAAAGTTGGTTATTGTCAAGGAACAAGATCATGGTCTCATCATTTAGGGTTTGTCGACACCGAGGAATCCTAAAAGCTAAGCTTTTATCATTTAGGGTTTGTCGACGCCGAGGCACCCTAAAAGCGTAAGCTTTCATCATTTAGGCTTTTATCGACACCGAGGCACCCTAAAAGCCAAGGTTTTATAATTTAGGGTTTGTCAACGCTGAGGCACCCTAAATGCCCTATCAAGAAAAGGGAAGGAGAATTTTATGTTGGGCCTAATCACTTGGCTCTATTGCCACCTATGGTTTAATGCAGCAAGAATAAAGGGGCAGTTGATCCTACTTAATTAAGTACTAAGATACCCCGGGCCATGCATTAGTCGCAAGTACCCCATATGTCATATTTTTAGCAAAGTCATGCTAAAATTCACGGAAAATTTCAGCATGACCTTTGCTGACAATAGGATATATGGAGTACCCGAATTTGCCGGAACGGAAGTTAATCGACATTCCGGCAAACTCAAGGGCCTCTCGGGGTACCTGCAAATTCATCAGGAGACGATGGTCGGAAACAAAACCCACAAACTAGCACCACAATGTTCCTCTACTTTCATATGGATGAAAAGGACACAGACCATATGGTTGTAGAATTTTCTTTAGTTACAATATTCACAAACTACTGGCAAAATGTCCATACAGGAGTATATGACACAAGGCACTAATTAAAATTCAGGAATATTATTTGACACAATGTACCATGCATGCAGGAATGGATTTTGTGCTGCCAAGAGTTTTAAAACAAATTCTTGTATTTTCAAACATTACACCTGCATGCAGGGCAGGTCTTGACTTTCTAGAGGCCCGGGGCGAACTTAAAAAGTGGGCCCAGTAGTAAAAAAAATTACATCTATGCAAAGCACAATGTTTCTTTTTCTTTCTTAAAAGCATCTTTTTGTTTCATTATCAAATAAAATATATCAGATCTAAAATATCTACTAGCATTTTCTTTCTTCTTTTCTCAAAACCAGACAAATGTTTTAAGGTGACATTTTAACAAGAAAGGGGTGCAAATACCTGAATTTGTCGAAGGAAAAATAGATTAAATCCAGCTATACAATTCCAAGCATATCGGATCTTGCTAGGCAGATAGGGTCCTTGTATCCTTAAATGAGCAACCTGCACAAAAAATAGGAGATCGGCCGCAGAATCACTAGGAAACAAAAAAAAGTACAAAGATCAAGTGGAGAAAGACTCCGAAATTACAAGAACTTTTTAAGCCTTTGAACTGAGAAACTATCATGTTGCAACTTGCAAAGCGGCTGAGCTGGTGAAGCGTTGCCTCTGACTACTATCATCCGCTAGATTGGAATACTTATATGCATATACATAGGGGAGTAAGATGGAGAAACTGAAAGTTGATGAAAGAAATCAGCTACAACAGCAATATCCATTAATTTGCTAGACATGCTTCTTGCTTTAAGAGTAGGAGCGAAACGGGGAACGAGAAGACAAAGGAAGAAGAAACGACGGTGGCTGGTGTTTTATGAGATGGGTCGGTTAAGTCAAAACTGGATTAGTGCCTTTCGCAATTCACATAACCTACTAGTACTACTAGACAAAGCAGTAGCTTTTTTTTCATGAAAACACGTACTATAATGTACTAATAAGCAAGTAGTTAATTGCCCTTTTGGTTCAGCTGTGTAATAGACATGCACAGGTTCAGGGCCCCCCAGCAGGCTAACAACAACCGGGGAGCCTTGTGCAAATACAGAGTACTAAAATCAGCAGCACCTAACATTCCTCCCCAACTGCCTTTGCACGAAAACAATGATGAGCGGGACAAGAACATCCGGCTCAACCATGTGCGCTCCTAGGATTCCTCCAAGTTAACAAGCATAAACATCAATATGCATGTGCAGAAGCTAATTACAGCATGCTACAATAATGCGGGTGCCCAGAAAATTCGTCGCCTTGCCTTAAGATGGCAGCTGGGAGGACCGCGGTTGCAATAACTTGTCCTCTTCTTCATGCAGTTATAACTTATCCTATCTATGAATCTATCCCTGCAGGGCAGCTGGGCTTTGTAGTCATCGGGGCCTCACTTCTCTCTCGGGCAAGAACAAATCACTTGTGGAGTAGTCCTCTTTTCTTTTCGAATTTGAACAATAATAATAATAAAAACTTGTGATTTACAGTGTCAACCATCCCACAGGCAGATCTGCATCCCCACTCGTTCCCACGAGAAATATCTCCAGGGAAGAAAAATCCTGTCGGGGGCGAGGGATGGTTGGTTAATTAATTCAAGGTGGTAACCTCTATTCTATCTTGTTCAAAATATTTCTAGGTAGGACCGTAGGAAGCTTATAGCTCTGTAAACTTCTAGTAAGAAATTAGAAGTACTTGTGTCATGCAAATTTTTAGACATTTGTGGCAGTGACAGTGGAATGACCATTTGACACTTGTATTTCCTTACTGGGACACGGGGGTAGTGAAATCAGCATCACTTTAGCAGGTAGTACTAAAACAGTGCTGACGCCAAATTCTTCAGAAGAATGGGCGTTCTTTCTAGATTTCCACTGCCTATGCAGGAGGTACGACAGTTTCTCTGCATATTTAGCAGTACGCTTTACTCGAACTAGTTAGCTTCACTTTGACTGACAAAACAGATTTGCCCAACAAGTGATAACTGAACAGAGCTACAGTTTATAAACAAACCGCTAACCAACTCTAGATTCTTAAAAAGAAAAGGCTCCCAAATTGCTCAGCTCTGACGTCTGACAGCGAGACTAACTTTATAACCTTCTCATTGCAAAATAGGGAGACTGCTTTTGATCTGCCTATAGGAGAATGGAAGCTGCTATAGAAAGGCAACAAAACATGGTAGACTCGGAAATGAGGAGCAGAGAAAGCACATCTATATCCAGAGAACGAAATATCTTCGGAAAAAAAGGAAGCAAAAAATGTACTGGCAAAATGAAGCATCAGTAACGGCAACAATGGGTATGAACAGAGCATGCCCTAATTCGGTGGGTGGGATCAAGCGAGCCACTGTGCTGGCCTCAGGAGATGGAGACCGTACCAGCAACGCTCCCGCTCACATCAAATCGCCTACAAACTGCCACCAAGCAAAGTCTCGTGTGCGTCTAAGCCCAATATGTACTTTTAGTAAAATAACCAATCCACGTGTGAACGCCACGAACAACACTCACTAACCTCAAGAACGACGGTGGCAGCGGAGTCACGGTCCGGCCACCGTTGTAGAAATACTAGAGATGGTTGGCACTCCATGTGTCATTGTGTGCAAAATGTTTTCAAGATATCTGCCAGCTCGATTTGTTTTTGACTTTTTCAGTTAGTGGACATATTTCGTAGCGTTAGAACCCGACCATGGTACTGAGCTTCATTTGTATGTTGAAAAATAACTTTGATTTGATTGAACGGAACCGGAACCGGACCCTCCCCTGACATAAATTGCACTAAAAAGCATCAGGCAAGTAGAGGCATGGGTATTGTTTGTTTGTCAGTATAGCCTTATCAGCAGCTGAATTGTAAAAGGGCATAACTGTGGAGAAAAGATAAGGAAGGCTCCCAACCAAAGTACCTCTGTGTGTGCTCTCTTCATTACATTACTCGGTTTCTTTTTAATTCTACCTTGCCCTCATCAGACAAGAGATTCACAGAGCTGTGAGGAGTCCACCGACCGACGTGCGTTGGGAGACAGATGAAGGATTCACTACCAGATACAACAACAACAATTGCTGGCAGATTTCGGATGCAGGTACAAGCACAAGCGCGCTAAAAATCAAACAGCAACAAGGGGAAAGAGGTTCAGAGACGAGATGTGAGCGGGAGCGTTGCTGGTGCCGGTTCCTGATCATTCCTCGATGCCAAATCGCCTACAAATCACCGATACCAGATCTAGAGAGAGGCCAGGAGAGGGGAGGGGCGAACGGCATACGTACGTGGGCTTGGGCCTCGACGGAGGGGACGTGGAAGGCGTCGAGCGCGGAGGCAGCGGCGCAGGCGGCGACGAGGAGGAGCGGCGTCTCCGTGGACGAGGGCGAGGGCAGAGGAGAGGCATCTCCGTGGACGAGGGTGGGGGGGCGTGAGGGTGGGGGAGGGGGTGCGCGGCCTCTCCGTGGACGAGGGCGAGGGCAGAGGAGCGCGAGGGTGGGGGAGGGGCTGCGCGGCGTCTCTGTGGACGAGGGTGGGGGAGGGGGAGGGCGGCGGCGGCGGCGTCTCCGTGGGCGGCGTCTCCGTGGACGAGGGTGGAGGAGGGGGTGGGCGGGGTCTCCGTGGACGAGGACGAGGACAGAGGAGTAGAGGCGAGGGCAGAGGGGTTAGGAATGGCGCACGCCATTACAATGTTTTTTTTATAGTAATGACGCATGTCCATGGATTGCGCCATTAGTAAAGTGACAAATTCTGTTAGCAAAGTGGCAAAGTATTTTCTGAAAAAACAAGAGGTGGCATTGTTGGTATCTCCTCAATCTGGCTGGTTTTATTGTACTGGTTTGCCTTTGCTTACAAATGGACATTTTTGTAGGCATTTGAATGGATGTAATTAGTTGAGAGGTTGTTGTGCTTTTGGTCATATTCTCTACTAAGTCATGAAGTTAATCCTTACTTGTACGTAGTATCATACCATAATTGTTTGACATGTTCATAAATCATAACAGAAAAGATGATACTTTTCACCAAAGCACACGAGATGCCCCAAATATACGCCATCAATTTTTGGTGAAGTGGAAGGCATTTTCTTCATTTCGTACATAAACAATGACACTAGCTAGCTAGTATATATTGTAGATCATAACATTTGCCAGTCCATCTCAGAAAAAAGGAAATAAATTTGCCTATTTAGGCATGATACACCCATGCATATCTATATTCGAGCCTGTATAGAAGTGAAATTTGTTGAGTAAAGATTTCAACAAAAGTCACATGTCCATTTTAGGCCCTGTTTGGAATGGGTGTAAAATTTTACACCTGCATTTAACTTACAAGTGTAAATTACTTGTCAACACTTGATTCCTGCCTGAAATCAAGTGTAAGGTCGGTGGTGCTTTTAGCATATAAATGTTTTTTTAGCGTAGAAATATTAATGGCTAACCAACATTAATTAGTTAGAGATGCGATTACATCTTTGCCGCTTAATTTGATTGGAAGCACATGTGTAGAGATAGATAAGCATGGTCTACTCTAAAACCAACGGTGCTTATCCACCCGGTGTGACGTACGTCCAGTGTTGATGCATGGGTCACGTGAGCGCGGGCCGGGGTCGTCACGCTCACGCCTCAGGAGAGGCTTCTCGCATGTGGGCAATGGTCAGTGCATGCGCATTAGCCGAGAGGCCCTAGCCTAGCTGCATTTCGTTAACCACACTACGCTGCCACTGCTCGCTCACGATCATGTCGATCAGATATTCAATAACAGGGGGTGAGCGGGGGAGGGTGCGGGGGGTCGTCGATGGCGGTGGAGCGGGGGAGGGTGCGGTGGGTGCTCGACGGCGGTGGAGCGGGCGAGGGTGCGGGGGGTCGGCGGCGGCGGTGGAGCGGGGGAGGGTGCGGGGGGTGCTCGGCGGCGAGGGGGGTCTGGCGAGGGGGGATAGCGATCGAGATGGAGGGGGGTCGAGATCGAGTGTCCTCATGAATATTCAATATTTTTTCATATTGAATATGAAAAAATATCATCAAATTTGAAAATGTCGAAATACAATCGAGAAATGAAGGCTACAATTTAAATACAATCGATCTTAGCTAGCTATGTGTTCACAACCTTCTTGCCCTTATTTTTCGTAAATGGAGTTCTTCTCTTGAACGAACGTCCTTTAGGTAGGGTGGTCCTGCTTCTTCTTGTGGTGTATGCTGGTACTTCATCGTCGTCGTCATGTTCCATCTTCGGGTCGCCGTACTTGTTAAAGTCTTGCTCATTGGCGACTCCATCCATTCCGATGATCTTCCGTTTGCCTCTCCTCACGACAACACGACTGGGCTTTGGCGGGTCGGTAATGAAGAAGCATTTGTCCACTTGGGAAGCCAGTACCCATGGCTCCATTTTCGCGGTGACATTTGCGCCCCCGGTCTTGGATTTGGCTTCGGGTATAACCATGGTGGTGAAATACCGGTCTTCTTTTATGGCGCTCTTGGACCATCTGACACGCAACATCGGGACCTTCTCTCTAGCGTAGCTCAGCTCCCAGATCTTCTCGATCCTTCTGTAGTATCTGTCCTTGTCGTTACCGGTGTAGGATTCCATCGTTACCCCGGAGTTTTGATAACCATCGCTCTTCATGTCCTTTCCCTCGGTGTAGAATGTGTAGCCGTTGATAACGTATGCCTCATACGTCATCAGGTTGTGCTCGGCGTCCTGTGACAAGGCGAATTTGAGTTGTTCTTCCGCAGAAGAATCCTCATGTAAAGGGTACGCCAGAAGCTTCTGCTTGAACCAACGCGTGAAACATGAGTTGTGCTCTTTGATTATATCTCCGTCCGTCCTCTGTTGGCCTCGGTCATTGTACGTCTTCTCAATAAAGGTTTTGTGCTCTACCACCCAATGATCAACCACGTCTATGTGTTGTAGCGCGACTAGGTTTCCTCTTTCAAAGTCGGCGAGTCGACCCTCGAAGTCGATATGCATTTCGCGGCGACCCTCACGGTGACCCCATCCAACGAGCCTGCCGAGGTGCCTGTTGACGGGCAGACCAACGGGGTTCTCGATGCCTAGATAATTCGTGCAGTAGGAGATGCACTCTTCGGTCAGAAAGCCCCTGGCTATGCTTCCCTCTGGACGTGACATGTTGCGAACGTATCCTTTGATGACACCATTCATCCTTTCGAACGGCATCATGCTGTGCAGGAACATCGGCCCGAGTTGGATGATATCCTCCATGATATGGACCAGCAGATGCACCATAACGTCGAAGAATGCGGGCGGGAAGTACATCTCAAGCTCGCATAGTATCACCACGATCTCTTCTTATAGCCTTCTGAGTTGCCTCACGCCAACCGACTTCCAAGAGATGACGTCGAAAAAGTTGCATATCGCAAATAGCGTTTCATGTACATGCGCATCCATGATCCCACGGATTGCAACTGGAAGTATCTTCGTCATCAGCACGTGACAGTCGTGAGACTTCATCCCGCTGAACTTCTGCTTCGCTGAGTCTAGGTATCTGCTTATCTTCCCCGCGTAACCGTAAGGAAGTTTTACTCCTACGAGGCAGGTGAAAAACTGATCGATCTCCTCCTAACTTAGAGTGAAACATGCGGGAGGGAAGTCATTTCCGGTCTTCTTGGCCTTTTTTCCTTTGCGACGACTTTCCGTGTCCCGCTTCATCATCATCATCATCATCATCATTAGCGTGAAGCTCCTCCCTGATGCCCATTGATTTCAAGTCTGCCCTTTCTTTCGGCCCATCTTTGGTCCTCTCTGGCATGTTGAGCAGGGTACCAAGCAGACTCTCGCACACGTTCTTCGTGATATGCATGACATCAAGGCTGTGAGGAACACGGAGGATCTTCCAGTACGGCAAGTCCCAGAAAACAGACCTCGTTTTCCATACCTTCAGCAGTGGCTCTGGCGCCTTTCGCTTCTTTCCCGGCTCTGGCGCCTTTCCCGGCGGTGGGCACTCTTTCCAATTTTTCAACAGCTTGTATATTTCCTCACCGCTCCTCATAAGGTGGCGTCTTCGGGGTTCGGTTTCACCATCGAACAAATCCTTGCATTTTCTCCATGAGTCATCGTCGCGAAGCCACCTTCGATGTCCCATGAACACGGTTTTCAAAGACCCGGGATCTCTATCGAGCTCGCGATACATTGTGTCATCCATGCACCTGACACATCCAGAAAATCCGTGGACCACCTGCCCCGCGACATATCCGTAACCGAGATAGTCGTGCACCGTCGTGAGTAGTGCGGCACTCATAGGGAAATATTCTTTCTCTGCGGCGTCCCACGTATTGGCTGGCGTTTTCCACAGCATGTCTAGCTCCTCTTTTAGCAGCCCCAGTTACAGATTGAAGTCGTTCCCTGGTTGTTTTGGCCCTTCAATTAGCATACTCATGTGAATGTACTTCCTCTTCATGCACAACCAGGGGGGAAGGTTGTACATCCACACAAACGCAGCCAGGTGCCATGTGTGCTTCTCTGGCTGCCAAACGGATTGACTCCATCTGTGCTCGCGCCCAGCACGATGTTCCTTGGATCGTCCCCAAATTCTGGGTATTCGAAGTTCAACGCTTGCCACTGTCTCGCATCCTTAGGGTGACTCAGCATCTTGTCTTTTTTATTTATCTCCGGATCATTTCCATCATCTTCTTGCTTTTTCTCCTCCCTATCCGCGGGCCAACGCAGGAGCTTTGCTACCTTAGTGTCCACGAAATACCGCTGCAGACGAGGAGTGATCGAAAAGTACCACACCACTTTTGGAGGAGCTTTCTTCCTCTCCTTGTATCGACTGACGCCGCACACCGGACATATGATAGACTTCGCGTGCTCGTCCCGATAAATGATGCAATTTTTCATGCACACATGGTATTTCACGTGCGGTAAATCCAGAGGACACACGATTTTCTTTGCCTCCTCGAAACTGGTCGGGCACTTGTTCCCCTTGGGAAGACGTTCGTGCCAGAATGACATGTTCTCGTCGAAGCATGCGTCGGTCATTTTGTGTTTTACCTTCATCTCCAGAGCCATGAGCGTTACTTTCAGGCGGTATCCTCGGGCCTGCATCCTTCATACAATGGAGTAACCGCGTCTATCTCCAGTTGATCCAGCTTGGCTTTCTCTCGAGCGGCAGCTCTTGCGTTATCCGTCTGCTTGAGAAGCAGCTCTTGAATATGAGGGTCCTGCACCCAGGCCATCGATGGTCCATCGTCGTCTGCTCCGGCATCTTCATCTTCATGATCATGCCCTTCGTCTGCTCCGGCATCTTCCTCATCATCATGTCCGGCATCTTCTACATGATGACTCTGTCCTGGAGATTCTTTGTCTTCTCGCTCGCCCTCGCCGCGGTTGTCTTGCTCATGCCCTTCCTCATTTCTTGCCCGGCCCCCATGGACGATTTCATAATCATATTCATCACCTTGTCACCCATGGCCATCCATGAAACCACGCAAGAGCAGGTGGTCCCGCACCTTTACGGAATCTGGGTCCATAAGGCTCTTCAGCTTGCATCTTCGACATGGACATCTTATCTCCGTCTCGTTCTTTTGAAGCATCTCGGCCTTCGCGGAGCTCAAAAACCTATTCACGATGCCTTCGGTCATCGTGCGGACCATGGTCGCCTGCGGGGTAGAGCAAAATGATATTTTAGAACCAAATTTTTTTTTGGCATGACTTTGCCTAAAAATAGGACAAAAAAGAATGCATAGTGCCAAATTCTCGCCGAAACGGAAATGAATCAACATTCTGGCAAAATATTGGCAACTATCGCATTTCAAATACCGGTACCTTCAAACACAAACATATATGCAACACCACAAACATATGCAACACCACAAACATACGTATATCTAGCTAGGTCATACAAAGTGCATGTGCACATTGTTGGAGGGAGAAAAAAGTAGATCTACAACATAAAAGCTTTCCCCTTACTTACCTATCAAAAAAAGGTAATTTAACCACTTAATTTGGGTGAATCTATGATGCAAATGAGGCGAGGAGGAGGAGGCACCCGAGACAAGCTTGGAGGAGGAGGTGGAGAGAATGAAAGGGGGGAAAGTGAGCGTGGTAGGTGGCTGTCCAAAATATCTAGTTGGTCCTAGGTTACTAATGGCGCACCACCTACATATGCGCCATTAGTAACCCTGGTTACTAATGGCGCACCATCTGGTGGTGCGCCATTAGTAGTTTTGCAAAAAAAATTATAGTAGTGGCGCACCACCTACAGATGCGCCATTAGTAACCCTGATTACTAATGGCGCACCAGCTGGTGGTGCGCCATTAGTAGTTTTGCAACAAAAAAATTTATAGAAGTGGCGCACCACCTATAGATGCGCCATTAGTAACCCTGGTTACTAATGGCGCACCAGCTGGTGGTGCGCTATTAGTAGTTTTGCAATATATATATATATATATATATATATATATATATATATATATATATATATAGTAGTGGCGCACCGAGTGTGTGGTGCGCCATTAGTGTCCATCACACTAATGGCACACCTGCACATGGTGCGCCACTACTATATAGTAGTGGCACACTACTTGTCTGGTGCGCCATTAGTGTCTATATCATCTATAGCCCTTTTCCTAGTAGTGGCAGTATCATGCATAGCATCATCAGGCATAGTGTCAAGCATAGCATCATCACGCATAGTATCAAGCATAGCATCATCAGGCATAGTATCAAGCATAGCATCATCATAAGCATCATGGGCAGCAGAAGTAGCATCATCAAGCACAGGCGGCATATCAAGATTTCTAGCAGGAGGCGATGTCGCAAACTTACTCATAACTGAAGGTGAATCAAGTGCAGAGCTAGCCGGCAGTTCGTTACCTCTCCTCGTAGTGGAAGGCAAGATTTTAGTTCTTGGACTTTTCGGATTCCTCATACTGACCAGCAGACGTCAACCTCAAGTGACTCAGAGAATATAGTTGTGCCTCCCCGGCAATGGCGCCAGAAAAAGGTCTTGATAACCCACAAGTGTAGGTGATCGCAACAGTTTTTGAGGGTAGAGTATTCAACCCAAATTTATTGATTCGACTCAAGGGGAAGCGAAAGAATATTCTCAAGTATTAGCAACTGAGTTGTCAATTCAACGACACCTGAAAGATTAGTGTCTGCAAGCAAAGTATCAGTAGCAAAGTGGTATGATAGCAACGGTGCCAGAAAAAGGTCTATTGACGGCAGACTATTCCTAACTTGTTGTATCAATGGCGCCAGAAAAGTCTTGCAACAGGTAACAGCAAAGTAGCAAGTAACAACAGTAGTGACAGTAGCAGCAAGTAACAGCAGAGTAAGTAACAGCAGTAGCGGTAAATTAACGTAGCAAGGACCAGTAGTAAAAGACTCGTAGGCAGTGGATCGGTGATGGATGAACATGCCGGATGTGATTCATCATGTAACAGCTATAACACGGAGAGATAAGTAACTAGCTCCCGTTCGTCAATCTAATGTAGGCATGTATTCCGTATGTAGTCATACGTGCTTAGGGAAAAGAACTTGCATGACATCTATTGTCCATCCCTCCCGTGGCAGCGGGGTCCTAATGGAAACTACAGGATATTAAGGTTCTCCATTTAATAAAGAACCGGACCAACGCATTAACACTTGGTGAATGCATGAACTCCTCATACTATGGTCATCTCTAGGAGTGGTTCCGGTATTGTCACTCCGGGGTTGCCAAGTCATAACACATAGTAGGTGACTACAACTTGGAATATAGGATCTAAAACACACATATATTGGCGACAACATAATAGGTTCACATCTGAAATCATGGCACTCGGGCCCTAGTGACAAGCATTAAGCATGGCAAAGTAGTAGCAACATCAATCTCAGAACATAGTGGATACTAGGGATCAATCCCCATCAAAACTAACTTGATTAAATGATAGATCTAATCCAACTCATCACCGTCCAGCAAGCCTACGATGAGATTACTCACGAACGGTGAAGAGCATCATGGAATTGTCGAAGGAGGAAGGTTGATGATGACGATGCGACCATTTCCCCTCTCCGGAGCCCGGAACGGACTCTAGATCTGCCCTCCACATGAAGAACAGGAGGTGGCGGCACCTCCGTATCGTAAAACGCGATGGATGCTTCTCTCTGATTTTTTTCCGGGTGAGACGGAAGATATACAGCTGAGTTTGGAGGCAGTGGTGCCACGTGGGCCCCACAAGCCCTCAGGACGCGACCAGGGGGGGTGGTCGCGGCCTGTGGGCTTGTGGCCCACTGGCACACCTCCTCCTATGGATCTTTGAGCAGATATTTTTCATTTATTCGAGAAAAATTCTCCATCAATTTTCATGACATTCCGAGAACATTTATTTCTGCACAAAAACAACACCATGGCAATTCTGCTGAAAACACCGTTAGTCCGGGTTAGTTCCATTCAAATCATGCAAGTTAGAGTCCAAAACAAGGGCAAAAGAGTTCGGAAAAGTAGATACGACGGAGACGTATCACCGACTCCCTCGCTGGGCTTCCGCTTGAAGGTTGCCAAGGTGCATGACGTGCACATGGCGATAACTGGCGAGAGCGTGTGTGAAGAAGTACACCCCTGCAGGGTTATGATCTATTCGAATAGCCGCGTCCACGGATATGGACTACTTGGAGACATATGTTGTTCATAGATAACTTTAACGGCTACTTATAAAAGTATCAAGATAAGTGTGAGTGTCATGGATGGCATTTCCGTAGGAAGACGGGAATGATTCCATGATGGTGTATTGTTGTGGAGTTAGTGGACTCTTGTGCGAGAAATCAAAGTTGTTAAAACTATTTAAATTTGTGGTTTAGCCTAGCCAAGAGTCATAGATGGCTTGCTGTATGAAACACCACAACCCCCCCTTTATTGATACCTCAGCATGAGTAGATAGATCTGTTCTAAAGTCTTGTTGAGTAGTCATGTACTCATGTTTGCTTAATAATTGTTGCAGAGGATACCCACGATCCAGCAGGTGGGTTATTTCTAGACATCGATGATGATGAGTAGCTGGTGTCCCAGCTACGACCTGGCCCTTTCAGAAGGGATCTGTAGATAGTCAGGCTTTATGCCTTATCCTTTCATCTGTCTGTACTCAGACAAATTTTACGCTTCTGTTGGTTAGTATGACTTTGTTTGTATGATTTTGAGTGTCGGGTCGTGTGACCCTGATAACTCACAAGTGTAGGGGATCGCAACAGTTTTCGAGGGTAGAGTATTCAACCCAAATTTATTGATTTGACACAAGGGGAAGCGAAAGAATACTCTCAAGTATGAGCAGCTGAGTTTGTCAATTTCAACCACACCTGAAAGATTAGTGTCTGCAAGCAAAGTATGAGTAGCAAAGTTGTATGATAGCAACGGTGTTAGAAAAGGATCTGTTGATGGCAGACTATTCCTCGTTGTTCTATCAATGGCACCAGTAAATAGCACGTGGATGGGGGACTATTCTTCCCCGGCAAGGGCTCCAGAAAAGTCTTGTAACAAGTAGCAGCAAAGTAACAGTAGTAGCAAGGAACAGCAGTAGAGACAGCAGTAGCAAGTAACAGTAGACTAACAGTAGAGTAACAGCAGTAGCAGCAGCAGAGTAACAACAGTAGCGACAGCAGTAGCATCAAAGTAACATAGCAAGGACCAGTAGTAAAAGACTCGTAGGTAGTGGATTGGTGATGGATGAGTATGACGGATGTGATTCATCATGTAACAGTTATAACACAAAGAGATATGTAACTAGATCCCGTTCGTCAATCTAATGTAGGCATGTATTCCTTATGTAGTCATACGTGCTTAGGGAAAAGAACTTGCATGACATCTATTATCCATCCCTTCCGTGGCAGCGGGGTCCTAATGGAAACTACGGGATATTAAGGTTCTCCTTTTAATAAAGAACCGGACCAACGCATTAATACTTGGTGAATACATGAACTCCTCATATTATGGTCATCCCCGGGAGTGCTTCCGGCTATTGTCACTCCGGGGTTGCCGGGTCATAACACATAGTAGGTGACTACAACTTGCAAGATAGGATCTAAAACACACATATATTGGCGACAACATAATAGGTTCAGATCTGAAATCATGGAACTCGGGCCCTAGTGACAAGCATTAAGCATGTCAAAGTAGTAGCAACATCAATCTTAGAACATAGTGGATACTAGGGATCAATCCCCGTCAAAACTAACTCGATTAAATGATAGATCTAATCCAACTCATCACCGTCCAGCAAGCCTACGATGAGATTACTCACGAACAATGAAGAGCATCATGGAATTGTCGATGGAGGAAGGTTGATGATGACGATGGCGACGATTTCCCCTCTCCGGAGCCGAGAACGGACTCCAGATGTGCCCTCCAGATGAAGAACAGGAGGTGGCGGCGCCTCCGTATCGTAAAACGCGATGAATCATTATCTCTGATTTTTTTCGGGCGAGACGGAATAAATATAGCTGAGTTTGGAGGCGGTGGCGCCACGTGGGACCCACAAGCCCTCACGGCGCGACCTGGGGGGTGGCCGCGGCCTGTGAGCTTGTGGCCCACTCGCCCACCTCCTCCGGTGGATCTTTGCGCAGGTATTTTTCATTAATTCTAGAAAAATTCTCTGTAAATATTTAGGACATTCCGAGAACTTTTATTTTTGAGCAAAAAACAACACCATGGAAATTCTGCTGAAAATAGCGTTAGTCTGGGATAGTTCCATTCAAATCATGAGAATTAGAGTCCAAAACAAGGGCAAAAGAGTTTGGAAAAGTAGATACAACGGAGACGTATCAACTCCCCCAAACTTAAAGCCTTGCTTGTTCTCAAGCAATTCAGTTGACAAACTGAAAGAGACAAAAGAAAAACTTTGACGAACTCTGTTTGATCTTGCTTTTGCAACTATGTCTAACTCATAACCAGAATTTCAGCAAGATCACAAGCAAACCACATAAGCAAATGACATCTAGGTCTCACGGTAAAGTCATATCAATGGCATAATCAGCTAGCGAGCAAATAATAATAAGCCTCAAATGTCAACACTTCAATCAAAACAACATGAAGCAGTACGAACATATGGTATCTCGCTAGCTCTTTCTAAGACCGCAAAACATAAATGCACAACACCTTCAAAGACCAAGGGCTGACTAAACATTGTAATTCATGGCAAAGAAGATCCAGTCACAGTCATACTCAACACAGTTAAAAGCAAAGTATAAAAATGACAGAGGTGCTCTCTAATTGGTGCATTTGTAAGAGGAGGATGACTCGACAGGAACAATAATAGACAGGCCCTTCGCAGAGGGAAGCATTGATTTGCAGAGGTGCCAGAGCTCAAGCTTTTAAAACAGAGATAATAATTTTGGGTGGCATGCTTTCATTGTCAACGCAATGACTAAGAGTTCTCAAGATCTTCCATGGTACACATGCTATAGGCGGTTCCCAAACAGAAAAGTAAAGTTTTGACTCCCCCACCACCAATCAATCACACTCAACGGCTAGCCAAATCCTTGGGTACCGTCCATACCAACATCAATCCTGAGGGAGTTTTGTTTGCAGTTATCTTTTCGATTTGAGCATGGAACTGGGAATTCCAATTTCCGGCCCCTTTCTCGTGAATGATAGGGAATAAACACATATCGAGGATAACACGCCTAGCATGGAAGATACCAATAACCCCATGTCACCACACGAGCGGATCGGGCATGCAAAACAAATTATTTCTTGAAGGTTTAGAGAGTGGCACATGCAAATTTACTTGGAACGGGAGGTAGATACCTGTCACGCCCAAGATGCGACCCTATCCTCAATTTGGCACGAGGGCCTCGTCAGGGATAGAAGCGCATCTTGTCGTGTCGCAAGAATGGATATCGTTACAAGTACATGTACTGAAAAGAAGAGATATATAGAATTGGCTTACACTCGCCACAAGCTACATCAGAGTCACATTAGTACATTACATAATCATCAAGAGTAAGAGCAGGGTCCGACTACGGACGAAAATTAACGACAAAAGAAGAACGACGTCCATCCTTGCTATCCCAGGCTGCCGGCCTGGAACCCATCCTAGATCGAAGAAGAAGAAGAAGAAGCAA
Source organism: Hordeum vulgare subsp. vulgare (assembly GCF_904849725.1). Lineage (NCBI taxonomy): Eukaryota > Viridiplantae > Streptophyta > Magnoliopsida > Poales > Poaceae > Hordeum > Hordeum vulgare. The sequence continues at coordinate 177,963,359 of NC_058523.1, forward strand.
CTCCAAATGATCAATCAACGCGCTCGCGTCAAGCAACCTTTACCTGTACCTGCAACTGGTGTTGTAGTAATCTGTGAGCCACAGGGGACTCAGCAATCTCATTTCCAAAGGTATCAAGACTAGCAAAGCTTAATGGGTGAGGTATGGTTAAGTGGTGAGGTTGCAGCAGCGGCTAAGCATATATGAGGTGGCTAACATACGAGTACCAGAAGTAAGAGGGGGAAGAACTACGCATAGGGGACGTGAACTACTGATGATCAAGCGAATGATCCTGAACACCTACCTACATCAGACATAACCCCACCGTGTCCTCGATCGGAGAAGGAACTCACGAAAGAGACAGTCACGGTTACGCAGACAGTTGGCATGTTTTACTTAAGTTACTTCAAGTTATCTAGAACTAGTGTTAAACAAAGCTTCCACGTTGCCACATAACCGCGGGCACGGCTTTTCGAAAAGATTTAACCCTGCAGGGGTGCTCCAACTAGTCCATCACAAATTACCACAAGCCGCATAGAAATCCTCAATCACGAAGCTCGCGATTTCGTCGGATTCCCTAATGGAAAACCTCAACTCTGAGATTACCCAAAGCATCACCGGAATCCCGATGCACAAGATATTTCGTCAAAGGTAAAACTAATCCAGCAAGGCCGCCCGACGTGTCGACGATCCCGATAGGAGTCGCGTACCTCGTTCTCAGGACACGACGGATGGGTCACACTAGGAGTACCAAACCTCGGGTTGCCCCGCGGTGGCCCCGTAGTCTGCCAATTTGGACCAACACTCATGAGGAGCACTGGCCCGGGGGTTGATTAAATTATCCTCGGGGTCCGGAAAGTCCCTATGCAATTTTATTAGGAGTTTAGGCAAAAGTAGTACCAAAGTTGGGCCTTGCCAGACCAGCCTTAATCTAAAACGAATTATCAAGGGGGTCCCCATAACAACCCCGATCGTGTTAGGAGCGCTCAAATATGGAACATAACACTGGTAGCCGAAACTAAGGGGGCAAAGGTGGAACAAAACACCAGGATAGAAAGGCCGAGCCTTCCACCTTTTACCAAGTATATAGGTGCATTAAATTAAATAGTATTAATATGGTGATATGACAAGGGACCCATGTTATCACATGGAAGCATCTGCACCTGCAACTAGCAACGCTATCAACAGGATTAAGCAAGCAGTAACATAGCCAATCAGTGGTTTGCTAGGTCGAACAGGTTGAAGGTAATCATGGCATTGTTGAGAGGCTGATATGGAAGCATGTGGTAGGCAATGAGACATAAACGATAGAAGCAATAACTAGCATGGCAATGATAGTAACGGTATCTGGGGAAATGATCATCTTGCCTGAGATCCCGCTTGGAAGAAGAACAACTCCGTGAAGCAGACGAACCGACGTAGTCGAACGGGTCCTCACATCCGACACGCTTGCGGACTCTAACGAGACGGGGAAAACCGGAAACAGGAATCAACACACGATATTCACCACACGATGCATGACATAAATGATGCATGAGCTACTGAATACATGCAAGTCACGGCATGACAAATCACACAATCACACCTACACATTAAGTGAAGTTCAATATGCACGAGTTGCATATTGACGAAACTCCACGGTAATTATTTAGTTCGCTCACGGTTATCTACACGGCAATATTAATGTTGTCAAACATGCAAGAGGTGAAGCGGAAATTAAACTACCTATCTAGGCAATTTAAATGAGGTCGGAAATGACATATAGCCTCTCCGAGACGACCTCACATGTTAATTAACGATTCTGACCAGATCTAAACTAATGCATTTAATTGGTTGTTAAACAGCAAAACAAATAGGTTCACGTGATTCTACGCATCAAGGCATGCAATCTACACCTAAAGAACATCTCCAACGGAGCTACGGATCAAAAGATACAAGCACCGCAAGATATGATGGCATGAATGCAAAATGTGTGCAACGGCGGCTACGAGCACTTCATCACATACAAACAGCAAGAGAAAATGAAACTACACGAGATTCTAAGCAAGTTTCATGTAGGACATGACCAAATCGGAGCTACGGTTCGGAAACCACGAGCAAAACAAGAAAACGCTACAATCTGCCAAAAACAGCCACATAGCACTTTCTACGCCTCGCAACTTCGGCTACACAACTCCGATATGCGCTAACAAGACATGGCATGAAAGAGGGCAAGACACACTACTACAAACAACTAACAACTACTAGCATGGCAACAAGGAGCACTAGGAAAAGGAGACACTAAAAGGGCATCTCACACGCTATTTTAGACTTAGTGAAAATAACACCTCCTGAAGGTGCAGTTTTCAGCCTGAAGGCTTATTGACAGCAGCAAAACCTATAGCTACAGGACTCCAAATGGCATGAAATTTCACAGCATGCTAGAGAAACATAAGGGGTACAACTAACTCCATTGGACCAACCTCAAAAGAGCTACAGATCACAAGATGCAAGCAACACAAGACAGCAACAAAATATAACAGATTCCAGACTGACAAATATTTCAGCTCCTCTAAAACAGCACTATTTCTAGCAACTTGAGAGCAAGCAAATCACACCTAAACATGCATTTATATTGCAAGCAAAAATACCAGGGGCTAAACAAAACATCCAAGATCAACTCTCTAGCTGACAACTCCGTCAAACGACGCCCGGAATAAATCCTACAATTTAACCAAAAGGGCTTCACGGCAAAATATCTCGCGAACTAACTTCCTCAAGAGCTAAAACTAATTGCACAGAAAAATCCATGGGATTTTTCTACCCCGAAAACATATAAAATATGTGGGGTTTGCAACACAAAATAACGCCACCCAATAATGCGGGGGAAATAAACCTAGACACGAAAATAATCTAACGGGCAATCCCTACACGCAAAAAATACCCTTGACCTCTCTAAACTACATGGAAAATAACTCCCTAGAGCATGGACATTTTATCTACGACGTACGAGCAAAACAAACACGCGAGGAAAATAAATACGGGTACCTACTTATGGAGACAGCACGCAAATCCACGCATTAGGCACTCTAAACGGCGTCAAATAAATATGCAAGCCTCGAAATCATATTCTACGTGAAATTCTACACCAAAACGATATAAAGTTCACCTCGATCCGACTAACGGAACAAAAGTTACGGGCGTTTAAAATTTACGTATATCTCTGGAATTAATTACAATTCCAAAATACCTAATAAGCTATTGGGCCGAACAGGGGGCGCGGCTTAGTTACCTGTCGCCTAGGCGAGGAGTAGGAGCTGCTCATCTCGGTTGGGTCGGCCTGGGAGGGGCGGTGGCAGGCCGAGGCGGCCAACTGGGCCTGGCCGGTGGCTCGGCTAGGGGCGCTTGGAGGTGGGCCGGGGCGAGCGGTGCCAGCCGGGCCGGCTCGGCAGGAGGCCCACGCGCGGGCGCAGGAGGCGCTGCCGTCTCCACCCTCGATCCCAAGCGGCGGCGCGACTGCTCCTGCCGCGGCGGCCGACGAGGGGGGACCACCACGGGGCGCAGGGCCACGACGGGGAGGCGAGGGCGGCGCACGCGGAGGGAGAGCCGGCGGGGCTGCGGGGTAGGCCGGCGGTGAGGTCGATCTGGCGCGGGGAAACTCGCAGCGGGCGGCGCGGCGATGCTAGGGCGCGGGCAGGGGAGCAGGAGGCCGGCGCAGCCACGCAGGCGACGGCGGCTTGCGGCGGCGCGACAAGGGCGAGCTGCGGGGCGCGGCTCGGGCGGCAGGAAGGGCGACGAGGCCCCGACAGCATGGGGCGACGCGGCGGCGCTGGCTTGCTGGGGAGCTCGGGGCAGGGAGCTCGAACAGGGGCGGCGGCGGCTCGGGCTTGCGCGGCGGCGGCTCGGGCCCGAGCGGGCTCCATATGGGCCTGGGAGGGCCCTGCGTGGGAGGAGAGAGACCAGGTGGCGGCGGCCGGGTTGGATGGCGCGATCTTCGAGGCAGAGGCTAGGGTTAGCCTTATTAGGCAGGTTAGGGCGTCTATTTATAGGATGGGGCTAGGTTAGGGGGGTATTGGGGGTTTTTCGACCCTCCGGTCGCGTTCGTGCGGTCCGATCGGAGAGGCGGGTTAGGGTTAGGTGTGTGGAGTGGCGTTGGCTAAGATGAGAGGGAAGTGGTGCGGCGCGGCATCGACTTTTAAAACACCGACAACGTCCGACGGTAGCCCGAATACGGTGCCACTACGGTCGACCGTTCGGGTACCAGACGGTCTCCGATCGCGACGAAATTTGACAGGCGGCCTGGCTATTACTAAACACGACCGCACGTCAAATCTCAACCCGATCAGAGAAAGTTTTAAACGCACTTTAAAAACAGGGTTTCGACGGTGCCGCGGGTGCGTGCGTGTGCGGTCGGGCTCGGAACGGACAGCGACGCAAACCGGCAACTATCAACGCATGCAAGTTTGAAAACGGGCGGCAACGGAGACACCGATGCAATGCTGATGATGCGCATGATGCGATGATGCAACTACATGACGATGCAACGAATAATTCTAATCACACGACGAAAACGGAAAAGAAGGGGGAATCTTCTGGAACGTCGGCCTCGGGCTGTCACAACTCTCCTACACTACAAGAAGATCTCGTCCCGAGATCCAAGAATGAAAGGGGGTAGAGGAAGAGAAAACTAAAAGGTAAAACTTAGTCGCTTCTTTGACAAACGAGTGAAACCAACGATCCTTGAAGGTTGCATTGAGATGAGGAATGATATGAGAAAGAAGCCAGAATTCACGGAAAATTTCGGCAGCACTTCGGTAGGAAAATGGGACAAAAAATTCGAAAAGGTAGAAGAAATAGACAATATTCATAACAAACAACTAAATAGAGCAAGGGAACACCATGATCTTGATAGAACAACAAAATAGACCCATAAGAGCAACAACACAATGCCTCCAGAACAAGAGAATATGAACTAGCTCATACAGAAGAAGAGAATGAAGAAAAGAATGACAACAATCATCATAATAGAATTGAAGAGCCTCCGGATAGAAGAATAGACGGAGTAGTTGGAAAACCAACAATGAAAGAACCAGATAGTAGTGGGCTTATGAAAATCATCTCAACAAATATGAGGTGACAAACAACCACTAAAAAGGAACAAGGACAGATGAAAGCAAAGGATATGAAAACTTCTTACACCGAGAGGATACATTGAGAACTGGGATTAATGACAAGCATCATGATAGCACAATCCATAGGAAAAGCTTTAGGTGAAATCCAAACGAAGATAGCTCAATGAAGAAATCATGGTTGCAGATATCTCATGATCAAGGAATTGATGGATTTAATTATCTCATTCTTGAAAGGAAAACTCTTCGAGGCTCCTACACTAACAAGAAGGCTATAATACCACCTCCAAGGATAACGGAATAACAAATGCACCGAAAATGGAAGAGAAAGAATACTTGAGGTATTCCAACAGAATCTTGAAGACACACAAGAGAATGAATCACATCCTTGATGAACCACGAAGAAGGACCTCCGTATACCAATGAACGATGCAGAGATATGAAGGTAGAAAAGAATAAGATTATGGCCTTGCCAAGATTTAGATGAAGCCTCACAAAGAGATACTAAAAAGAACTTGGGACTCCGGAAAAGAAATATAGGCACTAGAGAAACGAATTGATATCATGAGCCACTCCGGAAGAAGAATTGAAATCTCTTGGAAGAAGGAAGAACAAGAATAAGAATTATGTTATGCTCATCCTTCATCAAGTTAAACTGATGACAATCAACGGATTTAGCATACCACTTATTCTTCTTGGAATGATCTTGAAGAGACAAAGAGATAAGCACCACTTGAAGCATAATTGAAGGAAGCACCGGTATGAATTCACAATTGATTGGGAACACCACGAATTAATGGATAAACAAGAGAATGAAGAGAGCTTGATCCACCTGAGAGAGAAATTTAAACAAGACACCAGAATAATTGAGAGACGAACGAAGAGACAACAATTGAGAAGATTGAGGATGAAAGCTGAAAGCTCAAAACGAAGAATCTTCTCAAATGATGGCCTTCAGAGGAATGATAAATAAAAACAACTCAGAGAAGCACCGGATAGCACGAAAGGGATTACTCATTATTGGAAATAATGAGAGGGTAACACGAAGCTGAGCTGACAATCTTCCCAAGAACGGGGAAAGATTTACGAGGAACACTCCTTTGAATAGCAAGCTGAGAATGATGGAGACAACAACACCACCAAAATAGCTAAGACACTCCGGAATAAAGAAGGATGCAAGGTTGAGCCCAAATATGAGAATTAATTCAAATAGATCTTAGAGAAGGGATATGACTGATGAAATTCATACTTACATCATAGTTGAAAATAATTAATGATCTCCGGGAAAAGATTAAAAGAGCCAGGAAAGATCCTGGGAAGAACCTGTGGGTTATGGGCCCACTCAAAGAAACCACCGTTGAAACAATTGCTAGAACGAGAGATATTGCACCGGTATGAAGACAACTAGATGAGGTTAGCACCTCGAAATAATCAAAAGAATTGAAAACGAGAAACTACTGAAATATCTTCAACGCTCCGGATGAAAAGAGAGGAATTAATAAACAAGATAGGCTGAAAGAATTTCCAACATCGGAAAGAATTACAAGGATGAAAAAGGATATGAAGAACACGAACAACTGAATTAAATTCGCCGGTAAGGATGACAAGAATGAACGAATATGACACGAAGCTCCTGAGAATCTTCACGATGAATCACCGGTTACGAAAGGAAGAAAAGATAGCGAAGCATCACTGAAATGAAATGTAGTTGGATGAAATCCAATCACAGAAGAAAAGGGCGGAGAGGGCGGGGAAAAACAAAGACAACTTGGGACGGATGAGATGAACTCCGGAATAAGATGAGAGAATGATCTGCAAAAATTGGAGAGGATAGAATTCACTAGAGAATCACACCGGTTGGAAAGAATTGATACGATGACTCCGGTTGACAAGAATTGATAAGACAACTGATTGAACAAACGAATTAGCGCTCACATAAAAATATGAGAACACAAATTAGTAAGGATGTGAAAACACCACTTGACATCGAAGCAACTGAATTACCATATCCAACAAAACAAAGGATGAGGCTTATGGAACAAGCCAGAACAAACTCATGAGAAAGATTTCGTCCGATATTTTCGTGGACAGGATCGCACAGGCACGATTTACAGTAGTCACCAAGTGCAAGGCAGTGCACCTGACATACGAAGCGTCCCCGAGTCGTACCAAGCTACAAGGACTCTTTAAGACACAACGTGTACCGCTGTAAGTCGACCGTGAACAAACGAATCCACTAGATGTCGAACCCCAACCTAACATCATGCATTTGTTGGAAGATTGTCCTATAAGCAACTACTTGAATTCCCACCTATGAATTCCCGAAATATCTGGTCATGCAATCTGGTACACGGATACAAGGAGTAGTATCACACAACTCCTATACTAAACCGTCACTTGTATCACATCCGTCAACACACGACCAGAATCTCGGACCTTCATCTACAACAGACCCTCGTGATCGCAACGATACAAAGTATGGCAGTACTCCCGAACAATCTGCACCAGTACTGGGGACGTCGGGGTTATCTCGCCACTACCAGTATTGAAGCAATTACGAACATCCTTCATTATTAGATAGTAAGAAATCTGAATGATAATGATGTGCTCAAGAATCCCCTGGAGCTCAACTCCCCGGAAGAAGATCAAGTCAGACAGGAGGCACCAAGACAGAACTCCGTCACATCGGCATCATATAGATTCCAAGAATATCCGCGTGATCCTAAAAGAAAAAAAAATTGAGCGGGAAGAGAAGTAGAGTAAATTATTACGTCGAGATTCCTCACCAGAGCATAGAGGAGGAGAAAAAAGAATCCTACTCTCCGATATAAAACTAGACTCAAATAGTTTTCACTAGACTCGACTCGGCCATGTTCGATCAATCAAGGGGCTCCTAGGTCGGTCCTTGCTCTGATACCAACTTGTCACACCCATGATGCGACCCTATCCTCAATTTGGCACGAGGGCCTCGTCAGGGATAGAAGCGCATCTCGTCGTGTCGCAAGAATGATATCATTACAAGTACATGTACTGAAAAGAAGAGATATATAGAATTGGCTTACACTCGCCACAAGCTACATCAGAGTCACATCAGTACATTACATAATCATCAAGAGTAAGAGAAGGGTCCGACTACGGACGAAAATTAACGACAAAAGAAGAACGACGTCCATCCTTGCTATCCCAGGCTGCCGGCCTGGAACCCATCCTAGATCGAAGAAGAAGAAGAAGAAGCAACTCCAAATGATCAATCAACGCGCTCGCGTCAAGCAACCTTTACCTGTACCTGCAACTGGTGTTGTAGTAATCTCTGAGCCACAGGGGACTCAGCAATCTCATTTCCAAAGGTATCAAGACTAGCAAAGCTTAATGGGTGAGGTATGGTTAAGTGGTGAGGTTGCAGCAGCGGCTAAGCATATATGAGGTGGCTAACTTACGAGTACCAGAAGTAAGAGGGGGAAGAACTACGCATAGCGGACATGAACTACTGATGATCAAGCGAATGATCCTGAACACCTACCTACATCAGACATAACCCCACCGTGTCCTCGATCGGAGAAGGAACTCACGAAAGAGACAGTCACGGTTACGCAGACAGTTGGCATGTTTTACTTAAGTTACTTCAAGTTATCTAGAACCAGTGTTAAACAAAGCTTCCACGTTGCCACATAACCGCGGGCACGGCTTTTCGAAAAGATTTAACCCTGCAGGGGTGCTCCAACTAGTCCATCACAAATTACCACAAGCCGCATAGAAATCCTCAATCACGAAGCTCGCGATTTCGTCGGATTCCCTAATGGAAAACCTCAACTCTAAGATTACCCAAAGCATCACCGGAATCCCGATGCACAAGATATTTCGTCAAAGGTAAAACTAATCCAGCAAGGCCGCCCGACGTGTCGACGATCCCGATAGGAGTCGCGTACCTCGTTCTCAGGACACGACGGATGGGTCACACTAGGAGTACCAAACCTCGGGTTGCCCCGCGGTGGCCCCGTAGTCTGCCAATTTGGACCAACACTCATGAGGAGCACTGGCCCAGGGGTTGATTAAATTATCCTCGGGGTCCGGAAAGTCCCTATGCAATTTTATTAGGAGTTTAGGCAAAAGTAGTACCAAAGTTGGGCCTTGCCAGACCAGCCTTAATCTAAAACGAATTATCAAGGGGGTCCCCATAACAACCCCGATCGTGTTAGGAGCGCTCAAATATGGAACATAACACCGGTAGCCGAAACTAAGGGGGCAAAGGTGGAACAAAACACCAGGCTAGAAAGGCCGAGCCTTCCACCTTTTACCAAGTATATAGGTGCATTAAATTAAATAGTATTAATATGGTGATATGACAAGGGACCCATGTTATCACATGGAAGCATCTGCACCTGCAACTAGCAACGCTATCAACAGGATTAAGCAAGCAGTAACATAGCCAATCAGTGGTTTGCTAGGTCGAACAGGTTGAAGGTAATCATGGCATTGTTGAGAGGCTGATATGGAAACATGTGGTAGGCAACGAGAAATAAACGATAGAAGCGATAACTAGCATGGCAATGATAGTAACGGTATCTGGGGAAATGATCATCTTGCCTGAGATCCCGCTTGGAAGAAGAACAACTCCGTGAAGCAGACGAACCGACGTAGTCGAACGGGTCCTCACATCCGACACGCTTGCGGACTCTATCGAGACGGGGAAAACCGGAAACAGGAATCAACACACGATATTCACCACACGATGCACGACACAAATGATGCATGAGCTACTGAATACATGCAAGTCACGGCATGACAAATCACACAATCACACCTACACATTAAGTGAAGTTCAATATGCACGAGTTGCATATTGACGAAACTCCACGGTAATTATTTAGTTCGCTCCCGGTTATCTACACGGCAATATTAATGTTTTCAAACATGCAAGAGGTGAAGCGGAAATTAAACTACCTATCTAGGCAATTTAAATGAGGTCGGAAATGACATATAGCCTCTCCGAGACGACCTCACATGTTAATTAACGATTCTGACCAGATCTAAACTAATGCATTTAATTGGTTGTTAAACAGCAAAACAAATAGGTTCACGTGATTCTACGCATCAAGGCAGGCAATCTACACCTAAAGAACATCTCCAACGGAGCTACGGATCAAAAGATACAAGCACCGCAAGATATGATGGCATGAATGCAAAATGTGTGCAACGGCGGCTACGAGCACTTCATCACATACAAAAAGCAAGAGAAAATGAAACTACACGAGATTCTAAGCAAGTTTCATGTAGGACATGACCAAATCGGAGCTACGGTTCGGAAACCACGAGCAAAACAAGAAAACGCTACAATCTGCCAAAAACAGCCACATAGCACTTTCTACGCCTCGCAACTTCGGCTACACAACTCCGATATGCGCTAACAAGACATGGCATGAAAGAGGGCAAGACACACTACTACAAACAACTAACAACTACTAGCATGGCAACAAGGAGCACTAGGAAAAGGAGACACTAAAAGGGCATCTCACACGCTATTTCAGACTTAGTGAAAATAACACCTCCTGAAGGTGCAGTTTTCAGCCTGAAGGCATATTGACAGCAGCAAAACCTATAGCTACAGGACTCCAAATGGCATGAAATTTCACAGCATGCTAGAGAAACATAAGGGGTACAACTAACTCCATTGGACCAACCTCAAAAGAGCTACAGATCACAAGATGCAAGCAAGACAAGACAGCAACAAAATATAATAGATTCCAGACTTAGAAATATTTCAGCTCCTCTAAAACAGCACTATTTCTAGCAACTTTAGAGCAAGCAAATCACACCTAAACATGCATTTCTATTGCAACCAAAAATACCAGGGGCTAAACAAAACATCCAAGATCAACTCTCTAGTTGACAACTCCGTCAAACGACGCCCGGAATAAATCCTACAATTTAACCAAAAGGGCTTCACGGCAAAATATCTCGCGAACTAACTTCCTCAAGAGCTAAAACTAATTGCACAGAAAAATCCATGGGATTTTTCTACCCCGAAAACATATAAAATATGTGGGGTTTGCAACACAAAATAACGCCACCCAATAATGCGGGGGAAATAAACCTAGACACGAAAATAATCTAACGGGCAATCCCTACACGCAAAAAATACCCTTGACCGCTCTAAACTACATGGAAAATAACTCCCTAGAGCATGGACATTTTATCTACGACGTACGAGCAAAACAAACACGCGAGGAAAATAAATGCGGGTACCTACTTATGGAGACAGCACGCAAATCCATGCATTAGGCACTCTAAACGGCGTCAAATAAATAGGCAAGCCTAGAAATCATATTGTACGTGAAATTCTACACCAAAACGATATAAAGATCACCTCGATCCGACTAACGGAACAAAAGTTACGGGCGTTTAAAATTTACGTATATCTCTGGAATTAATTACAATTCCAAAATACCTAATAAGCTATTGGGCCGAACAGGGGGCGCGGCTTAGTTACCTGTCGCCTAGGAGAGGAGTAGGAGCTGCTCATCTCGGTTGGGTCGGCCTGGGAGGGGCGGTGGCAGGCCGAGGCGGCCAACTGGGCCTGGCCGGTGGCTCGGCTAGGGGCGCTTGGAGGTGGGCCGGGGCGAGCGGTGCCAGCTGGGTCGGCTCGGCAGGAGGCCCACGCGCGGGCGCAGGAGGCGCTGCCGTCTCCACCCTCGATCCCGAGCGGCGGCGCGACTGCTCCTGCCGCGGAGGCCAGCGAGGGGGGGGACCACCACGGGGCGCAGGGCCACGACGGGGAGGCAAGGGCGGCGCACGCGGAGGGAGAGCCGGCGGGGCTGCGGGTAGGCCGGCGACGAGGTCGATCTGGCGCGGGGAAACTCGCAGCGGGCGGCGCGGCGACGCTATGGCACGGGCAGGGGAGCAGGAGGCCGGCGCAGCCACGCAGGCGACGGCGGCTTGCGGCGGCGCGACAAGGGCGAGCTGCGGGGCGCGGCTCGGGCGGCAGGAAGGGCGACGAGGCCCCGACAGCATGGGGCGACGCGGCGGCGCGGGCTTGCTGGGGAGCTCGGGGCAGGGAGCTCGAACAGGGGCGGCGGCGGCTCGGGCTTGCGCGGCGGCGGCTCGGGCCCGGGCGGGCTCCAGATGGGCCTGGGAGGGCCCTGCGCGGGAGGAGAGAGACCAGGTGGCGGCGGCCGGGTTGGATGGTGCGATCTTCGAGGCAGAGGCTAGGGTTAGCCATATTAGGCAGGTTAGGGCGTCTATTTATAGGATGGGGCTAGGTTAGGGGGGTATTTGGGGGTTTTTCGACCCTCCGGTCGCGTTCGTGCGGTCCGATCGGAGAGGCGGGTTAGGGTTAGGTGTGTGGAGTGGCGTTGGCTAAGATGAGAGGGAAGTGGTGCGGCGCGGCATCGACTTTTAAAACACCGACAACGTCCGACGGTAGCCCGAATACGGTGCCACTACGGTCGACCGTTCAGGTACCAGGCGGTCTCCGATCGCGACGAAATTTGACAGGCGGCCTGGCTATTACTAAACACGACCGCACGTCAAATGTCAACCCGATCAGAGAAAGTTTTAAACGCACTTTAAAAACAGGGTTTCGACGGTGCCGCGGGTGCGTGCGTGTGCGGTCGGGCTCGGAACGGACAGCGACGCAAACCGGCAACTATCAATGCATGCAAGTTTGAAAACGAGCGGCAACGGAGACACCGATGCAGTGCTGATGATGCGCATGATGCGATGATGCAACTACATGACGATGCAACGAATAATTCTAATCACATGACGAAAACGGAAAAGAAGGGGGAATCTTCTGGAACGTCGGTCTCGGGCTGTCACAATACCGCACATAGGTAGGTATGCTGGACTCATATGGAACAACTTTGGGTTTATGGAAGTGGATGCACAAGCAGTATTCCCACTTAGTACAAGTGAAGGCTAGCAAAATACTGGGAAGCGACCAACTAGAGAGCGACAACAGTCATCAAAATGCATTGAGAATAACTAACATTGAGTGCAAGCATGAGTAGGACATAAATTACCATGAACATGAACATCATAGAGGCTATGTTGATTTTGTTTCAACTACATGCGTGAACATGCGCCAAGTCAAGCCACTTGAAACATTCAAAGGAGGATACCATCCTATCATACTACATCATAGTCATCTCAACATTCATGTGGGCATCCAAGTCAAACCATTATAATCTCCTAGCTAAGTAAGCATGGCATAAGCTACTATGATCTCTAAGTTGTCATTGCAAACATGTTTCTCTCACAACAAAGCTGAATCAGGCATGATGAGCTAGTCATATTTACAAAAACAAAATAGATCGAGTTCATACCAGCTTTTCTAGGCTCAGTCACTTCATCATATATCGTCATTATTGCCTTTCACTTGCACGACCGAACGATGTGAACAATAATAAGCGTGCTCATGCATTGGACTAAAGCTGGAATCTGCAGGCAAACACAAAGAAGAATACAAAGTAATATGTCTCTTTGAAAGCTAAACAGGTATGCATGCAAGAGCCACTAAACATTGTAACCAATATCTTCTACCTTGACCCAAAGAAAAGGAAAACTATTTACACGAGAAAGCTACCAACAAGCAAAAGAAGAAAAATAAAATCTTTTTGGGTTTTCTCAAACTAGACAGACACACAAAAAGAAAACGAGAAAAAGAAACAAAACTAACATGGATGATACAGTGGCAAAGTGCGAACACCGGCTAACAAAGTGAAAGCATAAGCGAGAATGTAAAGTCGGTGAGAATATGTACTCCCCCCAAGCTTATGATTTTGGCCTAAGTTGGTCTACTCCCAAGGAGGGAAATAACTAGCTCCGGGATACTCCGGAGTGGACTGAGGATGCCACTGTTGTGTGAGCTCCTCTGGCTCCCACTAATAAATCGGCGTCTGGTACTCAACTGGTGGCTCGGGCACGGGCACCTGTGGTTGGCCTAAGCCCCAATATGCATAGATGTCCGAGGGCATAATGATGTACCTGCCTGCATGAATATTGAACAAAGAAGGAGCAGGCAAAGTAATAGTCTCACGAGTACCCTGACTAAACACTAGGTTATAAATTATCCTTCTATTTATATCTCTATCAAGAAAGTCATGGCGAACCGTGCTATCGTAATCTAGATATCTCTCGGGAGGTAGAAGCTCTTCTTCCTCCTCCAGTCTAATGGGTATCTCAAAGTGTCTGGCAAGACGGGTAGCATAGATACCTCCATAGACAACACCTTTAGAACGGTTCAGGTTCAACCGTTGAGCTACTATAGCGCCCAAGCTATAAGTTTTATCGTTATAAAGGGATTCGCGCAAGACCGCAAGATCTGGGGAACTAAGTGACCCAGCTTTCCCACGACCAACAAACATTTTCCCACAAATAATGAGAAGTACCGAAGCATGGGATAATGAATGCTAGCAGCTCTAGCGCAAGACACTCCTCTCTCCTCTCCTACAGCAATAGTACCGATAAAAGCTTCCAAGTCCCATGGACGAGGTTCAAGAATATCCCCAACAAAAGGCAATTTGCAAACATTGCAAAAATCCTGGAGTGACATGCGCTGGGGGATATCATAAAGTTTAAACTCAACCATAGGAGGATTCTTCCTCGGATAGAAGTTAAAGCTTTGTACGAACATATTAGTGAGGAGGAGGTATTGCGGACACTTATCTTCAACGAAGGCGGTAAGGCCTGCGTTATCCACCAAGTGATAAAAGTCCTCATAAATTCCAGCGGCGCGTAAGAACACGTCGCTTGGCCACTCGCACGCTCGAACTTCTGCGACTCGAGGGACCGGATACTTGGGCTTCTTCTTACTCTCATCATCCTTGGGGTCACGGCTTGACGAGCCTCTTAAGAACCTCCTCATCTTTTCCCTTTTCTATGTGTAAAAATTTCTGAATTTTTTTGTGATTCTAAGGAAAAGTGAACAAGGCCCAACAAAACTTGTAGCAACTACTCCCACAAGTGCCTAGAGGCCATATTACGCATCAAAACTAGTTGGGACCAGCAAAAATTAGCACGCAAAGCTCAAGAACATGGTCCCCAAGGCAGCTAAAATACGCGGAGTATAAGGCAGTAGAGCAAAAACTAATTAGACCAATGGAGGAGTCACTTACCAAGGAGTAATTTCCCCAAAACAGTTCAGAGAATGGTGATTTGAGCAAAGAGATCGAAAATCCCAGCAAGAGGAGCAAGAACACGGGTTTGAGCTGCGAAACGATTTTTTCTGGAGGTAGGAGAACCAGATGAGAGCAAGTATGACTGGAGGGGGTGCCTGTGGGCCCCACAAGCCTGGGTGGCGCGACTAGGGGGGTGCCCGCGCCGTCAGGGATTGTGGACCACTGGTGCAGCCCCCAGACAAGCTCTTTGTCTCAGAATTTTTCAAAAATTCCAGAAAAAATCATACTAGATTTTCAGGACGTATGGAGAACTTTTATTTTCGGGGTACTTTTCTACCGGACGCTAAAACAAAAAACAGGGAAAACTAAACTAAACCTATCATTTTTCTTCTAAGTAGCCTAAAGTGAAAGCTTGGAACAGAGGTTTGTGACTCCTTGATTCATCCATCTCTTGGTCATCGAAAGAAATCCGTCAATGGGATTGATCAAGTCTCCTCGACAAACCTTTTCGAATTGTAAAAGAGAATGGAGAATTTTCGAATAGTCACTAGGTCACCTCAATGGGGATGTGTATCTCCCCAACAAGCAAATCATACTTCATCTTGACACGAGGAATAGGGCATTCAAAGCTCCCAATAAGAATCGATGAAGTTTTTTCGATAACATTGATGCAATGTACTAGATATTGTTTCTCCGGAAAGTGCACCGTATGCTCATTACCGTTGACATGGAAAGTGACATTGCCTTTGTTGCAATCTATAACAGCCCCTGTGGTGTTTAAAAAGGGTCTTCCGAGGATGACCGCCATGTCATCGTCCTCAGAAATATCCAAGATAATGAAGTCTGTTAAGATAGTGATGTTAGCAAGCACAACAGGCACATCCTCACAAATGCCGATAGGGAAAGCAGTTGATTTGTCGGCCATTTGCAGAGAGGTTTCAGTGGGTGTCAATTTATCCACTTCAAGTCTATGATAAAGAGAGAGAGGCATAACACTAACATCGGCTCCAAGGTCGCATAAAGCAGATCTAACATAGTTGCCTTTAATGAACCAAGGTATAGTGGGCACACCGGGATCACCTAGTTTCTTAGGAGTTCCACCCTTGAAGGTATAGTTAGCAAGAATGGTGGAAATCTCAACCTCAGGTATCCTCCTCTTATTAGTCACAATATCTTTTATGTACTTAGCATACAGAGACATTTTGAGCATATCTGTCAAACGCATTTGCAGAAAGACATGTGTGATCATTTCAACGAAGTGCTCAAAATCCTCATCATCCTTTTTCTTTGATGGTTTGGGAGGAAAGGGCATGGGTTTCTAAACCCATGGTTCCCTTCCTTTACCGTGCTTCCTAGCAGCGAAGTCATTCTTATCGTATCTCTTAGTCGTAGGCTGTGGGTTATGAAGATCAAAAGGTTCAATCTCCACATCCTTATCATTGCTAGGTTGAGCATCTTCATGAACATCACTATTGATATTATCATTAGGCTCATGTTCATCACCAGATTGTGTTTCAGCATCAGAGACAGAGGCATCATTTGGACTCTCAAGGGTAGTAGCAACAGGGTTGCTAGCGTCCAGGTTCCTATCATCTTTCTTCTTCTTTCTAGGATGACTAGGTGCATCAGTGCTAACTCCTTGATAATCTTGTTCAACTCTCTTCGGGTGACCCTCAGGATACAAAGGTTCCTGGGTCATTCTACCGCCTCTAGAACGACTCTAACGGAATTGTCATTCAACTCATAGAGCAAGTCATTCTGAGCTTTAAGTATTTGTTCTACGTGAGTAGTAACCATAGAGGCATGTTTACTCAGAAGCTTAAGATCATTGACATTTCTGTCCACACAAGCACTTAAATGACTAAGCATACGAGCATTTTGTTCCAATTGTGTGCTAACATAATCATTGAAACTTTGTTGTTTGGCAACGAAGTTATCAAATTCATCCATGCATAAGCTAGCAGGTTTATCAAAAGGAATATCACTCTCATCAAACCTACGCAAATAATTTACTTCTACTACCTGTATCGGGTTATCGAGACCATGGATCTCTTCGATAGGTGGTAGATTTTTGACATCTTCAGATTTAATGACTTTATCTCACAGAGATTTCTTGGCTTCTTGCATATCTTTAGGACTGAGGAATAGAATACCTCTTTTCTTCGGAGTTGGCTTAGGAGGTGGTTCGGGAATAGTCCAAGCATTCTCATTGCACAAGATGTTATTCAGTAGAATCTCAGCTTGTTGTACAGTTCGTTCCCTAAAAATACAACCAGCACAACTATCTAGGTGGTCTTTAGAAGCATTGGTAAGTCCATTATAGAAGATATCAAGTATTTCATTCTTCTCAAGAGGGTGATCAGGCAAAGCATTCAGTAGCTGGATGAGCCTCCCCCAAGCTTGTGGGAGACTCTCTTCTTTAGCTTGAGCAAAGTTGTATATTTCCTGCAAGGCAGCTTGCTTCTTATGGGCGGGGAAATATTTCTCAGAGAATTAGTAGACCATGTCCTGGGGGCTACGCACACAACCACGAGCAAGAGAAGTGAACCAGGTCTTAGCATCATCCTATAGCGAGAAAGGAAACAGCTTGAGGATGTAGTAGTGGCAGATCTTTTCCTCACAAGTGAATAGGGTGGCTATATCGTGCAGTTTGGTAAGATGGGCTACAACCGTTTCAGACTCAAAACCGTGAAAAGGATAAGATTCGACCAGAGTGATTAACTCAGAGTCGACAGAGAATTCATAATCCTTATCGGTCACAAAGATAGGCGAAGTAGCAAACTTCGGGTCGTATTTCATCCTAGCGTTTAGAGATTTTTCTTTCCACTTGCATAGTAATTTCTCAACATCACAGCTATCCTTACACGCAAGAAAGTCCTCAGCTATCTCTCCCTCCATAACATAGCGTTCAAGCATAACAGGCAATTCAGGCATAGTAGCAGGTTCTACTTCAATAGTATCAGCAGTTTCAGAAGTATCATCACGTCTAGCAGCAACTCTAGCAATTTGTGAATCAAGGAATGCACCTAGTGGCAAAGCAGTATCAGGCATAGCATCATCAGGCATAGTATCAAGCATAGCATCATCAGGCGTAGTATCAAGCATAGCATCATCAGGCATAGTATCAAGCATAGCATCATCACGCATAGTATCAAGCATAGCATCATCATAAGCATCATGGGCAGAAGAAGTAGCATCATCAAGCACAGGCGACATATCAAGATTTCTAGCAGGAGGCGATGTCGCAAACTTACTCATAACTGAAGGTGAATCAAGTGCAGAGCTAGATGGCAGTTCCTTACCTCTTCTCGTAGTGGAAGGCAAGATTTTAGTTTTTGGATCTTTTGGATTCCTCATAGTGACTAGCAGACGTCAATCTCAAGTGACTCAGAGAATATAGCTATCCCTCCCCGGCAACGGCACCAGAAAATAGTCTTGATAACCCACAAGTGTAGGGGATCGCAACAATTTTTGAGGGTAGAGTATTCAACCCAAATTTATTGATTCGACACAAGGGTAAGCGAAAGAATATTCTCAAGTATTAGCAGCTGAGTTTGTCAATTTCAACCACACCTGAAAGATTAGTGTCTGCAAGCAAAGTATCAGTAGCAAAGTGGTATGATAGCAACGATGTCAGAAAAGGATGTGTTGACGGCAGACTATTCCTTACTGTTGTATCAATGGCGCCAGTAAATGGCACGTGGACGGGGACTATTCTTCCCCGGCAACGGCTCCAGAAAAGTCTTGCAACAAGTAGCAGCAAAGTAACAACAGTAGCAAGGAACAACAGTAGTGACAGCAGTAGCAAGTAACAGCAATAGCAGCAGCAGAGTAACAACAGTAGCGACAGCAGTAGCAGCAAAGTAACATAGCAAGGACCAGTAGTAAACGACTCGTAGGCAGTGGATCGGTGATGGATGAGTATGACGGATGTGATTCATCATGTAACAGTTATAACACGGAGAGATATGTAACTAGCTCCCGTTCTTCAATCTAATGTAGTCATGTATTCCGTATGTAGTCATGCGTGCTTAGGGAAAAGAACTTGCATGCCATCTATTATCCATCCCTCCCGTGGCAGCGGGGTCCTAATGGAAACGACGGGATATTACGGTTCTCCTTTTAATAAAGAACCGGACCAACGCATTAACACTTGGTGAATACATGAACTCCTCATACCATGGTCATCTACGGGAGTGGTTCCAGCTATTGTCACTCCGGGGTTGCCGGGTCATAACACATAGTAGGTGTCTACAACTTGCAAGATAGGATCTAAAACACACATATATTGGCGACAACATAATAGGTTCAGATCTGAAATCATGACACTCGGGCCCTAGTGACAAGCATTAAGCATGGCAAAGTAGTAGCAACATCAATCTCAGAACATAGTGGATACTAGGGATCAATCCCCGTCAAAACTAACTCGATTACATGATAGATCTCATCCAACTCATCACCGTCCAGCAAGCCTACGATGAGATTACTCACGAACAGTGAAGAGCATCTTGGAATTGTCGATGGAGGAAGGTTGATGATGACGATGGCGACGATTTCCCCTCTTTGGAGCCCAGAACAGACTCCAGATCTGCCCTCCAGATGAAGAACAAGAGGTGGCGGCGCCTCCGTATCGTAAAACGGGATGAATCCTTCTCTCTGATTTTTTACCGGGCGAGACATAATAAATAGAGCTGAGTTTGGAGGCGGTGGCGCCCCGTGGGCCCCACAAGTCCTCACGGCGCGGCCTGGGGGGTGGCCGCGGCCTGTGGGCTTGTGGCCCACTGGCCCACCTCCTCCGGTGGATCTTTGCGCACGTATTTTTCATTAATTCTAGAAAAATTCTCCGTAAATTTTCAGGACATTCCGAGAACTTTTATTGTTGCACAAAAACAACACCATGGCAATTCTGCTGAAAACTGCGATAGTCCAGGTTAGTTCCATTCAAATTATGCAAATTAGAGTCCAAAATAAGGGCAAAAGAGTCCGGAAAAGTAGATACGACGGAGACGTATTAGACGCCTGCTTGAATGATAATATTATGCAAGAATCTTCCGAGTCTTCTAAATAAATGTCGTGATGTTGTATGGTTATGTTGTGATGCCATTGTTGTATCTATGCATATCTAGTATGTCATGCGTACGTGTGATGCACTGTGATATGTATGTGATTCAACACCTAGTCGTATGCCTTAGTAGCTCTCTATACAGAGAAATGCCCTTTTGTGATTCCACCGAGCCTTGGTAGTTCGCTACTGCTCCAGACACATTGGTTGATTGGCATGTATCCTTCTTGCTGCTGTGTTTGTCCCTACGGGGAAATGTCACGCGGTGTAATGGAGTCCTTGTAGCTTGCTACGACTCGTCTACACTCGCTGTTGATTGACACCTGCTTTGCTGGGTTATGTATGCGTGTCTCTGTACGATTGAGCCACTTGAGTTTATGACTAGATATGTCGACTCGAGTTCTTTGACATTGGAATGCTAACGACACTAATGCATACGTGAGTCAAAAGGCGCAAACGGTCCCGGCTAAAGTAAGGTGGCAGCCGTGGAGTTAACCATGCGTGAGACCGCAAAGGGATGCATTGTCTTAGAGGCTGGATTCCTATGGCCTAGGATTGGGGTCCCGATAGTGTTGGCATCAGAGCGTGACTGACTGTAGGATTACCAAGCCAAACTGGTCGAAGTTGAGTCTAGAATTGCTTTAGTTATATATAAGGGAATTGTTTGTGGAAGGGAGCGTAAGATTCTTGCTTCTCTTCTCAAGTCATTGTATTCTGGTCATCCTCGTCTTTTCGGAGGGGATTAAGAACTAGGTTACTTATCTTCTCTCATGATCGTGTATTGCTAATCGGTAGATTGTAGGAAAACGGGTCGAGAGTTACTCCGAGTTCCTTTTGTTCCAAGGAAAAGAAAATAAGTTTTGATGACCATGGAATTGAATTTGATAGTTGAGTGGTTATACTATCCTATCTTTTGTGGGTTGTCTCAAAATTGTTTTTGAGCATTTACAGCCGTTATGCTGCCCAATTTTGTCTCTAGAGCTCTAATGCCTTTTGCATTACTCTCTATTTTCAGATGCCTGGCCGTCCTTCTCGTCAGGTGGTCCGTCTGACTAGGTGCATTGATGTGCTGGGTCACACGGCCATGCTGGTGAGGATGATGTCAGTAGCTTATTACCGCTGGTACACAAAGTATACAGTGGAGGAGCAGTACCTGGATTTCAACCAGAGTCAGTACCTGTGCACTGTTAGGGTATTCCCAGATTACCCTGGAGATGAGGAGCCAATCTATTGGTCTTATGGATTGGGGGTTACTGTTGACATGGCGGTACAAGATGCTGCCTATTCAATGTTGACCATCATGAGAGCCAGACATGCACTTCTGCAGAATTCAGAGTTCTGCTATGTTCCCGCCTCTCAACCAGGAGAAGAAGGATACCTTAGTGGGGTCTACTTTGATTCCTCTATGGAGGATCCGCTGCTACAGTCCACCGCTAAGATGTTAGAGAATAGAGACAGGGATGCTCGGGCCCTTCGTATGGAACTCTATGCTACACGTGCCCGTCTGTGGACGGCTTCGACACAACTGGCACCTGTAGTCCAGACAGGGTATGGAGATATAGAGATGTTGAACCCAGTTAGGGCCCATCTTCCATCTCATGTTGACTGACCTCCTATAGGAGGAGTCACCCCTCTTCGGGGACCTCTACTACCACCAGTCAGGGGACCAAGGCCACACCCGTGTCCTTACGGTTCGTAGGGGTCTCATGCTCGAGTATTTCCTGATCCGCAGGTTGAGCTCCCAGGCCATGGAGGCAACCTTTATGAGATGTTTTATGCGGATGCTTGAACCCATGAGTGGAAGAATAGTATGGTAGTAGTTGTACTTCCATAGTCTTGTGTGTCTTGTGGAGTATGGTTATGTCATGAGATGAGTTCCGGAGGCATAGATAAATAATGTATAGGAAGCTTGGAAAGCCTTTGATGAGTAGTATCATCTTTTCAGTAGTTTGCTCTTGCGTTTAGGTTGTACTAAACTATGTAATGTTGTGTATGAACCATGGTGTATATATAGCAGTTGCTTGTTACCATGTTGTTCGGATGTTCATTTCCACATTCCATGTGTTCAGTGCATTCTTAATCCATAGCTAGTTTGATGTTGATATTAGTCTAAGCTGTGAGTTTGTTTTCCAGGATGGTGTTCACCAGGCTGAACCGTGCCCCTACCCATGAGCAGGGAGAAGGTAGTCAGGCATCACAGGAGGAATTGCCTCACCCACCTTCTCTGGCGGAAGTTATGCTTGAGGCAGAAAGAAACAAAAGAGAGACCAATCATCTGCTAGAGCGTATTGAGCAAAATATGGCTCGTCAGCTGCGGAATGATGTAGTGTCCCTCAATGACTTCGTGAAGATGAATCCCTCGAAGTTTGAGGCCGACAAGGTTACCTTTGCGGCATACTTTCTGGAAGGACCCGCCAATCTATGGTGGGAGAATTTTGAAGCTATGCGTCCTGCCGGACCAGCAGCCACATGGGCAGACTTTAGTGTAGCCTTCCGTTTGCACCACATTCTAGAAGGTCTGATGGGTCGTAAGAGAGAGGAATCCCGTGGCTTCACCCAGGGAAATTTGACCGTGGATGCTTATAGCCGCGAGTTCGGTAATCTCGCTCGCTACGCAACTGAAGAGGTGTCAACTGATGCCATGAAGCAAGCAAGATTCCACAAGGGTCTGAGCCGTGAACTTCGTCGTGACCCGCGCCTCCATGAATGTACAAGTTTTCGAGCTCTTGTCAACAAGGCGATCAGTGCCGAGACTAGTCATACCGATTATGAAGCCACGAAAAAGCACTCTCGCGACTCTGGCTCCTCATCTGGTTCCGCGTTTCCAAAACGCAGGATGTGGGTCCCAAATAGCTCTCTGCCGCCAAGATATACCCCGAGGCCATCCTATGTGGTGCCTCAGGCGAACTAGACCAACCCTCCAGCAAAGACCTACGGTGGTCCAGCTAGCAATGTTGCCGCACGTGCCAATCAGGTGATCTGTTACAAGTGTGGAGAACCAGGGCACTACTCACGAGAGTGTCCTCAGAATATAGTTGCCAAGCAACCTGGAAAGTTCGTTGGGCAAGGCAAGTTGGGCAACGCTATGTGAAGCCAACTCCTGCACGTGGCCGCGTGAAGTATGTTTCAGCAGAAGAAGCTTCAGAGGATCCCGACGTCATTTTGGGTACGCTCCTTGTCAATCATCACCAACGTCTGTCCTTTTTGACACTGGGTCATCTCATTCGTTCATTTCCGAAAGTTATGCAGAGTTGCATAACATGTCCTTTTGTGATATGCCAATCCCATTAGTTGTTCAAACCCCTGGTAGTAAGTGGCAAACCTCCAGGATAACCTATGACAATGAAAACCTAGTAGACAGGCTAGTTTTTCTAGCATATTTGATAGCCCTGAAATCCTCGGATATCAATATCATCTTGGGTATGGACTGGATGTCAGCTCATTATGCCAAGATTGATACCCATTCTAGAAATGTTCATCTTACCCATCCCTCGGGTGAGATAGTTAATGTCTCTACTCGAGTTGCCAATTGCCAACTCTATTCCCTCAATGCAAATCCTCTTCCAGAACTTGAAGACATTCCGGTAGTCCGTGACTTCCCGAATGATTTTCCAGAAGAACTGCCAGGAATTCCACCTGATAGGAATGTAGAGTTTGTGATAGACCTTGTTCCAGGAACTGTCCCAATAGCCAGAAGACCTTATAAGATGGCACCCCTGGAGCTAGCCGAACTTAAGAAACAACTAGATGAGGCCTTGAATAAAGCTTTCATTCATCCTAGCTCTTCTCCTTGGGCTTGTCCCATCCTCTTCGTCAAGAAGAAGGATGGAATGGACCGGGTGATTGTAGATTATGGCCAGTTAACCTGGTCACCATAAAGAACAAGTATCCGCTCCCCAGGATCAGCGATCTATATGATCAACTCGCTGGATCCTCAGTCTTCTCCAAAATGGATTTGAGGTTGGGTTACCATCAAATCAAGATTAAGACCGGGGACATTCCAAAAACGGCTTTCGTTACACGTTATGGCCAATACGAGTACACCGTCATGTCCTTCGGTTTAACCAATGCCCCAGCCGCCTTCTCTCGCTTGATGAATTCAATCTTCATGGAGTATTTGGATAAATTTGTCGTGGTATACCTTGATGATATTCTCATCTACTCGAAGAACGAACAAGAACATGCCGAGCATCTAAGGCTGGTATTGATGAAACTTCGAGAGCATCGCCTTTATGCCAAGTTTTCAAAATGTGAATTTTGGTTACCATAAGTGACCTATGTAGGCCACGTAATCTCTGCTAAGGGTATTGCTGTCAATCCCGAGAGAGTTCAAGTCGTCCTTGATTGGACTCAAACTGAATCAGTTAAGCAAGTTAGGAGTTTTCTTGGTCTAGCGAGCTATTGTCGCCGCTTTGTCGAGAATTTATCCAAGGTTGCAAAGCCTCTAACTCAACTGCTCAAGAAAGATAAAAAGTTCGAGTGGACACCACAGTGTGAGCGTAGTTTTCAGGAACTGAAGAGACGCCAGATTCCACACCTGTGTTGCTACCACCAGATTTTTCTAAGGACTTTGTTATCTATCGCGACGCCTCGCGACAAGGATTAGGTTGCATTCTCATGCAGGATCGTCATGTGATTGAATACGCATCTTGACAGTTGCATCCAGATGAGGATAATTATCCCACACATGATCTTGAGCTTGCAGCTATAGTCCATGCACTTAAAACAAGCGACATTACCTTCTTGGTAATCGTTGCAAAATATTCACTGATCACCAAAGTCTGAAATATATCTTCACCCAGCCGGATTTAATCTCAGGCAAAGAAGGTGGGTTGAGTTGATCACAGATTACGACTTAGGAATAACTTACACCCCGGGGAAGGCCAATGTTATGGCTGATGCACTAAGTCGTAAGTCTTATTGTAACAATCTGATGCTACAACGAGGTCAACCACATCTCTATGAGGAATTTCGGAAGTTAAATCTTCACATTTTTCCTCAAGGATTCCTTTCTAACCTGGTGGCGAAACCTACTCTTGGGGATCAAATCATAGCTGTGCAAACATATGATAAGGGTATATCCCGGATCAAGGAGAATATTGCTAGCGGAAACGCTAGGGATTTCTCTATCAATGAGCAAGGTGTTGTGTTCTTTTAGAATCGTCTAGTGGTTCCTAAGGGCAAACGTCTGCGGCAGTTGATCCTCAAGGAGGCTCATGATTCTCCTCTCACCATTCATCCTGGTAGTACTAAGATGTATCACGACCTACGCCAGAGGTTTTGGTGGACTAGGATGAAGAGAGAAATTGTTGAGTTCGTTGCTAACTACGACGTTTGTCGTCGAGTTAAGGCAAAACATCAAAGGCCTGCTGGCACCCTTCAACCTTTAGCTATTCCTGAATGGAAATGGGATAAAGTCAGTATGGATTTCATCACTGGATTTCTCAAGACAAAGAAAATAAATAATGCTATCTTTGTGGTCATTGACCGTCTTACCAAAGAAGCTCATTTTCTTCCAGTTCGTGAGAGTATAACAGCTAGCCAGCTAGCAGAGTTATATATCTCTCGAATAGTGTCTCTTCATGGTGTTCCCCTGGAGATTAACTCAGACCGTGGAAGTATTTTTACTTCTTGCTTCTGGGAAAGTTTTCAGAGTGCCATGGGGACTCACCTGTCTTTTAGCACTGCTTTCCATCCTCAATCAAGTGTTCAAGTAGAAAGAGTGAATCAAATCCTAGAAGATATGCTCCGAGCTTGTGTTATATCATTCGGTATGAATTGGGAGAAGTGTCTTCCATTCGCCGAATTTTCTTATAACAATAGTTATCAATCAAGCTTGGGCAAAGCCCCTTTTGAAGTTCTCTATGGACGAAGATGTCGAACACCTATTAATTGGTCAGAAACCGGAGAGAGGCAACTCTTTGGTATGGATATGATCCAGGAAGCAGAAGAGAAAGTTCACATTATTCGTGAAAAGTTGAAAACAGCCCAGTCTCGTCAAAAGAGCCAATATGATCATCATCATAAGGCTGTGACCTTTGAAGTTGACGAGAAGGCTTACCTTCAGGTTACACCTCTGAAGGGTACCCATCATTTCAGTATCAAGGGAAAGTTGGCTCCTCGTTACATTGGTCCTTTTCGCATTCTTGCCAAACGAGGAGAAGTTGCCTACTAGTTGAACTTCCTCCGCATCTTTCCAAGGTTCATGATGTTTTCCATGTCTCGCAACTCAGGCGTTGCTTTTCGGATCCTATCCTTGAAGTGGACCACGAAAGCTTGATCTCCAAGATAACCTGTCATACCGAGAATACCTTGTTCATATTCTTGATCAAGCTGAGCGTACCACTCGGCGTCGAAACCTCAAGTTTCTTAAAGTTCAATGGTCAAATCATTCTGAAAAAGAGGCAACATGGGAAAGAGAGGATCGTCTACGACTTGAGTATCCCGCGCTATTCCCGACGACTTCCAAATCTCGGGCCGAGACTCTTTTGGGTGGGGGTGAGTTGTCACATCCCTGGAATTCCTAATAGAGTTATAAATATTGTGCTCATGTCTTATTCTTTGCATCCAAAGAAATGGAATAAATTCAAAAGAAAGAAATGAAAACAAAAGCAAACCCTAGCAACTCTATTTTCAAAACAATTCAAACTTGGTGGCAAATCGATGAACCCAAAATGGCCATCATAAAAGTGCATCTTTTGTGATAATTATTGGAAACAAAATATTAGGGGTGAAATATATTTTCAAAATGTTTTTATCATTTTATTTTAAACATAAAAGTCACTAAAATCAATTATATATTTGATTTCAAATAATTCAAATTCTCATAAAATGTTGAAAAATTTATCTAGGTTTGGACATATTCCAAATAACACCTGAGTATCAATCAAACTATTTTAGAAATAATTTGGAGCCAAAAATAAAATAAACTAAGTCAGAAAAGATAAAACCGAAACTGGAAAAGAAAGAAAAATGAAAAAAGGTTACCTGACGCTCACCTTGGCCCAGCCCAGGAACGCCTTGTCTTCTTCCTCCTTCGCCAGTCGGAGAAGGAGGTGGCCGCCGCTCCCTCCGGCGCGGCCACGCTCCTGTGTGCGTGCCTGGTTCCCTCTGATGCGCTCGAGAGGAAGGATAAGCCTCCTCGGACCCGTTCCCATCCTCTCCCCCTCCTTATTCGTCCCCCTGCTCTCTCCCCTCTCGGCCGCCATTAGAGCCCGAACCGAGCTCGAGCTCGCCGTCGCTCCAGCCTCTCTCTCCCCTGAGCCGCGCAGAAGAACCGCCTTGACCTCCTGAAGCTCCCGAGCTAGCCACACGACACCAAGAGCCCCTGAGTCACCGGATCGCCGTCGTCTTCCTCCTCAGGCCGCCATTGATCGCCACCATCGTCCTCCCTCCTCAGGCCATCCCCGAGTATGCTTTCGACGTCCCTGCACTCCCCGTGAGCCCAGGATGCTTCTCCCCCTCTTTTCGCCATCGATCCCGTGCCCTACCACCTGACTTCACTGAAGCCCGACGAGATCTGCCGTGGGAGCTCGTCGCCGGTAGCTCTCCGGTGATCGGCTGGTCATTCTGAGGCCACCGTTAGCTTCGGCGCGTCGCGTAGGTGCTGTAGGAGCTAAGCCCCGTCCCTTTTTCCATCTGGATCAATGATCCCGATGATGCCCGAGCTCCGGCAGCCGCCAAGCTCGTCGCCGGCGTCATCCCCGACCATCTCAGCCCCTGCTCTGCGCAAAAATGGATCGACGATTGACTTCCTAATTGTCTGGTGCCCTCCGCCGTACATTTGGTCGAAGGAAATGCAAACCCGAGGCCCTCCGCCATTCTGGTGGTCGCCGGAGCCTCGTCGCAGGTGGGTTTGCCCCCATCGCCGGTGGGCTTGACTCCCCTGAGTCACTAGCAAGTGGGGCCATCCCCCTGGCTTATATTAAAAGTTAAAAAGACACTTACATGTGGGTCCATCCGTATTAATTACCTAATTAGGTTAAAACTTAACTAATTTTTGGCCACAGTCACTGACCAGTGGGTCCCACTGGTCAGGTTTGACTTTCAAACGGGCAGCTGACCTGCTGATGTCATGCTGATGCAATAAATTCAATTCTGGTTTTAAAATAATTCCAGAATAATTGCAAAACTTTGGAAATTCATAGAAATTTGATTACAACTCCAAATTAGACAAAAAATATATGCAAATTGATCAGAAAAATCCAGTGAACACAATGGTGCTATTTTCATGCATGAAAAATAAAGTTATGAAACAGCATTAGGTCAAATCAATTAAATGATTAAGATAAATATGCTATTTCAAATAATATTTGAATTTGGATTTCAAACCAGATGCAAACTAAGGTTTTACCAACCACACTGAATCTTACCGCTCTTCATTTCATGCCATGATCATGCATCATGATTGCTATTAATTGAATGTTATTATTTCGGTAGGCCCCACCCCTCCGGGTACGTCTGAATATCCGACTGACGGATATTATCCCTCTGTTGAGCAACAAGGCAACCACCCTTTTGATCATCCCGATATCATCCCATGTTCTTGCTCCTGCTCCCACTTATTGCATTAGGACAAAATATCTCAATTGCTTTACTTCGGTAGTTGAACCTATTCCTTTGCATGACCTGTCATTGTCACAGTAGATAGCCAAACCATGCAACCTAGCATACCTCGTAGATGCCTGAGCTGTGATGTGATTATTCCTGCTATGCTTGCTATGCCTAGAAGTTGTGTCAGGTCTGTTTCATCTGGGTGATGAAAAGGAATGGATGAATGTGTTCTAGTGACAAGGAATAAGTGTGGAACCTGATTTGGTAAAGGTACCGATGAAAGGCTATGTAGGGGTACATAGCGGGTTGTTTCATTGGAACCGTCATTAGGAACCGTGTTCCGTGTATGTAATCCAAGACTAGATACTACCACAAGTTGGGATACTTAATTGACCCTCTCGACTTATTATTCGCCTAGTACCTGGTCCAGGAGTTGCAAGTAGTTTCTGGTGTTTATAGTCATGTTGGAGGCCGTGCGTACTGCTGACCTTAGAGGTGGGCTATGATGCGGTAGGCAGTGGCACGGTTTACCAAGTGGCACCCGGATGGTGGGTTTGGGAACCCTGCGCACATCGTTTGGGGCTATGGCGGAAACCTCGGCCGGACTTCCGTGCGGGTTACTCTCAAATAGGCGATAAACCTGGACTAGGTACTAATGTGGTTAACGGTCGTGGCCGACACCCTCGCTGGGCTTCCGCTTGAAGGTTGCCGAGGTGCATGACGTGCACATGGCGATAAGTGGCGAGAGCGTGTGTGAAGAAGTACACCCCTGCAGGGTTATGATCTATTCGAATAGTCGCGTCCGCGGATATGGACTACTTGGAGACATATGTTGTTCATAGATAACTTTAACGGCTACTCATACAAGTATCAAGATAAGTGTGAGTGTCATGGATGGCATTTCCGTAGGAAGACGGGAATGATTCCGTGATGGTGTATTGTTGTGGAGTTAGTTGACTCGTGTGCGAGTAATCAAAGTTGTTAAAACTATTTAAAATTGTAGTTTATCCTAGCCAAGAGTCATAGCTGGCTTGCTGCATGAAACACCACAACCCCCCCCCCCCCCTTTATTGATACCCGAGCATGAGTAGATAGATCTGTTCTAAAGTCTTGCTGAGTACTCCTATACTCATGTTTGCTTAATAATTGCTGAAGAGGATACCCACGAGCCAACAGGTGGGTTCTTTCTAGACATCGATGATGACGAGTAGCCGGTGTCCTAGCTACAACCTCGCCCTTTCACAAGGGATCTGTAGATAGACAAGCTTTATGCCTTATCCTTTCATCTGTCTGTACTCATACAACTTTTATGTTTTCGTTGGTTTGTCTGACTTTGTTTGTATGATTTTGAGTGTCGGGTCGTGTGACCCCTGCTTGAATAAACATATTATGCAAGACTCTTCTGAGTCTTCTAAATAAATGTCGTGATGTTGTATGGTTATGTTGTGATGCCATTGTTGTATCTATGCATATCTAGTATGTCATGCGTACGTGTGATGCACTCTGATATGTATGGAATTCGACACCTAGTCATATGCCTTTGTAGTTCTCTATACAGAGAAATGCCCCTTTATGATTCTACCGAGCCTTGGTAGTTCGCTACTACTCCCGACACATTGGTTGACCGACATGTATCCTTCTTAGCTGTTGTGTCTGTCCCTACGGGGAAATGTCACGCGGTGTAATGGAGTCCTTGTAGCTTGCTACGACTCGTCTATACTCACTGTTGATCGACACCTGCTTTGCTGGGTTATGTATGCCTGTCGTTGTACGGTCGAGCCACTTGAGTTTATGACTAGATATGTCGACCCGGGTTCTTTGACATTGGAATGCTAGCAACACTAATGCATAAGTGAGTCAAAAGGCGCAAACGGTCCCGGCTAAGGTAAGGTGACAGCCGTGGGGTTAACCGTGCGTGAGACCGCAAAGAGATGCAATGTGTTATAGGCTGGATTCCTATGGCCTAGGATCGGGGTCCCGACATAAGTTTTGCGTGTGATCTGCCGTGTTGCCGCCATACCGCTTCATCGTCAAAATTTTCCCGATCTGTTTCTTCCCTCGTCAACTTACACATAAGTTCTTATGACGGCGCCAGAGTGAGTCAATCGGTCGAGAGAGCGGATTCGTTTCGATCCCGTCGAGAAACGAATCAAGTGATTCCGTTGAAGCTAGCTTCTCACCTTGACGTGAGCCAGTGCGACTTCTCACCAATCAAGCAGCCTGTCTGCTTGCGTGCGTGCAACTTTTGCATGTACGTACATCAGCTTCTGGGTGGTTTGCTCATACTATAAAAAACCAACAGCAAATCTATGAGAAAACACATGGCGAGCATGAACAATAGGGATTGGAGAGATATTGGATTAGGATTTGGCATTTGGGTGAGACCTTACGTGGCTGGGAGCACGAGATGGAATGCTACATGTCGCTTCATGTTGCACCAATGCAGAAGATGCGTTTTCCTTCTTTGTTTGGCATGATACGGTAGATGATCAGCTTGGGATTCAAGAGGCTGCAATACAATTTTTTTTGACAGCCGATGGTGGAAGAATCATGCATGTGGGATAGATTGCGAGGACTCCTATGAGGTAAAAAACAGAGATCTAATTGTAAAAGATCTAATTGTTTTAGCCAAGGATTACCTAGATAAATCGACACCATTATAGTTCAGTCCCACCAGATTAACGGTCCATATTAACTAATTAACGTGGTAATTTCTAAGGAGTCTCTAATTAGTAGAAGTATAGATTAACAAGGTGGGTCGCACATGTCTTACTCTCCTAATTAATTAATAGAATTAATTAGACAGATTAGGTTTAATTAATATAATTGATTACTCCAATTATTTAGATAAATTAATGAGAGGTTAATTAAGTTAACTAACTAATCTTATTAATTAGTTAATTAATTAATTAATTTTTCTATTTTATTGTTTGTTATTGTTTTTTAATTTTTTTTCTGTTTTAAGGGGCTCGCCCATTTGCCATAGTGTGTGTGTTAGGGGTTAGCCCTAGTGGGGGTTATCTCGATGTTTAACATGGGGGTGTTAGGAGCCGTGGCCGGTGGCGCAGCATGGCAGCGCGACCAGCGGCTCGGTGGTCAGAGCTTGGCGGAACGGTGCTGACGAGGCAACGGGGCGCGCGGCTCGGGGCGCGGCGCGGCTGCGACATGCATGCATAACGCGAGTGGGGTGGCACCAGAGCATGCCCGGCGGGGCGTGGCGATGGGCTCAGGAGCAGGAGCAGCGAGATGAGAGCGGGCGGCGGTGCGGGGGGAGGGTGCGGCATAGCCGACAACTCGTTGGATGGGGTGGGGCGCACGTCGGTATGGTGGCCAGACAGGGGGGGGAAGAGAGGTGAGGAGGGAGGGGAGGGGAGTGGCTCACTCCCCATGCCGGTGTACACCGGCGAGGCTCGAGGAAGCCGCGCGGGAAGGGGACAAGAAGGACCAGCAGGGTGACGATGGGGCGGCGCCGGTAGACGCCGGAGCGGTATGGGGTGGGGACGTCGGGTCAGAGGGGAAGGCATTAACATGGCACTGTCGGGTCGGGTGGGTGAAAAGGGGGGAGGGAGTGGGAAAATTTAGGTCAAGGGGGTTGCCCCTTTTATAGCCAAGGGGGGGAGAGGGGGGAGAAGTGGGCAGCCGGCTGGTGGAGGTTGGGCCGGCCTGGTCAGCGAGCTCGGTCAAGGCCCGAGGGAGAGGAAGGTTTTTTTTTCTTTTCTTATTTCTTATTTCTTTTACCTTTTTTATTTTATTTTATTTAGTGAGAAAATATCTTTATAAAATTATGCCACTTGGCCTAATATTAGTATTGCAATGTTAGGCAGTGCCACAAAAATTGTGGCCTTTTTGAATTTATTTGAAAACATCATAATTTAAAAGGGGATTTGATAATTGATTTGGTATTTGTTTTAATTTTTTTGAGGCACCAGAAGACTTGATAAAATATGGTGCATATTTTATAATTGCCATGTGAATATTTGCAATCAAACCATGATTTTAGTTTTCATGTTTGAAAAAAATATTAATTCCAGATACTATTGGAATTTTGAATTTCAACACAAATCTGAAATGAGATATGATCCAGAGTTTGATCAATCATTGTTAGAAAAAGTATTTTGCTTAATCTTCACCATCACTCTAGCTTAAATACAATGGTTACTCTAGCTAAATCCAGGGATGTCACAACTCTCCCCTACTACAAGAAATGCTCATCCTGAGAATTAAGAGGTCGAAGGAGAGAGATTAGGGTATTTATCACGAAGATGATCGTCACGTACCTAAGTGGCTTCATCTTGAGAATGATTTGACCACTACACCTTGAGGAACTTGTTGACCTTTTGAAGAGTCCGTCGTTCAGTTTCATCAAGAATGCGGACCTGATGCTCTTTATAAGAGAGGTCTTGTTGCAGCTCAAGCATATCATGATCCACTGCTCGGACAAGATCCTTGAAGCAGCGGCGGAGCCGAGACACATGGAAGACATCGTGAACCTGAGAAAGGTTTGACGGTAGCCGCAATTGATATGCCACTTTTCCATGCCTTTCGAGAATGGTGAACGGACCAATACAGCGAGGAGCTAGCTTGCCCTTGATCCCAAAGTGGTGTGCACCTCTCATTAGTGTGACTCGAAGATAAGCCTTTTTGCCAGGTTGATAGACCATATCTTGATGATGACGATCATACTGACTTTTCGAACGAGACTGAGCAACCTTCAGATTCTCAGAATAATGCGGGCTTGATGTTCGACATGTTGGACAATATCTGAAGCGAAGAGTGATCGTTCCCCATTTTCTGACCAATTCAGAGGAGTTTGACACCTTCATCCATATAACACTTCAAAGGGGCCATTTTCTTACTAGCCTAATAGCTATTGTTGTAGGAGAACTCGGCATATGGGAGAGCTTCCTTCCATTTCTTACCGAAAGAAATGACACAAGGTCGAAGCATGTCTTTGAGAATTTGGTTGACTCGTTCAACTTGTCCCTTGGATTGAGGGTAAAATGCGGTGCTAAAGGACAAATGAGTTCCCATAGCCTTCTGAAAATTTCCCAGAAATCTGAAGTGAATAAACAGCCACAGTCTCAGCTGATTACTAGCGGAATACCGTGGTGTGAGACAATTCTGGACGTATATAGTTCTGCCAGCTAACTAGCGGTGATTGTTTCCTTGACGGCCAGAAAATGTGCAACTTTGGAGAGTTGGTCAATGACGACAAGAATAACATCATTACCTTTCTACGATCCGGGAAACCAGTGACAAAGTCCATTTCAAAAAGGTCCCATTTCCATTTAGGAATAGAGATAGGTTGCAGATTTCCAGCAGGTCTTTGATGTTCTCCTTTGATCCGATGGTACATATCACATTTTGCAACATAGTGTGCGATGTCTTATCTCATGTTTGACCACCACAATCTTTGATGGATGTCTTGGTACATCTTGGTACTACCCAGATCAATAGACAGCGGTGTATCATGAGCTTCTTTCATGACCCTTCCAGTTATACTCAGGTTTTCCCTCTTACTTGGTATGTATAGACGGCCCTTGAAGTACAAGGCACCATCATCAACAAAAGTGAAGCAAGAGGGTTTACCTTCTTACTGCTAGCCTTTAATCTTATCGATCTCACTGTCAAAGAGTTAAATAGTTTTGATGCAACTCACGAGATCTAGTTCAACAACCAGGTTACTAAGGGAACCTTGATTAACAACACGGAGGTTCATGTTGCGGAACTCTTCGAGAGGGGGAACAAGATAACCCTGAGGAACAATGTGGAGGTTTAGCTTACCGAGTTATTCTTGAAGATGGGCATGAACCTTATGAACCTGGAGGTGGTTGTAGTATGACTTGCGGCTCAAGGCATGAGCCATTACATTAGACTTGCCAAGTGTATAAGAGATACCCATGTTGAAATTTGTTATGCGCTCCATCCATCTCTGTTGACGGAGGTTCATATTCGGTTGAGTAACAAGTACTTCAGACTTTGGTGATTGGTGAAGATCTCGCAACAGTTACCAAGAAGGTAATGCCGCCATTCTTTCAGTGAATGTACTACTGCAGCAAGTTCGAGGTCATGAACTGGATAGTTCTCTTCATAAGCACGCAGCTGACAAGAGGCCTAAGTAATCACTTTGCGCTCTTGCATTAGGACACAGCCAATTCCTTCACGAGAAGCATCACAATATATGACGAAATCCTTTTTAGTGTTCGTAAGAGCAAGTACTCGAGCAGAGGTCAGTTTGTCCTTGAGTGCCTGGAAACTTTCCTCACATTTATCTGTCCACTCATACTTAACACCTTTGTGAAAAACATTGGTTAAGGTTTTTGCAATCTTGAAGAAGTTCTCAACGAATCGACAGCAATAGCTCGCGAGTCCGAGAAAACTTCTGACTTGCTTTACATTCTTCGTGGGAGTACAATTAAAAATAGATTGAAATCGTTCGCGTTGACCGAAATACCATCCTTGGAGACCACATGACCAAGGTAAGTCACTTCGTCCAGCTAGAATTCACACTTGGAATACTTTGCCTAAAGTTGATGCTCTCGAAGCTTTTCCGGTACAAGATGAATATATTCGGCGTGTTCTTATTTATTCTTGGAGTACACAAGGATATGATCCAGATAAACGACGACGAATTTGTTGAGGTAGTCCATGAAGATATAATTCATCAAACGAGAGAAGGTTGTCGGGGCATTGGTTAAGCCGAAGGACATGACGTTGTACTCGTATGATCCATATCGAGTAACGAAGGCGGTTTTTGGGATATCCTCTTCATGGACATGGATTTGCTAGTATCCCAACCTCAAGTCGAGTTTAATGAAGACCGAGGAACTAGCAAGTTGATCATATAGATCATTTATCCGAGGAAGATGATACTTGTTCTGAAAAATGGTGTGATTCATAGGACGATGGTCTTGAACCAAACGATTTGTGCCATCCTTGTTCTTAACAAAGAGAGAAGGTGCTCGCCAAGAAGTGGAACTTGGATGAATGAAATCCACACAAAGCGAATTGTCAATTTCTTTCTGAAGTAGTTCATGTGGTGGCATTTTATAAGGAAGCTTGGCGATAGGGGTGGTACCGGGTGCCAAGTCGATGACAAACTCGACAAGTCTAGCACCCTGGAAGTTCTTGTGGAAAGACATCTTGGAAGTCCTGGAAAATTGGAATGATTTCGATGCCCTCAAGAGTTGACGCATTTAACGCGTTCAAGGCATATAGCCGCGCTTTAGCATCTGGAACGAGATGAGCATGGTAGCTTATTATTTCATTTGAAGGATGTAGGAGATGGACGGTTTTGGTGGCACAAATGATTGAAGCCGTACGAGCTTTCAACCAGTCCATTCGCAAAATGAGATCAATATTGGAAGACATCAGCAATATGGGAGCAGCAAGGAATTTCAATCCTTCAATTTCAATGGGGACATTGGGGCAAACCACAAAGTTTTGAAATTGGCCTGCGGGGATGTTTACCACTATCAGAATGCTCATATCTTCACTTCTAATGTCTTGCATGTATGCAAAATATTTGGACATAAAGGAATGCGATGCTCCTATATCAAACAATACAAAAGCTGGTACTGAGTTAGCAAGAAGTGTACCCATTACGGTAGCAGGCTGGTCTTGAGCTTGACCCATTTCAATATTATTAGCCCTACCACGAATATAAGCAAGCTTGACATTGTTATTGCGATTATGATTGCTACCACTGCCAATTGATGGAAGTGCCAGCTGATTCTGATTCTGCGTGCGCTCTTTGGCACGGTGACCTCAGTGACCAAACTTGAAGAACAACCCGTCCTTAGAACGGGAAGGAGGAGCTCGGGGTGGCGGAGCTGGAAGCATCGGTTTCCTAGGTAGTGGAGGAGGTAGACGATTTGCAGCATATGACGACCTTGGAGCATGAGCAGGTGCATGGTACATGTTGTGGGAGATCCAGGTCTTCCACTTCTGTGGAGATGAGCCTGAAGACGAGCCCATGTCACGGTTGCGCTTACTTCCATCCATGTATTCCTGTAGGCCAGTTTTAACCTGGATGGCCTTGTTCACCAAGGTGGCGAAATTAGGATAGTCCCGAACAAGGAGTGCCAGCTTGATCTCAGGGTGGAGGCGACCACAGAACTTCTCCTATCTACGAATATCAGTTGCAATGTCTTCTTCAGCATAGCAGGATAAGTACAGAAATTCCCGCTAATAAGCATCCACAGTCTTGTTGCCCCGGACGAGAATCCGAAACTCACACTTCTTTTGGTCTATGATTCCCTAAGGAATGTAGTGGGCATTGAAAGCAGCTAGGAACTCCGACCAAGTGATCATAGTTCCAGCAGATTAAGAATGCCCGTGACTGTCCCACCATTGAGCAGCAGGACCCTTGAGGAAGTAAGCCACCAAGTTT
Organism: Hordeum vulgare subsp. vulgare; assembly: GCF_904849725.1. Classification (NCBI taxonomy): domain Eukaryota; kingdom Viridiplantae; phylum Streptophyta; class Magnoliopsida; order Poales; family Poaceae; genus Hordeum; species Hordeum vulgare. The sequence goes on from NC_058523.1 coordinate 178,000,568, forward strand.
ACATAGCTTACCATGGGAACATTGGCAGAATCCAGCTGATAAGCGATGTTGTGGAGCGAGTCATCAACATCAGAGGCTGAGTTGAGGTGGAAAAAATTGTAGGGTTGAGACGCCAGAAGTCCTGTAGTGTCACGCTTTGCTGCTGGTTCATGTTCGGCCTTGGGAATTGGTCCATGAGCCCTTGCATAAACTGGCGGTTCAGTTCAAACTGTTGGATCATCCCAACCATATATTCAGGGGGTGGGGTTGGTGAATTGGTGGCGGCACCACTCGAGCAGTCAGCTGGTCTAACCATTTCGCTCAGACTTAACATGGATAGTTTAGCGTAGCATAATTGGTGGCGTATGGAATCATTCATGAACTAATCAAGCATAACAAAATGGAAAAGTGATAGATACTTTATAGGTAGTAAAGTTTGACATACACATCCATACATAAATTCGATTACACACCAACGATTTCAAGTTCGAAATTTGACGATAACCTGGACTCACTAGGCGGCACGTAGGCACGCGGTGGAGAGATACAACAACAAGACATAGTGATAATGCTACATCAACGTCGGGCACAACCATTAAAACCAGGTAACTCACAGTGACCCTGAACGGAAAACCTAGGGGCAGGATTTTGCATCGCATTGTTACTCATGTGCAAGTATTGGTCCCGAAGAGGAGCACAAGTCCACTGATGTCCGTTATGCTACTGCACAAAAGACCTTCCAGTGGCGCCAGAAATGGGCACGTTGACGACACCAGGAATCCTTCTGCGTTGGTGTTCCCTCGAAGCAGAGAGGATGATGTAGCACAACGGAGGTAAGTATTTCCCTCAGTTTGAGAACCAAGGTATCAATCCGGCGGAGGAGTATCTCAAGATCCCGCACAAACACAAAAGCTTGCACCCAACGCTATGAAGGGGTTGTCAATCCCTTATAGATTGTTTGCCAAGTGAGAACTGAAAGCAACAAAGTAACAAAGCGAACTAAAAGCGGAGTTGTAAACGATGGATGTGAATAGACCCGGGGGCCGTAGTGTTTACTAGTGGCTTCTCTCATGAAAGCAAGTAGACGGTGGGTGAACAAATTACTGTCGAGCAATTGATAGAAATATGCAGAGTCGTGACAATATCTATGCAATGATTATTTCTATAGGCATCACATCCGAAGCAAGTAGACCGATACTTTCTGCATCTACTACTATTACTCCACACGTCGACCGCTATCCAGCATGCATCTAGTGTATTAAGTCCATAAGAACAGAGTAATGCCTTAAGCAAGATGACATGATGTAGAGGGATAATATCAAACCAATGATAAAACCCCCATCTTTTTACCCTTGATGGCAACAACTTGATGTGTGCCTTGCTGCCCCTACTGTCACTGGGAAAGGTCACCACATGGCAGAACCCAAAACCAAGCACTTCTCCCATTGCAAGAATCATAGATCTAGTTGGCCAAACAAAACCCAAGACTCGGAGAGACTTACAAGGATATCAAGTCATGCATATAAGAAATCAGCAAAGACTCAAATATATATCATAGATAATCTGATCACAAGTCCACAATTCATCGGATCTCGACAAACACACCGCATAAGAAGATTACATCGGTAGATCTCCATGAAGATCATGGAGAACTTTGTATTGAAGATCCAAGAGAGAGAAGAAGCCATCTAGCTACTAACTACGGACCCGTAGGTCTGAAGTGAACTACTCACGAGTCATTGGAAGGGTGATGATGATGATGATGAAGAAGCCCTCCAACTCCAAAGTCCCCTCCGGCAGGGCGCCGGGAAGGGTCTCCAGATGAGATCTCGCGGAAACGGAAGATTGCAGCGGTGGAAAAGTATTTTCCAGGCTCCCTTGATTTTTTGCGGAATATTTGGGAATTTATAGGCCAAAGACCTAGGTCAGGGGTGGCCAGGGAGGCCACAAGCCTGCCCACCTCCGCCTCCCCCCTAGTGGCGGAGTGGGGGCTTGTGGGCTCCCTGGAGCCCACCTGGCTTGGCCCAAATGCCCCCTGGACTTCTTCTATTCGGGAAAAAATCATTTCGGGGTTTTATTCCATTTGGGCTACGTTCCAAAATTAGATCTGAAAAGAGTCAAAAACACGGAAAAAACAGGAACTGGCACTTGGCACTGAGTTAATAAGTTAGTCCCAAAAAGATATAAAAAGGTACATAAAACATACAAAGAAGGCAAGATAACAGCGTGAAATCATCAAAAACTATAGATGTGTTTGAAAGTATCATCCACACGTAGGAGTACAACCTCAAATAGGAGACCACTCAAGGCCTGGTGGTAGATTTGTCCTACGCGGGTAGAGGATGTACTCAGGGTGGATCCTCTCACTGAATGTTGGCAGCTACTTTGTCATTGCATCGTAAAGACGAGTACGAGTGATGTACAACTCAACAGTCAGAGCTCGGAAGGCACGATCCAGTACCTCAGTGTACTGAACCAGCAACTGTGGGTCATAGCGATGACTCACATAGGGGTACGGGCAGCGGTGTAGGATCGGTCGTTATGCTGTCGCGCAAAGGCAGTGTAGGAAGTGAGGTCAGGTCTAGTCTCATCCCCAACTGGAGCATACGGGATGTATGTGAATGCAGTCTCCTCCAAGCGAGGGTGCTCTCCATGAAGGTGAGTGATAGAGATATAGGCAGCATCATGGACTGCCATATCAATCGTCACCCCAACACCGCAGAAGGTGTGCAACTCAGTGATGGAGATGTTCTGTTGATCGTAGATGCAGACCTCGGCCTCGTACTGCTCCTGGTTGAACTCGTGGAAGTCCTCGTAAACAATGTACTCAGGGTACTAGCAATATCCCATCCTGGTCAACAGGTCGACCAGAATGTCCAGAAACTAAGTCGCATCGATAGACATAGTCACGCGTACGAGCTATCTTGCGAGACATATGTGAAAAGAAAGGTTCAAGGGTGTCAAATGATAGTGTGTGCAATATACTTCCAAAGGAACATGAGTAGATAATCGAACTCTCTCGGTTGATGTGATTACGAGAAGCTAATGTTAGACTTAGCAAAAATCTTTAACCCGAAAGAGAAGAGACATGAGAACCCAGAGTATAGAAGAGGAGTAAAAGATACTAATACCACCCGATTGATATGTGGGCCCATAAGCCACACAACAATGTTACTAGAAGATCAAATATTAGACAACTTCGGACAAGGAGTTGGAAAGGGCGCTACCTATAGGCAGTCGGCTCTCATACCAACTTGTGACACCCCAACTTAGTCGTACGCTAATCATACACGCAAATGCGTACGATCAACATTAGGGACAAATGGGAAGATATAACAACACAACTGTAGACACAATTTAAAGTCATACAAACTTCATATTACAAGCGAGGGTCCTCAAGGGCTTGAATACATAAGCTTGGGAACACACGAGGCAGTGGAAGACATAATATCTAAGTACAAACATAGAAAACAAGTTGTACCATAGGGAACGCTAGCACAAAAGATACATAGGCCGAAAGAGGCGAGGCCTCCTGCCAAGGAACCCCTTGAACTACTCCTGGTCTTCAGCGGCCTCCAAGTAGTAGTAAGCACCGTTGGGGTAGTAGTCATTGTCGCTAGGATAGGCCATCTCCTGGCTCCATCATCTCGTCACGGGAATCATATCAAGGGGAAAATAGGGGCCAAAGCAACAGTGAGTACTCATCAAAGTACTCGCAAGACTGACATCAGAACTATGCTAAGTATGCATCAGTATCAAAGCAATGGGGCTCTATCTGGACTGTCTGTAGCAATGCGAGAATAGAGGGAAGGGGCTAGTCCTATCGAAGACTAGCATCTTAAGTGTCTTGCAACATTAGAAGAGTACATATCGATAACACATTATAGTCATATTATTGCAGCATTTTAATCAAGTTGCGCCGAGTGATTATTTCTCGAATCCGTGCTGGAAAGCAACCTCGGAGCCAAACACTCCAGTTAAGTCACAATTCTAGTTGTATTAGATCGGGATAAAATTCCATGCCGTCGTGTTACTCTGGACACGAGTATTCAGATAGTTCAATTCATCTCTGTAGGGGTGCACCACATTTCCGAACATGCTCGATCAACTCCGGCTGGACACACTTCCCTAGGTCATGACCGACCTCGGAAGATCAACACGTCGTAACCCTACCTACGTTCAACACAAAGGCCAGCCCGCCGGTGTACATCCTAAGCGCACAGGGGTCTTGGGACAATCGCCCTTTGCACTCCTGCATGTTGCGTGGGCGGCCGAGATCAGTCCTGGCACCTGTAATGCAATATCAATGCTTACGCGGACCACTCGGGCGCGCACTGCTCCAATGCTAATGTCTGAAGAGCTTTGGACGATACAGCGACGCTGAGTACCTGTAACTTCTCCCACATGAAGGCTAGTGCAAAAAAGTTCAACGACCAACTCAGATTAATACCCAAGTCCCATTAGCATCACCCTCGATGGATTCCAATCGATGTAACCATCAAGGTGACCAGGGAGGAATCACCCTCGATGGTCCACGCTTGAGGGGTTGCATGATAGGGTCGTTATCAGAAGTGGTGAAGGAGGATTCACCCTCCGTAAACTACCGCCGGTTAACTACACTACAGAGCTAACATGAGGAGTACATGACAAACTGTCACCCTTGATACTCAATAGTAGCTATGGAGAGTCGTACAACTAGGGGGTGTGAAGTGATGTGACAGGTCATGGCTCATCGATGAGTTGATTGAGTCTTTGGTGATAAAGCAAGGGCAACTCGGGCTAAGGGGTCAATGGGGATCACTGCTCCCCCTATACTAAGCATTTAATAGGTGGTAGAGTATAATAGCATTTTATCAAAAACATGGTATCCATCACAATAGGATCTATCTACAACAGTAGAAAAATGTAATGCAAGCATGAGGGAGAAAGAATGGGCAATATAGGAATTATCAAGGGGGGTTGGTTGCCTTGTTGCTCTAATGCAAAAGGTTGATAGTTAGGAGGGTAGTCATACCCGACAGCGGCATCAACATCGATGTCTACTAGACAGAAGAGGGAGAAGAAATAATAAATAACATCAATCTGGTTCATCACGATGCATCGTAGGGCAATATAGTGTGCTAGGCATGAACTAACGCAGTACTACACGTCATGGACGGATCGGGAAAATGTCTCACAATATTTCTCGGGTCTCTACCTACTACAGGACAGCTGAATTTGATGGAAAAGTTCCATGTTTTTTACTAGGGGCACGAGACAAACAAACGGGCAGCGTATTTGGATTCATCTCGTTTTTCTCAACAACTTCCATGTACAAAGTATTTTCATCCGAGTTACGGATTATCTTATATTTATTATTAAAGTTTTATTATCATTTAGGAAGTAAATATATTTGTCTTAATTTAATAATGCATTTTTGACATTAGTATGCCATCATGCTCACATCACTAGTCAACAACCTCTTTGATTAGTCAAACTAACAAGTGGGTCCTACTGTCATAGGCTAAGGTTTTTAAGAGGTTTAAAATTAAACTAATTAGGTTAATTAACACACTAGGTACCACATGTCATACTCTCCTAATTAATTAACAAATTGTTTAGACATATTAGGTTTAATTAATCTAATTAATTACTCTAATTAATCATAGGTTAATTAAGTTAACTAACTAATCTTATTAACTAGTTTATTTACTTACTTATTTATTTATTTTCTATTAAACTTTTTATTTTTATTTCCGTTTTAAGGGCCTGGGCCCATTTGTCATAGTGTGTTCGTGGGGTGTGGATTAGCCCACTGGGCGTTATCCCCACTGATTAACATGGGGGTGTTCGGGGCGGAACCGAGATCGTGGCCGAACGAGGCAGCGGAGCGGCGTGGCCAGCGGCCTCGTGGCCGTAGCTAGGCAGGACGACACCAACAAGGCGACAGGGCATCGGTGGCCGGGCGACGGGGCGAGCGGGACAACTGTAGCATGCGTGCGCGGCGCGAGCGGGCACGGCCAGAGCGCGACCGGCTGGGCACGATGACGGGCTCGGGAGCGGGAGCAGCAGTACAGGAGCGGGCAGATGGGGGGTACGGCATGGCCGGGAGCTCGCCAAAAGGGGTGTGGCACACGACAGCGTGGTGGCCGGACCGGGGGGAGTAGGGAGGGGAGTGGCTCATTCCCAATGGCGGTGTATGCCGGCGAGGCTTGTGGAAGCCGTGCGAGGAGGGGAGGGGGAGGATCGACGGGGGCGATGGTGGGGCGGCGCTGGTTAGCGTCGAAGCGACATGGTGTGGGCCGCGGGATCAGAGGGGAAGGCAGGGGCAGGGCGCCGGAGGGTCGGGCGGGTGTAAAGGGGGGAGGGAGTGGAAAGTGCTTGGTCAGGGGGGCTATCCCTTTTATAGCCAAGGGGGAGAGGGGGGAGAAGTCGACCAACCGGGCTGAGGCCCGGGGGAGAGGGGAGGTTTTTTCCTTTTCTCTTCTTATTCGTTTCTTTTAGCTTTTTTGTTTTTATTTGTTTTAGTGAGAAAATATCTTTGTGAAATTATGCCACTTGGCCTAATATTAGTATTGCAATATTAGGCAGTGTCAGATAAAGTTTGGGGCCTTTTTGAATTTATTTTAAACTTCATAATTTAAAAGGGGATTTAATAATTGATTTGGTCTCTATTTTATTTACTTTGAGGCACTAGAAGACATGATAAAATATGGTGTCATATTTTATAATTGCCATGTGAATAGTTGCAATCCAACCATGATTTTAGTTTTCATGTTTGAAAAAATATGAATTACGGTTATTATTGGAATTTAATTTCAACACGAATCTGAAATGAGATATGATATAGAGTTTGATCAAGCACTATTAGCAAAAAAATTAGCTCAATCTTCACCATCACTGTAGCTTAATTACAATGGTTATTGTAGATAAATCATGGGATGTCACAAGTTTCTCATAGCAGCCATGTAAAACTTGCAACAACAAAGTAGTGGAAGTCTAACTTATCTTTGCACGACATGTTGTGTTGTGATATGGCTAAAGGCATAGTTAGATATATGTGATGTATGATATGATCATGTTTTGTATAGATTACCATGACTTGCATGTCGATGAGTACGACAATCAACAGGAGACATAGGGTTGTCTTTAATTTATTTGTGCCATTTGCTTTACTTTATCGCTATGACTTAGCAATAGTTATAGAACCAATAGTGGGCACAAAAACCACATGACGACACGATGATGGAGATCATGGTATCATGCTGGTGACGATGGAGATCATGCCGGTGGTTTGGATAAAGAGATCAAAAGCACAAGATGATGACGTCCATATCATGTCACATATATGATTTGCATGTGATGTTTATATTTTATGCATCTTATATTGCTTAGGACGACGGTAGCATTATAAGATGCTGCCTCACTAAAATTTAAAGATAAAATTGTGTTCTCCCCAAGTGAGCATCGTTGCGAAGGTTCGTCGTTTTGAAGGACCTCGTGATGATCGGGTGTGATAGACTCTACGTTCGCATACAATTGGTGTAAGCCAGTTTTGCACATGCAAACACTAGGGTTAAACGTGACAAGCCTAGCATGTACAGACACGACCTCGAAACACAGGAGACCGAAAGATCGAACATGAGTCATATAGTAGATATGATCAACATGGAGATATTCACCATTGAAACCACCTCATCTGACGTGATGACCAGACTTGGGTTGGTGGATTTGGATCATGTTATACTCAGACAACCTAAGGGATGTTGATTTCAGTGGGATTTCTTTAGTAATATGATTAATTGAACTCATTATCATGAACATAGTCTAAACATGTCTTTGCAAATTATCTTATAAATCAATATATCATGTGGTAGCTCCCTTATATTTTTTACACATTCCTAGAGAAAACCAAGTTAAAATATGTCGATAGCAATTATGCGAACTAGGTCCATGATCTGAGGATTGTCCTCAGTTGCTACACAGAAGGCATATAACCTTGATGCACTGCTCGGTGCGCCACCCCTCAAGCGTCGTCTATGGGTATTGAGAACATCAAACATACGTGTTTTGGTGACTAGTTGATAGTTCAGTGCATCATGCTTTACAGCTTAAAATTGAGGCTCCAAAGACGTTTTGAACATCACAGAGCATACGAGATGCTCCAAGAGCTGAAATTATACTTTTAGGTTCATGACCGTGTTGAGAGGTATAAGACCTCTCACAAGATTCTTTGCCTACAAGATGAAGGAGAACAACTCAATTGGTGAGCATGTGCTCGTATTGTCTGGGTGCTACAATTGCTTGAATCAAGTGGGAATTGATCATACATATAAGATAGTGATTGACATAGTTATCTAAATCACTGCCATGAAGATACTAGAGCTTAGTGATGAACTATAACATGCCAGGGATAGAGAAGATGATCCCTGAGCTATTCGCGATGTTTTACACCACGAAGGTAGAAATCAAGAAGGATCATCAAGTGTTGATGATTCGTAAAGCCACTAGTTTCAAGAAGGGCAAGGGAAAGAAGGGAAACTTCGAGAATGGAAAACGAGTTGCCGTTTTAATGAAGAACCAAAGGTTGGACCCAAACCCAAGACTGAGAGCTTCTATTGTGAAGGGAAAGGTCACTGAAAGAAGATCAACCCCACATACTTGGCACATAAGAAGGATGGCAATGTCTACAAAGGTATATTTGATATACATGTTGACGTGTGCCTTACTAGTGCTTGTTGTAGCTCCTGGGTATTTGATACCAGTTCAGTTGATAATATTAGTAACTCGAAATAGGAGTTGCGGGATAAACGGAGACTAGCTAAGTGCGAGGTAATGATGTGTGTTGGAAGTGTTTTCAAGGTTGATGTGATCACCATCGCACGCTCCATCTACCTTCGGGATTAGTGGTATCCCTGAATAAATGTTATTTGGTGTCTGTGTTGAGCATGAACATTATATTGTTTTTGTTTATTGCGAGACGATTATTCATGTAAGTTAGAGAATAATGGGTTATTCTGTTTACATGCATAATATCTTTTATGATCATGCACCCAATGTGAATGGTTTATTGAACATAGATCATAGTGATACACATGTTCATAGTATTGATGCCAAAAGATGTAAAGTTAGTAATGATAGTACCACTTACTTGTGGCACTGCCACTTAGGTCATATTGATGTAAAACACATGAAGAAACTCCATGCTGATGGTTCTTTGGACTCACTCAGTTTTGAATCGCTTGAGACATGTGAACCATGCCTCATGGGCAAGATAACTAAGACCCTATTTTCCGGTAAGATGGAGCGGGCAAGTGACTTGTTGTAAATAATACATTTTGATGTATGTAGTCCAATGAGTGCTGAAGCACGTAGTGGATATTGTTATTTTCTTAACTTTCATAGATGATTTGAGTAGATACATGTATATTTACTTGATTAAACACAAGTCTGAAATGTTGAAAAGTTCAAGAAATTTCAGAGTGAAGTTGAAGATCATCGTGAAGTGAAGATAGAATGTCTATGATATGATCGTGGAGGTGAATATGTGAGTTACGAGTTTGGTATACATTTAAGACAGTGTGCAAATTGTTTCACAACTCATGCCACCTAGAACACCATAGTGTGTAATGGTGTGTCCGTACGTCGTAGGCGTGCTCTATTAGATATGGTGCGTACTATGATGTCTCTTACCGATTTGCCGCTATTGTTTTGGGGTTATGCATTAGAGAAAACCACATTCACTTTAAATAGGGCACCATATAATTCCTTCGAGACAACACCCTATGAATTAATGTTTGGCAAGAAACCTATGTTGTCATTTCTTAAAAGATTGGGGCTGCAACACTTATGTGAAATTGCTTCATCCTAATAATCTGAAACCCAAAGCTTAGAACCGCGTCTTCATAGCATACCCGAAGGAAAAAGTTGGGTATACCTTCTATCTCAGATCCCAAGGCAAAGTTTTTTCCTCGAATGGATACTTTCTAGAGAAAGAGTTTCTTTCATAAGTATTAGGTGGGAGGAAGGTAGAACTTGATGAAGTTACTGAACCGCCACTTCAATTAGAGAGTAGCACGACACGGAAAGATGATTTTCTGGCGCCTACACCAATTGAAGAGGAAACTAATGATGATGATCATGAAGCTTCAGATCAAGTTATTGGCGAACCTCGTAGGTCGACAAGAACACGTACTGCAACTGAGAGGTACGGTAATCTGTCCTGGAGGTCATGTTGTTGGACAACAGTGAACCTACGAGCTATGGAGAAGCGATGGTGGCCCCGGAATCCAACAAATGGCTGGTGCCCATGAAATCCGAGATAGGATTCATGTATGAAAACAAAGTATGTACTTTGGAAGAATTAACTAATGGTCGTAAGGCTATTGAGTACCGACGGGTCATTAAGAGGAAGACAACTGATGATGGTAAATGTTACCATTTATAAAGCTAGAGTTGTCGCAAAGAGGTTTCCAACAAGTTCAAGGAGTTGACTAGAATGAGACTTTCTCACCCGTATTGATGCTAAAGTTTGTTAGAATTATGTTAGCAGTTGTTGCATTTTTCAAATATGAAATTTGGCACATGGATGTCAAAACATCGTTTCCTTAATGTTTCCTTGAGGAAAGGTTGTATGTGATACAACAAGAAGGTTTTTTTGATCCTAAGGATGCTAAAAGGCATGCGAGCTCCAGTGATCCATTTATGGACTGGTGCAAGCATCTCGGAGTTGGAATAAGCGCTTTGATGAGGTGGTCAAAGCTTTTAGGTTTATACAAGGTTTATGAAGAAACTAGTATTTACATGAAAGTGAGTGGGGGCACTATAGAATTTCTGATAAGTATATGTGGATGACATATTGTCGATCGAAAATGATGTAGAATTTCTGGAACAGATAAAGGGTTGTTTGAAATGATGTTTTCAAAGGAAAACCTGGATAAAGATACATAAATATCGGGCATCAAAATCTACAGAGATAGATTAAGACGCTTGATTAAACATTCAATGAATACATACCTTGACAAGATTTTGAAGGAGTTTAAAATAGATTAGTCAAAGAAGCAGTTCTTTCTTGTATTGTAAAGTGTGAGTTTGAGTAAGACACAAAGGTCAACCACAACAAAATAAATATAAAAGACGAAGGTCATCCCCTATGCCTCAGCCATAGGCTCTATACTTATGCCATGTTATGTACCGCACCTGGTGTGTGCCTTTCCATGAGTCTAGCAATGGGTACAAGAATGATCCAAGAATGGATCGCTAGGCAACGATCAGAATTATCTTAGTAACTAGAGGACTAAGGAAATGTTTCTCGATCATGGAGGTGATAAAGTGTGTGTTGTAAAGGGTTACATCGATACAAGCTTTCACACCAATCCTATAGATTATGAGTAGCAAACCAAATTCGTATGGTGGAGCAGTCATTTGGAATAGCTCCAAGTGGAGCGTGGTAGCAGCATCTATGGTATCACATAGATATCGGTGAAGTACACATGAATCTAAATGTTACAGATCCATTGACTAAAACCTCTCTCACAAGAAAAACATGATCAAACCCTAAAACTCATTGGGTGTTAATCCCATGGTGATGTGAACTAGATCATTGACTCTAGTGCACGTGGAGACTATTGGAAATATGCCCTAGATGCAATAATTAATTAGTTATTATCATATTTACTTGTTCATAATAATCATTTATTATCCATGATATACTTGTATTGATTGGAAACTCAGATACATGTGTGGATATAGACAACAAGTGTCCCTACTGAGCCTCTACTAGACTAGCTCGTTAATCAAAGAATGTTAAGGTTTCCTAACCATAGACACGAGTTCTCAATTGATAATGGGATCACATCATTAGGAGAATGATGTGATGGACAAGACTCAAGCATAGCATTTGATTGTATCACTAAGTTTATTGATATTGCTTTCTGCATGTCAAAGTATCTATTCCTAAAACCATGAGATCATGCAGCTCCCTGACACTAGAGGAATGCCTTGTGTGTATCAAACGTCACAACGTAATTGGGCTATTATAAAGATGCTCTATAGGTATCTCCAAGGGTTTCTGTTGGGTTGACATGGATTGAGACTAGGATTTGTCAATCCGTATGACAGAGAAGTATCTATGGGCCCACTTTGTAATACAACATCACAAGAACCTTGCGAGAAATGTGACTAAGGAGTTAATCACGGGATCTTGTATTATAGAACGAGTAAAGAGACTTGTTGGTAACAAGATTGAACTAGGTATGGAGATACTGACGATCAAATCCGGGGCAAGTAAAATACCGATGGACAAAGGGAACTGCATACATGATTGTTCGAATCCTTGGCATCGTGGTTTGATTGATAAAGATCTTCATAGAATATGTACAAACCAATATGGGAATCCATGTCCTGCTATTGTTTTATTGACTCTAGAGGTGCATTCGTCATGTTTGCATAGTTCTCGAACCCACAAGGTCCTCCCGCTTAACGTTCGATGATGAGATAGTATTGTTGATTTGCATATGTTGGCAACTCAAGGTTGTTTGGAGTCCCGGATGAGATCTTGGACATGCCTAGGAGCTTAGGAATGGTCCAGAGGTAAATATTCGTATATGGGAAGTTGGTATTCATGTTCCGGAAAGTCCGCGTCGCGGCAACACTTCGCGTAGCCTTGCGGAGATCCCACCACCACCACTATCACCAAGCTGTTGTGGTGTCGGATTACTTAGCTACTACTCCGCCCGCGCTCACTTGGTTGAGGAGGTAGAGACGTCATCAGCTGTACGTTTCCTGAATGCGGAGGTACCATCCGTTCGGTAATAGACCGGGACGGGTCGTGATTAAACCGCGAAGACGTACAACTAAATCAACCGCGTTTCTTAACATTTCATCTTAGCGATCTACAAGGATGTGTAGATGCACTCCCCCTCTCGTAGTTGTTCATCTCCATAGATAGATCTTGGGTTTTCGTAGGAACTTTTTTATTTCCCATACATTGTTCCCCAACAACATGATCTACTAATAAAGTATGTCTCTGAACTAGATGCCTTGTTTAGATGTACTCGATGGTAGATTAATCTTGAATGCTATCTACATTTATGTCTCATGGGATTTATTTATGGTGTATGATTGTTTCTGTTTAGATTTAAAATGAATCATCATTTTAAATAAGTGTGTGAATCTTGGAATGAAATATAGAAGTGTAAGAAAATAGTTGTTAAAAAGGTGTTTCCAGGAGACAACATTTGAATTAGAAGTGACTATTTTTTGTATAAAATGTGTGAAATATAATAAAAGATGTTATCCTACATTTATGAATTTGTAAATTGTTTTAACTAATAAAAGGGAAAATGTGAGAAATAAAAAAGGAAAAATAAATACGCGTAGAAGATGGTTAGTCCAACCATTAATAGTTCTTATAAAAGACATATAGAAGTGTCAGAAAATAGTTGTTAAAAAAATTTAAAATAAATATAGGAGTGTAATAAAATAGGTGTTGAAAAATAATATAAAATATAAATATAGAAGTATAAGAAAATAGTTGTTATAAAGGTGTTTGCAAAAACCAACATTTGAATTAGAAGTGATGGATTTGCATATGAAATAAGTGAAATATTTGACAAGATATAATCATACATTTATGAATTTAAAAATTGTAATAACCAATAAAATGGAAAATTTGAAAAATAAAAAGGAAAAAAGAATAAATAAATATGCACATAAAACGGGCCAGCCCAACCATCTACACGGACGTGTGGTCCAATAGGACGGTGAGGGTGGCCTTGGACAACCCAACAAAATTAGGCCCCAGTTTGAGCCGCATTGTGCAGAGCTGATGAGCGGTGGGAGTTTAGTCCCACCTAGCCAAGAAACGAGCGTGCACACCAGCCTATATACGCGGACAAGAGAGAGCAAGAATGAGCCTCTCCCAACCATACATCACATCCTCGAACCTCCTACCTCTATGCCCTGTGGGGCCTACATGCAGGATTAATACATGCCCCACGGGCATGCATCCTGGCCTGTTATGGTTGGGATTCTAGTCATATGCAGGTCGTGGTGCATGAAATTTCCTATTAGTAGGTGTTTTTTTTACATGTGATATGTTTATTTTTGGACCATCTCTAAATCACATCCAAAAATTTATACGTGGTCACTTACATGTAATAAACATGATTATCAAAACAACTTCTACAATAGTGAAGTTTATACTGTCCCGTTGAGGTAAAGTACGAGGTATGTCCCTAAGTTTCAATGAGACACTTTATATTTTAAAAGATTCAGAAAAAATGAAAACTTTCATATTCCGTCTATGTGTATGAAAGAATTTTCTATTTCTCCTGAATACAGTTTTTTTTGCAAAGGATGTACGAACAATACATTACCATTCTTGGACAAGCATCTATGGTGACAAAGTACACAACATAAGGATCCCAAATAAGTTATTGATTGAGTGCAAAAGGTTTCTACCTAGTACACATATTAGGCACACATCGACATTGACCAAAGTTTGACCAAGGCACTACAAATTCAAAGAAAATTTAAAATTTGGAAAAACTTGGCACACTTCCTTTGTATCACACCTAGTACCCATGAAAATTATGAAATTTGAGATACGGTAAATAATTTAAATAGGTCTTCATAAATTGGAGCTAATAGGTGGAAGGTTCATGCCTTGTAAAAAATAGTCGTATGAAATTAGAAATGAACCTTGAGCTACAGTTAATTATAATTGAAAAGGAAATATGAAACAGAAAAGAAAATTTGGAAATAAAAAGGTCAAATATAAAAAAACAAAACTAAAAAAGGAAAGAGGAAAAATATATTTGATTTTAAAATATTTCAAATATAAAACAAAAAAGAAAAATTACAAGTAACCAGGACAAACATAAAAAAGAGGAAAACTGAAAAGGGAAAGAGGAAAAATAGATTTGATTTTTAAAATATTTTAAATATGAAATAGAAAATTAAAATTAAAATTAAGAAGTGAAATATAATACAACATTTTATTATACATATTTGAATTTTAAAACTGTAAGAAGAAATAAAAGAGATAATGTGAAAAACAAAAAAGGATAATGTGGGCCAGCACGAGGGTGAGGCTGGCATGGGACAACCAAGCAATGGCCCAACCACCAAGCCGCACGGGCACAGCTGACGGGTAGTTGGAGTTTAGTCCCACCTCGCCAAGTGAGAGGCGCGCACACCAGCTTATTTACCCAGATGAGAGAGAGCCTCGACATGAGCCTTCTCAAACACACAACACACCCTCGAACCGCTTATCTATATGCCCTATGGTGCCAACTGGCAGGATTAATACATGCTCCATGGGCCTCCATCCTAGCCCATATGGCTCGTGTGGAGGCCGTCGTGTGTGAAATTTCCTGTTAGTAGGTGGGATTTTCATTTAGTTCTTTTCTACGTGTGTCACATGTTTATTTTTGGACCATCTCCAAATCATCCCAAAAAAGTGTCATGGTCACTTACATGTAATAAAAATTGATTATCAAAGCAATTTCTACAAAAAATGCAGTTTACAATGTCCCCTTAAGGTAAAGTATGAGGTATGTCCGTGAGTTTCACCGAGCCACTATAATTTTTTCTAGTTCAAAAAATTCAAAAACTTTCATATTATGTATATGTCTATGAAAGAGATCATGTGTACAAAATTTGAGGTGATTTGCAGGCGGTCCAAAAAAGCACCTTGTTAGAAACATTTGGCGCACGGGTGCATCATGGCATGGAAATGGATATTCACATTGGTTCTTCCTATAGACATGCATGAAATAATGGTGATTTTGCTATTTCTCCTGAATACATGTTTTTTTTCAAAGGATATACCTGTATCTATGGTGACAAAGTACACAACATGAGGAACCCAAATAAGTTGTTGGTTGAGTGCAAAATCTTTTTATCTAGCACACATATTAGGCACACATCAACATTGACCAAAGTGTGACCAAGGCACTACAAATTCAAAGAAAAAAATTGTAAAAACTTGGTACACTTCCTTTGTATCACAGCTAGTACGCATGGAAATTATGAAACTAGAGATACAATAAGTAATTCAGATAGATATTCACGAATTCAATCTACAAGGTGGAGGGTTCATGGATTCTAAGCCAAATGAGGTGGCTAATGACCATAGCCATTGGATACATTGCTCAAATGGCATCGAATTTGGTACATGGGTGCGTCATGGCATGGGCATGAACCTTCACACTGGTTCTTCCTATAGTTGTGGAGAAAATAATGGCGATTATGCTATTTCTCCTGAATACATTTTTTTGTGAAGGATGTCCCAACAATAATTTATCATTCTTGGAGAAGCATCTATGTTGACATAGCCCACGAACACATGAGCATCCGAAATAAGTTGTTGGTTGAGTGAAAAAGCTTCGTACCTAGTACACATATTAGTTACACATTTGCAATGACCAAAGTTTGATTAAGCACTATAAATTCAAAAACAAATGTAAAAGCTTGGCATACTTCCTTTGTTCCACACCTAGTACACATGAAAACTATGGAACTTGAGATACAGTAAATGGTTGAAATAGCTCTTCACATATTTGAGCTACAATATGGAAGGTCTATGGCTTGTAAGCCAATGACCAAGGCACTTGAAATTTCAAAAATAGGAATAAGAAGGAGAAACATAAAAAACAGGAAACATTAAAAAAATAAGAGAAAATAGATTTCATTTTAAAATATTCCAATTATATAACAGAAAAGAAAAATTGGAAATAACAAGGACAAACATAAAAAAGAGAAAAAGGAAAAAGGAAAGAGGAAAAATTGATTTGAGATTAAAATATTGCATATAAGAAACAAAGAGTATATTTTTTGAACATAAACAAACATAAAACAAGAAATAAGAAATAATCATAAGAAAAAAAATGAAACAAAGATTATATGAGTAGGCATGTACGTACATGGGCCGGTCCATACCGCAAATACCAGTTGGATACCTTGGGGCAGAAGCCCACAACTGTGTGTTTTTCAAGCACGTCGATCACAAGAGGAGTCCCATGTCGATCATGGGAGGAGTTGCCGTTTTGTTATACAAAACCCGAATCATCGTAATCCCTATCGTCCTAATACCTTGGATTGAGGAGCACGTAGTGCTTCGTGTCAACGAAGGAAAACAAAGATAAAGGAGATACACTCCGAGGAAGTTACGGCAACGTAGGAGACCGTCCTCGCAAATAATATCGACATCATTGTACATGTCGTCTAGAACGCTTCCTACCGCCGGCTCGACGATAGCTCCGTCCGTTGCATCTGCCCAAACCCAGCAAAAACCACGAGAAGATCCAGGTCGTCTGCACGTGGTGGTCGCCGTGGATGAACTACTTCGACACTGCATCGCCCACTACTTTCATCTTCATCGAGCATTCGAGTATTTTGCCCACCATATTGCCTTCATAGGAAACTATTTTCACATGCATTAGCTTCGATTGACCTGGGATTAGTAGATATGTTCAACTTACATCCGTTCGATAAGATGCATTCTAACCAGATGGCATACATTAACTAGATGCTTTTTTTCTTTCATAGCATGGTCCAAGATTTTTTTTTGTGTTCGGCTAAATCTACTAGATTTCTTAGTAACTTTTAGATGATATTGGTTTTTTAATGCATGTTGCATCCTCCCATCTTGTTTGTTGACCACCATGATCCAATTATACTTTTGTATCATGATCTAACTATTTTTTTCTATACACCTAAATCAACAAGATATGTCAATCTGTGTTAGTATAGATCAGTTATTTTTATGTTTCCCCTGTTGTTAGGTATTTTCTGGTGCAAATTGGGGAACGTAGTATGGGAAATAAAAAAATTCTACGCTCACAAAAAACCAATCATGGTGATGATCATCTACGAGAGGGGAGAGTGCATCTACATACCCTTGTAGATCTCTAAGCGGAAGCGTATATAACGCGGTTCATGTAGTGGAACATCTTCGCAATCTGAATGGTATCCCGTCCCGTGGTATCATCACGATCCGTCCCGCGATCCCATCAGGATCCATCGCAATCTAGTGCCGAACGGACGACACCTCCGCATTTAGCACACGTACAGCTCGATGACGATCTCTGCCTTCTTGATCCAGCAAGAGTGGTGGAGAGGTAGATGAGTTCTCCAACACAATGGCATGGTGATGGTGGTGGAACTATTCCAGCAAGGCTTCGCCTAAGCACCGCTAAAACTAGACTAGAGGAGAAACAGATCTGTAGAGAAGTAGAGGGAGCACCTGGTAATTCGGGCTCGCCCTCACCTCTAAAACCTCTAGTATATATAGGAGGACATGCGAGGTGGCAGCCTTGGCTCCTATTCCAAGGAGAAGGGGTCGGCTGAGCCAACAAGGGAGGAATCCACCTCCCACAAGGGAGGTCGAATCCTATTAGGACTCCTTCCTAATTTAGAAACCATTTCCACCTTTTGGCGTTTTGCCTTATTACTCCACTCCAGCTGCATGGGCCCTTAGGAGAGGCTTTGGCCAGCCCACTAGGGTCTGGTCTACCTCCTCTCACAACCCATGAAGGCTTTGGGTCGTCCCACCTCGCCAAGTGAGAGGCGTGCACACCAGCTTATTTACCCAGATGAGAGAGAGCCTCGACATGAGCCTTCTCAAACACACAACACACCCTCGAACCGCTTATCTATATGCCCTATGGTGCCAACTGGCAGGATTAATACATGCTCCATGGGCCTCCATCCTAGCCCATATGGCTCGTGTGGAGGCCGTCGTGTGTGAAATTTCCTGTTAGTAGGTGGGATTTTTATTTAATTCTTTTCTATGTGTGTCACATGTTTATTTTTGGACCATCTCCAAATCACCCCAAAAAAGTGTCATGGTCACTTACATGTAATAAAAATTGATTATCAAAGCAATATCTACAAAAAATGCAGTTTACAATGTCCCCTTAAGGTAAAGTATGAGGTATGTCCATGAGTTTCACCGAGCCACTATAGTTTTTTCTAGTTCAAAAAATTCAAAAACTTTCATATTATGTATATGTCTATGAAAGAGATCATGTGTACAAAATTTGAGGTGATTTGCAGGCGGTCGAAAAAAGCACCTTGTTAGAAACATTTGGCGCAGGGGTGCATCATGGCATGGAAATGGATATTCACATTGGTTCTTCCTATAGACATGCATGAAATAATGGTGATTTTGCTATTTCTCCTGAATACATGTTTTTTT
Source organism: Hordeum vulgare subsp. vulgare (assembly GCF_904849725.1). Taxonomy (NCBI): domain Eukaryota; kingdom Viridiplantae; phylum Streptophyta; class Magnoliopsida; order Poales; family Poaceae; genus Hordeum; species Hordeum vulgare. The sequence goes on from NC_058523.1 coordinate 178,019,730, forward strand.
TCAAAGGATATACCTGTATCTATGGTGACAAAGTACACAACATGAGGAACCCAACTAAGTTGTTGGTTGAGTGCAAAATCTTTTTATCTAGCACACATATTAGGCACACATCAACATTGACCAAAGTGTGACCAAGGCACTACAAATTCAAAGAAAAAAAATTGTAAAAACTTGGTACACTTCCTTTGTATCATAGCTAGTACGCATGGAAATTATGAAACTAGAGATACAATAAGTAATTCAGATAGATATTCACGAATTCAATCTACAAGGTGGAGGGTTCATGGATTCTAAGCCAAATGAGGTGGCTAATGACCATAGCCATTGGATACATTGCTCAAATGGCATCGAATTTGGTACATGGGTGCGTCATGGCATGGGCATGAACCTTCACACTGGTTCTTCCTATAGTTGTGGAGAAAATAATGGCGATTATGCTATTTCTCCTGAATACATTTTTTTGTGAAGGATGTCCCAACAATAATTTATCATTCTTGGAGAAGCATCTATGTTGACATAGCCCACGAACACATGAGCATCCGAAATAAGTTGTTGGTTGAGTGAAAAAGCTTCGTACCTAGTACACATATTAGTTACACATTTGCAATGACCAAAGTTTGATTAAGCACTGTAAATTCAAAAACAAATGTAAAAGCTTGGCATACTTCCTTTGTTCCACACCAGTACACATGAAAACTATGGAACTTGAGATACAGTAAATGGTTGAAATAGCTCTTCACATATTTGAGCTACAATATGGAAGGTCTATGGCTTGTAAGCCAATGACCAAGGCACTTGAAATTTCAAAAATAGGAATAAGAAGGAGAAACATAAAAAACAGGAAACATTAAAAAAATAAGAGAAAATAGATTTCATTTTAAAAAAATTCAATTATATAACAGAAAAGAAAAATTGGAAATAACAAAGACAAACATAAAAAAGAGAAAAAGGAAAAAGGAAAGAGGAAAAATTGATTTGAGATTAAAATATTGCATATAAGAAACAAAGAGTATATTTTTTTGAACATAAACAAACATAAAACAACAAATAAGAAATAATCATAAGAAAAAAAATGAAACAAAGATTATATGAGTAGGCATGTACGTACATGGGCCGGTCCATACCGCAAATACCAGTTGGATACCTTGGGGCAGAAGCCCACAACTGTGTGTTTTTCAAGCACGTCGATCACAAGAGGAGTCCCACGTCGATCATGGGAGGAGTTGCCGTTTTGTTATACAAAACCCGAATCATCGTAATCCCTATCGTCCTAATACCTTGGATTGAGGAGCACGTAGTGCTTCGTGTCAACGAAGGAAAACAAAGATAAAGGAGATACACTCCGAGGAAGTTACGGCAACGTAGGAGACCGTCCTCGCAAATAATATCGACATCATTGTACATGTCGTCTAGAACGCTTCCTACCGCCGGCTCGACGATAGCTCCGTCCGTTGCATCTGCCCAAACCCAGCAAAAACCACGAGAAGATCCAGGTCGTCTCCACGTGGTGGTCGCCGTGGATGAACTACTTCGACACTGCATCGCCCACTACTTTCATCTTCATCGAGCATTCGAGTATTTTGCCCACCATATTGCCTTCATAGGAAACTATTTTCACATGCATTAGCTTCGATTGACCTGGGATTAGTAGATATGTTCAACTTACATCCGTTTGATAAGATGCGTTCTAACCAGATGGCATACATTAAATAGATGCTTTTTTTCTTTCATAGCATGGTCCAAGATTTTTTTTTGTGTTCGGCTAAATCTACTAGATTTCTTAGTAACTTTTAGATGATATTGGTTTTTTAATGCATGTTGCATCCTCCCATCTGGTTTGTTGACCACCATGATCCAATTCTACTTTTGTATCATGATCTAACTATTTTTTTTCTATACACATAAATCAACAAGATATGTCAATCTGTGTTAGTATAGATCAGTTATTTTTATGTTTCCGCTGTTGTTAGGTATTTTCTGGTGCAAATTGGGGAACGTAGTATGGGAAATAAAAAAATTCTAAGCTCACAAAAAACCAATCATGGTGATGATCATCTACGAGAGGGGAGAGTGCATCTACATACCCTTGTAGATCTCTAAGCGGAAGCGTATATAACGCGGTTCATGTAGTGGAACATCTTCGCAATCTGAATGGTAGCCCGTCCCGTGGTATCATCACGATCCGTCCCACGATCCCATCAGGATCCATTGCAATCTAGTGCCGAACGGACGACACCTCCGCATTTAGCACACGTACAGCTCGATGACGATCTCTGCCTTCTTGATCCAGCAAGAGTGGTGGAGAGGTAGATGAGTTCTCCAACATGATGGCATGGTGATGGTGGTGGAACTATTCCAGCAAGGCTTCGCCTAAGCACCGCTAAAACTAGACTAGAGGAGAAACAGATCTGTAGAGAAGTAGAGGGAGCACCTGGTAATTCGGGCTCGCCCTCACCTCTAAAACCTCTAGTATATATAGGAGGACATGCGAGGTGGCAGCCTTGGCTCCTATTCCAAGGAGAAGGGGTCGGCTGAGCCAACAAGGAAGGAATCCACCTCCCACAAGGGAGGTGGAATCCTATTAGGACTCCTTCCTAATTTAGAAACCATTTCCACCTTTTGGCGTTTTGCCTTATTACTCCACTCCAGCTGCATGGGCCCTTAGGAGAGGCTTTGTCCAGCCCACTAGGGTCTGGTCTACCTCCTCTCACAACCCATGAAGCCTTTGGGTCGTCACACCCCTCTCGGTGGCCCCCGGTACCCTCCCAACACTCCCGGTACACTACAGATGAGCCTGAAAACTTTCTGGTGACCAAAACAGGACTTCTTATATATCAATCTTTACCTCGGGACCATTCTGGATCACCTCATGATGTCATGGATCTCATCCGGGACTTTGAACAACCTTCGGTCACCAGCAACTATAACTCAACTATACTGAAACATCACTGAACCTTAAGTGTGCAGACCCCGCGGGTTCGAGAACTATGCAGACATGACCTGGGACACTCTCCGGTCAATAAACAATAGCGGGACCTGGGTGGCCATATTGGTTCCTACAGATTCTATGAAGATCTCTATCGGTTGAACCTCTATGTCAAGGATTTAGTTAATCCCGTATGTTGCTCCCTTTGTCCTTCGGTATGTTACTTTCCCAAGATTCGATCATCGGTATCTCCATACCTAGTTCAATCTCGTTCCCCACAAGTCTCTTTACTCGTTCCGTAATACAAGACCCCGTGACTAACTCCTTAGTCACATTGATTGCAAGTCTTGTTGTGATGTTTTGTTACCGAGTGGGCCCCGAGATACCTCTGTGTCACACGGACTGACAAATCCCAGTCTTGATCCATGCCAACCCAACAGACACCTTCGGAGATACCTGCAGAGCACCTTTATAGTCACCCAGTAACGTTGCGACGTTTGATACACACAAGGTATTCCTCCGATGTCCGGGAGTTGCATGATCTCATGGTCATAGGAACAGATACATTGACATGCAGAAAGCAGTAGCAATAAACTGACATGATCACATGCTATGTTTATAGTTTGGGTCTTGTCCATCACATTATTCTCCTAATGATGTGATCCCATTATCAAGTGACAACACTTGTCTATGGCCAGGAAGCATTGACCATCTTTGATCAACGAGCTAGTCAACTAGTGGCTCACTAGGGACAGTGTGTTGTCTATGTATCCACACATGTATTTGAGTTTCCAATCAATACAATTATAACATGGATAATAAACATTTATAAGGAGCAAGGAAATATAATAATAGCCAATTTATTATTGCCTCTAGGACATATTTCCAACAGTCTCCCGGTTGCACTAGAGTCAGTAATCTAGTTCACATCACTATGTGATTGTAATGAATATAACACCCATACAGTTCTGGGGTTTGATCATGTTTGCTTGTGAGAGAGGTTTTTAGTTAACGGGTCTGAACCTTTCAGATCTATGTGTGCTTTATAAATCGCTACGTCATCCTGTAGGTGCTGCTACCAACGTGCCATTCGGAACTATTCTAAATGATTGCTCCACTATATGAATCCGGTTTACTACACGAAGTCATCCGGATTAGTGAAAAGCTTGCATCGGCGTAACCCTTTACGACGAACTCTTTTATCACCTCCATATTCGAGAAAAAATTCCTTAGTCCACTAGTTACTAAGGATAACCTTTTGACCGCTGTCCAGCAATCTACTCCTGGATCACTTTCGTACACCATGACAGATTCATGACAGTGCAGACATCAGGTGCTGTACATAGCATAGCATATTATAAAGCCTATGACTAAAGCATAGGGGACGCCCTTCGTCCCTTCTATTTCTTCTCCCGTGGTCAGATTTTGAGTCTTACTCAAAATCTCACCTTACAACACAGCTAAGAACTCCTTTGCCGATCTATTTTGAACTCCGTCAAAAACTTGTCAAGGCATGCATTTCATTGAAAGTTTTATCAAGCATATTTATCTATCTCTATAGATCTTGATTCTCAATGTTCAAGTAGCTTAATCTAGGTTTTCCTTTGAAAAACACTTTTCAAACAACCCTATATGCTTTCCAGAAATTCTATATCATTTCTGATCAACAATATGTCAACCACATATACTAATAAGAATTTTTACAGTGCTCCCACTCACTTTCTTTGAAATACAAGTTTCTCATAAACTTTGTATAAAACCAAAAACTTTGATCATCTCATCAAAGCATATATTCCAACTCCGAGATACTTGCTCCAGTCCGTAGAAGGATCGCTGGAGCTTGCATACTTGTTAGCATCCTTAGGATCCACAAAATCTTCTGGTTGTATCACATACAATCTTTCCTCAAGGAAACCATCGAGGAAACAATGTTTTGACATCCTATTTGCAAGATTTCATAAATAATGCAACAACTGCTAACATAATTCCAACAGAGTTTTATGTCGGGAACCCGATCCTAGGTCATAAGAACCCAGCCTGTAACACATCACATCACTTTGTGGCGTCATGCATGATAAACTCCACGGCTGCCAGCTTACCTTGGCCGGGACCGTTTGCGTCTTTTGGCTCACGTATCTGAATGTGTCGCTAGCGTTCGAACGACAAAGAACCCAGGTCGACATGAGTAGTTATAAACCCAAGTGGCACATCCGTAGAGGGAGAGGCATACATAACCTAGCAAAGCAGGTGTCGGTCAATAGCATGTGTAGACGAGTCGTAGCAAGATACAAGGACTCCATTACACCGCGTGACATTTCCCCGAGGGCACAGACACAACATCAAATAAGGATACATGCCGGTCAATCGATGTGTCCGGAGCAGTAGCAAGCTCCCAAGGCTCGGTGGAAGCACAAAGAGGCATTTCCCCGTAAAGAGTGCTACTAAAGGCACACAACTAGGTGTCGAATCCCGCACATACTAATGCATTTCAAACATACACACAATATGCACGATATGTGTAGATACAATATGGCATCACAACATAACTCTATGACTCAAGCATTTATTAAAGACTCATAAGAGTCGACATAGTATGATAGTACAAGCAGGGTCACATGAGCCAACACTCAAGTCATACAAGCATCAAGCGGAAGCATAACATGTCTGAGTACAGACATCTACTAGAAGTGGTTGGAGGAGCGTGAAAACCTACAATGACCCTACCAAAGGAGCCAAACCTCTGTATGGAATCTCCAACCTATTCCGATCAACATCGATCACATCGCATACAATCAATAGTGAGATTAATGTCTCCTGTGCAAAAACATAAATTAAGCAACCGTGAGTACAAAGGTACTCAGCAAGACTTACGTCAGAACTATCTACATATGCATCAGTATCAATGAAGGGGTTGTGGAGTTTAATTGCAACAAAGCTAGCTTTGACTCTTGGCTAACCTGTACTATGACTACAAGTTCTTTCTTTAAGGTGGGGTAGCGCACATGAGTCCACAATTTCACCAATTCAATACACCACTATGGATCCACTCTCATCTCCCTACGAGAAGGCCGTCCATAGCACTCACACTTATCTTTCATGTTCAAGAGTATCCATTTAAATTTTCTATGTACCACATAATGTTTCCAAGTAGTCCATATCCGAGGACGCGGCTATTCGAATAGATTAATTCACACTGCAGGGGTATACTTGTTCACACACGCTCTCACCACTTATCACCATATGCACGTCATGCATCTCGACAACCTTCAAGCGGAAGCATTGGCGTGGGTGTCGGCCACGACCGTTATTCACACAAGACCCTAGTCCACGTTTATCGCCTGTTTGAGAGTGAACCCGCAAGGAAGTCCGGCCGAAGTTTCCTCTAGGGCCCCAAACAATGTGCGCAGTGTTCCACAAGCCCACCATCCGGGTGACACTTGGTACACCGTGCCACTTTGTATCTACCGCACTGAAGCTTACCCCGTCGGGCAGAGCTAAACACGGTCGCTGTCGTGGGTATAAGTCTGACAATAGATGTGTAGGGTACGAAAGGATGGGCAGAGCCTTAGCTACGGCGAGGTTGTATGAGTTCAGGCCCCTCTGCGGTGGAGGTAATAGCCCTACGTCTTAGTGCTCTGGGAGCTTGTTGTCGAGTGGAATATGGAATACAATGAATTGCTAACCCCTGCACCAGTGGGGGAGGGCGGCTTATATAGAGTGCGCTGCCCTCCACAACGGTTCGGTGCACAGGGGTGGAGTAGTGGCGAATAAATGCCTACATTACAGGTAACGTATGTCTTAAATGCTAATAAAGGCACATGGAAACGTACGACCGTTTCCCTCCTGGGGGGTTACGATGCACAGACTGGAATCCAATCAGTTAGTTTGATATACTCCGAATGCTCACCTCCGACTGGATGGCGGAGGATCCGCTACCGACTGGATGATGGGAAGTCCTTAGTTCAGTCGGAACTGACTAAGGGCCTTGTCCCTTATGAGGGGTAGTCCTTGGGTAGGACCTACAGGACAGGCCTATGACCCAACCCTAGGACTATAACCCCATCATTAGTCCCCGAATGGATTGAGGTTGGAACGACGAAGCGATGCTTGAAGTATGGATCCGACTGGTACGGATGCGACTTTGGCGTTGCTTGCCTCGATCCATTTTATCTTCTCTGACCAACAATCCGAGTGGAAGTATTTGTGAAACAAGTTGTCGGAAACCAAGTGCTTCCGTGGTATCTTCTGACGTGACCAGTCAACTGACAGCGGCGGATTTTCCGCGATCCTCAAATTTCGGTTACCGCGCGCTCAGCGGGGATGACGACATCACGCTCGAGTAGTACCTGACGCCTCGATTCCCGCGCCTTCATCTTCTCCACTGATATCGCCGCGACCGGTCGGTGGATAAGATTTCGGGGACACTTGCCAGTGACCCAGTCGGAACCTTACTTAAACATCAGCGGTGAGGGTTTTTTTCGTTACACTCGTGGGATATCTTGCACTTGCCTGCTCCGCTCCTCTCGCCACCTCCTGCGCATCTCAAGCTCCTTCCTTCTTCTTCTCCCTCGCGAATCCGCACCCTCCGCCATGACCAAGGGGTAGACTAGCAAGCTAGAGGCGAAGAAGAAGAAGGGGAAGGCGGCGGCTCCTGCTCAGCGGCGGCAGCGAACGCTCCTGGTGGGGTGGATCCAGGGGGATTTCCTTCCCTCCACGGTGACGGAGGAGAACCTGTTGGAGTTGGTGGAGCACGGGATGATCGCGCACAAATCGTGGAGGTTGCCGGCGGAAGGCGAGATCGAGCCGGCGCCCCGGGAGGGGGAGCGCGTCTTGCTCCTCAGCCACGTGTACCGAGGTTTTTCTCTGCCTCCACACCCCTTCTTCAAAGGTATCATGAACCACTTCGGGGCACAGCTCCACCATTTTCCTCCCAATGCCATAGCTCATCTCTCTGCCTTCATCGTATTGTGCGAGTGTTTCATTGGCTGTCCCCCCATTGGGGGCTTTTCAAACATATCTTCTCTGCTAGATCCCAGACCATCAAACGGCTTAGCCAGTCGGATGACAAAACCCACCTTCTCCAGCTCTGCGGAGGCTAAGGCTTCCAAAAGAAGAGTAAAAGTAGCTATCCTGCTCTGCAGTTGAGTGAATCTGTTAGGAACTGGCATTCGACATGGTTCTACCACCAGGACGTCGCTTGTCCGAATGCTACCACTGGACTCCCTCCTTTTAGCTTAGACCGACCAGCTCCTCCTAGGCAGCTCGCGCTCACGAAGGCGGAGAAAATCGAGATCCAGCCTCTGGTCGACGCGCTTGTAGTGGTCGTCCGAAAGGGAGTCACTAGCATAGATTTGCTGGAGGTTTTCCTCGGTCGGTGTATCCAGCCTCTGCAAGCTCGACACCATGCCATGTGGCATTACATAGGGCATGAGGACTCCACTCGGACCAACGTCGAGTGCGTGCCCGGGGAGATGGTGGCATCGTGGGTCCTCAACATCACCGGCGCCTGCGAAAACCCTAGAGGAGCTCGGCGAGTGAAGGTCTTCCGGGCGGACAACCCTCCTCCAAACGCAGTGAGTATAACTTGTCGAGTGCACACAACTGTCTTAGATTTGTTGCTTTCTTGAATCACTGTCTGACGTCTGATGTCGTCGACTGTATCTTGTGAAGGAGCGGACTAACTGGTTTTCTCCCATCTTGAACGGGAATCCGACGAGGAGGAGGAGGGCAGCGTGGAGAGCGTCGAGTACGTCTCTGACAGCGGGGAGACGGAAGAGGTGTCCGCAGAAGAAGAAGAGGCAGATGAGGAGCAGAACTCGCCGCCTCCGCAGCCAGAGCCTCGGACTAAGCGCCGTCATGAACCGGTGGCTCCTTCAGCTCCTCCAGCGTCCTCGAGTGCGCCGCGAGCTCCTCCAGCTGCTCCTGTGGCACAAAGTGCTTCGCTAGCTGTTCCCGTGGCTCCGAGCGTTCGGAGCGCAAAGAGGACTAGCGATTCTGCTGCTGAGCCCGCGGGCCAACCCTCCAAAGCAGCAAAACCGAGTGGATCTAAGCCTCGGAAAGCCTTGCCGCGGATGAGGGTCACGATTTCCGTCACCTCAACGTAAGTGCATTGTCCTTCTATCTTCCTTCAGTACTTGACTGAACTCCCGCTTATTGGTCGAATGTATTTTGCTCGACAGAGTTGCAACCTCTGCCACCTCTCCGACATGCCAAGGGGATGATCCCATGGACATGGACAACGTTGCCACATCCCAGCCAGGTGCGTCGTAGTGACTCCGAGAGCCTACGTTATTGCGTCACCAATTCCATCTTTGGTCTTGCCTTTTTCCTGTGGTCTCACGTCGTTCGGTCGGGTTTCTCTCAGGGGTGATTTTTGTGGAGGACGACGACCAGGGGAGGTCTAAGCAAGCTGCGGTGCCTGTCCTTGAGGCTGTTCCGCCGGTTACCACTCTCGCCATGGACGCGCCGTCGACTGAGGTGATGCTGTCGACTGAAACGGCGCTGATCGCTGCTGGACCGACTGGAGCGGGCCTTGGGATGCCCAAGGAGCCTCCTACGATGCCAGGCCCGTCGACTGTCGAGTACAACGTCCAGCACCTCCCAGAAGATCAGGTGGGAGCTGCCAAGGGGGCCATGGTGCAGGCGGAGCTGATGGCGGGAGAGGCCAAGAAGGCGTACGACTCCATCGCGTCCTTGTACCAGCGAAGCTTGGAACTGCGGGACGATATCCGAGTAAGTGGGCTAGTAAGTATTTACTTTTCTCTTGTAACCCACTGGGTGTGCTCGGATATCGTATGATTTTTGCAATGGGTGCACTCTTAGTGAACCCAGTGGGTGTAGTCCCCGAGACTTCTATCGAGTGCTTGCACCGACAGTTGTCTTTATACACATTTTTTGTTGAGTTGAGCAGATCAAAAATTAATGTGTTCGAATGCTAACAGTTGGGGTACTCGGAGTGCACCTACTGGATGAGTCCCCGAGAGTAATTTTACTCAGGTCGGGTAGTAGTAGCCTCATAGGCTTAGGTGTTGTCATGTAGCTCAATAGGGCGGACATGTTTGAGTTTCATGCCAGTGGGGTCACTCTTAGTGAACCCACTGGGTGTAGTCCCCGAGACCGCTGTCGACTGCTTGCGTCGACAGGGGTCTGAAGAACTTAGATTTTTTATTGTTTAATTTGACTGACCGTCTCTTGGCGCTGGCTGGCAGAAAACTTGCGAGATGGGGACATCGTACAAGACTCTTAGAGATGAAAAGGTTCAGTTTGCTGGTGAGCTGGATGCGGCAATGGTTGCAATGGCTGGTATGAAGGATGTTCTGGCGGAACGAGAAAAGTCCTTGGAGCATCTGTGCTATTTTTTACGATGGTTTGTGTTATTTTTCATACACAGGTTACGCGATCACTCGATGCATCTGTGCGCCATCTTCGTCACTACTCAGGCTCGGTCACCGCAACTATCGTTCGTGTGTTTTCACGTCTTCGGAAGCCCCTTCGATGACGTAGTGGACACGGCCGCCCTGTGTGCCGTCAGTGGGTCGGACGCCTCCTCGACATAGACCACTTGGCCACCCCGCGCGTTCCCACTCAGCCGGTCTCGTCTACCTCACTCGGATGCCCCGAGCATCGCCACTCCGTGTGGCACGTCTTCATCATTCGGCTGCCCCGCACGCCACCGCTCAGCTTAGCTGTGATTCCGTATCGCCTAAGTTAAAAACAACTCCGAGTGCGGACATGCTCCACACTCGGGGGCTTAGCTGCGACTCCGTATCGCCTAAGTTAAAAAAACAACTCCTTGTGCGGACATGCTCCACACTCGGGGACTTAGCTACGACTCTGTATCGCCTAAGTTAAAAACAACTCCGAGTGCGGACATGCTCCACACTCGGGGACATAGCTGCGACTCCGTATCGCCTAAGTTAAAAACAACTCCGAGTGCGGACATGCTCCACACTCGGAGACTTAGCTGCGACTCCGTATCGCCTAAGTTAACTGTCGTGTGTATAAGTCAGACAGTAGATGTGTAGAGTACGAAAGGATGGGCAGAGCCTTAGCTACGGCGAGGTTGTATGAGTTCAGGCCCCTCTGCGGTGGAGGTAATAGCCCTACGTCTCAGTGCTCTGGGAGCTTGTTGTCGAGTGGAATATGGAATACAATGAATTGCTAACCCCTGCACCAGTGGGGGAGGGCGGCTTATATAGAGTGCGCTGCCCTCCACAACGGTTCAGTGCACAGGGGTGGAGTAGTGGTGAATAAATGCCTACGTTACAGGTAACGTATGTCTTAAATGCTAATAAAGGCACATGGAAACGTACGACCGTTTCCCTCCTGGGGGGTTACGATGCACAGACTGGAATCCAGTCGGTTAGTTTGATATACCCCGAATGCTCACCTCCGACTGGATGGCGGAGGATCCGCTACCGACTGGATGATGGGAAGTCCTTAGTTCAGTCGGAACTGACTAAGGGCCTTGTCCCTTATGAGGCGTAGTCCTTGGGTAGGACCTACAAGACAGGCCTATGACCCTACCCTAGGACTATAACCCCATCATTAGTCCCCGGATGGATTGAGGTTGGAACGACGAAGCGATCCTTGAAGTATGGATCCGACTGGTACGGATGTGACTTTGGCGTTGCTTGCCTCAATCCATTTTATCTTCTCTGACCAACGATCCGAGTGGAAGTATTTGTGAAACAAACTGTCGGAAACCGAGTGCTTCCGTGGTATCTTCTAACGTGACCAGTCAACTGACAGCGGCGGATTTTCCGCGATCCTCAAATTTCGGTTACCACGCGCTCAGCGGGGATGACGACATCGCGCTCGAGTAGTACCTGACGCCTCGATTCCCGTTCCTTCATCTTCTCCACTGATATCGCCGCGACCGGTCGGGGGATAAGATTTCGGGGCTACTTGCCAGTGACCCAGTCGAAACCTTACTTAAACCTCAGCGGCGAGGGTTTTTTTCATTACACTCGTCGGATATCATGCACTTGCCTGCTCTGCTCCTCTCGCCACCTCCTGCGCATCTCAAGCTCCTTCCTTCTTCTTCTCCCTCGCGAATCCGCACCCTCCGCCATGACCAAGGGGTAGACTAGAAAGCTAGAGGCAAAGAAGAAGAAGGGGAAGGCGGCGGCTCCTACTCAGCGGCGGCAGGGAACGCTCCCGGCGGGGTGGATCCAGGGGGATTTCCTCCCCTCCACGGTGATGGAGGAGAACCTGCTGGAGTTGGTGGAGCACGGGATGATCGCGCACAAATCGTGGAGGTTACCGACGGAAGGCGAGATCGAGCCAGCGCCCCGGGAGGGGGAGCGCGTCTTGCTCCTCAGCCACGTGTACCGAGGTTTTTCTCTGCCTCCACACCCCTTCTTCAAAGGTATCATGAACCACTTCGGGGCGCAGCTCCACCATTTTCCTCCCAATGCCATAGCTCATCTCTCTGCCTTCGTCGTATTGTGCGAGTGTTTCATTGGCTGTCCCCCAATTGGGGGCTTTTCAAACATATCTTCTCTGCTAGATCCCAGACCATCAAACGACTTAGCCAGTCGGATGACAAAACCCACCTTCTCCAGCTCTGCGGAGGCTTAGGCTTCCAAAAGAAGAGTAAAAGTAGCTATCCTGCTCTGAAGTTGAGTGAATCTATTAGGAACTGGCAGTCGACATGGTTCTACCGCCAGGACGTCGCTTGTCCGAATGCTACCACTGGACTCCCTCCTTTTAGCTTAGACCGACCAGCTCCTCCTAGGCAGCTCGCGCTCACGAAGGCGGAGAAAATCGAGATCCAGCCTCTGGTCGATGCGCTTGTAGAGGTCGTCCGGAAGGGAGTCACTGGCATAGATTTGTTGGAGGTTTTCCTGGGTCGGCGTATCCAGCCTCTGCAAGCTCGACACCACGCCATGTGGCATTACACAGGGCCTGAGGACTCCACTCGGACCAACGTCGAGTGCGTGACCAGGGAGATGGTGGCGTCGTGGGTCCTCAACATCACCAGCGCCTGCGAAAACCCTAGAGGAGCTCGGCGAGTGAAGGCCTTCCGGGCAGACAACCCTCCTCCAGACGCAGTGAGTATAACTTGTCGAGTGCACACAACTGTCTTAGATTTGTTGCTTTCTTGAATCACTGTCTGACGTCTGATGTCGTCGACTGTATCTTGTGCAGGAGTGGACTAACTGGTTTTCTCCCGTCTCGAACAGGAATCCAGCCGAGGAGGAGGAGGGCAGCGTGGAGAGCGGCGAGTACGTCTATGACAGCGGGGATACGGAAGAGGAGTCCGCAGAAGAAGAAGAGGCAGATGAGGAGTCGAACTCGCCGCCTCCGCAGCTAGAGCCTCAGACTAAGCGCCGTCATGAACCGGTGGCTCCTTCAACTCCTCCGGCATCCTCGAGTGCGCCGCCAGCTCCTCCAGCTGCTCCTGTGGCATGGAGTGCTTCGCCAGCTGTTCCCGTGGCTCCGAGCGTCCGGAGCGCATAGAGGACCAGGGATTCTGCTGCTGAGCCCGCGGTCCAACCCTCCAAAGCAGCAAAACCGAGTGGATCTAAGCCTCGGAAGGCCTTGCCGCGGATGAGGGTCATGGTTCCCGTCACCTCAACATAAGTGCATTGTCCTTCTATCTTCCTTCAGTACTTGACTGAACTCCAGCTTATTGGTCGAATGTATTTTGCTCGACAGAGTTGCAACCTCTCCCACCTCTCTGACACGCCAGGGGGATGATCCCATGGACATGGACAACGTTGCCATATCCCAGCTAGGTGCGTCATAGTGACTCCGAGAGCCTACGTTATTGCGTCACCAATTCTGTCTTTGGTCTTGCCTTTTTCCTGTGGTCTCACGTCGTTCGGTCGGGTTTCTCTCAGGGGTGATTTTTGTGGAGGATGACGACCAGGGGAGGTCTCAGAAAGCTGCGGTGCCTGTCCTGTTGGAAATATGCCCTAGAGGCAATAATAAATTAGTTATTATTATATTTCTTAGTTCATGATAAGCGTTTATTATCCATGCTATAATTGTATTGATTGGAAACACAATACTTGTGTGGATACATAGACAAAACACTGTCCCTAGTAAGCCTCTAGTTGACTAGCTCGTTGATCATAGATGGTCAAGGTTTCCTGACCATAGGCAAGTGTTGTCACTTGATAACGGGATCACACCATTAGGAGAATCATGTGATGGACTAGACCCAAACTAATAGACATATCATGTTGATCGTGTCATTTTGTTGCTACTGTTTTCTGCGTGTCAAGTATTTGTTCCTATGACCATGAGATCATATAACTCACTCACACCGGAGGAATGCTTTGTGTGTATCAAACGTCGCAACGTAACTGGGTGACTATAAAGATGCTCTACAGGTATCTCCGAAGGTGTTCGTTGAGTTAGTATGGATCGAGACTGGGATTTGTCACTCCGTGTGACGGAGAGGTATCTCGGGGCCCACTCGGTAATACAACATCACACACAAGCCTTGCAAGCAATGTGACTTAGTGTAAGTTGCGTGATCTTGTATTACGGAACGAGTAAAGAGACTTGCCGGTAAACGAAATTGAAATAGGTATGCAGATACTGACGATCGAATCTCGGGCAAGTAACATACCGAAGGACAAAGGGAATGACATACGGGATTATATGAATCCTTGGCACTCAGGTTCAAACGATAAGATCTTCGTAGAATATGTGGGATCCAATATGGGCATCCAGGTCCCGCTATTGGATATTGACCGAGGAGTCACTCGGGTAATGTCTACAGAGTTCTCGAACCCGCAGGGTCTGCACACTTACGGTTCGACGTTGTTTTATGCGTATTTGAGTTATATGGTTGGTTACCGAATGTTGTTAGGAGTCCCGGATGAGATCACGGACGTCACGAGGGTTTCCGGAATGGTCCGGAAACGAAGATTGATCTATAGGATGACCTCATTTGATTACTGGAAGGTTTTCGGAGTTACCGGGAATGTACCGGGAATGACGAATGGGTTCTGGATGTTCACCTGGGGGGCAACCCACTCCAGGGAAGCCCATAGGCCTTGGGGGTGGCGCACCAGCCCTTAGTGGGCTGGTGAGACAGCCCAAGAAGGGCCTATGCGCCATAGGAAGGAAATCAAAGAAAAAAAAAAGAGGAGGTGGGAAAAGGGGGAAGGACTCCTCCTTCCAAACCTAGTTGGACTCGGTTTGGAAGGGGAGGACTCCCCCCCTTGGCTCGGCCGAACCCCTTGGGGGTCCTTGGACCCCAAGGCAAGGCTCCCCCTCTTCCCCCTATATATACGGAGGTTTTAGGGATGATTTGAGACAACTTTGCCACGGCATCCCGACCACATATCTCCACGGTTTTACCTCTAGAACGCGTTTCTGCGGAGCTCAGGCGGAGCCCTGCTGAGATAAGATCACCACCAACCTCCGGAGCGCCGTCACGCTGCCGGAGAACACATCTACCTCTCCGTCTCTCTTGCTGGATCAAGAAGGCCGAGATCATCGTCGAGCTGTACGTGTGCTGAACGCGGAGGTGCCGTCCGTTCGGCACTAGATCGTGGGACTGATCGCGGGACGGTTCGCGGGGCAGATCGAGGGACGTGAGGATGTTCCACTACATCAACCGCGTTTCTTAATGCTTGTGCTGTGCGATCTACAAGGGTACGTAGATCGAATATCCCCTCTCATAGATGGACATCACCATGATAGGTCTTCGTGTGCGTAGGAAAATTTTTGTTTCCCATGCGACGTTCCCCAACAGTGGCATCATGAGCTAGGTTCATGCGTAGATGTCTTCTCGAGTAGAACACAAAAGTTTTTGGGGGCGGTGATGTGCGTTTTGCTGCCCTCCTTAGTCTTTTCTTGATTCCGCGGTATTGTTGGATCGAAGCGGCTCGGACCGACATTACTCGTACGCTTACGAGAGACTGGTTTCATCGCTACGAGTAACTCCGTTGCTCAAAGATGACTGGCGGGTATCAGTTTCTCCAACTTTAGTTGAATCGGAATTGACCGAGGAGGTCCTTGGATGAGGTTAAATAGCAATTCATATATCTCTGTTGTGGTGTTTGCGTAAGTAAGATGTGATCCTACTAGATACCCATGGTCACCACGTAAAACATGCAACAACAATTAGAGGACGTCTAACTTGTTTTTGCAGGGTATGCTTGTGATGTGATATGGCCAACGATGTGATGTGATATATTGGATGTATGAGATGATCATGTTGTAATAGTTAATATCGACTTGCACGTCGATGGTACGGCAACCGGCAGGAGCCATAGGGTTGTATTTAAACTAACGTTTGTGCTTGCAGATGCGTTTACTATTTTTCTAGGATGTAGCTTTAGTAGTAATAGCATGAGTAGCACGACAACCCCGATGGCGACACGTTCATGGAGATCATGATGATGGAGATCATGGTGTGACGCCTATGACAAGAAGATCGTGCCGGTGCTTTGGTGATGGAGATCAAGAAGCACACGATGATGGCCATATCATGTCACTTATGAATTGCATGTGATGTTAATACTTTTATGCACCTTATTTTGCTTAGAACGACGGTAGCATTATGAGGTTATCTCTCACTAAAATTTCAAGACGAAATTGTGTTCTCCCGGACTGTGCACCGTTGCGATAGTTCTTCGTTTCGAGACACCACGTGATGATCGGGTGTGATAGACTCAACGTTCACATACAACGGGTGCAAAACAGTTGCACACGCGGAACACTCGGGTTAAGCTTGACGAGCCTAGCATGTGCAGACATGGCCTCGGAACACATGAGACCGAAAGGTCGAGCATGAATCGTATAGTTGATATGATTAGCATAGAGATGCTTACCACTGAAACTATTCTCGACTCACGTGATGATCGGACTTGAGATAGTGGATTTGGATCATGTACCACTCAAATGACTAGGGAGATGTACTTTTTGAGTGGGAGTTCTTAAGTAATATGATTAATTGAACTAAATTGTCATGAACATAGTCTAATGGTCTTTGCGAATTACGATGTAGCTTGCGCTATAGCTCTACTGTTTTTATATGTTCCTAAAGAAAATTTAGTTGAAAGTTGATAGTAGCAAACTTTGCAGACTGAGTCTGTAAAACCGAGGATTGTCCTCATTGCTGCGCAGAAGGCTTATGTCCTTAATGCACCACTCGGTGTGCTACACCTCGACCGTCGTTTGTAGATGTTGTGAACATCCGACATACACGTTTCTGATGACTACACGATAGTTCAGTGCAAAATACTTTATGGCTTAGAAGCAAGGCGCCGAAGACGTTTTGAAACGTCACGGAACATAAGTGATGTTCTAAAGAGATGAAATTGTGATTTCATGCTTGTGCCCTTGTTAAGAGGTACGAGACCTCCGACAAGATTCTTTGTCCACAAAGTAAAGGAGAAAAGCTCAATCGTTGAGCGTGTGCTCAGATTGTCTGAGTACGACAATCGCTTGAATCAAGTGGGAGTTAATCTTCCAGATGAGATAGTGATGGTTCTCCAAAGTCACTGCCACCAAGCTGTGAGAGCTTCGTGATGAACTATAACATATCAAGGATAGATACAATGATCCTTGAGCGATTCGTGATGTTTGACACTGCGAAAGTAGAAATCAAGAAGGAGCATCAATAGTTGATGGTTAGTAAAACCACTAAGTTTCATGAAAGGCAAGGGCTAGAAGGGATACTTCGTGAAACGGCAAAACAGTTGCTGCACTAATGAAGAGACCCCAGATTAAACCCAAGCCCGGGACTAAGTGCTTCTGTTATGAGGGGAACGGTCACTGAGGCGGAGCAACTCTAGATACTTGGTAGATAAGAAGGCTGGCAAAGGTCGAAAGAAGTATATTTGATATACATGATGCTGATGTGTACTTTACTAGTACTCCTAGTAGCACGAGGGTATTGGATACCGGTTCGTTTGCTAAGTGATTAGTAACACGAAATGAAAGCTACGGCATAAACGGAGACTAGCTAAAGGCAAGGTGACGATACGTGTTGGAAGTGTTTCCAAGGTTGATATGATCAAACGTCGTACGCTCCCTCTACCATCGGGATTGGTGTTAAACCTAAATAATTGTTATTTGGTGCTTGCGTTGAGCATGAGCATGATTGGATCGTGTTTATTGCAATACGATTATTCATTTAAAGAGAATAATGGTTACTCTATTTGCTTGAATAATCACCTTCAATGGTTTATTGAATCTCGATCGTAGTGTTACACATGTTCATAATATTGGTGCCAAAAGATACGAGGTAATGATGATAGTACCACTTACTTGTGGCACTGCCGCTTGAGTCATGTTAGTATAAATTGCATGAAGAGGATCCATGCTGATGGATCTTTATATTCACTTGATTTTGAATCACTAGTGACATGCTAATCATACCACATGAGCAAGGCCTTGTTTTCATTGAGATGAAACAAGATAGTAACTTGTTGGAAGTGACACATTTTTTATGTATGCAATCCAATGGGTGCTGAGGCACGCAGTGGATATCATTATGTTCTTACTTCAATGACGATTTGAGTAGATACAAGAGTATTTACTTAATGAATCACAAGTCTGAAATATTGAAAAGTTCAATTCTGTTTCAGAGTGAAGTTCATCGTAACAAGAGGATAAACTGTCTACGATATGATCATAGAAATAAATATCTGAGTTACGAGTTTTGGTACGGAGTTAAGACAATGTGGAAATTGTTTCGCAGTTCATGCCACCTGGAACATCATAGTGTGATGATGTGTCTGAACGTCATAGCCACGCACTATTTGGTATGGTGCATGCTATGATGTCTCTTATCGAATTACCACTATCGTTTATGAGTTATGCATTAGAGACAACCGCATTCACTTTAAATAGGGCACCGCGTATTTCCGTTGAGATGACACAGTATAGACTGAGGTTTAGAGAAATCTAAACTGTCGTTTCTTGAAAGTTTGGGGCTTCGACACTTATGTGAAAAAGTTTCAGTTTGATAAGCTCGAACCCAAAGCGGATAAATGCATCTTCATAGCATATCCAAAACAGTTGGGTACATCTCCTATCTCAGATCCGAAAGCAAAGTGTTTGTTTCTAGAAACAGATCCTTTCTCGAGGAAAGGTTTCTCTCGAAAGAATTGAGTGGGAGGGTGGTAAAACTTGATGAGGTTATTGAACCATCCACTTCGACCAGTGTGTAGCAGGGCGCAGGAAGTTGTTCCCGTGGCGCCTACACCAATTGAGGTGAGAGCTGATGATGGTGATCATCGAGCATCGAATCAAGTTACTACAAGCCTCGTTGGCTGACAAGGTCGCGTACTACTACAGAGTGGTACGGTAACCCTGTCTTGGAGGTCATGTTGTTGAGCAACAGTGAACCTACGAGTTATGGAGAAAGCAATGGTGGGCCTGGATTCCGACAAATGGTTGGAAGCCATGAAATCTGAGAGATGATCCATGTATGAAGACAAAGTGTAGACTTTGGAAGAACTACTTGATGGTCGTAGGACTATTGAGTAAACATGGATCTTTAAAAGGAAGACAGACGATGATGGTGATAAGTCACTATTAAGAAAAGCTCGACTTGTCGCAAAGATGTTTCTGACAAGATCAACCAATTGACTATGATGAGACTTTCTCACTCGTAGCGATGCTTAAAGTCTGTTAGAATTATGTTAGCAGTTGCTGCATTATTTATGAAATATTGCACGTAGGATGTCAAAACATTGTTTCCTCGACGGTTTCCTTGAGAAAACATTGTATGTGATACAACTAGAAGGTTTTGTCGATCCTAAAGATACTAGCAAGTATGCAAGCTCCAGTAATCCTTCAATGGACTGGTGCAAGCATCTCGGAGTTGGAATATACACTTTGATGAGATGATAAGTATATGTGGTTGACATATTGTGGATCAGAAGTAATGTAGAATTTCTGTAAAGCATACAAGGTTGTTTGAAAGGAGTTTTCAAAGTAATACCTGGATTGCGCTACTTGAACATTGAGCATCAAAGATCTATGGAGATAGATTAAAAGCGCTTAATGGAAGTTTCAACAAGATGCATGCCTTGACAAGTTTTTGAAAGAGTTCAAAATAGATCAACAAAGAAGGAGTTCTTGGTTGCGTTGTAAGGTGTGAATTTGAGTAAGACTCAAAACCCGACCACGGCAGAATAAAGAGAATAGACGAAGGTCGTCTTCTATGCCTTAGCCGTAGACTCTAAAGTATGCCATGCTGAGTACCGCACCTGATGTGTGCCTTGCAGCAAGTCTATTAAGAGGTACACAGAGTGATCCAGGATTGAATCACTGATCAGCGGTCGAAGTTATCCTTAGTAACTAAATAGACTAAGGAATTTTTCTCGATTATGGAGGTGGTTAAAGATTTCGTCGTAATGGGTTACGTTGATGCAAGCTTTGACACTAATCCAAAAAACTATGAGTAGTGAAACGGATTCGTATAGTAGAGTAGATATTTGGAGTATTTCCGAATAGCACATAGTAGCAGCATCTATAAGATGACATAAAGATTTGTAAAGAACACATGGATCTGAAAGTTTCAGAACCATTGACTAAAACCTCTCTCACGAGCAAGACGTGACCAGACCCCATAACTACATGGGTGTTGGATTTGTTGAAATCACATGGTGATGTAAACTAGATTATTGACTCTAGTGCAAGTGGGAGACTGTTGGAAATATGCCCTAGAGGCAATAATAAATTAGTTATTATTATATTTCTTAGTTCATGATAATCATTTATTATCCATGCTATAATTGTATTGATTGGAAACACAATACTTGTGTGGATACATAGACAAAACACTGTCCCTAGTAAGCCTCTAGTTGACTAGCTCGTTGATCAAAGATGGTCAAGGTTTCCTGACCATAGGCAAGTGTTGTCACTTGATAATGGGATCACATCATTAGGAGAATCATGTGATGGACTAGACCCAAACTAATAGACGTAGCATGTTGATTGTGTCATTTTGTTGCTACTGTTTTCTGCGTGTCAAGTATTTGTTCCTATGAACATGAGATCATATAACTCACTGACACCGGAGGAATGCTTTGTGTGTATCAAACGTCGCAACGTAACTGGGTGACTATAAAGATGCTCTACAGGTATCTCCGAAGGTGTTCGTTGAGTTAGTATGGATCGAGACTGGGATTTGTCACTCCATGTGATGGAGAGGTATCTCGGGGCCCACTCGGTAATACAACATCACACACAAGCCTTGCAAGAAATGTGACTTAGTGTAAGTTGCGGGATCTTGTATTACGGAACGAGTAAAGAGACTTGCCGGTAAACGAGATTGAAATACGTATGCGGATACTGACGATCGAATCTCGGGCAAGTAACATACCGAAGGACAAAGGGAATGACATACGGGATTATATGAATCCTTGGCACTGAGGTTCAAACGATAAGATATTCGTAGAATATGTGGGATCCAATATGGGCATCCAGGTCCCGCTATTGGATATTGACCGAGGAGTCACTCGGGTAATGTCTACAGAGTTCTCGAACCCGCAGGGTCTGCACACTTACAGTTCGACGTTGTTTTATGCGTATTTGAGTTATATGGTTGGTTACCGAATGTTGTTAGGAGTCCCGGATGAGATCACGGACGTCACGAGGGTTTCCGAAATGGTCCGAAAACGAAGATTGATCTATAGGATGACCTCATTTGATTACTGGAAGGTTTTCGGAGTTACCGGGAATGTACCGGGAATGACGAATGGGTTCTGGATGTTCACCGGGGGGGCAACCCACTCCAGGGAAGCCCATAGGCCTTGGGGGTGGCGCACCAGCCCTTAGTGGGCTGGTGGGACAGCCCAAGAAGGGCCTATGCGCCATAGGAAGGAAATCAAAGAAAAAAAAAGAGGAGGTGGGAAAAGGGGGAAGGACTCCTCCTTCCAAACCTAGTTGGACTCGGTTTGGAAGGGGAGGACTCCCCCCCTTGGCTCGGCCGAACCCCTTGGGGGTCCTTGGACCCCAAGGCAAGGCTCCCCCTCTTCCCCCTATATATACGGAGGTTTTAGGGCTGATTTGAGACAACTTTGCCATGGCAGCCCGACCACATATCTCCACGGTTTTACCTCTAGATCGCGTTTCTGCGAAGCTCGGGCGGAGCCCTGCTAAGATAAGACCACCACCAACCTCCGGAGCGCCGTCACACTGCCGGAGAACACATCTACCTCTCCGTCTCTCTTGCTGGATCAAGAAGGCCGAGATCATCGTCGAGCTGTACGTGTGCTGAACGCGGAGGTGGCGTCCGTTCGGCACTAGATCGTGGGACTGATCGCGAGACGGTTTGCAGGGCGGATCAAGGGACGTGAGGACGTTCCACTACATCAACCGCGTTTCTTAACGCTTCTTCTGTGCGATCTACAAGGGTACGTAGATTGAATATCCCCTCTCGTAGATGGACATCACCATGATAGGTCTTCGTTTGCGTAGGAAAAATTTTGTTTCCCATGCGACGTTCCCCAACATGTCCTTGAGGCTGTTCCGCCGGTTACCACTCTCGCCACGGACGCGCCGCCGACTGAGGTGATGCTGCAGACTGAAACGGCGCTGATCGCAGCTGGACCGACTGGAGCGGGCCTTGGGATGCCCAAGGAGCCTCCTATGATGCCAGGCCCGTCGACTGTCGAGTACAACGTGCAGCGCCTCCCAGAAGATCAGGTGGGAGCTGCTAAGGGGGCCATGGTGCAGGCGGAGCTGATGGCGGGAGAGGCCAAGAAGGCGTACTACTCCATCGCGTCCCTGTACCAGCGAATCTTGGAACTGCGGGACGATATCCGAGTAAGTGGGCTAGTAAGTATTTACTTTTCTCTTGTAACCCACTGGGTGTGCTCGGATATCGTATGATTTTCACAATGGGTTCACTCTTAGTGAACCCAGTGGGTGTAGTCCCCAAGACTTCTGTCGAGTGCTTGCACCGGCAGTTGTCTTTATAAACATTTTTTGTTGACTTGAGCAGATCAAAAATTAATGTGTTCGAATGCTAACAGTTGGGGTACTCGGAGTGCACCTACTGGATGAGTCCCCGAGAGTAATTTTACTTAGGTCGGGTAGTAGTAGCCTCATAGGCTTAGGTGTTGTCATGTAGCTCAATAGGGCGGACCTGTTTGAGTTTCATGCGAGTGGGGTCACTCTTAGTGAACCCACTGGGTGTAGTCCCCGAGACCGCTGTCGACTGCTTGCGTCGACAGGGGTCTGAAGAACTTAGATTTTTTATTGTTTAATTTGTCTGACCGTCTCTTGGCGCTGGATGGCAGAAAACTTGCGAGATGGGGACAGCGTACGAGACTCTTAGGGCTGAAAAGGTTCAGTTTGCTGGTGAGATGGATGCGGCAATGGTTGCAATGGCTGGTTTGAAGGATGTTCTGGCGGAACGAGAAAAGTCCTTGGAGCAGGCCCGTGAGGCGAACAAGGCTTTGACTGCTGAGGTGGAGAAAATGGGGAAACAAAGGACGGAGCTGATGGGGCAGATGAAAGTGCTGAACAGGCGGTGCATAGCACAGGAAAATTACGTCATTGATTGGGCCCGGAAGATGATAGCGCTTCTGGGTGGTAAGTCTTGTTTGTCCGAGTGTTTGTGGACCGTGCATTTCATTCTGCGCTGACTGTTTGGTCATCCTGTCTTTGCAGATTTTTGCATGGACGCTGAGGTTGAAGCAGCTGACGATGAGCGGTCGATGCTTGAGAACATTCCACTCGGTGAGGACGCCAATCGAGATCTGCTCCGAGCGCACATTTGGCTGGGCAAAGTTGGACCTTTCATCGGTCGACTGAGAGAAGTCGTCGGCCGAATCGACCAGGAGCTTTGGCCTGAAGACGAGTCTCGACACGAGATGGAAGGCTTGATGACTCGGCTGGAGGAGGTCCCGAACCGAGTGCAGTCATGGAAGAAGTCTGCGGCTCGTTGTGGTGCGGACGTTGCTCTGTCTCTGGTCCGAGTTCATTGCAAGGAGGTGCGCGAAGAGAAGCTGAAAGCGTTGCAGGTCGCAACACGAAAAAGCTTCGATTCGAAGACTTCATGGACACCTTCCTTGAGAGCGCCACCCGCATCGCCGACGGGATCGACCTCGACACATTCGTTGAGCCTGCCAGTCCCAGCACGAGTCCTGACGACGCTTGAGAAAACTTTTACCTCGGTATGCCGAGTGTTGATTGTAATAAACTTTGGCCACTACTGTTGGCCGTCACATTCTTGGTTCGGTGTGGATAAGCTTGATCTACACTGAGCCAACTATCCTTAGGTGAACTTTGAATTTTGAATCGAACCTTTTGCTCTTCTTTTGCCAAAGAGTTGCTGATACGATTTTGGCTCCTGTTTTTGTTTGGCGTTTCTTGGTGAAGCCAATGGCAAACATGCGGAGCATGTAACTGTCAGTTGTCTTGACATCTGCATGAGCCTCACTGAGGGTCTGCTGAGTCCCAGAGTGAATATGTAGGATACACTCGAAGGCAATAGAGTACTTAGGCGATTCGTGATCGCGGCTAAGTCTTCGAGTGCGACTGTCGGGTCGTACTCGGAGCGGGTTGTTACTCATGTAATTGTCAGTGCTCTTGACATCTACATGAGCCTCAATGAGGTTCTGCTACTCATGTAATTGTCAGTGGTCCTGACATCGACATGATTCTCACTGAGGGCCTGTTGAGTCCCCGAGTGTATCTGTAGGATACAGTCGAAGGCATTGTAGTACTTAGGCGATTCGTGATCGCAGCTAAGTCCTCGAGTGCAACTGTAAGGTCGTACTCGGAGCGGGTTGTTTCTCATGTAATTGTCAGTGGTCTTGACATCCACATGAGCCTCAATGAGGGTCTGCTACTCATGTAATTGTGAGTGGTCTTGACATCCACATGAGCCTCACTGAGGGTCTGCTGAGTCCCCGAGTGTATCTGTAGGATACAGTCGAAGGAAGCTTTCTCATTTAAGCGACTCTTGATCGCAGTTAAGTCCTCGAGTGCGACGGTTAGTGCACGCTCGGAGAAAATTTGTACTTAGGCGATTCTTGATTGCAGCTAAGTCCCCGAGTGCGACGTTTAGTGCACACTTGGAGAAAGTTAGTACTTAGGCGATTCTTGATCGCAGCTAAGTCCCCGAGTGCGACGTTTAGTGCACACTCGGAGAGAGTTAGTACTTAGGCGATTCTTGATCGCAGCTAAGTCCCCAAGTGCGACGTTTAGTGCACACTTGGAGAAAGTTAGTACTTAGGCGATTCTTGATCGCAGCTAAGTCCCCGAGTGCAACGTTTAGTGCCCACTCGGAGAAAGTTAGAACTTAGGCGATTCTTGATCGTAGCTAAGTCCTCGAGTGCAACGTTTAGTGCACACTCGGAGAAAGTCAGTACTTAGGAGATTCTTGATCGCAGCTAA
Source organism: Hordeum vulgare subsp. vulgare (assembly GCF_904849725.1). NCBI lineage: Eukaryota > Viridiplantae > Streptophyta > Magnoliopsida > Poales > Poaceae > Hordeum > Hordeum vulgare. The sequence goes on from NC_058523.1 coordinate 178,044,988, forward strand.
GTCCCCGAGTGTGACGTTTAGTGCACACTCGGAGTAAGTCAGTACTTAGGCGATTCTTGATCGCAGCTAAGTCCCCGAGTGCGACGTTTAGTGCACACTCGGAGAAAGTCAGTACTTAGGCGATTCTTGATCGCAGCTAAGTCCCCGAGTGCGACGTTTAGTGCACACTCGGAGAAAGTCAGTACTTAGGCGATTCTTGATCGCAGCACAATTTTTTTCTGAGACCGGAGTTTGCGACCGCGGAAGAATTTTGAATCTGCAAAAACTCAATCTGCTTTGTATTATTTCACCAATACTTGTTCTTTACATAGCTTCAGTCGACGGTCACGTGTAGAAGCGCTTCAGGAGATCTCCGTTCCATGCTCGCGGCTCATCAGTTTCCCTGTCGATGTTGTAGAGTCTGTATGCTCCATTGTTTAGCACCTTGGAGATGATGAAGGGTCCTTCCCAGGCGGGAGCCAACTTGTGAGGGCTTTGCTGATCCACTCGGAGCACCAGGTCGCCTGCTTGGAATGTACGACTCCTGACGTGTCACGCATGAAAACGCCGCAGATCTTGCTGATAAATGGTTGAGCGAGTCAGTGCCATCTCGCGCTCCTCCTCTAGAAGGTCCACTCCGTCTTGCCTTGCTTGTTCTGATTCAGCTTCGGAGAAGAGTTCGACTCATGGAGCATTGTGAAGCAAGTCACTCAATAGGACCGCTTCTGCTCCGTAAACGAGGAAGAACGGTGATCGCCCTGTAGATCTATTCGGGGTTGTGCGGAGACCCCAAAGCACTGAAGGTAGCTCGGTGACCCATGCGCCAGCGGCATGTCCCACCTCTCGCAGGAGTCGGGGCTTCAAACCTTGCAGAATAAGTCCATTCGCCCGCTCTGCTTGTCCGTTTGTTTGAGGATGCGCCACAGATGCAAATCCACTCGGATACCTTGGCTTGCACAGAAACCTTTGAATCTGTCCGAGTCAAAGTTTGTCCCGTTGTCCGTGATTATGCTGTGAGGTACCCCGAATCTGGAGATGATGTCCCTGACAAACTTGATGGCTGTTAGGGCGTCGAGCTTCTTGATGGGCTTGGCTTCAATCCATTTTGTGAACTTGTCGACTGCCACCAACAGATGTGTGTATCCTCCTTGGCCTGTCCTGAATGGACCGACTGTATCTAATCCCCATACTGCAAACGGCCACACAAGAGGGATTGTCTTCAATGCAGATGTTGGCTTGTGGGACTTGTTGGAGTAGAACTGACAGCCTTCACATCGGTCGACCATATCTTTAGCCATTTTGTTTGCCTGTAGCCAGAAGAAGCCAGCTCTGAATGCTTTGGTGACGATTGCTCTTGAAGAGGCGTGATGGGTTCCCGAGTGAATTTCTTCCAAGATTAACTGTCCCTCCTCTGGGGAGATGCATCGTTGAAGAACGCCTGAAACGCTTTCCTTGTACAACTGGCCATCAATGACCGTGAACGACTTCGACCTGCGGACTATCTGCCTGGCTTGGACTTCGTCTTTTGGTAATTCCTGCCTCAGGATATATGCAATGATCGGCACAGTCCAATCGGGGATGATAGCAAGAATCTCCATGATCAGATCAACCACAGCAAGTACATCGACTTCAGTCGGATCTGTTGAGCTCTTTGGTTGTACTAGTTCGTCTGTGAAAGGATCTTCTTTAACTGAGGGAATGTGGAGGTGCTCAAGGCAGACGTCACTCGGGACTGGTCTCCGAGTGGATCCGAGTTTTTCCAACTCATCAGCTGCTTGGTTCTTCAGTCGCGGAACATGGTGGAGTTCTAGACCTTCAAATTTCTTCTCGAGCTTCCTCACTGCATTGCAGTATGTGGTCATGGTGGGGTTCCTGACGTCCCACTCTTTCATCACTTGATTAACCACCAAATCCGAATCACCATAGACCATCAGGCGACGGACGCCGAGTGCGATGGCCATGCACAGTCCGTAAAGGAGAGCTTCAGACTTTGCCTCATTGTTGGAGGAATCAAAGTGTATCTGCAGCACATACTTGAGTTTGTCGCCCTTTGGCGATACGATCACAACGCCAGCGTCGGAGCCATTCAACATCTTGGACCCATCGAAGAACATTGTCCAATGAGCCGAGCAGATGTGGGTCGGTTGCTGTTGTTCTACCCATTCTGCTATGAAGTCGGCCAGAGCTTGAGACTTTATAGCTTTCTTGGCCTCAAACTTGATATCGCAGTACAACATCTCCATTGCCCACTTCGCCACTCGGCCCGATGCGTCCCGATTGTGGAGGATTTCTGACAATGGACCATCAGAAACGACAGACACCGAGTTGTCTTGGAAATAATGAGCCACCTTCTTCGCAGTCATGTAAATCCCGTAGATAAGTTTTTGATAGTGGGGATACCTCTGCTTGGAAGGAGTCAGGACTTCGCAGACGTAATACACTGGCCACTGAACTTTGTATGCTTTGCCTTCTTCTTCTCGTTCGACTGTAAGAACGGTGCTGACGACTTGATTTGTAGCCGCGATATACAGAAGAAGGGGCTCTTTACTGAGCGGAGCAGTAAGAACCGGCTGGGTGGAAAGTAGGACTTTGAGGTCGTCGAATGCAACTTGGGCTTCATCTGTCCACTCGAAAGTATCTGATTTCTTCATGAGTCGGTACAGAGGAAGTGCTTTCTCGCCGAGTCGACTGATAAACCTGCTCAAAGCCGCTAGGCAACCTGTGAGCCGTTGAACATCGTGTATTCTGACCGGCCTCTCCATTCGGACGATGGTCCCGATCTTTTCGGGGTTGACATCGATCCCTCGTTCGGAAACGAAGAAACCGAGTAACTTTCCGCTGGGAACGCCGAATGAACACTTGGCGGGGTTGAGCTTGATATCGTACCTACGAAGGTTGGCGAATGTTTCTGCCAAGTCAGTCGGCAGGCCGGAACCTTTGCGTGACTTGACTACGATATCATCCATATACGCCTCCACATTCCGACCGATCTGGTCGAGGAGGCATTTTTGGATCATGCGCATAAAGGTAGCTCCTGCATTCTTCAAATCGAATGGCATAGTGATGTAGCAGAAGCACCCGAATGGGGGTGTTGAAGGCTGTTTTTAATTCATCGGGGCCATACAGACGGATCTGATGATAGCCCGAGTAGGCATCAAGAAATGACAAACGCTCGCAACCCGCAGTCGAATCGACAATTTGATCGATGCGGGGGAGCGGAAAATGGTCTTTCGGGCAGACGTTATTGAGATGCTTGAAGTCGATGCACATTCGGAGCGACTTGTCCTTCTTGGGCACCATGACAACATTGGCGAGCCACTCAGAGTGGTGTACCTCGCGAATGAAGTTGGCTGCCAAAAGCTTGGCCACTTCTTCTCCGATTGCCTTCCTCTTGTGTGCGGCGGACCGACGCAGGCGTTCTCGGATAGGCCGAGCGGTGGGATCCACATGCAGTCGGTGCTCAGCCAACTCCCTGTGTACACATGGCATGTTAGAGGGCTTCCATGCGAAGATGTCCCAGTTCTCACGGAGGAATTGGGTGAGCTCGGCTTCCTATTTAGGATCGAGGGTGGTGGAGATGTTCGTCGGGGCAGCAGTGTCGTCCCTCGGGTGGATGCTGACCTTCTTCGTCTCTCCCGCCGACTGGAATGTAGACTCCGAAGCTGGCTTCTTCGCACGCATCAAGTCAGCGGGGTCGACTGTTTTCTTGTACTCGTCAAGCTCAAAGACAACCATCTGCTGATCGGCGATCCTTGACCCCTGCTGCAGACACTCTTCGGCCCGCTGTCGATTGCCTGTGATAGTGATCACGCCTTTTGGGCCTGGCATCTTTAGCTTCAGGTACACGTAACATGGATGGGCCATGAAACGTGCATACGCCGGGCGGCCCAGAATTGCATGGTATGCGCTCTGGAAGTCCACCACCTCGAACGTCAGCTTTTCCTTGCGGAAGTTTTTGTCGGAGCCGAAAACGACGTCCAACGCGATCTGGCCGAGTGACTTGGCCTTTCGTCCAGGGACGACTCCATGGAACTGCATGCTGCTCTCGCTGAGTTTGGACATCGGAATGCCCATCCCCTTGAGAGTGTCGGCGTACATGATGTTCAAGCCGCTGCCGCTGTCCATGAGGACTTTGCGCAGTCGGACTCCTTCCACCACCGGGTCGACGACCAGAGCCTGTCTCCCTGGGGTGGGTACGTGTGCTGGATGATCCGACTGGTCAAAGGTGATCGCAGTCTGAGACCATTTGAGGAACTTGGGGTTGGTAGGGGTGGCCATGTTCACCTCCCTGTTCATCAGCTTCAATCGACTCTTGCTCTCAACGTCAGCAAAAATCATCAGTGTTGCATGGACTTGGGGGAACGGATCCTCCTTATCCTCCTCATCCTGTTCATTGTCCTTTTCACTTGGTTGCCCTTTGCCGAACCCCTGGATTAGGAGGCGACATTGCCGAGTGGTATGCTTCGGATATATGGCGTTGCCCTCTTCATCCATCTTCGTATGAATCGGACATGGCTGGTCCAGGATGGGATTATTGAACTGCTTCTTCTTGGGGGTGAACTGATCCTTCCCCTTGCCCTTGAACTTGGCGTTGGTAACAGCTGCAGCTTCTGCCTGTGGAGTGGACGGAGCTTTCTGCTTCTGCTTCCGAGTGTTACTCCCATCTCCATCGGCGACTGTTTTGTGCTTGCCGCTTCGGATGCGGTCCTCTTTTTCGTCATTTGCATAGTGTGCCGCTATCTCCATCATCTTGCTCATGGAGATGTTGCCTGTTCGGCCAAACTTCAGGTACAGATCCCTGTACCGCACGCCTGCCTTGAAGGCGCAGACTGCTTGATGCTCTGTGACGTTCTCCACCGTGTGGTAGAGGGTTGTCCAACGTTGAATGAAATCACGCAGGGGCTCGTTCTGCTTCTGGACACAGTGCTGGAGCTCCACGAGGCCAGCAGGGCGCTTGCATGTCCCTTCGAAGGTCCTGATGAACACTCGGGCCAGATCTGCCCAGCTGTAGATGCTTGAGGGGGCCAACTGGTTCAACCATGCTTGCGCCAAGACGTTGAGCATCAAAGGGAGGTGCTTCATGGCGACGTGGTCATCCCCTCCTCCGATCTGGACTGCCACTCGGTAATCATCCAGCCACGTCTCTGGCTTGGACTCTCCTGTAAACTTGCTGATCCCCGTTGCCAATCGGAAGTTGGGAGGGATGTCAGCCGAACGGATGGCTCGACTAAAACACTCGGGACCAGAAACGATGGTCCTGCTTCCACTCGGACGGTCAATATCATGACCATCACGGTGAGCTCGACCCCTGTCGACCCTCCGCTGGGCGATATGCCCTCTCGCGTCGGGCCTTGGGTCGTAAGTGTCACCGACTGAATGCCGATCATCATGATGTCAAGGCCCGTAGGGCCCACCCCACGGAGGGGTGCATGAACGGCGACGATCTTCGGAATTTATGGAATACCTGCCTCCCCTGTGACGCTGATGAGAACCAGGGCTGTGAACTGACCGATGCGTATTCGCATGAACAGAACTATTGTGGATCCTGTTGTGCGACTAGGACACCGCCGAGTTTTGTTGTTGCGCCATGTGCAGCAGGGCGCGGATTTGCTCGATCCCCCTGCGAGCCTCTGAATCAGTCGGCTGAAGGGAATCGGCTATCTTGGCAGCGGCAGCCAAGTTGAGGATGGGCGTGCGGAACAACTCCACGTTGCTCCGCCGAGTGTGCCGACTGGCAGAACGGCGAGGTGGACGGCGAGCGCCGGATGTTTCGCCGATCTCATGCTCGTTCCGGCCAGCTTGGCGGGGACTTTCATGGGTGTTTACCATGTGTACTTCTGCTGCAGGCCCGCGACCCAAATACTCGGAAGGGATCCCAGTCGGAACTGAGTTCGAGCGCTGGGATGGCGGGGCAACCACAACCGACTCTAGGACCGCCACTTGCGAAGACGCGTTCTGGCGTGCCTAGGCGTGTTGCACCCAACGCTGGAGCCGTGGACGGCGGGACCACTTGTTGCGGCGCGCGACGGCGGTGTAGGCCGACACCGGAGCCGACTGCTGGAGAAGAAGAATGTCGCGAGCGCCGGCACGGAAGTGCGTAGCTCCACGACGGGGAAGCGCCTCGACGTCGAGAGGTGCGTCCCGAAGCCATGCCGAATCATTGACGATGAAGGAGAGAGCGCCGAAGAAGATCTAGTGACCCATGCTCGAATCTCCGCCGGACGACATGGCGAAAAGATGTAGTAACAAACTCGCCGGAAGTCGCTTAGACGCCTGCCCCACGGTGGGCGCCAACTGTCGTGGGTATAAGTCTGACGGTAGATGTGTAGGGTACGAAAGGATGGGCAGAGCCTTAGCTACGGCGAGGTTGTATGAGTTCAGGCCCCTCTACGGTGGAGGTAATAGCCCTACGTCTCAGTGCTCTGGGAGCTTGTTGTCGAGTGGAATATGGAATACAATGAATTGCTAACCCCTGCACCAGTGGGGGAGGGCGGCTTATATAGAGTGTGCTGCCCTCCACAACGGTTCGGTGCACAGGGGTGGAGTAGCGGCGAATATATGCCTACGTTACAGGTAACATATGTCTTAAATGCTAATAAAGGCACATGGAAACGTATGACCGTTTCCCTCCTGGGGGGTTACGATGCACAGAGTGGAATCCAGTCGGTTAGTTTGATATACTCCGAATGCTCACCTCCGACTGGATGGCGGAGGATCCGCTACCGACTGGATGATGGGAAGTCCTTAGTTCAGTCGGAACTGACTAAGGGCCTTGTCCCTTATGAGGGGTAGTCCTTGGGTAGGACCTACAGGACAGGCCTATGACCCTACCCTAGGACTATAGCCCCATCATTCGCCAACACTTTTCCTACAAACACCAGAAACTAGTTGCAACTCCTGGACAGAGATCTAGGCAATTAATAAGACGAGAGGGTCCAGTGGTTTCGGGCCCAATGGGTGGTAGTATCTTGTATTTGATAACATACACAGAACTCGGTTCTTAAGGAAGGTCCCAATGAGACAACCCACCTTGTACTCTTACATGTCGTCTTATCGCTACCTTTACCAAATCGGATTCACACACTTTACTCTTACATAGTAGGACATGAACACAACCATTCTGATTCATCATCCACATGGATGAGACCCGACACGACTCTAAGCATAGCAGGCACAGTAAGCAAGCATGGATGAGTAAGCACAACAAGGTTCAAGCAATTGCTACTCATGCTAAGTGGTTTCAACTATTTACTATGGCAAAAAACAGGTCATGCAGAGGAATAGGTTCAACTACCGAGAACATGTAACAGTTGTATCGTGATTGTCCTAATGCAATAAAAGGGAGCAGAAGCGAGAGAGTAGGATTGTATCAGAATGCTCAAGGGGGTTTGCTTGCCTGACAGTTCCGAAGATAGCAATGAGTCTTCATCGATGTCAACGATCATATCATCGAAACCATCATCTATCGAGAGGGAATAGCACCGGAAAACAGAAAAGAACAACATTTACTTCACAGAAATGCAACACTATGATTCATGATCATGACAAGGCAATATGTTGTTGATTGGGCTAATGCATCTAGCAACGAGATTAAATGAAGTTAGTTTGAACCAAGATTCAAATTCAAACTCCATATGTGATTATTTAAATGCAAATTAATTGATTTTTCCAAAACAGAGGACAAAAGTTGTTCTAAAATGCATGAAAATTCCATAAACAGATTCCTTACATTTTTGTTGTAATGTTTCACATATAATTTATTTTAAACCGAGTTACGGTTGAATTTCTATGATTTTTAGAAGTTTTGAATATTTTTGAAATTCATAAATCATTTATGATTTATTTTATTTCCAGAAATGGTGTAGTGGACCAGCCTGACGTCAGCATGACCTCAGCAGGTCAACTGACCTAGTCAAAGTCAAACCTGACATGTGGGGTCCACACGTCAATGTCACAGCTAATTAATAGAGTTTATTTAACCCACTAATTAATCTAGTAAGTTGTGAGGCCCATCTGTGAGCGTTTGGGGGGGGTAGATACTAGCGTCATTAGCAACTAATGGGCCCGCCACATCGGACGTCACCGAAGTTTCGTCGACGACGACGAAAACAGCGGCGGAGCTCACCTGAGTTGATCAAACTTGCACTGCAGGCCTCGATTCGAGCACTGTTTGGTCCTACGCCTAGCTGGCGAAGCGCCTCAACTAGTAGGGGCGATGGGAGGAGCCGGGGCGACCGGAAAAGGCGCCGGCGATGAGCTCTAGCGGCGGTGGCTCGGGCTCGATGCAGGGATGCAGCTAGGGGCTTGGCAGGACCTTGGGGAGAGGGGAAAATGGAGTTGCGGCTCACCGCGAATCCAGTGGAGGCAATGACGAGCTTGGGGAGGCCCTCTAGCCGGCGAATCGGCGACGATGTTGCGAGTGACCGGAGATGGAGAAGAAGCTCGCGCTCGTCGTTTCATGTAGCGACCCGACTCAAGACGAGTCAAGTCTCTGGTGTTTCCGTACCATCCCAAGATCATGCTGGTACACACACAATACATAATGTATATATTCCAGAGTTCAATCACACATCTTTATTAATCGAAATCTCATAAAGAGTACTTTATTACAATAAAGGATTACAATAAAGTGGCTGAAGGCCAACTCATGAGATATCTAACGAAGACTAGCGGAAGCATCAGGTAGACGAGTCCATCCGACTCCAAGGGCATGTCGCTGAGCGTAGATCGTAGCCTCACTCCTGGTCGGAAAAGTACTCTGCAACATGATACGTTGCAGCCGTGTAGGTCAACATATTGAATATGCCGGCAAGTCATCAAAGAGAGGAGTAAAATAATAATCAACTATCTCTACATGCATATTTGGCCGGTGGGGCTAAGTTTTGCATAAAGCCAGTTTTATCCTACAACAAAAGGGGTTGAAAGCAAAATATTACTACACTGTTTGTGGTTAACGAGATGGTTCCGCCAACCAGTTCTCGTACCCGAATAGTTGTTAACACCCACATCATTATTAAATTGTGTCGAGAGTTTAGGGGAAATTCAATGCCTTCGGCTCAAGTTGTCCATGACCATGGACACGGCTAATCGATTAGGTTGGGCACTCTGCAGAGTTTTGCACACGTTCCCAACAAGATTTGATCGCCTCCGGGTTTGTCCTCGCACTTCACGGTGTTTGAAGACCGGATGATCAAAACATGGTCTTTCAACGGGTCCCTCTGAATCCCTGTCGGTGCCCATCCATTCCTACCGTTCGTCTACATCTGCTAGCACCGCCTGTCCAGAGTCGCCACGTTGTCCAACCAAGCCAGAGCCCATAATGACTTGTGGCTGTGCAGGTAAGCCTTGAGTCTTGAAGTCTCCGTACGTCTCTTCGAGCCTGGGTGAAGCTTTCCGCAGGATGTCATGGCCTCTCCAGCATCCCGGGCATCCACTGGGTTCTCCAGGGAGCCGATCAACCGTACTTCACCCAGAGTTGTATTACGTCCGAGGTCTTGATAATCTTGTCTTAGCCGGTCTTGATTATTATATCAACCTCGCATCACTCGTGGTATACACTCAACTGATAACCCGTCTACTCAAGCATAGCATTAAGAAATTGTCGTCCCGGGGCCAAGTATCGGGGTGTTGTGTTCCTACCACATGGTACTACAACTTATGCTAAAGTTTCCAAGTACCTAGGCAGCATGCAATTGGGCAAAGAAAGGTGATCTACCATGCATCGAAAACATAGGTAAAATAACATGATCAAAATGACTTGCCTTGATGATAGTTGTCTTGCTCGAGCGCTTCTAAGTAACACGCTTCGCACTCCGGATGATCTACCGATACAAACACAAAGCACACCATAAGCACTTCAATCATGCCACAAGTAAAAATAACATCACAAGTATTGATTTGCGAAAGCCTAAGCAAAAGAATTCATCACGCGCCGGTATGGCAGAAACTTGTTTCTGTTGAAAACACCAGTAAAAATACTTTAAAAAATTTGAAACTTCTACCACAGTAAGATCTTATCACTAGAAAGCAGTAGCAAAAAGAATCAACTCAAAATCATTTTTTAAACTCCTGGAATAAGCAAAACAAGCTTTAATTCAAATCTGATCTAACTCAATTTTCATAAATTCAAACATAGACAAATTATATATCTACAGAAACTGCATAAACTTTGTGATCCAACGCAAAAAGAATCATCTAATTTGGAGTTACACACTAATAGATATGAATTTTCTAAGATTGCAATTTTCTGAAAAAACTGCAATACGGGATTTCGTGGATCTCACCGGAGTTGGAGAAGACGGCGGGAAGGTTGCTCCGGTGGCCGGCCGAGGCGGTGGAGGGGTCCAGGTGATAGAGGAGGGCTCGGGCGAAAGGTTGGTGGCGTCGGCGGGGCGTGGGGGCGACGGGAGGGAGCAGCAGGAGCTCCGGCGAGTTCCTGTTGGAGGCGAACTCCGGCGAGGTGGGGGCTGCGTTCCGACGAGGGGAGGGGCTGGGCTATGGGGAAAATGGGGAGAGGAGGTTGAGGGGAGTATTTATAGGGGCTCGGGGTGCTCGGAGAAGGAAGGAGCAAGGAGATCGGGAAGGAGAGGATTCCTTCCTCCATGGATGGAAGTTCCTGTAACGTGAGGAAGGAGAGAGGTAGGAGAAGATCTCCTGTTGGGCCAAAATAGGAAAGCTCTTAATTGGGCCAGCTCTTATTTCCATTTAAAAGTGATTCCTTTCCTATTTTTAAAACTAGGAAACTAAAACGATAAAAAGGAAATCAAATCAATTCGGAATAAAGAGTTTCTATATACTAAAATTATCAGAAAAATAAAATATAAATGATGGGCATTTTTCCACGTCAAAAATAAAAACTTCAGAAAAAATTATTTTCACAAAATTGCCTAAAAGGTTTATTTTCTTTTGCAAATAATTTTCAAATGATCCTCTAAGTTTGAGGGTGCAAATAATATTCAAAATGCCCGGGTATTTGAGGGTAATGTTCCTCCGCTCTTTAGAATGTATTTCCCGGCATTTCTTGCACGAAGAAAACGGATAGAAATGCAAGAGAATTCAAATGCACATATCTCCGTTCAAATTATTTATAGTTGAAGAAGTCATGTCATCTTCTCTCTTTGCCTTTAAAAGCTTGAATTTGAATTCACCGGAGAAGCGGAAAGTCATTTTATTCCCTCTCATTCAAAGTTTCAAAAAATTTCAAATTTCACACAAGTTTCACTCACTCAGCAAACAAACAAACAATCAATCTAATAATTATATTAACATTCCAATATTTAATATTTTGGGATGTTACATTTCAGGACCCTGCGGTCCAATTATTTCGGCGGGGAGGTTGAGGGCGATGCAGCGAAGCTCCTGGGACGCTTTGGAGTGCTTTGGGTGGTCGGTGGCCGCAGTGGTGCTTGATACGTCTCCATCGTATCTACTTTTCCAAACTCTTTTGCCCTTGTTTTGGACTCTAATTTGCATGATTTGAATGGAACTAACCCGTACTAACTTAGTTTTCAACAGAATTGCCATGGTGTTGTTTTTGCGCAGAAATAAAAGTTCTCGGAATGACCTAGAAATTTACGAGGATTTTTTGTGGAATATATAAAAAATACTGGCGCAAGAATCAACTAGAGGAGTGCAGCGAGGAGCCCACAAGCCCACCAGGCGCGGGCCCCCCTGATCGCGCCTAGCAGGCTTGTGGGGCCCTCAGAACTCCACCGCCTCCAACTCCAGCTCATTTTGTCCCTTTCGTCCAGAAAAAAATCAAGGAGGAGAGCTCATCGCGTTTTATGATTCGGAGGTGCCGCCACCACCTGTTCTTCCTCTGGAGGGCAGACCTGGAGTCCGTTCTGGGCTCCTGAGAGGGGAGATCGTCGTCATCATCATCACCAACCTTCCTTCATCGCCAATTCCATTATGATCTTCATCGTTCATGAGTAATCTCATCGTAGGCTTGTCGTACGATGATGGGTTGGATGAGATCTATCATGTAATCGAGTTAGTTTTGATGGGGATTGATCCCTAGTATCCACTATGTTCTGAGATTGATGTTGCTACTACTTTGCCATGCTTAATGCTTGTCACTAGGACCCGAGTGCCATGATTTCAGATATGAACCTATTATGTTGTCATCAATATATGTGTGTTCTTGATCCTATCTTGCAAGTTGTAGTCACCTACTATGTGTTATGACCCGGCAACCCCGGATTGACAATAGCCGGAACCACCCCCGGAGATGACCATAGTATGAGGAGTTCATGTATTCACTAAGTGCTAATGCTTTGTTCTCGTTCTGTATTAAAAGGAGAACCTTAATATCCCGTAGTTTCCATTAGGACCCTGCTGCCACAGGAGGGATGGACAATAGATGTCATGCAAGTTCTTTTCCCTGAGCACGTATGACTACATACGTAATACATGCCTACATTACATTCACGAACTGGAGCTAGTTACATATCTCTCCGTGTTATAAATGTTGCATGATGAATATCATTCGGCATAATTATCCATCACCGATCCAATGCCTACGAGTTTTTCCTACTGGTCCTTGCTACGTTACTTTGCCGCTACTGCTGTCACTGCTGCTACTCTTACTCTATCACTGCTGCTGTTACTGCTGCTACTGTTACTTGATACGTCTCAAACGTATCTTTAATTTTTGATGGTTTCATGTTGTTATCTTGTCAACTTTGGATGTTTTATATACCTTTTATATATTTTTTGGGACTAACTTATTAATTCAGTGCCAAGTGCCAGTTCCTGTGTTTTCTGTGTTTTTGACTCTTTTCAGATCTGATTTTGGAATGGAGTCCAAACGGAATAAAATCCCCGAAATAAATTTTTCCAGAACAGAAGAAGATCGGGGGACTTGAGGGCCAAGGCAGGGGGCCCACAAGGACCCCACAAGCCCTGTTGCCGCATCCAGGGGGCCCCCGACGACCAGGCTTGTGGCCTCCCTGGCGCTCCGCTGCCCTAGTTCTTTGGCCTATAAACTACCTAAAATCCCAGAAAAAATCAGGGCATCCATGAAAACACTTTTCCGCCGCCGCAAGCTTCCGTTTCTGCGAGATCTCATCTGGAGACCCTTCCCGGTGCCCTGCCGGAGGGGACTTTGGAGCTGGAGGGCTTCTACATCAACATCATCGCCCCTCCAATGACTCGTGAGTAGTCCACTTCAGACCTACGGGTCCTTATTTAGTAGCTAGATGGCTTCTTCTCTCTCTTGGATCTTCAATACAAAGTTCTCCATGATCTTCATGGAGATCTATCCGATGTAATCCTCTTTGGCGGTGTGTCTGTCGAGATCTGATGAATTGTGGATTTGTGATCGGCTTATCTATGAATTATATTTGAGTCTTTATTGATTTCTTATATGCATGATTTGATATCCTTGTAAGTCTCTCCGAGTCTTGGGTTTTGTTTGGCCAACTAGATCTATGATTCTTGCAATGGGAGAAGTGCTTGGTTTTGGGTTCATACCGTGCGATGACCTTTCCCAGTGACAGAAGGGGCAGCAAGGCACGCATCATGTTGTTTCCATCAAGGGCAACAGGATGGGCTTTCATCATAGATTTGAGATTCTCCATCTACATCATGTCATCTTGCTTAAGGCGTTACTCTGTTCTTATGAACTCAATACACTAGATGCATGCTGGATAGCGGTGGACGTGTGGAGTAATAGTAGTAGATGCATACAGTATCGGTCTACTTGTTTTGGACGTGATTCCTATAGATATGATCATTGCCATAGATAACGTCATGACTTTGCGCGGTTCTATCAATTGCTCGACAGTAATTCGTTCACCCACCGTCTACTTGCTTTCATGAGAGAAGCAACTAGTGAATACTACGGCCCCCGGGTCTATTCACAACTATCGTCTCCACTTTTACTTTTACTTTGCTTTGTTTCCTTTTTGCTTTCAGTTCTCACTTTGCAAACAATCTATAAGGGATTGACAACCCCTTCATAGAGTTGGGTGCAAGCTCTTTGTGTTTTTGCAGGTACTTGTGACTTGACGCGATCCTCCTACTGGATCGATACCTTGGTTCTCAAACTGAGGGAAATACTTACCGCCGCTGTGCTACATCATCCTTTCCTCTTGAAGGGAACACCGACGCAAGGCTCCAAGGCCGCGGGGAAATCCTTTGCATATTTGCCAAGGAAGTCCCTATAGGCGTAGCTCGTAGCAGCAGGATTCGTAGTGCCGTTGCCAGGGAAGGTCTGTTGTCGCAGTAGCATTACTCTGTCACTACTGTCGTCACTGTAGCTACTATTACTGTTGCTACTGTTGCTATCACAGTACTTTGCTACTGATACTTTGCTGCAGATACTAAGTCTTTCAGGTGTGGTTGAATTGAAAACTCAACTACTAATAGTTGAGAATATTCTTTGGCTTCCCCTTCTATCGAATCAACAAATTTGGGTTGAATTGACTCTCCTCGAAAACTGTTGCGATCCCCTATACTTGTGGGTTATCAAGACTACTTTCGGGTGCCGTTGCCGGGGAAGCATAGCTCTATTCTTTGAGTCACTTGGGATTTACGTCTGCTGATCACTATGAGGAATCTGAGAGATCCAAAAACTAAAGTCTTGCCCTCAACTACGAGGACAGGTAAGGAACTGTCATCTAGCTCTGCACTGGATTCACCTTCAGTTATGAGTAAGTTTGCGACACCACCTCCTGCTAGAAATTTTGATGTGTCGCATGTGCTTGATGATGCTACTTCTGCTGTCCATGATGCTTGTGATGATGCTTTGCTTGATACTACTTTGCCACCAGGTGCATTCCTAGATGCACAAATTGCTAGAGTTGCTGCTAGATGTGATGATACTTCTAAGACTGCTGAGATTATTCAAGTAGAACCTGCTATTTCACCTGTTAGGACTAGCTCTCCTAGATATGAATTGCCTGATAAGCCTGAGGGTTATGTTATGGAGGGAGAGACAGCTGAGGACTTTCTTGCGTGTAAGGATAGCTATGATGTTGAGAATTTACTGCGCAAGTGGAAATAAAAATCTTGGAACGCTAGGATGAAATACAACCCGAAGTTTGCTACTTCGCCTATCTTCGTGACCAATAAGGATTATGAATTTTCTATCGACCCTGAGTTAATCACTCTGGTCGAATCTGATCCTTTTCACGGTTATGAGTCTGAAACGGTTGTAGCACATCTTACTAAGTTGCACGATATAGCCACCCTATTCACGAGTGAGCAAAATATTCGCCACTACTATATCCTTAAGATGTTTGCTTTCTCGCTAAAGGATGATGCTAAGACTTGGTTCACTTCTCTTGCTCCTTGTTGTGTGCGTAGTCCCCAGGATATGATCTACTACTTCTCTGAAAAATATTTCCCTGCCCATAAGAAGCAAGATGCCTTGCAGGAAATATATAACTTTGCGCAAGTTGAAGAAGAGAGTCTCCCACAAGCTTGGGGGAGGCTTGTCCAGCTGCTGAACGCTTTACCCGATCACCCTCTTGAGAAGAATGAAATACTTGATATCTTACATAATGGACTAACCGATGCTTCTAGGGACCACCTAGATAGTTGTGCTGGTTATGTTTTCAGGGTACGAACCGTAGAACAAGCTTAGATCCTATTGAATAATATCTTGTGCAATGAGAATGCTTGAACTATTCCCTAGCCACCTCCAAAGCCAACGCCTAAGAAAAGAGGTATTTTATTCCTCAGTCCTGAAGATATGTAAGAAGCTAAGAAATCTATGAAAGAGAAAGGCATTAAATCTGAAGATGTCAAAAATCTACTACCTATCAAAGAGATCCATAGTCTTGATAACCCGACACAGGTAGTAGAGGTAAATTCTCTTCGTAGATTCAATGAGAGTGACATTCCTTTTGATAAACCTGCTAGCTTATGCCTGGATGAATTTGATAACTTTGTTGGCAAACAACAGAGTTTAAATGCTTATGTTAGGAGACAATTGGAACAGAATGCTCATATGCTTAGTCATTTAAGTGCTTGTGTGGACAGAAATGTCAATTATCTTAAGCTTCTGAGTAAACATGCCTCTATGGTTACTACTCAGGTAGAACAAGTACTTAAGGCTCAAAATGACTTGCTCAATGAGTTGAATGACAATTCTGTTAGAGTCGTCACTAGAGGCGGTAGAATGACCTAGGAACCTTTGTATCCTGAGGGTCATCCTAAGAGAATTGAACAAGATTCTCAAGGAGTTAGCACTGATGCACCTAGTCATCCTATAAAGAAAAAGCAAGATTATAGGAACTTGCATGCTAGCAACCCTGATGCTGTTACACCCGAGAGTCCAAACGATGTCTTTGTTTTTGATGCTGAAACACAATCTGGAGATGAACACGAGCCTAGTGATAATATCGATAGTGGTGTTCTTGATGATGCTCAACCTAGCAATGTTAAGGATGTGGAGATTGGACCAGTTGATCTTGATAACCCACAACCTAAGAATAGGAGATACGATAAGAATGACTTCATTGCTAGGAAGCATGGTAAAGAAAGGGAACCATGGGTTCAGAAACCCATGCCATTTCCTCCCAAACAATCCAAGAAAAAGGATGATGAGGATTTTGAACGATTTGTTGAAATGATTAGACTTGTCTTTCTGCAAATGCGTTTGACGGATATGCTCAAAATGTCTCCCTATGCCAAGTACATGAAGGATATTGTGATTAATAAGAGGAGGATACCTGAGGTTGAGATTTCCACCATGCTCGCTAATTATACCTTCATGGGTGGAACTCCTAAGAAACTAGGTGATCCCGGAGTGCCCACTATACCTTGCTCTATTAAAGGCAATTACGTTAGAACTGCTTTATGCGACCTTGGAGCCGGTGTTAGTGTTATGCCTCTCTCTCTCTTTATCGTAGGCTTGAATTGGATAAGTTGACACCCACTAAAATCTCTCTGCAAATGGCCGACAAATCAACTGCTTTCCCTATCGCATTTGCGAGGATGTGCCTGTTGTGGTTGCTAACTTTACTATCTTAACGAACTTTGTTATTCTTGATATTCCCGAGGATGATGCCATGGCGGTCATCCTCGGAAGACCCTTTTTAAACACTGCAGGGGTTGTTATTGATTACAACAAAGGCAATGTCACTTTCCATGTCAATGGTAATGAGCATACGGTGCACTTTCCAAAGAAACAATATCGAGTGCATTGCATCAATGCTATTGAAAAAACTTCATCGATTCTTATTGGGAGCTTTGAATGCCCTATACCTACTATTAAGATGAAGTATGATTTGCTTGTTGGGGATATGCACATCCCCATTGAGGTAACCGAGTGAGTATTCGAAAATTCTCCGGTTTTACGCGATTCGAAAAAGTTTGTCAAGGAGACTTGATCAACCTCATTGACAGATTTCTTTTGATGACCATGAGATGGATGAATCGAGGAGTCACAAACCTCTGTTCCAAGCTTTTACCTTCGGTCGTTTAGAAGAAAAATGATAGATTTAGCTTTAGTTTTCCCTGTTTTCTGCTTTTTGCGTCCCATAGAAAAGTGTCCCGAAAATAAAAGTTCTCCGAATGCCTTGAAAATCAAGTATGATTTTTTCTGGAATTTTTGAAATATTCAAGCAAGAGGGGTCCCCGTCTCTCGATTCGGGAACCCGATCCTTACCAACCGAAGAACGCATATGTACAACCATGTGAATGGCCTTCTGATGAATTCATGATTGATGCAGGTTTCAATAAAGAGTTTGATATATTTGTTCACAACGCCGGGCTTGGAGAATTGATCTCCGATAAATGTGAACAGTATACTGCTCTCACTGCCTCTTTTGTTCGTAGATCCAAATTTTCAGCTGGTCGTGACACATTTGTACTGTTTGATCTCTATGACAAATCGTATACCATGGATTTAGAGGATTTCAATAGAATTTGCAAGATACCTGATTGGGGTAGTCTTAATGATCCTCCTAAATATTTGGTTAGAGATTTTTTTCTCTAGTATAACTGTTGGAGAAACTAGAGATATTTCGTAGGTTACCATGGGGAGCATTCATTTTCCTGCCTTGCATTACTTTGCCCTCTTCATAGGTAGATGCATTAACGACAAGCTTGAGCATTGTCACCTCTGCGCACCCGACCTTAGTATTCTTAAGAGCGCAGTAACGGGTGAAGAAGTTTCAACATGGGAGCTATAATAGCAAGGAGGCTGAATAATAATGCTAATGAAGGGGATTTCTTTGGTGGGATCTATGCCACTCGCATAGCAAATTTTCTTGGATTACCCATCCGCGAAGGAGATCCCCCGCTCCATACAGCTTTCCTTGATCGCGCCGCTATGACACGATATCAGTTCCTTGAGAGGGATAATGAGTCCCTCCTATACCGGTTAATATTTAACTGACAGTGTGTTTTCCATATTACCCTTCCTGCTCGTGCCTTCTTTGACTTTCAAGTAAAACAGAGATATTACATAACCAGAGGAGAGGCAGAGGAGTATGAGAGGGAGGCAAAGGTTGCTCACCTCCGTGAGGCAGCTATTCAGGCGGTAGCTGCAGCGCTCCCGTACAACCCCCATAATGATTTTGGGTATCGCCCGGACCATCCATGGGAGTAGACCAACTTAGGCCAAAAGTCTAAGCTTGGGGGAGTACGTGTTTCTCACCGACTTTATATTCCTGCTCACACTTTACTTTGATAGTCGGTGTTCACACCTTGCCACTGTATCATCCATGCTAGTTTATTTCTTTTTCTCGTTTTCTTCTCGTGTGTTTGTCTAGTTTGAGAAAACCCAAAAAGATTTCTCATTCTTCTTTTGCTTGTTGGGAGCTTTCCCGTGTAAATAGTTTTGTTTTTCTTTGGGTCAAGGTAGAAGACCATGGTTACAATGTTTAGTGGCTCTCGCGTGCATATCTGTTTATCTGTTAAAAGCGCCATATTACTTTGTCTTCTCCTTTGTGTTTGCTTGCAGATTCCAGCTTAGTCCAATGCACGAGCACTCTTATTATTGTTCACATCATTCGGTCGTGCAAGTGAAAGGCAATAATTACGATATATGATGAAGTGACTGAGCCTGGAAAAGCTAGTATGAACTCGACCTATTTTGTTTTTGCAAATATGACTAGCTCATCGTTCCTGATTCAGCTTTGTTGTGAGAGAAACATGTTTGCAATGACAACTTAGAGATCATAGTTTCTGATGCCATGCTTAATTAGCTAGGAGCTTATAATGGTTTGTCTTGGATGCCAATATGATTTTTGAGATGATTATGATGTAGTATGATAGGATGGTATCCTCCTTTGAATGATTCAAGCGGCTTGACTTGGCACATGTTCACGCATGTAATTGAAACGAAATCAACATAGCCTCGATGATATTCATGTTCATGGTGATTTATGTCCTACTCATGCTTGCACTCAATGTTGGTTAATCTCAATGTATTTTGATGACAGTTGTCGCTCTCTAGTTGGTCGCTTCCCAGTCTTTTGCTAGCCTTCACTTGTACTAAGCGGGAATACTGCTTGTGCATCCACTTCCATAAACCCAAAGTTGTTCCATATGAGTCCACCATACCTACCTATATGCGGTATCTACCTGTCGTTCCAAGCAAATTTGCATGTGCCACTCTCTAAACCTTCAAGTAATAATCTGTTTTGCATGCCCGAACCGCTCATGTGGTGACAAGGGGCGATCAGTATCTTACATGCTAGGTGTGTTATCCTCGATACGTGTTTATTCACTATCACTCACGAGAAAGGGGCAGGTAATTGGAATGCCCAGTTCCATGCTCAAATCGAAAAGATAACTGCAAACAAAACTCCCCCTGGATTGATGTTGGTATGGACGGCACCCGAGTATTCGGCTAGTTGTGGAGTGTGATTGATCGGTGGTGGGGGAGTCAAAACTTTACTTTTCTGTTTGGGAACCGCCTATAGTATGTGTAGCATGGAAGATGGTGAAAACTCTTGGTCATCGCGTTGACAATGAAAGCATGCCACCCAAAATTATTTATCTCTGTTTTAAAAGCTTGAGCTCTCGCACCTCTGCAAACCAATGCTTCCCTCTGCGAAGGGCCTATCTATTTATGCTTCTGTTGAGTCATCCTCTTCTTATAAAAGCACCAATTAGAGAGCACTTCTGTCATTTTTATGATTTGCTTTTAATTGATATTGAGTATGACTGTGACTGGATCTTCTTTGCCATGAATTACAATATTCAGTCAGCCCTTGCTCTTTGAAGGTGCTCTTCATTTATGTTTTGCGGTCTTAGAAAGAGCTAGCGAGATACCATCTCTTCATATTGCTTCATGATTGTTTTGATTGAAGTGTTGACATTTGAAACTCATTATTATTGCTCGCTAGTTGATTATGCCATTGATATGAGTTTGCCATGAGACCTAGATGACATTGCTTATGTGGTTAGCTTATGATCTCAACATAATTGCAACAACAAGATCAAACAGAGTTAGACATAATTGCAACAACAAGATCAAACAAGATCAAACAGAGTTCGTAAAAGTTTTTCTTTTGTCTCTTTCAGTTTGTCAACTGAATTTCTTGAGGACAAGCAAGGCTTTAAGCTTGGGGGAGTTGATACGTCTCCATCATATCTACTTTTCCAAACTCTTTTGCCCTTGTTTTGGACTCTAATTTGCATGATTTGAATGGAACTAACCTGGACTAACGCTATTTTCAGCAGAATTGCCATGGTGTTGTTTTTGTGCAGAAATAAAAGTTCTCGGAATGACCAGGAAATTTACGACGATTTTTTGTGGAATATATAAAAAATACTGGCGCAAGAATCAACCGGAGGAGTGGAGCGAGGAGCCCACAAGCCCTCCAGGCACGGGGCCCCCTGGCCACGCCTAGCAGGCTTGTGGGGCCTCAGAGCTCCACCGCCTCCAACTCCAGCTCTATTTAGTCCATGTCATCCGGAAAAAAATCAAGGAGGAGAGTTCATCGTGTTTTACGATACGGAGGCGCCGCCACCACCTGTTCATCCTCTGGAGGGCAGATCTGGAGTCTGTTCTGGGCTCCGGAGAGGGGAGATCGTCGACATCGTCATCACCAACCTTCCTTCATCGCCAATTCCATGATGTTCTTCATCGTTCGTGAGTAATCTCATCGTAGGATTGCTGGACGGTGATGGCTTGGATAAGATCAATCTGTAATCGAGGTAGTTTTGATGGGGATTGATCCCTAGTATCCACTATGTTCTGAGATTGATGTTGCTACTACTTTGCCATGCTTAATGCTTGTCACTAGGGCCCGAGTGCCATGATTTCAGATATGAACCTATTATGTTGTCATCCATATATGTGTGTTCTTGATCCTATCTTGCAAGTTGTAGTCACGCACTATGTGTTATGATCCGGCAACCCTAGAGTGACAACAGCCGGAATCACTCCCAAGATGACCATAGTATGAGGAGTTCATGTATTCACTAAGTGATAATGCTTTGTTCCGGTTCTCTATTAAAAGGAGAACCTTAATATCCTGTAGTTTCCATTAGGACCCCGCTTCCATGGGAGGGATGGACAATAGATGTCATGCAAGTTCTTTTCCCTAAGAACGTATGACTATATACGGAATACATGCCTACATTACATTGACGAACTAGAGCTAGTTACATATCTCTCCGTGTTATAACTGTTGCATGATGAATATCATCCGGCATAATTATCCATCACCGATCCAATGCCTACGAGTTTTCCTGCTGGTCCTTGCTACGTTACTTTGCCGCTACTGCTGTCACTGCTGCTAATGTTACTCTGTCACTACTGTTGTCACTGCTGCTACTGTTACTCTGCCACTACTATGGTCACTGCTGCTACTATTACTATTCCTACTGTTGATATCACACTACTTTGCTACTGATACTTTGCTACAGATACTAAGTCTTTCAGGTGTGGTTGAATTGACAAATCAACTGCTAATACTCGAGAATATTCTTTGGCTTCCCCTTGTGTCGAATCAACAAATTTGGGTTGAATACTCTACCCTCGAAAACTGTTGCGATCCCCTATACTTGTGGGTTATCAGTGCTTGACGGTGACTGCGACGCGCTCTGGTCCAAGGGAGAGGAAGCAGAGCGAGAGGAGAAGAGGAATGAGAGGGAGAGAAGGATCCGAACGGTGCTAGGGAGTTCATCCCCGACGTCGCGATGGCAAGGGCTGGCCAGGCACGCAGCTGCGTGCCGGCTAGCGCGCGCCTTCATCTCTGCCTACTGGCGAGAGAAGGAAGACGACACGGGAGGTGCTAGCTGGGCTGCCAGGTAAGGCGAGGTAAGTTTGTTCCTTCTCTCTTCTTTTTATTTTCTATTTTTCTCACTTTTTTGGATTTGAAAATAATTCAAATCATTTTATAAGATCTTGAAAATTTATTATGTGACATAAATGGATATATTAAGTGCCACATAAAAGTTTCAGAATTAATGAAACTATATTTTATATATAGCAAATATAATTCCCTTCAAATAATTGTTTGATTAAATCAAAAGTCCAATATAAAATTTTTGTGTGTTTTCAAAATATTGGTTGGCAAATTTATCTCATCCCAATATTTTCACAGAATATATGGAACATTTTCTTGGATTATTTTGAAGCAATTTTTATATTGCCTGTTTCCCAAAATTTGGTTCCTGAGGCTTGATCACTTCCCCATTTCAAAAACAAATGAAAAATAAAAATGCTTGCATGAATGCAATCAGAAACAAGTGTAAATCTAGGGTTGTGACAACTCACCCCCACCAAACAAGAATCTCATCCCGAGATTCAGGCGTAGGGTAAGTGGAAGAGGGGCACTAACTATCACAATCTTCATGATCCTATTGCCCTTCTCGTAGATCTTGATTCATTGCATCATGTTGATCTTGACATCTTTGCCTTTGAGGTCTTCAGCTAACACGACGACAAGAGAACAGGAAGACTCTACAAGATTCGATCTCCTCGAAAATCGAGCAACTCATGATCAACTAATAGAATGAGACATAGGGACATCCCTTGAGTTGAGACACAAAACACATAACAGAAATGAGGAAATGAGGCATATGACAGAGTTTTAATTGGTAGGCAACAATTCCATGCATAAAATAGATGGTGACGCGGTTTCAAGTAGCGAGGATTAAGTTGCCCTTTAGATCATAACGGGGCACCTTAGGAAGGTGACTCGTAGAGTTATTCCCTTAAGTGGAAAAAAGAATTACTTTTGATACAGAGATAATTTAAACTCTTCATACCAGGGTAAGGCAATTTACAAATGATTGTTTGAAGGAATTCAAAAGAATGACATACTCAATTTGGAAAAGGAAGCTAGAGTTATAGAACAACTCGGCAAATGGAAGGCACATTCCAATTGATACCGAGGGTATAACATAGTGTCTGAGCATGCTCTCAAGAACTTGAGCATTTCCATATTGATCAAAGTTTCACCAAGATCCGTGCCAAGATCTTGGTGGCACATCATACTACCATGATGAATAATAATGGAGAATGCAGATGCAAAGGAAGACAACACTTTCTCAGATTTCACCTTAGCTATGCCAAGGGAAGGAAATCTGGACGATCAACCGAGAGACATTTAGCACTCCGCTTATAATGTTCTCCTTGAGGTACTAGCATATTCCAATTAGAGGTAATACTTGGTATCTAGGACGTCAAGTAAAGATCGGACTTCGGGATCTCCAGGGGTCCATGAGGAACAAGTTCTAAAATAAGTCATACAAAGTCCTCTTGGGGGATGGCTAAGGTTGCTGATACAAGATACTATAATAATAGGTCTCCTGGCTAGGTGTGTTAGCCACGACATCACTTTACCGGGTTACAGAGAGACCAATATTATAATTCTTGGGAAATGTTGCGAGATTCAGCTCTGGTTGGTGACAAGATATTTCAGACTTAGCATGTCTGAAAAGGGAAGGTTTGCAACACAAATCAATGAGATAACGTTGCGAGATTCTCGGGAAATGAATGACGGAAGACAACTCCAAAGCAAGAGCTGGATTGCAGGACACACGTGAACACACTGTCCAGGACAATGATGACCACATGGAAAGTCTTACAACAAAACACTACCGTGTTCTAGGTGGGAACCATCATTGCGGATAACGAAGCCATGTGCAATTCCGTATGGTACCTTCAAGAATAACACTTGACTTCTTTTCCTTGAACAAATCAATCAGTGGCTTGGTGTGCTAGGAAATACAGATGGAATGGAGGTGGCCAACCTATCAAACCATTGCATACTTCGCATGTGCATGACTGATTTGGGATGATCCCAGAGGAAGCAAAATAAACTTTTCTCTAATTCACGACGGCAACTTGCATCAAATGCATGTGAATTAAAGGAAGTCACTTATTACACCTAATATATATACTTTATGTACTAGACATAAAGATAGTGCCTATGAAAGTTTCCAACACTAGCATGATGTTCAACAAATCATGGAGAGGATCAACAATGTTATCTATGGACTCAACAACAGTTCCTCAAGGTTTCCATATATAAAGGAAAATCCAATACTATGAGACAATATGTTAGCATTGGTCATATCAAAGAATATAATGGTGTATGCTCAAGGAAAACCACGAGTAAAGCGCCATTACGAAAATCTTTGGTTCTGATTTAGATTTGACGATAGTCCATACTCAAATCAAAAATTGGACAAGATAATATATGCAACAATTGATCACAATAATCAATTGATGAAGATGTCATCTTTCTTCTACACATACAATCACATGCACACAAAGGTATCCCTTTGAAACGAACTAAATTAGGCAAAGCTTTTATCTTCCAACTTTCCAAGTTGTTGTAAGATTAGCGAACTAGCTCAGGGGTATCTAACACGGATTCTTGGAGAAAGTGTGGTTTATAGGAAAACCAACTTGATCATGAACTTAACATAACAGCCAGGAAACAACCTGGTAATACTTCTGAGAAGATATTCACAAAATCACGAACCACCGATATGTTATTAAGATCGAGAACAATCTTGCTTTTCAGGGCAAGATGATATGATCAAAGAGCGAAGGATTGACACAATCCTAACCCATTGATCGAAAAGTGCACCATGAAAAGAGGACTAGGTAGAACGGTCAATCTCAGAATGGTGATTCAATCACCATCACCATAAGAGTGAAATTATTGTCCATTAACTACCAAGCAATGGCATTTCTAGGAGTATTGATTTCACACATCATGGTTCACTCGTCGATATTCCGGTTACAACCAACATGGAGACCGAGGAATGAATAATGATGGCAAGGAGTATCACTACATCAAGAGTTTGTAATAGATGGTGCAATTCTCACAACATTCTTGGCATAAGAGGGTAATACTCCAAGGTAGAACAGAGCAAAAGCTGGATTGACATTTGATCTGTGGAATACAACTACTTTGACCCAATCCAAGAAATGGATGAGGTACTCGAGTTTGCTTCTCCCAGTCATTCTGAAATAGAATGGCTTGACAGACCACAAGAATAATAGGCATCGATGACACGAATGCACAACTACTCTCGACTATCCTCTGATAAGTGAAGGTCATAATACAATTGAAGAGGGGCAACTCAAGAGCACATAATTTTTCTGAGTTGTGGATGCATAGATTAGAATGTCGATCGAGTTCAACATAATTCTTCCGGATAATCCATGCATAAAGGTTGGATTGGCAGAGTCACAACTATGGAATGGACAACTCATCAAGAGTACCCTTGTTGTGATCATTTAGTTCGTGAAGAACTTCTGCCAAGATGCCTCATGGTAGTGGAAGAATTATATACCACAAGCATGGAAAACCAGAACAAGGTTACTAATCATCCTAAAGGAACGAGCAATTACTATCAACAAGAGTGTGCAGAATGAATCATGGATTCAAAAACCCAGAAATAGAATACCTACTAACTAATAACATCACACGATGTTTTTATGAAAATGTTGGCCAGAATTATCACACTAGGAACACAAAACACATCTAGACTATTGAGTGGTTTTCCAAGGTAACATGGTTTCCTAATACTTCACCAATACGTTGAGGTAATAAAATACCTCAATAGAATAATTGGTGTGCTATGTCTGGCCAAAAGACATCGGGAATAGGAGGAAGGAATTTGTAATTGCATGAGATTATTCAGAAGCCTAGGATAACTCGGATAACATAATGGCTGTCCGGGCATGACATATGGGGCAACCTGCATGAGAACTGACAACATAACAATGAATTCCTATGGAGACATCGATCCAGGAAGATAAGAACTTTCCTATAAGTCTCCATGATAGTAACTCGTCATCCTGATAGATAAATGGGAAAGCATAATTCTTAAACCCCGTAGAATAAAGAAGAGAGTAACTCAGAATTAGAATGACACAGGAAAGGAGTAAAAACAGCCTTACGTTCCCTTCCACAAGCAATTCTATTATATAACTAAAGAGTTGCTAGACTCAACATTGACCAGTTTGGCTTGGTTATCCTACAGGCAGTCAAGCTCTGATACCAACACTGTCGGGACCCTGATCCTAGGTCATAAGAACCCAGCCTGTAACACAGCACATCACTTTGCGGCCTCACGCACGGTAAACTCCACAGCTGCCACCTTACCTTGGCCGGGACCGTTTTAGTCTTTTGGCTCACGTATGTGAATGTGTCGCTAGCATTTGAACGACAAAGAACCCGAGTCAACATGACTAGTTATAAACCCAAGTGGCACATCCGTACAGGACAAGCATACATAACCCAGCAAAGCAGGTGTCAGTCAACAACATGTGTAGACGTGTCGTAGCAAGCTACAAGGACTCCATTACACCGCGTGACATTTCCCTCAGGGGACAGACACAACAGCAAAGAAGGAGCAGTAGCAAGCTACCAAGGCTCGGTGGAAGCACAAAGAGGCATTTCCCCATAAAGCGCGCTACTAAAGGCACACAACTAGGTGTCGAATCCCACACATACCAATGCATTTCAAACACACACACACAATATGAACGATATGTGTAGATACAACATGGCATCACAACATAACTCTATGACTCAAGAATTTATGAAAGAGTCATAAGAGTCGACATAGTATGATATTACAAACAGGGGTCACATGACCCAACACTCAAGTCATACAAGCATCAAGCGGAAGCATAACATGTCTAAGTACATACACCTACTAAAAGTGGCTGGAGGAGCCTGAAAAGCTACAACGACCCTACCAAAGGAGCCAGACCTTTGTCTGGGATCTCCAAGCTATTCCGGTCAACATCAATCACATCACGTAGAATGAATAGTGAGACTAATGTCTCCTCTGCAAAAACATAAATTAAGCAACCGTGAGTACAAAGGTACTCAGCAAGACTTACGTCAGAACTATCTACATATGCATCAGTATCAATGAAGGGGTTGTGGAGTTTAATTGCAGCAAGCTAGCTTTGACTCTTGGCTAACCTGTACTATGACTACAAGTTCTTTCTTTGAGGTGGGGTAGCGCACACGAGTCCACAAATTCACCAATTCAATACACCACTATGGATCCACTCTCATCTCCCTACAAGAAGGCCATCCATAGCACTCACACTTATCTTGCATGTTTTAGAGTATCCATTTAAATTGTCTATGTACCACATCATGTTTCGAAGTAGTCCATATCCGAGGACGCGGCTATTCGAACAGATTAATCCAACATGCAGGGGTATACTTCTTCGCACACTCTCACCACTTATCACCATATGCAGCATCTCGGCCACCTTCAAGCGGAAGCACTGTCATGGGTGTCGTCTATGACCGTTATTCACACAAGACCCTAGTCGAGGTTTATTTCCTATTTGAGAGTGAACCCGCAACAAAGTCCGGCCGAAGTTTCCTATACGGCCCCAAACGATGTGCGTAGTGTTCCACAAGCCCACCATCCGGGTGCCACTTGGTAGATCGTGCCACTGTGTATCTACCGCACTGAAGCCTACCCCATCGGGCAGAGCTAAACACGGATGCCAACACTTTTCCTACAAACACCAGAAACTAGTTGCAACTCCTGGACAGAGATCAAGGCGATTAATAAGCCGAGAGAGTCCATTGGTTTCAGGCCCAAGGGTTTGTTTCTTGGTTGTGGTAGTAGAGGGTGACCCCCTCTACCACATGTTGGTTTCATTTCATGATTAGGAATCCATATGTGCAAGTTGTGCCCATCCAAAGTAGGCATGTGGCTGAAATTCCAGATTAGTGAAAATCTGAGATTTTCACCAAGTCTGAGAATCTGTTTATATTTTCTTCTCCTGTAGATGAGGTTGTGCAGGTCAATGTGTTGTGATCTAGCCTTATCTTTAAACTGGAAAGTTGAAGATTACATGTTTTTCTAGCTCCCTGTAAAATTTCATTCCATTTGGAGTCCTGTAGATATTGTTTTGGCTGCTGTAAAAATGCTTCAAGGCATAAACAGATAGTGAGAATCTGGAATTTTCACCAAGTCCCTGAAATCTGATATTTTTGGGCAAGTTTGCAGCTTTGTAACTTTCTGTGTTTAACTACTTCGTGTGATATTTTTGCTTGTGCTTGTAGTACTCTTGGATAGCTACAGCCACATATCTTATTTGGCATGTTTAGGTGGCTGTAGGTGCTTTGCATGTAGCTCACAAAGTGCTATGATGCAGATTATGGCAGATTGTGTAGTTTTGGTATTTTGATGTTTGTGAGTGCATAGATGATGATGTGGTGTTCTTCTTTGCTCCACCCCATTCATGTTCGTTTGCTATATGTCTTGGCTACCTGGAAATACCAGAGTTGAGCCATTGGAGTGGTGGTGATGAATTTGACACGTAGGGCTTCATTTCTTGTTTCGTTGTTTCCCGTTGATCCATAGCTCCGATTGTAATGTTCTTTATATGGTTTTGCATCGTTTTCACGAGACTCATCTGATCATGTCATTCTCATGAATGTTAAGATAGCTTAGTATGCAGTTCTTTCTAGAAACATGTGTTTACTTCTCATGCTTCAGCTAGTGATAGAAATAGTGATGCATGCTCATATGCATCTCATGCATCATGTGCTTGTTGCATCTTGAGGTGTTGTTGTTCATTGGATGTTATTTCTATGTTGGGTAGCACCGGGATCGGAGAACGAGTACGTGGATTCGGGAGAGTACGTGCAGGACGACCAAGAACCATTCCAAACTGAGGATATCACACGCAAGATGATATGACCTTGATTCCATCTCTAGACTTGTTATGCTAGATTACGTTTCCTCCATCATATGCTCGCTGCCTACCACTGAAATAATTGCCTCCTGATATGCCATGAAACCAAACACTTATCCCTTCCTAGAAAATCTTGAATGGCTAAGTAGGCTTTGCTCAGCTACTAATGTTAGCGTTGCTAGATGGAGGTGCTTTGCCTCATGTGATAACATGAGCTTGATATCATTATCTTAATTCTGTTATTTAATTAATGCACCTATATACTTGTTAAATAACGGAAGGCCTAGCCTTTTGTCGGGTATTTTGTTCCGTTATTGCCACCATATTTACCAGCTATCGGTGTTTGATTCCATATTGATCGCTCCTAACACATTCGGGGTTGTTATGGGGACCCCCTCGATAAATTGCGTAGTGCTAAGGCTTGTCCGGCAGGAGCCAACATTGGTGTTAATTTGCTAATCACTTAATAATAATCTGCATAGGGAATAGCTACCCCGAGGAATTTAATCAACAACCCGGGCCAGTGCTCCTCATGAGTGTTGGTCCAACCCAGAGCAGCTTATTACGCTCCCCGGGGCAACTCCGTGTTTTGGCGTGGTAACCATCGCTCATCCGGTGTGTCCTGAGACTGAGATGCGCGGCTCTTATCAGGGTCGTCGACACGTCGGGAGGTCCTGCTAGTCTTGTCTTATCTTAGCGATATATCTTGCGTATAGGAATCCCGGTGAAGCTTTGGTTCTCCATAGAGTTGAGGTTTTCCTCTAAGGAATCCGACGAGATCACGAGATTCGTGATAGAGGATTACTTTGCGGCCCGTGTACGTTTGTGATGGACTAGTTGGAGCAACCCTGCAGGGTTTAATCTTTCGGAAAGCCGTGCCCGCGGTTACGTGGCAACTTGGAATATTTTGTTAACATTCGGTATTAGATAACTTAAACATAAGCTAATAAAAGTGCCAACTGTGTGCATAACCGTGACTGTCCCCTTCGAAGATCTCTCTTCCATCAGGAACACGGTGGGGCCATGATTGACGTAGGTAGGTGTTCAGGATCACTTAGTGATCAACTATCTTCGATCGCTAGAACAGACCACCTTCATTTCAAGTTCTACGTAAGCTAGCCACCATATAAAGATTAGGATGTTGCAACCTAAATACTCCACATTTCCAACCTAATAACTTGACTAGTTCTGGCACCGAGGTCATAGATTGCTGAGTCCCCGTGGCTCATAGATTCCTTCACAATACCAGCAGGTTCAGGTACCCCCGAGACAGGTGATCCCGACGGCACGCAGCTGGCGTGGCAGAACAACGAGGAGAACGACCGCCTGTACGTGAACTATCCAGAAGATTGAGGCGTGGTCATGATCGTGGGCCAGCAGGCAGGGTAGCATAGTCATTTCCCATGTTTTGTAGTCCGTAGCGGAACTACCTTGATTGTATGTGTGATGTACTTTGATATATTAACGAGATGACAGTTGAATCCCTTATTGTCATTCCTCTATTATTTATGTATGTGCTATGTTACCATGTTTGCGAAATGCTTAGATGCGCTTCTTTCCAATTCGGGGCCTCGATCCCCAGATCGAAAAGGACCGCATCTTAGTCGTTACACCATGTGAGTTCTTTATGAATAATTTGAATCCATGAATGTAGGCACTCTCACCTCCACATATATATGTTCCTAGCCTCTTCAGTACCGTGCAGTGCCCATTCTCACCTCGAGGATTGGTGCATACTTCGCCGCTGCATCAAAACCCCGTGACATGATAGGCTCTGTTGCACATAAGCCACCTTATATCTTCCTCAAAATAGCCAACATACCTACCTATCATGGCATTTCCATAGCAATTCCGAGATATATTGACATGCAACTTCCACCGTCACATCATATGATTTATACACCCACTGTAATATTGCTTTGCATGATCTTGTAGCCAACATAGTATTTATGGAAAAGCCACCGTTCATCATTATCATACATGTTATGTTAGATCATTGCACATCCTAGCACACTGCCACAAGCATTCATATAGAGTCATACTATAGTTTTTCGTATCGAGTTGTAAGTAAATAAAAGTGTGATGATCATCATTATTAGGAAACTACCTCAGTGAGGAAAGGATGATGGAGACAATGATTCCCCCACAAGTCGGGATGAGACTCTGGACGAAAAATAAAAGAAAAAATAAAAGGAAAAAAGGAGAAAAAAGAAAGAAAGAAAAAATAAAATAAAATAAATAAATAAAATGAGAGAAAAGAGAGAAGGGGCAGTGCTACTACCTCCTTTTCCACACACGTGTGCCTCAAAGTGGCACCATGTTCTTCATATAGAGAGCCTCTTGTTTTGTCACTTCCATATGCAAGTGGAAATTTTTCATTATAGAACTTGACTTGTATTTTCGATGACGGGCTTCCTCAAATGCCTGAGGTCTTCATGAGCAAGCAAGTTGAATGCACACTCACTTAGCTTCAGTTGAGCTTTCATACAGTTATAGCTCTGGTGCATCTGTTGTATGGCAATCCTACTCCTCGCATTGATATCTATTGATAGGCATCTCCATAGCCCGTTCATATGCCGAGTTGGTGTGAGACTTTCTTCTCCACTTTTACCCTTTAAAACCCACCACCATATTCTATTCCACATATATGTTACATCCATGGTTCACGCTCATGTATTGAGGGAGTAATAAAAACCTAAAGCATGTTAAAAAGTATGATCCAATAGCCTGACTTAACACTGTGGTGCTTGACATTTGTATTTAACTGGTGAAGATGGAGACATATGATAGAATGAATAGGGGGTAAATATTCTTTAAGGGTCATATATTTTGAAACTTTATAATTATGTTACTTATGTTTATTAATATTACTATGTTGATGTTTTTTAATTCATCATTTCTCACTAATCATACGTGCAAAAGATTACATGTTGGGTAGCATGTTACATAAAAAAATATGTTTTATCATTTACCTACTCAAGGACGAGCAAGAATTAAGATTGGATTATCATTCTAGGATACTTTTTGGGCATTTATTTGCTAATTAATAATATTTTTTAGCACTAACTTATTAACCTAGTGCCTAGTGCCACTTGTCATTTTTTGCGTGTTTTTGGCTTTTTCAGGTTTACAATACCAAACGAAGTCCAATTGCCACGAAACTTTTTGATGATTTTGTATACACCAAAAGAAGACATGGAAGCTTTAGGGGGGAGATCAAAGGCCGCATGATGGAGGGAACACACATCAGGGTGCGACCAGGGGGTGGACGTGCCCTCTTGTGTGTTGGCTCCCCCTGGCGTCTCCCGATGCCCCTCCCCGGCCTATAAATTCCAATGTATCCCAAAACTCTAGGGAGAAACCTGAAACCTTTTTCCGCCACCGTAAGTCTATTCCGCCATGTGCCCATGTGGAGCCATGTTCCGTGCCCTGTCGGAGGGGGGTCGATCACGGAGGGCCTCTACATCAACTTTGATGCTCCCATGGTAATGTGTGACTAGTTCACCTCACACCTACGGGTCTGACGTTAGTACTTATATGAGTCTCTCTCTCTCTCTCTCTTGATCTTGATCTTGATCTTCAATACAGAGTTCAATGCATCTTCGCAGTGATCTATTCGATTTTATCACTTTGTGCGATGCGTTTGTTGAGATATGATGAATTGTGGGTTTATGTTCATATTATTCATGATAGAATATTTGAGTCTTCTTTGAATTATATGGTTCTTATTTTCATGATTATTATAGCTTCGTAAATCTCTCGGGTCTATTGATGTAGTTTGTCCAACTAGATTAGTCTATCTTCGGTGAGAGGGGTGTGTTGTAGTGGGTTCAATTTGGCGGTGCTCTATATCCCAGTGACAGAAAGACAAGACACGTCTTTGTATTTTTGCCACTAAGGATAAAATGATGGGGTTAATTCATACTAACTGGACTCTCTTTATCTACATCATGTCATTGCTCTCTAAGCATTAGTCTCTTTTACTTAATACTCTAGTTGCATGTTGGATAGCGATCGGTGGTTGGAGTAATAGTAATAGGTGCACGCATGAGTCAACCTATTTTATTATCGACATGATGCCTATATACACATGGTCATTGTCGTGAATAAAGATTGCATAACTATGTGATTTTCTATCAGTTTGCCCAACAGTAATTTGTTTACCCACCGTATGCCTACTACATGAGACATGCCACAATAGAAAACTATGGCCCCTGGGTCTATCCACTTGTATATTTACAAAACTTCTTTTTCCTTGTTGTCTTTATTTATTTTTTATTTATTTTTCAATTTATATTTATCAACTATCATATACGCACTTAATTTGCTTGCAAGTAACGAGTCCAAGGGGATTTACAACCCTCTTGCCTCGTTGGGTGCAAGTGTTTGCTTCCTTGTGTGTAGTCGCTGAAGATGGGTGTTGCGTGTTACTCTTATTTGTTTGATAACCTTGGTTCTCACTGAGGGAAATACTTATCTATATTGTCTTGCATCACCTACTTCTCTTCGTGAAAAACCCAATGTAGTTCACAAGTATCAGCAAGCAGTGAGGAGAGCAGGTGCACGTGGCGAGAAGCGAGCGTGACCACTCTAGAGCACGCGGCGAGCAGCGAGGAGAGTAGGTGCACGCTACGAGCAACAAGCGGCGAGCATGGCCATGCTAGAGCACATGACGAGCGTCAAGGAGAGCAGGTGCACACGGCGAGCATGGCCATGCCGGAGCATACGACGAGCAGCGAGGAGAGCACGTGCGGTCAGCGGCGAGGAGAGCAGGTGCGGCCAGCGGCGAGGAGAGAAGGTGCGGCCACGACAAGGAGAGTAGGTGCGGTGGTACGGTAGCGATGACAAGGAGAGCATGTGCAGGTGCGGCGACAACGACGACGAAAGCAGGTGCAGCAACGGCGGCGAGGAAACTGCAGCGACCGGGATAGCTAATAATATAAAAAATAGAGAGAGGAGAGAGGGTGATAGGTGGGCCTGGACCGGACAAATACAAATGAGAGGAACACACAAAACGTGTGCTTTGTATCTATCTCCGACCCAAATGTTATCCAAATTTGAAACAAAAATGGGTCTGAACTGACATAAAATGGACATAAAATAAAAATGAATCACTGTGCTAGGCTATGTTTTTGTCCGCGTGGACCTAAACGGGCGTATGCAGACGAAATGGGTCACCGTATTTTTAACACAATGAGCATTCATATACACTAGATCATTGAAGGCGCGCCTTGCTGCGCCCGTCTATTTTTAAATAGAATGGTAGGAACTTTAAAATACATATGCCAAGAAAATAGCAAAAGACTAACCCATATATTTGTAATGCCTTCCATATGATGAAAAATTGAAAATATATAGGAGTAAACTACATTTGAAATGAAATTAAACAATCTATATTATAAGAATATATGGAGATCGGAGATTAGAATGGGGTTTATGAAAATTCAACATAGGTTACCATCAACATACTGATAAGTGATCGTACCATCAACACAAGAAAATCTTAGTCAAAACTAAATGTAGAAAATGTGCAGCTTATATATTTTGGATTGAAAAAGTGTATATCTGAATATTGTGACAAATGTTGATGTTGATAAGGAATCGGATCCATGTATAGATAACTAAAGAAGGGTAAGCATTTTCAGAAGGAAGATCATACACACTGATCTTTAAAGTGTATCTGAGATAACAATCCATTTGTACGTATTGATATAGCAGTCTAGGAAATATGAGTGTCCATAATTAATGATACATCCGGATCATTGCTTTAATATTCTTGCACATAATGCGCTGCTTATGTGTCTTAGACAAAATCTTTGTTGCTCCGTGCCTGCACCATATGACCTCACAGCATGACAAAAGCATGAACTCCCGTAACAAAATGCCGACAAATAAGAATGTAAAGCAACATCAATTAATCCTGCAATGGAAGCTGATATTACTAGGCACTTTCATGAAATTACACCTTTCATACTTTATATGTTCAACACCTTTACAGCAGCAATAACCATAAATAAAAGCATGACACTCTGTCAATAGTCAAGTTGAAATAACTACATGAAATGGACAAATAAGGCATGAAGCATTCTTTCTGATATAGAGAAGGTACAAGAAATAAGGGAAATAAAAAAACTCTTATTAGCATTTTTTTTTGGTCAAAAAGGCAAAAATGGGCTTTAATTCAAACTTCAAAGATAACAACTCCAACTATTAAATATCATGTGGCCTCGGACATTGCTATTAATCTTCAAATGAATATAGAATATCTCACATTATTAAATGAGTTCATTGTTCCACCTTTTCTAGTTCATCATTGCAAACAATTACTAGCTGACAGAAGTAACAACGAAGATTTATAGATATATAATATCTCACAAGTAACAACAAGGCTTATAAACACAAGTTGCATAGTGGCTACCTTGGCAGCGTTTCTTTACATGAATTTCAAGAGGCAAGGATGGTTGCGAGAGTTCCACGAAAAATAACAACTTCCAGGGCGATGCCAATTTCAATGAATGATGCCAACTTCAATGAACTTCTCCAAAGCAAAATCATCAAAATCCTGGAAAATGTTGCATCAAAGCACAAGCGTGGCCAACATGAGCTAAATACAACCTTGCTGTCAAGATTGGTTCTCAAAGTAAAGCATAGCCTTGTTTCAAAAAAAAAGTATAGCATAGCCTTGAGGATAACCTTGTTGTCAAGGTTAGCCTTCGAAGTAGCACATAACCTGGTATCAACAGCAAACTCATCTAATGGCTTGAACAACATTACTAATGGCCTCTATGCTGATGTGCACAACCTAGTTATCAAATATATCAATAGTTTTCAATATACAAAAGCATGAAACGTACCTAAACAGAACTGCGCATCAGAAAAATCTTTTAGCATGCATGAGCAGTTGATGAAATTCTCAATATAAACCACCACCAAACGGAACAGACAAAAACGACATAAAGCTTGTTGAAGTATCAAGGGGTATTATTCAAGGAGCAATGTATTCTAAGAAATAGACATAAATAATTTGTTTGTAACACTGTATTCAACTAAAAGAAGCTAATCTATGAATAGCATGTACGCAACAATAAGCTCACCAGCGTCAGTTCTCGAGCACCATGGGTGGCTTGTCGAGGTGAAATGAGTACCTGAGAGCTAGTGGTCGAGAAGATGGAGACACAGGAATCAAGGGAGTTGGACCATCAACATACCTATGCCTGAACCAGGCCGCCCACCACCTCAGAATTGACAGTAAATATGTCAAAAAGGGGTGATAAATTCGTGAAAGTTAAGTTACCAAGCAATTATATTGGGCAGCTGACCATTACAAACCATTATATTAAATACGAATAAAAAACTGATTTAAAGGTTTAAGAAGACCATCAACCAAAAAGGATATAGTCATACGAAAGGTATATTAGCAACGAAGTATTTTTCGCAAAAACAATTGGAGAAGTATACACAAAGAGGAAAAAATAACTCAAAACCCGACCACGGCAGAATAAAGAGAATAGACGAAGGTCGTCTTCTATGTCTTAGCCGTAGACTCTAAAGTATGCCATGCTGAGTACCGCACCTGATGTGTGCCTTGCAGCAAGTCTGTTAAGAGGTACACAGAGTGATCCAGGATTGAATCACTGATCAGCGGTCAAAGTTATCCTTAGTAACTAAATAGACTAAGGAATTTTTCTCGATTATGGAGGTGGTTAAAGAGTTCGTCGTAAAGGGTTACGTCGATGCAAGCTTTGACACTAATCCGAATAACTATGAGTAGTGAAATGGATTCGTATAGTAGAGTAGATATTTGGAGTATTTCCAAATAGCACATAGTAGCAGCATCTATAAGATGACATAAAGATTTGTAAAGAACACACGGATCTGAAAGTTTCAGAACCGTTGACTAAAACCTCTCTCACGAGCAAGACGTGATCAGACCCCATAACTATATGGGTGTTGGATTCGTTGAAATCACATGGTGATGTGAACTAGATTATTGACTCTAGTGCAAGTGGGAGACTGTTGGAAATATGCCCTAGAGGCAATAATAATTAGTTATTATTATATTTCTTTGTTCATGATAATCGTTTATTATCCATGCTATAATTGTATTGATTGGAAACACAATACTTGTGTGGATACATAGACAAAACACTGTCCCTAGCAAGCCTCTAGTTGACTAGCTCGTTGATCAAAGATGGTCAAGGTTTCCTGGCCATAGGCAAGTGTTGTTACTTGATAACGGGATCACATCATTAGGAGAATCATGTGATGGACTAGACCCAAACTAATAGACGTAGCATGTTGATCGTGTCATTTTGTTGCTACTGTTTTCTGCGTGTCAAGTATTTGTTCCTATGACCATGAGATCATATAACTCACTGACACCGGAGGAATGCTTTGTGTGTATCAAACGTCGCAACGTAACTGGGTGACTATAAAGATGCTCTACAGGTATCTCCGAAGGTGTTCGTTGAGTTAGTATGGATCAAGACTGGGATTTGTCACTCCGTATGACGGAGAGGTATCTCGGGGCCCACTCGGTAATACAACATCACACACAAGCCTTGCAAGCAATGTGACTTAGTGTAAGTTGCGGGATCTTGTATTACGGAACGAGTAAAGAGACTTGCCGGTAAACGAGATTGAAATAGGTATACGGATACTGACGATCGAATCTCGGGCAAGTAACATATCGAAGGACAAAGGGAATGACATAAGGGATTATATGAATCCTTGGCACTGAGGTTCAAACGATAAGATCTTCGTAGAATATGTAGGACCCAATATGGGCATCCAGGTCCCGCTATTGGATATTGACCGAGGAGTCTCTCGGGTCATGTCTACATAGTTCTCAAGCCCGCAGGGTCTGCACACTTAAGGTTCGAAGTTGTTTTATGCGTATTTGAGTTATATGGTTGGTTACCGAATGTTGTTCGGAGTCCCGGATGAGATCACGGACGTCACAAGGGTTTCTGGAATGGTCCGGAAACGAATATTGATATATAGGATGACCTCATTTGGTTACCGGAAGGTTTTCGTGCATTACCAGAAAAGTTTCGGGCTCATCGGTAGTGTACTGGGAGTGCCGGGAGGGGTGTCGGGGACCATCAGGAGGGGTGTCACGCCCCAAGGGGTCTCATGGGCTATGGGAAGAGATAAACCATCCCCTAGTGGGCTGGAATAAGTTCCCACTAAGGCCCATAAGGTTTGAGAAGGAAAAAACACAAGGTGGAAAGAGTTTCCAGGTGGGAAGGTGGAATCCTACTCCAAGTAGGATTGGAGTAGGACTCCTCCACCTCCAATTTCGGCCAAACCTTTAGGTTTTGAGGCTGCCTCCTCCCCTTCCTCCCTCCTATATATAGTGGGGTTTTAGGGCTGATTTGAGACAACTTTTGCCACGGCAGCCCGACCACATACCTCCACGGTTTTACCTCTAGGTCGCGTTTCTGCGGAGCTCGGGCAGAGCCCTGCTGAGATTAGATCACCACCAACCTCCGGAGCACCGTCACGCTGCCGGAGAACTCATCTACCTCTCCGTCTCTCTTTCTGGATCAAGAAGGCCGAGATCATCGTCGAGCTGTACGTGTGCTCAACGCGGAGGTGCCGTCCGTTCGACACTAGATCGTGGGACGGATCGCGGGACGGTTCGTGGGACGGTTCGCGGGGCGGATCGAGGGACGTGAGGACGTTCCACTACATCAACCGCGTTCACTAACGCTTCTGCTGTGCGATCTACAAGGGTACGTAGATCGGAAATCCCCTCTCGTATATGGACATCACCATGATAGGTTTTCGTGCGCGTAGGAAATTTTTTGTTTCCCATGCGACGTTCCCCAACGTGGTATCAGAGCTAGGTTCATGCGTAGATGTAATCTCGAGTAGAACACAAAAGTTTTTGTGGGCGGTGATGTGCGTTTTGCTGCCCTCCTTAGTCTTTTCTTGATTCCGCGGTATTGTTGGATCGAAGCGGCTCGGACCGACATTACTCGTACGCTTCCGAGAGACTGGTTTCATCGCTACGAATAACTCCGTTGCTCAAAGATGACCGGCTAGTGTCGGTTTCTCCAACTTTAGTTGAATCGGATTTGACCGAGGAGGTCCTTGGATGAGGTTAAATAGCAATTCATATATCTCCGTTGTGGTGTTTGCCTAAGTAAGATGTGATCCTACTAGATACCCATGGTCACCACGTAAAACATGCAACAACAATTAGAGGACGTCTAACTTGTTTTTGCAGGGTATGCTTGTGATGTGATATGGCCAACGATGTGATGTGATATATTGGATGTATGAGATGATCATGTTGTAATAGTTAATATCGACTTGCACGTCGATGGTACGGCAACCGGCAGGAGCCATAGGGTTGTCTTTAAACTAACGTTTGTGCTTGCACATGCATTTACTATATTGCTAGGACGTAGCTTTAGTAGTAATAGCATGAGTAGCACGACAACCCCGATGGCGACACGTTGATGGAGATCATGGTGTGACGCCGGTGACAAGAAGATCATGTCGGTGCTTTGGTGATGGAGATCAAGAAGCACATGATGATGGCCATATCATGTCACTTATGAATTGCATGTGATGTTAATCATTTATGCACCTTATATTGCTTAGAACGACGGTAGCATTATGAGGTGATCTCTCACTAAAATTTCAAGACGAAATTGTGTTCTCCCCGACTGTGCACCATTGTGACAGTTCGTCGTTTCGAGACACCACGTGATGATCGGGTGTGATAGACTCAACGTTCACATACAACGGGTGCAAAACAGTTGCACACGCGGAACACTCGGGTTAAGCTTGACGAGCCTAGCATGTGCAGACATGGCCTCGGAACACATGAGACCAAAAGGTCGAGCATGAATCGTATAGTTGATATGATTAGCATAGAGATGCTTACCACTGAAACTATTCTCGACTCACATGATGATCGGACTTGAGATAGTGGATTTGGATCATGTACCACTCAAATGACTAGAGAGATGTACTTTTTGAGTGGGAGTTCTTAAGTAATATGATTAATTGAACTAATTGTCATGAACATAGTCTAATGGTCTTTGTGAATTAAGATGTAGCTTGCGCTATAGCTCTACTGTTTTTATATGTTCCTAGAGAAAATTTAGTTGAAAGTTGGTAGTAGCAAACTTTGCAGACTGAGTCTGTAAAACCGAGGATTGTCCTTGTTGCTGCGCAGAAGGCTTACGTCCTTAATGCACCACTCGGTGTGCTGCACCTCGAGCGTCGTCTGTAAATGTTGTGAACATCCGACCTACACATTTCTGATGACTACATGATAGTTCAGTACAAAATACTTAATGGCTTAGAAGCAAGGCGCCGAAGACGTTTTGAAACGTCACGGAACATAAGAGATGTTCTAAAGAGATGAAATTGTGATTTCATGCTTGTGCCCTTGTTAAGAGGTATGAGACCCCCGACAAGATTCTTTGTCCATGAAGTAAAGGAGAAAAGCTCAATCGTTGAGGGTGTGCTCAGATTATCTGAGTACGGCAATCGCTTGAATCAAGTGGGAGTTGATCTTTCAGATAAGATAGTGATGGTTCTCCAAAGTCACTGCCACCAAGCTGTGAGAGCTTCGTGATGAACTATAACATATCAAGGATAGATACAATGATCCTTGAGCGATTCGCGATATTTGACACTGCGAAAGTAGAAATCAAGAAGGAGCATCAATAGTTGATGGTTAGTAAAACCACTAAGTTTCGATAAAGGCAAGGTCTAGAAGGGATACTTCGTGAAATGGCAAAGCAGTTGCTGCACTAATGAAGAGACCCTAGATTAAACCCAAGCCCGGGACTAAGTGCTTCTGCTATGAGGGGAACAGTCACTGAGGCGGAGCAACTCTAGATACTTGGTAGATAAGGAGGCTGGCAAAAGTCGAAAGAAGTATATTTGATATACATGATGTTGATGTGTACTTTACTAGTACTCCTAGTAGCACGAGGGTATTGGATACCGGTTCGGTTGCTAAGTGATTAGTAACACAAAATGAAAGCTACGGCATAAACGGAGACTAGCTAAAGGTGAGGTGATGATGCGTGTTGGAAGTGTTTCCAAGGTTGATATGATCAAACGTCGCACACTCCCTCTACCATCGGGATTGGTGTTAAACCTAAATAATTGTTATTTGGTGCTTGCGTTAAGCATGAACATGATTGATCGTGTTTATTGCAATACGATTATTCATTTAAAGAGAATAATGGTTACTCTATTTGCTTGAATAATCACCTTCAATGGTTTATTGAATCTCGATCGTAGTGTTACACATGTTCATGATATTGGTGCCAAAAGATACGAGGTAATGATGATAGTACCACTTACTTGTGGCACTGCCGCCTGAGTCATGTTGGTATAAATTGCATGAAGAGGATCCATGCTGATGGATCTTTATACTCACTTGATTTTGAATCACTAGTGACATGCAAATCATACCACATGAGAAAGGCCTTGTTTTCATTGAGATGAAACAAGATAGTAAGTTGTTGGAAGTGATACATTTTGATGTATGCAGTCCAATGGGCGCTGAGGCACGTAATGGATATCATTATGTTCTTACTTCAATGACGATTTGAGCAGATACAAGAGTATTTACTTAATGAATCACAAGTCTGAAATATTGAAAAGTTCAATTCTGTTTCGGAGTGAAGTTCGTCGTAACAAGAGGATAAACTGTCTACGATATGATCATAGAAATGAATATCTGAGTTACGAGTTTTGGTACGCAGTTAAGACAATGTGGAAATTGTTTCGCAGTTCATGCCACCTGGAACATCATAGTGTGATGATGTGTCTGAACGTCATAGCCACGCACTATTTGGTATGGTGCATGCTATGATGTTTCTTATCGAATTACCACTATCGTTTATGGGTTATGCATTAGAGACAACCGCATTCACTTTAAATAGGGCACCGCGTATTTCCGTTGAGATGACACAGTATAGACTGAGGTTTAGAGAAATCTAAACTGTCGTTTCTTGAAAGTTTGGGGCTTCGACACTTATGTGAAAAAGTTTCAGTCTGATAAGCTCGAACCCAAAGCGGATAAATGCATCTTCATAGGATATCCAAAACAGTTGGGTACATCTCCTATCTCAGATCCGAAAGCAAAGTGTTTGTTTCTAGAAATGGATCCTTTCTCGAGGAAAGGTTTCTCTCGAAAGAATTGAGTGGGAGGGTGGTAGAACTTGATGAGGTTATTGAACCATCACTTCGACCAGTGTGTAGCAGGGCGCAGGAAGTTGTTCCTGTGGCGCCTACACCAATTGAAGTGAAAGCTGATGATGGTGATCATCGAGCATCGGATCAAGTTACTACAAGCCTTGTAGGTTGACAAGGTCGCGTACTACTGCAGAGTGGTACGGTAACCCTGTCTTGGAGGTCATGTTGTTGAGCAACAGTGAACCTACGAGTTATGGAGAAAGCAATGGTGGGCCCGGATTCCGACAAATGGCTGGAAGCCATGAAATCCGAGAGAGGATCCATGTATGAAAACAAAGTGTAGACTTTGGAAGAACTACTTGATGGTCATAGGACTGTTGAGTAAAGATGGATCTTTAAAAGGAAGACATACGACGATGGTGATAAGTCACTATTAAGAAAAGCTCGACTTGTCGCAAAGATGTTTCCGACATGATCAAACAGTTGACTATGGTGAGACTTTCTCACTCGTAGAGATGCTAAAAGTCTGTTAGAATTATGTTAGTAGTTGTTGCATTATTTTTGAAATATTGCACATAGGATGTCAAAACATTGTTTCATCGATGGTTTCCTTGAGCAAACATTGTATGTGATACAACCAGAAGGTTTTGTCGATCCTAAAGATACTAACAAGTATGCAAGCTCCAGCGATCCTTCAATGGACTGGTGCAAGCATCTCGGAGTTGGAATATACACTTTGATGAGATGATCTAAGATTTTGGGTTTGTACAAGGTTTATGAGAAACTTGTATTTCCAAAGAAGTGAGTGGGAGCACTATAGAATTTCTGATAAGTATATGTGGTTGACATATTGTTGATCAGAAGTAATGTAGAATTTCTGTGAAGCATAAAAGGTTGTTTGAAAGGAGTTTTTCAAAGGAATACCTGGATTGAGCTACTTGAACGTTGAGCATCAAGATCTATGGAGATAGATCAAAACGCTTAATACAAGTTTCAACAAGATACATGCCTTGACAAGTTTTTGAAGGAATTCGAAATAGATCGGCAAAGAAGGACTTCTTGACTGTGTTGTAAGGTGTGAATTTGAGTAAGACTCAAAACCCGACCACGGCAGAATAAAGAGAATAGACGAAGGTCGTCTTCTATGTCTTAGCCGTAGACTCTAAAGTATGCCATGCTGAGTACCGCACCTGATGTGTGCCTTGCAGCAAGTCTGTTAAGAGGTACACAGAGTGATCCAGGATTGAATCACTGATCAGCGGTCAAAGTTATCCTTAGTAACTAAATAGACTAAGGAATTTTTCTCGATTATGGAGGTGGTTAAAGAGTTCGTCGTAAAGGGTTACGTCGATGCAAGCTTTGACACTAATCCGAATAACTATGAGTAGTGAAATGGATTCGTATAGTAGAGTAGATATTTGGAGTATTTCCAAATAGCACATAGTAGCAGCATCTATAAGATGACATAAAGATTTGTAAAGAACACACGGATCTGAAAGTTTCAGAACCGTTGACTAAAACCTCTCTCACGAGCAAGACGTGATCAGACCCCATAACTATATGGGTGTTGGATTCGTTGAAATCACATGGTGATGTGAACTAGATTATTGACTCTAGTGCAAGTGGGAGACTGTTGGAAATATGCCCTAGAGGCAATAATAATTAGTTATTATTATATTTCTTTGTTCATGATAATCGTTTATTATCCATGCTATAATTGTATTGATTGGAAACACAATACTTGTGTGGATACATAGACAAAACACTGTCCCTAGCAAGCCTCTAGTTGACTAGCTCGTTGATCAAAGATGGTCAAGGTTTCCTGGCCATAGGCAAGTGTTGTTACTTGATAACGGGATCACATCATTAGGAGAATCATGTGATGGACTAGACCCAAACTAATAGACGTAGCATGTTGATCGTGTCATTTTGTTGCTACTGTTTTCTGCGTGTCAAGTATTTGTTCCTATGACCATGAGATCATATAACTCACTGACACCGGAGGAATGCTTTGTGTGTATCAAACGTCGCAACGTAACTGGGTGACTATAAAGATGCTCTACAGGTATCTCCGAAGGTGTTCGTTGAGTTAGTATGGATCAAGACTGGGATTTGTCACTCCGTATGACGGAGAGGTATCTCGGGGCCCACTCGGTAATACAACATCACACACAAGCCTTGCAAGCAATGTGACTTAGTGTAAGTTGCGGGATCTTGTATTACGGAACGAGTAAAGAGACTTGCCGGTAAACGAGATTGAAATAGGTATACGGATACTGACGATCGAATCTCGGGCAAGTAACATATCGAAGGACAAAGGGAATGACATAAGGGATTATATGA
Source organism: Hordeum vulgare subsp. vulgare (assembly GCF_904849725.1). NCBI lineage: Eukaryota > Viridiplantae > Streptophyta > Magnoliopsida > Poales > Poaceae > Hordeum > Hordeum vulgare. Next base: position 178,089,599 of record NC_058523.1, read on the forward strand.
ATCCTTGGCACTGAGGTTCAAACGATAAGATCTTCGTAGAATATGTAGGACCCAATATGGGCATCCAGGTCCCGCTATTGGATATTGACCGAGGAGTCTCTCGGGTCATGTCTACATAGTTCTCAAGCCCGCAGGGTCTGCACACTTAAGGTTCGAAGTTGTTTTATGCGTATTTGAGTTATATGGTTGGTTACCGAATGTTGTTCGGAGTCCCGGATGAGATCACGGACGTCACAAGGGTTTCTGGAATGGTCCGGAAACGAATATTGATATATAGGATGACCTCATTTGGTTACCGGAAGGTTTTCGTGCATTACCAGAAAAGTTTCGGGCTCATCGGTAGTGTACTGGGAGTGCCGGGAGGGGTGTCGGGGACCATCAGGAGGGGTGTCACGCCCCAAGGGGTCTCATGGGCTATGGGAAGAGATAAACCATCCCCTAGTGGGCTGGAATAAGTTCCCACTAAGGCCCATAAGGTTTGAGAAGGAAAAAACACAAGGTGGAAAGAGTTTCCAGGTGGGAAGGTGGAATCCTACTCCAAGTAGGATTGGAGTAGGACTCCTCCACCTCCAATTTCGGCCAAACCTTTAGGTTTTGAGGCTGCCTCCTCCCCTTCCTCCCTCCTATATATAGTGGGGTTTTAGGGCTGATTTGAGACAACTTTTGCCACGGCAGCCCGACCACATACCTCCACGGTTTTACCTCTAGGTCGCGTTTCTGCGGAGCTCGGGCAGAGCCCTGCTGAGATTAGATCACCACCAACCTCCGGAGCACCGTCACGCTGCCGGAGAACTCATCTACCTCTCCGTCTCTCTTTCTGGATCAAGAAGGCCGAGATCATCGTCGAGCTGTACGTGTGCTCAACGCGGAGGTGCCGTCCGTTCGACACTAGATCGTGGGACGGATCGCGGGACGGTTCGTGGGACGGTTCGCGGGGCGGATCGAGGGACGTGAGGACGTTCCACTACATCAACCGCGTTCACTAACGCTTCTGCTGTGCGATCTACAAGGGTACGTAGATCGGAAATCCCCTCTCGTATATGGACATCACCATGATAGGTTTTCGTGCGCGTAGGAAATTTTTTGTTTCCCATGCGACGTTCCCCAACGTGGTATCAGAGCTAGGTTCATGCGTAGATGTAATCTCGAGTAGAACACAAAAGTTTTTGTGGGCGGTGATGTGCGTTTTGCTGCCCTCCTTAGTCTTTTCTTGATTCCGCGGTATTGTTGGATCGAAGCGGCTCGGACCGACATTACTCGTACGCTTCCGAGAGACTGGTTTCATCGCTACGAATAACTCCGTTGCTCAAAGATGACCGGCTAGTGTCGGTTTCTCCAACTTTAGTTGAATCGGATTTGACCGAGGAGGTCCTTGGATGAGGTTAAATAGCAATTCATATATCTCCGTTGTGGTGTTTGCCTAAGTAAGATGTGATCCTACTAGATACCCATGGTCACCACGTAAAACATGCAACAACAATTAGAGGACGTCTAACTTGTTTTTGCAGGGTATGCTTGTGATGTGATATGGCCAACGATGTGATGTGATATATTGGATGTATGAGATGATCATGTTGTAATAGTTAATATCGACTTGCACGTCGATGGTACGGCAACCGGCAGGAGCCATAGGGTTGTCTTTAAACTAACGTTTGTGCTTGCACATGCATTTACTATATTGCTAGGACGTAGCTTTAGTAGTAATAGCATGAGTAGCACGACAACCCCGATGGCGACACGTTGATGGAGATCATGGTGTGACGCCGGTGACAAGAAGATCATGTCGGTGCTTTGGTGATGGAGATCAAGAAGCACATGATGATGGCCATATCATGTCACTTATGAATTGCATGTGATGTTAATCATTTATGCACCTTATATTGCTTAGAACGACGGTAGCATTATGAGGTGATCTCTCACTAAAATTTCAAGACGAAATTGTGTTCTCCCCGACTGTGCACCATTGTGACAGTTCGTCGTTTCGAGACACCACGTGATGATCGGGTGTGATAGACTCAACGTTCACATACAACGGGTGCAAAACAGTTGCACACGCGGAACACTCGGGTTAAGCTTGACGAGCCTAGCATGTGCAGACATGGCCTCGGAACACATGAGACCAAAAGGTCGAGCATGAATCGTATAGTTGATATGATTAGCATAGAGATGCTTACCACTGAAACTATTCTCGACTCACATGATGATCGGACTTGAGATAGTGGATTTGGATCATGTACCACTCAAATGACTAGAGAGATGTACTTTTTGAGTGGGAGTTCTTAAGTAATATGATTAATTGAACTAATTGTCATGAACATAGTCTAATGGTCTTTGTGAATTAAGATGTAGCTTGCGCTATAGCTCTACTGTTTTTATATGTTCCTAGAGAAAATTTAGTTGAAAGTTGGTAGTAGCAAACTTTGCAGACTGAGTCTGTAAAACCGAGGATTGTCCTTGTTGCTGCGCAGAAGGCTTACGTCCTTAATGCACCACTCGGTGTGCTGCACCTCGAGCGTCGTCTGTAAATGTTGTGAACATCCGACCTACACATTTCTGATGACTACATGATAGTTCAGTACAAAATACTTAATGGCTTAGAAGCAAGGCGCCGAAGACGTTTTGAAACGTCACGGAACATAAGAGATGTTCTAAAGAGATGAAATTGTGATTTCATGCTTGTGCCCTTGTTAAGAGGTATGAGACCCCCGACAAGATTCTTTGTCCATGAAGTAAAGGAGAAAAGCTCAATCGTTGAGGGTGTGCTCAGATTATCTGAGTACGGCAATCGCTTGAATCAAGTGGGAGTTGATCTTTCAGATAAGATAGTGATGGTTCTCCAAAGTCACTGCCACCAAGCTGTGAGAGCTTCGTGATGAACTATAACATATCAAGGATAGATACAATGATCCTTGAGCGATTCGCGATATTTGACACTGCGAAAGTAGAAATCAAGAAGGAGCATCAATAGTTGATGGTTAGTAAAACCACTAAGTTTCGATAAAGGCAAGGTCTAGAAGGGATACTTCGTGAAATGGCAAAGCAGTTGCTGCACTAATGAAGAGACCCTAGATTAAACCCAAGCCCGGGACTAAGTGCTTCTGCTATGAGGGGAACAGTCACTGAGGCGGAGCAACTCTAGATACTTGGTAGATAAGGAGGCTGGCAAAAGTCGAAAGAAGTATATTTGATATACATGATGTTGATGTGTACTTTACTAGTACTCCTAGTAGCACGAGGGTATTGGATACCGGTTCGGTTGCTAAGTGATTAGTAACACGAAATGAAAGCTACGGCATAAACGGAGACTAGCTAAAGGTGAGGTGATGATGCGTGTTGGAAGTGTTTCCAAGGTTGATATGATCAAACGTCGCACACTCCCTCTACCATCGGGATTGGTGTTAAACCTAAATAATTGTTATTTGGTGCTTGCGTTAAGCATGAACATGATTGATCGTGTTTATTGCAATACGATTATTCATTTAAAGAGAATAATGGTTACTCTATTTGCTTGAATAATCACCTTCAATGGTTTATTGAATCTCGATCGTAGTGTTACACATGTTCATGATATTGGTGCCAAAAGATACGAGGTAATGATGATAGTACCACTTACTTGTGGCACTGCCGCCTGAGTCATGTTGGTATAAATTGCATGAAGAGGATCCATGCTGATGGATCTTTATACTCACTTGATTTTGAATCACTAGTGACATGCAAATCATACCACATGAGAAAGGCCTTGTTTTCATTGAGATGAAACAAGATAGTAAGTTGTTGGAAGTGATACATTTTGATGTATGCAGTCCAATGGGCGCTGAGGCACGTAATGGATATCATTATGTTCTTACTTCAATGACGATTTGAGCAGATACAAGAGTATTTACTTAATGAATCACAAGTCTGAAATATTGAAAAGTTCAATTCTGTTTCGGAGTGAAGTTCGTCGTAACAAGAGGATAAACTGTCTACGATATGATCATAGAAATGAATATCTGAGTTACGAGTTTTGGTACGCAGTTAAGACAATGTGGAAATTGTTTCGCAGTTCATGCCACCTGGAACATCATAGTGTGATGATGTGTCTGAACGTCATAGCCACGCACTATTTGGTATGGTGCATGCTATGATGTTTCTTATCGAATTACCACTATCGTTTATGGGTTATGCATTAGAGACAACCGCATTCACTTTAAATAGGGCACCGCGTATTTCCGTTGAGATGACACAGTATAGACTGAGGTTTAGAGAAATCTAAACTGTCGTTTCTTGAAAGTTTGGGGCTTCGACACTTATGTGAAAAAGTTTCAGTCTGATAAGCTCGAACCCAAAGCGGATAAATGCATCTTCATAGGATATCCAAAACAGTTGGGTACATCTCCTATCTCAGATCCGAAAGCAAAGTGTTTGTTTCTAGAAATGGATCCTTTCTCGAGGAAAGGTTTCTCTCGAAAGAATTGAGTGGGAGGGTGGTAGAACTTGATGAGGTTATTGAACGATCACTTCGACCAGTGTGTAGCAGGGCGCAGGAAGTTGTTCCTGTGGCGCCTACACCAATTGAAGTGAAAGCTGATGATGGTGATCATCGAGCATCGGATCAAGTTACTACAAGCCTCGTAGGTTGACAAGGTCGCGTACTACTGCAGAGTGGTACGGTAACCCTGTCTTGGAGGTCATGTTGTTGAGCAACAGTGAACCTACGAGTTATGGAGAAAGCAATGGTGGGCCCGGATTCCGACAAATGGCTGGAAGCCATGAAATCCGAGAGAGGATCCATGTATGAAAACAAAGTGTAGACTTTGGAAGAACTACTTGATGGTCATAGGACTGTTGAGTAAAGATGGATCTTTAAAAGGAAGACATACGACGATGGTGATAAGTCACTATTAAGAAAAGCTCGACTTGTCGCAAAGATGTTTCCGACATGATCAAACAGTTGACTATGGTGAGACTTTCTCACTCGTAGCGATGCTAAAAGTCTGTTAGAATTATGTTAGTAGTTGTTGCATTATTTTTGAAATATTGCACATAGGATGTCAAAACATTGTTTCATCGACGGTTTCCTTGAGCAAACATTGTATGTGATACAACCAGAAGGTTTTGTCGATCCTAAAGATACTAACAAGTATGCAAGCTCCAGCGATCCTTCAATGGACTGGTGCAAGCATCTCGGAGTTGGAATATACACTTTGATGAGATGATCTAAGATTTTGGGTTTGTACAAGGTTTATGAGAAACTTGTATTTCCAAAGAAGTGAGTGGGAGCACTATAGAATTTCTGATAAGTATATGTGGTTGACATATTGTTGATCAGAAGTAATGTAGAATTTCTGTGAAGCATAAAAGGTTGTTTGAAAGGAGTTTTTCAAAGGAATACCTGGATTGAGCTACTTGAACGTTGAGCATCAAGATCTATGGAGATAGATCAAAACGCTTAATACAAGTTTCAACAAGATACATGCCTTGACAAGTTTTTGAAGGAATTCGAAATAGATCGGCAAAGAAGGACTTCTTGACTGTGTTGTAAGGTGTGAATTTGAGTAAGACTCAAAACCCGACCACGGCAGAATAAAGAGAATAGACGAAGGTCGTCTTCTATGTCTTAGCCGTAGACTCTAAAGTATGCCATGCTGAGTACCGCACCTGATGTGTGCCTTGCAGCAAGTCTGTTAAGAGGTACACAGAGTGATCCAGGATTGAATCACTGATCAGCGGTCAAAGTTATCCTTAGTAACTAAATAGACTAAGGAATTTTTCTCGATTATGGAGGTGGTTAAAGAGTTCGTCGTAAAGGGTTACGTCGATGCAAGCTTTGACACTAATCCGAATAACTATGAGTAGTGAAATGGATTCGTATAGTAGAGTAGATATTTGGAGTATTTCCGAATAGCACATAGTAGCAGCATCTATAAGATGACATAAAGATTTGTAAAGAACACACGGATCTGAAAGTTTCAGAACCGTTGACTAAAACCTCTCTCACGAGCAAGACGTGATCAGACCCCATAACTATATGGGTGTTGGATTCGTTGAAATCACATGGTGATGTGAACTAGATTATTGACTCTAGTGCAAGTGGGAGACTGTTGGAAATATGCCCTAGAGGCAATAATAATTAGTTATTATTATATTTCTTTGTTCATGATAATCGTTTATTATCCATGCTATAATTGTATTGATTGGAAACACAATACTTGTGTGGATACATAGACAAAACACTGTCCCTAGCAAGCCTCTAGTTGACTAGCTCGTTGATCAAAGATGGTCAAGGTTTCCTGGCCATAGGCAAGTGTTGTTACTTGATAACGGGATCACATCATTAGGAGAATCATGTGATGGACTAGACCCAAACTAATAGACGTAGCATGTTGATCGTGTCATTTTGTTGCTACTGTTTTCTGCGTGTCAAGTATTTGTTCCTATGACCATGAGATCATATAACTCACTGACACCGGAGGAATGCTTTGTGTGTATCAAACGTCGCAACGTAACTGGGTGACTATAAAGATGCTCTACAGGTATCTCCGAAGGTGTTCGTTGAGTTAGTATGGATCAAGACTGGGATTTGTCACTCCGTATGACGGAGAGGTATCTCGGGGCCCACTCGGTAATACAACATCACACACAAGCCTTGCAAGCAATGTGACTTAGTGTAAGTTGCGGGATCTTGTATTACGGAACGAGTAAAGAGACTTGCCGGTAAACGAGATTGAAATAGGTATACGGATACTGACGATCGAATCTCGGGCAAGTAACATATCGAAGGACAAAGGGAATGACATAAGGGATTATATGAATCCTTGGCACTGAGGTTCAAACGATAAGATCTTCGTAGAATATGTAGGACCCAATATGGGCATCCAGGTCCCGCTATTGGATATTGACCGAGGAGTCTCTCGGGTCATGTCTACATAGTTCTCGAGCCCGCAGGGTCTGCACACTTAAGGTTCGAAGTTGTTTTATGCGTATTTGAGTTATATGGTTGGTTACCGAATGTTGTTCGGAGTTCCGGATGAGATCACGGACGTCACAAGGGTTTCTGGAATGGTCCGGAAACGAATATTGATATATAGGATGACCTCATTTGGTTACCGGAAGGTTTTCGTGCATTACCAGAAAAGTTTCGGGCTCATCGGTAGTGTACTGGGAGTGCCGGGAGGGGTGTCGGGGACCATCAGGAGGGGTGTCACGCCCCAAGGGGTCTCATGGGCTATGGGAAGAGATAAACCATCCCCTAGTGGGCTGGAATAAGTTCCCACTAAGGCCCATAAGGTTTGAGAAGGAAAAAACACAAGGTGGAAAGAGTTTCCAGGTGGGAAGGTGGAATCCTACTCCAAGTAGGATTGGAGTAGGACTCCTCCACCTCCAATTTCGGCCAAACCTTTAGGTTTTGAGGCTGCCTCCTCCCCTTCCTCCCTCCTATATATAGTGGGGTTTTAGGGCTGATTTGAGACAACTTTTGCCACGGCAGCCCGACCACATACCTCCACGGTTTTACCTCTAGGTCGCGTTTCTGCGGAGCTCGGGCAGAGCCCTGCTGAGATTAGATCACCACCAACCTCCGGAGCACCGTCACGCTGCCGGAGAACTCATCTACCTCTCCGTCTCTCTTTCTGGATCAAGAAGGCCGAGATCATCGTCGAGTTGTACGTGTGCTGAACTCGGAGGTGCCGTCCGTTCGACACTAGATCGTGGGACGGATCGCGGGACGGTTCGTGGGACGGTTCGCGGGGCGGATCGAGGGACGTGAGGACGTTCCACTACATCAACCGCGTTCACTAACGCTTCTGCTGTGCGATCTACAAGGGTACGTAGATCGGAAATCCCCTCTCGTAGATGGACATCACCATGATAGGTTTTCTTGCGCGTAGGAAAATTTTTGTTTCCCATGCGACGTTCCCCACCACCTCAGAATTGCTAGTGGTCGAGAAGATGGAGATAGAGGAATCAAGGGAGTTGGACCATCAACATACCTATGCCTAAACCAGGCCGCCCACCACCTCAGAATTGACAGTAAATATTTCAAAAATGGGTGATAAATTCGTGGAAGTTAAGTTACCAAGCAATTATATTGCGCAGCTGACCATTACAAACCATTATATTAAATACGAATAAAAAACTGATTTAAAGGTTTAAGAAGACCATCAACCAAAAAGGATATAGTCATACGAAAGGTATATTAGCAACGAAGTATTTGTCGCAAAAACAATTGGAGAAGTATACACAAAGAGGAAAAAATAACATTCCATCATTTTGAAATTTCAACAAATGGTATAGTTTTTCCAGTTCCTGCAAGTTCACAGAAGAGAGGCAAACATGTATGCAGTCAAAGGGACCATCACATTACTGCACTCTATATGAGAAGGTCAATCGTATCTATCTCTAGAAATATTTACAAATTTTAATGAATGGATGTCTTATTAGTATTAACTATTTTAGGAGAAAACATAACTGTGTAATATATAGATTTCACTTTGTAACTTGAACATCACAAAGGGAAACATATGACAGAAGTTTCTAAACCACCAAAAAGATTGTTCTTCGTATCTCTTTCATACTTGCCTACGGTTATTGGTTTTACCTCCAAAGATTTCTGTAAGGGGAATTTTCTGATATCACAATTCCCTGTGCATTACCTGTCATAGACTGAGGATTTTTGCAGCCCAACAAAAACATGTTGCTCTGTTGATCGAGCATAGCTACATAAGAAGTTGGGTTCATATATGCATTTTTTATTTCCAGATGAGATATAAACCGGACTCGGTAATCCCAGCCCTCTCACGCCATTTGGCTTTGTGCCCGTCCATTTTGCTGATTTGATCAATCCTAGCCGTCAGATTTGCTTGATGTGGCATACTATGGCGATTTGACCCAACTCTTGAAGTTTCATGGGCCAACCGTCTGGGGCTGCTACTCTGGAAGAAAAAACGAAGAATTCTGATTAATTGGTCCTTGAGATAGGCCATTTAACAGACCAAAGTCCAATTCTGATCGCTGGCTCGCTCTCTGCTCGATCGATCCAACATCTTCGCTGATGTTGGAGCTCGAACAGAGGAAACACGCTTCAACCGAGGGCGCGAGGGAAGCCGATCCAGCCGATGAGGGAATCCAGCGGACGTGCGGGATGCAGACGACGGAGGGGCCGACCGATCCAGCCGACGCGGTCGACCCTTCTGCGCGTGTTGCTGCGCCCATCCATTTTGATATTAAAATGACACGAATATACATAAATATGTCGATGCACAAAATATAGAAGTCAAATCAATATAAACCTACTAATAATTATTAGTATAGTTCTATAAAAGCATAAAGGGGTCCACTTACACAAAATGATTAATTTTTTAAATCTTATATTTTTACATTATGAGATGAAAAAAATGAAAAATTCCCAATAATTGCATAGAAAAACCAAGTCTTGTGGTACATCAGCCACGGATTGAGTAATGTGATACATTGCATAATTTAGAATAGAGAACTATAGTTGTCTAAGGAATCTTTCCAATACGCGATACAATCAGGACACAAATTGACAAAATAAGGTACTAAAGAAGGCTTAGAAAATCTATATTATTTGCTATGCCACTCTGGTTGATTAAAACTAACAACAATGTTAAGAACATATGTCACTTACCCTGATTCAGGAACCATGCATATCGTATCCATTCCTAGTCGTTTGATTAATGCATTTTGACCTTTTCAATTGGTTCAACCAATTTTGAACTGCTTTTATAGCACTGGATACCTTATCTATAAATGCACATTCTTTCTAGTAGGACAACGGCACAATCATTTTATGTCATGGAGTGAAATTTTTGCTTGCTAGGACACCTAGCTGATGTGCATAGATAACTTTTTGTCCTGTGTAAATCCCCTGCACCTGGAACAAAATTGACGTCATCACTTATATTAGGCTTATTTTACATAATAATGTTCTAATATTTGATTTATTCACATTCTGAAAAATATTTTTATTCATGACTGAATGTTTTGAATAGTGCATTACTCTGTACTATATGTACCTCTCCTAGTGCTTGAGCGGCTTGAACAACACATAATAATTCTTAGTGATTCATGGACACACCACACAACCCAGTAGAAATACCATGCCTTAATCCACAATGGATATAATTTTCTACTAAAAAATGTTGCGTTTCTGCTTACTTTGAAATAAATAATAATAATAATATAAGAGGACGGACAATCACTAAAACTAACCAGTCTGATACGTAACAAACAATATAATTGGGAACTAAAAAATAGGAACAATCAAGCTTACCTTGGTATATTGATATTCACAAACATCCCTTTTATTTAGAGTACAAGTTACCTATATAACGTCACATTATTAAGCATGTCATGAGATATTGAGGTGCAGCTACACGTGCCTCACAGACCATATAAGAGAATAGCAAGTGCCACTTAATAGGGAAATGGGAACATGGTTTTGTATGAGTATGACTAAAAATCTTATGTTCCTAAATATTAAAAATATACAACACAAAACACTATAAACTGTATGTAACCATAGCAAATAGTTTGGCTGACTGGAAATGAGTTAGATTGGCTATAGAGAATTTATTAGTAGATGTCCTAAAGGTTTGGTGTTACCATGAGGAGCTCAGATCGCAAACCACTAACCAAATCCAGAAAGACACACGAACATATCACAATATGGAAGAGGAAGATCTCTCCTGCAATGTGATTAATCATAGCAGGTGAGTTGCAAGTTTTTGTCAATTAAAAATAATCCGAACCACACCAGATTAATAGGGAAAAAATCGTTTGAACATAAGTTCACAAGATATTAACCTTTCAAGAAATAGGTAGAAGAATTCATAGACTGAGAAATTAGAAAGTATTTTGCCTTTTGCCTTCCCTACTGATGTGTATTAGGATGCAACTTTGAGATTAGAAGGTGGACTTGCTGAGGTTGTCCATCTAGTAGCGAACAAAGGAAGCACCGTGTTGCCCTACCATCATGCCTCACTCGACTCGAAGGGGGGACAAGGTAAGGGGTGTTGTGGAGGAACTTGCCAGCAGTAGTAGATCAATTCCTTCAGGTTTGTAAACCGTGGTGGCTACCTGTGTCTGTGCTACTGCCGGGATGGTGAGGAGGGACGAGAGAAGGCCAGATGCCACCACGAGAGGAGGGGAGCTCAGGCTTCTAAGATTCCCCAAGTGAAACCTCCCCAACGTCTGCGCGTACCAACAGCTGGGTACTCGAGCGTGGTGGATCCTCCGGCGGCGCCCCCAAGGACTCCATACGTAGCATACAAAAAGATGAGATGCATGCTTCAGGGGTGTAGTGCGCCACCCGGTCTGGCATGGATCTCATCGCCGCCACGAGAAAGAGATGCTCCCTGATGTGCTTTTAGGTAGGACAGGAGGACGCCGAGGCCACGTTCCGGCGGGGCAGTTGAGGACTGGATCACGAGGACCTTAGAGCCGAATGAAGCAACAATGGTGGTGGCGCAACCAGTGTCGTGGGTGGGAGAGAGAGAGAGGAAGGATCGGGGGTGGACGATAGGTCAGTGCGGAATGGAAGGAAATGTTCTATCACCGTTCATCCGATATCCAACGTTCCATCGTATGGAAGAACGAGAGGGCCTCAATTCGGCTTCAGGAGTAGCTGCCCATAGGACAGTTGGCCCAGAAGCAGCCCACACGGAAAGGGTTCGGTTTTACTGTCCTTAATGTGCATACATTCACTCTTATAAATGCACACACGCGCACCCTACCCCTATGAGCACGTCCAATAGGCTGAGTCGGCATATCATCTTGAGATTTACGAACTCACCATAGGCGCCTCGTCGTCGACGAAAACGTCTTCTTTCATTGAATATGCATCGTCGAAAATCCTAAATAAATTCAAAAATAAATACAAGCACCGAAACTTTAATCATGATATGCTGAAAATATCATAATCCCTCTAGCTGTTCCATCACCGGTTGGTTAGCAAATGGGTCACAATGTTAGAGTTGCTCTAATCGTGTGGTGCACCGGACACGTGAGAGGCAAATGAGGCGGATAAACGTTTGCACCTGGCGCGCCAACCGAACTTTTTGGCCGAACGCGCGCGGGACATTTGATCTGAAGATATTATATGGCTAGAGGCTAACGCAAACCCACCTTATCTCTTCGTTTTTTCTATGTTGACTTCATCTGCCATCCTCGCGCCCCTGGTGCCCTGCCGGCTGTTGCTATCCCCTGGCCAGTGAGCTGCACCACACGCGACAGGATGTCCATGGTGACCAAGATTACCGCGGGACATATAGTGCGTTTTGCTACAACCACATTCTGTTTTTGCTACAACCGCATCCTGTATTTGCTACCACCGGTGACTCTTTTGCTACATACATGGCAGACGATGAGCGTTGATGCTTCAACCGAACATGAAAAAAAAACTTCAACTAGTCTTGGAAAAGTTACAACCGATGGTGAAAAAAAGCTTCAATGGACTTAACGGAAAAAGCTTTAAACCCCATGGAAAAGCTTCAGCCGGGGAAAAAGCTTCAGCTGAAGTTTAAAAAAGCTTGACCATCGTTGATTTTTGCTATAACCAAAAAATATTTTTGCTACACTCATTCATAGTGAGTTGCGACCCACGATGATAATGATGACGTTTTTGCTGTAACCGACATTCCTTTTGGCTACGACAGACAGTTTTTGTTTTGCTACATCCGTTTTATGATGCGACTCATGGACATTTTTTTTTGAAAACTCATGTAGCGAGCATCGATGGCGAGGGTGGGGCGACACACCAAAGTGTTGCAACAGAGGCGAGGTACAATGCAAGCTTGCCGACGGGTGTTGCGGCCGGCGACCTTCGTCATCAGAGTTGTGACCATCGCCACCAGAGCCGGTGAGGAACACAAGAGGAACACAAGAGACGACGAGGCGGATGAAGGGGGGTGAAAACCACGATGGAGATGGACGGCGGGGCAGCGACAAGGAAGGTGGATGGAGGAGGCAGCGGCGCCCGGGGAAGCTGGCAAGCTGGACGGCCCCTTTCCTGCTGCCCATATGGATCCGATGCCCTTTGGGGAAAAGGATCTAACGATCTAACATGATTTGATCTGACAGCTCCCGCGTGAGCGCAGATCAGTGCCCAACGAGGCGAACATGTGCGATTATCTCAAAGGAAATGGCGCTATAAAAGAAGAGAACCTCCCCGGGGGAGCTCGCGCGCCAAGGCACCCTACGGACCAGGAGCTGCGGCCGCTGGAGCCAGCGGGGGGAGCCGGGTAAGGCCGGAAGGGGGGGCTTTGCTCTGTTGCTTCGGCGCTGGGACGGGATCCATTGGTTGCTGGGGACCGCGACATTCCTTCAGGTAGCCTCCGTACTCAAATCTGCAGAATCTGGCGGACTAGTGGATGCCTGTTCTCAGAGTTGATTACCTAGTGTCGTTTCTACAAGCATTAGTCTTATGCTGCAGTTTCAAATTCTTAGAGCATCTCCAACAGACGCGCTTCACGCCGCGCCTAAAAAACAAGTTTGCAGCGCGCTGGGTGACTGGTTTTGCGCGTCGCGCAGCGCTGGCTCCAGCAGTAGCGCTGGTTTGCAGCGCGCGCGCTCCGCTCCAGCAGCGCGCAAAAATGCAGCGCGCGCGCCGCTGCAGCAGCGCCCAAAATGCAATGTGAAACATTTATCAAAATGCAATAACATGCGAAATTTAACACAAACAAGTAGATGGTCATCCCCACAAGTTCATCCAACCAAGTTCAAAATACAAACCAAGTTCAAAATACAAGTTCATCCAACAAAGTTGAACTCATCAATCATCTTCCTCGTCGTCTTCCTCTTCTTCCGAAGACGATTCTTCCGCCTTCGAAGATGAATCTTCCTCCCTAACCTCATCACGCACCGCATCACGTGTAGCTCCGACGGTCTTGGCAAGATCTTCAACGGCATTTTCATGGGTATGTGTGTGAGGCACATCGAAAGACATTCCACCCATGGCCGGAGGTGCACCCATGCCGCCCATGAGAGAAGCAAAACTCATGCCACCCATGCCTCCCATAGCGTTGGAGGGTGCTCCAAAGCCACCCATGGCGCCGAAGCCACCGCCACCCATGCCGCCAAGGACACCGCCACCCATGGCTCCCATGGCGCCGAGGCCCATGCCTCCCATGGCACCGAGCCCACCGCCACCCATGCCGCCAAGGACACCGCCACCCATGGCTCCCATGGCGCCGAGGCCCATGCCGGCGCACTGCAACCTTCTTCTTCGGCTTCGAGCTGCCGGAGCCGTCCGTCGTCTTCTTCTTCGTGGATGTTTTACCTTTCTTCCGCTCCAACGGTGCGGCGGCGGCACGGGACGGCGCCGGCGCGACGCCACCCGCCGGCGTGGTCGTCCGCGGCGGCAAGAAAAGGCTGCGCGCGAGGCCGACGGTCGGCGGAGCTCCGGCGGCGGCGGCCGCGCTAGGGTTTTCGGGGGAGGCGGCGGCGGCGGCGGCGACGGCGGGGGGGGGGGGGGTCGCGACTGTACAGCGGGGTCAGCGGGGCGCCGGTGTGCGCGTGGTGGCCGGGGCGCCGGCGCAGGCGCGCGCGGGAGAAAGGAGGAAGAAAGGGAGAGTTCGCGCGTGCGCTCGAGTCTGCCGCGCGCCGAAGTGAGCGCCCGAAATACGCAGCGCGGGATGGGGCTAGGACCAGCGCGCCCAAATCGTTTTAGCACGCGCGCGGTTTTAGCGCGCCCGCTGGAGCTGTCCTCTGCGTTGCGCGCGCGCTATATTAGCCTTTTTTGCCGCGCGGCGCTAGTATAGCGCGGCTGTTGGAGATGCTCTTAGGGCCGCGAAATCATGTTTGCTGCTACAACAAAACAATTTGAGACACAATAGCTTTCCACCCTGTTAGGCCCTGTTTGATAACAAAGTAGTAAAAAAACTAAAGTATTAAAAACTGCAGTAATTTTACGTGTAGATAGAAAATACCATGGTTTTAATATAACAATATTTTTTGCAGTATTCACAATATAGAGAAACCGTTTGATTACGCCACATATTACTGTAAAGTTTACCAGCTAGCCGTTGATGGTGCATGCATTCGTAGCTAGCTAGCTAGCCGTTGCTAGCAGTCCTTCTTTTTACCTTCTCTGTTTTTTAAAAAGAGGTTTGGGGTTCTTTTTTTTATGCAGAGAAAAAACCATAGTTTTTCTAATACTGCAGTTTTAAAATTACAATTCTTAGAGGCAACCAAACACCTCACTGTAAATAAAACTATGATAATCTCCAAAACTGCAGTATTCTACAAATACTACGAAAATTCTTCGTTATCAAACAGGACCTAGTTGTTGAAACAATTTGAGGCGCAATAGTCAATTCACATACGTAATTGGATTTGGACACCTCACAATTGAAAATATGGGTACATTCAGTCAGATAACAGCGCCTGAAAAGCGGATGGTAACCTTTTTTACTGCCATGCTATTGATCATTGCTTTATATAAAAAGCAGGGCGAAAGCCTTTTTGGGTAAGATAGACAATCTTGCGGAAAGAATATTTGAACTGTTAACAATTGTACAAAATTACAACGTGCCCTCCTCTGAGAGTTACAATATGTACATAATTGAACTAAGTTGATTGCCTAAGAAACGGACACCGAATATTCTGTCTCTAAACTTATTCTCCTGGGTTCCCTACTGCCTAGTGCCAACACTACTAGCTATAGCGATCTGGAGCAAATCTGAATCTGTTTTCAGATAGCTTCTCTTATCTTCTTTGGAAGTTCAATACTTTGATGGAGAAGGCAAAAACAAAAGCGAAGAGAACAGTGAATCCTACAACACCAATAGCCATAAAACCTACGTAATCATGCCTGAATCCAAAGAATCTGTGGATGAAAGCGTTCACTTGTTCCCCATCCTCCAGCCTAACATCTGCGATGTCTCCATATTGTGAGGCAACAAGCCCGTAGAGTGTCCATGCCACCGGGCATGCCCATGAGTACCACCTCCACCATATTGGTATCCTCTGCAAGCCAGACAAGACACGAATAATTTAGTATCGACGGTATGGAGAAAATGTAGAGGTGTTGGTTCACTACAAATAAACCAGTCACTGGACACTTACTGGTCGGGGAATCAGGAAGCCGGCAAAGATATTCCATACCGCATAGAATGCAGTTGCGACTATGGCAGCAATGTCGCTGTTTGGCGTCATGGCGACTGCCATCATCCCATAAAATGTGAAGTACAGGAAAGTGAAGAACATGAAGAACATGTACCAAAAGAATTTCATAAATGCCCAGTCCAAGCCAATCAAGCTGTAAACAATCAGACCATAAATAATGGTCTGCAGGAAGACGTGTGGGATCTCAATGAAAACCTGTTGAATGGTTAACATCATTAGATTTTATTAAAAAAAAGTTGAAGGAACAAAAGTTCAATCTTTTCGTTTCAAAATATTCTGCAACGACCATTACCTGTGCAAAAGCATAGGGTAGAGCAGAGTACATTCCAGCAGCTTTTTCTCGGTAAAAAACTGTTCGCTCGACATCAACAATAGGTTGAACGCATTGTCCATTCTGAATTCCAATGAAAATAACTGCTGCGTACATGGAACCCAAAGAATTGAACAGGTCTTGTCTCTTGCCGCTAAAAGGAAAGATGGAAGTACAAATAAGTTTCTTCCTCATGATGTGTCATTATGTATCAGTGTCTCAGCTGGAGTTGTTAGCGAAGGTACTTACATTTTCTGTCCTAGGTTCAAAAAGATGGTGCCGAAGATGAGGGCAATAACAGTCGTGAAGAAGATTCTAGTTGCAGTATATGATGGATTTCTCCAATATGACTTGTGCTGCTTCCACAGGCAAGCAACACATTGTGTGAAGAAGGACTGCGCGTACTGTTTTGGGAAGTACAGGTCCGTCGATCCAGGTGGAGGTGTGCTTAGGTCACTTATCAGAGCTTTGTTCCTCCTGACATGATGCATTGAAATCAGTGAAATGATAGAGAAGTATATAAACAAACCGAAACACTTTATAAAAAAAATGAAACAATGTTCTGAGACTGCAACATACCGGTATAGGTCAGAATTCATGTATACTTCGGCAAAGTTGACACCCAAGGCATCTTCTTGAGCTAGGGTGGTCACTTCTAACATCCAGGTTGCAGGGTTGTATCCATCCTTGATTTTCTTCACACCTTGTACGCCCTACATTTGGGGCACCAAGCAAGGTTTATCATGCATGCCATAAATTGGAAATCGCTCTGTTCAACAGATCAGTAAGGAGACTTACCTCAAAGTAATCGATCAGATGGCACGAGTTGTGTCCCAAGGGGCCGACATAAATATCTTCTCCTCCCCGTTTCATCAGGAACAGCTGTAAATATTCAAGAATAACATGTGAGTTCTCACATGAGACAATCAATACTTCTACAGATCACACAATTTCCTTGTCCTTGCTGCAATTTACCTCATCAAAAGCTTCAAATATGTCGATGCTGGGCTGGTGGATGGTGCAGACAACTGTTCTTCCTGTGTCTACTGTGTTTCTGACAGCCCTCATCACGATGGCAGCCGCCCTTGCGTCCAGTCCAGAAGTTGGTTCATCCATGAATATGATGGAGGGGTTGGCAACAAGCTCAACAGCAATGGTGAGCCTTTTACGCTGTTCGGTGGATAAACCATTCACTCCTGGTAGTCCCACCAATGCTCCCCTCAGTGATGTCAGCTCGACGAGTCCCATGACTTGTTCCACAAACATCTGAATTCATGAAATGGATCAGTTCAGTACTCCAGATATCAGTTGCAGTGTGTATATTATAATGAGCTACTTATGAACTGGCAGAATAAAGGCATTCAACTTACTTGTCTTGCTTCTGAGTCTACATCAGGGGACAATCGGAGCCACGCCGAGTACACGAGGGATTCATAAACGGTGACATGTGGAGAATGGATATCATTTTGCTCACAGTAACCAGCAATCCGGGCAAAAGTTTCTTGGTTCTTCGGGTATCCAGAGATGCTGATGTCTCCTTCAATGTAACCGCCAGTTTTCCGTCCCGCCAACACATCCATCAAAGTGGTCTTTCCTGCCCCACTGACGCCCATCAATGCTGTAAGAACTCCTGGCCTGAAAGCTCCACTTACACCTTTCAGGAGCACTAGCCGGTCTTCAGTAATACCTTTATCTTTCATTTCCTGTCAAAGATTTGTGCATCACATTTAGTATCTGTTATTAGTGCTAGCTGCGTCAAACACAGGATAGAACTTCTGGGTCATGCTTACCTGAGGCATGTCCACAGAATATCTGATATTGTCGAAGGTGATCGACAAGGGAGTAAATGGAAGTGCCATTCCCCTCTCCCTGGTGTCAGCGCCAGTGATTTCTCCTTCACCTGCATTTGTTATACTTGTCACAATGATGCAACAGTGGAAATGCGTTCCTTGATGCAGTTTATGCAAGAATTTCTACTGACCATTGGAAGGTGAATTCTGGGAATCGTTTCCAAAAAGCAGCAATTCTACATTTTCTCCGGTACGGTTCACATGCTTCTCCATCAATTCCTCTTCGGAAATAACATTTTGGCCCTTTCCAAGTGCTGTAGATAGAAGGCTGTCAGCGCCAACGTAAGATGGTAACAATGCGCGAATCAATGCATTTTATGCTGACAAGGTACTCACGGTCAAGCAAGTCGAGGAACACAATGAAGAGTACATTGAAGAGCATGATGTACCCAAGTAAGGCACCAACACCGATCCAGTACCAGTTTGGGTCGACAAAGATGCCACGCGACTTCAAGACTTGTACGCCAAGCGTGTCGTTGCTTTCCGTCGGATCAACAACCTGCACAAAGATTGGCATTTGTTTTTGAATTATCTATCTGAAATTCGACCGATGTACTGAAATTAGGCCGATCAAGGGTCCAGGAGACGCTGCATTACCATCCGCCAGCTATGCCCAAGGAACTCGTTCACTGCTATGGCGTTCTGGGCATACATCAGAGGGGAGCTCCAGTAGCCCCAAATCCACCATGCCTTGATGTTATCTGCAGAAATGGAACTCAGCATGATGTTCTTGACAGTTGACACTACATGAACAGCCGCTGAATGGAGGGAGATTGGACATACCTCTAGCTATCAAGAAGCCACCGAGAATTAAAAGAACAAGCTGAGCAAATGACCCAAATGTGTCTGCAACAACCATATCCCTTCCTAAAGCAGCAAGAACCCGGAAGAGACCCGATGCCATCTGGCTGATCAGCACAAGCAGCAGGTAATGGCGGAAGAACCTTTCGATGTTTGGATCGAAGCCAATGACATAGTAAGTCATGCAGATCCACACGGCACATTCGAGAAATGATATTGGGATCTTGAGCAGCCATGTAGGCAATCCATATGCCCATGATGGATAGAAGAGCAGGTCCCTCTGCTTGTAGAATATGGGCAGCTTTGCAATGCTCATGGCGAGCTCGGCGAATCCATTGAACAAATGCGTGACCAGGCCGAGGAACATCGCGCCCATGTAGATCACGCCATCCTCGACTGTGTCCCGGTGCATCTCCGTACGCAGGAAGACAGTCATTGCGATGGTCCCAAGGATTATGAGCTGGTACAAACATGTAACATTCATCAAACTTCACTATCGGAATTCAGAATTGAGGAAAATTTCAACAAGCGGGATGCATACCTGAACTACTTTAAAGATGTAAACAAATGAGTTCCTCTTCATGAGCAGCCACTCCCTAGACACGCATGCCTTGAGAAGCTCCATCTTGCTGATACCGAACTTGGAAGTCGTGAGCGCAGCAGGGTGGTTCCTGGTTCGATCGAACGGCACCCTGAGCTCCGACCCCATCTTACGGCCAACATGGAACGCTTTGAATGCCTCCGTGAAGTCGTTGACCGAGATGTATCGGTATGGCTCGTCGCTTCGGCACCAGTACTGGTGCTGATCCTTCCTAGATGTTACCTGTGAATTCACGATAAACACGGATAAACACGGTCAAATTTTGAGTTCCTAGTCCCAACATGCAGCACAGAGAGCTCTTGTGTATCACATACTTCTTGCAAGAAGTCTGCAATGCCTTTCCTCTCAGGGCATCTGAATCCGACGGCCTCAAAGAACTCAAGGACACTTTCTCGAGGACCCTGATACACGATTTTCCCCTCGGTGAGCAGAACAATGTCATCGAAGAGCTCGTATGTTTCAGGTGCGGGCTGAAGCAACGCGATCAACGCCGTGCCGCCGAGGATGTGGACAGATTGCCTGAGGGAGTTGATGATCTGGTACGTTGTGGAGCTGTCGAGACCGGTGGAGATTTCATCCATAAACAGTGCCTTTGCTGGCCCGACAAGCATCTCGCCTATTTAAATTCAATGATTTTAGAGATCTAATTTCACTGTCATGATCAAAAGGGCATCATTATGCGCATTCATTTCCTTAACTGCATATTTTTGCACATACCTGTGGTGACACGCTTCTTTTGTCCTCCTGAGATGCCTCTGATCATACCATCGCCAACCATTGTATCTGCACAGATTTCCAGACCCAAAATCTGCACGACAGATGCAAGTGTGTCAGGGGCATATGCATTTATTTGGCTTATTTTCATGTTATGTATGGTGCTCACTTTGAGGATGTAATCTGTGATCACGCTCTCTTGACCTTCCACAGAGATGGCCTGTTTGGACAGAGGAGCAGAATAACTTAGTAGCTGTAGTTTGTTTTGATTCTCTTCAAAAAAGGCAATATTGTATTGTTTACTCGTAAATAAGTAAGGATTTTGATTTATATATATGGAATAACAGCTCACCTTCATGTAGACATCAATGTCAGGATCTGGCTTAATGTTGGCTTCTTTCTCCCTTCTTGAGAGTTCAGAAAGCATGTCTGCAATTTGAAACCACCATAAGAATCACTTTACATTTTGTGAATAGTTGGATTTCCATTTTCCAGTGCCCGTGTAGCCTACCGTAACGGGTTCCTACTCCTTGACATCTTGCAGAGAAGGCCAGCGTCTCCCTCACCGTCATTTCGCCGATGTGAAGATCGTGCTGCCCGATGTACGCTGATGTCCTCTGGGGGACAAACTCATGCATGTCATGCCCGTTGTAAGTCACTCTCCCTGACACCTGAACATTTCCAATTTCAAATTCATCATGTTACAGATTGCAGCTATATCTTCCCTGATTATATTGTAAATTTCTGTGTGGAATGAAAAATGGAGTACTCAAAACCACAAAAGGAGGTAAAGATGCCGTACCTTGAGAGTTGAGTCCAGCTTCCCTGCCAGGGCCAGGAGTAGACTGGTTTTTCCAGACCCAGGGGGGCCGAGCAACAAGGACATCCTGAAGAAACTCGATACGATTAAAACACCGAAAGAACTGCGAGATGATGCCAAACAATCAGGTCCATGATCTCTCACTCACCTCCCGGGTCTTACGACTCCGCTGATGTCATGGATGATGGAGATGGGCCTCTTCCCGCTTGAAACGATGCGCAGAGCACTCAGCACATCCTGAAGGATTGAGACAAGGGTCAGAAACTGAAGTTGGAACCACTCAGCATGTGCATATACTGAACTTTGTCCGGTTCTTCCATTCCATGACTGAAAGGCAAAGGATCATACCATAATTTTGTTGGAGAAGAAGTTGGTGAACGTCGGGATTCCTCGGTTGCCGACGTACGCCTCGGCGTCGATGTTGAGGTTATGGAACCGCACCTCGATCGTCGGGTTCTCGATACCAACCCTGCCAAACACATCAAACATCAGCATATATTGTTGTGCTGAGAGAAATGGATGGACGGAGCTACAGAAGCGAGGTGATGAAGATGAACTGAGACGTACCGCTCCATCCGGTCGCGGAGCTTGAGGAGGAAGCGCTCGTTGTCCTCCTCGGCGGTGCGTATGAGGCGCTCGATGAGATTCTTCCTCTCGTTCAGGCCGAGCCCCTGGATGTCCACCTCCTGCCCGGCGCCGCCGACGCCGGCCACGGCGCCCGGGAGCAGGATGCCCTTGCGCATGCGGTCGTACGTGGGGAGCTTCTCGATGGCCGCCCAGCGCAGTGCCTCCTCGTCGTCCTCCTCCCTGGCCGACCTCCCGAAGGCGTCGCTCCTCCCCGACGCCCCACGCCACGACGACGCCGTCCGCCGCACGCCGCTCCCGCCCCCCGCCGAGCTCCCTATCCTCACGATCTCCATCGGCCCCTCCTCCTCCTTCTCCTTCGGCCGCTGCCGTTGCTCGTGCTGCTGCTGCTACTACTACCTTGTGTTGTGTCTTGCTCGTTGATGCTCTGGTGGAAGATACGTACGAGAGGATCGGATGCTCGTCAGTGGCTGGCTGACTGACTGACCGACGGACGGACTGTCTGAGGAGGAGAAGGTGCCGGGGCACGAGCTATAAATACCCGCCGTCGGCTTGCCGGCGAACACGCGGTTTGGTGGCGCGATTAGGGCGTCGCGATCGAGATTACTACCACGTACCAGGGTGGCGGGCGTGGAATCGCATGGGTCCTTGTCGTTCGGCTCTACACTCTCTGGCCGGTCTCGGCTCGAGCGTGCATGGTTTGACCCGCCCAGCGCATGAACGGCTTGACCCGTTCAGGTCGCCTCTGTCGGACGCCCGTGGCCGTCCATCGGTGGATCGTGGTGGGGTTCTGTACGGAGATCAGGGAACTGGACTTTCATGCCGGCGGGCCGGCCGGCCGTGTGGCGGTGGATGCTGCAGGTAAACGTCGGTTACCTGCATTCCCCGCCACGGCCCCGCATCCACCGCGATGTTCACATTACTAGAACGAAATGGTTCTCAAACATGTATTGTGACGAAAATTAATTTTCACAAAAGTGACATTCACACTATCCATGTAGATGATGATGTACTAGCTGCTAGCTAGTTGCTTTGCTTAGATTTTCTGTTGTCAACTTGGCTCCTTCCCTTTTAAGAACCTGGGTGTGCCCCTCTATTTATTTTTTTAAGAAAAAACTTAGAAGGAAAGATATACAGCCTATTATTGACAGAATTATTGAAAACATATCTGGTTGGTTGGGCCGGAATCTTTCCTATAGGGGTAAACTTATCCTCTCACCACATGCATTCCTATTCCTACTTACTTATGTCTATGAGGGTATGGTCAATGCATAGCCTCAGGATGATGCCCCGTATGTCAATGTAGGATCGGATGCCAGGAAAAGTAGGTTTGAATGAGGAAGCGGGGTCCTTTGCAGGAGACGGGTGCTTGAAAAGAAAATGCTCCGATGTAAATAGCTGCAAAAGTTAGAGTGAAAAATAAAGATGCATGTGCATTAGTCTTTATTTTCCATTCTTTGATGAGGCCCACTAATGATAGCTTGCATTAAAGAGAAAAATTCAATATAAATGCTTCAAACTACTTTTTATCATAGGCATCTGTATCGATATGCCATCATTGTACATATCCTCATGCAGCTCCCTAAGTGGGCCATTGATGCTTTCACTTTTTAAATGTTCCATTTCTTCTTGGGGCTACTTGGGCAATGATCATAAGTACCATCTTGCTATTTGGGGTTTAATCTCCACGAAAAAAGAATTTGGGGTATGAGTGTCCCTAAACTTAGGGATTTTTATTTGGCAATGTTGGCCTCTTGGGGTAAGAGATTGTTTGATGGTAGACCCAATAATTGGAAAGAACTTCTAGAATATAAGTATGTTCATGATAAAACTAACATTTGGTGGGTCCAGCCTGGATATGGGTCTCCTTTTTTGGACAAGTATCTCTTAGGGTTTTTGCTTCTGCAAAAAACTTATCCTTTAGGAGATATGGTGATGAAGTGCTCATGGGTCAGTGGTTTGACTTGCGTAATTTGGTCAAACTCTCCCATTTTGATTGCTTGAACCTCGTGGTTCCTAATCAGTTAGATCCTTGTATAAGATGATTAATTTTGAGTGAGTCACGAATACACGTCTTAGTTTTGGAGTACACATTTTATTTTAACTTTGCTCAATCCCAGATTGTCATGTGCTTTAAACTTTTCACCAAAGTGGGTAATATGTATTGTATTTCATGGATAACACGTATGTCTACTTTTGTATTTTTTGATAAAGAAATTCTTTGTGATAATGGTTACATTATTCAACGGGAGAGATGTGAGCTCAAAAAAAAGACAAACTCATGTGTTGTTGCATATTAGCTAACCAATATTACATTGCTTGAACATACTATAAGAAAAATCACAAGCCAAATGATAGCAGTCGTGGAAGGCCGCTGTGTGCTCCACCCAAAGATCTCCACTATTATTCATCATCTCAACAAACTAAAAGCGTAGTGATTGTTCTGGATCTTCTTTTTTTTTTTGTAAATAGTAATTGTTCTGTATCTAACGGAGAGATGCTTTTGAAACATTGTCGAAAGTGCCTTAAGCACTGATCCACTCATGCAAAATGCAGTCTATTCAGAAAAGTTATAAATGTCAATAGATGGGCCTTCATAATTGATAGTATAAGTCCTCTTTTGCAGGAAAAAAAGGAAGCATTCAATATGAATAATTGCAAAATAAATAAAATAAGTTGATAGTATAAAAAAAGCATGGATCATAATGTGTACACATCTCAAACTTTTCTCTTTTTTTGCGGAAGACATCTCGAACTTTGATGACAACTATTTGGTTTGAGGTCACTTCGTCGTCATAGTTTGCCAGAACTTTCAAAACAGGGCTTCGCCCCATTTTACGGTACATGCAATAAGTTTAAATATACTTTTCTCTGTCAACTAATATAAAAACGTTCATAGATTACAATGGCGGAAGTATAAAACAAAATAATTATTATGTGGGGCAAGAGCACAAACATACCAAAAAAAGTTATAGAACAAGGTCACTTTAATTAGCACGCGGCGAGTTTTCTTTATGGCTGGGTAAATACTGCTCCATTAGTCAGGGGTTGGTCGTGTTCGCAACGGACCTAGCAAGTAGGAGTACGTAAGAGCAACTCTAGCACACCTCGTAAAACGTTCGGTTCGTAAAAATTCCGGTGAGTATGCGGACTTGGCCTAATTTTTCGACCAAAACAGAGCCCGCCTGGCCCGCAAATTTTTTGCCCGTAGCCCGCAAACCGCATGCCTCGAACAGTATAACCGTGGTTCCGCGACCATTTTGCGGGTCCAAACCCTATCCCCCCGCTGCCGCGAGCCACCCGATTCCCCTTTCCCCTCTCCACATTTCTCGTCGCCGGCGACCACCCGCCCCGCCTCCAGCCGCCATGTGGGGCCGAATGTGGACCTCCAGACGCGGCTCCGGCAGCAGATCCAGCCGTGAGAGGGACCCGGAGCGCGAGCAGCGCGTCCGGGCGGACGGCGCGAGGAAGCGTGGCGCCCGGAGGTGGACCAACCGCGGGATGTCGCCGCTGGCGAGCTTCAACCGCCATGAGACGGAGGAGTACGACCGTCGTAGCGCGTCCTTCTCCTCCGCGAGATCTTCCTACGCCGGATCCTATCATCCTCTGGCGCGGGCTTTCTCCCCGTGAAGAGGGAGTGGTCGGAGGACGAGGAGGAGCCGGAGGAGCCAGAGGAGCCGGCGCCGTTCGCCTTCGTCCTGGTGAAGCAGGAGCCGGCTCCGCTGGGCCGCCGCGGAGTGGTCGGGCCCGAGGACTACGTCGTGGACTTCGACGCCGTTGCTGCCGTCATCGCGCGAGCGGAGCGTGCGCGAGGAGGCGGAGCGCCGGCGCCACGCCGAGGAGCTCGAAGCCCTCCAGTGGCAGCAGGCGGTCGCCGCCAACGTCGCCGCCAACGAGAAAGCTGAGGAGTGGCGCCACATCCGCGCGAAGCAGGCGGTGAAGTACGTCGACCTGTGCAGCTCCGGCGAGGAGGATTGAGCGTCCGGCTCTTCCACGTCATCGTCCATTTGCCGTGACCTCGTCACCGTCAGATCCGACCCCTCTATTACTAGTTTAACATAGTATGTAGTATAACTATGCTTGTATTTTGTTGATCATGTGATGAACTATGTTTGTGCAATTTCTTCCGCGGAAGTGTTATTTCAAATTATGCAGGTTTTGATACGGGTTCTGTTCTACCGCGCATATTTTCGATCTGCAAACGCGATCTTCATGAAACCAGAAACGCGTTTCGCGGATCGAATTTTTTGGGATTTGCTAGAGTTGCTCTAAATAGGAAGAGTCTAGCAGGTTACGTCTCCACTGCCGTCCCCCTCGGTGCACCGCGGCGCGTCAACAGCTCACGAGCGGACGGTCAACAAGGGCCTGCGCTTCTCGACGCCACGAAGAGGACAATCGATCAAGCCGGCAGACGGATCGTCACCATTTGTTGTTTGTATGCATGGTACGCCAAGGTAGATCGAGTCGCGGTGCCTCCGGTCTAGTCAAGGATGGATAGCCGACTCTCCGATAGTTGGGTTGGAGTACTGCTGCTAGTGTGATTCTTCGAGCGAGAATGGCACACACAGATCACAGATGTATGGCTTACTCGTTGCGGTGGACCTAGATCGACTGTGTCTTTGGTTGACGAGAAAAGAAAAAGGGGGAGCTCCCGGTCTGCTTGCGCTCCAAAAAACTTGTGAACGTCCTATTTCTCCCGCCTGCCAGCCTTCCGCTGAGAAATGATTTAAGTAGTACTCCGTACCACTTAAATGATTTAGGAGTATATATTTATTTGCGGGGAGAGGAAATGATATTGCATGGGATCTACTCCGTACCATGCATTGATCCACCCATCTTCGTCCTTACTTTGAGTTCCATGCAAATTGTATGCCATACGTTTCGTCAATTCAGTCTGAAACAAATGCATTTGTTTTTGTTGCTACACGTTAAAACATAAAACATTGCATATGCGAAAACAAGATAAATTTTGTCATAAAAATAAAAATATAGCACGAAACTCAAAGTAAAGACTTATTGTAGATACATACACGGTATTTTCATGGCATGGTAAAACAATCCGCTATGTCTTCTCTTGAATATATGTGTTGTATGTATATTGCGTATAGTCTGACCCACCTCCTAGTTATGTATAGTTGAGGTAGAGACCCACAGACCCACTTATACTTCATATATACGTGCACCTTGGCACCTGTCAATACATCAATAATAGTATTGCCCATCCCCCTCTCTATATGGTATCATCCTTCTCGATCCACCCTAGGGTTTAGCCACGGCCGCCGCCGCCGTCGCGCCTTCTCGCGCCGCCGCCGTAGCCGCCGCTACCCACCACCGTCGCACCTCGCCGCCGCCGCGTCTTCCTCCCAACGCCGCCGCCGCTCCGTGCTATCACCCCCTTCCGCTGCCTCCTTTCCTGGCCGACCCACAGCCATCACCACCGTCGCGATCATCTCTCCCGCGCCGCTGCTGCTGCCCCATCGCGCCACCTCTCCCAACGTTGTCGCTCTTCCCACGCCGCAGCTACCCACCGTGTCGTCGCTCCTCTTCTTCCAAACCCTAACCCTAGCTCCCGATGGACTCTCCCGGCTCCTCCACCACCCGCTCGTCCAACCCCTTCGCCGGCCCTGAGCCCTCTGCCGCTTCCATCCACGACCTCAACATCGAGGCACGGGTTCCCATCTGCCTCGACAGCTCCACCAGTTCGTACTCCGCGTGGAAGACCTACTTCACCCTTGTCTTCCGCGAGTACTATCTCACCGAGCACATCGATGGCTCCGTGGACGCCGACTTCATGAAGGGCGACCCGGAGTGGTCCGCCATTGAGGCCACTCTCATCCGATGGTTTTACCAAATCTCGAAGGACATCTTCCACACGTCGTCGCGCAAAACGACAACAAGCTTCAGCGCCTTGTTTTCTTGCAGCATGAGTTCTTCGGCTGTCACCAGGACAACTCCCCCATCGATGAGTACTGCATGCGGCTCAAGATGCTTGCCGGTGAACTTCGTGATATCGGGGCTAAAGTCTCCGACGAATTCATGTTGAGCACTCTCACCGCCGGCCTCAACAAGGATTCCGGCAACGTGGCCTCCAACCTCACCTTGATGCCGGAGCCCACCTTTCCCCGCGTCGTTCCTTACCTCAAGCTTGAGGATCGCCGCTTGACGAAGCTGAAGTAGCGAGTCCACCACACCGCCCTCGCCGCAGGCACCACCTGCCATGCCGATTCAGTCGCGCCCGCCTCCACCGCCCGGCTACTTCCCGCTGCCACCTGCGCCTCCTGCGCCCCCTGCACCTCCCAACAGCCAGGCGGAGGCGGAGGGCGCCGACGCAACCAGCGGGGTGGCGGGGGTCGCCGCCAGCCACAACAACAGCAGTTGGGTCTGGGCACCGCGAGGCGGGGGGGAGGGGACCGCGCCACCAGCCACCTCCTCCGCCGTGGGCTGCTGGGCAGAACCCGTGGACTGACATTGTGCATGCTTATCGCATGCCTGTCCCACGGGCTCCCGCGCCAGGCCTCCTCGGTCCGGGCCCCGCCAGCCACCAGGCTTTCTTTGGAGTGCCCCAGCAGCCGGTCGGCGCTGGTTACGACGCCCCTCTTGCACCACCACCCCTCGGCGCCTATGGTGCACCAGCCATTGCGCAACCCTATGGCGGTCTGCTGACTCCTCGGCGCCCGCCCCATGGGATCCCTCCCTCCTGGCAGCCCTACACTCCGCACCCCACCCCTCATCACTATGGCGGCGGAGGCGACTTGTATATAGACACCGGTGCTACTGCACACATGACAGCTCATCCCGGTAACCTCCTCTCTTCCACTCCCGTTCATACACCCACTCGTATCATCGTTGGCAACGGTTCCTCCCTACCCATCACCCACATCGGTAGCACTAGTTTCCCTTCTAGCTCCACACCTATCACTATGTCTAATGTTCTTGTTTCACCTGAACTTGTCACAAAACTTGTCTCTGTTCGTTGTCTTGCTCGTGAGAATCCTCTCACTGTTGAATTTGACGGTGCTGGTTTTTCTCTGAAGGACGCCCGCACCCACATGGTGCTCCACCGATGTGACAGCCCCGAGGATCTCTATCTCGTGCACGTCGGCGCTACTTCCTCCACACCCGCTGCATTGGCCGCCGGTGTCGACCTCTGGCACGCTCGCTTGGGTCACCCCAACCCCACCGTGTTGCGTCAAATTCTTAGGAGTTTTTCTTTCTCATGTAATAAACTCAACGAGAACACTTGTGATGCTTGCCGTCTAGGCAAGCACGTTCGTCTCCCCTTTAGTGCGTCCACTACTATCTCCACTTTTCCGTTTCAGCTGCTTCATAGTGATGTTTGGACATCTCCCGTTGCGAGTAACATGGGTTATCTATACTATTTGGTGATTTTAGATGATTACTCTCATTATGTCTGGAATTTTCCTCTTCGTCGCAAATCCGATGCTCTCGCCACACTTTAGTCTTTTTCTCCTATGTCACCACACAGTTCGGTTGCCCTATACTCGCACTCCAAACTGGCAACGGAAAAGAGTTTGACAACCTCGCTCTCCGCACTTTCCTTGCCTCTCATGGCACCATCTTCCGCCTTACTTGCCCGTACACCTCGCAGCAGAATGGCCGCGTGATACGTCTCAAACGTATCTACAATTTTTGATGTTTTCACGCTGTTATCTTGCCTTCTTTGTATGTTTTATGTACCTTTTATATCTTTTTTGGGACTAACTTATTAATTCAGTGCCAAGTGCTAGTTCCTATTTTTTTCCGTGTTTTTGACTCTTTTCAGATCTGATTTTGGAACGGAGTCCAAACGGAAGAAAAACCCTGGAATGAATTTTTCTCGAACGGAAGAAGACCAGGGGGCTTTTGGGCCAAGCCAGGTGGGCTCCAGGGAGCCCACAAGCCCCCACTCCGCCACCAGGGGGAGGCGGTGGTGGGCAGGCTTGTGGCCTCCCTGACCGCCCCCTGACCTAGGTCTTTGGCCTATAAATTCCCAAATATTCCGCAAAAAATCAAGGGAGCCTCGAAAATACTTTTCCGCCGCTGCAAGCTTCCGTTTCCGCGAGATCTCATCTGGAGACCCTTCCCGACGCCCTGCCGGAGGGGACTTTGGAGTTGGAGGGCTTCCTCATCATCATCATCGCCCCTCGAATGACTCGTGAGTAGTTCACTTCAGACCTACGGGCCCGTAGTTAGTAGCTAGATGGCTTCTTCTCTCTCTTGGATCTTCAATACAAAGTTCTCCATGATCTTCATGGAGATCTATCCGATGTAATCTTCTTTGGCGGTGTGTTTGTCGAGATCCGATGAATTGTGGACTTGTGATCAGATTATCTATGATATATATTTGAGTCTTTGTTGATTTCTTATATGCATGATTTGATATCCTTGTAAGTCTCTTCGAGTCTTGGGTTTTGTTTGGCCAACTAGATATATGATTCTTGCAATGGGAGAAGTGCTTGGTTTTGGGTTCTGTCATGTGGTGACCTTTCCCAGTAATAGTAGGGGCACCAAGGCACACATCAAGAAGTTGCCATCAAGGGTAAAAAGATGGGGGTTTTATCATTGGTTTGAGATTATCCCTCTACATCATGTCATCTTGCTTAAGGCGTTACTCTGTTCTTATGGACTTAATACACTAGATGCATGCTGGATAGCGATCGACGTGTGGAGTAATAGTAGTAGATGCAGAAAGTATCGGTCTACTTGTTTCGGACGTGATGCATATAGAAATAATCATTGCATAGATATCGTCACGACTCTGCACAGTTCTATCAATTGCTCGACAGTAATTTGTTCACCCACCGTCTACTTGCTTTCATGAGAGAAGCCACTAGTAAACACTACGGCCCCCGGGTCTATTCACATCCATCGTTTACATCTCCGCTTTTACTTTGCTTTGTTACTTTGTTGCTTTGAGTTCTCACTTGGCAAACAGTCTATAAGGGATTGACAACCCCTTCATAGCGTTGGGTGCAAGCTTTTGTGTTTGTGCAGGATCTTGAGATACTCCTCCGCCGGATTGATGCCTTGGTTCTCAAACTGAGGGAAATACTTACCGTCGCTTGCTACATCACCCTTTCCGCTTCGAGGGAACACCAACGCAAGTCTCCGAGGTCACGGGGGAAATCGTTTGCATACTTGCCTAGGAAGTCCCTTAAGGCGTAGCCGTAGCTGAAGGATTCCTGGTGCCGTCGACACAACTATTTCTGGCGCTGTTGCAAGGGATACACATCAAACATCAGAAGTATTTCTGGCGCCGTTGTCGGGGAGGAGAAATCAAGATCTATCCAAGTAGGTCTCACAAACTCTTCTCTTGCATTTACTTTTGTTGCCAGTTGCCTCTCGTTTTCCTCTCCCCCACTTCAAATTTGCCGTTTTCATTTGCCTTTCTCCTTTGCCTTTTTCGTTCGCCCTTTTCTCTCATTTGCCTTTCCGTTGCTTGTGTGCTATGTGCCTTCAATATGCTTGCATCTTCGCTTGCTGAAAATCTATTGATATGGATCCTCATCCACTAGCTAATCTCTTTAAGAGACCCACTTATGTGGAATGAATTGCTAGTGAGTTGAGTGCACTTGACTATCTTTATGGAGTTTTGCTTGAGATGCATGAATCTGAAAATTGTGAGGGGAAAAATTATGAAGTGATTCACGAGGGCTCCTTGGATGAAAGCATGATTGCAATGGTTTCACTATAAATTCTATTAGTGACAATCATGCTAAAAATATGCAAAACCCTAAGCTTGGGGATGCTAGTTTTTCTATGTCCACTACTTATTGCAATAATCATGATTGGGGTGATGATCTTTCTTATGATCTTGAAAAATTGTTCAAACCTCATGATGAATATGATATTTGCAATAACATTGAAAGTGAGTTTGGAGAAGTCATGACTTTAGTTGATGACAATCCCACTACTTTTAAAGAGCATCAACTTTGCATGCATGTGGATCATGAAAAGAATATCCTATGGGATAGCTATATTGTTGAATTTGAATATGATCCCACATGTAATTGCTTTGAGAGAGGAAAATATTTTGGTAGAAACTTTCATGTTACCAAATTACCTCTCGTTATGTTGAGATTGCTATTGTCTCTTTCTTCTTCCTTGCATTTGGTAACTATTGGTTGTCTTGCCAATTTGTTTTCCTATAAAATGCCTATGCATAGGAAGTATGTTAGACTTAGATGTGATTTTCACATGTTTCATGATGCTCTCTTCGTGTCCGATTGCTATCTTTTATGTGAGCATCATTGAAATATTAATGCCTAGCTAAGGGCGTTAAACAAAAGCGCTTGTTGGGAGGCAACCCAACGAATCTATCTTTTTTCTTTCTGTTTTGTGTTTTTCACACTTTCATAATTCTGTTATGATTGTGTTTTTTGTGTTTCTTTTTGCATTTGTGCCAAGAAAAACCGTTATGATTAGTCTTGAGGATGATCGTTTGGTCACGCTGGAAAAGACAGAAACTTTCTGCTCACGAAAAGAATTTTCATTTTTTTCTGTAAGAGGTTTTGAGTTGATTCTTTTTGCTTCTGATTGCTACGCAAATTCTTCAGACTGTCGTAATGTTTCAGAATTTTTGCAGTACAGAGGTATACGAAACATACAGATTTCTACAGACTGGTCTGCTGTTAACAGATTATGTTTTTGTTGTGTTGGTTGCTTATTTTGATGAAACTATGGATAGTATCGGGGGGGATTAGCCATGGAAGATTGAAAGTACAGTAGCCCAACATCAGCACAAGTAGAATTTAAGTTTGCTAAAGTATCTAAGGAAGTGGTGGTTTGCTTTCTTGTACTAATGTTATCACGAGTTTCTGTTTAAGTTTCATGTTGTGAAGTTTTCAAGTTTTGGGTGAAGTTCTTATGGACAAAAAGATAAAGAGTGGCAAGAGCTCAAGCTTGGGGATGCCCAAGGCACCCCAAGATATTCAAGGATGTCGTAAAAGCCTAAGCTTGGGGATGCCCCGGGAAGGCATCCCCTCTCTCGTCTTCAATCCATCGGTAACATTACTTGGGGCTATATTTTTATTCACCACATGTTATGTGTTTTTACTTGGAGCGTCGTGTATCGTAGGAGTCTTTTTTTTGTGTGTGTCACAATCATCCTTGCTGCACACCTAGAGAGAGAGACATGCACACACCGTGATTTTGTCGAGCTTCACTTATATCTTTTGAGCTAGATACTTTTGCTCTGTGTGCTTCACTTATATCTTTTAGAGCACAGCGGTGCGTGGCTTGGTAGTTGATCTATGCTTTGAAAGTAGTCTCAAAAGGGGTAGTTATCCAAAGGGATACGAAAACTTCCACCTTCATGTGCATTGAATAGTTAGAGAAGTTTGATTCATCTCAATTAGTTTTGAGTTGTGGTTATGGTAATATTGAAGTCATGCTAGTAAGGTGTTGTGGATCTAGAAATACTTGTGTTGAAGTTAGTGATTCCCGTAGCATGCACGTATGGCGAACCGCTATGTGATGAAGTCTAAGCATTATTAGTATATTGATTGTCATCCTTTGCGTGGCGGTCGGGATCGCGCGATGGTTTATACCTACCAACCCTTCCCCTATGAGTATGCGTTGAATGCTTTGTTTCGATTACTAATAAAACTTTTGCAACAAGTATATGAGTTCTTCATGACTAATGTTGAGTCCATGGTTTAGATGCATTTTCACCTTCCACCATCACTATCTTCTTAGTGCCGCGCAACTTTCGCCGGTGCACAAAACCCACCATTAGCCTCCCTCAAAACAGCCACCATACCTACCTACTATGGCTTTTTCAAAGTCATTCCGAGATATATTGCCATGCAACTACCACCATGATATGTGCCACCATGTCTACATTGCCATTGCATGATCGTAAGATAGCTAGCATGATGTTTCCATTGATGTCTATGCCATGCTAGATCATTGCCACGGTACACTACCGAAGGCATTCCATATAGAGTCATAGTTGCTCTAATTTTTGAGTTGAAAGTGTGATGATCATCATTATTGGAGCATTGTCCCATGTGAGGAAATAAAAGAGGCCAAAGAAGCCCATAAAAAAAAGAGGCCAAAGAGCCCACCAAAATAAAATAAAAATGAGAGAAAAAGAGAGAAGGGACAATGCTACCACTTTTTCCACAATTGTGCATTTTGAGCACCATGATCTTCATGATTGAGAGTCTCTCGTTCTGTCGCCACCATATAGCTAGTGGGAAATTTTCATTATATAACTTGGCTTGTATATTCCAATGATAGGCTTCCTCAAAATTGCCTTAGGTCTTCGTGAGCAAGCAAGTTGGATGCACACCCACTAGTTTTCTTTAAGAGCTTTCACATACTTGTAGCTCTAGTGCATCATTTGTATGGCAATCCCTACTCATTCACATTGATATCTATTGATGATAATCTCCACAGCTCATTGATATGCCTAGTTAATGTGACTATCTTCTCCTTTTTGTCTTGCAACCTCCACCACATTCCACACCATCTATAGTGCTATAACCATGGCTCACGCTCATGTATTGCGTGAGAGTTGAAAATGTTTGAGAAAGTAAAGGTGTGAAACAATTACTTGGCCAATATCGGGGTTGTGCATGATTTAAATTCGTTGTGCAATGATGATAGAGCATAGCCAGACTATATGCTTTTGTAGGGATAACTTTCTTTTGGCCTTGTTATTTTGAAAGTTCATGATTACTTTGCTAGTTTTCTTGAATTATTATTGTTTCCACGCCAGTAGAAAACTATTGTTTTGAATCTAATGGATCTGAACATTCACGTCACATAAGAGGAATTACAAAGGACACCTATGCTAGGTAGCATGAAAGCATCAAAAATTCATTCTTATCACTTCCCTACTCGAGGAAGAGCAGGAGTTAAGCTTGGGGATGCTTGATACGTCTCAAACGTATCTATAATGTTTTATGTTTTCACGCTGTTATCTTGCCTTCTTTGTATGTTTTCTGTACCTTTTATATCTTTTTTGGGACTAACTTATTAATTCAGTGCCAAGTATCAGTTCCTGTTTTTTCCGTGTTTTTGACTCTTTCCAGATCTGATTTTGGAACAGAGTCCAAACGGAAGAAAAACCCCGAAATGATTTTTTCCCAAACGGAAGAAGACCAGGGGCTTTTGGGCCAAGCCAGGTGGGCTCCAGGAAGCCCACAAGCCCCCACTCCGCCACCAGGGGGGAGGCGGCGGTGGGCAGGCTTGTGGCCTCCCTGGACGCCCCCTGACCTAGGTCTTTGGCCTATAAATTCCCAAATATCCCACAAAAAATCAAGGGAGCCTCGAAAATACTTTTCCGCCACCGCAAGCTTCCGTTTCCGCGAGATCTCATCTGGAGACCCTTCCCGGCACCCTGTCGGAGGGGACTTTGGAGTTGGAGGGCTTCTTCATCATCATCATCGCCCCTCCAATGACTCGTGAGTAGTTCACTTCAGACCTACCGGTTCGTAGTTAGTAGCTAGATGGCTTCTTCTCTCTCTTGGATCTTCAATAGAAAGTTCTCCGTGATCTTCATGGAAATCTATGTGATGTAATCTTCTTTGGCGGTGTGTTTGTCGAGATCCGATGAATTGTGGACTTGTGATCAGATTATCTATGATATATATTTGAGTCTTTGTTGATTTCTTATATGCATGATTTGATATCCTTGTAAGTCTCTCCGAGTCTTGGGTTTTGTTTGGCCAACTAGATCTATGATTCTTGCAATGGGAGAAGTGCTTGGTTTTGGGTTGTGCCATGTGGTAACCTTTCCCAGTGACAGTAGGGGCAGCAAGGCACACATCAAGCAGTTGCCATCAAGGGTAAAAAGATGGGGGTTTTATCATTGGTTTGAGATTATCCCTCTACATCATGTCATCTAGCTTAAGGCGTTACTCTGTTCTTAGGAATTAATACACTAGATGCATGCTAGATAGCGGTCGACGTGTGGAGTAATAGTAGTAGATGCATAAAGTATCGGTCTACTTGTTTCGGATGTGATGCCTATAGAAATAATCATTGCATAGATATCGTCACGACTCTGCACAGTTCTATCAATTGCTCGACAGTAATTTGTTCACCCACCGTCTACTTGCTTTCATGAGAGAAGCCACTAGTAAACACTATGGCCCCCGGGTCTATTCACATCCATCGTTTACATCTCCGCTTTTACTTTGCTTTGTTACTTTGTTGCTTTCAGTTCTCACTTGGCAAACAATCTATAAGGGATTGATAACCCCTTCATAGCGTTGGGTGCAAGCTTTTGTGTTTGTGCAGGATCTTGAGATACTCTTCCGCCGGATTGATACCTTGGTTCTCAAACTGAGGGAAATACTTACCGTCGCTGTGCTACATCACCCTTTCCACTTTGAGGGAACACCAACGCAAGGCTCCAAGGCCACGGGGGAAATCCTTTGCGTACTCGCCTAGGAAGTCCCTTAAGGCGTAGCCGTAGCTGAAGGATTCCTGGTGCCGTCGACACAACTATTTCTGGCGCTGTTGCAAGGGATACACAGCAAACATCACCGCGCCGAGCGCATCCTTCGCACTCTTAACGATTGCACACACACGCTACTCTTTCACGCTAACGTGCCCGCTGAAAGGACGTGGATGTCGCCTAGAGGGGGGTGAATAGGCACTTTAAAATAATTACGGTTTAGGCTTGAACAAGTGCGAAATAAAACTAACGTTTAATTTGTCAAGCACAAAACCTACAACAACTAGGCTCACCTATGTGCACCAACAACTTATGCTAAGAAAGATAAACAACTAAGTGATAACAAGATATATGATAACAAAAAATATGGCTATCACAAAGTAAAGTGCATAAGTAAAGGGTTCGGGTAAGAGATAACCGAGGCACGCGGAGACGATGATGTATCCCGAAGTTCACACCCTTGTGGATGCTAATCTCCGTTGGAGCGGTGTGGAGGCACAATGCTCCCCAAGATGCCACTAAGGCCACCGTAATCTCCTCACGCCCTCGCACAATGCAAGATGTCGTGATTCCACTAAGGGACCCTTGAGGGCGGTCACCGAACCCGTACAAAATGGCAAACTTTGGGGGCGGTCACGGTACCCGTACAAATTGCTCGGGGCAATCTCCACAACCTAATTGGAGACCCCGACGCTTGCCCGGAGCTTTACACCACAATGATTGAGCTCCGAGACACCACCAAGCTTCTAGGATGCCAAAGCATCCACGAAGAACAATATCTAGGGTACTAAGTACCAAAGGCATAAGCTTCTCAAACTTCACTTCCACGTATCACCGTGGAGAACTCAAACCGATGCAACTAATGCAATGGCAAGAACACACGAGGTGGTCAAGTCCCTCACACTCAAATCCCTCCACAACAACAAAAGCTATGGAGAAATATTAGAGGAAGAACAAGGAGCTCACAAAGAACTCCAAGATCTAGATCCAAGGGGTTCCCCTCACATAGAGGAGAAAGTGATTGGTGGACATGTGGATCTAGATCTCCTCTCTATTTTCCCTCAATAACAAGCAAGAATCATTGGAGGGGGATTGAGAGTTAGCAAGCTCTAAGAAGGTCAACAATGGAGGTAGAACATGAGCTCAACGGATGGATAAAGCCAAGGGGGAAGAAGACCCCCTTTATATAGTGGGGGAAGGAATCAGACTGTTACCCCCACTTACAGCCCGAGCCCAGCGGTACTACCGCTGACCCTCCAGCGGTACTACCGCTGGCTGCAGCGGTACTACCGCTGACCCTCCAGCGGTACTACCGCTGGCTACTGCGGTACTACCGCTGGGCCCATGGTAGTGCAGAGATACTACCGGGCCAACCACCGCCAAGAAAGTCTTCGCAAAAAGTCCGACGAAGTACAGCCGCAAAGATGACGGTACTAAATTCCTGGAGCGGTACTACCGCTGACCAGGGGCGGTACTACCGCTGAGACAGCGGTACTACCGCCAGCTCTAGCGGTACTACCGCTAGGGCCAGCGGTACTACCGCTCGCCACTGAAACAACCATAACTTTCGAGTATGAGCTCCGAATCGAGCAAACCCAAGCTTGTTGGATTCAGAACGACAAGAGCTATCCAAATATTAAGACAATGCAGATATGAAAATTCCAATGATATAGAGATGTGAGACCTCTATGAATGAAGAACCGGCAAAAACTCCAACATCAAAAACATCATAGTAGATGCATATGGACTCCATTTTCGATGAACTCAAGCTTGTCATGAAGATGACCATAAGCTCTAAAACTCACAAAGAGAAACACCAAATAAGAACCAAGAAGTATGATGCAAGGATGCAAATGGTTTGAGCTCTCAACGAACGATACGATCAAGCTACTCACTTGAGAGCCCCCCTTGACAGTACAACATTCTATCCTAAAACAGAAAACCTATCAAGGGCAAACCTATACCTTGCACCTCGACCTCTTCAGCTAGATGATGATGATCTTGGCTTCCTCAAGATGGACCACCTTTTTTGATTGCGTTGGCTTGATGAAGACTAGTTGATTGCTCCCCCATACTCACTATGGGTGAGCCACTCTTCAGCATATCTTCACAAGTCCATTGCCACCACAATGGACCGCAAGCTTCAAGCATGATATATTCGTGTCGGTCCACTTGAACTTGCACACCACAATCTTGATGACGATCACCACTTGACATCATCCTTCATGGGTTTTATGAGATCTTCCTTTTGATGCAAGCCCATGGAAACACACCTAACCCCCACATAGAACTCTCACGAAGACAATGGGTTAGTACACAAACACGTAATGGACGATGCTTACCATACCATGGGATCACTTGATCCCTCTCGGTACATCTTGTACGCTTTGTGTGTTGATCATCTTGATTTACTCTTTGTCCGAGATCTTGATCAACCTTGTCTCTATGACCATTCTTTGGATAATACCTTGAATACCATCTTGGTCATCATATAAACTCCTTGAACCCAACAGATGGACTTCAAGAAGTGCCTATGGACAAATCCTATAAATATAACTTAAGGAACCATTAGTCCATAGGAATTGTCATCAATTACCAAAACCACATATGGAGATATATGCTCTAACACCCGCTCGGTTTTGGCCTGATGCTCTCGCTACCGCTACACTCCTCATTAACATTCGCCCGTGTCGTCTTTTCTGAGCACCACAGTCCTACGACGGTCTTCGCATTTTCGGGTTCCTTTGCTACCCTAGCACTGCGTCCACCAGTCCCCACGAACTCACCCCATGTTCCCTTTTGTGCGTCTTTCTGGGCTATCCTTCTAACACCAAAGGTTACCGGTGCTATGATCATGTCACTCACCGCGTGTACACCTCGAGGCATATGTACTTCGTCGAGACGGTGTTCCCCTTTTTTCAGGTACCCACGGCTACGGCTCCCTTGACGCCGCCTCCAGCGCCCCTCCCTTGGCGCAATGCGCGGACGCACCATCCGGTGGTGCCATCGGCTCGGCGACTATTGTCGCCGCCACCTGGGTTCCCGGCTCCCTTCCCCGAGGTCGAGTCGGACGGGGTCTCTGGGTCTACAGCCTCCTCCGCCGAGGAGGCATCGGCTTCCCCCGTTGGTGCCATGGCGGGCTCCCCAACTAGCGCGAGCTGTCCCACGACGGGCTCGTCATCACCCTCGCTCGTCGCCACCACCATCGTCGCCGGATCCACCACCGCTGACGGCCCGGTTGCTGATTCCGCCGTCGAACCGGCGGCCCCCGTGAGCTCGACCTCCTCCGCTGGTCCGGCTCACATCATGACGACCCGTGCCCGGGCTGGCGTGCATAGCCCGAGCATGCACTACGCTTTCAACGAGTATGTGTGTGCCGCTGCGACCTCGACACCATCAACGATCCCCACCTCTATTCGCACCGCCAAGCGGGACCCTCACTGGTTGAGTGCGATGCAAGAGGAGTTCCAGGCCTTGCAGCGCAACCGCATGTGGCAACTTGTTCTGTGACCCCCTCGTGCCAATGTCATCTCTGGCAAGTGGGTGTTCCGCCACAAGACTCGCCTAGACGGATCTCTCGAGCGCTATAAGGCCCGGTGGGTCGTTCGTGGTTTTCAACAACGCGCCAGCGTGGACTTCACTGACACCTTCGCTCCGATTGTGAAATTGGGCACGATCCGCACTGTGCTTCAGTTGGCGGTCTCACGCGCTTGGCCGGTACATCAGCTGGACGTCTCCAACGCCATCCTGCATGGTTACCTTGATGAGCAGGTTTTCTATGAGAAGCCCACAGGCTTCGTCGACGTCGAGCATCCAGACTCTATGTGCTTGCTCTCTTGCTCCCTTTATGGGCTCAAGCAAGCACCATGGGCTTGGTACCAGTGTATCGTTGCTTTCTTGTAGTCCTTGGGATTTCGGTCCACCTGCTTCAATGCCTCGTTCTTTGTGTTCCATCAGAGCGTTGTCATGGCTTACCTGCTCCTCTACGTCGACGACATCATCCTCATAGACTCCACCACCGAGCTCCTTCAGCGCCTTACAGCTCGTCTCCGCGCCGAGTTCGCTCTAAAGGACTTGGGGCCCCTTCATTACTTTCTCGGCATCGAGGTGGTACGCCGGGCTGACGGCTTCTTTCTGCATCAGTAGAAATACGCGCACGAGGTTCTCGAGCGCGCTGGCATGCTTAACTGCAAGCCGGCGCCCACTCCGGTCGACACGAAGGGTAAGGTTTCCGCTACGGAGGGGTCTCTCGCCACCGATGCAGCGTTTTACCGCTCTATCGTTGGTGCTCTACAGTACGTGACGCTCACACGTCCGGACCTGTAGTATGCTGTTCAGCAGGTGTGCCTCCACATGCAGTCACCCCGGGACTCTCACTGGACTCTGGTGAGGCATATTCTCCGATACATACGCGCACCGTTCTCTGGGTCTCACACGGACGGCCTCCGCCTCCACCGATCTCGTTGCATACTCGGACGCCGACTAGGCCGACTGCCTCGATACCCGTCGCTCCACCTCCGGCTAGTGTGTCTACCTTGGGTCCTCGTTGATCTCTTGGTCACTGAAGCGACAGCCCACTCTCTCACGCTCCAGCGCCGAGGCAGAGTATCAGGTCGTCGCCAATGCTTTCGCGGAATGCTCTTGGGTTCGTCAACTGCTTCAGGAGTTGCTTTTTGATACTTCCAAGGACACTCTTGTCTTCTGTGACAACGTCAGGCGGTGTATCTCTCTGCAAACCCGGTGCATCGTCGACGTACGAAGCAGATCGAGCTCGACATTCACTTCGTTCGTGAGCAGGTTGCGCTTGGTCGTGTTCGAGTTCTCCACGTGCCGACGTCGCAACAGTTTGCTCATGTGATGACTAAGGGATTGCCTACTCCCGTCTTTGAGGAATTTCGGTCCAATCTCTGTGTCTCCAGCGATGTTTCGACTACGGGGGGGGGGTGTTGAATATATGTGTTGCATGTATATTGCATATAGCCTGTCCCACCTCCTAGTTGTGTATAGTTGAGGTAGAGGCCCACAGGCCCACTTATACTCCATATATACGTGCACCTGTCAATACATCAACAATAGTATTGCCTATCCTCCTCTCTACAGCTTCCACTCCAACGCCGCACAACCAATGAGGACAAATCTACCCCAACTACATCCAAAGGTCATGCAACTACACCTGCTCAATTACGCTCGCGCGTCAATTAACATATGAGGTACTTCCTTTGCTAGTAACTTTTACTAGTATTCATGGAAAAAATAATGTTTTCTAAACAAAATAAGTGTGCATTACTATGAGCATCTATAACCAGACCCCCTCTACACTTCAGGGTGGACACCGTCCGGACCCAAAAACACCAGCCTATCGGTACCATCAAACTCATCCCAAACGTGTGGGTTATCCGACACCCCACACATCCAATCCATGTGTGGGCCGGATATGGGACGATCTGACTTGGAGGAGGGGCTCCTTCACGGTGTCATCTACCGATTCTTGACCACAACCGAGATTGACGTTCGTCGTCACCTTCGCAAAATGTCAAGACATTGCGGCTCGGGCTTGAGGAGTCGGAGCGGCTCATGAAAGAGCAAACCCACACCACTCGGCATCTGGTTAGGCTCCCCTCCTCGACTCTTTGTCCTCATCCGAGGCGAGCAGCACTAGCGATGGTGACGCCCTCCTTCGGCTAGCCTGTATGCCAAGGAGTACTATTGTCACTCTGAAGACGCCAAGGGGAAGGGCGCGGTGAGGAAGTGATGCGCTCCGCACCTTTCTAGTCGTATTTGTCGTAGATCGTGGCTAATTTATCAAACTATCTAATCTTTTGTGAACTTGTTTTATGTCTGAATGTAATGAACTTGCTATGTCTGATGCTATCATATGTGTTAAATTTAAGTACGTTGAGTTGATCTACATAGTATGGATGTGAGGGTTTGAATATAAAGAGGGCAATTACGGATGC
Source organism: Hordeum vulgare subsp. vulgare (assembly GCF_904849725.1). Lineage (NCBI taxonomy): Eukaryota > Viridiplantae > Streptophyta > Magnoliopsida > Poales > Poaceae > Hordeum > Hordeum vulgare. Next base: position 178,131,772 of record NC_058523.1, read on the forward strand.
GGACAAATTATGTGAAATGCAAATGCATTTTGAATCGAGATTTTAGTACTTGAGATTGACATGATGACCCATCACAGCACGAATAAAATATGCAAGATAACACTTCATAATTCCGTCAGTAACCATGTGGGTGCTACCATCCTCCCCTTGTCATCGTTTTGTTGTGTCTTGTGCTCCAACATAGCCGCTCAGTCTCCACTATTTCAAGAAAGAAATGATAAAAAGTTACCATAGCCTAAATTTTCCCCGCCAAAAAAAATTAGCACAACTAACATATTGACTAGATTACTAACATATTGATTATGAACCAGACTAGCATGTACTACACATATGCTAGAAACATCTACGCATATAGCTAGTACTGCTAAAACTGAAATAGACAGTAGCGGAATAAATGGTATACCCTCCAATCGGTTAGTTGGTCGTAGCAGCAGTAGTGGCGGCGACAGCATCCTCGGCCGCCTTCTTGTCGGCTTTGACCTTCTCAAGGGCGAGTCGATCGGCGTCGGTTGGTAGAGTCATGGCGATGACGAAGGCGACACAGACGTAGAGAAAGCAAACGAACGGATGCGAGCAGTCGCGTAGTCGCTCCCCAAAAACATAATTGCCCCTCTTTAGTACAGGATCCGGGAGGCGAGGTTTCTGTGGCCTGCTCTCCAGTCGACCGTGTACGCGGTGAACGGGGCGGAGTCTCAGCGGCAGCGGCAGCAAAAGGAATGACAGGCGGTGCGCGTGGAGCAGATGCAATCTGATCTCGTGGCGGCGGTTAGGGTTGGCTGAAGCCTCGCTTATGTATGCACGTCCGGGTGGAGAGACATGGGTTGGACCCACGTCTGAGTCGGTAACAGCCCACGATCCGAAATCTCATATCGTGACGCATCTGTTACGTATTCTCCGTTCCCTCCAATTAAAAATAAGCGCATAGGTATGAGCTTGGTTCGGCTCAATCCCGCAACCCGCACCGTGGGGCGTCATGACGAGGCGTGGCGTGGCGAGGTGGATGGCGGAGGAGGATGTTGGAAATATGCCCTAGAGGCAATAATAAAGTGGTTATTATTATATTTCCTAGTTCATGATAATTGTCTATTATTCATGCTATAATTGTATTAACCGGAAACCGTAATACATGTGTGAATACATAGACCAAAATGTGTCCCTAGTGAGCCTCTAGTTGGCTAGCTCGTTGATCAATAGACGGTGTTGGTTTCGTGATCATGGACATTGGATGTCATTGATAACGGGATCACATCATTAGGAGAATGATGTGATGGACAAGACCCAATCTTAAGCATAGCACTAGATCGTATTGTTCGTCTGTTAAAGCTTTTCTAATGTCAAGTATCATTTCCTTAGACCATGAGATTGTGCAACTCCCGGATACCGCAAGAGTGCTTTGGGTGTATCAAACGTCACAATGTAACTGGGTCATTATAAAGGTGCACTACAGGTATCTCCGAAAGTGTTTGTTAGGTTGGTACGAATCGAGACTGGGATTTGTTGCTCCGTGTGACGGAGAGGTATCTCTAGGCCCACTCGGCAATGCATCATCATAATGAGCTCAATGTGACTAAGGAGTTAGCTACGCGATGATGTGTTACGGAACGAGTAAAGAGACTTGCTGGTAACAAGACTGAACAAGGTGAAAGGACGTGGATGTCGCCTAGAGGGGAGGGTGAATAGGTGCTTTAAAATAATTAAGGTTTAGGCTTGAACAAATGCGGAATAAAACTAACGTTTAATATGTCAAGCACAAAACCTCAAACAACTAGGCTCACCTATGTGCATCAACAACTTATGCTAAGCAAGATAAACAACTAAGTGATAGCAAGATATATGACACGAGACAATATAGCTATCACAAAGTAAAGTGCATAAGTAAAGGGTTAAGGTAAGAGATAACCTAGGCACGTGGAGACGATGATGTACCCCGAAGTTCACACCCTTGCGGATGCTAATCTCCGTTGGAGCGGTGTGGAGGCACAATGCTCCCCAAGATGCCACTAAGGCCACCGTAATCTCCTCACGCCCTCGCACAATGCAAGATGCCGTGATTCCACTAAGGGACCCTTGAGGGCGGTCACCAAACCCGTACAAATGGCAAACCTTGGGGGCGGTCACCGAACCCGTACACGTGGCAACCCTTGGGGGCGGTTACCGGTACCTGTACAAATTGCTCGGGGCAATCTCCACAACCTAATTGGAGACCCCGACGCTTGCCCGGAGCTTCACACCACAATGATTGAGCTCCGAGACACCACCAAGTTTCTAGGACGCCAAAGCATCCACGAAGAACAATATCTAGGGTACTAAGTACCAAAGGTAATAAGCTTCTCAAAATTCACTTCCACGTATCACCGTGGAGAACTCAAACCGATGCAACCAATGCAATGCAAGAACACACGAAGTGGTCAAGTCCCTCACACTCAAATCCCTCCACAACAACGAAAGCTATGGAGAAATATGAGAGGAAGAACAAGGAGCTCACAAAGAAATCCAAGATCTAGATCCAAGGGGTTCCCCTCACATAGAGGAGAAAGTGATTGGTGGAGATGTGGATCTAGATCTCCTCTCTCTTTTCCCTCAAGAACAATCAACAATCATTGGAGGGATTGAGAGTAAGCAAGCTCTAAGAATGTCAACAATGGAGGTAGAACAAGAGCTCAACGGATAGATAAGGCCAAGGAGGAAGAAGACCCCCTTTATATAGTGGGGGAAGGAATCAGACTGTTACCCCCACTTACAGCCCGAGCCCAGCGGTACTACCGCTGGCTCCAGCGGTACTACCGCTGACCCTCCAGCGGTACTACCGCTGAGCCCATGGTAGCGCAAAGATACTACCAGGCCAACCACCGCCAAGAAAGTCTTCGCAAAAATGTCTGACGCAGTACAACCGCAAAGATGACGGTACTAAAAACTTGGAGCGGTACTACCGCTGGCCAGGGGCGGTACTACCGCTGGGACAGCGGTACTACCGCCAGCTCTAGCGGTACTACCGCTAGGGCCAGCAGTATTACCGCCAACTCTAGCGGTACTACCGCTAGTTCCAGCGGTACTACCGCTAGGTCGAGCGGTACTACCGCTCGCCACTGTAACAGCCATAACTTTCACATACGAGCTCCGAATCGAGCAAACCCAAGCTTGTTGGATTCAGGACGACAAGAGATGTGAGTCCTCTATTAAAATCTTAAGACCATGCAGATATGAAAATGCCAATGATATAGAGATGTGAGTCCTATATGAATGAAGAACCGGCAAAAACTCCAATATCGAAAACATCATAGTAGATGCATATGGACTCCGTTTTCGATGAACTCGAGCTTGTCACGAATATGACCATAAGCTCTAAAACTCATAAAGAGAAACACCAAACAAGAACCAAGAAGTATGATGCAAGGATGCAAATGGTTTGAGCTCTCAACGAACGATACGATCAAGCTACTCACTTGAGAGCCCCCTTGATAGTACAGCAGTCTATCCTAAACAGAAAACCTATCAAGGGCAAACCTATACCTTGTACCTCGTCCTCTTGAGCTAGATGATGATGATCTTGGCTTCCTCAAGATGGACCACCTTTCTTGATTGCGTTGGCTTGATGAAGACTAGTTGATTGCTCCCCCATACTCACTATGGGTGAGCTACTCTTCAGCATATCTTCACAAGTCCATTGCCACCACAATGGACGGCAAGCTTCAAGCATGATATCTTCGTGCTGATCCACTTGAACTTGCACATCGCAATCTTGATGACGATCACAACTTGACGTCATACTTCACTGGTTGTATGAGATCTTCCCTTTGAGGCAAGCCCATGGAAACACACCTAACCCCCACATAGAACTCTCACGAAGACCATGGGTTAGTACACAAACACGTAATGGACAATGCTTACCATACCATGGGATCACTTGATTCCTCTCGGTACATCTTGTACGCTTTGTGTGTTGATCATCTTGATTTACTCTTTGTCTGAGATCTTGATCAACCATGTGTCTCTATGACCATTCTTTGGATAATACCTTGAATACCATCTTGGTCATCATATAAACTCCTTGAACCCAACACATGGACTTCAAGAAGTGCCTATGGACAAATCCTATAAATGTAACTTAAGGCAACCATTAGTCCATAGGAATTGTCATCAATTACCAAAGCCACATATGGAGATATATGCTCTAACACAAGGTATAAGGATACCAACGATCGAATCTTGGGAAAGTGTCATACCCGTAGACAAAGGGAATTGCATACGGGATTGATTGAATCCCTGACATCGTGGTTCATCCGATGAGATCATCGTGGAACATGTAGGAGACAACATGGGCATCCAGATCCCGCTGTTGGTTATTGACCAGAGAGGTGTCTCGGTCATGTCTGCATGGTTTCCGAACCTGTAAGGTCTACACACTTAAGGTTCAATGATGCTAGAGTTGTAATGGGAATAGTATGTGGTAACCGAAGGTTGTTCGGAGTCCCTGATCAGATCCCCGACGTCGCGAGGAGCTCCGGAATAGTTCGGGGGTAAAGATTTATATATAGGAAGTCGAGTTTCGGTCACTGGAAAGGTTCCGGGATATATCGGTATTGTACCGGGACCATCGAAAGGGTATCGGTGTTGGGAACGTAGTAATTTTTAAAAAGTCCTACGCCATGTAAGGATCTATATATGGAGAAACCAGCAACGAGAAAAGGGATATAGCATCTTCATACCTTTGCAGGTCGCTAAGTGGAGGCGTTGCTAGAACGCGGTTGATGGAGTCGTACTCACACCGATTCAGATGACAGTGGATTCTGATCTATGCGCTGAACAACGGCGCCTCCACGTTCAACACATGTGCAGCCAGGTGACGTCTCTAATGGCTTGATCCAGCAAGGAGGGAGGAGGGGTTGAGGGAGAGCTCTGGCAGCACGACGGCGTGGTGACGGTGGAGCTTTGTGGCACTCCGACAGGGCTTCGCCAAGGACTACGGAGGACGAGGAGGACGAGGAGTAGGGCTGCACCGAGAGAGAGAGAAAAGTTGTCTCAAATCAGCTCCAAAACCCTCACTACATACATGAGGAGAGGGAGGAGGGTGCCCACCCTTAGGGTTTCCCAACCTAGGGGTGCGGCAGCCCTAGATGGCCCTTGGGGCGGCGACCAAGGTGGAGGCGCCCTAGGGTGGGCCTTGAGGCCCAAGGTGGCCTCCCCACGCCTAAGGTTTTGCCTCCTCCACCCCTTGTTGCGGCTTGGGATGATTGTGGAGGCGCACCAGCCCACTTAGGGGCTTATTCCCACCCACTTTTGGCCATGTAGCAGCTTGGGGCTGGTAGCCCTTGCCGGTGGACCCCGGAACCCTACCGGTGGTCCTCGTACATTACCAGTGTCGCCCGAAACACTTCCCGTGACCAAATCCTCACTTCCAATATATGAATATTTACCCACGGACCATTCCGGAACTCCTCTTGACGTCCGGGATATCATCCGGGACTCCAAACAACCTTCGGTAACCACGTACACTATTCCCCTATAACTCTAGTGTCATCGAACCTTAAGTGTGTAGACCCTATGGGTTCGGGAAGCATGGAGACATGACCAAGACACCTCTCCGGTCAATAACCAATAGGGGGATCTGGATATCCATGTTGGTTCCCACATGTTCCACGATGATCTCATCGGATGAACCATGATGTCGATGATTCGATCAATCCCATATGCAATTCCCTTTGTCTACCGGTATGATATTTGCCCGAGATTCGATCGTCGGTATCCCTATACCTTGTTCAATCTCGCTATCGGCAAGTCTCTTTACTCATTTCGTAACACATCATCACGTGGCTAACTCCTTAGTCACACTGGGCTCAATATGATGATGGATTACCGAGTGGTCCCAAATATACCTCTCCGTCACATGGAGTGACAAATCCCAGTCTCGATTCGTGCAACCCAACAAACACTTTTGGATATACCTGCAGTGCACCTTTATAATCACCCAGTTACGTTGTGACGTTTGATACACACAAAGCACTCTTACGGTATCCGGGAGTTGCAGAATCTCATGGTCTAAAGAAATGATATTTGACATTAGAAAAGCTTTAGCAGACTAACAATACGATCTAGTGCTATGCTTAGGATTGGGTCTTGTCCATCACATCATTCCCCAATGATGTGATCCCGTTATCAATGACATCCAATGTCCATGATCAGGAAACCATGATCATCTATTGATCAATGAGCTACCAACTAGAGGCTCACTAGGGACACATTGTGATATATATATTCACACATGTATTACGGTTTCCGGTTAATACAATTATAGCATGAATAATAGACAATTATCATGAACCAGGAAATATAATAATAACCACTTTATGTTTGCCTCTAGGGCATATTTCCAACAGTCTCCCACTTGCACTAGAGTCAATAATCTAGTTACATTGTGATGAATCGAACACCCATAGAGTTCTGGTGTTGATCATGCTTTGCCCGTGGAAGAGGTTTAGTCAACGGGTCTGCGACATTCAGATCCGTATGTACTTTACAAATATCTATATCTTCATCCTGGATGTATCCACGAATGGAGTTGAAGCGATGCTTGATGTGCTTGGTCTTCTTGTGAAACCTGGGCTCCTTTGCAATGGCAATAGCTCCAGTTTCGTCACAGAACAGAGTCATCAGGCCCGACGCACTTGGAATCACTCCTAGGTTGGTGATGAACTCCTTTATCCAGACTCCTTCTTGAGTTGCTTCCGTAGCAGCTATGTACTTCGCTTCACATGTAGATCCTGCCATTACGCTTTGCTTGCAACTGCACCACCTGACTGTCCCATTATTCAAAATATACACGTATTCGGTTTGTGACTTGGAATCATCCGGATCTGTGTTGAAGCTTGCATCAACGTAACCCTTTATGATGAGCTCTTCGGCACCTCCATAAACGATAAACATATATTTAGTTCTTTTCAGGTACTTAAGGATGTTCTTGACCGCTGTCGAGTGATCCACTCCTGGGTCACTCTGGTACCTCCCTACCAAACTTATGGCAAGGTTCACATCAGGCCTGGTACACAGCATGGCATACATGATAGAGCCTATGGCTAAAGCATAGGGGGCGATACTCATCTTTTCTTTATCTTACGCCGTGGTCGGGCGTTGAGTCGTACTCAACCTCACACCTTGTAATACATGCAAGAATCCCTTCTTAGACTTATCCATATTGAACTTCTTCAATATCTTGTCAAGGTATGTGCTTTGTGAAAGACCTATGAGGCGTCTTGATTTATCTCTGTAGATCTTGATGCCTAATATGTAAGCAGCTTCTCCAAGGTACTTCATTGAAAAACTCTTATTCAAATAGGCCTTTATACTTTCCAATAGTTCTATATTATTTCCCATCAACAATATGTCATCCACATATAATATGAGAAATGCTACAGAGCTCCCACTCACTTTCTTGTAAATACAGGCTTCTCCATAAGTCTGTACAAACCCAAACGCTTTGATCACCTCATCAAAGTGAATGTTCCAACTCCGAGATGCTTGCACCAGCCTATAGATGGAGCGTTGGAGCCTGCATACCTTGTTAGCATTGCTAGGATCGACAAAACCTTCTCGTTGTATCATATCCAATTCTTCTTTAAGAAAGTCGTTCAAGAATGTTGTTTTCACGTCCATTTGCCAGATTTCATAATCATAAAATGCGGCAATTGCTAACATGATTCGAACCGACTTTAGCATCGCTACAGGTGAGAAGGTCTCATCGTATTCAATCCCTTCAACTTGTCTATAACCCTTAGCGACAAGTCGAGCTTTATAAATGGTCACATTACCATCCACGTCAGTCTTCTTCTTAAAGATCCATTTATTTTCTATGGCTCGCCGATCATCGGGCAAGTCCACCAAAGTCCATACTTTGTTCTCATACATGGATCCTATCTCGGATTTCATGGCCTCAAGCCATTTGTTGGAATCCGATCTTGCCATCGCTTCTTCATAGTTCGAAGGTTCACTGTTGTCCAACAACATGATTTCCATGACAGGGTTGACGTACCACACTGGTGCAGAACGTACCCTTGTGGACCTTCGAGGTTCAATAGCAACTTGATCTGAAGTTTCATGATCATCATCATTAACTTCTTCTCTAGCCGGTGCAGACACCTTAGAAACATTTTCTCGTGATGCGGTACTCTCCGGTTCTAGAGGAGGTACAATTACCTCATCAAGTTCTATTTTCTTCCCACTTACTTCTTTCGAGAGGCTTTCTCTAGAAAGGATCCGTTCTTGGCAACAAATATTTTGCCATCGGGCCTAAGATAGAAGGTATACCCAATAGTCTCCTTAGGGTATCCTATGAAGACGCATTTTTCCGCTTTGGGTTCGAGCTTCTCTGTTTGAAGTTTCTTCACATAAGCATCGCAGCCCCAAACTTTCAGAAACGACAGCTTAGGTTTCTTGCCAAACCATAATTCATACGGTGTCGTCTCCACGGATTTAGATGGTGCCCTATTTAAAGTGAATGCGGTAGTTATCAATGCATATCCCCAAAATGATAGCGGTAAATCGGTAAGAGACATCATAGATCGCACCATATCCAACAAAGTATGATCACGACTGATACATCTCCATCGTATCTACTTTTCCAAACTCTTTTGCCCTTGTTTTGGACTCCGTTTTGGACTCCGTTTCGAACTGATATGGAGGCGCCGCCACAACCTGTTCTTCATCTGGAGGGCAGATCTGGAGTCCATTTTGGGCTCTGTTTTGGACTCCGTTTCGAACTGATACGGAGGCGCCGCCACAACCTGTTCTTCATCTGGAGGGCAGATCTGGAGTCCGTTTTGGGCTCCGGAGAGGGGAAATCGTCGCCATCATCATCATCAACCTTCTTCCCTCTCCAATTCCATGAAGCTCTTCGTCGTTCATGAGTAATCTATTCGTAGGCTCACTAGGCGGTGATGAGTAGGATGAGATCTATCATGTAATCGAGTTAGTTTTGATGGGGATTGATCCCTAGTATCCACTATGTTCTGGGATTGATGTTGCTACTACTTTGCCATGCTTAATGCTTGTCACTAGGGCCCGAGTGCCATGATTTCAGATCTGAAATTATTATGTTGTCACCAATATATGTGTGTTTTAGATCCGATCTTGCAAGTTGTAGTTACCTACTATGTGTTATGATCCGGCAACCCCGGAGTGACAATAACTGGAAGCACTCCCGATGATGACCATAGTTTGAGGAGTTCATGTGTTCACCAAGTGCTAATGCTATGGTCCGGTTCTTTATTAAAAGGAGAACCTTAATATCCCGTAGTTTCCTTTTGGACCCCACTGCCACGGGAGGGATGAACAATAGATGTCATGCAAGTTCTTTTCCCTAAGCACGTATGACGACACACGGAATGCATGCCTACATCACATTGACAAACGGGGGCTAGCCACATATCTCTCCGTGTTATAACTGTTGCATGATGAATATCATCCAAACAAATCACCGACCCATCGCCTACGAGTTTGTCCTACTGCTGCTGTTACTCGTCTTGCTCTGCTGCTGTTACTTGTCTTGCTCTGTTGTTACTATTGTCGCTTGCTCTGTTGCTACTTGCTACTTCTGTCACTACTGTTGTTCCTTGCCGCTGCTATTACTCGTTACACTGCTGCTACGTGCTACAATCTTGATTCGCTGGTCGTTGACGGGAACAGACAATTTCCGTCAACGAGGCAACTTGGCGCCATTGATATAATCATTAGAAATAGTCTGTCGTGTCAACAGATCGTTTCTCACACCGTTGTTATCATACTACTTTGTTGTTACTACTTTGCTTGCAGGTACTAATCTTTCAGGTGTGGTTGAATCTGACACATTCAGCTGCTAATACTTGAGAGTATCCTCTCACCTCCTATAGGCGATCAACAAATTTGGGTCGAATACTCTACCCTTGAAAACTGGTGCGAACCCACGCACTGGTGGGCCGTCAACAGCATTCTTCCGGTGCCGTTGCAGGGGAAGGTTTGTTGTTACAGAATCAGCATTCATCTAGCTATTGCGAGAGAGTTCCAGTCAGCATTTTTCTGGCGCCGTTGCCGGGGAGGTATTGCTATATTCTCTGAGTCACTTGGGATTTATATCTGCTGATCACTATGAAGAATCTGAAGGATCCAAAAACCAAAGTCTTGCCCTCAACTACGAGGGGAGGTAAGGAATTGCCATCTAGCTCTGCACTTGATTCACCTTCAGTTATGAGTAAGTTTGCGACATCACCTACTGCTAGAGATGCTATGCTTGATACTATGCCTGATACTGCTTTGCCTGATACTGCTAGAGATGCTATGCCTGGTGATACTATGCTTGATACTGCTAGAGATGCTATGCTTGATACTACTTTGCCTGATGATGCTAGAGATGCTATTTTGCCTGATGATGCTATGCTTGATACTGCTAGAGATACTACTTTGCCTGATGTGCCACTAGGAGTGTTCCTTGATGCTCATATTGCTAGAGTTACTGCCAATGCTCGTGATGCTTCTGAAAATGCCGATACTATTGAGATAGAACCTCCTTTTGCTCCTATTAGATCTAGCTCTCGTAGATATGAATTGCCTGATACACCTGAGGGTTACGTTATGGAGGGAGAGATAGCTGCGGATTTTCTTGCGTGTAAGGATGCTAATGACGCTGAGAAATTACTTCTCAAGTGGAAGGAAAAAATCTCTGAAAGCTAGGATGAAATACGACCCAAAGTTTGCCACTTCACCTATCTTTATCACCGATAAGGATTATGAATTCTGTGTCGATCCTGAGATAATCTCTTGTGACAGCCCGATGCCGACGTTCCAGAAGATTCCCCTTTTCTTTCCGTTTTCGGCGTGTGTCTATTTTCTTTTGTCGCATCATCATCGCATCATGCACATCATCTGCATTGCATCGGCATCTCCGTTGCCGCCAGTTTTCAAAACTTGCATCCGTTAGTAGTTGCAGGTTCTCATCGTTGTCCGTTCTAAGTCCAACCGCACTCGCACGCGCCAGCGGCATCGTCGTAACCCTGTTTTAAAAGTGTGTGAAAAAACTTTCTCGGATCGGGGTGAAACTTGGCACGCGGTCGTGATTAGTTATAGCTAGGCCGCCTGTCGAATCTCATCGCGATCGGAGTCCGTCTGGTACCCGAACGATCGACCGTAGCGGCACCGTATTCGGTCTACCGTCGGATGTCTGTCGGTATTTTAAAATTCATTGTCGCGCCGCCCGTTTTCCCTCTCATCCCTGCTGGACAACAATGAACCTGCGAGCTATGGAGAAGCGATGGTGGGCCCGGATTCTGAAGAATGGTTCAAGGCAATGAAATCCGAGATAGGATCCATGTATGAAAACAAAGTGTAGACTTTGGAAGAACTACATGATGGTCGTAAGGCTGTTAAGTACATATGGATCTTTAAAAGCAAGACGAACGATGATGGTAAATGTCACAATTATAGAAAGATCGACTTTTCACAAAGAGGTTTCCGACAAGTTCAAGGGGTTGACTACGATGAGACTTTCTCACTCATAGCGATGCTAAGGTCTTTTGGAATTATGTTAGCAGTTGTTGCATTTTTCGATTATGAAATGTGTGAGATGGATGTCAAAACATTGTTTCCTTGACGGTTTCTTTGAGGAAAGGTTGTATGTGATACAACCAAAAGGTTTTGTTGATCCTAAGGATGCTAACAAGTATGCAAGCTCCAGCGATCCTTCGTTGGGCTGGAGCAAGCGTCTCGGAGTTGGAATATGCGCTTTGATGAGATGATCAAACTTTTTGGTTTCATACAACGTTTATGAGAAACTTGTATTTCCAAGAAAGTGAGTGGGAGCACCATAGAATTTCTGATGAGTATATGTGTTTGACATATTGTTGATCGGAAATAATGTAGAATTTCTAGAAAAGCATAAAGGGTTGTTGGAAAGGAGTTTTTCAAAGGAAAACCTGGATTGAGCTACTTGAACATTGAGCGTCAAGATCTATAGAGATAGATCAAGATACTTGATAAAACTTTTGATGAATGCATACCTTGACAAGTTTTGAAAGAGTTCAAAATAGATCGGTCAAAGAAGGAGTTCGTGGATGTGTTGTAAAGGTGTGAAATTTGTGTAAGACTCAAAGCTCGACCACGACAGAAGAAAGAGAAAGGACAAAAGGTCGTCCCCTATGCCTTAGCCATAGGCTCTATAGTATGTCATGTTGTGTACCACACCCAATGTGTGCCTTGCCATCAGTCTGTCAAGGGGTACAAAGAGTGATCCAGGAATGAATCACTGAACAACGGTTAAAGTTATCCTTATTAACTAGTGGACTAAGGATTTTTTTTCTCGATTATGGCGGTCATAAAAGAGTTCGTCGTAAAGGGTTACGTCGATGCAAACTTTGACACTAATCCAGATAACTCTGATTAGTAAACGGATTCGTATATTGGAGCAGTCTTTTGGAATTGTTCCAAGTGAAGCATGGTAGAAGCATCTATAGTATGACATAGAGATTTGTAAAGCACACACAGATATGAATGCTTCAGACCCGTTGACTAAAATCCTCTGTCACAAGCAAGACATGATCAAACCCTAGAACTGTATGGGTGTTAGATTCATTACAATCACATAGTGATGTGAACTAGATTATTGACTCTAGTGCAAGTGGGATACTGTTGGAAATATGCCCTAGAGGCAATAATAAATTGGTTATTGTTATATTTCCTTGTTCATGATAATCGTTTATTATCCATGCTAGAATTGTATTGATTGGAAACTCAAGTACATGTGTGGATACATAGACAACACACTGTCCCTGGTGAGCCTCAAATGGAATGGCTCGTTTATCAAAGATGGTCAAGGTTTCCTGGCCATAGACATGAGATGTCGTTTGATAACGGGATCACATCATTAGGAGAATGATGTCATGGACAAGACCCAAACTATGAAAGTAGCATATGATCGTGTCAGTTTATTGTTGTTGCTTTCTGCATGTCAAGTATCTGTTCCTATGACCATGAGATCATGCAACTCCCTGACACCGGAGGAATGCCTTGTGTGTATCAAACGTCACAATGTAACTGCGTGACTATAAAGGTGCTCTACAACTATCTCCGAGGGTGTCTGTTGGGTTGGCGTGAATCAAGACTCGGATTTGTCACTCGTGTGACGGAGAGGTATCTTAGGGCCCACTCGGTAATACAACATCACAACATCACAACAAGATCTTGTATTATGGAACGAGTAAAGAGACTTGCCGGTAATGAGATTGAACTAGGTATAGAGATACCGACGATCGAATCTCGGTCAAGTAACATACCGATAGACAAAGGGAATAGTATACGGGATTGATTGAATCCTTGACATCGTGGTTCGACCGATAAAGATCTTCATAGAATATGTAGGATCCAATATGGACATACATGCCCCTCTATTGGTTATTGGCCAGAGAGTGTCTCGGTCATGTCTGCATAGTTCTCGAACCCGCACGGTGTGCACACTTAAGGTTTGATGACGGTTTGGTATTAATGAGTTATGTGTGGTAGTAACCGAAAGTTGTTTGGAGTCCCGAATGAGATCCTGGACGTCATGAGTATCTCTAGAATGGTCCAAAAGGTAAAGATTTATATATGGGAAGTCATGTTTTGGCTACCGGAAAAGTTTCGGGGTTTTCCGGTATTGTACCGAGAAGCTTCTAGAAGGTTCCGAAAGTTCACCATGGGTTCCACCACATCCCAAGGGTTTGCGTGGGCTGAGGGGAGACGTCGTGACCTTACTGGTCCAAGCGCACAAGTCCCTCAAGGCCCATGCAGTTGGGAAAGGTGGAAAGTCCACCTTTGTGTGAAAGGGAAGGACGGGGACTAGGATTCCACCTCCTTCCCCCTTGGTTGCACCCTAGGGCTTGGAGGGGTTGTTCCCCATGCCCCTCCACCTATAAATAGATAGGAGGGGGCACCCCAAGAGTACACACGAAGACCTTGGCGCCCCTCTCTCTCCCTAGATCGATTTCTCCTCTATTTTTCCGGTAGTGCTTAGGTGAAGCCCTGTCGGGATAGCACCATCACCACCACCACCACGTCGTCGTGTTGCTTGAGAACACATCTACTACTCTGCCCTCTCTTGCTGGATGGAGGAGGTAGAGACGTCATCGAGCTGTGCGTGTGCTCAACGCGGAGGTGTCGTCCGTTCGGCGCTCGATCGGTAGTTCGTGGGACGGATAATGATTGGATCGCGAAGACGTACCACTACATCAATCGCGTTATATACGCTTGATATACAAGGGTATGTGGATCTGATATCTCCTCTCGTAGATGCTCATCACCATGGATAGATCTTGTATGCGCGTAGGAAGAAATTTGTTTCCCATGCAACATTCTCCAACAAACACCGGCTATCCAGAACACGTTCATAACCGTGAGCCATAAGGTGGTTTTGGTCTGCCAACACTTAAAGTATGTACCGGTAAAGTTATCCAGTTTCAGTGCAGCAGCAAAACCATTACTCAAAAAAATCCTATACAGATTAGGTTTTTGGATTGTTGAGCAAATAGGCAATTTTTCGACTAAACTAATCCACGGAATAATCAATATCATGGCATTGACTAGATTACTAACATACTGATTATGAACCAGACTAGCATGTACTAAAAATATAGTAGACACATCTACGCATATCGCTAGTACTGCTAAAACATAAATAGACACGAGCGGGATAAACGGGTTATACCCTCCAATTGACCAATTGGTCGTAGCAGCAGCTTCCTCGGCCACCTTCTTGTCGTCTTCGACCTTCTCGAGGGCGAGCCGGTCGGTGGAGACATGGCGATGACGAAGGTGACACGAATGTAGAGGAAGCAGATGAACAGATGCAAGCAGTCGCATAGTCGCTTCCTAAAACCTAATCGCCCCTCTCCCATACATGATCCGGAGAGGCGGGGTTTCACAGGCCTGCTCTCCCGTCGACCATCTACACGGTGAACAGGATGGAGTCGCCAGCGGCAGAAGCAAAAGGAACGACACGCGATGTGCGTGGAGCAGATGTAATCTGATCTCATGGTCGTCTTAGATCGTGGAGCATATTTCACATAGGTATGAGCTGAGCTCGCCTAAATCCCGCGGTGCGGCGCGGCGCGGCGCGGCGATGGTGGAGGAGTGCGCGAGGGCCTCTTCTCTTCTCAAGCTCCAAAAGCATGTAAAAAAGAAACCCTTATAAGGAGGTCCAACTCCCTATAAGGGTGTACTGAACTTTCCACCACCCCTTGTCATGCCACCTACATGGGCCCTTAGAGATTTTTCTGAAATTGTCATATGGGCCTAGGCCCATCTCACATTTCAACAATTATAGGAAAAAGTATCGACATTAATAATACCAAATCAATATCATTATATTCATTATGAAATGTAACTTCAAATTATATATATCTATACCTACTAATAAAAGAAATATGTATTCTTAGTCCATTATGCTATTTTATAAAAACAAATCATGATTTTTGTGACATTAAGCCCGTAGTACATATCAAATGTTTTATTAAATACTCATATCTTCTAAACTGTAACTTTAAATTTAACATGTTATATATATAGAATTTGATTAGAAAAATATTTTTGTCTTGTTGTCTAATAAAAGAAAAAGGTATTCTTAGCCCGCCATGCTATTTTATAGAAGAAAAAAATGATGTTTCTAACATTAAACCTAGAGTACATATCAAATGTTTTTTAAAATACTCGTATCTTCTAAACCGTAACTCCAAATTTAACATGTTATGTATAGAATTTGATTAGGAAAGTATGTAAAATCTGAATATGATGTTATTTTACCTGTTAACCATTTAAAAATACTGTCAAAGGTGCAATCTTAACCAATAATGCATTATTCGTCATTCTTTCATACCGATATTGATCCGGGTCGGGGATGAACACCTCAGCAAAATCAGGATTACATATAAAATTAAAGATAGATTTGCTAGAGACACCCAATAAATAAGGGCATGCATGACAAAAAATGAAATAAGGACCCAATAAATATGGGATGTTCATTATGAAAGAAATAAAAGAGAAAATGCAGAGGAGATCCGATAAAGATGAGATGTTGTGCTATTTCTCCTATATATGAGAAGAAGAAAAAAGAGGACACGTGTGACAAAAAGTAAAAAAGGAGGCATGCATGCAAAAAATAAAGTAAAAAACATGTTTGATAAGATATAAATAGTGATGAAACATGGACCAATACTTATAACATGTATGACAAGAAATAGTGATGAAATAGGGACGCAAGTACCTGCATCCACACAAGACCATACAAAAATGTTTGTTTCCAGACAAAAAATCTCTCTTTGATTAAAAAATCATGTTTCTTTTTAACAACTCTTTATGTATTTAATAAATATGCATGTGAAAAAAGTGTTCAAGAGTTACAACAAAAATATTTGCACATACAATACACATATGTGCATAGTTTTTAAAACAGATGAAATCAAAGGTGTAGACCATATCAAATGTAGATTTTGTTGCGATGGCTGGGCTTGAGGATAAAAAGTTGTGACACCAACATCTTGTTTCAGACATGTTGTAAACAACAAGCCAAGAGACTCTCTAGCAAAGAAGTCAATAAATTATCAAGAAGAAGATGTTGGCGAACCAAACTAATCGAGCATAGAGGAGGCATGAGGAGTTCCAGAGTGAAGAGAGGATGAGCTCGGGACGGCGGCGCAAGGATGAGGTTGAGGTCATGGATAGGAGCCAGGATCTGAAATGATGTTAAACATGCTCTAAGTTGGTGATGCTTAAACTGGAAACTTCCCTTGATGCACACATGTGTCCGTAGTGCGCTAATGTGTCATCGTCTGTTTTTGTCATTTTCCTTTACCGGCCCATAACAACATCCCATTTTCGCACGCGACATGAATAAATGCATGATCACTTACCCGTTTTTTGTACGTTTTAAATCTACATGCAAGCCGTGTTAAAATAGAAGACCCGTGGAATCTTGAACTGCATTTTTGTAGGCTAAAACCATCTTTGTTTGGGTTGTATCTACAAATTCTGAGATTATAGACCATTTTTTTGTAAATTAAGAGTGTATGATATTCTTTTCTCCCATTGCAACGGGCCCTTTTGCTAGTTTAGTATTATAAATATTGATATATTTTTAATATAAATTTGGTTAAACTTTGACTTGACACGAATCTTATACATGGACTAAAAAGGACCGTACTATAACTTTATTTTGTTTTGAGAATCCCGAGTACTAGAAGGGTAATGTGTGCTTTGTCGCGCCGCTTATATTCCTTGGGTTGTACATGTTTCATGTAAAAAATTTAAAACTTTGATAAATATTCGTATTAGTTGGTTTGGCGGGTGGAGGATACAATGAAGTGCATTTTTTATTAGATATATATGCTACTCCTAGGGGCATACTTTGAAGAATCATGCTTATAGATGGATGTGTCAATTTATGTTGAGAGATTAGGGAAAAATTGAGCCAAGGGTGCAAATGGGAGAAATGATTAGTGGGACAATGTCTGGTATAACTAATCCGTAGCGAATCATTCGTGAGTGTATCATTTTTTATATTATGATGTTTGGGTGGATTTTTTTTTGAACGTGTGATAGAATGTCTTTGAATTAGTATAAAAACATGAAAAAGTTACTTACATTGTGTGACGTGTGTGTTATGTTGATGCTAAACGTGTCATGGGCGACACTTCTGTTTTGTCACTCATTCATTGAGAGATCCCAGCATGTAGCGAGGATGAACGACCTAATTTTGAGGTTTACAAAAAATGGTTTTTTACTGTATGATCGGCCTATTTTGAGGAATGGAACAAGCAATATGGGACAAAATTGCAACATGCTAATGGTAGGGGGAAAACCAATGTTAATCCAATTTGGAATAAGATTTGGAAACTATCTTGTCCGGCGAAGGTAAAAAATTTCATCTCGCGTACCTTACATGGAACCCTACCATGTCGGGTTACGCTAGCTAATAGGCATATGAAAATATCGGCCATCTGCCCATCATGCTTGAATGGGTCAGAAAATACAAAACATGTTTTATTCATGTGTCGAAGGGCAAAAGAGGTATGGGGAAAACTAGGTTTGCATGAAGTGATTAATAAAGCTTGTGTTGTGGATAATGCGGGAGAGGTGGTTTTGGAATTCTTATTGCTTATGCGAGAATCAGAATTAGCGATTATGGGTGCTCCAAAAACACAGGAACTGATTGCTATTACACCTTGGTATCTATGGTGGGAAAGACGTAAGGTGGTTCATGAAGAAAAGGTCCAAGATGCTCAACAAATTTCCATGGATACCCGGGCTATAACGGCTAACTATGTCAATGCACACTCCTCTAAGGCAATTGGCAAAATAGGGGGATGGAGCAGACCTCCTTCCGGTTTTGTAAAGCTTAGTTGACGCCTCTTTTGATCATGGTCTACTTCAAGGTACGGTTGGGGCTATTCTCAGAGATCATAATGGAAAATTCATTGTTGGGGGGAATTGGAAGATTGATTGTTGTGTCGACGTATTAACAGCAAAAGCTTTGGCTCTTAGGTTTGGTCTAATCCTTGCACAAAAGGCGGGTTATAATCGTCTTGTCGTTAATTCCGACAATATGGTGGTAATTGAACTTATAAAGTGGAGGACAGTCGACGGAGTGACAGCAACAATATTTGATGGCTGCTATTTTATACATTGTGATTTTCCTCTAGTTAGGTTTAAACATTATAATAGAGAAGCAAATAAGGTGGCTCATGAACTTGCTAGGCTAGCCAAATTTACAGTCCCTAGTGACTGGTTCGAAGAGCCTATGAGGGACATTGAACTTTTAATAATTGACGATGTAACTATTATTACAAATCAATAAAGTTCAAGTTTATTTTAAAAAAAGGATGAACGACCCAATTAATTATGTATCCAATCAAAACTAAAGAATTGAATGAGGGGTTTTAAACGGAATAGCTTAACGAAGTTAGAGATTTCATTGCCAGAACAAAGGATTAACGGAGTCAAGATCAATAATTGATGGGAGAAGCTTAAAAATTAGAGAGCATGGTGTATTGAAAAATGAATGAGAGAGCTCATTATGGAATTGTTGACTCGGTCAAAATTGAAAGACCCAACTTAGTGTTATAAAGGATTAAAAATTAGAGAGCATGGTGTATTGAAAAATGAATGAGAGAGCTCAATTGATCGAGGTCTTGAAAAAATAGAGAACTTAGTGTTATAAAAGATTAAAATAATTAAGTGGGAAATTATTGATCTGGTCAAAATCGGCGATTCAATTTTAGACTGGTGACCTCAATTGAGTGACAGGCCTTCAATTTTAGAGGGTTCAGTGATATAGTATATAGCGTGAACGCACAACCACAGCACGGCCATGACATACCAGCTGTAGACTAAAATCAAAGAGCTTCAAGATTACTAAATCTATTACGCAAAAAAATAAAGATTACTAAATCAGTACCACTGCAAGAAACATTGATAAGACGCACAAGGCACTATCTCATAGCAATCCAATCAATGGTTAGTTTCCTGCGTGTAGTTAAAATTTCAACCTCACTGTCTCATGGAAAGGATGAAATTGTTGGAGCTCACAGCAATACACAAATTACTACACATTGGCAAACCTTAGGGCAAGTTTACACCGGAATTTTCCATGAAATCAACTGAAATGTGTTCACAAACGAAGCCCAAGCAATTCTATCCATCTTCGTGAGAGTCGTAGGATTGATATGGTCAGCAACTTTGACGTGGACTGCTGTTAGGCTTCGATCCTCCTCGAGTTCCTTGCAACAGATTAGACAAACAAGGAAATTACCTCAAGTTTGCGACGTGAGTTTGCTAACGTTTTTTTGTTATACAGCTACTGGTCCGCATGTACTCAGACAAGTGCCTCGCAACAGATAAGGCAAATAAGGAAATTACTAATACTTCGCGTTTTCGCCACAAATCCTGAGCGACCACAAAAGTTATGGCCGGCCAACGAAGAGAGCTTAAATACTGGAATTGCGCTGGTTGATATACTGCGGGCAGCTTACATTACAAACGGGGAAGTCTGCGACAAAAAGGTCTGTACGGCACTAATCAATGTGCGAAGGAACATGGTTTCCTAGACTTCACCTGCATGAGCTACTTACTGGTTACGGTTCTACTACATGGTAAGTAATAATTCTCCGAAATCAGCACCGTGAGAAGTGATTTCATTTTTGCTTTGAGATTCAGACCGTGCCGTTCTCATACCCCGAACCGTCTTTGGTTGTAGCGTCTTCAGCCATGTCGACCTCAGCCATCGCAGAATCAACAAGAGCCTGCGATAGAGTGAGCTAGTCAATACATCATGTGCTTGTAACAACTTGGAACTGTCAATCTCGAGACGGCTTTATTAACACCACACTACTGAATGCAGGGGCAATGGTGTTTCCACGGCAGTTTTGCCGTTAAGAATGAATCTGGTGGGGAAATAACTAACCTTGAGATCCTCTTCTGCGGTCTTGGCCCTGTCATTGTAGTCTTGAAGTTGAAGAAAACTTTTGTACAGCTGCACATATACGTAATATGTGTATCAAATATCAGTTGCATGACTTGCTTCCCTTCATTAAAGTAGCAGCTAACCAGTGAAGACGAGAAACAAATACCTTTGTGACAGTCAATTGTCGCTCTGAAGAAACTTTCCGCGCAGCAGCCAATTCATCCTCCAGTTTCTGCATTTTTTAAAGATTTATTTTAGAGCTTTTCATCACAATTTGAAACAGGCTAGTTCAAAGAAGAACCAAGGTGAGTAATTTGAAATAAATACTCCGATATCAAGTAAAAGCTCACCTGAAATTTCTTTTGCAAATCTGCAATGTGGTGATCTTTGCTTGTAACTTTATCTTTGATCTGAGAAACCTGCAAAACCAGAGTATTAACATTCCACTTTCAAAACATGAAAATGCAATACTAGTAAAGCTGAGTAAGTCCTCCCATACGGCATCAGTCTGACTGCTATATTTCTACAAATGAACAAACAATAAAAAAGCTGCAAGCAACTAACATACATGACGAGGCATTGACATTACTCTATGCAAGGACCAGCATCTTCAAAGTTTAGTTTTCTGTTGGCTGTCTATTATATTCAAGTGCTGTGTTAAATGGATTCTATGAACAACTAAATTCACATTAGCTTACACTGACTATTGAGATGGCCTAAAGTAACTTGAGCGTCCAAATCGAGAGTAATATAGTGCAGAGCTCTTTAGGAAAATGGAGTACCTCATTTTCAAGGTCTTCATGCATCTGAATAGCCTTGTCCAGCTGATGTTTTGCCTGATACAAACGCACAGAGATGTTGCAAATTTACCGAAACAAGAAGCAGTCAACAGGAAGTCACAAGAGTAACAAAAGATTCTGGGCAAGCAACCATTCAAAATAACATAGAACAAGGACAAATGCATTTACATCATTATGAAGCTCATCACTGGAACTTGATATCTCTCTGCTCTCACGACCTTTTGGACGGCTGCAAGAAAAGATAGGAAAGTGAGCAATTCACCCTGGGATAGACTTCTCTGCAACTTGATGATTAGGCAAAAACTCGCGACTAAAGATTATGATTTTGAAGTAGAAACAAACAATTAAAGTCATATTATGAATGTTGAAACTCATAGGTACCATTTCTGAATTTCACACTAGTCACTGAGAGTGCGAGTAAAAAAGCATGTTGAATATTTTGTCAATGATCTATTTAGTATCACAGGTCCAGATCCATTATTTATATCTTAGTGAAGCAGATGACTTGGTTTTAATGAATAAAATACCAATATAAATACATCTTTAAACCTCATCAGCATAGTCAAGTCCGGGCCAGTTCTTTTGTTGGCATCTAGAATAAGCTGGAATAAGCTACCCCCTACCCAGCTTATTCTAGAAGCCCAATCAAATTTATTTTTTTAGAAGTCTACTAATTAAGACTTGACTAGTAGGCTTCTAAACAAATATTTTTGGTTGGGCTTCTAGAATAAGCTGGGTAGAGGGCAGCTTATTCTAGAAGCTCAAAAAAGCCACCAAAAGAACTGGCCCATTACGTTGATTTGTTCACTGCCATTCTTAGTCGTTGTATTACAAAGTTACTTGAACTGTGTACCTCCAAGGCTATTAGTTAAACCAATTTGCAATCTAGCATGAGCAGAAGTATAAATCAACAATGGAAGATCACATTAGCACTAGCGGCATGCATTTTGGCAAATTAAAGCAATCTAACCATTGACGAAGATACAGTTTCAGCAAGACAATCTGTAACTTACCAATGTACATTTACATCATCCAGATAACTTAACGTGCATAAGTATTATAGATGATATCCCTATAAGAGGTATGATCTCATTGCGACCCAAAGCGAGGTCATGCCTACCAAACATAACATAATAACTATCAAAAAGTAGTACCTGAACCTTTTCCTTGGTGGCTGTTCCTTGTCTTCTTTATCTCTTTCACTATCATAGCCTTTTGAATTTTCCTTCTCCCTGTCATTATCGGAATCCATACGCGTCTCCATTGGACGATCATGGTCTCCTCGATAAAGGTCTCTAGCGCGCCTCTCATCTCCTTCATGATCTCGATCCATGGAATAGTCCATCTCATGATCAAATCCCCCACGTTCATCATATCTGTCTCTATCATGGTCACGAGGTCTATCGCTATCCCTGTCATGGTACGGATCTCTATCCCGGTGACGATCATAACTCCTCTCCCTATCCCTTCGGTCCCAGTATACATCCCTTCCATCTCTTACAGGATCTCGTCGGAAGCCATCACGCCCAAAATCACGGGTGTTGCCTCTTGTACGCACTTCATTTACTCTCACAGCACGATTACCTATTTGCTGTTCCAAATAATAAAATTCAATACAGGAGAAAAGAAAAAGCTGTTAAAGTTCCATATAGAAACTATACCTTGCCATCCATTTCCAAGATAGCACGCTGAGCAGCCCTATGTTGAGTGTAAGTAACAAACCCATAGCACTTGCCCCTGACTCTCTGATCATTTATCACCTGCAATGCACAAGTTGATCAGGAAAGTATGGTATCTAATTACACGTACAATCTCGATCTCCCATTGGTCATATCAAAAGGAACCACCTCAAGGAAAATAATAGCACCTAACTACAATCGTTCATAGTAAACAAACAAAAAAACATAGCCAATTATGGCCAGCGACGATGTCTAGGGCAGAATTTTTGGCCTAGTAAACGACAATCCAGCATATGAGTGCAGCAGAGATGCATATGCTATGGTGAATCTGTGATCATACAAGGAATGGTCAAATCAAAATGACGATAATTGAAGAAAAGCTGATCTAACATGGCATGATATGATTTTGACATGTCCAAAGGAGGCCTCCAGAGGATTGGATGTGCATAGATCAATTTAAACTTGTGTCAACTATACAATGAGATTCGGGACTCGGCCATAAGAAGAGACTTGAAGGAATTAATGAACAAATGTACCCAAAGATTTGGGTTTGGATAGGAGAGTATGGAAAATAGTGATCCATGAATGTGCCATGACATCCAAAACAAAACCAAAAAACAGGCCTCCTTTTCTAATTCCTGTTCTTATTTCTTTTTGTTGCTTACACACATTTAATTATGACGGGATTTACATCAGCAAGTTCACAATTGAAGTTTCCAAATTAGTTTTTTTTCTTGATTTTGGCCCCATAATTTTACACCTCTATACAGCCATACTTCTTCCACTGAAACAATAACAGTATACTTGCAACCTAGATCATAATGTCCTCAACTTCATGCCGATATATGAAACACATTAAAAAAATTATATTTGCAATCTTCTAGGCATTAAATCAAATATCTGAAATGGAAGAATGCATACATCGAAAACAAATTCAATCGAACCACCTTCTGGGATAAGAATATCTCAAAACACGAAACTAAGGCCTGAATCGTGATCCATCTTGACACCAAACAAAGCAACAAACGAGTGACACAACACTAGATCTGCTACCTCCATCTTCCCAGATAATCTTGAGATATTTGAAGGAATTAAAGAACAGAATGTACCCAAAGATTTGGGTTTGGATACGAGAACATGGAAATAATGATCCATGAATATGCCAGAATCATGACCTCCAAATCAAATCCAAAAAACAGGCCTCTTCTACTAGTTCATGTACTTGTTGCTTTTCGGTGCTTTATACACATTAATTCAAGACGGGATTTACATCAGCAAGCTCACAATTGAAGTTTCCAAAGTTGTCTTCATGATTTTGGCCCTGTAATGATTACGCCTCTACAGTCATACTTCTTCGACAGTTTACTTTGCAACCCAGATCATAATGTCCTCAAATCCAAGCCTTCACATCTGAGACACACTTTTTTTTTAACCGGGCGAACCCCTTTCCATTACCAACATAACGGAAATACATAGTTCAGTCCAACAAAGGAAAAATCTGAGACACACTTGCATTTTTTTTCTACTTCCAACCTTCTAGGCATTTAATCAAATACCTGAAATGGAAGAATGCAGGCATCCAAAACAAATCCAAGCGAACCCCCTTCTGGGATAAGAACTAAGACCTGAAACGTGATCCATCTTGACACTGAACTAAGCAACAAACGAGTGACACGACACTGGATCTGCTACCCCCCATCTTCCCATATCATCTTTAGTGAGGCAAGTCTTTATCCAGTAGTGCAGCTCTTCCAGAATTGAGTTTACCCGGCCGGTCCATGCACTGTCATTTGCACGTAATAATCCAAGAAACGTAGAAAAGCCTCTCTCGTTGACCTAGACTATCTCACGCACGGAACCCGACAGGCGCATGCTTCTGCATCAAGGCGGCAGCAAAGAAACAAAACCCTAATAACCAAACCACTTTTTCCCTCCGACAGTGCACGGAAGCAACAAGGAGAAGCGGGGTACGGGAGCAACGAGGGGAAGCTGGGGGTACGGAAGCAAAACGGAGGCGGGGGTGGGAGACCTTGACGGAGACGATGGTGCCGCAGGGCCCAAAGTAGTTGCGGAGCATATCCTCGTCGGCTTCGTAGGGCAGGCCGCCGACGTAGACGGACGTCTCCTCGTTGACGGCCATCTCGCCGCCGGCGATGGGGACTAGGGTTTTGGGCTTTCTTCCCCTGTCTCTCTCGCGCGCGTCGAGACGAGGAGAGGAGGTGCCGGATCTGACGGACTAGTCCGCGACCCAGATCCCAGAAGCGCTTGGGAAATTTCCGCCGTCAGTTTGGATCGTGGGACGATGCGGTCCGAAACTGCCCGTGCTCCTTTGGTTTATGGCCCAGCAAACACCTGACCCTGTTAAAGCTCGGCCCAGGTTGGCCTCTGAGTGACTGGCATGGGAGGGTCTGGCTGCTGAATATTATTTGACGCCTCACGCGCCAAATATTGGCAAATCCGTACGAGGCAGGCGGCACACACCCTCCGACAGAAACAGGCCAACCCATTTACCACTGTAGCAGTAGTCTGTTTTTTTTATTCACGGAGCACTCTTTACAAAGGTCACTCTCATCCTTTTAGACTGCGATAAAATGTTCATAATTCAAAAAATATTCATGGTTTAAAATTTGTTCACAATTCAAAAAAGGTTCACAATTTTATAATTTTATTCACAAATTTAAATTAGTTGATGTTTCTAAATTTGTTCACAATTCGAAAAATGTCCACAATTTTTTAATTATTTTCACAAATTTGAAATTTGTTCATGTTTCAAAAAAAATCATAATTCGAAAAATGTTTGTGGTTTTAAAATTTGTTCCAAATTTATTCACAATTCGAAAAATGTCCACAACTTTTTAATTATGTTCGAGAATTTGAAATTTGGTCACAATTCGAAAAATGTTCATGGTTACAAAATTTGTTCAAAATTCAAAACTTGGTCACAATTTTATAATTTTACTCGTGAATTTGTAATTTGTTCATATTTCAAAAATTGTTCACAATTTTTAAATTTTGTTCCCAAATTTGAAAAAAAATCATATTTAAAAATAATAATCATAATTAAAAAATGTTCGTAGTTTCAAAATTTGTTCACAATTCAAAAAAGTTCACAATTTTATAATTTTAGTCATGAATTTGAAATTTGTTCATGTTTCCAAATTTGTTCACAATTCGAAAAATGACCACATTTTTTAAATTTGAAATTTGTTAATAATTCAAATTTTGTTCAAAATTCAAAAATGTTTGTGGTTTCAAAATTTGTTCACAATTCAAAAAATATTCAAGATTTTATAATTTTACTCATGAATTTGAAATTTGTTCATGTTTCAAAAAAAATCAAAATTTGATAAAATTTTGCATATTCAAAATTTGTTCATAATTCAAAAATGTACATGATTTTATAATTTTGTTCATGAATTTGAAATTTGTTCATGTTTCATAATTTGTTCACAATTCAAAAAATGTTCGCGACTTTTAAACCTGAGAATGGTTTCATACTTGAACCATACTTAAATCATACAAATTCATTTATCTCTCGAAACCATACTTGAACCATACCCATTTAGTGTCATTTTTAGCCCAACCAAAATCAAACCCACTATTTTTTTCCACCCAAAACATAACCGTGGGTTTAAACCCAGTACATAACCATGGGTTTGCTTTAATGTACATTTGATTACACAAATTGACATGTTAAGAAACAAATGAGATAGAAAAGGCATAAGTGCATCTACAACGGTTTAGAAACAAAGTGACCGTTGAGATACAGTCAACACACAGTAAGAGGCAAAAAGAACATGCCCATGGTTGAAAAGCTCACTAACAAGTGTATCAAAACCAAATTGCTTAGCGAAAGCACAAGAAAACACTTCCGATTTTCATCTGTTGTTTCCCCATAATACATAATTACATAGTGCATTACAGCATGCACACGGATCAAAGATACTCGTTCTCGGTCGTCATTGATTATTGCATATAATCAATGCATAGAAACCGGTTTGGACCCATAGTTTATAACCGCTAATAACCAAACCGTTTAAACCCATAACCAACTATACCCAAACTGGTTTCTCCACATACCCAAACCAAAACCAAACTAAAAAAATCTCAACCCAATAAAACTTGAACCAATCAAACCCAAAGTAAAAAACCAAACCGTTACACCCGGTTTTTTAATAACCATTCTCACGTTTAGCGGCTTTATAACTTTTCACAATTCAAAAAAAATCGTATTTTCTCGTTTTTGAAATCATTTGCAAAATTAGTTTAGAAATTAAAAAATGTTCATATTTTTATAATTTATTTTCATTCAAAAGAAATTCGGGGTTTTCACAAAATGTTCCTGTTTTGAAAACAATGTTTGCTTTTTTTTAAATTTGTAGCTGTTTGAAAAAGTATTCATATTTTTTTCAAAAAGTTGTTCGTACTTTGAGAAAAATTATTATTTTCAATGTTGATGCTTTATTTCAATTTTTAGATTAATCTTCAACACAAGTCATTCTAGCAAACTAGCTAGCAACACATGCTTGTATGTTACTAATGGGGGTTCGAATCCCACGAGACACCGGTGTTTTCTTTTTTGTTGATTTTTGAATGTGCGTTATGTAAATGGGTCGTCCGAGGTGAGCAATCTCGTGTGTGAAGCCTCTTCCGTTCGCTGCAAAGAGCGGCACATAGGATGTCTCGGGTCCGGCTGCTGAATATTATTTGGCGCTTCAAGCGCCAAATAGTGGCAAATCCATACGCGGCACAAACCCCTCGACATAAACGGGCCAGCCCATTTATCACTGTAGCAATAGTCTGTTTTTAAAACAAAAATCACGAAGCCCTCTTTACAAAGGTCACTCTCATCTTTTTAGGTTGCGATAAATGTCGCGTTGCACATACGTCCCGCGTCACAGTGATTCGAGTTGCTCCTTGAGCCACTTGTTGTAAGTTTTTCTATTTCAAAGATTCCTATATTGAAAATATTTTATCTCTTGAACTATGCGTTCAAATTTTGAACTATTTTCACTCTTGAATTCCTCATATCAAGATCTTTAAAACTCTCAACGAGCTTTTTTTACAAAAAGAACGAAAAAACAAACTAGGCACACTTTTTCACTTTCCGAGAGGCACGGACGTACCCCTCATGAAGCAAATTTGTGCCTCCACGCGAAGTAAATCCGTGCCTCTTGTACTAGAAAAAACATATGTTTCCTTTTGCGAGAGGCACGGTCGTGCCTCTCGTGCAAGTGAATATGTGTCTCCACAAAAAGTAAATCTGTGTCTCTCATGGACGGGGAAAACACGGTCGCGTCTCTCTTACAAGCAAATGTGTGCCTTTATGAGAAGTAAATATGTGCCTCTCATGATAAGGAATAAACGTGTTTTTTCTTTTGCGAGAGGCATAGTCGTGTCTCTCGCAAAAGCAAATCCATTCATCTTGCAAAATAAAAAAATCTTCTTTTTTTCTTTTCAAGAAGCACGACCATGCCTCTTCGCGAAGGCAAAACCATGAGAAGTAAATCCATGTCTCTCGTAGTAAGAAAAAACCCGTGTTTTTCTTGTAAGAGACACGGTCGTCGCTCTCAACGAAACAAATATGTGCCTCCACGAGATGTAAATCCATGCCTTTCGTAAAAGGAAAAAACGTGTTTTCCCATCAAAATTATTTTTTCCAAAAAAATAGTTTGTTCCAAAACATAAGAATACCCGGGGGAATCAAAAAGTCGAAAAAACTGGAAAAATCATTTAAAAGCAGAAAATGCTTGTAGAAAAATAGAAAATATTCGAAAGGAACGCCCAGAACACGAAACGTGATGGCGGCTAAGAGCGCACCAAGTTTTGTCCTCTTAGCCTACCCCAAGTGATCCTAGAGAGGCCCAAAGTAGCGCTCTTTCATTAGTTGCTCTCGTTTCTTCTCACATTTTTTTCAGATGGTTCTTTTTTATATTTTGTTTCTGTTCTTTTTTAGGCATGTTTTGGTAGGGGTTGAAAGTGTGTTACATCGACTAGAGGGGGGGTGAATCGGTGATTTTTACAAATTCATCACTCGGGAATTACTTGTTGGGGAATTTGCTATGTGACGAAATATGGGCAACAAAGAAAGTACTCAAGTGCATGCATAACATGACAGTAGCAAAGTCATCATCATGAAAGGAAGCATGCACAAATTACAAGTAGCGAGTAAATAGGATAAGCAGGCGGAAGACAAGGTCACTGAAGAATTCGGATTAAGGAATTTTAAAAAGTATTCAGTCAATTTTTTTTAACAGTAACGATCAAGTTCATCAACATGTAAACAGGTAAATGAAAGATTTGACAAAATAGAACCAGTTGCTCGGTGAATACAATGATTTGGTCTACCAGTTCCAACTGTTGTGACAGTCGTACGTCTGGTTTGGAATAGCTTGGTATTTAGACCAAAGGACCTTACCGTATTCTCCTTGAGCTAGAGTCACACAAACTCCGCCCAATCGCTCGTGGTAAGTCTTCAAGGTAGACTTCCAAACCTTCACAAACTCGTTCATCAAGTGATCCACAATTTACTCTTGGGTGCTCTAGACCATGACGCCTAACCGTCTAGAAGATACAAAGTCTTCAAAGGTAAAAATCATTGGTTCCACACAAGACAATCTCTTCAGTGATGCTGAATCACTTTGGGTTTTGAGTGTTTTGAGTTTTAGGGTTTTCCTCACAAATGATTCTCTCAAAGTCTTCAGAGGATGGGTTGCTCTTGAATGACACTTGTCAGTTTCTCTCTCGGAGGAGCCAACCGGCTAGTGGTTGTGGGGGCGGCTATTTATAGTCAGGGTGCAACCCGACATGATAAGACATAAATGCCCCTAATGATACGATTGTCGAAAGGATAAGATCCTTTGGAGAACTAGCACTGAGCATAGTATGGTCGGCAATTTGAACTCTCAAATTCGTGAGGGCTATCATATTCCTCACGGTAGGCAATTCGCACTAACGAAATCCTAACTCCTCAGTCAGACCAATTTCCTCAGAGACAAGAAGAACTTCGTCTCTTTCACTAAAGAATTTGATTGAAATGTAAGAGATTTCTGAAGTCTTCACTATAAGGATTGGGAATGTGTAGGTTTTGTGTTGAGCATCACTTGGAAAATTTCCTTAGTATTACCTCGACCCCCTTTAAAAGTATCATGTTTCCTATGACTTAAAAAGTGGAAATGAAACTAAGAAAACGAAAGTCTTCAAGCTTCATAGCCCTCATATCAATATCTTCAAGGTCACACCAACTTCTTCATTTTCAAAGTCTTCCAGAAAAGCATAAAAGTCTGTAATTGAAGACATACATTTTTAGTGGTCGACTTCCATCGGATAACCAAACTCTTCAAGGACTTATATAGCCTTTGTACGCTCACAAACACATTAGTCCCTTAACCTATCAGTCTTCGGTACACCAAACCCACTAAGAGGCGCTAGATACACTTTCAATCTCCCCCTCTTTGGTGCTTGATGACAAGTAGGTTAAGTTTTCAATGGGGATAAACATATGAATTATAAGTACAAAGCTTGAGAATTTGATTGCAAGATATAGAGGAACTCGCCCTGAATATGTGCATAATTGAGGAATTTGCTTTGGACTGCAAATGCACATTGCAGGATAAAATCTTGGAGATCTCCCCTTATATCTTATAATCCACACACGTGTTTAACATCAAACATGTGGAGTTTGAAATGCATGATGGAAAAATGGTGTCTGACGAAATTCAGCATGCGCGCATTAATGAACTTAAGGAGTAAGCATGCAGAAAGTAGTTCAAAAGAGTCGGACCACCACCAGACTTAAGTTTACAACTCAAACAACAAATACCTTAGAATAACGAAAGTTGTAACTTAAACAAAAACAACCCATATATGAAGACCCGCTTGATGACTAACTCAAATTTCTCCCCCTTTGTCATCAATGGCCAAAAGGGACGAAAACTGAAGACTAATGACCATGATGTTGGAATTATGCCCTAGAGGCAATAATAAATATATAGTTATTATTATAATTCCTGTATCAAGATAATAGTTTATTATCCATGCTATAATTGTATTGAATGAAGACTCATTTACATGTGTGGATACATAGACAAAACACCGTCCCTAGCATGCCTCTAGTTGGCTAGCCAGTCGATCGATGATAGTCAGTGTCTTCTGATTATGAACAAGGTGTTGTTGCTTGATAACTGGATCACGTCATTGGGAGAATCACGTGATGGACTAGACCCAAACTAATAGACGTAGCATGTTGATCGTGTCATTTTGTTGCTACTGTTTTCTGCGTGTCAAGTATTTATTCCTATGACCATGAGATCATATAACTCACTGACACCGGAGGAATGCTTTGTGTGTATCAAACATCGCAACGTAACTGGGTGACTATAAAGATGCTCTACAGGTATCTCCGAAGGTGTTGGTTGAGTTAGTATGGATCAAGACTGGGATTTGTCACTCCGTGTGACGGAGAGGTATCTCGGGGCCCACTCGGTAATACAACATCACACACAAGCCTTGCAAGCAATGTAACTTAGTGTAAGTTGCGGGATCTTGTATTACGGAACGAGTAAAGAGACTTGCCGGTAAACGAGATTGAAATAGGTATGCGGATACTGACGATCGAATCTCGGGCAAGTAACATACCGAAGGACAAAGGGAATGACATACGGGATTATACGAATCCTTGGCACTGAGGTTCAAACAATAAGATCTTCGTAGAATATGTAGGATCCAATATGGGCATCCAGGTCCCGCTATTGGATATTGACCGAGGAGTCTCTCGGGTCATGTCTACATAGTTCTCGAACCCGCAGGGTCTGCACACTTAAGGTTCGACGTTGTTTTATGCGTATTTGAGTTATATGGTTGGTTACCGAATGTTGTTCGGAGTCCCGGATGAGATCACGGACGTCACGAGGGTTTCCGGAATGGTCCGGAAACGAAGATTGATACATAGGATGACCTCACTTGATTACCGGAAGGTTTTCGGAGTTACCGGGAATGTACCGGGAATGACGAATGGGTTCCGGGAGTTCACCGGGGGGGCAACCCACCCCGGGGAAGCCCATAGGCCATAAGGGTGGCGCACCAACCCTTAGTGGGCTGGTGGGACAGCCCAAAAGGGCCCTATGCGCCAAGGATAAGAAATCAAAGGAAAAAGGAAAAAAAAGGAGGAGGTGGGAAGGGAGGGGGACTCCCTCCCACCAAACCTAGTCCAACTCGGTTTGGGGGGGGGGGAGAGTCCTCCCCCTTGGCTCGGCCGACTCCTTGAGGGTCCTTGGACCCCAAGGCAAGGCCTCCCTCCCTCCCACCTATATATACGGAGGTTTTAGGGCTGATTTGAGACGACTTTTCCACGGCAGCCCGACCACATACCTCCACGGGTTTTCCTCTAGATCGCGTTTCTGCGGAGCTCGGGCGGAGCCCTGCTGAGACAAGGTCATCACCAACCTCCGGAGCGCCGTCACGCTGCCGGAGAACTCTTCTACCTCTCCGTCTCTCTTGCTGGATCAAGAAGGCCGAGATCATCGTCGAGCTGTACGTGTGCTGAACGCGGAGGTGCCGTCAGTTCGGTACTAGATCGTGGGACTGATCGCGGGATTGTTCGCGGGGCGGATCGAGGGACGTGAGGACGTTCCACTACATCAACCGCGTTCTCTAACGCTTCTGTTGTACGGTCTACAAGGGTACGTAGATCACTCATCCCCTCTCGTAGATGGACATCACCATGATAGGTCTTCGTGCGCGTAGGAAATTTTTTGTTTCCCATGCGACGTTCCCCAACAGTGGTATCAGAGCTAGGTTCATGCGTAGATGTCTTCTCGAGTAGAACACAAAAGGTTTTGTGGGCGGTGATGTGCGCTTTGCTGCCCTCCTTAGTCTTTTCTTGATTCCGCGGTATTGTTGGATTGAAGCGGCTTGGACCGAAATTACTCGTACGCTTACGAGAGACTGGTTTCATCGTTACGAGTAACCCCCTTTGCTCAAAGATGACTGGCAAGTGACGGTTTCTCCAACTTTAGTTGAATCGGATTTGACCGAGGAGGTCCTTGGATGAGGTTAAATAGCAACTCATATATCTCCGTTGTGGTGTTTTGCGTAAGTAAGATGCGATCCTACTAGATACCCTTGGTCACCACGTAAAACATGCAACAACAAAATTAGAGGACGTCTAACTTGTTTTTGCAGGGTATGATTGTGATGTGATATGGCCAACGATGTGATGTGATATATTGGATGTATGAGATGATCATGTTGTAATAGATAATATCGACTTGCACGTCGATGGTACGGCAACCGGCAGGAGCCATAGGGTTGTCTTTATACTAACGTTTGTGCTTGCAGATGCGTTTACTATTTTGCTAGGATGTAGCTTTAGTAGTAATAGCATGAGTACCATGAAAACCCCGATGGCGACACGTTGATGGAGATCATGGTGTGGCGCCGGTGACAAAGAAGATCATGACGGTGCTTTGGTGATGGAGATCAAGGAGCACGTGATGATGGCCATATCATGTCACTTATGAATTGCATGTGATGTTAATCCTTTTATGCACCTTATTTTTCTTAGAACGACGGTAGCATTATGAGGTGATCTCTCACTAAAATTTCAAGACGAAATTGTGTTCTCCCCGACTATGCACCGTTGCTACAGTTCGTCGTTTCGAGACACCATGTGATGATCGGGTGTGATAGACTCAACGTTCACATACAACGGGTGCAAAACAGTTGCGCACGCGGAACACTCGGGTTAAGCTTGACGAGCCTAGCATGTGCAGACATGGCCTCGGAACACATGAGACCGAAAGGTCGATCATGAATCATATAGTTGATATGATTAGCATAGGGATGCTTACCACTGAAACTATACCCAACTCACGTGATGATCGGACTTGGGATAGTGTAAGTGGATCATGAACCACTCAAATGACTAGAGAGATGTACTTTTTGAGTGGGAGTTTAGCATATAATTTGATTAAGTTGAACTCTAGTTATCTTGAACATAGTCTAAGTCCACTTTGAATGTATTTGTGTTGTAGATCATGGCTCACGCGACAGTCATCCTGAATTTTAATACGTTCCTAGAGAAAGCTAAGTTGAAAGATGATGGAAGCAACTTTGTAGACTGGGCTCGTAATCTTAAGCTGATCTTACAAGCTGGGAAGAAGGTTTATGTCCTTAATGCTGCGCTAGGAGATGAACCACCCGCTACGGCTGATCAGGATGTTAAGAACGCTTGGTTAGCACGTAAGGAGGACTACTCAATAGTTCAATGTGCAGTCTTGTATGGCTTAGAACCGGGACTTCAACGTCGCTTTGAGCGTCATGGAGCATTTGAGATGTTCCAGGAGTTGGAGTTTATCTTTCAGAAGAACGCCCGGATCGAGAGGTATGAGACCTCCGATAAATTCTATGCTTGCAAGATGGAGGAAAACTCGTCTGTCAGTGAACATGTGCTCAAAATGTCTGGGTACTCAAACCGTCTAGCTGAGCTGGGGATTGAACTCCCGCAAGAAGCTATCACTGACAGAATCCTTCAATCACTGCCGCCAAGCTATAAAGGCTTTGTGTTGAACTACAACATGCAAGGGATGAACAGGTCTCCCGGCGAGTTGTTTGCGATGCTGAAAGTCGCAGAGTCTGAACTCCGTAAAGAGCATCAAGTGTTGATGGTGAGCAAGACCACTAGTTTCAAGAGAAACGGCAAAGGCAAGAAGGGAAATTCGAAGAAGAGCGGCAAGCCTGTTGCCAATCCGCCGAAGAAACCCAAGGCTGGACCTAAGCCTGAAACAGAGTGCTTCTATTGCAAGGGTATGGGTCACTGGAAGCGCAATTGCCCCAAGTATCTGGCAGATAAGAAGGCGGGCAAAGAAAAATCAGGTATATTTGATATACATGTTATTGATGTGTACTTAACCGGCTCTCGTAGTAGTGCCTGGGTATTCGATACCGGTTCTGTTGCTCACATTTGCAACTCGAAACAGGAACTGCGGAATAGACGAAGGTTGGCGAAAGACGAAGTGACGATGCGCGTAGGAAATGGTTCCAAGGTTGATGCAATCGCCGTCGGCACAGTGTCACTTCAGCTACCATCGGGATTAGTGATGAACTTAAATCATTGTTATTTAGTGCCTGCGTTGAGCATGAACATTATCTCTGGATCTTGTTTACTGCGAGACGGTTACTCTTTTAAGTCTGAGAATAATGGTTGTTCTATTTCTATGAGTAACATCTTTTATGGTCATGCACCGAATGTGAGAGGATTGTTCATATTGAATCTTGATAGCGATACGCATATACATAACATTGAGACCAAAAGAGTTAGAGTAAACAATGATAGCGCCATATTTTTGTGGCACTGCCGCTTGGGTCATATTGGTGTAAAGTGCATGAAGAAACTCCATGCTGATGGACTTTTGGAGTCACTTGACTTTGATTCACTTGACACGTGCGAACCATGCCTCATGGGCAAGATGACTAAGACTCCGTTCTCCGGAACAATGGAGCGTGCAAGTGACTTGTTGGAAATCATACATACCGATGTGTGTGGTCCAATGAGCGTGGAGGCATGCGGCGGATATCGTTATTTTCTCACCTTCACTGACGATTTAAGTAGATATGGTTATGTCTACTTGATGAAGCACAAGTCTGAAGCATTTGAAAAGTTCAAGCAATTTCAGAGTGAAGTGGAAAATCATCGTAACAAGAAGATCAAGTTCCTACGGTCTGATCGTGGGGGTGAATATCTGAGTTTCGAGTTTGGTGCTCACTTAAGACAATGTGGAATTGTTTCGCAGTTAACACCGCCTGGAACACCACAACGTAATGGTGTGTCCGAACGTCGTAATCGTACTTTGTTAGAGATGGTGCGATCTATGATGTCTCTTACTGATTTGCCGTTATCATTTTGGGGTCATGCATTAGAAACAGCTGCATTCACTTTAAATAGGGCACCATCAAAATCCATTGAGATGACACTATACGAACTGTGGTATGGCAAAAGGCCAAAGTTGTCGTTTCTTAAAGTTTGGGGATGTGATGCTTATGTCAAAAAGCTTCAGCCTGAAAAGCTGGAACCCAAAGCGGAAAAGTGCGTCTTCATAGGTTACCCAAAAGAGACAGTTGGGTACACCTTCTATCTCAAATCCAAGGGCAAAGTGTTTGTTGGAGAATCTTGTATTTACAAGAAAGTGAGTGGGAGCTCTGTGGCGTTTCTAATATTATATGTGGATGACATATTACTGATTGGAAACAACGTAGAGCTTTTGGAGAGCATAAAAGGTTACTTGAATAAAAGTTTCTCTATGAAGGACCTAGGAGAAGCTGCTTACATTCTAGGCATTAAGATCTATAGGGATAGATCAAAAC
This sequence comes from Hordeum vulgare subsp. vulgare, assembly GCF_904849725.1. Classification (NCBI taxonomy): domain Eukaryota; kingdom Viridiplantae; phylum Streptophyta; class Magnoliopsida; order Poales; family Poaceae; genus Hordeum; species Hordeum vulgare. The sequence goes on from NC_058523.1 coordinate 178,168,056, forward strand.
GCCTGATAGGACTTTCACAAAACACATACCTTGATAAAGTTTTGAAGAGGTTCAAAATGGAACAGTCCAAGAAAGGGTTCTTGCCAGTTTTACAAGGTACGAGATTGAGTAAGACTCAGTGCCCAGCAACTGATGAAGATAGAGAGCATATGCGCTCCGTCCCCTATGCTTCAGCCATAGGTTCTATCATGTATGCGATGCTGTGCACTAGACCGGATGTTAGCCTGGCCATAAGTATGGCAGGAAGGCTCCAGAGTAATCCAGGAGTGGATCACTGGACAGCGGTCAAGAATATCCTGAAGTACCTGAAAAGGACTAAGGAGATGTTTCTCGTGTATGGAGGTGACGAAGAGCTCGCCGTAAAAGGTTACGTCGATGCAAGCTTTGATACAGATCCGGACGACTCTAAGTCGCAAACCGGATACGTATTTATTCTTAATGGGGGTGCAGTAAGCTGGTGCAGTTCCAAGCAAAGCGTCGTAGCAGATTCTACATGTGAAGCGGAGTACATGGCTGCCTCGGAGGCGGCTAAGGAGGGTGTCTGGATGAAGCAGTTCATGAGGATCTTGGAGTGGTGCCAAGTGCACTGGATCCAATAACCTTGTTCTGTGACAATACTGGTGCCATTGCCTTGGCAAAGGAACCACGGTTTCACAAGAAGACCAGACACATCAAACGACGCTTCAACCTCATCCGCGACTACGTCGAGGAAGAGGACGTAAATATATGCAAAGTGCACACGGATCTGAATGTAGCAGACCCGCTGACTAAACCTCTTCCACGGCCAAAACATGATCGACACCAGAACTGTATGGGTGTTAGATTTATTACAATGTAATTCACATGGTGATGTGAGGGCTAGATTATTGACTCTAGTGCAAGTGGGAGACTGTTGGAATTATGCCCTAGAGGCAATAATAAATATATAGTTATTATTATAATTCCTGTATCAAGATAATAGTTTATTATCCATGCTATAATTGTATTGAATGAAGACTCATTTACATGTGTGGATACATAGACAAAACGCCGTCCCTAGCATGCCTCTAGTTGGCTAGCCAGTTTATCGATGATAGTCAGTGTCTTCTGATTATGAACAAGGTGTTGTTGCTTGATAACTGGATCACGTCATTGGGAGAATCACGTGATGGACTAGACCCAAACTAATAGACGTAGCATGTTGATCGTGTCATTTTGTTGCTACTGTTTTCTGCGTGTCAAGTATTTATTCCTATGACCATGAGATCATATAACTCACTGACACCGGAGGAATGCTTTGTGTGTATCAAACGTCGCAACGTAACTGGGTGACTATAAAGATGCTCTACAGGTATCTCCGAAGGTGTTGGTTGAGTTAGTATGGATCAAGACTGGGATTTGTCACTCCGTGTGACGGAGAGGTATCTCGGGGCCCACTCGGTAATACAACATCACACACAAGCCTTGCAAGCAATGTAACTTAGTGTAAGTTGCGGGATCTTGTATTACGGAACGAGTAAAGAGACTTGCCGGTAAACGAGATTGAAATAGGTATGCGGATACTGACGATCGAATCTCGGGCAAGTAACATACCGAAGGACAAAGGGAATGACATACGGGATTATACGAATCCTTGGCACTGAGGTTCAAACGATAAGATCTTCGTAGAATATGTAGGATCCAATATGGGCATCTAGGTCCCGCTATTGGATATTGACCGAGGAGTCTCTCGGGTCATGTCTACATAGTTCTCGAACCCGCAGGGTCTGCACACTTAAGGTTCGACGTTGTTTTATGCGTATTTGAGTTATATGGTTGGTTACCGAATGTTGTTTGGAGTCCCGGATGAGATCACGGACGTCACGAGGGTTTCCGGAATGGTCCGGAAACGAAGATTGATATATAGGATGACCTCATTTGATTACCGGAAGGTTTTCGGAGTTACCGGGAATGTACCGGGAATGACGAATGGGTTCCGGGAGTTCACCGGGGGGGCAACCCACCCCGGGGAAGCCCATAGGCCATAAGGGTGGCGCACCAGCCCTTAGTGGGCTGGTGGGACAGCCCAAAAGGGCCCTATGCGCCAAGGATAAGAAATCAAAGGAAAAAGGAAAAAAAGGAGGAGGTGGGAAGGGAGGGGGACTCCCTCCCACCAAACCTAGTCCAACTCGGTTTGGGGGGGGGGAGAGTCCTCCCCCTTGGCTCGGCCGACTCCTTGAGGGTCCTTGGACCCCAAGGCAAGGCCTCCCTCCCTCCCACCTATATATACGGAGGTTTTAGGGCTGATTTGAGACGACTTTTCCACGGCAGCCCGACCACATACCTCCACGGTTTTTCCTCTAGATCGCGTTTCTGCGGAGCTCGGGCGGAGCCCTGCTGAGACAAGGTCATCACCAACCTCCGGAGCGCCGTCACGCTGCCGGAGAACTCTTCTACCTCTCCGTCTCTCTTGCTGGATCAAGAAGGACGAGATAATCGTCGAGCTGTACGTGTGCTGAACGCGGAGGTGCCGTCCGTTCGGTACTAGATCCAGGGACTGATCGCGGGATTGTTCGCGGGGCGGATCGAGGGACGTGAGGACGTTCCACTACATCAACCGCGTTCTCTAACGCTTCTGCTGTACGGTCTACAAGGGTACGTAGATCACTCATCCCCTCTCGTAGATGGACATCACCATGATAGGTCTTCGTGCGCGTAGGAAATTTTTTGTTTCCCATGCGATGTTCCCCAACACATGAAGAATTTCATCTTTAATGTGGTGGAGGAGTGCGAGCATTGTTGTTGGAGTCATTTATTGGTGCAGAGCTCACACAGTGTCGTCAAGGTCCTCGGCTTCATTAGTCTCTCAAGATGAAGAATATGAACTTGTAACAAGTTGAGGAACTTTAACTTTGTTGAATTTCTTCGGAGGTGGCCACGGCCAGTGGTAACCCACAAGTATAGGGGATCGTGATAGTCTTCACGAATAGTACTTCACCTTAATTTATTGATTCGACACAAGGGGAGCCAAAGAATATCTATAGGCCTCTATAGTTGAATTGTCAGTTCAACCGCACCTCGAATATCTCTCTACAACGAAGGTTTAGTAGCACGGCAAATAATAGTAGTAGCAGTAACAGTGATAGCAGCAGTTTTGGTAACAATAGTAACAATAGTGATTGAGTAACAAGTGTGATTGTAACAGGAGCAGTAGTAACTTAGCAAGATTCGGTATATGTGAAGCGTAGGCACATGGATCAACAATAGAAAGATATGGATGGCATCACACATGTAACACTTACACACTAGAGCGACACAGAACTAGCTCTAATTCATCAATATAATGTAGGCATGTATTATGTATATAGTCATACGTGCTTGCGATAAGAACTTAATGGGAACGTCGCATGGGAAACCAAATTGTTCCTACGCTCACCAAGATCAATCTATGGAGATCAACATCTAAGACAGGGGGAGTGCATCTTCATACCCGTGTAGATCGCTAAGCGTAAGCGTTAAGAGACGTGATTATTGTAGTCAAACGACTTCGCGATCCAATCACAACCCGTCCCGTGATCCGATCACGAACGTCCCGATCAAGTGCTAAACGGACGGCACCTCCGGTTTCAACACACATACAGCTTGATGACGCCTTCACCTCCTCGATCTAGCGAGCGATGGTGAAGTAGAAGATGAGTTCTCCGGCAGCACGAAGGCGTGGCGGCGGTGGTGATGGAGATATCTCGTCACGACTTCGCCAAGCACTGATGCGATCGTGATGGTGGAGAAATTCTACTAGCGAGAGGAGGGAAACGTCGCGACTATTTCTGTTGCGGCTGCCCTCCCTCTCCTCTAGTATATATAAGAGGGAGGGAGGAGGGGCCAGCTCCCTAGGGTTTCCCCTAGGGTGGGGCGGCGGCCAAGGGTGCCTTGGCCCCCAAGGAGAGTGGGGCGATGGCCACCAATCGGCCAGCTCAACCCCTTAGCCGCATGGGCCTCAGGTAGGAGGGGTGGTTAGCCCACTAGGGGCTCGTGCACCACCTCTCACAACCCATGGGGCACTTCGTCATAGGTGGACCCTCCCAGTGGACCACCGGAACTCTTCCGGCACCTCTGTAAAAAACCGGTAATCTTCCGGAACCTTCCCGAAACTCAAATACAAACTTCCCATATATCAATCTTTACCTCCAGACCATTTCGAAGCTCCTCGTCGTGTTCAGGATCTCATTCGGGATTCTGAACAACCTTCGATCACCAACACAATAACTCAAGTATACTAGATCATCATCGAGCGTTAAGTGTGTAGACCCTGCGGGTTCGAAAACTATACACACATGACCGAGACACCTCTACGGTCAATAACCAATAGCGGGACATGGATACCCATATTGGTTCCTATAGATTCTATGAAGATATTTGGTTGAACCATGATGTCAAGGATTCAGTTAAGCTCGTATGCAGTTCCCTTTGTCCATCGGTATATTACTTGCCCGAGATTCGATCATTGATATCTCCATACCTAGTTCAATCTCGTTACCGGCAAGTCTCTTTACTCGTTCCATAATAAAAGATCCCGTGACTAACTCCTTATTCACATCGCTTGTAAGCTTAATGTGATGTTGTATTAACGAGTGGGCCCCGAGATACCTCTCCGTCTCATAGAGTGAAAAATCCCAATCTTGATCCATGCCAACACAACACACACACTCGGAGATACCTGTAGAGCACCTTTATAATCACCGAGTTACGTTGTGACGTTTGACACACACAAGGCATCCCCCCGGTGTCAATGAGTTGCATGATCTCATGGTCATAGGAACGAATACATTGACATGAAGAAAGCAATAACAGTAAGCTGGATACGATCAAACACTATGCTTAAGGTTTGTGTCTTGTCCATCACATCATTCTCCTAATGGTGTGATCCCGCTATCAAATGACAACTCATGTCTATGGCTAGGAAACTTAGCCATCTTTGTTCAACGAGCTAGTCCAGTAGAGGCTTACTAGGGACACTTTGTTGTCTATGTATCCACACATGTATGAGAGTTTACGATCAATACAATTATAGCATGGATAATAAACAATTATCATGAACAAGGAAATATAATAATAACCACTTTATTATTGCCTCTAGCACATATTTCGAACAGTCTCCCACTTGCACTAGAGTCAATAATCTAGTATTACAAGGTAATGAATCTAGCACCCATAGAGTTGTGGTGTTGATCATGTTTTGCCCGTGGAAAAGGTTTAGTCAAGGATCTGCAACATTCATATTTGTATGTACTTTGCAAATGTTTATGTCCTCCTCTTTGATATAATCGCGGATGGAATTGAAGCGTGCTTTATGTGTCTCGTCCTTTTGTCGTTGGCTAGATCGATGTCACCGGTGTTGTCACAAAACAGGGTCATTGGATCCAGTGCACTCGGTATAGCTCCAAGATCCGCCATGAACAGCTTCATCCAGACACCTTCCTTCGCTGCTTCCGAAGCAGCTATGTACTCCACTTCACATGTAGAATCAACTACCACACTTTCTTGGAACTTCACCAGCTTACCGCTCCACCACTTAGAATAAATATGTATCCATATTGAGACTTATGCCCTGTTTGGTTGCGCAGAATTCGCCGCGGAATTGAATTGGCAATGGAATTCCAAATCAATGATTTCAATGGAATTCCAGTTTTGCTGTTTGGATGCCATGGTATTCGTCCCTAGAATCAAGGCTGAAATGAAATTCCAAATCCTGTTTGGATGTACATCATGTGGAATTGAATTTTTTTAGACTTTAAACAATATAACATGGATGATAAATATGTCTCCAACACATAGCATAAAGCGGGTAGTTTTTGTCTTACAAATAGGACAAAGTGCGTAGTTTATGTCTTACAAGTAGAAGAAAGGGGGTAGTTTAAGTCTTACAAAGTACATAAATAGTAGTTCATAAGAACAACCACAAGGGTAGCAATCATCGAGGCAAGGTCAAGAGCCACGGCTTCCTCAAGTCCCGAGGTAGTGCCATGAGTGACTCAAAGGTGCGCTCTTTTTCTTCTTCTGTTCTCTTCGGTAACATAATTGACCAACTCTTGATTAGACATGATGATGCTACATGATGAACAAGCATATAAGCAAGCATAGCACATATATTTTAAATCAAACATTCATCAAACACAACCTAAGCACAAAATAGGCATACATGCATAAATGAACTAGCAGGATATAACTAGCCAATACCCAATTTTATTCTCAGATTTCTATTGCATTTTCGTTCTCATATTCACCTACTAATGAACTAGCAATAGCACAAAATAGGCATACATGCATAAATGAACTAGCAGGGTATAACTAGCCAATACCCAATTTTATTCTCAGATTTCTATTGCATTTTCGTTCTCATATTCACTACTAATGAACTAGCAATAGCACAAAATAGGCATACATGCCCAAGCCCAAAACAATAACCAGACCACCCATTCAAGCCCTGCTGGCGCGAGGCGAGGGAGGAGGAAGCAGAGCACGGTGGAGGGGCCGACGGCGCGAGGCGAGGGAGGAGGAAGCAGAGCAGGGGTGCGGTGCGGCCGTGCGGCGTCGGCGGGGTCAGAGCGCGGGGTGGCCGCGGGTCAGCGAGGGGGGAAGGGATGTGGACCCGCCACGCCGCAGCATCCATGGCTGCCGTCGGTCACCATCCCCCCGTCAATCCCCGATCTAGGGTTCGGCCTATGCGGGGAGGGGCCGGCCAGGGGTAGGGGCGAGATGGGCGAGGGAGGCGGCGAGGAGAAGGTGGGCGGGGAAGAGGAGGAAGGGCTGGAGATGGAGGCTCACCTGCTCGGGCCGCCGGCGAGGACTCCCGCCTCGTCTGTGGTCGCGAGGGAGGCGGCGAGGAGAAGGTGGGCAGCAGGTCGGGGAAGAAATGCGAGACGCCCCAGATTCCGCGAGATTCCCACCTCCAAAGCTCGGAAACGGTTCGCACGCGGGGCGGGTCTGCTCGGAATTGGGCCTGGGTTTCGAGATGCAAATTCCTAGTACAACCAAACAAAAGAATTAGGGGCCTAATTCTAGATTCCTTAATTCCATGCTCAATTCTATGCAACCAAACAGGGCATTAAAGTTATCCGGATCAGTGTCAAAGCTTGCATCAACGTAACCCTTTACGACGAGCTATTGATCACCTCCATAAACGAGAAACATTTCATTAGTCATTTTCAGCTACTTAAGGATATTCTTGATCGTTGTCGAGTGTTCTACTCCTGGATCACATTGAAACCTTCCAGCCATACTAATGGCAAGGCTGACATCTGGTCTCGTGCACAACATCGCGTACATTATAGAGCTTATGGCTAAAGCATAGGTGATGACACTCATCTTTTCTCTATCTTGTGTAGTCGTTGGGCACTGAGTCTTACTCAACTTCACACCTTGCACGACAGGCAAGAACCCATTCTTGGACTGGTCCGTTTTGAACTTCTTCAAAACTTTGTCAAGGTATGTGCTTTGTGAAAGTCCTACTAAGCATCTTGATATATCTCTATAGATCTTGATGCCTAATATGTAAGTAGCTTCTCTGAGGTCTTATATTGAAAAACTCTTGTTCAAATATATCTTCATGCTTTCCAAAATTTCTATATTGTTTCCAATCAGCAATATGTCATCCACATATAATATTAGAAACGTTATAGAGCTCCCACTCACTTTTTTGTAAATTCAAGCTTCTCCATAAACTTGTATAAACCCAAACGCTTTGATCACCTCATCAAAGCAAATAGTCCAACTCCGAGATGCATGCATCAGTCCATAAATGGATCGCTGGAGCTTGCATACTTTTTCAGCATTCTCTGGACCGGCAAAACCTTCTAGTTGCATCATATACAACTCTTCCTTAAGGAAACCGTTAAGGAACGCTGTTTTGACATCCATGTGCGAAATTTCATAATAAAAAAATGTAGCTATTGCTAACATGATTCTGACGGACTTAAGCATCGCTACGGGTGAGAAAGTCTCATCATAGTCAACTCCTTGAACTTGTGAAAAACCCTTTGCCACAAGTCGAGATTTATAGATGGTGACATTACCGTTCGCATCCATATTCCTCTTATAGATCCATTTGTTCTGAATACCCTTTCAACCTTTAGTTCCATAGTCCAAGGCACCAGGGCGCACCCAACCCACTGGTGGGTAGTAGGCCCCTCGGGAACCTTCCCGACTCCGTTTTCCTCTGGATTACTTGTTTTTCAAGATAAAAATTCTTTATATATACTCCCAGACGTTTTCACCACCGCATCGCGAAAGTTCTTGTTTCATGTTGTTTTTCTGCCAGATCTAGATCGACATGGCCTCGCCAAGCTGTTCCAAGGACAAGTTCTATGAGAAGGTCATCAACCCCTACCTACTAGAGTTGATGAAGCACCCTCAAGCCATTGTTATGCGTGAGGGGGCGCTCCACATCCGTGATGTTCAAGGGCCCAAGAAGACAGGAAGCGTGAAGGCCAGGCTCGGGGCGGTGGAGCAGGAAATCTTCAAGTGCCAAGGGATATGGTGGAGCATGGACTGAGTGCCAACCACTACATGATCACGGAATTCACTCGTGATCACAATTTGGATGGTGAGTCTATGAAGGACATTGTCTTCAACTTCAATGAACAAATCAATTATCCACAAAGCCAAATCTATGATCTTCATAATCAAAATTTTGAGTATGAAGCAAGGTTCAAAGGTATCAGTTTAGCTGCAAGTTTCAGGACCCAGGAGACTCATGCATGCTCTTATGATGGTGAACATATGCCATGGAAGACGGAAGACAAGCTTACCACCTCATCACCACCACCATCACCAAAGAAGGATACTTAAATACATGGGTAAGGGTACTCCCCTTAGCTTGTTCCAAGCTTGGGGGAGGTGCCCCGGTATCGTACCAGCATCACTCTTATTATCTTTACCTATTTTTAGTTTGATCCTTAGTTATGTCGTGATTTAGTTGAAGAAAAGTTTAGTATGATCTTTTTACGAGCGCTAGTTTCATGATCTATCTATATATATAATAGAGTGAGAGTTATATAATAAAGTTTAGTTTGAGTATTTGCTTCTTTACTTTTATGTTTCAATCAAAATAAAGAAAGTAATGAAAAAGGTCGTGTCATAATCTCATGGAAGGTAATGATATTACATAACAAAGGGTGTAAGTAGTAAAATTTATTAAAAGCTGACAAACATAGCATTGGTCAATGATGCAATTCATGAAAGAATTGATAAGGGGAGAGAAGATTCGCATGCAAACATAGTATCTTGGACATCTTTTATGATTGTGAGCCCCCATTAAGTATTTTATTCCAAATTGTCGATGTTGAACAAGGAAGACAATGTAATGATTTATGATTGTTCATATATTGTCATAGATCCTCCAACATGTGGTGCTTGCCCAATATCTTTTCTAGTCAAAAATCTACACCAAGTAGAGATACTACTTGTGCATGCAAAACCTTAAAACCAATTTTAAGTTATGAGAGCCACTATACCTACCTATGGATTGAATAAGATCCTTCAAGTAAGTTGTCATTGGTGCATAAGGCAACAAAAATTGCTTCTAAATATGTATGATCTCTTAGTGTAAGGGAAAATAAGCGTTGTACGGACTTGTGATGGCAAAGTAATAAAAGCGATGGCCTACATAATAAAGGTTGCTATCACAAAGGCCAATATAACGTGACGTTCTTTTGCACTAAGAGCTTGTGCATCCAAAAACAAAAGCGCATGACAACCTCTACTTCCCTCTACGAAGGGCCTATCCTTTAATTTTATGTATTTACTTTTTATGCAAGAGTCAATAGTGTTGTCCTCTATTCCTTTTTATTTTTCTATTTTGCAAGCATCATGTGGTGGGGAAATATCTAGGCACATATATCCAGTTGGATATGAGTGATCATGAGTTGTTATTGTTGACATCACCCTTGAGGTGAATATGTTGGGAGGCGAAACTATAATCCCCTATCTTTCCATGTGTCTAGGTGAAACCTTTTGCTCCATATATATGGTGTGAGTGCTAGCAATCATAGAAGACTAAATGATAGTTGAGTATGTGGACTTGCCAAAAAGGCTCCGACACAAGACCCTTCCTAAAAATATGATGAATTGTAATTGCATTACTAACTAAGAACATAGTTTGTTAGTTTTCCAGAAAGTTTATTCCTTATGCTTTGATGTTTTGATGAATTGTTAATTGCTCATGAGAAGTTTTATGATAGAGTTTATGGATTTTAGAATAATGATCATGATGCTACTATATCCGTATTTTGTTTTTATTGACACCTCTCTCTCTCCAAACATGTGGACATGATTATCGATATCGGCTTCCGCTTCAGGGCAAGCGAGGTCTAAGCTTAGGGGAGTTGATACGTCCATTTTGCATCATGTTTTCGTACTGTTATTTATAGTGTTTTAATTCAATATAACACCTCGTGGAGTAATTCAAATGCCTTTTCTCTTGTAATATGCAAGGTTTACACAAAGAGGGAGATTACCGACATTTGGAATTCTGGACCTAAAAAAGCTACGTCAGAGATACCTATTCTGCACATCTCCAAATAAGCTGAAATTTCATGGAGATTTATTTTGGAATATATAAAAATAATTAGAGAAAAGAAATACTAGAGGGGGCCACCCAGGTGCCCACTAGGCACCAGGGAGCGCGTGCACAACCCACCCACTCCGACGTGCCTTGGTGGGTAGTGGGTCCCCTAACCAGCCTCTGGTGCCCATCTTCTGGTACATAAGGCCATTTTTCCTAGAAAAAATCAATATAGGGCTCTTGGGACGGAGCGCAGCCGTCCGAGGCATAAATTGGACAGGAGCACGTTTGCTCTCCGACAGAGCGATTCCACCGGGGATACTTCCCTCCATGAGGTGGAAATTGAAGCCATCGTAATCACCAATAACCCTCTCACCTTGGGAGGATCAATATTCATCGACATCTTCACCATCACCATCTCATCTCAAAACCCTAGTTCATCTCTTGTGTTCAATCCTTGTATCATAACCTCAGATTGGTTCATGTGGGTGCTTAGTAGTGTTGATTACATCGTGTAGTTGATGCTATTTGGTTTATTTGATGGAATATTGAATGTTCAGATCCATTATTCTATTTATTATCCCTCTAATCTTGAGCATGAATATGATTTGTGAGTAGTAGCTTTTGTTCTTGAGGACGCGCGAGAAGTCTTGTCATAAGTAATCATGTGAATTTGATATTCGTTCGATATTTGATGATGTGTATCTTGTAATTTCCTTAGTGGGGTTAATCATAAGTGGGAGGCTTGTTCAAGTAAGAACAACACCCAAGCATTGGTCCACCCACATATCGAATTATCAAAGTAACAAACGTGAATCAAACAAACATGATGAAAGTGACTAGATGAAATTCTCATGTGTCCTCGAGAACGTTTTACTTATTATGAGGGACTGTTCCGGCATGTCCTTTGCTACAAAAAGGATTGGGCTACCTTGCTGCACTTTCGTTTCCATTATTATTACTTGATCGTTACAAATTATCTTGCTATCAAACTATCTGTTACTGACTATTTCTGTGCTTGCAGAAAATACTTTATTGAAAACAGCTTGTCATTTCCTTCTTCTCCTCGTTGGGTTCGACGCTCTTACTTATCGAAAGGACTATGATTGATCCCCTATACTTGTGGGTCATCATAGAATACTTGGGTTAAACTTGATGAGCCTAGAATGTACAGACATGGCCTTGGAACATGAAAGACCTAAATGTCAAACATGAGCCATATAGTAGATACACTAGTGCAGGATGGTCCAAACGCGACACTATAGTCAGAGAACCTTCGACAAAACAATGTGTGATGCATTAATCACAAATGTTGTTGTAAGAAAACCGTAAAAAATGATACGAACTATTTGCGATGGCATATACATCAAACACGATTCAGACCAGAGCTACATGTGTGAAGCATGGCAAACGATTAATCCATACGAACTATTTGCGATGATCCAGAACAACAGGAATGGTCAGCCACATGAAGGTGTGTGTGCGATATACGACATAGAATTCACTGGGATGAACTATATGTGATTAGGCAACACCACAGAAACGGTCAGCCAGATTAAGGTGTGTGTGATGGAGGGCATACAGTTGGCATACAATTCACTCGGATGAACTATTTGCAATGAGCCAAGACAACAGGAATAATTCAACTGAACAAGATGTGTGTGATACACGACAAACAGGTTCGTAATCATAAATGTGTGTGAAGACCGATAATAATATAGAGTACTACTACTAATAAGTCGTGTGATTTGCTTTCTGTACAAAAGAAGAACATATATATAACTAAAATAAGTATCCAATTACATAAGTGACTATACAAATCATTTGCACACACCTCAATAAACAATTGCATGCATTCTAAACTAGGAGAAACGATCATATAATCATCTACTTCTTTTGAAGCTCTCGCCACTGCTCTGTGGCTCGATCCCTCGTCTAGGCAGGACGAAGACACTTCCTCATGTCAACGATCTGTGTGTACATCTCGTAGCTTGTGTACGCATCCTTGGCCGCATACTTGATGTGTTCTTCATCCAGTCTCTGATCCCAAGCACTATGCTAGACGTTCTTGTCCTTCTTGCTCTCATCCTTCATCTTCATGTAGTAGGGGTCGACGATGGCCGAGGCGAGGTCAACTAGGGATTTTTTTTTGTTATTAGTTCTGCCCTAGACCTTGTAGTGGTCACGTATGTTTACAAGATTCTGTCAGGTCAAGCTCGAAACATCGAGCGCTTTTAGATCGTTGGTGGGGTCGACCATAGCGAAACTGTAGTAGGGGCTGTTGATAAACCTCATGAAACACTTGCAAGGCCTTGTGGCTAGGCGGTAGTGTTATAAGAGTACGTCATGTCGCATGCACAACCAGGCGACGACAACCTTCAGATCTTGCCCGACATGACTGCTGGTGAATCGAGGTCGAAGCCGACCACTTGGTACTTGTCCTAAGCAAGCAACTGCTCCATAGTTTGGATGGATCTCTCTATCAAGACCAGATCGTTTGTGTACACCACTGAGAGGTCCTTCCCCCTCACGTGGGTGTCCACTATGTGACGCATGGTGAACTGCCCCCTATTGTCATCGTCGGCCGCTGGGAGCGCCATTGGAGCCATGGGGAGCGCCGTTGGCACCGCTGGATATCCTCTCTGTATGTGTCGTCGTGGGTGTGCTTATTGTGTCGCGTGGCGCGAGAGATGAAGGTAAATGTATGCTTGATAAATGTGGGCTCACCGACATGGATTCTCAGCACGTTTGCATTGTAGTTTTTGCAACGGGTAACTGCATCATGGCGCTGCATCCGGCGCAACCGCACGCATAATGGCAACATGAACATACATGATCGTGCGCCGGCCCCAAACATTAGCACCGCGCATGAAGGGACACATGCACATCGTGCGGAGGGACGCGAGAGTAGAGTACAAGCGGTGGGACGCGAGCAGAGTGCACGACGGCCGCCTCAACTGTGAGCAAACACACACATAGAGGAGTTGAACACGCAGGGAATGGTCATCTACAAGCCCACCGACAGCTGTGAGTCGGCGGGATGATGTGAAACTACTTCGTGTTCCACATCACACGATGGTCGAACAATCATTCGCGACCCTGCGTAGAGAGCAGGCTTGTGCTACTACTTCCGTCTTGGTCTATTAGTCCCCTTTATATTATGTGCCATATTTTGACCTTAAATTTAACTAATAAAATTTTAATGCATGTTATAAAAATAATATAATTGGAAACTATGTTCAAATACGAATCCAAAGATATAATCTTTGGCGACATGCATTCATATTTTATTAGTTAAATCTCTAGTCAAAATTTGGCACAAAAATACAAAGAGGACTTATAAACCAGTACAGAGGTAGTAGGTCATTAAACCGCAAACGTTTTTTTATTAACCATTTGTGTATGTGTCACTTCATCCTCCCCTCGCACGTCTTGTTAGCTGTCACCCCGCTGTCGTAAACAGCTTCGAGCGCAAGCTTGAGAATCGTGCACGCGTTAGCCAAGCGGTGCCTCGAAGGGATGCCAATGAATCGTCGGTGAGCCCATCCCCACTCAACTGCACAGGTTCCCGCACTTTGGCGGGCAAGCTTCCCGCCCGACTCGGCAAAATCCCCCAAAATCCTAATGCTTACCGGCCTGCTATATAAACCCTCATGGTCGGCGAGTCCTGCGTCGCATTTTCCTCTCCCTCCGTGTAGCTTATCCCATCTGCTTCTCCCACAATCGCCAATGGCACCGGTCTGCTATCGTCGCTCAGCCACTCCATCGTCATCAGAGGACAACTCTGGATGGGAGGCTACAACGTGGCAACGACACAGTCCCCGACGTAGTGTAGTGCGCATGGCGTCCATGTTGGGTGTGCGTGCAACACCTACCACACATTTCGCCGCCGCTGCCCATTGGCAGCTGTTGTGGTCAGCGTTGCCGCCACCCCACCATTTTTCGCCGTGGCCGCCACACCACCGTCGAAAGTTGGGGCAATCGCCTACTCCGCCACTGTGGCCTGAAGGTGGGAGGTGGTCCTCATGGCCGCCAAACCATTGTCGACCACCATGGCGATCACCCGCTCTGCCACCGCAGCCCGAAGGTGGGAGGTGACGGTCATGGCCGCCACCCCATCATCGACCATCGTGGCGGCCAGCCCAATGTCAACCACCAGGGTCATCACCCGCTCCGACACCACCGCCTTTAGGAGGGAGGTGGAGCCTCGCATGTGCGTCAGTGACCTTGCATGCTATATCAAGTTCCTGTGGGAGGAGGAGGAGCGCCTGGTCAAGCACACAAAGAGCCTTACCACCATCGTGGCTGCAACACATGGCAACGCAGAGGCGCGAAATGAGGAGACCTACAAGGAGTCCTGCTGCTTTGAGATGGCTCATTTGGAGCGGCAGAGAGCATTTGACGTGAGCATCGCTAAAGGTGCAGCACGGGCATGCACTGTATTCGAGTTGTCCAGCTCGTCGATAGGATCCTCCTCCTTTGCCTCTTACTGAGCACGCTCGACAGAGGAGAGCCTGCTGGAAGTAGTATAAATCCCCTCCATAGTAGTAGTATTTAGGGGCTATTTTGTTCAGTTCATCTGACTATAGATGTGGTTGAACTATACAACGTACGTAAAATTAGCTAGTATATATAGTCGAACTAGCTATTTTAGTACGTGGTTGGCAACAATTGGGGAAAAGTTTGGTCAGTTCAGCTGTCAAGTTGAACTGTTTGTATAAAGAACGACCACTTAATCTATGAATGAAATCTATGCTTACCGAATTTTAGTTGCAAACATTAGATAGTGCTAGTGATTTTTAGGTGCAAACTATGACAAATGGCAGTGTTACAAGGTTGACAAAGGGCAATGTTACTAGATCGACAAATGTCAATCTTTCCAGTTTCACAAATTGCAATATACCCAATATAACAAATGCAAATCTTACCAAATTGTCTGTACGTGGTTGCATACGGGTCATCCGAACAAATCGTTTGCGTTGAACGGGTGTACCAATCCGGCATGCCAGATTTTCTCTTGGCTTAGCAGGGAAGGAACCATAGCTCTCGCTTTGCATACCATTTTCAATCTGAACTTCTTGCCATGAAGAGATGCACAAATCTTGCATGGCAAATTTTAGATTGGCTTACTCGGGAAGGACCATAGCTCTCGCTTTGCATACGAGTGTTCTATCTAAAACGTTTGCGATGAAGAGCTGCACAAATCCTGCACTACACATTTTCCCTCACACACCTCCCGTATACTCAAGCAGTTGTCCGCACGACACCTCATAGCCATTAAAAGTGTGACACGTGGCGTCATGTGAACCATTAATAGAACACACACGATTTGAATTATACAAACGTTTGAGATGATAAGTTGGCAGCTATTTGTTTCAAAATGTCTTTGTTGGCTGCTGATTCGAGTGTGCCTACTCTCAAATTGGACACAAAATACCACAACATGTTGGGTGCCATTCTGTGATAGCATTCCAAGTTTCATGAGTTTCAAACTAGATTTGGATTTACTAGAATTTTAAAACCAAGTAACTCAATGTTTGCGGCCGAGGCACGATGCCGGGGTATTTGAAATTCATTCCCATTTCTTGCATGGGACCTAAGCATGCACCCAAGGACGCACATTTGATTTTTAAACCCATTTATATGCATGGAGCATGTGCATGTAGTGCAAATTTGAATTATGCACATAAAATGCCTAGAAAACTCAGTTAATGCATAAAAATGTCCAAACAAACCCCGAAAAATTCCAAACTTTAATAAGACACTCATATTTCTCTATGTCGCCACTAGTAAAAAAATTGAAAGCAAGAAGAGGCAACAAATATCATTTCATCCACGAAGGAGGCACATTCCCTGCCGGAATCATGAGGCTTGTTGTGAGAAGCTCTGGTTTGTGAGAATCTTATACTCAAACCTGCCCCAAATGGGACAAAGTTTTTACCACATCATGTTGATGCCATTCAATGATAGCATGCCAAGTTTCATTAATGTCACACGATATTTGGATTTACTAGAATTCTAAAACCAAGTATCTCAATGTTTGCGGCCAAGGCAGGATGCCGAGGTGTTTGAACTTCATTCCCATTTCCTACATGGGACCTAAGCATGCACGACAAGACACACATTTGATTTTTCAACCCTTTATTCTACACCGGAGCATGTGCCTATAGTTCAAATTTGAATTATGCACATAAAATGCCTAGAAAACCGAGTTAATGTATAAAAATGTCCAAAAGAACCCCGAAAAATTCCAAATTTTGAGAAGACACTCATGTTGCTCTATGTTGACACAAAATAATTTTAAAGCAAGAAGAGGCAACGGATATTGTTTCATCCACGAAGGAGGCACATTCCCTACCGGAACCATGAGGCTTGTTGTGAGAAGTTGTGGTTTGTGAGAAGCTTATACCCAAACCTACCCCAAATGGGACAAACTTAATACCGCATCACGTTGATGCCGTTCAATGATAGCATGCCAAGTTTCATGAATTTTAGACGAGTTTTGGATTTACTAGAATTTTGAAACCAAGTATCTCCATGTTTGTGGACGAGGCACGATGCCAAGGTGTTTGAATTTCATTCCCATTTCTTGCATGGGACCTAAGCATGCTTGCAAGGACCCACATTTGATTTTTCAACCCATTTTATACACTTGAGCATGTGCCTATAGTTCAAATTTTAATTCTGCACATAAAAGGCCTAGAAAACTCAACTAATATATAAAAATATCCAAACAACCCCCCCCCCCCCCCAAATTCCAAATTTTAACAAGACACTCATGTTGCTCTATGTTGCCACTAAAAAATTGAAAGCAAGAAGAGGCAAGGAATATAGTTTCATCGACGAAGGAGGTGCATTCCCTACCGGAACCACGAGGCTTGTTGTGAGAAGCTTATACCCAAACCTGCCCCAAACGGGACAATCTTTTTACTACAACATGTTGATGTCGTTCCATGATAGCATTCCAAGTTTCATGAGTTCATACGAGTTTTGGATTTACTAGAATTTGAAAACCATGTATCTCAATGTTTGTGGCCAAGCAACGGTGCCGAGGTGTTTGACATTCATTTCCGTTTCTTGCATGGGACTTAATAAGCATCCAACCAAGGACACACATTTGATTTTTTTCAACCCATTTATATGCACTTGAGCATGTGCAAGTAGTTCAAATTTGAATTATGCACATAAATGCCTAGAAAACTCAGTTAATGTATGAAAATGTCCAAACGAACCCCCAAAATTCTAAAATTTAACACAACACTTTTGTTGTTCTATGTTGTCATTGGGAAAAATTGAAAGCAAGAAGAGGCAACGAATATCGTTTCGACCACAAAGGTGGCACGTTCCCTACCATAACCATGAGGGTTGTTGTGAGAAGCTCTGGTTTGTGGGAAGCTTATACCCCAAACCTGCCCCAAATGGGACAATTTGTTTACCACAACATGTTGATGTTGTTCCATGATAGCATGGCAAGTTTCATGAATTTCAGACGAGTTTTGGATTTACTTGAATTTTAAAACCATGTATCTCAATGTTTGCGGCCAAGCGTTAGTGCCAAGGTGTTTGATTTTCATTCCCATTTGTTGCATGGGACCTAAGCATACAACTAAGGACACACATTTGATTTTTCAACCCACTTTATGCACAGGAGCATGTGTCTATAGTTCAAATTTGAATTATGCACATAAATGACTAGAAACTCAATTAATGTATAAAAATATCGAAATGAACCCTAAAAAATTCCAAAATTTAACACGACGTTGCTGATGTTTTATATTGACACCATAAAAAATTGAAAGCAGGAAGAGGCAACAAATATCGTTTCATCCACAAAGGTGACACGTTCCCTACCAGAACCACGAGGCTACTTGTGAGAAGCTTTGGTTTGTGAGGAGCTTATACAAAAACCTGGCCCAAATGGGACAATTTTTTTTAGAACATCATGTTGATGCCATTCCATGATAGCATGCCAAGATTCATGAATTTCAAACAACTTTTGGATTTACTAGAATTTCAAAACCGAGTATCTCAATGTTTGTCGGCGAGCCACGGTGCCGAGGTGTTTAAATTCATCCCCATATGTTGCATGGGACATATAATTAACCCATGCACACATATATGATTCTACATCCCATTTTGGTGCACCACAGCATGTACATGTAGTTTAATTTTGGATTGTGCATCTCAAATGCCTAGAAAACCAAGTTAATATATAAAAATGTCCAAACGAACCCTGAATAATTCCATTTTTTTATGACACACCTATAGTTGCATGTTCACTACAGATAAAAGTTGTAGCTACTCAAACACCATCCTTTACCGATGTGACCCCATTATGTATTTCAAATCAAGATGAAAAATCAAGTAGATCGTACATAGTTTATTATAACCAACCGTGTCAGATGTAGTACAAAATATCTCGGAGCATCGTCCATCGGAGTGTTGGAAATATACCCTAGAGGCAATAATAAATTAGTTATTATTATGTTTCTTTGTTCATGATAATCGTTTATTATCCATGCTATAATTGTATTGATTCAAAACACAAATACATGTGTGGATACATAGACAAAACACTGTCCCTAGTAAGCCTCTAGTTGACTAGCTCGTTGATCAAAGATGGTCAAGGTTTCCTGACCATAGACAAGTGTTGTCACTTAATAACGGGATCACATCATTGGGAGAATGATGTGATGGACAAGAGCCAAACTATAAATGTATCTGTTCCTATGACCATGAGATCATGCAACTCCCGGACACCGGAGGAATACCTTGTGGGTTATCAAACGTCGCAACGTAACTGGGTGACTATAAATATGCTCTACAGGTATCTCCAAATTTGTCTGTTGGGTTGGCATGGATCAAGACTGGGATTTGTCACTCCGTGTAACAGAGAGGTATCTCAGGGCCCACTCGCTAATACAACATCACGACAAGCCTTGCAAGCAATTTGACTAAGTAGTTAGTTACGGGATCTTGTATTACAGAATGAGTAAAGAGACTTGCCGGTAATGAGATTGAACTAGGTATGGAGATACCGACGGTCGAATCTCGGGCAAGTAACATACCGAAGGACAAAGGGGATAGTATACGGGACTATACGAATCCTTGACATAGAGGTTCAACCGATAGATATCTTCGTAGAATATGTAGGAGCCAATATGGACATCCAAGTCCCGTTGTTGGTTATTGACCAGAGAGTGTTTCAGGTCATGTCTACATAGTTCTCGAACCCGCACGGTCTGCACACTTAAGGTTCGGTATAGTTGAGTTATATGTGTTGGTGACCGAAGTTTTGTTCGGAGTCAATGATGAGATGTCGGACGTCACGAGGAGTTCCGAAATGGTCCGAAAATGAAGATTGGTATATAAGAAGTTGGTATTTGGATTCCGTAAGGTTTTCGGGCATTGCCAGGAGTGTACCGGGAGTTACGAATGGGTTCCGAGGGCCCACTGGGTGGGCCCACCATGCCCCGAGGGGTCCACATGGGTTTATGGGATGCGCAATAAGTCATAATGGACCGACAAAGTCATCCAAGGAAAGCCCATGAGGAAAAAGTGGAAAATCCAAAAGAGGTGGGAAATTAAGGAAGGAGTCCTAATCCAAGTGGAGTTGGAGGAGGACTCCTCCCTCCTCCACTTTGGACGACCGAAGGGAGCCTACCTTGTGGCGCCAAGGCTGATTCCTCCGTCCTCCTATATATACTAGAGGTTTAGGGCTTTTGAGACACAACTTTGTCACGTGCTGCCCTCTCCTCTAGATCGTAGTTCTTCCTCTAGATCGGCTTTCTGCGGAGCTCGGGCGGAGCCCTGCAGGAATAGATCACCACCACCATCGGAGCGCCGTCACGCTGCTGGGGGACTCATCTACATCCCCGTCTCTCTTGCTATATCAAGAAGGCGGAGATCGTCATCGAGTTGTACGCGTGCGGAACGCGGAGGTTCGTCCGTTCGGCACTTGATCGGGGCGGATCACGGGACGGTTCGTGGGACGGATCGTGAAGACGTACAACTACATCAACCGCGTTTATTAATGCTTCCGCTTAGCGATCTACAAGGGTATGTGGATCCGATCTCCCTCTTGTAGATGATCATCACCATGATAGGTCTTCATGTGCGTAGGGAATTTTATGTTTCCCATGCAACGTTCCCCAACAGTGGCATCATGAGCTAGGTTCATGCGTAGATGATATCTCGAGTAGAACACAAAAGAGTTTGTGGGCGTTGATGTTCTTTTTCCTGTCCTCCTTAGTCTTTTCTCGATTTTGCTGTATTGTTGGATTGATGCGGCCCGGACTAACCTTACTCGTACGCTTACGAGAGACCGATTTCATCGACTAACATGCAACTTGTTGCATAAAGATGACTGTCGGGTGCCTGTTTCTTCAACTTTAGTTGAATCGGATTTGACCGTGGTGGTCCTTGGAGAAGGTTAAATAGCAAATTGCATATCACCTTGTGGCTTTGAGTAAGTAAAATGCGATCATACTAGATACCCATAGCAGCCACGTAAAACATGCAACAACAAATTAGAGGACGTCTAACTTGTTTTTGCAGGGTATGCATGTGATGTGATATGGCCAAAGACATGATGTGATATATTGGATGTATGAGATGATCATGTTGTAATAGTTAGATATTGACTTGCACGTCGATGCTACGGCTACCGGTAGGAGCCATAGGGTTGTCCTTAAACGAACGTTTGTGCTTGCAGATGCATTTACTATATTTCTAGGTTGTAGCTTTAGTAGTAATAGCATAGATAGCACGACAACCTCGATGGCGGCACGATGATGGAGATCATGGTGGGGCGCCGGTGACGATGAAGATCATGCCAGTGCTTTGGTGATGGAGATCAAGAAGCACAAGATCATGGCCATATCATGTCACTTATGAATTGCATGCGATGCTAATCCGTTTATGCATCTTATCTTGCTTAGAGTGACAGTAGCATTCTAAGGTGACCCCTCACTAAAATTTCAAGATAAAATTGTGTTCTCCCCGACTGTGCACCGTTGTGACAGTTCGTCGTTTCGAGACACCACGTGATGATCGGGTGTGATAGACTCAAGTTCACATACAACGGGTGCAAAACAGTTGCACACGCGGAACACTCGGGTTAAACTTGACGAGCCTAGCATGTACAGACATGGCCTTGGAACACAAGAGACTGAAAGTTCGAGCATGAATGATATAGTTGATATGATCAACATGGAGATGTTCACCACTGAAACTATACTCAACTCACGTGATGATCGGACTTAAGTTAGTGGATTTGGATCATGCGCCACTCGAATGACTAGAGGGATGTCTATTTGAGTGGGAGTTCTTAAGTAATATGATTAATTGAACTAATTGTCATGAACATAGTCAAAAAGGTCTTTGTGAATTATGTTGTAGCTTGCGCTGTAGCTCTACTGTTTTAGATATGTTCCTAGAGAAAATTTAGTTGAAAGTTGATAGTAGCAATTATGCGGATTGGGTCCGTAAACTGAGGATTGTCGTCATTGATGCACACACGACTTATGTCCTTATTGCACCGCTCGGTGTGGTGAACCTCTAGCGTCGTGTGTGGATGTTGCGAACATCTGACATACACGTTCTTTGATGACTACGTGATAGTTCAGTGCGTAATGCTTAAACGGCTTAGAATTAAGGCATCGAAGACGTTTTGAAAGTCACGGAACATATGAGATGTTCCCAGAGATGAAATTGGGATTTCATGCTCGTGCCCTTGTTGAGACGTATGAAACCTCCCACAAGATTCTTTGTCTACAAAGTAAAGGAGAAAAGCTCAATCATTGAGCATGTGCTCAGCTTGTCTGAGTACAACAGTCGTGAAAGGATCGATATGGTTGACTAGAGGGGGGGGGGGGTGAATAGGCAACAACCACTTTTTAATTAATCTTAACAAGTTCGGGTAAGCAACATATGGGTTCACTAAAATAGCAACAACGAGGTGAACCTATATGATGCTAACAACAAGAACAACTAAGACAAGTAAGAGATAGACAACAACATAAGCATACACGAAGTAAAGGTTAGAGATAACCACAAGTGGAACCAATGAAGACGAGGATGTGTTACCGAAGTTCCTTCCCTTTGACAGGAAGCACGTCTCCATTGGAGCGGTGTGGAGGCACAATGCTCCCCAGTAAGACACTAGGGCCACCGTATTCTCCTCACGCCCTCACACGATGCAAGGTACCGTGATTCCACTATAGGTGCCCTTGAAGGCAGCGACTGAACCTTTACAAACAAGGTTGGGGAAAACTCCACACAAAGCTTGGAGGCTCCCAACAAGACCACGAAGCTTCACCACAATGGAATGTGGCTCCGAGGTGACCTCAACCATCTAGGATGCTCAAACACCCAAGAGTAACAAGATCCGCAAGGGATTGGTGGGGGAATCAACTTTTCTCTTGGTGGAAGTGTAGATCTAGGCCTTCTCAACCAATCCCCAAAGAATCAACAAGTTTGATTGGCTAGGGAGAGAGATCGGGCACTTTTGAGCTTAGGGACCAACAATGGAGCTTGGGAGGGTGAAAGGTAGGGTTCCACAGCAAGAAGAACCCCTTATATAGTGGAGGGGGGGGGGAATCCAACCGTTTTCCCACTCACAGCTCGAGCCTAGCGGTACTACCGCTGGCTGCAGTGGTACTACCGCTAGCACTCGAGCGGTACTACCGCTGGCTGCAGCGGTACTACCGCTGGGCCCATGATAGTACAGAAGCACTACCGGGCCAACCACCGCCAAGAAAGTCTTCGCAAAAAGGTCTGACGAAGTACAACCGCTAGGAAGGCGGTACTAAGCTCCTGGAGCGGTACTACCGTTGACGAGGGGCGGTACTACCGCTGACGAGGGGCGGTACTACCGCCAGCACTAGTGGTAGTACCGCTAGGGCGAGCGGTACTACCGCCAGCTCCAGCGGTACTACTGCTAGGCCCAGCGGTACTACCGCTGAGAGACCTTTTGCTTAGATGAGATAAAAACAGAGGCGGGAGCCACTCCAAAGTTGCAGGTGAGGGGAAAGGAGATAAAGTGTGTGCGTGCAAAATTGATTCCACCCAAACCTTTCCACTACGGGTCCCCTCTTAATAGTACGTCATTCCTATGACTCAAAGAAGGAGAATCGTAGAGTACACCGTGCTTCTGTTCCATGGAAAGAGGGGACAAGTCGTCTTGTGCCGTTGACATGTGTTATCTGAAATCTTAACACACACGATTAGTCCTTTGCGGTACTGTCATCAATCACCAAAATTACTTAGGCATAAAATATGCCCTAACAATCTCCCCCTTTTTGGTGGATTGATGACAATACCGGATTTGCACAGTGAATAGCATGTGAACATAAAGATAGTGGTATAGAAAATTAAGGAGCATATGACTCACAGCATATGATAGAAATAAATCTCACACTAGTTCAAGTCTCACATCACACAAAGCAAAGATAGCAAATAAAAACAAACCAAGTTCAAAGCAAATACGATAAGATAAGAAAATCTCAAATCTCAAATCCAGCTCCTAGACTCTCTCCCCCTTTGGCACAAGACACCAAAAAGGGGCACACCTAATGACACAGGTGGTCACTCCTCATCCTCATCAGCCCCAGACTCGTCTGTGGCATCCGGATCATCCTGCTTCTCCTCATTGTCCTCCTTAGACGCCTCCTCCTCTGCATCAGACCACTGATAACCTTGAGCCCGCATCCAATCAGACTCTGGAGTGATGTCGTCCTCTGAGCCGCTGGAGATATCAACATCAAGTGTCCTCAGGACACGCTTGTGCCTCTAACGGTTCTCCTTCTAGGCCACATGAGACTGGTACTGTCCCTTGGCCTGCATACAGAAGAGAGTCTTCATTTTATCCTTCAGTTTCACTGCCCAAGATGGCATAGCAGAAGAGTGGGACTGAGAAGCGGGGCCTCTTTCAGCAGCAGTCTCTCTGTCAGTGTCCATGTGCTGAGATGAAGTGGATGGGTTGGCCCATTTGTCCTTGATGTAGAGCCTGGTAGGATCGTGCACAAAGTAATCAGCCTGAAGGTGGAACTCCTCAATCAGATAGACGTCGTGCCACCTCTGGCAAATATAGGCAAACAAGTAGGGCCCGTAGATGAGAACCTTGCGGTTCATGATGCAGTTCCAGAGCTCATTGAACATCACGTCAGAAATATCGAGAGGGGCAGATTCCTTAGTCCTAGCCTCCTCACAAAGAAGAAGCATCTCAGCTAGATAACCATGCACCTCGTCAAAGTTGCCAATGCGAGGAAAGAGAGTGTTGCGGAAGATCCGATGCATGATATCCAGATGCTTGGGAAGCACACCT
This sequence comes from Hordeum vulgare subsp. vulgare, assembly GCF_904849725.1. NCBI lineage: Eukaryota > Viridiplantae > Streptophyta > Magnoliopsida > Poales > Poaceae > Hordeum > Hordeum vulgare. The sequence continues at coordinate 178,192,901 of NC_058523.1, forward strand.
TTCTTCACATAAAGTTGTTGCAACCTGTCCTTGGGGGTGGCAGTAGAAGGAGATGAAGATGGAGCATGAGGACGCAACCCAAGAGGATTGTGAGCTCCCTGGAAGTCGACCTTGAGAAACTTCATGAATTCTGTCCAGGAACCTGTCATCTTCTGAGTACCAGTCATCCAAGTCATGGTGCGCTCTTCATCAGGCGAGAAGTGAACAGTGACATAGAATTGGGCGACAACATCTGGATCAAAGTCGCGCTTGAAGGTGATGATCTCTTTAATGCCAAGCTTGTCAATTAAAGAGAGAGCCTCACCAAAGTAATCCGGGTTCCGCTGAAGGTGAGCCAAGTCAATCCACTGAACTAGAACAAACATCTTCTTGAAGTGCTTGATGATGTCACGATAGATCCTGCAGTGATCCCGTGACCAAACATGCTCGACATCCTTGATCTGAGCCTTCTCTTCTAGATAGTGATTGCGGGTGCGGAACCACAGAAAATCCTTAGGGGGCATAGTGCGAACGTTGATCCCCTTGTCCTTATGAGTTGTCTTCTTGAAAGACTTCTTTTTGGGTTGCATACCGGAAGTGGCGGAGTCCTCTGGAGCATCTGGAGTGCGGTACTGCTTCGGCTAGGTGTCCCGTGGGGGATTCGAGCGGCGAGCACCACCTGTGACACACAAGACACACACCGAAAAAGAGCGACAGAAGGAGTCAAGGCAATGAACAAAAAGAGGCATAAAAGTAAACTCACATTGCGAAGATAACGGAAAAGAAGAAAAATATCCTCCTGGCGGTAGTACCGCTACACCTGGCGATAGTACCGCTGGGGTCCTAGCGGTAGTACCGCTACCCCTGGCGGTAGTACCACTAGGGGGTTGACTTTCAGATCTTAATAGAAAAAGACACATAGGAACGGCTAGATTGGATTTACGAGGGCCACCGGTACTGCATATAATCACTACAAAAACCACCATAGCCCTAAACACATGAGGATCTCAAGAATCATCTAGATAAAGACATGCCTAGTCAAGAGGATCCAAGTGTTAGATCTAATCCAAAATAAGAGAAGAAGTGCTTGATCTAAAGCATGAAAAACCTTGAGCATGTCAATATAAACGTAATGAATCATAGGACCTACACTCCCCTAGAATATCTCCTTCGTTCCATCCAAGAACGAAGCACACAACCATAGTCATGGATCCAAATCACCAATGCTCCTACCCCTAGAACAAGAAAATACCAATCAAGAGAATAAAGGGAGGAGCTTTACCGGAGTCCATGGCACTTGGTGGAGGAAGGAGGAGTGGAGCAAACCCTCCAACTCAATGGAGAGAAGGGGCTCCACAGAAAGAGATCCAAATAGGGGGAGTTCGGGGTTGGGGAAGGGAGAGCCACGAGGAAGAAGAAAGAGGGTAGGAAAAACAGGCTCCCCCTCCTTTATATAATCCAAGGGGTACGGGCCAACGGTAGTACCGCTGCCTGCAGCGGTAGTACCGCTAGGGTCCTGGCGGTAGTACCGCTCCCCGTGGCGGTAGTACCGCTGCCTGCAGCGGTAGTACCGCTAGGGTCCTGGCGGTAGTACCGCTCCCCCTGGCGGTAGTACCGCTGCCTGCAGCGGTAGTACCGCTAGGGTCCTGGCGGTAGTACCGCTCCCCCTGGCGGTAGTATCGCTCCCCCTTGAGACAGCCCTAGAAGCCCTAGTCAGGTCGTGGTAGGATGGGGTCCTGGCGGTAGTACTGCTATCCCGAGCGGTAGTACCGCTGGGGTCCTGGCGGTAGTACCGCTACCCCTGGCGGTAGTACCTCTAGGGTCCTGGCGGTAGTACCGCTACCCCTGGCGGTAGTACCGCTAAAAATGACACAACAAGACATAGTATTGCATGATTAAGACGTGGGCAAACGACAAGTCAGTGTAATAAGAAGATAGCACCAGCAAGATATACTGACTCGTCATTTTGTATCCTTTCTTCCATATGGGAGAAAGGTGGGGGCGGTGGCCGAGGCCACCTATGTCTGAGACAAAGGTATGACACCGCGAAGAATTATCCTTGGGTTCATGACCAACGCTCGTCTTTGAAGCACAAGTGCCATTTGGTAATGGCTAAAGTGAAAGACTTGATCAATTTATGCATAATGGGGGGAGGAAAAGTTCATTGAGATAACAACACTCCCCCTATGTCCATGCCTACATCTAGAACAAGATCGAATGCATAGTGAGGTGCAAAGTGCGTAGCTTCAATCCACATTACTTGAATCAATGATATTTAGCTCATGCCTTAACTCCCGGAACCTTGCTTCATCTAGGGGCTTAGTGAAAATATCTGCAAGTTGCTCTTTAGTGTGGATGAAGTGAACCTCAATATCATCAAGCTTGATATGTTCACGAATGAAGTGATGGCGAATATCAATATGCTTGGTCTTGCTATGTTGCACTGGGTTGAGGGAAATCTTGATAGAACTTTGATTGTCACATAGAAGAGGCACTTTGTCACAAGTGACACCGTAATCCTTTAAAGTTTGCCTCATCCATAGCAATTGTGCATAACAACTTGCAGTTGCCACATACTCAGCTTCGGTGGATGATAGTGAGACACAATTCTGCTTCTTTGAAGACCAACTTACCAGTGAGCGACCAAGGAATTGGCATCCTCCAGAAGTTGACTTCCTCTCCACACAATCTCCTGCCCAATCTGAGTTAGAATAGCCCACTAGGTTGAAGTTTGCTCCTTTGGGATACCATAGACCAAAGTTTGGGGTATGAGCCAAATATCGAAAGATTCGCTTAACAACCATATAATGACTTCCTTTTGGTGCGGATTGAAACCATGCACATATCCCTACACTCAACATAATATCTGGTCTAGATGCACAAAGGTAAAGGAGGGATCCAATCATGGAGCGATATACCTTTTGATCCACTGCTTTACCATTGGGATCACTATCAAGCTTGCATCTTGTTGGCATGGGGAACTTGACCGGCTTGACATCTTCAAGCTCGAACTGTTTGAGCATGTCTTGAGTGTACTTGGCTTGTTTGATGAAGGTCCCTTCTAGGCCTTGTTTAATCTCGAATCCGAGGAAGAACTTCAACTCTCCCATCATGGACATCTCAAATTTCTCGGTCATTAGTGCAGCAAATTCTTCATTGAAGGAAATGTTAGGAGAACCAAAAATGATATCATCAACATATAGTTGGCATATGAACAAATCCCCTTTAACCCTCTTAGTAAAAAGAGTGGGATCTATCTTCCCAATTTCAAACCCACGATCTTGTAACAACTCAGTAAGATACTCATACCACGCACGTGGGGCTTGTTTAAGGCCAGAGAGTGCCTTATTAAGTTTGTACACATGATTGGGGAGCTTGGGATGTTCGAATCCCGAGGGTTGTTTGACATAGACCAACCCATTTAAAGGACCATTAAGAAAGGCACTTTTCACATCCATTTGCTGTAATTTGAAATTATGATGAGAAGCAAATGCAAGCAACATGCGAATAGATTCTAGACGAGCAACAGGGGCAAAGGTTTCACCGTAGTCGATACCCTCGACTTGGGAGTAGCCTTGAGCCACCAATCTTGCCTTGTTTCGAATCACAATCCCATTGGCATCATGCTTGTTTTTGAAAATCCATTTGGTCCCGATGACATTATGTTCCTCCTTTGGTCTTGGCAGTAAATCCCAGACTTGGTTACGCTCGAAGTTGTTAAGTTCTTCATGCATGGCCATAAGCCAATCCTCATCATCGAGCGCTTCCTGTACCTGTTGAGGTTCACAATACGAAACAAACGCGTGATGCTCACAATAATTCCAAATTTGTTGACGGGTGGATACTCCCTTTTTAAACTGCCAAGTACATTCTTCATAAGATGTGACTTGACTCTCAGCTTGTTCGCAATCTTGGCTGCTCGACGCTCCAAGAGTTCTTCATTGGATAACTGGGGAGCATCGACTTGTTTACTTTGCTTGCCCTTGCGTCTTGAACCTCCCTTGGCACCGGCTGTTGGTGCTGCAGAAGGGAATTGCGAGACAGTATCCTGATCATCTTGACTTTCGACTTGAGCATGTTCACTTGTTTGTCCTTGTACTTGTGGTTGCTCTTGATCTTGATCTTGTGCTTCTATTTGTTCTGGATCTTGTGGTTGCACTTGATCTTGATCATGAGCAGGTTCATAACCTTGGGTAAGTGCTTGAATATCATGGGACACATCACCATTGTTGGGCAATTGATCTTGACCTTGAGCTTGTTCATCTTGTTGAGAGTCTTCTCTTTGTTCATCGGAAGCATGTGGGGCTTGTGGGGGTGATGGCTCCACTTGAGTAGAGCATTGTCCTTCTCCTTCGGCCACAAGGGGTTCCTCAATGGGGGAGTATTTAACCAATCCCCATTCTTCTTATGGCTTAGGGAGGAATTTCATCACCTACATCACAAAGACCACTTTGCTCCACTTGGGAGCCATTATTTTCATCAAACTCCACGTTACACGTCTCCTCAATGAGTCCGGTGGACTTGTTGAGGACACGGTAAGCATGGGAGTTTGTAGCATAACCAACAAGATGCCCTCTTGTGCTCTAGAATCAAATTTAGCTAAACGTGCACCTTTCTTGAGAATGAAACACTTACAACCGAATACCCGGAAGTACTTGAGATTGGGTTTGTTTCCAGTGAGAATCTCATATGGAGTCTTGTTCAAGCCTTTACGGATATAGAGCCGATTGGACGCATGACATGCTGTGTTGATGGCCTCAGCCCAAAAGTTATATGGAGATTTGAATTCCGCCATCATTGTTCTTGCAGCATCCATCAAAGTTCGGTTCTTCCTTTCTGCCACGCCATTTTGTTGAGGGGTATATGGTGCTGAATATTGATGCTTTATTCCCTCATCACCTAGAAACTCATTCAAGGTGTAGTTCTTGAACTCGGTGCCATTGTCACTTCTAATCATCAAGATCTTTGCTTCATGTTGACGTTGAGCTTCATTAGCAAAGTTGATGACAGTTTGTTGAGTCTCACTCTTCCTTTTGAAGAAATATACCCAGGTGTATCTTGAGTAGTCATCAACAATCAGCAAGCAGTACTTTCTGCCTCCAAGACTATCAAATGATGGAGGACCAAAAAGATCCATATGGAGGAGCTCCAATGGCCTCTTAGTGTAAATGAGAGTCGTTGGACGACGTGCAGTTTCATGAATCTTTCCTTCAATGCACGCACTGCAAGCACGATCTCTAGAAAAACTCACATTTGTTAGTCCACGAATATGGTCCCCTTTGAGAAGACTTTGCAAAGATCTCATATTGACATGAGCTAGTCGGCGATGCCAAAGCCAGCCCACATCAACTTTAGCCATTAAACACGTCGCAGTCTTGGTGGGTCGCTTTGAGAAGTTCACCACATAAAGACCATTTTCGACATACCAACATAGGCTACTTTAAGAGTCTTGCTCCAGAGGAGGACCACAGAATGAATATTAAAGAAAGTGGAAAAACCCATAATTGCAAGTTGACGAACCGAAAGTAAATTGTAGGCAAGAGACTCAACAAGCATGACCTTCTCAATAGATAACTCTTGAGAGATGACCACCTTACCAAATCCCAATGCCTTAGATGAGGATGCATCGGCGTATTGGACATGGGTGGGCATAGATGGAGAAGGATGCACATCCACCACTAAGTCCTTGCTTCCTGTCATATGATTTGTTGCTCCACTATCGAGCAACCATGACACCCCACCGGAAGCAAACTCCTGCAATAGATCAAGGCTTGGTTTTAGGTACCCATTTTTTAATGGGTCCTTTAATGTTAGAGACAAGGGTCTTAGGAACCCAGATAGCCCATGCAATGGACTCATAGTAAGAACCAACAAATCTGGCATAAACATGCCCATCACCAGCACGACATAAGACATAGGAAGGATTGAGTTTGTCGACTGTGTTAGTAGGAATGGTTTTGCCCTTCTTGACGTTACCATCGTCCACCTTGTTCCTGTTCATCTCCTGAGTCCCTTCGCCCTCTTTGACAAAGATGTCCATGAGGGTAGGGGATCGCTTGTTCCTGTTCCTCCTTTTTCCTTTTGACTTGGAGGTAAGTCCAAGTCCCTCCTTTCCTACAACACCCTTTTGATTGCTCAAGAGGTCGTTCAGGCTCTTCTCACCTTGTATGCATGCCACAAGGCCCTTCTCAAGTTTCTCCTTTAACTTGGCGTTTTCCTCCACAAGATGTGCATGCTGACAACAAGGATTAGTTGTACAAGCATTATCAATTAACACAAAGGGAGGACAAGTAGAGATCTCCTTGGTAAGCTTTGCTTGGAGTTGATCATGAGACTCTTTTATAGAGAAATGAACACCTTTCAAGACCTTGTCAAGTGTGTCAAACTCCACTTTGAGTCTGTCATGGCCAACCCCAAGAGCATACTTTTCAGACTTAAGCATACGAGTAAGAACAGTATCATGATCTAGTTTCTTTTGCATTTTAGCGCAGTCATCGTTGTATGACTCCTCAAGAGCCAAACGAAGAGTGCTCTCCTTTTCTAGTGCAATAGATAATTCAGCAATTTCATCGGCATAGTCACGACTATGTCCCTGAAGCTTGGAGATGGTCTCCTCATGAGACTCGATGAGGTCATTGGCCTCACCCAGTTGTTACAAGAGAGCAATAAAATGCTTCTTGGATTCTCCCTTAATAGTGCACAGAAATTTGTCAAGATCATGCTCATTAAGTTCCCCAACATCACTATCATCAACACAACTTAACAATGAAGGAGCAGTAGCGATGTTGGTCTTAATGATGGGGGTTACCTGATTGATAACTTTTGCCATGAGGCACTTGGCGACGTGGTTCTCGTTGGGGGCGTTGAAGAGAGACACCTTCTTAGGAGAGGGGTGGCAATAGCAACAGTTGCCATTGCCACCATATCATCATCATCATCATCATCATCGGAAGGGTACTCTTCAAGGGCCACCATGCCCTTTGGGTGGGGTTTCTTCACAAAGTCGTTCTTGATTGGGAATGACTTGGTTTTGTCTTTGCGAATGAGCTTGCCCCCGTTGTCTTCCCTTTTCTCATAGGGACATTCGGCCACGAAGTGACTCACGTTACCACAGTTATAGCATGTCCTCACTCATTGCTTGGGTTTGAACCCACTTGAGTTGTTCTTGGTGAAGGTGGGTCTTGAGTTCCTCTTGTTGCCCCAGAATTGCCTTGACGCAAGAGCCATGTGCTCATGATAAGCACACTTCGTGTCTTCAGGGCAGCTCTCCTCTTCCTCATCCTCTTCTTCTTCAAAAGTTGCTTTTGCCTTTAACGCAAGGTTGGGTGAAGCTGTCTTTGAGCGAACACGAGCAAGTGCATTGTCAGCTGTCTCGTTCATGATTGACATTGCAATGAATTCATCCAACACCTCACTGGAAGAAAAGGAGTGGAAGTCTGGTCGCTGAAGAATGACAGATGACATGGCTTTATTGAAAGGCATGATGGCTTTGAGAAACTTGCGCTTGACCCATGTATCATCCACATCCTTGCTCCCATGGTCCTTGAGTGCCACAACAATAGCAGTCACCCTCCGATAGAGATCACGAGGGTCCTCGTCTTCCATCATGACAAACTCATCGACCTTATCAAGTAGCACTTCATAGTTGGACCGTTGAATGCTTGAGCTTCCCTTGTACAACACCATAATGTGCTCCCAACAGTCCTTGGCCAACGTGAAGGGACGCAAGTGAGGAAGATCTTCAGGTGGCACTACGGACTGGAGAATAAACAAAGCAGAGTGATTATATTCATTGTCCGCTTCTTCTCTTGGAGTGAGATTGCTTGGATCATGGGGATAATAGCCTTGCTCGATGATTCTCCACAAATTTGTTGAGCTGTGATTCAAATGAGACTTAATAGAAAATACCCAGTTAGCAAAATCACCTTTTACAAGCTTAGGAGGAGGACCAACAGGATTAAGACGCGGTGTGGGAACCGGTCCTCCATAGACTAAGGGTGGTGGAACAAATGCATACGTCCCATTCCCATCATTTTCGAGAGGAGGGGGAGGTTGCATATCTTTAGCCGTTTCCCTAACGGAATTGGCCTTTGAATCCGTGGTGGTGGGTTTAACCCCCAATGCCGGTTCGGGAGAGTTTTTAATTCCCTCAATTAACTCTTTAAGCATGGTCTTGACCTCGTTCGTCATGGACGTCTTGAGTGCCGCCATAGCCGTATTCAAGTCGTCCCTTGTGATCAAAGTCAAGTCCATGCCTCGGTTTGTGCACGGGGAACTCCCTCATCATCTTCCATACTCTTCGGGTGGTTAAACCCTTAATAAAGAGACGTGGCTCTGATACCAATTGAAAGGATAGATATGGTTGACTAGAGGGGGGGGGGTGTGAATAGGCAACGACCACTTTTTAATTAATCTTAACAAGTTCGGGTAAGCAACATATGGGTTCACTAAAATAGCAACAAGGAGGTGAACCTATATGATGCTAACAACAAGAACAACTAAGACAAGTAAGAGATAGACAACAACATAAGCATACACGAAGTAAAGGTTAGATATAACCACAAGTGGAACCAATGAATACGAGGATGTGTTACCGAAGTTCCTTCCCTTTGACAGGAAGTACGTCTCCGTTGGAGCGGTGTGGAGGCACAATGCTCCCCAATAAGCCACTAGGGCCACGGTATTCTCCTCACGCCCTCACACGATGCAAGGTACCGTGATTCCACTATAGGTGCCCTTGAAGGCGGCGACCGAACCTTTACAAACAAGGTTGGGGCAAACTCCACACAAAGCTTGGAGGCTCCCAACAAGACCACGAAGCTTCACCACAATGGAATGTGGCTCCGAGGTGACCTCAACCGTCTAGGATGCTCAAACACCCAAGAGTAACAAGATCCGCAAGGGATTGGTGGGGGAATCAACTTTTCTCTTGGTGGAAGTGTAGATCTAGGCCTTCTCAACCAATCCCCAAAGAATCAACAAGTTTGATTGGCAAGGGAGAGAGATCGGGCACTTTTGAGCTTAGGGAGCAACAATGGAGCTTGGGAGGGTCAAAGGTAGGGTTCCACAGCAAGAAGAACCCCTTATATAGTGGGTGGGGGGGGGGAATCCAACCGTTTTCGCACTCACGGCCCGAGCATAGCGGTACTACCGCTGGCTGCATAGGTACTACCGCTCGCACTCCAGCGGTACTACCGCTGGCTGCAGCGGTACTGCCGCTGGGCCCATGATAGTGCAGAAGCACTACCGGGCCAACCACCGCCAAGAAAGTCTTTGCAAAAAGGTCCGACAAAGTATAGCCGCTAGGAAGGCGGTACTAAGCTCCTCGAGCGGTACTACCGCTGACCACGGGCGGCACTACCGCCAGCACAACGGTACTACCGCCAGGGCTAGCGGTACTACCGCTAGGGCTAGCGGTACTACCGCTAGGGCTAGCGGTACTACCGCCACCTCCAGCGGTACTACCGCTAGGCACAACGGTACTACCGCTGAGAGACCTTTTGCTTAGATGAGATAAAAACAGAGGCGGGAGCCACTCCAAAGTTCCAGGTGAGGGGAAAGGAGATAAAGTGTGTGCGTGCAAAATTGATTCCACCCAAACCTTTCCACTACGGGTCCCATCTTAATAGTACGGCGTTCCTATGACTCAAAGAAGGAGAATCATAGAGTACACCGTGCTTCTGTTCCATGGAAAGAGGGGGTGAGTCGTCTTGTGCCGTTGACATGTGTTATCTGAAAACTTAACACACACGATTAGTCCGTTGCGGTACTGTCATCAATCACCAAAATTACTTAGGCATAAAATATGCCCTAACAAGTCGCTTGAATCAAGTGGGAGTTAATCTTCCAGATGAGATAGTGATGGTTCTCCAAAGTCACTGCCACCAAGATACTAGAGCTTCGTGATGAACTATAACATACCAAGGATAGATATTATGATCCTTGAGCTATTCACAATGTTAGACACTGCGAAAGTAGAAATCAAGTAGGAGCATCAATTGTTGATGGTTAGTAAAACCACTAGCTTCAAGAAGGGCAAGGGCAAGAAGGGATACTTCGTGAAACGGCAAAACAGTTGCTGCTCTAATGAAGAAACCCAAGGTTGAACCCAAACCCGAGACTAAGTGCTTCTGTTATGAGGGAAACAATCACTAAGGCGGAACTACCCTAGATATTTGGTATAGGCTGGCAAAGTGAACAAAAGTATATTGGATATAACTGATATTGATGTGTACCTTACTAGTATTCCTAGTAGCACCATGGTATTAGATACCGGTTCAGTTGCTAAGTGTTAATAACTCGAAGTTATAGCTACGCATTAAAAGGATACTAGCAAGGGTGAGGTGACGATGTGTTGGAAGTAATTCTAAGGTTGATGTGATCAAACATCGCACGCTCCCTCTACCATCGGGATTGGTGTTAAACCTAAATAATTGTGTTGCGTTGAGCATGAACATGATTGGGTTGTGTTTATTGCAATACGATTATTCATTTAAAGAGAATAATGGGTATTCTATTTGCTTGAATAATTACCTTCAGTGGTTTATTGAATCTCGATCGTAGTGATACACACGTTCATAATATTGATGCCAAAAGATGCAAAGTAGTAATGATAGCACCACTGACTTCTGGCACTGCCACTTGAGTCATATTGGTATAAAATGCATGAAGAACTCCATGATGATGGATCTTTGTACTCACTCATTTTTGAAACGCTTGAGACATGCAAACCATACCCATTGGTATAAACGCATGAAGAAACTCCATGCAGATGGATCGTTTGGACTCACTTGATTTTGAATCACTTGAGACATGCAAATCATACCACATGGGCAACATGACTGAAGGCCTCGTTTTTCCAGTGAGATGGAACAAGAAAGTAACTTGTTGGAAGTAATACATTTTTGATGTGTGCATTCCAATGAGTGCTGAGGCACGCAGTGGATATCGTTATGTTCTTACTTCACTGACGATTTGAGTAGATACACGAGTATTTACTTGATGAATCACAAGTCTGAAATATTGAAAAGTTCAAAGCTATTTCAGAGTGAAGATCGTCGTGACAAGAGGGTAAACTGTCTACGATATGATCATAGAGATGAATATCTGAGTTGCGAGTTTTGGTATACAGTTAAGACAATGTGGAAATTGTTTCGCAATTCATGCCACCTAGAACACCATAGTGCGATGGTGTGTCCGAACGTCATAGCCGCGCCCTATTGGATATAGCACATACTATGATGTCTCTTATCAAAATACCACTATCGTTTTGGGTTAGGCATTAGAGACAACCACATTCACTTTAAATAGGGCACCACGTAATTCCGTTGAGATGATACCGTATGAACTATGGTTTGGAAAACCTAAGCTGTCGTTTCGTAAAGGTTTGGGGCTGCGATGCTTATGTGAAAAGTTTCAGCATGATAAGCTCGAAGCCAAAGCGGATAAATGCATCTTCATAGGACACCCAAAACAGTTGGGTATACCTCCTATCTCAGATCGGGAAGCAAAGTGTTTGTTTCTAGAAACGGGTCCTTTCTCGAGGAAAAGTTTCTCTCGAAAGAATTGAGTGGAGGGTGGTGGAACTTGATGAGGTTATTGAACCGTCACTTCAACCAGTGTGTAGCAGGGCGCATGAAGTTGTTCCTGTGGTGCCTACACCAATTGAAGTGGAAACTGATGATAGTGATCATTAAGCTTTGGATCAAGTTACTGCAAACCTCGTAGGTCGACAAGGTCATGTACTGCTACAGAGTGGTACGATAACCCTGTCTTGGAGGTCATGTTGTTGAACAACAATGAACCTACAAGCTATGGAGAAGCGATGGTGGGCCCGGATTCGGGCAAATGGATGGAGGCCATGAAATCCGAGAGAGGATCCGTGTATAAAACAAAGTATAGACTTTGGAAGAACTACTTGATGGTCGTAAGACTATTAAGTACATATGGATCTTTAAAAGGAAGACATACGATGATGGTGAAAAGTCACCATTAAGAAAAGCTCGACTTATCGCAAAGATGTTTCCGACAAGTTCAAAGAGTTGACTATGATGATACTTTCTCTCTCGTAGCGATGCTAAAAGTCTGTTGAAATTATGTTAGGAGTTGCTGCATTATTTATGAAATATTGCACATAGGATGTCAAAACATTGTTTCCTCGATGGTTTCACTAAGGAAAGGTTGTATGTGATACAACCAGAAGGTTTTGTCGATCCTAAGGATGCTAACAAGTATGCAAGCTCTAGCGATCCTTCTATGGACCGGTGCAAGCAGCTCGGAGTTGGAATATACGCTTTGATGAGAAGATCAAAGCTTTTGGGTTTATATAAGGTTTATGAGCAACTTGTATTTCCAAAGAAGTGAGTGGGAGCACTATAGAATTTGTGAGAAGTATATGTGGTTGACATATTGTTGATCGGAAGTAATGTAGAATTTCTGGAAAGCATAAAGGGTTGTTTGAAAGGAGTTTTTCAAAGGAAAACCTAGATTAAGCTACTTGATTGAGCATCAAGATCTATAGAGATAGATCAGAACACTTAATAGAACTTTCAATGAAATGCATGCCTTGACAAGTTTTTGAAGGAGTTCAAAATAGATCAACAAAGTAGGAGTTCTTGGCTGTGTTGTAAGGTGTGTATTTGAGTAAGACTCAAAGCCCGACCATGACAGAAGAAAGAGAAAGGACGAAGTTCTCCCCCTATGCCTTAGCCGTAGGCTCTAAAGTATGCCATGCTCTGTACCGCACCTGATGTGTGCCTTGCCATAAGTGTGTCAAGGGGAACAAAGAGTGATCCAAGATTGAATCACTGAATAGCGGTCAAAGTTATCCTTAGTAACGAACGGACTAAGGAATTTTTCTCGATTATGGAGGTGATTAAAGAGTTCGTCGTAAAGGGTAACGTCGATGCAAGCTTTGACACTAATCCGAATAACTCTAAGGAGTAAAGCGGATTCGTATAGTGGAGCAGTCATTTGGAATAGTTCCAAATGGCATGTTGTAGCAGCATCTACATGATAACATAGAGATTTGTAAAGCACTCACAGATCTGAAAAGTTCAGACTCATTGACTAAAACCTTTCTCACAAGCAAGACGTGATCAAACCCCAGAACTGTATGGGTGTTGGATTCATTAAAATCACATAGTGATGTAAACTAAATTATTGACTCTAGTGCAAGTGGGAGACTGTTGGAAATATGCCCTAGAGGCAATAATAAATTAGTTATTATTATATTTCTTTGTTCATGATAATCGTTTATTATCCATGCTATAATTGTATTGATTGGAAACACAAATACATGTGTGGATACATAGACAAAACACTGTCCCTAGTAAGCCTCTAGTTGACTAGCTCGTTGATCAAATATGGTCAAGGTTTCCTCACCATAGACAAGTGTTGTTACTTGATAATGGGATCACATCATTGGGAGAATGATGTGATGGAGAAGGCCCAAACTATAAACGTAGTATATGATCGTGTCAGTTTATTGTACATGTCAATGTATTTGTTCCTATGACCATGAGATCATGCAACTCCCGGACATCAGAGGAATACCTTGTGGGTTATAAAATGTCGCAACATAACTGGGTGACTATAAAGGTGCTCTATAGGTATCTCCAAAGGTGTCTGTTGAGTTGGCATGGATCAAGACTGGGATTTGTCACTCCGTGTAACAGAGAGGTATCTCGAGGCCCACTCGGTAATACAACTTCACAACAAGCCTTGCAAGCAATGTGACTAAGTAGTTAGTTACGGGATCTTGTATTACGGAACGAGTAAAGAGACTTGCCTGTAACGAGATTGAACTAGGTATGGGGATACCGACGATCGAATCTCGGGCAAGTAACATACCGAATGACAAAGGGAATAGTATACGTGATTATATGAATCCTTGACATAGAGGTTCAACCGATAGAGATCTTCGTAGAATATGTAGGTGCCAATATAGACATCCAGGTCCCGCTGTTGGTTATTGACCAAAGAGTGTCTCATGTCATGTGTGCATAGTTCTCGAACCCGCATGGTCTCCACACTTAAGGTTCGGTGACGTTTCGGTATAGTTGAGTTATACGTGTTGGTGACGGAAGTTTTATTCGGAGTCCCGGATGAGATCCCGGACATCACGAGGAGTTCCAGAATGGTCCGGAAACAAAGATTGATATATAGGAAGTTGGTATTTGGATTCCGGAAGGTTTTCAGGCACTGCGTGTAGTGTACCGGGAGTGACGAATGGGTTCCGAGGGCCCACTGGGTGGGCCCACCACGCCCCAAGGGGTCCACATGGGTTTATTGGATGCGCAATAAGTCATCCAAGGAAAGCCCATGAGGAAAAAGTGGAAAATCCAAAAGAGGTGGGAAATTAAGGAAGGAGTCGTAATCCAAGTGGAGTTGGAGGAAGACTCCTCCCTCCTCCACTTCGGCCGACCCAAGGGAGCCTCCCTTGTGGCGCCAAGGCTGCCTCCTCCCTCCTCCTATTTATACTATAGGTTTAGGGCTTTTTGAGACACAACTTTGCCACGTGCTACCCTCTCCTCTAGATCGTAGTTCTTCCTCTAGATCAGTTTTCTGCGAAGCTCGGGAAGATCCCTGCAGGAATAGATCACCACCACCACCAGAGCACCGTCACACTGCCGGGGGACTCATCTACATCCCCGCCTCTCTTGCTGGATCAAGAAGGCGGAGATCGTCATCGAGCTGTACGTGTGCGGAACGCAGAGGTGCCGTCCGTTCGGCACTTGATCGGGACGGATCATGGGACGGTTCGTGGGACGGCTCGTGAAGACGTACCACTACATCAACCGCGTTTATTAACGCTTTCGCTTAGTGATCTACAAGGGTATGTGGATCCGATCTCCCTCTCGTATATGATCATCACCATTATAGGTCTTCGTGTGCGTAGGAATTTTTTTGTTTCCCATGCAACGTTCCCCAACACGGAGTAGTACATATAAGGCTTCCACGAGAAGGTGTGTGGGCTACAGTCCACAGCCGACGCATCAAGCACACTAGCTCACTTCCCAAATATCATTTCACTATTCATTCATTGTGGATGAAAGATGCGAACGTGGACCCACGTCGCGAGGGCAACTTCGGCGGCCCACTTCGGCGAAAGCGCAGCCGCGGCCGCCATGTGCGTGCTAACAAGTTGCGTGAGCGCGGACGCAATCTGCGACCGGTCCGCCAAGCCAGCCCAAATGGCAGATGTTGCTGCTCACGTGGCAGCAACAACATGTGCGATGGGGATAGCAACTAGCGAGAGCGGCACAACAATTACCCGTTCCAAAGCGACAACCTTAGCCGTCATGAAGAAGCACCTCGCCGTCGAGGCCACCGTAGACGTCTAGCACGCCGACGCTGCTGCGCGGTTGGCTACTTTAAACGACAACTCGTGGCGTTTTCTCAAAGCCACCGTCGATGCCTTTGAAGAAGACTACAAGGTGTTTTCTCAGCATGTCTGTGCTTACCTCAACTTGAGAGCCAGGTTGGTGCCCGGAGAGGAGGGCACCCACGATGTGGAGGCCTCACCCTCTTCAATGTCCAAGGAGCCAAGCATCATCGATATCTCCGACGATGAGGAGTAGCTTGTCTTATTACCTCACTATAAGGACCTATGTCCAGTTAGCTAGATATGCTCGTTAATCATGTTTAGTTTACCCATTGCATGTGCTTCTCGTGCCTTTCCTTAACAAATTCTAGTGAATTGTCCTATGTACTTTTACCATGCAATCTGATCCTCTAGTGCATATGTTCTATATGTCGTGAATGTGGTGCTCACTTGTTACTGTTTGGTTAATTTGTTGTCGTCTTCAGTTAACTGTTTGGTTCAACTCTACAATGTGATGTTCAGTTCTTCTGGTGCAATTTTGTTTTGTATTCCATGTGAGAAATAAATTGAATTTGGTTGTACAAAATACATGAGAAACAAATACAATTGCTATATTTCCAAGTTGTCAAGCATGCTTGGTTTGGTTCACTCTCTCATCTTCTAGTATTTTATATATTGTGCAATGTGTTGCTGAGTTAATGTTTGATTCATTTGTTGTGATGTTTAGTTAACTATTTCATTCAATTATTTAATGCAATGTTCAATTATTGTTGGTGCATTTGTTATTGTCTACCATGTGAGAAATAAATCGAATTTGGTTGTACTAAATACATGAGAAACAAATACAATTGCTATATTTCCAAGTTGTTAAGCATGCTTGGTTTGGTTAACTGACTGATCTTCTAGTATGTTATATATTGTGCAATGTGGTGCTGAGTTAATGTTTGATTCATTTGTTCTGTTGTTTAGTTAACTGTTTGGTTCAATTCTTCAATGTTATGTTCAATTGTTGTTGGTGTATTTTTTATTGTCTACCATGTGAGAAATAAATCGAATTTGGATGTACTAAATACATGAGAGACAGATACAATTGCTATATTTCCAAGTTTTAAGCTTGGTTGGTTTGGTTAACTGTGTGATCTCGTATTAGGAGTATGTTATATTGTGCAATGTGGTTCTTAGTTAATGTTTGGTTCATTTGTTGTGGTGTTTAGTTAACTCCTTTGTTCAATTCTGCAATGCGATGTATGATTGTTGTGGATACAATTTTGTATGATTATGAATGTGATAAATAAATTGAATTTGGCTGCACTTAATACACAAGAAACATAAACAATTGCTATGTTTCCTAGTTCTTAATCATGCTTGGTTTGGATAAATGGCTTTTCCATGTGGCTCGAATTAATCTATTGAATCTATGGTGTCTTTATTTTTCATCAACATATTTTACTAATAGCATGTCAATCCTCACTTAACCTGATCAATAACTACCTTATACGTGTTGCAGGAAAACAATGGGAAGCACTGAGGTTTACAATCGAGGTTTGCACATGCATGGTCGTTTGTCTAATAGTAGGACATTATTGTGCAATTGCAAGAATCATTCTAATATTTAGGTTTTTAACAATTTGGTCTTGCACATGTACTTCCTGCTTTCAGAGGTTTTGACCCACTGTTTGACCCTTTTTGCATATGTGGAAATGAGTTGTCCATGAATATCAGTCAAGTCAAGAAACTGAGAAAGATTGTTAAGATAAAGAAACCAACGACAAAAAACAACAAGATCTTTGTGTGCACAATGAAGAATACATCACTGCACTTTAGGATGGTACTAACTATTATACCTTATATTTTTTTATTTATTTGCGCCATTTCCAATCTAGAGAAGATATTTATGCATATCCTTGTTTTCAGGCCTTTCCAAAGTAGTTCACTGATGATTAGTTCTCAAACCACCTATATGGTCAGGAGGTGAGGAAGGTATTCATACAACTCCCATGGTACAATCTTGAAGTCTTCCTGAAGAGGGTGAAGGATGGATGGTCAATCACCCACACGCAATGGCCTAAAGTTGCAAAGACCTTCAACATCAATGAAGGCTCAATATTTGCCTTCCTCTTCAGAAGTTTTCAAGATGAGATTCATTCTTCTATCTACCGTCTATGATGCTAATTTCCAAAGGTTATAGATGTTGCATGTGAAACTTGGTGCTGGTGCAGTTGTGTAATGCGGTAGCTAGCTATATGCCTATATGGTGTAACTAAGTGCTCAAGCTACATGATGTTGTACTCCGATGTATTTCAATTATGAAATCATGGTTCCGTAATACGATGAAATATAGTATGTGCTTAATATGAAATGTCATTTTGATTAATAAATGGATCATTAGTAATAGGCCAATTAGCCTGCTAATTGGAGTTTTCTATTGCAGACGGTTATTGAGAAAACACCGTGGGCGATGGCCAAAGACAACGCACACAGTTTTTGGGACGAAGATGTGTTGGTTCAATGAACAATCACACATGACTTCCTCTTGAAAACTGTTTGTGTTAGGCCACCTTGCCCAAACGTTTTACACATAAAAAGTGTTTGTGATAGCAACCTATGTCACACAGTTTCTTCTATGCACCATGCGCGATGCATTCAAGAACGCAAATGATAAAATTATTAATATCGTGTGCAGTGGCAACGCTATCACAGACGATTTGATGAGAAAATAGTGTGTGATGTACGTGCAAACATAAATGTTTGTCTCGGATTCATCGTGTGGGATGTACATACGAACAGAAATGTTCTTCTTGGATTGACCGTGTGGGGTGTACATACAAACGAAAACAATTGGGCATGTATAATTGTATGCAATGGCTAGCCCGATCGCACACGAGCTCATTTTGTGCAGCGTGTTTGACTAGAGTACCTATCCCCGACGGTTTTTGGGTCGTGTGGGAAGGTCCCCCTATCGCCCGCACTCACTAGGCATTGTTTGAAATGCCGTCGCGACATGGGGTTAAAAACCGTTTGTATAGCACGCCGCTATGATCAATATGGAGATGTTCACCATTGAAGCCACCTCATCTAACGTGATGATAGGAATTGGGTTGGTGGATTTGGATCATGTTACACGTAGACAACATGAGAAATGTCAATTTAAGTGAGAGTTCATTAGTAATTTTATTAACTGAACTAATTATCATGAACTTAGTCTAAATTGTCTTTGCAAACTATGTTGTAGATCAACGGCTCGGAGCACAAAAGGCTTGTGTCGTTGATGCACCGCTCGAAGCACCGCCCTTTCTAGTGTTTTTTGTGGACATTGTGAACGTATCACAGTCACGGTCTGATGACTATTCCATAATTTAGTGTGCCATGGTGTATGGCTTAGAACCAAGGCTTCAAAGACGTTTTGTGCACCATGGAGCATTTGAGATGTTCCAAGAGCTAAAACTGGTTTTCCAGGCTCATGCCCGGGTCGAGAGGTATGAAGTATGAATCCTTCGACAAATCCTTTAGCTACAAGATGAAGGAGAACAACTCCATCAGTGAGCATGTTCTCAGAATGTCTGGGTACTATCGCCGCTTAAACCAATTCAGAGTTAATCTTCCATATGAGGTAGTGGTTGACAGAGTTCTTCAGTCACTCCACCTAGCTACAAGATCTTTGTGATGAACTATAACATGCAAGGTATGGAGAAGACGATGCATGGATTGTTCGTGATGCTTAAGGCCGTGGAAGTAGAAATAAAAAAGGAGCATCAAGTGTTGATGATGAACAAGACCACTAGTTTCAAGAAAGGCAAGGGCGAGAAGGGAAAAATTCAAGAAGAACGACAAGCTAGTTGCCGCTCCCGTGAAGAAACCCAAGGCTGGACCCAAGCTTGAGACTGAGTGTTACTAGTGCAAGGGGACTAGCCACTCAAAGTGGAATTACCCCAAGTACCTGGATGACACGAAGGCTCGCAATGTCAACGAAGGTTTATTTGATATACATGTTATGGATCTGTACCTTACTAGTTCTTGTAGTAGTGCCTGGGTATTTTATATCGATTCAATTGCTAATATTTGTAACTCAAAGCATGAACTATGGAATAAATGAGGCTGGCGAAGGACGAGGTGACGATGCACATTGGAAATGGTTCCAAGGTTGATGTGGTCGTTGTGAGCATGCTCCCTCTTCAATTACCTTCAGGATTAGTTTCAAACCTAAATAATTGTTATTTGGTGCATGCATTGATCATGAACATTATATTTGGATCTTGTTTATTGCGAGGCGGTTATTCATTTTAAATCAGAGAATAATAGTTGTTCTATTTATATGAGTAATATCTTTTATGGTTATGCACCCAAAGTGAATGGTTTATTCTTGTTGAATATCGATCGTAGTGATACACATGTTCATTACATTAATGCCAAAAGATGCAATGTTAATGAGGATAGTACCACTTACTTGTGGCACTCCTGCTTAGGTCATATTGGTGCAAAACACATGAAGAACTCCGTGTTGATGGACTTTTGGAATCACTCGATTTTGAAACGCTTGACACATGCCAACTAAGACTCATGGGCAAGATGACTAAAACCCCTTTTTGAGTATGAAGGAGTGGGCAAATGACTTATTGGGAATAATACTTACTGATGTATGTCGTCCAATGAGTGTTGAGGCGCGCACTGGATATCGTTATTTTCTTACCTTCACTAATGGCTTAAGTAGATATGGGTATATTTACTTAAAGAAACACAACTCTGAAACTTTTGATAAGTTCAAACAATTTAGAGCGAACTAGAAAATTATCATAATAAGAAGATCAAATTTCTACGATCTAATCGTGTTGGTGAATATTTGAGTTATGAGTTTGGAACACACTTAAGACAATGTGGAATCGTTTCACAACTCACGCCACCTAGAACACCACAATGTAATGGTGTGTCCGAACATCATAATTGTACTCTATTGGATATGGTGCATTTTTTGATGACTCTTCCGATTTGCTACCATCATTTTGGGGTTATGCATTAGAGACAACTGCATTCACTTTAAACAGGGCACCATCTAAGTCCGCTGAGAAAACACCAAATGAATTATGGTTTGGCAAGAAACCTAAGTTATCATTTCTCAAAGTTTGGGGATGCAACGTTGACTCCTCACTGATTCCGTTGGTTTCCCAGCTGACAAGAACCGAGTGAGGATTTTGAACAAGTGTCAACCAGAACGCATATGAAGAATTGAGAATAGACTGGGTTGAGCTTAGCATAGAGGGGAGACGGGTTCGATCACATGCACTTAGAAGAAATACCAAATTGAAAACTTAGCAATAAGTGAATGTTGTTGAGGACATTGAAAGCTCATTATAATATATATATAGTCAATGAAGATCATCATAGAAAGTTTTGAAGAATTTAAAAAATTTGAAGACTTTGGAAAATTTGAGGAATTAGTGAAAAAGTCTGAGATTGAAGAATTTCCAACTTGAAGAATTTCAAAGTTTGGTGGTGGCGTGACCCACCATATAAGAAATATGATTTCAGGCACCGTGTACAATTGTTGTAGGGCCGTGAGAACCAAATTCTTCATTAATTTCCTCACACTTAGAGTGACATTCTTCATCGATTGAAGAAAATCGTTACTTTGTGTGTTGCACATCTAAGTCATCAATTTTGCATAAGTGGTAGGATGTGTGCATGTTTACAAAACATTTGAAGATTCTAGGATATTTAGCTCACACCGCAACTTGCAAAACCTTTTCTCATCCAAGGGCTTTGTGAAGATAACTGCTAGCTGTCCATCAGTCTTCACATGACCGATGATGATATTGCCCTAAAGTACATGGTCACGAAGAAAGTGATGATGAATCTGGATGTGCTTGGTCTTCGAGTGTTGTACTAGGTTGTACGCGATCTTGATTGCACTCTCATTGTCGCAGTAGAGGGGCACATTCTTCATGTTGATGCCGTAATCCCTAAGGGTTTGCTTCATCCATAGCAATTGAGCACAGCAAGATCCAGCAGCAATGTATTCAGCTTCAATAGTGGAGAGTGATACACAGTTCTGCTTCTTTGAGGACTAGCACACTAAGGATCCTCCGAGGAAATGACATGTGCCTGATGTTGACTTGTGATCCACACGGTCACCAGCATAATCAGAATCAGAATATCCAACGAGGTGAAGATTTGAGCCCTTGGGGTACCATAATCCTAGTGTTGGTGTGTGATCTAGATATCGAAGAATATGTTTCACAACCTTATGGTGTGATTCCTCCAGTTTTGCTTGAAAACATGCACACATGCAAACACTAAGCATAATGTTTGGCCTAGATGCACATAGGTACAATAAAGAGCCAATCATAGAACGATATACCCACTGATCGAAATCTATACCATTTTCGTCAGTGCAGAGGTGGCCGTTGGTAGGCATAGGTATCTTGACACCTTTGCATTCATGCATGGCGAATTTCCTCAGGACACCCTTGAGGCATTTCTCCTGAGAGATGAAGATGCCATTGCGTTGTTGATGAATTTGCAGACCTAAGAAGAATTTCAGCTCCCCAATCATGGACATTTGATATTCCTCTCCCATCATGTAAGCAGATTCATCACTGTAACTTTTGTCAGTACAACCAAAAATAATGTTGTCAACATATATTTGGCACACGAATAGTTCATTGTCATAGGATTTTGTGAAAAGAGTAGGATCAAGTGA
The DNA here is from genome assembly GCF_904849725.1 of Hordeum vulgare subsp. vulgare. Lineage (NCBI taxonomy): Eukaryota > Viridiplantae > Streptophyta > Magnoliopsida > Poales > Poaceae > Hordeum > Hordeum vulgare. The sequence continues at coordinate 178,214,899 of NC_058523.1, forward strand.
ACCGGGTTTGAAGCCTTTCTTCATGAGGAATTCCTTCAATGTATCATACCACGCCCGAGGGGCTTTTTTTAGAAAAGGAGGGTTCCCTCCGGCCTCTGCATCAAAACGATGCATGCATCCACTTTATTTAAGCAATTGAAAATAAACATCCAGAGGTTGGAAACGAGCTCCAAAAAACAAAGACATCCACATAGGGATAATAAAAATGCCACAACCGGCTATAAAATAGACCTAGATGCCTAACCATCTATCCTATTACTGGACCGCCATCCAAACCGGTTGTAGATATCCCGTGCTACCATCTCCCATCGGATAGACCCAGTAACCAAAGGTTCCCTGGTTTCCGCAGGTGTGAGTAACAACCATGTACAGATCAACACCGATGCCCTATGTAGTACCTGTAAGAAATTGACATTTGATAATCTGTTAAAACTGACATCATTCCTGCAATTCCATATAGCCCAAAGTAATGCACATACTCCTATACAAATATGTCTCGCCATAGAAATATCTACCCCATTTAGCCACGTCCCAAACAACGTATCAATGCTATCCGGTGGTATGATGTTGAAAGTTATACAGACTGTTTGCCAAAGAATTTTAGCAAGTGGGAATTGAAGAAAAAGGTGTTTGATAGTCTCATCATGTTCACAGAGGGAACAACGTTTAATTCCCCCCAATTTCTCTTTGCCAAATTATCCCTAGTCAGAATGACCTTCTTGTGAACAAACCACCTGAATATTTTGATATGTAAGGGAACTTTGACTTTCCATATGTAATTGGACTTGGGAATAGTTGTTGTATCTATGAGGCTTAAATACATAGACTTTATAGAAAAGATGCCATTGGACGTTAGCTTCCAACGAAGCGTATCAGTATCCTCCGACAACTGGACATCCATGAGTCTTGTAACTAAATGCAACCATGCCTCCCATCTATGACCTATCAAAGCTCTTCGGAACTGAATATTTAGAGGATTAGACTGTAATATTGTGGCAACGTATGCATCCTTACGTTGAACAATATTATAGAGAGACGGATATTACATGGCTAGAGGCGAATCCCCCAGCCATGTATCCTCCCAGAATTTCGTAGACATACCATCACCTACTATAAATCTTGCTTTTTGGAAGAAGGCCGCTTTCACTGTCATCAAGCCTTTCCAAAAAGAGGAATCATTTGGCTTGACTGTAACCTGAGCTAGAGTTTTCGTTTGTAAGTACTTATTCTGCAAAATTTGTACCCACATACCCTCCGACTCCAGAGAGAGTCTGAACAGCCATTTGCTTATCAGACATATATTCTTTACCTCTAAATTTTCAATCCCCAAACCTCCCTGGTCTTTAGGTCTCAAATAATATCCCACCTAGTAAGCCGGTACTTTTGCTTAACTTCATCGCTCTGCCAGAAAAAGCGGGATCTATAGAAGTCCAATCTTTTCCGTACCCCGATCGGTACGAGAAAGAAGGATAGAAGGAACTTCGGCATGCTCGTGAGAACCGAGTTAATGAGAATCAGCCTTCCTCCGTATGACAATAGCTTACCCTTCCGGCAACTAACTTTTTTGTCAAAACGATCCTCCATACTTTTCCATTCTTCGTTCGATAACTTCCGGTGGTGAATTGGAATTCCTAATTATCTGAACGGTAGGCTTCCCGATTCACAACCAAACAATTGTTTATATGAATCTTGTTCGTCTTTGGCTCTCCCAAAGCAAAACACTTCACTCTTGTGAAAATTAATTTTCAAACCTGACAACTGTTCGAATAAGCATAATATGAGTTTCATGTTTCTGGCTTTTGCGATATCATGTTCCATGAACAGAATAGTGTCGTCAGCATATTGTAAGATGGACACACCACCTTCAACTAGATGAGGTACTAATCCACCTATCTGGCCCTCCTCTTTAGCCCTCCCTATAAGAATTGCCAACATATCTGCAACTACATTGAATAGGATAGGTGACATTGGATCTCCCTACCGAAGACCTTTGTGCGTTTGGAAGAAATGCCCTATATCATCATTGACTTTAATTCCAACACTTCCTTTAGCCCTCCCGAGGGGCTTTCTTGAGACCATAGACTGCCTTTTTGAGTCTGAAGACTTTGTCATGATACTTCGGGTTTTCAAAACTTGGGGGATGAGCAACATATACTTCTTCCTCAAGCTTACCATTGAGGAATGCACTTTTCACATCCATTTGATATAGAGTAATATTGTGATGGTTAGCATAAGCAAGTAATATTCAAATAGCTTCAAGTCTAGCAACAGGTGCAAAAGTTTCATCAAAGTCAATTCCTTTAACCTGTATGTAGCCTTGGGCTACAAGCCGTGCCTTGTTCCTCACAACCTGACCATCCCCATCTTGCTTGTTTCTGTAGATCCACTTGGTGCCGATGATATTGTGTTTGCGAGTATCTGTTTTTTGACGAGTTCCCATACGTCATTCATCTTGAACCGAAGAAGTTCATCTTGCATGGCTTGAATCCACTCAGGTTCCATGAAGGCTTCAACAACTTTTGAGGGTTCTGTGATAGACACAAAAGAGGAATGCCCACAAAAGTTAACTAAATGTGAAGCTTTTGAGCGAGTGAGAGGACGTGGCGCATTGATGTCATCGAGGATTTTGTCAAGTTCCACTTCATTTGCAATCCTTGGATGAGTTGGTTGAAGACTTTGGTTGCGCTAAGGAATTTGATCTGTAGCATTTTCCTCAAGTGCACCTCCTTGAGTTTGATCAGTGTTGGGGACAACTTCTTCAACAAGGGGTTGTTCCTCGGTAGGAGTGATATCTTCAGTAGCCTTGTGCTTAATAGCTTCTCCATGAGTCAATTTATCTGGCACATGAGGCAGTTGCTCTCTTCGCGAGCTGTTAGTTTCATCGAACCACACATGACAGTTTCAACAACCTTATTGTGATAGGTGTTGAAGACTCTGTAGGTGTGTGAGTCATTTCCGTAACCAATCATAAAACCCTCATGTGCTTTAGGTGCAATCTTTGAGCTATGGTGAGGATCTCTAATCCAGCATCTTGCATCGAAGACTTTGAAATAACTTACATTGGGTTTCTTGTCAATGAGGAGTTCATATGAGGTTTTCTTGAGGAATTTGTGAGGATGTACCCTGTTGATGATGTGGCAAGCTGTGTTGATTGCTTCAGGCCAAAAGCAACGAGGAGTCTGATATTCTTCAAGCATAGTCCATGCCATTTCAACCAAAGTCATGTTCTTGCGTTCAACAATGCCATTCTGTTGAGGAGTATAAGGAGCAGACAATTCGTGAGTAATACCAAGTTCATCAAGATAATCATCAAGACCAGTATTTTTGAATTATGTCCCATTATCACTCCTGATGTGTTTGATCTTGACGTTGAAGTTTGTTGAGGTCCTTGATGAAAATCGTTTGAAGACTTCCGACACTTCATTTTTGTAAGCAGTGATGTGTGCCCAAGTATAACGAGAATAGTCATCCACTATGACAAAGCCATATAAAGATGTTGCATTGGTTAGAGTAGCATAATGAGTAGGTCTAAACAGATCCATGTGAAGCAATTCAAACAGACGAGTAGTAGTCATGATAGTCTTGGAGGGGTGTTTGGATCTGGTTATTTTTCCAGAGTCACAAGCACCGTAGAGATGGTCCTTGAGGAATTTGACAGATTCGATGCCAATGACATGCTTCTTCTTCGCCAGTATGTGCAAATTCCTCATGCCTGCATGACCAAGTCATCGATGCCATAGCCAGCCTTGTGAGGTTTTTGCTAGTAAACACGTGGCTGGTTGAGGACTTGTGGAAAAATAAACAATGTACAAGTCTCCTCTCCTAAAGCCTTCGAAGACTTTGGATTTGTTAGATTCCATGATGACTACACATCTATATTTTCCAAAGATGACAATCATATCAAGATCACGAAGCATTAAGACCGACATGAGGTTAAACCCAAGGGATTCAACAAGCATGACCTTGTCCATGTGCCGATCCTTAGAGATAGCGACTTTATCAATTCCCAATACCTTGTTTTTACCTTTGTCAGGATAAGTGATTTACTTCAATGGTGATGGAGTCAGTGGTATGTTCATCAATAAGCTCTTATCATCAGTCATGTGATTTGTACATCCACTGTCAAGAACCTACTCTGTGTTTTTAGGTTTATCATCCTCCAGATGAATTAGTACAACTTACCATCTCATATGCTTCAGATTTGAAGAATATGATATCAATTTAATCAAACTTGAATTTCATCACAAACAGTAAATTAGAGGACGTGTGAAATGTTAGATCATTTCATCATGTTTTAGCTTGCATCCAATCAAGTAAATTCCTCAGGTTCCAAGCAAATTCTTCAGATGATGACTTTCATCTGGAGACCCGACGTGTAAACGTGATTAGTTCGATTTCTTCACCACCCACATATGAAGGGGTGGCAAAGAGTTCATCATCGTGCGAGCACCATACAAGAATGTAGGAATTTAAGCTAGATCACTTCTTTTCACAGTAGGGGTTAGAGTACTCAAATGAATAGGGAGAGAAATTCTTTGAGGACTTATGAACATAACGATTTGAGGAATAATGCTCATATTCATGTCCCTTGTAGTTTCCCTGCATATCAAAAGCATTAGTGTGAGTATGAGCATATCTTTGACCATTTGAGGAATTTGATCCTCGTGAAGACTTTGGTCCACTTGAGGAATTTTATCTGGGATTCTGGTTCTTCATTGATGGTGTCATGAGGACATTCACGTGAAGATTTTCCAAGCAACTTTTGGGGACCTAGATTTTCCTTAGGGGAGGTTCATTCCTGCAGTTAGTATGAACATGTCGAGCAAATACTTCACCAGATTGATTTTTTGAACAGTTTATAGTTGGAGTCAAATGACTCATCAAAGGAATAGGACATTTCACATGCAATGCCAGTTAGAGTAGATGGATCAATGGGAGGACCTTTAGCATCAACCCATGAGGTTTTGGGGTAGTGCTTAGGTTTCCAGTATGATCCATCATCATTCAATTTCCTTGCGAAGGCAATGCTTTCTTTCCTCAGGTTCGTGTTCAGAATCTGCTTTTTGAGCACATCGCAAAGGGTTTGATGCCCTTTGAGACTTTTGTATATGTCTGTCACATACAATTCCTTCAATCCTGCATTTTCATCAATACCATTTGTGGTTTCCTCAAGTGAACAATTTGATACCACAGGAATAGTTGAAGAATTTGTAGTGATAGAAGCATTTGATGATTTAGTTGAAGAATTAGCAGTTTCACACTCGATGCATTTCAGACATGGTGGAATGAAATCTACCTGAGCAGTACTGATCTGTTGAGCAAGCAATGAATCATTTTCCATTCGAAGATCATCATGAGACATCTTAACTTCTCAAGATCAAGCTTCCTTTGAATAAATTCATAGGAAAGTTTCTCATGATCAGCCAAGAGTGTTCCATAGCGATCTTGAAGACTATCAAATCTAGACTAAAGACTTTGAACATCTTTAGTGATGACTTGAGTACAATTCATTTCATCATTCAACAGATCATCGCTTTTGTCTAGCAGTTTCTGAAGCTTTTCAACAACACTTTGTTGCTTAGTGGCAATGTTGGTAAGTTTATAATAACTGGGTTTTTGATAATCATCAGGTTTACAGTCACTAGAATTAGAGGAGGAAGTGTGGTTTGATACCTTTGAACCTTTTGCCATGAAGCAATAGGTTGGAGCAAAGTCATCAGCATATTCAGCAGTGTAGTTGGCGTTGTCATTTTCTTCAAGGTTGAAGATCGACTTGCTTACGAATGTGGTAGCAAATGCAAGACTCGCCACACCAGACTCTGACTCCACTTCAGAACCTTCCTCTTCATCTCATTCCTCAGATTCTTCTTCAGAATCCATTTCCTTGCCAATGAGTGACCGAGCCTTTCTGAAACTGGTCTTCTTGTGCGATGAGGACTTTGAAGATTTCTTATTTTTCTTCGAGTCATCAGAACTTTCATCTTTGTATTTCTTCTTTCTTGATTCTTTCACCCAGGGAGGACAATCAACAATGTAGTGACCAGATTTCTTGCATTGTGTCAGGTTCTTTTCTTGTAGTCCTCAGATGAAGATTCTGATTTCCTCATATATTTTCTTGACGATTTTCTGAACTAGCCAAGCTTTGTGAACTTCTGGAAATTCGTCATGAGCACAACAAGTTCCTGTCCAAGTTCCTGAGGGTCACCAATACTGCAATGATATTCTTCATCTTCAGATGAGGAAACTGCCTTAGCCTTCAACGCACGAGGTCTTGAGCTTGGTCCATATAGATCTCTCTTTTCTTCTTGTTGGAATTCATGAGTATTGAGTCCCTCAAGTATATCAGCAGGATCAAGCATCTTGTAGCCTCTTCATTCTTGGATAATCAGAACCAGTGTGTCAAAAGATGGATCAAGAGATCGTAGCAGTTTCTTCACAACTTCATGGTCAGTGATGTCTCTAGCTCCCAGAGCTTGCAATTCATTTGAGATGTCAGCGAGGCGATCAAAGGTATCTTGGCAACTTTCATTGTCAAGCCTCTTGAAACGATTGAAGAGATTGCGAAGAACATCAACACGAGAGTCACGCTGTGTTGAGACTCCATCATTGACTTTGGACAGCCTATCCCAGATAAGCTTAGTTGTGCCCAAAGCACTAATTCTGCCATACTTACCTTTGCTCAGGTGGCCACAAATGATATTCTTCGCTTGCGAGTCAAGTGACTTGAACTCGTTCACATCAACGACACAGATAGTAGCAGTGATGGAGGGAATACCATTTTCCACAATATACCATAGATCATTGTCAATTGCTTGAAGATGCATTTGCATCTTGGTCTTCCAATAGGGGAAGTCCTTTCCTTCGAAGGTAGGACATCCTGCAGTAACCTTGATCATACATGAAGTCGACATAACTAAATCCCCAGGCGGTTAAACCAAAATCACACAGAACAAGGGAGTACCTTGCTCTAATACCAACTGAGAGTGCGTTATATCAACTAGAGGGGGGTGAATAGGTGATTTTTACAATTTCATCACTGAGGAAATTCCTAGTGAGGAAAGTTCTCAGTCATGAATTGAGTGCAGCGGAGATAGTACAAAGTCAGAAGTGCAAAAACGTCTACGACAAAGTACTCAACGTGATTTCATAGATTCGGTTTGCACATGTCACAATTACAGGATAAGCAGGTGAAGAATAACTCAGGTGAAGAATTTTAGGTGAGGAATTCAGAGAAAATCTTCAGTCAAATTCTTCAAATAGTACACATGGAAGTCTTCAACATGCAATTGAGGAAATGAGAGTGTTGAGGAAATAGAACCAGTAGCTTGATGAAGACAATTGTTGATTGTCGGGACCCCGATCCTAAGCCATAGGAATCCAGCCTGTAACACATCGCATCCCTTTGCGGTCTCATGCACGGTTAACCCCACGGCTGCAGCCTTACCTTAGCCGGGACCGTTTGCGCCTTTTGACTCACGTATGCAATTGTGTCGCTAGCATTCCAATGACAAAGAACCCGGATCGACATGTCTAGTCATAAACCAAAGTGGCAGTTCCACACAGGGACACACATACATGACCCAACAAAGTAGGTGTCGGTCATCAGCAAATGTAGATGAGTCGTAGCAAGCTACAAGGACTCCATTACATCGTGTGACATTTCCCCAAAGGGGATAGACACAACAGCTAAGAAGGACACACGCCGGTCAACCAATGTGTAGGGAGCAGTAGCGAGCTACCATGGCTCGTTGGATCACAAAGGGGCATTTCCCTGTAAGGAGTGCTACTAAAGTTTACGGCTAGGTAATTGAACCCCATACATATCAAGTACGACACACGTACGCATGGCATACCGATATGTATAGATACATCGATGGCATCACAACATAACCATAAACATACAAGCTTTATTTAAGAGGCTCGGAAGAGCCACACACATAATATTACACAGTAAGGGTCTCACGACCCATCATAGTAGTCATTAAGTTACAAGCCAGCGGAAGTGTTTAAAACTGTCTGAGTACAGACAGGTGAAACTAGAAGGCACATGGCCTGACTATACTACAGACCCAACCTAGGGCCAGATCATAGCTGGGACACCAACTACTCATCGTCGTCGATGTCTAGGAAGAACCCTTTGTTAGGGTCATTAACAACCTCTGCAACAATTATTAAACAAACATGAGTACGGAGGTACTCAGCAAGACTTTAGGATAACTATCTACTCATGCAATGTATCAATAAGGAATTGTGGGGTTTCATGCAGAAAGCCAACATTTGACTCGTGGCTAGACAACTTACATTTTAGAACAATTTTTGACAACTTGATTTCTCGCACACGAGTCCACTAACTCCACAACAATACTCCATCGTGGAATCATTCCGTCTCCATACGGAAATGCCGTCCACGACACTCACGCTTATCTTGACAATTTTATGAATAGCCATTGAAGTTATCTATGAACAACATATGTCTCCAAGTAGTCCATATCCGCGGATGCAGCTATTCGAATAGATCATAACCCTGCAGGGGTGTACTTCGTCACACACGCTCTCGCCACTTATCGCCATGTGCACGTCATGCACCTCGGCAACCTTCAAGTGGAAACCCAGCAAGGGAGTCGGCCACGACCGTTAACCACACTAGTACCTAGTCCAGGTCTATCGCCTATCTAAGGGTAACCCGCACGGAAGTCCGGCCGAGGTTTCCGCCACGGCCCCAAACGATGTGCGCAGGGTTCCCAAGCCCACCATCCGGGTGCCACTTGGTACACCGTGCCACTGCCTACCGCATCACAGCTAACCTCTCAGGTCAGCACCATGCACGGCCTCCAGCATGACTATAGACACCAGAAACTACTTGCAACTCCTAGACCGAGTACTAGGCGATTAATAAGTCGAGCGGGGTCATATTTCAGGGCCCAACATGTGGTAGTATCTCGTCTTGGGTAACATACACGGAACTCAATTCCTAAGGACGGTTCCAATGAAACAACCCGCCATGTACTCCTACACAGCCTTTCACCGGCACCTTTACCAAATCAGGTTCAACACACAACCTTTGCTTACCGAACACATTCTCACAATTCTGTTCATCTCCCAGATGACAGACCATACACAACTCTAAGCATAGCATTCATAGCAGGATAAGGCACATCATGGCTCAAGCAACTACCAGGTATGCTAGGTTGCAAGGTTCAGCTATTTACTGTGACAAGGATATGTCATGCAAAGGAAGTGGGTTCAACTAACATGGGAAAAGCATTTGAAGCATTTGATCCTAATGCAATAAGTAAGTGCAGGAGCGAGAACATGGGATTTATCGGGATGATCAAAATGGTTGCTTGCCTTGTTGCTCAGAGGAGGGACAATATCCGTCAGTCGGATATTCGATGGAATCCGGAGGAGCGGAGCCTACCGAAAAGAGTGACAACAATCAATAACAAGCATATGCAACAAGATGATGCATGAGCATGGCATGCGGATGCAAAGTGGTATACTATTATAGCTAACAGTTATTAGGTTTGAAGTTGATTTGAATCAAATTCAAATATTACTTCAAACGAGGTATTCTCGGATACCATTTTAATTGGTTCGACCTGATTCTCAGATCAACTTGCTTTTAACATGCATGGAATGACATGTTAGGTTGCTGGTTTGTGATTTGGACAGTGTTTGATCATATCATTTGTAGTGAAATTTAAATAATATCCAAATTCCATCTCCAAAGTATTTATAAGAATTAACTTATTCATTGATCTACATGTTTGGGTTCAGTAACATTTTCAAACATGTTTCAAAATGACATATTCAGATTCCTTGAATTGTTGTGATACTTTTTCATATATAAATTATTTTCATTGGACTTACAGATTATTTTCTATGATTTTTAGAAGTTTTAGACATTTCTGGAATTATTTTTATATTAGAAAATCCCTTTATTGCGTCACAGTGACGTCTCTGGTCAACAAAGGCTGGGCCAGGTCAAACCTCACCAGTGGGGTCCACTGGTCAGTGACCAGGGACTAATCCCCGAGTTGACCAGCCCCTAACTGGGGTTTGACCCACCATTGGGCCCACTGTCAGTGGCTAGGGGGGGGGGTGTTTAGTGGGTAATTAGGTTGACCACGTCGGCCCCAACCGGAATATGGCCGGCGGCGACCACGGGCGCGGCGGAGGACTCGCCGGAGTTGAGCTAAACGGTGCTACATGCCTCGGTTTTGGGCGCGGTTTAGTGCTACGGCTAGCTAGTGAAGCGCCGCGTCTAAAGAGGGAGGAGCTGGACCCAGTGGTCACCGGAATCCATGCCGGCGACGAGGTCAGCGGCGGCTGCGGCTCGGGCATCGTCGGGTGTGATGTTGCGGGGCACTAGCGCGCTGGGGGAAGGGATCTACGACATCTACAGAGCTCTAGGAGCTCATTTCTAAGCTTGGTCTCGCGAGCGGGGTACCACAACGACGACAACGACATGGCCGACGACGAGGACCTTTGGGCTCCGGCGGCTAACGGGGTTAGAGGAGGGGAATGGCCTCGGGAAGAGGGGGAACGGGAAGAGGAGCTCACGGCGGTTCTTGTGAAGCTGCCGGAGGGTCGGGGAGGACCGGGAGGCGACGGATCGACGGCGACCGGAGCTTTGGGGAGAGAGAGATCCGAGAGGGGAAAGGGGAACGAGAGGCCGAGGGGAGGAGATAAGGCCGCGGGGAGGAGGAGAAGTAGGCTCGGGGCATCGCGCTGGCGCTCCTGGGGGCCTCCAACGGCGAGCAGGCAGGCAGGAGGTGGCCGGGGCTTGGCCGCCGTGCTCATCTTCTCCTCTGCCTACTGGCAGGAGGAGGAAGATGACAGGGGAGCCCCTGGTGGGCTGGGTCGGCGATAGATAACAGGTAAGCTCTTCCTTTCTCTTTTTCTTCTGTTTTATTTACTAACATTGTTTCCCATTTATTTTGGCTTCACAAACAAACCATAAATAGTTTCAAAATGCGGGTGTTAGTTGGAATATTTCCAATCACCCATAAAGTTTTCAGCATTTTTGAAAACTATAGATCTTTGAATTCAAATTTAAAACTTGAAACAAGTAGTCTTTTGCATTTATTTAAAATGCCAAAAGTATGAAGGAAATGGTTTCCTTCATTGCTTATTTGTTTTCAAGAATTATCAGAAAAGTTGAACTTTTCTTGAGGCCATTTTGGGTTCATTGATTTGAATAAGTTTATAATTCCGTTGAATTGAGAAGTGGCTAGGGTTTTGATTTTCCCTTCACCACTTACTTTGATCTTGTTGCCATTTTCTTGGATGCAATGCAAAGAAAATATGAGCACAATGCTAAACCTTGGTTAGGGTTCGAGGGATGTGACAACTCACCCCCACTCAAAAGAATCTCGTCCCGAGATTTAGAAGTCGTCGGGAATAGCGCGGGATACTCTTGTCGAAGACGGTCCTCTCTTTCCCATGTTTCCTCTTTGTCAGAATGATTTGACCATTGAACTTTAAGAAACTTAATGTTCCGACGTCTAGTAGTATGCTCAACTTGGTCGAGAATACGAACAGGGTATTCTCGATAGGAAAGGTTATCTTGGAGATCAAGAATTTCGTGGTCCACTTGACGGATAGGATCCGAAAAGCAACGCCTGAGTTGCGAGACGTGGAAGACATCATGAACCTTGGAAAGATGCGGAGGAAGTTCCAACTGGTAGGCAACTTCTCCTCGTTTGGCAAGAATGTGAAAAGGACCAATGTAACGAGGAGCCAACTTGCCCTTGATACCGAATCGATGGGTACCCTTCAAAGGTGTAACCCGAAGGTAAGCCTTCTCATCAACTTCAAAGGTCACAACCTTATGATGACGATCATATTGGCTCTTTTGACGAGACTGGGCTGTTTTCAACTTTTCACGAATAATGTGAACCTGCTCTTGTGCATCCTGGATCAGATCCGGGCCAAAGAGTTGCCTCTCTCCGGTTTCTGACCAATTAAGAGGTGTTCGACATCTTCGTCCATAGAGAACTTCAAAAGGAGCTTTGCCCAAGCTTGATTGATAACTATTGCTATAAGCAAATTCGGCAAATCGAAGGCACTTCTCCCAATTCATACCGAATGATATAACACAAGCTCGGAGCATATCTTCGAGGATTTGATTCACTCTTTCTACTTGAACACTTGATTGGGGATGGAAAGCAGTGCTAAAAGATAAGTGAGTCCCCATGGTATTCTGAAAACTTTCCCAGAAGCAAGAAGTAAAGATACTCCCATGGTCCGAGTTAATCTCCAGGGGAACACCATGAAGAGACACTATTCGAGAGATAAAAAACTCCGCTAGCTGGCTAGCTGTTATACTCTCACGAACGGGAAGAAAATGAGCTACTTTGGAAATACGGTCAATGACCACAAAGATAGCATTATTTCCTTTCTTGGTCTTGGGAAATCCGGTAATGAAATCCATACTAACTTTATCCCATTTCCATTCAGGAATAGCTAAAGGTTGAAGGGTTCCAACAAGCCTTTGATGTTCTGCCTTAACTCGACGACAAACATCGCAGTTAGCAACGAACTCAGCAATTTCTCTCTTCATCCTAGTCCACCAGAACCTCTGGCGTAGGTCCTGATACATCTTAGTACTACCGGGATGAATGGTGAGAGGAGAATCATGGGCCTCCTTAAGAATTAACTGCCTTAGATGTAGGTTCTTAGGAACCACTAGACGATTCTGGAAGAACACAACACCTTGATCATTCATGGAAAATTCTTTAGCGTTTCCGCTAATAATATTCTCCTTGATCCGTGATATACCCTTGTCATGCTTCTGGCCAGCTATAATTTGATCCTTAAGGGTAGGCTTCGCCACGAGGGTAGAAAGGAATCCTTGAGGAACAATATGAAGATTCAACTTCCGAAAGTCCTCATAGAGATGTGGTTAACCTTGTTGTAGCATCAAATTGTTAAAATAAGATTTATGAGTTAGTGCATCAGCCATAACATTGGCCTTCCCCGGGGTGTAAGTTATCCCTAAGTCGTAATCGGAGATCAACTCAACCCATCGTCTTTGCCTGAGATTCAAATCCGGCTGGGTGAAGATATATTTCAGACTTTGGTGATCAGTGAATATTTCGCAACGATTACCCAGAAGGTAATGTCGCCAGGTTTTTAGTGCATGGACCACAGCTGCAAGCTCAAGGTCATGTGTGGGATAATTATCCTCATGTGGACGCAACTATCGAGATGCGTATGCGATCACATGACGATCTTGCATGAGAATGCAACCTAATCCTTGTCGCGAGGCGTCGCAATAGATAACAAAGTCCTTAGAAAAATCTGGTGGTAGCAACACAGGTGCGGAAGTCAGGTGTATTTTCAGTTCCTGAAAATTATGCTCACACTGTGGTGTCCACTCGAACTTTTTATCCTTCTTGAGGAGTTCAGTTAGAGGCTTTGCAACCTTGGAGAAATTCTCGACAAAGCGGCGACAATAACTCGCTAGACCAACAAAACTCCTAACTTGCTTAACCGATTCAGGTTGAGTCCAATCAAGGATGGCTTGAACTCTCTCGGGATTGACAGCAATGCCCTTACCAGAGATTACGTGACCTAGATAGGTCACTTCTGGTAACCAAAATTCACATTTTGAAAACTTGGCATAAAGGCGATGCTCTCGAAGTTTCATCAATACTAGCCTTAGATGCTCGGCATGTTCTTGTTCGTTCTTCGAGTAGATGAGAATATCATCGAGGTATACCACGACAAATTTATCCAAATACTGCATGAAGATTGAATTCATCACACAAGAGAAGGTGGCTGGGGCATTGGTTAAACCGAAGGACATGACAGTGTACTCGTATTGGCCATAACGAGTAACAAAAGCCGTTTTTGGAATGTCCCCGTTCTTGATCTTGATTTGATGGTATCCCAACCTCAAATCCATTTTGGAGAAGACTAAGGATCCAGCGAGCTGATCGTACATATTGTTGATCCTGGGGAGCGGATACTTATTCTTTATGGTGACCAGATTAACTGGTCGGTAATCTACAACCATCCGATCCGTTCCGTCTTTCTTCTTGACGAAGAGGATGGGGAAAGCCCAAGGAGAAGAGCTAGGATGAATGAAACCTTTATTCAAGGCCTCATCTAGTTGCTTCTTAAGTTCGGCTAGCTCCAGGGGTGCCATCTTATATGGTCTTCTGGCTATTGGGACAGTTTCCGGAACAAGATCTATCACAAACTCTACATCTGTGTCAGGTGGAATTCCTGACAGTTCCTCTAGAAAAACATCCGGGAAGTCACGGACACTCGGGATGTCTTCAAGTTCTGGAAGAGGGTTGGCATTTAGGGAATAGAGTTGGCATTTGGCAACTCGAGTAGAGACATTGACTATCTCACCCGAGGGATGGGTAAGCTGAACATTTCTAGAATGAGTATCAATCTTGGCATAGTGAGCTGACATCCAATCCATACCCAAGATGATATTGATATCCGAAGATTTCAAGGCTATTAATGAGGCCAGAAAAACTAGCCTGTCTACTAGAATTTCATTGTCATAGGTTATCCTAGAGGTTTTCCATTTACTACCAGGAGTTTGGACAACCAATGGGATTGGCATATCACAAAAAGACATGTTATGCAACTGTGCATAACTTTTTGAAATGAAGGAATGAGAAGACCCAGTGTCAAAGAGAACAAACGCTGGGTGATGATTAACAAGAAGCGTACCCAGTATGACGTCGGGGTCCTCTGCAGCTCTTCTGCTGAGACATAGTTCACACGGCGACGTGCAGGAGTTGGCTTCACATAGTAAGCTTTGCCCGACTTGCCTTGCCCGACGGACTTTCCGAATTGCTTGGCACCCACATTTTGAGGACACTCACGGGAATAGTGCCCTCGTTCTCCACACTTGTAGCATATCACTTGGTTGGCACGTGGTGCAGCATTGCTAGCTGTACCACCATAAGTTTTTGCTGGAGGGTTGGTCTGATTCGTCTGAGGCGCCACGTAGGATGGCCTCAGAGTGTATCTTGGCGGCAGAGAACTGTTCGGAACCCACAACCTGTGTTTTGGAAATGCGGAACGAGATGACGAGCCAAAGTCACGGGAGTGCTTCCTTGTGGCTTCAAAGTCGGTATGACTAGTCTCGGCACTGATCGCCTTGTTGACCAGGGCTTGAAAGCTTGCACACTCGTGGAGGCGCAGATCACGACGAAGCTCAGGGCTCAGACCCTTACAGAATCTTGCTTGCTTCTTGGCGTCAGTAGACACCTCCTCTGTTGCATAGCGGGCGAGGTTACCGAACTCGCGGCTATAGGCATCCACGGTCAACTTGCCCTGGGTGAAAGCACAGAACTCCTCTCTCTTTCTGTTCATCAGGCCCTCTGGAATATGGTGCAGACGGAAGGCTGCACTGAAGTCTGCCCATGTGGCTGCTGGTTCAGTAGGACGCATAGCTTCAAAGTTCTCCCACCACAGATTGGCGGGTCCTTCCAGAAAATACGCCACAAAGGTCACCTTGTCGGCCTCAGAAACATTCGCAGAGCGAATCTTGCGTGAGATGCTGCACAGCCAGTCATCAGCGTCGAGGGGATCGACGGAGTGATGGAACTTTGGAGGATTCAGCTTCACAAAGTCGTTGAGGGACACTGCAACATTCCTAGGCTGGCGAGCCGTATTCTGCTCAATACGCTCTAACAGTCGGTTGGTCTCTCTTTTGTTCGTCTCTGCCTCAAGCATAACTTCCGCTAGAGAGGGCGGGTGAGGCAGGTCTTCCAGGGACGCCTGACTACCCTCGCCTTGTTCATGAGCAGGGGCACGGTTCAACCTGGTGAACACCATCCTGGCAAACAAACTCACAGCTTAGACCAATACCATATCAATACTAGCTATGGATTAAGAATGTACTGAACACACGGAATGCGGAAATGAAGATCCGAACAACATGGTAACAAGCATCTGCTATATATACACCATGGTTCATACACACCCTTACACAGTTCAGTACAACCTTAATCAAAGAGCAAACTACTGAAATTATGAAACTACTCATCAGAGGCTTACAAGCTACCTATACATTATTTATCTAGGCCTCTAGAATTCATTTCACATCACATGCATACTTCACAAGTCACGCATGACTGTGAATGTACGGCTACTACCATACTATCCTTCCACTCACAGCTCAGGCATCCACATAGAACATCTCATAGAGATTACCTCCATGGCCTGGAAGCTCAACCTGCGGATCAGGAAACACTCTGGCCTGAGATCCCTGGGATCCATACGGACTCGGATGTGGCCTCGGTCCCCTGACTGGTGGTAGTAGGGGTCCCCGAAGAGGGGTGACTCCTCCTATAGCTGGCCAGTCAACGTGGGCCGGAAGATGGGTCCTAACAGGGTTCAGCATCTCCATATCTCCGTACCCTGTCTGGACTACCGGTGCCAGCTGCGTCAAAGCCGTCCACAGACGGGCACGGGTAGCATAAAGCTCCATGCGGAGAGCACGAGCATCACTGTCTCTGTTCTCTAGAATCTGAGCAGTGGAATGCAGTAGTGGATCCTCCATAGAAGAATCAACATAGACTCCGCTGAGGTATCCCTCTTCACCAGGCTGAGAGGCAGGAACATAGCATAACTCTGAATTCTGCAGCAGTGCATGTCTCGCCCTCATAATGGTCAGCATTGAATAGGCGGCATCTTGTACTGCCATGTCAACAGTGACTCCCAACCCATAGGACCAATGGATTGGCTCCTCAGCTCCAGGGTAGTCTTGAAATACCCTAACAGTGCAGATATACTGGCTCTGGTTGAAGTCTCGGTACTGTTCCTCCACTGTGTACTCGGGGTACCAGCGGTAACCACACACCGACATCACCCTGACCAGCATGGCCATATGACCCGGCACATCAATGCACCTGGTCATACGTACCACCTGACGAGAAGGACGGCCAGGCATCTGAAAATAGAGGGTAATGCAAAAGCATTAGAGCTCTGAATGCAAAATTGGGCAGCATAACGGCTGTAAATGCTCAAAAACAATTTTGAGACAACCCCAAAATAGGATGGCGTAACCACTCAACTATCAAGTTCAACTTTCTCATCATCAAACTTACTTCCTTTTTCCTAGGGATATAAGAAACCCAATATAACTCTCGACCCGTAGTCTTGTAATCTACCGATCAGAAACACGAGCCTAGAAGAAGATGGGTAACCTAGTCCTTAATTCCCGCAGAAAAGACGAGGATGACCAGAATAGAATAACTTGAGAAGAGAACAAGAGTCTTACGTTCCCTTCCACAAACAATTCCCTTATATATAACTAAAGCAATTCTAGACTCAACTTCGACCAGTTTGGCTTAGTAGTCCTACAGTCAGTCAGGCTTTGATACCAACGCTGTCGGGGCCCCGATCCTAAGCCATAGGAATCCAGCCTGTAACACATCGCATCCCTTTGCGGTCTCACGCACGGTTAACCCCACGGCTGCAGCCTTACCTTAGCTGGGACCATTTGCGCCTTTTGACTCACGTATGCAATTGTGTCGCTAGCATTCCAATGACAAAGAACCCGGATCAACATGTCTAGTCATAAACCAAAGTGGCAGTTCCGCATAGGGACATGCATACATGACCCAGCAAAGCAGGTGTCGGTCATCAGCGAATGTAGACGAGTCGTAGCAAGCTACAAGGACTCCATTACATCGCGTGACATTTCCCCAAAGGGGACATACACAGCAGCTAAGAAGGACACACGCCGGTCAACCAATGTGTCCGGAGCAGTAGCGAGCTACCATGGCTCGTTGGATCACAAAGGGGCATTTCCCTATAAGGAGTGCTACTAAAGTTTACGGCTAGGTAATCGAACCCCATACATATCAAGTACGAGACACGTACGCATGGCATACCGATATGTATAGATACATCGATGGCATCACAACATAACCATAAACATACAAGCTTTATTTAAGAGGCTCGGAAGAGCCACACAAATAATATTACACAGTAAGGGTCTCACGACCCATCATAGCAGTCATTCAGTTACAAGCCAGCGGAAGTGTTTAAAACTGTCTGAGTACAGACAGGTGAAACTAGAAGGCACATGGCTTGACTATACTACAGACCCAACCTAGGGCCAGATCGTAGCTGGGACACCAGCTACTCGTCGTCGTCGATGTCTAGGAAGAACCCTCCGTTAGGGTCATTAACAACCTCTGCAACAATTATTAAACAAACATGAGTACGGAGGTACTCAGCAAGAATTTAGGATAACTATCTACTCATGCAATGTATCAATAAGGAATTGTGGGGTTTCATGCAGAAAGCCAGCATTTGACTCGTGGCTAGACAACTTACATTTTAGAACAATTTTTGACAACTTGATTTCTCGCACACGAGTCCACTAACTCCACAACAATACTCCATCGTGGAATCATTCCGTCTCCATACGGAAATGCCGTCCACGACACTCACGCTTATCTTGACAATTTTATGAGTAGCCATTGAAGTTATCTATGAACAACATATGTCTCCAAGTAGTCCATATCCGCGGACGCGGCTATTCGAATAGATCATAACCCTGCAGGGGTGTACTTCGTCACACACGCTCTCGCCACTTATCGCCATGTGCACGTCATGCACCTCGGCAACCTTCAAGCGGAAGCCCAGCGAGGGAGTCAGCCACGACCGTTAACCACACTAGTACCTAGTCCAGGTCTATCGCCTATCTGAGGGCAACCCGCACGAAAGTCCGGCCGAGGTTTCCGCCATGGCCCCAAACGATGTGCGCAGGGTTCCTAAGCCCACCATCTGGGTGCCACTTGGTACACTGTGCCACTGCCTACCGCATCACAACCCACCTCTCAGGTCAGCACCATGCACGGCCTCCAGCATGACTATAAACACCAAAAACTACTTGCAACTCAGGGCCCAGCATGTGGTAGTATCTCGTCTTGGATTACATACACGGAACTCAGTTCCTAAGGATAGTTCCAATGAAACAACCCGCCATGTACTCCTACACAGCCTTTCACCGGTACCTTTACCAAATCAGGTTCAACACACAACCTTTGCTTACCGAACACATTCTCACAATTCTGTTCATCTCCCAGATGACAGACCATACACAACTCTAAGCATAGCATGCATAGCAGGATAAGGCACATCATGGCTCAAGCAACTACCAGGTATGCTAGGTTGCAAGGTTCAGCTATTTACTGTGACAAGGATAGGTCATGCAAAGGAAGTGGGTTCAACTAACGTGGCAAAAGCATTTGAAGCATTTGATCCTAATGCAATAAGTAAGTGCAGGAGCGAGAACATGGGATTTATCGGGATGATCAAAATGGTTGCTTGCCTTGTTGCTCAGAGGAGGGACAATATCCGTCAGTCGGATATTCAATGGAATCCGGAGGAGCGGAGCCTACCGAAAAGAGTGACAACAATCAATAACAAGTATATGCAACAAGATGATGCATGAGCATGGCATGAGGATGCAAAGTGGTATACTATTATTACTAACATTTATTAGGTTTGAAGTTGATTTGAATCAAATTCAAATATTACTTCAAACGAGGTATTCTCGGATACCATTTTAATTGATTCGACCTGATGCTCCGATCAACTTGCTTTTAACATGCATGGAATGACATGTTAGGTTGCTGGTTTGTGATTTGGACAATGTTTGATCATATCATTTGTAGTGAAATTTAAATAATTTCCAAATTCCATCTCCAAAGTATTTATAAAAATTAACTTATTCATTGATCTAGATGTTTGGGTTTAGTAACATTTTCAAATATGTTTGAAAATGACATATTCAGATTCCTTGAACTTTTCTGATACTTTTTCATATATAAATTATTTTCATTGGACTTACAGATTATTTTATATGATTTTTAGAAGTTTTAGACATTTTTGGATTTATTTTTATATTAGAAAATCCCTTTATTGCGTCACACTGACGTCTCTAGTCAACAGAGGCTGGGCGAGGTCAAACCTGACCAGTGGGGTCCACTGGTTAGTGACCAGGGATTAATCCCCGAGTTGACCAGCCCCTAACTGGGGTTTGACCCACCCCGGGGCCCACTGTCAGTGGCTAGGGGGGGGGGTGTTTAGTGGGTAATTAGGTTGACCACGTTGGCCCCCACCGGAATATGGCCGGCGGCGACCACGGGCACGGCAGAGGACTTGTCGGAGTTGAGCTAAACGGCGCTACAGGCCTCGGTTTTGGGCGCGGTTTAGTGCTACGGCTAGCTAGTGAAGCGCCGCGTCTAAAGGGGGAGGAGCTGGACCCAATGGTCACCGGAATCCACACCGGTGACGAAGTCAGCGGCGGCTGCGGCTCGGGCATCGTTGGGTGTGGCGTTGCGGGGCACTAGCGCGCCGGGGGAAGGGCTCTACGTCATCTACAGAGCTCCAGGAGCTCATTTCTAAGCTTGGTCTCGCGAGCGGGGTACCACAACGACGGCAACGACATGGCCGACGACGAGGACCTTCGGGCTCCGGCGGCTAACGGGGTTAGAGGAGGGGAATGGCCTCGGGAAGAGGGGGGGGGGGACGGGAAGAGGAGCTCACGGAGGTTCTTGTGAAGCTGCCAGCAGGGTCGGGGAGGACCGGGAGGCGACGGATCGACGGCGACCGGAGCTTCGGGGAGAGAGAGATCCGAGAGGGGAAAGGGGAACGAGAGGCCGAGGGGAGGAGATAAGGCCGCGGGGAGGAGGAGAAGTAGGCTCGGGGCGTCGCGCTGGCGCTCCTGGGGGCCTCCAGCGGCGAGTAGGCAGGCAGGAGGTGGCCGGGGCTTGGCCGCCGTGCTCATCTTCTCCTGTGCCTACTGGCAGGAGGAGGAAGATGACCGGGGAGCCCCTGGTGGGCTGGGCCGGCGACAGATAACAGGTAAGCTCTTCCTTTATCTTTTTCTTCTGTTTTATTTACTAACATTGTTTCCCATTTATTTTGGCTTCACAAACAAACCATAAATAGTTTGAAAAATGCCGGGGTGTTAGTTGGAATATTTCCAATCACCCATAAAGTTTTCAGCATTTTTGAAAACTATAAATCTTTGAATTCAAATTTAAAACTTGAAACCAGTAGTCTTTTGCATTTATTTAAAATGCCAAAAGTATAAAGGAAATGGTTTCCTTCATTGCTTATTTGTCTTCAAGAATTATCAGAAAAGTTGAACTTTTCTTGAGGCCATTTTGGGTTCATTGATTTGAATAAGTTTATAATTCCTTTGAATTGAGAAGTGGCTAGGGTTTTGAGTTTCCCTTCACCACTTACTTTGATCTTGTTGCCATTTTCTTGGATGCAATGCAAACAAAATATGAGCACAATGCTAAACCTTGGTTAGGGTTCCAGGGATGTGACATTGATGACCTAGTTCCAACTGCTGTGACAGTTGTACGTCTCGTTTGGAGTGGCTTGGTATTGAAACCAAAGGACACACAGTCCCGGTACACACAGTCCCTATCGTATTCTCCTTGAGCTAAGGACACACAATCCTCGCCCAACACTCGTGGTAAGTCTTCAGGGCAGACTTCCAAACCCTCACAAACTCGGTCACCTCGCGATCCAGAATTGACTGCTGGATGCTCTAGACCATGACACCTAGCCGTTTGGAGGATGCACAGTCCTCAAAGGTAACAAGCGTCGGTTCCACACATGAATAACTTCTTAAGTGATGCTCAATCACTTGGTTTTCGTTTGGGTTTGGGTGTTTGGGGTATTTCCTCACTTGATGATTTTCACTCAAAGGCTCTGAGAAATTTGGGTTGCTCTAAATGACTAGTGTTAGTTTCTCTCGGAGCACCCAACCAGCTAGTGGTTGTGGGGGTGGTTATTTATAGCTTGGGAGCATCCCGACATGATTTGACATAAATGCCCTTTAATAATATGACAATTGGGTGGATAAGATCTCGGACAGATGGCGCATGGCGCGACAACGGTCGGAACTTTGAACTGTGAAAGTCTTCATGTCTCTCATGTTCCTCACTTTGAGGATTTGGTAGATGTAGGTTTCGGTTGAGCATCATGAGGAAATTTGTTCCATAGTTTTACCTCGACCCCCTTTAACAGTACGATGTTCCTATGACTCAAGTATAAACAAAATGAGACAAAAAGAGTAAATCTTCAAGCTTCAAAGTCTTCAGTGTATTTTCTTCGGGACACACCGAATTCCTCATCTTCATGAGGAATATCAATTTCTTCGCAATTTCTTCGCGATCAAAGTCTTCAAGGAATGACCAAAGTCTTCACGTGAATGCATTCATTTTAGGGGTCGATAGTCATCGAATAACTCAAACTCCTCACCGACTTATAGAGCCTGTGTATACTCACAAACATATTAGTCTCTTAACCTATAGGTCTTCAAACCACCAAAATCACTAAGCGTCACTAGATGCACTTACAGTTCCCAAGTTTCCTTGTGATCCATAAAAATATCCATAAAGTTTCGTGGCAATTGGACCTCATCTGATATGGATTTTCTGCGAAGGGAAAAACAAAAAAACCCACCAACTGGAACTAGGCACTATGTCAATAGGTTAGTCCCAAAAAATGATATAAAGTTTCTATAAAATGATTATAGAACATCGAAGAATGATAACATAACAACATGGAACAAACAAAAACTATAGATACATTGGAGACGTATCAGATGCTTATGTCAACAACCTTCAGCCGGATAAGCTTGAACCCAGAGCGGAGAAGTGCATTTTCATAGGATACCCTAAGGAAACAATTGGGTACACCCTCTATCTCAGGCCCGAGGGCAAGATCTTTGTTGCCAAGAATGAATCCTTTCTAGAGAAGGAGTTTCTCTCGGAGGAATTGAGTGGGAGGAAGGTAGAACTTGATGAGGTTTTTCAACTATCACTTCAATTAGAGAGTAGTGCAACACAAAAAGATGTTCTTGTGATGCCTACACCAATTGAAGTAGAAGCTAATGATGTTGATCATGAAGCTTCAGATCAAGTCACTACCGAACCTCGTAGGTCGACACGGACACGTACTACCCTTGCGTGGTATGGTAACCATGTCTTGGAGGTCATGTTGTTAGACAATGGTGAACCTACGAGCTATGAAGAAGCAATGGTGGGACCGGATTCCGACAAATGTCTAGAGGCCCTGAAATCCGAGATAGGATCCATGTATGACAACCAAGTATGGACTTTGGAGACTTATGTGTTGGTCGTAAGGCCATTCAAAACAAATGGATCTTTAAGAAAAAGATGAACGCAGAAGGTAATGTCACCGAGTGTAAGGCATGACTTGTCGCAAAAGGGTTTTCGCAAGTTCAAGGAGTTGACTACGATGAGACTTTCTCACTTGTAGCGATGCTTAAGTCCATCACGATTATGTTAGCAATAGCTGCATTTTTCGATTATGAAATCTGGCAGATAGATGTCAAAATAGCGTTCCTTAATCGATTCCTCAAGGAGAATTTTAAAGGTTTTGTCGATCCAAAAAATGCTGGCAAAGTATGCAAGCTCCAACGATTGATTTATGGACTAGCGAATTCATCTCGAAGTTGAAATATTCGCTTTGATGAGGTGATAACCCATAAGTATCGGGGATCACAATAGTTTTTGAGGGTAGAGTATTCAACCCAAATTTATTGATTCAACTCAAGGGGAGCCAAAGAATATTCTCGAGTATTAGGAGATGAGTTGTCAATTCAACCACACCTGAAAGTCTTAATATCTGTAGCAAAGTAGTATGGAAGTAACGGTAACGGTGACAAACATGATAGTAGCAGTTTCGTAGTGATTGTAACAATAGCAATGGAAAAGTAACTTGGCAAAGACCAATATGTGGAAAGATCGTAGGCGATGGATCAGTGATGGATAATTATGCTGGATGGCATTCATCATACAACAGTCATAACATCGGGTGATACAAAACTAGCTCCAATTCATCAATGTAATGTATGCATGTATTCCATATATAGTCATACATGCTTATGGAAAAGAACTTGCATGCCATCTTTTGTCCTACCCTCCCATGGCAGCGGGGTCCTAATGGAAACTAAGGGATATTAAGGCCTCCTTTTAATAGAGAACCGGACCAAAGCATTAGCACTTAGTGAATACATGAACTCCTCAAACTACGGTAATCACCGGAAAGAATCCCAATTATTATCACCTTGGGGGATGCGGATCATAACTCGTAATAGGTGTCTACAACTTGCAAGATCGGATCAAGAACACACACACACATATATATATATATTAATGAAAACATAATAGGTTCAGATCTAAAATCATGGCACTCGGGCCCTAGTAACAAGTATTAAGCATAGCAAAGTCATAGCAACATCAATCTCATAACATAGTGGATACTAGGGGTCAAACCCTAACAAAACTAACTCGATTACATGATAGATCACATCCAACCCATCACCGTCCAGCAAGCCTACGATGGAATTATTAACGAACGGCGGAGAGCATCATGAAATTGGTGATGAAGGATGGTTGGTGATGACGACGGCGTCGATTTCCCCTCTCCGGAGCCCAAATTAGACTCCAGATCTGCCCTCCTGAGGAAGAACAGGAGGTGGCGGCGGCTCCATATCGTAAACCGCGATGAACTCTTCTCTCTGATTTTTTTCTCCCGGGATAGGAATATATAGAAGTGGAACGTGGTAGACGGAGCCATAGGAGCCCCACAAGGGGGGGGGGGGGCTGCAGGCTTGTGTCCAGGTGGTGCCCCTCTCCAGTTGATTCTTTTGCCAGTATTTTTTATTAATTCCAAAAACGTTCTTGCTACCTCTTGAGCTTGCGTTGGTTTTTCCCTGGAAGAGGAAAGGGTGATGCAGCACAGTAGCAGTAAGTATTTCCCTCAGTTTGAGAACCAAGGTATCAATCCAGTAGGAGAATCAAGCCAAGTGTCCAGAGTACCTGCGCAAACACAAATGAGCTTGCACCCAACGCTATAAAGGGGTTGTCAATCCCTTCAAGATTGATTGCAAAGTGAGATATGAAGGCGGAAAGTGCAACAAAGTAAAAGTGTAAGGCTGAAAATATGATGTGAAGTAGACCCGGGGGCCATAGTGTTCACTAGAGGCTTCTCTCAAAATAGCAAATATTACGGTGGGTGAACAAATTACTGTCGAGCAATTGATAGAACCGCGCAAAGTCATGACGATATCAAAGGCAATGATCATACATATGGGCATCACGTCGGAGACAAGTAGACCGATACTTTTTGCATCTACTACTATTACTCCACACATCGACCGCTATCCAGCATGCATCTAGTGTATTGAGTTCATGACGAATAGAGTAACGCCTTAAGCAAGATGACATGATGTAGAGGGATAAACTCATGCAATAGATATAAACCCCATCTTTTTACCCTTGATGGCAACAACATGATGCGTGCCTCGCTACCCCTTCTGTCACTGGGTGAGGTCACCGCACGGTATGAACCCAAAACCAAGCACTTCTCCCATTGCAAGAATCATATATCAAGTTGGCCAAACAAAACCCACAACTCGAAGAGAATTACAAGGATATGAAATCATGCATATAAGAGATCAGAAGAAACTCAAATAAGATTCATAGATAATCATATCATAAATCCACAATTCATCGGATCTCGACAAACACACCGCAAAACAAGATTACACCGGATAGATCTCCATGAAGATCATGGAGAACTTTGTATTGAAGATCCAAGAGAGAGAAGAAGCCATCTAGCTACTAGCTATGGACCCGAAGGTCTATGGTGAACTACTCACGCATCATCGGAGAGGCAATGGTGTTGATGAAGAAGCCCTCTGTATTCGAATCCCCCTCCGGCAGGGCACCAAAACGTGCCCCAGATGGGATCTTGCGGAGACAGAAGCTTGCGGCGGCGGAAAAGTATTTTCGTGGATCTCTCTCGTGGTTTTGGATTTTTCGGGGATTTATAGGCGGAAGAAGTAGGGCAGACGAGCCACAGGGGGCCCACAATCCTGCTAGGCGCGGGCCCCCTGGCCGCGCCTAGGGGGCTTGTGGCCTCCCTTGGTGGCCTTTGCCTTGGTTCTCACGCCCCATGCGTATCTTTTGTTTCGGAAAAAATCTTTTCGGAAGTTTTATTCCGTTTGGACTCCGTTTAATATTCTCATCTGAAAAGGGTCAAAAACACGGAAAAAACAGGAACTCGCACTTGGCACTGAGTTAATAAGTTAGTCCCAAAAAAGATATAAAAGGCATACAAAACATGCAAAGTTTGATAAGATAATAGCATGGAACCATAACAAATTATAGATACGCTGGGGACGTATCAAGCATCCCCAAGCTTAACTCCTGCTCGTCCTCGAGTAGGGAAGTGATAAAGACTGAATTTTTGATGTGGAATGCTACCTAGCATATTTGTCCTTTGTAACTTATTTCATGTGACATGAATGTTCAGATCCGTAAGATTCAAAACAATAGTTTGCTATTGACATGAAAACAATAATACTTAAGCAAACTAGCAAGGTAATCATGAACTTTCGAAATAACAAGGCCAAAGAAAGTTATCCCTATAAAATCATATAGTCTGGCTATGCTCCATCATCCCCACACAACTAATTTAAATCATGCACAACCCCGGTATTGGCCAAGTAATTGTTTTCGCACTCTTACTTTCTCAAACCTTTTCAACTTTCACGCAATACATGAGCGTGAGCCATGGATATAGCACTATAGGTGGAATAGAGTGTGGTGGAGGTTGTGAGACAAAAAGGAGGAGATGGTCACATCGACTCGGCGTATCAAAGGGCTATGGAGACGCCCATTAATATATATCAATGTGAAAGAGTAGGGATTACCATGCAATGGATGCACTTAGAGCTATAAGTATGTGAAAGCTCAAAAGGAGAACTAGTGGGTGTGCATCCAACTTGCTTGCTCATGAAGACCTAGGGCAATTTTCAGGAAGCCCATCATTGGAATATACAAGCCAAGTTATATAACGAAAACTCCCACTAGCATATGGTGGTGACAAATCGAGAGACTCTCAATCATGAAGAACATGGTGCTATTATGAAGCACAAGTGTGGAAAAAGATAGTAGCATTGTCCCTTATCTCTTTTTCTCTCTTTTTTTGTTTGGGCTCTTTGGCCTCTTTCCATATATTTTTTTGTGGGCAACTTTGGCCTTTTTTCTTTATATCCTCACATGGGACAATGCTCTAATAATGATGATTATCACACTGTAATTTACTCAAAGCTCAATGCTTAGAACAATGATGACTCTTATAGGAAATGCCTCCGGCAATGTACCGGGATGTGCAATGATCTAGCTTGGCGTATGACGTTGAAACATCTCGCTAGCTATCTTACGATCATGCAATGGCAATATGAAAGTGACGGCACAAGTCATGAGACGAAACAGTGGGAGTTGCATGGCAATATATCTCGAATAGCTATGAAGATGCCATACTAGGTAGGTATGGTGGCTGTTTTGAGGAAGGCATATGGTGGGTTTGTGCACCAGCAAAAGTTGCGCGGCACTAAAGAGGCTAGCAATGGTGGAAAGTGAAAGTGCATCTATACCATGGACTCACATTAGTCATGAAGAACTCACATACTTATTGCAAAAGTTTTTATTAGTAATCAAAACAAAGTGCTAAATGCATACTCCTAGGGGAAGGGTTGGTAGGTGTTAACCATCGCGCGATCCCGACCGCAACACAAAGGATGACAATCAATAGATCGATTATGCTCCGACTTCCAAACATAGCGGTTCACCATACGTGCATGTTACGGGAATCACTAACTCCAACACAAGTATTTCTAGATTCACAACACCCTACTAACATAACTCTTAATATCACCAAATCCATATCTCAAAATTAATTGAGAGGAATCAAACTTCTCTTTCTAATCAATGCACAAGAAGATGGAAGTTCCATTGTATCCTCTTTGGATTCCTATCACCTTTGGGACTACTTTCATAGCATAAGCCAACTACCAAGTTACTCAGAGAGATCACTCTCAAAAAGATATAAGTGAAGATTGAGAGTTCTTATTTCTCCAAAATATGACATCGTCGTGCTCTAAAAGATCTAAGTGAAGCACATGTGAGCTAAATTGCCTGACTCAAAAGATATAAGCGAAGCTCAAAGAGTATTCTAGCAAAATCACGATGAGTGCATGTCTCTTTCAAAAGGTGTGCAGCAAGGATGATTGTGACACAACAAAAAGAAAAGACTCCTACGATACAAGACGCTCCAAGAAAAACACATATCATGTGGTGAATAAAAATATAGCTCCAAGTAATGTTACCGATGGATTGAAGACGAAAGAGGGGATACCTTCCCGAGGCATCCCAAAGCTTTGGCTTTTTGGTGTCCTTGAATTTGGCTTGGGTTTCCTTGGGCAACCCCAAGCTTGAGATCTTTCCACTCTTTATCCCTTTGTCCATGAGAACATCACCCAAAACTTGAAAACTCCACAACACAAAACTTAAATAGAAACTTGTGATATCATTAGCACAAGAAAACAAACTACTACCTCTTGAGGTACTGTAGAAAACTTGATTTCTATTTATATTGGTGTTAGATTACTGTATTCTCACTTTTCCATGGCTAGTACCCCCCTATACTATCCATAGTTTCATCAAAACAAGCAACCGACACAACAAAAATAGAATCTGTCAAAAATAGATCAGTCTGTAGAAATTTGTATACTTCGTATACTTGTGTTATCTCAAAAATTCTGAAAAATTAAGACAGTTTGGGCAATTGACACATAAATCAGCATAAAAAAGAATCAACTCAAAAGCTCTTTTTGGATAAAAATGATAAATAATCTTGTGAGCGAAATGTTTCTGTCTTTTTCCAGCAGGATCAAACAACCATCACCAAACTAGTCATAAAGGTTTTACTTGGCTCAAACACAAAAAGAAACACAAAAGACACAATCATAATAGAATTATGATGGTGTGGACACAACAAAACAGAAAGAAAAAAGCAAAGATAATTCGTTGGGTTGCCTCCCAACAAGCGCTATTGTTTAACGCCCTTAGCTAGGCATAAGGTGATAGAATCACGTATCGTCGTCTTTGGTGCTCAAACCATAAGTAGCGCTCATCATCCTAAGGTCTTCATATCTCTTACTAGATGGTTCACCACTATTTTTAGTAACAAAAACAAACTTGGTGGCGTTATTTTGGGTAAAAATTGGAGTGTTCTACACAACGGCAAAAGCGGAACCCAAGTTGGTTATAACATCCTCTAGTTTGCCAATCCTAGCGGAATCATGACCTAGTTTTTCGTTAACTGTGGGTTCCCTCCCCTTTAGATTTTTCAAAGTCATTCCCACCTTGGATCCGTACTGAGTGATTTCATTGTGGATATTTTTATCCAAATTCTCAATGAGTTCAATCGTAGCAACTTTATTTTCAATGATATCCAACCTACGCATCACATGTTCCAAAGTTAAGGTGGTTCCATTAAACATGAGTGGGGGTGAGCCTACGAGATTTATCAAAGCACCGTAAGAATCAACTATATGGCTACCCAAGAAATTTCCACCTACGATGGTGTCAAGAACATACCTATTCCAAGGGGAAATACCCACATAAAAGCTGCAAAGTAGGACGGTAGTAGATTGCTTATGAGTAGATCTGCTCTGAGCATTGCAAATCCTATACCAAGCGTCCTTTAAGTTTTCTTCCTCATTTAACTTCGCTCTCAGGAGTATCGTTCGAAGCGATAGGTCTAGCCATGAGGACAGGTAGACTATCCCACTCAAGCAGGCAGGAAGCAAGCGAAGGAAAAGGGCGAACGAAAAAGGAAAATATTTTTGTAAATTTTTGTTTTTTCAGAAGTGGGGGAGAGGAAAACGAGAGGCAAAAAAGTAAATGCAAAAGATGAGTTTGTGATAATTACTTGGATAAGCTTCACTTAGAATAATCCCCGGTGCCAGAAATTGACACGTTGACAGGAGACTATTCTTGACTAGGTCCTCCCCGGCAACGGCGCCAGAAATTGGCACGTTGACGGGAGACTACCTTTGACTTGATCCTCCTCCCCGGCAACAGTGTCAGGAATTCTTCTTTCTACCTCTTGAGCTTGCGTTGGTTTTACCCTTGAAGAGGAAAGGGTGATGCAGCACAGTAGCAGTAAGTATTTCCCTCAGTTTGAGAACCAAGGTATCAATCGAGTAGGAGAATCAAGCCAAGTGTCCAAAGTACCTGCGCAAACACAAACGAGCTTGCACCCAACGCTATAAAGGGGTTGTCAATCCATTCAAGATTGATTGCAAAGTGAGATATGAAGGCGAAAAGTGCAACGAAGTAAAAGTGTAAGGCTGAAAATATGGTGTGAAGTAGACCCAGGGGCCATAGTGTTCACTAGAGGCTTCTCTCAAAATAGCAAATATTACGGTGGGTGAACAAATTACTGTTGAGCAATTGATAGAACCGCGCAAAGTCATGACGATATCTAAGGCAATGATCATATATATAGGCATCACGTCGAGACAAGTAGACCGATACTTTCTTCATCTACTACTATTACTCCACACATCGACCACTATCCAGCATGCATCTAGTGTATTGAGTTCATGACAAACAGAGTAACGCCTTAAGAAAGATGACATGATGTAGAGGGATAAATTCATGCAATTGATATAAACCCCATCTTTTTACCCTTGATGGCAACAACACGATGCGTGCCTCGCTACCCCTTCTGTCACTGGGTGAGGTGAGCGCACGGTATGAACCCAAAACCAAGCACTTCTCCCATTGCAAGAATCATATATCAAGTTGGCCAAACAAAACCCACAACTCGAAGAGAATTACAAGGATATGAAATCATGCATATAAGAGATCAGAAGAAACTCAAATAAGATTCATAGATAATCTGATCATAAATCCACAATTCATCAGATCTCGACAAACACACCGCAAAATAAGATTATATCGGATAGATCTCCATGAAGATCATGGAGAACTTTGTATTGAAGATCCAAGAGAGAGAAGAAGCCATCTAGTTACTATCTATGGACCTGAAGGTCTATGGTGAACTACTCACGCATCATCGGAGAGGCAATGGTGTTGATGAAGAAGCCCTCCGTATCCGAACCCCCCTCCGACAGGGCACCAGAACGTGCCCCAGATGGGATCTTGCGGAGACAGAAGCTTGCGGCTGCGGAAAAGTATTTTCGTGGATCTCTCCCGTGGTTTTGGATTTTTCTGGGATTTATAGGTGGAAGAAGTAGGGCAGACGAGCCACAGGGGGCCCACAAGCATTCTAGGCGTGCCCCCCTGGCTGTGCCTAGGGGGCTTGTGGCCTCCCCTGGTGGCCTCTTCCTTGGTTCTCACGCCCCCTGCGTATCTTCTGTTCCAGAAAAAAATCTTTTTGGAAGTTTTATTTCGTTTGGACTCCATTCAATATTCTCCTGTGAAAAGGGTCAAAAAACACAGAAAAAACAGGAACTGGCACCTGGCATTGAGTTAATAATTTAGTCCCAAAAAAGATATAAAAGGCATACAAAACATCCAAAGTTTGACAAGATTATAGCATGGAACCATCAAAAATTATAGATACGTTGGAGACGTATCAGTTCTCCCTAAATTTTCAGGTCAATCCAAGAACTTTTATTTCTGCACAAAAATAACACCAAGGTGATTCTGCTGAAAACAACATCAGTCCGGGTTAGTTCCATTCAAACCATGCAAATTAGAGTCCAAAACAAGGGAAAAAGAGTTTGGAAAAGTAGATACGTTGGAGACGTATCAAGCATCTAGATGTGAGGCGGAATATATAGCTACTTTAGAAGCAGCAAAGGAAGGAGTATGGGTGAAGTAGTTCATGATGGATCTAGGAGTTCTGCCTAGTGCACTGTATCCAATGAATCTCCTTCGTGACCACACCAGTGCCATTGCAATTGCAAAGGAGCCCAGGTCTCACAAGAAGACCAACCATATAAAGCACCACTTCAATTTATTCGCGAATACGTCAAACAGAAGGACATAGACATCAAAGTACATATGGATCTAAATGTTGCACACCCGTTGACTAAACCTCTCTCACGAGCAAAACATGATCATGGCTAGAACTCTATGAGTGTTAGATACATTACAATATAAGCTATATTATTGAATCTAATGCAAGTGAGAGACTGTTGGAAATATGCCCTAGAGGCAATAATTGGTTATTAGCATATTTTCTTGTTCATGATAATCGTTTACTATTCATTCTAGAATTGTATTGACCGCAAACTTAGATACATGTGTGAATACATAAATAACAATGTGTTCCTAGTGAGCCTATACTAGACTACCTCATTGATCAAAGATGGTAAAAGTTTCCTAACCACAGACATGAGTTATCATTTGATAATGGGATCACATCATTAGGAGAATAATGTGATGGACAAGACCCACCCGCAAGCATAGCATCTGATCGTGTCATTTAGTTTATTACTACTGCTTTCTTCATGTCAAGTATTTGTTCAAGATATCATGCAACTCCCTCACACTGGAGGAATGCCTTGTGTGCTATCAAATGTCACTTCGTAACTCAGTGATCATAAAGGTGCTCTAGAGGTATCTCCTAGGGTGTCTGTTGGGTTGGTGTGGATCGAGACTGGGTTTTATCACTCCATATGATGGAGAGGTATCTCTAAGCCCTCTAGATAATATACCATTACAAGAAGCTTGCAAGCAACGTGACTAAGGAGTTAGTCACATGATCTTATATTACCGAACAAGTAAAGATACTTGTTGGTAACGATATTGAACTAGGTATGAGATACAAATGGTCGAATCTCGGGCAAGTAACGTACCAATGGACTAAGGGGACTGCATACGGGATTGGCTAAATCCTTGACATCATTGTTCGACCGATAATGATCTTTGTGGAATATGTGGGAACCAATATGGACATCTAGGTCCCGCTATTGTTAACTGACCAGAGAAGTGTCTTTGTCATGTCTGCATGGTTCTCGAACCCGTCGGGTCCGCACGCTTAACATTCGGTGACTATAGAGCAGTATGATGATATATACGTTGGTGAAAAAAAAAGTTGTTTGGAGTCCCGGATGAGTTCTCGAACGTGACGAGGAGGTCCAAAATGGTCCGGAGGTAAATAATTATATATGGGAAGCTGATATTCGGGTTCCTAAAAGGTTCTAAGTTTTATCGGTAGGGCACCACGAGTGCCGAGGGGTCATCGTGGTCCATCAAGAGAGTTCCACCAGCCCCCGAGGCCTCATGATCTAAGAGGGGAGGCGCACCAACTCCTAGAGGGTTGGGCGCCCCTCCTCCCAAGGGACCATGCACCTAGAGTTTGAGGGAAACCCTAAAGGTGGCGCCCCTTTGCCTTGGGGGACAAGGCGCCACCCTAGGCCGCTACCCGTCGCCCTTGCCCCTATAGGGAAGGAATCCGCACACCAAGATTTGGTGCAGGCCTCTCTCTCTCCCTAGTTCATTTTCTACTCCGTTCGCGGTTCTGGTAGTGCTCGACGAAGCCCTATCAGGATAGCACCACCACCATCCCCGCCATGTCGTCGTGTTGTCGGTGATCCCATCTAATACTCCACCCTTTCTCACTGGATCAAGGAGGCGGAGATGTCATCGAGCCGCACATGTGGTGAACACGGAGGTATCGTTCGTTTGGCACTAGACCGGATCAGATCATGATTGGATCGTGTAGAAGTACGACTACATCAACCGCATTATAAACGCTTCTGCTTAACGGTCTACATGGGTACGTAGACATACTCTCCATGTCATTGCTATGTATCTCCATAGATAGATCTTCGGTGTTCGTAGGATTTTTTGTTCCCTGCTTCGTTCCCCAACATATGCCACACGAGACTTGATAAAAAATCTCGAGCCCCATACTAAACTTTGTTACACATGTGACCCCTATGCAGATCATAGCTCCATACCTTTTTATGTTAAATTTCGTCTTAACTATAGTGGAACCCAAAGAACTAAAGCATTTTGTTGATCTATCAACCATCATACTTAGGAGCAACATAGAAGGATCGTGGATTTCCATAACTTTGTATCACAAATCCATACGCAAATCCAAGGGAAGCAACTCGAACATCACGTAATAGATTTCATCTACTTAAAAAATATAAATTATTTAGTATTAGATCCCACTTACTACATAAATATATTATGCAATACTCATACATCTCATAAATTCTAGATCGTAACCTACATCTACGCATAGCACGACTCATGATTCCAATGTAGGGTAATGCAGCATAAAACATTTTTTCTGTCCTACACACCAGCCCAGGAGCTCTATGAAGATGCATAAAAGATTTGATCTGATTGTTACCAACTCATAGCGCAACAGAAGGACAGTTGGTGCCAATCTTCACAACTAGGAATTTATAACCTCTGTGTGACAGGTATCTCCGAAGGTGTCCATTGAGTTAGCACGGATCAAGACTGGGATTTGTCACTCCGTGTGACGGAGAGTTATCTCGGGGCCCACTCGGTAATACACCATCACAAATAAGCCTTGCAAGCAATGTGACTCAAGTGTTAGTCACGGGATCTTGTATTACGGAATGAGTAAAGAAACTTGCCAGTAACGAGATTGAAATAGGTATAGGGATACCGACGATCAAATCTCGGGCAAGTAACATACCGAAGGACAAAGGGAATGCTACACATGATTATATGAATCCTTGGCACAGAGGTTCAACTGATAAGATCTTCGTAGAATATGTAGGATCCAATATGGACACTGAGGTCCCGCTATTGTATATTGACCGAGGAGTGTCTCAGGTCATGTCTGCATAGTTCTCGAACCCGCAGGGTCAGCACACTTAAGGTTCGGTGACGTTTTAGTATAGTTGAGTTATATGTGTTGGTGACCGAAGGTTGTTCGGAGTACCGGATGAGATCATGGATGTCACGAGGGTTTCCGGAATGGTCTGGAAATGAAGATTGATATATAGGATGGTTTCATTTGGTCACCGGAAATATTTCGGGCATTACCGACAGTGTACCACGAGTGACGAATGGGTTCTGGATATTCACTGGGAGGGGCCCACCCACCCGGGAGTGAGCCCAATAGCCCTAGGGTGGCGCACCAGCCCTTAGTGGGCTGGTGAGGCCAGCCCAAGTGGGCTATGGCGTGACAAGAAGAAAAAACCAAAGGAAAAGAAAAAACAAGGAAAGAGGGAGGTGGGAAGGAAGGAGTGGACTCCTTCCCCCAAACCGAATCGGGGTGGGAGTCCACCTCCTCCCCTTCTGCCGGTGCCCTTGGGGATCCCTTGAGCCCCAAGGCTAGACCCTCCCCTCCTCCTATATATATTTGTGGTTTTAGGGCTTTTGAGACATAACTTTGCCACGTCCAACTCAAACCTATACCACGTAGTTCTTCCTGTAGATCGGAATCTACGGGGCTCGGGAGGAGCCCTGCAGGAGTAGATAATCACCACCACTGGCACACCATCACGCTGCCGGAGAACTCTTCTACTTCCCCGTCTCTCTTGCTGGATCAAGAAGGCGGAGATCGTCATCGAGCTGTACGTGTGTTGAACGCGGACCTGTCGTCCGTTCGGCGCTAGATCGGAACGGATCGTGGGACGGATCGTTGGACGACGGTGATTTGAATCACGAAGTTGTACCACTACATCAACCGTGTTTCTTAACACTTGCCGCTTAGCGATCTACAAGGGTATGTGCATCCAATCTCCCTCTCGTAGATGAACATCACCATGATAGGTCTTCATGTGCGTAGGAAATTTTTTGTTTCCCATGCAACGTTCCCCAACAGTGGCATCATGAGCTAGGTACATGCATAGATGTTATGTCAAGTAGAACATAAAAGTTTTTGTGGGCGTTGATGTTTGATTTGCTGACCTCCTTAGTCTTTTGTCGATTCGGCGGTATTGTTGGATTGAAGCGGCCTGGACCGACAATACTCGTACGCTTACGAGAGACTGGTCTCATCGACCAACATGCAACTTGTTGCATATAGATGACCGGCGGGTGTCGGTTTCTTCAACTTTAGTTGAATTGGATTTGACCGAGGCGGTCCTTGGAGAGAGGTTAAATAGCAATTTACACATCTCCGTTGTGGTTTTTGCGTAAGTAAGATGCGATCATACTAGATACCCATAGCAGCCACATAAAACATGCAACAACAAATTAGAGGACGTCTAACTTGTTTTTGCCGGGTATGCTTGTGATGTGATATGGCCAAAGACATGATGTGATATATTGGATGTATGACATGATCATGTTGTAATAGTTAATATGGAATTGCACGTCGATGCTACAGCAGCCGGCAGGAGCTATAGGGTTGTCTTTAAACTAACGTTTGTGTTTGCAGATGCATTTACTATATTGCTAGGTTATACCTTTAGTAGTAATAGCATAGATAGCACGACAACCTCGATGGTGGAACGATGATGGAGATCATGGTGTAGTGCCGGTGACAAGAATATCATGCCGGTGCTTTGGTGATGGAGATCAAGAAGCACAAGATCAAGGCCATATCATGTCACTTATGAATTGCATGTGATGTTAATCCTTTTATGCACCTTATCTTGCTTAGAACTACGGTAGCATTATAAGGTGATCCCTCACTAAAATTTCAAGATAAAATTGTGTTCCCCCCGAATATGCACCGTTGCGATAGTTAGTCATTTCGAGACACCACGTGATCATCGGGTGTGATAGACTCAACGTTCACATACAACGAGTTGAAAACAGTTGCACACGCGGAATACTCGGGTTAAACTTGACGAGCCTAGCATGTGCAGACATGGCCTCGGAACACAAGAGACCGAAAGTTCGAGCATGAATCATATAGTTGATATGATTAGCATAGAGATGTTTACCACTGAAACTATACTCAACTCACGTGATGATCGAACTTGACTTAGTGATTTTGGATCATGCCACACTCAAGTAACTAGAGGGATGTCTATTTGAGTGGGAGTTTATTAGTAATTTGATTAGTTAAACTCTCGTTGTCTTGAACATAGTCTAAGTGCACTTTTCAATATTTTATGTTGAGATCAATGGCTCATGCAATAGCAACCCTGAATTCCAATATGTTCCTAGAGAAAGCTAAGTTGAAAGATGATGAGAGCAACTTTGTAAACTGGGCACGTAATCTTAGGCTCATCCTACAAGCTGGGAAAAAGAATTATGTCCTTGATGCTTTGCTAGGATAATGAACCACCCGCTATGTCTGACCAAGATGTTTTGAACGCTTGGCAATCGCGTAAGGAGGACTACTCAGTAGTTCAATGTGCAGTCTTATATGGCTTAGAACGGGGACTTCAGCAACGTTTTGAGTGTCATGGAGCATATGAGATGTTCAAGTAGTTGAAGTTTATCTTTCAGAAGAACGCCTAGATCGAGAGGTATGAGACCTCCGATAAATTCTATGCTTGCAAGATGGAGGAGAATTTGTGTGTCACTGAACATGTGCTCAAAATGTCTGTGTACTCAAACCGTCTAGCTGAGCTAGGGATTGAACTTCCGCAAGAGTGTCACATCCCTGATCCCTATTAGAGTTTAGCAAGTTGTGCTCATGTTTTCTTTCTTTGCATTCAAGAAATGGAAATAAACTCAAAGGAAGTGGTTAAATCAAAGCAAAACCCTAGCCACTCCTTATTCAAAAACAATTCAACTATTGCCAAAATCAATGAATCCAAAATGGCCATTAGAAAAGTTCATCTTTTCTGATAAATGTTGAAAACAAGATATCAGGGGAGAAACATATTTTCAAAGTGCTTTTGGCATTTTATTTTAAAGTTAAAAGCTACTGAAATCAACTATATAATTGATTTCAAATATTTCAAAGTTTTCAAAAATGCTGAAACTTTTATATATATTTGGAAATATTCCACATAACATTTCAGCATGTTTCAAACTATTTTAGGAATAGTTTGAAGCAAAAAATAAAACAAAACAAAGTCAGAAAAGAATTAACAGAAACAGAAAAGAAAGAAAATTGAAAAATACCTACCTGTCGCCTACCTCGCCCAGGCCCAGCTGCTCCCCCGTCGTGGTCCTCGTGCGAGCGAGCAGCAGGAGGTGGTTGCCGCTCCCTCCGGTGCAACCACGCACCTGCGTGCTTGCCTGGCCGCCGCTTCGCGCTGGCAAGGAGGGGATAAGCCTCCCGTAGCCGTCCCCGAGCTCCTCCTCGCCTCATTCCTCCCCCAGCTCTCTCCTCTCTCGGTCGTCATTAGAGCCCGAGCTGACCTCGAGCTCGCCGTTACTCCAGCCCCTCTCCCTCTCACCTGAGCTGCGCATTAGCTTCGCCTTGGTCCCATGAAGCTCTCCAACCAGTTGCTCGACGCCGAGAACCCCTCAGACGCCGTGACGCCATCGTCCTCAACCTCGGATCCCCGGAGCTCGCCACCGTCGTTCTCCCTCCTCAGACCATCCCCGAGCCCGCTCTCGTCGCCTCTGCACTCCCTGTGAGATCAGGGTGCTTTCCCCCTCATTTTCCCCTTTGATCCCGAGCTCTAGGCCCCGATTCCACCGGAGCCCGACGAGATCCGCCGTGTGACCTCGTCAATGGTAGCTCTCCGGTGATTGGCTGGTCATTCTGAGTCCACCAATGGCTTCAGTGCATCGTGTAGGTGCTGTAGGAGCCTAGCCCCACGCGTGTTGAGCCCCATAGCAGTGACCCCGATGATGCCCGAGCTCCGGCAGCCACCGAGCTCGTCGCCGGCGTCATCTCCGGCCATTTCAGCCCCTGCTCTTTGCAAAAATGGAGCTGCGATCGTGTGGCCGATCGTCTGGTGCCCTCCGCCGTGCTTTTGGTCACTGAAATCGCAAACCCGAGGCCCTCCGCCGTTCTGGTGGTCACCGAAGCCTCGCCGCCGGTGGGTTTGACCCCATCGCCGATGGGGTTGACTCCCCTAAGTCCCTCGCAAGTGGGGCCAGCCCCCTGTTTAATTAAAGATTAGTTAAAATAAAAATAAAAAATATATTAAAAGTCAAATAGTCACT
Organism: Hordeum vulgare subsp. vulgare; assembly: GCF_904849725.1. NCBI lineage: Eukaryota > Viridiplantae > Streptophyta > Magnoliopsida > Poales > Poaceae > Hordeum > Hordeum vulgare. Next base: position 178,253,790 of record NC_058523.1, read on the forward strand.
CACATGTGGGTCCATCCCTGTTAATTAGCTAAATAAGTTAAACTTAAACTAAAAACTGACCAGAGTCACTAACCAGTGGGTCCCACTGGTCAGGTTTGACTTTCAACGGCCAGTTGGACCTGCTGATGTCATGCTGATGCAATAAATATAATTCTGATTTTAATATAATTCTAGGATAATTGCAAAACTTTGGAAATTCATAGAAAATTGAATATAACTCCAAATCAAACAAATAATATATGCAAATGGATCAGAAAAATTCAATGAACACAATGGTGCTACTTTCATGCATGAAAAACAAAGTTATGAAACAACATCAGGTCAAATCATTTAAAGGAATTTGATAAATTATAATTGAAATGATATTTGAATTATGATTTCAAATCGAGATCACCCAAAGGGTTTTGTTAGTCACCTCAAACCATGCTACCCTGCATTTTATGCATCATCTTGTTGCATATGTTTGATATTGATTGATTGTTATTATTTCGGTAGGCTCTGCCCCTCTGGATACATCTGATTATCCGACTGACGGATATCACCCCTCTGCTGAGCAACAAGGCAAGCAACCATTTTGATCATCCCGATAAATCCCATGTTCTCGCTCCTGCTCTTACTTATTGCATTAGGTCAAAATGCTTTCAATGCTTTTAGCACGTTAGTTGAACCCACTTCCTTTGCATGACTTGTCCTTGTCATAGTAAATAGCTGAACCTTGCAACCTAGCATACCTGGTAGATGCTTGAGCCATGATCTGTCTTATCCTGCTATGCATGCTATGCTTAGAGTTGTGTAAGGTCTGTCATCTGGGTGATGAACATTATCGTGAGAATGTGTTTTGTTAATAAAGGTTGTGTGTTGAACCTGATTTGGTAAATGTACTGGTGAAAGGCTATGTAGGAGTACATGGCGGGTTGTTTCATTGGAACCGTCCTTAGGAACTGAGTTCCGTGTATGTAATCCAAGACAAGATACTACCACATGCTGGGCCCTGAAATATGACCCCGCTCGACTTATTAATCACTTAGTACTCGGTCGAGGAGTTGCAAGTAGTTTCTGGTGTTTATAGTCATGCTGGAGGCCGTGCGTAGCGCTGACCTTCAAGGTGGGCTATGATGCGATAGGTGGTGGCACGGTGTACCAAGTGGCACCCGGATGGTGGGCTTGCGAAACCTGCGCACATCGTTTGGGGCCGTGGCGGAAACCTTGGCCGGACTTCCGTGCGGGTTACCCTCAGATAGGCGATAGACATGGACTAGGTATTAGAGTGGTTAACGGTCGTGGCCGACTCCCTCGCTGGGCTTCCGCTCGAAGGTTGCCGAGGTGCATGACGTGCACATGACGATAAGTGGTGAGAGCGTGCGTGAAGAAGTACACCCCTGCAGGGTTATGATCTATTCGAATAGCCGCGTCCGCGGAGACTACTTGGAAACATATGTTGTTCATAGACAAGTATAATGGCTACTCATAAAAATGTCAAGATAAGTGTGAGTGTCGTGGATGGCATTTCCGTAGGGAGACCGAATGGTTCCACGATGGAGTATTGTTGTGGTGTTAGTGGACTCGTGTGCGAGAAAACAAAGTTGTCAAAACTATTTGAAAATGTAAGTTTGTCTAGCCAAGAGTCAAATGCTGGCTTCTGCATGAAACCCCACAACTCCTTGTTGATACATTGCATGAGTAAATAGGTTATCCTAAAGACTTGCTGAGTACCTTTGTACTCACATTTGCTTAATAATTTGTTGCAGAGGTTGTTAATGACCCTAATGGTGGGTTTTATCTAGACGTTGACGACGACGAGTAGCTGGTGTCCCAGCTACGATCTGGCCCTTGGTTGGGTCTGTAGATAGTCAGGCCATGTGCCTTTTTCCCTTTCCATCTGTCTGTACTCAGACAGTTTCAATCTTCCGCTGGCTTGTAAGACTTGTTTGTATGACTTGTGATGATTGGTCGTGAGACCCCTATCTGTGTAATATTATGTGTGAGGCTCGTCCGAGCCTTCTAAATAAAGTTTGTATGTTTATGGTTATGTTGTGATGCCATCGATGTATCTATGCATATCGGTATGCCATGCGTACGTGTGTTTTACTTGATATGTATGGGGTTCGAATACCTAGTCGTATGCCTTAGTAGCACTCCTTACGAGGAAATGCCCCTTTGTGATTCCATCGAGCCATGGTAGTTCGCTACTGCTCCGGAGACATTGCTTGACCGGTAGGTGTCCTTCTTAGCTATTGTGTCTGTCCCTTTGGGAAATGTCACACGTTGTAATGGAGTCCTTGTAGCTTGCTACGACTCATCTACATTCGCTGATGACCGACACCTGCTTTGCTGGGTCATGTATGCATGTCCCTGTACGGAACTGCCGCTTGAGTTTATGAATAGACATGTCGATCCGGGTTCTTTGACATTGGAATGCTAGCAACACAATTGCATACGTGAGTCAAAAGGCGCAAACGGTCCCGGCTAAGGTAAGGCTGCAGCCGTGGGGATAACCGTGCGTGAGACCGCAAAGAGATGTGATGTGTTACAGGCTGGATTCCTATGGCTTAGGATTGGGGTCCCGACAAAGAGGCTATCACTGACAGAATTCTTCAATAACTATCACCTAGCTATAAGAGCTTTGTGTTGAACGATAATATGCAAGGGATGAACAAGTCACCCATCGAGTTATTCGCGATGCTGAAAGTCACAGAGTCAGAACTCCGGAAAGAGCATCAAGTGTTGATGGTCAATAATACCACTGGTTTCAAGAGAAACGGCAAAGACAAGAAGGGTAACTCCAAGAAGAGCGGTAAAACTGTTGCCAATCTGACAAAGAAACCCAAGGCTGGACCTAAGCCGGAAACAGAGTGCTATTATTGCAAGGGGATGGGTCACTGGAAGGGCAACTTCCCCAACTATTTGGCTGATAAGAAGGCGGCCAAAGAAAAATCAGGTATATGTGATATACATGTTATTGATGTGTACTTAACCAAATCTCATAGTAGTGCCTCGGTATTTGATACCGGTTCTGTTGCTCATATTTGCAACTCGAAGCAGGAACTACAGAATAAATGAAGGATGTCAAAGGATGAAGTGACGATGCGCGTGGGAAATGGTTGCAAGGTTGATGCAATTGCCATCGGCACAGTCTCACTTCAGTTACCATCAGGATTAGTAATGAACTTAAATAATTGTGATTTAGTGCCTGTGTTAAGCATGAACATTATATCTGGATCTTGTTTATTGCGAGAAGGTTACTCATTTAAGTCAGAGAATAATGGTTGTTCTATTTCTATGAGTAATATCTTTTATGGTCATGCACCCAATGTGAGAGGTTTGTTCATATTGAATCTTGATTGTGATGATACACATATACATAACATTGAGACCAAAAGATGTAGAGTTAACAATGATAGCGCCGCGTTATTGTGGCACTGCCGCTTAGGTCATATTGGAGTAAAGTGCATGAAGAAACTCCATTCCGATGGGCTTTTGGAGTCACTTGATTTTGAATCACTTGACACGTGCGAACCATGCCTTATGGGTAGGATGACTAAGACTCCATTCTCTGGAACAATGGAGCGTGCAAGTGACTTATTGGAGATCATACACACTGATGTGTGCGGTCCAATGAGTGTGGAGGCGCGCGGCGGATATCGTTATTTTCTCACCTTCACTGACGATTTGAGTAGGTATGGATATATCTACTTGATGAAGCACAAGTTTGAAACGCTTGAGAAGTTCAAGCAATTTCAGAGTGAAGTCGAAAATCATTGTAACAAGAAGATCAAATTCTCACGTTCTGATTGAGGGTGTGAATATCCAAGTTTCGAGTTTGGTGCTCACTTAAGACAATGTGGAATAGTTTCACAGTTGACACCGCCTCGAACAACACAGCGTAATGGTGTGTCCGAACGTCGTAATCGTACTTTGTTAGATATGGTGTGATCTATGATGTCTCTTACCGATTTGCCGTTATCGTTTTGGGGTTATGAATTAGAGACATCTGCATTCACTTTAAATAGGGCACCGTCAAAATCCGTTGAGATGACACCATATGAGCTATGGTATGGCAAGAGGCCAAAGTTGTCATTTCTTAAAGTTTGGGGATGTGATGCTTATGTCAAAAAGCTTCAGCCTGAAAAGCTGGAACCCAAAGCGGAAAAGTGCGTCTTCATAGGTTACCCAAAGGAGACAGTTGGGTATACCTTCTATCTAAGATTCGAGGGCAAAGTGTTTGTTGCTAAGAACGGAGCTTTTCTTGAGAAGGAGTTTCTCTCGAAAGAATTGAGTGGGAGGAAGATAGAACTTGATGAGGTTGTAGAACCTCTACTCCCTCTAGATGGTGGCGCAGGGCAGGGGGAAACCTCTGTCGAAGCGACGCCGGTTGAGGAGGATGCTAATGATGATGATCATGAAGCTTCAGATCGAGTTCCTATCGGACCTCGCAGGTTGACAAGATCACGTACTGCTCCTGAGTGGTACGGTAATCCTGTCTTATCTATCATGTTGTTGGACAACAATGAACCTGTGAATTATGAAGAAGCAATGGTGTGCCCAGATTCCAACAAATGGCTGGAGGACATGTAGTCCAAGATAGGATCTATGTATGAAAACAAAGTATGGACTTTGGAAGTATTACCTGAAGGTCGCAAGGCTATTCAGAACAAATGGATCTTTACAGACACAGACGGTAATGTGACCATTTATAAAGCTCGACTTGTGGCAAAGGGTTTTCCACAAGTTCAAGGAGTTGACTACGATGAGACGTTCTCACCGTTGCGATGCTTAAGTCCATCCAAACCATGTTAGCAATAACTGCATTTTTCGATTATGAAATCTGGCAGATGGATGTCAAAACGGCGTTCCTTAACGATTTTCTTAAGGAAGAGTTGTATATGATGCAACCCGAAGGTTTTGTTGATCCAAAGAATGCTAACAAAGTATGCAAGCTCCAGCGATCCATTTATGGACTGGTGCAAGCATCTCGGAGTTGGAATAAACTCTTTGATGAGGTGATCAAAGCATTTGGGTTTATACAAGTTGTTGGAGAATCTTGTATTTACAAGAAAGTGAGTGGGAGCTCTGTGGCATTTCTAATATTATATGTGGATGAAATATTGCTTATTGGAAATAATGTGGACTTTTAGAGAGCGTAAAAGATTACTTGAACAAATGTTTTTCAATGAAGGACCTAGGAGAAGCTGCTTACATATTAGGCATTAAGATATATAAGGATAGATCGAGGCGCCTAATAGGACTTTCACAAAGCACATACCTTGATAATGTTTTGAAGAAATTCAGAATGGAGCAGTCCAAGAGGGGGTTCTTTCCAGTATTACAAGGTATGAAGTTGAGTAAGACTCGGTGCCCACTAACTCCCGAAGATAGAGAAAAGATGAGTACCGTCGCCTATGCTTCATCCATAGGTTCTATCATGTATGCAATGCTGTGTATTAGACCGTACGTCAGCCTAGCCATAAGTATGGCAGGCAGGTTTCAAAGTAATCCAGGAGTGGATCACTTGACGGCGGTCAAGAATATTCTGAAGTACCTGAAAAGGACTAAGGAAATGTTTCTCGTTTATGGAGGTGACGAAGAGCTCGTCGTAAAGGGTTACGTCGATGCAAGCTTTGACACTAATCCGGATGACTCTAAGTCTCAGACCGGATACATATTTATTCTTAATGGGGGTGCGGTAAGCTGGTGCAGTTCGAAGCAAAGCGTCGTAGCAGATTCTACATGTGAGGCGGAGTACATGGCTACCTCGGAGGCAGCTAAGGAGGGTGTGTGGATGAAGCAATTCATGACAGATCTTGGAGTTGTGCCGAGCGCACTAAATCCAATAACTTTGTTCTATGACAACACTGGTGAACCAAGGTTTCACAAGAAGACCAGCACATCAAACGACGTTTCAACCTCATCCGCGACATCGAAGGAGAGGACGTAAATATTTGCAAAGTGCACACGGATCGGAATGTAGCAGATCTCCTGACTAAACCTCTTCCACGAGCGAAGCATGATCAACACCAGAATTGTATGGGTGTTAGATTCATTCCAATGTAAATCGCATAGCAATGTGAGACTAGATTATTGACTCTAGTGCAAGTGGGAGACTGTTGGAAATATGCCCAAGAGGCAATGATAAAATAGTTATTATTATATTTCCCGTTTCAAGATAATCATTTATTATCCATGCTATAATTGCATTGAATGAAAGCATAGATACATGTGCGGATATATAGACAAAACAATGTCCCTAGCAAGCCTCTAGTTGGCTAGCCAGTTGATCAAGGATGGTTAAGGTATTCTGACCATATGCAAGTGTTGTCTCTTGATAACTGGATCACATCATTAGGTGAATCATGTGATGGACTAGACCCAAACTATGAGCGTAGCATGTGATCGTGCCATTTTGTGACCATGAGATCATGTAACTCACTGACACCGGAGGAATACCCTGTGTCTATCATACATCACAATGTTACTGGGTGACTATAAAGGTGCTCTATAGGTATCTCCGAAGGTGTCCGATGAGTTAGCATGGATCAAGACTGGGATTTGTCACTCCGTATGACAGAGAGGTATCTCGGGGCCCACTCGGTAATACAACATCACAAATAAGCCTTGCAAGCAATGTGACTCAAGTGTTAGTCACGGGATCTTGTATTACGGAACGAGTAAAGAGACTTGCCGGTAACGAGATTGAAATAGGTATAGTGATACCGATGATCAAATCTCGGGCAAGTAACATACCGAAGGACAACGGGAGTGCTGTACGGGGATTATATGAATCCTTGGCACATAGGTTCAACCGATGAGATCTTCGTAGAATATGTATGATACAATATGGACATCCAGGTCCCGCTATTGGATATTGACCGAGGATTGTCTCTGGTCATGTCTGCATAGTTCTCGAACCCATAGGGTCTCCACACTTAAGGTTCGGTGACGTTTTAGTATAGTTGACTTATATGTGTTGGTGACCGAAGGTTGTTCGGAGTCCCGGATGAGATCATGGACGTCACGAGGGTTTCCGGAATGGTCCAGAAACGAAGATTGATATATAGTATGGTTTCATTTGGTCATCGAAAAGATTTCGGGCATTACCGGCAGTGTACCGGGAGTGATGAATGGGTTCCGGATATTCACCGGGAGGGGCCCACCCACCCGGGAGTGAGACTAGTAGCCCTAGGGTGGCGCACCAGCCCTTAGTGGGCTGGTGAGGCTAGCCCAAGTGGGCTATGGCACCACAGGAAGAAAAAACCAAAGAAAAAGAAAAAACAAGGAAAGAGGGAGGTGGGAAGGAAGGAGTGGATTCCTTCCCCCAAACCGAATTGGGGTGGGAGTCCACCTACTCCCCTTCGGTCGGCGCCCTTGGGGATACCTTGAGACCCAAGGCTAGCCTCTCCCCTCCTCCTATATATATTGGTGGTTTTAGGGCTTTTGAGACATAACTTTGCCACGTGCAACTCAAACCTATACCATGTAGTTCTTCCTCCAGATCGGATTTCTGCGGAGCTCGAGCGGAGCCCTGTAGGAGTAGGTCATCACCACCACCGGTGCGTCGTCACACTGCCGGAGAACTCATCTACTTCCCCGTCTCTCTTGCTGGATCAAGAAGGCAGAGATCGTCATCGAGCTGTACGTGTGCGGAATGCGGAGGTGCCGTCCGTTCGATGCTAGATCAGAACGAATCGTGGGATGACGGTGATTTGAATCACGAAGCTGTACCACTACATCAACCACATTTCTTAATGCTTCCCACTTAGCGATTTACAAGGGTATGTGGATCCAATCTCCCTCTCGTAGATGAACATCACCATGATAGGTCTTCTTGTGCGTAGGAATTTTTTTGTTTCCCATGCAACGTTCCCTAACACCAAGGTCCACAGCTCGGGACCCCCTACCCTAGAACTGTCGGTTTTGACACCGATGTTGGTGCTTCCATTTAAAGTTCCACTGTAGGATCGCCGAAAGGATTGATGGCCCGCTTAATCGTAAGCGATCGAATAAACAACAGGGACATCTTCGTCCCCGGGCAGGTTCTTGAGGGATCGATATAAGATGTGTCTAGAGGGGGTGGGGGTGAACAGACTACTTGTCAAGATAAAATTGCTAGCCTAACCTGATTTCAAGTAAGGCAGAAATTCAGCACTTATAACAAGTCAAGTGCACCCTACACATGCAGTTCTAAGAGTATAGCAGTGGAATGTAAAACACACAAGTGTAATGTAGAGGAGTAAGGTAGGAGATCAAACGCATGAGGTTGACACTGCAATTTTTGGCATGGTTCGGATAGGTGGCTCTATCATAAGCCCATGTTAGTGGAGACTTCAACCCACGGAGGGTAACGACTGCGAGAGTCCACGGAGGTCTCCACCCACAGATGGTCCACAAAGAAGCGGCCTTCTCTATCCCACCACGGCTTTTGTCCACGGAGGACTAGCCTTACTCACGGTATATCTTCACGAAGTAGGCGATCTCCTTGCCCTTACAAACATCTTGGTTCAACTCCACAACACGAAGTAGGAGGCTCCCAAGCGACACCTAACCAATCTAGGAGGCACCACCCTCCAAAAGGTAATATATGTTGTAGATCAATGAACTCCTTGCTCTTGTGCTTCTAAAGATAGTCTCCTCAACACTAATCATTCTCTCACGGAATATGCATGGGTAGGAGAGTTTGATTTGGTGGAAGGAAGTTTGGGGAGGCTAGAGATCAAGTTTCAAATGATGGGATTGGAATATCTTGGTCTCAACACATGAGTAGGCCGTTCTCTCTCCGAAAATGGATCTGACAGTGAAATGTGTGTTCTGAGTGCTTCTCCCACGAATGAGAGGTGGGTGATGGGGTATATATAGGTAGCAGCCAAAATCCAACCATTACACACAAAAGGGCAAACTCAGTGACACCGAAGTTGACAACTCGATGGTATCGATTAGCACTAAAGGTGTGAACTTTTGAATCTCGGTGAGACCGATATATGAAACTCGGCGGCACCGAGAAGGTGACTAACGACCAGTTGGCCAAACTCGGTGGCACCGATACTCAAACTCGGAAATTCTGATTTTGTGTATCTTGGCAAAAGAATGTTGGTCACACTGAACTCAGTAGCACCGACTTGGTTTCGGTTGCACCGATTTGGTGGGAATGGATAGGGTTTATTTCTGAGGTCAAACTCGGTGGATCTAATATGGGAATGTTGGTGACACCGAATTTGTGTATGTGGATCTTGACTGAGTTGATATGTGGGAAAAATGACTGAGTGTTTTGGTGGCTAACTTTGAGCATTTGAGCAGTTAGTTCATTTTAGTACCTCACATATATAAAATGAAGAGTCTTCTAGCTTGAAGCTTGAGCCAACATTATTCCTTTCTTGCATCCACGGGCATCTCCACATAAACCTTAAGCCAATGCTCTCTATGGACTATTCCTGAAATATCTAGGTAAAAGTGTTAGTCCAAGAGACAATGTATGTTGTCATGAATTATCAATATCACCAAGGGAGCATATGTGCTTTCAGTTCTCATGTTCGGAAGCTTCAACTTGCGCGCCGACCCAACCGGCCGCCTCGGCCAGATTGGAGGCCGCCAGATTGGAGGCTCCATCCCCAATCAGGAGATGAGGTTTGTGAATCTCGAGTTCTCCGCTGACTCCCAGGGCAATCTTTTGGCCACCAAGTTCACGGTTTTGTCCAATGATCTCCAAAGTCCCTAAGCCTTAACTTCGGGTATCTTGACCGACCGTGACCTTGGTCCCCTCTTTGTTAGAGAGTTGATTTGAGCCCGGATCTGACCTCGGTGCCCGAGCGACAGCAAACAGCCATTGCCGAACACGCGTCCCTTGCGGAAGCTACGGAGGTCAACTCCGAAAACCATCAAGAGATCGGACAGGACAACCTCTCGATGTTAAACGAGACGCTCGACCAGATCGAGTCGCTGAAAATCGTTGATGGCCCAAACACGACCTATATTCAGACCAGTCCGGAGGAGGATTGTGAGGACTTTTACGGCCCCACACACCACCCACTTGGTAGCCACCGTCGAAGACTTAACCGACATGTTGGATTACGCCTCCGAGGAGGCTGAAGACATGGATTATGAGGCCGACGACCCCGCCCGTGTAAATACCGGGTGGTGGACTGTCACCTCCACCTATGACGTCTACATGGTGGACACACCCGACGGAAATGGCAATCATACCCTCATACAAAACGACGATAAATCCGGGGAGAAGCCAGCAAAGTGTCGAAGGTATCGTTAAAAGTACCCTCCGGCCATTCGACCCCGGGAAGTTTGCTGATCACGGTTTCGCCATAGTCGTTGTGTTGGCCGCTGACTCACTTTGGCTTGACGTTGAAAGTCTTGAGACATAAGCCAAAGTGCGGTTGAACCCGCAGGAAGGCCTCACAAAGGGTGATGAATGCAGAGATGTGCATAAATCAGTTTGGGAGAAGATCGTGAAAATATAACGCGTAGTAAAACATGAGCCCCCAGACGAAGGGGTGGAGGAGGAAGCCTAGTCCACGGATTAAGTGAGGGATGAACACCACCCTTTTGCCTGGCTTTGGTGTACGCACCACCTGGCCTTCCTCCGGTGCATGGTGGGTAATTTCCGGCGAGAGATAGCCGGTGTCCTTCAGCTCTCGGATATCCTGGTCGGAGACGCATGAGACCTCCCACTTGCCGTGGGAACCAGAGCCGGCCATGGTTGAGCTTGGGGAGGGGAGGTTGGGATAGGAGGAAAGTGAAATGGATCTAGGCGCTTGGAGCTAGAATGAAAGGGGGTTGAGTCTGGAATGCATGCGATGACTTTGAGGACCTTTTCCCCTTTTGTGGGGGGCTGCAAGGCCAAGGGTTCCCGTTTATTGCACCGCAGACCCTGTCACTTCCCAAAACGACCACACCGGTGAACGCGTGCGGGATTACCCAGACCATTACTCATATCCCCTTAAACACGGGGCACGATCTCCTCATTGACAAGACGTGCACGTGAGAAAGCGACCTTGAACCACGAATTGATTTTTTCTCATAACTAGCTATCGCGACCTTTTGTCAAAAAGGCTGTCAGATGAGGAACCGTTCACACCCGGGCTTTTAAGCCTTCTGATTAAGCAGTGCATGTTGTAAAGGCACGACATCACCAAACGACCAAGTTTAAGCCAACCGAACATGAGGGAACTCGCCTTGCAAGCCGATTACTCTAGATACGAGGAGCTCCCGAAGACCATATACATCGATGTTGAAGGTTAGTTGGGGGCTATTGATACGTCTCCAACGTATCTATAATTTTTGATGGTTCCATGCTATTATCTTGTCAACTTTGGATGTTTTATATGCATGAATATGCTATTTTATATCTTTTTTGGGACTGACCTATTAACTCAGTGCCAAGTGCCAGTTTATGTTTTTTCCGAGTTTTTGACCTTTTTCAGAAAAGAATATCAAACGGAGTCCAAATGGAATAAAACTTTCCCGATGATTTTTTTGGACCCAAAGAGACCCCCGAAGCTTTGGAAGAAGGCCAGAAGAGCCACGAGGGAGTCACAAGCCCAGGAGGCGCCCCCCTAGGCCGCGCCTAGCAGTCTTGTGACCTCCTCGAGTGCCCAACCGACGTAATTCCACCGCCATAAATTCCTACAAATACAGAAACCCCCCAAAAGAAACCTAGATCGGGAGTTCCGCCGCCGCAAGCCTCTGTAGCCACCAAAAACCAATCTGGAGCTCGTTCCGGCACCCTGCTGATGACCCACAAGTATAGGGGATCAATGGTAGTCCTTTCGATAAGTAAGAGTGTCGAACCCAACCAGGAGCACAAGGCTCTCATAAACGGATTTCAGCAAGGTAATAACTACAAGCACTGAAAGTAGCGGTAACAAGTGATTGTGTAGCGAGGTGAAACGTAGCAAGCAAAGAGTAACAAGTAACAAGTAGTAGCAACGGTGCAGCAAGTGGCCCAATCCCTTTTGTAGCAAGGGACAAGCCTGAACAAAGTCTTATAGTAGAAAAAATGCTCCCGAGGACACACAAGAATTTCTGGCATGCTAGTTTCGTCATGTTCATATGACTCACGTTCGTTACTTTGATAGTTTGATATGTGGGTGGGCCGGCACTTGGGTACTGCCCTTACTTGGACAAGCATCCCACTTATGATTAACCTCTCTCGCAAGCATCCGCAACTACAAAAGAAGAATTAAGACAAAGTCTAACCATAACATTAAACTAGTGGATCCAAATCAGCCCCTCACGAAGCAACGCATAGACTGGGGTTTAAGCTTCTGCCACTCCAGCAACCCATCATATACTTACTACTTCCCAATGCCTTCCTCTCGGCCCAAATATGGTGAAGTGTTATGTAGTCGACGTTCACATAACACCACTAGAGGAAAAGACAACATACATCGTATCAAAATACCGAACGAATATCAAATTCACATGACTATTATCAGCATGACTTATCCCATGTCCTCAGCAACAAAAGTAACTGCCCACAAGACATAATCATAATCATGACCAGAGGTGTAATGAATAGCATCAAGGATCTGAACATAAACTCTTCCACCAAGTAATCCAACTAGCATCAACTACGAAGAGTAATCAACACTACTAGCAACCTTACAAGTACCAATCGGAGTCGCGAGATAAAGATTGGTTACAAGAGATGAACTAGGGATTGGAGAGGAGATGGTGCTGATGAAGATGTTGATGAAGATGCCTCCCCTTCGACGATAGGAGTGTTGGTGATGACGATGGCGATGATTTCCCCCTCCGGGAGGGAAGTTTCCCCGGCAAGATCGTCCTGCTAGAGCTTTAGATTGGATCTGGTCAAGTTCCGCCTTGTGGAGGCGGCGAAACCACGAAATTGCTCCCCCTTTGATTTTTTCGGGACCAAAACCCTTCATATAGCAAAAGAGGGGGGCTAGTGGGCCGTCAGGCAGCCCAGAAGCTTGCCCTACGCCACCAAGGGGGGTGGTGGCGGAGTGGGGGCTTGTGGAGCCCTCGTGGCCCCCCTCCAGTGGTTCTTTCGCCCAGTATTTTTTATATAATCCAGAAAAAATCCACGTAACTTTTCAGAGCATTTGGAGATGTGCAGAATAGTGGACTAGGATTTGCTCCTTTTCTAGTCCAGAATTCCAGCTGCCTGAATTCTCCCTCTTCAAATAAACCTTGCAAAATAAGAGAGAAAAGGCATAAGTATGTTACCACAAGTAATGTAACAGCCCAAAAAGCAATAAATATCAACATGAAAGCATGATGCAAAATTGACGTATTGCCTGCCGGAGGGGGAATCCATCTCCGGTGGCCATCTTCATCATCCCGCGATCTCCATGACAAGGAGGGAGTAGTTCACCCTCGGGGCTGAGGGTATGTACTAGTAGCTATGTGTTTGATCTCTCTCTCTCTCTTGTTCTTGAGATGTCTTGATCTCGATGTACCGCAGGCTTTGCTACTATAGTTGGATCTTATGATGTTCTTCCCCCTCTCCCTTCTTGTAATGAATTGAGTTTCCCCTTTGAAGTTATCTTATCGGATTGAGTCTTTAAGAACACTTGATGTATGTCTTGCACATGTCTATCTATGGTGAAAATGGGATATTCATGTGAGTAATTGATGTATGTTTTGGTGATCAACTTGCGGGTTTTATGACATCGGGAAACTATGCATATGGGTTGGCACACGTTTTGACTCTCCGGTAGAAACTTTGGGGCACCCTTTGAAGTTCTATGTGCTGGTTGAATAGATGATTCTGAGATTGTGTGATGCATATCGTATAATCATGCCCACGGATACTTGAGGTGATAATGGAGTATCTAGGTGACATTAGGGTCTTGGTTGATATGTGTCTTAAGCTTCGTGTTATTTTACTATGGACTCTTGAATAGATCGATCAGAAAGAATAACTTTGTGGTGGTTTCGTACCCGACAATAATCTCTTCGTTTGTTCTCCGCTATTAGTGACTTTGGGGTGACTCTTTGTTGCATGTTGAGGGCTAGTTATATGATCCAATTATGTTATCATTGTTGAGAGAACTTCACTAGTGAAAGTATGAACCCTAGGCCTTGTTTCCAAGCATTGCAATACCGTTCATGCTCGCTTTTACTATTAGTTACCTTGCTATTTTTGTAATTTCAGATTATAAAAACCTATATCTACCATCCATATTGCACTTGTATCACCATCTCTTCGCCGAACTAGTGCACCTATACAACTTACCATTGTATTGGGTGTGTTGGGGACACAAGAGACTCTTTGTTATTTGGTTGCAGGGTTGCTTGAGAGAGACTATCTTCATCCTACAGCTCCCGCAGATTGATAAACCTTAGGTCACCCACTTGAGGGAAAATTGCTAGTGTCCTACAAACCTCTGCACTTGGAGGCCCAACAACATCTACAAGAAGAAGGTTGCGTAGTAGACATCAAGCTCTTTTCTGGTGCCGTTCCCGGGGAGGTTAGCGCTTGAAGGTATATCTTTAGATCTTGCAATCGAATCTTTTAGTTTCTTGTTTTATCACCAGTTTAGTCTATAAAAGAAAACTACAAAAAATGGAATTAAGGTTGCCTCATATGCTTCATCTTTTTAATGTCTTTCGTGAAAATGATGGGAAGAAAAATTGTGCTCAACTGCTAGAAGAAGAATTACATAGAATGCTTGGCATAAAATATGTGAACGATGAGCATGATTGCAATGTTGTTAGTATGAATTCTTTGAATACCCATGATTCTAATGATATGCAAAGCCACAATCTTGGGGATGCTATGTTTGATGAAGATGATCTTTTTAGTTCCCCCACTTTGAATGATCAAAATTATTATGATGAAAGCATGCCCCCTATCTATGATGATTATTGTGATGATACTTATGCTATAAAGAAGAGGGATGATAAAACTTGTCATACTCTTGAGTACCCTCTTACTGAACATTACTCTTTTAATGTGGAAACAATTCGTAGTGTTCAAGTCTTTTACGATACTCCCACTACTATTGATGACAATAAATTTCCTTAAGTGGAGAGTAATCAAATTTCTATGCTTGTAGATCATGAAAAGAATGATTTAGGTGCTGGTTATATTGTTGAATTCATTCATTATGATACTGAAAATTATTAGGAGAGAGGATCATATGCTTCTACATATTGCAATAATATCAAGCTTCCTCTCCATGTGTTGAAACTTTAGAAGCTATACTTGTTTTGCCTTCCTATGCTAGTTGATTATTGCTCCAATAAATTGTTTGTTTACAAAATCCCTTTGCGTAGGAAGCATGTTAGACTTAAATGTGCTAGTCATATGCTTCATGATGCTTCCATTATGTTTCAATCCTTATCTTCTATGTGAGGATCATTGAAATCATCATGCCTAGCTTGAAAGTCATTAAAGAAAAGTGCTTGTTGTTGGGAGACAACCCAATATATATCCTTACTATTTTTGTGTGTTCACATGATTAAGCTAATGTATTAATCATGTTTTATTGCCTTAGTTTCAATAAAGTGCCAAGTAAAGCCTTTATGATTAGTTTGGGTGATAATGTTTGATCATGCTGAAAAAGACAGAAACTTTGCGCTCACAAAATAATTTTTCATTCCTATCCAGAAAGAGCTTTTGAGTTGATTCTTTTTTGCTTCTGATTGATATGAAAATTGCCCTAATTTTCATAATTGTTCAGAAGTTTTAGGATACCAGAGGTATACGAAGTATACAGATTGCTATAGACTGGTCTGTTTTTGAAAGATTATGTTTTTGTTGTGTTGATTGCTTATTTTGATGAAACTATGGTTAGTATCAGGGAGTACTAGCCATGGAAAAGTGAGAATACAGTAATACAACATCAATATAAATTTAAATCAAGATTACTAGAGTACCTAAAGAGTTGGTGGTTTGTTTTCTTATGCTAATGATATCACGAGTTTCTGTTTAAGTTTTGTGTTGTGAAGTTTTCAAGTTTTGGGTGATGTTCTCATGGACAATGGAATAGAGAGTGGAAAGAGCTTAAGCTTTGGGATGCCCAAGTGATCCCAAGCCAAATTCAAGGACACCAAAAAGCCTAAGCTTGGGGATGCCCCGGGAAGGCATCCCCTCTTTCGTCTTCAATCCATCGGTAACGTTACTTGGAGCTATATTTTTATTCACCACATGATATGTGTTTTTTTGGAGCGTCGTGTATTATAGGAGTCTTTGCGTTTTGTTTTGTCACAATCATCCTTGGTGCACAAATTTTTGAGAGGGACATGCACTCATCATGAAATTGCTAGAATACTCAATGTGCTTCACTTATATCTTTTGAGTTAGGCAATTTAGCTCGCATGTGCTTCACTTATATCTTTCAAGCTAGATAATTTTGCTCTAGTGCTTCACTTAAATCTTTGTAGAGCACGACGGTGTCATATTTTGTAGAAATAAAAACTCTCGATATTCACTTATATCTTTTTGAGAGTGCTCTCTCTAAGTAACTTGGTAATTGGCGTGTGCTATGAAATTAGTCCTAAATATGATAGGCATCCAAAGAGGATATAATAAAAACTTCCATATTCAAGTGCATTGATTAGTAAGAGAAGTTTGATTCCTGTAAGTGCATCTAGTGCCCCTTAGTAATTTTGGTGGTTTGAAGACTTATAGGTTAAGTATCTAATATGTTTGTGAGTGTACACATGATCTATAAGTCATTGAGGAGTTTGAGATATTTGAAGAATATCGACCCCTAAAAATGTATATCTTCAGTTGAAGAAATTGGTCTGAAGCTGAAGAAATGAATCGCGAGGAATCTGCGATGAAATTGATATTCCTCATGAAGATATTGATACTGAGAAGACCGGTGGTTCCTGAAGAAAATCATTCTGAAGAAATTGAAGCGTGAAGATTTACGCTTTGTGTTTTACTTTCTTCACATTTGAGTAATAGGAACACCGTACAGTTAAAGTGGGTCGAAGTTACACTTCGGAATGAATTTCCTCATGATGCTCAACCCAAGCCTAATCCTACCAAAAGCCTCAAGTGAGGAATATGAGTGACATGAGGACTCTCACAGTTGAGGGTCCCGACCGTTTTGATAACCACGCCAAGTCACTGGTCTTATCCACTCCAACGATCATATTATTTAAGGGCATTAGTCTCAAATCATGTCGGGATGCTCCGAGGCTATAAATAGCCACCCCCCACAACCACTAGCTGGTTGGCTGCTCTGTTAGAAACTGACACTTGTCATAAGAGCAACCCAATTCCTCAGAGCTTTCGAGAGTAATTCATCAGTGAGGAAATACACCACCCACCGAAACCACAAACCAAACCTAGTGATTGAGCATCACTGAAGAAGTTGTTCCTGTGTGGGACTGAAGCCTTTTACCTTTGAGGACTGTGCATCCTCCAGACGGTTAGGCGTCATGGTCTAGAGCAATCCAGCAGTCAATTGTGGATCGCCGGGTGACCAAGTTTGTGAGGGTTTGGAAGTCTGCCCTGAAGACTTACCACGAGTGTTGGGCGAGGACTGTGTGTCCTTAGCTCAAGGAGAATACGGTAGGGACTATGTGTCCCGGGACTGGGTGTCCTTTGGTTTCAATACCAAGCCGCTCCAAACCAGATGTACAACTGTCACAACAGTTGGAACTGGGTCATCAACGACTGTCTTCTCTGAGAATCGGGTTCTAATTCCTCAACTCTTTACTTTCTCTGTATTATGTGTTGATGACTTTCACTGTGACTGCTTGAAGAATTTGCTGAAGACTTTCTCTGAATTTCCTCAACCCCAAATTCTTCACAATAGTTAATCATCATCTATATTCTGTGTACCTGCTTACTGTACAATTTGTTTTCACATTCTTCACTCTGAAATACTGCTGGTGTGAACGTTTGCACGTCTGATCCTTTACTGTTTCCGCTGTAAGTTAGTCATCAGTGAGGAATTTCCTCAAAAGGAATTTCCTCAGTGGTGAAATTCTAAAAATCTCCTATTCACTCCCCTCTAGTCGATATAACGCACTTTCAATTGGTATCAGAGCAAGGTACTCCCTTGTTCTGTGTGATTTTGGTTTAACCACCTGGAGTTTTAGTTATGTCGACTGCAGACATGTTTAAGGTGACTGCAGCATGTCCTACCTACAAAGGGAAGAACTTTCCTTCTGGAAGAACAAAATGCAAATGCATCTACAAGCTATTGATAATGATCTCTGGTATATTGTGTAAAATGGCGTCCCCATCATTTCTGCCAGTGTCACTACAGCTGATGTGAAGAAATTCAAGCAACTTGATTCTCAAGCGAAGAACATCATCTGTGGGCATCTGAGCCTTGGCCAGTTTGGAAGAGTAAGTGCTTTGGGCTCTGCAACACTGATCTGGGAGAGACTGTGCAAGGTAAACGAAGGAGTATCAACCCAGCGTGACTCTCGTGTTGATATTCTTCGCAATCTCTTCAATCGCTTCAAGAGACATGACAATGAATGCTGCCAAGACACTTTTGATCGCCTCACTGACATATCAAATGAACTGCAAGCACTGGGAGCTCGAGACATCACTGATCACGAAGTTGTGAAGAAACTGCTGAGATCTTTGGATTCTTCATTTGACACTCTAGTTCTGATGATTCAAGAAAGACGAGACTACAAGATGCTGGATCCAGCTGATATCCTTGAAAGGCTAAATACTCATGAATTCCAGCTAGAAGAAAAGAGAGATCTATATGGACAAAGCTATTCCAGACCACGTGCACTGAAGGCTAGAGCAATTTTCTCATCTGAAGAAGAAGACACAGATGACAACAGTTGTGACCCTGAAGAATTTGGACAGGAGCTTGCAATGCTTGTGAGGAAATTCCAGAGATTTACACGACGAGGCCAGTTCGGTAAATCATCAAGAAGAGACATGAGGAATACAAGAAACGAACCTGTCACAAGTGCAAGAAATCAGGTCATTACATTGTTGATTGTCCCCGCTGGGGAAAGGAATCAAAGAAGAAGAAATACAAGGATGACAGTTCTGATGACTCGAAGAAGAAGAAGAAATCTTCAAAATCCTCATCTTCAAAGCCCTCTTCACACAAGAAGACTAGTTTTAGAAAGGCTCGGGCACTTAATGGCAAGGAAATGGACTCCGAGGCAGAATCAGAGGAATGTGATGAAGAAGAAGGCTCTGGAGAAGACTCAGAATCTGGACAGGCTAGTCTTGCACTAGCAACCACATTCGTCAGCAAGTCAATCTTCAATCTTGAAGAAAATGATTACACCAGATGACCATGCTGATGACTTCGCTCCAACCTATTGCTTCATGGCAAAAGGTTCAAAGGTATCAAATAATGCCTCCTCCTCTGATTCAAGTGACTGTGAACATAATTATTATAAGAAACCCAGTTACAGTAAACTTGCTATCAGTGCCACCAAACAACAAACTGCTCTGGAAAAGCTTCAAAAACTATGAGACAAAAGTGATGATCTGTTGAATGATGAAATGAACCTTAACCAAATCCTCACTGATGACATGAAAAGTCTTCAGTCTAGATTTGATAATCTTCAGGATCGTTATGATACACTCCTCACTAATCATGAGAAGCTTTCCTACGAATTTCTTCAAAGGAAGCTTGATCTTGAGAAGCTGAGGATGTCTCATGATGATCTTCGTATGGAAAATGATTCATTACTAGCTCAACAGATCAGCGCTAGGCAAGTTGAATTTATTCCTCCATGTCTTAAATACATTGAACGCGAAACTACTAATTCCTCACCAGAATCATCAAATGCTACCATTGCTACAAATTCTTCAACTGCACCTGTTGTGTCTATTTCCTCACTTGAGGAAAACACAAATGTTACTGATGAAAATGCAGGGTTGAAGGAATTGTACGTGACAGGCATATACAAAAGCCTCAAAGGACATCAAACCCTTTGTGATGTGCTCAGAAAGCAGATCTTGAACAGGAACCCGAGGAAAGAAGGAATTGCCTTTGAGAGGAAATTAAATGCTAATGGATCTTATTGGAAACCTGAGCAGTATCCCAAAACCTCATGGGTTACTGCTACTGGGCCTAGTTTTGATCCATGTAATCTAACTGGCTTCTCATGTGAATTATCCTATTCCTCGGGTGAGTCATTTGATTCCAACTATAAACTGTTCAAAAATCAATCTGGTGAAGTATTTGCTCGATATGTTGGAACTAACTGCAGGAATGGCCCTCCTCTGAGGAAAATCTGGGTTCCCAAAAGTTGTCTTGAAAATCTTCAGGTGAATGTCCTCATGACACCACCACTGAAGAATCTGAACCCCAGTTCAAATTCCTCAGGAGGACCAAAGTCTTCAAGAGGATCAAAGTCCTCAACTGGTTAGAACTATGCTCGTACCCGTGCTTATGCATCTAACATGCAGGGAAACTACAAGGAATATGAATATGAGCGTTACTCCTCAAATCATTATGTTCATAAATCCTCAAACCAGTTCTCTGCATATTCATATGAGTACTTTAATCCCCTACTGTTAAGAGAAGTGCATTAGCTTCAATGCCACCTTTCTCATATGGTGCTCGCAGGATGATGAACGCTTTGCCACCCCTTCAGATGTGGGTGGTGAAGAAATCGAACTAATCACTTCTGTAGGTCAGGTCTCGAGATGAAAATCATCATATGAAGAATTTGCTGGAGACCTGAGGAAATGCTTGATAGGACGCAAGCTAATAATTGATGAAATAGAAATATTTCACACGTCCTTACATTTCAGTTATGATGAAATTACTGATGAAATTAGTATCATATTCTTCAAATCTGAAGCATATGAGATGGTAAGCTGTACTAATTCATCTACAGGATGACAAACCCAAAAATACTGAGTGGGTTCTCGATAGTGGCTGCACACATCACATGACTGGTGATAAAAGCTTACTGATGAATATGCCACTAACTCCATCACCTCTGAAGCAAATCACATATGCTGACAAAGGTAAAAGCAAGGTATTGGAACTTGGCAAAGTAGCTATTTCCAAGGATAGGCATATGTACAAAGTGATGCTTGTTGAATCCCTTGGTTTTAACCTCATGTCAGTCTCGATGCTTTGTGATCTTGATATGATTGTTATCTTTGGTAGATATAGATGTGTAGTCATCATGGAATCTGACAGATCCAAAGTCTTCGAAGGTGTAAGAAGAGGGGATTTGTACATTGTTGATTTCTCTACAGGTCCTCAACCAAACACTTGCTTACTAGCAAAAACCTCAGAAGGATGGCTGTGGCACCGAAGACTAGGTCATGCAGGCATGAGGAATTTGCACACGCTTGCAAAGAAGAAGCATGTCATCGACATCGAATCAGTCAAATTCCTCAAGGATCATCTCTACGGTGCTTGTGAATCTAGGAAAATGACCAGATCCAAGCATCCCTCTAAAACCATCATGACCACTACACGTCCATTCGAATTGCTTCATATGGATTTATTTGGACCTACTCACTATGCCACACTAACGAATGCAACATCTTTATATGGCTTCGTCATAGTTGATGATTATTCCAGATATACTTGGGTGCATATCATAGTGTATAAAACTGAAGTGCAGGAAATCTTCAAGCGATTTTCTTCAAGGGCCTCGACGAACTTTGGCATCAAGATCAAACACATCAAGAGTGATAATGGAACTGAGTTCAAAAACACTGGTCTTGATGATTATCTTGATGAACTTGGTATTACTCACGAATTGTCTGCTCCTTATACTCCTCAGCAGAATGGTGTCGTCGAAAGGAAGAACATGACTCTAGTTGAAATGGCAAGAACTATGCTTGAAGAATATCAGACTCCTCGTCGCTTCTGGCCTGAAGCAATCAACACTGCATGTCATATCATCAACAGGGTATATCTTCACAAATTCCTCAAGAAAACCTCATATGAACTCCTCACTGACAAGAAACCCAATGTAAGTTATTTCAAAGTCTGGATTAGAGATCCTCACCATAGCTCAAAATTTGCACCTAAGGCACATGAAGGTTTTATGCTCGGTTATGGAAAGGACTCGCACACTTACAGAGTCTTCAACAACTATCACAACAAAGTTGTTGAGACTGTAGATGTGCGGTTCGATGAAACTAATGGCTCGCAAAGAGAGCAATTGCCTTCTGATCCAGATAAGCTGTCTCCTGAGGAAGCGATAAAGCTTAAGCCTACTGAAGACATTGTCCCAACTGAGGAAATTGGTGAAGAAACGATCCCCATCGCTGATAAAAACCAAGAAGATGCTCCTGAGGAAATCGCAACAGCACCACTTCCTCAGCCCAGACTAAATCCTCAAGCAGCTCATCCGAGGATTGCAAACGAAGTAGAACTTGACAAAATCCTCAACGACATCAACGCGCCAGGTCCTCTCACTCGCTCAAAAGCTTCACACTTGGTTAAATTTTGTGGGCATTTTTCCTTTGTATCCATCACAGAACCCTCAAAAGTTGCTGAGGCTTTTCTGGAACCGGAGTGGATCCAAGCTATGCAAGACGAACTTCTTCAATTCAAGCTGAATGACATATGGGAGCTCGTCAAACGACCAGATCCTCGCAAGCACAACATCATCGGCACCAAGTGGATTTTCCGAAACAAGCAAGATGAGTACGGTCAAGTGGTGAGGAACAAGGCACGACTTGTAGCCCAAGGCTACACCCAGGTTGAAGGAATAGATTTCGATGAAACTATTGCACCTGTTGCTAGACTTGAAGCTATTCGAATACTACTTGCTTATGCTAATCATCATAACATCACCTTATATCAAATGGATGTGAAAAGTGTATATCTCAATGGTAAGCTCGAGGAAGAAGTATATGTTGCTCAGCCCCTAGGTTTTGAGGATACAAAGAATCCAGACAAAGTCTTCAGACTCAAAAAGGCTCTGTATGGTCTCAAGCAAGCCCCTTGGGCATGGTATGATACATTGAAGGAATTCCTCATGAAGAAAG
The DNA here is from genome assembly GCF_904849725.1 of Hordeum vulgare subsp. vulgare. NCBI lineage: Eukaryota > Viridiplantae > Streptophyta > Magnoliopsida > Poales > Poaceae > Hordeum > Hordeum vulgare. Next base: position 178,276,678 of record NC_058523.1, read on the forward strand.
GCTTCAAACTTGGTTCACTCGATCCAACTCTTTTCACAAAATCCTATGATAATGAGCTGTTTGTATGTCAAATATATGTTGATGATATCATATTTGGCTGTACTGACAAAAGATACACTGATGAATTTGCCTACATGATGAGTGAAGAATATCAGATGTCCATGATGGGGGAGCTGAAATTCTTCTTAGGTCTTTAAATTCGTCAACAAAGCAATGGAATCTTCATATCACAGGAGAAATACCTCAAGGATGTTCTGAGAAAATTCGACATGCACAAATGTAAAGGTGCTAAGACTCCAATGCCTACCAACGGCCACCTCGGCACTGATGAAAATGGTAAAGATTTCGATCAGCAGGTATACCATTCTATGATTGGCTCCTTATTGTATCTATGTGCATCTAGGCCAGATATAATGCTTAGTGTTTGCATGTGTGCACGTTTTCAAGAAAAACCGAAGGAATCACACCATAAGGCTGTGAAACATATTCTTCGATACTTAGCTCACACACCAACACTAGGATTATGGTATCCCAAGGCTCCAATCTTCATCTAGTAGGGTATTCTGATTCAGACTATGCTGATGACCGTGTGGATCGCAAGTCAACTTCTGGCACATGCCATTTCCTCGGAAGATCACTAGTTTGCTGGTCCTCAAAGAAGCAGAACTGCGTATCACTCTCCACTGCCGAAGCTGAGTACATTGCTGCTGGTTCTTGCTGTGCTCAATTGCTGTGGATGAAGCAAACCCTCAAGGACTACAGCATCAACATGAAAAATGTGCCTCTCTACTGTGACAATGAGAGTGCTATCAAGATTGCATACAACCCAGTACAACACTCGAAGACCAAGCACATCCAGATTCGTCATCATTTTCTTCGGGACCATGTCCTCAAGGGCAATATCCTCATCGACCATGTGAAGACTGATGATCAACTGGCAGATATCTTCACTAAGCCCTTGGATGAGAAAAGGTTTTGCAAGTTGCGGTGTGAGCTAAATATCTTAGAGTCTTCAAATGTTTTGTAAAAACATGCACACATCCTAACACTTATGCAAAGTTGATGACTTAGATGTGCAACACATGATGAAACGATTTTCTTCAACTGATGAAGAAAGTCACTCTGAATGTGAAGAAATTAACGAAAAAATTGATTCTCAGGGCCCTACGACAATTGTACACGGCGTGTGTAATCAACATTCTTATATGGTGGGTAACGCCACCGCCCAATGTGAAATTCCTCAAGTTGATTTTCTTCAAATGATCAATTTCCTCATAATGCATTTTTCTTAAAAAACAGATGTTCTTCATTGTGATGATCTATTACAAAATCTTCAAAAACACTTGATGACTTTCATTTGCCTAGGTAGACTGTGATTTCTAGTCCTCAACAACATTCACTTATTGCTATTTCTTCAAGTTGATGTTTCTGCTAAGTGAATGTGGTCGGACCCTACTTTCCCTCTATGCTATACTTATCCAGTCTATTAAATTCATCATATGCGTTCTACGTGAAACTTTGTTCAAAATCCTCACTGCATCCTTGTCAGCTGATGATTTTGTAACAAAAATCCTCAAATCTTCAAAAATTGTTTTCTTTAAAGGCACAGTAACTGAACCCCCACTTCCCACGATCGGATAACCACGATCTCCATTATCTCCACCGCATCGTACGGGAGGTACACGTGTCCTGTGGAGACGTAGAGGCACGGGCTATTTGGTCCGAAACTTTCGCGCCAAACAGTAACTTTTGGGCTATAAATATGTCCTTATCTCCCTCGGTATCCTCTTCTTCGCCTCATCGCTCTCCTGCCACAGCACACTCCACCGAACCCTAGCGCCACCGCTGGTAGTCTTGTCGCTGGTGAGGAAGAGCTTCACTGCCTCGACCTTTTCGTCGCCAGAATCACGTCGGAGTCGGACCATCTTCGTCCGCCGCCGCCGTAGACGTCCTCTGCCGCCAAGTTAGGGTGCATTGGACACTCGAACGAAGAGCCTCTCCAACACTACTTTCTGTGTTCTTCGTACGCACCTTCCAGGGTAAATATATCCCATTTTTACAGCAGATTAGATCTGAAATTTTATATCTTCTATGTGAAATCTGTTTTTCCTCAAGATACGATGCGCACATGATTCCTCAAACACTACCTATCACCTCAATCATTGATGAACTAGCTAAGCATCTAAGATTTTCACGAGATTCCTCAATTGTGCGAATTTTCGGATCTGTACAACTCTGGAACCCAAGAACAGTATGCTTAGGCAAATTCCTCAACCACTGGTTATATTCCTCAAACTATCAAACTTTTTCATTTTCTTCAAATCTGAGAACGCATATGACCTCTCCAAATTCCTCGCAACTATACTCTGTTCACAGGTACACACATGTCAGCTGATGAATCTCTCGGTTCTCATCACATTAACTCATTTGCAGCGTTTCTAGAAGAAACTCTTCAAGGCTCATCAGAATCCTCAAGAGTTCAAAATCATCAGCAAATTCCTCAACTGAAGAAAATGGAGGAAGAGAGAAAACAAAAGGGAGGAAAGAAACTAGAGCAGAACACAACTGCTGATATCCCTGAGGACATATACTTGGACTATTGTACGCCTGATGAACATGAGACAATGGCCAAGAGAAAGATAAAGCTGCAAAAGATTGAACGCCGATGGGCGAAGGAATGGAAGGAGTACAGGTTTGTGACTCCCAAATATGCGAAGAAATTCGCTTTGAAGCCTCCTGGCAGAAGGGCCCCACTTGAGGATCATCAAGTAGCTCATCCATCAAGCCTCAAGACCATTGATGATTACCCAGATGAGAAAGAAATACATCTGGCCAAGCTAAAGAAGCAAGCAGAAGCTGCAGTGAAGAAATTTAATGAATCCTCAGCTGCTGCCTCCGGTGCTTCTAATTCCTGAGCGGCAGAAACCTCAGGCTCAGAAATTCCTCACACGCAGTCTGTGCCATCAAAGCAAAGGGCTCCAAAGCCTCAAGAGAAGTCTTCTCAGGCTTCTGTCACAAAATCCTCAGCTCCAAAACCCTCTGTTGGGGCATAGTTTATGCCTAAGTAATTTTGGTGATTGATGACAGTACCGTATAGGACTAACCGTGTGTGTTAAGGTTTCAGATAGCACACGTCAACGACACAAGACGACACATCTCCTCTCTCGTGGAACGGAAGCACGACGCTCTCTACGATTCTCTTTATTTGAGTCATAGGAAAGCCGTACTATTAAGAGGGGATCCGTAGTGGAAAGGTTTGGGTGGAATCTATCTTTACACACGTACACTTCACATTCTCCCTTTCCTTTATCTTTGGTGCGGCCCTCGCCTATTTGTTTTGAGTTTCTCTGCAAAATGGTCCCCAACGGTAGTACCGCTGGACTGCTAGCGGTAGTACCGCTGCAGCCAGCGGTAGTACCGCTAGCTGGCAGTAGTACCGCCCCTGGTCAGCGGTAGTACCGCTCCAGGTGCTTTGTTCCACCTACCTAGCGGTAGTTCATGGACGGACCCTTTTGCAAAGACTTTCCCGGCGGTAGTAGTGCTTGTGCACTACCAAGGGGCCAGCGGTAGTACCGCTGGAGGCCCAGCGGTAGTACCGCTGCATCCAGCGGTAGTACCGCCACGCAGCGGTAGTACCGCTCCTGCTCAGCGGTAGTACCGCTGGAACTCGGGCAGAGAGTGGGAAAACGGTCTGAATTTTCCCCCCACTATATAAAGGGTTCTTCTAGCTGAGGAACCCTATCTCTTACCTCTCTAAGCTCCATTGTTGCTCCCCAAGCTCAAAAGTGCCCGATCTCTCTCCCTAGCCAATCAAACTTGTTGATTCTTTAGGGATTGGTTGAGAAGGCCTAGATCCACACTTCCACCAAGAGAAAAGTTGATTCCCCCACCAATCCCTTGCGGATCTTGTTACTCTTGGGTGTTTGAGCATCCTAGACGGTTGAGGTCACCTCGAAGCCATATTCCATTGTGGTGAAGCTTCGTGGTTTAGTTGGGAGCCTCCAAGCTTTGTGTGGAGTTGCCCCAACCTTGTTTTTAAAGGTTCGGTCGCCGCCTTCAAGGGCACCTATAGTGGAATCACGGTACCTTGCATCGTGCGAGGGCGTGAGGAGAATACGGTGGCCTTAGTGGCTTTTTGGGGAGCATTGTGCCTCCACACCGCTCCAACGGAGACGTACTTCCTGTCAAAGGGAAGGAACTTCGGTAACACATCCTCGTCTCCATCGGTTCCACTTGTGGTTATCTCTACCCTTTACTTTGTATTTGCTTATGCTTGTGACTATATCTTACTTGTCTTAATAGCTCTCGTTGTTAGCTTCTATAGGGTTCACCTCATTGTCATATTATTTGTGAACCCGTATAGTGTTTACCTTAACTTGCTAAGATTAATTAAAAAGTGGTCGTTGTCTATTCACCCCCCCCTCTAGCCAACCATATTGATCCTTTCAATTGGTATCAGAGCCACGTCTCTTTATTAAGGGTTTAACTACCCGAAGAGTATGGAAGGCGGAGAGGAAGTTAACCGTGGGCAACCCGAGGACATGGACTTGACTTCGGTCACAAGGGACGACTTGAATACGGCTATGGCAGACCTCAAGACGTCCTTGACGAGCGACGTCAAAACCATGCTTAAAGAATTAATTGATGGTCTTAAAAGTTCACCCGAACCGGCTTTAGTGGTTAAACCCACCATTTCCGACTCGGAGGCCAACTCCTCTAAGGAAGCGGCTAAAGGTATGCGACCTGCTTCACCTCACGAAAAGGATGGGACTGGAACATATGCCTCTGTTCCACCTCCCATGGCATATGGAGGACCCGTTCTCGCACCTCGTCTTAATCCTGTTGGTCCTCCTCCTAAACTTGTGAAAGGTGACTTTGCTAACTGGGTATTTTCTATTAAGTCTCATTTGAATCTCAGCTCAACAAACTTGTGCAGAATTATCGAGCAAAGATATTATCCCCATGAGCCAAGCAACCTCACCCCAAGAGAAGATGCAGACAATCAATATAATCACTCTGCGTTGTTTATTCTCCAGTCTGCAGTGCCACCTGAAGATCTTCCCCACTTACGTCCCTTCACATTGGCCAAGGATTGTTGGGAGCATATTATGGTGCTGTACAAGGGAAGCTCAAGTATTCAACGATCCAACTATGAAGTGATACTTGATAAGGCCGATGAGTTTGTGACGAAGGAAGACGAGGACCCTCGTGATCTCTATCGGAGGGTGACTGCTATTGCTGTGGCACTAAAGGATCATGGGAGTAAGGATGTGGATGATACATGGGTCAAGCGCAAGTTTCTCAAAGCCATCATGCCTTTCAACAAAGCCATGTCATCTGTCATTCGTCAGCGGCCAGACTTCCACTCCTTGTCTTCCAGTGAAGTGTTGGATGAGTTCATTGCAATGTCAATCATGAACGAAACAGCCGACAATGCACTTGCTCGTGTTCGATCAAAGACAACTTCACCGAACCTTGCGTTGAAAGCAAGAGCAATGCTTGAAGAAGAAGAAGAAGATGAGGAAGAGGAGAGCTGCCCTGAAGACACAAAGTATGCCTATCATGAGCACATGGCTCTTGCATCAAGGCAATTTTGGGGAAATAAAAGGAACTCAAGACCCACCTTCACCAAGAACAACTCCAGTGGATTCAAACCCAAACAACGAGTAAGGACATGTTATAACTGTGGCAACGTGAGTCACTTCGTGGCAGAATGTCCCTATGAGAAAAGGGAAGACAACGGAGGCAAGCTCATTCGCAAAGACAAAACCAAATCATTTCCTATCAAGAACAACTTTGTGAAGAAACCTCACCCAAAAGGGATGGTGGTCCTGGAGGAGTATCCTTCTGATGATGATGGTGATGATGATGATACAGTGGCAACGGCGACTGTTGCTATTGCCACTACCTCTTCCTAGAAGGTGTCTCTCTTCAACGCCCCCAACGAGAGCCACATCACCAAGTGCCTCATGGCAAAAGGTACCAATCAGGTAACTCCCATCATTAAGACCAACATTGCTTCTGCTCCTTCATTGTTAAATTGTGTTGAAGATAGTGATGTTGGAGAACTTAATGAGCATGATCTTGATAAGTTTCTGTGCACTATTAAGGGAGAACCCAAGAAGCACTTTGTTGCTCTCTTGGAACAACTGGGTGAGGCCAGTGACCTCATTGAGTCTCATGAGGATACTATCTCCGAGCTTCAGGGACATAGTCGTGACTATGCCGATGAAATTGCCGAATTATCTAGTGCTCTAGAAGAAGAGCGCACTCTTCGTTTGGCTCTTGAGGAGTCATATAATGATGACTGCGCTAAAATGCAAAAGAAACTAGATCATGATGTTGTTCTTACTCGCATGCTTAAATCTGAAAAGTATGCTCTTGAGGTTGGTCGTGACAGACTCAAAGAAGAATTTGACATACTTGACAAGGCTCACAAAGCCTTGAAAGGTGTTCATTTCTCTCTAAAAGAGTCTCATGATCAACTCCAAGCAAAGCTTACCAAGGAGATCTCTACTTGTCCTCCCTTTGTGTTAATTGATAATACTTGTGCAACTAACCCCTGTTGTGAGCATGTTCATCTTGTGGAGGAAAATGCCAAGTTAAAGGAGAAACTTGAGAAGGGACTTGTGGCATGCAGACAAGGTGAGAAGAGTCTGAACGATCTCTTGAGCACTCAAAAGGGTGTTGTGGGAAAGGAAGGACTTGGACTTACCTCCAAGTCAAAAGGTAAAAGGAAGAACAAGAACAAACGATCTCTCACCCTCATGGACATCTTTGTCAAAGAGGGTGAGGGGACTCAGAAGGTGAATAGGAACAAGGTGGACTATGGGAACCCCAAGAAGGGAAAAACCGCTCCTACTAACACAGCCGGCAAACTCAACTCTTCTTATGTTTTATGTTGTGTTAGTGATGGGCATGTTTATGCCAGATTTGTTGGTTCCTACGATGAAGATATTGAATGGGCTATCTGGGTTCCTAAGACCCTTGTCTCTAACATGAAAGGACCCATTAAAAAATGGGTACCTAAAACCAAGCCTTGATCTATTGCAGGAGTTTGCTTCCGGTGGGGTGTCATGGTTGCTCGATAGTGGAGCAACAAATCATATGACCGGAAGCAAGGACTTAGTGGTGGATGTGCATCCTTCTCCATCTATGCCTACCCATGTCCAATTCGCCGATGCATCCTCGTCAAAGGTATTGGGATTTGGTAAGGTGGTCGTCTCTCAAGATTTATCTATTGAGAAGGTCATGCTTGTTGAGTCACTTGCCTACAATTTACTTTCAGTTCGTCAACTTGCAATCATGGGTTTTTCCACATTCTTTAATATTGACATTGTGGTCCTCCTAAGGAGCAAGAATCTTAAAGTAGCCTATGTTGGACATGTCGAAAATGGTCTCTATGTGGTGAACTTCTCAAAGCGACCCACTAAGACTGCGACATGTTTAATGGCTAAAGTTGACGTGGGCTGGCTTTGGCATCGCCGTTTAGCTCATGTCAATATGAGATCTTTGCAAAGTCTTCTGACAGGGGACCATGTTCGTGGACTAACAAATGTGAGCTTTGCTAAAGATCGTGTTTGCAGTGCGTGCATTGAAGGAAAGATTCATGAAACTGCTCATCGTCCAACGACTCTTATCTACACTAAGAGGCCATTGGAACTTCTCCATATGGATCTGTTTGGTCCTCCAACATTTGATAGTCTTGGAGGCAGAAAATATTTCTTAGTGATTGTTGACGACTACTCAAGATATACCTGGGTATATTTCTTTAAAAGAAAGAGTGAAACTCAACAAACGGTCATCAACTTTGCTAATGAAGCGCAACGTCAACATGAAGCAAAGATCTTGATGATTAGGAGTGACAACGGCACCGAGTTCAAGAACTACACCCTAGATGAGTTTCTAGGTGATGAGGGAATAAAGCACAAATGTTCTGCACCATATACCCCTCAGCAAAACAGCGTGGCAGAAAGGAAGAACCGGACCTTGATAGACGCTGCAAGAACAATGATGGCAGAATTCAAATCTCCATACAACTTCTGGGCAGAAGCCATCAACACAGCATGTCATGCATCCAATCGGCTCTACATCCGCAAAGGCTTGAACAAGACTCCGTATGAGATTCTAACTGGAAACAAACCCAATCTCAAGTACTTCCGGGTATTCGGTTGTAAGTGTTTCATTCTCAAAAAGGGAGCTCGGTTAGCTAAATTTGATTCTAGAGCACATGAGGGTATCTTTGTTGGTTATGCTACAAATTCTCATGCTTACCGTGTCCTCAACAAGTCCACCGGACTAATTGAGGAGACGTGTAACGTAGAGTTTGACGAAAATAATGGCTCCCAAGTGGAGCAAAGTGGTCTTTGTGATATAGGTGATGAAATTCCTCCCGAAGCCATAAGAAGAATGGGGATTGGTCAAATACTCCCCATTGAGGAACCCCTTGTGGCCGAAGGAGAAGGACAATGCTCTACTCAAGTGGAGCCATCACCCCCACAAGCCCCACACGCTTCCGATGAACAAAGAGAAGACTCTCAACAAGTTGATCAAGCTCTCGGTCAAGATCAATTGCCTAACAATGGTGATGTGCCCCATGATATTCAAGCACTACTCCAAGACCCCGAACCTACTCATGATCAAGATCAAGTGCAACCCCTAGATCCAGAACAAGTAGAAGCACAAGATCAAGATCAAGAGCAACCACTAATACAAGATCAAACTAATGAACCTGCTTAAGTCGAAGGACAAGATGATCAGGAGACTGTCTCACAATTCCCGTCTAGAGCTCCAACAACCGGCTCAGGACGCAAGGGCGACAAAATAAACAAGTCGATGCTCCCCCGTTATCTAATGAGGAACTCTTGGAGCGTCGAGCAGCCAAGAATGCGAACAAGCTGAGAGTCAAGTCACATCTTATGAAGAATGTCCTTGGCAGTTTAAAAAGGGGAGTATCCACCCGTCAACAGCTTTGGAATTATTGTGAGCATCACACGTTTGTCTCGTATTGTGAACCTCAACAGGTACAGGAAGCGCTCGATGATGAGGATTGGCTTATGGCCATGCACGAAGAACTTAACAACTTCGAGCGCAACCAAGTCTGGGATTTAGTGCCTCGGCCAACGGAGGAACATAATGTCATCGGGACCAAATGGATATTCAAGAACAAGCAAGATACAAATGGAATTTTGATTCGAAACAAGGCAAGATTGGTGGCTCAAGGCTACTCCCAAGTCGAGGGTATCGACTACGGTGAAACCTTTGCCCCTGTTGCTCGTCTAGAATCTATTCGCATGTTACTTGCATTTGCTTCTCATCATAACTTCAAATTACAGCAAATGGATGTGAAAAGTGCATTTCTTAATGGTCCTTTGAATGAGTTGGTATATGTCAAACAACCCCCAGGATTCGAACATCCCAAGCTCCCCAATCATGTGTACAAACTCAATAAGGCACTCTATGGCCTTAAACAAGCCCCATGCGCGTGGTATGAGTACCTTACTGAGTTGCTACAAGATCGTGGGTTTGAAATTGGGAAGATTGATCCCACTCTTTTTACTAAGAGGGTTAAAGGGTATTTGTTCATATGCCAACTATATGTTGATGATATTATCTTTGGCTCTCCTAACATCTCATTCAATGAAGAATTTGCTGCACTAATGACTGAGAAGTTTGAGATGTCCATGATGGGAGAGTTGAAGTTCTTCCTCGGGTTCGAGATTAAACAAGGTCTAGAAGGGACATTCATCAAACAAGCCAAGTACACTCAAGACATGCTCAAACGGTTCGAGATCGAAGATGTCAAACCGGTTAAGTTCCCCATGCCAACCAGATGCAAGCTTGACAGTGATCCCAATGGTAAAGCAGTGGATCAAAAGGTATACCGCTCCATGATTGGATCCCTCCTTTACCTCTGTGCATCTAGACCGGATATTATGTTGAGTGTAGGGATATGTGCACGGTTTCAATCCGCACCAAAAGAAAGTCATTACATGGCTATCAAACGAATCTTTCGATATTTGGCTCATACCCCAAACTTTGGCCTCTGGTATCCCAAAGGAGCAAACTTCAATCTAGTTGGCTATTCTGACTCAGATTGGGCTGGAGATTGTGTGGAGAGGAAGTCAACGTCTGGAGCATGCCAATTCCTTGGTCGCTCTTTGGTAAGTTGGTCTTCAAAGAAGCAGAACTGCGTCTCCTTATCATCCACTGAAGCTGAGTATGTGGCAGCTGCAAGTTGTTGTGCACAATTGCTATGGATGAGGCAAACTTTAAAGGATTATGGTGTCACTTGTGACAAAGTGCCTCTTCTATGTGACAATCAAAGCGCCATCAAGATTTCCCTCAACCCAGTGCAACATAGCAAAACCAAACATATTGATATTCGTCATCACTTCATTCATGAACATATCAAGCTAGGTGATATTGAGGTTCACTTCATCCACACTGAAGAGCAACTTGCAGATATTTTCACTAAGCCTCTAGATGAAGCAAGGTTCCGGGAGTTAAGGCATGAGCTAAATATCATTGATTCAAGTAATGTGGATTGAAACTAGGCATATTGCACCTCTCTTTGCATTCCATCTTGGTCTAGATGTAGGCATGGACATAGGGGGAGTGTTGTTCTCTCAATGAACTTTCCCTCGCCCCATTATGCGTAAATCAATCTAGTCTTTCACTTTAGCCATTGTCAAATGGCACTTGTGCTTCAAAGATGAGCATTGGTCATGAACCCAAGGATAATTCTTCGCGGTGTCATACCATTGTCTCAAACATAGGTGGCCTTGGCCACCGCCCCTCCATCCTCTCTTGCGTATAGAAGAAAGGATATAGAATGACAAGTCAGTACATTTTCTTGGATGCCATCTCTTTTTACTCACTTGTCATGTGCCCAAGTTCATCCTTTTTTCCTTAGCCGTGTTGCAACATTTACAGCGGTACTACCGCCAGGGTAGCGGTACTACCGCCAGGACCCCAGCGGTACTACCGCCAGGGGTAGCGGTACTACCGCCAGGACCCCAGCGGTACTACCGCCAGGTATGGCGATACTACCGCCGGGATTCAAAATCTAACACGACCGGCTAGAAATTTTCTAGGGTTTCAAGGGGGAGCGGTACTACCGCCAGGGGGAGCGGTACTACCGCCAGGACCCCAGCGGTACTACCGCTGCACCACAGCGGTACTACCGCCAGGTCAGCGGTACTACTGCTGCACCTCAGTGGTACTACCGCTGGCCCGTACCCCTTGGGCTATATAAAGGGAGGGGGAGCCCGATTTTCTCATCTGTTTCTTCTTCCTCGCGGCTCCTCCCTCCCCTAGCCCGAAAACTCCCTAATTGGATCTCACTTCGTGGAGCTCCTTCTCCCCGTTGGTGTGGAAGGGTTGCTTCATCTCTTCTTCCTTCTCCAAGAGCCATGAATCCCGGTAATGCTCCTCCCTTCTTCTATTTGGTTGTTGTTCGTGTTCTAGGGTTAGGAGCATTGGGGATTGGATCCATATCTTTGATCTTATGGCTAGTTCTTGGTTGGCATGAAGGAGATATTTGAGGGGAGTATAGGTCCTATGGTTTGTTGTTGATTTTGTTGCCATGCCCTAGGATTTACTCGTTTTAGATCTAGCACTTGAACTTTTGGATTAGATCTAAAACGTACTCTCTCTTGCCTAGGCATGTACTTATTTCGTGTTACTAAGTGTTCCTCATGACAGTAGGGCTGGGGTGTAAGTCTTAGTGTTCATATTCAGCGCATGCCCTCGAAAACGATTTTTATATGTCAGATCTGAAAGTCAAACCCCCAGCGGTACTACCGCCAGGGGTAGCGGTACTACCGCTATGACCCCTAGCGGTACTACCGCCAGGGGTGGCGGTACTACCGCTATGACCCCCAGCAGTACTACCGCCAGGGGTGGCGGTACTACCGCCATGAGCATTCACTATGTATTTTTCTGTTTTTTTTTGCTTAGCAATGTGTGTTTACTTGTTTTGCGTTTTCAAGATTCATTGCCTTGACTCTTCTTGTCTCCTCTTTTTCGCTGTGTGTTCTATGTCACAGGTGGCTCTTCTCGCCGTTCGAACCCTCCACGGGACACGCAGTCCAAACAGTATCGCAACCAAGAGGCGCCCGAGGGGTCTGCCACCTCTGGTCTGCCTCCCAAGAAGAAGTCCTTCAAGAAGGTCGCTCACAAGGATAAGAGGGTCAATATCCGAACAATGTCCCCCAAGGACTTTCTGCAATTTCGCACCAAGAACCACTATCTCAACGAGAGGGATGTGATCGAGGATGTTGACCATGTCTGGGCAAAGGACCAGTGCAGGATCTATCGTGATGTTGTAGCTCACTTCAAAAAGAACTATGTCTCTGTTCAGTGGATTGACCTGGCACATCTTCAGAGGAACATGGACTATTTTGGTGATGCCCTCTCTCTGGTTGACAAGCTGGGCATCAAGGACATCATCACCTTCAAGATGGATTTTGATCCAACTGCTGTAGCTCAGTTTTATGTCACGGTCCATTTCTCTCCTGATGCAGAGCGCTCCATGGTGTGGATGACTGGGTCAAAGAAGATGACCGGCTCGTGGCGTGAGTTCATGCAATTCCTCCACATTGATTTCCAGGGTGCTGACACTCCTCTTGGGCTGCGTCCTCATGCTGCAGCCCCCATCGATAGGGCCCCCGCAAAGGACAGACTGCAGGCACTTTATCTGAGGAAGGGGGTGCTTCCCAAGCACCTGGATATCATGCACCGGATCTTTCGCAACACCCTCTTCCCTTGCATTGGTAACTTCGACGAGGTTCATGGCTCCTTGGCTGAGATGCTGCTGCTATGTGAGGAGGCTATGTCTCAGGAGTCTGCTCAGCTGGATATTTCTGATGTGATGTTCACGGAGCTCTGGAACTGCATCATCATGTGTAAGGTTCCCATCTACGGGCCTTATCTGTTCACATACATTCGCCATAAGTGGCAAGAGGCTTTTCCGGAGGAGCTGCTCTACGCTCAGTCTGATTACATTGTGCATGACCCGATCAGGCTTCGCGTCAAGGACAAGTGGGCCAACCCATCTACATCCTCTCAGCACATGGATACTGATACAGAGACTGCTGCTGACAGAGGAACCGCCTCTCAGTCCCGCTCGTCTGCCATGCCATCTTGGGCTATCAAACAGCAGGACAAGATGAAGACACTTTTCTGTATGCAGGCCAAGGGTCAGTACCAGACACACGTAGCTCAGAAGCAGAGCCGCCAGAGGCATAAGCGTGTTCTCAGGACCTTGGATGTGGACATCTCCAGCGGCTCATAGGACGACATCACTCCTGAGGCTACTTGGATGCAGGCTCAAGGGTACCAGTGGTCTGGCAATGAGGCGGAAGAGGAGGAGCAGACCGACCAGGAGGGGACAGACGAGTCTGGTGATGCTGAAGACGAGGAGTAGTTACCTGTGGCATTAGGTGTGCCCCTTTTTGGTGTCTTGTGCCAAAGGGGGAGAGAGTCTAGGATTTGCTTTCATATTCGAACTTTGCATTGCTTTGCTTTATTTCGTATGGTTTGCTTCGAACTTGGTTTGATTCTCGTTTTCTATCTTTTGTGAGACATGATCTTATGTGAGATTTATTTCCATCATATGCTGTGAGTCATATGCCCCGTATTGTCATATATCTCTATCTTTTTGTTCTCATATTATTCTCTGTGCAAATCCGGTATTGTCATCAATCCACCAAAAAGGGGGAGATTGTTGGGGCATAGTTTATGCCTAAGTAATTTTGGTGATTGATGACAGTACCGTACAGGACTAACCGTGTGTGTTAAGGTTTCAGATAGCACACGTCAACGGCACAAGACGACACGTCTCCTCTCTCGTGGAACGGAAGCACGACGCTCTCTACGATTCTCTTTATTTGAGTCATAGGAAAGCCGTACTATTAAGAGGGGATCCGTAGTGGAAAGGTTTGGGTGGAATCTATCTTTACACACGCACACTTCACATTCTCCCTTTCCTTTATCTTTGGTGCGGCCCTCGCCTATTTGTTTTGAGTTTCTCTGCAAAATGGTCCCCAGCGGTAGTACCGCTGGACTGCTAGCGGTAGTACCACTAGCTGGCGGTAGTACCGCCCCTGGTCACCGGTAGTACCGCTCCAGGTGCTTTGTTCCACGTACCTAGCGGTAGTTCGTGGACGGACCCTTTTGCGAAGACTTTCCCGGCGGTAGTAGTGCTTGTGCACTACCAAGGGGCCAGCGGTGGTACCGCTGATGTCAGCGATAGTACCGCTGGAGGCCCAGCGGTAGTACCGCTGCATCCAGTGGTAGTACCGCCAGGCAGCGGTAGTACCACTCGTGCTCAGCGGTAGTACCGCTGGAACTCGGGCAGAGAGTGGGAAAACGGTCTGAATTTTCCCCCCACTATATAAAGGGTTCTTCTAGTTGAGGAACACTATCTCTTACCTCTCTAAGCTCCATTGTTGCTCCCCAAGCTCAAAAGTGCCCGATCTCTCTCCCTAGCCAATCAAACTTGTTGATTCTTTAGGGATTGGTTGAGAAGGCCTAGATCCACACTTCCACCAAGAGAAAAGTTGATTCCCCCACCAATCCCTTGCGGATCTGGTTACTCTTGGGTGTTTGAGCATCCTAGACGGTTGAGGTCACCTCGAAGCCATATTCCATTGTGGTGAAGCTTCGTGGTTTAGTTGGGAGCCTCCAAGCTTTGTGTGGAGTTGCCCCAACCTTGTTTGTAAAGGTTCGGTCGCCGCCTTCAAGGGAACCTATAGTGGAATCACGGTACCTTGCATCGTGCGAGGACGTGAGGAGAATACGGTGGCCTTAGTGGCTTTTTGGGGAGCATTGTGCCTCCACACCGCTCCAACGGAGACGTACTTCCTGTCAAAGGGAAGGAACTTCGGTAACACATCCTCGTCTCCATCGGTTCCACTTGTGGTTATCTCTACCCTTTACTTTGTATTTGCTTATGCTTGTGACTATATCTTACTTGTCTTAATAGCTCTCGTTGTTAGCTTCTATAGGGTTCACCTCATTGTCATATTATTTGTGAACCCGTATAGTGTTTACCTTAACTTGCTAAGATTAATTAAAAAGTGGTCGTTGTCTATTCACCCCCCCTCTAGCTAACCATATCGATCCTTTCACCCTCATTACCAAAACGTTCAACACCAAAACCATCAGCACCAAAACCCTCTGCACCAATCTCCTCAGCACCGAAATCCTCAGCTCCACCTGCAAAGCCTCAAGAAAAACCAGTACAGAAGCATGTCGTGAAACCTACGACCGCCAGCTCCAGCTCCTCACTCCCAGCTGCAACTAGCTCGGAGACAAAGTCTTCAACACCACTTATGAAGACTTTGACAACTGCTGAACGTGCACCTCTGCCCAGCCCCAGCAAAATCATCGCAGTCCCGTCTGCATCAGAGGGGAGTGATGAATATGATGATGAAACCCTGCAAGCCATCATCACAAACAAGCAAGAAAGGGTTGCTCAAGCATCAGGCAGTGCTATTCCTCTGGCCATGGACCCCAAGGTCCTCCTTGACTATATCAATATCTGGTATGAGGATCCAAACACTCCCATTGATGATTTGAAACTTCCTCCTGACATCATCCACATGGTGGCCACCTTCATAAATGAAGCCAAGTGGAAAGAACAGCAGGCCCGGCAGGCAAAGGTTGCAAAGGCCAAAAAGAAGAAATTCCTCAGGCAGAATCTCCTCAAGCTGACTCCTGATGCACTGGTGTCAACCCAGGCAGAGCTGCAAGTATTGACTAACAAGTATGACAAGCTGTCAGATCGCAAAAGCATCAAGAGCAATTTCATCAAGCTAGCCACTAGTGCTGTTGATGACTACAACAAGAGAACCGCACCACCAGCACCAACTCCTCAGCCCTTGGTTGAGCAGCCAGCAGATGCATCTCCTGATGAGGAGGATACTCCTCAAGCTAAGGAAGAACACCAAGAGCGCCGTGTTGATGAACTGTCCATTGAAGAAATCATCACGGAAACTGCAACTGATGAAATAGCAACCACTGATGAGACTGCTCCTGATCCAGCTGCTTCATCAAAGCAGGCTGATGACTCTGTTCCAGCTGGTTCCTCACTACCAGCTGAAGAATCTGCAGAAAGAACACCTTCACCTAAAGCTTCAAAGGTGAAGAAGATAATTCTGTCTACATCAGACGTGAAGAAACCAAGGGCTGTTGAAAAGGAAGCAAAGAAGATGAAAGCCTCCTCGGCAGTAGAAGAGACAGAGGCTAAGCGCCTCAAAGAAACTGAAGAAACTGCTCCTCTAGACCCAGTGCCTCTAAATGTCGCCCCTTCATATGAGATGGTCGTCATTGATGACACAGCTACAAGGGCAGATGAGGAAATGAAGGATCTCGCCTCTGAGGAACACACTGATGAGGAAATCCAGATTGATGACAATCCTCAACCTCTTATTCCTCACACAGAGACTGCTCAAGCATCAGCTGCACCAGCTGATGAAAATGCTTCTGCCATAAAGCCAGCTGAAGAAAAACAAGCTGGGGAAAATGCACATTCTGAGCAGACTCCTCATTCTGAACAGGCTGACCCAACTCCTCAAACTGAGAAAGAAGCAGAAATTCCTCATCCTGAAGCTCAGCCAGAGCAAGCATCATCTCCCCAGCAAGAAGTACCAGCTGATCAAATTCCTCAACTTGAGGAAAATGCTGAAGAAAATGTACCCGCCCAAGACAATGAATTCATTGTGCTCAACCCAGAGACTGCCATGGTTGTCTCCTCCCCCATTCCTCAGCAAAATCTCAAGCCAGTTCAGCGCCAACCATTCTCCAAGCGTCCAAAGTTTCAGAAAGAAGATTTCTTTGAAGAACGCATGTATTTCATTGGAGAGAACCCTTATGACAAGCCTCAAATGAGGCATCTGAAGTTTTGGACAAGGACTCAGATGAACTACTATTCCTCTGTGCTCTATGGTCGCAACAAGATATTCCAGCACAGGCACATTCCTCATGTTGAGCTTGAAGCAATACCCTACCTGGAACCAGTCCTCAATGTACTCCACGATGCAGGTTTGCTCCCTATGTGCTCAGACATATCAGACTGGAATAGCGAGCTCATTCTTCAGTTCTATGCCACTCTGCACATATCTGGCAATGCTGATGACATCAACACTTGGGTGTTTGACTGGATGTCCCAAAATACTCACTACAAAGCTCCTGCTTCTGAACTCCTCAGAGAACTGCCCATACCAATTCCCTCAGATGGGGCAGTGAAGCTTTATGGTGAGCGTGAGCTGCCAAATGGAATGATG
The DNA here is from genome assembly GCF_904849725.1 of Hordeum vulgare subsp. vulgare. Classification (NCBI taxonomy): domain Eukaryota; kingdom Viridiplantae; phylum Streptophyta; class Magnoliopsida; order Poales; family Poaceae; genus Hordeum; species Hordeum vulgare. The sequence goes on from NC_058523.1 coordinate 178,293,969, forward strand.
GAAGTCCTCATGAAGCCTTTGGCTGCAGGAAAACCCTCAAGAACAACATTCCTCGTCCATGAGCTCAAGTACACAAACTGTCCTGTCTACAGAATCCTCTGCAGTGTGCTCGCCCCAATCAAAGGCCATGACGATGAAGAAGATGTTGTAGGCGTCATGAAGAATATCCTCTTCAACATCATTCTCGGTATTCCTATTAATATCCATGATTTTTTCTTGAGCACTTTGGCCGACAATGCCATGTGCCCCTATGATCACAAGATTTATGCCCCGTGGATCATGAGATTCATCAGGACAAGGACAAGCATCAACTTTCATGCTGATTGTCAAAACCATGTTCGGTATATGCCTCCTATCCGGGTCAACAAGAAGACTTTTGAGCCCATTGAAGGAAAAGGAAAATCTGTGATTGAGGAAGGCAGCAGGCCCCTTGATGGACAGTTCAGAGAGCCAGAAGCATATTATTCATGGGATGATACTGAGACTCGTCCAGTAAGCAGAGAGCTCCTCCTCGCGTGCTAAACACCAGAGAGCTCCTCCTCAGTCTTCCCCAGAAGGTGGATCACAACCACAAATGGGTCGAACGCCAGTTTGGTGCCATTGTGAAAACCCTCACTGAAACTCAGAACTCTGTGAAGATTAATCATCACTATCTGCATGAGGTTTTCGATCGCACCTGGGCTGCACTTGCACATCTGAAGACTCAGACTGAGCTTGAAGAAATGAACTTTGAGCAGGACTTTGACTGGTCGTGGCCTCCCAAGAGGAAGTTTAGGTCCATTCCAGTGCCAGACCTTGAAGACAGCTCCTTTTCTTCATTCCGCACTACTGAATCTGATGAGGAACAACTCGACACAGCAACCGGCCCTAAGGAAGAACACTACTCCCAAGAAGCATCGCGGCTCTTCCTCAACCGCCAAGAATGAAGTCTTCACGGGCGTTAGTCCTGAGTTTGTCCCTTTTTGTCACTTGATGACAAAGGGGGAGAAACTCGACTGTTAGTCTTCAAGCGGCATATTTTTGGGGCTTATAAACTATATTAAGTTACAAACTCTTGGCTCTTCTGAAGTTTTTATGTAATGAGTTGTAACTTAAGCCCGATGGTACTCTCACGCTTTTGAACGTTTTTCTTCGTATGCTTATTCCTCAAAGTTTTAATGCACGCATGCTGGAATTCGTCAGATACCATTTGCCATCATGCATCTTCATTTTCTTCATATGATATGTTATATGTATGCATGATTTACAAGACTCAGGGGGAGATCTCCATGATATAAATCATCAATGTGCATCTGCTATAAAAGCAAAATCCTCAAGGTATGCACATCTTCAGGGGGAGTCTCTCTCAATCTTGTTCTCAAATTCTTCAAATGAGTATTTACACTTCATATTTTTGATCCCTGTTGAAGACTTAACCTAATTGTCATCAACCACCAAAAAGGGGGAGATTGTAAGTGCATCTAGTGCCCCTTAGTGATTTTGGTGGTTTGAAGACTTATAGGTTAAGTATCTAATGTGTTTGTGAGTGTACACAGGATCTATAAGTCATTGAGGAGTTTGAGATATTTGAAGAATATCGACCCCTAAAAATGTATATCTTCAGTTGAAGAAATTGGTCTGAAGCTGAAGAAATGAATCGCGAGGAATCTGCGATGAAATTGATATTCCTCATGAAGATACTGATATTGAGAAGACCGGTGGTTCCTGAAGAAAATCATTCTCAAGAAATTGAAGCGTGAAGATTTACGCTTTCTGTTTTACTTTCTTCGCATTTGAGTAATAGGAACACCGTACTGTTAAAGGGGGTCGAAGTTACACTTCGGAATGAATTTCCTCATGATGCTCAACCCAAGCCTAATCCTACCAAAAGCCTCAAGTAAGGAATATGAGTGACATGAGAACTCTCACAGTTGAGGGTCCCGACCGTTTCGATAACCACGCCAAGTCACTGGTCTTATCCACTCCAAAGGTCATATTATTTAAGGGCATTAGTGTCAAATCATGTCGGGATGCTCCCAGGCTATAAATAGCCACCCCCCACAACCACTAGCTGGTTGGCTGCTCCGTTAGAAACTGACACTTGTCATAAGAGCAACCCAATTCCTAAGAGCTTTCGAGAGTAATTCATTAGTGAGGAAATACACCACCCACCGAAACCACAAACCAAACCTAGTGAGTGAGCATCACTGAAGAAGTTGTTCCTGTGTGGGACTGAAGCCTTTTACCTTTGAGGACTGTGCATCCTCCACACGGTTAGGCGTCATGGTCTAGAGCAATCCAGCAGTCAATTGTGGATCGCCGGGTGACCAAGTTTGTGAGGGTTTGGAAGTCTGCCCTGAAGACTTACCACGAGTGTTGGGCGAGGACTGTGTGTCCTTAGCTCAAGGAGAATACGGTAGGGACTGTGTGTCCCGGGACTGGGTGTCCTTTGGTTTCAATACCAAGCCGCTCCAAACCAGATGTACAACTGTCACAGCAGTTGGAACTGGGTCATCAACGACTGTCTTCTGTGAGAATCGGGTTCTAATTCCTCAACTCTTTACTTTCTCTGTATTATGTGTTGATGATTTTCACTGTGACTGTTTGAAGAATTTGCTGAAGACTTTCTCTGAATTTCCTCAACCCCAAATTCTTCACAATAGTTAATCATCATCTGTATTCTGCGTACCTGCTTACTGTGCAATCTGTTTTCACATTAATCACTCTGAAATACTGCTAGTGTGAACGTTTGCACGTCTGATCCTTTACTGTTTCCGCTGTAAGTTAGACATCAGTGAGGAATTTCCTCAAAAGGAATTTCCTCAGTGATGAAATTCTAAAAATCTCCTATTCACCCCCCCTCTAGTCGATATAACGCACTTTCAATTCCTCACAATTAGTTTTGATATATGGATATGGTAATATTAGAGTCATGTTAGTAGGGTGTTGTGAATCTAGAAATACTTGTGTTGAGGTTAGTTATTCCCGTAGCATGCACGTATGGTGAACCGCTATGTTAGGAAGTCGGAGCATAATTGATTTATTGATTGTCATCCTTTGTGTGGCGGTCGGGATCATGCGATGGTTAACACCTACCAACCCTTCCCCTAGGAGTATGCGTTTAGCACTTTGTTTCAATTACTAATAAATACTTTCGCAATAAGTATATGGGTTCTTCATGACTAATGTGAGTCCATGGTATAAATGCACTTTAACCTTCCACCATTGCTAGCCTCTCTAGTACCGCGCAACTTTTGCCAGTGCACAAACCCACCATATAACTTCCTCAAAACATCCACCATACCTACCTATTATGGCATTTTCATAGCCATTCCGAGATATATTGCCATGCAACTCCCACCGTTCCGTCTCATGACATGTGCCGTCACTTCCATATTGCCATTGCATGATCGTAAGATAACTAGCGAGATGTTTCAACGTCATACGCTAAGCTAGATCGTTGCACATCCCGGTACACTGCCGGAGGCATTTCATATAGAGTCATCATTTTTCTAAGTATTGAGTTTTAAGTAAACAAAAGTGTGATGATCATCATTATTAGAGCATTGTCCCATGTGAGGAAATAAATTTTTTTTGAAGAAAATAGGCCAAAGAGCCCAAACAAAAAAAATGAGAAAAAAGAGAGAAGGGACAAAGCTACTATCTTTTTCCACACTTGTGCTTCAAAATAGCACCATGTTCTTCATGATAGAGAGTCTCTTGTTTTGTCATTTCCATATACTAGTGGGAATTTTCATTTTATAACTTGGCTTGTATATTCCAATGACGGGCTTCCTCAAAAGTGCCCTAGGTCTTTGTGAGCAAGCAAGTTGGGTGCACACCCACTAGTTTTCTTTTTGAGCTTCCATACACTTATAGCTCTAGTGCATCCGTTCCATGACAATCCCTACTCATTCATATTGATATCTATTGATGGGCATCTCACGTCTCCAACGTATCTATAATTTTTGATGGTTCCATGCTTTTATCTTGTCAACTTTGGATGTTTTATATGCATGAATATGCTATTTTATATCTTTTTGGTACTAACCTATTAACTCAGTGCTAAGTGCCAGTTTCTGTTTTTTCCGTGTTTTTGGCCCATTTTCAGAGGGAGTCCAAATGGAATGAAACTTTACCATGATTTTTTTGGGACCAAAAGAGATCCCCGAAGCTTTGGGAGAAGGCCAGATGGGCCACGAGGGAGTCACAAGCCCTCACACCGCCACCCCCCCGGTGGTGGCGCGCAGGCTTGTGACCTCCTCGTGGGCCCAACTGGCGCAATTCCACCGCCATAAATTCCTATAAATTCAGAAACCCCCAAAAAGAAACCTAGATCGGGAGTTCCGCTGCCGCAAGCCTCTGTAGCCACCAAAAACAAATCTGGAGCCCGTTCTGGCACCTTGCCGGAGGGGGAATCCATCTCTGGTGGCCATCTTCATCATCCTGGCGATCTCCATGATGAGGAGGGAGTAGTTCTCCCTCGGGGCTGAGGGTATGTACCAGTAGCTATGTGTTTGATCTCTCTCTCGTGTTCTTGAGATGTCTTGATCTCGATGCACCATGGGCTTTGCTACTATAGTTGGATCTTATGATGTTCTTCCCCCTCTCCCTCTTGTAATGAATCGAGTTTCCCCTTTGGAGTTATCTTATCAGATTGAGTCTTTGAGAACACTTGATGTATGTCTTGCACGTGTCTATCTGCTGTTATCAACTTGCGGGTTTGTGACAATTGGGAACATATGCATATGGGTTGGCACACATGGATTCATGTGAGTACTTGATGTATGTTTTGGTGATAAACTTGCGGGTTCGTGACATTAGGAACCTATGCACACGGGTTGGCACACGTTTTGACTCCCTGGTAGAAACTTTGGGGCACTCTTTTAAGTTCTGTGTGTTGGATTCTGAGATTATGTGATGCATATCGTATAATCATGCCCACGGATACTTGAGGTGACAATGGAGTATCTAGGTGACATTAGAGTCTTGGTTGATATGTATCTTAAGGTGTTATTCTAGTACGAACTCTATGATGGATCGAACAGAAAGAATAGCTTCGTGTTATTTTACTACGGACTCTTGAATAGATCGATCAGAAAGAATAACTTTGTGGTGGTTTCGTACCCGACAATAATCTCTTCGTTTGTTCCCCGCTATCAGTGACTTTGGAGTGACTCTTTGTTGCATGTTGAGGGCTAGTTATATGATCCAATTATGTTATCATTGTTGAGAGAACTTCACTAGTGAAAGTATGAACCCTAGGCATTGTTTCCACGCATTGCAATACCGTTCGTGCTCACTTTTACCATTTGTTACCTTGTTGTTTTTGTAATTTCAGATTACAAAAACCTATTTCTACCATCCATATTGCACTTGTTTCACCATCTCTTCGCCGAACTAGTGCACCTATACAATTTTCCATTGTATTGGGTGTGTTGGGGACAAAAGAGACTCTTTGTTATTTGGTTGCAGGGTTGCTTGAGAGAGACCATCTTCATCCTACGCCTCCCACGGATTGATAAACCTTAGGTCACCCACTTGAGGGAAAATTGCTACTGTCCTACAAACCTCTACACTTGGGGGCCCAACAACGTCTACAAGAAGAAGGTTGAGTAGTAGACATCAATCTCCATAGCCCATTGATACGCCGAGTCAATGTGACCATCTCCTCCTTTTTTCCTCACAACCTCCACCACACTCTTTTCCACCTATAGTGCTATATCCATGGCTCACGCTCATGTATTGCGTGAGAGTTGAAAAAGTTTTATAAAGTAAGATTGCAAAAACAATTACTTGGCCAATTCCGGGGTTGTGCATGATTTAAATTCGTTGTGTGGGGATGATGGAGCATAGCGAGACTATATGATTTTGTAGGGGTAACTTTCTTTGGCCTTGTTATTTCAAAAGTTCATGATTACTTTGCTAGTATGCTTGAAGTATTATTGTTTGCATGTCAATAGTAAACTATTGTTTTGAATCTTATGGGTCTAAACATTCATGCCAAAAGAAAGAAGTTACAAAGGACAAATATGTTAGGTAGCATTCCACATCAAAAATTTGGTCTTTATCACTTCCCTACTCGAGGACGAGCAGGAGTTCAGCTTCGGGATGCTTGATACGTCTCCAACGTATCTATAATTTTTGATGGTTCCATGCTATTATCTTGTCAACTTTGGATGTTCTATATGCATGAATATGCTATTTTATATCTTTTTTGGGACTAACCTATTAACTCAGTGCCAAATGTCACTTTCTGTTTTTTCTGAGTTTTTGACCTTTTTCACAAAAGAATATCAAATGGAGCCCAAATGGAATAAAACTTTCGCGATGATTTTTTTGGACCAAAAGAGACCCCCGAAGCTTCGGAAGAAGGCCAGAAGAGCCATGAGGGAGTCACAAGCCGAGGAGGCGCGGCCCCCTAGGCCGCGCCTAGCAGGCTTGTGACCTCCTCGTGGGCCCAACCGACGTAATTCCACCGCCATAAATTCCTATAAATACAGAAACCCCCAAAAAGAAACCTAGATCGGTAGTTCTGCCGCCGCAAGCCTCTTTAGCCACCAAAAACCAATCTGGAGCCCGTTCCAGCACCCTGCCGGAGGGGGAATCCATCTCCGGTGGCCATCTTCATCATCCCGGCGATCTCCATGATGAGGAGGGAGTAGTTCACCCTCATAGCTGAGGGTATGTACTAGTAGCTATGTGTTTGATCTCTCTCCCTCTCGTGTTCTTGAGATGTCTTGATCTCGATGTACCGCGGGCTTTGCTACTATAGTTGGATCTTATGATGTTCTTCCCCCTCTCCCTTCTTGTAATGAATTGAGTTTCCCCTTTGAAGTTATCTTATCGGATTGAGTCTTTAAGAACACTTGATGTATGTCTTGCACGTGTCTATCTGTGGTGACAATGGGATATTCATGTGAGTACTTGATGTATGTTTTGGTGATCAACTTGCGGGTTTTGTGACATCGGGAACCTATGCATATGGGTTGGCACACGTTTTGACTCTCCGGTAGAAACTTTGGGGCACTCTTTGAAGTTCTTTGTGTTGGTTGAATAGATGATTCTGAGATTGTGTGATGGATATCGTATAATCATGCCCACGGATACTTGAGGTGACAATGGTGTATCTAGGTGACATTAGGGTCTTGGTTGATATGTGTCTTAAGGTGTTATTCTAGTACAAACTCTATGATGGATCGAACGGAAAGAATAGCTTCGTGTTATTTTACTATGGACTCTTGAATAGATCGATCAGAAAGAATAACTTTGTGGTGGTTTAGTACCCGACAATAATCTCTTCGTTTGTTCTCCGCTATTAGTGACTTTGGAGTGACTCTTTGTTGCATGTTGAGGGCTAGTTATATGATCCAATTATGATATCATTGTTGAGATAACTTCACTAGTGAAAGTATGAACCCTAGGCCTTGTTTCCAAGCATTGCAATACCGTTCGTGCTCTCTTTTACTATTAGTTACCTTGCTGTTTTTGAAATTTCAGATTACAAAAACCTATATCTACCATCCATATTGCACTTGTATCACCATATCTTCGCCGAACTAGTGCACCTATACAACTTACCATTGTATTGGGTGTGTTGGGGACACAAGAGACTCTTTGTTATTTGGTTGCAGGGTTGGTTGAGAGAGACCATCTTCATCCTACGCCTCCCGCGGATTGATAAACCTTAGGTCACCCACTTGAGGGAAAATTGCTACTCTCCTACAAACCTCTGCACTTGGAGGCCCAACAACGTCTACAAGAAGAAGGTTGCGTAGTAGACATCAGCTACTCAGGGTGTCCGGGAGTAAGGGGTCCTCGAACTGTTGGCACATCTCTTAGAGGCCGACCTAATGGGCTGTATTATTGAAGACCGGACTGCGCGACAACCTCATGTTCAAGAGGGAAAGCTCCGAAGACTCGCATTTCATCCAAGTTGAGTAGGCTAGGTCAGTGCATCTATCCACGGCTGGAGGTCGGTTGTATGTAACCTTAGGAACCCCAGGTGTCTATATAAACCGGAGGGTTTCATCCTCATAGGCAAGTTGACTCATCCAGGGTTTTAGCTCACATGATCTCGAGGTAGATCAACTCTATAATCCTCATACACATCAATACAATCAAGCACGACGTAGGGTTTTACCCCCTCAAGAGGGCCCGAACCTGGGTAAACATTGTCTCCTTCGTCCCCTGCAACCCATCGATCCAAGGTCCATAGCTCGGGACCCCCTACATGAGATTCGCCAGTCTTGACACCGACACAGGGACATGGTATTTTTTGTGCGCGTTCTCTCCAAAAATAAGCCGGAATGTGCCAAAACATTGGTGCCACCATACAAAAAATTCCACACGCGTCCCGAAACTTTTCCGGCTTGACGGTTTAGTATGGTTTTTTTGGTTTATCTGAAACACTTCCTATTTTCTCTCTAAAACATTTTCACTGTCTCTGAAACTTTTCCAGTGGCTTTCTCTCAAATTCCTTTGCTATTACTTGGCATATAGATGACCCTTAAATGTGTGACCCTATAGGTTTGGTGAAATATAGACATGACCGGAACTCTTTCCGATCAAGACCAATAGTGGAACTATGCACATCCATATTGACCCCTACACCCACACAAATGGATATTCGAGTAAACTATATTTAAAGTGTGTTATTCCTATTCCTTAGCAATATGTTACAAATACCCAAGGTGAGATTTATCAGCATCCCTGTGAATTAGAAACTTGTTCACTCTGCCAATTTTCTCGTTACCAGTTTTGTTCTATTTTCTTGTTCGTGCATTCCATCATCCATGTGATCAAATCACACTGTACCTCGCCAGACAATGATGGAAACCGTCACAACGAGAGTGCCCCAAGAATATCCCTCCATTGTTGGAGGAGAAAATCCCAATCTTTAGCTATCTAGTCACTTTTCATACTTTTTCGTGAACCCATCATCCACAGCGATAGACACCCTGTTATAGATGACACTTAACGAACCGAAAGTTCATGAAGTAGGTATGAAGGAAACTCAATACTCTCATGTTATAAGGAATTATTCAAACATTTAACTTTCTTAGTGTTATAAACCATTAACTATTGACGAATGGATCTCATACCATAAGAAAAATTGGTCTTCTAACGATGTCCTCAAAGTTGTCGGACAGTGATGCCCATGATGAGGAAAACAAAACCATCTTGCAACACTTGAGCTAGTCTTAGACGCGAGACAAGGAATCTATTTTACCATTTATTATTCTAGACATGCATATGAGTATTCCCCCGAGCCTCATGGTTATTATAGACTCAAGAACCGTCACAGTTGTAGCACGAGGTATAAACATAATTATGAACATGGAAATTAATAAGGACATTCATTATTGCCTTCAGGGCATATTTACTAAACTCCCTCCTTGAAAAGGAAGGCTATATGGTGGATGCAATTTGAATTTTTGTATGCATTTGATTCCATCATACCTTTCGATGTGGATCCCTCTTAATAGTATGGATTTCCTATGACTAAAGAAATGAAAACACGTGAGAAATGTCATTTTCACTCTTTTTCATCTGGAGGGGTGTCGAACCGTCTTGTGCCATGTTTCATATATCTCAGTAGCTTAGGCACACGGTTAGTACGCAAATTGAATTGTCATCAACAACAAAACACTAAAGCCAGGAAATGCCCTTTCGATTGGTTCACAGCCGGGATGCGTGGTGGGTCCTTTTGGGTTGGTGGTTTGCGGTGGTACTAGATCAACCTTGGTCTTGGGCTATTGCTATCGGTGGTGCTCCAATTAATGCTTTGTGGTGCAACACATGTATTGTCTCCGGACTGCTGGTGGTGTGTCTAGGGATTCCGTCCTCTACATAGGTGTATGGTTCTCTGGACAAAAGTCCCGCTCGACTTCGACACGCATGATGGTGAATGATGCCTTTGGGGTACGGTTTTCTTTGTTGAATGCTCCATCGAGGGGATCCGACACCTCTCCCTTGTCAAGATCTTGTCTCCTAGTGAAACCCGTGAGTGATGGTGGTGCCTTGGCATTATTAGTTCGTTAGAAGCATTGATTTCTAGTATAATCTTGTGATGGAAGCACTAGGTCGTTGGTGGCATGGTTGTTCACGAGTGAATAACGATGTGTTGAGCGTGGAGTTCTTTTTGCTGCATCTGGTTGTGGTTTCTCGCTTGGCTGGTGTAACACCCAAGATTTTTAATTTTTGGATTTCCTTGATTTCCTTGGATTTTTAAATTTTGGCTTGACCAAAACTTTGAAGCTCTTTGACAATCTCATTGAGAAAACCTTAGGAGTTTTCATTTCTCAACTTGCCTAGTTTAAAAAGGGTATTCTTTTAGCCTCTTCTCAAAATGAATTGGTTTGAAAGAATATTCTTTCTCTTGCAAACTTTGGAATTTATTCCATGGACCTCTGTTATTTCTTTCAAAAAGGTTTACTTTCCCCCCATCCTGTTTTAAATCTTTTTGCACCTCTCCAACCTCTAAACTTTAATTCCTATATGTTTTTCAAAACTTTAGAAGGGTTGGACCACCTTTCAAAGATTATTTTGATAAAAGGGATTTTCTGTAATCAGTTTGAACCCTAGCCATTTTCCAAAGGAACTTGGTGATTCCTTTGGAGTATGAACCCAAACTCTTGCAGTTAGTAGACCTTAGCATCCTCAACCATCTTCACCAAAAACTTTGGGTCCGCAAGTTTGAAATTTGCAAATTTGGTTTGACTCAAGTTTGACCTCAGATTCCCGTTTTCATTTCAAACCTGCCTTAAACCCTTTCAAAAATTCTGAAAATTTTCACACCATCTCTGCCCCCTCAATGAGAGCCCTCCCCAAAAAATTTCAGCTCAAAATTCTTTCTGCACATGCCATTTGCATTTCATCAAACACCTAACCTGCACTACTGTCATTGTTCTTCTCTGAATTTATTTCAGTCTCGATTCAGAGTTTCAGTCTTTGTCAATCTCTACAGAATTGACGCTTGAATTGGTTGATCCTATGCTCGAGCCTATCCGTGCGTCGCACAATTCTTTGGACACTTGCCAGCGTCGGTAGTGAGCGGGCCGAGCCTGCCAAGCTCCGACAGCAGCCACTGCAGCGACTGCCACGGCCAACAACACCTCCTCTACTGCACCCCATGCCGCGCGGCACCGCCCAACGCTCCTGCCGCCTCCGCTTGTCCTCCATCGCCAATGCACGCCGCGAAATTCGTCACCACGCACCGAGCTAAACACAGAGGGCGCACACTACCGCCATAGTGCACAACGAGCACCTCATCATCGCCGCGCAATCTCCGTCGATGACCGACTAGCTTCACATCAAAAATGGGTTCTCCTCGATGATTAGGTACACGCTGGACCACCTAATCACCTACCTGACTCCCTGCTTCACCGGAATCCCTCGCCGGAGTTAATGTCGTGACACCTCTCCTTGGCCTCTATAAATAGAGCTCTTTCCTGAGTTTCTGAGACCATCACCCACCTCACCACACTCCTCCTCCACCCTGAAACACTGCCCAAGCCAGAGAAGGTCCTCGAAGGGGCCTTCTTCCCCAGCTCCGGCCGCCCCAATCCGCTTCAGGATCTGGCTACACCCGATCTAGGTGAGCTATGGAAGGACCTCCTGTGACTCTCATTAGCCTCCTGGTGCTCTTCCCCTCTTAACCCCTCATCGAATCAAACACACAGAGCTTCCAATCGAAGGAATCGAAGTTGACCGGAGCTGCCGTCCGCCGGAGCCAAGCTGCTGCCGATGTGAAGCATCCTTCTAGTCCAAAACATCATCTCACAGACGGGTGGGTCCATGTTGAGTGCAACAGCACCCTCAGCCAACCCCTTCCTCCTTCCTATCACCGTCGGGGACCATCGTGAGCCTCTCGCGCCGGTCAGCCTTCGAACCTGACAGGGGGACCCCCCTCGTCAGCATCTCCCTCATCCTCTGAGACGTTTTCGAAGGAAGTGTCTTTTGCAGAAACCGTTTTCATTGCAGGATGGCGTATTCAGACTCGGGCACTTTGAGTTATCTCAAGCTAGCCCCTGGATTAATTCTTTATAATTGTAGATCAGCCCTTGATTTTGTTTTGCCCATAACTTTTAATCTACAATAGATTTTTCATTGATTCTTTTTGCTAAATCTTCCACATAAGGTCTAGTTTATTTTCATATTTATCTAGAATTGTTTTAGAACAAGTAGCTAGGCCTCATCTCTTATGACGTTACATGTTATATAACATAGACTCCGATGAAGGAAACGCCGATGTTAACTTCACCGAGCTTGATCCCGACTACGTGGAACCAGGAAAGCATGTTTGAACTTTTGATGTGATTGTTTGCTCACTAACAAGTACTTAATATCCATCCATTTGCATTATTGATACATGTTGCATATCTTATAAATAATGATGAAACATGACAATGGCAAGTGATGGTCATGAGAGGTCGTGGATAACTTAGTCACGCGGAACGTGATAAGTTATGGCCTCGTCATGACAAGAGAATAGTGGTATGGTTAAGAAATTGGTGACTCTAGTATCGACCTAGATCGAGTCTTGTCTGTGTCTTACTTCTGTATCATGCTACCACAATTTCCCGGATAATGGATTCGATATAGTCAGTTGTAGACCTATTATCAGTCACACACCAAGTAAAGGGGTCGGGATGAAGGTATCCATGGCCCTGGACTAAATACAGTCATTCGGTCACGGGGCATGGGTGTTTCCGGTCTGGGACCGGGAGGGAGGGCACTCCCCGTTAGCGCGCGATACAAATTTTGATCCCATGCTAGTTGAGGTCGGAGCCTCCCCGTCTTATGGTTTTTTCCTTGCAGCGTATTCTGGGTGAAGCCGGGCTTTGCGGAGGTAAAATGGGTGTGTGCTGGTTCTCGGCGTGTGCTTCTAAAATGCCGTACGCTGGATTAGTCTTGTTGACTATCGAAACCCGTGAGCTATGGGTAAAGAGTACACCCTGTGCAGAGTAAAACTATTCGAGTAGTCGCCTCCATGATTAAGGACGATTGTTTGACGAGTCAAGTGTTGGTCTTAGAGTCGGTCCTTGGAGTATAAGTGGTGGAACTAATAATGGTTGTGGAAGTCTAATGATGATGTGGAACATGACCAAATTATTTATTGGTTCAAGAATTATCCTGAAGGTTGGTTGTACCACCCGGATACTTCTTATTTATTTTATGCCCTTTCTGTGGTGTCGCCAAGACGCCCGACTGTGGACTGTTATTTATTTATATACCCTTTCTGTGGTGTCGCTAAGATGCCCGACCGTGGCTTGTTAATTATTTATATCCCTTCCCGCGGTGTCTCTAAGACGCCCGTCTGTGGCTTGCTATTTATTTTTATGCCCTGTATGTGGTGTTGCTCAGACGTCCGATGGTGGTTTACTAACCCTTGTTAAGCTTTCGAGGAGTCGCTCCATACACCCGATTGGTGCATTTTACCTTTCTTTTAGGATACCTCGGGAGGATTACTGCCTGATTTACCCACTAACTTAATTTATTTCTAGCACATTCATTGTTATAATTTATAATCTGAACCATGCATATTAAATAACCAACTGCATGCATCTCATCTTTTGTGCAAATTGTTTGCGAGCACTTTTTGAAGTACTCATTGGCTTGTTGATGTGGCTAGATATCGATTAAGGAGACCTCATGGATGAATAGTTCGATAGAGAGTCCGATGTCTAGAGGAGTCCTAGTCCGTCTTGCGATCCTCGAGTCTGCCGCTGTACTATTTCACCGCTTCCGCCACCACGCATAAATCGTCAAGCTTCACTCTGATGCTTGGCGTGTAGTAGTAATTCCATGCCACATTACTTTGATGTGACATGCCCCCTTATATTACAAGCAGTAGATTTATCCTATTCCACTGTAACATATCCGTCTGTGTGAGATGTGAACATGTTGTAATAAATTGTAGAGCAACCTATGCTCTACCTGTTTAATATTAAGTACTACTGGTTTTCTATATCAAGATGAGTCTTTCAGTGGAAAATATTTTTCTACATGGGGACGCGCATGGCTGATTTCCAATTAATTTATTTATTTGGAAAATGGTCGTGACAACCTTGGTATCAGAGCCAGGCTGACTGTTGGAAAGCCCTAGGCACGATTGCTAACCGTTTTTTTTCATGTTGTAGATTTTTTTCTGTTAGTCAACATATATTTATGTTTTGACTATGTGAAAATTTAGTCTCTTGTGTAGATGGCTGGCAGTGGTTGCCCATCGCAGGTGTTCGCGAATGAGCCGACGGGATTTTCGTGACTTCTTTTCTTCATCATTAAGATCACGATTGGACCGACGACTCGTACAGAGTATACGTTTTACCACAACAAGACCATCGACTCCCTGACTATGCATGAGGCGTCGGTGCATTTTATTGGTGGACGACCAGAGATCCGTCGTCTCTGCTTTGTTGGGAGAGCCATGCCTACGGAGAGGTAGGCTATTCAGATGGCAGCCAGGGAGGCGATTTCCCGTCTCCGGGACACCCTCCCAGTGATGAAGACTCGTCCTTATCACTATCTGCCTTGTCACGTGTCGTACACCAGTCACTATGCTTTTGCATGCCCCAGAGGAGAGGAAGACGATGCTCTTGGGATGCTCGTGCAGTACGTCAGAGCCCTGAAGTCAACCTTTGATGGCTTAGTGGATGACTTGGTGGTCGCTCGCATTGAGCACCTTACTCGTCCTCACCACATGACTGAGCTCCTTCGTCCGCACCACCTCGCTCATGCCTGTCTTCTTCTGCCTCATGCACTCCGCCAGCTCAGCTTCGCCGTCAACTGCCGACCATTGAGGAGTTCAACCAAGTCATTGCTCCTGCCCCCATTAGAGCTGCTATGCCTGCTAGTCCAGTTCGTGCTTCACCGTCTCGCGCAGTCCGCCTTGAGCCAGTACTGGACGAACTGGACTCACCAGCTCCTCATCTGGGACTTTCCCTGGGTTAGCGAATCCAGGCCCCTTCCGACTCCACCTAGAGATGGTGCAGCAGATCGTGAGTGCGCTTGTATGATATGTATGATATGTATGATGATGTGCTCCTAGACTGAAGGGAAGTAGTCGTGTTGCATCATGTAGGACCAGGAGAAGTGCACTAGCTTAAATAACAAGTCAGGCATACGAGAGTACGACCTGAGTGACATGTATAATTATGTGCAATGTAAGATGTACCATAGTCCTTCTCCGAACGCGACGATTATTTTATGAAAAGACTTTTCACAGTGTTTCCATGGATATTTTTGCTAACATTTTATTCTCACTTGAATTCAAATTTCTCATTTGGTTTTTGCGACATTAACCCAGCTTTGTGAAAATGAGCCATCCCTGGACACGCTCCATGCCCAGTATACAGGGAGAAAATCAATATGCTGAGGCAGGAAATGATTTCACTCAAGGACAATCAAGCCGACACGAGAGTGACCCGACATTTTCACAGGTTTGTCCTCTATATGAGCAAAGCCAGCAACATCATCACGAGATGATGAATCAACTTATTGTTGGAAATATGCCCTAGAGGCAATAATAAAATAGTTATTATTATATTTCTTGTTTAAAGATAATCGTTTATTATCCATGCTATAATTGTATTGAATGGAAACACAAATGCATGTGTGGATATATAGACAAAACAATGTCCCTAGTGAGTCTCTAGTTGACTGGCCTGTTGGTCAAGGATGGTTAAGGTTTCCTAGCCATAGACAAGTGTTGTCACTTGATGACGGGATCACATCATTAGGAGAATGTTGTGATGGACAAGACCCAAACTATAAACATAGCATGTGATCGTGTCATTTTGTTGCTATTGTTTTCTGCATGTCAAGTATTCATTCTTATGACTATGATATCATGTAACTCACTGACACCGGAGGAATGCCTTGTGTGTATCAAATGTTGGAACGTTACTGGGTGACTATAAAGGTACTCTACAGGCATCTTCGAAGGTGTCCTTTGAGTTACCATGGATCAAGACTTGGATTTGTCACTCCATGTGGCGGAGAGGTATCTCGGGACCCACTCGGTAATACAACATCACAAACAAGTATTGCAAGCAATGTGACTAAATAGTTAGTCATGATATCTTGTATTACAGAATCAGTAAAGAGAGTTGCCGATAACGAGATTGAAATAGGTATGGAGATACCAACGATCGAATCTCGGGCAAGTAACATACCGAAGGATAAAGAGAATGATGTACGGGATTGTGTGAATCCTTGACATAGAGGTTCAATCGAGAAGATCTT
This sequence comes from Hordeum vulgare subsp. vulgare, assembly GCF_904849725.1. Classification (NCBI taxonomy): domain Eukaryota; kingdom Viridiplantae; phylum Streptophyta; class Magnoliopsida; order Poales; family Poaceae; genus Hordeum; species Hordeum vulgare. Next base: position 178,310,196 of record NC_058523.1, read on the forward strand.
CGTAGAATATGTAGGATGTAATATGGACGTCCAGGTCCCGCTATTGGATATTGGCCAGAGAGTGTCTTGGTCATGTCTACATAGTTCTCGAACCCGCATGGTCTGCACACTTAAGGTTCGATGACGTTTTCGATATAGTTGAATTATTGATGTTGGTAACCGAATGTTGTTCGGAGTCCCGGATGAGATCTCGGACGTCACGAGTGTCTCTAGAATGGTCCGTAAATGAAGATTGACATATAAGATCGTTTCATTTGGCTTTCGGAAAGATTTCGGGCATTACCGGTAAAGTACCGAGAGTGACGAATCGGTTCTGGGGTTTTACTGGGAGGGGCCACCCACCTGGGAGAGAACCTAATAGGCCCATGGGTGGCGCAGCAACCCTTAGTGGACTGGTGAGGCGACCTAATAGGGCTATTTTGTCTAGAGAAAAAATAAAGGAAAGGAAAAAAGAGAGGAGTTGGGCAAGAAGGAAAGGACTCCTCCACCAAACCGAATTGGAGGAGGAGACCTTCCTCCTTGGCTCGACCGACCCCTCCTACTTGGAGTAGGAGGCTAGGCAGCAACCCTTTGGTTCCTCCTATATATAGTGGAGGTTTGAGAGGGTTTTTGTATCTCAAGCCTTTGTGCAAACCTCTCTCCCTCCAATACTTCGTGACACATCGTAGCTAGATCGGTACGACACGACGAAGCCCTGCCGGAGTAGCCCCACCATCATCACCGCCACGCCGTCGTGTTGCCGGAGAATTCAGCTACCTCTTCGTCTCTCTTTCTGGATCAAGAAGGCGGAGATCGTCATTGAGCTGTACGTGTGTTGGACACGGAGGTGTCGTCCGTTCGGTGCTAGATCGGGACGGATCATGGGACAGCGGCGATTTGGATCGCGAAGACGTTCCACTAAATCAATCGCGTTTATTAACGCTTCCCGCTTAGAGATCTACAAGGGTATGTAGATCCGATCTCCCTCTCGTAGATGATTATCACCATGATAGGTCTTCGCGTGCATAGGAATTTTTTAATTTACCATGCAATGTTCCCCAACAGTGGCATCATGATATAGGTTCATGCGTATATGATATCTCGAGTAGAACACAAAAGAGTTTGTGGGCATTGATGTTCAATTTGCTGCCCTTCTTAGTCTTTTCTTGATTCGGCGGTATTGTTGGATTGAAGCAGGCCGAACCAACCTTACTCGTATGCTTACGAGAGACCGGTTTCATCGACAAATATGCAACTTGTTGCATAAAGATGACTAGCGGGTGTCTGTTTCTTCAACTTTAGTTGAATCGAATTTGACCAAGGCAGTCCTTGGAGAAGGTTAAATAGCATTTTGCATATGATCGTTGTGGCTTTGCGTAAGTAAGATGCGATCATACTAGATACCCATAGCAACCATGTAAAACATGCAACAACATATTAGAGGATGTCAAACTTGTTTTTGCAGGGCATGCTTGAGATGTGATATGGCCAAAGACATGATATGATATATTGGATGTATGAGATGATCATGTTGTAATAGCCAAATATCGACTTGCACGCTGATGCTACAGCAACCGGCAGGAGCCATTGGGTTGTCTTTAAACTAACGTTTGTGCTTGCAGATGTGTTTACTATATTGCTAGGTAGTAGCTTTAGTAGTAATAGCATAGATAGCACGACAACCTCGATGGCATCACAATGATGGAGATCATGGTGTGGCGCCGGTGACGATGAAGATCATGCCGATGCTTTGGTGATAGAGATCAAGAAGCACAAGATCATGGCCATATCATGTCACTTATGATTTGCATGTGATGTTAATCCTTTAATGCACCTTATTTTTCTTAGAACGACGGTAGCATTATAAGGTGATCCCTCACTAAAATTTCAAGATAAAATTGTGTTCTCCCCGACTATGCACCGTTGCGACAGTTCGTCGTTTCGAGACACGACGTGATGATCGGGTGTGATAGACTCAACGTTCACACATAACGGGTGCAAAACAGATGCACATGCGGAACACTTGGGTTAAACATGATGAGCCTAGCATGTACAGACATGGCCTCGGAACACAAGAGACCGAAAGGTCGAGCATGAATCATATAGTTGATATGATCAATATGGATATGTTCACCACTGAAAATATACTCAACTCACGTGATGATCGGATTTGAGTAAGTAAATTTGGATCATGCGACACTCGAATGACTAGAGGGATGTCAATTTGAGTGAGAGTTTATTAGTAATATGATTATCAAAACTCAAATTGTCTTGAACATAGTCTAAGTATTCTTTGCAGAAATTTATGTTGTAGATCAATGGCTCGCGTAGTAGCAACCCTGAATTTTAATACGTTCCTAGAGAAAGCTAAGCTGAAAGATGATGGTAGCAACTTTGTTGATTGGAATCGAAATCTGAGGCTTATCCTCCAAGCTGGCCAAAAGAATTATGTCCTTGATGCAACGCTAGGAGATGAACCACCTGCTACGGCTGACCAAGACATTTTGAATGCTTGGCAAGCACGTAAGGATGACTACTCACTAGTTAAATGTGCAGTTTTGTATGGCTTAGAACCGGTACTTCAAAGACGTTTTGAACGTCATGGAGCATATGAGATGTTCCGTGAGTTGAAGTTTATCTTTGAGAAGAATGCCCGGATCGAGAGGTATGAGACCTCTGATAAGTTCTATGCTTGCAAAATGGATGAGAATTCGTTTGTCACTGAACATGTGCTCAAAATGTGTGGGTACTCAAACCGACTAGCTGAGCTACGGATCGCTCTCCCGCAAGAAGCTATCACTGACAGAATTCTCCAGTCACTACCACCTAGCTATAAGAGCTTCATGTTGAACTATAACATGCAAGGGATGAATAAGTCACCCGGTGAGTTATTTGCTATATTGAAAGTCGCTGAGTCAAAAATCCAGAAAGAACATCAAGTGTTGATGGTCAATAAGACCACTAGTTTCAAGAAAAATGACAAAAGCAAGAAGGGTAACTCCAAGAAGAGCGGCAAAGTTGTTGCCCCTTCGACGAAGATACCCAAGGGTGGGCCTAAGCCAGAAACTGAGTGCTATTATTGCAAGGGGACTGGTCACTAGAAGCGCAACTGCCCCAAGTATCTGCCCGATAAGAAGGCGGCCAATGCCAAACAAGGTATATATGATATACATGTTATTGATGTGTACCTCACCAGCTCTCATAGTAGTGCCTGGGTATTTGATACTGGTTCTGTTGCTCGCATTTGCAATCCAAAACAGGAACTGCGGAATAAACGAAGGTTGGCGAAGGATGAAGTGACGAAGCACGTGGGAAATGGCTCCAAGGTTGATGCGATCGCTGTCGGCATGGTCTCGCTTCAGTTACCATCGGGATTAGTTATGAACTTAAATAATTGTTATTTAGTGCCTGCATTGAGCATGAACATTATATGTAGATCTTGTTTATTGCGAGACAGTTACTCATTTAAGTCAGAGAATAATGGTTGTTCTATTTATATGAGTAATATCTTTTATGGTCATGCACCCAATGTGAGGGGTTTGTTCATATTGAATCTCGATTGTGATGACACTCATATCCATAAGATTGAGACCAAAAGATGTAGAGTTAAAAATGATAACGCCACTTTCTTGTGGCACTTTCGCTTAGGTCATATTGGTTTTAAGCACATGAAGAAACTCCATGTTGATGGATTTTTTGAGTCACTTGATTTTGAATCACTTGACACATTCGAACCATGTCTCATGGGCAAGATGACTAAGACTCCGTTCTCTGGAACAATGGAGCGTGCAAGTGACTTGTTGGAGATCATACATACTGATGTGTGTTGACCAATGAGCATAGAGGCGCGGGGCAGATATCATTATTTTCTCACCTTCTCTAATGATTTGAGTAGGTATGGCTATATCTACTTGATGAAGCACAAGTTTGAAACATTTGAAAAGTTCAAACAATTTCAGAGTGAAGTTGAAAATCATCGTAGCAAGAAGATCAAGTTCCTAAGATCTGATCGAGGAGGTGAATATCTGAGTTAGAGTTTGGTGCTCACTTAAGACAATGTGGAATTGTTTCACAGTTGACACCGCTTGGAACACCATAGCGTAATGTTGTGTCCGAATGTCATAATCATACTTTATTAGATATGGTATGTTCTATGATGTCTCTTACCGATTTGCCATTATCATTTTGGGGCTATGCATTGGAGACAACTACATTCACTGTAAATAGGGCACCATCAAAATGCGTTGAGACGACACCATATGAGCTATGGTATGGCAAGAAGCCAAAGTTGTCGTTTCTTAAAGTTTGGGGATGTGATGCTTATGTCAAAAAGCTTTAGCCTGAAAGGCTGGAACCCAAAGCGGAAAAGTGCATCTTCATAGGTTACCCAAAGGAGACAGTTGGGTATACCTTCCATCTCAGATCTGAGGGCAAAGTGCTTGTCGCTAAGAACAGAGCTTTTCTTGAGAAAGAGTTTCTCTCGAAAGAGTTGAGTGGGAGGAAGATAGAACTTGATGAGGTTGCAGAACATCTGCTTCAACAAGATGGTGGCACAGGACAGGAAGAAATTTCGGTCGAGGCAACACCAGTTGAAGAGGAAGCTAATGATGATGATCATGAACCTTCAGATCAAGTTACCGTCGGACCTCACAGGTTGACAAGAGCACGTACTGCTCCAGAGTGGTACGGGAATCCTGTTTTGTCGATCATGTTGTTGGACAACAATGAGCGTGTGAATTATGGAGAAGCAATGGTGGGCCCAGATTCGAACATATGGTTAGAACCATCAAATCCGAGATAGATCTATGTATGAAACAAAGTATGGACTTTTGAAGTATTACTTGAAGGTCGCAAGGCTATTCAGAACAAATGGATCTTTAAGAAGAAGACGAACGGAGATGGTAATGTGACTGTTTATAAAGCTTGACTTGTGGCAAATGGTTTTTCACAAGTTCGAGGAGTTGACTACGATGAGACTTTCTCAACCGTAGCGACGATTAAGTCCGTACGAATCATGTTAGCAATAGCTGCATTTTTCGATCACGAAATCTGGCGGATGGATGTCAAAACGGCATTCCTTAACAGGTTTCTTAAGGAAGAGTTGTATATGATGCAACCCGAAGGTTTCGTCGATCCAGAGAATGCTGACAATGTGTGCAAGCTCCATCGATCCATTTATTGACTGGTGCAAGCATCTCGGAGTTGGAATCAACGCTTTGATGAGGTGATCAAGGCATTTTGGTTTATACAAGTTTTGGAGAAGCTTGTATTTACAAGAAAGTGAGTTGGATCTCTATAACATTTCTAATATTATATGTGGATGACATATTGTTGATTGGAAACGATGTGGAGTTTTTGGAAAGCATAAAGGATTACTTGAATAATTTTTTTTTTCAATGAAAGACCTAGGAGAAGCTGCTTACATATTGAGCATATAGATCTATAGAGATAGGTCGACATGCCTAATAGCTCTTTCAGAAAGCACATACCATGATAAAGGTTTGAAGAAGTTCAAAATGGAACAATCCAAGAAGGGTTTCTTGCCTGTGTTACAAGGTATAAAGTTGAGTAAGACTCAATGTGCAGTAACTGCAGAAGATAGAGAAAAGATGAGTGGCGTCCCCTATGCTTCAGCCATAGGGTCTATCATGTATGCAATGATGTGCACAAGACCGGATGTCAGCCTGGCCATAAGTATGGCAGGCAGGTTTCGAAGTGATCCACGAGTGGAACACTGGGCGGCGGTCAAGAATATTTTGAAGTACGTGAAATGGACTAAGGAAATGTTTCTCGTTTATGGAGGTGACGAAGAGCTCGTCGTAAAGGGTTACGTCGATGCAAGCTTTGACACTGATCCAGATGACTCTAAGTCGTAAACCGGATACGTATTTATTCTTAACGGGGGTGCGGTAAGCTGGTGTAGTTCCAAGCAAAGCATCATAGCTGATTCTACATGCGAAGCAGAGTACATAGCTGCCTCAGAGGCGTCTAAGGAGGGTGTCTGGATGAAGCAGTTCATGTCAGATCTTGGAGTAGTGCCAAGTGCACTGGATCCAATCAATATGTTTTGTGACAACACTTGCGCCATTGCTCTAGCCAAGGAACTATGGTTTCACAAGAGGACTAGACACATAAAGCGACGCTTCAATGCCATCCGCGATTACTTCAAGGAGGAGGACATAAATATTTGCAAAGTGCACACGGATCTGAATGTTGCAGATCCGCTGACTAAACCTCTTCCACAAGCAAAGCATGAACAACACCAGAATTGTATGGGTGTTAGATTCATTACATTGTAAACCACACGGAGTTATGAGGCTAGATTATTGACTCTAGTGCAAGTGGGAGACTATTGGAAATATGCCCTAGAGGCAGTAATAAAATAGTTATTATTATATTTCTTGTTTCAAGATAATCATTTATTATCCATGCTATAATTCTATTGAATGGAAACACACATGCATGGGTGGATATACAGATAAAACAATGTCCCTAGTGAGTCTCTAGTTGACTAGCCTGTTGGTCAAGGATGGTTAAGGTTTCCTAGCCATAGACAAGTGTTGTCACTTGATGACGGGATCACATCACTAGGAGAATGATGTGATGTACAAGACCCAAACTATAAATGTAGCATGTGATCGTGTCATTTTGTTGCTATTGTTTTCTCCATGTCAAGTATTTATTCCTATGACCATGAGATCATGTAACTCATAGACACCGGAGGAATGCCTTGTGTGTATCAAACGTTACAACTTTACTGGGTGACTATAAAGGTACTCTACACGCATCTCCGAAGGTGTCCGTTGAGTTAGCATGGATCAAGACTAGGATTTGTCACTTGGTGTGACGGAGAGGTATTTCGGGGCCCACATGGTAATACAACATCACAAACAAGCCTTGCAAGCAATGTAAATAAAGAGTTAGTCACAGGATCTTGTATTACGAAACGAGTAAAGAGACTTGCCGGTAACGAGATTGAAATAGGTACGGAGATACCGACGATCGAATCTCGGGCAAGTAACATACCGAAGGACAAAGGGAATGATGTACAGGATTGTGTGAATCCTCGACATAGAGGTCCAACCGATAAGATCTTCGTATAATATGTAGGATCTAATATGGACGTCCAGGTCCTGCTATTGGATATTGGCCAGAGAGTATCTCGGTCATGTCTACATAGTTCTCGACCCGCACGGTCTGCACACTTAAGGTTCAGTGACATTTTCGATATAGTTGAATTATTGATGTTGGTAACCGATTGTTGTTCGGAATCCCGGATGAGATCCCGGACATCACGAGTGTCTGTGGAATGGTCCAGAAACAAAGACTCATATATAGGATTGTTGCATTTGGCTTCCGAAAATATTTCGGGCATTACCGGTAAAGTACCGGAAGTGACGAATGGGTTCCGGGGTTTACCGGGAGGGGCTACCCACCCGGGAGAGAACCTAATAGGCCCATGGGTGGCGCACTAGCCCTTAGTGGGCTGGTGAGGCCAGCCCAATAGCGCTATTTCGGCTAGAGCAAAAATAAAGGAAAGGCAAAAAAGAGAGAGGAGGTGGGCAAGAAGGAAAGGACTCCTCCACCAAACCGAATTGGAGGAGGAGACCTTCCTCCTTGGCTCGGCCGACCCCTCCTAGTTGGAGTAGGAGGCAAGGCAGCCACCCCTTCGTTCGTCCTATATATAGTGGAAGTTTGAGAGGGTTTTTGAATCTCAAGCCTTTGTGAAAACCTCTCTCCCTCCACTACTTCATGACACATCGTAGCTAGGTCGCACGGCAAAGCCCTGCCGGAGTAGCTCCACCATCATCACCGCCATGCCGTCGTGCTGCCGGAGAATTCAGCTACCTCTTTGTCTCTCTTGCTGGATCAAGAAGGCGGAGCTCGTCATCGAGCTGTACGTGTGATGAACGCGTAAGTGCCATCCGTTCGGTGCTAGATCGGGACGGATCGTGGGACGACGACGATTTGGATCGCAAAGACGTTCCACTACATCATCCGCGTTTCTTAACGCCTCCCGCTTAGTGATTGCTACGTCAACAAAAGTCCTTCCCCGGCAGTGGTGCCAGAGATCCTTCTGTCCTCTCTTGAGCTTGCGTTGGTTTTTCCCTTGAAGAGGAAAGGGTGATGCAGCACAGGAGCAGTAAGTATTTCCCTCAGTTTGAGAACCAAGGTATCAATCCAGTAGGAGAATCTTGTCAAGTCCAGAGTACCTGCGCAAACACAAAAGAGCTTGCACCCAACGCTTTAAAGGGGTTGTCAATCCCTTCAAGATTGTTTGCAAAGTGAGATCTGCAGGCGGAAAGTGCAACAAAGTAAAAAGTGTAAGGCTGAAAATATGGTGTGGAGTAGACCCTGGGGGCCATAGTGTTCATTTGAGGCTTCTCTCAAATAGCAAGTATTACGGTGGGTGAACAAATTACTGTCGAGCAATTGATAGAACCGCGCAAAGTCATGACAATATCTAAGGCAATGATCATACATATAGGCATCACGTCCGAGACAAGTAGACCGGTACTTTCTGCATCTACTACTATTACTCCACACATCGACCGCTATCCAGCATGCATCTAGTGTATTGAGTTCATGACGAACATAGCAATGCCTTAAGCAAGATGACATGATGTAGAGGGATAATCTCAAACCAATGATGAAAACCCCATCTTTTAACCCTTAATGGCAACAACACGATGCGTGCCTCGCTACCCCTTCTGTCACTGGGTGAGGTCACCGCACGGTATGAACCCAAAACCAAGCACTTCTCCCATTGCAAGAATCATAGTTCTAGTTGGCCAGACAAAACCCACAACTCGAAGAGAATTACAAGGATATGAAATCATGCATAAGAGAGATCAGAAGAAACTCAAATAAGATTCATAGATAATCTGATCATAAATCCACAATTCATCGGATCTCGACAAACACACCGCAAAAGAAGATTACATCGGATAGATCTCCATGAAGATCATGGAGAACTTTGTATTGAAGATCCAAGAGAGAGAAGAAGCCATCTAGTTACTAGCTATGGACCCGTAGGTCTATGTTGAACTACTCACGCATCATCAGAGAGGTCATGGTGTTCATGAAGAAGCCCTCCGTATCCGAATCCCCCCTCCGACAGGGCACCAGAACGTGCCCCAGATGGGATCTTGCGGAGGCAGAAGCTTGCGGCGGCGGAAAAGTACTTTCCATGATCTCCTGATTTTTTGTGGAATTTTTGGGGATATATAGGCGCAAAACCTAGGGCAAAGGAGGTCCAGGGGGCCCACAAGCCTGAGGGCCGCGGCCTCCCCTAGCCACGGGGTGGGGGCTTGTGGGGCCCCTCGGGACCCCCTGCCTTGGCTCTCAAGTCTCGTGATCTTCTTCCGTTACAGAAAAATCTTTTCGGGGATTTTATTCCGTTTGGATTCTGTTTCAAAATCTCCTCTGAAAGGGGTCAAAAACATGGAAAAAATAGGAACTGGCACTTGGCACTGATAAGTTAGTCCCAAAAAATATATAAAAGACATGCAAAACATCAAAAGTTTGACAAGATAATAGCATGAAACCATCAAAAATTATAGATACGTTGGAGACATATTAGCGATCTACATGGGTATGTAGATCCGATCTCCCTCTCGTAGATAGCTCTTCGTGTGCGTAGGAATTTTTTTCTTTCCCATGCAACCTTCCCAACACTTATGAATATGGGAAATCAGCGTGGACCACACCCACAACACTCGAGATAGGCTGAGTTACAAAAAACATGTCCGCTAACTTTTTCGCACACTGATAAACCAATGGAAGCAGACGATTGGTTACACGACATTGAGAGGAAGCTTACTATTGCTTAGTGTTCTGACCATGATAAGGTACTTTATGCACCTCACTATCTGACTGGAGCCATAGCCTCGTGGTGGGAAAATATCATCCGCGTACATCCTGACGAGAACAACATCACGTGGGCTGAATTCAAGGAAAGTTTTCGGGGCGCACATATTCCAAACAGCGTCATGAAAATCAAGAAGAGGGAATTTTAAGAACTTAAACAAAGGAGTTCCACTGTAATGGAATATCTGGACCAGTATAATCATCTGTCCCATTATGCAAGTGAAGATTATAAGTTAGAGGAGAATAGAACGGGGAAATTTTTGGATGGACTTGCTCGAGCATTAAAATGCCAACTGGTTGTTCACACGTTTCCAGATGTTAAAACACTTGTGGACAAGGCCAATGTTGGGGATATTACCTACGGTATGACCCGCCCTATCGGGTCGGGTCAAGTAAAACGACGACTCTACATTAACGATCGAGATAAGCCTTGGCCCAGGGTCTGAGATGCGCCACGAGACCTTGACAAAGGGCTGCCAGGGCCCATAAGCTAGATGGAGGTTCAAAATTAAGAGAGAAGATAGTCGCCAAGGAGGTTTCCAAGCTTGGAATACACGGCGACTTAGAGATATGGAAATCCATGGTTTGTAACGTGGCCAGGACTTTGTAAACCCTAGGGCCTCGACCTATATATAAAGGCGAGTCTCTAGGGCAGATAGGTTAAGTTATAATCCATCGAGAGCTAGGTTAGGCGAGTTACGCCCTCCTTGTAATCGAATCCACCATCAATATACACAAAGCATGACGTAGGCTTTCACCTCCACCGGAGGGGCCAAAACTGGGTAAACCTGAGTCCCGCTTCCGCTCACCATCATTGAGTCGCCACCAAGGTGCGATGGCTCCATCACTAAGTCCTTTCACGAGGACATCTGCCGTGACAAAACCACGACAGTTGGCGCCCACCGTGGGGCTTGCGCACGGTGGAGTTGAGTTCTCAAAGGGAGCCATGATAACCCACAAGTATAGGGGATCGCAACAGTTTTCGAGGGTAGAGTATTCAACCCAAATTTGTTGATTCGACACAAGGGAAAGCAAAAGAATATTCTCGAGTATTAGCAGTTGAGTTCTTAATTCAACCACACCTGAAACACTTAGTATCTGCAGCAAAGTATCAGTAGCAAAGTAGTGTGATAGCAACAGTGGCAACGGTAACAGTAGCAGCAGTGACAACAGTAGCAGTAACAGTAGCAGCAGTGACAACAGTAGCGGTAACAGTAGTAGCAGTGACAGCAGTAGCGCCAAAGTAACGTAGCAAGGACCAGTAGGAAAAGCACGTAGGCATTGGATCGATGATGGATAATTATGCCGGATGACATTCATCATGCAACAATTATAACATGGGAGATATGTAACTAGCTCCAGTTCGTAAATGTAATGTAGGTATGCATTTCGTATACAGTCATACGTTCTTAGGGAAAAGAACTTGCATGACATCTATTGTCCATCCCTCCCGTGGCGGCGGGGTCCTAATGGAAACTACGGGATATTAAGGTTCTCCTTTTAATAGAAAACCGGAACAAAGCATTAGCACTTAGTGAATACATGAACTCCTCATACTATGGTCATCTCCGGGAGTGGTTCCGGCTATTGTCACTCCGGGGTTGCCGGGTCATAACACATAGTATGTGACTACAACTTGCAAGATAGGATCAAGAACACACATGTATTGACGAGAACATAATAGGTTCAGATCTGAATCATGGCACTCGGGCCCTAGTGACAAGCATTAAGCATGGCAAAGTAGTAGCAACATCAATCTCAGAACATAGTGGATACTAGGGATCAATCCCCATCAAAACTAACTCGAATACATGATAGATCTCATCCAACCCATCACCGTCCAGCAAGCCTACGATGAGATTACTCATGAACGGTGAAGAGCATCATGGAATTAGCGATGAAGGATGGTTGGTGATGACGATGGCGACGATCTCCCCTCTCCGGAGCCCAGAACGGACTCCAGATCTGCCCTCCACAGGAAGAAAAGGTGGTGGCGGCGCCTCCGTATCGTAAAACATGGTGAACTCTTCTCCTTGATTTTTTTTCTGGACGAAAGGGACTAAATAGATCTGGAGTTGGAGGCGGCGAAGCCCTAAGGGCCCCACAAGCCTGCTAGGCGCGGCCAGGGGGGCCCGCGCCTCCTGGGCTTGTGGGCTCCTCGTTCCACGTCTCCGGTTGATTCTTGCGCCAGTATTTTTATATATTCCACAAAAAATCCTCGTAAATTACGAGATCATTCCGAGAACTTTTATTTCTGCGCAAAAACAACACCATGGGAATTCTGCTGAAAACAGCGTTAGTCCGGGTTAGTTCCATTCAAATCATGCAAATTAGAGTCCAAAACATGGGCAAAAGAGTTTGGAAAAGTATATACGATGGAGAGGTATCAACTCCCCCAAGCTTAAAGCCTTGCTTGTCCTCAAGCAATTCAGTTGACAAACTGAAAGAGACAAAATAAAAACTTACGAACTCCGTTTGATCTTGTTGCTGTAATTATGTCTAACTCATATTCAGATTTTCAGCAAGGTCATAAGCTAAGCACATAAGCAATGACATTTAGGTCTCAAGAGGAACTCATATCAATGGCATAATCAACTGGCGAGCAATAATAATGAGTTTCAAACGTCAACACTTCAATAAAAACAATCATGAAGCAATATGAACAGATGTTATCTCGCTAGCTCTTTCTGAGACCGCAAAACATAAATGCAGAGCACCTTCAAAGACCAAGGGCTGACTGAACATTGTAATCCATGGCAAAGAAGATCCAGTCATAGTCATACTCAATATCAATGAAAAGCAAAGCATAAAAATGACATAAGTGCTCTCTAATTGGTGCTTTTATAAGAAGAGAATGACTCAACAAAAGCATAAATAGATAGGCCCTTCGCAGAGGGAAGCATTGATTTGCAGAGGTGCGAGAGCTCAAGCTTTGAAGACAGAGATTAATAATTTTGGGTGGCATGCTTTCATTGTCAACGAATGACCAAGAGTTTTCACCATCTTCCATGCTACACATACTATAGGCGGTTCCCAAACAGAAAAGTAAAGTTTTGACTCCCCCACCACCGATCAATCACACTCCACGACTAGCCGAATACTCGGGTGCCGTCCATACCAACAACAATCCTAGCATGGAGGTTTGTTTGCAATTATCTTTTCGATTTGAGTATGGAACTGGGCATTCCAATTACTGTCCCCTTTCTCGTGAATGATAGTGAATAAACACATATCGAGGATAACACGCCTAGCATGGAAGATACTGATCGCCCCTTGTCACTGCATGAGCGGTTCGGGCATGCAAAACAGATTATTTCTTGAAGATTTAGAGAGTGGCACATGCAAATTTACTTGGAATGGCAGGTAGATACCGCATATAGGTAGGTATGGTGGACTCATATGGAACAACTTTGGGTTTATGGAAGTGGATGCACAAGCAGTATTCCCGCTTAGTACAAGTGAAGGCTTGCAAAAGACTAGGAAGCGACCAACTAGAGAGCGACAATAGTCATCAATATGCATTGAGAACCAACATAGATTGCATGCATGGGTAGGACATAAGTCACCATAAACATGAATATCATAGAGGCTATGTTGATTTGTTTCAACTACATGCGTAAACATACGCCAAGTCAAGCCACTTGAATCATTCAAAGGAGGATACCATCCTATCGTACTACATCACAATCATCTCAAAATTCATGTTGGCATCCAAGGAAAACCATTATAAGCTCCTAGCTAATTAAGCATGCCATCAGAAACTATGATCTCTAAGTTGTCATTGCAAACATGTTTCTCTCACAACAAAGCTGAATTAGGAACGATGAGCTAGTCATATTTACAAAAACAATATAGATCAAGTTCATACCAGCTTTTCCAGGGTCAGTCACTTCATTATATGTCGTCATTATTGCCTTTCACTTGCACAACCGAATGATGTGAACAATAATAAGAGTGTTTGTGCATTGGACTAAGCTGGAATCTGCAAGCAAACACAAAGGAGAAGACAAAGTAATATGGCTCTTTGATAGATAAACAAATATGCATGCGAGAGCCACTAAACATTGTAACCATGGTCTTCTACCTTGACCCAAAGAAAAAGAAAACTATTTACACGGGAAAGCTCCCAACAAGCAAAAGAAGAACGAGAAATCTTTTTGGGTTTTCTCAAACTAGACAAACACACGAGAAGAAAGCGAGAAAAAGAAACAAACTAGCATGGATGATACAGTGGCAAGGTGTGAACACCGACTATCAAAGTGAAAGCGTGAGCATGAATGTAAAGTCGGTGAGAAACACGTACTCCCCCAAGCTTAGGCTTTTGGCCTAAGTTGGTCTACTCCCATGGCTGGTCCGGGCGATACCCAAAATCATAATGGGGGCTGTACGAGAGCGCGGCAGCTACCGCCTGAATAGCTGCCTCAAGGAGGCGAGCAGCCTTTGCCTCCCTCTCATACTCCTTTGCCTCTCCTATGGTTATGTAATATCTCCGTTTTACCTGAAAGTCAAAGAAGGCAGGAGCAGGAAGGGTAATATGGAAAACACGCTGTCGGTGAAATATTAACCGGTAAAGGAGGGATTCATTAGCCCTCTCAAGGAACTGATAACGTGTCATCGTGGCGCGATCAAGGAAAGCTGTATGGAGCGGGGGATCTCCTTCGCGGATGGGTACTCCAAGAAAATTTGCTATGCGAGTAGCATAGATCCCACCAAAGAAATCCCCTTCATTAGCATTATTATTTAGCCTCCTCGCTATTATAGCTCCCATGTTGAAGCTTCTATCACCCGTTACTGCGCTCTTAAGAATACTAAGGTCAGGTGTGCATAGGTGACAATGCTCAATCTTGCCGTTAATGCATCTACCTATGAAGAGGGCAAAGTAATGCAAGGCAGGAAAATGAATGCTCCCCATGGTAGCCTGCGTAATATGTCTAGTTTCTCCGACAGTTATATTAGAGATAAAATCTCTAACCGAAGACTTAGGAGGATCATTGAGACTACCCCAATCAGGTATCTTGCAAATTCTATTGAAATCCTCTAAATCCATGGTATACGATTTGTCATATAGATCAAACAGTATGGATGTGTCACGGCCAGCTGAAAATTTGAATCTACGAACAGAAGAAGCAGTGAAAGTAGTATACTGTTCATTTATCGGAGATGAATTCTTCGAGCCCGACGTTGTGAACAAATATACCAAACTCGTCTTTGAAACCTGCATCAATCATGAATTCATCAGAAGGCCATTCACATGGTTGTACCTATGCGTTCCTCGGTTGGTAAGGATCGGGCTCCCGAATCGCGAGACGGGGACCCCTCTTGCTTGAATAACCACCATGATAGTTTCTCCTGAACATCTCCCTTTTCTGAAATTTTAGTGACTCAAAGGAAAAGTGAACAAGGCTCAACGAAACTCATAGCAACTACTCCTACAAGTGCCTAGAGGCCATATCACACATCAAACCTACTTGGGACCAGCTAAAATTAGCATGCAAAGCTCAAGAACAGGGTCACCAAGGCAGCAATAATACCCAACAAACAAGGCACTAGAGCAAAAACTAATTGGACCAATGGAGGAGACACATACCAAGGAACAATTTCCCCAAAACAGTTTGGTGGATGGGGCTTTGCACAAGGAGATCGAAAACCGCAGCAAGAAGAGCAATAACACGGGTTTGAGCTGTAGAATGAATTTTTCTGGAGGTAGGAGAAGGAGAAGGAGATGGGAGATGGAATAAGTGGAGGGGGGACACGTGGGACCCACAGGCCTGGTAGGCGCGGCCAGGGGGGTGCTCGCGCCTCCTGGGCTTGTGGCCCACTAGTGCATCCCCCTGACTAGCTCTCGATCTCAGAATTTTTCAAAACTACCAGAAAAAAATGTACTTCATTTTCACGGCATTCGGAGAACTTTTATTTTCGGGACACTTTTCTACAGGACGCAAGAAGCAGAAAACAGGAAAAACTAAAGCTAAATCTATCAATTTTATTCTAAACAACCGAAAGTAAAAGATCGGGACACGGGGTTGTGACTCTCAGATTCATCCATCTCATGGTCATCAAAAGAAATCCGTCAATGAGGTTGGTCAAGTCTCCTTGATAAACTTTTTTCGAATCGCATAAAATCGGAGAATTTCCGAATAGTCACTAGGTTACCTCAATGGGGATTTGTATATCCCCAACAAGCAAATCATACTTCATCTTAACAGTAGGTATAGGGCATTCAACGCTGCCAATAAGAATCGATGAAGTTTTTTCAATAGCATTGATGCAATGTACTCGATATTATTTCTTCGGAAAGTGCACCGTATGCTCATTACCATTGACATGGAAAGTGATATTGCCTTTGTTGCAATCAATAACAGCCCGTGCAGTGTTTAGAAAGGGTCTTCCAAGGATGACCGCCATGGCATCATCCTCGGGAATATCCAGAATAACAAAGTCCGTTAAGATAGTAACGTTAGCAACCACAACAGGCACATCCTCGCAAATGCCGATAGGGAAAGCAGTTGATTTGTCGGCCATTTGCAAGGAGATTTCAGTGGGTGTCAACTTATCCAATTCAAGTCTACTATAAAGAGAGATAGGCATAACACTAACACCGGCTCCAAGGTCGCATAAAGCAGTTCTAACATAGTTTCCTTTAATGGAGCAAGGTATAGTGGGCACTCCGGGATCACCTAGTTTCTTAGGAGTTCCACCCTTGAAGGTGTAATTAGCGAGCATGCTGGAAATCTCAACCTTAGGTATCCTCCTCTTATTAGTCACAATATCCTTCATGTACTTATCATAAGGAGACATTTTGAGCATATCTGTCAAACGCATTTGCAGAAAGACAGGTCTAATCATTTCAACAAATCGCTCAAAATCCTCATCATCCTTTTTCTTGGATGGTTTGGGAGGAAAGGGCATGGGTTTCTTAACCCATGGTTTCCTTTCTTTACCATGCTTCCTAACAATGAAATCATTCTTATCGTATCTCCTATTCTTAGGTTGTGGGTTATCAAGATCAACTGGTTCAATCTCCACATCCTTATCATTGCTAGGTTGAGCATCTTCATGAGCATCACTATCGATATTATCATTAGGCTCATGTTCATCACCAGATTGTGTTTCGGCATCAGAAACAGAGACATCGTTTGGACTCTCGGGTGTAACAGCAACAGGTTTGCTAGCATGCAAGTTCCTATCATCTTTCACTTTCTTCCTAGGATGACTAGGTGCATCAGTGCTAACTCCTTAAGAATATTTTTCAATTCTCTTAGGATGACCCCTAGGATACAAAGGTTCGTGGGTCATTCTACCACCTCTAGTGACGACTCTGACATAATTGTCATTCAACTCATTGAGCAAGTCATTTTGAGCCTTAATTACTTGTTCTACTTGAGTAGTAACCGTAGAGGCATGTTTACTCAAAAGCTTAAGATCATTGACGTTTCTGTCCACACAAGCACTTAAATGACTAAGCATACGAGCATTCTGTTCCAATTGTATGCTAACATAATCATTGAAACTTTGTTGTTTGGCAACAAAGTTATCAAATTCATCTAGGTATAAGCTAGCTGGTTTATCAAAAGGAATATCACTCTCATTGAATCTACGAAGAGAATTTACCTCTACTACCTGTGTCGGGTTATCAAGACCATGGATCTCTTCGATAGGTGGTAGATTTTTGATATCTTCAGATTTAATGCCTTTCTCTTTCATAGATTTCTTAGCTTCTTGCATATCTTCAGGACTGAGGTATAGAATACCTCTTTTCTTCGAAGTTGGCTTCGGAGGTGGTTCGGGAATAGTCCAAGCATTCTCATTGCACAAGATATTATTCAATAGGATCTCAGCTTGTTCCACAGTTCGTTCCGTGAAAACACAACCAGCACAACTATCTAGGTGGTCCCTAGAAGCATGTCTTAGTCCATTATAGAAGATATCAAGTATTTCATTCTTTTCAAGAGGGTGATCAAGCAAAGCATTCAGTAGCTGGACGAGCCTCCCCCAAGCTTGTGGGAGACTCTCTTCTTCAACTTGCGCAAAGTTATATATTTCCTGCAAGGCAGCTTGCTTCTTATGGGCAGGAAAATATTTCTCAAAGAAGTAGTAGATCATATCCTCGGGACTACGCACACAACCAGGAGCAAGAGAACTGAACCAAGTCTTAGCATCATCCTTTAGCGAGAAAGGAAACAGCTTAAGGATATAGTAGTGGGGGATCTTTTCCTCACTCATGAATAGGGTGGCCATATCGTGCAACTTAGTAAGATGTGCTACAACCGTTTCAGACTCATAACCATGAAAAGGATCAGATTCGACCAAAGTGATTAACTCAGGGTCGATAGAGAATTCATAATCCTTATCGGTCACAAATATAGGCGAAGTAGCAAACTTGGGGTCGTATTTCATCCTAGCGTTCAAAGATGTTTCTTTCCACTTGCGCAGCAATTTCTCAAGATCATAGCTATCCTTACAAGCAAGAAAGTCCTCAGCTATCTCTCCATCCATAACATAACCCTCAGGTATATCAGGCAATTCATATCTAGGAGAGCTAGTTCTAACAGGTGAAATAGCAGGTTCTACTTCAATAATCTCAGCAGTTCCAGAAGTATCATCACATTCAGCAACAACTCTAGCAATTTGTGCATCTAGGAATGCACCTAGTGGCAAAACAGTATCAAGCAAAGCATCATCACAAGCATCATGGATAGCAGAAGTAGCATCATCAAGCAGAGGCGACACATCAAAATTTCTAGCAGGAGGTGGTGTCGCAAACTTACTCATAACTGAAGGTGAATCAAGTGCAGAGCTAGATGGCAGTTCCTTACCTGTCCTCGTAGTTGAGGGCAAGACTTTAGTTTTTGGATCTCGCGGATTCCTCATAGTGATCAACAGACGTAAATCCCAAGTGACTCAGAGAATAGAGCTATGCCTCCCCGGCAACGGCGCCAGAAAATAGTCTTGATAATCCACAAGTATAGGGGATCGCAACAGTTTTCAAGGGTAGAGTATTCAACCCAAATTTGTTGATTCGACACAAGGGGAAGCAAAAGAATATTCTTGAGTATTAGCACTTGAGTTGTCAATTCAACCACACCTGAAAGACTTAGTATCTACAGCAAAGTATCAGTAGCAAAGTAGTGTGATAGCAATAGTAGCAACGGTAACACTAGCAGTAGTGACAACAGTAGCAGTAACAGTAGCAGCAGTGACAACAGTAGCGGTAATAGTAGTAGCAGTGACAGCAGTAGCGCCAAAGTAACGTAGCAAGGACCAGTAGGAAAAGCACGTAGGCATTGGATCGATGATGGATAATTATGCCGGATGACATTCATCATGCAACAATTATAACATGGGAGATATGTAACTAGCTCCAGTTCGTAAATGTAATGTAGGTATGCATTTCGTATACAGTCATACGTTCTTAGGGAAAAGAACTTGCATGACATCTATTGTCCATCCCTCCCGTGGCAGCGGGGTCCTAATGGAAACTACGGGATATTAAGGTTCTCCTTTTAATAGAAAACCGGAACAAAGCATTAGCACTTAGTGAATACATGAACTCCTCATACTATGGTCATCTCCAGGAGTGGTTCCGGCTATTGTCACTCCGGGGTTGCCGGGTCATAACACATAGTATGTGACTACAACTTGCAAGATAGGATCAAGAACACACATGTATTGACGAGAACATAATAGGTTCAGATCTGAAATCATGGCACTCGGGCCCTAGTGACAAGCATTAAGCATGGCAAAGTAGTAGCAACATCAATCTCAGAACATAGTGGATACTAGGGATCAATCCCCATCAAAACTAACTCGATTACATGATAGATCTCATCCAACCCATCACCGTCCAGCAAGCCTACGATGAGATTACTCACGAACGGTGAAGAGCATCATGGAATTGGCGATGAAGGATGGTTGGTGATGACGATGGCGACGATCTCCCCTCTCTGGAGTCGAGAACGGACTCCAGATCTACCCTCCAGAGGAAGAACAGGTGGTGGTGGCGTCTCCGTATCGTAAAACGCGACGAAAGTCTTCTCCTTGATTTTTTTCTGGATGAAAGGGACTAAATAGAGCTGGAGTTGGAGGCGGCGGAGCCCTGAGAGCCCCACAAGCGTGCTAGGCGCGGCCAGGGGGCGCCTCCTAGGCTTGTGGGCTCATCGCTCCACATCTCCGGTTGATTCTTGCGCCAGTATTTTTTATATATTCCACAAAAAATCCTCGTAAATTTCTAGATCATTTTGAGAACTTTTATTTCTGCGCAAAAACAACACCATGGCAATTTTGCTGAAAACAGCGTTAGTCCGGGTTAGTTCCATTCAAATCATGCAAATTAGAGTCCAAAACAAGGGCAAACGAGTTTGAAAAAGTAGATACGATGGAGACGTATCAAGCCCTTCCAGGGTTAGGAAGCTATGCGGTCGGCATCATGACGAACAACCACTGCGGGAAGTACTACATCGACAACTCTCAGTGGGGGCCTGAGGCCGATTCAATCGAATCTGGATACAGGGTCCCCTTCGGCAAGATTCATGTCTTCATTGGCAAGATTGGGGCTCCCATACCTAAGCCGGACACCTTCATCGACATCGTCGAGCCGTCCCGGTGCGCCCATCCCGCCAAACATCAGGTCATGAAACACCACACTTTCGTTGGTTTTACGCAAGGAACCGACCTACCGGATGAGCCGGTGATCCAAGAGGTCACCCCTGTCAACTCGGACGACGAGTCATCCAAGGGCGACACAGATTCAATCTACCCTCTCCATGAAGGACAGCTCAGGGGGTCGCCCGAAGCAATGATCTCCGAGGATGTTGAAGGACCCCACCGTCAAGTTGCCATCTACATGGCAGGAGCAGCGGTCCCTCAGCCAAACACGGCTGCTAACAACGAGGCTAGTAGATCGGGGAAGACTCCGGCTCAAGCTATGGTAGTTTTGGTAGCAGAGATGGCCAAACTCATGGCGATCACTGTGACGGCGGAGAGTCAGGAAGAGGTCAACGCCGAGTTAACAAAACTAAGGGAGGAGATGGCCAATATCCAGCATGACATAGAAGGAGAAACCGCCAGGATGGCAACACAGCGGTCCTAGATCACTGAAGAGACAACGACTGAATGCTGAGGGATGGCGGCTTGAACGGCAACATCGCGCCTCCGATGCGATTCACTAGAGAAGGCATCACAACCGTCTGTCGGCTGATCTGAACCCAACTTGACTCTTTGACAGTCCACATACCCTTGGGATGGAGCCCAACCGGCCATGGCAAGTTGCCCCGTGTCACATCCCTAACCCTTAAGCAAGATAGCATTGTGCTCATGTCTTCTTTGCATTTGCATCTAAGAAGTTTCAACAAAAACAACAAAGTGGCAAAGGAAATACTCAAAACCCTAGCCACCATTTTAATTAAAGGAAATCTCAAACTAGTTCAAAATCAATGAACCCAAAATGGCCTCAAGAAATGTTCAAACTTTCAGATAAATCATGAAAG
The DNA here is from genome assembly GCF_904849725.1 of Hordeum vulgare subsp. vulgare. Lineage (NCBI taxonomy): Eukaryota > Viridiplantae > Streptophyta > Magnoliopsida > Poales > Poaceae > Hordeum > Hordeum vulgare. Next base: position 178,331,531 of record NC_058523.1, read on the forward strand.
TAAATGAGCATTGGAGAAAACTATTTTCTTGACACTTTAAGCATTTTAAATAAATGCAAAAGCCACTGGTTTCAAACTTCAAAATTTGAAATCAGAATCTATAAATTTCCAAAAATGTTGAAAACCTTGGAAATGAGTGGGGATATTATAACAAATATTTCAGGAGGTCTAAAATAGTTTTTACTTTTTGTTTTGGAGCTGAAATAATTAGCAAAACACTAGTTAGCAAAACAGAAAAAAACAAAACAGAAAAAAATGGGAAACCTTACCTGTCGCCTAAGCCTGGCCCGGCCCATCTCCCCGCTCGTCCCCTCCCTCGCGCCAGTAGGCAGCAGGAGGTGGCCGCCGCCCCCTCCGGCGCGGCCATGCACCTGCGTGCCTGCCTGGCCGCCGCCTCGCGCTGGCGATGACGGGGATAAGCTCCCCAGAGCCTCCCCTATCCATTCCCCGCCTCGGTTCTCCTCCTCCTCCCGCATCTCCTCCTCCTCCTTGCTGCCGCCATTAGAGCCGAGCTCGAGCTCGAGCTGCCCGTGCCTGTGGCCATAGGTTTCCCTCCCAGAGCATGGCATTAGCTCCGCCTCGTCGCCCTGGTCATCTCTGCAGAAGCCGAAGCTTCCTCGAGCCCTGCAACGCCCGCAACGCCGTCGTCTTCCACCTCCGGCCGCCGGACCTCTCCCGTCAATTCGTCGCCCCCAGGCCTTCCCCGAGCCGTCTAAGCTCTGCTCTGCACTCCCCGTGAGCATGCGGTCATTTCCCCTAAGTTTTCCCCCGTCGGTCCCCTCCTCTAGCCCTAGTTCCACCGGAGCCCGATGAGGACCGCCGCTGCCGCTCGTCGCCGGTAGCCCTCCGATGATCAGCTCGTCCTTCCGAGGGCACCAGCAGCTCCAGGACGACGCGTAGATGCCGTAGAAGCTAAGAACCGAGCGTAGATCCCTCTGATTCAAAGACCCCGATGACGCCCGAGCTTCGGCCGCCGTTCCGGCGACCCTAGCCTCCCCAGTTGGTCCTGCCAGATCGGCCACTTCGCGAGCATGCTGTAGCTGCCAACCGCATGGGTTTTGGTGCTGTGCAGCGCCGTCTAGGTCGCCTCCGGCGAGCCCTCCGCCGCGGGTCTGGTCGCCGGCGACCACCCTCCGGTGGGCGTCGACGTGGCCGACCATTAGGGCGTAATCGCCCTCCCCTCAGTCGCTACCAGAGGGCCCCACGCCTGGTCAAACCCCAATTAGGGGCTGGTCAGCGCGGGATTAGTCCCAGAGAGGCTGACTAGTGGGGCCCCCCTGTCAGGTTTGACCTGAACAGGTCGGCTGACCTGCTGACGTCAGCCTGATGCAATAAATAGAATTTCCAATATAAAACTAATTCAGGAAATTGCTAAAAATTGTAAAAATCATAGAAATTAATCTATAACTCCAATGAAAATAATTTATATATGAAAAAGTATCAGAAAAATTCAAGGATTCTGATTATGCTATTTTCAACTATGTTTGAAAAAGTTAAAGAACCCTAAATTGTGGAATAAGGAATAATTCAATTCTTATAATCACTTTATAAATGGAATTTGCAAAAATATTCAAATTCCATTATATATGCAATGATCACACACTGCCCTAATTACAAATCAGTATCGTAACATGACATTCATGCATGTTAACACCAAGTTGATCTGAGCATCAGGTCGAATCAATTAAACCGGTATCCGAGAATACCCCGTTTGAATTGCTATTCGAATGTGATTCAAATCAACTCTAAACCTATTACATGTTGAAAATAATAACTTATCACCTTGCATTCTCATGCCATGCTCATGCATCATTTTGAGTGCATATGATTGTTATTGAATGTTGCCATTCTTTTCGGTAGGCTCCACACCCCTGGATTCCACCGAATATCCGTCTGACGGATATCGTTCCTCCTCTGAGCAACAAGGCAAGCAACCCCTTTGATCATCCCGATAACTCCTATGTTCTTGCTCCTGCACCTATTTATTGTATTAGGATCAAATGCTTCAACTGCTTTTGCCACGATAGTGGACCCACTTCCTTTGCATGACTTAACCTTGTCACAGTAAATAGCCGAACCTTGCAACCTAGCATACCTGGTAGTTGCTTGATCTATGATGTGCCTTATCCTGCTATGAATGCTATGCTTAGAGTTGTGTATGGTCTGTCATCTGGGAGATGAACAGAAATGTGGAATGTGTTCGGTGAGCAAAGGTTGTGTGTTGAACTTGATTTGGTAAAGGTACCGGTGAAAGGCTGTGTAGGAGTACATGGCGGGTTGTTTCATTGGAACCGTCCTTAGGAACCGAATTCCATGTATGTAATCCAAGACTAGATACTACCACATGCTAGGCCTTGAAATATGACCCCGCTCGGCCTATTAATCGCGTAGTACTCGGTCCAGGAGTTGCAAGTAGTTTCTGGTGTTTATAGTAATGCTGGAGGCCGTGCATGGTGCTGACCTGAGAGGTGGACCGTGATGCGGTAGGCAGTGTCACGGTGTACCAAGTGGCACCTGGATGGTGGGCTTGGGAACCCTGCGCACATCGTTTGAGGCCGTGGCGGAAACCTCGGCCGGACTTCCGTACGGGTTACTCTCAGATAGGCGATAAACCTGGACTAGGTACTAGTGTGGTTAACGGTCGTGGCCGACTCCCTCGCTGGGCTTCCGCTTGAAGGTTGCCGAGGTGCATGACGTGCACATGGCGATAAGTGGCGAGAGCGTGTGTGACGAAGTACACCCCTGCAGGGTTATGATCTATTCGAATAGCCGCGTCCGCGGATATGGACTACTTGGAGACATATGTTGTTCATAGATAACTTCAATGGCTACTCATAAAATTGTCAAGATAAGTGTGAGTGTCGTGGACGGCATTTCCGTATGGAGACGGAATGATTCCACGATAGTGTATTGTTGTGGTGTTAGTGGACTCGTGTGCGAGAAATCAAGTTGTCAAAACTAATTTTAAAATGCAAGTTGTCTAGCCACGAGTCAAATGCTGGCTTTCCGCCTGAAACCCCACAATACCTTTTGATACCTGGCATGAGTAGTTAGTTCTCCTAAAGTCTTGCCGAGTACCTTCGTACTCATGTTTTCTTAATAAATGTTGCAGAGGTTGCTAATGACCCTAATGGAGGGTTCTTCATAGACATCGACGACGACGAGTAGCTGGTGTCCCAGCTACGATCTGGCCCTACGTCGGCTCTGTAGTATAGTCAGGCCATGTGCCTTCTAGTTGCCTGTCTGTACCCAGACAGTTTATAACTCTTCCGCTGGCTTGTATTTGTATGAGTGCTATTATGGGTCGAGAGACCTTAATGTGTAATATTACGTGTGTGGCTCTTCCGAGCCTCTTAAATAAAGGTTGTATGTTTATGGTTATGTTGTGATGCCATCGATGTATCTATACATATCGGTATGCCATGCGTACGTGTGTCTTACTTGATATGTATGGGGTTCGAATACCTAGTCGTGAACTTTAGTAGCACTCCTTACAAGGAAATGCCCCTTTGTGATCCAACGAGCCTTGGTAGTCTGCTACTGCTCCGGACACATTGGTTGACCGGCATGTGTCCTTCTTAGCTGCTGTGTCTGTCCTCTTTGGGGAAATGTCACGCGACGTAATGGAGTCCTTGTAGCTTGCTATGACTCGTCTATGGTCGCTGATGACCGACACCTGCTTTGTTGGGTCATGTATGCCTGTTCTTGTGCGGAACTGCCACTTTGGTTTATGACTAGACATGTCGATCCGGGTTCTTTGACATTGGATTGCTAGTGACACCTATCGCATACGTGAGTCAAAAGACGCAAACGGTCCCGGCTAAGGTAAGGCTGCAGCCGTGGAGTTAACCGTGCATGAGACCACAAAGAGATGCGATGTGTTACAGGCTGGATTCCTATGGCTTAGGATCGGGGTCCCGACACCCCGCGGGGTGATCCGGCTCAGCCACCGCCCAACCCACAGGCGCCTCAGCCGGTGGTGGCTCACGTGCCCCGCTTCCAGACGCTGCAGGGTCACTTCTCAAACCCCGTTGACAACGTGTTAGCAGCAACCCGCAACCTTGAATCTCTCCCCATTCACGGAAACTTTCCGGCTGAGGTAGAGGCAAGGAACGCCATTGAGATGCTGAAAACAGCGGTAGTCGAACAGGCGCAGTACTCATATAGCCGCGAGCGACTACACTCCACGCCCCAGGCGAGTCATACCAGGAGTCGTCATGATCACCGGCCCACCGTGTCCAGCGATCGACGACGGCTACCATAGATCAATCCGCCCGGAATACCCGACAAACGGGCTCAAGAACTCGTAGATGCGGCACAAGCCACCCGCCAGATGGAAACGGCAGCCGCGGCGGGTCAAGGTTATCCGGCTTATATATCGCCTTCCCCCATGCAGGCCGAGTCAGGTGGCAGGAACATTGGGATGCCTTGTCTATCACCCGCCCTCCGTAATGATCGTATGACGAAATATTTCGAAGGCCCACGTAAAGTTCCCAATTACATGCCAGATCTAGAGCCAAGGGCATGGATTGAAAGCTATGAGCTTGCCATGGATATGCTCGACGTGAATGAGGCAGTGTGCACCAAGTATTTCAGAACGATGCTTGAGGGGATAGCACATACTTGGCTGAAGAACTTGCCGCCCAACTCCATCAGCACCTGGGCCGAGTAGAAGGAACGTTTCATTAAAATTTCAGAGGGACTTGCAAGCGCCCGATGACTATTGATACGTCCATTTTGCATCATGTTTCCATGTTGATATTTATCGCTTCTTTGGCTGTTATTTCACTTCACGGTACAATTCTTATGCCTTTTCTCTCTTATTTTGCAAGGTTTACATGAAGAGGGAGAATGCTAACAACTGGAATTCTGGCCTGAAAGTGGAGCAAAGTTGAGATACCTATTCTGCACAACTCCAAATGCCGTAAAAATCAACGAGGATTTTTTTCCCGATTTATCAAAAATACTGGGCCGAAGAAGTGCCAGAGGGGCGCCACGGGTTGTCCACAAGCCTGCATGGCGCAGCCACCCCCCTGGCCGCGCCATGAGGGCTTGTGGGCAACCTGCTGGCCCACTTGCCCTCCTCTTTTTCTATATGAAGGGTTTCGTCCAAGAAAAAATCAAGGAGGAGCTTTTTCGTGGTTTCGCCGCCGCCACGAGGCGGAACTTGAGCAGAAACAATCTAGAGCTCCGGTAGGACGATCCTGTCGGGGAAACTTCCCTGCCGGAGGGGGAAATCGTCGCCATCGTCATCACCAACACTCCTCTCATCGGAGGGGACTCATCACCATCAACATCTTCATCAGCACCATATAATCTCCAAACCCTAGTTCATCACTTGTAACCAATCTCCGTCTCGCGACTCCGATTGGTACTTGTAAGGTTGCTAGTAGTGTTGATTACTCTTTGTAGTTGATGCTAGTTGGATTATTTGGTGGAATAGTTTATGTTCAGATCCTTGATGCTACTCATTACCTCTTTCGTCATGAATATGATTATGCTTTGTGAGTAGTTATTTTTGTTCCTGGGGACATGGGATAAGTCATGCTAATAGTAGTCATGTGAATTTGGTATTCATTCCGTAATTTGATATGTTGTATGTTTTTTTCCTCTAGTGGTGTTATGTGAACGTCGACTACATAACACTTCACCATTATTTGGGCCTAGAGGAAGGCATTGGGAAGTAGTAAGTAGATGATGGGTTGCTAGAGTGACAGAAGCTTAAACCCTAGTTTATGTGTTGCTTCGTTAGGGGCTGATTTGGATCCACTAGTTTAATGCTATGGTTAGACTTTGTCTTAATTCTTTTTTCGTAGTTGCGGATGCTTGCGAGAGGGGTTAATCATAAGTGGGATGCTTGTCCAAGTAAGGGAAGTACCCAAGCGCCGGTCCACCCACATATCAAACTATCAAAGTAACCAACGCGAATCATATGAACATGATGAAACTAGCATGACAGAAATTCCCGTGTTACCTCGGGAGCATTTTTCCTCCTATAAGACTTTTTCCAGGCTTGTCCCTTGCTACAAAAAGGATTGGGCCACTTTGCTGCACCGTTTCTACTTTTGTTACTTGTTGCTTGCTACGAATCATCTCACCACGCAATCACTTGTTACCGACAATTTCAGTGCTTGCAGATATTTCCTTGCTGAAAACCACTTGTGAGATCCTTCTGCTCCTCGTTGGTTTGACACTCTTACTTATCGAAAGGACTACGGTTGATCCCCTATACTTGTGGGTCTTCAAGACTCTTTTCTGGCGCCGTTGCCGGGGAGTGAAGCGCCTTTGGTAAGTGGAACTTGGTAAGGAAACATTCATATAGTGTGCTGAAATTTATTGTCACTTGTCACTATGGATACTAATCCTTTGAGGGGCTTGTTCGGGGTATCTTCACCTCGAATGGAAGCACGAAGAGTTGCTCCTCAACCTGCTGCACCTACTGAAAATATTTGCTTTGAATTTCCTTCGGGTAAGTGATACGTCTTCATCGTATCTACTTTTCCAAACTATTTTGCCTTTGTTTTGGACTCTAATTTGCATGATTTGAATGGAACTAACCAGGGCTGACGCTGTTTTCAGCAGAATTGCCTTGGTGTTGTTTTTGTGTAGAAATGAAAGTTCTCCAAACGTCCTGAAAATTTACGGAGATTATTTTTGGAAAATATGAAAAATACATGCGCAAAGATCCACCGAAGGGGGTGGGCCAGTGGGCCACAAGCCCTGTAGCCGCCACCCCCTGGTGGTGGCTAGCAAGCTTGTGGGGCCCATGTGGCTCTGCCGCCCCCAATCTCAGCTCTATAAGTTCACTTTCGTCCCAAAAAAAATCAAGAGAGAAGATTTCATCGCGTTTGCGATACGGAGGCGCCGCCACATCCTGTTCTTCATCTGGAGGGCAGATCTGGAGTCCGTTTTGGGCTCCGGAGAGGGGAAATCGTCGCCATCGTCATCATCAACCTTCTTCCCTCTCCAATTCCATGAAGCTCTTCGTCGTTCGTGAGTAATCTATTCGTAGGCACACTGGGCGGTGATGAGTAGGATGAGATCTATCATGTAATCGAGTTAGTTTTGATGGGGATTGATCCCTAGTATCCACTATGTTCTGAGATTGATGTTGCTACTACTTTGCCATGCTTAATGCTTGTCACTAGGGCCCGAGTGCCATGATTTCACATCTAAAATTATTATGTTGTCACCAATATATGTGTGTTTTAGATCCGATCTTGCAAGTTGTAGTTACCTACTATGTGTTATGATCCGGCAACCCCGGAGTGACAATAACCGGAACCACTCCCGGTGATGACCATAGTTTGAGGAGTTCATGTGTTCACCAAGTGCTAATCCGTTGGTCCGGTTCTTTATTAAAAGGAGAACCTTAATATCCCGTAGTTTCCTTTTGGACCCCGCTGCCACGGGAGGGATGGACAATATATGTCATGCAAGTTCTTTTCCCTAAGCACGTATGACGACACACGGAATGCATGCCTACATCACATTGACGAACGGGAGCTAGCCACATATCTCTCCGTGTTATAACTATTGCATGATGAATATCATCCAAACAAATCACCGACCATTGCCTACGAGTTTGTCCTACTGCTGCTGTTACTTGTCTTGCTCTACTGCTGCTGCTGTTACTTGTCTTGCTCTTCTTCTACTACTATTCCTACTTGCTACTGCTGTTACTACTGTCGGTTGCTACTGTTGCTACTTGCTACTGCTGTTCCTTGCCACTGCAGTTACTCGTTACACTGCTGCTACCTGCTACAATTTTGATTCGCTGGTCGTTGACGGGAACAGACAATTTCCGTCAACGGGCAACTTCTGGCGCCATTGATACAATAGTTAGGAATAGTCTGCCGTCAACAGATCATTTCTGACACCGTTGTTATCATACCACTTTGTTGTTGACTCTTTGCTTGCAGATACTAATCTTTCAGGTGTGGTTGAATCTGACACATTCAGCTGCTAATACTCGAGAGTATTCTCTCACCTCCTGCTTAGCGTATCAACAAATTTGGGTCGAATACTCTACCCTCGAAAACTGCTGCGATCCCACGCGCTCGTGAGCCATCAACAACATTCTTCTAGTTTCGTTGCTGGGGAGTGCTAGCAGCATTCTTCTGGTTCCATTGCAGGGGAAGGTCTGTTGACACAGAGTCAGCATTTTTTTGGCGCCGTTGCTGGGGAAGGTCTGTTGACACAGAGTCAGCATTTTTCTGGCGCCGTTGCCGGGGAGGTATTGCTATATTCATTGAGTCACTTGGGATTTATATCTGCTGATCACTATGAAGAATCCGAAGGATCCAAAAACCAAAGTCTTGCCCTCAACTACGAGGGGAGGTAAGGAATTGCCATCTAGCTCTGCACTTGATTCACCTTCAGTTATGAGTAAGTTTGCGACATCACCTCCTGCTAGAAATCTTGATATGTCGCCTGTGCTTGATGATGCTTATGATGCTACTACTAGAGATGCTATGCCTGATACTATGCCTGATGATACTATGCATGATGCTATGCCTGATATTGCTAGAGATGCTATGCCTGATGATGCTATGCTTGATACTGCTAGAGATACTACTTTGCCTGATGTTCCACTAGGGGTGTTCCTTGATGCTCATATTGCTAGAGTTACTGCCAATGCTCGTGATGCTTCTGATACTGCCGGTACTATTATGATAGAACCTACTTTTGCTCCTGCTAGATCTAGCTCTCCTAGATATGAATTGCCTGATATACCTGAGGGTTACGTTATGGAGGGAGAGATAGCTGAGTATTTTCTTGCGTGTAAGGATGCCTACGACGCTGAGAAATTACTTCTCAAGTGGAAGGAAAAATCTTTGAAAGCTAGGATGAAATACGACCCGAAGTTTGCCACTTCACCTATCTATCACCGATAAGGATTATGAATTCTCTGTCGATCCTGAGATAATCTCTCTAGTCAAATCTGATCCTTTGCACGGTTATGAGTCTGAGACGGTCATAGCCCATCTTACCAAACTACACGATATAGCCACCCTTTTCACTAGTGAGGAGAAGATCCGCCACTACTATATCCTTAAGCTGTTTCCTTTCTCTCTAAAGGATGATGCTAAATCCTCGTTCACCTCTCTTGCTCCTGGATGTGTGAGTAGTCCCCAGGATATGGTCTATTACTTCTGTGAGAAATATTTCCCTGCCCATAAGAAAGCAAGCTGCCTTGCAAGAAATATACAACTTTGCTCAACTCCGAGAAGAGAGTCTCCCACAAGCTTGGGGGAGGCTCGTCCAGCTACAAAATGCTTTGCCTGATCACCCTCTTAAGAAGAACGAGATACTTGATATCTTCTATAACGGACTTACCGATGCCTCTAGAGACCACCTAGATAGTTGTGCCGGTTGTGTTTTTAGGGAACGAACTGTAGAACAAGCTGAGACCCTACTGAATAACATCTTGATCAATGATAATGCTTGGACCATTCCCGAACCACCTCCTAAGCCAACTCCTAGGAAAAGAGGTATTCTATTCCTCAGTCCCGAAGATATGCAAGTAGCCAAGAAATCTATGCAAGAGAAAGGCATTAGATCTGAAGATGTCAAAAATCTACCACCTATCGAAGAGATCCATGGTCTCGATAACCCAATACAGGTAGTAGAAGTGAATTCTCTGTGTAGGTTTGATGAGAGTGATATTCCTTTTGACAAACTTGCTAGCCTATGCTTTGATGAATTTGACAACTTTGTTGCCAAACAATAGAGTTTCAATGATTATGTTAGCAGACATTTGGAACAAAGTACTCGTATGCTTAGCCATTTAAGTGCTTGTGTAGACAGAAATGTAAATGATCTGAAGCTTCTGAGTAAACATGCCTCTATGATTACTACTGAGATAGAACAAGTACTTAAAGCTCAGAATGACTTGCTCAAAGAATTAATGACAACTCTGTCAGAGTCATTACTAGAGGAGGCAAAATGACTCAGGAACCTTTGTATCCTGAAGGTCATCCTAAGAGAATTGATCAAGATTCTCAAGGAATCAATGCTGATACACCTAGTCATCCTAAGGAGAAGAAGAAGGATGATAGAAACCTACATGCTAGTTCACCAAATACTGTCACACCCGAAGAACCTAATGATATTTCTGCGTCTGATATAGAAACACAATCTGGTGATGAACATGAACCTGGTGACAATATGGACAGTGATGTTCATAATAATGCTCAACCTAGCAATGATGAGGATGTGGAGATTGAACCTACGGTTAATCCTGATAACCCAGAACCTAAGAGATATGATAAGAATGACTTCACTACTAGGAAGCATGGTAAAGAAAGGGAGCCATGGGTTCAAAGATCTATGCCCTTTCCTCCTAAGCCATCCAAGAAAAAGGATGATGAGGATCTTGAGCGCTTCGTTGAGATAATAAGACCCATCTTTCTACACATGCGGTTAACTGATATGCTCAAAATGTCTCCATATGCCAAGTACATGAAAGATATCGTGACTAATAAACGGAAGATACCAGATCTTGAGATCTCCACCATGCTTGCCAATTACACTTTCAAAGGTGGAACTCCAAATAAACTTGGTGATCCCGGAGTGCCCACTATACCTTGCTCCATTAAAGGAAACTACGTAAGAACTACCTTATGTGTCCTTGGAGCCGGTGTTAGTGTTATGCCGCTCTCTCTTTATCGTAGACTTGAATTGGATAAGTTGACACCCACTGAAATTTCTTTGCAAATGGCCGACAAATCAACTGCTTTCCCTATCGGCATTTGCGAGGATGTGCCTGTTGTGGTTGCTAACGTTACTATCTTAACGGACTTTGTTATTCTGGATATTCCCGAGGATGATGCCATGGCGGTCATCCTTGGAAGACCCTTTCTAAACACTGCAGGGGCTCTTATAGATTGCAACAAAGGCAATGTCACTTTCCATGTCAACGGTAATGAGCACACAGTGCACTTTCCGAAGAAACGATATCAAGTACATTGCATCAATGTTATCGAAAAGACTTCATCGATTCTTATTGGGAGCTTTGAATACCCTATTCCTCGTGTCAAGAAGAAGTATGATTTGCTTGTTGGGGAGATACATATCCCCATTGAGGATACTTAGTGACTATTCGAAAATTCTCCGTTCTCTCTTGCGATTCAAGAAGGTTTTGTCATGAGGACTTGATCAACCCCATTGACGGATTTCTTTCGATGACCATGAAATGGATGAATCAAAGAGTCACATACCTCTGTTTTGAGCTTTCATTCTTTGTTTCTTAGAAGAAAAATGATAGAATTAGTTTAGTTTTTCCTGTTTTCTGTTTTAGCGTCCCGGAGAAAAATACCCCAAAAATAAAAGTTCTCCGATGGTCCTGAAAATCTAGTATGATTTTTTCTGGAATATTTGAAAAATATTGGGCCTGAGAGCTGGCCTGGGGGCCTGACCAGTGGGCCACAAGCCCTGTAGCCGCCGCCCCCTGGTGGCGGCTAGCAAGCTTGTGGGGCCCACAGGGACCCCCTCCACTCGTTCTAGCTCCCATCCTCTTCTTCCACCTCCAGAAAAAATTGTTTCGCAGCTCAAACCCGTGTTCTTGCTCATTTGGCTGTGATTTTAGATCTCCTTGCTCAAAGCACCATTCTTCGAACCGTTTTGGGGAAATTACTCCTTGGTAAGTGACTCCTCCATTGGTCCAATTAGTTTTTGCTCTAGTTCTTTATCCTTCGCGTATTCTTGCTACCTTGGTGACCCTGGTCTTGAGTTAGAAATGTTGATTTTAGCTGGTCCCAAGTAGTTTTAGCGCGTGATACGGTCTCTAGGCACTAGTAGGAGTAGTTGCTACAAGGTGTGGATGGTCTTCATTCACTTTTCTCTTGAACTTCAAAAATTTCAGCAAAAGGAAATTATGTTCCGGAGGAAGTTTCGTGGTGGTTCCTCAAGTAAGAAGGGTCCCCGTCTTTCTTTTCGGGAGCCCGAACCTTATCAACTAAGGGACGCACCGGTACAACCATGTGAATGGCCTTCCGATGAGTTCATGATCGAAGCAGGTTTCAAGGATGAGTTTGATACACTTGTCCGCAATGCCGGGTTAGAAGAATTCCTCTCAGATAAATGTGAACAGTATGCTATGCTCACCGCCTCTTTGGTGCGTAGATTTAAATTTTCAGTTGGTCGTGACTCATCCATACTGTTTGATCTGTATGATAAATCCTACGCCATGGATTTAGAGGATTTCAATAGGATTTGCAAGATACCCGATGGGGGTAGTATTAATGATCCTTCTAAGTCTTCGGTCAGAGACTTTGTCTCTAGTATAACTGTTGGAGAAACCAGAGATATCACGTAAGCCACCATTTCCTTGCCTTGCACTACTTTGCCCTCTTCATAGGTAGGTGAATTAACGGCAAGGGTGCACATTGTCACCTATGCGCTTCCGACCTTAGTATCCTTAAGAGCGCAGTAACAGGTGACAGGAGCTTCAGTATGGGAGCTATAATAACAAGGAGGCTGAATAATAATGCCATTGAGGGGGATTTCTTTGGTGGAATTTATGTTACACGCTTAGCAAATTTTCTTGGAGTATCCATCCGTCCAGAAGACCCTCCTCTCCGTACAACCTGCCTTGATCGTGTCGCTCTAACACGCTACCAGTTCCTTGAGAGGGACCATGGATCCCTCCTATACTGCTTGATATTTAACCGGCAGTGTGTTTTCCATATTACCCTTCCTGCTCCTGCTTTCTTTGACTTTCAGGTAAAACGAAGATACTACATCACCATAGAAGAGGCAGAGGAGTATGAGAGGGAGGCGACGGCTGCTCGACTTCGTGAGGCAGCTATTCAGGCAGTGGCTGCAGCGCTCCCGTATAACACCCATTATGATTTTGGGTTTCGCCAGGACCATCCTTGGGAGTAGACCAAGCTAGGCCAAAAGCCTAAGCTTGGGGGAGTACGTGTTCGCACCGACATTACATTCATGCTTATGCTTTCACTTTGTTAGCTGGTGTTTACACTTTTCCACTGTATTATCCATGCTAGTGTATTTTCGTTTTCTTGTTTTCTTGTTTTGTGTCCTTTTGAGAAAACCCAAAAAGATTTTCCTTTCTTCTTTTTCTTGTTGGGAGTTTTCCCGTGTAAATTGTTTTCTTTTTCTTTGGATCAAGGTAGAAGATATTGGTTACAATGTTTAGTGGTTCTTGCATGCATACCTTTTTAGCTTTCAAAGAGCCATATTACTTTGTCTTCTCCTTTGTGTTTGCCTACAGATTCAGCTTAGTCCATGGCACGAGCGCTCTTATTATTGTTCACATCGTTCGATCGTGCAAATGAAAGGCAATAATGATGATATATGATGAAGTGACTGAGACTGGAAAAGCTGGTATGAACTCTATCTATTTTGTTTTTGTAAATATGACTAGCTTGTCATCCTAGACTCGGCTTTGTTGTGAGAGAACCATGTTTGCAATGACAACTTAGAGATCATAGTTTCTGATGCCATGCTTAATTAGCTAGGAGCTTATAATGGTTTGTCTTGAATGCCAACATAGATTTTGAGATGACTATGACGTAGTATGATAGGATGGTATTCTCCTTTGAATGATTCAAGTGGCTTGACTTGGTGCATGTTCACACATGTAGTTGAAACAAAATCAACATAGCCTCTATGATGTTCGTGTTCATGGTGGTTTATATCCTGTTCATGCTTGCATTCAATGTTAGTCAGACTCATTGCATCTTGATGACTGTTGTCGCTCTCTAGTTGGTTGCTTCCCAGTCTTTTGCTAGCCTTCACTTGTACTAAGCGGAATACTGCTTGTGCATCCACTTCCATAAACCCAAAAGTTTTTCCATGTGAGTCCACCATACCTACCTATTTGCGGTATCTACCTGCCGTTCCAAGTAATTTTGCATGTGCCACTCTCTAAACCTTCAAGAAATAATCTGCTTTGCATGCCCAAACCGCTCATGTGGTGACAGGGGGCTATTGGTATCTTCCATTCTAGGAGTGTTATCCTCGACATGTGTTTATTCACTCTCATTCATGAGAAAGGGGCCAGTAATTGGAATGCCCAGTTCCACGCTTAAATCGAAAACAAAATTGTAAACAAGACTCCCCCCGGATTGATGTTTGTATGGACGGTACCCGAGGATTCGGTTAGCCGTGGAGTGTGATTGATTGGTGGTGGGGGAGTTAAAACTTTACTTCTCTGTTTGGGAACCGCCTATAGCATGAGTAGCATGGAAGATATTGAGAACTCTTGGTCATTGCGTTGACAATGAAAGCATGCCACCCAAAATTATTATCTCTGTTTTCAAAGCTTGAGCTCTCGCACCTGTGCAAATCAATGCTTCCCTCTGCGAAGGGCCTGTCTGTTTATTTTCCTGTTGAGTCATCCTCCTCTTTTATAAGCACCAATTAGAGAGCACCTCTGTCATTTTTATGCTTTGATGTTGATTGATATTGAGTATGACTATGACTGGATCTTCCTTGCTATGAATTACAATGTTTAGTTAGCCCTTGATCTTTGAAAGTGCTCTGCATTTATGTTTTGCGGTCTCAAAAAGAGCTAGCGAGATACCACCTATTCATATTGCTTCATGCTTGTTTTGATTGAAGTGTTGGTATTTGAAACTCATTATTATTTGCTCGTTAGCTGATTATGCCATTGATATTAGTTTACCGTGAGACCTTTGTGTCACTTGCTTATGTGGTTAACTTGTGATCTTGCTGAAATTCTGGTTATGAGTTAGACATAGTTGCAACAACAAGATCAAACAGAGTTTGTCAAAGTTTTTCTTTCTCTCTCAGTTTGTCAACTGAGTTGCTTGAGGACAAGCAAGGTTTTAAGCTTGGGGGAGTTGATACGTCTCCATCATATCTACTTTTCCAAACTCTTTTGCCCTTGTTTTGGACTCTAATTTGCATGATTTGAATGGAACTAACCTGAACTGACGCTGTTTTCAGCAAAATTGCCTTGGTGTTGTTTTTGTGCAGAAATGAAAGTTCTCCAAACGTCCTGAAAATTTACGGAGATTATTTTTAGAAAAAAACTACCTGCAAAGATCCACCGAAGGGGGTGGGCCAGTGGGCCACAAGCCCTGTAGCCGCCACCCCTGGTGGCAGCTAGCAAGCTTATGGGGCCCACGTGGCTCTGCCGCCCCCAATCTCAGCTCTATAAGTTCACTTTCGTCCTAGAAAAAATAAAGAGAGAAGATTTCGTCGCGTTTGCGATATGGAGGCGCCGCCACATCCTGTTCTTCATCTGGAGGGCAGATCTGGAGTCCGTTTTGGGCTCCGGAGAGGGGAAATCATCGCCATCGTCATCATCAACCTTCTTCCCTCTCCAATTCCATGAAGCTCTTCGTCGTTCGTGAGTAATCTATTCGTAGGCTCGCTGGGCGGTGATGAGTAGGATGAGATCTATCATGTAATCGAGTTAGTCTTGATGGGGATTGATCCGTAGGATCCACTACGTTCTGAGATTGATGTTGCTACTACTTTGCCATGCTTAATGCTTGTCACTAGGGCCCGAGTGCCATGATTTCAGATCTGAAATTATTATGTTGTCACCAATATATGTGTGTTTTAGATCCGATCTTGCAAGTTGTAGTTACCTACTATGTGTTATGATCCGGCAACCCCGGAGTGACAATAACCGGAACCACTCCCGGTGATGACCATAGTTTGAGGAGTTCATGTGTTCACCAAGTGCTAATGCATTGGTCCGGTTCTTTATTAAAAGGAGAACCTTAACATGCCATAGTTTCCTTTTGGACCCCGCTGCCACAGGAGGGATGGACAATAGATGTCATGCAAGTTCTTTTCCCTAAGCACGTATGACGACACACGGAATGCATGCCTACATCACATTGACGAACGGGAGCTAGCCACATATCTCTCCGTGTTATAACTGTTGCATGATGAATATCATCCAAACAAATCACCGACCATTGCCTACGAGTTTGTCCTACTGCTGCTGTTACTTGTCTTGCTCTACTGCTGCTGCTGTTACTTGTCTTGCTCTTCTTCTACTACTATTCCTACTTGCTACTGTTGTTACTACTGTCGGTTGCTACTGTTGCTACTTGCTACTGCTGTTCCTTGCCACTGCAGTTACTCGTTACACTGCTGCTACCTGCTACAATTTTGATTCGCTGGTCGTTGATGGGAACAGACAATTTCCATCAACGGGCAACTTCTCGCGCCATTGATACAATAGTTAGGAATAGTCTGCCGTCAACAGACATTTCTGACACCGTTGTTATCATACCACTTGCTGCTGACTCTTTGCTTGCCGATACTAATCTTTCAGGTGTGGTTGAACCTGACACATTCAGCTGCTAATACTCGAGAGTATTCTCTCACCACCTGCCTGGCGTATCAACAAATTTGGGTCGAATACTCTACCCTCGAAAACTGCTGTGATCCCACGCGCTGGTGGGCCATCAAGAACATTCTTCTAGTTTCGTTGTTGGGGAGTGATAGCAGCATTCTTCTGGCGCCGTTGCAGGGGAAGGTCTGTTTACACAGAGTCGGCATTTTTCTGGCGCCGTTGCCGGGGAAGGTCTGTTGACACAGAGTCAGTATGCTTGAGAAACTGCTGGCTAATCCTTTTACAGGAGATGGAACATCACATCCAGACTTGCATCTAATCTATCTAGATGAAGTTTGTGGTTTATTTAAGCTTGCAGGTTTGCTCGAGGATGAGGTCAAGAAGAAGGTCTTTCCTTTATCTTTGAAGGATAAGGCGTTGACATGGTATAGGCTATGTGATGATACTGGATCATGGGACTACAATCGGTTGAAATTGGAATTTCATCAAAAGTTTTATACTATTCATTTAGTACATCGTGATCGGAATTATATTTATAATTTTTGGCCTCGTGATAGAGAAAGCATTGCCCAAGCTTGGGGGAGGCTTAAATCAATGCTATATTCATGCCCCAATCATGAGCTCTCGAGAGAAATTATCATGCAGAACTTCTATGATCGACTTTCTCATGATGATCGCACCATGCTTGACACTTCTTGTACCGGTTCTTTTATGAAGAGAGATATTGACTTCAAATGGAATTTATTGGAGAGAATTAAATGCAACTCTGAAGATTGGGAGCTTGAAGAAGGTAAGGAGTCAGGTATGAATTTCACGTTTGATTGCGTTAAATCCTTTGTTGAGACAAATACCTTTAGTGATTTTATTGCTAAGTATGGACTTGACTCTGAGATAGTAGCTTCATTCTGTGAATCATTTGCTGCTCATATTGATCTCCCCAAAGAGAAGTGGTTTAAATATCATCCTCCTTTAGAATTCAATATAGTTAAAACCCACTGTAGTTGAAGAGAAAGTCATTGCCTATAATGATCATGTTGTTCCTAGTGCTTACATTGAGAAACCACATTTCCCTGTTAGGATAAAGGATCATTCTAAAGCTTCAACTGTGATACATAGAGGCTACATTAGAACACCTACACCCCCTGAGCAAATTAGAGTTGAACCTAGCATTGCTATTATCAAAGATCTTCTGTCCGACAATGTTGAGGGACATAATATTCACTTCTGTGAAGATGCTGCTAGAATTGCTAAACCTCACGTTAGAGACAAACATAGGCATGTTGTTGGCATGCCTGTGGTTTCTGTTAAGATAGGAGATCATTGTTGTCATGGCTTATGTGACGTGGGTGCTAGTGTTAGTGCAATACCTCAATCCTTATATGGTGAAATCAAAGATGAGATTGCACCTGTTGAGATAGAACCTATTGATGTCACTATTCAGCATGCCAATAGAGATACTATCTGTCCAGTGGGAATTGTTAGGGATGTTGAAGTCTTGTGTGGTAAAATGAAGTATCCTATTGATTTCCTCGTTCTTGCTACCGCACAAGATAGCTTTTGTCCCATCATATTTGGTAGACCCTTTCTCAATATCGTCAATGCTCATATTGATTGTGAGAAGCAAACTGTCAGTGTTGGCTTTGAAGGTGTGTCACACGAGTTCAACTTCTCCAAGTTTGGCAGACAACCTCATGAAAAGGAGTTGCCTAGTAAAGATGAAACTATTGCCTTAGCTTCTATTGCCGTGCCTCCTACTGATCCCTTAGAGAAATACTTGCTTGAGCACGAAAATGATATGCATACGGATGAAAGGGATGAGATAGATAGAGTTGTCTTAGAACAATATCCTATCCTTAAGAATAACTTGCGTGTTGAACTGCTTGGGGATCCACCTCCACCAAAGGGTGATCCTGTGTTCGAGCTTAAACAGTTGCCTGATACTCTTAAGTATGCCTATCTTGATGAAAAGGAGATATATCCTGTTATTATTAGTGCTAGCCTCTCAGAGCAAGAAGAAAAGAAGTTACTAAAAACTCTGAGGAAGCACCGTGCTGCTATTGGATATACTCTTGATGATCTTAAGGGCATTAGTCCTCTCTATGCCAGCACAAGATTAAAACTGATCGTGACTTCAAACCAGTTCCTGATCATCAAAGGAGGTTAAATCCTAAGATGAAAGAAGTAGTGAGAAAATAAATACTAAAGCTACTGGAAGCGGGTATAATCTATCCTGTTGCTCATAGCGATTGGGTGAGTCCAGTGCATTGCGTCCCTAAGAAGGGAGGCATTATCGTTGTCCCTAATGATAAGGATGAATTGATCCCACAGAGGATTATTACTGGCTATAGGATGGTGATCAATTTTAGGAAATTGAATAAAGTCACTTGGAAAGACCATTATCATCTGCCTTTTATCGACCAAACGCTAGAAAGGTTGTCTAAACACACACACTTTTGCTTTCAAGACGGTTATTCTGGTTTCTCCCAAATACTAGTTACACAAACTGATCAGGAGAAAACCACTTTCAATTGCCCTTTCGGTACCTTTGCTTATAGACGTATGCCTTTTGGCTTATGTAATGCACCTGCCACCTTTCAAAGATGTATGATGGCTATATTCTCTGACTTTTGTGAAAAGATTGTCGAGGTTTTCACGAATGACTTCTCCATTTACGGGTCTTCCTTTGATGATTCCTCAGCAACCTTGATCGAGTCTTGCAGAGATGTAAAGACACCAATCTTGTCTTGAATTGGGAGAAGTGCCACTTTATGGTTAATGAAGGCATAGTCTTAGGACATCAAATTTCTGAAAGAGGTATTGAAGTCAATAAGGCTAAGGTTGATGCAATCGAGAAAATGCCATACCCCACAGATATCCAAGGGATAAGAAGTTTCCTTGGTCATGCTGGTTTCTATAGAAGGTCCATTAAAGACTTCTCTAAGATTTCTAGGCCTCTTACCAATCTCTTGCAAAAGGATATTCCTTTTGTCTTTGACGATGATTGTGAGGAAGCCTTCGAAATACTTAAGAGGGCTTTGATAACTGCACCTATTGTTCAACCACCTGATTGGAACTTACCTTTTGAGATCATGTGTGACGCTAGTGATTATGTTGTTGGTGCTGTTCTAGGGAAAAGAGTCGATAAGAAGTTGAATGTTATTCACTATGCTAGTAAAACTCTAGACAGTGCCCAAAGAAACTATGCTACTACGAAGAAGGAATTTTTAGCAGTCGTATTTGTATGTGAAAAGTTCAGGTCTTACATAGTTGATTCCAAAGTCACTATTCACACTGATCATGCTGCTATTAAGTACCTCATGGAGAAGAAGGACGCTAAACCTAGACTTATCACATGGGTTCTCTTGCTACAAGAATTTGATTTGCAGGTTGTCGACAGAAAGGGTGCTGATAACCCCGTAGCAGATAACTTGTCTAGGTTGGAGAACGTTCTTGATGACACACAACCTATTGATGATAGCTTTCACGATGAGAAATTAAATGTCATCAATGCTTCACGTAGTGCACCGTGGTATGCCGATTATGCAAACTATATCGTTGCCAAATACATATCACCTAGTTTCACGTACCAGCAAAAGAAGAAATTCTTCTTTGACTTGAGACATTACTTTTGGGATGATCCTCACCTTTATAAGGAAGGAGTAGATGGTGTTATTAGATGTTGTGTACCTGAACATGAACAGGGACAGATCCTACAGAAGTGTCACTCCGAGGCCTACGGAGGACATCATGCGGGAGATAGAACTGCACACAAAGTATTGCAATCAGGTTTCTATTGACCCACTCTCTTCAAGGATGCCCTTAAGTTTGTCTTGTCTTGTGATGAATGTCAAAGAATAGGTAATATTAGCACACGTCACGAAATGCCTATGAACTATTCACTTGTCATTGAACCATTTGATGTCTGGGGCTTAGATTATATGGGACCTTTTCCAAAATCCAATGGGTATACTCACATCTTAGTTGTTGTTGATTACGTCACTAAGTGGGTAGAAGCTATCCCCACTAGTAGTGCTGATCACAACACCTCTATCAGGATGCTGAAAGAAGTTATCTTCCCTAGATTCAGAGTCCCTAGATATCTAATGACCGACGGTGGTTCACACTTCATTCATGGTGCTTTCCGTAAAACTCTTGCTAAGTACGATGTCAACCATAGAATTTCGTCTCCCTACCACCCTCAGTCTAGTGGTCAAGTAGAGCTAAGTAATAGAGAGATTAAACTGATTCTGCAAAAGACTGTCAATAGGTCTAGAAAGAATTGGTCTAAGAAGTTCGATGATGCACTGTGGGCTTATAGGACTGCCTATAAGAATCCCATGGGCTTGTCTCCGTACAAAATGGTGTACGGTAAAGCATGTCATTTACCTCTTGAGCTAGAGCATAAAGCTTATTGGGAAATCAAAGAGCTCAACTTTGATTTCAAACTTGCCGATGACAAGAGGTTATTTGATATTAGCTCGCTTGATGAGTGGAGAACTCAGGCATATGAGAATGCCAAGCTGTGCAAAGAGAAGGTTAAGAGGTGGCATGATAAGAGGATACCAAAGGTGAGTTCAATGTAGGTGATTATGTCTTGCTATATAACTCTCATTTAAGATTCTTTGCAGGCAAGCTTCTCTCTAAATGGGAAGGTCCCTATGTTGTTGAGGAAGTATATCGTTCCGGTGCTATCAAGATCAACAACACGGAAGGTAATTGTCCGAGAGTGGTAAATGGGCAGAGAATCAAGCATTATATCTCAGGTACTCCCATAAATGTTGAAAGCAATATTATCAATACCATAACTCCGGAAGAATACCTAAGGGACATTTATCAGCCTGTTTCGGACTCCGAAAACAAAGAGGTATGTGATTCGGTAAGAAAATAGAGTCCAACACTTTTCCAGTAGGAAATTTTCTCCGTTTTGGATTATTTGAAAAAATACAAAAATTGGAAGTAGTCCGGAAAGTGCACGAGGAGGCGACAAGCCTGCATGGCACGAACCCACCCCCTGGCCGCGCCGTGAGGGCTTGTAGCCACCTCGTGCGCCTCCCGGACTCCGTTTTTGTGCGGGGTACTCCTTCTGGTCTAAAAAAATCATTATATATATTCCCTTTTGGTCTGACCCCTGCATCACGCAGATTTCCTCTGTTTTTCATTTCGATCATGTTTCTGTTGCAGATCTAGATTGCCATGACTTCCCCAAAAGCTCCGAAGGACAAGATCTTCGAGAAGGTCATCAATCCCTACCTCACGGGAGTGCTGCAACACCCTCAATCTTTCGAGATGCGTGAGGGGATGTTGCACATCCGTGATGTTGAGGGGCCTAAGAAGACTGGAAGCATGGAGACGAGGCTCGAAGCAATGGAGCAACAAGTCTTCAAGTGCCAAGGGATGGTGGAGCGTGGACTCAACGCCGACCACATGATGATCACGGAGTTCACCAGCAAGCACATGATTGATGCCAATGACATTGGGAAGCACCTCTCCAGGCTCTATGACAGGATTGATCAACTCCAGGCCCAGATCTATGACCTGCAGAACCAAAACTATGAGTATGAGTATAGATTTAAATCAATACGGTTGGCTGCAGATTTGAGGATTCCAGAGACTCATTCATCTTTCCATGATGGAGCACCTATGCCTTGGAAGACGGAGGATCAAACTCATGTTGCAACAACTCCTCCACCTTCACGACCAATGGAAGACAACTGAGCATTGGTATGGGCAATCCCCTTGGCTTGTGCCAAGCTTGGGGGAGTTGCTCCAGTATCATATCACCATCACATATTTTGCTTTTACCTTTGTTTTAGTTTGTCCCTTTTCAGTTTTCTCTTTCTTTAGTAGTTTAAAAGTCTTAGTGTTTTAGTCTTGAGTTTCGCTTTGTGTCACCCCTGATGTATTCGAGCTCATGAGCCATATAATAAAGAGTGTCTTAGTTGAAGGGCTTTGCCTCTTGCCATGATCAAAAGAGTCAGAATAGAACAAAAGCATGAAAGGTCATGTAATGATCTTATGGGAAGTGATGGCTTCACATATAAAAAGAATGAAGATTGAAACTTGTTGAGGGTAGCCAAATGTAGACCTTGGTCATTGTTGCAATTAATAGGAAGTGATAAAGAAGGAGAGGTTCACATATAAACATATCATCTCTGACACCATCTATGATTGTGAATACTCACTAAACTATTACATGCCTAGAAGTAGATGTTGGACAAGGAAGACAACGTACTGAATTGTGTTTTCTTGGCTCTGAACAATGTTATATGACTAGAGATCCCTTAGCATGTGACGATTGCTTCCACCTCATATTAGCCAAAACTCCCGCACCAAGTAGAGATACTACTTGTGCATCCATAAACCTTCAAACCAGTTTTGCCATGAGTGTCCACCATACCTACCTTTGGATTGAATAAGATCCTTCAAGTAAGTTGTCATCGGTGCAAGCAATAAAAATTGCTCTCTAATATGTATGATCTATTAGTGTGTGGAAAATAAGCTTTATACGAACCTGTGATGAGGAAGACATAAAAGCGATATACTGCATAATAAAGTTCTTTATCACAAGAGGCAATATAAAGTGACGTTCCTCCGCACTAAGAGGACACGCATCCAAACCTCAAAAGCGCATGACAACCTCTGCTTCCCTCTGCGAAGGGACTATCTTGTACCTTTACTTTTTGCCCTTGAAAGAGTCATGGTGATCTTCACCAATTCCTTATTTCGCCTTTATCTTGGCTAACGTCATGTGCTTGGGAAAGATCTATATTCATATGTCAACTTGGAGGTAGGCATTCATGAATTATTATTGTTGACATTACCCTTGAGGTAAGCAGTTAGGAGGCAAAACTGTAAGCCCCTATCTTTCTCTGTGTCCAGCAGAAACTTTGATCTCATGAGTACCACGTGAGTTGTAACAATTGTAGAGAACGAAAGAATGATTGAGTATGTGGATTTGCTTTACAATCTCTTATTTGACTCTTTCTGATGTTGTGATAAATTGCAATTGCTTCAATGACTAAAGGCTATCGGTTGTTACTTCTCGGTAAGGTTCTTGATCCATGCATTACTTTGTGAAGGAATTGTCACTTTAGCATGAGAGATTATATGTTGGTATTGTTGTTCTGATCTTGATCATGATGCATGCATGTTCGTATCTTGTTTTGTCGACACCTCTCTCCCTAAACATGTGGACATATTTATTGAGCTAGTCTTTCGCTTGAGGACAAGCGAGGTCTAAGCTTGGGGGAGTTGATCCGTCCATTTTGCATCATGTTTTCATGTTGATATTTATCGCTTCTTTGGCTGTTATTTCACTTCACGGTTTAATTCTTATGCCTTTTCTCTCTTATTTTGCAAAGTTTACATGAAGAGGGAGAATGCCGGCAACTGGAATTGCGGCCTGAAAGTGGAGCAAAGTTGAGATACCTATTATGCACAACTCCAAACGCCGTAAAAATAAACGAGGATTGTTTTCCCGATTTATCAAAAATACTGGGCCAAAGAAGTGCCAGAGGGGCGCCAGGGGTTGCCCACAAGCGTGCACAGCGCGGCCACCCCCCAGGCCACGACATGAGGGCTTGTGGGCAACCTGTTGTCCCACTCCCCCCCTCTTTTGCTATAAGAAGGGTTTCGTCCAGGAAAAAAAATCAAGGATGAGATTTTTCGTGGTTTCGCCGCCGCCACGAGGCCGAACTTGAGCAGAACCAATCTAGAGCTCTGGCACGACGATCCTATCGGGGAAAATTCCCTCCCGGAGGGGAAATCATCGCCATCGTCATCACCAACACTCCTCTCATCGGAGGGGAGGGGGACTCATCACCATCAACATCTTCATCAGCACCATCTCATCTCCAAACCCTAGTTCATCACTTGTAACCAATCTCCGTCTCGCGACTCCGATTGGTACTTGTAAGGTTGCTAGTAGTGTTGATTACTCTTTGTAGTTGATGCTAGTTGTATTATTTGCTGGAAGAGTTTATGTTCAGATCCTTGATGCTACTCATTACCTCTATGGTCATGAATATGATTATGCTTTGTGAGTAGTTACTTTTGTTCCTAAGGACATGGGATGAGTCATGCTAATAGTAGTCATGTGAATTTGGTATTCGTTCGGTAATTTGATATGTTGTATGTTGTTTTTCCTCTAGTGGTGTTATGTGAACATCGACTACATAACATTTCACTATTATTTGGGCCTAGAGGAAGGCATTGGGAAGTAGTAAGTAGATGATGGTTTGCTAGAGTGCAAAAGCTTAAACCCTAGTTTATGCGTTGCTAGGGGCTGATTTGGATCCACTAGTTTAATGCTACGATTAGACTTTGTCTTAATTCTTCTTTCGTAGTTGCGGATGCTTGCGAGAGGGGTTAATCATAAGTGGGATGCTTGTCCAAGTAAGGGCAGTACCCAAGCGCTGGTCCACCCACATATCAAATTATCAAAGTAACGAACGCGAATCATATGAACATGATGAAACTAGCATGACAGAAATTCCCGTGTGTCCTCGGGAGCGTTTTTCCTCCTATAAGACTTTGTCCAGGCTTGTCCCTTGCTACAAAAGGGATTGGGCCACTTTGCTGCACCGTTGCTACTTTTGTGACTTGTTGCTTGCTACGAATCATCTCACCACACAATCACTTGTTACCGACAATTTTAGTGCTTGGAGATATTTCCTTGCTGAAAACCACTTGTCAGATCATTCTGCTCCTCGTTGGGTTCGACACTCTTACTTATCGAAAGGACTACGATTGATCCCCTATACTTGTGGGTCATTGATACATCTCAAACGTATCTATAATTTTTGATGGTTTCATGCTGTTATTTTGTCATCTTTGGATGTTTTATGTACCTTTTATATCTTTTTTGGGACTAAGTTATTAATCCAGTGCCAAGTGCCAGTTCCTGTTTTTTCTGTGTTTTTGGCTCTTTTCAGATCTGATTTTGGAACGGAGTCCAAACGGAATTAAATCCCCGAAATAAATTTTCCCGAACGGAAGAAGATGAGGGGGCTTGAGGGCCAAGCCAGGAGGGCTATAGGGGGCCCACAAGCCCCCTAGCCGCCACCAGGGCGGTGGCAGCCATTAGGCTTGTGGCCTCCCTGGCGCCCCCCTGACCTAGCTCCTTTGCCTATATATTCCCTAAAATATAGAAAAAATCAAGGGATCCACGAAAATACTTTTCCGCCGCCGCAAGCTTCCGTTTCCGCGAGATCTCATCTGCAGACCCTTCCCGGTGCCATGTCGGATGGGACTTTGGAGTTAGAGGGCTTCTACATCAACATCATCGCCCCTCCAATGACTCGTGAGTAGTTCACTTCAGACCTACGGGTCCGTAGTTAGTAGCTAGATGGCTTCTTCTCTCTCTTGGATCTTCAATACAAAGTTCTCCATGATCTTCATGGAGATCTATCTGATGTAATCCTCTTTGGCGGTGTGTTTGTCGAGATCCGATGAATTGTGGATTTGTGATCAGATTATCTATGATATATATTTGAGTCTTTGCTGATTTCTTATATGCATGATTTGATATCCTTGTAAGTCTCTCCGAGTCTTGGGTTTTGTTTGGCCAACTAGATCTATGATTCTTGCAATGGGAGAAGTGCTTGGTTTTTGGTTCTTACCGTGTGGTGACCTTTCCCAGTGACAGTAGGGGCAGCAAGGCACACATCGTGTAGTTGCCATCAAGGGTAACAAGGTGGGCTTTGTCGTAGATATGAGATTGTCCATCTACATCATGTCATCTTGCTTAAGGCGTTACTCTGTTCTTTTGGACTTAATACACTAGATGCATGCTGGATAGCGGTCGATGTGTGGAGTAATAGTAGTAGATGCAGAAAGTATCGGTCTACTTGTTTTGGACGTGATGACTATAGATATAATCATTGCCATAGATGACGTCACGACTTTTTGCGGTTCTATCAATTGCTCGACAGTAATTTTTTCACCCACCGTCTACTTGCTTTCATGAGAGAAGCCACTAGTAAACACTATGGCCCCCGGGTCTATTCACATCTATCGTTTCCACTTTTGCTTTTACTTTGCTTTGTTACTTTGTTGCTTTCCGTTCTCACTTGGCGAACAATCTATAAGGGATTGACAACCCATTCATAGCGTTGGGAGCAAGCTTTTTGTGTTTGTGCAGGCACTTGAGATACTCCTTCACTGAATCGATACCTTGGTTCTCAAACTGAGGGAAATACTTACCACCGCTGCGCTACATCACCCTTTCCACTTCGACGGAACACCAACGCAAGGCTCCAAGGCCACGGGGGAAATCCTTTGCATATTTGCCTAGGAAGTCCCTTAAGGCGTAGCCGTAGCAGAAGGATTCCTGGCGCCATAGCACGTTTCTGGCGCCGTTGGAAGGTCTTTTGTTGCAGTAGCAGAAGTATTTCTGGCGCCGTTGCCGGGGAAGGAGAGATCTATCCAAGTAGGTCTCACAAACTCATCTCTTGCATTTACTTTTTTGCCAGTTGCCTCTTGTTTTCCTCTCCCCCACTTCACATTTGCCATTTTCATTTGCCTTTCTCCTTTGCCGTTTTCTTTTGCCTTTTGCCTTTTTGCCTTTGTCCTTTGCCGTTTTCTTTTGCTCGTTTCACTCTCTCTTCCTGCTCGTTTGTGTCTGAGATAGTCCATCAATGGCTAGACCCACCACTCCAAACGACAGTCCTGAGAATGAAGTTCTCAATTTCACGCAGAATGAGGAAGAAAATTTAAAGGACGCTTGGTACAGGATTTGCAATGCTCAAAGTAGATCTACTCGTAAGCAATCCACTACCGTTCTTATTCGAAGTTTTTTATGTTGGAATTTCTCCTTGGAATAGGTATATCCTTGATACCATTGTAGGCGGGAAATTTTTGGGGAGCCATACTATTGACTCCTATGGAGCTATCATGAATTTGGTAGGCTCACCCCCGCTCATGGTTAATGGAACAACCTTAACCCTGGAACACGTGATGCAAAGGCTTGACGCTACTGAAAACAAAATTGCCACAGTTGAACTTATTGAGGGTTTGGATAGAAAGATCCACAATCAAATTACTCAGTATGGATCCAAAGTGGGGTTTTTATTGAAAAATTTAAGGGAGAAGGAACATATAGTTAATGATTCTTCTAGAATTGGCAAACTAGAAGATGTCATAACCAACTTGGGTTCCGCTTTTGCCGCTGTGCAGAATACTCCAAATCTCACTCTCAAAAAGACCGTCAAGTATGTTTTTGTTCCTAAAGCTAGTGGCGAGTCATCCAATAAAGATGAAGATCTTAAAATGATAAATGATCACGCTAGTTATGGTTTGAGCACCAAAGATGACTATACGTGATTCCATCACCTTTTGCCTAGCTAAGGGCGTTAAACAAAAGCGCTTCTTGGGAGGCAACCCAACGAATCTATCCTTTTTTGTTCTGTTTTGTGTTTTCCACACTTTCATAATTTTGTTATGATTGTGTTTTTTGTGTTTCTTTTTACGTTTGTGCCAAGCAAAACCGTTATGATTAGTCTTGGGGATGATCGTTTGGTCATGCTCGAAAAGACAGAAACTTTCTGCTCACGAAAAGAATTTTCATTTTTTTCTGTAAGAGGTTTTGAGTTGATTATTTTTTCTGATGATTGCTACGCAAATTATTCAGACTGTCATAATTTTTTCGAATTTTTTAAGTACCATAAGTATACGAAGTATACAGATTGCTACAGACTCGTATGCTGTTAACAGATTCTGTTTTTGTTGTGTTGGTTGCTTATTTTGATGAAATTATGGGTAGTATCGGGGGGTATTAGCCATCGAAGATTGAAAATATAGTAACCCAACATCAGCATAAGTAGAATTTAAGTTTGCTACAATACCTAAGGAAGTGGTGGTTTGCTTTCTTATACTAATGTTATCACGAGTTTCTGTTTAAGTTTCGTGTTGTGAAGTTTTCAAGTTTTGGGTGAAGTTCTTATGTACAAAGAGATAAATAGTGGAAAGAGCTCAAGCCTGGGGATGCCCAAGGCACCCCAAGATATTCAAGGATGCTGTAAAAGCCTAAGCTTGGGGATGCCCCGGCAAGGCATCCCCTCTCTCGTCTTCAATCCATCGGTAACGTTACTTGGGGCTATATTTTGATTCACCACATGTTATGTGTTTTTGCTTGGAGTGTCTTGTATCGTAGGAGTCCTTTATTTTTGTTGTGTCACAATCATCCTTGCTGCACACCTATAGAGAGAGACATGCACTCACCGTGATTTTGTCGAGCTTCACTTATATCCTTTGGTAGACAATTCAGCTCACATGTGCTTCACTTATATCTTTTGAGCTAGATACTTTTGCTCTATGTGCTTCACTTATATCTTTTAGAGCACAGCGGTGCGTGGCTTGGTAGTTGATCTATGCTTTGAAAGTAGTCTCAAAAGGGGTAGTTATCCAAAGGGATACGAAAACTTCCACCTTCATGTGCATTGAATAGTTAGAGAAGTTTGATTCCTCTCAATTAGTTTTGAGTTGTGGTTTTGGTAATATTGAAGTTATGCTAGTAAGGTGTTGTGTATCTAGAAATACTTGTGTTGAAGTTAGTGATTCCCATAGCATGCACGTATGGTGAACCGTTATGTGATGAAGTATGAGCATGATTAGTCTTTTGATTGTCATCCTTTGTGTGGCGGTCGGGATCGCGCGATGGTTTATACCTACCAACCCTTCCCCTAGGAGTATGCGTTGAATGCTTTGTTTCGATTACTAATAAAACTTTTGCAACAAGTATATGAGTTCTTCATGACTAATGTTGAGTCCATGGTTTAGATGCACTTTCACCTTCCACCATCACTATCTTCTTAGTGTCGTGCAACTTTCGCCGGTGCACAAAACCCACCATTAGCCTCCCTAAAAACAACCACCATACTTACCTACTATGGCTTTTTCAAAGTCATTCCGAGATATATTGCCATGCAGCTACCACCATGACATGTACCACCACGTCTACATTTCCATTGCATAATCGTAAGATAGCTAGCATGATGTTTCCATTAATGTCTATGCCATGCTAGATCATTGTCACGGTACACTACCGAAGGCATTCCATATAGAGTCATCGTTGCTCTAAGTTTTGAGTTGAAAGTGTGATGATCATCATTGATGGAGCATTGTCCCATGTGAGGAAATAAAAGAGGCCAAAGATGCCCACCAAAATATAAAAAAATAGGCCAAAGAGCCCACCAAAAAAATGAGAGAAAAAGAGAGAAGGGACAATGCTACCACCTTTCCACACTTGTGCATATTAAGCACCATGATCTTCATGATTGAGAGTCTCTCGTTTTGTCACCACCATATAGCTAGTGGGAAATTTTCATTATATAACTTGGCTTGTATATTCCAATGAGAGGCATCCTCAAAATTGCCTTAGGTCTTCGTGAGCAAGCAAGTTGGATGCACACCCACTAGTTTTCTTTAAGAGCTTTCACATACTCTTAGCTCTAGTGCATCATTTGTATGGCAATCCCTACTCATTCACATTGATATCTATTGATGAGCATCTCCACAGCTCATTGATATGCCTAGTTAATGTGATCATCTTCTCCTTATTTTGTCTTGCAACCTCCACCACACTCCACACCACTTATAGTGCTAAAACCATGGCTCACGCTCATGTATTGCGTGAGATATGAAAAGGTTTGAGAAAGTAAAGGCGTGAAACAATTACTTGGCCAATACCGGGGTTGTTCATGATTTAAATTCGTTGTGCAATGATGATAGAGCATAGCCAGACTATATGATTTTGTAGGGATCCACGAAAATACTTTTCCGCCGCCGCAAGCTTCCGTTTTCGCGAGATCTCATCTGGAGACCCTTCCCGGTGCCCTGCCGGAGGGGACTTTAGAGTTGGAGGGCTTCTACATCAACATCATCGCCCCTCCAATGACTCGTGAGTAGTTCACTTCAGACCTACGGGTCCGTAGTTAGTACCTAGATGGCTTCTTCTCTCTCTTGGATCTTCAATACAAAGTGCTCCTTGGTCTTCATGGAGATCTATCCGATGTAATCCTCTTTGGCGGTGTGTTTGTCAAGATCCGATGAATTGTGGATTTGTGATCAGATTATCTATGATATATATTTGAGTCTTTGCTGATTTCTTATATGCATGATTTGATATCCTTGTAAGTCTCTCCGAGTCTTGGGTTTTGTTTGGCCAACTAGATCTATGATTCTTGCAATGGGAGAAGTGCTTGGTTTTGGGTTCTTACCGTGTGGTGACCTTTCCCAGTGACAGTAGGGGCAGCAAGGCAAACATCGTGTAGTTGCCATCAAGGGTAACAAGGTGGGCTTTGTCATAGATATGAGATTGTCCATCTACATCATGTCATCTTGCTTAAGGCGTTACTCTGTTCTTTTGGAATTAATACACTAGATGCATGCTGGATAGCGGTCGACGTGTGGAGTAATAGTAGTAGCTTTAGAAAGTATCGGTCTACTTGTTTTGGACGTGATGCCTATAGATATAATCATTGCCATAGATGACGTCACGACTTTGCGCGGTTCTATCAATTGCTCGACAGTAATTTATTCACCCACTGTCTACTTGCTTTAATGAGAGAAGCCACTAGTAAACACTACGGCCCCCGGGTCTATTCACATCTATCGTTTCCACTTTTGCTTTTACTTTGCTTTGTTACTTTGTTGCTTTCAGTTCTCACTTGGCGAACAATCTATAAGGGATTGACAACCCCTTCATAGCGTTGGGAGCAAGCTTTTTGTGTTTGTGCAGGCACTTGAGATACTCCTTCACTGGATCGATACCTTGGTTCTCAAACTGAGGGAAATACTTACCACCGCTGCGCTACATCACCCTTTCCGCTTCGAGGGAACACCAACGCAAGGCTCCAAGGCCATGAGGGAAATCCGTTGCATATTTTCCTAGGAAGTCCCTTAAGGCGTAGCCGTAGCAGAAGGATTCATGGCGCCGTACCACGTTTCTGGCGCCGTTGGAAGGTCTTTTGTTGTAGTAGCAGTCATCAACTATCTCGACTTACAACACTGTGTCCAGCACCGAGATGAATCGGCCCACCACTAGACACGACGAGTTGCAGAAGTGATCCACTCATCAGATGGCATTTCGGTGGCTCAGGTCATGTTGATCTTGGAGAAAAATTGTCACTACGAGCCTTTGGTGTTGAAACTTGGGCGACTCAAGAGTAAGGTGCAAGACATGGGGGAATTGATGGACACTTTGACTAGATATGCCGAATCAGATGATACCAAGGATCCCGGGGAGGATGACGACAAAGTCAGCACCACCAGGAGGGGCGAGGCATCCAAAGGCCACCCTCAGTTCCAGGGGCGAGGCAACCACAACCCCGCGGGAGAAGGGAAAAGGAGGCAGCAGGAAGGCACCACCGATTTTGTTGCCAATACTAACGCTAGGAACGGGAACTAGCATCAGAAGAAAAGGGGCTTCAACGGGAAAAAAGCCACGCGACTATCATGAGATGCTCAAGGGCCCCTGCCCGCAGCACGCTAATGACCCACAAGTATAGGGGATCAATCGTAGTCCTTTCGATAAGTAAGAGTGTCGAACCCAACAAGGAGCAGAAGGCTCTGATAAGCGGATTTCAGCAAGGTAATAACTGCAAGCACTGAAAGTAGCGGTAACAAGTGATTGTGTAGCGAGGTGAAACGTAGCAAGCAAAGAGTAACAAGTAACAAGTAGTAGCAACGGTGCAGCAAGTGGCCTAATCCCTTTTGTAGCAAGGGACAAGCTTGAACAAAGTCTTATAGGAGGAAAAACGCTCCCGAGGACACACGGGAATTTCTTTCATGCTAGTTTCGTCATGTTCATATGATTCGCGTTCGTTACTTTGATAGTTTGATATGTGGGTGGACCGTCGCTTGGGTACTACCCTTACTTGGACAAGCATCCCACTTATGTTTAACCTCTCTCGCAAGCATCCGCAACTACAAAAGAAGAATTAATACAAAGTCTAACCATAGCATTAAACTAGTGGATCCAAATCAGCCCCTCACGAAGCAACGCATAGACTGGGGTTTAAGCTTCTGTCACTCCAGCAATCCATCATCTACTTACTACTTCCCAATGCCTTACTCTAGGCCCAAATATGGTGAAGTGTTATGTAGTCGACGTTCACATAACACCACTAGAGGAAAAAAAGACAACATACAACATATCAAAATACCGAACAAATATCAAATTCACATGACTATTATTAACATGACTTATCCCATGTCCTCAGGAACAAAAGTAACTACTCACAAAACATAATCATAATCATGATCGGATGTGTAATGAATAGCATCAAGGATCTGAACAAAAACTCTTCCACCAAGTAATCCAACTAGCATCAACTACAAAGAGTAATCAACACTACTAGCAACCTTACAAGTACCAATCGGAGTTGCGAGACGAAGATTGGTTACAAGAGATGAACTAGGGATTGGAGAGGAGATGGTGCTGATGAAGATGTTGATGAAGATGCCTCCCCTCCGACGAGAGGAGTGTTGGTGATGACGATGGCGATGATTCCCCCCTCCGGGAGGGAAGTTTCCCCGACAGGATCGTCCTGCCGGAGCTCTAGATTGGATCTGCTCAAGTTCCGCCTCATGGCGGCGGAGAAACCATGAAAAAGCTCCCTCTTGATTTTTCTGGACCAGGACGCTTCATATAGAAAAAGAGGGGGGCTAGTGGGCCGTCAGGGAGCCCACAAGCCCCCACTCCGCCACCAGGGGGTGGAGGTGTCAGGGCTTGTGGCACCCTGGCAGCCCCCCTCCGGTAGTTCTTTCGCCCAGTATTTTTATATAATCCAGAAAAAATCCACGTAACTTTTCAAGGCAATTGGAGATGTGCAGAATAATGGACTAGGATTTGCTCCTTTTCCAGTCCAGAATTCCAGCTGCCTGAATTCTCCCTCTTCAAATAAACCTTGTAAAATAAGAGAGAAAAGGCACAAATATGGTACCACAAGTAATATAATAGCCCAAAAAGCAATAAATATCAGCATGAAAGCATGATGCAAAATGGACGTATCAACTCCCCCAAGCTTAGACCTCGCTTGTCCTCAAGCGAAAACCAAGTCCCATAAACATGTCCACATGTTTGGGGACGAAAGTGTCGATAAAACATAATACAGACATGAGGGCATCATGATCACACATAGAACATCAATACATCATAAAGATTCTTATGGGAAAGTAACAATTCCTTCACAAAGCAAAGCATGAAGCAAAAATCTTACCAAGAAGTAACCAACAATAATCCATAGTCATTGAAGCAATTGCAATTTATCACAACATCAGAAAGAGTCAAGTAAGAGCTTGTAAGGCAAACCCACATACTCAATCATCTCTTTCATTTTCCACAATTGTTACAACTCATGTGGTACTCATGGTGTCAAAGTTTCAGCTGGACACAGAGGAAGATAGGGGCTTATAGTTTTGGCTCCCAACGGTTTACCTCAAGGATAAAGTCAACAACAATAAAGCATGAGTACTCAACTCCAAGTTGATATATGAATATAGATCTTTCCCAAACATGTGACAGTAGCCAAGACAAAGGCAAAAAGGGAATTGGTGAAGATCACCATGACTCTTACAAGGGTAAAAAGTAAAGGTACAAGATAGGCCCTTCGCAGAGGGAAGCAGATGTTGTCATGCACTTTTGAGGTTTGAATGCGTGTCCTCTTAGTGTGGAGTAACGTCACTTTATATTGCCTCCTGTGATAAAGAACTTTATTATGCAGTCTGTCGCTTTTATGTCTTCCTCATCACAGGCTCGTACAAAGCTTATTTTCCACACACTAATAGATCATACATATTAGAGAGCAATTTTTATTGCTTGCACCGATGACAACTTACTTGAAGGATCTTATTCAATCCATAGGTAGGTATGGTGGACTCTCATGGCAAAACTAGGTTGGAGGTTTATGGATGCACAAGTAGTATATCTACATGGTGCGGGAGTTTTGGCTAATATGAGGTGGAAGCAATCATCACATGCTAAGGGATATCTAATCATATAACATTGTTTGGAACCAAGCAAACACAATTCATTATGTTGTCTTCCTTGTCCAACATCTACTCCTAAGCATGTAATAGTTTGGTGAGTGCTCACAATTGTAAAAAGTTTCTAAGATGATATATATATATATATATGTGTGAACCTCTCTTTCCTTATTACTTCTTATTAATTGCAACAATGACTGAGGTCTATGTTGATTTATTCTCAACAAGTTTCAGTCATCATACGTGTCATAAGTGAAGTTATAACTTTCTATAAGATCGTGCCATGATCTTTCATGCTATCGTTCTTTTCATACTTTTGATCATGGCACAAAGCAAAGCCCTTAACTAAGACACTCTTTATTATATAGCTCGTAAGCTCGAATACATCGGGGGAGAGACAAAAGCAAAAGACTCAAACTAAAAACTAAATACTTATTCCTCTAAAAGAAGAAATAAAAACTGAAAAGGAAAGAACTAAAACAAAGGTAAAAGCGAAAGATATAAAGGTGATACGATACCAGGGCAACTCCCCCAAGCATGGCAGAAGCCAAGGGGATTGCCCATACCAATGCTTAGTTGTTTTGCTTTGGTGGTGATGGTGGTGTTGTTGGAGCAGTCTCATCCTCCGTCTTCCAAGGCATAGGTGTTCCATCATGGGAGGATGAACGAGTCGCCGGAATCCTCAAATCTGTAGCCAACCTTATTGATTTAAATCTATACTCATACTCACAGTTTTGGTTCTGCAGGTCATAGATCTGGCCCTGAAGTTGATCAACCCTATCATAGAGCCTGGAGAGGTGTTTCCCAATATCAATGGCATCCATCTTGTGATTGCTAGTGAACTCTGTGATCATCGTGTGGTTGGCGTTGAGTCCACGCTCCACCATCCCTTGGCACTTGAAGACTTGTTGCTCCATTGCTTCGAGCCTCGTCTCCATGCTTACGGTCTTCTTAGGCCCCTCAACATCACGGATGTGCAACATCCCCTCGCTCATCTTGATAGATTGAGGGTGTTTCAGCACTTCCGTGAGGTAGGGATTGATGACCTTCTCGAAGATCTTGTCCTTAGGAGCATTTGGGGAAGTCATGATGATCTAGATCTGCGGCAGAAAAAAGCTCGAAACAAAAACAGAGGAAAACTACGCGATACGGAGATCAAAACCTTCGGGCAACTATATATTGATTTTTTTTTCTAGGCCAGAAGGAGTCCTCCGCAAGAAAACAGAGTCCGGGAGGCACACGAGGTGCCCACAAGCTTGCCCTCCGCCACCAGGGGGGTAGGGGCGGTGGCAGGGCTTGTGGCCGCCTCGTTCGCTCTCCAGACTACTTTTTATTTTTCTAATTTTCCAAAAATTCCAAAACGGAAGAAATTTCCTATTGGAAAAGTATCGGAGTCCAATTTCTTACTGAAACAGATACATCTTCGTTTTTAAGGTCTGAAACAGGCTGATAAACATCCCTTATGTACTCCTCTGGAGTTATGGCATTGATGATATTGGTCTCAACATTTATGGGAGTACTAGAGATGTAATGCTTGATTCTTTGCCATTTCCCACTCTAGGAAAATTTCCTTCCGTGTTATTGATTTTGATGGCACTGGAACAATATACTTCCTCGATAACATAGGGATCTTCCCATTTAGAGAGAAGCTTGCCTGCAAAGAATCTCAAACGAGAATTATATAGCAAGACATAATCACCTACATTGAACTCTCGTTTCTGTATTTGTTTGTTGTGCCATCTCTTAACCTTTTCCTTGAACAACTTCGCATTCTCATATGCCTGGGCTCTCCATTCATCTAACGAGCTGATATCAAACAACCGCTTCTCACCGACAAGTTTGAAATCAAAGTTGAGCTCTTTGATTGCCCAATAAGCTTTGTGTTCCACCTCAAGAGGTAAATGACACGCCTTACCGTAAACCATTTTATACGGTGAGATGCCCATGGGATTCTTATAAGCAGTTCTATAAGCCCATAGTGCATCGTCAAGTTTGCTAGACCAGTTCTTTCGAGATCTATTGACGGTCTTTTGTAGGATCAACTTGATCTCCCTATTACTCAACTCCACTTGACCACTAGACCGAGGATGATAAGGAGATGCAACTCTATGGTTGACATCATGCTTATCTAGCACCTTGCAGAAAACACCATGAATGAAGTGTGAACCTCCATCAGTGATCAAGTATCTAGGGACTCCAAATCTTGGGAATATGACTTCTTTAAGCACCTTAATAGAGGTGTGGTGATCAGCATTTTTAGTGGGGATAGCTTCTACCCGCTTAGTAACGTAATCCATAGCAACTAAGATGTGAGTGTACCCATTGGAACTCGGGAAGGGTCCCATATAATCAAAGCCCCAGACATCAAATGGTTCAATGACAAGTGAATAGTTCATAGGCATCTCTTAACGCTTACTGATGTTCCCTATCCTTTGACATTCGTCACAAGACAAGACAAACTTACGGGCATCCTTGAAGAGAGTGGGCCAATAGAAACCTGATTGTAATACCTTATGGGCAGTTCTATCTCCAGCATGGTGTCCTCCGTAGGCTTCAGAATGACACTTCTGCAGGATCTGTCCCTCTTCATGTTCAGGCACACAACGTCTAATAACACCATCTACTCCTTCCTTATAAAGGTGAGGATCATCCCAAAAGTAGTGTCTCAAATCAAAGAAGAATTTCTTCTTTTGTTGATAGGTGAAACTGGGTGGTATGTATTTGGCTACGATATAGTTTGCATAATCGGCATACCACGGTGCACTATGTGAAGTGCGGATGACATTTAGTTCCTCATCAGGAAAGCTGTCATCAATAGGTAGTGGGTCATCAAGGACATTCTCTAGCCTAGACAAGTTATCTGCTACAGGGTTATCATCACCCTTTCGGTCAACGACATGCAAATCAAATTCCTGTAGCAGGAGAACCCATCTGATTAGCCTAGGCTTAGCGTCCTTCTTCTCCATGAGGTACTTAATAGCAGGATGATCAGAGTGAATAGTGACTTTGGAGTTAACTATGTAAGATCTGAACTTTTCACATGCAAACATGATTGCTAAAAATTCCTTCTCCGTAGTGGCATAGTTCCTTTGGGCACTGTCTAGAGTTTTACTAGCGTAGTGAATGACATTCAACTTCTTGTCAACTCTTTGTCCTAGAACAGCACCAACAGCATAATCACTAGCGTCGCACATGATTTCAAAGGGCAAGTTCCAGTCAGGTGGTTGAACAATAGGTGCGGTTATCAAAGCCTTCTTAAGTATTTTAAAGGCTTCCTCACAATCCTCATCAAAAACAAAAGGAACATCCTTCTGCAAGAGGTTGGTAAGAGGCCTAGAAACCTTAGAGAAGTCTTTAATGAACCTTCTATAGAAACCAGCATGACCTAGGAAACTTCGTATACCTCTGATATCTGTGGGGCAAGGCATTTTCTCAATTGCATCAACCTTAGCCTTATCAACTTCAATGCCTCTTTCAGAGATTTTGTGTCCTAAGACGATACCTTCACTAACCATAAAGTGGCACTTCTCCCAATTCAAGACGAGGTTGGTTTCTTCGCATCTCTGTAAGACTCGATCAAGGTTGCTGAGGGAATCATCAAAGGAAGACCCGTAAACGGAGAAATCATCCAGGAAAACCTCGATGATCTTTTCACAAAAGTCAGAGAATATAGCCATCATACATCTTTGGAAGGTGGCAGGTGCATTACATAAGCTAAAAGGCATACGTCTATAGGCAAAGGTACCGAAAGGGCAGGTGAAAGTGGTTTTCTCTTGATCAGATTGTGCAACAGGTATCTGCGAGAAACCTGAATAATCGTCTAGAAAGCGGAAGTGTGTGTGCTTTGATAGCCTTTCTAGCATTTGGTCGATAAACGACAAAGGATAATGATCTTTCCTGGTTGCCTTGTTCAGTTTCCGGAAGTCTGTCTCCATTCTATAGCAGTAATCCTTTGTGGGATTAGTTCATCCTTATCATTAGGAACAACGGTGATACCTCCCTTCTTAGGTACGCAATGTACTGGACTTACCCAATCACTATGAGCAACAAGATAAATGATTCCTGCTTCCAGAAGCTTTAGTACTTTTTTCTAAAGACCTCTTTCATCTTAGGATTTAATCTCCTTTGATGATCAGCAACTTGTTTAAAGTCAGGATCGGTTTTAATCTTGTGCTGACATAGAGTAGGACTAATACCCTTAAGATCATCAAGAGTATATCCAATAGCAGCGTGGTGCTTCCTCAGAGTTTTTAGTAACTTCTTCTCTTCGCGCTCTGAGAGGAGAGCACTAATAATGACAGGATATATCTCCTTCTCATCAAGATAGGCATACTTAAGAGTATCCGACAACTGTTTAAGCTCGAACACAGGATCACCCTTTGGTGGGGGAGGATCCCCAAGTAGTTCAAGAGGCAGATTATTCTTGAGAATAGGATATTGTTCTAAGACAATTTTATCTATCTCATCTCTCTCCTCCATATGCATATCATTTTCATGCTCAAGCAGATATTGCTCTAAAGGATCCGTAGGAGGTACGACAATAGAGGCAAGAGCAATGATTTCATCTCTACCAGACGACTCTCTTTCATGGGTTTGTCTTCCAAACTTGGAGAAGTTAAATTCATGAGACACACCCTCGAAACTTACTGTGACAGTCTGCTTAATGCAATCAATGTGAGCATTGACAGTGTTGAGAAAGGGTCTACCAAATATGATGGGACAAAAGCTATCTTGTGTAGTACCAAGGACGAGGAAATCAGTAGGATACTTCGTCTTACCACACAGGACTTCTACGTCTCTCACAATTCCCAGAGGGCAGATAGTGTCTCTATTAGCTAGCGTAATAGTGACATCAATGGGTTCTAACTCAGCAGGTGCAATCTCATCTTTGATTTCATCATATAGAGAACGGGGTATTGCACTAACACTAGCTCCCATTTCACATAAACCATAGTAACAGTGATCTCCTATCTTAACAGAAACAACGGGCATGCCAACTACAGGTTCGTGTTTGTCTTTCGCGTGAGGTTTAGCAATTCTAGTGGAGTCCTCACAGAATTTTATAACATGCCCATCTATGTCTTCGGCTAAGAGATCTTTGATAATAGCAACACTAGGTTCAACTCTAATTTCCTCAGGGGGTGCAAGTGATCTAATGTAACCCCTACGTATCACAGTTGGAGCTTTAGAATAATCCTTTATCCTAGCAGGGTATGGTGGTTTCTCAATGTAAGCACAAGGAACAACAGGATCACTAAAAGCAATGACTTTCTCCTCAACTAGATTGGTTTTTGCTATGTTGCTTTCTACAAGAGGATGATATTTAAACAACTTCTCTTTGGGAAGATCAACATGAGCAGCAAAAGATTCACATAGAGAAGCTACTATCTCACAGTCAAGTCCATACTTAGCGCTAAAATATCTAGAAGTGTTTGTCTCAACAAAAGATTTATCCCAATCAAACTGGAAATTCATACCTGACTCCTTATCTTCCTCCAGCTCCCAATCTTCAGAGTTGCATTTGATTATCTCCAATAAATTCCACTTGTGATCAATATCCTTCTTAATAAAAGAACCGGAACAAGAAGTGTCAAGCATGGTACGATCTTCATGAGAAAGCCGAGCATAAAAGTTTTGAGTGATGATTTATCTCGAGAGTTCATGATTGGGGCATGAATATAGCATTGATTTAAGCCTCCCCCAATCTTCAGCTATGCTTTCCCTGTCACGAGGCCAAAAGTTATAAATGAAGTTACGATCACGATGTACTAAATGCATAGGATAGAACTTTTGATGAAATTCCTATTTCAACCGATTGTAGCCCCATGATCCAGTATCATCACATAGCTTATACCATGTCAATGCCTTATCCTTCAAAGATAAAGGAAAGACTTTATTCTTTACCTCATCCTCGGGTAAACTTGCAAGCTTAAATAAACCACAAACTTCATCTACAAAGATCAGATGCAAGTCTGGATGTGAAGATCCATCTCTTGTGAAAGGATTAGCCAGCAGTTTCTCAAGCATACCCGAAGGAATTTCATAAAAGATATTTTCAGTAGGTACCTCAGGTTGAGGAGCAACTGCTCGTGCTTCCGTTCGTGGTGAAGGTACCCCGAACAAACTCCTCAATCGAACAGTTTCCATAGTGACAAGTGACAATAAATTTCAGCACAGTATAAAAATGTTTCCTTACCAATTTCCACTTATCAAAGGCGCTTCACTCCCCGGCAACGGCGCCAGAAAAGAGTCTTGATGACCCACAAGTATAGGAGATGAATCATAGTCCTTTAGATAAGTAAGAGTGTCGAACCCAACGAGGAGCAGAAGGCTTTGATAAGCGGATTTCAGCAAGGTAATAACTGCAAGCACTGAAAGTAGCGGTAACAAGTGATTGTGTAGCGAGATGAAACGTAGCAAGCAAAGAGTAACAAGTAACAAGTAGAAGCAACGGTGCAGCAAGTGGCCCAATCCATTTTGTAGCAAGGGACAAGCCTCAACAAAGTCTTATAGGAGGAAAAACGCTCCCGAGGACACACGGGAATTTCTGTCATGCTAGTTTCATCATGTTCATATGATTCGCGTTCGTTACTTTGATAGTTTGATATGTGGGTGGACCGCCGCTTGGGTATTGCCCTTACTTGGACAAGCATCCCACTTATGATTAACCTCTCTCGCAAGCATCCGCAACTACAAAAGAAGAATTAAGACAAAGTCTAACCATAACATTAAACTAGTGAATCCAAATCAGCCCCTCACGAAGCAATGCATAGACTCGGGTTTAAGCTTCTGTCACTCCAGCAACCCATCCTCTACTTACTACTTCCCAATGCCTTCCTCTAGGCCCAAATATAGTGAAGTGTTATGTAGTCGACGTTCACATAACACCACTAGAGGAAAAGACAACATACAACATATCAAAATACCGAACGAATATCAAATTCACATGACTATTATTAACCTGACTTATCCCATGTCCTCAGGAACAAAAGTAACTACTCACAAAACATAATCATAATAATGATCAGAGGTGTAATGAATAGCATCAAGGATCTGAACCTAAACTCTTCCACCAAGTAATCCAACTAGCATCAACTACAAAGAGTAATCAACACTACTAGCAACCTTACAAGTACCAATCGGAGTTGCGAGACAAAGATTGGTTATAAGAGATGAACTAGGGATTGGAGAGGAGATGGTGCTGATGAAGATGTTGATGAAGATGCCTCCCCTCTGACGAGAGGAGTGTTGGTGATGACGATGGCGATGATTCCCCCCTCCGGGAGGGAAGTTTCCCCGACAGGATCGTCCTGCCGGAGCTCTAGATTGGATCTCCTCAAGTTCCGCCTCGTGGCGGCGGCGAAACCACGAAAAAGCTCCCTCTTGATTTTTTCTGGACCAGGACGCTTCATATAGAAAAAGAGGGAGGCTAGTGGGCCGTCAGGGAGCCCACAAGCCCCCACTCTGCCACCAGGGGGTGGCGGTGTCAGGGCTTGTGGCGCCCTGGCAGCCCCCTTCCGGTAGTTCTTTCGCCCAGTATTTTTTATATAAGCCAGAAAAAATCCACGTAACTTTTCAGGGCATTTGGAGATGTGTAGAATAGTGGACTAGGATTTTCTCCTTTTCCAGTCCAGAATTCCAACTGCCTGAATTCTCCCTCTTCAACTAAACCTTGTAAAATAAGAGAGAAAAGGCATAAATATGGTACCACAAGTAATATAACAGCCCAAAAAGCAATAAATATCAACATGAAAGGATGATGCAAAATGGACGTATCACACGCTACTGTGGACTGTCCATCAACCCATTCTTGGGAAGATTGTTATGTGATGTAGGAGTTCCATGCCGAAGCACTCAAAAACGGGGAAGAAGGCAACCATGGCGTACACTCGGATCAATTCGGTGCGGGTGGCTCACACAGAAACCCGTTCAGTGGTTTTCCTAACCCGGGCCCACACGGCGGGTCACAGGCTAATGCCGGGCAGTATCAGGTCCAGAACAGAAAACAATATAATGCGCACGGTGTTTTTCAGTACTAGCCTCCGCAGGACGGCTCCCAGCAGTAGAATGACAACAACGGCTTCCAGAACAATGCTAAGCAGTCAAACGGCGGGCAATATCATGTGTTCACCACCAGTACTTGCAAAAGGGACCAAAAAGTGAGGCGGAAAACCTTTAGACTGAATACCCTCTTGGCTAGCGAAAAATTAACGCATTACAAAGGTTATACTAGATTGTGTGTTTGGCGACTTGCCCTATGTGTGACAGCCCGAGACCGACGTTCCAGAAGATTCCCCTTTTTTCCGTTTTCGTCGTGTGATTATTTCTATTTGTCGCATCATCATCGCATCATGCGCATCGCATCGGCATCCAGTTGCCACTAGTATTCGAAACTTGCATCCGTTATTAGTTGCCGGTTCTCTCTGTGTTCGTCGTTGCCCGTTCTGAGCCCGACCACACTCGCACGCGCCCGTGGCATCGTCAAAATCTTGTTTTTCAAAGTGTGTGTAAAACTTTCTCTGATTAGGTTGAAAGTTGGTGTGCGGTCTTATTTAGATATAGGGAGACCGCCTGCCAAATTTCGTCGCAATCGGAGTCAGTCTGGTTCCCAAACGGTCGACCGTAGCGGCACCGTATCCGGTCTATCATCGGACGTTTCTCGGTGATTTAAAAATCACGTTGTCGGGTGCCCGTTTCCCTCTCATCTCCGGCTAGCCTACTCTACACGGCCACTTAGCCTTTCCCCCGTTCGAAACCGTCCGATTTAGAACGCACGGTTGAAACCGGGGCGAAATTCTGCTAAACCTAGCCCCCATTGTTATAAATAGACCCCCATGCCATTTTTAGACAGCCAATCTCTCTCCTCCTCGATTTGCGTGCAAACCGTAGCCTCCTCTCTCCTCCCCACCGCAGCCTCCTCCTTCCAGCCGTCGGGCCCGCCTGAGCCCGGGTCAGGCCCGCCCGAAGCCCATCTGGGACCGAGCGCCACCGCGCCTCCCTACCTCCCAGAGCGTGCTGCCGCCTAGCCCTGTCGCCTCCCCTTGCCGGAGTGCCGCCAGCACCGCCCCTCGCCGGAGCTCGTCGCGTCGTCGTCGTGGCCGGAGCCCCGCGCCCCTCTCGTCCTCCTCTTCCCTCGGCCTCTCTCCCCTCTCACCCATCTTTCTTCTCTCCCTCCTGCAGGTCATACCTGCCATGGATGGGCATGAGGA
The DNA here is from genome assembly GCF_904849725.1 of Hordeum vulgare subsp. vulgare. Taxonomy (NCBI): domain Eukaryota; kingdom Viridiplantae; phylum Streptophyta; class Magnoliopsida; order Poales; family Poaceae; genus Hordeum; species Hordeum vulgare. The sequence goes on from NC_058523.1 coordinate 178,375,031, forward strand.
GCTCGCCGTCGCGCCTCGAGATCGCCGGGAACGGCCGGATCCGGGCAGCCCCGCCCGAGATCGGGTCGGTCTCGCTCCATTCCTGCCGGCGCCGTCCCTGCTTCGCCTCGCCGCCGACCTCTCTCGCCTGTGCCGGGGTGGTCTCCCAAGGAGACGAGCTCTGGCGTCTGCCCTAGCCCGGGTGGGTCGTGCCCCGCGCTGGGCTGCGCCGTGCTCCATGCCACCCCGAGGCCGAGCGGCCTCCCTGGCCCAGCTGCCTCCCCCGGCCCGACTGTTCTCCAGGCCTGCCAGCCGCCCAAGCCCAAGGTGAGCCGATTCCCCCCAGAGCTCTCTATTTGGCGCCCGTGCGCATTTTAACTATCCCGCGCTTGCCCTGTTAAGCCCATGAACGAATTAGGCCGTTAGAATATTTGAGGATTTCTTCGGATTTATTAATTTCAGAAAAAGCTATATATTTCAAACGCCCGTAGTTTATTATCCATGCATCGGATCGGAATGTTTTAAATATGAAACTTGATTAGTTTTCCGCGTAGATTAATAATTTGTAACTGGCATGCATGTTTGAGGTGATTTAACTTGCCATATGCCTAGAAACACGTGCTGCCCAATAGGTTGCTTACCCCATATTAATTTATTTTCGTGCGTGTCCGGATTGCTCAAACCCCGTAGTTTAAATGATCATGTTTTTAGGGACCTTTTGCCATGTATTTAGAGTAGTTGCTTGTATTTTTGCATATAGTTCCCGTCGCTAGATTGTTATATCATGTTTAGGACATAATCTCGCATATACGTGTGGAGTTATTTTTGTTTTTGCAACCCCTCATGTTATATATGTTTCCGGGGTAGAAAAATCCATAGAATTTAACTGTGCATTTAGTTTTAGCTTTTGAGCAAGTTATTGCGCGTGATATTTTGCCATGTTGCCCTTTTGTTTATTTTGTGGGATTTAATCCGTGCATGATATGAATAAGTTGTCAACTAGAGATATGCCCTTGGATGTGTAGGCTAGCCTCTGGTAATTTTGGTTGCAATAGAAATCCATGTTTAGGTGTTGTTTGCTTGCTCTCAACATGCTAGAAAAATAGTGCTGATTTGGAGATGCTGAAATATTTCGAAGTCTGAATATCTGTTATATTTTGTTGTTGTCTTGTCATGAGTTATCTGGTGATCTGTAGCTCTTTTGGGGTTGGTGCAATGGAGTTAGTTGTAGTCCTTAAGATTTTGTAGCATTCTGTGCATTTTCATGCCATTCGGAGACCTGTAGCATATAGTTTTGCTGCTGTCAATATGCCTTTAGATTGAAAACTGCACTGTCATAAACTGATATTTTCACTAAGTCTGAAACTATGTGTGAGATGCCATTTTGTGAGCTCTTTTCCTAGTGATTCATGCTTCCATGCTAAATGTTATTAGTAGTATGTTGTAGTGCATCTTGCCCTCTCCTGTCTCATGCCTTGGTTGATCATTCTGGATTTGTGTAGCAAGTTGTTCGAGGGCGTAGAAAATGCTATGTGGCTAATTTTGGCAGATTGCAGTGATTTCTTGTTTAGCTCGTAGTTGTTGAACCATTGCTCCATTTTGATCGTGTCCTATATGAAACTTGCTTAGAATCTTGTGTAGTTTCATAATATGTTGTTTCCTTCTTGGTTTGGGATGCTTGTGACTATCGTTGCACACATATTGCATTCATGCCATCATATCTTGCGGTGTTCGTATCTTTTGAGCCGTAGCTCCGTTGGAGATGTTCTCTATGTGTAAATTGATTGGAACGACGCGTAGAATCACGTGAACCTATTTATTTTGCTGTTTAATTCAGATCTGGACAGAATTATAAATTAACGTATGAGGTCATCTCGGGGACGCTATATGTCATTTCCGACCTCATTTAAAATGCCTATATAGGTAGTTTAATTACGCTTCACCTCTTGCCATGTTTAACCAACATTTAATACTATCCTGTACCTAACCGGAATAGAACTAAATAATTCGTATGTGGAGTTTCGTCAATATGCAACTCGTTGCATATTGAACTTCACTTAATGTGTAGTGTTTGATTGTTGTGAATTGTCATGCCATGTCTTGCATATATTCAACTGTTCATGCATCATATGTGGATTGCATCTTGTCGTGCATGTGTCATGGTGAATTTCGTGTGTTGATTCTTGTTTCCGGTTTGCTTCGTCTCGATAGAGTTCTGCAAGCGTGTCGGAATGTGAGGACCCTTCGACTACATCGGTTCGTCTGCTTCACGGAGTCATTCTTCTTCCAAGAGGGATCTCAGGCAAGATGACCATTTCCCCAGATACCATCACTATCATTGCCATGCTAGTTTTACCATTTCTATCGTTATGTCTCCTACCTACCACTTGTTAAATATCAGCCTCTCAACATTGCCATGAAAACCTTCAACCTGTTCACAACCTAGCAAACCACTGATTGGCTATGTTATCGCTTGCTTAACCATATGTTAGCGTTGCTAGTTGCAGGTGCAGTTGCTTCCATGTGATGACATGGGTTCCTTGTTATATCACCATATTATTGTTAAATAATTTAATGCACCAATATACTTGGTAAAAGGTGGAAGGCTCGGCCTTTCTAGCCTGGTGTTTTGTTCCACCTTTGCCCCCTTAGTTTCGGCTACCGGTGTTATGTTCCATAAATGAGCGCTCCTAACATGCTTGGGGTTGTAATGGGGACCCCCTAGATTCTCGTTTTAGGATAAAGCTCATCTGGCAAGGCCCAACTTTGGTACTATATTTGTCCAACATAATAATTTTGTTAATACTGAAAAGCATAGGGCGTCATGAACCCGAGGAGTAATTCTACATAATATAGGTAGGGCCAGTGCTGATGGTGCTGGTCCAAACAGAGCATCGTGCGGGGCCAACCCGGGGCAACTCCGGTGATGTCTATCAGGCCACCGTACGCTTTGGTTATCCGTCGTGTCCTGAGAACGAGATACGCGGCTCCTATCGGGATTGTCGACACGTCGGGCGGCCTTGCTGGACTTGTTTTACCTTCGTTGAGCGTCTTGTGCGATGGATTCTGAGGATGCTTTGAGCTAACTCGAGGTTGAGGTTTTCCAATAGGGATCCGAGGAGATCACGGGTTTCCCTGATCGAGGTCATTTCGTCGTAGCGTGTGGTAGTTTGTGATGGACTAGTTGGAGCACCCTTGCAGGGTTAAATCTTTCAGAAAGCCGTGCCCGCTATTATGTGGCAACGTGGAAACTTTGTTTAACACTGGTTTTAGACAACTTGAAGTTAACTTAATTAAAATATGCCAACTGAGTGCGTAACCGTGACTGTCTCTTTCGCGAGTTCCTTTGCTGATCGAGGACACGGTGGGGTTATGTCTCACGTAGGTAGGTGTTCAGGATCATTCATTTGATCATTATTAGTTCATGTCCGCTATGCGTAGATCATCTCCCTCTTATTCTTGTACTCGTAAGTTAGCCACCTCGTATAATGCTTAGTCGCTTGCTGCAGCCTCACCACTTAACCTTACCTCACCTATTAAGCTTTGCTAGTCTTGATACCTTGGAAATGATATTATTGAGTCCCGTGTGGCTCACAGATTACTACAACACCAGTTGCAGGTACAGGTAAAGGTTACTTTGACGTGAGCGCGATGATTGTTCATTTGGAATTTCTTCTTCTTCTTCTTCTTCGATCTAGGATGGGTTCGAGGCCGGCAACTTGGGATAGCAAGGATGGACATCGTTCTTTTCTCGTTTCTTTTCGTCCGTAGTCGGATCCTGCTCTTCCTCGTGATATCTATGTATTATACTGATGTGACTTTAATGTAGCTTGTGGCGAGTGTAAGCCAATTCCATATACTCATCTCTTCAGTACATGTACTTGTAATGATATCCATTATTGCAAAATGACGAGATGCGCTTCTATCCCTGTCGAGGCCCTTGCGCCAAAATAAGGATAGGATCGCATCTTGGGCGTTACAAGTTGGTATCAGAGCAGTACCGACCTAGGAGCCCCCTTGATTGATCAAACTTGACCGAGTCGAGTCTAGTGAAAAACTATTTTCAGTCTTAGTTATATTGGAGGGTAGGTTTCTTTTTTCTCCTCGTCTATGCTCTGGTGAGGTTCACGACTTAGTAAATTTCAATTCTACTCCTCTTCTCACTCAAAAAAAATTTAGGATCACGCGGATATTTCTCGAATCTATATGATGTCGATGTGACGGAGTTCTGTCTTGGTGCCTCCTGTCTGACTTGATTTCTTCCGGGGAGTTGAGCTCCAGGGGATTCTTGAGCACATTGTTATCATTCAGATTTCTTAGTATCTCAGAACAAAGGATGTTCGAAATTGCTTCAATACTAGTAGTGGCGAGAGGAGTCCGGCTTCCCCGGTACTTGTGCTGAGAGTTCCGGATGCATCGCCATACTTTGTATCATTGTAATTACGAGTGTCTGAGATAGATGAGTTTCCGAGATTCTGGTTATGTGTTGACGGATGTTATACACTGGACGGGTTAGTATAGGAGTTGAGTGGTATATTACTCCTTGTATCCGTGGACCAGATTGCATGACCAGAAATTTCGGGAGTTCTTAGGTGGGAATTCAAGTAGTTACTTATAGGACAATCTTCCAACAGATGCATGATGTTAGGTTGGGGTTCGAAATCTAGTGGATTCGTTTGTTCACGGTCATCTTACAGTGGTTCTCGTTGGGTCTTAAAGAGTCCTTGTAGCTTGCTACGACTCGGGGATGCTTCGTATGTCGTGTCCACTGCCTTGTACATGATGGCTACTGTAAGTATCGAGCCCGTGCGATCCTGTCCACGAAAATATCGGACGAAATCTCTCTCATGAATTTGTTCTGGCTTGTTCCGTAAGCCTCATCCCTTTGTTTTGTTGAGTATGGTAATTCGAGTTGCTTCGATGTCAAGTGGTGAATTCACATCTTTTCCAGAGGTATTCTCATATTTTATGGGAATGCAAATTTAATATCCATCCATTTGCATTATTCATACATGTTGCATATCTTATAAATAATGATCAAACATAACAATGGGAAGTGATGGTCATGAGAGGTCATGGATAACTTAGTCACGCGGAACGTGATAAGTTATGTCCAGGTCATGACAAGAGAACAATGGTATGGTTAATAAATTAGTGACTCAAGTATCGACCTAGATCGAGTCTTGTCCGTGTCTTACTTCTATATCGTGCTACCACAATTTCCTCGATAAAGGTTTCGGTATAGTTAGTTGTAGGCCTATTATCAGTCACACACCAAGTAGAGGGGTCGGGATGAAGGTATCCATGGCCCTGGACTAAATCCAGTCATCCGGTCAGGGGGCGTGGGTGTTTTCGGTCTGGGACCGGAAGGGAGGGCACTCCCCGTTAGCGCGCATTATAAATTTTGATCCCATGCTAGTCGAGGTCGGAGCCTCCCCGTCTTATGGTTTTGCCTTGGCAGCGTAGTCCGGGTGAAGCCAGGCTTCGCGGAGGTAAAAGGGGTGTGTGCTGGTTCTGAGTGTCTACTTCTAAAATGTTGTACATGGGATTAGTCTTGTTGACTATCGAAACCCGTGAACTATGGGTAAAGAATACACCCTCTACAGAGTAAAACTATTCGAGTAGCCGCGTCCACGGTTAAGAATGGTTGTTTGACGAGTCAAGTGTCGGTCTTAGAGTCGGTCCTTGGAGTATAACTCGTGGAACTAATAATGGTTGTGGAAATCTAATGATGATGTGGAACATGAACAAATTATTTATTGGTTCAAGAATTATCCTGAAGGTTGGTTGTACCACCCGAATACTTCTTATTTATTTTTATGCCCTTTCTGTGGTGTCGCCAAGACGCCCGACTGTGGCCTGTTATTTATTTATATGCCCTTTCTGTGGTGTCGCTAAGATACCCGACTGCGGCTTGTTAATTATTTATATGCCCTTACTGCGATGTCGCTAAGACGCCGGTTTGCGGCTTGCTATTTATTTTTATGCCATCTATGTGGTGTCGCTCAGACGCCTCACGGTGGTTTACTAACCCTTGTTAACCTTTCGAGGCGTCGCTCCAGACACCCGATCGGTGCATTTTTACCTTTCTGTTAGGATACCTCGGGAGGATTACCGCCCGATTTATCCACTAACTTAATTTATTTCTAGCACATTCATTGTTATAATTTATAATCTGAATCATGCATATTAAACAACCAACTGCATGCATCTCATTTTTTGTGCAAACTGTTTGCGAGTACTTTTTGAAGTACTCACTTGCTTGTTGATGTGGCCAGATATGGATGAAGAGTTCGATAGCGAGTCCGATGTCTAGAGGAGTCCCAGTCAGTCTTGCGATCCTGGAGTGTGCCGCTGCATTATTTCACCGCTTCCGCCACCATGCATAAATCGTCAAGCTTCACTCTGATACTTGGCGCGTAGTAGTACTTCCATGCCACATTACTCTGATGTGACATGCCCCCTTATATTACGAGCAGTAGAGTTATCTTATTCCACTGTAACATATCTGTCTGTGTGAGACGTGAACATGTTGTAATAAATTATAGAGCAACCTCTGCTCTACCTGTTTAATATTAAGTACTACTGGTTTTCTATATCAAGATGAATCTTTGAGTGGAAAATATTTTTCTACACTGAAGACGCACATGGCTGATTTTCAATTAATTTATTTATTTGAAAACCGGTCGTGACAGCTCGTGGGGTGTGTGTCAACTTTATGGGATCCGACTTAACATATCGTTCCTTTCGGGTGTCGTTGAGATTCACGGTCATGCTTGTGAAAATAAGATTAATACTATGATTTTCGCCGTGCACTCTAATAGCGGCGATGGCATTCAAGTGTCCGATCGGGTGTATTGTGGGGTGTTGACATTTAGATGTTTTGCCCTTCGTTTCATAATTCTTGTCATGATTTTAGTTCAAATAATTCTGAAACGGAGGATACATATTCATGTGCTTTAGGCTTAGAGCATCTCTAGCAGACCCCTTAAAACGTGAAACACGTTTTAAGGGTTGGTCTGAGCTGCTGCCGAATAGATCCTTTTAAACTTAAACTGTAAAATCGAATATTCGCTTTTTTTTCCTTACATCTTCTTTTTCCTCTCGTTCATGTCAATGATCGACTAAATTCTCTCCTATAAAATCGATGGAGAGAAGACGAAGCGGCCAAATATGAAACCACCGACGTTCAGAACGGCTCGCACGAACCACTCATCGCGGAATCCATCCAGGAGCTAGCTAGCTCCTCCGCCGCGAAATCCATCCAAGAGCTAGCTAGCCCCGTTCGCAGAATCCATCGTGCAATCCATCGAGGATAGCTAGCTAGCTCCTCTCCGTTGCCGAATTTGGCCAAGACGGGTAGGGTGCGCGGTTGCCAGGACGCACTGGTGGCGGTCAGGGATGGACGGTCGACGGTCGGGGACACACATGGTGACGGCCGAGAGCAAGTCATGAAGGTTCTGATGGCAGATGAACTCCCGCCAACGGTATTTTGCATATATGGGACGCTTTCGGATTGGCCCCGGAATCCTTATTTTTACAGGTTCGATGGGAATATGTACCATGCTCCTTACAAAAAATTACAGGACGAAGTCGTTTACGTGGTCTATTCGAGCAGTTATTTTCGTGTGAATCCATATTTTGACGATTATCTTACAGGTTAGAGCATTATACGTAGTCTGGTATAGATGATGTTAGTCTAGCTAGGTGCGCCAAGTTTTGCTCGGTTTTTCCTTATTTTGTCATTTCCTTTGGCACTTGCCTTTCCACGGTGCCTCTTTTTGATGTTTTTGTATTACCCCTTTGTAATCAAATCAAAACAAAAAACGTATATATAAAAGTCCTATATAATTTTTCTTATCATTCTTCTTGCTTGGTGCGCTCGGTGCTTTTTTTGGAATGTCGGTAATGGATTACCGAATTAATTGATCAGAGGGAAAACATAACAGGTACAAAGGCAGGACAAGTCTGAGCCAGACATGCCTGCGTCGACAAGAAAGGCGAACAGCCAAAGCGGAGAAAAGAAAAGGAGCCGAGAGAAAAAAGAAGAGAGAAAGGAAAAAGCAGCAAGGAGCGCCAGACATTCTTACTCTCCCTCAGCCAGGATCAAAAGGGATGCCTGCACCTGCCAAATTCCAGTGTTGAATTTCATCAGACACCTTGGAAATGAAAACATCCCTTGGCTTTTCTAGGTTGTTGAAAAGGCGTCTGTTCCTTTCGCGCCAAATTTCCCACAGGACCAAGTGCATTATTGAGAGAGTAGCTTTCCTTCTATCCGCGGTAGCTAAACTACATCTGTTACTCATCCACGTATTGAGATCCGAGTCATCCTGCCACGTTGCCGAATCAAGGGAAGGCAAGTTAGTCTTTGTCGCAATGGCACCCCAAATATGTCTAGACCAAGGGCAGTCCACAAGCAGGTGGAAGGTGGTCTCCAGGTTTCTCCAGCAAAGTGGACAGAAATAATTATTGACCCATCTGCGTCGTAGAAGGACATCGGCAGTAAGCACTTTTCCCAGCAGAGCAGTCCAGACGAAGAATCTGCATTTGGCAATGGCCCACGCGCCCCAGACAAGCTGATACCCATCAAAAAATATCATCCCCTCAAATTGCATCGTGTATGCAGACTTCGCAGAGTAGGTCGCGTCTTTGGAGAGGCGCCATACAATCTCATCCGGCTGGTCATGCTGCAGCACAACCTCATCGAGCAGTGCTGCGAAATGAGCAAGCTCATCAATCATGTGCTCAGTAAGGCCCATTTGCAGGTCCATCAGCCATGTCGTGTTTGCAAGGGCGTCCCTAACCGAACGGCTTTTGTTCCTAGATATCTTGTACAGCGCTGGCGCTAGCACCTTCGGGCACTTCCCTTGCAGCCAAGCATCGTTCCAAAAGCTGGCTCTGGCGCCATCCCCCAAGGACAGGGATGTCGCCATGGAGAAAAGCTCCTTCTCCTGGGTGCTACATGGCAGCCTGCCTTGCGCCCATGGCCTTTGCGCATCTTTCCAAGCCAGCCATAGCCACCGCAGCCTCAAGGCAACACCAAATTTGGCAAAGTCAAGTACACCCAGCCCTCCTCGGTTCTTTGGTCGACACACAGTGGTCCAGGCCACCCTACATTGTCCTCCATTACATGACCTCTCTCCATTCCACAGCCAGGCACGACAGAGTTTTGAAATTTTCTTGAGGACCCCAGCCGGGATGCGATGCACCGTCATTAGATATACTGCGAGGGAGGCCAGATTACTTTTCAGTAGCACCAGTCTTCCGCTTTTTGCCATCATTTTGCCTTTCCAACCCGATAAACGGTTGCCAAACTTTAGGACTAGCGGCTCCAGATCTACCTTAGTAAGGCCTCTTAGCGAGAGAGGCATACCAAGGTATGTCGTCGGAAACTGCATTACCGGGATGCCAATCGGGGCCAGAATATGCGCCAGCCTAAGATTAGCACATCGAATTGGCAAGGCGACACTTTTGGCGGCGTTGATGTGAAGGCCAGAGACTGATGCAAAACAATCCATCAACAATTTGACCATGCGCACATCCTGTTTAGACGGGTTGATGAACAGTGCGACATCATCCGCATAGAAAGAGCAGCGCATCAGCTTCCTCCTACCAGGGAGCCTTGTGAGGACTCCCTCCTCAGTCGCCATGGTCATCAAACGCTGAAGGGGGTCCATCGCAAGGATGAAGAGGAAAGGAGATAAAGGATCCCCTTGCCTGAGGCCCTTCCTATGCAGCACACTATCCGATTGTTGGCCATTGATGAGCACCCTCGAAGAAGAGGATCTCAGCAGCATCGCAATCCAGTTGCGCCAATGTTGACTAAACCCTCTGGCTTGAAGCATCTCTAGAATATACTCCCAAGAGACGGAGTCAAAAGCCTTGGCAATATCCAGCTTTAGAAGGATGGACGACTTCTTAGACTTATGCAGGTATTTGGCTGTGTTTTGCACATACACATAGTTCTCCTGGATGCTTCGTTTCTGAATAAAAGCACTCTGACAGTGATCAATCAGTGCGGCGAGCTTTGGCGTCAGACGCCTTGCCAGAAGCTTGGTGAAAATTTTTACAATGCTATGTAGCAGTGAGATAGGCCGAAAGTTCGATAAGCTATCAGCCCCACATTTCTTTGGGATTAGCACAATAAACGCTCTGTTGACTTGGTCCAATCCTCTGCTATCCAGCCGATGCAGTTGATTAAGAGCTGCAAGCACATCAAGCTTGATAATATCCCAGCAACGCTTATAGAAACCTCCCGAGAAACCATCTGGCCCCGGCGCCTTCTCCGAAGGCAAATCATTGATGGTTTGTCGAATTTCCTCCAAGGTGAATTCCCCATCCATGTCCGATAGGTCGACCCAGTTCATGTCCAACTTGTCCCAATCTAGGGAGGCCGATGTCTTGGAAGTCTAGCCGAAGATGTTGAAGAAATGAATCCGGGCCATCTCTGTCATCTCCTCATTATCAGTAACCACCCCATCGGGGCCGTGTAACGCTTGAATTGTGCTGCTGTTGTGCCTCGCATTTGCTTTCCTTTGGAAAAAACGAGTGTTTGCATCGCCAACTTTAAGCCACAGCACCCTACTCCTTTGATGAATCTTGACTTTAAGCAGGACTGCCAGGCCCAACGCTCTCTCTTTCAGCTTCGAGCGCAGGGCACTTTCTGCCGCAGAAAGGCTCCTGTGATCCTGGGCAGCATCTAGTTGCAGATTAATCTCACTGACCAGGTGCGATTGCCGTTTAATGTCGCCTACCTTGTGTTTGCTCCATGTGCGCAGCTGCCTACTTAGTCGCCAAAGCTTCGTGCCCAGCGTAGCCAACGGACATCTTGCTACCACCGGCGCTGCCCAGGATTGGCTAACCAGCTCCGTGAAACCCTCAATGTGCTCCCAGTAAGTTTCATATCTAAACCGTTTGTTCGTTTTCAAGATCGCGTCGTTGCGCAGCAGCAACGGACAGTGATCCGAAATAGATGAAGCCTGGGGCAGCAGCTTGGCAGCTGGGAAGATCAGTTCCCACTCGACGTTAGAGAACGCCCGATCTAAACGCACAAGGGTCGGCGATCTTTGCTCATTGCTCCAGGTGAACTTCCGCCCGATCAACGGGAGTTCATGCAGGGAAGACCTATTCAGGGCTGACCGGAATTTGATCATCCAACGACGACACACCCGATCATTGTTTTTATCCCTAGGATCAGAGATCATATTGAAATCTCCGATGACGATCCAAGGCCCAGTCATTCCGCTGTGAATGTCCGCAAGTTCGTTCAGAAAGAGCTGCTTCCGTCCATCATCATGAGGCCCATAGACCACTGTCAGCGACCATGGGTCGCTACCGACCTTAGGGGAGAAGGTCGCCGTAATAGAGTAAGCTCGTACTGTGATTGCTGATACCAAAAATACCAATGAGCGCCAGCAAACTAAAATCCCTCCGCGGGTTCCGTCGGCGCTAAGCGCAGCGTGGCAGTCAAAGACCAGCCCAACAATCTCATCAATATCTGCTCTGTCAACAGTCTGAAGTTTGGATTCCTGCAAGCAGATTATGGAGCAGGACCATTGTTCAACCATGGCGCGAACCGCGGCCCGACGTGCTCGATTATTCAAGCCACGCACATTCCAGGAAGCAATAGATAAGGCGTTATTCATTAATCAAGCAAATTACTACTAAGGCAGGTCTGGGCATAGGAAACCCGAAGTAAGAACAATACATGAGGGCCTTATGGAACCTCCCAGCAGCCTCTCGGCGCTGACGAATAATGCACCAACAATCCCGAAGATAGCAATTCATGGGAAACAGGGACAACATCAAGTCATTTGCAGCTAAAACGACCGCGCTTCTCAGAGGCCGCGATCCGCAAGTTCCTCCAGGACAGGATGCAGCTCGGAGTCAGGCAAGCGCAAGTGAGCTGGCGACGAGAGACCCGCAATCTCTGCCAGCTTCGCGACATTCTCATCGGGCATTGGAGCACGGAAGAAATGCAGGTAAGCAAGCAGAGTGTTATCAGAGAAATCCTCCGGCCGTTTGATGAGACCAAGCCTAACACTGATATGTGCCTGGGCCCTCCTGGACGATGATAGGCTTGAACGGAGTCGCTGCAGCCTAGGGCTCTGCCGGGAAGCCTTTACAGCTCCCGCTTGGCGCTGCTTGAGTCTCCTGGAGGAAAATGTCGCGCCGGCTGGAGGGGGGCCAAGGATGGAGGAAGAGAGAATAGCCACTATCTTTCCAATGAACCTCTGTTGCTCATCAATGTGCAGCCCCTGAACCCTCTCCGTGATAGCCGAGATCAACCCCGGACCAGATAAGTTGGCCTCAGCCAGCGCCTTCCTAGCCCGATGTTCCTCCACGGATTGCCACCCTGGTGGCGCATATTCCGCCCCTCCAATCCTGTCAAGAGAAGGCTCTGGGAATGGCGAGAAGATGCTTCTGAAAGTGCCCAGATCAAAAGCCCCCCTGGAGGCACAGCCCATGGAGTGTCGAACCGCGGCAAACTTATCTGTGACATAGCCCAGCTGGAAAGTCCTAAAGGTTCGACGGGAAAAACAGAATGCTCCCAGGGGCTCGCCCGCTGCGGTGATCTCGTATGCTTAAAATCCCAGCCTGTAGTTGCTGACTGATCCAGAGACGGGGGAAGTGGTGGTAGCCCGTGAACGCAGTCAGGCGGTGCCCCTAAAGGACTCATAGCCGCATCAAGTTCCAGCGGCTCTGTGGCGGCACCGGACGAAGGGTCAAAACCGTGCAGCCCAGCGTTAGCTACAATGGGTAGCAGTTCAGATTGGCCTGAGTTCCATCCGAACAGGTTGCTAGGAAAGCCCTGTTGATCAATCTCTCTTCCAGCCGAGCCCTCTGCCTCGTGGCAAAACAAAGACCCGAGAACGCGGTCTGATTGGTCTGCTGGTTATGGAAAAGGACACCTGTCCACGGAGCTACTGGCGTCGCTGAGCTCCGGCGCCTCATTAGCAGCTAACTGTCGGTGTGGAAGAAGAGTCAGGTCCTCTGGCTGAGATGCGGCCCCACTATGGGCATCGCTTGAGCCACCATCTGCTCGTTGCTCACGATCTTGCCCTCCCCCCCTTGGGACAGGACATCATCTGTTGGCAGCCTATTATCATCCTCCAAGCGTTGCTCTCCTTCTTGTCCTCCGACCCCTAGCAGCAGGGCATCCTCAGTTGGCCGTCGCTTATCATACACAACCCCCCCCCCCTCGCTAGGAGGCGCCGACTGCGCTGTGGCAGCCTCGCCACCCAAACCTGCCGAGTCAGTAGGTGCGCTGTTCGCCGCATGCCCATGACGCCTGCGCTGTTGCGGTGTTGGGTTGTAAGACGCCGTGTCTCGACACTGCGTTTGATCGCGCACCCGCTGCCACAGGCGCTGTCGAACACCTCCCCGCTTGCCACGCTTTTGGCGCGGCTCCCCCTCATCCCTGTCGTCATCGCTTCTTCTGCCTGAGTGGAACGACGCAGCCGGCGCCGTCGTCCGTGGTCTGCTCTCTCCATCCTTGACGCCCAAATGCCAATCTTTGAAACGGTTGATCCGAGGCCAGTCACCCCCCTCGTCACACTCTGGCAGGGGCGTGTAGTCCTTGACCTCGTCCAGATGGATCAACACTGGGAAGAACGGTCCCTCCTTACCTTCCTCCACCGGCGCGCCCTCTGGCAGCGATTCTCTAGATCTCACACAGTCTGGCCTACTCAGCACCGTAAGGTCTGATGCTCTTGGGATCGTATCAGGGTTCCATGTCCACACCCAGGCAAAAAGAGCAGACCGATTCCTCCTGGTGGATGACTGACGCTCAATAAGATCAAGCTTACAGTTTTGACCAATCACCTGCTGCACACTGTCCCAGTCCCAGATATTAAGCGGCAACCCGTCAATAACCACCCGGCAGTAGTATCGCCAAATCTTGTGACCACCTGGGGGTGGGAACCAAGGACGCAGTTGAAACTTGACTCCACCGACCTCCACATACCGAGCTTCGAACACAAGATCCCTCTGAAAGCGCTCCGCGAGGGTGAGAATGAAATCCTCGGGGAAGCAGGGCGCTACCTCGATATCGCTGAAGCGGAAGCGATGGCTCCGTTCCACCGCCTCAACCACCATGTCGGGGGTGATGCCCGAGCAGTCGGACTTGGCTGTAAGCAGCAGCGCCGAAGACCTCAGGCGATATGCCTCCTCTTCCATCACAGGTGTGCTGACCAGCATACAACTTGATTTCGCCGGTCGCTGCGAGGCCGCTCCTGGAACTAGCGCCATAGTCGCCGCGGCAGAGAGCCGAGGCGAAGCTGCTGGCTGGGGATTGGCGACGAAGGGAGGCGGTGGATGCAGAGGATGCAGCGGGGGGGGGGGGGGGGGGCGCAGGTCTTGAGGATGGGAGGGGCAGGACGGCTTGGGCAAGAGCGCTCCCGGTGCCCCACTTTCTTGCAAGAGTAGCAAACAACGGGATCACGGCATTCAAAGAACTTGTGCGAACTAGCAAGGCAGCGAAAGCAGCGATTACCAAACCTCCTCTTGAATGCAATGGCAGCAGCAGAGCCGCGCTCCTTGGAGATAAGCACCTCCTGTGACCGCTGCGGCGGAGGAAAAGCCTGCCTCCTAGTCTGACGACGCGCATGCCGGGAGACCGCTATCTCCCAGCCTCCCTCGCCAGCAACCTCCCCAGAACGGGCGTGCCCAGGGGCAGCAGCCGGAGCAACAGAAGACCCAAGCCCGAGGGGTCTCACCCTCCATGCGCTTGGCTGACGGGGTGGAGAAACCGGCGCAGCGATAATAATGGAGCGAAGCCGCGGCCGGCCCGAGGCAGCCACCTCCGCCCAAGATGGCGCCTGGTGCGGCTCCGTCGGCGGCGTCGCCTGCCTCTCCCTCCTAGAAGAGGTAGCCGGGGGGGCTGCAGCGCGGGCGAGGCTGGCAGCATCTTCCTCCAGCGCATTCAACTCTACACATGGGAAGATCCTCCCTGAGATCTGATCCACAAATGAGCCGATAGGATCCTCCAGCGGTGCGCACAGCGCCACACAGGGGAGCACACGGCCGGAGACCGGGTCGACGAAGGCTTGGGGCTCCGAAGGGGAGGCCCTGGCGGTGGGCAGAGCTCCGGTGGCCGTGGATCTGCCGCCGGCCAGGGAGGGGGGAGGTGGGAGGGGCAGGGCACACGGAGGGACGCTCGAGAGGAGCATCTTTTTTTTGTGCCACTAAACTTATTTGCTCGGTGCTTTTGAGGAGGGCAGGAGGCGAGACCGGCTTTCCCCCCGAGCCAGAGCGTCCAACCAAAGCTGCACGCCGTCATGGGCCAGAGCGTGCTACCTCCACTTGGTACTGTCGAGATCCCAGCCACACGTCACACCCATGCCGCGTACGTACGCATGCGTTGCGTCGGCCCTTTGTCTCGCTCTCCCCACCCTCGTGCGTGTGCAGTGGATGCATGATCGATATCGATCGATCGATCTAAATCCCGTTTGCCGCGCGAGATCTCCCGATGACCATGATTGAAAATCGCCCGCACTCTTGGCAGCTTCCCTCTCGTCGTCTTCGCTCTCTTTCTTTCTTTCTGCTCATCCTCGCGTCCTCCTAATTTGAAGGAGTGCATTTCGACTGTTCCCAGGCCATTTCGAGTACCTAGCGGCTGATTATGGTGCCATGAGGGGGGGTCGACGACGATGTTAGCTGCTCGACCGGCGCGACACCTGCCGCCGGGACCGGCAGCGGGACGTGCGTGGTAGCCGTGTAGCGCGCACGTGGTCATGCAGCGCACGCGCGGGCCTCGCCGTCGCCGGGCCACGCCTAGAGCACGCGGCTCCCCTTGATCAGCCCTTTTCTCCCCCGGTTGGTGGCAGTTGGATCGGAGGCGCGTGCGTGATCTTCCCATGATCTCATTGAGGGGCTCCCTTTGCACTGGCAGCCCCAACTGGCAGCCCCGACGCCTCCTCCTCCTCGCCTCGCCTGCGGCTAGCTAGCGCAATGATGGCCTGCCGTTGCGATAGACGTAGAGGACTGTAGGAATACAGCGCTGGGCGTACTTCCAGCGTGCAGTGCCGCCCTGTGTCGGTCTGACAAATTCCGTTGCTCCAAGCTAGCTAGTAGCGTGCCTATCCTATCCGAGTCCGAGGCGCGTACATAACTCTCTGCTGCGCAAGCACGGCGCGCGCGGCCGGCAAGCAACCGTGTGCTCCGCTAGGTGTGTTGCCAGTGCAAAGGGAGCGCATGCTGTGCTGCTGGGTGTGCTGTCAGCCAGCACCGGCACTGTCTCCGCTAAATGCAGTCGCCCGCTAATTTGTCCATGGAGCACGAACTGTTAGGTTGATCTCTTCGCGTGGGCCCAACGGCCCATCGAACCCTTAATCTATATGCGTCTTCATCAGGGACGCCCAACCCGTTACGCTTGGTGGGTTCCTGTGACCCGCGTTATACAAACAGAGTTGGGGGTCTGGGCACGGACTACGAGATTTGTCACTGCCACTTTCCTCACCTACACGCCCTATCGATCTAGGATTGCGCGGTGCTCACGGGAGGCTCCACCGACTCCACCATCTCTCTCTGTCATCATCACCGTCGCCCCTCTGCGATGGCGTGAGGCTCGAGTTCCTCGAGCACAGGACAAGGTAATCTCCGTCACTAGTGTGGATCCCAAACACCGATCCGATCTACAGTGGGTTTAGACAATGGTATCACACCATGTTGGTGTTATGGATTTCGGTAGAAAGAAGAAATGATAAGTTTTTCCCTATCCCCGATACGAACCCTAGCAGGGTAAATTTCAAAAGAAAGTGAACCTCACCGGAGAAGGCCTTGGGCCACCGACAAAGAGCGCCGCCTCGGCCGCGCCTGTTCCCCTCGATCCTCACACGCATCGACAAGCCGAGGTGTGGGGAAGAAGAACACACCTCTCCGGAGGCAAAGTGCAAATCGGATTGGATCCGAAAAAGCAAAAAAAAAAGAACATGCAAAAGAAACCACCCCTTCGGGGGGCAATGAACGGGCACCGCAGCCACGCCGTTCGACGGCGGCGCGCTTCCGCTAAGGGAAACACGAAACCGGCGAAAGGGGAGGCCACAACGCTACCGCGTGAATCTCTACCGCCGTAGAAAGGAAAGGGAGCAGAGGAGAGGGCAAGCGTTCCTCTCTCTGTCTTCAGGAGGTGGCGGTGGAGGAAAGGATAGAGAGAAAGAAGGGAAGGGCATCAAAGCCCTCGCCGGCGGCCGGACTTGTTGCGTCGCTGCCTTGCTGCGAGGCGAGCGACGCGAGCGGGAGAGGCACAGAGAACGGCGCCGGAGCAGGGAGAGCAACGCGGCGCGCCGAGGAGCTCTTGGCCGCCACTGCCGGCGGCCAGCCCTGAGATCTTTGGCGGGGCAGGTGAGCCGCCGCGCGAGAGAGCCGAGGGGCTGCTGCAAGGGAGAACGAGCATAGCGGCGCACGGGGGAAATGGGCTTAGGGTTTCGGTGCTTGTTGGCTGGAGCCGGTTTTGTTCTGGCAAAAGTGAACGACAACCGTCGGATTCGATCCGACGGCGGCAGACGAAACCCTAGAGGCGGCCACGCTACTTGGGCCGAAACTAGCAGGCCAAAGGCCGGCGGGAGGTGGGCCGGCCCACACCGAGGCGGGGCTGGACAGGCCTCTGGCCCAGAGAGGCTCTCGCCGGATATTCCTTTTAAAGGAGGTTTCTTTTTCTGTCCTCTTTATGGGCAGATTCGAAATGTTTTTTTTCTATGCATATTTTCCAATGAAAATTATGTTTAGAAAATAGAAAAGAATAATGAAAAGTCTTTGTAAAAGAAGTATAAATTTTTCTGCAAAGAAAAATTAAAAGTTTTTAAAAATAAAATAAAGATTTTTCAGAAAAAGCAAGGTTCATGGATTTTATAAAGGGATAATAAAGTTCATGAATTTCGATTTTTAACAGAATATTTTTTCTGTAAAGTAGAAAAGGTGCATGAATTTTTTATTCACGTTTTCCGCTGCAAAGTAATTTTAATAGTGCTCTTTTATGAAGTACATAAAGTTTAGAGAGAATAAACTTTAAGAGCATATTAAAGTAATTACTGAAATATGGTTATGTTATTTTTCTGACCAACGTTGTTAATAACATAATCATGTTGCATTATTGGCATTAAAGATGCATTTATTTCTATTAATTTCTCAATGGTAATATAGATTTATTTGCATAGAAATTGTATGTTTAATTTTACCGACGTTAGATTGCATATGCTTGTTATATTGATATCACTTACATTGTGATTTCTGGAGGCTTCCACCTGATGAGTTGCCTAAAGGACGTTTCTACACTCAGAGGTGATAATTACACTGAGTGAAGGAAGAAAGTTGACATGGCTTTTATCTGTGCCGTGGTGGACTGGGTTCTGGAGGAACGACACCCCGTAAAACCTCCAGGGTGAGTCAGAGAGGCCGATGACGATGATGATGCATGGGCAAAAAAGCAGAGGTATTATGCTCAAGTGGAGATGTCCTACTCCCTCAGCAACCAAAAGTGGATAAATGCCAACAAAAAGTGTTTGGCATTTATAAATAATACAATTGAGAACGTCATTGTGGGCTCAATTGCAGAGTGCACTTCCATAGGGGAGTTGCTTGCCAAGATAAAGAGTCAGTTCACTGGCTCTTCAAAGACATATGCCACCCAGTTGGTAAAACAACTGGTTACAGAGAGCTACGCTGGAGGTGGCCATGGCATAAGAGAGCACATCCTTCGGATGAGCAACATGGCAGCAAAGCTAAAGCCCATGGACACGGATCTGGAGATCAAACCAGCTCTCCTCGTCCACCTGGTCATGGCTTCACTGCCAAAGGAATTTAAGACCTTTGTTGTGAACTACAATATGCAGCCCGAAACATGGGACATAGAAAAGGTAATAGCGATGTGTGCCCAAGAAGAGGAGGGACTTAAAGCCTTACATGGTGGCTCCTTCAACTATGTGAAGGAAAAGAAAAGGAATTTCCAACCCACCATCAAAGGTTCTCCTTCGAAGCCACATGGTAAAGGCCCAGTGCATATTCCGCATCAGCAAAAGCCTCTTCGAGTGGACAGGGACACTTGTCTCCACTTCAAGAAGACAGGGCACTACAAGAAGGATTTTCCTGAGTGGCTAAAGGCCTTCATGGCAAAGATAGGTAACGACATTGTTTCCCTTGTTAATGAATCTCTGTATTTACAGTTTTCGAAATCTACTTGGTGGATTGACTTAGGTGCAACTATTCATGTTGCAAACTCTTTATAGGGATTCAGTTCGACGAGGATTATGCAAAGAAAAGAAAGAAGTATTGAAGTCGCAAATGGTGTCCAAGCAGAAGTTGAAGCTGTCGGTGACGTCTCTTTGGAGCTAGCTGAAGGATTCAAGATTTTGCCTACAGATGTTCTATTTGTTCCTTCATGTAATAGAAATTTAATTAGCGTCTCATGTTTGGATAAAGACGATTATGAATGCTATTTTGGATATGGCAAATGTGCCATTTGGTATAATAATGCTTATGTGGGTGATGCTTTCCTCCATAATGAGCTTTATTTATTATCACTTCGTGAAAAAGTGCATTATGCGTATAGTGTGAATGAGCAAAGTTCCTCGTCAAACAAAGAACAAAAGAAATGAAAGAGAACTCACGATCGTCGAAATTATGGCACTGTCGCTTGGGCCATATTTCCAAGGGGAGAATAGAAAGATTAGTCAAAAGTGAAAATCTTCCTCCGTTGGAGTTCTCTGACTTAGAACAATGCATAGATTGCGTTAAAGGAAAATATGTAAAACAAATCAAAAAGGGTGCAAACCGAAACAAAACAACA
The DNA here is from genome assembly GCF_904849725.1 of Hordeum vulgare subsp. vulgare. Classification (NCBI taxonomy): domain Eukaryota; kingdom Viridiplantae; phylum Streptophyta; class Magnoliopsida; order Poales; family Poaceae; genus Hordeum; species Hordeum vulgare. The sequence continues at coordinate 178,394,793 of NC_058523.1, forward strand.
CTCAAAATTGTTCACACTGACATTTGTGGACCATTTCCTGTGAAAAGTGTGGATGGCTATGATTCGTTCATAACATTCACGGATGATTACTCCCGCTTCGGTTATATTTATCCAATCAAAAAAAGAAATGAAGCATTGGATAAATTCAAAATATTCAAAGCTGAAGTTGAAAATCAGCTTGACAAAAAGATAAAGATAGTGAGGTCTCACCGTGGGGGGAGTACTACGGTGGATACACTCCATTGGCCAAGTCCCTGGACCTTTTGCAAAGTTCTTGCAGGAGACTCGCATAGTAGCCCAATATTCTGTTGGGGAACGTAGCATGGGAAACAAAAAAATTCCTACGCACACGAAGACCTATCATGGTGATGTCCATCTACGAGTGGAGATTGGATCTACGTACCCTTGTAGATCGCACAGCAGGAAGCGTTAAGAAACGCGGTTGATGTAGTGGAACCTCTTCACGTCCCTCGAACCATCCCACGAACCTTGCCGTGATCCGTCCAACGATTCTTTCTGATCTAGCGTCGAACAGACGACACCTCCGCGTTCAGCACACGTACAACTCGATGATGAACTCGGCCTTCTTGATCCAGCAAGCAAGACGGAGAAGTAGATGAGTTCTCCCGCAGCGTGACGATGCTCCGGTGGTGGTAATGATCTACTCCTCTAGGGCTCCGCCCGAGCTCCGCCCAAGATTCGCAGAAATCCGATCTAGAGGTGAAACTGTTTGGTATAGGCTAGAGTTGCACGTGGCAAAGTTGTGTCTCAATAAGCCCTAAACCACCACTATATATAGGAGGGAGGGGGAGGGGCTAGCCTTGAGGGACAAGGCCCTCAAGGTGCGCCGGCCGCAAGGAGGAGGAGGACTCCTCCTCCAATTCGATTTGGGAAGGAGGAGTCCTCCTCTTCCTTCCCACCTCCCTCTTTCCTTTTTCTTTTTCTTTTCTTTTGGTATTTTCTTTATGTGGCGCCATAGACCTTTTGGGCTGACTCCACCAGCCCACTAAGCACTTGTGGCGCCATCCTAGGGCCTTGGGCTCACTCTCGGCTGGGTGGGCCCCTCCCGGTGAACACCCGGAACCCATTCGTCACTCCCAGTACACTGCCAGAATTGCCCAAAACTTTCCGGTGACCAAATGAAACCATCCCATATATCAATCTCCATTTCCGGACCATTCTGGAAACCCTCGTGACGTCCGTGATCTCATCCGGGACTCCGAACAACATTCGGTAACCACACATATAACTCAACTATACTAAAACATCATCGAACCTTAAGTGTGCAGACCCTGCGGGTTCGAGAACTATGTAGACATGACCCGAGACACTCCTCGGTCAATATCCAATAGCGGGACCTGGATGCCCATATTGGATCCTACATATTCTCCAAAGATCTTATCGGTTGAACCTCAGTGTCAAGGATTCATATAATCCCGTATGTCATTCCCTTTGTCCTTCGGTATGTTACTTGCCCGAGATTCGATCGTCGGTATCCGCATACCAATTTCAATCTCGTTACCGGCAAGTCTCTTTACTCGTTCCGTAATAAAAGATCCCGTGACTTACACTTAGTCACATTGCTTGCAAGGATTGTGTGTGATGTTGTATTACCGAGTGGGCCCCGAGATACCTCTCCGTCACACGGAGTGACAAATCCTAGTCTTGATCCATACTAACTCAACGGACACCTTCGGAGATACCTGTAGAAGACCTTTATAGTCACCCAGTTATGTTGCATCGTTTGATACACACAAGGTATTCCTCCGGTGCCAGTGAGTTATATGATCTCATGGTCATAGGAACAAATACTTGACAGGCGGAAAACAATAGCAATAAAACGACACGATCAATATGCTATGTTCATAGTTTGGGTCTAGTGCACCACATGATTCTCCTAATGATGTGATCCAGTTATCAAGTGACAACACTTGCATATAGTCAGAAACCCATGACTACCATTGATCAACTGGCTAGCCAACTAGAGGCTTGGTAGGGACATTGTTTTGTCTATGTATCCACACATGTACCTATGTTTTCATTCAATACAATTATAGCATGGATAATAAACGATTATCTTGTAACAAGAAATATAATAATAACTATTTATCATTGCCTCTAGGGCATATTTCCAACAGTCTCCCACTTGCACTAGAGCCAATAATATAGTCCTTACATCGCCATGCGATTTACATTGTAGTACATCTAAAACCCATACTGTTCTGGTGTTGATCATGTTTTGCCCGTGGAAGAGGTTTAGTCAGCGGGTTTGCTACATTCAGATCCGTGTGCCCTTTGCAAATATTCACGTCCTCTCCTTCGACGTAGTCACGGATGAGGTTGAAGCGTCATTTGATGTGTCTGGTCTTCTTGTGAAACCTTGGTTCCTTTGCTAAGGCAATGGCACCAGTGTTGTCACAGAACAGAGTTATTGGATTTAGTGCGCCCGGCACAACTCCAAGATCCGTCATGAACTGCTTCATCCAGACACCCTCCTTTGCTGCCTCCGAGGCAGCCATGTACTCCGCTTCACATGTAGAATCAGCTACGACGCTTTGCTTGGAACTGCACCAGCTTACCGCACCCCCATTAAGAATAAATATGTATCTGGTCTGAGACTTAGAGTCATCCGGATCAGTGTCGAAGCTTGCGGCGACATAACCCTTTACGACGAGCTCTTTGTCACCTCCATAAACGGAAAACTCCCTGCCATACTTATGGCCAAGCTGATGTCTGGTCTAGTGCACAACATTGCATACATGATAGAACCTATGGCTGAAGCATAGGGGACAGAACTCACTTGTTCTCTATCTTCCGTAGTTGCTGGGCACTGAGTGTTACTCAATTTTATACCTTGTAACACTGGCAAGAACCCTTTCTTGGACTGATCCATTTTGAACTTCTTCAAAATTTTATCAAGGTATGTGCTTTGTGAAAGTCCTATCACGCGTCTCGATCTATCCCTATAGATATTAATGCCTAGAATGTAAGCAGCTTCTCCTAGGTCCTTTATAGAGAAACTTTTATTCAAGTAATCCTTTATGCTCTCCAAAAACTCCACGTTGTTTACAATCAACAATATGTCATCCACATATAATATTAGAAACGCCACAGAGCTCCCACTCACTTTCTTGTAAATACAAGATTCTCCAACCACTTGTATAAACCCAAATGCTTTGATCACCTCATCAAAGCGTTTATTCCAACTCCGAGATGCTTGCACCAATCCATAAATGGATTGCTGGAGTTTGCACACTTTGTTAGCATTCTTTGGATCGACAAAACCTTCGGGTTGCATCATATACAACTCTTCCTTAAGAAAACCGTTAACGGACGCCGTTTTGACATCCATGTGCCAGATTTCATAATCGAAAAATGCAGCTATTGCTAACATGATTCGGACGGACTTAAGCATCGCTACCGGTGAGAACGTCTCATCATAGTCAACTCCTTGAACTTGTGAAAAACCCTTTGCCACAAGTCGAGCTTTATAAACGGTCACATTACCGTGTGTGTCCGTCTTCTTCTTAAAGATCCATTTGTTCTGAATAGCCTTGCGGCCTTCAGGTAGTACTTCTAAAGTCCACACTTTGTTCTCGTACATGGATCCTATCTCTGACTTCATGGCCTCCAGCCATTAGTTGGAATCCGGGCCACCATTGCTTCTTCATAATTCGCAGGTTCAATGTTGTCTAACAACATAATTGATAAGACAAGATTACCGTACCACTCAAGAGCAGTACATGATCTTGTCGACCTACGAGGTCCGACAGGAACTTGATCTAAAGTTTCATGATCATCATCATCAACTTCCTCCTCAACCGGTGTCGCAACAACAGGGGTTTCCCCTTGCCCTGCCCCACCATCTATAGGGATTAGAGGTTCGACAACCTCATCAAGTTCTATCTTCCTCCCACTCAATTCTTTCGAGAGAAACTTCTTCTCAAGAAAAGCTCCGTTTTTAGCAACAAACACTTTTCCCTCGGATTTGAGATAGAAGGTATACCCAACTGTCTCCTTTGGGTAACCTATGAAGACACACTTTTCCGCTTTGGGTTCCAGCTTTTCAGGCTGAAGCTTTTTGACATAAGCATCACATCCCCAAACTTTTAGAAATGATAACTTCGGTCTTTTGCCATACCACAGTTCGTATGGTGTCGTCTCAATGGATTTTGATGGTGCCCTTTTAAAGTGAATGCAGCTGTCTCTAATGCACAACCCCAAAACGATAACGAAAAATTGGTAAGAGACATCATAGATCGCACCATTTCTAACAAAGTACGATTACGACGTTCGGACACACCATTACGCTGTGGTGTTCCACGCGGTGTCAACTATGAAAAAATTCCACATTGTCTTAAGTGAGCACCAAATTCGAAACTCAGATATTCACACCACGATCAGACCGTAGGAACTTGATCTTCTTGTTACGATGATTTTCAACTTCACTCTAAAATTGCTTGGACTTCTCAAATATTTCAGACTTGTGCTTCATTAAGTAGACATAACCATATCTACTCAAATCGTTAGTGAAGGTGAGAAAATAACGATATCCGACGCGCGCCTCCACACTCATCGGACCACACACATCGGTATGTATGATTTCCAACAAGTCACTTGCACGCTCCATTGTTCTGGAGAATGGAGTCTTAGTCATCTTGCCCACGAAGCATGGTTCAGACGTGTCAAGTGAATCAAAGTCAAGTGACTCCAAAAGTCCATCGGAATGGAGTTTCTTCATGCGGTTTACACCAATATGACCTAAGCGGCAGTGCCACAAAGACATGGCGCTATCATTGTTAACTCTAACTCTTTTGGTCTCAATGTTATGTATATGTGTATCATCGCTATCAAGATTCAATATGAACAATCCTCTCACATTGGGTGCATGACCATAAAAGATATTACTCATAGAAATAGAACAATCATTATTCTCTGACTTAAACGAGTAACCGTCTCACAATAAACAAGATCCAGATATAATGTTCATGCTTAATGCAGGCACTAAATAAGATTATTTATGTTCATAACTAATCCTGATGGTAACTAAAGTGAAACTATGCTGACGATGATTGCATCAACCTTGGAACCATTTCCCGCGCGCATCGTCACTTCATCCTTCGCCAACCTTCGTTTATTCTGCAGTTCCTGTTTGGAGTTGGAAATATGAGCAACAGAACCGGTATCGAATACCCAGGCACTACTACGAGAGTTGGTTAAGTACACATCAATAACATGTATATCAAATATACCTGATTTTTCCTTGGCCGCCTTCTTATCAGCCAAATACTTGTGGCAGTTGCGATTCCAGTGACCCAGTCCCTTGCAATAATAACACTCTCTTTCAGGATTAGGTCCAGCCTTGGGTTTCTTCGTCGGATTGGCAACAGGCTTGCCGCTCTTCTTGGAGTTACCCTTCTTGCCTTTGTTGTTTCTCTTGAAACGAGTGGTCTTATTGACCATCAACACTTGATGCTCTGTCCGGAGTTTTGACTCTGCGACTTTCAGCATCGCGAATAACTCGTCGGGTGACTTGTTCATCCCTTGCATGTTATAGTTCAACACAAAGCTCCTGTAGCTTGGTGGCAGCGATTGAAGAATTCTGTCAGTGATAGCTTCTTGCGGGAGTTGAATCCCCAGCTCAGCTAGATGGTTTGAGTACCCAGACATTTTGAGCACATGTTCACTTACAGACGAATTCTCCTCCATCTTGCAAGCATAGAATTTATCGGAGGTCTCATACCTCTCGATCCGGGCGTTCTTCTCAAAGATAAACTTCAACTCCTGGAACATCTCGTATGTTCCATGACGCTCAAAGCGACATTGAAGTCCCGGCTCTAAGCCATACAAGACTGCACATTGAACTACTGAGTTGTCCTCCTTACGCGTTAACCAAGCGTTCTTAACATCTTTGTCAGCCGTAGCGGGTGGTTCATCTCCTAGCACATTATTAAGGACATAATCCTTCTTCTGAGCTTGTAGGAGCAACTTAAGATTATTAGCCGAGTCTACAAAGTTGCTTCCATCATCTTTCAACTTAGCTTTCTCTAGGAACGTATTAAAATTCAGGGTGACTGTCGCGTGAGCCATTGATCGACAACAGAAATATTTCAAAGTGGACTTAGACTATGTTCAAGATAATTAGAGTTTAAATAATCAAATTACTTGCTAAACTCCCACTCAAAAAGTACATCTCTCTAGTCATTTGAGTGGTACATGATCCAAATTCACTAACTCAAGTCCGATCATCACGTGAGTTGAGAATAGTTTGAGTGGTAAGCATCTCTATGCTAATCATATGAACTATACGATTCATGCTCGACCTTTCAGTCTCTTGTGTTCCGAGGCCATGTCTGCACATTCTAGGCTCGTCAAGTTTAACCCGAGTGTTCCTCGCATGCAACTATTTTGCACCCGCTGTATGTGAACATTGAGTCTATCACACCCGATCATGACGTGGTGTCTCGAAACGACGAACTGTCGCAACGGTGCACAGTCAGGGAGAACACAATTTCGTCTTGAAATTTTAGTGAGAGATCACCTTATAATGCTACCGTCGTTCTAAGCAAAATAAGGTGCATAAAAGGATTAACATCACATGCAATTCATAAGTGACATGATATGGCCATCATCTTGTGCTTCTTGATCTCCATCACTCAAGCACTGGCACGATCTTCTTCTCACCGGCGCCACACCATGATCTTCATCATCATGATCTCCATCAACGTGTCGCCATCGAGGTTGTCGTGCTATCCATGCTATTACTACTAAAGCTACTACCTAGCAATATAGTAAAGGTAGCTGCAAACACAAACGTTTGTTTAAAGACAACCCTATAGCACCTGCCGGTTGCCGTAGCATCGATGTTCAAGTCGATATTAACTATTACAACATGATCATCTCATACATCCAATATATCGCATCACGTCATTGGCCATATCATATCAAAAGCATACCCTGCAAAAACAAGTTAGACGTCCTCTGATTTGTTGTTGCATGTTTTACGTGGCTGCTATGGGTATCTAGTATGATCGCATCTTACTTACGCAAAAACCACAACGGAGATGTGCAAATTGCTATTTAACCTCTCCAACGACCGCCTCGGTCAAAGCCAAATCAACTAAAGTTGAAGAAATCAACACCCGCCAGTCATCTTTATGCAACGAGGTTGCATGTCAATCGATGAAACCAGTCTCTCGTAAGCGTGCGAGTTACGTCGGTGCGGGCCACTTCAATCCAACTACAGTCCCTAGCAAGCCTCTAGTTGGCTAGCCAGTTGATCAAAGATAGTCAATGTCTTCTGATTATGAACAAGGTGTTGTTGCTTGATAACTGGATCACATCATTAGGAGAATCAAGTGATGGACTAGACCCAAATTAATAGACGTAGCATGTTGATCGTTCATTTTATTGCTACTGTTTTCTACATGTCAAGTATTCGTTCCTATGACCATGAGATCATATAACTCACTAACACCAGAGGAATACTTTGTGTGTATCAAACGTCGCAATGTAACTGGGTGACTATAAAGATGCTCTACAGGTATCTCCGAAGGTGTTCGTTGAGTTAGTATGGATCGAGACTGGGATTTGTCACTCCATGTGACGGAGAGGTATCTCGGGGCCCACTCGGTAATACAACATCACACACAAGCCTTGCAAGCAATGTGACTTAGTGTAAGTTGCGGGATCTTGTATTACGGAACGAGTAAAGAGACTTGCCGGTAAACTAGATTGAAATAGGTATGCGGATACTGACGATCGAATCTTGGGCAAGTAACATACCGAAGGACAAAGGGAATGACATACGGGATTATATGAATCCTTGGCACTGAGGTTCAAACGATAAGATCTTCGTATAATATGTAGGATCCAATATGGGCATCAAGGTCCCGCTATTGGATATTGACCGAGGAGTCTCTCGGGTCATGTCTACATAGTTCTCGAACCCGCAGGGTCTGCACACTTAAGGTTCGACGTTGTTTTATGCGTATTTGAGTTATATGTTTGGTTACCGAATGTTGTTCGGAGTCCCGGATGAGATCACGGGTGTCACGAGGGTTTCCAGAATGGTCCGGAAACGAAGATTGATATATAGGATGACCTCATTTGATTACCGGAAGGTTTTCGGAGTTACCGGGAATGTACCGGGAATGACGAATGGGTTCCGGGAGTTCACCGGGGGGGGGGGGGGGCAACCCACCCCGGGGAAGCCCATAGGCATTGGGGGTGGCGCACCAGCCCTTAGTGGGCTGGTGGGACAGCCCAAAAGAGCCCTATGCGCCATAGGAAGAAAAATCAAAGAGAAAAGAAAAAAAGAGGAGGTGAGAAAAGGGGGAAGGACTCCTCCTTCCAAACCTAGTTGGACTCGGTTTGGAAGGGGAGATCTCCCCCCCTTGGCTCGGCCGAAGCCCTTAGGGGTCCTTGGACCCCAAGGCAAGGCTCCCCCTCTTCCCCCTATATATACGGAGGTTTTAGGGATGATTTGAGACAACTTTGCCACGGCAGCCCGACCACATATGTCCACGGTTTTACCTCTAGATCGCGTTTCTGCGGAGCTCGGGCGGAGCCCTGCTGAGACGAGATCATCACCAACCTCCGGAGCACCGTCACGCTGCCGGAGAACTCTTCTACCTCTCCGTCTCTCTTGCTGGATCAAGAAGGCCAAGATCATCGTCGAGCTGTACGTGTGCTGAACGCGGAGGTGCCATCCGTTCGGCACTAGATCGTGGGACTGATCGCGGGACGGTTCGCGGGGCGGATCGAGGGACGTGAGGACGTTCCACTACAACAACCGCGTTCACTAACGCTTCTGCTGTACGGTCTACAAGGGTACGTAGATGACACATCCCCTCTCGTAGATGGACATCACCATCATAGGTCTTCGTGCGCGTAGGAAAATTTTTGTTTCCCATGCGACGTTCCCCAACAAGGGCAAGGTAATCTCCGTCACTACCGTGGATCCCAAACACCGATCCGATCTACTTTGGGTTTAAACACGAACCGGTCACAAGCTAATATGCGCGATTTGTACGGCTAGAAACGACCGGACTCTGTACGGATGTTCCCCGCGACTAGGTAATGTACAGTACCTTGAAGACATTTTGTTGCTATATAATGTATATATATACACAAGTTTAAGTAGATAGTGTCTACTTTTGTGACGACCAGCACAGACTACGCAAATACGCACGCACACTTAGAGCATATACATCTTTAGGCCAACTCCAGCGGGCGACCACATCCGGACGTCCTTTTGGGTCGGATTCTGTCTGTTTGAAGTGACAATGGGGCTGCCCATGTCCGGATCGGTCCATGGTCGGGTCGGTGCGCCCAAAGCGCGACCGCATCCTAAATCGTCCGGGGCGGACATGACATTTTAATTTTTTCGAAAAAAAATAAAAAAATGTCAGAAAAATGTAAATAAAGTCAAACATTAATAATTATACATTAATAATTCAACGGGCCCATCGCCCACAGTCCTCAGTTAAGATAAACTGCACCGGCCCCGTGCTGCTGTTGTGCCCGTCGCCGTCTTCAGGCGCCGCCGTTGTCGTCATCGTCGCCAGTGAGGTCGACATACGACGACATCGTCCAGAGGTGGGACGACGGCCCCTGGCGGGTTGGCGGAGCTAGCGGTGCGTGCACCACCTCCCCGTGTGGCGATGGCTCGCGCTCCGGTGATCGTGGCGAAGCGGGGCACCAAGGCACGGCCACTCGCTCAGCCATCTTCGTGGCCGTGCACTACCACGTCCAGTGCTGTCCCACCAGCTCGGGGGGGGGGGGGAACACAAGCACTGGCTGCTCCTCGTGCACCTCCTCCTTCACCGCCACGGGGTGCTCCTTCGGGATGGCCACGTTGCCAGCCGCGGAGAGGACCAATGCGTCCTCCAGTCCCACCCACTGGCGCTCATCGTACGTGCTCACAGAATCTTCCATGACACGCAGGATGAGTCGGGCCTCCTCCTCTTTGGTCATGCGAGGAGGTGGTGGCGGTGAAGGAGAGGGCGATGACGACGAGATCGGCATCAGGACGCGCACCCGCGTACGCCCGTGCACCTGGGGAGGGCTCGAAGGGTGCGCCCGGTGCTCTGCACGTGCCGCAGTGGGCTGTCGTGTTCGCCGGCAAAGTAGGACGCGCGTCGCATGTTGTGCTCATCGCGGAACCACGTGTCCCACAGGGGGGAATTCACGGCATACCTCGGGTCGTAGTAGAGGTCGTCGGGGAGGCGGCGACGGCAGCATTGGACTTCGTCGCGGCGGGCACGACCGCTCGTTGGCACCGGCGGGATCGGCACCCGATCGACGGAGAGGTGCTAGTTGTTTGGCAAGTCAACGTCGCTCCAAGGGAGCGATGTCCTTGTCTCCCAATACCTGCAGCACACGTCCCCATGGATGTACTGCTGGGAGCGTGCCGAGGCGCCCGGAGGGGCAATGGAGAAGGCTGCCGGAGGAGGCCTTCACGGAGGAGAAGAACGACGGCGGCCAGACGAGGACCCAACCTCGTGGTTGTGCGCCCCCCTTCCCTTGCCGCCGTTGCTCCACCACCCCATTCCTGCCGGCGATCGGAAATCTCGAGGGAGGAGGATAAATCTAGGGTTTGGAGCGGGCATGGGCGCTGTGTCGGTCCCGAGGAGGCAGTGGAGTGGGCGTGTCGGTCCACAGCTTCCCTATTTAAGAAGGACGATGACTGTCATGTGAGTGTACGACATGCCGAGCCTACCGAGCATGCGCAGTAAGTACGGGCGGGTGGGAGGTAGGTGGCCGCCTGCCATGCGTCCCCTACGCGGATGAGAGGAGGGCTCGAGCGCGTCCGCTCGCTGTTTGCCACGACCGAAACCAGACGCATGTTTGCACCAGAAATGGGTCGGCCCCGACGCAAAATGGACGAGATGCGTCCAGGGCGACGCGCGCTAGGCCGTGGGGTTTGTCCTTTTTGCCCCAAATGGACAGGGCCGGACCGGATGGGTTCGTGCGCTGGAGTTGGACTTACGTGTGGATGTAGCAAATCCGGTTGCTAAGTAAAACTTTAGCTTGTCGAAGTGCAATTCATTTGCTTGATTTTGGCAATGTTGATGTTGTTTTTTTAGTCGTGATAACGTCCACACGTGTGGTGGAAACAAAATTCTCCCACACGCCTATAACACACAGATTGCGCCACGTTATCGTATGCATGTGTGTGGGGATCCTTTTTCATTTCCAATTTTTAATTTTTTTATCTCTTAAATGAAAAATCTGATTGAATATTCGTTTTCATCATTAAATCCATCGAGACGAGATCTTCAAAACTAGATCTCATATCAATATGTTTCGACGACTTTTTTTGGGTTAAAAGTTGCCATGTCTATTGCACATGAATTGCCATGGTGTTTTTACTCAAGTTGCCATGATATGTTTCATGTATTTTTTCTTCTACCTTTAAAGGTAAATTTTGATGGATTATAAAGAATTGTCATGATCCACGCATTAAATTTGCCGTGGTTAATTACTAAAAATTTTCATGGTTAATTAATAAAAAATTCCATAAAAAGTAGTTGAAAAATATACTGGTAGCTTAAAATCTAGGAGAAAAAGTAGATAAAACATATCATGACAACTTTAGTGTAAACGATATGGCAACTACAGTGTTACATGAAAACTGTTGCCCAAATTTTTTTCATCGAAACATATCAACATGGGATCTAGTTTTAAAAATCTCGTCGAGAGGTATTTAATGGTGAAAACGGATTTTTAATTGAATTTTGTAATTAGAAGATAAAACATTTTTAAGACAAAAACCAAAAAAGATTTTCGTTGATGTCATCTATTTTGACGTGGCAAAATGAGTGGTAATGAAGTGGGTGGGCAAATTGCAAACGCGCACACGTGTGGGCGTTAACTTTTTTTCTTTTTAAAATTGGACATAAGCCCTTTACATTACTTAACATAATGGAAATACATATGCTTTAAATCATGATAAACCCTTGTAGACGGTGCGTTGGTCGAAACTTGGACCGGCCACACGCGCAACGTTCGATCCCACGCATCGCATGCGCCCCGCGTCTCAGTGCTTTCACCACGCGCGTATTTTTTTCGTGTATCTCATCTTCTTCTTCCATCTTCCTCCCTTTTATCCTCTTCCTCCCATCACTACCACCTCCTCCATCTCCCGCTCTTCCTCGGGCGAGAGAAATCACTTCCATGAGATTCAGCACCGGTCACTGCTACTAGTTTCGGCCATGGCCGCTCAGCCAACCCCCTTGCCCCTCCCATCCTAGATCCAGCTCGTAGAGTTGCAACCACGGCCTCATCGCCGGCATGGTTTTGGTGCGTGTTACACCCATGGCGAGGCAGTCCTACGCCCGACATCGTGTACTGCTACGGCCACAACGTCGTGATGCTAGAACCGGCAACTAGCCGTGCTGGAACCATATATGCGGTGTGATGGAACCGTGGGAAAAAGTGATACATGGCAGGACTACGTGTTGGGGAACTGGCTCCCGAAGCTGCATCCAACTACTTTTTTTGCTACATCCGGTATCGGTTTTTTCTGGAATTAGTCAAGTATTGGCTGTGGAAAAAGCTTCAGGCCGGCATGGGAAAAATGATTCCATCCAAAAGAAAATGCTTCAACTATTTGTTGAAAAAGCTTCAACCGACTATGAAAAAGCTTCATCCGGCTAGAGGAAAATCTTCAAAGTGGCATGAGGAAAATCTTCCACCATGAAAAAAGCTTCAATGGTGGAAAATGCTTCAAGCGGCGGTGGAAAAGCTTCAACCGGCGAGAGGAAATGCTTCAAGCGGCAAGTGACGGAAAAACTTCCACATGTGATAAAATCTTGAACCAGGGGAACACTAATGGTATGAGCGGACGATGATGAGAGCTGCGCGGGCAACACGGTGGTGCCACGACGAACGTGCTACGACGATGTCGGGGCTAGGTGCTGCAATGTTTGAGTCGCGGGCCGTATTTTGCATTGATTTTGCTACAAGGAGCGACGACGTCCTTCTAGAGCCGGGCGACGACCGGCAACGAGACGGGAAGTTAGCAACTATGATCTGCTGTGAGGGGTGGAGGGGGGGGGAGGCGTGACCAACTGCGATCTTGCGCATGAGCTTGCGTTGGTTTTCCCTTGGGGAGGAAAGGGTGATGCAACAAAGTAGATAAATATTTCCCTTAGTTTTTCTTAGAACTAAGGTATCAATCCAGTAGGAGGAACAAGCGCCCCAATATTAGCACCTACACAAACAATCAAACACTTGCACCCAACGCAACAAAGGCTTGTCAATCCGTTCACACTTGTTTGCAAGGACGGGATCTGATAGAGATAGATATAAAATATTGCTAGAACTAAAAGTAAAACAAATGTAAATAAATAGAAGCACTATTTTGTTGGTATTTTTGGTTTATAGATCTGAAAGTATAATATGGAAAATAGACCCCGGGGCCATAGGTTTCACTAGAGGCTTCTCTCATGAAGGAAAATAATACGGTGTGTGAACAAATTACTGTCGAGCAATATATAGAAAAGCGAATAATTATGAAGATATCTAAGGCAATGATTATGCATATAGGCATCACGTCCCTCTCAAGTAGACCGAAGTGATTCTGCATCTACTACTATTAGTACACATATCGACCGACTCCTGCGTGCATCTAGATGTCTGAAATATGCCCTAGAGGCAATAATAAAGTGGTTACTATTATATTTCCTTGTTCATGATGATTGTCCATTGTTTACGCTATAATTGTATTAATCGGAAACCGTAATACATGTGTGAATACATAGACCACAACATGTCCCTAGTGAGCCTCTACTTGGCTAGCTCGTTGATCAATAGATGGTCATGGTTTCCTGGCCATGGACATTGGATGTCATTGATAATGGGATCACATCATTAGGAGAATAATGTGATGGACAAGACCCAATCCTAAGCATAGCAGAAGATCGTGTAGTTCATCTGCTAGAACTTTTATAATGTCAAGTATCATTTCCTTAGACCATGAGATTGTGCAACTCTCGGATACCTTAGGAGTGCTTTGGGTGTATCAAACGTTACAACATAACTGGGTGATTATAAAGGTGCACTACAGGTATCTCCGAAAGTGTCTGTTGGGTTGGTACGAATTGAGACTCGGATTTGTCGCTCCGTGTGACGGAGAGGTATCTCTGGCCCCAATCGGTAATGCATCATCATAATGAGCTCAATGTGACTAAGGAGTTAGCCACGTGATCATGTGTTACGGAACGAGTAAAGAGATTGAACAAGGTATCGGGATACCGACGATCGAATCTTGCGCAAGTATCATACTGGTAGACAAAGGGAATTGCATACGGGATTGAGTGAATCCTTGACATAGTGGTTCATCCGATGAGATCATCTTGGAACATGTGGGAGCTAACATGGGTATCCAGATCCCGCTATTGATTACTGGCCGGAGAGATGTCTCGGTCATGTCTGCTTGGCTCCCGATCCCGTAGGGTCTACACACTTAAGGTTCGGTGACGCTACAGTTGTAATTGGAATTGTATGTGTGGTTACATAAGGTTGTTCGAAGTCCCGAATGAGATCCCACACGTCACAAGGAGTTCCGGAATGGTCTGGAGGTAATGATTTATATATGGGAAGTCCAGTTTCGATCGGAGGAAAGGTTTCGGGGTTTATCGGTATTGTACCGGGACGACCGAAAGGGTACCGGGGGTCAGCCGGGAGGGTCCTGCTGTCCCGGAGGGCTGCATGGGACGAAACTGGAAGGGAACTAGCCCCCGGTGGGCTGGTACGATCCAAGAGAGGAGGGCCCAAGTTGCCTAGGGCTAAACCCTAGGGCGTGGGGCTGCCACCCACCGACTTGAGTGGCAAGCCACCCCTAGGTCGCCGCCGCCCCTCCTCCTAGGGCTGCCGCCACCCCTCCTCCTAGGGCTGCCGCCACCCCTCCTAGGGGAACCCTAGGGTGGCCGCCCCCCTCTCCCTCCCTCTCCCTCCCTCCTATAAATAGAGATGGTTTTGGGAGGGCTGCACACACCTTGATCGCCACCCCTTGGCGCAGCCCTACCTCTCCACCTCTCCTCCTCCGCGGTGCTTGGCGAAGCCATGCCGGGAACCACAAGCTCCATCGCCACACAGCCGTCACGCTGCCGAAGCTCTCCCTCAACTTCTCCTTCACCCTTGCCATATCAAGAAGGAGGAGACGTCCCCGCGCTGTAGGTGTGTTGAACGCGGAGACACCGAACCTTCGGTGTTAGGATCGGATCGCCGCGAGTACGACTCCATCGACCACGTTCATAGTAATGCTTCCGCTTTGCGATCTTCAACGATATGAAGATGCTCTTCCTCTCTCATTGTGGTTTCTCCTAGTTTGATCTTGGTGACACGTATGAATATTTTTGAATTATTACTACGTTTCCCAACAGTGGCATCAGAGCTAGGTCTATGCATAGATTCTATGCACGAGTAGAACACAAGTAGTTGTGGGTGATGATTTGGTCAACTTTCTTACTGTTACTAGTATTATCTTGATTCGACGGCATCATGGTATGAAGCGGCCCGGACCGACTTTCCACATACTCTTACATGAGACTGGTTCCACTGCCTGACATGCACTTGTTGCATAAGGTGGCTAGCGGGTGTTTGTCTCTCCCACTTTAGTCGGACTGGATTCGATGAAGAGGGTCCTTATGAAGGGTAAATAGCAATTGTCATATCACCATTGTGGCTGTGACATAGGTAAGAAACGTTCTTGCTAGAAAGCCATAGTAGCCACGTAAAACTTGCAACAACAATTAGAGGACGTCTAACTTGTTTTTGGAGGGTATGCTATCTGATGTGATATGGCCAAAAGGATGTGATAAAATATTTGTGATGTATGAGATTGATCATGTTCTTGTAATAGGATTCACGACTTTCATGTCAATGAGTATGACAACCGGCAGGAGCCATATGAGTTGTCTTAATTTATTGTATGATGACATATGATTACTTTACTTTATTACTAACCGTTAGCCATAGCAATAGAAGTAATAGTTGGCGAGACGACTTCATGAAGACACAATGATGGAGATCATGATGACGGAGATCATGGTTTCATGCTAGTGACAATGATGATCATGCCGCGCCCCGAAGATGGACATAAAAGGAGCAAGATGATATTGGCCATATCATGTCACTTTATGATTTGCATGTGATGTTTATCATGTTTCTATATCTGATTTGGTTAGAACGAAGGTAGCAAATAAGATGACCACTCACTAAAATTTCAAGAAAAGTGTTCCCCTAAGTGTGCACCGTTGCGAAGGATCGTTGTTTCGAAGAACCACGTGATGATCGGGTGTGATAGATTCTAACGTTTGCATACAATGGGTGTAAGCCAGATTTACACACGCAAAACAGTTAGGTTGACTTATCGAGCCTAGCACGTACAGACATGGCCTTGGAACACGAGAGGCCGAAAGGTCGAACATGAGTCGTATGGTTGATACGATCAACATGGAGATGTTCACCATTGATGACTAGTCCATCTCACATGATGATCGGACATGGCCTAGTCGATATGGATCATGTATCACTTAGATGACTAGAGGAATGTCTATCTGAGTGGGAGTTCATTAAATAATTTGATGATCTTAATTATCATGAACTTAGTCTAAAATTGTCTTTACAATCTATATTGTAGATCCAGTGGCCCACGCACATGTCCCACTGAACTTCAACGCGGTCCTAGAGGAAACCAAGAAGAAAGACGATGGAAGCAACTATGCGGACTGGGTCCATAACTTGAGGCTCATCCTCATAGCTTCCAAGAAAATGTATGTCCTTGATTCACCGCTAGGTGAAGCACTCGTTTTCCCAGCGGCTCAAGACGTTATGAACGCCTGGCAGTTGCGTAGTGATGATTACTCCCTGGTTCAGTGCGGCATGCTTTACAATTTAGAACTGGGGCTTCAAAAGCGTTTTGAGCAACATGGAGCATATGAGATGTTACAAGAGCTGAAGCTGGTTTTTCAAGCTCATGCCCAGGTCGAGAGATATGAAGTCTCCGACAAGTTCTTCAGTTGTAAGATGGAGGAGAATGAGTTTGTCATCTAGCACATACTCACAATGTCTGGGTTGCACAATCGCTTGTCTCAGCTGGGAGTTAATCTTCCGGATGACTCGGTTATTGACAGAATCCTCCAGTCGCTTCCACCTAGCTATAAGAGCTTTGTGATGAACTTCAACATGCAAGGGATGGAGAAGACCATTCCCGAGTTGTATTCAATGCTGAAATCAGCGGAGGTGGAAATCAAAAAGGAACATCAAGTGTTGATGGTGAATAAGACCACTAGCTTCAAGAAAGGCAAGGGTAAGTAGAACTTCAAGAAGGACGGGAAAGCCGTTGCCGCGCCCGGCAAATCAGCTGCTGGGAAGAAGCCAAAGAATGGACCCAAGCCTAAGACTGAGTGCTATTATTGCAAGGGAAAGGCCACTGGAAGCGGAACTGCCCCAAGTACTCAGCGGTTAAGAAGGCCGGCAACGTCAAAGGCATATATGATATACATCTTATTGATGTGTACCTTACCAGCGCTCGTAGTATTTCCTGGGTATTTGATGCCGGTGTAGTTGCTCACATTTGTAACTCAAAACAGGAGCTGGAGAATAAGCGGAGGTTGGCGAAGGACGAGGTGACGATGCGCGTCGGGAATGGTTCCAAGGTCGATGTGATCGCCGTCGGCACGCTACCTCTACATCTACCTTCGAGATTAGTTTTAAACCTCAATAATTGTTATTTATTACCATCTTTGAGCATGAACGTTGTGTGTTGTATCGGGATCTCTTTTGATGCGAGATGGCTACTCATTTAAATCCAAGAATAATGGTTGTTCTATTTATATTAGGGATGTGTTTTATGGTCCTGCCCACTGGTCAATGGTTTATTCTTAATGAATCTCGAACGTGATGTTACACATATTCATAGTGTGAGTACCAAAAGATGTAAGGTTGATAATGATAGTCCCACATACTTGTGGCACTGCCGCCTTGGTCATATCGGTGTCAAACGCATGAAGAAACTCCATACAGATGGACTTTTGGAGTCTCTTCATTTTGTATCATTTGACACATGCGAACCGTGCCTCATGGGCAAGATGACTAAGAATCCATTCTCCGGAACAATGGACCGAGCAACCAACTTGTTGGAAATAATACATACCCATGTATGCGGTCCAATGAGCGTTGAGGCTCACGGTGGCTATCGTTATGTTCTCACCCTCACTGATGACTTAAGTAGATATGGGTATGTCTACTTAATGAAACACAAGTCTGAAACCTTTGAAAGGTTCAAGGAATTTCAGAGTGAAGTAATAGTGTGTTTGAACGTCGTAATAGCACTTTATTGGATATGGTGCGATCTATGATGTCTCTTACCAATTTACCGCTATCATTTTGGGGATATGCATTGGAAAGTGCCGCATTCACTTTAAATAGGGCACCGTCTAAATCCATTGAGAAGACGCCATATTAATTATGGTTTGGCAAGAAACCTAAGCTGTCATTTCTTAAAGTTTGGGACTGCGATGCTTACGTGAAGAAACTTCAACCAGAGAATCTCGAACCCAAAGCGGAAAAATGCGTCTTCATAGGATACCCTAAGGAAACTATTGGGTACACCTTCTATCTTAGATCCGAAGGCAAGATCTTTGTTGCTAAGAACAGATCCATTTTAGAGAAAGAGTTTCTCTCGAAAGAAGTGAGTGGGAGGAAAATAGAACTTGATGAGATAATTGTACCTCCTCTCGAACTGGAGAGTAGCGCAGCGCAAGAAAATGTTTCTGAGGCGCCTGCACCGGCTAGAGATGAAGTTAATGATGATGATCATGACACTTCGGATCAAGTTGCTATTCAACCTCGAAGGTGGACAAGGGTACGCTCCGCACCAGAGTGGTACGGCAACCCTGTCATGGAAATCATGTTGTTAGAAAACAGTGAACCTTCGAACTATGAAGAAGCGATGGCGGGCCCGAATTCCAACAAATGGCTTGAGGCGATGAAATGCGAGATAGGATCCTTGTATGAGAACAAAGTATGGACTTTGGTGGACTTGCCCAATGATCGGCGAGGCATAGAAAATAAATGGATCTTTAAGAAGAAGACTCACGTGGATGGTAATGTGACCATCTATAAGGCTGGACTTATCGCTAAGGGTTATCGACAAGTTCAAGGAATTGACTACGATGATACTTTCTCACCCGTAGAGATGCCGAAGTCCGTCCGAATCATGTTACGTTGCCGCATTTTATGATTATGAGATCTGGCAAATGGACGTCAGAACGGCATACCTTAATGGATTTCTTAAGCAAGAATTGTATATGATACAGCCGGAAGGTTTTGTCGATCCTACAAATGCTGACAATGTGTGCAAGCTCCAGCGCTCCATCTATGGGTTGGTGTGAGCATCTCGGAGTTGGAAAATTCGCTTTGATGAGGTGATCAAGGCGTTTGGGTTTGTACAGACTTATGGAGAAGCATGTATTTACAAGAAAGTGAGTGGGAGCTTTGTAGCATTTCTCATATTATATGTGGATGACATATTGTTGATGGGAAATGATACAAAACTTTTGGAAAGTGTAAAGGCCTATTTGAATAACTGTTTTTCAATGGAGGACCTTGGAGAAGGTGCTTACATATTAGGCATCAAGATCTATTAGAGATAGATCGAGACGCCTCATTGGTCTTTCACAAAGCACATACCTGGACAAGATATTGAAGTAGTTCAATGTGGATAAGTCCAAAAAGGGGTTCTTGCCTATATTGCAAGGTGTGAGATTGAGCATAGCTCAATTCCCGATCACGACGGAAGATGGAGAAAAGATGAGTACCTTCTCCTATGCTTCAACCATAGGCTCTATTATGTATGCCATGCTGTGTACCAGACCTGCTGTGAACCTTGCAATAAGTTTGGTAGGGAGGTACCAAAGTGATCCAGGAGTGGATCATTGGACAAAGGTCAAGAATATCCTTAAGTACCTGGAAAGGACTGAAGATATGTTTCTCGTTTATGAAGGTGCCGAAGAGCTCGTCATAAAGGGTTACGTCAATGCTAGCTTTGACACAGATCCGGATGACTCTAAGTCACAAACCAGATACATGTATATTTTGAAGGGTAGGGTAGTCAGCTGATGCAGTTGCAAGCAAAGCGTCATGGCGGCATGTACATGTGAAGCGGAGTACATAGCTGCTTCGGAAGCAACATAGGAAGGAGTCTGCATGAAGGAGCTCATCACCGACCTAGGAGTGGTTCCCTATGCATCGGGCCCGATGACTCTCTTCTATGACAACACTTGAGCTATTTCCATTGCCAAGGAGCCTAGGTTACACAAGAAGACAATGCACATCAAGCGCCGCTTCAACTCCATTCGTGGAAACATCCATGATGGAGATATACATATTTGTAAAGTACATACGGATCTAAATGTCACAGATCCGTTGACTAAACCTCTTCCACGAGCGAAACACGATCAACACCAGAACTCTAGGGGTGTTCAATTTATCACAATGTAACTAGATTATTGACTCTAGTGCAAGTGGGAGACTGTTGGAAATATGCCCTAGATGCAATAATAAAGTGGTTATTATTATATTTCCTTGTTCATGATGATTGTCTATTGTTCATGCTATAATTGTATTAACCAAAAACCGTAATACATGTGTGAATGCATACACCACAACATGTCCCTAGTGATCCTCTAGTTGGCTAGCTCGTTGATCAATATATAGTCATGGTTTCCTGGCCATGGACATTGGATGTCATTGGTAACGGGATCACAACATTAGGAGAATGATGTGATGGACAAGACCCAATCCTAAGCATAGCACAAGATCGTGTAGTTCGTCTACTAGAGCTTTTATGATGTCAAGTATCATTTCCCTAGACCATGAGATTGTGCAACTCCCGGATACCGTAGGAGTGCTTTGGGTGTATCAAACATCACAACGTAAGTGGGTGATTATAAAGGTGCACTACATGTATCCCTGAAAGTGTCTGTTGGGTCAGTACAAATTGATACTCGGATTTGTCGCTCCGTGTGATGGAGAGGTATCTCTGGTCCCACTCAGCAATGTATTATCATAATGAGCTCAATGTGACTAAAGATTTAGCCATGGTATCATGTGTTACGGAACGAGTAAAGAGACTTGCCGGTAACGAGATTGAGCAAGGTATAGGGATAGTGACGATCAAATCTCGGGAAGTATCATACCGATAAACAAAGGGAATTGCATACGGGATTGAGTGAATCCTCGACATCGTGGTTCATCCGATGAGATCATCATGGAATATGTGGAAGCAAACATGGGTATCGAGATCCCGTTGTTGGTTATTGGCCGGAGAGATGTCTCGGTCATGTCTGCATGGTTCCCCAACCCGTAGGGTATACACACTTAGGGTTCGGTGACGCTAGACTTGTAATGGGAATTGTATGTGTGGTTACCAAAGGTTGTTCGGAGTCCCAGATGAGATCCCAGACATCACGAGGAGTTCCGAAATGGTCCGGAGGTAAAGATTTATATATGGGAAGTCCAATTTCGGTTGCCGAAAATGTTTCGGGATTTATCGGTATTGTGCTCGGACCACCGCAACGGTACCGGGGGTCCACCGGGAGGGTCCACCTGTCCCGGATGGCTGCATGGGCCAAAAGTGGAAGGGAACCAGCCCGTGGTGGTCTGGTGCGAGCCAAGAGAGGAGTGCCGAAGGCGCCTAGGGCTAAACCCTAGGGCATGGGGCTCCCACCCACCGACTTGGGTGGCAAGCCACTCCTAGGGCGCCACCGCCCCCTCCTCCTAGGGCTGCCGCCACCCCTCCTAGGGGAACCCTAGGGTGGCCGCCCCATCTCCCTCCCTCCTATAAATAGAGAGGGTTTTGGGAGGGCTTCGCAGACCTTGATCACCACCCCTTGGTGCAGCCCTACCTCTCAACCTCTCCTCCTCCGCGGTGCTTGGCGAAGCCGTGCCGGGAACCACAAGCTCCATCGCCACCACGCCATCGTGCTGCCGGAGCTCTCCCTAAACTTATCCTTCACCCTTGCTAGATCAAGAAGGAGGAGACGTACCCGGGTTGTAGGTGTGTTGAACGCGGAGACACCGAACGTTCGTTATTTGGATCAAATCGCCGCAAGTAGGACTCCATCAACCGCGTTCATAGTAATGCTTCCGCTTTGCGATCTTCAACGGTATGAAGATGCTCTTCCTCTCTTGTTGCTGGTTTTCCTAGTTTGATCTTGGTAACACGTAGAATTTTTTTTGAATTATTACTACGTTCCCCAACACTAGAGTATTGCTGCTCGCTACGCCTATAGGGATTTCCTTGGAAAGTATGCAATGGATTCCCCCGCGGCCTTGGAGCCTTGCGTTGGTGTTCCCTTGAAGAGGAAAGGGTGATGTAGCACAGCTACGGTAAGTATTTCCCTCAGTTTGAGAACCAAGGTATCAATCCAATAGGAGGATCGCGTCAGGTCACAAGTACCTGCACAAACACAAAGAGCTTGCACCCAACGCTATGAAGGGGTTGTCAATCCCTTATAGATTGTTTGCAAAGTGAGAACTGAAAGCAAAAAAGTAAACGAAGCAAAGTAAAAGTAAAAGCTGAGATGATAATTGTGGGTAGACCCGGGGGCCGTAGTGTTCACTAGTGGCTTCTCTCATGAAGGCAAGTAGACGGTGGGTGAACGAATTACTGTCGAGCAATTGATAGAACCGCGCAAAGTCATGACGTTATCTATGGCAATGATCATACATATATGCATCACGTCCAAAACAAGTAGGCCGATACTTTCTGCATCTATTACTATTACTCCACATGTCGACCGCTATCCAGCATGCATCTAGTGTATTGAGTTCATAAGAACAGAGTAACGCCTTAATCAAGATGACATGATGTAGATGGACAATCTCAAATTTTTGATGAAAGCCCATCTTGTTACCCTTGATGGCAACAACACGATGCGTGCCTTGCTGCCCCTTCTGTCACTGGGAAAGGTCACCGCATGGTATGAACCCAAAATCAAGCACTTCTCCCATTGCAAGAATCATAGATCTATTTGGCCAAACAAAACCAAGACTCGGAGAGACTTACAAGGATATCAAATCATGCATATAAAAAATCAGCAAAGACTCAAATATAATTCATAGATAATCTGATCACAAATCCACAATTCATCGGATCTCGACAAACACACCGCCAAAGAGGATTACATGGGATAGATCTCCATGAAGATCATGGAGGACTTTGTATTGAAGATCCAAGAGAGAGAAGAAGCCATCTAGCTACTAACTACGGACCCATAGTTCTGAACCAGACTACTCACGAGTCATTGAAGAGGCAATGATGTTGATGTAGAAGCCCTCCAGCTCCAAAGTCCCCTCCGGCAGGGCACCGGGAAGGGTCTCCGGATGATATCTCGCGGAAACGGAAGCTTGCGTCGGCGGAAAAGTGGTTTCGTGGACGCCCTTATTTTTTGTGGGATTTTAGGGAATATATAGGCCAAAGAGCTACAGCAGGGGAGCTCCCTGGGGGCCACAAGCCCGGTAGCCGCGGGCCCCGTGGCCGCGGCTACGGGGCTTGTGGGCCTCCTACCTTGGCCCTCAAGTCCCCCGATCTTCTTCTGTTCCGGAAAAATTTATTTCGGGGATTTTGTTCCGTTTGGACTCCGTTCCAAAATCAGATTTGAAAAGAGTCCAAAATCAGAGTAAAAAAAGAGTCAAACTTGGCACTGAATTAATAAGTTAGTCCCAAAAAAGATATAAAATGTATATGAAACATCCAAAGTTGACAAGATAACAACATGAAACCATCAAAAATTATAGATACGTTTCAGACGTATCAAGCATCCCCAAGCTTAACTCCTGCTCGTCCTTGAGTAGGGAAGTGATAAAGAATGAATTTTTGATGCTTTCATGCTACCTAGCATAGATGTCCTTTGTAACTCCTCTTATGTGACATGAATGTTCAGATCCGTTAAATTCAAAACAATAGTTTGCTATTGACGTGGAGACAATAATACTTCAAGCCAACTAGCAAGGTAATCATGAACTTTCAAAATAACAGGGCCAAAAGAAAGTTATCCCTACAAAATAATATAGTCTGGCTATGCTCTATCATCCTTGCACAACGAATTTACATCATACACAACCTCGGTATTGGCGAAGTAATTGTTTTCACACCTTTACTTTCTCAAACTTTTTCAACTCTCACGCAATACATGAGTGTGAGCCATGGTTTTAGCACTATAAATGGAATGGAGTGTGGTGGAGGTTGCAAGGCAAACAAGGAGAAGATGGTCACATTGACTAGGCATATCAATGAGCTATGGAGATGCTCATCAATAGATATCAATGTGAATGAGTAGGGATTGCCATACAAATTATGCACTAGAGCTAAGAGTATGTGAAATCTCTTGAAGAAAACTGGTGGGTGTGCATCCAACTTGCTTGCTCACGAAGACCTAAGGCAATTTTGAGGAAGCCCATCATTGGAATATACAAGCCAAGTTATATAATGAAAATTTCCCACTAGCTATATGGTGGTGACAAAACGAGAGACTCTCAATCATGAAGATCATGGTGCTTAATAAGCACAAGTGTGGAAAGATAGTAGCATTGTCCCTTATCTCTTTTTCTCTCATTTTTTTGGTGAGCTCTTTGGCCTGTTTTTTTGTGGGCATCTTTGGCCTCTTTTTGCAAATGGGCTTCGTTGGCCTCTTTTATTTCCTCACATGGGACAATGCTCCATCAATGATGATCATCACACTTACAACTCAAAACTTAGAGCAATGATGACTCTATATGAAATGCCTTCGGTAGTGTACCGTGACAATGATCTAGCATGGCATAGACATCAATGGAAACATCATGCTAGCTATCTTATGATCATGCAATGGCAATGTAGAAGTGGTGGCACATGTCATGGTGGTAGTTGCATGGCAATATATCTCGGAATGGCTTTGAAAATGCCATAGTAGGTAGGTATGGTGGCTGTTTTGAGGGAGGCTATTGGTGGTTTTATGCACCGGCGAAAGTTGCACAACACTAAAGAAGATAGTGATGGTGGAAGGTGAAAGTGCATATAAACCATGGACTCAACATTAGACATGAAGAACTCATATACTTGTTGCAAAAGTTTTAGTAGTAATCAAAACAAAGCATTCAACGCATACTCCTAGGGGAATGGTTGGTAGGTATAAACCATCGCGCGATCCCAACCGCTACACAAAGGATGACAATCAATAAACTAATCATGCTCAGACTTCATCACATAGCGGTTCACCATACGTGCATGCTACGGGAATCACTAAGTTAAACATAAGTATTTATAGATCCACAACACCTTACTAGTATAACTTCAATATTACCACAACCACAACTCAAAACTAATTGAGATGAATCAAACTTCTCTAACTACTCAATGCACATGAAGGTGGAAGTTTTCATATCCCTTTGGATAACTACCCCCTTTTGAGACTACTTTCGTAGCATAGGTCAACTACCACGCCACGCACTACCGTCCTCCAAAAGATAGAAGTGAAACACATAGAGCAAAATCAACTAGCTCAAAATATATAAGTGAAACACATGTGAGCTGAATTGCCTAACCAAAGGAGATAAGTGAAGCTCGACAAAATCACGGTGAGTGCATGTCTCTCTCTCTAGGTGTGCAGCAAGGAATATTGTGACACAACAAAAATAAAAGACTCCTACGATACCATACGCTCCAAGCAAAACACATATCATGTGGTGAATAAAAATATAGCTCCAAGTAATGTTACCGATGGATTGAAGACGAAAGAGGGGATGCCTTCCCCGGGGCATCCCCAAGCTTAGGATTTTTCGGCATCCTTGAATCAACTTGGGGTTCCTTGGGCATCCCCAAGCTTGAGATCTTGCCACTCTTTATCTCTTTGTCCATAAGAACTTCATCCAAAACTTGTAAACTTCACAACACGAAACTTAAACAGAAACTCATGATATCATTAGTATAAGAAAGCAAATCACCACTTCCTTAGGTAATGTAGCAAACTTAAATTCTACTTATATTGATGTTGGGTTACTGTATTTTCAATCTTCCATCGCTAATACCCCCCGAGACTATCCATAGTTTCATCAAAATAAGCAACCAATTCAACAAAAACAGAATCTGTTAACAGCAGACCAGTCTGTAGCAATCTGTATACTTCGTATACTTCTGGTACTTCAAAAATTCTGAAAAATTACGACAGCCTGATGAATATGCATAGCAATCAGCCGAAAAAAGAATCCACTCAAAATCTCTCACAGAAAAAAATGAAAATTCTTTTTGTGAGCAGAAAGTTTCTGTCTTTTCCAGCATGATCAACCGATCACCCCCAAGACTAATCATAACGGTTTTACTTGGCACAAACGCAAAAGAAACACAAAAAACACAATCACAACAGAATTATGATGGTGTGGACGCAACAAAACAGAAAGAAAAAGATAAATTCATTGGGTTGCCTCCCAACAAGCGCTATTGTTTAACGCCCTTAGCTAGGCATTGATAATTCAATGATGCTCACACAAAAGACAAGAATTGAAGCACAACGAGAGCATCATAAAGCATGTGAAAAATCACATCTAAGTCTAACATACTTCCTATGCATAGGCATTTTATAGGAAAACATATTGTCAAGACAACCAATACTTACCATATGTAAGGAAGAAGAAAGAGACAATAGCAATCTCAACATAACGAGAGGTGATTCAGTGATATGAAAGTTTCTACCACCATATTTTCCTCTCTCATAATAATTACATGTGGGATCATATTAGAATTCAACAATGTAACTATCACATAGGATATTCTTTTCATGATCCACATGCATGCAAAGTTGACGCTCTGCAAAAATAGTGGGATTATCATCAACTAAAGTCATGACTTCTCCAAACCCACTTTCAGAAATATTGCAAATATCATATTCATCATGAGGCATAAACAAATTTTCAAGACCATAAGAAAAATCATCGCCCCACTCATGATCATTGCAACAAGTAGTGGACATAGCAAAACTAGCATCCCCAAGCTTATGGTTTTCCATATTCTTAGCATGATTGTCACTAATAGAATTTATAGTGAAACCATTGCAATCATGCTTTTCATCCAAGGAGCCCTTGTGAGTCACTTCATAAATTTCTTCCTCACAATTTTCAGATTCACGCATCTCAAGCAAAACTCCATAAAGATAGTCAAGTGCACTCAACTCACTAGCAATTGGATCAACATAATTGGATATCTTAAAGATATTAGCAAGTGGATGAGGATCCATATCACTAGATTTTCAGCAAGCGAAGATGCAAGCATATTGAAGGCACATGGCACACAAGTGAACAGAAAGCAAACGAGAGAAAAGGGCGAACGAAAAAGGCAAACGAAAAAAAAGGCAAATGAAAAAGACAAATTGTGAAGTGTGAGAGAGGAAAACGAGAGGCAACTGGCAAACAAAGTAAATGCAGGAGATGAGTTTGCGACACCTACTTGGATGAGTTATTGACTTGATCTTCCTCCCCGGCAACGGCGCCAGAAATCCTTTTGCTGCTGGCTACACCTATAGGGATTTCCTTGGCAAGTATGCAAAGGATTCCCCCGCGGCCTTGGAGCCTTGCGTTGGTGTTCCCTTGAAGAGGAAAGGGTGATGTAGCACAGCGGCGGTAAGTATTTCCCTTAGTTTGAGAACCAAAGTATCAATCCAGTAGGAGGATCGCGTCAAGTCGCAAGTACCTGCACAAACACAAAGTGCTTGCACCCAACGCTATGAAGGGGTTGTCAATCCCTTATAGATTGTTTGCGAAGTGAGAACTGAAAGAAAAAAGTAAACAAAGCAAAGTAAAAGTAAAAGCTGAGATGATAATTGTGAGTAGACCCGGGGGCCGTAGTGTTCACGAGTGGCTTCTCTCATGAAAGCAAGTAGACGGCGGGTGAACAAATTACTGTCGAGCAATTGATAGAACCGTGCAAAGTCATGACGTTATTTGTGGCAATGATCATACATATAGGCATCACGTCCAAAAAAAGTAGACCGATACTTTCTGCATCTACTACTATTACTCCACACGTCGAACGCTATCCAACATGCATATAGTGTATTGAGCTCATAAGAACAGAGTAACGCTTTAAGCAAGATGACATGATGTAGATGGACAATCTCAAATTTATGATGAAATTCCATCTTGTTACCCTTGATGGCAACAACATGATGCGTGCCTTGCTGCCCCTTCTATCACTGGGAAATGTCACCGCATGGTATGAACCCAAGACCAAGCACTTCTCCCATTGCAAGAATCATAGATCTAGTTGGCCAAACAAAACCCAAGACTCGGAGAGACTTACAAGGATATCAAATCATGCATATAAGAAATTAATAAAGACTCAAATATAATTCATAGATAATCTGATCACAAATCATCGGATCTCGACAAACACACCGCCAAAGAGGATTACATCGGATAGATCTCCATGAAGATCATGGAGAACTTTGTATTGAAGATCCAAGAGAGAGAACAAGCCATCTAGCTACTAACTACGGGCCCGTAGGTCTGAAGTAGACTACTCACGAGTCATTGGAGAGCCAACGATTTTGATGTAGAAGCCCTCCAGCACAAAAGTCCCCTCCGGCAGGGCACCGGGTAGGGTCTCCAGATGAGATCTCGCGGAAACGGAAGCTTGCGGCGGCGGAAAAGTGGTTTCGTGGACGCCCTTATTTTTTCTGGGATTTTAGGGAATAGATAGGCCAAAGAGCTAGGGCAGGGAGCTCCAGGGGGGCCACAAGCCTGGTAGCCGCGGCCCCCTGGCCGCCGCTACACGGCTTGTGGGCCCCCTGTGGGCCTCCTGCCTTGGCCCTCAAGTCCCCCGATCTTCTTCTATTCCGGAAAAATTCATTTCGGGGATTTTATTCCGTTTGGACTCCGTTCCAAAATTAGATATGAAAAGAGACAAAAACACAGAAAAACAAGAACTGGCACTTGGCATTGAATTAATAAGTTAGTCCCAAAAAAGATATAAAAGGTATATAAAACATCCAATGTTGACAAGATAACAACATGAAACCATCAAAAATTATGGATACGTTTGAGACGTATCAAGTATTAAGTTCATGAAGAACAGAGTAACGCAATAAGCAAGATGACACGATGTAGAGGGATAAATTCAAGCAATATGATGAAAACCCCATCTTTTTATCCTCGATGGCAACAATGCAATACGTGCGTCGCTACCCCTTCTTTGTCACTCGGTGGGGACACCGCAAGATTAAATCCAAAACTAAGCACTTCTCCCATTGCAAGAATTACCAATATAGTTGGCCAAACCAAACCAATAACTCGAAGAGACTTGCTAAGATATGAAATCATGCATATAAGAATTCAGAGATGATTCAAACAATGTTCATAGATAACCTGAACATAAACCCACAATTCATCGGATCTCGACAAACACCACAAAAGAGTATTACATGAGATAGATCTCCATGAAGATGATGAAGAAAATGGTATTGAAGAACAAAGAGAGAGAAGAAACCATCTAGCTACTAGCTATGGACCCATAGGTCTGTGATGAACTACTCACGCATCATCGGAGGGGCAATGGAGTTGATGTAGATGCCCTCCATGATCGATTCCCCCTCCAGCACATTACTGGAAAAGGCTCACATATTGGATCTCACGGGAACAGAGGCTCTCGGCGATGGAAAAGTATTTTCTGGTCTCGTTTTGGTACTGGGGGAATATTTGAGAAGTTGTAGGATGAAGATTAGGGTTAGGAGGCCTGCTGTGAGAACCTGGAATTTATTCCAGACCCTCCTGTGTATATTTGTCAACCCCAGGATCATTGTTGACAACACAGCGAAATGGTATCATTGCACAATACGTAAAATCTTTTTATTACATATTGCCCCAAGGCATACATTGGCAAATGTCTCATGACATTTAATACAACCAGAAAACAGCGGAAAGTACAATGCGTAGCGAATCCACCTCAGCCACAGGCAGTAGATGTAGTCCACGTGACCTCACTCCTACGGATCACCATAGTAGTCGTAGTCGTCATATTCATCTTCATGTAACTCTGTTGTCAACAAAAGTATTGCCATGAGTACATTACGTACTCAACATGCCTCCCTCGGAGAAGGTCCTAACAACTACATGTGGCTTCAAAGGAAGGCTATATGGCTCATTTGCATAAAAGCTAATTTTATTTGAAAACCATAGCATTTGGATAAAAGCAGTTTTTGATGAAAACATGTTTATATCCAGAGTAACTTTCATAAAAGTGAGGATCCTCGATCAACTCACACTCATCATAGGTTCCAACAATTGGGGCAAAGAGGGAATACGCAAGACAGGTCCTGTATGTCAAGAAAGATTCATGTGTTGTCCATGACCGTGGACACGACTATTCGAATAGTTTGACACTCTGCAGAGGTTATATACTTTACCCACACGACACAATCTCGTCTTGATGCCACCAGTGGCCGCTGGTCTAGTACACCATTTGGTATACCGGCAGGGAGATTGTGACAAGGTCTTTGGACTAGATCCTCCAAAGATGTGACATGCCCACCGGGTCTGGCGCACGGAACTGAGAGTACGTCCTCAAACCGGTCCCCCCATCTGTGCCGAGGATACTCCTCACAAGGCAGCTATCCCATCTGCGGTACGGCGACATCGACACCTAAGGCTGACTAGCTTACTTGACCAAGCCAGTGCCCACATAGCATGTGGTTGTACTGTTTACACAATCTTCAAATCCAAGACTTATTAGGCCTCATGCGGCACGGACGACTAATTGCTCCCTTCACCTTGGGCAACCAATCGCTCCTTCAATCTTGATTCAGCTGTCGCCCGCGCCAGTATTTAGATGGTAACTTTCACCCAGAGTAGAAGAGGATAGAGAAGGTCACCAAGGCCAACTGGCCAGCTCAGCTATAAGTTTCAGGTGTCAATAACTCAAAGGTAAATCAACAAGCACCTATAAGGTAATAAGCATGGCTAACCATTTCTACTCTACCGGATACTGTATACTTCTACTCAGGTGTCAAATGGATAGGCGACAAGCGGATCAAGGTAATGTGTCAATCGACACGCTAGCTACAAGATTAAAAACATGCATATTGTAACCATAAAACTCAATGCAGTTTACAAAACATAGGATAAGTATGATCAAAGAAGGAGGCATGCCTTCGTTGTTGAGTCCTTCGTTAACCTGTGTATCTCCATGCATGTCCAACATAGTCACTTCCTACTCGTCGTAACGATAGCAAATAAAAACACATGAATACCAAAGCAATAGTAAATCCAAATAACATCCAAAGGAAATCAAGAATGGAAGGATACTAAGATATTGATCAAGATGGAGATTCCAAAGAGATTCTAAAATGAGATAGCATGGTAGGAAGGTAAGAGATGGAATTCAACGAAGGGAAAAGGTTAGGTTGACACGACTAAGGAAGGCTTGGCGATCAAGACTAATGTTGTGGTACGAATTAAAATAAAATAGGATCCACTCCCTTATGTCAAACCAGTACTATGGTTCAAAGTAATTAATTAACTTAATAATAAGACACATCTCATGCAATGCATGTGTGTATAGGATCATAAAGATGTGTTGACTAATAACACAAGCATCAAACATACAAGTGATCATGAGAATAATTAAACTAGGACATGCTCTTTATAAAATGAAATAACAAATATCCAATTAACTACTAACAACAAGACTATACCCACATGCTTGTAATAGCATGGAAAACTAAGCACACTAAGTATATGAGAAAGGCACAAGTCAACTAACGAAAGGTAAACTATCCAATCATGTGATGAACTAATGAAACAAGTATTAAACACTCATAATACTAAAATGATACAAAGTCAAACATCTATACGGAGGAACTAAGTAGGCACACAAAACATCATGAGGCATGAAAGATGTCTAAGCATAGAATAACGCAATAGCAAGGTAAACAAATATAACATGTAAACATGGGTGATCATCACATGAGATACCACACGACGCTACTAAAAGAATACAACTCGTAACTATGAGATAACTTAGTTGATATCAACTATCATGAAGATCAAGCATTGCACTTGCATGCAATCTCACATTCTAGTCACGACATGTAAGAACACGAAATCATGGAATAAGCACACAACCCTATCATGTTAGTTAATACAGGTAAGCACGTTCATAAAGAATAATGAGCATGTAGGCAAGTAAACAACTATAATCAACTGATCAACATGTATTATACAACACGGATAACATGATGGCATGCATTTCAAAATAGTACAACCTCACTTGCAATACATAGAAGCACAACCAAGACATCGTACAACACACGTGTTGGTACACAGATGACATGTAAGTCAACTAAAATAATAAAGTAGAACCGGATTGATACAACACACGGGTTGGTATACACATGACATGTAAGCTACCATCCTAGGTAAACAAGACAACTGACATAATTAACAAGATATAATAACGTAGGTTATATGCTACAACCTAAATCCTATGTAACAATACAAATCTGAAACGTGACATGAAATAACCAACCATGAATAATCAATAGCAACATCTATAAAACTAGATGATCAACTAGGCGATAATATCTATGCAACGAACTATAATGTAGTCACCTCCAATAACAAAGCATTTCATTTGATATTTATTATAACTAACATATGCAAAACACATGAAATAATACAACTAACCTATACTAGACATGCATGACTAAATGTTAGTCGACCAAGATAAATATTTAGCTAACTCTAAATATTTGTAAAGATTAAATGGCAATTAACTATATGCAACAAACAATGTTATAGCAACTCTAAAACAATATCAATTTACTCTAAAATCTAATGTAACATAACATGCTCATGATAACTAGTAAATGAAAATTAAATATATAACACATATGATTAGATAAGCGCTAACCTACAACATGCCATGACTTCACACATAAACAAACACATAAGCAACATGATTGAGAAACAATATATGGAACAATCTAATATATTCGCCATGTTAAACAAAAATAAATTAAATCAAAAGATAAATTATTCTAGCGATCAAACAAAGGAAACAATGAAAATTCTATGCAACTATAAGCATGACGAACATTATCAAAGTTGTGTGCGCATGCACAAGAGAGGACTATAAAACTAAAATAATAAATAAATAAAATCTTTACAAACATGGTAACAATTCACAGCACGTGTACGTGCATATATATCCTACGACTACTTACTGCATCAAAGAAAAATAACACATGAAATAATATGTTCAACAATTTTCAAAAACTATAACCGATAAAATAAATCTAACAAGTCATTTGCCACATCAAAATTAAGAGACACATAACATGCACTCCTAGGTATAAAACGAACATATGAACAATAACATATTCACGCTAAAATTAACCAATGAATAAACTCCGCAAATCTTAACCAAACGACTACACAGATATATATTTGACAATACAATTACCAAGCAAGTAATCAAGTCAATTTTATGTAACTTTTAGAACATCACACAAGTGAAAAAAATAAATAGTGCAACAAACTCGCACTTAGTGAGATTCCAATGTGAACTAAACAAACATGTAATATGATATATATGCAAAATCTAAAACCACAAACGGGGTCCTCTGACCACTAAAAATGTCTCATCTATTGATAGCTAGATCAAGCAATGAACAAAAGAAAAACAATGGAAAAAATCTATAATATTTGGTTCATGCGACGGACAGCATCGACACGCCCAACGACCAAACTAGGAAGAACTATGATGTCTAGGAGATAACACCCGTGATGTTGAGACGGTGTGCAAGAGGAATTGGATAGAGACTCACCGAGCATGAAGGTACAAAGCGATGAACTCGACGAACAGTGTATACGGACATGCGTAATTCTTCGCGTGTGGTTGACAGATCACGTTCTTTCTTCTCTGAATGGAGCTGCAACATGGAGGAGGAGATCGTGGCGCAAGGAGTAGGATGGAGATGGTCCGAGGCATCGGAATCGCGACCTTGCGTCTATGAAGCTTAAAAGTTCAGGTAGCTTTCACGGGGAGAGGAGGAAGGGAGAGGGCAAGGATTGCTACAGGGTTGGAAGATGAGGTTGAGGTGCACATATATATAGTCACTGATTTGAAAACGGTGGGGAGTCAAGGAGATTAGAGAAGGGAAGGAGTTCATGGTTGTGGCGTTTCTTCTCTGTACGTTAGTCTGTATGTTATGTGAGTGGAGAAGAAGAGAAAGAGCTCGGGATTCCAGCTGGGAGATGAGGAGCGTTGGAAGATGGAAAGTGGAGCAAAAATAGGAAGACAGAGAGGGAATTAAAGGAGGATGCATCAGTTTCCTATATACGTATATGTGGTGTTTGTTAGATGCTTGTCTCCTATAGGCATGAACGAGAGAAAGAATAGTAGCGAAGAAGAGGTGCTCCTTTGCGTAGTACTCGGCTAGTTCAACCAGGCCTATTAGGAAAAGGAAGTGAGGAAGAAAAGTAAACAAATGGCCTAAGCCCATTAAAAAAATGGCTGAACCTAAGGAATAGAATGAGAATATACTCGCCTAGAAATTTCAGTCCAGATTTTTATAGGTGGTAAAGAAACATATTTTCTCTTAGGAAAATAAATAAAAGAAGCTCAAACATATATCAAATGAATTGAGACATCCAAGAAAATGTAGACTCACAAGATTAAATATGTTGAAGAAGAAAATAGAACAACGTTAAAATAAAAGAACGAAACAAAAATTAATTTTGGTTGCCATTTGTTCAATTTAAATCCTCTAAATTTTCAAAAACTCAAACTTAAAATTTTGTTAGCAAATAAAACAATCGAAGCTTTCGAGCCCTACTTTTTTTTTGAAATACATTATCCTAAACATTCCAAACATCGGGATGTTACAAATCTACACCCCTTAAAACAAATCTCGTCCCCGAGATTTATGCCGACTAAAGAGAATGGGTTTGGATTGACTTCGTTTGTGACTCAGTTCTTCTCACAAGATTGTGGAATCAGGATTCATTTTGATCTTGGTGAGACCAACTTCGTGATCCTGATTGGGGATACTTTTCTCGTCGAAATCCATACTACCCTGATTAAGGTTTGCAAATTGTTCTTCCATCTTGACGACGGTGGTCACATAACTTTTTCTGATTGGTTGATCACTCTTCGATCATGTTGTTCTTCTATAAGTCAAGATTTGGTGTGGATAGACTCATTGATCCTTCCTTCAGGTTGAACTTGATGGTAGGTGTACTAAAGGTCTTCGAATCGTTGTCTTCTTTCCAATGAAGGTCGTCAATCTATGATATTGACACAATCACCCTCTACTACCCCCCTTAAAGAGGTTTTCAATAGGGTTCATTTTGCTAACAAACCTCCAAGCTGGTTCGTGCAACTTTGCTGATCTTAGGGTTACCTCCAGGGTTTGTAGAGAAGAGGGAAAGAGCCATCGGGATGTTACACCCGCAGGGGCCCCACAAGCCATGGGGTGTGGCCCCCCTAGGGTGCACCCTGCATGCTTGTCGTGTCCCGGCAGGTCTCCTGCCCCCTTCTCCACGCTTGGCTGGTTTCTTCTAGTCCAAGAAAAATCATTCGAGAGATTTTATTCCATTTGGACTCCGTTTAATATTCCTTATCGACAATACTCAAAAAGATGGAAAAAATAGAAACTGGCACTAGGCTCTAGATTAATAGGCTAGTCCCAAAAATAATAGAAAATAACATATTAATGCAAATAAAACATCCAAAATAGATAATATAATACCATGGAACAATAAAAAATTATATATACGTTCGAGACGTATCACGAAACCCAAAATTTCCTATGCTCACCAAGATCTATCTATGGACATAAACAGTTACGAGAGGGGATTGCATATACATACCCTTTTAGACAGCTAAGAGGTAGCATTGAGAAACATGATTGATGTATTTGAACGTCTTCACGATCCAATCACGACCAGTCCCGCGTTCCAATCACGAATGTCATGATCAAGTGCTGAATGGATGACACATCGCGTTCAGCTCGATGACACCTTCATCACCTCGATCCAGCTAGCGTGGGTGAAGTAGTAGCTGAGTTCTCCGGCAACACGACAACATGGTGGCGGTGGTGGTGGCGCTATTCCGGCAGGGCTACGTCGAGCGCTACCAAAACCTCATACGGAGGAGAAAACGATCTAGGGAGAGAGAGGGGCGCCAAGGGATTGGTGGGTCCTCTTGGGGCACCCCCTCCCCTCTACATATAGGTGGAGGGGCATGGGGAACATCCCCTCCAATCCCAAGGGCTCAACCAAGGTGGGAGGAGGTCGAATCCTAGTCCTTCTCCTTCCCTTCCACACAAAAGTGGACTTTCCACCTTTCCCAACTACATGGTCCTTGAGAGAGTTGTTCTCCTGGCCCAATAAGGTGAGGGAGCTTCCCCTGAGACCATGCAAAGCCTTGGGACATGGTGGAACACTTGGTGGACTCCTGGACTCCTCCAGAAGTTTCCAAACTCTTCTAGAAGCTACCCGGTACAATACCGAAAAAACATGAAACTTTTCCTGTAGCCAAAATATAACTTCCCATGTATAAATATTTACCTATGGACCATTCCGGTGCTCCTCGTGACGTCCCAGATCACATACTGGACTCCTAACAACATTCGGTCACCAACACAATAACTCAACTATGTCTATATCGTCATTGAACGTTAAGTGTGCACACCCTGCGGGTTCGAGAACTATGCATACATGACCAAGACACCTCTATGGTCAATAACCAATAGCGATACCTCGATGCCCATATTGGTTCCCACAGATTCTATGAAGATCTATATCGGTCCAACCAATGATGTCAAGGCTTCCATTAATCCCGCATGCAGTTCCCTTTGTCCATCGGTATATTACTTGCCCGAGATTCGACTGTTGGTATCTCCATACCTAGTTCAAACTCATTACCGGAAAATCTCTTTGATTGTTCCATAATACAAGATCCCATGACTAACTCCTTAGCTACATTGCTTGCAAAATTATTGTAATGTTGTATTACTGAGTCGGCCCCGAGATACCTCTCCGTCATACAGAGTGAGAAATCCCAGTCTTGATCCATGCCAACTCCACAAACACCCTCGGAGATACCTATAGAGCATATTTATAGTCACCCAGTTATGTTGTGATGCTCGATACACACAAGGCATTCCTCCGGTGTCGGTGAGTTGCTTGATCTCATGGTCATAGGAACAGATACATTGACATGCAGAAAGCAATAGCACTAAATTGGATACGATCAAACGCTATGCTTAAGGTTTGGGTCTTGTCCATCACATCATTCTCGTAATGATGTGATCCCATTATCAAATGACAACTCATGTCTATGGCTAGGAAACATTAGCCATCTTTGATCAATGAGCTAGTCCAGAACGGGCTTATTACTAGGGACATTGTTGTCTATGTATCCACTCATGTATATGAGTTTCCAATCAATACAATTATAGCATGGATAATAAACGATTATCTTGAGCAAGGAAATATGACAATAACTACTTTATTATTGCCTCTAGGGCATATTTCCAGCAGCCTCCCACTTGCACTAGAGTCAATAATCTAGTTCACATCACCATGTGATTAACACCCAATGAAATCTGGGGTTTGATCATGTTTTTCTTGTGAGGGAGGTTTTAGTCAACGGCCTGCAACATTGAAATCTGTGTATATTTTACAAATCTCTATGTCATACTATAGATGCTGCTACCATGCTCCACTTGGAAGTATTCCAAATGACTGCTCCACTATACAAATCCGGTTTTCTACTTAGAGTCACCCGGATTGGTGTCAAAGCTTGCATCAACATAACCCTTTACAACGAATTCTTTTATCACCTCCATAATTGAGAAACATTTACTTAGTCCTATAGTTACTAAGGATGACTTTGACCGCTATCCAATGATCCACTCCTGGATCATTCTTGTACCCCTTGACAGACTCATGGCAAGGCGCACATGAGGTGCGATATAGAGCATGGCATACTATAGAGCCTACGGCTAAGGTATAGGGGATGACCTTCGTCCTTTCTCTTTCTTCTATCGTGGTCGAGCTTTGAGTCTTACTTGGATTCACACCTTACAGTAGAACCAAGAACTCCTTCTTTGACTTGATCCATTTTGAACTCTTTCACAATCTTGTAAAGGTATGTATTCATTGAAAGTTTTATCAAGCATATTGATCTATATTTATAGATCTTGATGCCCAATATTCAAGTAGCTTTATCTAGGTTTTGCTTTGAAAAACTCCTTTCAAACGACCCTTTATGCTTTCCAGAAATTCTACATCAAATTCGATCAACAATATGTCAACCACATATACTTATCAGAAATTCTGTAGTGCTCCCACTCACTTTCTTGTAAGTACAAGTTTCTTCATAAACTTTGTATAAACTTAAAACCTTTGATCACCTTATCAAAGCACATATTCCAACTCCGAGATGCTTGCGCCAGTCCATAAATGGACCACTGTAGTTTACATGCCTTTTAGCATCCTTAGGATCAACAAAACCTTCTCGTTGTATCACATACAACCTTTCTTCAAGGAAACCGTTATGGAAATGATGTTTTGACATCCATCTGCCAGATTTCATAATTGAAAAATGCAGCAACTGCTAACATAATTCCAACAAATCTTAGCATCTCTAAAAGTGAGAATGTATCATCGTAGTCAACTCCTTTAACTTGTCGGAAACCTCTTTGTGAAAAGTCAAGCTTTATAAATGGTGTCATTTACCATCATCGTCTGTCTTCATCTTAAAGATCCGTTTGTACTTAATAGCCTTACGACCATCACATAATTCTTCCAAAGTGCAGACTTTGTTTTTCATACATGGATCCTATCTCGGATTTCATGGCCTCTAGCCATCTGTTGAAATCCGTGCCCACCATCGCTTCTCCATAGCTCGTAGGTTCTTCGTTGTCCAACAACATGACCTCTAAGACAGGATTACCGTACCACTCAGGAGGAGTACGCGTCCTTGTCGACCTACGAGGTTTGGTAGTACCTTCATGTGAAGCATTGTGATCACCATCACTAGCTTCCCCTTCAACTGGTGTTGGTGCCACATTAATACATCTCCAACGTATCTATAATTTTTTATGGTTTCATGCTATTATCTTGTCAAACTTTGGATGTTTTGTACGCCTTTTATATCTTTTTTGGGACTAACTTATTAACTCAGTGCCAAGTGCCAGTTCCTGTTTTTTTCTTGTTTTTGACCCTTTTCAGAGGAGGATTTTAAACGGAGTCCCAACGGGACGAAACTTCCAAAAAGATTTTTTCTGAAACAGAAGAAGATCGGGGAGCCTGAGAACCAGGGCAGGGGGCCACCAGGGACCCCACAAGTCCCCTAGCCGCGGCCAAGGGGGCCGCGCCTCCTAGGCTTGTGGGCTCCCTGGGCCACCTCTACCCTAGGTCTTTCGCCTATATATTCCCAAAAATTCCAAAAAAAATCAGGAGATCATCGAAAGTACTTTTTCGTCGCCGCAAGCTTCTGTATCCGCAAGATCCCATCTGGGGCACATTCTGGTGCTGTGCCAGAGGGGGGATTATGATACGGAAGGCTTCTTCATCAACACCATGACCTCTCCGATAATGCGTGAGTAGTTCACCATAGACCTACGGGTCCATAGCTAGTAGCTAGATGGCTTCTTCTCTCTCTTGGATATTCAATACAAAGTTCTCCATGATCTTCATGGAGATCTATCCGATGTAACCTTATTTTGCGGTGTGTTTGTCGAGATCCGATGAATTGTGGATTTATGATCAGATTATCTATGAATCTTATTTGAGTTTCTTCTGATCTCTTATATGCATGATTTCATATCCTTGTAATTCTCTTCAAGTTGTGGGTTTTGTTTGGCCAGCCTGATCTATGATTCTTGCAATGGGAGAAGTGCTTGGTTTTGAGTCCATATAGTGCGGTGACCTCACCCAGTGACAGAAGGGGTAGCGAAGCACGCATCATGTTGTTGCCATCAAGGGTAAAATGATGGGGTTTTCATCATTGGTTTCAGATTATCCCTCTACATCATGTCATCTTGCTTAAGGCGTTACTCTGTTCTTCATGAACCTAATACACTAGATGCATGCTGGATAGCGGTCGATGTGTGGAGTAATAGTAGTAGATGCAGAAAGTATCGGTCTACTTGTCTCGGACGTGATGACTATATGTATGATCATTCACTTAGATATCGTCATGACTTTGCGCGGTTCTATCAATTTGCTATTTTGAGAGAAGCCTCTAGTGAACACTATGGCCCCCGGGTCTACTCCACACCATATTTTCAGCCTTACACTTTTTACTTTGTTGCACTTTCCGCCTTCAGATCTCACTTTGCAAATAATCTTGATGGGATTGACAACCCCTTTATAGCGTTGGGTGCAAGCTCTTCTGTGTTTGCGCAGGTACTCTGGACTTGACGGGATTCTCCTACTGGATTGATACATTGGTTCTCAAACTGAGGGGAAATACTTACTGCTCCTGTGATGCATCACCCTTTCCTCTTCAAGGGAAAAACCAACGCAAGCAAGTCTCTGTCAACGTGTCAATTTCTAGCAGTGTTGTTTGAGAAGTAGCATAAGGATTTCTGGCGCCGTTGCCGGGGAAGGACTTTTGTTGCCGTAGCAGAAGAATTTCTGGCGCCGTTGCCGGGGAGGATCAAGTCAAGAACTCATCCAAGTAGATGCCGCAAACTCATCTCTTGCATTTACTTTGTTTGCTAGTTGCCTCTCATTTTCCTCTCCCCCACTTCACAACTTGCCTTTTTCGTTTGCCTTTTTGTTCACCCTTTTTCTCGCTTGCCCTTTGTTCGCTCGTGTGCTTGCTTGCTTGCCGAAGTCACCATGAATGAAAACACCAAACTTTGTGACTTCTCGAATACTAATAATAATGATTTTATTAGTACTCCGATTGCTCCCGCCACTAGTGCGGAGTCATACGAAATCAATGCCGCTTTGCTAAATCTTGTTATGAAAGAGCAATTTTCCGGCCTTCCTAGTGAAGATGCCGCATCCCATCTTAATACCTTCATTGAGCTTTCCGATATGCAAAAGAAGAAAGATGTGGATAATGATGTGATTAAATTGAAGCTTTTTTCCTTTCTCGTTGCGAGATTGAGCAAAAACTTGGTTTTCACCTTTGCCCAAAAATAGTATCGATTCTTGGGATAAGTGCAAAGATGCTTATATATCCAAGTATTTTCCGCCAGCTAAGATTATCTCTCTCTGTAATGATATCATGAATTTTAAGCAACTTGATCATGAACATGTTGCACAATTTTGGGTGAGAATGAAACTGATGATTTGAAATTGTCCCGCTCAAGGCTTGAGTCTTTGGATGATTATACAAATCTT
Organism: Hordeum vulgare subsp. vulgare; assembly: GCF_904849725.1. Lineage (NCBI taxonomy): Eukaryota > Viridiplantae > Streptophyta > Magnoliopsida > Poales > Poaceae > Hordeum > Hordeum vulgare. The sequence continues at coordinate 178,436,202 of NC_058523.1, forward strand.
CTACGCTGGCTTGAATTTCGCTTCTATAAATATCTTGGACTCCACCTCAGGTGGAACGTTCCTGGAAATCACGTTAGGAGAAGCCACAATACTCCTAGACTATATCATGACGAACTACTCTCAGTGGCATACTGAAAGGTCACCAACTAGTAAGAAGGTACACGCTATAGAAGAAATTAACTCGTTGAGTGCTAAGATGGATGAGTTAATGAATTTGGTTGCTAGTAGAAGTTCTCCCTTAGATCCTAATGATATGCCCTTGTCTTCCTTGATTGAGAGTAGCAACGCTAGCTTGGACATTAATTTTGTTGGTAGGAATAATTTTGGCAACAACAATGCTTTTAGAGGAAACTATATTCCTAGGCCTTTTCCTAGTAACCCCTCTAATAACTTTGGCAACTCCTACAACAATACTCATGAAAATTACAATAGATTACCCTCCGATCTAGAGAGTAATATCAAAGAGTTTATCAACTCGCAATTTTTTTCAATGCGTCCATAGAGGAAAAACTACTCAAAATTGACGATTTGGCTAAGAGCGTTGATAGAATGTCTAGTGATATTGATGCTTTGGAAGTTAGATGTGCTCCTCCCAAGATCAATATGGATGAAACTTTTAAAGCTATGCGCGTTTCCATGAGTGATAGCAAAGAAAGAACCGCCCAAATTCGTGCTAGACATGAATGGCTTAAAAAGGAGTGTTCTCGTGATAAGAATCACGAAGATCTTAAAGTTCTTGGTGTGACTCCCATTGGATCTTTGTTTTCTCGTGTCAAACCCAATGATGATGGGGCTATATATGAATCCACTTTGGTTGAAAAGTGCCCCAATGATTCGGAGTCCATCTATCTTGATGCTAAAAGCATTGAAAGTGGAGTAGAAGATATTAAAACTTTGAGTAGTAATGAAATTACTACTTTGGATTTCAAGGAATTCAATTATGATAGTTGCTCCTTGATTGAGTGCATATCCTTGATGCAATCCATGCTAAACTCTCCACACGCTTATAGCCAAAACAAGGCCTTTACCGATCATATCGTCGAAGCTATGATAAAATCTCTTGAAGAGAAACTTGAATTGGAAGTCTCTATCCCTAGAAATCTTCATGATGAGTGGGAACCTACTATACAAATCAAAATCAAAAACTATGAATGCAATGCTTTGTGTGATTTGGGTGCTAGTGTTTCCGCAATTCCAAAGTCTTTATGTGATGTTTTGGGTTTTAGTGAGATTGAAGAGTGTTCTCTTAATTTGCATCTTGCGGATTCTACTGTCAAGAAACCCATGGGAAGGATCAATGATGTTCTTATTTTTGCAAATAGGAACTATGTACCCGTGGATTTCATTGTGCTTGACATTGATTGCAATCCTACATGCCCTATTATTCTTGGTAGACCTTTCCTAAGGACTATCGGTGCTATCATCGATATGAAGGAAGGGAATATTAGATTTCAATTTCCTTTAAAAAAAGGGCATGGAGCACTTTTCTAGAAATAAAATAAGATTGCCTTATGAATCCATGATGAGGGTACTTATGGTTTGAGCACCAAAGACGACGATACGTGATTTTACCGCCTTATGCCTAGCTAAGGTCGTTAAACAATAGCACTTGTTGGGAGGCAACCTAATGAATTTATCCTTTTCTTTATGTTTTGTTGCATCCACACCATCATAATTCTGTTATGATTGTGTTTTTGTGTTTCTTTTTGTGTTTGAGCCAGGCAAAACCTTTATGATTAGTCTTGGTGATGGTTGTTTGATCCTGCTGGAAAAAGACAGAAACTTTTCTCTCATGAGATGATTTTTCATTTTTATTCAGAAAGAGATTTTGAGTTGATTCTTTTTTCTGCTGATGATATACCTTTTTCCCAGGCACTCGTAATATTTTAGAATTTTTTAGGTACCAGAACTATACGAAGTATACAGATTGCTACAGACTGTTCTGTTTTTGACAGATTCTGTTTTTGTTGTGTTGGTTGCTTGTTTTGATTAAACTATGGATAGTATCGGGGGGCGGGGGGGTACTAGCCATGGAAAAGTGAGAATAGAGTATCCTAACACCAATATAAATAGAAATCAAGATTGCTACAGTACCTAGAGAGGTGGTAGTTTGTTTTCTTGTGCTAATGTTATCACGAGTTTCTGTTTAAGTTTTGTGTTGTGAAGTTTTCAAGTTTTGGGTGATGTTCTCATGGACAAAGAGATAAGGAGTGGAAAGAGCTCAAGATTGGGGATGCCCAAGGCATCCCAATCCAAATTCAAGGACACCAAAAAGCCTAAGCATGGGGATGCCCCAGAAAGGCATCCCCTCTTTCGTCTTCAATCCATCGGTAACATTACTTGGAGCTATATTTTTATTCACCACATGATATGTGTTTTGCTTGGAATGCCTTGTATCGTAGGAGTATTTTCTTTTTGTTGTGTCACAATCATCCTTGTTGCACACCTTTTTGAGAGAGAGAGACTCGCACTCATCGTGATTTTGCTAGAATGCTCATCATGCTTCACTTATATCTTTTGAGTTGGGTAATTTTGCTCTATGTGCTTCACTTATATCTTTTAGAGCACGGCGGTGCGTGACTTGGTAGTTGGCTTATGCTATGAAAGTAGTCCGAAAGGTGTTAGGTACCCTAAGAGGATACAAAAACTTCCATCTTCATGTGCATTGAGTAGAAAGAGAAGTCATGATTCCTCTCAATTAGTTTTGAGACGTGGATTTGGTAATATTAAGAGTTATGTTAGTAGGGTGTTGTGAATCTAGAAATACTTGTGTTGAAGTTAGTGATTCCTGTAACATGCACGTATGGTGAACCGCTATGTTAGGAAGTTGGAGCATAATTGATCTATTGATTGTCATCCTTTATGTTGAGGTCGGGATCGCGCGATGGTTAACACCTACCAACCCTTCCCCTAGGAGTATGCGTTTAGCACTTTGTTTTGATTACTAATAAAAACTTTCGCAACAAGTATGTGAGTTCTTCATGACTATTGTGAGTCCATGGTATAGATGCACTTTCACCTTCCACCATTGCTAGCCTCTCTAGTGTCGTGCAACTTTCACCGGTACACAAACCCACCATATGCCTTCCTCAAAACAGCCACCATCCCTACCTACTATGGCATTTTCATAGCCATTCCGAGATATATTGCCATGCAACTCCCACCGTTCCATCTCATGACTTGTGCCGTCACTCTCATATTTCCATTGCATGATCGTAAGATAGCTAGCGATATGTTTCAACATCATAAGACAAACTAGATCGTAGCACATCCCGATACACTGCGGGAGGCATTTCCTATAGAGTCATGATCGTTATGAGCTTTGGGCTGTGAGTAAATAAAAGTGTGATGATCATCATTATTGGAGCATTGTCCCATGTGAGGAAAAAAAGGGACCAAAGAGCCCAAATAAAAAAAAGAGGTCCAAGTGCCCAAATAAAAAAAAGGAGAAGAGAGAAGAGACAATGCTACTATCTTTTTCCACTCTTGTGCTTCATAATAGCACCATGTTCTTCATGATTGAGAGCCTCTCGTTTCGTCACCACCATATGCTAGTGGGAATATTTATTATATAACTTGGCTTGTATATTCCAATGATGGGCTTCCTCAAATTGCCCTACGTCTTCGTGAGCAAGCAAGTTGGATGCACACCCACTAGTTCTCCTTTTTGAGCATTCGCATACTTATAGCTCTAGTGCATCCTTTGTATGGAAATCCCTACTCATTCACGTTGATATCTATTAATGGGCATCTCCTTAGCCCTTTGATATGCCAAGTCAATGTGACCATCTCCTCCTTTTTGTCTCACAACCACCACCACACTGTATTCCACCTATAGTGCTATATCCATGGCTCACGCTCATGTATTGCATGATAGTTATAAAAAGTTTGAGAAAGTAAGAGTGCGAAGACAATTACTTGGCCAATATCGGGGTTGTGCATGATTTACATTAGTTGTGTGAGGATGATGGAGCATAGCCAGACTATATGATTTTGTAGGGATAACTTTCCTTGGCCTTGTTATTTTCAACGTTCATGATTACCTTGCTAGTTTGCTTGAAGTATTATTGTTTTCATGTCAATAGAAAACTATTGTTTTGAAGCTTACGGATCTGAACATTCATGTCACATGAAATAAGTTACAAAGGACAATTATACTAGGTAGCATTCCACATAAAAAATTCAGTCTTTATCACTTCCCTACTCGAGGACGAGCAGGAGTTAAGCTTGGGGATGCTTGATACGTCTCCAACTTATCTATAATTTTTGATGGTTTCATGCTTATATCTTGTCAAACTTTGGATGTTTTGTATGCCTTTTATATCTTTTATGGGACTAACTTATTAACTCAGTGCCAAGTGCTAGTTCCTGTTTTTTCCGTGTTTTTGACCCTTTTCGGAGGAGGATTTTAAACGGAGTCCAAACGGAACGAAACTTCCAAAAAGATTTTTTTCGAAACAGAAGAAGATCAGGGAGCCTGAGAACCAGGACAGGGGGCCACCAGGGAGCCCACAAGCCCCCTAGCCGTGGCCAGGGGGTCGCGCCTCCCAGGCTTGTGGGCTCCCTGGGCCACCTTTGCCCTAGGTCTTTTGCCTATATATTCCCAAAATTTCCAGAAAAAGTCAGGAGATCATCGAGAGTACTTTTCCGTCGCCGCAAGCTTCTCTCTCCACAAGATCCCATCTGGGGCATGTTCTGGTGCCCTGCCGGAGGGGGATTCGGATATGGAAGGCTTCTTCATCAACACCATGACCTCTCCGATGATGCGTGAGTAGTTCACCATAGACCTATGGGTCCATAGCTAGTAGCTAGATTTCTTCTTCTCTCTCTTGGATCTTCAATACAAAGTTCTCCATGATCTTCATGGATATCTATCCGACGTAATCTTCTTTTGCAGTGTGTTTGTCGAGATCCGATGAATTGTGGATTTATGTTCAGATTATCTATGAATCTTATTTGAGTTTCTTCTGATCTCTTATATGCATGATTTCATATCCTTGTAATTCTCTTCGAGTTGTTTGTTTTGTTTCGCCAGCTTGATCTATGATTATTGCAATGGGAGAAGTGCTTGGTTTTGGGTCCATACCGTGCGGTGACCTCACCCAATGACAGAAGGGTTAGCGAGGCACGCATTGTGTTGTTGCCATCAAGGGTAAAAAGATGGGGTTTTCATCATTGGTTTGAGATTATCCCTCTACATCATGTCATCTTGCTTAAGGCGTTACTCTGTTCGTCATGAACTCAATACACTAGATGCATGCTGGATAGCGGTCGATGTGTGGAGTAATAGTAGTAGATGCAGAAAGTATCGGTCTACTTGTCTCGGACGTGATGCCTATATGTATGATCATTGCCTTAGATATCGTCATGACTTTGCGCGGTTCTATCAATTGCTCGACAGTAATTTGTTCACCCACCGTATTATTTGCTATTTTGAGAGAAGCCTCTAGTGAACACTATGGCCCCCGGGTCTACTCCACACCATATTTTCAGCCTTACACTTTTACTTCGTTGCACTTTCCGCCTTCAGATCTCACTTTGCAATCAATCTTGAAGGGAATGACAGCCCCTTTATAGCGTTAGGTGCAAGCTCTTTTGTGTTTGCGCAGGTACTCTGGACTTGACGAGATTCTCCTACTGGATTGATACCTTGGTTCTCAAACTGATGGAAATACTTACTGCTCCTATGCTACATCACCCTTTCCTCTTCATGGGAAAAACCAATGCAAGCCCTGTCTACGTCAACGTGTCAATCTCTGGCGCTGTTGTCTGTGGCTGTAGCAAACATGAACATCTTCATGTGCCCTGCTACTTTCTGGTTGAACTGATGGTTCAATAACCTCATCAAGTTTCGCCACCCTCCCACTCAATTCTTTCAAGTGAAACTCTTTCTCGAGAAAGGACCCGCTCTTAGCAACAAACACTTTCCCCTGTGATCTGAGATAGGAGGTATACCCAACTATATCCTTTGGGTATCCTATGAAGATGCACTTATCCGCTTTGGGTTAGAGCTTATCAGTCTGAAGCCTATTGACATAAGCATCGCACCCCAAAACTTTAAGAAACGACATCTTAGTTTTCTTCCCAACCCATGGTTCATGTGGTGTCATCTCAACAGAATTATATGGTGCCCTATTTAAAGTGAATGCGGTTGTATCTAATGCAGAACTCCAAAACGATAGTGGCAAATCGATAAGAGTTATCATAGTACGCACCATATCTAATAGATCATGGCTATGACGTACAGACACACCATCAATCTATGGTGTTCCAAGCGGCATGAGTTGTGAAAGAATTTCCACATTATCTTAAATGTATACCAAACTCATAAATTAGGTATTCACCTGTACAATCACATCGTAGACATTTTATCCTCTTGTCACGAAGATCTTCAACTTCACTCTGAAATTGCTTGAACTTTTCAACATTTAATACTTGTGATTCATCAAGTAAATATACTCGTATCTACTCAAAACAAATGTGAACTAAGAAAATAACAATATCCATTGCGTGCTTCAGCACTCATTGGACTGTATACGTCAAAATGTATTATTTCCAATTAGTCCCTTGCCCATTCCATCTCACTAGAAAATGAGGTTGACAGGGGGATAACACCGGGGTAGGCCAAAAGCAAGGACTACACGAACCCCCCTCTGAAAAAACATATACAGGGTGACCGGCTCCCCACGGGGGCCGGCTGCGACTGGACGGCTACACGGTCGAGCCGGCTCGAGCAACGCTGCTCCCCCATTCGACTCGACTACCCCCTGCCAGCCAGTAGGTAAGCTCTAGTAGCATCACCCTGACAAGCCATGTCAGGGGCATCATCACCAAGGGTACGGCTACAACACTTCGGGTACCTCCAACCTGACCCCGTGTAGCTACAGTGGATGGGACGTATCACTGATCGTCGCCGACCACGAACAGCCGAGACGGCACAGTGATAAGCACGCCCCGTCCACTCCATTACCTGCCCCTGCATGGGCAACAGTGCAACTGGCTGTACGATGACCGAAGCCAGCTACGCAAGGCGATGCACGTAGTGCGGCACACGCCACGGTGTAGCAAGCACGCACCAATGGCGAGGCTCGGCCGACGGCCCCAGCTCCAGGTGGGACCCAGCTCCCGGCGGGCCCCCACTTGCGACAAGACTTCTCCAGCCGGTGGCCTCCCGGCTAGCTCCAAAGGCTGCCATCTAGCTCCCACCTAGTACCTTCTATTCCTATTGTAAGCCAGGGGTTGTCCTATAAATCCCCCTGGCCCAGCCCCATGCAAGGGGTCGGCCAAACACATACTCATACACAGGAGTGGAAAAGAGAGCACTGAGCTCCTTCTCCCCCTCCCGCATACAGCTCAAGGAGCATATGGTATCCCCAGCTGGATCATCAACAAACTCAAGCAGGACTAGGGGTGTTAGCATATGGTATCCACGCCGTCGCTCCCCCTTCCGCATACGACTCAAGGAGCATATGGTATTGATGACGTCGCTCCCCTTGACGAGGCAAGCATTAGCCTTGCCTCTCCCGTCGTCGATGCTCTCGACGAGCTCTTCGGCAAGCTGCGGCTCGATGACGCTCCCGCGTTCGACGAGTACCCAAGCGAGGTGCTGGACTGCTCTGACCCGCCATCGTTCGCGGGATGGACTGCCTCGGGCGACGCCCTGGCTTTCGTGCCCACACTATGGTGATGATCACCAGCTCTGCCACGAGCTCCGCTTGTGCTAGAGTTAGGGTGCGCACGGCCGCAGCCATTGGTCGCCCTAGCCCCTCTGATCCTCTTTGCTACACGCTACATGGGCTAAGAACCCATATCGCGCCAACGGCTAACCCTGCCATAGCCAGGGCCGAGCTAGAGACGGCTCGTCAGCATCTGTTTGCAAAAGCCAGCACCCTCGCGTCTACCAAGCACCGGATGGAGGCTGCGCAACGCGAGTATAACTCCGCCTACGGCCTCACCCCGACTGATAATGGGCCCAGCTGGCGCTGTGCGGCTTGCAGCCGTGGACGCGTAGTCGCCGGCATCCTCGGCGGCAAGCTGCCCTCCTATGAAAATTGTGCGTCCAAGATGAGGGCCGCTCAGGTGGCCAACGAGGAGTTGGCCACCATGAAGGGCGAGGAGCGTGCATCACGAAAAGCACATCCAAGACCTCATCGCCGCTGCTAACATGCAGCAAGCCCGCTTCGAGCCAGACTATCCCGGTGTCGAATCGCCTTCGCCAGACGTCGAGGACCTATGGACGGCTTTCGGCCATCAGCCGACCCAACACTCTTCATCCCCTCGCGGCTCCATTCGGTGCGCCGACGGGATCCACGGTGGGCTCTCCTGGTGCAACAATGAGCAATCGGCGAACTCCAGCTGGCGCGACGATTTCTTTGAGGGCACCGGTTAGTCCACTCGCGCCAACACCCCGCCTCCAAAGTGGGAACAGGCGAACTCGCCGGCTCCCTCCATTTTAACCAAGCTCGCCGCCGGATCGGGCAGCGTGTACCTCGAAGTGAGAATGATGCCCGCCTCTGGATCGATCGGCTCGCCCAGTTCGCCCTCCTCGAGTAGGAGGGCCCGATTGGCCCGGCATGCTTCGGTCCCTGGATCCGGGAGGAGACGTTTCCCACCAGCTTCACTCTTCCTCAAGACACCTGAAATACAACGGGACCGCCAAGTCGGAAGATTGGCTGATTGACTACACCACCGCAGTCGGCATCGTGCGGGGCAACAAGCGTGTCATGATGCGCTACATCCCGCTCATGCTGACCGGCTCAGCACGCACGTGACTTAATAGCCTGTCGGCCAGTAGTATCAATGCGTGGGTGGACTTCGAGGAGGCCTTTGTCCATAACTTCACCAGCACCTACAAGCGCCCTGGTCGCCCGTGTGAGCTGGCCATGTGCGTCCAAGCGGAGTAGGAGCCTCTCTGCGACTACCTCACATGATGGACCGAGCTGCACAACTCCTGCAAAGAGGTGCACGAGGTTCAGGCCATCCAGTACTTCATTGAGGGCAACCCAGACGGCACCCTCCTAAAGCATAAGCTCATGTGCTCTAAGCCAGCCACTCTAGCTGAGCTCATTGCCAAGGCAAACAAATATGCCACGGCCGACTCCGCGATGAAGATCAAGATCACTACAACCGGCAAGGACGTCGTGCCGCCGGCTCCGCCCTGCCCGGCTACCGACAACCAGGGCACCAAAACAACAAGCGGAAATCCGACCAGCCGGATCCCCTGTATGGGACCAAGCAGGTCGCCACTATGGAGGAAGAGCAGCCGGCTGCGCAGGCCGCCAGCCAGCTCCAGCACGGCGGGAAGGGCGCCTGGCATCCCAAGATGACCTTCGAGCAAATGCTCGACGCCCCCTGCAAGTTGCACACCGGGGCCAAGCCGGCTACGCACACGCTCCGGCAGTGCAGCTTCTCCCAGCAGCTGACCCAAGGCGAGGGCCTTCCGGATCCTCCGCCTACGGCTCTGCATGCACCGGCTCTCGGGTCGGCTCCGGCTCCGGCTCCGGCTCCCCCAACGATGGCCGTCTCCACGACCAGTTCCCCAACCAGGATGGGGCTTACGTCTTCTTCACCAGTGAAGGCGACGACAAGCACATCGAGCGTCAGCGCCGACACAAGGTGAATGCCACCATGCCCTCGGTCCCGTAGCTCATTCACTGGTCCGAGAGGCCGGTCACCTGGAGCTGGATTGAACATCCGGCTGTGATGCCAAACCCCAGCAGCTACGCCCTCGTCCTCGACCCCACCATCGCCTCCAAGAGGCTCACCTACCGATTCTCACGGGCGCTGGTGGTAGGCGGCAAAAGTATCAAGCTCGTGTACCGTGACACGCTACTCAAGCTGGGGCTCAAGGAGAAAAAACCTGCAGCCGACCCGGATGGTTCCATCGTTCTAGGGCAATCCTGCACCCCCATCGGGAAAATCTAGCTCAACGTCCTCTTCGGTAACAAGGCTGACTTCCGCTGAGAGCTGGTGTGGTTCGCGGTGGTGGATTTCCACATCCCCTATCACATGCTCCTGGGAAGGTTGGCGCTCGCCAAGTTCATGGCGATCCCCCACTATGCTTGCCTCAAGATGAAGATGTCGGGTCCCAAGGGTATCATCACCATATTCGGTGACTACAAGAAGTCGATCGAGTGCGCCCGCAATGGCAGCCGGCTGGCCGAGGCACTGGTGATTGTAGACGAGAAGCGTCAACTCGACCGGCTCGTGGCCCAGGCCACCGAGCAGTCGACCGTGCTGACTCCCGCATCCTAGTCGGCCAGCGAGGCGACTTTCCAGCCATTCAAAGAGACCAGGCAGATTCCACTCAACCCGGCCAATCCGAAGTATTGCGTCACCATTAGCGCCACCCTCAGCAGCAAATAGGAAGGCGAGTTCGTCGATTTCCATCGTGAGAATCGGGACATTTTCACATGGTCTCCCAAAGCCATGCCAGGTGTTCTGAGGAAGTTCGCCGAGCACGAGCTTCCCATGCGTCTGGATGCGAAGCCGGTCAAGCAACCCATGCGTCGTTTCTCTGAAGAGAAGTGGCACACGATTGGAGAAGAAGTTGCTCGGCTGCTCGCAGACGGCTTCATCATGGAAGTTTTCCACCCGGAGTGGCTGGCCAACCCAGTCCTCGTGCTGAAGAAGAAAAGGACGTGGCGCATGTGTATCGACTACAGGAGCTTGAACAAGGCTTATCCTAAGGATCCGTTCGCCTTGCTCCGGATTGATCAGATGATCGACTCCACGGTCGGTTGCGATTTGCTGCCTGCACGCCTACTCCAGCTACCACCAGATCAAGCTGGATCCGGCTGATCTTGTGAAGACCTCCTTCATCACCCCATTCGGAGCCTACTGCTACGTCACCATGTCGTTCGGCTTGAAGAATGCACGCGCCACCTTCCACCACTGCATGCAGAAGTGTCTCCTGCCACAAATTGGCAGGAATGTGCATGTCTATGTTGACGACATCATCTTAAAAACCAAGAAGCACTTCATCCTCCTGGACAACCTCCAGGAGACGTTTGCGAACCTGCATGTATAGCGGATCCGACTAAACCTAGATAAGTGCGTCTTCGGTGTGCCGGCTGGTCGACTCCTTGTTTACTTCGTATCCGCACATGGCATCAAAGCTAACCCCGAGAGGATCAGGGCCATCGAATGCATGTACAAGCCGGAGAAGCTTCATGACATTCGGAAATTTGTCGGCTGCCTGCCTCAGTCAGCCGGCTCATCAGCCGGTTGGGCGAGAAGGCGCTACCGCTCTATCAGCCGATGAAGAAGACGACCAAGTTCGAGTGGACCAACCAGGCAGTCTAGGCTTTCCGCGACCTCAAGCGCATCCTCTCCAGCACGCCCGTCTTGGATGCGCCGACTGAGAAGGAGCCCATGATGGCATACATCATGGTTAATACGCGAGTGGTCAGCGACGTTCTGGTGTTGGAGCGGCCCGAGAAAGGCAAGGTGCTGCTGGTTCAGCACCCCGTATACTACCTGAGCGAGGTCCTCTCCGCCTCCAAGTAGAATTACCCCCACTAACAGAATATGTGCAACGACATATACTTCACCCCAAGAAGCTGGAGTAATACTTCCAGGAGCACACCATCACCATGGTGAGCACGACTCAGCTCTCAAAGATCATGAGCAACCGGGACGCAACCGGATGGATCGCCAAGTAGACCATCGCTATGGCCGACCACGACATCCAATACGAGCCACACACGGCCATCAAGTCCCACGTGGTGGACGACTTCCTCGGCGACTGGATATAGACCCAGTTCACATCGCCGCCTCCACACTCCACGCATTGGCGCATGCACTTGGACAGCTCCAAGATGCGAGCCGGCTTGGGGGCTCGCATGGGCATGTCTTCCGTGAAAAGGGATCACCTCAAGTATGCCCTGCAAATCCACTTCGCCGCCTCCAACAACGTGGCCGAGTACGAGACACTCGTCCACGGCCTCCGGCTCGCCAATGAGATTGGCATCCGTCGGATCCTCTGCTTCGGCGACTCGGACTTGGTGGTGCAGCAGGTCTCTAGCGAATGGGACGACAGGGACGCCAACATGGCCAACTGCCTCTTCCTTGTCCAACAGCTAACCACCTCCTTCGCGGGCTGTGAGTTTCATCATGTCCCCTGAGTGGACAATGAGGCGGCGGATGCGCTAGCAAAAATTGGCTCCACCTGGCAGGTGCTCCCAACTGACGTCTCCCTCGAGCAACTGCGCAAGCCCTCTATCAAGCCGTCTCCGGAGTCGGCATCCATCTTCGTGCCGGCGGATCCGTCCGATCCTACGCCGGACTCACGGGCTCCCCTAGCTACGTCTGCGACGTCGGCTCCGGATGGTCCCACGGCGGCCGACTCCGGATCCGTGGCCGTCATGGCAACGGAAGGCGCGTCGGCTTCCGTCACAGACCCAGGGACTGACGGCTCCGCCTCGGGGACCCCGATTAGACTTCCGAGGGCTCCGTCTCCCCCGGCCCCCTTCTCGAGCCGGCTCCGGCTCCCATCTCAGCACCAACTTGGGCCCAGCCTATCCTCACTTACCTCATAACCAGCAAGCTTCCTTCGGACAAAGAAGAAGCACGGCGAATCCAACGCCGATCCACTGCTTATGCTGTCATCAACCGCAAGCTGGTTCATCGCAGCGCGTCTGACATTTTTCAGCGTTGCGTTGAATCAGGAAAGGGGCAGGAGAAGCTCAGAGACATCCACTAGGGCGAGTGTGGACATCACGCCGCCTCAAAAACCCTGGTGGCCAAAGACTTCCGCCACGGGTTCTATTGGACAATGGCCCTGGAGGAGGCAAAGTAACTCGTCGACGAGTGCGAGGGCTGCTAGCACTTCAGCATGCAAAGCCATCTGTCGGCTACAACCCTCAAAACCATTCCCCTCTCATGGACTTTCACCATCTGGAGACTCGACATGGTGGGGCCATTCAAGACTCCTAGAGGTGGCATGACGCATCTCTTGGTAGTCGTCAACAAGTTCATGAAGTGGATCGAAGCAAGACCCATCAAGAAACTGGATAGTCCCATGGGCGTCCGATTCATCGAGGATATCACCCTTCGCTACGGCGTCCCCCGCAACATCATCACTAACAATGGCACCAACTTCGCCATAGGTGCAATGGCACTATTCTGCTCAAAGAAAGGCATCCGACTCGACCTTATATCAGTGGTCCACCCACTGTCAAACGGCCAGGCCGAAAGAGAAAATGGCTTGATTCTAGCCGACATCAAGCCGCGGCTCATGACGCCACTAATCTGGTCAGCCGACTGCTTGATCGAAGAGCTCCGGGCCATCTTATGGAGCCTTCGCACCACGCCCAACCGGTCAACCGGTTTTACTCCGTTCTTCCTCGTGTACGGGTCCGGGGCGATCATCCCCACGGACATCGAATTCGACTCGCCTCGGGTCACCATGTACATGGAGACGGATGCAAAGGAGGCAAGAGAAGATGGCATCGACTTGCTCGAGGAGGCACGCGAGCTGGCTTTGAGCCGGATGGCCATCTACAAGCAGAATCTTCGCCACTACCACAACAAGCGTATCCAACCCCTTTCCTTCCGCGAAGGGGACCTGGTACACAGGCAAATCCAAAGGACGGCCGGCCAGCACAAGCTGTCCTCCCCATGAGAAGGACCCTTCATCATCAGCAGAGCACTGCATAACAACACGTACTACCTGATAGGCGTCGAGAAGCCGCAGAAGCACAAGAGAGACGCCTCGGGTGAGGAGTCGTAGCATCCTTGGAACACAACCCTCCTTTGCCCGTTCTACTGCTAAGAGAGAAAGAAACAGTGTAGTCTATATCCCCTACCCTTTTGGGCTTAATAAATGCAGCGGATGCCCCCATTCAATGCTTGGGGCATACCTGTTCGATTCCTTCAATCACATTCTTCTCCGAGCGACCCCTCCGGTTCGACTCCTCGGACCCGGGGGATCGCTGGACGGCTCGAGCTCTCTGTCTATTTCGTAACCGGTTGAATAGTTCTAGCCAAGCAAAAAACCCTTACCACCCTGCCTAGCTACAAACCAGATCCCGGCGTTTCGATTAGCGGGACTCTAGGACGGAAAAACTTGCCACATACCGACACCGACTACGAAGACGCAACCGGCTCGGGCTAGTCAAACCCCCCGCGGTCATTATTCAACTGACCTCTACCGCACTCGTCCTAAGTCAAAGCAATCTCTCGGATTCCAGAAATCCATGACCGACACCCCAAAGGCAGAGGCCCTGTCCCAATCACACACCAGCTCCCGACTGTCGGACTCGCAGGGCGGAAGCTGGAGGGGGCAAGTTTTGGGTAGATGGAAGCCAAGGGAAACAAAGATAAAAAATGAGTCGACAAGCACAATTTCTTTCGAGCAAGTATTCGAAGCATGCATATATTACAGCTAAGCTTAAACGGCCCACGACCACAAGTTCAGTACGTTACACCCAAGTGGGTGGAATTGCAAAGTAAGCAAAATGTAGGAAGGAAGAGATTCTACTCGGGGATGGCTCCGTCCTCGTCTCCAACGTTGCGTGCGGCAACCGAGGCACATGCCTCATCGCGAGCTCCGGCACGTCCCGCGACACCCTTGTTGGACGCTCCGTCTCCAGCTTCATCACCTCTGCGCTGTCCTTCGTTTCCATATCCTCCTCCATCGCAGGGTCGACGTACGTGGCGCCGCTAGAGTCGGTACCCTCGAGCTCTGTATCGCCGAAGATACCTTCAGGTTCGTGAAGAGCCAGTCAGTACCGAGGCTCCGGAAGCGTACTACCATCGGCCCTCCACTCGGGGACAAACTCGTCCCATGGGGCAAACGATGCAAGGGCGTTGGCCCGCAGGAGCAGCTTGTCTTTGACCACCGCGAGCTCCAACTACGTGCCGCCGTGCTGGGATGCGAGCATGCCCAAGTCGAGGTCCGAGTACCATGACTTGGCAACCCAAAGTCGAGGCTCATGCCACTGAGGCTCGCTAGTCACCCAACTGGGTGCTACCAGCCTCGAGCCACCTCGATAGCCGACTCATGAATTCTGGCTCCACCGCACTCGGCCAGATCGCGCGGACCATGGCTAGCCCGGCCTCCTGGAGCCTCACCCGGGCTCGCTCTAGCTCCGTCCAGTGGGCCTTGGAGGCGATCCCCAGTTCCTCCATGGTCCAACCAGCGAACGCCTCGATCTGGACGCCTACGTCCCGCTGATCTTGGCGGTGGAACATTGATACGTCTCCAACGTATCTATAATTTTTTATGGTTTCATGCTATTATCTTGTCAAACTTTGGATGTTTTGCATGCCTTTTATATATTTTTTGGGACTAACTTATTAACTCAGTGCCAAGAGCCAGTTCCTGTTTTTCCATGTTTTTGACCCCTTTCAGAGGAGGATTTTGAACGGAGTCCAAACGGAATGAAACTTCCAAAAGATTTTTTCCGTAACAGAAAAAGATCGGGGAGCCGGAGAATCAGGGCAGGGGGCCACCAGGGACCCCACAAGCCCTCATGGCGCGGCCCCCTGGCTTGTGGGCTCCCTGAGGCTCCGTTGCCCTAGGTTTTGCGCCTATATATTCTCTAAAATTCCATAAAAAATCAGGAGATCATCGAAAGTACTTTCCGCCGCCGCAAGCTTATATCTCCGAAAGATCCCATCTGGGGCACGTTCTGGTGCCCTGCCAGAGGGGGGATTCAGATACGGAGGGCTTCTTCATCAACACCATGACCTCTCCGATGATGCGTAAGTAGTTCACCATAGACCTACAGGTCCATAGCTAGTAACTAGATGGCTTCTTCTCTCTCTTGGATCTTCAATACAAAGTTCTCCATGATCTTCATGGAGATCTATCCGATGTAATCTTCTTTTGCGGTGTGTTTGTCGAGATCCGATGAATTGTGGATTTATGATCGGATTATCTATGAATCTTATTTGAGTTTCTTCTGATCTCTCTTATGCATGATTTCATATCCTTGGAATTCTCTTCGAGTTATGGGTTTTGTTTGGCCAACTAGATCTATGATTCTTGCAATGGGAGAAGTGCTCGATTTTGGGTTCATACCGTGCGGTGACCTCACCCAGTGACAGAAGGGGTAGCGAGGCACGCATCATGTTGTTGCCAACAAGGGTAAAAAGATGCGTTTTTCATCATTGGTTTGAGATTATCCCTCTACATCATGTCATCTTGCTTAAGGCGTTACTCGTTTCGTCATGAACTCAATACACTAGATGCATGCTGGATAGCGGTCAATGTGTGGAGTAATAGTAGTGGATGCAGAAAGTATCGATCTATTTGTCTCGGACGTGATGCCTATATGTATGATCATTGCCTTAGATATCGTCATGACTTTGCGCGGTTCTATCAATTGCTCGACAGTAATTTGTTCACCCAACGTGATATTTGCTATTTTGAGAGAAGCCTCTTTTGAACACTATGGCTCCCGGGTCTACTCCACACCATATTTTCAGCCTTACACTTTTTACTTCGTTGCACTTTCCGCCTTCAGATCTCACTGTGCAAACAGTCTTGAAGGGAGTGACGACCCCTTTATAGCGTTGGGTGCAAGCTCTTTTGTGTTTGCGCAGGTACTCTGGACTTGACGAGATTGTCCTACTGGATTGATACCTTGGTTCTCAAACTAACGAAAATACTTACTGCTCCTGTGTTGCATCACCCTTTCCTCTTCAAGGGAAAAACCACCGCAAGCAAGTCTCCGTCAACGTGTCAATTTCTGGTGGTGTTGTTTGAGAAGTAGCAGAAGGATTTCTGGCGCCGTTGTAGGACAAGGACTTTTTTTGCCGTAGCAGAAGAATTTTTGGCGCCGTTGCCGGGGAGGATCAAGTCAATAACTCATCCAAGTAGGTGTCGCAAACTCATGTCTTGCATTTACTTTGTTTGCGAGTTGCCTCTCGTTTTCCTCTCCCCCACTTCACAACTTGCCTTTTTCGTTTGCCTTTTCGTTCGCCCTTTTTCTCGCTGGCCCTTTGTTCGCTCGTGTGCTTGCTTGCTTGGCGAAGTCACCATGAATGAAAACACCATACTTTGTGACTTCTGGAATACTAATAATAATGATTTTATTAGTACTTCGATTGCACCCACCACTAGTGCGGAGTCATACGAAATCAATGCCGCTTTGCTGAATCTTGTTACGAAAGAGCAATTCTCCGGCCTATCTAGTGAAGATGCCGCATCCCATCTCAATACCTTCGTTGAACTTTGCGATATGCAAAATAAGAAAGATGTGGATAATGATGTGATTAAATTGAAGCTTTTTCCTTTCTCGCTGCGAGATCGCGCAAAGACTTGGTTTTCTTCTTTGCCCAAAAATAGTATCGGTTCTTGGGATAAGTGCAAAGATGCTTATATATCCAAGTATTTTCCGCCGGCTAAGATCATCTCTCTCCATAATGATATCATGAATTTCAAGCAACTTGATCATGAACATCTTGCATAATCTTGGGAGAGAATGAAGTTGATGATTAGAAATTGTCCCGCTCATGGCTTGAGTCTTTGGATGATTATTCAAATCTTTCACGCTAGCTTGAATTTCGCTTCTAGAAATATCTTGGACTCCGCCTCAGGTGGAACGTTCATGTAAATCACGTTAGGGGAAGCCACAAAGCTCCTAGACAACATCATGACGAATTACTCTCAGTGGCACACTGAAAGGTCACCTACTAGTAAGAAGGTACACAATATAGAAGAAATTAACTCGTTGAGTGCTAAGATGGATGAGTTAATGAATTTTGTTGCTAGTAGAAGTTCTCCTTTAGATCCTATTGATATGCCCTTGTCTTCCTTGATTGAGAGTAGCAACGCTAGCTTGGACGTTAACTTTTTTTGTAGGAATAATTTTGGCAACAACAATGCTTTTAGAGGAAACTATGTGCCTAGGCCTTTTCCTAGTAACTCTTCTAATAACTTTGGCAACTCCTACAACATAACTCATGGAAATTACAATAGATTACCCTATGATCTAAAGAGTAATATCAAAGAGTTCATCAACTCTCAAAAGATTTTCAATGCATCCATAGAGGAAAAGCTACTCAAAATTGACGATTTGGCTAAGAGCGTTGATAGAATGTCTAGTAATGTTGATGCTTTGAAAGCTAGATGTGCTCCTCCCAAGATCAATATGGATGAAACTTTGAAAGCTATGCATGTTTCTATGATTGAGAGCCAAGAAAGAACCGCCCAAATTCGTGCTAGACATGAATGGCTTAAAAAGGCGTGTTCTCGTGATAAGAATCACGAAGATCTTAAAGTACTTGGTGTGACTCCCATTGAATCTTTGTTTTCTTGTGTCAAACCTAATGATGATGGGTCTGGATATGAATCAACTTTGGTTGAAAAGTGCCCCAATGATTCAGAGGCCAACTATCTTGATGCTAAAAGCATTGAAAGTGGAGTAGAAGATATTAAAGCTTTAAGTAGTAATGAAATTACTACCATGGATTTCAAGGAATTCAATTATTATAGTTGATCCTTGATAGAATGCATTTCCTTGACGCAATCCATGTTAAACTCTCCACACGCTTATAGCCAAAACAAGGACTTTACCGATCATATCGTCGAAGCTATGCTAAAATCTCTTGAAGAGAAACATGAAATGGAAGTCTCTATCCCTAGAAATCTTGATGATGAGTGGGAACCTATCATCAAAATCAAAATCAAAAACTATGAATGCAATGCTTTGTGTGATTTGGGTGCTAGTGTTTCCACGATTCCAAAGTCTTTATGTGATGTTCTGGGTTTTAATGAGATTGAAGAGTGTTCTCTTAATTTGCATCTTGCTGATTCTACTGTCAAGAAACCCATGGGAAGGATCAATGATGTTCTTATTATTGCAAATAGGAACTATGTACCCGTGGATTTCATTGTGCTTGACATTGATTGCAATCCTACATGCCCAATTATTCTTGGTAGACCTTTCCTAAAGATTATCGGTGCAATCATCGATATGAAGGAAGGGAATATTAGATTTCAATTCCCTTTCAGGAAGGGCATGGAACACTTTCCTAGAAATAAAATAAGATTGCCTTATGAATCCATGATGAGGGGCACTTATGGTTTGAGCACCAAAGACGACGATACGTTATTCTATCGCTTTTATGCCTAGCTAAGGGCGTTAAACAATAGCGCTTGTTGGGAGGAAACCCAACGAATTTATCTTTTTATTTCTGTTTTGTTGTGTCCACACCATCATAATTCTGTTGTGATTGTGTTTTTTTGTGTTTGAGCCAAGCAAAACCTTTATGACTAGTCTTGGTTATGGTTGTTTGATCCTGCTGGAAAAAGACAGAAACTTTTCGCTCACGAGATGATTTTTCATTTTTATTCAGAAAGAGATTTTGAGTTGATTCTTTTTTGCTTCTGGTTTATATGCCTTATGCCCAGGCATTCGTAATTGT
Source organism: Hordeum vulgare subsp. vulgare (assembly GCF_904849725.1). Taxonomy (NCBI): domain Eukaryota; kingdom Viridiplantae; phylum Streptophyta; class Magnoliopsida; order Poales; family Poaceae; genus Hordeum; species Hordeum vulgare. The sequence goes on from NC_058523.1 coordinate 178,455,579, forward strand.
TCAGAAACTTTGAGGTACCAGAAGTATACGAAGTATACAGATTGCTACAGACTGGTCTGTTTTTGACAGATTCTGTTTTTATTGAGTTGGTTGCTTGTTTTGATGAAACTATGGTTAGTATCGGGGGGGGGGGGTACTAGCCATGTAAAAGTGAGAATACAGTAGCCCAACACCAATATAGATAGAATTCAAGTTTGCTACAGTACCAAAAGAAGTGGTAGTTTGTTTTCTTGTGCTAATGTTATCACAAGTTTCTGTTTAAGTTTTGTGTTGTGAAGTTTTCAAGTTTTGGGTGATGTTCTCATGGACAAAGAGATAAGGAGTGGAAAGATATCAAGCTTGGCGATGCCCAAGGCATCCCAAGCCAAATTCAAGGACACCAAAAAGCCTAAGCTTGGGGAAGCCCCGGGAAGGCACCCCCTCTTTCGTCTTCAATCCATCAGTAACATTACTTGGAGATATATTTTTATTCACCACATGATATTTGTTTTTCTTGGAGCATCTTGTATCGTAGGCGTCTTTTACTTTTGTTGTGTCACAATCATCCTTGCTTCACACCTTTTTGAGAGAGAGAGAGACATGCACTTATCGTGATTTTGCTAGAATGCTCATAGTGCTTCACTTATATCTTTTGAGCTAGATACTTTTGCTCTATGTGCTTCACTTATATCTTTTAGAGCACGGCGGTGCATGACTTGGTAGTTGGATTATGCTATGAAAGTAGTCCCAAAGGTGATAGGTACCTAAAGAGGATACAAAAACCTCCATCTTCATGTGCATTGAGTAGAAAGAGAAGTTTTGATTCCTCTCAATTAATTTTGAGACGTGGATTCGGTAATGTTAAGAGTTATGTTAGTAGGGTGTTGTGAATCTGGAAATACTTGTGTTGAAGTTAGTGATTCCCGTAGCATGCATGTATGGTGAACCGCTATGTTAGGAAGTCGGAGCATAATTGATCTGTTGATTGTCATCCTTTGTGTTGAGGTCGGGATCGCGCGATGGTTAACACCTACCAACCCTTCCCCTAGGAGTATGCGTTTAGCACTTTGTTTCAATTACTAATAAAAACTTTCACAACAAGTATGTGAGTCCATGGCATAGATGCACTTTCACTTTTCACCTTCACTAGCCTTTCTAGTGCCACGCAACTTTCACCGGTGCACAAACCCACCATATGCCTTCCTCAAAACAGCCACCATACCTACCTACTATGGCATTTTCATAGCCATTCTGAGATATATTGCCATGCAACTCCCACCGTTCCGTCTCATGACTTGTGATGTCACTCTCATATTGCCACTGCATGATCGTATGATAGCTAGCGAGATGTTTCAACATCATACACCAAGCTAGACCGTTGCACATCCCGGTACGCCGACGGAGGCATTTCCTATAGAGTCATCATTGTTCTAAGCTTTGAGCTGTGAGTAAATAAAAGTGTGATGATCATCATTATTAGAAGCATTTTCCCATGTGAGGAAATAAAAAAAGAGGCCAAAGAGCCCACAAAAAAAGAGAAAAAAAGAGGCCAAGAGCAATGTTATATGATTAGAGATCCCTTAGCATGTGACGATTGCTTCCACCTCATATTAGCCAAAACTCCCGCACTAAGTAGAGATACTACTTGTGCATCCATAAATCATCAAACCAGTTTTGCCATGAGTGTCCACCATACCTACCTATGGATTGAATAAGATCCCTCAAGTAAGTTCTCATCGGTGCAAGCAATAAAAATTTCTCTCTAATATGTATGATCTATTAGTGTGTGGAAAATAAGCTTTGTACGAATCTGTGATGAGGGCCTATCTTGTACCTTCACTTTTTGCCCTTGAAATAGTCATGGTGATCTTCATCAATTCCTTATCTCGCCTTTATCTTGGCTAACGTCATATGCTTGGGAAAGATCTATATTCATATGTCAACTTGGAAGTAAGTATTCATGAATTATTATTGTTGACATTACCCTTGAGGTAAGCAGTTGGGAGGCAAAACTATAAGCCCCTATCTTTCTCTGTGTCCAGCTAAAACTTTGATCTCATGAGTACCACGTGAGTTGTAGCAATTGTAGAGAACGAAAAAATGATTGAGTATGTGGATTTGCTTCACAAGCTCTTATTTGACTCTTTCTGATGTTGTGATAAGTTGCAATTGCTTCCATGACTAAAGGCTATCGGTTGTTACTTCTCGATAAGGTTCTTGATCCATGCTTTACTTTGTGAAAGAGTTATCACTATTGCATGAGAGATTATATGTTGGTATTGCTGTTCTGAGCATGATCGTATCTTGTTTTGTCGACACCTCTCTCCCTAAACATGTGGACATATTTATTGAGTTAGGCTTTCGCTTGAGGACAAGCTAGGTCTAAGCTTGGGGGAGTTGATACGTCCATTTTGCATCATGTTTTCATGTTGATATTTATCGCTTCTTGGGCTGTTATTTCACTTCACGGTACAATTCTTATGCCTTTTCTCTCTTATTTTGCAAGGTTTACATGAAGAGGGAGAATACCGGCAAGTGGAATTCTGGCCTGAAAGTGGAGCAAGTTGAGATACCTATTCTGCGCAACTCCAAACGCCGTAAAAATCAACAAGGATTTTTTTCCTGATTTATCAAAAATACTGGGCCGAAGAAGTGCGAGAGGGGCGCCAGGGGGTGGCCACAAGCCTGCACAGCGCAACCACCCCCAAGCTGCTCCATGGGGGCTTGTGGGCAGCCTGCTGGCCCACTTGCCCCCCTCATTTGCTATATGGAGGGTTTCGTCCAAGAAAAAATCAAGGAGGAGCTTTTTCATGGTTTCGCCGCCGCCACGAGGCGGAACTTGAGCACAACCAATCTAGAGCTCCGGCAGGACGATCTTGCCAGGGAAACTTCCCTCCCGGAGGGGGAAATCATCGCCATCGTCATCACCAACACTCGTCTCATCGGAGGATACTCGTCACCATCAACATCTTCAACACCACCATCTCATCTCCAAACCCTAGTTCATCACTTGTAACCAATCTCCGTCTCGCGACTCCAATTGGTACTTGTAAGGTTGCTAGTATTGTTGATTACTCTTTGTAGTTAATGCTAGTTGGATTATTTGGTGGAAGAGTTTATGTTCAGATACATGATGCTACTCATAACCTCTCTGGTCATGAATATGATTATGCTTTGTGAGTAGTTACTTTTGTTCCTAAGGACATGGGATAAGTCATGCTAATAGTGGTCATGTGAATTTGGTATTCGTTCGGTAATTTGATGTGTTGTATGTTGTTTTTCCACTAGTGGTGTTATGTGAACGTCGACTACATAAGCTTAAACCCTAGTTTATGCGTTGCTTCGTAAGGGGCTGATTTGGATCCACTAGTTTAATGCTATGGTTAGACTTTGTCTTAATTCTTCTTTTGTAGTTGCGGATGCTTGCGAGAGGCTTTAATCATAAGTGGGATGCTTGTCCAAGTAAGGGCAGTACCCAAGCGCCGGTCCACCCACATATCAAACTATCAAAGTAACGAACAAGAATCATATGAACATGATGAAAACTAGCATGACAGAAATTCCCGTGTGTCCTCGGGAGCATTTTTCCTCCTATAAGACTTTGTCCAGGCTTGTCCCTTGATACAAAAGGGATTGGGCTACTTTGATGCATTGTTGCTACTTTTGTTACTTGTTGCTTGCTACGAATCATCTCACCACACAATCATTTGTTACCGACAATTTCACTGCTTGCAGAATTTACCTTCCTGAAAACCACTTGTCTGATCCTTCTGCTCCTCGTTGGGTTCGACACTCTTACTTATCAAAAGGACTACGATTCATCCCCTATACTTGTGGGTCATCAAGACTCTTTTCTGGCGCCGTTGCCGGGGAGTGAAGCGCCTTTGGTAAGTGGAACTTGGTAAGGAAACATTCATATAGTGTGCTGAAATTTATTGTCACTTGTCACTATGGATACTAATCCTTTGAGGGGCTTTTTCGGGGTATCTTCACCTCGAACGGAAGCACAAAGAGTTTCTCCTCAACCTGCTACACCTACTGAAAATATTTGCTTTGAATTTCCTTCGGGTATGCTTGAGAAACTGCTGGCTAATCCTTTTACACGAGATGGAACATCACATCGAGACTTGCATCTAATCTATGTAGATGAAGTTTGTGGTTTATTTAAGCTTGCAGGTTTGCCCGAGGATGAGGTCAAGAAGAAGGTCTTTCCTTTATCTTTGAAGGATAAGGCATTGACATGGTATATGCTATGTGATGATACTGGATCATGGGACTATAATCGGTTGAAATTGGAATTTCATCAAAAGTTTTACCTATGCACTTAGTACATCGTGATCGGAATTATATTTATAATTTTTGGCCTCGTGGCAGAGAAAGCATCGCTCAAGCTTTGGGGAGGATTAAATCAATGCTATATTCATGCCCCAACCATTAGCTCTCGAGAGAAATTATCATTCAGAACTTCTATGCTCGGCTTTCTCATGATGATCGCACCATGCTTGACACTTGTTGTACCGGTTGCTTTATGAAGAGAGATATTGACTTCAAATGGAATTTATTGGAGAGAATTAAACCCAACTCTGAAATTGGGAGCTTGAAGAAGGTAAGGAGTCAGGTACGAATTTCACGTTTGATTGCGTTAAATCCTTTGTTGAGACAAATACTTTTTGTGACTTTAGCGCTAAGTATGGACTTGACTCTGAGATAGTAGCTTCATTGTGTGAATATTTTGCTGCTCATATCGATCTCCCCAAAGAGAAGTGGGTTAAATATCCTCCTCCTTTATAAGTCAATGTAGTTAAACCCACTCCAGTTGAAGAGAAAGTCATTGCCTATAATAATCCTGTGGTTCCCAGTGCTTACATTGAGAAACCACCTTTCCCTGTTAGGATAAAGGATCATTCTAAAGCTTCAACTGTGATACATAGAGGCTACATTAGAACACCTACACCCGCTAGGCAAATTAGAGTTGAACCTAGCATTGCTATTATCAAAGATCTTCTGTCCGACAATGTTGAGGGACATAATATTCACTTCTGTGAAGATGCTGCTAGAATTGCTAAACCTCACGTTAGAGACATACATAGGCATGTTGTTGGCATGCCTGTGGTTTCTGTTAAGATAGGAGATCATTGTTATCATGGCTTATGTGACGTGGGTGCTAGTGTTAGTGCAATACCTCAATACTTATATGATGAAATAGAGCCTATTGATGTCACTATTCAGCTTGCCAATAGAGATACTATCTGTCCAGTGGGAATTGTTAGGGATGTTGAAGTCTTGTGTGGTAAAATGAAGTATCCTATTGATTTCCTCGTTCTTGCTACCGCACAAGATAGCTTTTGTCCCATCATATTTGGTAGACCCTTTCTCAATATCGTCAATGCTCATATTGATTGTGAGAAGCAAACTGTCACTGTTGGCTTTGAAGGTGTGTCACACGAGTTCAACTTCTCCAAATTTGGCAGACAACCTCATGAAAAGGAGTTGCCTAGTAAAGATGAAACTATTGCCTTAGCTTCTATTGCCGTGCCTCCTACTGATCCCTTAGAGCAATACTTGCTTGAGCACGAAAATGATATGCATATGGATGAAAGGGATGAGATAGATAGAGTTGTCTTAGAACAATATCCTATCCTTAAGAATAACTTGCGTGTTGAACTGCTTGGGGATCCACCTCCACCAAAGGGTGATCCTGTGTTCGAGCTTAAACAGTTGCCTGATACTCTTAAGTATGCCTATCTTGATGAAAAGGATATATATCTTGTTATTATTAGTGCTAGCCTCTGAGAGGAAGAAGAAAAGAAGTTACTAAAAACTCTGAGGAAGCACCGTGCTCCTATTGGATATACTCTTGATGATCTTAAGGGCATTAGTCCCACTCTATGCCAACACAAGATTAAAACTGATCCTGAATTCAAACCAGTTGCTGATCATCAAAGGAGATTAAATCCTAAGATGAAAGAAGTAGTGAGAAAAGAAATACTAAAGCTACTGGAAGCGGGTATAATCTATCCTGTTGCTCATAGCGATTGGGTGAGTCCGGTGCATTGCATCCCTAAGAAGGGAGGCATTATCGTTGTCCCTAATGATAAGGATGAATTGATCCCACAGAGGATTATTACTGGCTATAGGATGGTGATCGATTTTAGGAAATTCAATAAAGTCACTAGGAAAGACCATTATCCTCTGCCTTTTATCGACCAAATGCTAGAAAGGTTGTCTAAACACACACACTTTTGCTTTCTAGACGGTTATTCTGGTTTCTCCCAAATACCAGTTACACAAACTGACCAGGAGAAAACCACTTTCAATTGCCCTTTCGGTACCTTTGCTTATAGACGTATGCCTTTTGGCTTATGTAATGCACCTAGCACCTTTCAAAGATGTATGATGGCTATATTCTCTGACTTTTGTGAAAAGATTGTCGAGGTTTTCATGGATGACTTTTTCGTTTATGGGTCTTCTTTTGATGACTGCCTCAGCAACCTTGCTCGAGTCTTACAGAGATGTAAAGACACCAATATTTTCTTGAATTGGGAGAAGTGCCACTTTATGGTTAATGAAGGCATCGTCTTAGGACATAAAATTTCTGAAAGAGGTATTGAAGTCGATAAGGCTAAGGTTGATGCAATTGAGAAAATGCCATACCCCACGGATATCAAAGGTATGAGAAGTTTCCTTGGTCATGCTGGTTTCTATAGAAGGTTCATTAAAGACTTCTCTAAGATTTCTAGGCCTCTTACCAATCTCTTGCAAAAGGATATTCCTTTTTTTTGACGATGATAGTGAGGAAGCCTTTGAAATACTTAAGAGGGCTTTGATAACTGCACCTATTGTTCAACCACCTGATTGGAACTTACATTTTGAAATCATGTGTGATGCTAGTGATTATGATGTTGGTGCTGTTCTAGGGCAAAGAGTCGACAAGAAGTTGAATGTTATTCACTACGCTAGTAAAACTCTAGACAGTGCCTAGAGAAACTATGCTACTACGGAGAAGGAATTTTTAGCAGTCGTGTTTGCATGTGAAAAGTTCAGGTCTTACATAGTTGATTCCAAAGTCACTATTCACACTGATCATGCTGCTATTAAGTACCTCATGGAGAAGAAGGACGCTAAACCTAGACTTATCACATGGGTTCTCTTGCTACAAGAATTTGATTTGCACGTTGTCGACAGAAGGGTGCTGATAACCCAGTAGCAGATAACTTGTCTAGGTTGGAGACCGTTCTTGATGACCCACAACCTATTAATGATAGCTTTCCCGATGAGCAATTGAATGTCATCAATGCTTCACGTAGTACACCGTGGTATGCTGATTATGCAAACTATATCGTTGCCAAATACATACCACCTAGTTTCACGTACCAGCAAAAGAAGAAATTCTCCTTTGACTTGAGACACTACTTTTGGGATGATCCTCACCTTTATAAGGAAGGAGTAGATGGTGTTATTAGACGTTGTGTACCTGAACATGAACAGGGACAGATCCTAAAGAAGTGTCACTCCGAGGCCTACGGAGGACACCATGCGGGAGATAGAACTGCACACAAGGTATTGCAATCAGGTTTCTATTGGCCCACTCTCTTCAAGGATGCCCGTAAGTTTGTCTTGAATTGTGACGAATGTCAATGAATAGGTAATATTAGCAAACGACAGGAAATGCCTATGAACTATTCACTTGTCATTGAACCATTTGATGTCTGGGGCTTTGATTATATGGGACCTTTTCCAAAATCCAATGGGTATACTCATATCCTAGTCGTTGTTGATTACGTCACTAAGTGGGTAAAAGCTATTCCCACTAGTAGTGCTAATCACAACACCTCTATCAGGATGCTGAAAGAAGTTATTTTCCCGAGATTTGGAGTCCCTAGATATCTAATGACCGACGATGGTTCACACTTCATTCATGGTGCTTTCCGTAAAGCGCTTGCTAAGTACGATGTCAACCATAGAATTGCGTATCCCTATCACCCCTAGTCCAGTCGTCAAATAGAGCTAAGTAATAGAGAGATTAAACTGATTCTGCAAAAGACTATCAACATGTCTAGAAAGAATTGGTCTAAGAAGCTCGATGATGCACTGTGGGCTTATAGAAATGCCTATAAGAATCCCATGGGCATGTATCCGTACAAAATGGTGTACGGTAAACCATGTCATTTACCTCTTGAGCTAGAGCATAAAGCTTATTGGGCAATCAAAGAGCTCAACTTTGATTTCAAACTTGTCGGTGAGAAGAGGTTATTTGACATTAGCTTGCTTGATGAGTGGAGAACTCAGGCATATGAGAATGCCAAGTTGTTCAAGGAAAAGGTTAAGATGTGGCATGATAAGAGGATACAAAAGCGTGAGTTCAATGTAGGTGATTATGTCTTGCTATATAACTCTCGTTTAAGATTCTTTTCAGGCAAGCTTCTCTCTAAATGGGAAGGTCCCTATGTTGTTGAGGAAGTATATCGTTCCGGTGCTATCAAGATCAACAACACGGAAGGTATATGTTCGAGAGTGGTAAATGGGCAGAGAATCAAGCATTATATCTCAGGTACTCCCATAAATGTTGAGAGCAATATTATCAATACCATAACTCCGGAAGAATACCTAAGGGACATTTATCACCCTGTTTCAAACTCCGAAAACGAAGAGGTATGTGATTCGGTAAGAAAACAAAGTCCAAAAATTTTCCAATAGGAAATTTTCTCTGTTTTGGAATATTTGAGAAAGTACAAAAATTGGAAGTAGTCCGGAAAGTGCGCGAGGAGGCGACAAGCCTGCATGGCGCAGGCCCGCCCCCTGGCCGCGCCGTGAGAGCTTGTGGCCACCTCGTGCGCCTCCCGGACTCCGTTTCCGTGCAGGGTACTCCTTCTGGTCTGGAAAAAATCATTATATATACTTCCGTTTGATCTGACCCCTACATCACGCAGATTTCTTCTGTTTTTCGTTTCGAGCCTGTTTTCTGCCACAGATCTAGGTCAAGATGTCTTCTCAGGATTAAGAGGGGGAGAGCTATGTGTCTTATTACCTTGCTAACCCCAAGGTCTATGGGGACTTTGATCCTTATGGCTGGACCTCTAATGAGGAAGAAGATTATGATCCCAAGGGGAAGGAACAAACGAGTACCTATGAAGAGGAGGCTCCTCTACCTCAACCTGGACGCACGCATGTGGAGGTCAAGAAGTCGAGCCTCCCTGACTCAAGGAAGAAGCCTAAGACCTTGTTTATCCCTTCTCGTTTTTTGCAGGAGAGTAAGCAGGAATTATGCGAAAGGGTGTTGAAGCTTGAAGAGGAAAATGATGATCTGAGGGAGCAGAATTTTATGCTCAAGTGGAAATTAAACAAGCTCAAGGCCTCTTCAACAATTCCTCCACCACCACCAATGGAAGACAACTGAGCATTGGTATGGGCAATCCACTTGGCTTGTGCTAAGCTTGGGGGAGTTGCCCCGGTATCGTATCACCATCACATCTTTTGCCTTTACCTTTGTTTTAGTTTTCCTTTTCAGTTTTCTCTTTCTCTAGTAGATTAAAAGTCTTAGTGCTTTAGTCTTGAGTTTTGCTTTGTGTCACCCCCGATGTATTCAAGCTCGTGAGCCATATAATAAAGAGTGTCTTAGTTGAAGGGCTTTGCCTCTTTCCATGATCAAAAGAGTGAGAATAGAACAAAAGCATGAAAGATCATGTAATGATCTTATGTGAAGTGATGGCTTCACATATAAAAAGAATGAAGATTGAAACTTGTTGAGGGTAGACAAATGTAGACCTTGGTCATGGTTGCAATTAATAGGAAGTGATAAAGAAGGAGAGGTTCACATATAAATATATCATCTCTGACACCATCTATGATTGTGAACACTCGCTAAACTATTGCATGCCTAGAAGTAGATGTTGGACAAGGAAGACAACATAATGGATTGTGTTTGCTTGGTTCCGAACAATGTTATATGATTAGAGATCCCTTAGCGTGTGACGATTGCTTCCACCTCATATTAGCCAAAACTCCCGCACTAAGTAGAGATACTACTTGTGCATCCATAAACCTTCAAACCAGTTTTGCCATGAGTGTCCACCATACCTACCTATGGATTGAATAAGATCCCTCAAGTAAGTTCTCATCGGTGCAAGCAATAAAAATTTCTCTATAATATGTATGATCTATTAGTGTGTGGAAAATAAGCTTTGCACGAACCTGTGCTGAGGAAGACATAAAAGCGAAAGACTGCATAATAAAGTTCTTTATCATAGGTGGCAATATAAAGTGACGTTCCTCCGCACTAAGAGGGCACGCATCCAAACCTCAAAAGCGCGTGACAACCTCTGATTCCCTCTACGAAGGGCCTATCTTGTACCTTCACTTTTTGCCCTTGAAATAGTCATGGTGATCTTCATCAATTCCTTAGCTCGCCTTTATCTTGGCAAACGTCATATTCTTGGGAAAGATCAGTATTCATATGTCAACTTGGAAGTAAGTATTCATGAATTATTATTGTTGACATTACCCTTGAGGTAAGCACTTGGGAGGCAAAACTATAAGCCCATATCTTACTCTGTGTCCAACTGAAACTTTGATCTCATGAGTACCACGTGAGTTGTAGCAATTGTAGAGAATGAACGTATGATTGAGTATGTGGATTTGCTTTACAAGCTCTTATTTGACTCTTTCTGATGTTGTGATAAATTGCAATTGCTTCCATGACTAAATTCTATCGGTTGTTACTTCTCGGTAAGGTTCTTGATCCATGCTTTACTTTGTGAAAGAATTATCAATTTTGCATGAGAGATTATATGTTGGTATTGCTATTCTGAGCATGATCATGATGCATGCATGTTCGTATCTTGTTTTGTCGACACCTCTCTCCCTAAACACGTGGACATATTTATTGAGCTAGGCTTTCGCTTGAGGACAAGCGAGGTCTAAGCTTGGGGGAGTTGATACGTCCATTTTGCATCATGTTTTCATGTTGATATTTATCGCTTCTTGGGCTGTTATTTCATTTCATGGTACAATTCTTATGCCTTTCCTCTCTTATTTTGCAAGGTTTACATGAAGAGGGAGAATGCCGGCAATTGGAATTCTGGCCTGAAAGTGGAGCAAGTTGAGATACCTATTCTGCGCAACTCCAAACGCCGTAAAAATCAACGAGGATTTATTTTCTAATTTATCAAACATACTGGGCCGAAGAAGTGCTAGAGGGGTGCCAGGGGGTGGCCACAAGCCTGCACGGTGTGGCCACCCCCCAGGCCACGCCATGGGGGTTTGTGGGCACCCAGCTGGCCCACTTGCCCCCCTCTTTTGCTATATGGAGGGTTTCGTCCAGGAAAAATCAAGGAGGACCTTTTTCGTGGTTTTGCCACCACCACGAGGCAGAACTTGAGCACAACCAATCTAGAGCTTCGGCAGGACGATCCTGCCGGGGAAACTTCCCTCCCGGAGGGGGAAATCGTCGCCATCGTCATCACCAACGCTCCTCTCATCGGAGGGGACTCGTCACCATCAACATCTTCATCAGCACCATCTCATCTCCAAACCCTAGTTCATCACTTGTAACCAATCTCCGTCTCGCGACTCCGATTGGTACTTGTAAGGTTGCTAGTAGTGTTAATTACTCTTTGTAGTTGATGCTAGTTGGATTATTTGGTGGAAGAGTTTATGTTCAGATCCTTGATGCTACTCATTACCTCTCTGGTCATGAATATGATTATGCTTTGTGAGTAGTTACTTTTGTTCCTGAGGACATGGGATAAGTCATGCTAATAGTAGTCATGTGAATTTGGTATTCGTTCGGTAATTTCATGTGTTGTATGTTGTTTTTCCTCTAGTGGTGTTATGTGAACATCGACTACATAACACTTCACCATTATTTGGGCCTAGAGGAAGGCTTTGGGAAGTAGTAAGTAGATGATGGGTTGCTAGAGTGAAAGAAGCTTAAACCCTAGTTTATGCATTGCTTCGTAAGGGGTTGATTTGGATCCACTAGTTTAATGCTATGGTTAGACTTTATCTTAATTCTTCTTTCGTAGTTGTGGATGCTTGCGAGAGGGGTTAATCATAAGTGCGATGCTTGTCCAAGTAAGGGCAGTACCCAAGCGCCGGTTCACCGATATATCAAACTATCAAAGTAACGAACACGAATCATATGAACATGATGAAAACTAGCATGGCAGAAATTCCCGTGTGTCCTCGGGAGCGTTTTTCCTCCTATAAGACTTTGTCCAAGGTTGTCCCTTGCTACAAAAGGGATTGGGCCACTTTGCTGCATCGTTGCTACTTTTGTTACTTGTTGCTTGCTACGAATCATCTCACCACATAATCACTTGTTACCGACAATTTCAGTGCCTGCAGATTTTACCTTGGTGAAACAACTTGTCAGATCCTTCTCTCCTCGTTGGGTTCGACACTCTTACTTATCGAAAGGACTACGATTGATCCCCCATACTTGTGGGTCATCAAGAGCCAGTTCTTGTTTTTTCCTTGTTTTTGACCCCTTTTAGAGGAGGATTTTGAACGGAGTCCAAACGGAATGAAACTATCAAAAGATTTTTTTCCGAAATAGAAAAGGAATGGGGAGCCGGAGAAGCAAGGCAGGGGGCCACCAGGGACCCCACAAGCCCTCATGGCATGGCCAGGGGGGGCCGTGGCCCCCTGGTTTGTGGGCTCCCTGAGGCTCCGTTGCCCTAGGTTTTGCGCCTATATATTCTCTAAAATTCCATAAAAAATCACAAGAGCATCGAAAGTACTTTTCCGCCGCCACAAGCTTCTATCTCCGCAAGATCCCATCTGGGGCACATTTTGGTGCCCTGCCAGAGTGGGATTCGGATACGGAGGGCTTCTTCATCAACATAGGGACCTCTTCGATGATGCGTGAGTAGTTCACCATAGACCTACGGGTCCATAGCTAGTAACTAGATGGCTTCTTCTCTCTCTAGGATCTTCAATACAAAGTTCTCCATGATCTTCATGGAGATATATCCAATGTAATCTTCTTTTGCGGTGTGTTCGTCGAGATCTGATGAATTGTGGATTTATGATCAGATTATCTATGAATCTTATTTGAATTTCTTCTCATCTCTCTTATGCATGATTTCATATCCTTGTAATTCTCTTCGAGTTATGGGTTTTGTTTGGCCAACTAGATCTATGATTCTTGCAATTGGACAAGTGCTTGGTTTTGGGTTCATACCGTGCGGTGACCTCACCCAGTGACAGAAGGGGCAGCGAGGCACGCATCATGTTGTTGCCATCAAGGGTAAAAAGATGGGGTTTTCATCATTGGTTTGAGATATCCCTCTACATCATGTCATCTTACTTAAGGCGTTACTCTGTTCGTCATGAACTCAATACACTAGATGCATGCTGGATAGCGGTCGATGTGTGGAGTAATACTAGTTGATGCAGAAAGTATCGGCCTACTTGTCTCTGACGTGATGCCTATATGTATGATCATTGCTTTATATATCGTCATGACTTTGCGCGGTTCTATCAATTGCTCGACAATAATTTGTTCACCCACCGTGATATTTGCTATTTTGAGAGAAGCCTCTAGTGAACACTATGGCCCCCGGGTCTACTCCACACCATATTTTCAGCCTTACACTTTTTACTTCGTTGCACTTTCCGCCTTCAGATCTCACTTTGCAAAGAATATTGAAGGGATTGACAACCTATTTATAGCGTTGGGTGCAAGCTCTTTTGTGTTTGCGTAGGTACTATGGACTTGACGAGATTCTCCTACTGGATTGATACCGTGGTTCTCAAACTGAGGGAAATAATTACTGCTCGTGTGCTGCATCACCCTTTCCTCTTCAAGGGAAAAACCAACGCAAGCAAGTCTCCGTCAACGTGTCAATTTCTGGCGCTGTTGTTTGAGAAGTAGCGGAAGGATTTCTGGTGCCGTTGCCGGGGAAGGATTTTTGTTGCCGTAGCAAACATCATGGACGCTTCCGCCGTGTCCTGCGTCCCCTAAAAGTGATCTAAGAAGGAATGCAGGCGCACGACCTAAGAAAGAAGAAGAAAGGGGGACACACTCAAATCAATGCAAGAAAAACAAAACAGGACAAGAGAACTTACTGGATAGGAGCGCATCCACCTCGTGCGCTTCCTCCTCCACTTCATGCTCCCGGGTCGCGTACGCCTTGACCTGGATGGTGAGCTCGGCTCGCACCACCCATGCCGCTTCGACCTCCTCCGCCAACCAGTCGTCCTTGGTCTTCACGGCCACGACATGAGTCGCCTTCAGCTGCTCCAACTCATCACAGTGGACCTTGTCCAGCCGCTCCAACTCTGCAGCATGGGATGCGTCGCGCTGCCCCCAAGGCTTCACGGTGGTCCGTGTCCCACTGCTCCTACTCCATGCACTAGGCCGCCTCATGGCCCTCCTTCTCCGCCCGAAGAAGGTCCGCCTCCTAGTGCAGCCGAACGCGCTCAACTTGTAGGGCGTCGCGCTGCTGGTCGGCTTGATCCAGCTGGCTCCGAAGATCGTCCAGCTGGTGCTCTGCCTCCTTGTGCCGACCCAACAACGCATTGTGGACGGTCACCTGACGGTCATGGTACTCCTTCAATAAAAAAAGTCTCGCAACGATTAAGGCTCGACTTGGGTGATTCTCGGCCGGCCCGTCCCTCGGGGGCTACACCCAGTGGGTGCGCTTGCGCGCCCCCACTAAAAGCAAAGGACGAAGACTCAAGGAGAAATGGACTCGACCCGGCAGATTCCTACCCGGCTCGAGTCCCAGGAGATAAACCCAATGGGTGTGCTGGCGCGCCCCCACTAGAGGAAGAAGCAGAAGAAATCCCGAAAGAAAAGAAAAATCAGAGGGAAGGAAGCGTACCCCGACCGACTTCTCTACGTGAAGCAACCAATCTCGTGTCGCCTGGGCTACCTCCGCTACATGACTGCGGCATTGGGCGAACTCCACGATCAACGTCGCGACCCCGCTAACTAGCGCGCCAGGGCCCCCTCGCGCAAGACGCCCATCGGCTACGCCCCAGGTCTCCGTCGGCCGGTTCCGGTACCCGAGACGCCCATCGGCCGTGCCCCGACACCACCATGGCGCCTACTCCTAGAGGAATATCCCCATCCGGCTCAATTGACGAGTCGGACTGACGGGGCTCTTGCGCGGTGGGAGCCTCGACTTCTAAAGTCTCGCTGCCCTCCTTCGCAACCAAGCTATCCGCGGCGTCTGCTTCACCGCCCGGGGCCTCCGTCTCCGGTGGGAGGAGGTCGGCCTCCGGCACCTCCGACGCGGTGTCCGATGCAGCTTCGGGCACCTCCGACGCGTAATCAGCCCCTGACAGCGACACCTCGCCCCCTGCGCTGTGATACGTCCATTTTGCGTCATGCTTTCATATTGATATTTATCGCTTTTTGGGCTGTTATTTCACTTCACGGTACAATAATTATGCCTTTTCTCTTTTATTTTGCAAGGTTTACATGAATAGGGAGAATGCCGGCAGTTGGAATTCTGGCCTGAAAAAGGAGCAAGTTTGAGATGCATATTCTGCGCAACTCCAAAAGCCATGAAAATCAATGTGGATTTTTTGGGATTTATAAAAAATACTGGGCCAAAGAAGTGCCAGAGGGGCACCAGCAGGTGGCCACAAGCCTGCTAGGCGCGGCCACCCCCCTGGCCCTGCCTAGGGGGCTTGTGAGCTCCCTGCAGGCCCACTGCCCCCCTCTTTTGCTACAAGAAGGGTTTCGGTCTGGAAAAAATCAGGAGGAGGCTTTTCGGAGGAATCGCAGCCACCACGAGCCGAACTTGAGCAGAACCAATCTAGAGCTCCGACAGGACGATCTTGCCGGGGAAACTTCCCTCCCGGAGGGGGAAATCGTCGCCATCGTCATCACCAACACTCCTCTCATCGGGGGGGGGGGACTCGTCACCATCAACATCTTCATCAGCACCATCTCATCTCCAAATCCTAGTTCATCACTTCTAACCAATCTCCGTCTCGCGACTCCGATTGGTACTTGTAAGGTTGCTAGTAGTGTCAATTACTCTTTGTAGTTGATGCTAGTTGGATTACTTGGTGGAAGATTTTATGTTCAGATCTTTGATGCTACTCATTACCTCTCTGGTCATGAATATGATTATGCTTTGTGAGTAGTTACTTTTGTTCCTGAGGACATGGGATAAGTCATGCTATAAGTAGTCATGTGAATTTGGTATTCGTTCGATATTTTGATGTGTTGTATGTTGTTTTTCCTCTAGTGGTGTTATGTGAACGTCGACTACATAACAGTTCACCATTACTTGGGCCTAGAGGAAGGCATTGGGAAGTAGTAAGTAGATGATGGGTTGCTAGATGACAGAAGCTTAAACCCTACTTTATGCGTTGCTTCGTAAGGGGCTGATTTGGATCCACTAGTTTAATGCTATGGTTAGACTTTTTCTTAATTCTTCTTTCGTAGTTGCGGATGCTTGCGAGAGAGGTTAATCATAAGTGGGTTGCTTGTCCAAGTAAGGGAAGTACCCAAGCGCCAGTCCACCCACATATCAAACTATCAAAGTAACGAACGTGAATCATATGAACATGATGAAAACTAGAATGACAGAAATTCCCATGTGTCCTCGGGAGCGTTTTTCCTCCTATAAGACTTTGTCCAGGCTTGTCCCTTGCTACAAAAGGAATTGGGCCACTTTGTTGCACCGTTGTTACTTTTGTTACTTGTTGTTTGCTACGAATCATCTCACCACACAACTACTTGTTACCGATAATTTCAGTGCTTGCAGATATTACCTTGCTAAAAACCACTTGTCAGATCTTTCTGCTCCTCGTTGGGTTCGACACTCTTACTTATCATAAGGACTACGATAGATCCCCTATACTTGTGGGTCATCAAGACTCTTTTCTCGCACCGTTGCCGGGGAGTGAAGCGCCTTTGGTAAGTGGAAATTGGTAAGGAAACATTCATATAGTGTGCTAAAATTTATTGTCACTTGTCACTATGGATACTAATTCTTTGAGGGGCTTGTTCGGGGTATCTTCACTCGAACGGAAGCACAAATAGTTGCTCCTCAACCTGATGCACCTACTTAAAATATTTGCTATGAATTTCCTTCGGGTATGCTTGAGAAACTGCTGCTAATCCTTTTACAGGAGATGGAACATCACACCCCGACTTGCATATAATCTATGTATATGAAGTTTGTGGTTTATTTGAGCTTGCAGCTTTGCCCGAGGATGAGGTCAAGAAGAAGGTCTTTCCCTTATCTTTGAGGGATAAGGCATTAACATGGTATAGGCTATGTGATGATACTGGATCATGGAACTACAATCGGTTGAAATTGGAATTTCATCAAAAGTTTTATCCTATGCATTTAGTACATCGTGATCGGAATTATATTTATAATTTTTGGCCTCGTGACAGAGAAAGCATCGCTCAAGCTTGGGGAGGCTTAAATCAATGTTATATTCATGCCCCAACCATAAGCTCTCGAGAGAAATTGTCATTCAAAACTTCTATGCTCGGCTTTCTCATGATGATCGCACCATGCTTGACACTTCTTGTACTGGTTCTTCTATGAAGAGAGATATTGACTTCAGATGGAATTTATTAGAGAGAATTAAACGCAACTCTGAAGATTGGGAGCTTGATGAAGGTAAGGAGTCAGGTATGGATTTCAAGTTTGATTGCGTTAAATCCTTTGTTGAGACAAATATCTTTTGTGATTTTAGCGCTAAGGATGGACTTGACTCTGATATAGTAGCTTCATTGTGTGAATCATTTGCTGCTCATATTGATCTCCCCAAAGAGAAGTGGTTTAAATACCATCCTCCCTTAGAAGTCAATGTAGTTAAACCCAATCTAGTTGAAGAGGGAGTCATTGCCTATAATGATCCTATTGTTCCCAGTGCTTACATTGAGAAACCACCTTTCCCTGTTAGGATAAAGGATCATTCTAAAGCTTCAACTGTGATACGTAGAGGCTACATTAGAACACCTACACCCCCTGAGCAAATTAGAGTTGAACCTAGCATTGCTATTATCAAAGATCTCCTGTCCGACAATGTTAATGGCCATGATATTCACTTCTGTGAAGATGCTGCTAGAATTGCTAAACCACACGCTAGAGACAAACATATGCATGTTGTTGGCACACCTGTTGTTTCTGTTAAGATAGGAGACCATTGTTATCATGGTTTATGTGACGTGGGTGCTAGTGTTAGTGCAATACCTCAATCCTTATATGATGAAATTAAAGACGAGATTGCACCTGTTGAGATAGAACCCATTAATGTCACTATTCAGCTTGCTAATAGAGATACTATCTGCACTGTGGGAATTGTTAGGGATGTTAAAGTCTTGTGTGGTAAAATGAAGTATCCTGCTGATTTCCTCGTTCTTGCTACCACACAAGATAGCTTTTGTCCCATCATATTTGGTAGACCTTTTCTCAATTCTGTCAATCCTCATATTGACTGTGAGAAGCAAGTTGTCACTGTTGGTTTTGAAGGTGTGTCACACGAGTTCAATTTCTCTAAATTTGGTAGACAACCTCATGAAAAAGAGTTGCCCAGTAAGGATGAAATTATTGCCCTAGCTTCTATTGCCGTGCCTCCTACTGATCCTTTAGAGCAATACTTGCTTGAGCATGAAAATGATATGCATATGGATGAAAGGGATGAGATAGATAGAGTTGTCTGAGAACAATATCCTATCCTTAAGAATAATTTGCGTGTTGAACTGCTTGGGGATCCACCCCCACCAAAGGGTGATCCTGTGCTCGAGCTTAAACAGCTGCCTGATACTCTTAAGTATGCTTATCTTGATGAAAAAGAGATATATCCTGTTATTATTAGTGCTAGCCTCTCAGAGCATGAAGAAAAGAAGTTATTGAAAACTGTGAGGAAGCACTGTTGTTAGAGCATATATCTCCATATGTGGTTTTGGTAATTAATGACAATTCCTATGGACTAATGGTTGCCTTAAGTTACATTTATAGGATTTGTCCATAGGCACTTCTTGAAGTCCATCTGTTGGGTTCAAGGAGTTTATACGATGACCAAGATGGTATTCAAGGTATTATCCAAAGAATGGTCATAGAGACACATGGTTGATCAAGATCTCAGACAAAGAGTAAATCAAGATGATCAACACACAAAGCGTACAAGATGTACCGAGAGGGATCAAGTGATCCCATGGTATGGATTTGTCCATAGGCACTTCTTGAAGTCCATCTGTTGGGTTCAAGGAGTTTATATGATGACCAAGATGGTATTCAAGGTATTATCCAAAGAATGGTCATAGAGACACATGATTGATCAAGATCTCAGACAAAGAGTAAATCAAGATGATCAACACACAAAGCGTACAAGATGTACCGAGAGGGATCAAGTGATCCCATGGTATGGATTTGTCCATAGGAACTTCTTGAAGTCCATCTGTTGGGTTCAAGGAGTTTATATGATGACCAAGATGGTATTCAAGGTATTATCCAAAGAATGGTCATAGAGACACATGGTTGATCAAGATCTCAGACAAAGAGTAAATCAAGATGATCAACACACAAAGCGTACAAGATGTACCGAGAGGGATCAAGTGATCCCATGGTATGGTAAGCATTGTCCATTACGTGTTTGTGTACTAACCCATGGTCTTCGTGAGAGTTCTATGTGGGGGTTAGGTGTGTTTCCATGGGCTTGCGTCAAAGGGAAGATCTCATACAACCCATGAAGTATGACGTCAAGTTGTGATCATCATCAAGATTGCAATGTGCAAGTTCAAGTGGATCAACACAAAGATATCATGCTTGAAGCTTGCCGTCCATTGTGGTGGCAATGGACTTTTGAAGATATGCTGAAGAGTGGCTCACCCATAGTGATTATGGGGGAGCAATCAACTAGTCTTCATCAAGCCAACGCAATCAAGAAAGGTGGTCCATCTTGAGGAAGCCAAGATCATCATCATCTAGCTCAAGAGGACGAGATGCAAGGTATAGGTTTGGCCTCGATAGGTTTTCTGTTTAGGATAGATTGCTATACTATCAAGGGGGGCTCTCAAGTGAGTAGCTTGATCGTATCGTTCGTTGAGAGCTCAAACCATTTGCATCCTTGCATCATACTTCTTGGTTCTTCTTTGGTGTTTCTCTTTGTGAGTTTTAGAGCTTATGGTCATCTTCGTGACAAGCTTGAGTTCATCAAAAACAGAGTCCATATGCATCTACTATGATGTTTTCAATGTTAGAGTTTTTGCCGGTTCTTCATTCATAGAGGACTCACATCTCTATATCATTGGCATTTTCATATCTGCATGGTCTTAAGATTTCCACTAGTTTAATGCTATGGTTAGACTTTATCTTAATTCTTCTTTCGTAGTTGTGGATGCTTGCGAGAGGGGTTAATCATAAGTGTGATGCTTTTCCAAGTAAGGGCAGTACCCAAGCGCCGGTCCACCCACATATCAAACTATCAAAGTAACGAACGTGAATCATATGAACATGATGGAAACTAGCTTGATAGAAATTCCCATGTGTCCTCGGGAGCGCTTTTCCTCCTATAAGAGTTTGTCCAGTCTTGTCCCTTGCTACAAAAGGGATTGGGCCGCTTTGCTGCACCGTTGTTACTTTTGCTACTTGCTATGAATCATCTCACCACACAACTACTTGTTACCAATAATTTCAGTGCTTGCAGATATTACCTTGCTGAAAACCACTTGTCAGATCCTTCTGCTCCTCGTTGGGTTCGACACTCTTACTTATCCAAAGGACTACGATAGACCCGCTATACTTGTGGTCATCAGCATGCCATCTCTTGGTTTGAAAGAATGCTTTGGGATGCTAGGGACCCTTTGGAAAGAGATGGGGCTTTGGCTTAAGCAGAAGTGGGACAAGAGGGATAAAAAATGGTGATCCAAGGGTGAAAATGAGTGGTAGCTACAAGGGGTCTCTCTCCAATAATTGACCAGAGGCCATGGAAAAGCTACTGGAGTAAAAAGGTAATTAGGGAGGTTGTGGTAGAAAGTTGAGCTCAAGGGTAAAAGTGGAAGGGGCCAAAGTAGCCACTTTTGTGAGTGCACACAAGGTGTTTGATGAGTGTCAGGTCAACCAGATGGGCTTCAATGGATATGAAACTTAACACGATCAAATAATAGATGAAAATAATCTTGGACACCAAGCTTGGGATTTGGTGGACAAGGTTTCCAATGTAAACTTGGAAAAACCATGAAATGGGCAGAAATGGCTTTCTGCTTACAAAACTATTCAAATCCCACAAATCCAATATTTGGTGTGGGCATTATTTGAGCATTAAAGCATGCCCAAAAAGGTTGGGGTCAATTGGACAAACTTTATAATGTAAAGTTTCCCAAGGTCAGAAATCAATAGAGAGGGTTTTGAGGGGCCTCGGACAAGTTCTTCTATTCCCCTTGATGCACCACTTGGTGTGGATGCATTATTCGAGTATCAGAACATGTCTACCAAATTTGAGCACAATTGGAGACACTTGACAATGTAGAGTTGCTCAAATTTGGATCTGGACAGATAGGGTTTTAGAATAATTAGGGGAATCAAATCAACTTGGATTGAGATGAAACTTGGCAAGATCATCAAACTTGTCATAGGTGACATGCTGGAATTTTACAGGAATTTATTGAGAATATTTCTTATAGAAATATTCCAAAAGCTTGAAATAGGCACAAAGGATTTTGAAGGGTTTTGCGCAATATTTTGAACATGACCATATGTTGAAACTCATATATATGGAATATATATGTCCACTGAGTTTCCCTAAATTTTCTCAAATGTTTTGAAAGCAATAAAAATAACTTTCCTTCACAAGAGACCATTTCTGGCTTCACAGGAAGGCATTTAAATAAAATAGTAAAATAACTTTTGAAATAATAATATTGTGGTTTTGAGAAGTCATTTTGATAATGGGTTTTAAATAAAATAATTGGTGCAAAATAAATTCCCTAATTTGAGGACTTGTAGTACAAATCCCATCTAAGGGGTTTTGAACGCTTAATTCAAAGAAATGTCTTTTGGTGAAAATAATATTTCGTAAAATAGTTTCTAGTTCTAAACACATGGTATGATCTTTGGGTAGGAGTTTTGAGTTAAGAAGGTGAGTGTGGAGAGTAACAGGGATTATTGAGAATCAAACACAAGCATACAAACAAGCAAGCAAACAAGAGTCACTTCAAGCATCATAAGCATTCCCAAAAAACTTAATTGGTTCTATTTTTTGAAATAAGTTAATTAGTCAGGAAAGCTAAACACAAGGTGTTACAGTCCTTACCCGCTTAAGAAAATTTCGTCCCCGAGGTTTGTTAAGGTGATTACAAGGGCCTGCTCGTGCTATGCTGCTGAACACAGCGATAACAAATTATTCCAAACACACAGTCTCGCATGGTCACCAAAATAATGCCACTTATTGGTGCATCTGCGGGTTACGAAGATGTTGGTGGAAGGGAAAATTTTGCAATTCCTGGTTGTGTTAAACGTACCCGGTGCTTGGCACCTACTCTGGCCGATAGGTGGGCCCAGGGGGCGCTGTTAGCCTCTTCTTCATCCCCTGATTCTTCTTCCCCGGGTGAGTCCCAGGTGTTGCCTCCACTTGCGGTACCTAGGGGCATAGGGTGTCCGAGTCCGCCCTACGGTGGTGCACGGTGAGCCAGCTGCCGGTGTAGCGAGCACTCACCTTGCGGGTTTGGGCGTGTCGGCACTGCTCTAGGATACCCAATGAGGACCGACGGTCGAGCGGCGAGCGGACTGGTGGCCTAGCCAGTGGCTCCGAGCATGGCTATAAATTGGCCACGGAATCCTTCTCGTTCTCTAACCCGGCCTCGTCCCTTGCTGCTGCTCCGGTCCTCTTCCTCCTCCTTCTCAACCTTGCAGGAACTCGAGAAGAGGCTTCAATGGCGGACGAGACCCCGGGGCGGTTCATAATCCTCCTGTCCGGAGTGGTGACGATGTTGGTCGGGGTCTCGACGCTGTACTGCGCGATCATCCACGATGATTGTCATGATGCTCCTGCCTGAACGGCGGCTCTCCGCGGCGGCAGGGTTCATGACGACTAGGAAACTACTCAATGTACGTGTGGTGCTAGTGTGCTAGCGATGTTCCATGAAATAAATATGTATGCGGGTTTCTTCCTGCGATGGAACTGAGGTGTGCCATAGTGGCAAGCGGTTAGGTGTTAATGTGTGTGTTTTCGTGAATGTGGTTGTGATCCGGGTGGAGGTTGCTTCCGGTGCGTTTGTCCTTGCTGGTCTTATAGTCTTGCACGTCGTAGTCGACGTAGTTGACATAGGAGCTGCAATAAAACTTGTTGTTTCTTCTCCGTTGTCATGGCTCATTGATCATGTCGATGCTTCACCATGCTTACGAGAAATTGTCTTCGGTTGCTGGAGGGTTGCAGTGCCTCGCTCTCAAGAGGCGTTGCAGCCTGCGGATTGTGTGCTCATCCAAACAGGACTAAGGTGTTTATCCTCTTACTGGGCAAATAAATATGTCATCCATGAGGACAACAACATATTTTCCCAAGCATCACATAAGCACAGTGCTCATGAGACAGGTGAGGAGAACGGGAACTCGCTATGGGCGGTCATTGGTCGAGGGGTTCGTGGTCCAACATGACCTAGTCCTTCATGCCCATGTTCGTCATAGATACGATGGGTGGTGGTCGGGCGGGGTACTGGCCATATTCCAACGACTTAGAGTCGTTTTCTATGGTCGTAATCCGACCACCTTATGGCTGGGTGAAGCTTAAGGGTCTCAAGGAACTTAGGATGTGGGTGAACAGTTATCATCTTATCTCTAAGCACATTCCTTAGATGCCAATAGGCCAACCTCTAACTCTGGAGAATCACCCTATTTATCGAAGATACCATCTCACATAAGTCAACTCCATACCACTCATGCTAGTCAACTCCGGGGTTGAGGGAATAACTAACCCAAACACTACAAGTATGGTGTAGCTACGATGCAAATGCATTCCTATGCAAGAACCTCGGGGAGGCATACAAGCTCCTAAGCTTGAATTTAAGACACCACAAATCCAAACGTCCAACTAGATCATTCAATGGACAGGGTACTACATTTGTATTTTAACGACACACATAGTATACCAATCCAATATCTTGTTTCCTTCCTACGAATCTGATCAAGTGGTCCATCAATCCGGTCGATCACCTCTGGACCCATCACTCCTACAAATCCAATATTTGACGGGGTTCCACAGGATCGCTTAGAGTCCTCATAATTCACATATTACCACAAGGATTATATCATAGTATATCCACCAACTTCCAATATCATGGCCAACTAATCTCCAAGGCCATGCTTATACAGGTTCATAAGTTATTTCTACAACTCCAAATATTCGCACTCGTCATCCATCGAGAAACATGGTATCATGATCGAGATCATCGACCAAATCTAATTTTCTCTGAACCATGTGGCCTCATACATCATTAATACTCTATTGAGATTACCTATTTAAACCCAACTCAAGTCCAATAAGAATTCTTACTCGATACTCCAAGTCATTCTGGTAAAAGCATCAAACCATATCAACTATTTGACAAAGTCAATTATACCACCAAGAATTATCGCTCGCGATCATAATCGTCCTACTGAATCCAAACGTACCCCAGGAACATGTAGGTTGCTATTATATCAACATTGTTCCACCAAATTTACCTACCTTTATAGGGGCCTTATGATCCACCAAGGTAGTCTAGTTATATCCTCAAGTCAACTATCATCGTCACAACAACCTTAGTCTAATACTCTTATATCTGAGAACGGTCCTTCTTATGGCATCATGGTTTTAGTGCTAGCTTAAGGATGGAGGATACTCGTTCACCGTGATTCACTTGTTCCATAAAGAACCCGGTGCTAAGTGACCAAAAAATTGACGGGTGTTCTAGCAAATCCGTGTATTAGACACGTGACCAAAAAATTGAGCCGGAAAGGGGAGTGCCTAAGGGGTGGTCTAGGCATCACATCGACCTTTGAACCATTCCCGACGCGCATCGTCACCTCGTCCTTGGCCAGTCTCCGCTTATTCCGCAGTTTCTGCTTTGAGTTGCAAATGTGAGCAACAGCACCGGTATCAAATACCCAGGAGCTACTACGAGCGCGGGTAAGGTACACATCAATAACATGTATATCACATATACCTTTAACGTTGCCGGCCTTCTTGTCCGCTAAGTATTTGGGGCAGTTCCGCTTCCAGTGACCCTTTCCCTTGCAATAGAAGCACACAGTCTCAGGCTTGGGTCCGTTCTTTTTCTTCTTCCCGGCATCTGGCTTATCGGGTGCGGCAACAACTTTGTCGTCTTTCTTGAAGTTCTTCTTACCCTTGCCTTTCTTGAAACTAGTGGTCTTGTTGACCATCAACACTTGATGCTCCTTCTTGATTTCTACTTCTCCAGACTTGAGCATCAAGTACAACTCGGGAATGGTCTTCTCCATCCCTTGCATGTTGTAGTTAAGCACAAAGCCTTTGTAGTTTGGTGGGAGAGACTGGAGGATTCTGTCAATTATAGCATCATCCGGAAGTTCGACTCCAAGTGAAGTCAGACGACCGTGTAACCCAGACATTTTGAGTATGTGCTCACTGACAGAACTGTTCTCCTCCATCTTACAGCTAAAGAACTTGTCGGAGACTTCATATCTCTCGACACGGGCATGAGCTTGAAAAACTAGCTTCAACTCCTGGAACATCTCATATGCCCCGTGTTGCTCAAAACGCCTTTGGAGCCCCGTTTCTAAACTGTATAACATGCCACACCTGACCAGAGAGTAGTCATCACTCTGCGTTTGCCAGACGTTCAGAATGTCCTGGGCTGCTGCGGGAGCGGGAGGGTCACCTAGCGGCGCATTAAGGACATAAGCCTTTTTAGCTGCTTCAAGGATGAGCTTCAAGTTGCGAACCCAGTCCGCATAGTTGCTACCATCATCTTTCAGCTTGTTTTTCTCTAGGAATGCGTTGAAATTGAGGTTGACGTTGGACATCTACAATATTTATAAAGACAACTTTTAGACTAAGTTCATGACAATTGAGTTCATTTAATCAAATTAAGTATGAACTCCCACTTAAATCGACATCCCTCTAGTCATCTAAGTGATACATGATCCATGTTAACTAACCCGTGTCCGATCATCACGTGAGACGGACTAGTCACCATGGTGAGCAACTTCATGCTGATCGTATTCAACCATACGACTCATGTTCGACCTTTCGGTCTCTTGTATTCGAGGTCATGTCTGTACATGCTAAGCTCGTCGAGTCAACCTAGGTGTTTCGCGTGTGTAAATCTGGCTTACACCCGTTGTATGCGAACGTTAGAATCTATCACACCCGATCATCACGTGGTGCTTCGAGACAACGAACCTTCGCAACGGTGCACACTTAGGGGAATACGTTCTTGAAATTTTAAGAGGGATCATCTTATTATGCTACCGTCGTTTTAAGCAAGAAGATGTAAATCATGATAAACATCACAATGCAATCATATAGTGACATGATATGGCCATTATCATCTTTGCTCTTTCGATCTCCATCTTCAGGCATCGCATGATCATCATCGTCACCGGCGTGACACCATGATCTCCATCATCATGTCTCCGTGAAGTCGTCACGCCAACTACTACTATCACTACTACTATAGCTAACCGTTAGCAATGAAGTAAAAGTAGTAAGCACATGGCGTTGCATCTCATACAATAAATTAAGACAACTCCTATGGCTCCTGCCGGTTGTCATACTCATCGACATGCAAGTCGTGAAACCTATTACAATAACATGATCATCTCATACATCATACATGCAACATCACAACTTTGGCCATATCACATCACATGTCAAACCGTGCAAAAACAAGTTAGACGTCCTCTAATTGTTGTTGCAAGTTTTACGTGGCTGATTTGGGTTTCTAGCAAGAAAGCCTTCTTACTTACGTGACAGCCACAACGATGATATGCCAAAGCTATTTACCCTTCATAAGGACCCTTTTCATCAAATCCAATCCGACTAGAGTAGGAGAGACAGACACCCGCTAGCCACCTTTATGCACGATGTGCATGTCTGTCGGTGGAACCAGTCTCACGTAAGTGTACGTGTAAAGTCGGTCCGGGCCGCTTCATCCCACAATACCGCCGGAAAAGTATAAGACTAGTAGCGGCAAGCAAATTGACAAATCATCGCCCACAACTTTTGTGTTCTACTCGTGCATAGAATCTACGAATAGAAAACCTGGCTCGGATACCACTGTTGGGTAACGTAGCATAAATTCAAAATTTTCCTATGCATGTTTAGATCTTCCTATGGAGAGACCAGCAACGAGAGAGGGGTAAGAGCATCTTCATACCTTTGAAGATCGCTAAGCGGAAGCGTTGCTAGAACGCGGTTGATGGAGTCGTACTCGCAGCGATTCCGATCTAGTACCGAACAACGACACCTCCGCGTTCAACACACGTGTAGCCCGGTGACGTCTCCCGCACCTTGATCCAGCAAGGAGGAGGGAGAGGTTGGGGAAGAAGTCCAGCAACACAACGACGTGGTGTCGATTGAGAGACGAGGTCTCCTGGCAGGGCTTCGCCAAGCACCGGCGGAGAGGAGGAGGAAGAAGAGCAGGGCTGCGCCGAGGGAGAGGGCAAAGTGTGTTCTCCAAAGGCCAAAACCCCTCTATATTTATAGGAGGAGGGGGGAGGGCTACGCCACCCCTAGGGTTCCCTCCCTAGGGGCCGGCGGCCACCAGATGGGAGAGGGGGGCGGCGGCTAGGGTGGGAGGGGTTGTGGCGCACCACCTGGTGGGCCTAAGGCCCACCTGCGCCTAGGGTTGCCCCCTCTCCCCACCACTTGCGCATTGGGCTGAGTGGGGAGGCGCACCAGCCCACCTAGGGGCTGGTTCCCACCCCCACTTGGCCCACCTTACCTCCCGGGGTCGTTGCCCCCCTTTGGTGGTCCCCGGGGACCACCTCCGATGGTCCCGGTACGTTATCGGTGATGCCCGAAACACTTCCGGTGTCCGAAACCATCCGTCCTATATATCAATCTTTACCTCCGGACCATTCCGGAGCTCCTCGTGACGTCCGGGATCTCATCCAGGACTCCGAACAACTTTTGGTAACCTCGTATAACAATTCCCTATAACCCTAGCGTCATCGAACCTTAAGTGTGTAGACCCTACGGGTTCGGGAGACAGGCAGACATGACCGAGACACCTCTCTGGCCAATAACCATCAGCAGGGTCTGGATACCCATGGTGGCTCCCACTTGCTCCACGATGATCTCATCGGATGAACCACGATGTCAAGGATTCAATCAATCCCGTATACGATTACCTTTGTCTGTCGGTATAGAACTTGCCCGAGATTCGATCGTCGGTATACCTATACCTTGTTCAATCTCGTTACCGGTAAGTCTCTTTACTCGTTCCGTAGCACGTCATCGTGTGACTAACTCCTTAGTCACATTGAGCTCATGATGATATTCTACCGAGTGGACCCAGAGATACCTCTCCGTCATACGGAGTGACAAATCCCGATCTCGATTCGTACCAACCCAACAGACACTTTCGGAGGTACCCGTAGTGCACCATTGTAGTCACCCAGTTACGTTGTGACGTTTGATACACCCAAAGCACTCCTACGGTATCCGGGAGTTGCAAAATCTCACGGTAGAAGGAAAAGATACTTGACATTAGAAAAGCATTAGCATACGAACAATACGATCTAGTGCTAGGCTTAGGATTGGGTCTTGTCCATCACATCATTCTCCCAATGATGTGATCCCGTTATCAATGACATCTAATGCCCATGACCAGGAAACCATGATCATCTATTGACTAACGATCTAGCCAACTAGAGGCTAGCTAGGAACACATTGTGATCTATATATTCACACATGTATTACTGTTTCCTGTTAATACAATTATAGCATGAACAATAGACGATTATCATGAACAAGGAAATATGATAATAACCATTTTATTATTGCCTCTAGGGCCCTAGAGCGGGGAATGAAGAGAACCGTTTTCCTGCTCACTAAGGTGAGGCGGACCAAATGGCGAGGTTCTCATCCACCGGTGGTGGTCGACACAACCTTGATATTGACAGGGTCGCACTATTAGCGATGCAGATCATGGCCTTGCATATGTTACGTCCTGATTATCATAAGTGAAGGCTTCACTCCGGAACAGTGTCGAGGGTGTCGCCATCTTCTGGGCCTCGATATCCTTGTTCCTCATGGAGGTACTTATGTTGGTGTCGTCTGGTCGTAGAGTTGTCATATTTGTCCTTTAGGACATGGGTGGTCGCTTGGAAAGATTGCTTTCTTCCAAATTGCCCAATAGGATCTTAAGTAACCCCATGGTCAGGCATAAGGGTGCTAGCGACCATTTGCAGGTTTTGAAAAAGTCGACGAGGAGTGTCAGAGAATAAGGGTGGAAGGCTAAAGTATAACCTTCATTGATACAATAAATGACCATTGCGGACTTACGAGTTCTCTGGATGGCTCTGATACACTAAACAGAACAATTTGTAATGATTTGTACTAAAACTGTGCTTATGGAACTCAAATAATTTATGACAAATGAGGAAAACCTGGGCAATTTTTATAGCAATACTTTGTAAAAACTTCAGATCAGAAAGACGTTCTTGTAAAATCAGAGAAAATGAATAGTGGACGCAAAAGCTTTTGTTTTTGCAGATGAGCAGTGCTACTATCATCCAAATCATCCCAAAGTATTTACTTGGAACAAACACTAATTAAAAATAAAAACACAATCACTATAGTAGCAATAATCATGTCATCACAACAAAACAGAAAGTAAAAGCAAAAAAAGTAAGATAACTATTGGGTTGCCTCCCAACAAGCATTATTTTTGTATGCCCCTAAGTAGGCATAATGCATAGTTTCAAGTATTATCATCCATCACATTAATTCCATAGGTGGCCCTCAATAGATTCATAAGGTGGTTTAATTATCTTTGTAGGGAAGTGTTCCCTCTGTTTCTTTAATGGGAATTGTTTTCTAATATTTCCTTCCTTCGTATCAATAATAGCACCTATGGTTCATTGGAAAGTCCTACCAAGTATTATAAGACAAGAAGGATTGCATTCAATATCAAGCACAATGAAATCCACGAGCACATAATTCCTATTATCAAGAATAACTGTATAAGCACATCATTTAGTCTACCCAAAGGTTTCTTAATAATGGAATCCGCTAGATGCAAGTTAAGGGAACATTCATTCATATTTGTGAGACCTAACACGCCACACCGGGATTTTGGTATAGCAGAGACGCTAGCATCAACATCACACAAAGCATTACATTCATAATCCTTAACTAAAATTTTAATAGTAGGTCCCCATTCATCATGCTATTTTCTAGGTATTGACACCTCTAAATCAAGCTTTTCTTCATGAGATTTTATCATATCTTCCACAATATGTCTAGTAAAAGCTTTTGTTTTTGTTCATAAGCATTTTGCGAATTTATCGTGGATTTTAATAAGGAAATACATTTAATCAAAGAACAACTATCATAACTAAAGTCCTTGTAATCCAAAGTAGTGGGCATATCGCTATTTAAAGTGTTGACCTCTCCAAACCCACTTGTATTATTATTATCATTAAGATCATCACCCTCTGAACAATTGGGACTTTATCTATCTAACGTTGACTCATCTCCAGTAAAAAAAATTAAGTTTTATATTACTAAACAATGATTCAATAGGTGATAAACCAATCATTTTAATATCTTCCTCATGATTACGGTAAAAACCGGGTGGAATAGCCTTTTCTAGGATTCCCGCTTAGCTCTCAACCTAGTCTTTGCTTTCATAAATCGGTACTTGAATAGATTTAATAGACCCATTTATTTCATGCTTAGGTGAAATTTTTTAATTTCAAGTGTTTCCACACCATGAGCAATTATATCCATGTTTCTCGACATATCATCAACTTTATGTAGTTTTTCTTCTACCATAGCATTGGAAGTATTTTGAGAACTAATAAATTCTTTAATTTGGTTCTCAAGATCAGATGGTATCCTATTATTATTATTGTATGAATTACCATAAGAATTACCATAATTATTTGAGGGAATACCTGCATATGGTCTAGTGTTGAAATTCCCTCTATAAGCATTATTGTTGAAATTATTTCTAGAGATAAAATTCACATCTATAGCATCATTATTTTTCTTAGTCAAAGTAGATAGTGACATATCATTAGGATCAACATGAGCATATTTACTAGAGAACACATTATAAGCGCAACCACCTTATCACTCTAAGTAGTAATTTCCTTGACAAAATTTACCTTCTTACCAGTTGGAGCTCTTTTGGTGTCCCATTGGGAATAATTGGCTCGTGCAGAAACGTGCTATACATACAATTTTTAACCCCTTTCCGCGATGGCATTTTATACTGTTGGCTTGTGAGTGTGGGCGATAGGGGGGATCCTTCCCACACGACCCAAAAACCGTCTGGGATAGGCTGTGGGAATGCATATGTTTTGCATAACAAAGAGTATGCGATGCCGACATCTATCCCAAACGTGAGTCTTTAGACAACTTGTTCTTATATCTCCAATATCCCAAACGCTTCATCCTTGCTACTCGTTTGTGATCACATTACCATCGCAGTCGGTATTCCGTCGTGCTACGTTTATGATGTGCGCCCCATTAGAAACAGTCCACACTTATAGAACGTGTACGATAAGGAGACAATCACACATTTCCTCGACTGTATGCAATTTGATGTAAGAGTGCATACAGTTGTTCCTATAAAACTGTATGTGAAGTTTGAATATATCCCACATGATTCACCCATTGTACCCGTGTTGGATGAAGGCCTATCACACGCGTTCTTGTGTGAGCAAACGTTTATGATGCGCATAACATGATAAACGGACCATAATTGTCAAGCGTGTGTGATAAGGTGACTTTCACAAATATTTAATAAGAAGGAACTATGCACGCTGTTGTTCTTAATCTCACATGTTTTTTCTTGGATGATCGTGTCTGCAGTAGAGATTCATCGCACACATAGTGGATCTGAGAAACATGTATGATCTTGGCGTTTATCGCTCACATTTTGCTTTCTCAAACCGTGTGACGGTACTGGCCTACAGAACAAAATTTATCCCAAAATTAATCCCTCCATTTTAAAATCACATATTTTGAACTTGAAAGTAGGTAGTCACTTATTTCATATCGAAACATTTTTATTACAAATATAGGTTCAAGCATGAATGTACAATTCGATGCACATGTACATATACTGAAGAACTGCAGAAACACCAACTAATGAATGATGAACCAAATTTGTACTAAAGACTATAAAGAGAGAGGCGAAAGATATTCTTGTTTCTAGAGAAGGTGAAGCGAAATGCCCATATTATGTCGTCCCCCATGCATAATGTGCACACAACTCTAGGCCAACCCCTTGTGATGGCTGTCCACCCATCCTTCACTGTGTTCATTAGGACTTATCGATGCTCATTGTAGTCTCGATGAAATACTTTAAACTTCATTGCATGTCGACCAATCATGTACTTTGTGAGGTAATCTTGAGTAAAATGCTTTGGGAACCATTGCTAATGAAAAATATTCAGACATTGTTGTGTAAAAACTCATTATGGGCAGTAAAAAGAGAAGGCTTCACAGTTTGTAGTTACCATCCTACATCTCACTTTTGTGTTGGATAGAGCGTAAACAAAAATATATATTGCCACCGTTCGTATCTTTTCGCTAATAATCCCAACTAGTTTCCTCACTTGATGTTGGTTCATGAATGTATGATTGCCCCATATACAAAAAGGATCAAACAAATATAGCCAAGGTAAACAACATTATCTCCAAATGATAGATTGAATGTGTTTGTTTTAGCATGTTGTTAAAGCGAATATACAATGGAAGGGAATGTTAACTATAACAGGTTTAACAACCACCAAATATTGTAATTCAAATTGGTATTGATGAAAATGAATACAATGTATCTCATGCTTAAACATCACACTGGATAAATGTGTAAAACTGAAATAAACATCATGTGTTAACTTCACTAGGCATATCAGGAACTAAATATAGTCGTTCAAACTGGTATTGATGAAATCAGACTCCATAGTTCTGACTTGCACATAATGAACATAACACTATGAATAACTAAAATAAATAAGGCATATATTATCAGTATAACAACCAAATATAGCCATTAAAAACTGGACAGGGGCTCGCTACAACCAACATAACAAGAACATACACATAAACACGACATATGCTTGAAAACTGGACAAATGCTCACTTCAACCAGCCTAACAAGCAAATACAAATAAACAAAGCATCTGCTTGAAAACTCGACAAATGCTCCCTGCAACCAACCTAACAACCAAATACAAATAAACAAAGCATCTACTCACTATAAACAACCAAATATAGCTAGTCGTGAAACTGAAGTGGACAATTCATACTTCAACATCACATAGCCTGATTGAACATTACATTTTTGCATAACTGAAATAATTAAACACGGCACAGTGAAAACACCGCATGGCAAAAGCTACTACAACAAAGGGTACATCTTGGCTAGTTAGAAAAAGTAAGATTTGGTGATAGGATGTTGCCTCACTTTTCATGGTCTGGATCCATCCAGTTGGAAGAGCACAGACCCATGGTGCGCTATGTGATGTCGCAGATGCGCTGTTTCACCTTGGAAGACCCTTTGTGGGTGCGCTCCTCGTGTTCATGGTTGATGAGGTCTGACTTAGCAATTGACGATCTGATGCCGCCGTCGTACAACGTGTCCTTTAGAAATGACAAAATGGGCTCGATGGCTCACAAGGATCACAAATCCTTGACCCGTGGCGGTGGAAATCAGCGGCAAGGCCTTCGAAGAGATCGACAGTGGTTGAAACAGGGAGGTTGGGGATGGACCACTCTACATAAACACATTGCTTAGTGATGGCATATTTTCTGTTTTAGCTCAATGGCACCACCTACTTAAAACTTTGCATTGAAATCAATTCTGGAAAAGGATAAACTCAATGGAACAAACTTTACCACCTGGTATAGAAATCTGAGAATTGTTCTCAAGCACGATAAAAAGGAACATGTTCTAGAGGATCCACTTCCATAGGCACCTGCCGATAATGCTAATGCCACAACCAAGAATGCCATACAGAAACTCGTTGATGAATCGAACGAGATCAGCTGCCTCATGTTGGCTTGTATGGAGCTCGATTTGCAACAGCATTTCAAAAACATTGCGGCTTTTGATATGATCGAGGGTCTCAAGAGCATGTTTCAGATGCAGGCTAGGACCAAAAGGTTCAACGCCTGGCGATCCTTGATGGATTGCAAGCTGAAGGAAGGTGATCCACTGAGCCCGCATGTGATCAAGATGATAGGATACGTGCAAGCTTTCGATTGGTTGGGTTTCCCGCTCTTGGATGAGCGGGCGACTGATGCAATCTGGGTTCTCTTCCAGCTAGTTATGGAACGCTCATCTCGAACTATCATATGCATGGCATGGATAAGAAGCTCACTCAATTGATGGGATGCTCAAGGTGGCAGAGCAGGATATTAAGAATGGCACACATCAAGTGTTGATGGTGCATAACTCGTCTAAGTTCAAGAAGAGTTGGTTCAAGAAAAAGGCTAAGGAAAAGGGCACGGAGAAGGCTGTCTCCGCGGCTGAGCCGAAGTCCGGACCGAATTCAAAGACCATTTGCTATCATTGCAAGGAAACTGGTCATTAGAAGAGAAACTGTAGCAAGTGGCTTGCTGAGCATGGCAAGAAGGCCAGAGATGCTTCATCAGGCAAAGGTACACTTGTTACATATGTTATAGACATTTACCTTACTGACATACCTAGTAGCTCTTGGGTATTCAATATCGGATCGGTTGTTCATATTTGCAACTCGATGTAGGGGCTGGTAAGAACTAGGCGTGTGGCATAAGGAGAGATTGACATCAGGGTCGACAACAAAGCAAGAGTTGCTGCGTTGGAGGTCGGCACGATGCAGCTCCAGCTTCCTTCTGGATTTATTTTGGAATTGAATAATTGTTATTACATTCCTGCACTTAGTCGGAACTTTATTTCTGCCTCATGTTTGTTGAGTCAAGGTTATGAGTTCAATTTAAAGGACAATGGTTGTTCATTTTATTTGAATGGAATGTTCCACGGCGATCCACCCATTGTAGATGGATTATTTATTTTGAATCTAGAAACGGAACTAGTCTATAACGTGAATGTCTAGAGACATAAGCCTAATGAGATAAATCTGACATACTTCTAGCATTGCCGGCTTGGACAGACTAGTCTCAAACGCATCAAGAAGCTCCAAGATGATGGACTCCTAACTTCTTATGACTTTGGGTCATTCCACACATGTGAATCATGTTTGCTAGGCAAGATGACTAAGTCTCCTTTTGCAAAGAGTTGCGAGAGGTCGTCTGAGCTGTTGGAGCTTATACACAGTGATGTGTGTGGTCCAATGAGCACAATGGCAAGGGGTGGCTATCAGTACTTCATGACTTTTACTGGCGACTTGAATTGATATGGATATATCTATTTGACGAGGCACAAGTCAGAGACTTTTGAAAAGTTCAAAGAGTTTCAGAACAAGGTGGAAAATCAGCTCGGCAAGAGGATAAAGCTACTACGATCAGATCGTGGAGGTGAGTACTTGAGCCATGAGTTTGATGATCATATGAAAAGCCGAGGTATAGTACCTCAGCTCACACCTCCGGGCACACCACAAAGAAACGGCGTGTCAGAACAGAGAAATCAAACCTTGTTAGACATGGTCCGATCGATGATGAGCAAATCGGATTTACCCTTGTCATTCTGGGGATAGGCTCTAGAAACTGCAGCTTCCACACTTAACAGGGTACCATCAAAATCCATAGACAAGACACCACATGAGATGTGGACTGGAAAGAGTCCTAGTTTGTCTTTTATAAAGATTTGGGGCTGTGAAGCATTTGTCAAGCGACTCATGTCGGACAAGCTTACACCCAAGTCGGATAAATGCATATTCGTTGGATATCCGAGGGAAACCTTGGGATACAACTTCTACAACCGAGAAGAGAACAAAGTGTTTGTTGCTTGGAACGAGGTTTTCCTAGAGAAAGAGTTTCTCAGTCGGGAGGCCAGTGGGAGAATGGTGCGACTCGGAGAAATTCGAGAGCCACTCGGGGACAACTCCTTTGGTGATGAGATCATACCGGAGTTGGTCAGGGAACCCGTAGTGGAGTCGGCACTGGAGCCACGGAGGTCAGATCGATTGCGCAATGTGCATGAAGTGTTATTGCTAGAAAGCGACAAGCCGACCACGTATGCAGAAGCGATGGTGAGCAAATATTTTGAGGCATGGCTTGAGGCCATGAGATCCGAGTTAAAGTCCATGGATGATAATCAAGTCAGGGACTTGGTTGATCTGCCTCCTGGCGTAGTAGCCATTGGTATCAAATGGGTCTTTTAGAAGAAAACCGATGTGGATGGAAATGTTCAGATCCACAAAGCTTGGCTTGTCGCTGAAGGTTATGGACAAGTTCAAGGAATTGACTATGACGAGACTTACTCGCCGGTAGCGAGGCTGAAGTCGGTGGGGATCATACTAGCTATAGTTGCATATTTCGATTACGAGATATGGCAGATGGATGCAAAAACAACTTTCCTTTATGGAAATTTAAAGGAGGATGTATACATGATACAACCCAACGGTTTTGTCGATCCAACTAACGCTAGTAAAATATGCCAGCTCAAGAGATCCATTTATGGATTGAGGCAAGCAACTCGCTGTTGGAATATTCATTTTGATGAAGTCATCAAGAACGAAGTGGACTATTGTTTATACAGGAAGTCTAGTGGGAGCTCGGTAGTATTTTTGATCTTGTATGTGGATGACATACTACTGACCAGAAATGATGTTTCGATGCTGAACTCAGTAATGGAATCATTGAATGGCTAGTTTTCAATGAAGGACCTTGGAGAGGCAGTGTACATTTTAGGCATCAAGATCTATTGAGATAGGTCATGGAGGCTGATCGGCTTGAGCCACAACATGTAGATAGACAAAGTGTTGAAGAGGTTCAACATGAGTAAGGCCAAAAAAGGGTTCTTTCCTGTCTCACATGGTATAAGGCTAAGTAAGACTCAGAGTCCTATGACTTCTGATGAGCTAAACTGGATGAGTAGGGTTCCATATGCTTCGACAATAGGATCCATCATGTATGCCATGCTATGTAATCGGCCTGATGTTGCCTCTGCAATAAGCTTAACAAGCAGATACCAAGCCAACCCAGGTAAGAACCATTGGGCAGCGGTGAAAGCTATTCTGAAGTACCTGAAAAGGACAAAAGACATGTTCCTAGTTTATGGAGGTGAGGAGGAACTCAATGTAAAGGATTACGTTGATGCTAGTTTCCAAACCAACAGGGATGATTGTCAATCGCAAACAGGATTCGTTTATGTCATTAATGGAGGAGCAGTGAGATGGACGAGTTCCAAGCAAGATATGGTCGGCGACTCCACAACAGAGGCCGAATACATTGCGGCTTGTGAAGCCGCAAAGGAAGGTGTTTGGATCCGGAAGTTCCTGGAACATGTTGGTGTGTTCATGGGCTGGTTAAAACCATTGGACCTTTATTGTGATAATTCAGGTGCCATCGCACACGCCAAAGAGCCGAGACGACACCACAAGACTAGGCACATAGACCAAAAGTATCACCTGATACAAAAGCTCGTAGCGAAAGGTGACACTAAATTATGCAAGATTCATACGGATGCAAACATTGCTGATCCGTTGACTAAGCCGCTTCCACAACCCAAGCATGAGGTGCACGTTAGAGCTATGGGCATTTGATGTCTATTTGATTGACTCTAGTGCAAGTGAGAGACTATTGGAGATATTCCCTAGAGGCAATCATGTATGATGATATTTCCTATTTGTTTATGAATAAAGATAGTCCTTGGACATTATCAATGATGTGTAATTAACAAGTACGTGACTTGTTTGTGAGACTATGCATTGTATGATGACTGTCCTAAAGAGTCCCTAGTCGAAAGGGTTGTGTGGACGCGCAACGAGTTAGACTAGCATATGACAAGGTGGTTGGTCCGGTCTCACTGGCATGTAGCATTGGATGCTAGCCGCATAATATGACTCGGAAAGATCTAGTTGGATTCGACGTAGTCGAATCCAAGCCAAGATAAGGTCTGAGTGGGACAGACCCAACTATGAGACGCGGCGATAGGTCATCTGTGAGTCTCTAGTACAACATACGTTCTATGTACTAACACCTGAGCTGACGCATGTACTTGGAATGGTGACATACTTGCTTTGGGACGACCAAACGCTACTCCGTCACTGGGTAGTTACAAAGGTAGGTTTCGAGCTTGTTCAGACCCATGCTATGAGACATGGTCGAGCAAGATGAATTTGCCCCTCCAATCAGGAGAGATATACTCTGGGCCCCTCGGGTGATCCGACCTGGATAAGCATGGCCATGCGATGAGGATTATGAGATAATACGAATGATGGTCAGATTCACCAGAACGAGAAAGAGGTCGGGCGACAACAAGGATGACCATATCGCCTTGAGAATGATAACGCATATCGTGTGGGAAAGGGAACAGAAGTATGAAGTACAGGTTCGCCTAACCAGCTTCATCGCACACTTGGAGTCGGCACGCCTTGCTAGAGACCGCTACCCACTAGCCGAGTTGGACGTGGTCCGACTCGCGACCAAGTGAACAAGAACCTAAAGGGTCGCGTGTTTAAGGGAAGGAACATGTGGGCTTTAGGGTCCGTGCGAGGCCCAAGAGTTGAGCCTGCGTGGGACGCCTATATATAGTGGAGGTGCGGCACACCTGATCAAGTGATCGCCTCGGCGCCGTCATTAGGGTTTCACATGAGTTGCGAATAGCCACCTCCACCCGCCGCCGACCGTGTGATCGGACCTAGCAGTCTGCCGCACGGTGTGTTGCTCCTGCACATGCGGATACCATTAGAGGCGGTGCACTTGCACCGCTCTGGCGAGCCTGTATGCGGGATCCGGCGACCGGCCTCACGAGGGAGATCAGACCGGCTGCAGGAGGGAGAACGGACAAGGAGGATACGAACCACGCGGGCGCGCTGCCCCAACTCTACTTCCTCTGCACGGCACTGTGCGTCTAGTGGTAATGATCTGTGATCCATCTCTATAGCATGTTCTTGGATGTTCTGCGCGTAGGAATTTAATTTTCATGCGATGCACCTATGGTAGATCCCAACATGTAGTATGTTTTTCGATTTCTAGCTAGATGGTCTCTCTCACACGGTTCGTCCTATGATAATAAAGAAATTGTGTGCAATCTTTACATGTCCTGTGTGTCACCTCCTAACCTTCTATGAGCATTAACATTGGAAGCCAAAAATCGATGGGAGAAGAGGCGGGAAACTGATGGGAGCAGTGGCAGGAAACGCTAATGTGTTTGGATATATAACACCAATAATGTGGAAAACTTAGTAAAGAAGGAAGCGCGAGCTTGCACGACGCATGCGCAAAGTGCTTACCCACTGGTGCGAGAGAGTTGACGAGAACCGCTATAGATATTTAGGGTTTGTTAGGCCTTTTTTATACATTATAATTAATTTTTTAAGCACTAATTTAATGTGCGTATTTCGAATTTGAACTACAAATACATGCTCCAGTGCACCAAAATGGCTACAAAAATCATAGATGTGTCCTTCGACGCTTGTTCAGGTCCCATGCGAAGAATGGGAGTGAAATACAACCGTCTCGGCGTTTGGCTCGGCCTTGAACATTGAGAATCTCGGTTTTTAAATCCCCGCCAATCCAAAAATCACCCAAAAATCATGAAGCTTGGCATGGTGTCACGAGATGGCACATATCTACCATGGAATTTTTTTTGTACATTTTGGGGCAAGCTTTATTACAAGCCTCTTACAAACTGGAGCTTCTCTCAAGAAGCCTCGTGGTTCCCATAGGGAAACATGTCCATCTTGTGGGCGAAACGATAACCATTGTCTCTTCTAGCATTGTATTGTTTTCTAAAGGCAGCATGGAATAGCAGGATCTTCATGCTAAAATTTGAAATTATTTAGGGTTCGTTCGGCCTTTTTTACACATTACTTGAGTTTTCTAGGGACTTAATGTCCATATATAATTCAAATCTAAACTATAAATACATGCTCCAGTGCACCAAAATGGCTAGAAAAATCATACATGTGTCTTTGGGTGCATGCTTAAGTCACATGAAGGAATGGGAAAGTATTACAACCATATCAGTGTCCTCGCTCGGCCTCAAATACTAGGAATCTTTGTTTTGTAGTCCCCGCAATTCCAAAACTCACCAGACAATCATGAAACTTCGTATAGTGTTACAACATGGAACATATATGTCGTGGTAAAAAAATTGTCCAATTTGGACCAAGATTTATTAGAAATCGAAGTTTCACGCAAGAACCCGCATGGTCCCGATAGGGAAACATGTCCACCTTGTGGGTGAAACAACAATCGTTGTGTCTTCTCACCCTGTATTTTTTCTATAGGAAACATGGGACAACACGAGATTCATGCTAAAATTTGAAATTATTCAGGGTTTGTTTGGCCTTTTTATACATTAATTGAGTTTTCTAGGCATTCAATGTCCATAATTCAAATCTGAACTACAAATACATGCTCTAGCGCACCAAAATGTCTAGAAAAATCATACATGTGTCCTTGGGTGCATGTTTAGGTCCCATGCAAGGAATGGGAACGAATTACAACCGTCTCGGCATCCTGGCCGGCCTCAAACATTGGGAATCTCGGTTTTTAAATCCGTGTAAATCCAAAACTCACCAGAAAATAATGAAACTTGGCATGGTGTCACGACATGGCACATATATGTCGTGGTAAAAAATTGTCCAATTTGGGGCAAGATTTATTACAAGGCTCTTACAAAACGGAGCTTCTCGCCAGAAGCCTCGTGGTTCTGGTGGAGAACATGATCCCCTTGTGGGCAAAATAACAATCGCTGCCTCTTCTTGCCTTGTATTTTTTCGACATGCATCATAAAATAACAAGAGATTCATGCTGAAATTTGAAATTATGCAGGATTCATTTGACCATTTTATATACTAATTGAGTTTTCCAGGCATTTAATATCTATAACTCAAATGTGAACTATAATCACATGCTCGAGTTCACCAAAATGGGTTGAAAATCATACATGTGTCCTTGGGTGCATGTTTAGGTCTCATTGAAGCCATGGAAATGAATTACAAAGGTCTCGTCCGCCTGAAACATTGATAATCTGGGTTTATATATCCCAGTATATCAAAAACTCACGCAAAAATCATGAAACTTGGCATGGTTTCATGACATGGCACATACATGTCGTGGTAAAAAAATCGTCCAATTTGAGACAAGGCGCACACATTAATACCCAACGTAGTCCTTTGGAACAAATAGCTAACATGTTACTATCTCAAATGGTTATGTTATGTGAACCATGTGTGTTCCTATAACGATTTAAGTGCGTCCACATATCCCTCTTTTTATTGGAGAGTACTATCTTGGTCATGTTTCATCGGTCTCCTTTGTATTTTGTCCCAAAACTTAACCATAGTCGGTGGCATGCATGGAGCTATTTGATTTGACGGGACGAGCGTGAGCAGCCCGCTGTGCAATCTCGATGCTACGCATGCGAGCAGTCCGAGCCACTGTTTAACATGCGGTTAATTAAGGCACCTGGGCGGAGGGTGTTTCCTTGTGATCCCATGGCCCCGCTCAACTTTAAGCATTTTCTTTGTTCAAGCCTCATTGAGAATGTGATTTTAGTTGGTTTCCAACTTGTATTCTGAATAATTTAAAATGCCACATGCAGCAACGGATAATACAAGGATAAAATAAAATGCCAAATGATAATATGAGGATAAATTTACCATGGTGCAGATAATAATTGCCTTACATATTTTTTATAATTTTAAATGCGACATGCGGCAACGCACGAAAGACACGGAGAGAAGAGAAGAAGGAAAATACAGACAATGTTCTCGGCCGCTACTGTCTCTTGATGACCCGTAAGTAGAGGGAATCAATCGTAGTCCTTTCGATAACTAAGAGTGTCGAACCCAACGAGGAGCAGAAGGAAATGACAAGCGTTTTTTTGCAAGGTAATTTCTCCAAGCACTAAAATAGCGGTAACAAGTTGTTTGATAGCAAGATAATTGTAACAAGTAACGAGTAGCAATAGTAACAATATGTGCAGCAAGGTAGCCCAATCCTTTTGTGGTAAAGGACAGGCCGGAATGGTTTCTTATAATAGGCAAAGCATTCTTGAGGACACACATGAATTTCATCTAGTCACTTTTGTCATGTCGGGTTAATTCGCGTTCGGTAGTTTGATAATTTGATATGTGTGTGGACTGGTGCTTGGTTGTTTTTCTTGCTTGAACAAGCCTCCCACTTATGATTAATCCTCCCAAAAGCATTTGCAACTACGAGAAAAGTATTAAGAATAAATTCTAACCATAGCATTAAACATAGCGATCCAAATTAGCCCCTAACAGAATAACGCATAAACTGGTGTTTAAGTTTCTGTCACTCTCGCTACCCACCATCTAATTAATAATCCACAATGCATTCCCTTATGCCCAAAAATGGCGAAGTGTTATGTAGTCGACGTTCACATAACACCACTAAGAGAATCACAACATTCATATCATCAGCATACAGAACGAATATCAACTTCACGTGACTACTTGCAGCATGACTTCTCCCGTGGTCTCAAGAACAAAAGTAACCAACCACAAGCGATAAGCATGCTCATGATCAAAGATGTATTCAATAGCATATTGGATCTGAACATATGATCTTCCACCAAATAGACCATAAAGCATGAACTACAAGATGTAATCAACACTACAAGTAACACCCCACGTACCAATCTGAGGTTCCGATACAAGATTGAGCACAAGAGATGAACTATGGTTTTAAGAGGAGATGGTGTTGTTGAAGATGTTGATGAAGATTGGCCTCTCCATGAAGAGAGGGTTGTTGG
Organism: Hordeum vulgare subsp. vulgare; assembly: GCF_904849725.1. Lineage (NCBI taxonomy): Eukaryota > Viridiplantae > Streptophyta > Magnoliopsida > Poales > Poaceae > Hordeum > Hordeum vulgare. Next base: position 178,498,570 of record NC_058523.1, read on the forward strand.
TGATGACAATGGCCTCATTTTCCCCCTCCATGAGGGAAGTTCCTCCAGTGAAATCGCTCCACCGGAGGGCAAAAGTGCTCCTGCCCAGGTTCCACCTCGACACGATGGCGCTTTGTCTCGAAAGTCCTCCCTTTATTTTTCTAGGTCAGAAGAGAATATATATGAGAAGATGGTCACCAGAAGTGGGTCAGGGGGGCACTACCCACCACGCCGCGCTAGGGGGGCTGGGTTACCCTGGTGCCCAGTGGGAACCTCGCACCCCCCTCCGATACTTCTTTCTTCCAGTATTTTTCATTTTTTCCATAAAAAATCTCCATGAAGTTTCAGCCCATTTGGAGATGTGCTGAATAGGTATCTCTGGCGTAGCTTTTTCATGTTCAGAATTCCATGTGCCAGCATTCTCCCTCTTGGTGTAAACCTTGCATACTATGAGAGAAAGGGCGTTAGAATTACTCCATAGAGTGGTATAATGCACAAAAACACTATAAATAATAGTAGAAAAACATGATGCAAAATGGACGTATCAACTCCCCCAAGCTTAGACCTTTGCTTGTCCTCAAGTGAAAGCCGATAACGAAAACCATGACCACATGCTTTGAGAAAGAGGTGTCGATAAAAAAAACAAAATAGGGACCCAGTAGCATCGTGCTCATGACTATAACAACAAATAAAGTTTATAACATACTTCATCATAGCTTTTTCATAATATAACTTTCATCATAAAAAATTCCCATAAACAAGTAACAATTAATCACAACATTGGATTATGAAGCATAAACTCTATCGAAAACTAACAAATTATGTTTTCAGTCAACTTTGAAACACAATTCATCACATTTTTAGTGTGGGGACCCCAACTTACGAGTCGAGATCGCTGAATGAACGTGCTTAATGATCCCAGAGATCATTGCTCACTGAACACACATACTGAATAACAAGAATGTTACATCCATACATACCGTTTGATACAATAAATGACCATTGCGGTCAAGTCTTACATATATAGGGCCTTGAAGTCCAACACAACAAACTTGACGAATGGTGGAAATGTTGGTCAAAAGCATGAACCCATGCCATCAGCCTTAACCTACACGCATTCTCAGTGGGAAGCATCCTAGCTCGCAGGTAAGTCACCAAGTTACTCTTCATCGTTTCCTGTTGACTCATACCTGGTCAATGAAATAACCAGTGGAAAGCTAATGAGTACTTTGAATGTACTCGCAAACAGCCCATGATATGGATAATGCAGTTGGTACGATAATAAGTAATGTGCAGCTTTTGTGGAAAACAAGCTTTACTTAAGAATATGCATGGTCAATTACTTGTATGGATATGCATCATATGCTAGATGGTAAACATAAGAACATGCTACAGATATCAACATATCTGTTGAGGGCTGAACACTTCGGGTTCACCCGATATGCCAAGTCACCGAACTTGACCATATCTTCGTATGCAGATGACACACACACACACACACACTTGGTTTACGTGGAAAGGAATGGACGTAGTTTACGAAGGATTACCCAACTGTCATTGACCGTGGACATGGCTATTCGAATAGTTTTACACTCTACATAGGTTGTACGATGTACCTACGAGTTCCAGGAAACTTCCATGTCATCCACGACTCGCGGTATATAACATACCCGAGGTAAGTACGCGATCATTGCCTTTCCCCTAAAGACACTAGACAAAGAGTCCACTCGATTGGTACCCAGACCACATGATGTACGTCTTACGAGCACCAACTCTGGACCGCATCATCCATGCGAGGAGCAATGGTGTGCCCGAAACATGTAAAAACGACATAGTCGACCTACCTGGTATGACCCCGTCACGAGAGTGACCACATATCACTCCCGCCACTAGTAATGTGGCCTCTTTTCTAGTACCGACCAAAGTAATCAACAAAGTCCCGTCGTATAAAGGGTTATCATGGTCGCACATGTAAGGTTGGGATGGTCGACACATCATAAATCTAATCCCATTTTTGAAACCACTCACACAAAATATTCCCGGTGCACCACTTCTTCACAAGTGGTCACCTAACTCATCAACACCCTCGGGCATTAGTGGCACCCGACGGGGTTTTTGTAAAACCTTTGATATCAACTTTGTGTTACCGTCATCATGGACATGCTCTTGTCAACATATTATCAGCGTGACCCTCATAGATGATACGGTCATGCTCAATGCAAGTGCTCCAGAGGAGCTATCGGAAACACCATGTTGGGGGTGCACCGATCATCCTTAACTATATGCATCAGAGTAGAGTAACCAATGTGTCATGCATAGAAGAATTTCTTAGACATGGTCAAAGGGCTGCTTGCCTTGCTCACATAAGTCCTTGGGGTCTTTGAGGTCTTCCGGTCCAACTCCGAGTATTCCATCTACTCCGTCAACTATCGTCGGAAACAACACAGCAGGCCACACAGCAAGCAGTTTTATTTTTCTTCGACCTCTCTGGTCATAAGAAAAATACCTGAAGCTTGCTATAGGGAATTGGGACCATCAGGGATTTTTGATTGGACGAAAAGAGGAATAGCTGATCCTTAAAGATGCCTACATGAAACATTCTAATAAAAATGAGTGGAGGCAATCATTTAATAGAGCACGATTTTAGAAACATTTAGGAAGTTGTTTCACTGGATTTGGAGTTGATATGAATATCCTAGGGATTTTATAACATGGAATAAATAGAAAAAAGGAGCTATTTATTTAACGCAACAGAAGCATGCCAGATAAAATGTTGACTAATGCTTCAAAAATATTAGGAGACTCTGGAAATTGGAATCACTCCATTTAGAGTTGATTTGAACCCCATAGATTTTTGCAAGGTGGGGCTAAATATATTCAAATCTGCATTTGAATATTAATACCATAGAGAGTTACTCTGAAAAATGTGCCATGCACATATTTGGATAGACCTTGAATTTAGGAACCTGTAGAAATTTGAATCATCAGATTTGGACTTCAAATGATTTTTCTATGGGTTTTTGAAGTTTCTGATAAAAGAAAAAACAGAGTTATACCAGAGGGGGGAAACTATATTGTGCGCACGCGCACCGCAGCTTTGGGTTGGCCCAGCTTGACCTGGCCCGCAGATGTGCGGGTGATGCTGAAAACGCACCCAAGGAATACACCTTCCCTGAGCAAAGGCGGTTGCAGTTCACCCCGTATCAACTTAACTGGGAGAGGCCTACCCGCTAGCCTTGCTAGCCGGCCGACAGGCAGCGCCCAGCGGCTGACGAGGCCTTTTTTTCCTCTCGCCATAAAAGAGAGCAGGGGAGTCCGACGATGGTTATCGGCACTACAGGGCACGGTTCCCAGCGATCCAACCACCGGAGGGCTTAGGGGAGCGAGTCGCACCTGTTCTGATGCTGAGCGCGTGCTGAGAAGTGTTGAGGTAGCGGCGCCTTGGACGGCCATGGAAGAGGCCATCGGGACTCGCTGGCCTCGAGCTCTTGACGCCCCAGGGTGGAATGGAGGTGACCGGGGGGGTTTCAAAACGGAGGTGTCATGGCGCTGGAGTGGTCAGTGGAGAGGGAGAGCTCGGGGGAGCTCAAATTTAAGAAGAGGTCAAGGCTGCAATGCAAGCGGCAGATGGAGGAGGATGGGCACAGGGTGAGTTGTGGCTGGCCTAGGAGGCCTCTAGGGAAAGAGGGGTGAGAGAGGGCACAAGGGGGCTCGGGGCTTGCTTCATATGGCCAAGCGTGAGTCCACCGTGGACCAAGGTCTGGTGGGGGTCGTGGTCGTCTCTAGAGCACTCGGGGGCTCTCAAGGCCTTGTCGGGGAAGGGAGAGGAGTAGGTATGAGGCAGCAGGGGCTCGGGGAGAGGGGCATATGGAGGAGGCGCCGGAGGGGAATCTCGGGTCTGCCTTAGGTGTTATTGGCATGGCGGCCATGCGCGGTAGAGGCGACTTGGCGCATTCTTGGCGTCGGGGAGGAGCGTGGACGGACAAAGGGGGTCCAATGGCGCACTGAGCCGTGTTGTTGCTGCCTGAGACGGGCTACAGGAAGCGGACAAGCCGCAGAGCGCCATTTGTGCATGTTAGGGAGGTGGTCACCGCCCCACTATGTGTCCATAGGCGTCCGTTGGCTAGGCCACGGTGTCAAACATGCACGGGATGCATGCAGGAAGCTGATGGTGGAGTTTGGCCTCGAATGGAGCTGATTTGAATTGGCTTTGACTGCATTTTAGTTTGCAGCAGCAAATTAAGGCTAACAATGAGGGAACTTACTCGAGAAATAATGGGGTGAAAGCATGTCTAGTAGTCTTAGGAATGGAAGGACTACAGTTTTGCAAATTTTCAGCTCAAGTGGGTGAGTGTAGCTAGTACTTGCAGTTCAAAGCTACATTTCAGCCAGAAATAAACTTTCATATGTGCTGCTCATTTTTCCTACATGAGCATGCCATATCCTGGTTTGAAATGATGCATTAGCATGCTCGAGATACCCTGGAAGCATGTGAGGGCTTTGGCTTAAGCAGAAGTATAGGAAGAGGGGTAAAACAATGTTGCCAAGGTAAAAATAAGAGATAGCTACATGGAGTCACTCTCCAATAATTGACCAGAGGCCATGGCAAGGCTGCTGGAGGTAAAAGGTAACTAGGGAAGGTTGTGGTGACAATCTAAGCTCAAGGGAAATAGCGGAAGGGGCCAAAGTAGCAATTCTGGTGAATGCACACAAGGTGTTTGATGGATGTTAGGGCTAACAGATGGATTCCAATTAACATGAAACTTAACAGGATCTCATAATAGATGAAAATAAGCCTGGACACCAAATTTGGGAATTGGTGGATAAAGTTTCCAATGTAGACTTGTAAAACCCATGAAATGGGCAGAAATGGCCTTCTGCTTACAAAACTATTCAAATCAATTCCCACAAATCCAATATTTGGTGTGGGGCATTATTTGAGCATTAAGCATGCCCAAAAAGTTTGGGATCAATTGGAGAAACTTTATAATGTAAATTTTCCCTAAGTCAGAAATCAATAGAGAGGGTTGTGAGGGCCTTAGGACAAGTTTTTCTATTCTCCTTGATGCACCACTTGGTGTGGATGCATTATTGGAGTACGAGAACATGTTCACCAAATTTGAGCACAATTGGAGATACTTGTCAATGTAGAGTTGCTCAAATTTGGATCTGGGCAGATAGGTATTAGAATAACTAAGTTGGATTGAGATGAAACTTGGAAATATCATCACATATATTATATGTGACATGCTGGAATTTTACAGGAATCTATTAAGAATATTTCTTGTAGAAATATCCCAAAAGCTTGAAATAGGGAGGAAGAGTTTTGAAGGGTTTTGCCAAATATTTGGACATGAACATGTGTTGAAACTCCTATATATGGATTATATATGTCCATTGAGTTTCTCTAAATTTTCTGAAGCATTTTTAAAGCAATAAAAATAACTTTCCTTCATAAGGGACCATTTCTGGCCTCAGAGAAAAGTATTTAAATAAAATAGTAAAATAACTTTTAAAATAATGTTATTCGTGTTTTGGGAAGCCATTTTGATAATGGGATTTAAATAAAATATTTGGTGCAAAATAACCTCCCTAATTTAAGGACTTGTAGTAAAAATTCCAACTTTGGGGTTTTTGAAAGCTTAAATCAAGGAAATGCTTTTTGGTCAAAATAATGTTTGGTAAAATAGTTTCTCGTCCTAAACACATAGCATGATCATTAGGCAAGGATTTGGGTCAAAGAGAAGAGTTTGGAGAGTAGCAAAAACATTGGATTCAAACACAAGCAATAGGCATGCAAGCAACCATCACATCAAGCATCACAAGCATTCACAAAAAATTTAATTGGTCATGATTTTTGAAATAAGTTAATTTAGTTAGAAAAGTTAAAAACAGGGTGTGACAGACCTTACTCCCTTAAAAAAATCTCGTCCTCGAGATTTCTAGGCTAGGCGTTGGAGAGATACTAGATTTTAAGTTGGAGGCAGTCTTCACATCCCCATGTTGTTGTTGTGGGCCTTGAGGTGCTTGATGAGACAACTTCGAATGCTCTCCTCGTCCTTGACTGACCATGAGCGGGGTTTTGGCAATAAGTTAGGCTTTACTGAGGGTCAAGGGTTTGGTGAACTAAGTTTCGTGCAAGGTTCTGGCTTGCAAGTGCATTCCAAAAGTCGAAATGCGTGGCAAGATAGTGTGTGTGGCTTGCTGGTCCTGGGGATGCTCACACCGGTTAGTGACATCCAGATGTCTCGTGTTAGAACATAAGGGTCAAGGTCTTCGCGTAGCTCCCTACTGACGGGGAAGTCCTTGACTCCCTTAAGGCAGGTGGTCTCCATCCTCGAGGGTGTTATAGTGGGTCTTCGAAAGCTTCTCATGAAAGGGTCTGGGTTGGGTCTCTCCCGTGAGTCTAAGCTCGGAGACTCAGTGTTTAGAACGGGTTCTACCATCTGTTATGGTTCATTAGAGGTACTGGGGCTCGGCAGGTGGGTGAATCACCTTTAGTAGGTTTTCACCATGATCCACTTAGGACTCTTGTCCTTGATTTGTACCAAGAAGAGGCTCTCTGATTTCTCTCGCTGTCCAAAGGTTTCATCGTCTTGAATTGTCGAGGCTTCTTGACATCACTGATGTAGTCGGCGCAGTATCGGTGGTTGAATTCTATTGCTTCTTCTTCTTCTTCGTGGTTTCCCAACCATGGTGGTTCTTCGCCTTATCTTGGGTAGGACAAACTTCTATTACTTGGAGATTGTATCGAGAAACCCATCCTCTTTGAGATAACACCTTATTCCCGAGAGGCATAGCGATCGGTGTTCCTGGGGCTCATCTAAATAGGACTATAGTGTTCCTCCTCTTATTGGGTGGATATGTATGTCATCCATGAGGATAACAACATACATCCCCAAGCATCACATAAGCATAGTGCTCATGAGACACGTGAGGAGAGCAGGAACTTGCTATGGGCGGTTACTGGCCAAGGGGTTTGTGGTCCAACATGATCTGGTACCTCATGCCCATGTTCGTCATAGACATGATGGGTGGTGGTCGGGGTGGAGTACTGGCCATATTTAAACGACTTAGAGCCTCTTCCTATGGTCATAATCCGACCATATTATGGCTTGGTGGAGCTTTGGGGTTGCAAGGAACTTAGGATGTGAGTGAACATCTATCATCTTATCCTTAAGCACATTCCTTAGATGCCAATAGTCTGAACCCTCACTCTGGACAAAAATCACCTTATTTCATGAAGGATACTATCTCACATAAGTTAACTCCACAACACTCATCCTAGTCAACTTCGGGGTCTAAGGGAAGACCTTAACCTAAATCTTATAGGTATACTATAACTATGTTACACATGCATCCTTATGTAAAAATCCTGGGAGAGCATACAGGCTTCTAAGCTTGAATTAAGACACCAGAAATCCAAGTGATCAGCTAGATCATCCAATGGACAGGGTACGGGATTTCCATATTAAGGAAACACGTACTATACCAATCCAAGATCTTGTTTCCTTTCTACGAATCCGATCAAGTGGTCCATCAATCCGGTTGATCATCACTGGACCCATCACTCTACAAATCCAATATTGGTGGGGATCTACATGATCACCTAGAGTCCTCGTGTTCCACATATTATCGCCAGGACTACGTCATAGTATATCCACCAATTTCCAAAACCATGGCCAACTAATCTCCAAGGCCATGCTTATACAGGTTCATAAGTTATTTCTACAACTCCAATTACTCCTACTCGTTATCCATCGAGAAACATGGTATCATGATCGAGATCATCGGGCTAAATCCAATTTACTCCGAACCATGTGGCCTCATACATCATTAATACTCCATTAAGGTTGCCTATTTAAACCCGAAACTCAAGTCCAATAAGAACTCTTACTTGCTACTCCAAGTCAGTATCGTGAAATCATCAAATCATGTCAACTACTTGATAACGTCAATTATACCACCAAGAATTATTGCTCGTGATCATAATCGTCCTACTGAATCCAAACTTACTCCATGATCATGTAGGTTATGCTACTTATCAACTTGTTCCACCAAGTTCACCTACCTTTATAAGGGTCTTACGATTCACCAAGATAGTCTAGTTATATCCTCAAGACACCTATCATCATCACAACTAACCTTAGTCTAACACTCGTATATCCGAGAACGTTCCTTCTAATGGCATCGGGGTTTTGGTGCTAGTTTAAGATTGAACGATAATTGTTCATTGTGATCACTTGTTCCATAAAGGACCTGGTGCTAAGCGGGGGTTTATCGGGGCTCAACGGGTGTTCTGGCTAATCCGTGTATTAGACACGTGACCAGAGATTGAGCTGAGGAAGCTTGCGAGGTTAGGTTGATCTAGGGAGGGTCACCCAATCGTGAGGGGGAAACATAATGCTATGGGGTTGCGTCTGGTGGAATATAATGTAGTCGGAGTCTTTAGTGTTAGTTGCTCGTCAAAGTGTATCCTTGGTGCATCTTGTCTTTCTAGTCCCTAGTTGTCGAGAAAGGTGGGGGAGAGGAAGTAACATAGAGGGATGTTCATAAGAGGGTGGTACGGTGCAAGTGCAATCAACAAGTGTTGAAAAGTCAACTCAAACATCAAGATAAGACAGGTGATATAACCATGTGCTTGTTGCCTAGAGCAAAAGCACGACTTATATCAAGGCACAAAAAAACAAAAACAAGCAACCCGCAACATGGTCCCATCCAAACCACTTCACGGACTCGACTTCGTATAGGGGATTTACGACTCATCCTACCCTAGGGTTCTCGGACTCGACGATCCTGCTTGCTTCATGCTCCGGAGAGGGGTCCGCTCAGTCTTGTGGACCTTCTCATGGTGTTGCCACGTCTCTTGTTGTTTCTTGCTGAAAGGACTTGGGTTGAGTTGAAAAGAATTATTGATGACTTCTCGCGTAGTAAGCTACCGACGAGGGTGGTTCCTCATGGCTGTCGTTGACATGGTCTTCTATTGTATTTTTAGTCTTGCCATTGTCTCCTTGCCTTCCAAGGCGTCGAGAGGTCTAAGTGGACAACTTTTATGCAATGACATTAGCAAGGCATGATAGAGTTTCTACCTATCAGTCATGTTGATCACAATATCGACACCTAGAGCGGGGGATGAAGAGACACAACCTTGATATTGACATGGTTGCTCTATTAGTGATGCAGATCATGGTCTTGCATATATTACGTCTTGGTCATCATAGGTGAAGGTGGCATCACCCCGGAACAGTGTTTAGGGTGTCGCCATATTCTAGGTCTCGATGTCCTCATTCCTCATGGAGGTACTTTTGTTGGTGTCATGTGGTCGTAGCGTTGTCATCCTTATCCTTCAAGTACATGGGTGGTCGCTTGGAAAGGTTGCTTCCTTCTGAGTTACCCATGAGGATTTTAGTAATCCATGGTCAGAGGGCATAAGGGTGCTAGTGTGCATTTGCAAGTTTTAAAAAAGCAGACGAGGAGTGTCAAGAGAATAAGAGTGGAGGTGCTAAGGCAAAAACCTTGCTGCCTTTGAAAAATTAGGAGAGGTGAGAAAGATTCAGGTTTTGCATGTACTTTTTAAAGATCTCGAAAACAGTTTGTCCTAACTAACATATGTGCTAACTAAGGGCTTCCTACACACAGGATGGCCCTGATACCACCTCTATGGGGACCCAGACATACGAGTCGAGATCGCCGAATGAACATGCTCAGTGATCCCACAGATCATTGCTCACCGAACACACTACTGAATAACAAGAGTCTTACATCCATACATACCGTTTGAATCAATAAATGGCTGTTGCGGTCAAGTCTTACATATATAGGGCCTTGAAGGCCAACACACCAAACTAGACCAATGGCGGAAATATTGGTCGAAAGCGTGAACTGATACGTCTCCGTCGTATCTACTTTTCCGAACTCTTTTGCCCTTGTCTTGGACTCTAATTTGCATGATTTGAATGGAACTAACCCGGACTAATGTTGTTTCCAGCAGAATTGCCATGGTGTTGTTTTTGTGCAGAAATAAAAGTTCTCGGAATGTCCTGAAAATTTACGGAGATTTTTTCTGGAATAAAAAATAAATAGCTGCGCAAAGATCCACCGGAGGGGGCGTGCGAGTGGGCTACAAGCCCACAGGCCGCGGCCACCCCCTAGGTCGCTCCGTGAGGGCTTGTGGGGCCCACGTGGCACCACCGCCCCAAACTCAGCTCTATATCTTCCGTCTCGCCCGGAGGGGGTGAGCCAGTGGGCCACAAGCCCAGGGGGCGCGGCCACCCCCCTGGCCGCGCCATGAGGGCTTGTAGGGCCCACGAGGCTCCATCGCCTCCAATCTCAGCTCGATATATTTTGTTTCGCCCGAAAAAAATCAAGGAGAAGGATTCATCGCGTTCTAGGATAAGGAGGCGCCGCCACCACCTGCTCTTCATATGGAGGGAAAATCTGGAGTCCGTTCTGGTCTCCGGAGAGGGGAGATCGTCGCCATTGTTATCATCAACCTTCCTCCATCGCCAATTCCATGATGCTCTTCACCGTTCGTGAGTAATCTCATCGTAGGCTTGCATGAGGTGATGGGTTGGATGAGATCTATCATGTAATCAAGTTAGTTTTGACGTGGATTGACCCCTAGTATCCACTATGTTCTGAGATTGATGTTGCTACTACTTTGCCATGCTTAATGCTTGTCACTAGGGCCCGAGTACCATGATTTTAGATCCGAACCTATTATGTTGTTGCCAATATATGTGTGTTTTAGATCCTATCTTGCAAGTTGTACTCGCCTACTATGTGTTATGACCCGGCAACCCCGGAGTGACAATAGCCGGAACCACTCCCGGAGATGACCATAGTATGAGGAGTTCATGTATTCACCAAGTGTTAATGCGTTTGTCTGATTCTTTATTAAAAGGAGAACCTTAATATCCCGTAGTTTCCATTAGGACCCCGCTGCCACGGGAGGGATGGACAATAGATGTCATGCAAGTTCTTTTCCCTAAGCATGTATGACTACATACGGAATACATGCCTACATTAGATTGACGAACGGGAGCTAGTTACTTATCTCTCCGTGTTATAGCTGTTACATGATGAATAGCATCCGGCATAATCATCCACAGCCGATCCAATGCCTATGAGTCTTTCCTACTGGTCCTTGCTATGTTACTTTGCCGCTACTCCTGTCACTTCTACTACTTTACTCTTTTACTACTGATGTTACTTTGCTGCTACTCGTTACTGTTGCTACTGCTGCTATCATACTACTTTGCTACTGATACTTTGCTGCAGACACTAAATCTTTCAGGTGTGGTTGAATTAAAAACTCAGCTACTAATACTTGAGAATATTCTTTCGCTTTCCCTTGAGTCGAATCAACAAATTTGGGTTGAATACTCTACACTCGAAAACTGTTACGATCCCCTATACTTGTGGGTTATCAAGACATTTTTCTGGCGCCGTTGCCGGGGAAGCACAGCTATATTCTCTGAGTCACTTGGGATTGACGTCTGGTGGTCACTATGAGGAATCCGAAAGATCCAAGAACTGAAATCTTGCCCTCAACTACGAGGACAGGTAAGGAACAGCCATCTAGCTCTGCACTTGATTCACCTTCAGTTATGAGTAAGTTTGCGACATCACCTCGTGCTAGAAATCTTGATATGTCGCCTGTGCTTGATGATGCTGCTTCTACTGCCCATGATGCTTATGATGATGCTATGCTTGATACTGCTTTGCCTGATGATGATATGCCTGATACTGCTTTGCCACTAGGTGCATTCCTTGATGCACAAATTGCTAGAGTTGCTGCTAGATGTGATGATACTTCTGAAACTGCTGATACTATTGAAGTAGAACCTGTTATTTTGCCTGCTAGAACTAGCTCTACTATGCCTGAATTGCCTGTTATGCCTGACCGCTATGTTATGGAGGGAGAGATAGCTGAGGACTTTCTTGCGTGTACGGATAGCTATGATGTTGAGAAATTACAGCTCAAGTGGAAAGAAAAATCTCCGAACGCTAGGATGAAATACGACCCGAAGTTTGCTAATTCGCCTATGTTTGTAACCGATAAGGATTATGAATTCTCTGTCGACCCTGAGTTAATCACTCTGGTCGAATCTGATCCTTTTCACGGTTATGAGTCTGAAACGGTTGTAGCCCATCTTACCAAACTGCACGATATAGCCACCCTATTCACGAGTGAGGAAAAGATCCGCCACTACTATATCCTCAAGCTGTTTCCTTTCTCGCTAAAGGATGATGCTAAGACTTGGTTCACTTCTCTTGCTCCTGGTTGCGAGCGTAGCCCCTAGGATATGGTCTACTACTTCTCTGAAAAATATTTCCCTGCCCATAAGAAGCAAGCTGCCTGGCAGGCAATATACAACTTTGCTCAAGCTGAAGAAGAGAGTCTCCCACAAGCTTGGGGGAGGCTCATCCAGCTACTGAGTGCTTCGCCTGTTCACCCTCTTGAGAAGAATGAAATACTTGATATCTTCTATAATGGACTTACCGATGCTTCCAAAGACCACCTAGATAGTTTTGCTGGTTGTGTTTTAAGGGAACGAACTGTAGAACAAGCTGAGATTCTACTGAATAACATCTTGTGTAATGAGAATGCTTGGACTATTCCCGAACCACCTCCTAAGCCAACTCCGAAGAAAATAGGTATTCTATTCCTCAGTCCTGAATATATGCAAGAAGCCAAGAAATCGATGCGAGAGAAAGGCATTAAATCTGAAGATGTCAAAAATCTACCACCTATCGAACAGATCCATGGTCTTGATAACCTGATACAGGTAGTAGAAGTAAATTCTTTGCGTAGGTTTGATGAGAGTGATATTCCGTTTGATGAACCTACTAGCTTATGCCTGGATGAATTTGATAACTTTGTTGCCAAACAATACAGTTTCAATGATTATGTTAGCAGACAATTGGAACAGAATGCTCGTATGCTTAGTCATCTAAGTGCTTGTGTGGACAGAAATGTCAATGATCTTAAGCTTGTGATTAAACATGCCTCTATGGTTACTACTCAAGTAGAACAAGTACTTAAAGCTCAGAATGACTTGCTCAACGAGTTGAATGACAATTCCGTCAGAGTCGTTACTAGAGGAGGTAGAATGACCCAGGACCCTTTGTATCCTAAGGGTCATCCTAAGAGAATTGAAGAAGATTCTCAAGGAGTTAGCACTGATGCACCTAGTCATCCTAGAAAGAAGAAGAAATATGATAGGATGTGCATGCTAGAAACCCTGTTGCATCTACACCTGAGAGTCCAAACGATGCCTCTGTTTCTGATGCTGAAACACAATCTAGTGATGAACAAGAGCCTAATGATAATATCAATAGTGATGTTCATGAAGATGCTCAACCTAGCAATGATAAGGATGTGGAGATTGAACCAGTTGATCTTGATAACCCACAGCCTAATAATAGAAGATACGATAAGAATGACTTCGCTGCTAGGAAGCATGGTAAAGAAAGGGAACCATGGGTTCAGAAACCCATGCCCTTTCCTCCCAAACCATCCAAGAAAAAGGATGATGAGGATTTTGAGAACTTCGTTGAAATGATCAGACATGTCTTTCTGCAAATGCCTTTGACGGATATGCTCAAAATGTCTCCGTATGCTAAGTACATGAAAGATATTGTGACTAATAAGAGGAGGATACGTGAGGTTGAGATTTCCACCATGCTGGCTAATTATGCCTTCAAGGGTGGAACTCCTAAGAAACTTGGTGATCCCGGTGTGCCCACTATACCTTGCTCCATTAAAGGTAACTACGTTAGAAATGCTTTATGTGACCTTGGAGCCGGTGTAAGTGTTATGCCTCTCTCTCTTTATCATAGACTTGAACTGGATAAGTTGATACCCACTAAAATCTCTCTCAAATGGCCGACAAATCAACTGCTTTCCCTATCGGCATTTGCGAGGATGTGCCTATTCTGGTTGCCAATGTCACTATCTTAACAAACTTTGTTATCTTGGATATTCTCGAGGACGATGCCATGGCGGTCATCCTCAGAAGACCCTTTTTAAACACTGCAGGGGTTGTTATAGATTGCCACAAAGGCAATGTCACTTTCCATGTCAACGGTAATGAGCATACGGTGCACTTTCCGAAGAAACAATATCGAGTACATTGCATCAATGCTATCGAAAAGACTTCATCGATTCTTATTGGGAGCTTTGAATGCCCTATACCTCATGTTAAGATGAAGTATGATTTGCTTGTTGCGGAGATACACATCCCCATTGAGGTGACTTAGTGACTATTCAAAAATTCTCCGTTCTCTTTTGCGATTCGAAAAGGTTTGTCAAAGAAGACTTGATCAACCTCATTGACGGATTTCTTTCGATGACCATGAGATGGATGAATCGAGGAGTCACAAAATTCTGTTCCAAGTTTTCACCTTCGGTTGCTTAGAGAAAAAATGATAGATTTAGTTTAGTTTTCCCTATTTTATGTTTTAGCGTCCCGCAGAAAAGTACCCCAAAAATAAAAGTTCTCCGAACGTCCTGAAAATCAAGTATGATTTTTTCTGGAATTTTTGAAAAATTCTGAGAAAAAGAGCTTGTCTGGGGCTGCACCAGTGGGCCACAAGCCCTTGGGGCGCGGGCACCCCCTGGCCGCGCCACCCAGGCTTGTGGGGCCCACGTGCACCCCCTCCACTCATTGTTGCTCTTATCTGCTTCTCCTACCTCCAGAAAAAATCGTTTCGCAGCTCAAACCCGTGTTCTTGCTCCTCTTGCTGGGATTTTTGATCTCTTTGCTCGAATCACCATTCTCCAAACTGTTTTGGGGAAATTACTCCTTGGTAAGAGACTCCTCCATTGGCCCAATTAGTTTTTGCTCTAGTGCCTTATACTCCGTGTATTTTTGCTGCCTTGGTGACCATGTTCTTGAGCTTTGCATGCTGATTTTAGCTGGTCCCAAGTAGTTTTGATGCGTAATATGGCCTCTAAGCACTTGTGGGAGTAGTTGCTACAAGTTTTGTTGAGCCTTGTTCACTTTTCCTTAGAATCACTAAAAAATTCAGAAATTTTCAGAGATAGAAAAGGGAAAAGATGAGGAGGTTCTTAAGAGGCTCTTCAAGCCGTGACCCCAAGGATGATGGGAGTGAGAATAAGCCCAAGTATTTTGTCCCTCGAGTCACAGAATTTGGACCGTGCGAGTGGCCAAGCGACGTGTTCTTACGCGCCGCTAGAATTTATGAGGACTTTTATCACTTGGTGGAAAACGCAGGCCTTACCGCCTTCGTTGAAGATAAGTGTCCGCAATACCTCCTCCTCATTAATATCTTCGTAGAAAGCTTTAACTTCTATCCGAGGAAGAATCCTCGTAAGGTTGAGTTCAAACTTTATGATATCCCCCAGCACATGTCACTCCAAGATTTTTGCTATGTTTGCAAATTACCTTACGTTGGGGATATTCATGAACCTCGTCCACGGGACTTCGAAGATTTCATCGATACAATTGCTATAGGAGAGGAGAGAGGAGTGTCTTGCGCTAGAGCTGCTAGCATACATTTTCCCGTGCTTCGGTACTTCTCACTTTTTGTGGGAAAATGTTTCATTGGTCATGGGAAAGCTGGGTCACTTAGTTCCCTAGATCTTGCGGTCTTGCACGAAGCCCTTTATAATGATAAAACTTATAGCTTGGGTGCCATAGTAGCTCAACGGTTGAACACGAACCGTTCTAAGGGCATTGTCTATGGAGGTATCTATGCTACTCGTTGATACGTCTCCGTCGTATCTACTTTTCCGAACTCTTTTGCCCTTGTTTTGGACTCTAACTTGCATGATTTGAATGGAACTAACCCGGACTAACGCTATTTTCAGCAGAATTGCCATGGTGTTGTTTTTGTGCAGAAATAAAAGTTCTCGGAATGTCGTGAAAATTTACAGAGATTTTTACTGGAATACAAGAAAAATACCTGCGCAAAGATCCACCGGAGGGGGCGTGCCAGTGGGCCACAAGTCCACAGGCCGCGGCCACCCCCCTAGGCCGCGCCGTGAGGGCTTGTGGGGCCCACGTGGCACCACCGCCCCCAAACTCAGCTCTATATTCCGTCTCGCCCGAAAAAAATAAGAGAGAAGGTTTCATCGCGTTTTACGATACGGAGGCGCCGCCACATCCTGTTCTTCATCTGGAGGGCAGATCTGGAGTCCGTTTTGGGCTCCGGAGAGCGGAAATCGTCGCCATCGTCATCATCAACCTTCCTCCATCGACAATTCCATGATTCTCTTCATATTTCGTGAGTAATCTCATCGTAGGCTTGCTGGACGGTGATAAGTTGGATGAGATCTATCATGTAATCGAGTTAGTTTTGACGGGGATTGATCCCTAGTATCCACTATGTTCTAGATTGATGTTGCTACTACTTGGCTATGCTTAATGCTTGTCACTAGGGCCCGAGTGCCATGATTTCAGATCTGAACCTATTATGTTGTCGCCAATATATGTGTGTTTTAGATCCTATCTTGCAAATTTTAGTCACCTACTATGTGTTATGACCTGGCAACCCCGGAGTGACAGTAGCCGGAACCACTCCCGGAGATGACCATAGTATGAGGAGTTCATGTCTTCACCGCGTGTTAATGCGTTGGTCCGGTTCTTTATTGAAAGGAGAACCTTAATATCCTGTAGTTTCCATTAGGACCCCGCTGCCACGGGAGGGATGGACAATTGATGTCATGCAAGTTATTTTCCCTAAGCACGTATGACGACATACGAAATACATGCCTACATTAGATTAATGAACGGGAGCTAGTTGGATATCTCTCCGTGTTATAGCTGTTACATGATGAATCACATCCGTCACACTCATCCATCATTGATCCACTGCCTACGAGTCTTTTACTACTGGTCCTTGCTACGTTACTTTGTCTAGGCTTGTCCCTTGCTACAAAAGGATTGGGCCACTCTGATGCTGCTCCTACTGCTGTTCCTTGCTACTCTATTGTTACTTGTTGCAAGATCATTTTCCGACACTATTGTCGGGGAAGAATAGTTACTCGCCCACGTGCAACACTTGCGCCATTGATACAACAGTTAGGAATAGTCTGACGTCAATAGTTCTTTTTCTCACACCGTTGCTATCATACTACTTTGCTACTCATACTTTGCTTGCATACACTAATCTTTCAGGTGTGGTTGAATCTGAAAAACTCAGCTGCTAATACTCGAGAATATTATTTTGCTTCCCCCGTCGAACCAACAAATTTGGGTTGAATACACTACCCTCGAAAACTGTTGCGATCCCCTATACTTGAGGGTCATC
This sequence comes from Hordeum vulgare subsp. vulgare, assembly GCF_904849725.1. Classification (NCBI taxonomy): domain Eukaryota; kingdom Viridiplantae; phylum Streptophyta; class Magnoliopsida; order Poales; family Poaceae; genus Hordeum; species Hordeum vulgare. Next base: position 178,515,829 of record NC_058523.1, read on the forward strand.
AAGACATTTTTCTGGCGCCGTTGAAGGGAAGCACAGCTATATTCTCTGAGTCACTTGGGATTGACGTCTGCTGATCACTATGAGGAATCCGAAAGATCCAAGAACTAAAATCTTGCCTTCCACTACGAGGAGAGGTAAGGAACTACCATCTAGCTCTGCACTTGATTCACCTTCAGTTTTGAGTAATTTGGGACTTCGCCTCCTGCTAGAAATCTTGATATGTCGCCTGTGCTTGATGATGCTTCTTCTGCTGCCCATGATGCTTATGATGCTATGCTTGGTACTATTCCCGATGATGCTATGCTTGATGCTATGCCTTATACTGCTTTGCCACTAGGTGCATTCCTTGATGCACAAATTGCTAGAATTGCTGCTAGATGTGATGATACTTCTGAAACTGTTGATACTATTGAAGTAGAACCTGCTACTATGCCTCCTATGCCTGTTATGCGTGAGCGCTATGTTATGGAAGGAAAGATAGCTGAGGACTTTCTTGCGTGTAAGGATAGCTACGATGTTGAGAAACTACTGCTCAAGTGGAAAGAAAAATCTCTGAACGCTAGGTTGAAATATGACCCGAAGTTTGCTACTTCGCCTATCTTTGTGATCGATAAGGATTATGAATTCTCTGTCGACCCTGAGTTAATCACTTTGGTCGAATCTGATCCTTTTCACGGTTATGAGTTTGAAACGGTTGTAGCCCATCTTACCAAACTACACGATATAGCCACCCTATTCACTAGTGAGGAAAAGATCCGCCACTACTACATGCTCAAGTTGTTTCCTTTCTCGCTAAAGATGATGCTAAGACCTGGTTCACTTCTCTTGATCCTGGTTGTGTGCGTAGCCCCCAGGATATGGTCTACTACTTCTCTGAAAAATATTTCCCTGCCCATAAGAAGCAAGCTGCCTGGCAGGCAATATACAACTTTGCTCAATTTGAGGAAGAGAGTCTCCCACAAGCTTGGGGGAGGCTCATCCAGCTACTGAATGCTTTGCCTGATCACCCTCCCAAGAAGAATGAAATACTTGATATCTTCTATAATGGACTTACCGATGCTTCCAAAGACCACCTAGATAGTTGTGCCGGTTGTGTTTTTAGGGAACGAACCGTAGAACAAGCTGAGATTCTACTGAATAACATCTTGTGCAATGAGAATGCTTGGACTATTCCCGAACCACCTCCTAAGCCAACTCCGAAGAAAATAGGTATTCTATTCCTCAGTCCTGAAGATATGCAAGAAGCTAAGAAATCTATGCGAGAGAAAGGCATTAAAACTGAAGATGTCAAAAATCTACCACCTATCGAAGAGATCCATGGTCTCGGAAACCCGATACACGTAGTAGAAGTAAATTATCTACGTAGGTTTGATGAGAGTGATATTCCTTTTGATAAACCCGCTAGCTTACGCATGGAAGAATTGGATTACTTTGTTGCCAAACAACAGAGCTTCAATGATTATGTTAGCAGACAATTGTAACAAAATGCTCGTATCCTTAGTCATTTAAGTGCTTGTGTGGACAGAAATGTCAATGATCTTAAGCTTCCGAGTAAACATGCCTCTATGGTTACTACTCAAGTAGAACAAGTACTTAAAGCTCAGAATGACTTGCTCGATGAGTTGAATGACAATTCCGTCAGAGTCGTCACTGGAGGCGGTAGAATGACCCAGGAACCTCTGTATCCTGAGGGTCATCCGAAGAGAATTGAACAAGATTCTCAAGGAGTTAGCACTGATGCACCTAGTCATCCTAGAAAGAAGAAGAAAGATGATAGGAACCTGCACGCTAGAAACCCTGTTGCTGCTACACCTGAGAGTCCAAATGATGCCTGTGTCTTTGATGGTGAAACACAATCTGGTGATGAACATGAGCCTAATGATAATATCAATAGTGATGTTCATGTTGATGCCCAACCTAGCAATGAAAAGGATGTGGAGATTGAACTTGTTGATCTTGATAACCCACAACCTAAGAATAGGAGATATGATAAGAATGACTTCACTGCTAGGAAGCATGGTAAAGAAAGGGAACCATGGGTTCAGAAACCCATGCCCTTTCCTCCCAAACCATCCAAGAAAAAGGATGATGAGGATTTTGAGCGCTTCGTTGAAATGATCAGACATGTCTTTCTGCAAATGCGTTTGACAGATATGCTCAAAATGACTCTGTATGCTAAGTACATGAAAGATATTGTGACTAATAAGAGGAGGATACCTGAGGTTGAGATTTCCACCATGCTTGCCAATTATACCTTCAAGGGTGGAACTCCTAAGAAACTAGGTGATCCCGGTGTGCCCACTATACCTTGCTCATTAAAGGAAACTACGTTAGAACTTCTTTATGCGACCTTGGAGTCGGTGTTAGTGTTATGCCTCTCTCTCTTTATCGTAGACTTGAACTGGATAAGTTGACACCCACTAAAATCTCTCTGCAAATGGCCGACAAATCAACTGCTTTCCCTATCGGCATTTGCGAGGATGTGCCTGTTGTGGTTGCTAACGTCACCATCTTAACAGACTGTTATCTTGGATATTCCTGAGAACGATGCCATGGCGGTCATCCTCGGAAGACCCTTTTTAAACACTGCAGGGGCTGTTATAGAATGCAACAAAGGCAATGTCACTCTCCATGTCAACGCTAATGAGCATATGGTGCACTTTCCGAAGAAACAATATCGAGTACATTGCATCAGTGCTCTCGAAAAAACTTCATCAATACTTATTGGGAGCTTTGAATGCGCTATGCCCCGTGTCAAGATGAAGTATGATTTTCTTGTTGGGGAGATACATATCCCCATAGAGGTGACCTAGTGACTATTCGATAATTCTCCGATCTCTTTTGCGATTCGAAAAGTTTTGTCGAGGAGGCTTGATCAACTTTAGTGACGGATTTCTTTCGATGACCATGAGATGGATGAATCGAGGAGTCACAAACCTCTGTTCCAAGCTTTCACCTTTGGTTGCTTAGAAGAAAAATGATAGGTTTAGTTAGTTTTCCCTGTTTTCTGTTTTATCGTCTGGTGGAAAAGTACCCCAAAAATAAAAGTTCTCCGAACGCCGTGAAAATCCAGTATGATGTTTTCTGGAATTTTTGAAAAATGCTGAGACAAAGAGCTTGTCTGGGGGCCACACCTGTGGGCCACAAGCCCCAGGGGCGCGGGCACCCCCCTGGCCGTGCCACCCAGGTTTGTGGGGCCCACAGGCACCCCCTCCACTCCTTATTGCTCTTATCTCCTTCTCCTACCTCCAGAAAAAATCGTTTCGCAGCTCAAACCCGTGTTCTTGCTCCCCTTGCTCGGATTTTTGATCTCTTTGCTCAAATCACCATTCTCCGAACTGTTTTGGGGAAATTACTCCTTGTTAAGTGACTCGTCCATTGGTCCAATTAGTTTTTGCTCTAGTGCCTTATACTCCGCGTATTTTTGCTGCCTTGGTGACCATGTTCTTGATCTTTGCATGCTGATTTTAGCTGGTCCCAAGTAGTTTTGATGCGTAATATGGTCTCTAGGCACTTGTGGGAGTAGTTTCTACTAGTTTGGTTAAGCCTTGTTCATCTTTCCTTTGGGTCACTGAAAATTTCATAAAAGGAAGATGTTCAGGAGAAACTTTCATGGTGGTTCCTCAAGCAAGAGAGGTCCCCATCTTGCGATTCGGGAGCCTGATCCTTACCAACCAAGGGACGCACAGGTACAACCATGTGAATGGCCTTCTGATGAATTTATGATTGAGGCATGTTTCAAAGATGAGTTTGATGCACTAGTTCACAACGTCGGACTCGAAGAATTCATCTCCGATAAATGTGAACATTATGTTTCTCTCACTGCCTCTTTTGTTCGTAGATTCAAATTTTCAGCTCGTCGTGAGACATCGGTACTGTTTGATCTCTATGGCAAATCATATACCATGGATTTAGAGGATTTCAATAGAATTTGCAAAATACCTGTTTGGGGTAGCCTCAATGATCCTCCTAAATCTTCGGTTAGAGATTTTTGCTCTAGTATTACTATTGGAGAAACTAGAGACATTACGCAAGCTACCATGGGGAGTATTCATTTTCCTGCCTTGCATTATTTTTCCCTCTTCATAGGCAGATGCATTAATGGCAAGATTGAGCATTGTCACCTCTGCGCACCCGACCTTAGTATCCTTAAGAGCGCAGTGACGGGTGACAAAAGCTTCAACATGGGAAATATTATAGCAAGGAGGCTGAATAATAATGCTATTAAAGGGGATTTCTTTGGTGGGATCTATGCCACTCGCATAGCAAATTTTCTTGGAGTACCCATCCGCAAAGGAGATCCCCCAGCTCCATACAGCTTTCCTTGACCGCGTCGCTTTGACACGCTACCAGTTCCTTGAGAGGGATGATGAATCCCTCCTATACCGTTTGATATTTAACCGGCAACGTGTTTTCCATATTACCCTTCCTGCTCCTGCCTTCTTTGACTTTCAGGTAAAATAAAGATATTACATAACCAGAGGAGAGGCAGAGGAGTATGAGAGGGAGGCAAAGGCTGCTCGTCTCCATGAGGCAGCTATTCAGGCAGTGGCTGCAGCGCTCCCGTATAACCCCCATTATGATTTTGGGTGTCACCAGGACCATCCATGGGAGTAGACCAACTTAGGCCAAAACCCTAAGCTTGGGGGAGTACGTGTTCTCACTGACTTTACATTCTTGCTTATGCTTTCTCTTTGTTAGCCGGTGTTCACACTTTGCCACTTTATCATCCATGCTAGTTTATTTTCTTTTTCTCGTTTTCGTTTCATGTGTCTGTCTAGTTTGAGAAAAACCAAAAAGATTTTATTTTTCTTCTTTGCTTGTTGGGAGTTTTCCCGTTTAAATAGTTTTCTTTTTTCCTTGGGTCAAGGTAGAAGATATCTGTTACAATGTTTAGTAGCTCTTGCATGCATACCTGTTTAGCTTTCAAAGAGCCATATTACTTTGTCTTCTCCTTTGTGTTTTCCTGCAGATTCCAGAGTAGTCCAATGCACGAGCACTCTTATTACGATAGCATGGTTCGCCATGACTTTCTTGATAGAGATATAAATAGAAGGATGATTTATAACCTGGTATTCAGTCAGGGTACTCGTCAGACTATTACTTTGCCTGGTCCTTCTTTGTTCAATCTTCATGCAGGCAGGTACACTATTATGCCCTCGGACATCTACGCATATTGGGGCCTAGCCCAACCACAGGTAACCGTGCCCGAGCCACTAGTCAAGTACCAGACGCCAGTCTATCTGTGGGAGCCAGAGGAGCTCACACAGCAGTAGCATCCTCAGTCCACTCCGGAGTATCCCGTAGCTGGTTATTTCCCTCCTTGGGAGTAGACCAACTTAGGCCAAAATCCTAAGCTTGGGGGAATACGTGTTTCTCACCTACTTTACATTCTTGCTTATGCTTTTGCTTTGTTCGTCGGTGTTCACACTTTGCCACTGTATCATCCATGCTAGTTTATTTTCTTTTTCTCATTTTCTTTTCGTGTGTCTGTCTAGTTTGAGAAAACCCAAAAAGATTTTCTTTTCTTCTTTTGCTTGTTGGGAGCTTTCCCGTGTAAATAGTTTTATATTTCTTTGGGTCAAGGTAGAAGATATTGGTTACAATGTTTAGTGTCTCTCGCATGCATACCTGTTTAGCTGTTAAAGAGCCATATTACTTTATCTTCTCTTTTGTGTTTGCGTGCAGATTCCAGCGTAGTCCAATGCACGAGCACTCTTATTATTTTTCACATTGTTCGGTCGTGCAAGTGAAAGGCAATAATGACGGTATATGATGAAGTGACTGAGCCTGGAAAAGCTGGTATGAACTCAATCTATTTTGTTTTTGTAAATATGACTAGCTCATCATGCCTGATTCAGCTTTATTGTGAGAGAAACATGTTTGCAATGACAACTTAGAGATCATAGTTGCTTATGCCATGCTTACTTAGCTAGGAGCTTATAATGGTTTGTCTTTGATGCCCACATGAATTTTGAGATGACTGTGTTGCAGTATGATAGGATGGTATCGTCCTTTGAATGATTCAAGTGGCTTGACTTGGCGCATGTTCACGCATGTTGTTTAAACAAAATCAACATAGCCTCTATGATGTTCATGTTCATGGTGATTTATGTCCTATTCATGCTTGCACTCAATGTTACTTAATATCATTGCATTTTGATGACTCTTGTCGCTCTCTAGTTGGTCGCTTCCCAGTCTTTTGCTAGCCTTCACATGTACTAAGCGGGAATACTGCTTGTGCATCCACCTCCATAACCCCAAAGTTGTTCCATATGAGTCCACCATACCTACCTATATGCGGTATCTACCTGCCGTACCAAGTAAATTTGCATGTGCCACTCTCTAAATCTTCAAGAAATAATCTGTTTTGCATGCCTGAACTGCTCATGTGGTGACAGGGGGCTATCAGTATCTTCCATGCTAGGCGTGTTATCCTCGATATTTGTTTATTCACTATCATTCATGAGAATGGGGCCGGTAATTGGAATTCCCAGTTCCATACTCAAATCGAAAATATAATTGCAAACAAAACTCCCCAGGATTGATGTTGGTATGAACGGTACCCGAGGATTCGGCTAGCCGTGGAGTGTGATTGATTGGTGGTGGGGGAGTCAAAACTTTACTTTTCTGTTTGGGAACCTCCTATAGCATGTGTAGCGTGGAAGATGTTGAGAACTCTTAGTCATTGCATTGACAATGAAAGCATGCCACCCAAAATTATTATCTCTGTTTTCAAAGCTTGAGCTCTGGCACCTCTGCAAATCAATGCTTCCCTCTGCAAAGGGCCTGTCTATTTATGTTCGTGTTGAGTCATCGTCCTCTTATAAAAGCACCAATTAGAGAGCACCTCTGTCATATTTATGCTTTGCTTTTAACTGTGTTGAGTATGACTGTGACTGGATCTCCTTTGCCATGAGTTACAATGTTTAGTCAGCCCTTGGTCTTTGAAGGTGCTCTGCATTTATGTTTTGCGGTCTCAGAAACAGCTGGCGAGATACCATCTGTTTGTACTACTTCATGTTGTTTTGATTGAAGTGTTGACAATTGAGGCTTATTATTCTTTGCTCGCTAGCTGATTATGCCATTGATACTAGTTCACCGTGAGACCTAGATGTCATTTGCTTATGTGGTTTGCTTGTGATCTTGCTGAAATTCTGGTTATGAGTTAGACATAGTTGCATCCACAAGATCAAAGAGAGTTCATCAAAGTTTTTATTTTGTCTCTTTCAGTTTGTCAACTGGATTTCTTGAGGACAAGCAAGGCGTTAAGCTTGGGGGAGTTGATACGTCTCCGTCGTATCTACTTTTCCGAACTCTTTTGCCCTTGTTTTGGACTCAAATTTGCTTGATTTGAATGGAACTAACCCGGACTAACATTGTTTTCAACAGAATTGCCATGGTGTTGTTTTTGTGCACAAATAAAAGTTCTCGGAATGACCTGAAAATTTACGGAGAATTTTTCTGGAATTAATGAAAAATACTTGCGCAAAGATCCACTAGAGGGGGTGAGCTAGTGGGCCACAAGCCCAGGGGGCGCGGCCACCCCCTCTGGCCACGCCGTGAGGGCTTGTGGGTCCCACGAGGCTCCACCAACTCCAATCTCAACTCTATATATTCCGTTTCGTCCGAAAAAAAATCAGGGAGAAGGATTCATCGCATTTTACGATACGAAGGCGCCGCCACCTCCTGTTCTTCATTTGGAGCGCAAATCTGGAGTCTGTTCTGGGCTCCGGAGAGGGGATATCGTCGCCATCGTCATCATCAACCTTCCTCCTTTGCCAATTCCATGATGCTCTTCACCGTTCGTGAGTAATCTCATCGTAGGCTTGCTGGACGGTGATGGGTTGGATGAGATCTATCATGTAATCGAGTTAGTTTTCACGGGGATTGATCCCTAGTATCCACTATGTTCTCAGATTGATGTTGCTACTACTTTGCCATGCTTAATGCTTGTCACTAGGACCCGAGTGCCATGATTTCAGATCTGAACCTATTATGTTGTCGCCAATATATGTGTGTTTTAGATCCTATCTTGCAAGTTGTAGTCACCTACTATGTGTTATGACCCGGCAACCCCGGAGTGACAATAGCCGGAACCACTCCCGGAGATGACCATAGTATGAGGAGTTCTTGTATTCACCAAGTGTTAAGGCGTTGGTATGGTTCTTTATTAAAAGGAGAACCTTAATATCCCGTCATTTCCATTAGGACCCTGCTGCCACGGGAGGGATGGACAATAGATGTCATGCAAGTTATTTTCCCTAAGCACGTATGACTACATACGGAATACATGCCTACATTAGATTGACAAACGGGATCTAGTTACTTATCTCTCCGTGTTATAGCTGTTACATGATGAATAGCATCCGACATAATCATCCACCACTGATCCAATGCCTACGAGTCTTTCCTACTGGTCCGTGCTACGTTACTTTGCCGCTACTATTGTCACTGCTGCTACTGTTACTCTGTTACTACTGCTATTACTTTGCTGCTACTGGTTACTGTTTCTACTGCTGCTATCATACCACTTTGCTACTGATACTTTGCTGCAGACACTAAATCTTTCAGGTGTGGTTGAATTGACAACTCAACTGCTAATACTTGAGAATATTCTTTCGCTTCTCGTTGAGTCGAATCAATAAATTTGGGATCAATACTCTAGCCTCGAAAACTGTTACGACCCCCTATACTTGTGGGTTATAATGAACCCATGCCATCAGCCTTAACCTACACGAATTCTGACTGGGAAGGAACGTCACCAAGTTACTCTTCACCATTTCCTGTTCTCTTATACATGGTCAATGAAATAACGAGTGGGATGCCAATGGGTACTTTGAATGTACTCGCAAACAGCCCATGATATGGATAATGCAGTTGGTCTGATAATAAGTAATATGCGGCCTTTGTGGAAAACAAGCTTTACTTAAGAATATGCATGGTCAATTACTTGTATGGATATGCATACTAAGATAGAGGGTAAACATAAGAACAGGTAACACATATCAACATATATGTTGAGGGCTAAACACTTCGGGTTCACCCGATATGCCAAGTCACCGAACTTGACCATATCTTCGTACTCAGATGGCACACACACACACACTTGGTCTATGAGGAAACGACTGGACGTAGTTTAACAAGGATTACCCAACTGTACTTGACCATGGACACACCTATTCGAATAATTTTACACTCTGTAGAGGTTGTGCGTTGTACCCACGAGATCCGGGAAACTTCCATGTCATCCACGACACGCGGTATATAACATACCAGAGGTAAGTACCCGATCATTGACTTTCCCCTGACGATACTAGACAAAGAGGTCCACTCGATTGGTACCCAGCCCACATGATGTACGTCTTCCGAGCACCAACTCTAGACAATATCATCCATGCGGGGACCAATGGTGTGCCCGGAACACGTAAAAACGGCATAGTCGCCCTACATGGCACGACCCCGTCACGAGAGTGACCACACATCATTCCCACCACTAGTAATGTGGCTCTTTGCTAGCACCGACCAGAGTAATCAACAAAGCCCCGTCCCATAATGGGGCAACGTGGTCGCACATGTAAGGTTGGGACGGTCGACACATCATAAATCTATTCCCATTTCCGAAACCATTCACACCAAAATACACCCGGTGCATCACTTCTCCAAAAGTGGCCACATATCTCATCATCACCCTCGGGCATTGGTGGCACCTGACGGGGTTTTCATAAACCTTTGATATTTACCATCATCATGCTCATGCTTCTAATATGATTAGTTCTAGTTGTCAACATGATATTAGCGTGACCCTCATAGGTAGTAGGATCAGGCTCAAAATGCAAGTGCTCCGGAGGAGCCATCAGTAACATCATATTGATGATTTACCGAATACTTATGATCACATGCAACGGAAATATTTGTACTACTTAGCATGCAATATAACATTTGCTCAAAATGGTCAAAGGGCTGCTTGCCTTGATCAGCTAAGTATCCGGGGTCTTCGAGGTCTTCAAGTCCAACTCCTTTGTCAAACATGGTTTCTATCGTCGTAATTAATAAAGGAATAATAAGTAGCTGTCTCAAAAACAGATCACAAACTCACTCTAAAAATGTTGCTTAATTATGTTAAATCCATATTGTTATTTTCAAAATATTTGTCTCTGGTTTTAGTGAAAGGATTATTTTTAAAATCATTTTAATAGAAGTAGAACCATTCCAAATAGCCTTTTTCATTACTATAAAACAGAAAGGTGGTCCCAAAAATATGTACAAAGGTTCTCTTAAATACTACTCATTTTTATAAGAATTACGGTAGAGGAATAATAAAAAATATATTGGATAACCATTTTTATAAAAATCCTTTAAAACTAGAATAAACAGAAAAAGATAAGAGGCTCGGGCTCAGGCTTGGCTTGGGCCGTGGCTTGGGCCGGCCCAGCCAGCCAGCCCACGCGCGCACGCAACCAGGTTCAAACCTAACGCGCGAGCCCCTGCGGTAAGCGGGAGAGGGGAGAGGGGGGGAGAGACGAGCGACCGACAGGTGAGCCCCACCTGTCGGGATCGTCTTCCACCTCGGGACAGAGAGGAGGGGAGGCACGCCGGCGATGCTACCGACGGCCTCGAGCCCCACCGAAGGCATAAATGGGACAACTCATCGTCGCCTACCTACTGGTGGTCGAGGGGTCGACGGGGAGGCCCTGGTTCACCGGCAACGAGGTGGTTGCGGTGGAGATGTTTTGGTAGGCTGATGAACTAAGTGCTACGGGCGTGGATTAGCTCGGGGAGGTGATGGGGGAAGCTCCCTGAGGCTGCTAGGATCACGGAGGAGGTTGAAGGAGCGTCGGAGCAGGCCCGTAGCCCGAGATCGATGGAGCTCCAAAGCGGCGGGGCCTTGGTTGATCTAGACACAGGAACTCGATGTGCTCAAATGTAGTGGCTAGGGGTGGAATTTACGCACTTGAGAGGTGGGATGGGGTGCTGGAGCGAGGGGAAGGCCTATTTATAGGCTCGCGATGGTGCACCGAGCTAGTGGCGCTGGTGATTTTTCCGCAGCTCGCTGGAGGGGCAGTGAGTGTTCGGGGTCGAAACCACGGTATGTGGACGTGGTTTAGGACCTGCATGACCCACTGAGAGGGAGAGAAAGCAAGGAGGAGCGTGCGCGCGTGGCCATGGTCTTCTGGTTGGAACTGGCGCGCGTGGGCACACGTCGCTCCGGTCAACAGAGCGAGGGAGGAGGGCCCCTAGGACTGCCCTGATATAGAGAGGTGGTCGCGGACTCGAATGGGCATCACGGGGAGGCTCAAACCGGTCGGGGCTATCCACCTAGCTTCGGGTGCGCCCAGCAGCGTGCCCGTAGCATAGTTTTGGCATGCCACGGCATGTTGGCTCGCTCTAGGGCGCTTTCGCCATGTCTGGGGTGTCCTGGGGCTTGGCCTGAAGATGCCTAGCTGTTTGGGAGCCGAGGGGCTCACTGTTGGCCATGGGATGAGAGGAAAGAAGAGATGCCAGCATTAGACCAGAACTTAGAATGGGTTTTGGGGGTCTTCTGCTTGGATTCAAGGAGGGGCCACTCTCGTGCAGTTGGGGAGTGGTGCTGGCTGCTTGGTGAAAGAGTTTGGAGAAAAGAGCTTAGGTGTGGAGTGGGGTAGGAGTTGATTTGCTAATACGACAGAAGGTGTTCGACGGGTGTTTGGGATAGCAACAACTCACCACTAGTGGTGAGAGTTAACATGATTAACTTTGATTCAGAAATAAGATACTCTACCAAATTTGAGCCTCATTGGACAATTTTGGCAATGCAAACTTGAAATCACCCCCAAATGGGCAGATCTGTCCCTTCCAAATGGAATGTGTGTAGATTATCTCATGCAAATCCCATTTTTAGCAGAGACTCCTCACTTGGGGTGTTGAACACTCCTGCAAAGTTTCAACCCATTTGGATAAACTTTGCAATATAAAGATGTTTCAACTCGGTTCTGGACACAAACAGTTTTGAAACTATTTAGTGAACAAAATCACCTTGGAATGAGGTTAAACTTGGTATGGCCACCAAATATAGCTTGGGAAGGTTTTTGGAATTTTCTAGGATTTTATTGGGAATATTCCGTTTGGAAATATTCCATAAAATCAAAACAGACATAATAGGTTTTCAGGATTTTCCTCAAATATTTTGAATACAAATAGAGGTTGAAAATCTTATGTATGTAAAATATATGTCCTCTCAATATCTCCAATTTTTCTCATATTTTCCTAAGGTAGAAAAGTAATTTTCCATGTAGGATTATCATTTCTAGCCTCAGAAATGGACATGCATATAAAATAGGAAAATGATTTACAAAATAATTAGTTTATGGTTTTGGAGAGTAAAATAGTTTTATAACCATATCACCATCTTTGGGTAAGAGCACTCCCTTGCTATCAAGGACTTGTAATGCAACCCAAAGCAGCGTTTTAAAATAGTCAAAATAAGAAAAAGAATTTTTGGAATATTTATGTTGTGAAAAATATCGTTTTTGATACTACTCAATCAAGCATACAACCATACAATGACAACCATGGCACTCACAACATTGGTTTTTGAAAAGTTCTAATAAACTTAGATTTTGAAACTAAAGTGAAAGTGAGGTGAAAACAGGGTGTGACAGACCTATCCCCCTTACAAGAATCTCGTCCACGAGATTCCTAAGCTAGGTGCTAAAAAGGTATAGAAATTCACATCGGAGATAGTGTTCACGCTCCCATCTTGCTTCTACTTCGGTGTGGTTGCTCCTCTGAAGCATGAAGTACTTGATGGTGCGGCTTCTGGTGCAACGCTCTGCTTCATCTAAGATGCCGATCGGCCTCTCACGATAAGTCAGGTTTGGTTGAAGATCGATGGCCTGATAGTCAATGTCCTTATAAAGATCTGCACATTTTGGCGCTTGTTGACACTTCCAAAGTTGTGACACATGGAAGACGTTGTGCACACCCAAAAGTTCCGGAGGTAGCTCCAACTGGTAAGCAACTTCTCCATGCCTTGTCGTGATCTTAAAAGGTCCAATGAACCTTGGAGCAAGTTTCCTCTTGATGTGGAAACGCTTGGTTCCCTTGAGAGGTGTGACGAAGAGGTACACCTGGTCTTCGAGGTTGAACTCCAATTCTTTGCGGTGAGAGTCTGCATAGCTCTTTTGTCGTGACTTGGTCGCCTTCAAGTTTTCTCGGACAAGTTGCACCTTGTCTTCTGCCTCTTGGAGAACTTCTGGCCCAAAAATCAATCCTTCGCCGGTTTTGGACCAGTTGAAAAGGGTGCGGCTCTTCCGTCCGTATGGCACTTCAAATGGGGCCATCTAAAGACTAGACTAGTAGCTGTTATTGTTTGAGAACTCAGGGAACGGCAAACAGTCCTCCATTTGGTCCCATGTGCCAAGACACATGCGCGGAGCATATCTTCGAGTATCTAATTTACTCTCTCTGTCTGTCCGCCCGTCTGCGGGTGGAAGACGGTGCTGAAAGAGAGCTTGTTTCCGAGAGCTTCTTGGAACTCCTTCCAGAATCTTGAGGTGAACCGCGTGCCTCGGTCAGATATGATCTCCTTGGGAACTCCATGGAGGCTCACAATACGCTCAATGTAGAGGCTAGCCAGCTTGTCTCCCCTATAGGTGGTAGTGACCGGGATGAAGTGAGACACCTTGGTGAGATGGTCTACGATGACCCATATAGAGTCATGGCCCTTGCTGGACCTGGGTAATCCGGTGACGAAATCCATGCCGACTCGGTCCCACTTCCATTCGGGCACCTGGAGAGGTTGTAGCAGTCCAGCGGGTCGTTGGTGTTAAGCCTTGACCCTTTGGCACACGTCGCACTTGGCGATATGGGATGTTATTTCCCTCTTCATGTCGTGCCACCAGAATCTTTCCTGGAGGTCTTGATACATCTTGGTGCCACCGGGGTGAATAGAGTAGGGTGTGTCATGGGCTTCCTCCAAGATCAAGTCCTTGAGTTCTGCCTTGTTGGGCACGCATAAATGTTTCCCAAACAACACTACTCCTTTCTCATCCACCGAGAATTATGGGCCCTTGCCTTCCTGGATCTTCTTCTTGATGCCTTCCTTGATGTCGTCAGCCAGCGAGGGTTTGACCTCGAGGCTAGCTAGGAACCCTGGTTCATCTAGCTCCAACCCGAAGCTTTCCATCTCTTCATACAAGGCGGGTAGCCTTTCCTTGAGCATGACATTCAAGGTGCTGGCTTTCTGGCATAAGGCATCGGCCACCACATTGGCCTTACCGGGGTGGTATTGAATGCTAAGGTCATAGTCTTTGATTAACTCCAACCATCTTCGCTGCCTCATATTCAACTCCCTTTGAGTACAGATGTACTTCAAACTCTTGTGGTCAGTGTATATTTCACATCGTTTCCCCAGAAGGTAATGTCATCATATCTTCAAGGCATGCACTACCGCTGCCAACTCGAGATCATGGGTGGAGTAGTTTTCCTCATGCGGGCGCAGTTGCCATGACAGTTATGCCACGACCCTACCGTCCTGCATTAGGACCCCACCGAGCCCAGTTCTAGAGGCATCACAATATATCACAAGCTCCTTGCTGATATCTAGTGTGGCCAATACTGGGGCGGTAGTCAATCTCTTATTCAACTCTTGGATGCTTGCTTCACATTTCGGCGTCCGTTCGAACTTCTTGCCTTTCTTCAAGAGATGAGTCATTGGTCGAGCGATGCAGGAGAGTCCTTCTACAAACTTACGATACTATCCCGGGAGTCCGAGGAAGCTTCTGACTTCCTTCACATCGATTGACAACTCCCAGTTGGTTACCGTGGTAATCTTGGAAGGAGATCGACCACCAATCCATTTGTCGTCATGGTATGACCCAAGAATCCAACTTCGTGCAGCCAGAATTGACATTTCCTGAATTTGGCATAAAGTTGGTGATCTCGAAGCTTCTCCAACACTGACCTCAAGTGTTGCTCGTTCTCTTCTTCGGACTTGGAGAAGATTAATATGTTATTGATGAAAACGATGACAAACTTATCCAGGTATTCCATGAAGACCTTGTTCATGAGGTACATGAAGTATGCTGGGGCATTTGTCAACCCAAATGACATGACGCTGCACTCGTATAGACCGTACCGGGTCACGAATGCAGTCTTGGGTATGTCTTCAGGTCGGATCTTCAGTTGGTAATATCCAGATCGAAGATCGATCTTGGAAAATACCTTGGCTCCATTTACTTGGTCAAATAAGTCATCAATCTTGGGGAGTGCGTACTTGTTCTTGATCGTAACTTCATTGAGAGAACGGTAATCGACACAGAGTCTGATAGTCCCATCCTTCTTAGACACGAACAGAATAGGTGATCCCCAAGGTGATGCACTCGGACGAATGAATCATTTCCTGAGTTGCTCATCCAGGTGCTTCTTCAACTCTGCTAGCTCTTCGGATCCCATCCTATAAGGCTTCTTATAGATAGGCCTTGACCCGGGCATGATCTCAATGACGAACTCGATGTCTTGGTCAGGAGGCATCCCGGGCAGCTCATCAGGAAAGACGTTCGGGTATTCACAGACTATCGGCACTCGATCCAGCTCTTCTCCTGATAGGCAATTTACCTGCGGGACTTGAGTGGATGTCGGCTCAGGGACATACTTGACTTTGACCTGTGGTCACTTGTCATGGTAATAGTACTGTTGGCACAGTCCAAGATGCTCTGGTGCTTGGCCAACCAATCCATCCCAAGGATCACTTCTAAGCCTTGTGACTTAATGATGATGAGATCCGCTGAGAAGCTTATCCCGATAATATTGATCCCGACTCCTCTACATCCTAGGTTGGTCCTTAGCACTGCTCCCGGGGTATGTACTGCCATTTACCCATTAAGTAGGGTAGGATTCAAACCACATTTTCCCACAAACTTCTGAGTAAAAAAAGAATGTGAAGCACCACAATCAAACAATATTGTTGCTAGGGTGGGGTTGACGAGGAACGTACCCAGAATGCAGTCCGGGTCTTCCTTTGCTTCTTCTGCAGAGATGTGATTAATATGACCCCTGTTGTGGTACTGCTGATTGCGGGGAGCCTGGTTCCTGCCTAGTACTCCTTGACCTTGTCCCTGATTTGGCGCATTGGGGCGCGGTGCATCGGGCTTCTTGTTGGAGCACTGCGTGGAATAGTGCCCAGCTTATCCACATCCAAAACAGGTAACCTGTCCCGGGATGTTGGTCTTGACTCCACTGTTACTTGGCGGGTTGATTGTTGGCTTGGTGTTGAGTTCCTGCAGGGGCTGGTAGTTTTGGCGGAATGTTGGTGCCTTGTACTGATGTTGCTGATAACTGGGTCTTGCTGGGGCTGACTGCCATGGACGTGGTTTTGGGTTACTGGGTCGTCCACTACCCATCATCTTGCGCTTACGGGTGTCGTCCATTGCATGACGCTTATCTTCCAACATGAGGGCCTTGTTAACCAGATCGTAGAAGGTCCGGCATTCACAAACAACCAGTTGATACTGGAGCGACTATTGCAGTCCTTCCATAAAGCGTCCCACCTTTGCGGCCTCAGTGTTGATGTCCTCCGGTGCATATCTTGACAGGAGGTTAAAATTTTGCACATACTCCTTGACGGTTCCACTGCCTTGCCTTAAAGCTCGGAATTACCACTTCTTAATGGTCATCATTCCAGGAGGAATGTGAGCAGCACGGAATCCTTCCTTGAATACTGCCCAAGTGATAGCTTGCCCTTCTCGCATGATCTGGAACCCGTCCCACCAAGCTCTTGCCGTGCCTCCAAGATAGTGAGAAGCATAAAGGACTTTCTCGTGATCATCGGTGCACTTGACCAGCACGAGGAGGTATTTGATAGTGCGGATCCAGTCATTGGCATCCAATGGTTCAGTTGTCTCCATGAATATAGGAGGAGTAGTCCGCATAAACTCACACAGAGTAGAGCGACCGTTGCCATTTCTGTTTTGCGGCGGATTGTTCACCAAGACTTGAGCCAGCTATTGGATGGTGGCATTGTTGGCTTGACATTCCTCTCGGAGAGCTTGGAGGAACTGAGCTACAGTCAGGCTCTCCGGAGGAGGCGGTGGCGGGGAAATATCGCCTTGATGCTGCTCGTGGTGATCTCCAGCTTGAGCGTTCCCACCGGTTCCCTGCTGCTCGCCAGAAGTGGCAGAGCCGGAGTTGCCGAAGGTGCTGGTGCGTGTTGAAATCACCATCCTGTCAGGGGAGTAGACAGGTCAATATGCTGAATTGGCCGGGAATCATAAGGGATGATGCTCTAAATAAGGGGGGTTTGGTACTATGCTAATGTGAGAGTTTTAAACAGAGGTTTTTGGGAAATCTAATGCATTGAATTAAAACAAGTGATGAAGTCGCTTACAAGCTGCCTAAGGCCGAAATGCGGCTTGCATCATACATGCTCACACAACACTCATGTCTCACATGAACCGATACACGGACTTAACTATCCTTGGGGAAGACTCCTAATTGCCTAAGTCGTAATTCTAAGCGGCGGACTGCTCGGTCTCATAGGCGGGTTCTGCATGGTCTTTGTCTTCATCTTCATCGGTACCTTCCTCCTTAAGTGGTGTGGGAGAGGGAAGTGGTCCATCGCGCTATCTCTTAGTCGGTGAAGTTTTGAGAAGCTCAGTGTATTCTTCTGAGGTCAGGCGACGACTCTGAATAGGAGTGGACTGGAGCGGTGGTACTACTCCTCGGAAGGCAATGGTTGACTGCCCTCCGGGTGCTCCTTCCTTCTTGACCTTGTGCGTTTTCATCTTTTCCAGGAAAAGTAGGTCCTCGACTTGTTGTAGCTCTTGGCGAAGCGTCATCGACTCCTTGATCAGAAGGTGAGTCAAGGTGTCGGCGGAAAGGCTGAAGTACGTTTGAAACCTGAGTGGCGTTCCGTCCTCCGAAGATGGGTTAAGCGTCCAACTCCCGTCAAACCCGTCCTTAATAAAAGGCAGGTGACGAGTAGCTGGCTCATTAGCCATCTTGGGAAGGAGGTCACGAAGACGCACGAGCGCCTCCCCGTGCGGCTGTCTCCACTGCCAACATGAGATTCTCCATATGTGGTCCTTCAAAGAACCAACTAGTTGGGGAATCTTTAGCCTTCACTATCACGTCCACATGATATTCCTTTATGTCGGTGTTGACCTAGTGCTAGTGGTAGAGAAAAATGGGTGTGCGGCGTACTTGACACTTCTCGAGGCTGTCTCCCAAAAGTAGCGGAAACCCCGTCTCCAGAAGCATCTCGGGTACGGAGGCCATCTACAAGGTTGTAGGATAGGGTTAGAAATTTTTTGTGGGTGCAGAATATCTCAAGTATAAGGGCTGAGTGCACTGCCCGTCTCGTCTATCGTCCATGCTACCTAAGGCTTCCAACAGTTAGGGTGGCTCTGATACTAGCTCTGTGGGGACCCCGACTTACGAGTCAAGATCGCCAAATGAACATGCTCAGTGATCCCAGAGATCAGTGCTCACCGAACACACAAATGCTGAATAATAAGAGTCTTATATCCAACGTACCGAAATAATACAATACATGACCAATAAGGTCAAGCTCGCAAAGGTAGGGCCTATAAGGCCAAAACACACGGATACAACTAGTAGCGGAAATCTTGGGGCTAAGCGGGTGCGCATGCCATCAGCCTACACCAACAGGCATTCTGACTAGGAAGCGTCCTAGTTCGCAGGGCCCTCTCCGATGACGTACTCTTCTCCAAACTCCGGTCCTTCCATGTCCGGTCAATAATAAAACTAGTGGAAAGCCAGTGAGTACTTTGAATGTACTCTGAAACAGCCCAAGATATAAATAAGTATGCATTTGGTAGGATGACAGGTATATGCAGTACTGGTGGATAACAACTTAACTGTAAATAAACATGCTCATAGATGGATATGCATCATAAGCTAGATGGTATTTAGAAGAACAAGATAAAGATATCAACATATCTGTTAAGGGCTGAAATCTCCGGTTCACCCGATATGCCAAGTCACCAAACTCGGTCATATCATCTCTTATTCAGATAACTCCTTGAACACACACACACACACACATTTTGTTTATGCGGAAACGACTAGACATAGTTTAAGCAGGATTACCCAACTTTCCTTGACCGTGGACACAACTATTCGAATAGTTTTACACTCTATAGAGGTTGTACGCTGTACCCATGAGATCCAGGAAACTTCTGTGTCATCCATGACTCGCGGTATATAACATACCCAAGGTAAGTACCCGATCATTGTCTTTCCCCTGATGATACTAGACAAAGAGGTCCACTCGATTGGTACCCAGCCCACATGATGTATGTCTCACAAGCACCGACTCTGGACAGTATCATCCATGCGGGGACCAACGGTGTGCCCGGAACATGTAAAAACGGGATAGTCGCCCTACCTGTCACGAGAATGACCACACATCACTCTCGCCACTAGTAATGTGGCTCTTTGCTAGCACCGACTAGAGTAATCAACAAAGCCCCGTCCCATAAAGGGGTAACGTGGTCGCACATGTAAGGTTGGGACGGTCGACACATCATAAATCTATTCCCATTTCCGAAACCATTCACACTAAAATACACCCGGTGCACCACTTCTCCAAAAGTGGTCACCTATCTCATCATCACCCTCGGGCATTGGTGGCACCCGACGGGGTTTTCATAAACCTTTGATATTTATCATCATCATGCTCATGCTTCTACTATGCTTAGCTCTACTTGTCAACATGATATTAGCGTGACCCTCATAGGTGTTAGGATCAGGCTCAAAATGCAAGTGCTCCGGAGGAGCCATCGGTAACATCATATTGATGATTTATCGAATACTTATGATGACATGCAACGAAAATATTTGTTCTACTTAGAATGCAATATAACATTTGCTCAAATATGGTCAAAGGGCTGCTTGCCTTGATCAGCTAAGTATCCGGGGTCTTCGAGGTCTTCAAGTCCAACTCCTGCGTCAAACGTGGTTTCTACCATCGTAATAAATAAAGGAGTAATAAGTAGCTCACTCAAAAATGGATCGGAAACTCACTTTAAAAATGTTGCTTAATTCTGTTAAATCCATATTGTTATTTTAATTTTTTTGTCTCTCATTTAGTGAAAGGATTATTTTTAAAATCATTTTAACAGAAGCAGAACTATTCCAAATAGCTTTTTTAACTATTATAAAACAGAAAGGTGGTCTCAAACATTTGTACAAAGGTTCCGTTAAATACTACTCATTTTTAGAAGAAATATGGTGGAGGAATAATAAAAATATATTGGATAACCATTTTTGTAAAATCCTTTAAAACCAGAATAAACAGGAAAAGAAAAGAGGCTGGGACTCAGGCTTGGCTTGGCCCGTGGCTTGGGCCGGCCTAGCTAGCCAGCCAGCTAGCGAGCCAACGCGCGCGCGCGGCCAGGTTTAAACTTCACGCGCGGGCCTCCGCGGTCAGCGGTAGAGAGGAGAGAGGGGGAGAGAGACGAGCCACCGACAGATGAGCCCCACATGTCGGGATCGTCTTCCACCTCGGGACAGAGAGGAGGGGAGGCACGCCGATGATGCTACCGACGGCCTCGAGCCCAATCGAAGGCAGCAATGGGACCAACTCACCGTCGCGAACCTGCTGGTGGTCGAGGGGTCGATGGGGAGGCCCTGGTTCACCACCGACGAGGTGGCTGCGGCGTAGATGTTTCAGGAGGCTGATGAACTATGTGCTACGGGCGTGGATTAGCTCGGGGAGGTGATCGGGAAGCTCCCTAAGGCTGCTAGGATCACGGAGGAGGTGAAAGGAGTGTCGGAGCTGGCCCGTAGCCCGAGTTCGACAGAGCTCCTAAGCGATGGGGCCTCGGTCGGTCTCGAGAACAGGAGCTCGCTATGCTCAAATGGAGTGTCTAAGGGTGGAATTTAGGCACTTGAGAGGTGGGATGGGGGTGCTGGATAGAGGGGAAAGGCCTATTTATAGGCTCCCGATGGTGCACCGAGCCGGTGGCGCTGGTGGTTTCACCGTAGCTCGCAGGAGGGGCAGTGAGTGTTCGAGGTCGAAACCACGGTATGCGGACGTGGTTTAGGACCTGCGTGAGCCACTGAGAGGGAGAGAAAGCGAGGAGGAGCGTGCATGCGTGGCCATTGTCTTCTGGTTGGATCTGGCACGCGTGGGCACGCATCGCTCCGGTCAACAGAGCGAGGGACGAGGGGCCCTCGGGCTGCCCTGATACAGAGAGGTGGTCACGGACTTGAATGGGCATCAGGGGGAGGCTCGAACTAGGGTAGGGCTGGCCACCTAGCTTCGGGTGCGCCCAGAAGCATGACCAGAGCGCAGTTTTGGCATGCCACGACATGCTGGCGCGCTCTGGGGCTCTTTGGCCGTGTCTGGGGTGTCCTGAGGCTTGGTCTGAAGATGCCTAGCCGTTTGGGAGCCGAGGGGATAACTGTTAGCCATGGGATGAGAGTAAAGAAGAGATGCGAGCATTAGACCAGAACTTAGAATGGGGTTTTGAGGGTCTTCTGCTTGGATTCAAGGAGGGGCCACTCTCCTGCAGTTGGGGAGTGGTGCTGGATGCTTGGTCAAAGAGTTTGGAGGGAAGAGCTTAGGTGTAGAGTGGGGTAGGAGCTGATTTGCTAATGTGACAGAAGGTGTTCGACATGTGTTTGGGATAGCAACACCTCACTAATGGTGGTGAGAGTTAACAGGATTAACTTTGATGCAGAAATAAGATACTCCACCAAATTTGAGCCTCATTGGACAAGTTTGGCAATGCAAACTTGAAATCACCCCCAAATGGGCGAATCTCTCCCTTCCAAAGGGAACCAAATCACCTTGGAATGAGGTGAAACTTCGTATGGCCACCAAATATAACTTGGTAAGGTTGCTGGAATTTTCTAGGATTTTATTGGAAATATTCCAAAAGATTAAAACAGACAGAATAGGTTTTCAGGGTTTTACTCTAATATTTTGAATACAAATAGAGGTTGAAAATCTTATGTATGGAAAATATATGTCCTTTGAGTATCTCCAAATTTTCTCAGATTTTTCTAAGGCAGAAAAGTAATTTTCCATGTAGGATTATAATTTCTGGCCTCAGAAATGGACATGCATATAAAATAGGAAAATGATTTATAAAATAATTATTTTATGGTTTTGGAGAGTAAAAATAGTTTTATAACGAGATCACCATCTTTGGGTAAGAGCACTCCCTTGCTATCAATGACTTGTAGTGCAACCCAAATGAGGGTTTTAAAATAGTCAAAATAAGAAAAAGAATTTTGGGAATATTTATGTTTTGAAAAAAATGTGGTTTTCGATACTACTCAATCAAGCATACTAGCATACAATGACAACCATGGCACTCACAACATTGGTTATCGAAAAGTTTTAATAAACTCAGATTTTGAAAGTATAGTGAAAGTGAGGTGAGAACAGGGTGTGACAGTAGATGATTTGAATTGGCTTTGACTGCATTTTAGATTGCAGTGGAAAACTTAAGGCCAACAATGAGGGCACTTACTCGAGAGATAATGGGGTGAAACCGTGTCTAGTAGTCTTAGGAATGGAAGGACTACCGTTCTGCAAATTTTTAGCTCAAGTGGGTGAGTGCAGCTAGTACTTGCAGTTCAAAGCTACATTTCAACCAGTAATCAACTTTCAGATGTGCTGCTCATTTTTCCTACATGAGCATGCCATATCTTGGTTTGAAATGATGCATTAGCATGCTAGAGATGCCCTGGAAGGATGTGGGGGCTTTGGCTTAAGCGGAAGTATAGGAAGAGGGGTAAAATAGTGCGGCCAAGGTAAAAATAAGAGATAGTTACATGGAGTCACTCTCCAATAATTGACCAGAGGCCATGGCAAGGCTGCTGGAGGTAAAAGGTAACTAGGGAAGGCTTTGGTAAAAATCTAAGCTCAAGGGAAATCGTGGAAGGGGCCAAATTAGCAATTTTGGTGAATGCACACAAGTTGTTTGATGGATGTTAGGGCTAACAGATGGATTCCAATTGATATGAAACTTAACAGGATCTCATAATATATGAAAATAAGCCTGGACACCAAATTTGGGATTTGGTGGAGAAAGTTTTCCATGTAGACTTGTAAAACCCATGAAATGGGCAGAAATGGCCTTCTACTTACGAAACTATTCAAATCAATCCCCAAAAATCCAATATTTGGTGTGGGGGCATTATTTGGGCATTAAAGCATGCCCAAAAAAAGTTTGGGATCAATTGGAGAAACTTTATAATGTAAAGCTTCCCAAAGTCATAAATCAACAAAGAGGGTTTTGAGGGCCTTGGGACAAGTTCTTCTATTTTCCTTGATGCACCACTTGGTGTGGATGCATTATTGGAGTATCAGAACGTGTCCACCAAATTTGAGCACAATTGGAGACACTTGGAATGTAGAGTTGCTCAAATTTGGATCTAGACAGATAGGGTTTTAGAATAATTAAGTTAATCAAATCAACTTGGATTGACATGAAACTTGGCAAGATCATCACATATATCATATGTGACATCTTAGAATTTTACAGGAATTTATTAAGAATGTTTCTTATAGAAATATCCGAAAAGCTTGAAATAGGCATGAAGGGTTTTGAAGGGTTTTGCCAAATATTTTGAACATGACCATGTGTTGATACTCCTATATATGGAATATATATGTCCAGTGAGTTTCTCTAAATTTTCTAAAGCATTTTTAAAGCAATAAAAATAACCTTCCTTCATAAGGGACCATTTCTGGCCTCACAGAAAAGTATTTAAATAAAATAGTAAAACAACTTTTAAAATAATAATATTGTGGTTTTGGGAAGCCATTTTTATAATGTGATTTAAATAAAATATTTGCTGCAAAATAACCTCCCTAATTTAAGGACTTGTAGTACAAATCCCAACTCGGGTTTTTTTTGAAAGCTTAAATCAAGGAAATGCTTTTTGTTCAAAATAATGTTTGATAAAATAGTTTCTCTTCCTAAACACATGGCATGATCATTAGGCATGGATTTGGGTTAAAGAGAAGAGTTTGGAGAGTAGCAGGAACATTGGATTCAAACACAAGCAATAGGCAAGCAAGCAACCATCACATCAAGCATCACAAGCATTCACAAAAAATTTAATTGGTCCTAATTTTTGAAATAAGTTAATTTAGTCAAGAAAGTTAGAAACAGGGTTTTACATTCAGGAAGGGTCACTTATCGGAGCTTTTAAGCAAGTCTACATACTCAACCATCATTTAGTGTTCTATGATTGCTAACACTCACCGCATACATATGAGCAAAAGGTTTCAACCACACACATAGAAAGATATGGGCTTAATGTTTCACCTCCCAACGTATTCCTCGATGGATCCCCAGGCGACGAGTTCCTCCAGCTCCTTCTTCAAATCCTCACAAGTTTCCTTGATAGCAGCCATGGATTCCTCCACCTCCTTCTCGCGCTTGATGTGCAGCTTCCCCAAGTCACCTATAAGTTCATCGACGACCACTTTGAGCATCATTCCTGAGGCGTTGTTGTGCTCATGCAGCTTCTTCCAACCAGCGACCTCCTCCTCCTTCTTGGCGAGCTCCTTGAGGAGATTTGCATTTTCACCCATGAGACGCACGACGAGGCTGGTCGCCTTCCCAACTGAGGCATCACTAACCTCAAGAAGCTTCACCAAGATGTCGACCAGCTCCTCTTGCCTAATTACCCCAGCGAGACTAGATTCGTCGATGGCCAAGGACGTCAGCACGCCATCTTTTCGCGTTCGTCGGTGCGGCAAGTGCGCTTGCGAGAGCCCTCGCTTGCTGGTGAGAGCTCATTTGAGGGCTCCACGGTGCGCCGAGACATCTCTGCCGTGTGTGTCGCGTAGCGGCGGGACCTCTCTACTGCTTCCACGGATTTGGTCTTTGCTCCCTCGTTATATGTCGACCTGAAACTCCTCCTACCGGTCATGGCGGAATGACTTGACAAGAAAGACTTGTTTTGTGGGTGATGGGGAGAGGAAATGAGAAGTAATTTTTGAGTGGGTTGTTTTTATAGCCCGGTGCTAAGTGTGCACCATTTAGGCTTGATTAATGTGAGCAGATTTGCAATTACTTATTGAGTGGCAATCTAGATGTTACAAGAAACAAGCTCAAAATTTATTGATGGTTCTCAGAACGAAGCCCGAAACACACCTTCATATGGCTGCCCGTTTCTGTTGTTTTGGCTCATCGCAAACAATTCTTATGGATTCACTGTATGCCATGCATCGCACACGCATCTAAAGCCCGAGACGATTCCCGAGTGGCATACCTTGGCGCGCGTTCTAGGATGTGTACGTGTGTGTCCACTATCACACATGGTCCATATATCACCATCGTGCCTGATGGATGCGTCGTCGCGCCTCCCATTGGGTGCTAGAAGGTTGACCAAATTTTCAATATACATGTATGGCGTACGTGCGCGCACTCTTCTCACCGTTGAGGAAAATTTACAATGTCAACGGTTAATACCTATCTTACATATTCAGGATAATTTAAAATTCCACATGCAGCAACGCCCAAAACACACATGACCTACATATGCTTAGTGACTTAAAATGTCAATATGCGACATTTGCATACAATTATAATAAAATATAGGCTAAAAGGCTCAGCTCGCAGCCTTCCGACGACGGTCTTCTTGGACTCCATGATCAACATAGCACCCTTGCAGCCATGGTACCCGTCTCCGCCTACGGAGTTGCTGGCGCTGGGAGGCTCTTGGGGCTGCTGGGCCTCTTCCAGTATAGCTTGAGGGCGTTCAATCGCGTGCTTGACATGCCCGCGAAACCACTCTATTTCCATGTCTTTGCCTTGGTAGCAAATTCCATCCATCACCTGCATCCTCAAGATACCACGTCGTCGATGTTCTACTTCGTCGGTGATGTCATCATAGTTTATTGGACCCCTTCGTATTTAGTAGTACCAAAATTTGACCTTCAATTTAACTAAGAATATATTAATGCAAGTACGGCTATTCCCTTCTATGTTCAGCTGCTATGTGCAATAATTATGAATGTGCTTGCTCGCCGTTTAGGCGGTCATGGCGCGCTCTGCTCACATCCCTCCACGCGCTCTGCTCGCCATTTAGGCGCCAAGACATGCTCGGGTCGCACCCTCCATGCGCGCTCTGCTAGCGGTTGGGGGCGGCACACAAGCCGACAACCGTATGCGGTGTCACGTGTTATCACACACGTGTTAACATAAGTAAATCTATGTGTAACTTCCTAATCATCGCACACGAGTACTCGCATACGCATCGTATGCGATACTCCTAGCCACCGCAAGCAACTAGTTTGCATTTTTCAAAGTTTTTTGTACACACAGAATCGCACACAAATTAACTGTAGTAACCGTGTGTGTTATATTTTTTTCATCGCAAACAATTCATCCAATTTCGTTTCACTTTGTCTCGCTTTCTCTAGAATCTCTATAAAAAAGAATAGCTCTATCCTTTATTTAATATTTAATAATAATAATAATAGATTATTAAATAAAAATGAGAATAGTACTAATTAGAATAATTAGAACCTAATTAAGATAGTAGGACTAATCTATGCAGTATAATAAGTAATACTATAAAAATAAAAATAAAGAACTCTATTTTAGAACTATGAGACCGAATATTCTGTTTTCTTATTTACTCTTTACTTTATTTTTTATATTTAGAGTGGATCAATAATGTATCTGTAAACAAAGTAATAAATATACTTAAAATAAACAAAGTAGGAATTCACAAAATGGATAAAATCAGGAAGTGAACCTAGCTCACTTGGCTAGTGGAGTGGATGTACAACCCAGCCGTCCAAGTTCAAGTCCCCATGGGCGTGAATTTGAGTTCTTATTATTTCAAAAAAAACTAGATGTGGGGGGTTTCCCTTACAGTTTTCCTTTAAAAAATTGGATAAAATCATTGTAGTTATTATAAGGAAGTCTAAAGATATCCTATTTGAAGGAGGACGGGAGTCAAATCAGGGAAAGGATCCTTTCTTCTATTGATTTGATAGAAATTCGTTTTTCTTTTCATGTGTGTATGATTTTATTTTCGATGAATGAGCCTTTGGTTGGGCTGTTTGCCGCATATCACACCCATCTTGTTTACACGAATAGTTTGTGTTCTTTTGGCTGATCGCAAACAATTCATCTATGTGAACTGTATGTCGCGTATCACACACATCTTGTTAAGTTGAACCGTTTATGTTGTGTTCCCTAATCAAAAATAGTTCATCCGAGTAAACCGCATGGCACTCCGAGCGGCTGTCAATGACGAGCGCTAGTTGACCATGAATGTTGTAGTGTACACGCACAGAAGGTTCACGTACGGTTCTCTCAGTGGTGTACACCAACCAATCTGATGTGGGTGGAGAACCCCAACATTATGGACCTTTTGCTTGACGGGTACAAGAAAAAAATGGGTTGGTTCGACCTCGCGTTCCTCCTGGCGCTCTCCTCTCATGTACCTCCGCATGCACTACTATCACGCCGCTCCACGGACGCTCTGCTAATGGTTGGGGCCTGCCCACGATCACATTCGGGCTCTATATGCATGTGGTTGCACCATGTGGGTCGCTCCATGCAGTTATGTGCTCCATGACTGAATCAAGCGCTGCAAAAACTATCAGCCGGACGTGTCAGTTTTCCAGAACGTATGACCCCCATTTTTGCCCGCGGTCATTAAGCATTGTCTCTTCACGCTTTCGATCGTGCCCCACAACACAATAAGCACACCATCGATGACGCATAGAGAGGATATACATCGGTGCTACAATGGAGTTCGGTGTGCATCTTGTGGAGACCCACATGAGGAAGATGGACCTCATGGTGGTGTACACCAATGACCCGGTCACAGTGGAGGACTCCATCAACACTATGGAGTGGTTGCTTGCAAAGGATTACAAGTATAAAGTGGTCGGCTTCGACCTTGCTTACACCGGCGGTTGTGTCGTGTATGATCAGAAGGTTGTTGCCACCCAGTTATGCATGCACCATCAGGTTCTCCTCTACCACTACTGCATGGACAATGTGCCTTACAAGCATTTAACCAAGTTCGTCAAGAGCCCCGACTATAGGTTCGCTACGGTGGACACCACCAACGATCCTAAGGTGCTCAAGACTTCGGGCTTGGCCTGTCAGAAGCTTGTCGACATTCACGGCCGCTACAAGATCTGGGACAAGAAGAAGGACATGGACTCCCATGTTGACCTGGCTGAGGCCATCATCAAACCCTACTACAGAGGCATGAAGGTTCAGTGTGACAAGAACAAGCCTGCCTGGCATAGTGCCTCGGTGAAGAAATTGGATAAACATTACCTCCAGACTGCGGCCAAGGAAGCGTACACATGCTATGAGATGTTCAGGTCGATCGTTGACATCAGGAACTGCCTCCTACCTGAATACGTTGAGAGATCCATCCACAAGCACGGCGGTGGTAGCAAGTGTCACATGAAATAGATGATGTGTTGATCGTTTCCCATACTCACTCTGTGCCAAACTATTTATAGTGTTAGTAGGCTAAGTTTATTATGCATGTAATAGTTTATTGAGGTATGTGCCAATGTTATGTGTGTAGTCACTTATGTATTTGTTTGCTTAATTAGGTTATGCAATCGTGTTGTTATGTGTGTAATTGTTTACTGGGGCATGCTAATTTATGTGTGTAGTCACTTATTTATTTGGATGTTTAATTCAGTTATGCAATCATGCTCTTCTTCATAGAGCATAGATGTTTGTGTGCACACTAAGCAAATCAGAGTGCATACGGATTAAACTACCGAACCTGTCGGTGATGATTTCATCAATCACTAACATAGTTGTCATCGCCTAGATGATCGTTTAGGTGCCGAGGCGCCCTCGGGTCGCATCCTTCCGCTTGTGATCTTCTAGCGGTTGGGGCTGGCGCACAACCTGACAACTATATGTGGTGTCACATGTTATCACACACGTGTTAACATAAGGAAAGGTATGTGTAACTTACTAATCACCGCACACAAGTACTCACATACACATCGTGTGTGATACTCCTAGCCACCACAAGCAACTAGTTTGCATTTTTCAAAGTTTTTTATACACACAGAATCGCACACAAATTAACTATAGTAACCGCATGTGTTGTATTTTCTCATCGCAAACAGTTCGTCCGAGCGGGCTGTTTGTCGTGTATCACACACATCTTGTTTACAAGAATCGTGTGTGCTCTTTTGGCTCATCGCAAATAGTTCATCTATGTGAACTGTATGCCCTGTATAACCCACATCTTGTTAACTAAACCGTTTCTATTGTGTTTCATAATCAAAAAAAGTTCGTTTGAGTGAACTGTATGCCATGTTTTTTTTGCATTCGCTAATAGCAAATAGTTCATCCGAGCGAATTGTATACCATATATCGCACACACATTGATATAATGGTACCAGGGCACCGGCGAGGGCCCTAGAACCTAACAGGGCACATCTAGGGGGGTGGGTGTGCCTTGTTGGCTTGTGACCAACATGTGGCCCCCCTCTCATGTATTTTTTGCCCAATAATTCTTATATACTCCATAAACATTCTCCATGAAGTTTCAGGTCATTTGGAGTCTAGTGATTTTCCATCCTCTTTGTGGTTTTCACGTCCAGAATTCCAGTTCCCCACAATTTCCCTATTTTTGATGTACCGTCACATCCCTGAATCCCTAATAGAGTATAGAAAGTTTGTGATCATGTCTTCTTCATTGCATCCAAGAAAATGAAATGAAATCAAAAGAAAAGAAAGAAAACAAAAGAAAACCCTCGCAACTCTATATTCAAAAGCAATTCAAATTTGGTGACAAATTAAAGAATCCAAAATGGCCATTAGAAAAGTTCATCATTTCTGATAAATGTTGAAAACAAAATATCTAGGGTGAAATATATTTTCAAAATGCTTTTGGCATTTTATTTTAAATTTAAAAGTTAGTGAAATCAACTATATAATTGATTTCAAATAATCCAAAGTTTCCAAAAATGTTGAAACTTTTATATATGTTTGGAAATATTCCAAATAACACTCCAGCATGTTTCAAACTATTTTAGGAATATTTTGGAGCCAAAAATAAAATAAAACTAAATCACAAATGATAGATAGAAACTGGAAAAGAAAGAAAATAGAAAATACCTTACCTGTCGCTCACCTCGCCCAGGCCCAGCTCCTCCCCTTCCGTCGTCTTCCTCCTTCGCGAGTCGGAGCAGGAGCTGGCCGCCGCTTCTCCCGGCGCGCCCACGCACCTATGTGCATGCCTGGCTCGCCCGGATGAGCTGGAGAGGGAGGATAAGACTCCCCGGGCTCGTTCCCATCCTCTCCCCCTCCTCACTCGCCCCATGCGTCTCTCTCTCTCTCTCTCTCGGCCGCCATTGTTGCGAGCTCGAGCTCGAGCTAGCCGTCGCTCCGACTGTCCTCCCTCGCCTCTGAGTGTGCTGTTCTCTCCGCCTCGTTGAGCTGGTCGTCCCTGCCAAAGGAGAAGAGCCCCCGAGCCCTGCACCACCCTCGTCACCGTCGTCTTCCACCTTCAGCCGCCGGTAAGCCACCGTCGATTCGTCAGATCCAGTGCCTCCCCGAGCAGCTTGAGCATCCCCTCGTCACTGCAGTGAGCTCCGGAGTGTTTCCCCCATCTTCCCCTCTCTTTCATCGGAGCCCGACGAGGACCGCCCCTGTAGCTCGTCGCCGGTGACCCTATGGTGACCGGTTGGTCCACCTGAGGCCTGCAACAGCTCCAACTCGTCGCGTAGATGCTCTAGGAGCCCAACCCCGTGCGTTTGACCCGATTTCGATGACCTCGATGATGGCCGAGCTCTGGCAGCTGCCGAGCTTGTCGCCGGTGTCGATTCCGGTCATCTCAGCCCCCGAGGCTTGCTCCATCTTTCTCGCAGTCGAGTGGCCGATTATTTGAGCCCCTCCGCCGCTCGTTTGGTCGCCAGAATCAGAATCCCGACGCCCTCCGCCGTTCTGGTGGTCGCCGGAGCCTCGCCGTCGGTGGGTTTGACCCCATCGCCGGTGGGGTTGACTCCCGTGAGTCTCTCGCAAGTGAGGCCAGCCCCCTGACTAATTAGGTTTAGTTAAAATAGAAATAAAAACATTATATGAAAAGTTAAAGAGCCACTGACATGTGGGTCCAACTCTATTAAATAGCTAATTTAGTTTAAAACTTAAACTAAAACTAGCCAGAGTCACTGACGAGTGGGTCCCACTGGTCAGGTTTGACTTTCAAATGGCCAGCTCACATGCTGATGTCATGATGATGAAATAAGTCTAATTATGGTTTTAAAATAATTCCAGAAAAATTGCAAAACTTTGGAAATTCATAGAAATTTGATTATAACTCCAAAAGAGTCAAATAATATATGCAAATTGATCAGAAAAATTCAATGAGCACAGTGGTGCTACTTTCATGCATGAAAAACAAAGTTATGAAACAGCATCAGGTCAAATCACTTAAATGATTCAGATAAATATGACATTTCAAATGATATTTGAATTTGGATTTTAAACCAGATGCAAACTAAGGTTTCACCAACCACATTGGATCATATCACCCTTCATTTCATGTCATGTTCATGCATCATGATTGTTGCATATGATTGTTATTAATTGTATGTTGTTATTCGGTAGGCACCGCCCCTCCGGATACGACTGATTATCCGACTGACGGATATCACCCCTCTGCTGAGAAACAAGGCGAGCAACAATTTTGATCGCCCCAATAAATCCCATGTTCTTGCTCCTGCTCTTATTTATTGCATTAGGTCAAAATGCTTCAAATGCTTTTACCACGTTAGTTGGATCCATTCCTTTGCATGACCTGTCTTTGTCACAGTAATTAGCTAAACCTTGCAACCTAGCATACCTGGTAGATGCTTGAGCCATGATGTGTCTTATCCTGCTATGCATGCTATGCTTAGAGTTGTGTCTGGTCTGTCATCTGGGTGATGAACAGGATCGTGAGAATGTGTTCAGTTAATACAGGTTGTGTGTTGAACCTGATTTGGTAAAGGTACCGGTGAAAGGCTATGTAGGAGTACATGGCGGATTATTTCATTGGAATCGTCCATAGGAACTGAGTTCCGTGTATGTAATGCAAGACGAGATACTACCACATGATGGGCCCTAAAATATGACCCCACTCGACTTATTAATCTCCTATTACTCGGTCCAGGAGTTGCAAGTAGTTTCTGGTGTTTATAGTCATGTTGGAGGTCATGCATAGTGCTGACCTTAGAGGTGGCCTATGATGCGGTAGGCAGTGGCACTGTGTACCAAGTGGCACCCACATGGTGGGCTTGGGAACACTGCGCACATCGTTTGGGGCCGTGGCAGAAACCTCGGCCGGACTTCCGTGCGGGTTACCCTCAGATAGGCGATATACCTGGACTAGGTATTAGTGTGGTTTACAGTCGTGGCCGACTCCCTCACTGGGCTTCCGCTTGAAGGTTGCCGAGCTGCATGACGTGCACATAGCTATAAGTGGCGAGAGCGTGTGTGAAGAAGTACACCGCTGAAGGGTTATGATCTATTCGAATAGCCGCGTCCGCGGATATGGACTACTTGGAAACATATCTTGTTCATATAAAACTTTAATGGCTATTCATAAAAGTATCAAGATAAGTGTGAGTGTCGTGGATGGCAGTTCTGTAGGGAGACGGGAATGATTCCATGATGGTGTATTGTTGTGGAGCTAGTGGACTCGTATGCGAGAAATCAAAGTTGTTAAAACTATTTTAACACGTACTTTTGTCTATCCAAGAGTCAAAGTTGGCTTGCTGCATAAAACACCACTACCCCCTTTATTGATACCTGAGCATGAGTAGATAGATCTGTTCTAAAGTCTTGCTGAGTACTTTCGTACTCACTTTTCTTAATAAATTGTTGCAGAGGATGCTAATGACCCTAATGGTGGGTTCTATCTAGACGTTGACGACGACGAGTAGCTGGTGTCCCAGCTACGGTCTGACCCTAGGTTGGGTCTCTAGATAGTCAGGCCATCTGCCTTTTACCTTTCCATCTATCTGTATTCAGACAGTTTTAATCTTCCGCTGGCTTGTAAGACTTGTTTGAATGACTTGTGATAATGTGTCGTGAGACCCCTATCTGTGTAATATTATGTGTGAGGCTCTTCCGAGCCTTCTAAATAAAGTTTGTATGTTTATGGTTATGTTGTGATATCATCGATGTATCTATGCATATCGGGTATGCCATGCATACGTGTCTTGTACTTGATATGTATGGGGTTCTAACACCTAGTCGTATGCCTTAGTAGCACTCCTTACGGGGAAATACCCCTTTGTGTTTCCACCGAGCCATGGTAGTTCGCTACTACTCCAGACACATTGGTTGACCGGCATGTGTCCTTCTTAGCTGTTGTGTATGTCCCTTTGGGGAAATGTCACGGGGCATAATGGAGTCCTTGTAGCTTGCTACGAATCTTCTACACTCGCTGATGACCGACACCTGCTTTGCTGGGTCATGTATGCATGTCCCTGTACGGTACTGCCACTTGGGTTTATGACTAGACATGTCGACCCGGGTTCTTTGACATCGGAATGCTAGCGACACAATTGCATACGTGAGTCAAAAGGCGCAAACGGTCCCGGCTAAGGTATGTCTACAGCCGTGGGGATAACCGTGCATGGGACTGCAAAGGGATGTGATGTGTTACAGGCTGGATTTCTATGGCTTAGGATCAGGGTCCCGACAGCGTTGGTATTAGAGCCTGACTGACTGTAGGATTACCAAGCCAAACTGGTCGAAGTTGAGTCTAGAATTGCTTTTGTTATATATAAGGGAATTGTTTGTGGAAGGGAACGTAAGATTCTTACTTCTCTTCTTAAATTATTCTATTCTGGTCATCGTCATCTTTTCTGCGGGGAATAAGAACTAGGTTACTTATCTTTCTCTTAGGATCGTGTATTCCTAATAGATAGATTATAGGACAACGAGCCGAGAGTTACTCCGGGTTTCTTTTATTCCAAGGGAAAGTAAGTAAGCTTAAATGACCATGGAATTGAATTTGATAGTTGAGTGGTTATGCTATCCTATCTTTTGTGGGTTGTCTCAAAATTGTTTTTGAGCATTTATAGCCGTTATGCTGCCCAATTTTGTCTCCAGAGCTCTAATGCCCTGCATTACTCTCTAATTTTAGATGCTTGGCCGTCCTTCTCGTCGGGTGATCCGTCTGATCAGGTGCATTGATGTGCCGGGTCACACGGCCATGCTAGTCAGGATGATGTCAGTAGCCGGTTACCGCTGGTACCCAGAGTATACAGTGGAGGAGCAGTACCGTAATTTTAATCAAAGACGGTATCTATGCACTGTCAGGGTATTCCTAGATTACCCTGGAGCCGAGGAGCCGATACATTGGTCTTATGGATTGGGGGTTACTGTTGACATGGCAGTACAAGATGCTGCCTATTCAATGTTGACCATCATGAGAGCCAGACATGCACTGCTGCAGAATTCAGAGTTCTGCTATGTTCCCGTCTCTCAGCCAGGAGAAGAAGGATACCTCAGTG
This sequence comes from Hordeum vulgare subsp. vulgare, assembly GCF_904849725.1. Taxonomy (NCBI): domain Eukaryota; kingdom Viridiplantae; phylum Streptophyta; class Magnoliopsida; order Poales; family Poaceae; genus Hordeum; species Hordeum vulgare. The sequence goes on from NC_058523.1 coordinate 178,550,315, forward strand.
GGGTCTACTTTGATTCCTCTATGGAGGATCCACTTTTGTAGTCCACCGCTGAGATGTTAGAGAATAGAGACAGGGATGCTCGTGCCCTTCGTATGGAGCTCTATGCTACATGTGCCCGTCTGTGGACGGTTTTGACACAGCTGGCACCTGTAGTCCAGACAGGGTATGGAGATATGGAGATGCTGAACCCTGTTAGGACCCATCTTCCGGCTCATGTTGACTGGCCTGCTATAGGAGGACTCACCCCTCTTCGGGGACCTCTACTACCACTAGTCAGGGGACCAAGGCCACACCCGTGTCCTTACGGTTCCCTGGGGTCTCAGGCTCAAGTATTTCCTCATCCGCAGGTTGAGCTCCCAGGCCATGGAGGCAACCTTTATCAGATGTTTTATGTGGATGCCTGAACCCGTGAGTGGAAGAGTAGTATGGTAGTAGCTGTACTTCCACAGTCCTGTGTGTCTTGTGGAGTATGCTTATGTCGTTAGATGAATTTCGGAGGCATGGATAAATAATGTATAGGAAGCTTGGAAAGCCTCTGATGAGTAGTATCATCTTCGGGTTGAGGTTGTACTGAACTATGTAATGGTGTGTATGAACCATAGTGTATATATAGCAGTTGCTTGTTACCATGTTGTTCGGATGTTCATTTCCGCATTCCATGTGTTCAGTGCATTCTTAATCCAGAGCTAGTATTGATGTTGATTTTAGTCTAAGCTGTGAGTTTGTTTGCCAGGATGGTGTTCACCAGGCTGAACCGTGCCCCTGCCCATGAGCAGGGAGAAGGTAGTCAAGCATCGCATGAGGAATTGCCTCACCCGCCTTCTCTGGCGGAAGTTATGCTTGAGGCGGAAAGAAACAAAAGAGAGACCAACCGCTTGCTAGAGCGTATTGAGCAAAATACAGCTCGTCAGCCGAGGAATGATGCAGTGTCCCTCAATGACTTCGTAAAGCTGAATCCTCCGAAGTTCCATCACTCCGTCGATCCCCTCGACGCTGATGAATGGTTGTGCAATATATCGCACAAGATTTTCTCTGCGAATGTTTCTGAGGCTGACAAGGTGATCTTTGCGGCGTACTTTCTGCAAGGACCCGCCAATCTGTGGTGGGAGAATTTTGAAGCTATGCGTCCTGCCGGACCAGCAGCCACATGGGCAGACTTTAGTGTAGCCTTCCGTCTGTACCATATTCCATAGGGTCTGATGGACCGTAAGAGAGAGGAATTATGTGCCTTCTGAAAGTGCATTATATCGACTAGAGGGGGGTGAATAGGAGATTTTTAGAATTTGATCACTGAGGAAATTCCTCATTGATGGCTAACTTACAGCGGAAACAGTAAAGGATCAGGTCTGCAAAGTTTCACTACAGTAGTTTTTCAGTATGAGGAATGTGAAAACAGATTGCACAGTAAGCACGCACGCAGAAAACAGATGAGGATTAACTTGCGTGAAGAATTTGGGGTTGAGGAATTTCAGAGAAAGTCTTCAGCAAATTCTTCAACCAGTGATAGTGAAAATCATCAACACATAATGTGAGGAATGTAAAGAGTTGAGGAGTTAGAACCCGTTTCACAGCGAAAACAATAGTTGATGACCCAGTTCCAACTCTTGTGACAGTTGTACATATGATTTGGAGCGGCTTGGTATTGAAATCAAAAGACACACAGTCCCGGGACACACAGTCCCTACCGTATTCTCCTTGGGCTAAGAACACACAGTCCTCACCCAACACTCTTGGTCAGTCTTCAGGGCAGACTTCCAAACCCTCACAAACTTGGTCACCCGGCGATCCACAATTGACTGCTGGATTGCTCTAGACCATGACGCCTAACCGTGTGGAGGATGCACAGTCCTCAAAGGTAAAAGGCTTCAGTCCCACACAGGAACAACTTCTTCAGTGATGCTCAATCACTTGGTTCTCGGTTTGTGGTTTGGTGTTTGGGGTATTTCCTCACTGATGAATTACTCTCGAAGACTCTGAGGAATTTCGGTTGCTCTTATGACAAGTGTCAGTTTCTAACGGAGCAGCCAACCAACGAATGGTTGTGGGGGCGGCTATTTATAGCCTGGGAGCATCCCGACATGATTTGACACTAATGCCCTTAAATAATATGACCGTTGGTGTGGATAAGACCAATGATGTGGCGTGGCTATCGAAACGGTCGGGACCCTCAACTGTGAGAGTCCTCATGTCACTCATATTCCTCACTTGAGGCTTTTGGTAGGATTAGGCTTGGGTTGAGCATCATGAGGAAATTCATTCCAATGTGTTACCTCGACCCCCTTTAATAGTATGGTGTTCCTATTACTCAAGTATGAAGAAAACAAAACAGAAAGAGTAAATCTTCATGCTTCAAAGTCTTCAGAATGATTTTCTTCAGGACACATCGAATTCCTCAATTTCAATATCATCACGAGGAATATCAACTTCATCGCAGATTCTTCATGATTCAATTCTTCAGCTTCAGACCAATTTCTTTAACCGAAGATATACATTTTTAGGGGTCGATATTCATCAAATATTTCAAACTCCTCAGTGACTTATAGATCCTGTGTATACTCGAGAACACATTAGATACTTAACCTATAAGTCTTCAAACCACCAAAATCACTAAGGGGCACTAGATGCTCTTACAATCTCCCCCTTTTTGGTAGTTGATGACAATTAGGTTAAGTCTTCAACAGGATAAAAAATATGAAGTGTAAATACTCATTTGAGGAATTTGAAATCAAGATTCAGAGAGACTCCCCCTGAAGATGTGCATATCTTGAGGATTTTGCTTTTCACAACAAATGCACATTGATGATTTAAATCATGGAGATCTCCCCCTGAGTCTTGCAAATCATGCATACATAGGACATATAGTATGAAGAAATTGAGGATGCATGATGACAAATGGTATGTGACGAATTCCAGCATGCGTGCATTAAAATTTTGAGGAATAAGCATGCGAAGAAAAACGTTCAAAAGCATCAGAGTACCATCGGGCTTAGGTTACAACTCATTACATAAACACTTCAGAAGAGCGAAGAGTTTGTAACTTAAATATAGTTCATAAGCCCCAAAATATCCCGCGTGAAGACTAACTCTCAAGTTTCTCCCCCTTTGTCATCAAGTGACAAAAAGGGACAAACTGAGGACTAACGCCCGAGAAGAATTTCACTCCTTGGCAGTTGATGAAGATGCGTGAGGATTCTTGGGAGCAGTCTTCTTCCTTGGACCGGTGGTAGTGTCTTGTTGTTCTTCATGAGATTCGATAGTGCGGAATGAAGAAAAACAATTGTCCTCAAGGTCTAGAACTGGAATTGGCCTGGATTTCTTCTTTGGTGGTCACGACCAGTCAAAGTCTTGCACAAACTCCAATTCTTCAAGTTCTGCCGGAGTCTTCAGATGAGCAAGTGTAGCCTAGGTGCGATCAAAAACCTCATGAAGATAATGATGGTTAAGCTTCACAACATTATGTGTTTCATTGAGGGTTTTCAAAATGGCACGGAACTGGCGTTCGACCCACTTGTGATTTCGATCCACCTTCTGGTGAAGACTGAGAAGAAGCTCTCTGGTATTCAGCACACGAGGAGCAATAGCACCTGGAGGATGAGTCTCAGTGTCATCCCATGAAGAATAAGCTTCGGGCTCTCTGAACTGGCCATCAACGGGCCTACGGCCTTCATCAATTACAGACTTGCCTTTTCCTTCAACAGGCTCGAAAGTCTTCTTGTTGACCCTGATAGGAGGCATATAACCAACATGATTGTTGAAATCAGCGTGATAATTGATGCCTGACCTTGTTCTGATGGATCTCATGATCCATGGAGCATATATCTTGTGGTCAAAAGGACACATTGCATTGTCGGCCAAAGTCCTCAAGAAGAAATCATGGATGTTGATAGGAATACCATGGATGATGTTGAAGAGGATATTCTTCATGATGCCTACGACATCTTCTTCTTCATCATGGCCCTTGATCGGCGCAAGAACGCTGCAGAGGATTCTGTAAACTTTCCTTGGTTCATATTTGAGCTCATGGATGAGGAAAGTTGTTCTTGGTGGTTTCCCTTTGGCCAAAGGCTTCATGAGGACTTCCATCATCTTGTTAGCAAGCTCATGTTTGACTTCACGGCTTGCTCTGAGGGAATTGACACTGGCAGTTCACGCAAGAGCTCAATGGCAGGAGCCTTGTGGTGTGTAGTTTGCTTCATCGAGTCAAACACCCAGGTGTTGATGTCTGCAGGATCTCCAGATATCTGAAGAGTGGCATAACATTGAAGAATAAGCTCACTGTTCCAATCACAGATATCTGAGCACATTGGGAGGAGTCCAGCTTCATGGAGGATGTTGAGGACTGGAGCCAGGCATGGTATTTCCTCAAGCTCAACATGAGGAACATGCTTGTGCTAGAAAATCTTGTTTTTTCCACACAGCACAGAGGCATAGTAATTGAGCTGTGTCCTCGTCCAAAACTTCAGATGCCTGATGCGAGGCTTGTCATAGGGATTTTCTCCGATGAAGAACATACGTTCTTCAAAGAAGGACTCCTTTTAAAACTTTGGCCGCTTTGAGAACGGCTGACGCTGCATGGGTTGAAGGTTTGGCTGTTGGACCTGAGGGGAGACAACAATTTCAGACCCTGGGTTGAGGACGACGAAGGCATTGTCTGGGTCGGGTGCATTTTCCTCAGCATGGTCCTCGGGGTGAGGAATTTCATCAGCTTGAGCTTCAGGCTGAGGAGCATGCTCTTGTTGCGCTTCAGGCTGAGGAATGGGATCTGGCTGAGCTTCAGGCTGAGGAATGTCGTCAACTGGAACATCCTGTTGAGGGTTTTGGTCTGGAGGAGGAATGGGTTCATCCTGAGCCTCAGTTTGAGGATCTTGCTCAGGAGGAGGAGTTGGGTCAGCCTGATCCTCAGGTTGAGGATTTTGCTCAGGACTTTGACTTTCATCAGCTTGAGGATTTTCACTTTGTTCTTCCTCAGCTTGCTTGGTGACGGAGCCAGATTCATCAGCTGGTGCAGGTGATCCTTGTGCAGTTTCTACATGAGGAATGGAAGGCTCACGACTGTCGTCAATGCGAATTTCTTCGTCAGTATGTTCCTTAGATCCAGCATCCTTCATTTCCTCATCTGGCCCTTGCTCCTGGTCTTCGCTTGCGAAGGTAACCATTTCATAAGATGGAGTATTCTTAAGTGGCACAGGATCCAGTGGAGCATTTTCTTCAAGTGCTTTGAGGCGCTTGGTCTTAGTGTGTTCTTCTGCTGAAGAGGCTTTTGTCTTCTTGGCTTCCTTTTCAGCAGCCCTTATCTTTTTCACGTCTGATGCAGACGGAGTCATCTTCTTCACCTTTGAAGCTTTTGGTGAAGGTGTTTTCTCAGTAGATTCATCAGCTGGCTTTGAGGAACCAGCTGGAGCAGAGTCATCAGCTGGCTTTGAAGCAGCAGCTGGAACAGATTCATCAGCTGGCTTTGAAGCAGCAACTGGAGCAGGGTATGTCTCACCAGCTGCAGCAGATTCATCAGCTGGATTTTGAGTGGTGATTTCCTCAATTGCCGGTTCATCCATACGGCTTTCTTGAGGGATTTCCTCAGCATGAGCAGTTTCATCAGCTGGTTCTTCATCAGAGGCTAAGGAGTTGGTACTGGAGGGGCAACTTTCTTGTTGGAGCCGTTAATAGCTTCAGTAGCAAGTTTGATTAAACTGCTTTTGAGACATTGACGGTCAGAAAGCTTGGAGTACTTATCTGTCAAAGTCTTCAACTCTGCCTGTGTTGACACAAGGTCATCACGCGTCAGGTTGAGGAGATTCTGCTTGAGGAATTTCTCCTTCTTGAGCTTAGCCACTTTGGCCTGTTTAGCTTGCTGCTCCTTCCACTTGGCCTCGTTGATGAATGTGGCCACCATGTGGCTGATGCCTGGGGGAAGTTTCAAATCATCAAGTGGAGTGTTGGGGTCCTCATACCAGATATTGATGTAGTCGAGGAGGACTTTTGGGCCCATGGCCAGAGGAATGGAGCTGCCAAAAGCTTGAGCTACCCTCTCTTGCTTGTTTTTTATCATTGCTTGCAGAGTTTCATCATCAAATTCATCACTATCCTCTGATGCAGAAGGGACCGTGATGATTTTGCTTGGGCTGGGTCTTGTTCCTCTCCGAGCAGTCACCTTAGTCTTCAGAGGAGTTGGTGAAGACTTAGTCTCTGAGCTTGTTGTAGTTGGGAGTGACGAGCTGGAGGTAGCGGGCAGTGGCTTCACTACCAGCTTCTGTTCAGGTTTTGAAGCCTGTGGTGGTGCTGAGGACTTTGGTGCTGATGGTTTTGGAGCTGATGCTGGAGCTGGTTTCTCTTGAGGCTTTGAAGCCTTTGGTTTTCGTGGCACAGACTTTTGTTGAGGAATGGCCGTACCAGAGGTCTCAACAGCAGAGGAAGTAGCTGCAGTTGATGCAGCAGCAGATGATTCGTTGAATTTCCTCACAGCAGCCTCTGCCTGCTTCTTGAGCTTTGCCAAGTGTTTTTCCTTTTCATCGGGATAATCATCAAGTGTCTTGAGGCTTGAGGGATCTGCTTCTTGATAATCCTCAAGTGGAGCCCGTTTGCCAGGAGGCTTCAGAGCGAATTTCTTCGCATATTTAGGAGTGACGAATCTGTACTCCTTCCACTCCTTAGCCCAGCGGCGTTCTATCTTCTGAAGCCGAACCTTTCTCTTGGGCATAGTTTCATTTTCATCTGGAGTGCCGTAATCCAGGTATATATCCTCAGGGATATCTGCAGCAGTATTCCGCTCAAGTTTCTTGCCTCCCTTTTGCTTCCAGTCATCCTCCATTTTCTTCAGCTGAGGATTTTGCTGATGAGATTGAACTCTTGAGGATTCTGATGAGACTTGAAGATTTTCTTCAAGAAATGCTGCAAATGAGTTAATTTGATGAGAACCGAGAGATTCATCAGCTGACATGTGTGTACCTATGAACAGAGTATAGTTGTGAGGAATTTGGAGAGGTCATATGCATTCTCAGATTTGAAGAAAATGAAAAAAATTGACAGTTGAGGAATTTGACCAGTGGTTGAGGAATTTGCCTAAGCATACTGTTCTTGGGTTCCAGAGTTGTACAGATCCAAAAATTCGCACAACTCAGGAATCTCGTGAAAATCTTAGATGCTTAGTGAAGTTCATTAATATTTTGGTGATAGGCAGTGTTTGAGGAAAAGTAACGGATGGATTCTTGAGGGAAAACAGATTTCACATCTCAGAGGTAAAATAGTAGATCAAACTTGATGTAAAAATAGGGTTTTTATTTACCCTAGATGGTGTGCATGAAGAATAGACAAGAGTAGCAGGAGAAGCTCTTTCGGTGCGTGTCCAATGCGCCCTAACCCGGCAGCAGAGGCCGTCTACGGCAGCGGCGGACGAGGATGGTCCGACTCCGGCGTGGTTTCGGCGACGGAAAAGTCGAGGCAGTGAAGCTCTTCTTCGCCGGCGTCGAGACTTCTAGCGGTGGCGCTAGGGTTTGGAACTTTGTTGTAGCAGGAGGGCGATGGAGCAAAGAAGACTTTACCGAGGGAAATGGGGACATATTTATAGCCAGGTGGTAACTATTGGCGCGAGGAAATCAGACCAAATAGCCCCTGCCTCTACGTCTCCGCAGGACACGTGTAGCTCACGAGAGAAGCGGTGGAGATCGTGGAGATCGTGGTTATCCGAACGAGGAAAGTGGGGTTCAGTTACTGTTCATTAAAAAAGCATTTTTGAAGATTTGACGATTTTGTTACAAAATCATCAGCTGACAAGGACGCAGTGAGGATTTTGAACAAAGTTTCAAGTAGAACGCATATGAAGAATTGAATAGACTGGATGAGAATAGCATAGAGGGAAAGTAGGGTCCGATCACATTCACTTAGATGAAATATCAAATTGAAGAAATAGCTATAGGTGAATGTTGTTGAGGACTTGAAATCACAGTCTATCTAGGTAAATGAAAATCATCAAGTATTTTGGAAGATTTGAATAACTTGAGGATTTTGTAATAAAGCGTCATGATGATGAATTTTAGTTTTGAAGAAAGACGATGTTTGAAGAAAATCAACTTTTGAAGAAATGAAACTTTGAAGAAATTTAACTTGAGGAATTTCACGTTGGGCGGTGGCGTGACCCACCATATAAGAATGTTGATTAAAGACGCCGCGTACAATTGTCGTAGGGCCCTGAGAACAAATTTCTTCATTGATTTCTTCACACTTAGAGTGATATTCTTCATCAGTTGAAGAAAATCGATTCATCGTGTGTTGCACATCTAAGTCATCAATTTTGCATAAGTGTTAGGATGTGTGCATGTTTTTACAAAACATTGGAAGATTCTAAGATATTTAGCTCACACCGCAACTTGCAAAACCTTCTCTCATCCAAGGGCTTAGTGAAGATATCTGCTAGTTGATCATCTGTCTTCACATGGTCAATGAGGATATTGCCCTTGAGGACATGGTCCCGAAGAAAATGATGACGAATCTGGATGTGCTTGGTCTTGGAGTGCTGTACTGGGTTGTATGCAATCTTAATTGCACTCTCATTGTCGCAGTAGAGAGGCACATTCTTCATGTTGATGCGGTAGTCCTTGAGGGTTTGCTTCATCCATAACAATTGAGCATAACATGAACCAGCAGCAATGTACTCAGCTTCAGCAGTGGAGAGTGATACGTAGTTCTGCTTCTTTGAGGACCAGCAAACTAGTGATCTTCCAAGGAAATGGCATGTGCCAGAGGTTGACTTGCGATCCACACGGTCACCAACATAGTCAGAATCAGAATACCCTACCAGATGAAGATTTGAGCCCTTGGGGTACCATAATGCTAGTGTTGGTGTGTGAGCTAAGTATCGAAGAATATGCTTGACAGCCTTATGGTGTGATTCCTTCGGTTTTGCTTGAAAACGTGCACACATGCAAACACCAAGCATTATATCTGGCCTAAATGCACATAAATACAATAAAGAGCCAATCATAGAGCGATATACCTGCTGATCGAATTCTTTACCATTTTCGTCAATGCGGAGGTGGCCGTTGGTAGGCATTGGAGTCTTGGCACCTTTGCATTCATGCATGTCGAATTTCCTCAGAACATCCTTGAGGTATTTCTCCTGTGATATGAAGATTCCATTGCGTTGTTGACGAATTTGAAAACCTAAGAAGAATTTCAGCTCCCCCATGATAGACATCTGATATTCTTCACTCATCATGTAAGCAAATTCATCACTGTATCGTTTGTCAGTACAACCAAATATAATATCATCGACATATATCTGGCACACAAATAGCTCATTATCATAGGATTTAGTGAAAAGGCTTGGATCGAGTGGACTAGGTTTGAAGCCTTTCTTCATGAGGAATTCCTTCAATGTATCATACCATGCTCGAGGGGCTTGCTTGAGACCATAGAGCGCCTTTTTGAGTCTGAAGACTTTGTTTGGATTCTTTGGATCCTCAAAACCTGGGGGCTGAGCAACATATACTTCTTCCTCAAGCTTACCATTGAGGAATGCACTTTTCACATCCATTTGATATAATATGATGTTATGATGATTAGCATAAGCAAGTAGTATTCGAATAGCTTCAAGTCTAGCAACAGGTGCAAAAGTTTCATCGAAATCTATTCCTTCAACCTGGGTGTAGCCTTGGGCTACAAGTCGTGCCTTATTCCTCACCACTTGACCATCCTCATCATGCTTGTTTTGGAAAATCCACTTGGTTCCGATGATATTGTGCTTGCGGGGATCTGGTTGTTTGACGAGCTCCCATACGTCATTCAGCTTGAATTGAAGAAGTTCGTCTTGCATAGCTTGGAACCACTCCGGTTCCAGGAAAGCCTCAGCAACTTTTGAGGGTTCTGTGATAGATACAAAGGAGAAATGCCCACAAAATTTAACTAAGTGTGAAAATTTTGAGCGAGTGAGAGGACCTGGCGTGTTGATGTCATTGAGGATTTTGTCAAGTTCCACTTCATTTGCAATCCTCGGATGAGCTGGTTGAGGATTTCGTCTGGGCTGAGGAAGTGGTTCTGGAGCAATTTCCTGAGGAGCACCTTCTTGATTTTCATCAGTGATGGGGATGATTTCTTCATCAGTTTCCTTAGTGGGAATAATGTCTTCAGTAGGTTTGAGCTTTATTTCTTCCTCGGGAGACAGCTTATCTGGATCAGAAGGCAATTGCTCTCTTTGCGAGCCATTAGTTTCATCGAACCGCACATCTACAGTCTCAACAACTTTGTTGTGATGGTTGTTGAAGACTCTGTAGGTGTGCGAGTCCTTTCCATAACCGAGCATAAAACCCTCATGTGCCTTAGGTGCAAATTTTGAGCTATGGTGAGGATCTCTAATCCAACATTTTGCACCGAAGACTTTGAAATAACTTACATTGGGTTTCTTATCAGTGAGGAGTTCATATGAGGTTTTCTTGAGGAATTTGTGAAGATATACCGTGTTGATGATATGGCATGCAGTGTTGATTGCTTCAGGCCAAAAGCGACAAGGAGTCTGATATTCTTCAAGCATGGTTCTTGCCATCTCAACCAGAGTCCTGTTCTTCCTTTCGACGACACCATTCTGTTGAGAAGTATAAGGAGCAGATAATTCGTGAGTAATACCAAGTTCATCAAGATAATCATCAAGACCACTGTTTTTGAATTTTGTTCCATTATCACTCCTGATATGTTTGGTCTTGATGTCGAAGTTCGTCGAGGCCCTTGAAGAAAATCGTTTGAAGATTTCCTGCACTTCAGTTTTATATAAGATGATATGCACCCATGTATATCTGGAATAATCATCAACTATGACGAAGCCATATAAAGATGCTGCATTTGTTAGTGTGGCATACTGAGTAGGTCCAAATAGATCCATGTGAAGCAATTCGAATGGACGAGTAGTGGTCATGATAGTCTTCGAGGGATTCTTGGATGTGGTCATTTTCCCAGATTCACATGCACCGCAGAGATGATACTTGAGGAATTTGACTGATTCGATGTTGATGGCATGGTTCTTCTTCTCGAGCGTGTGCAAATTCCTCATGCCTGCATGACCGAGTCTTCGATGCCACAACCATCCTTCTGAGGTTTTTGCTAGTAAGCAAGTGGCTGGTTGAGGACCTGTAGAGAAATCAACAATGTACAAATCCCCTCTTCTGACACCTTCGAAGACTTTGGATTTGTCAGATTCCATGATGACAACACATCTATATCTACCAAAGATAACAATCATATCAAGATCACAAAGCATCAAGACTGACATGAGGTTAAAACCAAGGGATTCAACCAACATCACTTTGTCCATATGGCTATCCTTGGAAATAACCACTTTGCCAAGTCCCAATACCTTGCTTTTACCTTTGTCAGCATATGTGATTTGCTTCAGAGGTGATGGAGTTAGTGGCATATTCATCAGCAAGCTTTTATCACGAGTCATGTGATGTGTGCAGCCACTATCAATAACCCACCCAGTACTCTTGGGTTTGTCATCCTGCAGATGAATTAGTACAGCTTACCATCTCATATGCTTTAGACATGAAGAATATGATATCAATTTCATCAGATAGGAATTTCATCATAACAGAATTATAAGGACATGTGAAATATTTCTATTTCATCAATATTAGCTTGCGTCCTATCAAGTATTTCCTCAGGTCTCCAGCAACTTCTTCAGATGATGATTTTCATGTGGAGACCTGACCTGCAGAAGTGATTAGTTCAATTTCTTCACCACCCACATCTGAAGGGGTGGTAAAGCATTCATCATCCTGCGAACACCATATGAAAAAGGAGGCATTGAAGCTAATGCACTTCTCTTAGCAGTAGGGGGGTTAAATTACTCATATGAATATGCAGAGAACTGGTTTGAGGATTTATGAACATAATGATTTGAAGAGTAACGCTCATATTCATATTCCTTGTAGTTTCCCTGCATGTCAGAAGCATTAGCACGGGTACGAGCATAATTTTGACCAGTTGAGGATTTTGATCCTCTTTAAGACTTTGGTCCTCCTGAGGAATTTGATCTACGGTTCAGATTCTTCATTGGTGGTGTCATGAGGACATTCACCTGGAGATTTTCAAGACAACTTTTGGGAACCCAGATTTTCCTCAAGGGAGGGCCATTCCTGCAGTTAGTTCCAACATATCGAGCAAACACTTCACCAGATTGATTTTTGAATAGTTTATAGTTGGAGTCAAATGACTCATCTAAGGAAGAGGATAATTCACATGAAAAGCCAGTTAGATTGGATCGATCAAAAGGAGGCCCGATAGCAGCAACCCATGAGGTTTTGTGATACTGCTCAGGTTTCCAATAAGATCCGTCAGCATTCCATTTCCTCTCAAAGGCAATTCCTTCTTTCCTCGGGTTCCTGTTCAAGATCTTCTTTTTGAGCCCATCACAAAGAGTTTGATGTCCTTTGAGACTTTTGTATATGCCTGTCACATACAATTCGTTCAGCCCTGCATTTTCATCAGTGACATTTGTGTTTTCCTCAAGTGAGGAATTTGACACTACTGGAGCAGTTGAAGAATTTGTAGCAATAGAAGCATTTGATGATTCTGGTGAAGAATTAGCAGTTTCACGTTCAATGCATTTAAGACATGGAGGAATGAATTCAGCTTGAGCAGCGCTGATCTGTTGAGCTAGTAATGAATCATTTTCCATACGAAGATCATCATGAGAAATCCTCAACTTCTCTAGATCAAGCTTCCTTTGAAGAAATTCATAGGAAAGTTTCTCATGATCAGCGAGGAGTGTGTCATGACGATCTTGAAGATTATCAAATCTAGACTGAAGACTTTTCACATCTTCAGTGAGGATTTGGGTAAGATTCATTTCATCATTCAACAGGTCATCGCTTCTATCTAGCAGTTTCTGAAGCTTTTCCAGGGCAGTTTGTTGTTTAGTGGCAATGATAGCAAGTTTACTGTAACTGGGTTTTTTATAATCATCAGGTTCACGGTCACTTGAATGAGAGGAGGAAGCATCATTCGATACCTTTGAATCTTTTGCCATGAAGCAATAGGTTGGAGCGAAGTCCTCAACATAGTCATCAGTGTGGATGGTGTTATCATCTTCTTCAAGGTTGAAGATTGAATTGCTCACGAAAGTGGTTGCAAGTGCAAGATTGGCCTGTCCGGATTTCGAGTCTTCATCAGAACACTCCTCTTCATCACATTCCTCTGATTCTGCCTCGGAATCCATTTCCTTGCCAATAAGTGCCCGAGCCTTTCTGAAACTAGTCTTCTTGTGCGATGAGAGCTTTGAAGATGAGGATTTTGAAGATTTCTTCTTCTTCTTCGAGTCATCAGAACTGTCATCCTTGTATTTATTCTTCTTTGATTCCTTTCCCCAACGGGGACAATCGGCAATGTAGTGACCTGATTTCTTGCATTTGTGGCAGGTTCTTTTCTTGCAGTCCTCAGATGAAGATTCTGATTTCCTGATATCTCTTCTTGAAGATTTACCGAACTGGCCACGTCGTTTAAACCTATGGAATTTCCTCACGAGCATTGCAAGCTCATGTCCAAATTCTTCCGGATCACCAATGCTATCATCCGAGTCTTCTTCTTGAAATGAGGAAATTGCTCCAGCCTTCAGTGCACGTGGTCTAGAATAGCTAGGTCCATATAGATCTTTCTTTTCTTCTTGCTGGAATTCTTGTGTATTGAGTCTTTCGAGTATATCAGCTAGATCAAGCATCTTGTAGTCTGGTCTTTCTTGAATCATCAGGACTAAAGTATCAAATGAAGAATCCAAAGATCTTAGCAGTTTCTTCACAACTTCGTGATCAGTTATGTCTCGAGCTCCCAGTGCTTGCAGTTCATTTGATATGTCAGTGAGGCGATCAAAGGTATCTTGGCAGCTTTCATTGTCAAACCTCTTGAAGCGGTTGAAGAGATTGTGAAGAACATCAACACGAGAATCACGCTGGGTTGATACTCCTTCATTTACTTTGCACAGTCTGTCCGAGATAAGTGTCGCTCAGCCCAAAGCACTCACTCTTCCAAACTGGCCTGGGCTCAGATGGACACAGATGATATTCTTCGCTTGAGAATCAAGTTGTTTGAATTTCTTCACATCAACAGCAGAGATACTAGCAGAGATGATGGGGACACCATGTTCCATAATATACCAGAGATCATTGTCAATAGCTTGTAGATGCATCTGCATCTTGGTCTTCTGGAAGGGAAAGTTCTTTCCTTCGAAAGTAGGACATGCTGCAGTAATGTCGGGACCCCGATCCTAAGCCATAGGAATCCATTCTGTAACACATCGCATCTCTTTGCGGTCACACGCACGGTTAACCCCACGGTTGCAGCCTTACCTTAGCCGGGACCGTTTGCTCCTTTTGACTCGCGTATGCCATTGTGTCGCTAGCAGTCCAATGACAAAGAACCCGGATCGACATGTCTAGTCATAAACCAAAGTGGCAATTCCGCACAGGGACATGCATACATGACCCAGCAAAGCAGGTGTCAGTCACCAGCGAATGTAGACGAGTCGTAGCAAGCTACAGGGACTCCATTACATCGTGTGGCATTTCCCCAAAGGGGACAGACACAGCAGCTAAGAAGGACACATGCCGGTCAACCAATGTGTCCGGAGCAGTAGCGAACTACCATGGCTCGTTGGATCACAAAGGGGCATTTCCCTGTAAGGAATGCTACTAAAGCCTATGGCTAGGTAATCGAACCCCATACATATCAAGTACGACACACGTACGCATGTCATACTGATATGTATAGATACATCGATGGCATCACAACGTAACCATAAACATACAAGATTTATTTAAAAGGCTCGGAAGAGCCTCACACATAATATTACACAGTAGGGGTCTCACGACCCATCATAACAGTCATTCAAGTTACAAGCCAGCGGAAGTAGATAAACTGTCTGAGTACAGACATATGAAACTAGAAGGCACATGGCCTGACTATACTACAGACCCACCCTAGAGCCAGATCATAGCTGGGATACCAGCTACTCGTCGTCGTCAATGTCTAGGAAGAACCCTCCATTAGGGTCATTAACAACCTCTGCAACAAATTATTAAGCAAACATGTGTACAAGAGTACTCAACAAGACTTTAGGATAACTATCTACTCATGCAATGTATCAATAAGGAATTGTGGGGTTTCATGCGGAAAGCCAGCATCTGACTAGTGGCTAGACAACTTGCATTTTTAAATAATTTTGACAACTTGCCTTCTTGCACAAGAGTCCACTAACACCACAACAATACTCCATCGTGGAATCATTCCGTCTCCATACGGAAATGACGTCCACGACACTCACGCTTATCTTGACAATTTTATGAGTAGCCATTAAAGTTATCTATGAACAACATATGTCTCCAAGTAGTCCATATCCACGGACGCGGCTATTCGAATAGATCATAACCCTGCAGGGGTGTACTTCTTCACACACGCTCTTGCCTCTTATCTCCATGTGCACGTCATGCACCTCGGCAACCTTCAAGCGGAAGCCCAGCGAGGGAGTCGGCCACGACCGTTAACCACACTAATACTTAGTCCAGGTCTATCGCCTATCTGAGGGTAACCCACACGGAAGTCCCGCCGAGGTTTCCACCACGGCCCCAAACGATGTGCGCAGGGTTCCCAAGCCCACCATCCGGGTGCCACTTGGTACACCGTGCCACTGCCTACCGCATCACAGCCCACCTCTCAGGTCAGCGCTATGCACGGCCTCCAACATGACTATAAACACCAGAAACTACTTGCAACTCCTTTACCGAGTACTAGGCGATTAATAAGTCGAGTGGGGTCATATTTAAGGGCCCAGCATGTGGTAGTATCTCGTCTTGGATTACATACACGGAACTCACTTCCTAAGGACGGTTCCAATGAAACAACCCGCCATGTACTCCTACATAGCCTTTCACCGGTACCTTTACCAAATCAGGTTCAACACACAACCTTTACCTACAAAACACATTCTCACAATTCTGTTCATCTCCCAGATGACAGACCATACACAACTCTAAGCATAGCATGCATAGCAGGATAAGGCACGTCATGGCTCAAGCATCTACCAGGTATGCTAGGTTGCAAGGTTCAGCTATTTACTGTGACAAAGACATGTCATGCAAAGGAAGTGGGTCAACTAACGTGGCAAAAGCATTTGAGCATTTGATCCTAATGCAATAAGTAAGTGAAGGAGCGAGAACATGGGATTTATGGGGATGATCAAAATGGTTGCTTGCCTTGTTGCTCGGACGAGGGACAATATCCGTTAGTCGGATATTTGGTGGAATCCGGAGGAGCGGAGCCTACCGATAGAAATGACATCAATCAATAACAAGCATATGCAACAAAATGATGCATGAGCATGGCATGAGATGCAAGGTGGTATGCTAATGTAGCTACCATTATTAGGTTGAAGTGGATTTGAATCAAATTCAAATATCACTTCCAACGAGGTATTCTCGAATACCATTTTAATTGAATCGACCTGATGCTCAGATCAACTTTTTTTAACATGCATGGGAATGATATGTTAAATTGCTGGTTGTGATTGAGCACTATTTGATCATATCATTTGAAGTGGAATCCAAATGATTTTCAAATTCCAAGTCCAAAGCAATTATTAAAATTTAACCTATTCATTATTCTACATGTTTGGTCCAGTAACATTTTCAATCATGTTTTAAAATGACATATTCAGATTCCTTGGATTTTTCTAATACTTTTTCATATATAAATTATTTTCATTGGAGTTACAGATTAATTTCTATGATTTTTAGAAGTTTTGTGTATTTTCTAGAATTCTTTTTAAACAGAAAAGCTCCTTATTGCGTGAGCATGGCATCAGCAGGTCCAACTGGCCGTTGAAAGTCAAACCTGACCAGTGGGACCCACTGGTCAGTGACTCTGGTCAGTTTTAGATTAGTTTTAACTTAATTACCTAATTAACAGCACTGGACCCACATGTCAATGGCTTATTAGATTAATTAATTTTATTTTTGTTAACCATAATCATCCAGAGGCTGGCCCCACGCGTCAGTGGCTCAGGCAGTTGAGATCCACCGGCGGCGAGGTCGTCCTTGCCGGCGGTGAGCCTCCGGCGACACTAGAGACGGCGGAGGGCATCGGAAACAAGTCTCCGACGACCAAACGCACGGCGGAAGCCACAGGGAGAGCGGCCACTCGACGGCGCGCACGATGGAGCAAGCCCCAGGGGCTGGGGTGGCCGGAATCGACGCCGGCGATGAGCTCGGTGGCGACCGAAGCTCGGCCATCGTCGAGGTCATCAAAAACAAGGTCAAATCGCATGGGGCTGGGCTCCAAAAGCATCTACGCGATGGCCTGAAGCTGCTGGTGGCCTCAGAAGGACGAGTCGTTCACCGGAGAGCCACCGGCGACGAGCTGCAACGGCGGTCCTCGTCGGGCTCCGGTGGAACTAGGCCTAGAGGAAGAGATCGAAGGGGGAAGCTTGGGGGAAAGCTTGCTAGGCTCACGGGGAGTGCAGAGGAGGGCTTAGACGGCTCGAGGAGGCGCTCTGGGCAACGAATCGATCGAAGCTCGCCCGCGGCCGAAGCTTGAAGACGACGGTGCCGTGGGTGTTGCAGGGCTCGGGGGGTCTTCTTCTTCTGTAGGAATGACCAGCTCGTCGAGGCGGAGCAAATGGAACACTCGGGGGGGAGATCCTGTGGCTAGAGGCATGGGCAGCTCGAGCTCGAGCTCCTGTCAATGGCGTTAGTGGGGATCGAGCAACCGAGAGGAGAGGGGAGGAATGGATCGCGGGAATCGATAGGGCCGTGCTCGGGGAGGTTATCCCCGCGCGTGCCAGCATGAAGCGGCGGCCAGGCAGGCAGGGAGCTGCGTGGAGGCATCGGGCGTCGCGGCGGCCACCTCCTGCTCCTACTGGCGAGGAGGAAGACGACAGTGGAGCTGGGCCTGGGCTGAGCTGAGCGACAGGTAAGCTCCTTTTCCTTTTTTTCTTGTTTCGTTTTTTGATTTACTAACTATTTTGGTTTGATATTTATTTCAGCTCCAAAATAGTTTATAAAATTATTTTGAACACACCAGAATATTAGTTGGAATATATCCAACCATTCGTGAAGTTTTCAACATTTTTGAAAACTTAAAGTTTTTGAATTCAAATTTAAACTTGAATCCAGTAGCTTTTTGCATTTAAATAAAATGCCAAATGTGTTATGAAAATAGTTTTCTTCACTGCTTATTTTCTTCCATGAATTATCAGAAAAGTTGAACTTTTCTTAAGGCCATTTTGGATTCATTGATTTGAACAAGTTTAGAATATCTTTGAATTTGAGAAGTGGCTAGGGTTTTTGAGTTTTGCTTCACCACTTGCTTTGATCTTGTTGCAATTTTCTTGGATGCAATGCAAAGAAGATATGAGCACAATGCTATACTTTATTAGGGTTCCACGGATGTGACAAGTAACCTTAATCATGCATGCAGTCGACATAACTAAAACTCCAGGTGGTTAAACCAAAATCACATAGAACAAGGGAGTACCTTGCTCTGATACCAATTGAAAGTGTGTTATATCGACTAGAGGGGGCTGAATAGGAGATTTTTAGAATTTCATCACTGAGGAAATTCCTCACTGATGACTAACTTACAGTGGAAACAGTATAGGATCAGGTGTGCAAAGTTTCACTACAGCAGTTTTTCAGTATGAGGAATGTGAAAACAGATTGCACAGTAAGCAGGCACGCAGAAAACAGATGAGGATTAACTTGCTTGAAGAATTTGGGGTTGAGGAATTTCAGAGAAATTCTTCAGCAAATTCTTCAAACAGTGATAGTGAAAATCATCAACACATAATCTGAGGAATATAAAGAGTTGAGGAGTTAGAACCCGTTTCACAGCGAAGACAGTAGTTGATGACCCAGTTCCAACTGCAGTGACAGTTGTACATGTGGTTTGGAGGGGCTTGGTATTGAAACCAAAAGACACACAGTCCCGGGACACACAGTCCCGGGACACACAGTCCCTACCGTATTCTCCTTGGGCTAAGAACACACAGTCCTCGCCCAACACTCGTGGTAAGTCTTCAGGGCAGACTTCCAAACCCTCACAAACTTGGTCACCCGACGATCCACAATTGACTGCTGGATTGCTCTAGACCATGACGCCTAACCGTCTGGAGGATGCCCAGTCCTCGAAGGTAAAAGGCTTCAATCCCACACAGGAACAACTTCTTCAGTGATGCTCAATCACTTGGTTCTCGGTTTGTGGTTTGGTGTTTGGGGTATTTCCTCAAGGATGAATTACTCTCGAAGACTCTGAGGAATTTGGGTTGCTCTTATGACAAGTGTCAGTTTCTAACGGAGCAGCCAACCAGCTAATGGTTGTCGGGGCGGCTATTTATAGCTTGGGAGCATCCCGACATGATTTGACACTAATGCCCTTAAATAATATGACCGTTGGTGTGGATAAGACCAATGATGTGGCGTGGCTATCGAAATGGTCGGGACCCTCAACTGTGAGAGTCCTCATGTCACTCATATTCCTCACTTGAGGCTTTTGGTAGGATTAGGCTTGGGTTGGGCATCATGAGGAAATTCACTCCAATGTGTTACCTCGACCCCCTTTAACAGTACGGTGTTCCTATTACTCAAGTATGAAGACAACAAAACAGAAAGAATAAATCTTCATGCTTCAAAGTCTTCATAATGATTTTCTTCAGGACACACCGAATTCCTCAATTTCAATATCTTCATGAGGAATATCAATTTCATCGCAGATTCTTCGCGATTCAATTCTTCAGCTTCAGACCAATTTCTTCAACCGAAGATATACATTTTTAGGGCTCGATATTCATCGAATATTTCAAACTCCTCAGCAACTTATAGATCATGTGTACACTTGAGAACACATTAGATACTTAACCTATAAGTCTTCAAACCACCAAAATCACTAAGAGGCACTAGATGCACTTACACCTTCATCCAGGGAAAATTGACCGTGGATGCTTATAGCCGCGAGTTCGGTAACCTCGCTCGCTATGCAACTGAAGAGGTGTCAACTGATGCCAAGAGCAAGCAAGATTCCGAAGGGTCTGAGCCCAGAACTTCGTCGTGACATGCGCCTCCATGAATGTACAAGATTTCAAGCTCTTGTCAACAAGGCGATCAGTGCCGAGACTGGTCATACTGACTATGAAGCCACGAAGAAGCACTCCAGTGACTCTGGCTCTTCATCTGGTTCCGGGTTTCCAAAATGCAGGTTGTGGGTTCCAAATAGTTCTCTGCCGCCAAGATATACCCCGAGGCCATCCTATGTGGCGCCTCAGGCGAATCAGACCAACCCTCCAGCAAACACCTATTGTGGTCCAACTAGCAATGCTGCACCACGTGTCAATCAGGTGATTAGTTACAACTGTGGAGAACCAGGGCACTATTCACAAGAGTGTCCCCAGAATATAGGTGCCAAGCAACCTGGAAAGTCCGTTGGGAAAGGCAAGTCGGGCAAAGCTTACTATGTGAAGCCAACTCCTGCACGTGGCCGCGTGAACTATGTTTCAGCAGAAGAAGCTGCACAGGATCCCGACGTCATATTGGGTATGCTCCTTGTCAATCATCACCCAGCGTCTGTTCTTTTTGACAATGGGTCATCTCATTCTTTCATTTCAGAAAGTTATGCATAGTTGCATAACATGTCCTTTTGTGATATGCCAATCCCATTGGTTGTCCAAACCCCTGGTAGTATGTGGAAAACCTCTAGGATAACCTATGACAATGAAATCCTAGTAGACAGGCTAGTTTTTCTAGCATCTTTGATAGCCCTGAAATCTTCGGACATCAATATCATCTTGGGTATGGACTGGATGTCAGCTCATTATGCCAAGATTGATACTCATTCTAGAAATGTTTAGCTTACCCATCCCTCGGGTGAGATAGTTAATGTCTCTACTCGAGTTGCCAAATGCCAACTCTATTCCCTCAATGCAAATGCTCTTCGAGAACTTGAAGATATTCCGGTAGTCCGTGACTTCCCGGATGTTTTTCAGAAGAACTGCCAGGAATTCCACCTGACAGGGATGTAGAGTTTGTGATAGACCTTGTTCCGGGAACTGTTCCAATAGCCAGAAGATCTTATAAGATGGCACCCCTGGAGCTAGCCGAACTTAAGAAGCAACTAGATGAGGCCTTGAATAAAAGGTTTCATTCGTCCTAGATCTTCTCCTTGGGCTTGTCCCGTCCTCTTCGTCAAGAAGAAAGACGGAACCGACCGGATGGTTGTAGATTAACAACCAGTTAACCTGGTCACCATAAAGAACAAGTATCCGCTCCCCAGGATCAGCGATCTGTAAGATCAGCTTGTTGGATCCTCAGTCTTCTCCAAAATGGATTTGATGTTGGGTTACCATCAAATCAAGATCAAGAACGGGGACATTCCAAAAACGGCTTATGGCCAATACGAGTACACCGTCATGTCCTTCATTTTAACCAATGCCCCAGCCACCTTCTCTCGCTTGATGAATTCAATCTTCATGGAGTATTTGGATAAATTACTCGTGGTATACCTCGATGATATTCTCATCTACTCGAAGAACAAACAAGAACATGCCGAGCATCTAAGGCTGGTATTGATGAAACTTCGAGAGCATCGCCTTTATGCCAAGTTTTCAAAATGTGAATTCTGGTTACTAGAAGTGACCTATCTAGGCCACGTAATCTCTGGTAAGGGTATTGCCGTCAATCCCGAGAGAGTTCAAGCCGTCCTTGATTGGACTCAACATGAATCGGTTAAGCAAGTTAGGAGTTTTCTTGGACTAGCAAGCTATTGTTGCCGCTTTGTCGAGAATTTTGCCAAGGTTGCAAAGCCTCTAACTGAACTCCTCAAAAAAGATAAAAAGTTTGAGTGGACACCACAGTGTGAACATAGTTTTCAAGAAC
Organism: Hordeum vulgare subsp. vulgare; assembly: GCF_904849725.1. Lineage (NCBI taxonomy): Eukaryota > Viridiplantae > Streptophyta > Magnoliopsida > Poales > Poaceae > Hordeum > Hordeum vulgare. The sequence goes on from NC_058523.1 coordinate 178,572,205, forward strand.
TGAAAATACGCGTGACTTCCGCACCTGTGTTGCTACCACGAGATTTTTCTAAGGACTTTGTTATCTATTGCGACGCCTCGCGACAAGGATTAGGTTGCATTCTCATGCAGGATCGTCATGTGATTGCATACGCATCTCGATAGTTGCGTCCACATGAGGATCACTATCCCACACATGATCTTGAGCTTGCAGCTGTACTCCATGCGCTTAAAACCTGGCAACATTACCTTCTTGGTAATCGTTGCGAAATATTCACTGATCACCAAAGTCTGAAATATATCTTCACCCAGCTGGATTTGAATCTCAGGCAAAGACGATGGGTTGAGTTGATCACAGATTACGATTCAGGGATAACTTACACCCCGGGGAAGGCCAATGTCATGGCTGATGCACTAAGTCGTAAGTCTTATTTTAACAATTTGATGTTACAACGAGGTCAACCACATATCTATGAGGAATTTCGGAAGTTAAACCTCCACATTGTTCCTCAATGATTCCTTTCTAACCTGGTGGCGAAACCTACTCTTAGGGATCAAATCATAGCTGGCCAAAAGCGTGATAAGGGTATATCACGGATCAATGAGAATATTATTAGCAGAAACGCTAAGGAATTCTCCATGAATGATCAAGATGTTGTGTTCTTCCAGAATCGTCTAGTGGTTCCTAAGAATCCACATCTAAGGCAGTTGATCCCTAAGGAGGCTCGTGATTCTCCTCTCACTATTCATCCTGATAGTACTAAGATGTATCAGGACCTACGCCATAGGTTTTTGTGGACATGATGAAGAGAGAAATTGTTGAGTTCGTTGCTAACAGCGACATTTATCGTCGAGTTAAGGCAGAACATCAAAGGCATGCTGGCACCCTTCAACCTTTAGCTATTCCTGAATGGAAATGGGATAAAGTCAGTAGGGATTTCATCACTGGATTTCCCAAGACCAAGAAAGGAAATAATGCTATCTTTGTGGTCATTGACCGTCTTTCCAAAGTAGCTCATTTCCTTCCAGTTCGTGAGAGTATAACAGCTAGCCAGCTGGCAGAGTTATATATCTCTCGAATAGTGTCACTTCATGGTGTTCCTCTGGAGGTTAACTCAGACCATGGAAGTATTTTTATTTCTCGCTTCTGGGAGAGTATTCAGAATGCCATGGGGACTCACCTATCTTTTAGCACTGCTTTCCATCCTCAATCAAGTGGTCAAGTAGAAAGAGTGAATCAAATCCTAGAAGATATGCTCCGAGCTTGTGTTATATCGTTCGGTATGAATTGGGACAAGTGCCTTCCATTCGCCGAATTTGCTTATAACAATAGTTATCAATCAAGCTTGGGCAAAGCCCCTTTTGAAGTTCTCTATGGATGAAGATGTCGAACACCTCTTAATTGTTTAGAAACCGGAGAGAGGCAACTCTTTGGTCCGGATATGATCCAGGAAGGAGAAGAGCAAGTTCGCATTATTCGTGAAAAGTTGAAAACAGCCCAGTCTCGTCAAAAGAGCCAATATGATTGTCATCATAAGACTGTGACCTTTGAAGTTGACGAGAAGGCTTACCTTCGGGTTACACCTTTGAAGGGTACCCATCGTTTCGGTATCAAGGGCAAGTTGGCTCCTCGTTACATCCGTCCTTTTTGCATTCTTGCCAAACGAGGAGAAGTTGCCTACCAGTTGGAACTTGCTCCGCATCTTTCCAACGTTCATTATGTATTCCACGTCTCGCAACTCAGGTGTTGCTTCTCGGATCCTATCCGTGATATGGACCACGAAACGCTTGATATCCAAGATAACTTTTCATACTATGAATACCCTATTCGTATTCTTGATCAAGCTGAGCGTACCACTCGACGTCAAAACCTCAAGTTTCTTAAAGTTCAATGGTCAAATCATTCTGAAAAAGAGGCAACCTCGGAAAGACAGGATCGTCTTCGACTTGAGTATCCCGCACTATTCCCGACGACTTCCAAATCTCGGGACGAGATTCTTTTGACTGGGGGCGAATTGTCACATCTATGAATCCCTAATAGAGTATAGCAAGTTTGTGCTCATGTCTTCTTCATTGCATCCAAGAAAACGAAATGAAATCGAAATCAAAGAAAGAAAACAAAAGCAAACCCTGGCAACTCTATATTCAAAAGCAATTCAAATTTGGTAGCAAATTAAAGAATCCAAAATGGCCATTAGAAAAGTTCATCATTTCTGATAAATGTTGAAAACAAAATATCAGGGGTGAAATATATTTTCCAAATGCTTTTGGCATTTTACTTTAAATTTAAAAGTTACTGAAATCAACTATATAATTGATTTCAAATAATCCAAAGTTTTCAAAAATGTTGAAACTTTTATATATGTTTGGAAATATTCCAAATAACACCCCAACATGTTTCAAACTATTTTAGGAATAGTTTGGAGCCAAAAATAAAATAAAACTAAATCAAAAATCGTAAAACAGAAACTGGAAAAGAAAGAAAATAGAAAATACCTTACGTGTCGCTCACCTGGCCCAGGCCGAGCTCCTCCCCTTCTGTCGTCTTCCTCCTTCGCCAGTCGGAGCAGGAGCTGGCCGCCGCTACTCCCGGCGCTCCCACGCACCTATGTGCGTGCCTGGCTCACCCGGATGAGCTGGAGAGGGAGGATAAGCCTCCCCGGGCTCGTTCCCATCCTCTCCCCCTCCTCACTCGCCCCCGGCGTCTCTCTTTCTCGGCCGCCATTGTTGCGAGCTCGAGCTCGAACTAGCCATCGCTCCGGCCGTCCTCCCTCGCCTCTGAGTGCGCCGTTCACTCTGCCTCATCCAGATGGTCGTCCCTGCCAAAGGAGAAGAGCCCCCCGAGCCCTGCATCGCCCTCGTCACCGTTGTCTTCCACCTTTGGCCGCCGGCAAGCCACCGTCGATTCATCCGATCCAGTGCCTCCCCGAGCAGCCTGAGCCTCCCCTAGTCACTGCAGTGAGCTTCGGAGTGTTTTCCCCCATCTTCCCCTCTCTTTCCCGAGCTCTAGGCCCAATTTCACTGGAGCCCGATGAGGACCGCCGCTGTAGCTCGTCGTCGGTGACCCTACGGTGACCGGTTGGTCCACCCGAGGCCTGCAACAGCTCCAGCTCATCGTGTAGATGCTCTAGGAGCCCAACCCCGTGCGTTTTGCCCCCGATTTCGATGACCTCGACGATGGCCGAGCTCCGGCAACCGCCGAGCTCGTCGCCGACGTTGATTCCGATCATCTTATCCCCCGAGACTTGCTCCATCTTGCTCGCGGTCGAGTGGTCGATCGTTTGAGGCCCTCCGCCGCTCGTTTGGTCGCCAGAATCAGAATCCCGACGCCCTCCGCCGTTCTGGTGGTCGCCGGAGCCTCGCCGCCGATGGGGTTGACTTCCCTGAGTCTCTCGCAAGTGGGGCCAGCCCCCTGACTAATTAGGTTTAGTTAAAATAAAAATAAAAAAATATATTAGAAGTTAAACAGCCACAGACATGTGGGTCCAGCTCTGTTAAATAGCTAATTTAGTTTAAAACTTAAACTAAAACTAGCCAGAGTCACTGACCAGTGGGTCCCACTCGTCAGGTTTGACTTTTAAACGGCCAGCTGACCTGCTGATGCAATAAGTCTAATTCTGGTTTTCAAATAATTCCAGAAAAATTGCAAAACTTTTGAATTTCATAGAAATTTGATTATAAATCCAAATCGGACAAATAATATATGCAAATTGATCAGAATAATTCAATGAGCACAATGGTGCTACATTCATGCATGAAAAACGAAGTTATGAAACAGCATCAGGTCAAATCAATTAAATGATTAAGATAAATATACCATTTCAAATGATATTTGAATTTGGATTTGAAACCAGATGCAAAATAAGGTTTCACCAACCACATTGAATCATATCACCCTTCATTTCATGTCATGTTCATGCATCATGATTGTTGCATATGATTGTTATTAATTGTATGTTGCATGACCTGTCTTTGTCACAGTAATTAGCTAAACCTTGCAACCTAGCATACCTGGTAGATGCTTGATCCATGATGTGTCTTATCATGCTATGCACGCTATGCTTAGAGTTGTGTTTGGTCTGTCATATGGGTGATGAACGGGATCGTGAGAATGTGTTCAGTTAATACAGGTTGTGTGTTGAACCTGATTTGGTAAAGGTACCGGTGAAAGTCTATGTAAGAGTACATGGCGGGTTGTTTCATTGGAACCGTCATTAGGAACTGAGTTCCGTGTATGTAATCCAATACGAGATACTACCACATGCTCGGCCCTGAAATATGACCCCGCTCGACTTATTAATCGCCTAGTAGTCGGTCGAGGAATTGCAAGTAGTTTCTAGTGTTTATAGTCATGCTGGAAGCCATGCATAGTGCTGACCTTAGAGGTGGGCTATGATGCGGTAGGCAGTGGCACGGTGTATCAAGTGGCACCCGGATGGTGGGCTTGGGAACCCTGCGCACATCGTTTGGGGCCGTGGCGGAAACCTCGGCCGGAATTCTGTGCGGGTTACCCTCAGATAGGCGATAAACCTGGACTAGGTATTAGCGTGGTTAACGGTCATGGCCGACTCCCTCGCTGGGCTTCTTCTTGAAGGTTGCCGAGGTGCATGATGTGCACATAGCTATAAGTGGCAAGAGCATGTGTGAAGAAGTACACCCCTGCAGGGTAATGATCTATTCGAATAGTCGCGTCCGCGGATATGGACTACTTGGAAACATACGTTGTTAATAGAAAACTTTAATGGCTACTCATAAAAGTATCAAGATAAGTGTGAGTGTCGTGGATGGCAGTTCCGTAGGGAGACGGGTATGATTCCATGATGGTGTATTATTGTGGAGATAGTGGACTCGTATGCGATAAATCAAAGTTGTTAAAACTATTTTAACACGTAGTTTCGTCTAGCCAAGTGTCAAAGCTGGCTTGCTGCATGAAACACCACTACCCCCTTTATTGATACCTGAGAATGAGTAGATACATCTATACTAAAGTCTTGCTGAGGACTTTCGTACTCAGGTTTGCTTAATAAATTGTTGCAGAGGATGTTAATGACCCTAATGGTGGGTTCTATCTAGACGTTGACGACGACGAGTAGCTGGTGTCCCAGCTACGTTCTCGCCCTAGGTTGGGTCTGTAGATAGTCAAACCATGTGCCTTTTACCTTTCCATCTGTCTGTACTCAGACAATTTTAATCTTCCGCTAGCTTGTAAGACTTCTTTGAATGACTTGTGATGATGGGTCGTGATACCCCTATTTGTGTAATATTATGTGTGAGGCTCTTCCGAGCCTTCTAAATAAAGTTTGTATGTTTATGGTTATGTTGTGATGCCATCGATGCATCTATGCATATCGGGTATGCCATCCGTACGTGTGTTGTACTTGATATGTATGGGGTTCGAACACCTAGTCGTATGCCTTAGTAGCACTCCTTACGGGGAAATGCCCCTTTTTGTTTCCACCGAGCCATGGTAGTTCGCTACTGCTCCGGACACATTGGTTGACCGGCATGTGTCCTTCTTAGCTGTTGTGTCTGTCCCTTTGGGGAAATGTCACGCGGTGTAATGGAGTCCTTGTAGCTTTCTACGACTCATCTACACTCGTTGATGACCGACACCTGCTTTGCTGGGTCATGTATGCCTGTCCCTGTACGGTACTGCCACTTGGGTTTATGACTAGACATGTCGACCGGGTTCTTTGACATCGGAATGCTAGCGACACAATTGCATACGCGAGTCAAAAGGCGCAAACGGTCCCGGCTAAGGTAAGGCTGCAGCCATGGGGATAATCGTGCTTGAGACCGCAAAGGGATGTGATGTGTTACACGCTGGATTCCTATGGCTTAGGATCGGGGTCCCGACATGTACCTTGTAAATTCATAGAGAAAAGGCATAAGAATTGTAGCATAATGAGGAATAATGGAAAACATAGCATAAATATCAATAAGAATTCATGATGCAAAATGGACGTATCATTTCTCCCAATGTAATTCCCATGAAAATACCACCTACACAAGAATCTTGAAGATTACTCGAACCAAAGTTTTGTTCCGCATAATTTTTTTGTATTATCCTCCATAATCTTAAACCATGATTGCGAAAATTTCTAACCATTATTTTTATTCTCCCCCAAGATGGGCAACATGTTCTTGCTTAAGTTGCTTCATGTTCATAATTTGATTTCTAAGACAAATAATCATAGTGGGAGGAAAATACTTGGTAAGAAAAGCATCCTTAAACTTATCCCTTGAATCAATATTATTGCGAGGCAAGGATGAAAACCAAGTTTTAGCACATTCTCTTAGTCATAAAGGAAATAATTTCAACTTAATAATATCATTATCCACACCTTTTTTGCATATCACATAATTCAACGAAGGTATTAAGAGGGGAAGTAGCCCTCATTAGGATTTCCAGTAATCTCTTCCTGTGTGATGTACCTTGTAAGTTCAGAGAGAAAAGGCATAAGAATTGTATCATAATGTGGAATAATGGAAAATAATAGCATAAATATCAATAAGAATTCATGATGCAAAATGGACGTATCAACTCCCCCAAGCTTAGACCTCGCTTGTCCTCAAGCAAAAGCCGAACTCGATAATAATGACCACATTATTTGAGAGAGAAGTGTAAACAAAAACAAAATACGAACATGAAAGCATCATGAATATTAATATAACAGCTAGCTTTTCATTATATGACTTCTCATAAACTAGTAACAATCTATCCACAATAATTGAAGTATTAAGCATAAAGTTTATTGACAATCAACAAACTACGCTCTTAGTTATTGAGACAATCACAATTCATCATATTTTAGAGAAGAGTCAATGTAAGAGCTTTCATTTTAGAAAGTTCACATACTCAACTATCATTTAGTCTTCTATGATTGCTCGCCTTCAGTCATATTTTTAGAGGTAATGTTTCCACCGGACACATAGGAAGATAGGGGCTTTATTATTTTTGCAACCCAACTCATTTACCTCAAGGATAATGTCAACAATAATGAATCATGATCACCTACATCCAACATGATATATGTATCTAGATCTTTACCGAACACATGATGCTTGCCAACTAGAGTGTTAATAGGTAGGAATAGGGATAAACATTATTGACTCTTGCATAAAAGTAAATACATGAAAATAAAAGATAAGCCCTTCACAGAGGGAAGCAAATATTGTCATGTGCTTTTTATTTCTATATTTGCGAGCTCTTAATGGAAAGGAACATCACTTTATATTGCCCCTTATGATATCAAACTTTATTATGCAATCTGTCGCTTTTATTTCTTTGCCATCACAAGATCGTACAAAGCTTATTTTCCCTTAGAATAAAACATCATACATGCTTAGAAGCAATTTTTATTGCTTTGTACACCGATGATAACTTACTTGAATAATCTTATTCAATCCACAGGTAGGTATGGATGCACAAGTAGTATCTCTACTTAGTGTGAATTGTTGGGCTAGCAAAGGATCTAAAGCAAGCACCACATGTTAGAGGATACATGACAATATAGCTTCTATGGGAATGCAAACAAACATTACCATTACTCTGTCTTCCTTGTCCAACATCAAAACTTCGATCATTGTATAATATTTGGTGGGGGCTCACTCTCATAAAAGATGTCCAAGATAGTATATTTGTATGTGAATCTCCTCTCTTCTATCATAATTCTGCATAGATTGTATCAATGACTAATGCTATGTATGTTCACTCCCAACAACTATTATATATCATACATTTTCTATGTGAAGTCATTACTCCCCATGGGATTATCATATGATTTTTATATTTATTTTATCTCAATGCTATGATTGATGCATGAGAGTAGAGCAAGCAAACTCAAAAAATCTCATACTCGATTACAAGGATAGATAGATCTCAAAAGCAAACATTGTAAGCAAAGAAAAACTGAAATTTTAATTCTCTATATCACGACATAACTAAGGATCAAACTAAGATAGATGATAATGGTAAAAGTGATGGTGATACGATACCGGGACACCTCCCCTAAGCTTGGAACAAGCAAAGGGTGGTGCGCATACCCATGTACTCAGGTGTCCTTCTTGGGTAATCGTGGTGATGATGTAACCCTTTTAGCGATGATGCTCCATAGGATATGGATCTCCTTGTTAAGATTCCAACTTCTTGCTTCAGGCCTAGATTCTCCTTGCGAAGTTTGTTGGTCAAGATCATTGCTCCTTCCATCAAAGGATGGGTTTTGCTGGAGGAGGCAGCAGTAGTGTCTACCCGCGTACGATGATAAGGGGTAAAATGTGTATTGGAAGGTGTAACCTTGTTTGGTAAGCTTGACTTCTTGAATTCCACGCGCATATCTCCATGTTGAGGCAGAGGTACTTCTTCTTCATCATCATCACTTGAAGGCTCAATAATTTTTACGTAAGCCTCCACCTCTTCTTTCGTTGACCACCCATAGGGATCCACCTCCCCATAAACTTGGAAACTGGCAATGAGAACTCAAACGTAGCTTTCTCCCTCTGAATCTTGTGATGACAAATTGCCTCGAAATTTAGGAGAACATAGGAGAAATTTGCGATGTGCTGGTCAAAATAGACGAGAGTATATATAATGAACTTTTCTAGGTTAGAATACTAGTCCTCGAAGAAAACGGAGTCCGGGAGGCACACGAGAGACCAACAAGCTAACAAGGCACGCCCACGGGGTAGGGTGCGCCATGTTGGCTTGTGGCTCCCTCGTGGGTACCCCTAAACCATTTTTATTTTTTTTATTTTTTTCAAAATACAAAAACCAAGAGAACATATTTTTTTGGAATATTTGGAGTCGGTTTACTTACCATATCACATAGCTAATCATTTTCAGCTTTGTGGGGTGTTTCGGAAGGTCTCTCTTATGTGTTCTTCTGGTGGAATCACTTGAATAATATTAGTTTCAACATTAATGGGTATACATGAGGTGTAGTTTTTAATTCTTTGCCTTTTTACTACTCTCGGATTTTTGCCCTCGAAGTTGTTAATCTTGATAGCTATTGAGCGATAGACCTCTTCAACGATATAAGGACCTTCCCATTGGGAGAGAATTTTACGTGCAAAGAATCTGAAACGAGAATTTTGTACAAAAGAACAAGGTCTCCTACATTGAATTCTCGTTGTTGGATTCTCTTGTCATTCCAACTTTTAACTTTTTTTAAACAACTTGGCATTTTCGTAAGCTTGTGTCCTCCATTCATATAATGAGCTAATATCAAGTAACCTCTTTTAATCGGCAAGTTTGAAATCATAGTTAAGTTCTTTCATTGCCCAATAAGCTTTATGTTCCAACTCAAGATGTAAATGACATGCTTTTCCATAGACCATTTTGTATGGGGCCATTCCCATAAGATTTTTTATAAGCAGTTCTATAAGCCCATAAATCATCATCAAGTTTCTTAGACCAATTCTTTCTAGATCTATTAACTCTCTTTTGCAATATCAATTTTATTTCTCGGTTGCTCAACTCAACTTGACCGCTAGACTGAGGATGATAACGTGATGCAATTCTATGGTTAACATCATATTTAGCAAGAAGTTTAGAGAAAGCACCATGAATAAAATGTGAACCACCATCAATCATTAAATATTTAGGAACTCCAAACCTCAGGAAAATAACATCTTTAAGCATTTCAATAGAAGTGTTATGATCAACAGTACTTGTTTGAATATATTCTACCCACTTAGTAACACAATCAACAACAACTAAAATATGAGTATACCCATTAGAGGAAGGAAAAGGTCCCATATAATCAGAACCCCAAACATCAAATGGTTCAATAACAAGTGAATAATTCATATGGATTTCCTGACGTCTACCAATGTTACCAATTCTTTGACACTCATCACAAGAAAGGACATACTAACGAGCATATTTGAAAAGAGTTGGCCAATAAAAACTGGATTATAATACCTTGTGTGTAGTTCTATCAACAGCGTGGTGCCCTTTGTAGGCCTCGAAATGACACTTCTGTAGGATTTGTCCCTATTCATGCTTAGGTACACAAGGTCTAATAACACCATCTACTCCTTCTTTAAAAAGATATCCCAAAAGTAATGTATTAAATCATAGAAGAACTTTTTGTTTTGTTGGTAGGTGAAGCTAGGTGATATATATTTAGCAACAATGTAATTATGATAATCTGCATACCAACGAGTACTGTGGGAAGCATTTATAATAGCTAATTTCTCATCATGAAAATTATCATCAATAGGAGTGGGTCATCAAGAACATTTTCCATTCTAGACAGATTATCCACTATAGGGTTTTCAGCTCCCTTCCTATCAACAATATGCGAATCAAACTCTTGAAGTAAAAGCACCAACCTAATCAATCCAGGCTTACCATCTTTATTTTCCACAAGGTATTTAATAGCAGCATGATCAGTATGAATACTAACTTTGGAATCAAAAATATCAGATGTAAACTTATCACATGCAAACACAACTATTAAAAATTCCATCTCAGTAGTAGCATAATTTCTTTGGGAACTGTCTAGAGTTTTACTAGCATAATGAATAAAATTCAATTTCTTGTCTACTCTTTGTACTAGAACAACACCAACAACATAATCACTAGCATCACACATTATTTCAAATGGTAAATTGCAATCAGGTGGTTGAACAATAGGTGCTAAATCAAGGATTTCTTAAGTATTTCAAAGGCTTCTACACAATCATCATAAAAAACAAAAGTAATATCTTTCTGAAGAAGATTAGTTAATGGCCTAGAAATCTTTGAGAAATCTTTAAGAAACGCCTATAGAAACAAGCATGACCAAGAAAACTTCTTATACCATTGATATATTTGGGACATGACATTTTCTCTATTCATCAACTTTAGCTTTGTCTACCTCAATACCTCTTTCAGAAATTTTATGCCCAAGTACTATACTTTCATTTGCCATAAAGTGGCACTCTCGCATTTCAAGACAAGGTTAGTTTCTTCACATATCTGCAAAAATCGATCAAGGTTGCTCAAGAAATCATCAAAAGAAGATCCGTAAATGGAAAAATCATCCATGAAAACCTCAACAATATTTTACAAAAATGAGAGAGTATAGCAGTCATACATCTTTGAAAAGTAGGAGGTGCATTGCATAAACCAAAAGGCATACGTCTATAAGCATAAGTTCCAAAAGGGCATGTGAAAGTAGTTTTTTCTTGGCCCTCTTTTGACATAGGTATTTGAGAAAAAAATAGAATATCCATCAAGAAAACAAAAATGTGTGCAGTTAGATAATATTTCTAACATTTGATCAGTAAAAAGAAAGGGTTAATGATCTTTTCTAGTAGCTTTATTTAATTTTCTTAAATCAATTACCATCCTATAATTAGTTACAATTATTTGTGGTATAAGTTCATTTTTATCGTTAGGCACAACAATTATACCTCCTTTCTTAGGAACATAGCGAACATGACTTACCTATCTACTAGGAGCAATAGGATAAATTATACCTGCCTCCGGAAGCTTTAGTATTTCAAGTCTTACCAGTTCCTTCATCTTGGGATTTAAGCGGTGTTGATGATCAACGAAAGGTTTAGCATCCGGTTCCATATTAATCTTGTGCTGACATAGAGTGGGACTGATGCCCTTAAGATCATCCAAAGTATATCCGATAGCAGCCCTGTGCTTCCTCGGAGTTTTGAGTAATCAATTTTCTTCATGCTCTCAAAGGTTAGCACTAATAACAACATGATATATCTTATTTTCATCGAGCTAAGCATATTTCAAAGTATCAGGTAGTTTCTTTAGCTCAAACACGGGATCTCCCGTAGGTGGAGGAGGATCCCCTAAAATATCAACAAGCAAGTTGTATTTAATAATAGATGTTTGTCTAACAAAAATATCATCTATCTCATTTCTCTCATTCATATGCATACCATTGTCATGGTCTAGCAAATATTGTTCTAGTGGATCAAAGGGAGGCACATGAATAGAAGCAAGACCAATAATTTCATATTTACTAGACAATTATTTCTCATGTGGTTGTCTACCAAACTTAGAGAAATTAAATGGATGAGACACATCAATTTTTTTTACTTAAACCTTCGTAGTAACACAGTTAATTTCAGCATTAACAGTATTAAAGAAAGGTGTACCAAATATGATGGGACAAAAGCTATCTTGTTGTCAACCAAGAACTAATAAATTAGTAGGGCACTTCATTTTTCTGCAAAAGACCTCATAATCTCTAACAATCCCAAGCGCTGAAATAGTGTCTCTATTTGCAAGTTTAATAGTGACATCAATATCGTCAATCTCAATGGGTGTTATATCATGCATAATTTCTCGGTATAAGGTAAATAGTATAGCACTAACACTAGCACCAATGTCATAAAAGCCATGATAACAATGATCTCCAATTTGAACAGAAACAATAGGCATGCCAGCAACTAATTTATTTTTGTCTAACCCGTCCCGCACATTTCTAACAGGTTTTGCAATTCTAGTAGCTTGAGCACAAAAGTAAATAACATGTCCATCAATATTATCAACCACGAGATAATTAACCATAGCAATATTAGGCTCAACTTTTATTTGTTCAGAAGGCTTAGGTGTCCTAATATAACTTCAGTTGTAGCATTAGCATGTCCTTAATCCTAACAGTAAAAGATGGTTTGTCAATATAAGTAATAGGCACAAGTGGATCAACATGATAAACAATTGTTCCCTCGTTAACTTTAATAGGTTCCTCTAACAATTTCTCAATAGGTGGATGATATTTAAACCACTTATCCTTAGGGACATCAATATGAGTAGAAAATGATTTGCAGAAAGTAGCTACTATCTCAAAGTCAAGCCCATATTTATTGCTAAGCTTATGAAAATTATCAGTTTTTGTAAAAGATTTAACACAATCAAACTCAAGCTTTATACCTGACTCTTTACCTGTGTAGATTCATAATCTTCAGAGTTGTGTTTAATTCTTTCCAAAAGATCCCATTTGAATTCGATTGTTCTTTTAATGTAGGAACGAGTATAAGAAGAATCGAGTATTAATTGATCATCATGAGAAAGCCGAGCATAATTTTTTTGTATAATCATTTCTCTTGATAGGTCAAGGTTGGGGCAAGTGTGCATCATAGATTTAAGCTTCCTCTAAGCTTGAGCGATGCTTTCTCCTTCTCGATCACATAAATTATATATATAGTTTCGATCACGATGATCTGGATGCATATGATAAAACTTCTCATGAAATTCTAGCTTCTAGCGATTCTAGTCCCATGATCCAATATCACCCAATAGCATACACCACATAAATGTTTTTCCCTCCAAAGATAAAGGGAAAACCTTCTTCTTGACTTTTTCCTTGGATAAACCTGCAAGCTTAAATAATCCACAAACCTCATCTACATATATCAAGTGATAATCAGGATGAGTTGTACCATCACCTCCCTAAGGATTGGCTAGTAGTTTCTCTAACATACTTGAAGGAATCTCATAATAAATATTTTCAAAAAGTTCAGTAGGTTGGGGAGTGGCTTTTTCCACTCCCGTTCAAGGCGAAGATACCTCAAACAAAACACTCAAAGGATGATTATCCATAGTAACAAGCAACAATAAATTTCTGCACATATCAAAAATGTTTCCTTACCAAAGGCACTTCACTCCACTGAAACAGCGTCAGAAAAGGGTCTTGATGACCCACAAGTATAAGGGATCAATCGTAGTCCTTTCAATAAGTACAGTGTTGAACCCAACGCAGAGCAGAACAAAATAATGAGCAGTTTTGAACAAGGTATTCTCTACAAGTGTGGTGAGTAATAGTGGTAGATAGTTTTGTATGAAGATAATTCATAAAAACTGACAAGTAACAATAGTAGAGAGTGTGCAGCAAGATAGCCCAATCCTTTTTATAGCAAAGTTCATGCCTAAAAGTACTCCTATATGAAGCAAGCGATCCCAAGGACAGATGGGAATTTCTGTCTAGTCATGTTCATCTTGTTGAGTTGATTCATGTTCATTACTTTGATAATTTTTTATGTGGGTGGATCGGTGCTAAGGTGTTATTCTTACTTGAACAAGCAACCCACTTATGATTACCCCCTCTCGCAAGCATCCGTAACTATGAAAGAAGAATTAAGATAATCTAACCATAGCATGAAATGCGTGGATCTAAATCAGCCCCTTATGAAATAATGCATAAACCAGGGTTTAAGCTTCTGTCACTCTAGCAACCCATCATCTACTCATTACTCCATAATGCCATCCCTTAGGCCCATAACATGGTGAAGTGTCGTGTAATCGATGTTCACACGACACCACTAATAGAAACAACAACATACATATCATCCAAATATCTAACGAATACCAACTTCACATGATTACTTATAACAAGACTTCTCCCACGTCCCTAGGAACAAAAGTAACTATGCACACATCATCAACATGTTCAAGATCAAAGGCTTAATAATGATGATTAAGGATCTGAACATAATCTTCCACCAGGTAAACCAACAAGCATCAACTACGAGATGTAATCAACACTACTACTAACCAATAGTTACCAATCTGAGGTTTTGAGACAAAGATTAAATACAAAAGATGAACTAGGGTTTGAGATCAGATGGTGCCAGTGAATATGTTGATAAAGATTGGTACTCGAACAAATGATGAAGTGTTGGTGATGACGATGGCTTCGATCTCCCCCTCCCGGAGGGAAGTTTCCCCAGCAGAATCTCTGAGCCAAAGAGAAAAGGGGGCCTCTGTCGGGTTTCCACCTCGAGACGACGACGCTTCATCCTGAAAGTCTCTTTTCAATTTTTTCTAGGTCAAAACACACCTTATAGCAGAAGAGGGGGGCCATGGAACCTAGGGCCTAGAAGCTAACAGGGATCGCCTAGGGGGGTGGTCGCGCCATGTTGGCTTGGGGCCACCACATGGGTCCCCACTAGTGTATTTTTGGCCCAATAATTCTTATATATTCCATACAAATTCTCCATATCGCTTAAGGTCATTTGGAGTCCATTAGTTTTTTGAGTTTTTTCTTGGTTTTCATGTTCGAAATTCCAGTTTCAGTCCTATTTATGATGTACCTCTTAAATTCGGAGATAAAAGGCATAAGAATTGTATCATAATGAGGAATAATGGACACGAATAGCATAAATATCAATAATAATTCACGATGTGAAATGGATGTATCACTTCTTCCAATGTAATCCCCATGAAAGTACCACGTGCAAAATAATCTAGAAGATTTCTCAAAACAAAGTTTAGTTTCGCATATTTTTTTCTTATCATCCATAATCTTAAACCATGAGTGGGACAATTTCTAATCATTATTTTTATTCTCTGCCAAGATTGGGCAACATGTTCTTGCTCAAGTTGCTTAAAGTTCATAATTTAATTTCTAAGAGAAATAATCATAGCGGGAGGAAAATACTTGGCAATACAAACATCCTTACACTTATCCATGAATCAATACTATTGCAAGGCAAGGATGACAACCAAGTTTTAGCACGTCCTCTTAGTGAGATAGGAAATCAAGTCAACTTAATAATATCATTATCCACAACTTTTTTGCATAACATATAATTTAACGAAGGTATTAAGATGGGCAGTAGCCCTCATTAGGATTTCCGAAAAATGTTTTTTATAACAAGATTTAGTAAGGAAGCATTAATATCATAAAACTCTGCACTAGCGGCAGGTGGCATTAGAGTACTAATAAAATCATTTTTCTTAGTATTCAAGAAGTTGCGCAATTTGGTATTTTCTTGAGACATAGCAACAAAGCAAGTAAAGAAGCAAACAAAAATATTTTTGTGCTTTTGATTTTTTAGAGAAGTAAATGGAGATGAAAAAGAGAGGTAAATAAAAAGGCAAATAAGAAAAGGCAAATAAAAATTAGAAAAATTAAATGATAAAAGAACCCGTCTACAGACGAAAACAAATGATAAAAGAACGACGTCCATCCTTGCTATCCCAGCCTGCCAGCCTGGAACCCATCCTAAATCGATGATGAAGAAGAAGAAGAAACTCCAAATAGGACAATCAGCATGCTCACATCAAAGTAACTCATTACTTGTACCTGCAACTGGTGTTGTAGTAATCTGTGAGCCACAAGGGACTCGGCAATCTCATTTCCAAAGGTATCAAGACTAGCAAAGCTTAATGGGTGAGGTAAGGTTAAGTGGTGAGGCTGCAGCAAGCGATTAAGAATTTATTGAGGTGGCTAACATAGAGTACAAGAATAAAGAGGGGGATTATCTACACATAGCGGACGTGAACTACTGATGATCAAATTAATGATATTGAACGCCTACTTACGTCAGACATAACCCCACCGTGTCCTCGATATGAAGGAGCTCACGAAGAGACAATCACGGTTATGCACTCAGTTGGCATGTTTTAATTAAGCTTACTTCAAGTTATCTAGAACCGGATGCTAAACAAACTTTCCACGTTACAACATAACCGCGGGCACGGCTTTCCGAAATATTTAACCCTTCAGGGGTGCTCCAACTAGTCCATCACAAACTACCACACGCTACGAAGGAATGACCTCGATCAGGGAGACCCGTGATCTCCTCGGGTTCCTATTGGAAAACCTCAACCTCGAGATAACCCAAAGCATCCTCGGAATCCCTCGCACAATACGCTCGAGAAAGGTTAAACAAATCCAGCAAGGCCGCCCGACGTGTCGACGAACCCGATAGGAGCCGCCTATCTCGTTCTCAGGACACTACCGGATGGGAAAGCCTACGAGTAAAACCAAATCTCGAGTTTCCTCGCAGTGGCCCCGCAGTCTGCCCGTTTGGGACCAACAGGATCAGCACTGGCCCCCTGTATTATGTTGAATTGCTCCTCGAGTTCATGACGCCCTATGCTTTTCAGTATTAGCAGAATTATTATGTTGGGCAAATATAGTACCAAAGTTGGGCCTTGCCAGACGAGCTTTATCCCAAAACGAGAATCTAGGGGTCCCCATAACAACCCCAAGTATGTTAGGAGCACTCATTTATGGAATATAACACCGGTAGCCGAAACTAAGGCGACAAAGGTGGAACAAAACACCAGGCTAGAAAACCCGAGCCTTCCACCTTTTACCAAGTATATAGGTGCATTAAATTAAATAGCACTTAATAGGGTGATATAACAAGGAACCCATGTTTTCACATGGAAGCAACTTTACCTACAACTAGCAACGCTATCCAATGGCTAAGAAAGCGGTAACATAGACAATCAGTAGTTTGCTAGGTTGTAGACAGGTTGAAGGTTTTCATGGCAATGTTGGGAGGCTGATATTTAACAGGTGGTAGGCAGCGAGACATAACGATAGAAACGAAACAACTAGCATGGAAATGATAGTAATGGTATCTAGGGAAATGATCATCTTGCATGATATCCCGCTTGGAAGAAGAACAACTCCGTGAAGCAGACAAACCGACATAGTCGAACGGGTCCTCACATTCTGACACGCTTGCAGAACTCTATAAAGACGAAGCAACTAGAAACAAGCATCAACACACGATATTCACCACGGAACATGCACGACATGATGCAATCCTAATATGATGCATTTCCATTTCAAATATGCAAGGCATGGCATGGCAATTCACATCACGCAAACACTACAAATTAAGTGAAGTTCAATATGCAACGAGTTGCATATTGACGGAACTTCAGATTTAATTATTTAGTTCACTCCCGTTTATTTCCACGGCAATATTAAATGCCGTTAAACATGAGAAGGGGTGAAACACAAATTAAACTACCTATCTAGGCATTTTAAATGAGGCCGGAAACGACGTATAGCGTCTCCGAACTGACCCCGCACGTTAAATTCTAAATCTGTCCAGATTTATCCTAATCACATTTTTATATTTGTTAAACGGAAAAAGAAAGTGGTTGACGTGAACTACAACCTAAACCGTTCTGGTCCACTTACATATATGGCACATCTCCAACAGAGCTACGTTTAAATAACTACGACCTAAACCGTATTCAACATGTCGACACACAAACCGATGCAAACAGAACACTAAACAGCTCTAATTATGAATGAGAGTTGGAAAATATTAATCTACGCAAAATTCTAGCCAAGTAACATATATGACTCGTCGTGATCCGACACATGGATAATAAACTACGGGCATTTGAAAATATGTCGATTTTCTGAAATGAAATAAATTCGCAAAACTAAAAAAACACTAACCGGCCGAAACTGGATCTCGCCCACAATAGGGCATGGGCGCAACATAGTTATACTATGCACAGGCGAAAAATAGAAGGGCTCAACGCGGGCTCACCTTCATGGCCTTTGGCCCAGGAGGATCTGGAGAGCCGGTGGCTGAGGCTGCGCCGTGGCCTGGGGCGTTGCGGGCACTGGGCCGGTCAACGATGGTGGCTGGGCCAGCCCACGAGCATTGCGAGGCAAGGAAGTGCTCTGGGCAGCGGGGCGTCGTGCCCTTCTATCGGCAGGAGACAGCCGAGGCCAACGGCGGCTGGATCTTGGGTCTCCGGCGAGGAACTACGCCGCACGTGGTGGGGGGCGGCTGGCCCGACGACGGCCACGTGGAACTGGCCGGATCTGATGGCAGTGCTGGCACCGATGAGGCTCGTGGCTGGCATCAATGGCGACGGCGAAGCTCCGACTGCGGCTATGGCAGCGTGCGGCACAGGACGAGGTTGCTCTGACCTGCACGTCGCGCTCTGGCAAGGTGGCGAAGGCCATCTGGGGTCGCGGAGGCGGGGCACATGAGGAGGTGGTGGGGAGGCCAGATCAGGTGCTCGTGAGGCGCTCGGAGCATGGGAGGAGGGCGCCGCTCGGGGCTGGGTGCGCGCCCCTCGGGCTGGCGGCGACGATGATTCTGGGCCGGTGGGCCGGATCTAGGATTGCGAGCCTGCGCGGCTGGAGGAGGGAGACAGGGCACTGGGATTGGCTCACTAGGTTCAGGATTCTGGTGGGCATGGATCCCGAGGCAAGATAATGGTTGCCTATTTATAGAAAAAGGGCTAGGGTTCGGGTTTCTTCCCGTGATTTCGACAGCACGATCGCGATCGAACGGCCTTGGTCATGGGGAATGGTTAGGTGGGCTTAGGGATGTGTAGAGTGGGTGTTGGCTGAGATGCGAGGGGAGTTAACGCCCGACACGAGATTTTTAAAACACCGAAAAACCGTCCGTCGATAAACCGACGACGATGCCGCTACGATAGACCGTTCGGGTATCAAACGGACTCCGATTGGGACGAAATTTGGCAGGCGGCCTACCTACGCTAAAATTCGACCGCGTGACAAGTTTCAACCCAATCCGAGAATACTTTACACACACTTTTGAAAATAATATTTTATCGATGTCGCAGGCGCATGCGTGTGTGGTTGGGCTCAAAACGGACAACCACGAACACGGAGAGAACCGGCAACTAATAATGGATGCAGGTTTGAAAACCAGCGGCAACAGAGTGCTGATGCAATGCTGATGATGCAAATGATGCGATGATGAATGCAACAAACAATCGAACCACACAACGAGAACAAAATAAAAGGGGACATTTCTGGAGCTTCTGTCTCGCGCTGTCACACAAATAGACCAAAACGATTCGGCATCTACTACTATTACTCCACTTTGAGAACGCTTCTATGCTTGCCTCTCTAGGTATTAAATTCATGACAAACAGAGTAATACTTTAAGCAAGATGACCTGATGTAGACAAAGTAAACCCAATCAGTATGAATAAACCCCATCATGGTATCCTTAATAGCAAAAATACAAATAGGTGTACTGTCCCCTTCTATCACTAGGATATAGAGCACCACAAGATGGAAACCATTACGACGCACCATTCCCATTGAATATAAATTAATCTACTTAACCAAACCAAACAGATGGACCGAAGAGAAATACGAAGCTATAACAATAATGCATAATAAAGTTTAGAAAAGACGAAATTACTTCCAGTGAATAGTCCGATCATGAACCCACAATTCATCTGATCCCAACAAACACATCAGAAAAGAAGATTACATCGGATAGAACTCCAAGGAGATCAAGGAGAACATGGTATTGAAGATCGTACAGAGAGAAGAAGCCATCTAGCCACTAGCTATTAACCCGTATGTGTGTGGTGAACTAATCATGCATCATAATGAAGGGAGCAAGGTTGATGTAGACGACCTTCGTGATCGATTCCCCCTCCGACAGATTACCGGAAAATGCCTCCATATGGGATCACGGCAAAACAGAGGCTTGTGGCGGTGGAAAATGTGTTTCGGGTGTCTCACTGTAGGTTTTGGGGTATTTGTGAATACATAGATGTGGAATTATGTTAGGAGGACCTCGCGAGGGAGTCACGAGCCGGCTCGTGTGATTTACCTCCCGAAACTTCGAGTGTCTCTTTATGTCCAAACATAACTCCGTAAAGTTTCATCGTGTTCGGACTTTGTTTGTACTGATTTTCTGAAAAATCCAAAAACCCGCAAAAATAGGAACTAACACTGGGCACTGAGTTAATAGGTTAGTTCGAGAAAATGATATCAATAATATATAACTACATATAATTTATCCAAGATTGATAATATAATAGCATGAAACAATAAAAAATTATAGATATGTTGGAGGCTTATCAAGGACATGAGGAAAGCGTGGGTCACGCACTGCCTAACAGCAGGGACGTTGTACGCAGCAACGTGAAGTCTGGTCCATGGTGATGTAGCCAATTCAGGTTGGTGGTGAGGTTTATGGGGAGTCCCAATTGAATCATGGTGACCACGGTCGGGCTAAAGAGACGGGAGGACGAACGCGTGGACGATGGTCATACGAGTCGCCACATGTCGCGCGAGGCCGCCATGTTGGAGAAGTGACCAATGCAATCCACGCCGAAGTCGAAGTAGAGGTGCGCGAGGGTCGTCTGACGACGTCGAGCGGCACAAAGCGATCTTGGATCGAAAACCCCAAAATAAAAATTAGTGATAAAGAGACTGACTAGTGAGAGAGAAATCCAGATTAAAGGATCTGAGAAAAGACTCTTTAGGACAATCGATCAAGTGCATCGCCAGACGGATCCTAGATACGTAAAGCGCAGCCCCGTGTGGTGATCGTGTAGATCAACCGCTGCGAGGGTGCACCGTGCGAAAACGACGATGGATAGGGTTATGGATCACGGTTAGAATCATACCATGTAAAATGATAGAAATGGATTGAAGGAATTGTTGATGTACATGATCTTTTTCAAGTACAAGAAAATATAGGAAATCCTATGATATTCTATGATTTTTGAATAATTATGATAGTCAACAACATGCATGATATCAATGTCTTTGTTTTTATGTACTATGCATATTAGATTTATTTAAAGTCAAACTTTATAATTATAGTAAGTTTGTAGAAAAATATACTTCAAGCTAATATACAACATCAAATTAAAATCTATACCATTGAATTCATCATTTCATATATTTTTATGTTATATAAATTTATTATCATAAATCTTTATGTTATTTTTTTCAAATTTGATTAAATTTTAAAAGTTTGACTTAAAATTGCAAGTAAATAAAAAACAAATATAGTACTCCATCTGTTTTTAAATATAAATCTTTTTAAAGACTCCACTATAGACTATATTCAAAGGTGGCTGCTATGGATCACGCGGATGATTTCGCGAGGAAATCATCCGCCTAGCCAGCCGTTAGATTTGGCGCTAGGGGACGTACGATCTGGTGCTGCATCCGAAGTTGTAGGTGTTGTCCATGGCAACATCAAGCATCGCAAAAGCTTCATAGCAACCCTGAGCAGGGAGACGAAGCTACAATTGAGCACCGACGCCGCAGGCGAAGCTTCAGTGCAACACCGGCGAAGCTTCATTGACGCCCTAGCGAAGCTTCATTGACGCCCCGACGAAGCTTCGTTGCAGCATCACGCATAGCTCTGTCGTGGGCCATGACAGTTGCTCGTATCCCCTCCTCCTCCAACGCAGCTCCGCCGTCGACATGGCAACAACCTCGCCGTGCATCGCGTGCTGCAACGCGGCTCCATCGTCGGCCATGACAGCACCTGTGACGCCCTCGATTTGATTGTACGCTAATCATACACGCAAATGCGTACGACCAAGCTCAAGGGCTCATGGGAAGATATCACAACACAACTCTAGACAACAATAAAACATACAAGCTTCATATTACAAGCAAGGGGCCTCGAGGGCTAGAATACAAAAGCTCGATAAACACACGAGTGAGCGGAAGCAAAAAATATCTGAGTACAGACATTAAACATGACGTGCCTTAGAGAAGGCTAGCACAAAAGATACAACGATCGAACGAGGCGAGGCCTCCTGCCTAGGATCCTCCTAACTATTCCTAGTCTTCAGCGGCCTCCACATAGCAGCAGGCACCGTCGGGGTAGCAGTCATCTCCGACGGGGAACGCCATCTCGTGGGCTCCATCATCTGGTCACAGCACCGGATCAAGGGGAAAAGGGGAGCAAAGCAACGATGAGTACTCATCCAAAGTACTCGCAAGAGTGACATCAAAACTACGCTAAGTATGTATCAGTATCAAAGGAAGGGGTTATATGTGGACTGACTGCAGAAATGCAAGAAAGAGAGGGAAGGCCTAGTCCTATCGATGACTAGCATCTTCAGGGGTCTTGCAGCAATAGACGAGAGTAGAATAGGTAACACAAATAATAGTCATATTGTTGCAGCAATACTAATATGAGGTCACTCCCAAAGATTCTCCCTTGACTCCCTTCGAGGAAGCAATCCCGGAGCAACATTCCAGTTAAGTAACAGTTGAAGTTGTATAACATCGGGGCACAACTCCAAGTCATCTTGTAACCGTGGACATGGCTATCCGAATAGTTAATTTCCATCCCTGCATGGGTGCACCAAGTTTCCTGTCATGCTCGATAAACTCTGGCCGGACACACTTTCCTGGGTCATGCCCGACCTCGGAACATCGACATGTCGCAGCCCCACCTAGACTCAACAGAAAGGCCAGCCCGCCGGTCTCAATCCTGAGAACGCAGGGGTCATGGGCCCATCACCCTTTGCACTCCTACACGTTATGTGGCTTGCCAATGTCAGTCCTGGCACCTCTTATACAAGAACGGTGATAATCTAGACCACTCGGGCGTGTGTCGCTCCATTGCTGACATGTGAAGAGGTTCGCCTGATACCATGACGCCGAGTACCCATAACTTCTCCCGTGTAGTCTGTTAGTGCGAAAAGGTCTCCGACCAACCCAGATAAAATACCCAAATCCATTAACATTTTAATTAACTCATCGACACATCCACGCAGGAATCCACCCGCCTAACATTTATTCATCAAAGTTCCCAGTAACATGGTCAAGTAAATGTGTGGTTGTAACATCAGGGGTCCGAGGTATCACCCTCATTGGATTCCGAACAATGTAACCATCAAGGTGGACTTAGAGGAATCACCCTCGAGGGCCTCACACTTGAGGGGTTGCACGACAGAGTCATCATCGGGAGTGGTAAAGCAGGAATCACCCTCGATAACCACGACTGACTAGCTGCACTATAGAGATATCATCATGAGCACTTTGCAAGGTGTCACCCTCAGTACCCGATACTAGCTCTGCAGCGTCGTACAACTAAGGGGGGTGAATGCTGTGTCGGGTCTTGGTTGGTTGATCAGGGATCGAGACTTGATGATAAAGCGGGGGCAACTGGACTAAGGGTCGGAGGGGATGACTGCTCCACCTATACTAAACAGTTTTAAGCTGCAGTATAATAATGTAGCAGTTCATCAAAATTAGGCTATGCATCAGATATAGGAGCTAACTAAAACAGTAGAAAAATTCTAATGCAAGCATGAGGGAGAAAGAAATGGGCGATATAGGAAAGATCAAGGGGGTTTGCTTGCCTTGTTCCTCTGCAGACAGATGCGGATCCTCGACCAGGAAGTAGCCGATCACTGAATCATCATCGGTCTCGGGGATCTACCGGAAAGGAAGCAACGTAGGGGAAACACAATAAATAACAGAGCAATCAAAAACATCACAAAGCATGACATAGCTATATGCAGCGCTAGAAATGAGCTAACACGGTATCATCCGTCATAGATGGATCAGGAAAATATGTGACGATATTTCCCGGGTCTCTGGTTACTACCAGTCAGACGAAAATGGTGGAAAAGTTTCACGTTTGCTATGTTAGGAATGTGTGACAGACGAACGGATAGCGTATCCGGGTTCGTCTTGTTTTGTTGATCAACTTTCATGTACAAAGTATTTTCATCTCACTTACGCTTTATTTTATATGATTTTTCAAAGCATTATTAATATTTTGAAATTGTTTAAAACGAGTTTGACCAAGTCAATTTGACTAGTCAAAAGGGGCATGTGTGGCCTACATGTCATAGACTATCCACCTAAACAATTAAATAAACCTAACTTATTTAGTAGGGGCCTAAATGTCATATACTACTAGACAAACTTAGCACTAAAATAGTACTACAAATTAAGCCTAGCCTAAGAGCATCTCCAACAAACGCGCGAAAAGGGGCGCGCGCGCGGTAAACTGCCATTTTAGCGCGCGCGGGACGGAATGGCGCGCTCCAGCGGCGGCGGGAAAACAGCACGCGCGGTACCCGGTTGCGCGCGCGCGCGAAAAGGCGGCAGCTCGCGCGCCATTTTTGCCGCGCCGCTTCGCGCGCGCCTATAAAGCGCAGCGCTGCCGCTCCCTCGCGCCGCCACCGCTCCACTCTCTCTCTCCCTCTGCCTCTTGCACCACCGCCGCTCCAGCGAACCGCCACCGCTCCTGCGCGCCGCCACCGCTCGAGCGCCCCGTCCCCGACGCACCACCATGCCGCCGCGCCGATTCTCCGTCCGGTTACCGCGGCGTCCACGAGCGCCCCAACGGTGGGTTCTACGCCGAGATACGCTCCGGCGATCTCCGGCTTAGCCTCGGCACGTACGCACAGCGCACGAGGCCGCCCGCGCGTTCGACGCGGCGGCGTGGCGCCTAGGCAGGCAGCGCCACGCCGCCAAATGAACTTCCAGGATGTCTACACGCTCCAGCAGGCGTTAGACGTCGCCCCGCCGTCTCGTGTAAACTCCGCACAAGACCGTGCAGAGCACACTGCGCGGCAGCGCCGCCTCCTCGTCGCCCAGAAGGACGAGCGGGTCATGGCGGAGTGGCGCCGGCGCCACCCGGAGGACGTCGCCTACGAGCAGGAATATTGGGCAAGGCGCCGTGAGGAGGACACGCGCCGGCGCTGCGAGGAGCTGTTGGACAGGCGTCGGTGGAACGCATTGGTGAGTGCGTAGGCCGACCTGGTCAATGCAGGCGGGAGCTCCTTCTTCCCTGAAGAAGACGAGTGTTGGTTCGACATCTGGCTGTCAACCTCTGACGACACCAACGACGATGATGATGGTGCAGATGATTGGAGCGACTAAGATTTTAGTTTTTATGTTTTTGAACTATCTAGCACCGAATTATCTATCTATGTTTTCGAACTACCTATCAAGTTGCAATCTATATAAAATAACTTTGTATGCTTTTTATTTGAATGCAATCTATTGAAAAATAGTTTGCGCGCGCTGCATTTTTGGGCACTGCTGGAGCGGCGCGTGCGCGCTGCATTATAGCTTGGCTGCTGGAGCATGCGCCTAACCCGCGCTAAACCAGCGAAAGCGCGTGCGGCAAACGCATTTTTTAGGCGCGGCGCGAAGCACGGCTGTTGGAGATGCTCTAATTAAACACCGGCGGGGCAGTGGCACAGCGAGCCATGGCCTAGCTGTGCACTCACCCACACACACGGCACACACACACATGGAGGCCATGGCCAATAGCAGCGACGGGGAGTGGCCGAACGGACGACGTGGGGCAGCGGCAGCATGCGACTGTAGCACAGCGGCCTCAACAACTAAGCAGCGACAGCAGCTTAGCAGGAGCAACAAGAAGCAGAGGCTAAGCAGCAGCGACAGCGGCACAGAAGCGGAGAATTGAGCAGCCGCAACGGTTGGTGAGCAGCAGCAAGCCGCGGCGAGACGAGGAGCGGGCGCGCATACAATAGTAGCAGCAACGCCACAGGAGCAGCAGCCCTCGCATGCATGTATGCGTACATAGGCGTTCGGGCACGCAGGAGGGGTCGTGGAGGTGCTCGGCGAGGTCGGGAGCCGCTGGAGCTCGCGCGGTGGGGAGGCAGCGGGCGTAGAGGAGGTCGGTGGCCGGAGGCGGTGGGGAGGGCGCCGACGAGGGGGCGCTGGTGAGGGAGTGCGGCCGGTGGCGCACGGTGGTTGCAGTGGGGCACCGGATCCATCCGTTGTCGGCGAGACGCCAGCAGCTCGGGCTCGCACGGGCAGGGGCGAGGAGGGCGAGAGCGTTGCCGGTCTGGAGGGGAGAGGACAGTGCAGCGGCGACGTCCAACGGCGGCGGGGTCGGGGGTTATAGCGAGGGGATGACTGGGAGGCCATGGAGGGCAAGGGGCTATGCTCCGTTTGCCCCGATCCAAATTGGATCAGGAGGAAGGAGAGGGGTGGGATCAGACAGAAACAAGGAGGGAGGTAACGGGCCGGCCAGGCACGGCACGGCCCGGCCCGCTGTAATCGTGCCAGGCACGGCCCGCCAACCTCCCTTTCCCGCTCCCATGACCCCTTTCTCGCCCTCCCCTCTCTTTTTCACGCGCCTTTCCCACGGTCCCGCCCAGCCGCTCCCGCTGACCGCGCCCCCGCTCCCGCTAGATCTATCGGCTGCCTCGCTCGCTCCCCCCGCTCCCCCGCTCAGCCGCTCCTTCGCTGCTAATCGTGTCGTGTCGTGCCAGCACGCGGGCTGGGGGTGGCGGCCCAGGCATGGCCCAGGGCGTGCTCGTGCCTGGCCCGGGCACGATTAGCCCGTGCTGGGCCGGGCCCGAGTCGTGCCTGGCACGCGGGCAACTAGGCCGGCCCGCATGGCACGGCCCGTTTGGCCAGATTTGGAGTGGGCCTGGTATAGCCCCGGGTGGGCCTGTCGAGGGGAGGTGGGCCGACCTCGAGGGAAAGGGGGGAATTGGTCGGCCAGGAGGGTCGATGTAATGCCCCAAGTGTAACCTTGCCATATTTGGAAACCCTTTTATGTTTGGATCAATGTGGTCATGCTATGAGAGTTGTCATTTCATATGGGCATTTCATGTCTTCTCCTTTGCATCATACCATTCATTGCATTCATGCCATTTCTTGTGTTGTTGTTGTTGTTGTTAATCCATATGTGTGGTGTGATGAGTGCATGTGGTGTGGTGATGTGGTGCTTACAAGCTTGGGTTTCAAACTATGTTAGTTTTCAAACTAGATCCCAAAAGGCTCCTTCTTCTTTATTCTTTTGAGCTCATGTTTTACTTGCTCCTTTCCTGTTTTAAAAATGTAGATCATTTAGTGCCTTTTCTTGTGGATGTGGAGATGTGGCTAGGTAATTTTAAAACATTGCTTAAATGGGGTTTTATTTACAAAACAGATTAAATTAATTCTGTTTTGTAAATATTTTATTGCTCCAAAAATGATCTTCGTATTTTATTTAATTGGGTCATAATTCCCTTATGACCAGGGTTTTTTATTTTTATTTTTGGAGACCTAGATTTCCCTAGGTGTTTTACCTTGCTGTGTATTTGTTTTAAATGGAAAACCCCTTTGGGTTTATCTTTCCTTCTATCTGGCGCCAGTGGATGGGCCTCCTCCCTCCCTCTGGCCATCTCTCTAGCTCTCTCGCGCAGCAGCCCAGCTTCCCCCATTCCTCTCCTCTTCTCTAACGGTGTTGTCGTCCTCACCTGCTTTCCGTCAGGTCCAGAGAGAGAGAGTGCGCGCGCCGTCGTCTCACGGACGTCGAGGCGTCCCCCTCGCCTCTATTTATTCCCCCCCTCGACGTCTGGACCATCTAGGGTTCCTCCTAGCGCCGCCACCTCCTTCTCCTTCCTCCATCTCCCTCTTCCTCCCCCTCGACAGGTAAGTGTCAGTAAGGTTTAGAGGATCGCCGCCGTCGAATCTGGGTCCCCCTCGTCGCCGGCAGCCTCTCCCCGCGGCGTCCGAGGCGTCCGCGAGCATGGGGCATCTCCCGCCGTTCCGTTCCCGTCGCTAGAGGGGTGGTTCCCCCTCTCTGGCGCTCCCTCCGCGGGGGCTCCATCAGGCCGGAGCAGCACGCCGTAGATCCTGCACCTCTTCGTCCCCTTCTTCCTCTCTGACGTGTCCTCCTCCTCTCTGCGACGCATAGGGTGAGCAAGACCTCGTCCCCTTCCTTTCCCTCCTCCTAGCGTAGGTCGCCGTAGCTCTCTGTTGTCGCTACCGTCGCCATAGTAGGTGCTCGTGGAGCCATAGATGAGGTGCGCCTCCCGGTGAGCTTCGGCCAGGAATGGATCCTTCGATGATCCCTCTTCCTCCATGCATGTTCTCCCGTGCCAATTTGGCCCGTAGCAACGCCGGCGTGGATCCCCTGTTCCGGCCGCCGTCGATCTGTAGAAGGAACAGAGGGGGATGCTCAAAGGAGCAACGCCCCCTCTCTGGTAGACCCCGATCGTGTAGCGCAGTGGTTGCTGTTTCTTGTGCAACGGGTAGGTTGTGGGTTCGATCCCTGGTAAAGCCCCCTTTTGGTTATCTGTTTTGTTCAGTGGTGGATCGACAGATAGGATTTGCTCACCTGTCATGCTTCTCCTCTTAGAGCAGTAGTCGAGCAGTAGCCCAGTGGTAGTGGCGTTGTGTTGTAGTCCAGAGGCTCTGGGTTTGAATTCCAGAGGCTCCTTTTGTTTTTATCACCTGTTTTATTTTTTTCCTGTGCAATACTTGGGCAGCAAGTTGATGCTCCCTTTAGCTAGAGTTGTGGTGTGGTTATTTTACTACTTAGGATGTTGTGGTCATGTATGTGTTATGCATTGGGTGTATGTGTGCATGAGAGCATATGCACTAGTGTGTGCATGTGTGTATGTGTGTGCGTTACATCCACATACTTGTGCAAGTTTGCACAAACTCATGTGTGTGTGTGTGCAAGTGCTTGTGCATGCACTAGTGTGTGTAGGTGGTGTGTATGTGATGAGTGTTTGTATGTGCTTTAGTGTTTATGTGAAGGGATGAGGTTATACATATGTGTGTGTGTGCATGTGGGTGAACCCATGCACATGTGCATGAGGGTCTACCCCCTCATGAGGCCATTCTTGTGTGTGGGGGAATAAGTGCACCTATGCACTTGTGCATCAGGGCTAACCCCTCATGCTTGCCCTTATGTTCATGTGATAATGCTCTTATATGCTTATAGTGATTTCTAGGTTGCTTTTCGAGCTAGCTTTGTGGCTACATGTTCCATGCAAGTGCCCATGTATTATATATGGATTTGGAGTAGAATCATCCCAGGAATCCACTGGTGGAATCAGATTTCACTTTAGAGCAACTTCATAAACTGTCATTTTTCTGTCTTGATGTCATGTTTAGAGCTTAGTGTCATGTGGTGCGTTGAGCTAATGAGGATGAATCCTTGATGTGGCAGTAGTGGGTGAACCCCTCTACACCATGGAGTCTTTGTTTTATACATAGGGGTTTGTATGCACTTGTTGTGCCTTGTCAAAGTTGACACTTGGCTGTAATAGTCAGCTCTGTGAAAATCTGTGAAGATTTTGACTAAGTCTGAGAATCTGGTGTTATTTTCTTCCCTTGTTGATGTGGTCGCACAAGCTCTTGTATTGGGAATCAGCCCATGCAACAAACTAAGGTTTGTGAGATTTTGGGTTTGTTTAGATCTCTATTAAATTTCATGCTCTTTCACTTCTTGTAGATATCATTTTGGAGGATGCCAAAATGCTTCAGAGCATAAGCAGCTGGTGAAAATCCGAGATTTTCACTAAGTCCCAGAAATCTGTTATTTTTGTCCAAGTTTGTGTCCATAGATCTTCCCATGTGTGACGCCTTTGCAGTAGCTTATTGCTCAGGCTTGTAGATCTTTTGAATGTCTTTTGCCACATATCTTGTTTGGCACATTTGGGTGGTTGTAGGTACTTTGAATGTTGTAGACAAACTGCTATGATGTTGTTTAGGACAGATTGCATGTTTTAGTTGTTTTAAAGCTTGTGTGAGCATTGTTGATGGTGTGATATTTTTTATTGCACCACCCCACTTATATTTGTTTGTTTGATCATGTGGCAACCTGGGAACACCAGAAGAGTGCCATTGGAATGTGCTTGTCGTGGATTTGAACCGTAGTACTCCATATCTTGTTTCGTAGTTTCCTGTTGATCCGTAGCTCCGTTCTCAACGTTCTTTATATGTTTTTGCATCATTTTCTCGTGATGCAACTGTTCGTGCCATCCTCATGCATGTCAAGATAGATTAGTGTGAAGTTCTGTCCATAAGTTTATCAACTCATCTCATGCATATGCAAGTGACTAAAATAGTGATGCATGCTTCCTTCTCATCTCATGCATCATATTGTTTGTTGCACCATGTTGTGTTGGTGTTCATTGGCTGTTATTTTTATCTTGGGTAGCACCAGGATCGGAGAGTGAGTACGTGGATTCTCGAGAGTACTTGCAGGAAGATCACCAGCAGTTCCGAGCTGAAGACATCACAGGCAAGATGACCGTGACCTTGATACTATATCTAGCTTTGTTATGCTTAGAATCACGTTTCCTTCAATACATGCTCGTTGCCTACCACTTGATAAAATTTCCACATGTCATTGCCATGAAACCCAAACACCTTCCCCTCCTAACTAATGTTGTTTGGCTAAGTAGGCTTGCTCAGCTTCTAATGTATAGCTTTGCTAGTTCCAGGTGCCGGCTGTCTCATGTGATAACATGAGTATTTTGATTTACTTATGATTAAACTATTATTTAATTAATGCACCTATATACTTGGTACATGACGGAAGGCCTAGCCTTATGCTGGATGATTTGTTCTGTTAGTGCTGCCTTAGTTTCGGCTGCCGGTGTTTGATTCCATAACTGTTCGCTCCTAACACGTTCGGGGTTGTTATGGGGACCCCCTTGATAAATAGTGTAGTGTTAAGACTTGTCCGGCAGGACCAAACATTGGTTTTAATTTGCTAATCACCTAATAATAACTTGCATAGGGAATAGCTACCCCGAGGATTTAAACAAAACTCGGGCCAGTGCTCCTCATGAGTGTTGGTCCAACCCAGAGCAGCTTATTACGCTCCCCGGGGAAACTCGGTGTTTTGGCGTGGTAACCATCGCTCATCCGTCGTGTCCTGAGACTGAGATACACGGCTCGACACGACGGGAGGTCCTGCTAGATTTTTCTTACCTTAGCGATATATCTTGCGTGTAGGAATCCCGGTGAAACTTTGGGTATCCTCAAAGTTGAGGTTTTCCTCTAAGGAATCCGACTAGATCACGAGATTCGTGATAGAGGATTACTTTGCGGCCCGTGGCAGTTTGTGATGGACTAGTTGGAGCACACCTGCAGGGTTTAATCTTTCGGAAAGTCGTGCCCGCGGTTATGTGGCAAACATGGATAACTTGTTAACATCCGGTTCTAGGTAACTTGAATTAACTCTAATAAAACTGCCAACTATGTGTGTAACCGTGATTGTCTCCTTTGAAGACCTCTCTTCAATCGGGAACACGGTGAGGTTATGATTGACGTAAGTAGGTGTTTAGGATCACTTAGTGATCACCTAGTCTTCGACCGCTCGCGTAGACCACCATATCAAATACTCTGATATTCCTAAGTAAGCCACCATATATGCTTAGGATGCTGCAACCTATACACTGAACCTTCCTCACCTAAGAACTTGACTAGTTTCGGTACCAAGGTCATCCGATTGCTGAGTCCCCATGGCTCACAGTTTACTACAAAACCCCAACAGGTACAGGTACGCCCGACACAGGAGATCCAGATGGCACGCAGCTGGCGTGGCAGTACGACGAGGAGAACGACCGACTGTACGTGAACTATCCGGAGGACTGACGCCGTGGTCGTGATCGTGGGCCAGCATGCGGGATATCATAGTTTTTTCCTTGTTTCATGTAGTCCATAGCGGTACTAACTTGTCTGAATAATTGTGTGGATGTAACCCTTATATTATTCTATGTGAGATGGCAAGTGTATGCCCTATTTGTCATTCTTCGATTATGTGTTGCTATGATTATCTCGCTTGTGAAACGTTTAGATGCGCCTCTTTCCCTTATGGGGCATCGCCCCCAAAATAGGAAACGGCCGCATCTTAGTCATTACAAGTTGGTAATCAGAGACTTATGACCATAGGAGCCTTTGTGTGATCGAACTTGGCCGAGGCGAGTCTAGTAAAATGTTTTGAGTCTTAGTTATATTGGAGAGTAGGTTTCTTTTTTCTCCTCTTCCATGCTTTGGTGAGGTTCTCGACTTAGGAAAACTTAATTCTACTCCTCTTCTCGCTCAAAAAAAAATTAGGATCACGTGGGTATTTTGAAATCTATATGATATCGATGTGACGGAGTTCTGTCTTGGTGCCTCCTGTGTGACTTGATTTCTCCCGGGGAGTCGAGCTCCAGGGGATTCTTGTGCACATCGCCATCATTCAGATTTCTTAGTATCTTAGGACGAAGGATGTTCGAAATTGCTTCAATACTAGTAGTAGCGAGATAACCCCGATGTCCCCAGTACTGGTGCAGATTGTTCGGGAGTACTGCCATACTTTGTATTGTTGTGATCACGAGGGTCTGTAGTAGATGAAGGTCCGAGATTCTGGTTATGTGTTGACGGATGTGATACACTGGACGGGTTAGTATAGGAGTTGTGTGAAATATTACTCCTTGTATCCATGTACCAGATTGCATGACCAGATATTTTGGGAATTCATAGGTGGGATATCAAGTAGTGACTTGTAGGGCAATCTTCCTACAGATGCATGATGTGAGGTTGGGGTTCGACATTCAGTGGGTACGTTTGTTCACGGTCGTCTTATAGCGGTTCTCGTTGTGTCTTAAAGAGTCCTTGTAGCTTGCTACGACTCGGGGACGCTTCGTAAGTCATGTGCACTGCCTTGCACAGGACGGCTACTGTAAATTCGAGCCCGTGCGATCATATCCACGAAGATATCAGATGAACTCTCGATCATACGTTTGTTCCGAGGAGTTCTAGCTCATACTTGGTTTGCAAGTGGTCTTTAATCAGAATTTTGTCGACAGTCACTTTGAGGAAGCATTCTTACTATTTTGTTCGAGTGCAATTGCTAATATTCGTGTTCAGATATTCCTGCTTTTTGATTCAGCTTTACCTTCACTATTATTCTCTGGGCTAATGTGTTGTCCGTCTTCAGGATGGCTCCACCAACTCGTCAGAATCCGGGTCGTGAGGGTGCTGAGATGCCGCCACCACCTCCTCCGTCGCCGCATCCTCCTCAGAGGCTTGGCAAGTGGTGATGGCTGCAACAAATGCTAACACTCAGATGTTAATCCAGCTGTTGCAAGAGAGGACTAATCAGCAGCAGGGAAACTTCAACCATGGTGGTAATCAGTTTGCTACTTTGAGTCAATTACTGGCAAACCAGCCGAAGACCTTCACATCGTGTGATCAGCCGTTTGATCTTGAGGACTGGATTCAGGACATGAACAAACACTTTGAGTGCAGCAATGTTCGTCCACAGGATTTCGTCAAGTTTGCAACATTCCAGCTCAAGGGGCAGGCAGCAGTTTGGTGGCGGTAGTTGAAGGACTCCAGGGGTGCTAGAGTGATCACTTGGGATGAGTCCTACACAGATTTCAGGCCCACTATATCCCGTCTAGATTTGTGGAGGAGATGCATGAGAAGTTCACGCGCTTGAAGCAAGGTGGTTCCTCCATGTACAAGTACAACGTTGAGTTCCACGAGCTAGCCCGATATGCCTTGCAGGACATTCCAGATCAGAAGAGCAAGATCTATCAGTTCAGAGGTGGTCTGAAAGAGGATTTGCAGCTAGCCCTTGCCTTGCACGATCCTGATGAGTTTGATAAGTTCTACAACTTGGCTCTCAGGGCTGAGGCAGCTTTGCTCAGGGTGGAGAATTCGAAGAAGCGTTTCAGAGATTCCAGCTCATCTTCCTCAACTCACGTGGTTCAGAAGCAACAGAAATACTGGGTGTCTCCTCCTCCTCCTCGGCACACGCAGCAGTTCAAGCAAGCAGGTGGTCGTGGTTCTTCCCACCCACCCAACCCAGCTTTCCAGCAGAGTTTTCAACAGCAGAAGCAAGGGAATCCTCAAACACAGTTCCGTCAGCCGGCAGATGTTACTTGTCACAAGTGTGGGCAGAAGGGTCACTATGCCAACAAGTGCACCTCTCAGCTGCGTCTTTCGCCTCCTCCTCTAGGAAAATCTCCAAGCAATGCTATAGTTAAGTTCAACCCCAGGTCTGCGAGAGTCAATATGGTGAATGCAGCTGAAGCAGAAAACTCCTCAGACGTGATTATGGGTAATCTCTCAGTCAATGATATTCCTGCTAAGGTTTTATTTGATTCTGGTGCATCGCATTCATTCATCTCAAATCCTTTCATTTCTAAGCATGACATTCCCGCAATTCACTTGGATAGTCCTTTCCGCGTGTGGTTTCTCCGGGAATGCGTATGAGTTCTCATATGATGGTTCCGGACGTTTCTGTCAAGATGGGTAATTATGCTTTTCTGGCGTCTCCTATTGTCCTTGGCAACTCCGACATTAATTTGATCCTCGGTATGGACTGGTTGGCCATGAACAAGGCGTATATCGATTGTGAAGCTAAAGAAGTGAATCTAACTCATTCTTCGGAGGACGTGATTATCTTCGGAGCGCGTGATGACACGGTCCGTCTGTTTTCTTTGAATGAGAAGGGTGAGATCTCTCCAATTTCGCAAGTCCGAGTGGTCTGCGAATATGAAGATGTTTTTCCGGAAGAACTGCTATGAATGCCTCCGCACCGAGCAGTTGAGTTCGCAATTGAGCTTGAACCGGGTACTGAGCTTGTGTGCAAACGACCGTACAAACTGGGTCCAGAAGAGTTGAAGGAGCTGAAGAAACAACTTGATGAGCAAGAGCGTCTTGGCCTGATCAGACCAAGCTCATCTCCTTGGGGCTGTGGAGTTCCTTTTGTCAAGAAGAAGGATGGTACGGAACGACTCTGTGTCGATTACCGCCCATTGAATAAGAAGACGATTAAAAATAAGTATCCACTTCCTAACATCAATGAGTTGTTTGAGCAATTGAAAGTGTCTAAGATCTTCTCGAAGCTTGATCTCAGAAAGGGTTATCATCAGATTCGCATTCGCGAAGAGGACATTCCAAAGACTGCTTTCAGCACAAGCTTTGGCTCGTATGAGTATACAGTG
The DNA here is from genome assembly GCF_904849725.1 of Hordeum vulgare subsp. vulgare. Lineage (NCBI taxonomy): Eukaryota > Viridiplantae > Streptophyta > Magnoliopsida > Poales > Poaceae > Hordeum > Hordeum vulgare. The sequence continues at coordinate 178,607,386 of NC_058523.1, forward strand.
ATGTCTTTTGGTCTGGCCAATGCTCCACCGACATTCTGTCGAATGATGAATTATATCTTCTCCCCATTTAAGAATGAATTCGTCTTGTTGTATCTTTATGATATTCTGGTCTTTTCGGAAACTAAGGAAGAGCATGAAGAACATCTTAGGCTGGTACTTGATAAGCTAAGAGAGCATAAGTTCTATGCCAAGTTTTCCAAATGTGAGTTCTGGTTGAAAGAAGTTCTCTAGCTTGGGCACATCATCTCTGCGGAGGGCATCAAAGTTGATCCGTCGAAGGTGCAGGCCATTGTTGAGTGGGAGCCTCCGCAAAATGTGAAGCAACTTCGAAGCTTTCTCGGGCTTGCGAGCTATTGTAGAAGATTCGTTGAGAGTTTCTCCAAGATTTCTAACCCTCTCTCAAGTCTTCTTCGGAAGGGTGTGAAGTATGTCTGGTCTCTAGAGTGTCAGTTGGCTTTCGACACACTAAAAGAGAAGCTCACTTCTACTCCAGTCTTGGTTCCTCCTGATGACTCCAAACCTTATCAAGTGTTCTGCGATGCATCTCTTCAAGGTCTTGGTGCAGTGTTGATGCAAGACAAGAAAGTGGTAGCTTATACCTCGAGGCAGATGAAGCCAAGTGAGAATAATTACCCCACTCATGATCTTGAGTTGGCGGCAGTGGTACATGCTCTCATGACTTGGAGACACCTCTTGTTGGAACGAAAGGTTGAAGTGTTCACCGATCACAAGAGTCTCAAGTACATCTTCACCCAGCCTAACCTCAATCTTCGGCAAACTCGTTGGGTGGAAATGCTCCAAGATTTTAATCCGAGCGTTGAGTACACTCGAGGCAAACTAATGTCGTGGCAGATGCTTTGAGCAGGAAGGCTTATTGCAACAGTCTCATTCTGAAGCCTCTCCAGCCTGACCTTTGTGAATCTTTCAGAAAGCTCAACATTTAGTTAGTACCTCAGGGATTTCTTGCAAATCTTCAGATCTCTCCTACCTTGGAAGACCAGGTTAGACAAGCTCAACTTCTTTATGCAATGGTGAAGAAAGTTAAGATTGGCTTGGCAAAGGGAGTTCCCAAATATAAGTGCTTCGGTGTTGATGCCAGAGATACATTATTCTTTGAGGATCGTCTTGTCGTTCTGAAAGGGGATCTCAAAAAGGTTATCATGGAAGAATCTCATAACTCTCTTCTCTTCATACATACAGGAAGTTCCAAGATGTATCAGGACTTGAAACAGACCTTCTGGTGGAATCGCATGAAGCGTGAAATTGCTCAGTTCGTAAATTAATGTGATGTATGTCGAAGGGTGAAAGCAGAGCATCAACGTCCAGCATGTCTTTTGCATCATTTGCCCATTCCCGAGTCGAAGTTCGACCATATTGAGATGGATTTCGTCACCGGATTTCCGAAGTCCAAGAAGGGTAATGATGCCATCTTCGTCGTCATCGACAAGTTGAGCAAAGTAGTTCATTTCCTTCCAGTCAAGGAGTCCATCTCGGCAGCTCAACTTGCAGAGCTATACACTTCGAGGATAGTCTCTTTGCACGGCGTGCCGATGCTGATTTCTTCGGATCACGGAAGTATCTTCACTTCCAAGTTTTGGGACTCTTTTGAGTGTGCGATGGGTAAGAAGATTCGATTCAGCACAACCTTTCATCCTCAGACTAGTGGGCAAGTTGAGAGAGTCAATCAGGTCCTCGAGGATATGCTGAGAGCCTGTGTCATATCTTTTCGCATGAAGTGGGAAGACAGGCTACCTTTTGCTGAGTTCTCTTATAACAACAGCTATCAGGCAAGTTTAGGCAAAGCTCCGTTTGAGATTCTCTATGGCAGGAAGTGTCGTACCCCGCTCAACTGGTCCGAGACCGGCGAGCGTCAGATTCTTGGGAATGACTTGATCGAAGAAGCAGAAGAGATGTGTCGGGTCATTCGGGATAATCTCAGAGCAGCGCAGTCCCGTCAGAAGAGCTACTATGATAGCAAGCATCGTGACATGTCTTATGAGCTCGATGACTTTGTCTATCTCAAAGTGTCTCCTATGAAGGGAACTCGGTGTTTTGGCATCAAAGGCAAGCTTGCTCCTCGTCTCGTTGGTCCTTCCCGAGTTGTTGGCAAGAGAGGCGACCTTGCTTATCAACTTGATCGCCCTTCAAACTTCGCAAATGTGCATAACGTGTTCCATGTCTCTCAGCTCCGGAGATGCTTCAAGACTCCCGAGCGCACAGTTGATCTTCACGATATCGACCTTCAACCCGATCTATCCTATCGTGAGCATCCAGTTGCAGTTCTTGAGACGAGTGAGCGCAAGACTCGCAATAAGTCAATCAAGTTTCTCAAGGTGTAGTGGTCACATCATTCCGATAAAGAGGCCACTTGGGAGCGCGAGGATCACCTCCATTCCGAATTTCCAGATTTCTTTCAGTCCTAGATCTCAGGACGAGATCTTCTTGTAGTGTGGGAGAGTTTGTAATGCCCAAAGTGTAACCTTTCCATATTTGGAAACCCTTTTATGTTTGGATCCATGTGGTCATGCTATGAGAGTTGTCATTTCATGTCTTCTCCTTTGCATCATACCATTCATTGCATTCATGCCATTTCTTGTGTTGTTGTTGTTGTTAATCCATATGTGTGGTGTGATGAGTGCATGTGGTTTGGTGATGTGGTGTTTACAAGCTTGGGTTTCAAACTATGTTAGTTTTCAAACTAGATCCCAAAAGGCCCCTTCTTCTTTATTCTTTTGAGCTCATGTTTAACTTGCTCCTTTCCTGTTTTAAAAATAAAGATCATTTAGTGCCTTTTTGTGATAGCCTGGCTTATTAGGGATGATAGACTACTCATATCAATAAGGAATTTCCTTCTTTTCCGGGAGCCCATTCGAACAGAACTCTCAGGTTAAGCGTGCTTAGCTTGGAGTAGTTATAGGATGGATGACCGACCGGGAAGTTGATCCCGGTTGCGCATGAGTGAGGACAAAGTGCGCAGAAAAGACTAGTATTCATATGTGGGGCCAGTCTAGATCCCGCCAGGAGTAACGACCGCCGGCGGGTGTGTCCGGGGCGTTACAAGTTTGGTATCAGACCGACCCTCGCGGTTACACGGATGTTTGCGGATAGGTGTGTGGTCTCGTGTGGCCGGACGAGGACGTGGTTCCTCTGAGTGGTGGTGTATGTGATAGCCTAGCTTATTAGGGATGATAGACTACGCATATCAATAAGGAATTCCTTCTTTTCCGGGAGCCCATTCGATGAGTGAGGACAAAGTGCGCAGAAAAGACTAGTATTGATATGTGGGGCCAATCTAGATCCCGCCAGGAGTAACGACCGCCAGCGGGTGTGTCCGGGGCGTTACACTTTTCTTGTGGACCATATGTGGAGATGTGGCTAGGGAATTTTAAAACTTTGCTTAAATGGGGTTTTATTTACAAAACAGATTAAATTAATTCTGTTTTGTAAATATTTTGTTGCTCCAAAAATCATCTTTGTATTTTATTTAATTGGGTCATAATTCCCTTATGACCAGGGTTATTTTCTTTTTATTTTTGGAGACCTAGATTTCCATAGGTGTTTTATCTTGCTGTGTATTTGTTTTAAATGGAAAAACCCTTTGGGTTGTTCTTTCCTTCTATCTGGCGCCAGTGGATAGGCCTCCTCCCTCCCTCTGGCCTATCTCTCTTGCTCTCTCGCGCAACAGCCCATCTTCCCCCGTTCCTCTCCTCTTCTCTAACGGCGTTGTCGTCCTCGCCTGCTTTCCGTCAGGTCCTGAGAGAGAGAGTGCGCGCGTCGTTGTCTCACGGACGTCGAGGCGTCCCCCTGTCCTCTATTTATTCATCCCCCGACATTTGGACCGTCAAGGGTTCCTCCTCGCGCCGCCACCTCCTTATCCTTCCTCCCCCTCGACAGGTAAGTGTCAGTAAGGTTTAGAGGATCGCCGCCGTCGAATCCGCGTCCCCCTCGTCGCCGGCAGCCTCTCCCCGCAGCGTCCGAGGCGTCCGCGAGCATGGGGCATCTCCCGCCGTTCCGTTCCCGTCGCTAGAGGGGTGGTTCCCCCTCTCTGGCGCTCCCTCCGCGGCGGCTCCATCAGGCCGGAGCAGCACGTCGTCGATCCCGCGCCTCTTCGTCCCCTTCTTCCTCTCCGACGTGTCGTCCTCCTCTCCGCGACGTGTAGGCTGAGCAAGACCTCGTCACCTTCCTTTCCTTCCTCCTAGCATAGGTCGCCGTAGCTCTCTGATGTCGCCGTCGTCGCCGTAGTAGGTGCTTGTGGAGCCGTATATGAGGTGCGCCTCCCGGTGAGCTTCGGCCAGGAATGGATCCTTCGATGATCCCTCTTCCTCCCCGTAAGTTCTCCCGTGCCAATTTGGCTCGTAGCAACACCAGCGTTGTTCCCTAGTTCCGGTCGCCGTCGATCTGTAGAACGAACAGAGGGGGATGCTCAAAAGAGCAACGCCCCCCTCTCTGGTAGACTCCGATCGTGTAGCCGCAATGGTTGCTATTTCTTGTGCAACGGGCAGGTTGTGGGTTCGATCCCTGGTAAATCCCCCTTTTTGTTATTTGTTTTGTTCAGTGGTGGATCGACAGACAGGATTTGCTCACATGTCCTGCTGCTCCTCTTAGAGCAGTAGTCGAGCAGTAGCCCAGTGGTACTGGGGCTGTGTTGTAGTCCAAAGGCTCTGGGTTTGAATCCCAGAGGCTCCTTTTGTTTTTATCACCTGTTTTATTTTTTTCCTGTGCAATACTTGGGCAGCAAGCTGATGCTCCCTTTAGCTAGAGTTGTGGTGTGGTTATTTTACTGCTTAGGGTGTTGTGCTCATGTATGTTTTATGCATTGGGGGTATGTGTGCATGAGAGCATATGCACCAGTGTGTGCATGTGTGTATGTGTGTGGGTTACCCCCACATACTTGTGCAGGGATGAGGTTATACATATGTGTGTGTGCATGTGGGTGCACCCATGCACCTGTGCATGAGGGTCTACCCCCTCATGAGGACATTCTTGTGTGTGGGGGGGCATGAGTGCACCTATGCACTTGTGCATGAGGGATAACCCCTCATGCGTGCCCTTATGTTCATGTGATAATGCTCTTATATGCTTATAGTGATTTCTAGGTTGATTTTCGAGCTAGCTTTGTGCCTACATGTTCCATGCAAGTGCCCATATATTATATATGGATTTGGGGTAGAATCATCCCAGGAATCCACTAGTGGAATCAGATTTCACTTTAGAGCAAGTTCATAAACTGTCATTTTTTTGTCTTGATGCCATGTTTAGAGCTTAGTGTCATGTGGTGTGTTGGGCCTATGAGGATGAATCCTTGATGTGGCAGTAGTGGGTGAACCCCTCTACACCATGGAGTCTTTGTTTTATACATAGGAGTTTGTATGCACTTGTTGTGCCTTGTCAAAGTTGACACTTGGCTGAAATAGTCAGCTTTCTCAAAATCTATGATTTTCACTAAGTCTGAGAAGGTGCTGTTATTTTCTTCCCTTGTTGATGTGGTTGCACAAGCTCATGTGTTGGGAATCAGCCCATGCAACAAACTAAGGTTTGTGAGATTTTGGGTTTGTCTAGATCTCTGTTAAATTTCATGCTCTTTCACTTCCTGTAGATATCATTTTGGAGGCTGCCAAAATGCTTTAGAGCATAAGCAGCTGGTGAAAATCTGAGATTTTCACTAAGTCCCAGAAATCTGTTATTTTTGTCCAAGTTTGTGTCCATAGATCTTATCATGTGTGATGCCTTTGCAGTAGCTTATTGCTCAGGCTTGTAGAGCTTTTGAATGGCTTTTTCCACATATCTTGTTTGGCACATTTGGGTGGTTGTAGGTACTTTGAATGTTGTAGACAAACTGCTATGATGTTGTTTAGGACAGATTGCATGTTTTAGTTGTTTTGAAGCTTGTGTGAGCATTGTTGATGGTGTGGTGTGTTTCATTGCACCACCCCACTTATATTTGTTTGTTTGATCATGTGGAAACCTGGGAATACCACAAGAGTGCCATTGGAATGTGCTTGTTGTGGATTTGAACCGTAGGACTCCATATCTTGTTTCGTAGTTTTCGGTTGATCCGTAGCTCCGTTCTCAACGTTCTTTATATGTTTTTGCATTGTTTTCTCGTGATGCACCTGTTCATTCCATACTCATGCATGTCTAGATAGCTTAGTGTGAAGTTCTGTCCAGAAGTTTATCAACTCATCTCATGCATATGCAAGTGACTAGAATAGTGATGCATGCTTCCTTCTCATCTCATGCATCATATTGTTTGTTGCATCATGTTGTGTTGGTGTTCATTTGCTATTATTTTTATCTTGGGTAGCACCGGGGTCGGAGAGAAAGTACATGGATTCTGGAGAGTACGTGCAGGAAGATCACGAGCAGTTCCAAGATGAAGACATCACAGGCAAGATGACTATGACCTTGATACCGTATCTAGCTTTGTTATGCTTAGAATCACGTTCCCTTCGATACATGCTCGCTGCCTACCACTTGATAAAATTGACACATGTCATTGCCATGAAACCCAAACACCTTCCCCTCCTAGCTAATGTTGTTTGGCTAAGTAGGCTTGCTCAGCTTCTAATGTATAGCTTTGCTAGTTCCAGGTGCGAGCTGTCTCATGTGATAACATGAGTATTTTGTTTCTTTATGATCAAACTGGTATTTAATTAATACACCTATATACTTGGTAAATGACGGAAGGCCTATCCTTTTTCCGGGTGATTTGTTCCGTTATTGCCGCCTTCGTTTCGGCTACCGGTGTATGATTCCATAACTGTTCGCTCCTAACACGTTCGGGGTTGTTATGGGGACCCCCTTGATAAATCGTGTAGTGTTGAGACTTGTCCGGCAGGACCCAACATTGGTTTTAATTTGCTAATCACCTAATAATAACTTGCATAGGAATAGCTACCCCGAGGATTTAATCAACAACCCAGGCCAGTGCTCCTCATGAGTGTTGGTCCAGGCGAGAGCAGCTTATTACGCTCCCCGGGGCAACTCGGTGTTTTGGCGTGGTAACCATGGCTCATCCATCGTGTCCTGAGACTGAGATACGCGGCTCTTATCGGGGTTGCCGACACGACGGGAGGTCCTCCTAGATTTGTCTTACCTTAGCGATATATCGTGCGTAGAGGAATCCTGGTGATACTTTGGGTCTCCTCAAAGTTGAGGTTTTCCTATAAGGAATCCGACGAGATCACGAGATTTGTTATAGAGGATTACTTTGCGGCCCGTGGTTGTTTGCGATGGACTTGTTGGAGCAACCATTTAGGGTTTAATCTTTCGGAAAGCCGTGCCCGCGGTTATGTGACAAACATGGATAATATGTTAACATCCGGTTTTAGATAACTTGAATTAACTCTAATAAAACTGCCAACTGTGTGCGGAACCGTAACTGTCTCCTTTGAAGACCTCTCTTCGATCGGGAACACGGTGGGGTTATGATTGACGTAAGTAGGTGTTCACGATCACGTAGTGATCACCTAGTCTTCGACCGCTCGCCTAGATCACCATATCAAATACTCTGATATTCCTAAGTTAGCCACCATATATGATTAGGATGCTGCAACCTATACACTGGACTTTCCTCACCTAATAACTTGACTAGTTTCGGTACCAAGGTCATCCGATTGCTGAGTCCCCGTGTTTCATAGTTTACTAGAACACCCCAATAGGTATAGGTATGATCAACGCAGGAGATCCAGATGGCACGAGCTGGCGTGGCAGTACGACAAGGAGAACGACCGACTGTGCGTGAACTATTTGGAGGACTAAGGCCGTGGTCGTGATCGTGGGCTAGCATGCGGGATATCATAGTTTTTTCCTTGTTTCATGTAGTTCGTAGCGGGACTAACTTGTCTGAATAATTGTGTGGATGTAACCCTTATATTATTCTATGTGAGATGGCAAATGTATGCCCTATTTGTCATTCTACGATTATGTATTGCTATGATTATCTCGCTTGTGAAAAGTTTAGATGCGCCTCTTTCCCTTTTGGGGCATCGCCCCCAAAATAGGAAAGGGTCGCATCTTAGTCGTTACAGTGGAAGTGGGCCACGTCCCACGGGAAAGAGGGGGGCTTAGCCTTTTTTTAATTAAATACTTTTCTTTTCTGTTTTCTTTTTAAAACAAGAGTATTTTAGTCTTATAAAACATATAACTTGCACCATTAATTATAATGCATTAATAGGCACTCTCACAAAAAGGTTTGTGATTTAATTGAAGCAGTCTGGAATTGATATAATTTATAAGCGCTTAAATATTGTTTAGGCCTCTGTTTTAATTATTTTTAGGCACTTAGACACTCACAAAAATGTCGGTTTCAGTATTGACAAACACTTAATGAATATTTAAAACCCAAACAACATTTTTATTTTATAGTTTGAATGAATAATTTATTTGACTTAAACTTTAATTTGAATTTAGTTTTGGGTTTCGTCAAGAGGCAATGTGGCTCAGCTAGTCTTGATGACATGGCATCATTAGCGTGTGATTACGCTAGCTTGATTATGGGGGTTACTGTAGCCTAATCCAGGGATGTCACAACTCTCCACCACTAAAATAAATTCTCGTCCCGAGAATTCAGAGGTAGGGGTAAGGGGGAAACGTTTGGTTACGAAATTCTATCGAGTCTTCTCTTCTTGGTTGCTCTTCCCGAAGAGATTCATCCCTTTCGTTGAAGCCTTCAATTCTCTGACTTAGGTCATCCTGATAAATTCATCACCCTTCCTTCAGGATATTCCTCGTCCTACGAATGCGATAATAGGGAAAACGTTGGAAGAACGCACCAACACAAAGTTGGGCATCTAACGGTGAACTCACAGAAGAGGTCATGAATTATTCCTCAAGTTGTAACTCATGGAATTCGTTGGGAATACAACATGATGGTATAGAGGTTTCAAATGATTAGGCAATCATTGAATGCCTAAAGAGATATGAGAGGGGTTTAGAGCAACGGATATAAATATTGCTTCTGTTACTGAATAGATCGTCCGATTGAATGGTGACTCGGGAATTTCATTCGAAACCAAGTGCAAAGGATACTTTGGAGTCAAAAGATGTACAGGAGAGTCAGGTTTCGATCCTGTGGAACTTTGGGTTATGGGTCCACCATGTGGGCCAAGAATGTGGAACTTTGGGTTATGGATCCATCATGCGGGCCAAGAGTAGGTAGAGTGGTGAAATCTTGTACCGTCTTGATACCAAGACATGTCAGAAGATAACCTGTCAGTTATGTTGGCAACAACGTCGGTACCAAGGGCATGGGACGAATAGAACCACTTTCCTGATCGTTGAAACGAGGCGAATCAATAGGCAAAGTTCTCGTCCACCGGCGGCTACCGCAATGTTATCCACAATAGTAATAGGGTCTTACTGACAGTTGTGACACTGAGGATTTTACCTAAGCAGGGAATTACCACTGCTCAGATTAGTTCAGAATCAAGAAAGGTTAAACTGACCAGTGGGAAGGAAAAGGTGACTATCACGTCAAACAAGCCAATGGAAAGAAAAATGTGTTCACACACACAAGTATTTGAGCATACCATTCTTGAGGAAAATAGAGTATTGTATACATGACGGGTCATCAAGTACATAACCACTTTGATAAAAGGGTAAGGAGAATCATGATGTTTACCCATACCATACGGTTTGGATAATTGATCAGGAACAATTTAGCATTGCGCTTCCAATGTTCCTGTTGACGTTTGACGTACCACATCCAGAGTTCGAGGTAGCATCGACATGGCCATCATATAAGGTTCGGACCTTGGGTACTCAAAGGATCCATCCGGAACAACTTATAAAATAAGTCTTACAATTTTCTCATGGAAGAATGGCGAAACTTAGTGAACTATATACTATAACAATAGGTCCTTCAGCCCGGTGTGATAGACAAGACATCACATTACCGGGTTATATAAAGACCAAAGTTATCATTAATGGGAAATGTTCCAACCATCGTATCTGCGCGAGATTCAGATCTCGTGTCAGGACACCTCAGGCTCAGGATGCCTGAGAAGAAAAGGGGACCACCAAAGACAGACGAGATGATAATGCAAGATTCTCGGGATATGAATTACGGAAGCAAGCCTTAACTTATGAGTTGGATCATAATACATATGAACACAATGCCAAGACATTCGTGCCCACAAAGGATTCTTAAAATGAAATGCATCAGAGATCTGATTTGGGAACCATCATTTAAGATAACAAAATCCTTGTGTAAGCCTTGACTAGCTCTTATGACGGAACTTAATTTCCTTGACCAAATCAGTCAGTGGCTTGGGGTGTTAGGAGAGAGTTATGTGAAATGAAGATAACAAATCTTCAAAACATATAACACTTCGAACATGCATGAATGACTTGGGATGACCAGAGAGGAAGTGAAACAAAACTTTCTCGTATTCACGGTGGTAAGAATGCACATGAACTTTGCAAAAACATTTCTGCTATCAAACATATTCTTAATGAGCTAGGCACAAAGATAATGCTTTCAACAGTTTCATCGTCGAACAAGGAGAAAGTTGACGGTGTGACCGATGGGCTCAGCAACAATCCCTCAAGATATCTATAGGGATGAATATCCAAAATTATAAGATCAAGGATATAGTATTTGTTGGATCAAATGATATGATGATGTATGCTCGAGGGAACAACAACAATTAAACATCGGTCGGAGGGTGCACTCGGAAATACGAAATGAGTAGCACGACCAATGCTAGACTGGTGGGTCAACAACCAACACACCAAGAATGAAACTATCAGTCATTAACTTCAAAGCAATAGGGTTGCGAGAAGTATTGGAATCACACATCAGAGTTCACTTGTAGGTATTTCGATTTGAAACAACACGGGACCAAGCAATGAATGGTGATGGCGAGAAGTATCACTATCTCAAGAATTCTTTAAGAGGTGCAACAATTCTCACAATTCTTGACATAAAAGATGGTAATACTCCAAGGTAGAAGATAACATAAGCTAAATTAGCAAGGAACTCAAATGACAACACAAAACACGAACACATTTATGTTGGAGGGAAGGAAATAAGGTTTGTCTATGATAACACAAATCATCGAGGGGCAAGGATGGTATTTCTTATCATGCATTCGATTGATACCTTGAAGGAGCTCAGAATGCTGCTGATGATGATCATGGCACATTTGTCGAGAAGTTGCATGAAGACGTAATCGTTCAGCGACGACATCAAGCAAAGGAACAGTGAAGCGAAAGGTTGTCGGAACCACAAATAAGACTACTAGATCAGAATTGAAATTGCCTTTCAAGACAACCAACATGATGTTGAAAACTCGATGTAAGCTTAGCGTACTGTTGGAAATGTGTTCCAGGGATGACATACATAGATAGCATGGTCAAGCTTTAGCATGATGATGATGATGATGTAGCTTAACAGCTTGGAATGACATGATCAAGTACAAACTCGTAAACAAGGAAGATTACTAAAAGTTGTTGAATCGCAATGCGTACTCGTTTCAGTTATCGATGTACTTGTGTGTGCAACGGGTCAAAACACGAGGAAACTGGAATCAACGAAACATCATAGTTGATGAGGAGCTCACAATAAGCCATGTAGCTCCGGGATATTCTCGGGATAATACCCAAAGGTAGATCAACATTAAGGCTTGGACCGATGTATTGATCTGAAGAAGACAAGCACTTTAACTTGTCTACCTATGGAATTCAAAGAGGATCAATCATTGTCAGAACCACGGTTGCAAAGGACAAGATCACAAATATGATATCGAATCATATCAAGGAAATGATTATTAATACGATAAGCTTCTATGGTAGGAATAATGTTATTCCATGGGCTTGAACACAAAGTTCAAGGTCGACTCCCACTTCATAAATGCATCACCTCCCATTTACTCCTCGCCTTTGATGAGGTGGTAGCCTGGAAAGATTATCTGGCCAAACACCAGAGGAGTAAGACTCGTGAAATCTCTTCGGGCCATATTGATTTAGGAAGGCATAGGTTCAACCCATTGGGGCATCTTAGGAACATATACCGCAAACTTCAAGAGCAATTAACACATGCTTGAAGAGCATGGTTGACAAGGGCATAGGATACAACTTATCAGACGGAGAAGACACAATTTACCGATGGCATTATGTATCAGGGGAACAATATCACAAGAATTTTTTGAATGTAAAGGATGATGTCAGATAATAACCCAACGATGGGTCTGGCAGTCCGCAAAGGACCTGATGTGAGTAATCGATACTCAACCAAAGGAAGATAGAATGCAAGGCATCAAATTATAGAACATCTGAAAAATATTGATACTTAAATACCAAAGGAATTTATGATTTCCAGGGTGGTGTATCAGATTTAGATGCTCCGATCAAATACAAGCAAGCTGAATGGACTTAGATGGACAATCAATCAAGGTTGATTTCTCGAGAACCAACTCACGTTCGGAAAGTCGTCTCAGCTGAAAAGATAATTTATGAGAATCAACTGAAGATAGTGTGCATCGACACAAAGGTTGAATCAATAAGATCAAAGTAAAATCACAAAGGATTTTAACGAATGTTCTTAGACATATGGATTTAATCATAAAGCAAGCAGGTGAGAAAGGTCATGAACCACATGCTACTGAGAATTTTGGAAGATCGAATAGTAGTTCGAAGGACTTATGAAACACCCATGACAACTTAGGATAAACGAATCCCCAGTGAGATAATTCGATGCACCTTGTAATAACAAGAGAAATTGGAAAATAAAGTATGAATGACACTTGTATGTAGTCATCCATTGGTGTTGATGGAGGAAGGGAAATCGCAAAAGCGAAGAGCACAAGTTCTCGAGAGAACATCGGAGAGTATCTTCATATTCTTCTGATGAATCGAGTCATCATCTAGGCTGAGAGGCTCTTCGGAAGGAAATTAGTTACGAGAACCTAGAGTTAGAGTTAGCAAAATCTTTAACCCGAAAGAGAAGAGAGAGTAGAATCCAGAGTATAGAAAAGGAGTAAAAGATACTAATGCCACCTGATTGAGATGTGGGCCCGCAAGCCACAACATCAAAGTTAGTAAGTCTTTTCCAAGTACTAGACTAGACTTCGACCAAGGAGATGGAAAAGGGGCTACCTATAGGCAATCGGCTCTGATACCAACTTGTGACGCCCTCGATGTGATCGTACGCTAGTCATACATGCAAATGCATACGACCAAGCTCAAGGACTCACGGGAATATATCACAACACAACTCTAGACACCAATAAAACATACAAGCTTCATATTACAAGCCAGGGGCCTCGAGGGCTAGAATGCAGAAGCTCGATAAACACACGAGTCAGCGGAAGCAACAAATATCTGAGTACAGACATTAAACATGAGGTGCCTTAGAGAAGGCTAGAACAAAAGATACAACGATTGAACCAGGCGAGGCCTCCTTCCTGGGAGCCTCCTAACTACTCTTGGTATTCAGCGGCCTCCACGTAGCAGCACGCACCGTCGGGGTAGCAGTCGTCGCCGATGGGGTACGCCATCTCCTGGGCTCCAACATCTAGTCGCAACAACGGATAAAGGGGAAAAAGGGAGCAAAGCAACGGTGAGTACTTATGACCCACAAGTATAGGGGATCAATTGTAGTCCTTTCAATAAGTAAGAGTGTCGAACCCAACGAGGAGCAGAAGGATCTGACAAGTGGTTTTCAGCAAGGTAAAATCTGCACGCACTGAAATTGTCGGTAACAAGTGATTGTGTGGTGAGATGTTTCGTAGCAAGCAACAAGTAACAAAAGTAGCAACGGTGCAGCAAAGTGTCCCAATCCCTTTTGAAGCAAGGGACAAGCCTGGATAAAGTCTTATAGGAGGAAAAATGCTCCCGAGGACACACGAGAATTTCTGTCATGCTAGTTTTCATCATGTTCATATGATTCGCGTTCGTTACTTTGATAGTTTGATATGTGGGTGGACCGGCGCTTGGGTACTGCCCTTACTTGGACAAGCATCCCACTTATGATTAACCCCTCTCGCAAGCATCCGCAACTACGAAAGAAGAATTAAGACAAAGTCTAACCATAGCATTAAACTAGTGGATCCAAATCAGCCCCTTACGAAGCAACGCATAAACTAGGGTTTAAACTTCTGTTACTCTAGCAACCCATCATCTACTTACTACTTCCCAATGCCTTCCTCTAGGCCCAAATAATGGTGAAGTGTTATGTAGTCGACGTTCACATAACACCACTAGAGGAAAAACAACATACACCATATCAAATTACCGAACGAATACCAAATTCACATGACTACTAATAGCATGACTTATCCCACGTCCTCAGGAACAGAAGTAACTACTCACAAAGCATAATCATATTCATGACCAGAGAGGTAATGAGTAGCATCAAGGATCTGAACATAAACTCTTCCACCAAGTAATCCAACTAGCATCAACTACAAAGAGTAATCAACACTACTAGCAACCTTACAAGTACCAATCGGAGTCGCGAGATGGAGATTGGTTACAAGTGATGAACTAGGGTTTGGAGATGAGATGGTGCTGATGAAGATGTTGATGGTGACGAGTCCCCTCCGTTGAGAGGAGTGTTGGTGATGACGATGGCGACGATTTTCCCCTCCGGGGGGGAAGTTTCCCCGACAGGATCGTCCTGCCGAAGCTCTAGATTAGTTACCACGTGGCGGCGGCGAAACCACGAAAAAGCTCCTCTCTGATTTTTTCCTGGACGAAGCCCTCCATATAGCAAAAGAGGGGGGCAAGTGGGCCAGCAGGGTGCCCACAAGCCCCCATGGCGCGACCTGGGGGGTGGCCGCGCCGTGCAAGCTTGTGGCCACCCCCTGGCGCCCCTATGGCACTTCTTCGGCCCAATATTTTTGATAAATCAGGAAAAAAATCCTCGTTGATTTTTGCGGCGTTTGGAGTTGCGCAGAATAGGTATCTCAACTTTGCTCCACTTTCAGGCCAGAATTCCAGCTGCCGGCATTCTCCCTCTTCATGTAAACCTTGCAAAATAAGAGAGAAAAGTCATAAGAATTGTACCGTGAAGTGAAATAACATCCCAAGAAGCGATAAATATCAACATGAAAACAAGATGCAAAATGGACGTATCAACTCCCCCAAGCTTAGACCTCGCTTGTCCTCAAGCGAAGCCCTAGCTCAATAAATATGTCCACATGTTTAGGGAGAGAGGTGTCGACAAAACAAGATACGAACATGCATGCATCATGATAATACTCAGAACAGCAACACCAACATGTAATCTCTCATGCTAAAGTGATAATTACTTCACAAAGTAAAGCATGGATCAAGAACCTTACCGAGAAGTAACAACCGATAGCCTTTAGTCATTGAAGCAATTGCAATTTATCACAACATCAGAAAGAGTCAAATAAGAGCTTGTAAAGCAAATCCACATACTCAATCATTCTTTCGTTCTCTACAATTGCTACAACTCACGTGGTACTCATGAGATCAAAGTTTTAGCTGGACAAGGAGAAAGATAGGGGCTTATAGTTATGCCTCCCAACTTCTTACCTCAAGGGTAATGTCAACAATAATAATTCATGAATACTCACCTCCAAGTTTACATATGAATATAGATCTTTCCCAAGCATATGACGTTAGCCAAGATAAAGGAGAAATAGGGAATTGGTGAAGATCACCATGACTCTTTCAAGGGAAAAAAGTAAAGGTACAAGATAGGCCCTTCGCGGAGGGAAGCAGAGGTTGTCATGTGCTTCTAAGGTTTGGATGCGTGTACTCTTAGTGCGGAGGAACGTCACTCTATATTGCCTCCTCTGATGAAGAACTTTATTATGCAGTCTGTCGCTTTTATGTCTTCCTCATCACAGGTTCGCATAAAGGTTATTTTCCACACACTAATATATCATACATATTAGGGAGCAATTTTTATTGCTTGCACCGATGACAACTTACTTGAGGGATCTTATTCAATCCATAGGTAGGTATGGTGGACACTCATGGCAAAACTGGGTTGAAGGTTTATGGATGCACAAGTAGTATTTCTACTTAGTGCGGGAGGTTTTGGCTAATATGAGGTGGAAGAAATTGTCACATGCTAAGGGATCTCTAAACATATAACATTGTTCGGAGCCGAGCAAACACAATTCATTATGTTGTCTTCCTTGTCCAACATCTACTTCCAGGTATGCAATAGTTTAGCAAGTGTTCACAATCATAGATGGTGTCAGAGATGATATATTTATATGCGAACATCTCCTTCTTTATCACTTCATATTAATTGCAACAATGACCAAGGTCTACGTTTGCCTACCCTCAACAAGTTTCAATCCTCATTCTTTTTATATGTGAAGCCATCACTTCCCATAATATCATTACATGATCTTTCATGCTTTTGTTCTATTCTCACTCTTTTGATCATGGCAAGAGGCAAAGCCCTTCAACTAAGACACTCTTTATTATATGGCTCACGAGCTCGAATACATCGGGGGTGACACAAAGCAAAACTCAAGACTAAAACACTAAGACTTTTAAATTTACTAGAGAAAGAGAAAACTGAAAAGGAAAACTAAAACAAAGGTAAAGGCAAAAGATGTGATGGTGATACGATACCGGGGCAACTCCTCCAAGCTTGGCACAAGCCAAGGGGATTGCCCATACCCATGTTTAGTTGTCTTCCTTTGGAGGTGATGGTGGTGGAGTTGTTGCAATCTTTGACTCTAAGAGGGCCATTAATCTTTGATTTATACCTTGGAGATCTGCGATATGTTTTTCCAGCAAAACAACTTCACGAGTGAGACAAGTATTGCGAGCATGAGTTCTTTCACAAAACCTCAAGAGTCCAATCAAGGATGGAGACAGTAGGTGGAGGTAGGGTTGGAGGAAATCCACTTCCTCAACTTCTTCCATGTTGAGCAGAGATTGAACTTCGTCCCACGCCTGATTCCTCTCCTTGGTTTTGCCCTTGGTTTCTTTAGGCAGCCTCTCCTTGGCCTACATCCTTTTTAGATCAGCATTTACTTCTCCATAGGCTCGAGGGAGATTGTTCTCCCCCACAGATTCTTGAGACGACATCTTGCTCTAAATCTGCGACAGAAAACAGGCTCAAAACAAAAACAGAGGAAATCTGCGTGATGCAGGGGTCAGACCAAACAGGAGTATATATAATGATTTTTTCCAGGCCATAAGGACTACTCTGCACGAAAACAGAGTCCGGGAGGCGCACGAGGTGGCCACAAGCCCTCACAGCGTGGCCAGCAGGTGGTCCCGTGCCGTGCAGGCTTGTCGCCTCCTCGCGAACTTTTCGGACTACTTCCAATTTTTGTATTTTTTCAAATATTCCAAAACGGAGAAAAATTCCTACTGGACAAGTTTTGGACTCTGTTTTCTTACCGAATCACATACCTCTTCGTATTCGGAGTCTGAAAGAGGCTGATAAATGTCCCTTAGGTATTCTTCCGGAGTTATGGTATTGATGATATTTCTTTCAACATTTATGGTAGTACCTGAGATATAATGCTTGATTCTCTGCCCATTTACCACTCTCGGACAATTACCTTCCATGTTGTTGATCTTGATAACACCGGAACAATATACTTCCTCAACAACATAGGGACCTTCTCATTTAGAAAGAAGCTTGCCTGCAAAGAATCTTAAATGAGAGTTATATAGCAAGACATAATCACCTACATTGAATTCACGCTTTTGTATCCTCTTATCATGCCACCTCTTAACCTTCCCTTTGAACAACTTGGCATTCTCATATGCATGAGTCCTCCATTCATCAAGCGAGCTAGTGTCAAATAACCACTTCTCACCGGCAAGTTTGAAATCAAAGTTGAGCTCTTTGATTGCCCAATAAGATTTATGCTCTAGCTCAAGAGGTAAATGACATGCTTTACCATACACCATTTTGTACGGAGACATGCCCATGGGATTCTTATAGGCAGTTCTATAAGTCCACAATGCATCATTGAGGTTCTTAGACCAATTCTTTCTAGACCTGTTGACAGTCTTTTGCAGAATTAGTTTAATCTCTCTGTTTCTTAGCTCTACTTGACCACTAGACTGAGGGTGATAAGGAGACGCAATTCTATGGTTGACATCGTATTTAGCAAGCGTTTTACGGAAAGCACCATGAATGAAGTGTGAACCACCGTCGGTCATTAGATATTTAGGGACTCCAAATCTAGGGAAGATAACTTCTTTCAGCATCCTGATAGAGGTATTGTGATCAGCACTACTAGTGGGGATAGCTTCTACCCACTTAGTGACGTAATCAACAGCAACTAGGATATGAGTGTACCCGTTGGATTTTGGAAAAGGTCCCATATAATCAAAGCCCCAAACATCAAATGGTTCAATCACAAGTGAATAGTTCATAGGAATTTCCTGACGTTTGCTAATATTACCTATTCTTTGACATTCGTCACAAGACAAGACAAACTTACGGGCGTCCTTGAAGAGAGTGGGCCAATAGAAACCTGATTGCAATACCTTGTGTGCAATTCTATCTCCCGCATGGTGTCCTCCGTAGGCCTCGGAGTGACACTTCTGTAGGATCTGTCCCTGTTCATGTTCAGGTACAGAACATCTAATAACACCATCTACTCCTTCCTTATAAAGGTGAGTATCATCCCAAAAGTAGTGTCTCGGGTCAAAGAAGAATTTCTTCTTTTGCTGGTACGTGAAACTAAGTGGTATATATTTGGCAACAATATAGTTTGCATAATCAGCATACCACGGTGCACTACGTGAAGCATTGATGACATTCAGTTGCTCATCGGGAAATCTATCATCAATAGGTTGTGGGTCATCAAGAACGTTCTCCAACCTAGACAAGTTATCTGCTACGGGGTTATCAGCACCCTTTCTATCGCCAATGTGCAAATCAAATTCTTGTAGCAAGAGAACCCATCTGATAAGTCTAGGTTTAGCGTCCTTCTTCTCCATGAGGTATTTAATAGCAGCATGATCAGTGTGAATAGTGACTTTGGAATCAACTATGTAAGACCTGAACTTTTCACATGCAAACACGACTGCTAGAAATTCCTTCTCGGTAGTAGTATAGTTTCTCTGGGCACTGTCTAGAGTTTTACTAGCATAGTGAAGAACATTCAACTTCTTGTCAACTCTTTGCCCTAGAACAGCACCAACAGCGTAATCACTAGCATCACACATGATTTCAAACGGTAAGTTCCAATCAGGTGGTTGAACAATAGGTGCAGTTATCAAAGCCCTCTTAAGTATTTCGAAGGATTCCTCACAATCATCGTCAAAAACAAAAGGAATATCCTTTTGCAAGAGATTGGTAAGAGGCCTAGAAATCTTAGAGAAGTCTTTAATGAACCTTCTATAGAAACCAGCATGACGAAGGAAACTTCTTATACCTTTGATATCTGTGGGGTATGGCATTTTCTCGATTGCATCAACCTTAGCCTTATCAACTTCAATACCTCTTTCAGAAATTTTATGTCCTTAGACGATGCCTTCATTAACCATAAAGTGGCACTTCTCCCAATTCAAGACAAGATTGGTATCTTTACATCTCTATAAGACTCGATCAAGGTTGCTGAGGCAATCATCAAAGGAAGACCCATAAACGGAGAAGTCATCCATGAAAACCTCGACAAAAGTCAAAGAATATAGCCATCATACATCTTTTGAAAGGTGGCAGATGCATTACATAAGCCAAAAGGCATACGTCTATAGGCAAAGGTACCGAAAGGGCAGGTGAAAGTGGTTTTCTCCTGATTAGATTGTGCAACTGGTATTTGGGGGAAACCAGAATAACCGTCTAGAAAGCAGAAGTGTGTGTGTTTAGACAGCCTTTCTAGCATTTGGTCGATAAAAGGCAAAGGGTAATGATCTTTCCTAGTGGCTTTATTCAGTTTCCTGAAATCGATCACCATCCTATAGCCAGTAATAATCCTCTGTGGGATCAATTCATCCTTATCATTAGGGACAACGGTAATGCCTCCTTTCTTGGGAACGCAATGCACCGGACTCACCCAATCGCTATGAGCAACAGGATAGATAATACCCGCTTCCAGGAGCTTTAATATTTATTTTCTTGCTACTTCTTTCATCTTAGGACTCAATCTCCTTTGATGATCAGCAAATCGTTTGAAGTCAAGATCAGTTTTGATCTTGTGCTGGCATAGAGTGGGACTAATGCCCTTTAGATCATCAAGAGTATATCCAATAGTAGCACGGTGCTTCCTACGGGTTTTTAGTAACTTCTTTTCTTCATGCTCCAAGAGGCTAGCACTAATAATGACAGGATATATCTCTTTTTCATCAAGATAAGCATACTTAAGAGTATCAGGCAATTGTTTAAGCTCGAACATTGGATCACCCTTTGGTGGGGGTGGATCCCCAAGCAGTTCAACAGGCAGATAATTCTTAAGGATAGGATATTGTTCTAACACAACTCTATCTATCTCATCCCTTTCATCGATATGCATATCATTTTCATGCTCAAGCAAGTATTGCTCTAAGGGATCAGTAGGAGGCACGGCAATAGAAGCTAAGGTAATAGTTTCATCCTTACTAGGAAACTCCTTTTCATGAGGTTGTCTACCAAACTTGGAGAAATTGAACTCATGTGACACACCTTCAAAGCCAACAGTGACAGTTTGCTTCTCACAGTCAATATGAGCATTGACAGTATTGAGGAAGGGTCTGCCAAATATGACGGGACAAAAGCTATCTTGTGCAGTAGCAAGAACGAGGAAATCAGCAGGATACTTCATTTTACCACACAAGACTTCAACATCCCTAACAATTCCCACACGGCAGATAGTATCTCTATTGGCAAGCTGAATAGTGACATCAATAGGATCTATCTCAACAGGTGCAATCTCATCTTTGATTTCATCATATAAGGATTGAGGTATTGCACTAACACTAGCACCCACGTCACATAAACCATGATAACAATGATCTCCTATCTTAACAGAAACCACAGGCATGCCAACAACAGGCCTATGTTTGTCTCTAGCGTGAGGTTTAGCAATTCTGGCAGCATCTTCACAGAAGTGAATATTATGTCCCTCAACATCGTCGAACAGAAGATCTTTGATGATAGCAATGCTAGGTTCAACTCTAATTTGCTCAAGGGGTGTAGGTGTTCTAATATAGCCTCTACGTAACACAGTTGAAGCTTTAGAATGATCCTTTATCCTAACAGGGAAAGGTGGTTTCTCAATGTAAGCACTGGGAACCATAGGATCATTATAGGCAATGACTTTCTCTTCAACTGGAGTGGGTTTAACTACATTGACTTCTAAAGGAGGATGATATTTAAACCACTTCTCTTTGGGGAGATCAATATGAGCAGCAAAGGATTCACACAATGAAGCTACTATCTGTGAGTCAAGTCCATACTTAGCGCTAAAGTCACAAAAAGTATTTGTCTCAACAAAGGATTTAACGCAATCAAACGTGAAATTCATACCTGACTCCTTACCTTCTTCAAGCTCCCAATCTTCAGAGTTGCGTTTAATTCTCTCCAATAAATTCCATTTGAAGTCAATATCTCTCTTCATAAAAGAACCGGTACAAGAAGTGTCAAGCATGGTGCGATCATCATGAGAAAGCCGCGCATAGAAGTTCTGAATGATAATTTCTCTTGAGAGCTCATGATTGGGGCATGAATATAGCATTGATTTAAGCCTCCCCAAGCTTGAGCGATGCTTTCTCTGTCACGAGGCCAAAAATCATAAATATAATTCCGATCACGATGTACTAAATGCATATGATAAAACTTTTGATGAAATTCCAATTTCAACTGATTGTAGTCCCATGATCCAGTATCATCACATAGCCTATACCATGTCAATGCCTTATCCTTCAAATATAAAGGAAAGACCTGCAAGCTTAAATAAACCACAAACTTCATCTACATAGATTAGATGCAAGTCTCGATGTGATGTTCCATCTCCTCTAAAAGGATTAGCCACCAGTTTCTCAAGTATACACGAAGGAAATTCAAAGCAAATATTTTTAGTAGGTGCAGCAGGTTGAGGAGCAACTCTTTGTGCTTCCGTTCGAGGTGAAGATACCCCGAACAAGCCCCTCAAAAATTAGTATCCATAGTGACAAGTGACAATAAATTTCAGCACACTATATGAATGTTTCCTTACCGAGTTCCACTTACCAAAGGCGCTTCACTCCCCGACAACGGTGCCAGAAAAGAGTCTTGATGACCCACAAGTATAGGGGATCAATCGTAGTCCTTTCGATAAGTAAGAGTGTCGAACCCAATGAGGAGCAGAAGGATCTGACAAGTGGTTTTCAGCAAGTAAAATCTGCAGGCACTGAAACTGTCGGTAACAAGTGATTGTGTGGTTAGATGATTCGTAGCAAGCAACAAGTAACAAAAGTAGAAACGGTGCAGCAAAGTGGCCTAATCCCTTTTGTAGCAAGGGACAATCCTGGACAAAGTCTTATAGGGGACATAAGTAGAAAAACGCTCCCGAGGACACACGGGAATTTCTGTCATGCTAGTTTTCATCATGTTCATATGATTCGCGTTCGTTACTTTGATAGTTTGATATGTGGGTGGACCGGCGCTTGGGTACTGCCCTTACTTGGACAAGCATCCCACTTATGATTAACCCCTCTCGCAAGCATCCGCAACTACGAAAGAAGAATTAAGACAAAGTCTAACCATAGCATTAAACTAGTGGATCCAAATCAGCCCCTTACGAAGCAACACATAAACTAGGGTTTAAGCTTCTGTCACTCTAGCAACCCGTCATCTACTTATTACTTCCCAATGCCTTCCTCTAGGCCCAAATAATGGTGAAGTGTTATGTAGTCGATGTTCACATAACACCACTAGAGGAAAAACAACAGACAACATATCAAATTACCGAACGAATACCAAATTCACATGACTACTATTAGCATGACTTATCCCATGTCCTCGGGAACAAAAGTAACTACTCACAAAGCATAATCATATTCATAACCAGAGAGGTAATGAGTAGCATCAAGGATCTGAACATAAACCCTTCCACTAAGTAATCCAACTAGCATCAACTACAAAGAGTAATCAACACTACTAGCAACCTTACAAGTACCAATCGGAGTCGCGAGATGGAGATTGGTTACAAGTGATGAACTAGGGTTTGGAGATGAGATGGGGCTGATGAAGATGTTGATGGTGACGAGTCCCCTCCGATGAGAGGAGTGTTGGTGATGACGATGCCGATGATTTTCCCCTCCGGGAGGGAAGTTTCCCCGGCAGGATCGTCCTGCCGGAGCTCTAGATTGGTTCTGCTCAAGTTCCACCTCGTGGCGGCGACGAAACCAAGAAAAAGCTCCTCTCTGATTTTTTTCCTAGACAAACCCTCCATATAGCATAAGAGGGGGGCAAGTGGGCCAGCAGGGTGCCCACAAGCCCCCATGGCGCGGCCTAGGGGGGTGGTCGCGCCGTGCAGGCTTGTGGCCACCCCCTGGCGCCCCTATGGCACTTCTTCGGCCCAGTATTTTTGATAAATCAGGAAAAAAATCCTCGTTGATTTTTACGACGTCTGGAATTGTGCAGAATAGGTATCTCAACTTTGCTCCACTTTCAGGCCAGAATTCCAGCTGCCGGCATTCTCCCTCTTCATGTAAACCTTGCAAAATAAGAGAGAAAAGGCATAAGAATTGTACCGTGAAGTGAAATAACAGCCAAAGAAGCGATAAATATCAACATGAAAACATGATGCAAAATGGACGTATCAAGTACTCATCCAAAGTAATCCCAAGACTGACATCAGAACTATGCTAAGTATGCATGAGTATCAAAGCAAGGGGTTATATGTGGACTGACTGCAGAAATGCAAGAAAGAGAGGGAAGGCCTAGTCTTATCGAAGACTAGCATCTTCAGGGGTCTTGCAGCAATAGACGAGAGTAGAACAGGTAACACAAATAATAGTCATATTGTTGCAGCAATATTAATATGAGGTCACGCCCAGAGATTTTCTCTCGACTCCCTACGAGGAAGCAATCCCAGAGCAACATTCTAGTTAAGTAACAGTTGTAGTAGTATAAGATCGGGCACAACTCCAAGTCGTCCTGTAACCGTGGACACGGCTATCCGAATAGTTGATGATGATATGATGTATATACTTCTCGCACATTGTTGGTTACCCCAAGTGGAAGGTTGAGATGTAGTCAGCAGCAAGTTTTCCCTCACACGGAACTGTAAGGTTTATCGAACCAAGAGGACTCCTAGGCTCAACAAGTAGGTGTCTTCCACCTTGGCGCTAGCAGAAGACGTGGACCTACACACACAACAAATAACTTTGCTCCCAACGAGTACAGAGAGCTTGTCAATCTCTCTGGCCTTGTAGTTTGCAAAGGATCAAAACACAAGCGGGAAAAGTGATAGTGATTGCAACGGAAAAGTAAATGAAAGCGGTAAATGATGAAGGTGTAAGCAATGATAGTGATATGGACCGGAGTCACATGATGTTCACTAGTGATGTCTCTCTCCCAAAAGACGATAAACAACTATGCTTGGGTAAACAAATCACGGTTGGCCAATTGACAGAATTATGAATGCACCGCAATGCTAATTATGCTACTTGATAGTTAGAGGTTCATTAGTAATGGGCAGTACGCCAAGACAAGTAGACCGTTTATTCATCAGCATCTACTTATTAATCATCCACCTTGAGATATCTATCCAGAACATCTCTCCGGTGTTAAGTTGCGAGCCCCACCCGAAGTGTAAACTCAAAGCAACAGACAACTGCATTAACGAACTATGCGTAAGGTAAACAATCCTTGCAACAATGGTCACAAGCACCATTGTTTTCTCCCTGGTGGCAACAACACATCCCCTAGTCTCTTGTTTCTATCACTCAAGCTAGACATCGAGGGGAATGAACCCACAATCATGCATAACGCTCCCTCTTCGAGTTACAATCTACTACTCGGCCAAAGCACTAAATAGCAACGGAGAACATGCATGAATCACTAAGGAACATAATATAAAAGGATAATCAAATATACAACTCATAACAATCTGAACATAATCTCATAATCCAGCGGATCCCAACAAACCGAGCATAGCAAAAGCAAGAGAATTACATAGATGCCTTCATCATGTAGGGCAGCTCACAAGGACTAACCATTGAAGCACAAGATTGGAGAGAAGACATCACATAGCTACTGGTCATGGACTCATGGTCCAAGGAGGACTACTCACGGCATGCCCGGGAAGCGTCCATGGCGGTGGAGAAGCTCCTGGAGGTCAATCCTCCCTCCGGTAGGGTGCCGGGAAGAGGTCTCCTAACGCTCCCGATCCCGGAAGCGCTGCGGCAATGGAACGATGGAGAAATTCGTGATTCTTGAAGTTGTGGAAGGGTTTCCTCTCGGGACTCTAATCATAGGCCAAAGGAGGGCACCGGAGGAGGTGGGGCCCACCCAGGCGGCCTCTTGGCGCGGCCTACGGCCTGGCCGCACCAGCAGGTCGCCTGGGCAGCCCCTGGCCCCCCTCTAGCCCATCTTTGGTGATACAAAATCTTCTATTTTGCTGATGTTTTATATATTTTTCCTGGAATTTTTCAGGCTTCCGAAAATTGGGTAAAAGCCCCTGCAAAATAGACATCACCACATAGAAACTAGCACTGGGTTCACTGAGTTAGTAGGTTAGTCCAAATATGTGTAAAATGATATAAAAGTGTAGCAAAACATATAACAATGTCACCCAAAAGATCATGGAACAAGCAGAAATTATAGATACGTTTGGGATGTATCAATAGTTAATTTTCATCCCTGTAGGGGTGCACCTAGTTTCCCGTCACGCTCGATAAACTCTGGTCGGACACACTTTCCTCGGTCATACCCGGCCTCGGAACATCGACACGTCGCAGCCCCACCAAGAGTCAACAGAGAGGCCAACCCACCAGTCTAAATCCTAAGCGCGCAGGGGTCATGGGCCCATCACCCTTTGCACTCCTGCATGTTGCGTGGGCGGCTGATGTCACTCCTGGCACCTCTTATACAAGAACGGTAATAATCCAAACCACTCGGGCGCGCACCGCTCCATTGCTGATGTCTGAAGAGGTTCGGCAGATACCACGACGCCGAGTACCCATAACTTCTCCCGCGTAGCCGGTTAGTGCGAAAAGATCTCCGACCAACCCAGATTAACTACCCAAATCCATTAACATTTTAATTAACACATCGACACATCCATGCGGGAATCCACCCGCCTAACATTTATTAATCAAAGTTCCCAGTAACATGGTCAGGTAACTGTGTTGTTCTAACATCAGGGGATCTGAGGTATCACCCTCGTTGGATTCCGAACGATGTAACTATCAAGGTGGACTTAGAGGAATCACCCCCGAGGGCCTTGCTACTTCTCGAGCTTGTGTTGGTTTTTCCCTTGAAGAGGAAAGGGTGATGCAGCAAAGTAGAGATAAGTATTTCCCTCAGTTTGAGAACCAAGGTATCAATCCAGTAGGAGTATCAAGATGAGGCACCAATGCACCTGCGCAAAACCAAACAAACTTGCACCCAACGCGATAAAGGGGTTGTCAATCCCTTCATGATTACTTGCAAGGTGAGATCTGATAGTGATAAAAGGTAAATATAAATAAAAGTGCAGCAAGGTATTTTTGGTATTTTTGTACGTAGATCTGAATATATACTGTGTAAAATAGACCCGGGGGCCATAGTGTTCACTAGAGGCATCTCTCATGATAGCAAGTATTATGGTGGGTGAACGAATTACTGTCGAGCAATTGATAGAATCACGCAAAGTCATGACGATATCTAAGGCAATGATCATACATATAGGCATCACGTCCAAGACAAGTAGACCGATACTTTCTGCATCTACTACTATTACTCCACACATCGACCGCTATCCAGCATGCATCTAGTGTATTAAGTTCATAACAAACAGAGTAATGCCTTAAGCAAGATGACATGATGTATAGGGATAAATTCATGCAATATGATATAAACCCCATCTTTTTACCCTTGATGGCAACAACATGATGCGTGCCTCGCTACCCATTCTGTCAATAGGTGAGGACACCGCACGGTATGAACCCAAAACCAAGCACTTCTCCCATTGCAAGAATTATAGATCAAGTTGGCCAAACGAAACCCATAACTTGAAGGATACGAAATCTTGCATATAAGAAATCAGAGGAGACTCAAATAATATTCATAGATAATCTGATCATAAATCCACAATTCATCGGATCTCGACAAACACACCGCAAAAGAAAGTTACATCGGATAGATCTCCATGAAGACCATGGAGAACTTTGTATTGAAGATCCAAGAGAGAGAAGAAGCCATCTAGCTACTAGCTATGTACCCGAAGGTCTGTGGTGAACTACTCACGCATCACCGGAGAGGCAATGGTGTTGATGAAGAAGCCCTCCGTGTCCGAGTCCCCCTCCGGCAGGGCACCAGAACGGTCCCCAGATGGGATCTCGCAGAGACAGAAGCTTGCGGTGGCGGAAAAGTATTTTCGTGGCTCTCTCTGTTGGTTTCGGGATTTTTTGGAATTTATAGGCGAAAGAGGTAGGGCAAAGGAGGCAAGGGGGGCCCACGAGCCTGCTAGGCCCCCCCTAGGGCACGCCTAGGGGGCTCTTGACCTCCCACGAGACCTCCTGCCTTGGTTCTCAAGTCTTCTGGGTATCTTCTGTTATGGAAAAAATCATCCCGCAGGTTTTATTCCGTTTGGACTCCGTTTAATATTCTTTTCTGAAAAAGGTCAAAAACAAGGAAAAAAACAAAAACTGGCACTAGGCACTAAGTTAATAGGTTAGTCCCAAAAATGATATAAAATGGCATATAAATGCATATAAGACATCCCAAGTTGATAATATAATAGTATGGAACAATCAAAAATTATATATACGTTGGAGGCGTATCAGGCGTCACACTTGAGAGGTTGCACGATAGAGTCATCGTCGGGAGTGCTGAAGGAGGAATCACCCTCGATAACCACGACCGACTAGCTGCACTACAGAGATATCGTCATGAGTACTTTGCGAGGTGTCACCCTCGGTATCCGATAGTAGCTATGCAGCGTCGTACAACTAAGGGGGTGTGTGTGTTGTGTCGGGTCTTGGCTCGTTGATCAGGGATCGAGACTTGATGATAAAGCGGTGGCAACTGGACTAAGGGTCGGAGGGGATGACTGCTCCACCTATACTAAACAGTTTTAAGGTGTAGTAGAATAATGTAGCAGTTCATCAAAATTAGGTTATGCATCAGATATAGGATCTAACTACAACAGTAGCAAAATTGTAATGCAAGCATGAGGGAGAAAGAAATGGGCGATGTAGGAATGGTCAAGGGGGTTTGCTTGCCTTGTTGCTCTGTAGACAGATACGGATCCTCGACCGGAAAGTAGCCGATCACCGGATCATCATTGGTCTCGGGAGTCTACCGGAAAGGAAGCAACATAGGGGAAACACAATAAATAACAGAGCAATCAAAAGCATCACAAAGCATGACATAGCTATATGAAGCACCAGGCATGAGCTAGCGCAGTATCATCCGTCATAGACGGATCGGAAAAATATCTGAAGATATTTCCGGGGTCTCTGGTTACTACCGGTCAGACGAAAATGACAGAAAAGTTTCACGTTTGCTATGCTAGGGACGTGTGACAGACGAACGGATAGTGTATCCGGGTTCGTCTCGTTTTGCTGATCAACATTTCATGTACAAAGTATTTTCATCTCACTTACGGTTTATTTTATATGTTTTTTCAAAGTTTTATTAATATTTTGAAATTGTTTAAAACCAGTTTGACCAAGTCAATTTGACTAGTCAAAAGGGGCAGGTGTGGCCTACATGTCATAGACTATCCACCTATACAATTAAATAAACCTAACATATTTAGTAGAGGCCTAAATGTCATATACTACTAGACTAACTTAGCACTAAAATAGTACTACAAATTTAGCCTAGCCTAATTAAACACCGATCGGGCAGTGGCACAACCAGCCATGGCCTGGTTGTACACTCACGCATGTACACACTCACGCACACACACGACACACACACACACATGGCGGCCATGGCCAACAGCAGCGACGGGGAGCGGCAGAACGGACGACGCGGGGTGGCGACAGCGTGCAACTGTAGCGTAGCGGCCTCAACAACTAAGCAGCGATAGAAACTTACGAGGAGTAGCAAGTAGCAGAGGCTAAACAGCACCAACAACGGCAGAGAAGGGGCATTGAGCAGCCACAGCGGTTGGTGAGCAGCAGCAAGCCGCGACGAGGCCAGGCGGGAGCGCGCGTATAATAGCAGCAGCAATGCCACAGGAGCAGCAGCCCTCGCACGCACGTACGCGTATGCAGGCGTTCGGGCACGACGGTGTTGGCGGCCTACGACATACAAATTGAAAGGGGGAAAGTGGGAGTGAGGGGAGAAGCTCACAGGAGGGGTCGTGGAGGTGCTCGGCGAGGTCAGAAGCCGTCGGAGCTTGCGCGGTGGGGAGGCAACAGGCATAGAAAAGGTCGGTGGCCGGCAACGGTGGGGAGGGCGCCAACAAGGGGGCGCCGGTGAGGGACTGCGGCTGGTGGCGCACGGTGGTTGCGGTGGGGCACCGGATCCGGCCGGTGTCGGCGAGGCGCCAGCGGCTCGGGCTCGCACGGGAAGGGGCGAGGAGGGCGAGAGCTGCGCCGGTCTGGAGTGGTGAGGACGGTATGGCGGCGACGTCTAATGGCGGCGGGGTCGGGGGTTATAGCGCGAGGATGAGGGGGAGGCCGTGGAGGGCGAGGGGCTCTGCTCTGTTTGCCCCGATCCAAACCGGATCGGGAGGAAGGAGAGGGGTGGGATCGGGCGGAAACGAGGAGGGTGGTGTCAATGGGGGAGTGGGGCTGGTATAGCCCCGGGTGGGCCGGTGGAGGGGAGGTGGGCTTGTTGGAAATATGCCCTAGAGGCAATAAAAAATGGTTATTATTATATTTCCTAGTTCATGATAATTGTCTATTATTCATGCTATAATTGTATTAACCGGAAAAACGGTAGTACATGTGTGAATATATAGACCACAATGCGTCCCCACTGAGCCTCTAGTTGGCTAGGTCATTGATCAGTAAATGATCATGGTTTCCTGATCATGGACATTGGATGTCATTGATAACGGGATCACATCATTGGGGGATGATGTGATGGACAAAGACCCAATCCTAAGCATAGCACTAGATCCGTGTTGTTCATCTGCTAAAGCTTTTCTAATGTCAAGTATCATTTCGTTAGACCATAAGATTGTGCAACTCCCGGATACCGTAAGAGTGCTTTGGGTGTATGAAACATCACAACGTAATTGGGTGATTATAAAGGTGCACTACAGGTATCTCCGAAAGTGTTTGTTGGGTTGTACGAATCGAGACTGGGATTTGTCACTCCGTGTGACGGAGAGGTATCTCTGGGCCTACTCGGTAATCCATCATCATATTGAGCTCAGCGTGAGTAAGGAGTTAGACACGGGATGATGTGTTACGAAACGAGTAAAGAGACTTGCCAGTAACGAGGTTGAACAAGGTATAGGGATACCGATGATCAAATCTCGGGCAAGTATCATACCGATAGACAAAGGGAATTGCATACAGGATTTATCGAATCCCCGACATCGTGGTTCATCCGATGAGATCATAGTGGAGCATGTGGGAACCAACATGGATATCCAGACCCCGCTGTTGGTTATTGACCGGAGAGGTGTCTCGGTCATGTCTGCATGTCTCCTGAACCCATAGGGTCTACACACTTAAGGTTCGATGACGCTAGGGTTATAGGGGAATAGTGGACATGGTTACCGAAGGTTCTTCGGAGTCGCGGATGAGATTCTGGACGCCATGAGGAGTTCTGGAATGATCTGGGGGTAAAGAATTATACATATGAAGTGAGGATTTGGTCACCGGAATTGTTTCGGGCGACACCGGTAATGTACCGGGACCACCGGAAGGGTTCCGGGGTCCACGGGGAAGGGCCTAGAGCCACGAAAGGGTATTTGGGCCAAAAGGTGGATGGGAACCAGCCCATATGTGGGCTGGTGCGCCACCACGAGCAGCCCAAGGCGCAAGAGAGAGGGTGGTGGGCTAACCCTAGGCGTGGTGGGCTAGCCCACCCTAGGGCACCACCACCTCTCCACCCTTGGTAGCCGCCCCTTGCCCTAGATGGGCTGCCGCACCCCTTGGGGTGGGAAACCCTAAGGTTTGGCACCCTCCTCCCTCTCCTCCTATAAATAGTGCGGGTTTTGGGTTTGATTTGGGACAAGAATTCTCTCTCTCTCTCGGCGCAGCCCTACACCTCCTCCTCATCGTCCTCCGTAGTGCTTGGCGAAGCCCTGTCGGAGTACCACATAGCTCCACCGTCACCATGTCGTCGTGCTGCTGGAGCTCTCCCTCAACCTCTCCTCCCTCCTTGCTCGATCAAGGCGTTGGAGACGTCACCGGGCTGGACGTGTGTTGAACACAGAGGCACCAACGTTTGGTGCATAGATCGGAATCCACCGCGATCTGAATCGTTGCGAGTACGACTCCATCAACTGCGTTCTAGCTACGCTTCCGCTTAGTAATCTTCAAAGGTATGAAGATGATCTACTCCTTGACTCGTTGCTGGTTTCTCCATAGATAGATCCTTGTATGGCGTAGGAATTTTTTGAAATTACTATGATCGCCAACAGTGGCATCCGAGCCAAGGTTCTATGCGTAGATTCTATGCACGAGTAGAACACAAAAGGTGTGGGTGCTTGTTAGGGCATATTTGTGCCTAAGTAATTTTGGTGATTGATGACACTACCTAAAAGGACTAATCATTTCCATTAAGCTTTCAGATAATATATTTCAACGACACAAGACGATTCGGCACCCTCCATGGAACAGAAGCACAGTGTCCTCTACGATTCTCTTTGTTTGTGAGTCGTAGGTACGTCGTACTATTAAGAGGGGATCCGTAGTGGAAAGGCTTGGGTGGAATCAATTTTGCACGCACACACTTAATCTCCATCTCCTTTCCCCGCAACTTTGGAGCTGTTCCCATCTCTTGTTTATCTCATCTAGCAAAAAGGTCTCCTAGCGGTAGTACCGCTGGGCCTAGCGTTAGTACTGCTAGAGCTGGCGGTAGTACCGCTAGAGCTGGCGGTAGGACCGTTGTGCTGGCGGTAGGACCGCCCCTGGTCAGCGGTAGTACCGCTCCAGGACTTTAGTACCGCCTTCCTTGCGGCTATACTTCATCAGACTTTTTGCGAAGACTTTCTTGGAAGTGGTTGGCCCAGTCGTGCCTTTGCACTACCATGGGCTCAGCGGTAGTACCACTGCAGCCAGCGGTAGTACCGCTGGAGTGCTAGCGGTAGTACCGCTGCAGCCAGCGGTAGTACCGCTAGGCTCGGGCTGTGAGTGGGAAAATGGTTGGATTCCCCCCCCCACCCACTATATAAAGGGTTCTTCTTGCTCTAGAATCCTACCTTTGACCCTCCCAAGCTCCATTGTTGCTCCCTAAGCTCAAAAGTGCCCGATCTCTCTCCCTAGCCAATCAAACTTGTTGATTTCCTTGGGATTGGTTGAGAAGGCCTAGATCTACACTTCCACCAAGAGAAAATTTATTTCCCCCACTAATCCCTTGCGGATCTTGTTACTCTTGGGTGTTTGTGCACCCTAGACGGTTGAGGTCACCTCGGAGCCACATTCCATTGTGGTGAAGCTCCGTGGTCTTGTTGGGAGCCTCCAAGCTTTGTGTGGAGTTTGCCCCAACCTTGTTTGTAAAGGTTTGGTCGCCGCCTTCAAGGGCACCTATAGTGGAATCACAGTACCTTGCATTGTGTGAGGGCGTGAGGATAATACGGTGGCCCTAGTGGCTTATTGGGGAGCATTGTGCCTCCACACCGCTCCAACAGAGACGTACTTCCTGTCAAAGGGAAAAACTTCAGTAACACATCCTCGTCTTCATTGGTTCCACTTGCGGTTATCTCTAACCTTTACATTGTGTATGCATTTCTTGTTGACTATCTCTTACTTCCTTAGTTCTTCTAGTTGGTAGCATCATATAGGTTCACCTCCTTGTTGTCATTTTAGAGAACCTTTGTGTTGCTAACCCTAACTTGCTAAGATAAATTAAAAATTGGTCGTTGCCTATTCACCCCCCCCCTCTAGTCAACCATATCGATCCTTTCAATTGGTATGAGAGCCACGTCTCTTTATTAAGGGTTTTACCACCCGAAGAGTATGGAAGATCATGAGGGAGTTCCCTGTGGGCAACCCGAGGTCATGGCCTTGACTTCGGTCACAAGGGACGACTTGAATACGGCTATGGCCGCCCTCAAGACGTCCTTGACGAACGAAGTAAAGACCATGCTTAAAGAGTTAATTGAGGGAATTAAAGGTTCACCCGAACCGGCGTTGGTGGTTAAACCTGCCAACACAGATTCGGAGGCCAATTCCTCTAAGGAAACGGCTAAAGGTATGCAACCTTCTCCTCCTCTCGAAAATGATGGGACTGGAACTTATGCCTCAGTTCCACCTCCCATGGTCTATGGAGGACATGTTCCCACACCGCGTCTTAACCCTGTTGGTCCTCCTCCTAAGCTTGTAAAGGGTGATTTTTCTAACCGGGTATTTTCTATTAAGTCTCATTTGAATCACAACTCAACAAATCTATGGAAAATCATCGAGCAAGGCTACTATCCCCATGACCCAAGAAACCTCACTCCAAGGGAAGAAGTGGACAATCAATATAATCACTCCGCATTGTTTATTCTACTGTCTGCAGTACCTCCTGAAGATCTTCCTCACTTGCGCCCCTTCACTCTGGCTAAGGACTATTGGGCGCACATTATGGTGTTGTACAAGGGAAGCTCAAGCATTCAACGGTCCAACTATGAAGTGGTACTTGATAAGGCCGATGAGTTTGTGATGAAGGAAGATGAGGACCCTCGTGATCTCTATCGAAGGGTGACTGCTATTGTTGTGGCTCTCGAGGATCATGGGAGCAAGGATGTGGATGATACATGGGTCAAGTGCAAGTTTCTCAAGGCCATCATGCCTTTCAACAAAGCAATGTCATGAGTCATTCGCCAACGACCAGATTTCCACTCCTTGTCTTCCAGTGAGGTGTTGGATGAATTCATTGCAATCTCAATCATGAATGAGACAGCTGACAATGCACTTGCTCGAGTTTGTTCAAAGATAGCTTCACCCAACCTTGCTTTAAAGGCAAAAGCTGCTTCTGAAGAAGAAGAAGAGGATGAGGAAGAGGAGAGCTGCCCTGAAGACACTAAGTATGCTTATCACGAGCACATGGCTCTTGCTTCAAGGCAATTCTGGGGCAACAAGAGGAACTCAAGACCCAACTTCACCAAGAACAACTCAAGTGGGTTCAAATCCAAGCAACGAGTGAGGACATGCTATAATTGTGGTAATGTGAGTCACTTCGTGGAAGAATGTCCCTATGAGAAGAGGGAAGACAACGGGGGCAAGCTCATTCGCAAAGACAAAACCAAGTATTTCCCAAACAAGAACAACTTTGTGAAGAAACCCCACCCAAAGGGTATGGTGGCACTTAAAGAGTACCACTCCGATGATGATGACGATGATGATATGGTGGCAACTACAACTGTCGCCGTTGCCACCCCTTCTCCCAAGAATGTGTATCACTTCAATGCTCCCAACGATAACCACATCGCCGAGTGCCTCATGGCCAAAGGTATCGATTAGGTAACCCCCAACATTAAGACCAACATCACTACTGCTCCTTCATTGTTGAATTGTGTTGATGATAGTGATGTTGTGGAACTTAATGAGCATGATCTTGAAAAACTTCTGTGCACGATCAAGGGAGAACCCAAGAAGCACTTTGTTGCTCTCTTGGAACAACTGGGTGAGGCTAATGACCTCATCGAGTCTCATGAGGAGACCATCTCCGAGCTGCAAGGACATAGTCGTGACTATGTCGATAAGATTGTTGAACTATCTATTGCACTAGAAAAGGAGTGCACTCTTTGTTTGGCTCTTGAGGAGTCATACAACGATGACTGCGCTAAAGTGCAAAACAAACTAGATCATGTTACTGTTCTTACTCGTATGCTTAAGTCTGAAAAGGATGCTTTGGGGTTGGCCATGACTGACTCAAAGTGGAGTTTGACACACTTGACAAGGCTCACAAGGTCTTGAAAGGTGCTCATTTCTCTCTAAAAGAGTCTCATGATCAACTCCAAGCAAAGCTTACCAAGGAAATCTCTACGTGTCTGCTACTGCAACAAAAGACCTTCCAAAGGTGCCAGAAACGTGCTGACGGCACCAGGAATCCTTCTGCTACGGCTACGCCTTAAGGGACTTCCTAGGAAAATATGCAAAGGATTTCCCCCGTGGCCTTGGAGCCTTGCGTTGGTGTTCCCTCGAAGCGGAAAGGGTGATGTAGCACAGCGGTGGTAAGTATTTCACTCAGTTTGAGAACCAAGGTATCGATCCAGTGAAGGAGTATCACAAGTGCCTGCACAAACACAAAAAGCTTGCTTCCAACGCTATGAAGGGGTTGTCAATCCCCTATAGATTGTTCGGCAAGTGAGAACTGAAAGCAACAAAGTAACAAAGCAAAGTAAAAGCAAAAGTGGAAACGATAGGTGTGAATAGACCCGCGGGCCGTAGTGTTTACTAGTGGCTTCTCTCATGAAAGCAAGTAGACGGTGGGCGAACAAATTACTATCGAGCAATTGATAGAACCACGCAAAGTCGTGACGTCATCTATGGCAATGATTATATCTATAGGCATCACGTCCAAAACGAGTAGACCGATACTTTCTGCATCTACTACTATTACTCCACACATCGACCGCTATCCAGCATGCATCTAGTGTATTAAGTCCAAAAGAACAGAGTAACGCCTTAAGCAAGATGATATGATGTAGATGGACAATCTCATATCTACGAAAAAGCCCACCTTGTTACCCTTGATGGCAACTACATGATGTGTGCCTTGCTGCCCCTACTGTCACTGGGAAAGGTCACCACACGGTAAGAACCCAAAACCAAGCACTTCTCCCATTGCAAGAATCATAGATCTAGTTGGCCAAACAAAACCCAAGACTCAAAGAGACTTACAAGGATATCAAATCATGCATATAAGAAATCAGCAAAGACTCAAATATATATCATAGATAATCTGATCACAAATCCACAATTCATCGGATCTGGACAAACACACCACCAAAGAGGATTACATCGGATAAATCTCCATGAAGATCATGGAGAACTTTGTATTGAAGATCCAAGAGAGAGAAGAAGCCATCTAGCTACTAACTACGGACCCGTAGGTCTGAAGTGAACTACTCACGAGTGATTGGAGGGGCGATGATGTTGAGGTAGAAGCCCTCCAACTCCAAAGTCCCCTCCGGCAGGGCGCCGGGAAGGGTCTCCAGATGAGATCTCGCGGAAACGGAAGCTTGCGGCGGCGGAAAAGTATTTCCATGGATCCCTTGATTTTTTTCTGTATTTTAGGGAATATATAGGCGAAGGAGCTAGGTCAGGGGGGCGCTAGGGAGGCCACAAGCCTGCTGGACGCCGCCCCCTAGTGGCGGATAGGGGGCTTGTGGGGCCCGTGTAGCCCTCCTGGCTTGGCCCTCAAGCCCCCTGATCTTCTTCCGTTCGGGAAAAATTTATTTCGGGGATTTTATTCCGTTTGGACTCCGTTCCAAAATCAGATCTGAAAAGAGCCAAAAACACAGAAAAAACAAGAACTAGCACTTGGCACTGAATTAATAAGTTAGTCCCAAAAAAGATATAAAAGGTACATAAAACATCCAAAGATGACAAAGATAACAACATGAAACCATCAAAAATTATAGATACGTTTGAGACGTATCAAGCATCCCCAAGCTTAACTCCTGCTCGTCCTCGAGTAGGGAAGTGATAAAGAATGAATTTTTGATGCTTTCATGCTACCTAGCATAGATGTCCTTTGTAACTCCTCTTATGTGACGTGAATGTTCAGATCCATTAGATTCAAAACAGTAGTTTGCTATTGACGTGGAAACAATAATAATGCAAGCAAACTAGCAAGGTAATCATGAACTTTCAAAATAACAAGGCCAAAAGAAAGTTTTCCCTACAAAAGCATATAGTCTGGTTATGCTCTATCATCATTGCACAACGAATTTAAATCATGCACAACCCCGGTATTGGTCAAGTAATTGTTTCACACCTTTACTTTCTCAAACCTTTTCAACTCTCGCGTAATACATGAGCGTGAGCCATGGTTTTAGCACTATAAGTGGTGTGGAGTGTGGTGGAGGTTGCAAGACAAAAAAGGAGAAGATGGTCACATTAACTAGGCATATCAATGAGCTGTGAGATGCTCATCAATAGATATCAATGTGAATGAGTATGGATTGACATACAAATTATGCACTAGAGCTAAGAGTATGTGAAAGCACTTAAAGAAAACTAGTGGGTGTGCATCCAACTTGCTTGCTCACGAAGACCTAAGGCAATTTTGAGGAAGCCTGTCATTGGAATATACAAGCCAATTTATGTAATGAAAATTTCCCACTAGCTATATGGTGGTGACAAAACGAGAGACTCTCAATCATGAAGATCATGGTGCTTAATATGCACAAGTGTGGAAAAGTGGTAGCATTGTCCCTTCTCTCTTTTTCCCTTTTTTGGATGGGCTCTTTGGCCTCTATTTTTCTATTTTTTATTTTGGTGGGCATCTTTGGTCTCTCTTATTTCCTCACATGGGACAATGCTCCATCAATGATGATCATCACACTTTCAACTCAAAACTTAGAGCAACGATGACTCTATATGGAATGCCTTCGGTAGTGTACCGTGACAATGATCTAGCATGGCATAGACATTAATGGAAACATCATGCTAGCTATCTTACGATCATGCAATGACAATGTAGAAGTGGTGGCACATGTCATGGTGGTAGTTGCATCGCAATATATCTCGGAATGACTTTGAAAAAGCCATAGTAGGTAGGTATGGTGGCTATTTTGAGGGAGGCTAATGGTGGGTTTTGTGCACCGACGAAAGTTGCACGGCACTAAGAAGATAGTGATGGTGGAACGTGAAAGTGCATCTAAACCATGGACTCAACATTAGTCATGAAGAACTCATATACTTTTTGCAAAAGTTTATTAGTAATCGAAACAAAGCATTCAACGCATACTCCTAGGGGAAGTGTTGGTAGATATAAACCATCGCGCGATCCCGACCGCCACGCAAAGGATGACAATCAATAGACTAATCATGCTCATATTTCATCACATAGCGGTTCACCATACGTGCATGATACGGGAATCACTAACTTCAACACAAGTATTTCTAGATCCACAACACCTTACTAGCATAACTTCAATATTACCATAACCACAACTCAAAACTAATTGAGATGAATCAAACTTCTCTAACTATTCAATGCACATGAAGGTGGAAGTTTTCGTATCCCTTCGGATAACTACCCCTTTTGAGACTACTTTCAAAGCATAGATAAACTACCAAGCCACGCAACGTTGTGCTTGAAAAGATATAAGTGAAGCACACAGAGCAAAAGTATCTAGCTCAAAAGATATAAGTGAAGCTCGACAAAATCACGGTGAGTGCATGTCTCTCTCTCTAGGTGTGCAACAAGGATGATTGTGACACAACAAAAAATAAAAGACTCCTACGATACAAGACGCTCCAAGCAAAAACACATAACATGTGGTGAATAAAAATATAGCCCCAAGTAACGTTACCGATGGATTGAAGACGAGAGAGGGGATGCCTTCCCGGGGCATCCCCAAGCTTAGGCTTTTACGGCATCCTTGAATCTCTTGGGGTGCCTTGGGCATCCCCAAGCTTGTGCTCTTGCCACTCTTTATCTCTTTGTCCATAAGAACTTCACCCAAAACTTGAAAACTTCACATCACGAAACTTAAACAGAAACTCGTGATAACATTAGTATGAGAAAGCAAACCACCACTTCCTTAGGTACTGTAGCAAACTTAAGCTCTACTTATGCTGATTTTGGGTTACTGTATTTTCAATCTTCCATGGCTAA
Source organism: Hordeum vulgare subsp. vulgare (assembly GCF_904849725.1). Classification (NCBI taxonomy): domain Eukaryota; kingdom Viridiplantae; phylum Streptophyta; class Magnoliopsida; order Poales; family Poaceae; genus Hordeum; species Hordeum vulgare. Next base: position 178,646,366 of record NC_058523.1, read on the forward strand.
TACCCCCGATACTATCCATAGTTTCATCAAAATAAGCAACCAACACAACAAAAACAGAATCTGTTAACAGCAGACCAGTCTGTAGCAATCTGTATATTTCGTATACTTCTGGTACTTCAAAAATTCTAAAAAATTACGACAGTCTGAAGAATTTGCGTATAATCAGCAGCAAAATGAATCAACTCAAAATCTCTTACATAAAAAAACTGAAAATTCTTTTCATGAGCAGAATGTTTCTGTCTTTTCCAGCATGACCAAACGATCATCCCAAAGACTAATCATAACGGTTTTGCTTGGCACAAACGCAAAAAGAAATACAAAAAACACAATCATAACAGAATTATGAAAGTGTAGAAAACACAAAACAGAAAGAAAAAGGATAGATTCGTTGATTTGCCTCCCAACAAGCGCTTTTGTTTAACGCCCTTAGCTAGGCGAAAGGTGATGGAATCACGTATAGTCATGTTTGGTGCTCAAACCATAAGTAGCCCTCATCATAGATTCATAAGGAAATCTTATTTTCATTCTAGGAAAGTGCTCCATGCCATTCTTTAAAGTAAATTGAAATCTAATATTACCTTCCTTCATATCGATGATAGCACCAATAGTCCTTAGGAAAGGTCCACCAAGAATAATGGGACATGAAGGATTGCAATCTATGTCAAGTACAATGAAATCCACGGGTACATAGTTCTTATTTGCAACAATAAGAACATCATCGATACTTCCCATGGGTTTCTTGGCAGTAGAATCTGCAAGATGCAAATTAATAGAACACTCTTCAATCTCATGAAAACCAAGAATATCACATAAAGACTTTGGAATCGCAGAAACACTAGCACCCAAATCACACAAAGCATTGCACTCATAGTTTTTGATCTTGATTTTGATAGTAGGTTCCTACTCATCATGTAGTTTTCTAGGTATAGAGACTTCTAATTCGAGCTTCTCTTCAAGAGATTTCATCATAGCATCTACGATATGCATGGTAAAGGCTTTTCTTTGGCTATAAGCGTGTGGAGAGTTTGCAATGGATTGCATCAAAGAAATGCATTCAAACAAGGAGCAATTATCATAATTGAATTCCTTGAAATCCAAAGTGGGAGTTTCATTACTACCCAAAATTTTGATTTCTTCTACCACACTCTCCACACCTTTATCATCAAGGTGGGTGGACTCCGAATCATTGGGGAGTTTTTCAACCAAAGTGGATTCATAACCAGCCCTTCCATCAATAGGTTTGACACGCGAAAACAAAGATTCAAGAGGAGACACACCAAGCACTTTAAGATCTTCGTGATTTGCATCACTAGAACGCACCCTTTTAAACCATTCATGCCTAGCGCGAATTTGGGCGGTTCTTTCTTTGCTCTCATTCATGAAGACACGCATAGCTTTCAAAGTTTCATCGAAGTTGACCTTGGGAGGAGCGCATCTAACTTTCAAAGCATCAATATCACAAGACATCCTATCAACGCTCTTAGCCAAATCGTCTATTTTGAGTAGTTTTTCCTCTATGGACACATTGAAAATCTTTTGAGAGTTGATGAACTCTTTGATATTACTCTCTAAATCAGAGGGTAATTTGTTGTGATTTCCATAAGTGTTGTTGTAGGAATTGCAATAATTGTTAGAGGAGTTACTAGGAAAAGGCCTAGTGATGGGGTCATAGTCCTAGGGTAGGGTCATAGGCCTGTCCTACATGTCCTACCCAAGGACTACCCCACACAAGGGACAGGACCTTAAGTCTGCCCCGACTGAATTAAGGTGTCCCCATCATCCAGTCGGTAACAGACCCAGAATCATCCAGTCAGAGACTAACATTCGGAGAGCACCAGGCCAACCGACTGGATACACTCGGTACGTCGTAACCTCTCCGGAGGTAAACTGTCGTACGTTTCCGGGTGCGTTTATTAGCATTTAGAGCATACATTACCTGTAACGTATGCATTCAATCGCCACTACTCCACCCCTGAGTCAGAACCGTTGTGGAGGGCAGCGCACTCTATATAAGCCGCCCTCCCCCACTAGTCAAGGGGTTAGCAAAACATTGTACTCCATATTACACTCGGTAACAAGTTCCGAGAGCACTGAGACGTAGGGCTGTTACCTCCACCGCAGAGGGGCCTGAACTCATACAACCTCGCCGTAGCTAGGACTCTGCCCATCTCATTCGTACCCTACACATCTACTGTGAGGCTTATACCCACGACAGTTGGCGCCCACCGTGGGGCAGGCGTCTAAGTGACTTCCGGCGAGTTTGCGACTACTTTCTTTCGTCATGTCGTCTGGTGGAGATTCGAGCATGGGTCGCCAGATCCTCTTCGGCGTTCTCTCCTTCACCATCGACGACTCGGCGTGGCTTCGGGAGGCGCCTCTCGGCGTCGAGACGCTTCCCCGTCGCGGGGCCACGCACTTCCGTGCTGGCGCTCGCGGCGTTCTCCTTCTCCAAATATCGACTCCATTATCGACTTGCACCTCTGTCATGCGCCGCAGCAAGCGGTCTCGCAGTCCACGTCTCCAACGACGGGTGCAGCATGCCCGAGCACGTCAGATCGCGTCCTCCCAGGTGGCAGTTCTGGAGTCTGTTGTGGTTGCCCCGCGTTCCCAGTGCTCGGGCTCGGTTCCGACTAAGCTCCCTTCCGAGTACGCGGGTCGTGGGCCTGCAGCAGAAGTACACATGGCCAACTCCCACGAAGATACCTGTCAAGCCGGCCGGGATGAAATCGGCGAAGCATCCGGTGCACGCCGTCCACCTCGCCGTTCCGCCAGTCGGCACACTCGGCGGAGCAACGTGGAGTTGTTCCGCACACCTCTCCTCAACTTGGCTGCGGCTGCCCAGATTGCCGATTCCCTCCAGCTGACTGATTCAGAGGCAGGAAGGGGAATCGAGCAGATCCGAGCCCTGTTGCACACGGCGCAGGAGCGGAATTCGGCAGTCTCCCAGTCACACAATCGGATCCACAATAGTTCCGTCCATGCAAACACGCATCGGTCGGTTCACAGCCCTGGTTCTCATCAGCATCGTCGCCGCTCACGCACTCCTCCGCGGGGTGGGCCATATGGGTCCCGGCATCATGATGATCGGCGTTCGGTCAACGACACTTACGACCCGAGACCCGACGCGAGAGGGCGAATCGCCCAGCGAAGAGTCGACAGGGGTCGAGCCCACCGCGATGGACGCGATATGGATCGTCCGAGTGGAAGCAGGACCATCGTGTCCGGCCCCGAGTGTTTTAGTCGAGCCATCCGCTCGGCTGACATCCCGCCCAACTTCCGATTGGCAGCGGGAATTGGTAAATTTACGGGGGAGTCCAAGCGTGAAACATGGCTAGACGATTACCGAGTGGCAGTCCTGATCGGAGGAGGGGACGACCATGTCGCTATGAAGCACCTCCCTCTGATGCTCGACGGCTCGGCGCGAGCCTGGTTGAACCAGTTGGCTCCCTCCAGCATTTACAGTTGGGCAGATCTGGCCCGAGTGTTCATCAGGACCTTCGAAGGGACGTGCAAACGCCCTGCAGGCCTTGTGGAGCTTCAGCACTGCGTCCAGAAGCCGAATGAGCCCCTGCGCGACTTCATCCAGCGATGGACAACTCTTTACCACACGGTAGAGAACGTCACCGAGCATCAAGTTGTCTGCGCATTCAAGGCAGGCGTGCGGTACAGGGAGCTGTACCTGAAGTTTGGACGGACAAGCGACATCTCCATGAGCAAGATGATGGAGATAGCGGCTCGCTATGCAAATGGCGAAGAAGAGGACCGCATCCGTAGCGGAAAACACAAGACAGTCGGTGATGCCGACGGAGGTAACACTCGGAAGCAGAAACAGAAAGTTCCGCCCACACCACAGGCAGAAGCTGCAGCTGTGACCAGCGCCAAGTTCAAGGGCAAAGGGAAAGCACAGTTTACCCCCAAGAAGAAGCCGTTCAATAATCCCATCCTGGACCAGCCTTGCCCAATTCACACGAAGATGGACGAAGAGGGCAACCCCATATACGCAAAGCACACCACTCGGCAGTGTCGTCTCCTGATCCAAGGATTCAGCAAAGGGCAACCGAGTGAGAAGAATCCTGAACAGGATGAGGAGGACAAGGAGGATCCGTTCCCCCAAGTCCATGCAACCCTCATGATTTTTGCTGACGTCAAAAGCAAGAGTCATCTGAAGTTGGTGAACAGAGAGGTCAACATGGCCGTTCTGACTGCTCCCAAGTTTCTGAAATGGTCTCAGACTGCGATCACCTTTCATCAGTCGGATCATCCAACACATGTCCCCACCCCAGGAAGACAGGCTCTGGTCATCGACCCGGTGGTGGAAGGAGTCCGACTGTGCAAAGTCCTCATGGACGGCGGTAGCGGACTGAACATCATGTACGCTGACACTCTCAAGGGAATGGGCATTCCGATGTCCCGACTCAGCGAGAGCAATATGCAATTCCACGGAGTCGTCCCTGGATGGAAGGCCAAGTCACTCGGCCAGATCGCGTTCGAAGTCATCTTCGGCTCTGACAAGAACTTTCGCAAGGAGAAGCTCACATTTGAGGTGGTAGACTTCCAGAACGCTTACCACGCAATTTTGGGCCGCCCGACGTACGTGAGTTTCATGGCACGTCCATGCTATGTGTACTTGAAGTTGAAGATGCCCGGCCCAAAAGGTGTTATCACCATCACAGGCAACCGCCAGCGAGCCGAGGAGTGTCTGCAGGAGGGATCAAGAATCCCTGACCAACAGATGGCGGTACTCGAGCTCGACGAGTACAAGAAGACAGTCGACCCTGCCGACCTGATGCGCTCGAAGAAACCAGCTTCTGAGTCCGCGTTCCAGTCGGCGGGGGAGACGAAGAAGGTCAGCATCCACCCGACGGACGACTCAGCCGCCCCGACGAACATCTCCACCACCCTCGATCCTAAATAGGAAGCCGAGCTCACCCAATTCCTCCGTGAGAACTGGGACATCTTCGCATGGAAACCATCTGACATGCCGGGTGTACCCAGGGAGTTGGCTGAGCATCGACTGCATGTGGATCCCGCCGCTCGGCCTGTCCGAGAGCGCCTGCGCCGGTCCGCCGCGCACAAGAGGAAAGCAATCGGAGAAGAGGTGGCCAAGCTACTGGCTGCCAACTTCATTCGCGAGGTTCACCACTCTGAGTGGCTCGCAAATGTCGTCATGGTGCCCAAGAAGGACAAGTCACTCCGAATGTGCATTGACTTCAAGCACCTCAATAAGGTCTGCCCGAAAGACCATTTTCCGCTCCCCCGCATAGATAAAATTGTCGCCTCGACTGCGGGATGCGAGCGTTTGTCATTCCTTGATGCCTATTCGGGCTATCATCAGATCCGTCTGTATGGTCCCGATGAGTTGAAAACAGCCTTCATCACCCTGTTTGGGTGCTTCTGCTACATCACTATGCCTTTCGGTCTGAAGAATACAGGAGCTACCTTTATGCGCATGATTCAAAAATGTCTCCTCGACCAAATCGGTCGCAATGTGGAGGCATACATGGATGATATCGTAGTCAAGTCACGCAAAGGTCCCGACCTGCTGACTGACTTGGCAGAAACATTCGCCAACCTTCGTAGGTCAAGCTCAACCCAGCAAAATGTTCATTTGGTGTTCCCAGCGGAAAGTTACTTGGTTTCTTTGTTTCCGAACGAGGAATCGACGTTAACCCCGAAAAGATCGGGACCATTGTCCGAATGGAGAGGCCGGTCAGAATACACAATGTTCAACGGCTCACAGGTTGCCTATCGGCTTTGAGCAGGTTCATCAGTCGACTCGGCGAAAAAGCACTTCCTCTGTACCGACTCATGAAGAAGTCAGATACCTTCGAGTGGACAGAAGAAGCCCAAGTCGCATTCGACGACCTCAAAGTCCTACTTTCCACCCAGCCGGTTCTTACTGCTCCGTTCAGTAAAGAGCCCCTTCTTCTATATATCGCGGCTACAAATCAAGTCGTCAGTACTGTTCTTACAGTCGAGCGAGAAGAAGAAGGCAAAGCGTATAAAGTTCAGCGGCCAGTGTACTACGTCTCCGAAGTCCTGACCCCTTCCAAGCAGAGGTATCCCCATTATCAGAAACTTATCTATTGGATTTATATGACTGCGAAGAAGGTGGCCCATTATTTCCAAGACCACTCGGTATCTGTCGTGTCGGATGCTCCATTGTCGGAAATTCCCCACAATCGTGACGAATCAGGCCGAGTGGCGAAGTGGGCAATGGAGATGTTGTACTGCGACATCAAGTTCGAGGCCAAGAAAGCTATTAAGTCTCAAGCCCTGGCTGACTTTATAGCAGAATGGGTAGAACAACAGCAACCGACCCACATCTACTCGGCTCATTGGACAATGTTCTTTGATAGGTCTAAGATGTTGAATGGATCCGGCGCTGGCGTTGTGATCATATAACCCAAAGGCGACAAGCTCAAATACGTGCTTCAGATACACTTCGATTCCTCCAACAACGAGGCGGAGTATGAAGCTCTTCTCTACGGACTGCGCATGGCCATCTCACTCGGAGTCCGTCGCATGATGGTCTACGGCGAATCGGATTTCGTAGTCAACCAAGTGATGAAAGAGTGAGACGTAAGGAACCCCACCATGACAGTGTACTGCAATGCAGTGAGAAAGCTGGAGAAGAAGTTTGAAGGTCTGGAGCTCCATCATGTTCCGAGACTGAAGAACCAAGCGGCTGATGAGTTGGCGAAACTCGGATCCACTCGGAGACCAGTCCCGAGTGATGTCTGCCTCGAGCACCTCCATCTTCCCTCAGTCAAAGAAGATCCCTTCACAGAAGAACTGGTACAACCCAAGAGCGCAACAGATCCGACTGAAGTCGATGTACCTGCTGTGGTTGATTTGGTCATGGAGATTCTGGTTGTCACTCCCGATTGGACTGTACCGATCATCGCATATATCCTAAGGCAAGAACTTCCAGAAGATGAAGTCCAAGCCAGGCAAATAGTTCGCAGGTCGAAGGCATTCACTGTCATTGACGGTCAATTATACAAGGAGAGTGTTTCGGGCGTTCTTCAACGCTGCATTTCCCCTGAGGAAGGACAGTTGATCTTAGAAGATATTCACTCGGGAACCTGCGGCCATCACGCTTCTTCAAGAGCGATTGTCGCCAAGGCATTCAGAGCCGGTTTCTTTTGGCTGCAGGCCAACGAGATGGCTAAAGATATGGTTGACCGATGTGAAGGCTGTCAGTTCTACTCCAACAAATCCCACAAGCCAACATCTGCGTTAAAGAAAATCCCACTTGTATGGCCATTTGCAGTTTGGGGTTTAGACACAGTCGGACCATTCAAGACAGGCCAAGGAGGCTACACGCATCTGTTGGTGGCAGTCGACAAGTTTACAAAATGGATAGAAGCTAAGCCCATCAAGAAACTCGATGCCTCAACAGCTGTCAAGTTTGTCAGGACATCATTTCCAGATTCGGGGTGCCTCACAGCATAATCATAGACAATGGGACAAACTTCGACTCGGACAGATTCAAAGGCTTCTGTGCGAGTCAGGGTATCCGAGTGGATTTTGCTTCCGTAGCACATCCTCAATCCAATGGGCAAGCTGAGAGGGCAAATGGGCTTATTCTTCAAGGTTTGAAGCCCCGACTCCTGCGAGAGGTAGGACACGCTGCTGGCGCTTGGGTTACCGAGTTACCTTCGGTGCTTTGGGGCCTCTGCACCACTCCGAATAGATCAACGGGGCGATCGCCGTTCTTCCTCGTTTATGGAGCAGAAGCAGTCCTTCCGAGTGACCTGCTGCACAACGCCCCGAGAGTTGAACTCTTCTCCGAAGCCGAAGAAGAACAAGCAAGGCAAGATGGAGTCGATCTTCTAGAGGAGGAGCGCGAGATGGCACTCACTCGCTCAACAATTTACCAGCAAGATCTGTGACGCTTTCACGCACGTCACGTCAGGAGTCGCACATTCCGAGCCGGCGATTTGGTGCTCCGAGTGGATCAGCAAAGACCACACAAGTTGGCTCCGGCCTGGGAAGGGCCTTTCATCATTTCCAAGGTGCTGAACAATGGAGCATACAGACTCTACAATATTCAGAGGGAGATAGACGAGCCGCGCGCATGGAACGGAGATCTCCTCAAGCGTTTTTATACGTGATCGTCGACTGAAGCAGTGTAACGAACAAGTTTGAAGAAATAATATATTCAGCAGATTCAGTTTTGTGCAGATTCAGAGTTCTCCCTCACACACACACAAAAAAAAACTTAGTTGTGGTCCTGCATCGCCTAAGTACTCACTTCCTCCGAGTGTGCACTATACGTCACACTCGGGGACTTAGCTGCGATCCTGAATCGCCTAAGTACTACCCTCCTCCGAGTGTGCACTATACGTCACACTCGGGGACTTAGCTGCGTTCCTGAATCGCCTAAGTACTAACCTCCTCCGAGTGTGCACTATACGTCGCACTCGGGGACTTAGCTGTGATCAAGAATCACCTAAGTACACACTTCCTTCGAGTGTGCACTATACGTCGCACTCGGGGACTTAGTTGCGATCCTGAATCGCCTAAGTACTAACCTCCTCCGAGTGTGCACTATACGTCGCACTCGGGGACTTAGTTGTGATCAAGAATCACCTAAGTACTAACCTCCTTCGAGTGTGCACTATACGTCGCAATCGGGGACTTAGCTGCGATCCTGAATCGCCTAAGTATTAACCTCCTTCGAGTGTGCACTATACGTCGCACTCGGGGACTTAGATGTGATCAAGAATCACCTAAGTACTAACCTCCTTCGAGTATGCACTATACGTCGTACTCGGGGATTTAGCTGTGATCCTGAATCGCCTAAGTATTAACCTCCTTCGAGTGTGCACTATACGTCGCACTCGGGGACTTAGCTGCGATCCTGAATCGCCTAAGTATTAACCTCCTTCAAGTGTGCACTATACGTCGCACTTGGGGACTTAGCTGTGATCAAGAATCACCTAAGTTCTAACCTCCTTCGAGTGTGCACTATACGTCGCACTCGGAGACTTAGCCGCGATCCTAGATCGCCTAAGTACTAACCTCCTTCGAGTGTGCACTATACATCGCACTCGGGGACTTAGCCGCGATCCTGGATCGCCTAAGTACTAACCTCCTCCGAGTGTGCACTATACGTCGCACTCGGGGACTTAGCTGTGATCATGAATCACCTAGGTAACAACCTCCTACGAGTGTGCACTATACGTCGCACTCGGGGACTTAGCTGTGATCAAGAATCACCTAAGTAATAACTTCCTCCGAGTGTGAACTATACGTCACACTCGGGGACTTAGCTGTGATCCTGAATCGCCTAAGTCTTAATCTCCTCCGAGTGTGCACTCCAAGTCGCACTCGGGGACTTAGACGTGACCAAGAATCACCTAAGTCTTAATCTTCTCCGAGTACGCACTAAGTGTTGCACTCGAAACAGCATTCAAAAAAAAGACTAAATGTTTTCATTCCGACAACATAAGTCCAAAAATGATAGCTGACTCAGTGCGGATCAAGATTACCCGCACCGATTTAAAAGTATGACGGCCAACAGAAGTGGCCAGAGTATCTTACAGGTAAACACTCGGCATACCGAGGATAAAGTTTGATCACGCGTCAGCTGGGCCGACGTCAGGACTGGAGGGCTCCACAAAAGTGTCCAAGTCGATTCCATCAGCGATGCGGGTAGAAGTCTCAAGGAACGTCTCCATGAAATCTTCGAATCGAAGTTTCTTCATGTTGGCGACCGTCAATGCTTTCAGCTTATCTTCCCGCACCTCCTTGCAATGGACTCGGACCAAGGACAGTGCAACATCAGCACCGCAACGCGCTGCCGATTTCTTCCAGGATTGCACTCGGCTCGGAACCTCCTCCAGTCGCCCCGTCAGGGTCTCCATCTCCTGCCGCGACTCGTCTTCCGGCCAAAGTTCCTTGTTAATTCGGCCGACGATTTCTCTCAGTCGACCGATGAAAGGACCTACTTTGCCTACGCGGATATGTGCCCGGAGCAGATCCCGGTTGGCGTCATCGCCGAGTGGCACCTTGTCTTTCATGGACCGCTCCACAGCTGCTGCTTCAGCTTCAGCGTCTCCGCAAAAATCTGCACCAAACGAGCAAGCAGACAGTAAAAACCGAGTGTTCGTCACACGGTCCAACCACTCGACAAAGCATAGGACTTACCAGCCAGACGAGTCATCATCTGCGCAGCCCAGTCGGTGACATACTTCTCTTGGGCTATGCATCGTTTGTTCAGGATGCCCATCTGTTTGTGCAGCTCAGTCCTCTGTTTCCCCATCCTCTCCACCTCCGCCGTCAACACCCTGTTTGCCTCCAGCGCCTCCTCCAAGGACTTCTCTCGAACTTCCAGTGCGTCCTTCATGCCGGCCATGGCGAGCATTGCAGCTTCCAGTTCACCAGCATACTGGTTCCTCTCCGCTCTCAAGGCTTCATAAGCCGTTCCCATTTCACAAGTTTTCTGCACCAAGAAACAAAGGGTAATCAGCAAGCTTATCAGTTCACAGGCTAAGTTCTTCAGACCCCTGCCGACGCAAGCAGTCGACAGCGGTCTCGGGGACTACACCCAGTGGGTTCACTAAGAGTGACCCCACTGGCATGCACCTCAAACAGGCCCGCCCTATTGAGGTGCACTCGGAAATACTACTCCTCCGAGGACAATACTACTCGACCTGCGTGCAACTTACTCTCGAAGACTCTTACCGCAAGAGCGCTCCGACTGCAATAAGTACTCGCACTCGGAAATCATGTCTACGGACACAACCAAACTAGAGACACAATGTATAAAGAAAACTGTCAGTGCAAGCACTCGACAGAAGTCTCGGGGACTACACCCACTGGGTTCACTCGGAGTGAACCCATTGCAAAAACAATACCACCCAGTGGGTTACAGGAGAAAAAGTAAATACTTACTAGACTACTTACTCGGATGTCATCGCGCAGCTCCAAGCTCCGCTGGTACAAGGCCGCGACGGAGTCATAAGCCCTCTTGCCTTCTCCAGCCATGAGCTCCGCCTGCACCATGGCCCCCTTGTCCGCTCCCACCTGCTCCTCTGGGACACACCGGATGCTGAATTCAGCATTCGACGAACCAGGAATCGTGGGAAGTTCCTGGGGCATCCCAAGGTTCACCCCAATCGGTTCCTCCCTCACTGGCACCGGTTCAGTCGGTGGTGGCACTTCGGTCGGTGGAGCGTCGGCGACGAGGGCAGCAGCAGGTGGAGCAGCCTCAGGAACTGGCTCCAGGATGGCTTCCACAGCGGGGTCGGCTCTCCCCTGGTCGTCCTCGTCCAGGTGAATCGCCCCTGACAATGACAAGCCGAATGACATGACGTCTCAGAAAAAGAAAGAATGGCGCAGTCCGCAGGAATAAAATACCCGACTCTCCTACAACATACCTGGCTGGGACGAAACGACGTTTTCCGTGTCCATGGGGTCGTTCCCTTGGCGGGCCGGAGAGGTTGCAGAAGTGGCAACCCTGTCGAGTGAAGTCCATTCAACTTATAAAGCAGGAGTTCACTCGGTCAACAGAAAGAGCCGAAAGTTAGATTCACTTACGTGGAGGTGACGAGGATGGCCATCCTCATCCGCGGCAGAGCCTTCCGAGGTTTGGGCCCACTCGGCTTGGGCGCCTTGGAGGACTGGCCTGCGGGCTCAGCGGCTGCGTCCCTGGCCCTCTTGGTGCCTCGAACACTCGGTATCACCGGGGCAGCAGGCGGAGCACTCGACGACGCAGGAGGAGCTGAAGGGACGGCGGGCTCATGCCGACGCTTACTCCGATGCTCTGGCCGCGGAGGTGGCGAGTCTGGCTCTTCATCCTCTTCCTCTTCCTCGCTGTCCTCCTCCTCCGACTCCCCGCTGTCGGAGACGTATTCGGCGCTCTCCACGCTCCCCTCCTGGCTGCCTTCTTCCTCCTCCTCCTCCGGATTCCCGTTCGAGACGGGGGAGAACCAGTTGGTCCACGCCTGCATGAATTTCAGTCGGAAACATTAAGCATCACAAGGAGATATAAGTAAACGACTGGAATAAAGACGATTCAATGCACTCGGCTGATGCCACTCACCTGATTCGGTGGAGGGTTGTCCGCGCTGTAAGGCGCCACTCGGCGGGCTCCTTTAGGGTTCTCACAAGGACCCGTGATTTGGAGCACCAACGAGGTCACCTTCTCCTCGAGTATGCCCACCACGTTGGTCCGAGTGGAATCCTCAGGCCCTGTGTAGTGCCCCATAGCGTGGTCCCGAGCCTGCAGAGGTTGGATCCGCCGACCGAGGAAGACTTCCAGCAGGTCTATGCCGGTGACCCCTCTCCTGACAACATCCACGAGTGCCTCAACCAAAGGCTGGATGTCGTTCTTCTCGGCCTTAGAGAGCGCGAGTTGTTTGGGCGCAGCGGGACGGTGTAGACTAAACGGAGGCAGCCCAGTCGACGCATTCGGATAGGCTATGTCCTGGCAGTAGAACCACGTCGACTGCCAGTTCCTGGCCGACTCGCTCAACTGGAGAGCGGGATAGCTGCTCCGACTCTTCTTCTGGAACCCTAAACCCCCGCAGAGCTGGAGGAGATGTGTCTTGTCGTCCGACTGACTAAGACATTTGATGGTTTGAGAGCGGGCGGAGAAGATATGTTTGAATAAACCCCAATGGGGGGGCAACCGATAAAGCACTCGCACAAAACAATGAAGGCGGAAAGATGGGCGATGGCATTCGGAGGGAAGTGATGGAGTTGAGCACCAAAGTGATTCATGATGCCTTTGAAGAAGGGATGCGGGGGCAGAGAAAAACCTCTGTGAACATGGCTGAGGAGCAAGACACGCTCCCCCTCCCGTGGCGCCGGCTCGACCTCGTCGTCCGCCGGCAGCCTCCAGGACTTATGCACGAGCATGCCGTGCTCCACCAGCTCCAGCAGGTCCCCCTCCGTCACCGTGGAGGGGAGGAAATCTCCTTGGATCCACCCCGCCGGTAGCCGCCGTTGCCGCCGTTGAGCAGCCGCCGCCTTGCTCTTCTTCTTCCTCGCCTCCATCTTGCTGGTCTGACCCTTGGTCATGGAGGCGACGGCGAGTCCTCGAGGAGGAGGAGGAAGGAGCGTAGGTGCGCAGGGGGTGGCGTGGAAGACGGAGCAGGCGGGAGCGAAAGATTCGGCGAGCGTAACCGAGGAGTCTCGCCGCCCAGAGTTAAATACAGCACCGACTGGGTCGCTCGCGAGCGGGCCCGAAATCTTATCTGCCCAACCGGCCACAGCGATATCAGTGGAGGAGTTGAAGGCGCGGGAATCGAGGAGTCAGGCGCTACTCGAGCGCGCTGACGTCGTCCCCGCTGAGCGTGCGGAACCAGAAATTTGAGATCCCGGAAAATCCGCCGCTGTCAGTTGACCGGTCACGTCAAAAGATGCCGCGAAAGCACTCGGTTTCCGACAGTTTGTTTCGCAAGCACTTCCACTCGGGACGCTGGTTAGGAGAGATAAAATGGATAGAGGCAAGCAACGCCCAAGCCGAACCTAGTCCAGTCGGATCTGAACCTCAAGCACCGCTTCGGCGTTTCAACCCCAATCCATTCAGGGACTAATGATGGGGTCATAGTCCTAGGGTAGGGTCATAGGCCTGCCCTACATGTCCTACCCAAGGACTACCCCACACAAGGGACAGGACCTTAAGTCTGCCCCGAGTGAATTAAGGTGTCCCCATCATCCAGTCGGTAACAGGCCCAGAATCATCCAGTCGGAGACTAACATTCGGAGAGCACCAGGCCAACCGACTGGATACACTCGGTACGTCGTAACCTCTCCGGAGGTAAACTGTCGTACGTTTCCGGGTGCGTTTATTAGCATTTAGAGCATACGTTACCTGTAACGTATGCATTCAATCAGCACTACTCCACCCCTGAGTCAGAACCGTTGTGGAGGGCAGCGCACTCTATATAAGCCGCCCTCCCCCACTGGTCAAGGGGTTAGCAAAACATTGTACTCCATATTACACTCGGTAACAAGTTCCGAGAGCACTGAGACGTAGGGTTGTTACCTCCACCGCAGAGGGGCCTGAACTCATACAACCTCGCCGTAGCTAGGACTCTGCCCATCTCATTCGTACCCTACATATCTACTGTCAGGCTTATACCCACGACACCTAGGAACATAGTTTCCTCTAAAAGCATTATTGTTGCCAAAATTGTTGCTACCAACAAAATTCACGTCCAAACTAGCATTACTACTCTCAATCAAAGAAGATAGTGGCATGTCATTAGGATCTAAAGTAGTTTTTCTACTAGCAACCAAATTCATCAACTCGTCCATCTTAGCACTAAGAGAGTTAATTTCTTCTATAGCGTGTACCTTTTTGCTAGCAGGTGACCTTTCAGTGTGCCACTGAGAGTAGTTGGTCATGATATTGTCTAGGAGTTTTGTAGCGTCTCCTAACGTGATTTCCATGAACGTTCCACCTGAGGCAGAGTCCAAGATATTGCGAGAAGCAAAATTCAAGCCAGCGTAAAAGATTTGTATAATCATCCACAAACTCAAGCCATGAGCGGGACAATTTCTAATCATAAACTTCATCCTCTCCCAAGATTGTGCAACGTGTTGATGATCAAGTTGCTTGAAATTCATGATATCGTTACGTAAGGAGATAATCTTAGCCGGTGGAAAATACTTGGATATGTAAGCATCTTTGCACTTATCCCAAGAACCGTTACTATTTTTAGGCAAAGAAGAAAACCAAGTTTTTGCGCGATCTCGCAACGAGAAAGGAAAAAGTTTCAATTTAATCACATCATTATCCACATCTCTTTTCTTTTGCATGTCACAAAGCTCAATGAAGGTATTGAGATGGGATGCGGCATCTTCACTAGGAAGGCCACAGAATTGCTCTTTCATAACAAGATTCACCAAAGGTGCGTTGATTTCATACGATTCCGCACTAGTGGCCGGAGCAATCGGAGTACTAATAAAATCATTATTATTGGTACTCAAGAAGTCGCAAAGTTTGGTGTTTTCAGCCATGATGACTTCAACAAACAAACAAGCACACAAGCAAGCAAGAAAACCGGCGAAGGAAGACGACAAAAAGGCAAAAGGCAAAAGAAAACGGCAAAGGAGAAAGACAAATGAAAACGGCAAATGTGAAGTGGGGGAGAGGAAAATGAGAGGCAACTGGCAAAAAAGTAAATACAAGAGATGAGTTTGTGAGACCTACTTGGATAGATCTCACCTTCCCCGGCAACAGCGCCAGAAATCTTCTGCTACTGCAACAAAAGACCTTCCAATGGCGCCAGAAACGTGCTGACGGCACCAGAAATCCTTCTGCTACGGCTACGCCTTAAGGGACTTCCTAGGCAAATATGCAAAGGATTTCCCCCGTGGCCTTGGAGCCTTGCGTTGGTGTTCCCTCGAAGCGGAAAGGGTGATGTAGCGCAGCGGTGGTAAGTATTTCCCTTAGTGTGAGAACCAAGGTATCGATCCAGTGAAGGAGTATCACAAGTGCGTGCACAAACACAAAAAGCTTGCTTCCAACGCTATGAAGGGGTTGTCAATCCCTTATAGATTGTTTGCCAAGTGAGAACTGAAAGCAACAAAGTAACAAAGCAAAGTAAAAGCAAAAGTGGAAACGATAGGTGTGAATAGACTCGGGGGCCGTAGTGTTTACTAGTGGCTTCTCTCATGAAAGCAAGTAGATGGTGGGTGAACAAATTACTGTCGAGCAATTGATAGAACCGCGCAAAGTCATGACGTCATCTATGGCAATGATTATATCTATAGGCATCACGTCCAAAATACTCCACACGTCGACCGCTATCCAGCATGCATCTAGTGTATTAAGTCCAAAAGAATAGAGAAACGCCTTAAGCAAGATGACATGATGTAGATGGACAATCTCATATCTACAAGAAAGCCCACCTTGTTACCCTTGATGGCAACTACACGATGTGTGCCTTGATGCCCCTACTGTCACTGGGAAAGGTCACCACACAGTAAGAACCCAAAACCAAGCACTTCTCCCATTGCAAGAATCATAGATCTAGTTGGCCAAACAAAATCCAAGACTCGGAGAGACATACAAGGATATCAGATCATGCATATAAGAAATCAACAAAGACTCAAATATATATCATAGATAATCTGATCACAAATCCACAATTCATTGGATCTCGACAAACACACCGCCAAAGAGGATTACATCGGATAGATCTCCATGAAGATCATGGAGAACTTTGTATTGAAGATCCAAGAGAGAGAAGAAGCCATCTAGCTACTAACTACGGACCCGTAGGTCTGAAGTCAACTACTCACGAGTGATTGGAGGGGCGATGATGTTGAGGTAGAAGCCCTCCAACTCCAAAGTCCCCTCCGGCAGGGCGCCGGGAAGGGTCTCCAGATGAGATCTCACGGAAACGGAAGCTTGCGGCGGCGGAAAAGTATTTCCATGGATCCCTTGATTTTTTTTGTATTTTAGGGAATATATAGGCGAAGGAGCTAGGTCAGGTGGGTGCTAGGGAGGCCACAAGCCTGCTGGCCGCCGCCCCCTGGTGGCGGATAGGGGGCTTGTGGGCCCCCTGTAGCCCTCCTGGCTTGGCCCTCAAGCCCCCTGATCTTCTTCCGTTCGGGAAAAAATTATTTCGGGGATTTTATTCTGTTTGGACTCCATTCCAAAATCAGATCTGAAAAGAACCAAAAACACAAAAAAACAGGAAGTGGCACTTGGCACTGAATTAATAAGTTATTCCCAAAAAAGATATAAAAGGTACATAAAACATCCAAAGATGACAACATAACAGCATGAAACCATCAAAAATTATAGATACGTTTCAGACGTATCAGTGTCCTCCTTTCGTTTTAATTGATAATGCTTGTACAACTAACCCTTGTTGTGAGCATGTACATCTTGTGGAGGAAAATGCCAAGTTGAAGGAGAAACTTGAGAAGGGCCTTGTGTCATGCATCCAAGGCGAGAAGAACCTGAACGACCTCTTGAGCAATCAAAAGGGTGTGGTAGGAAAAGAGGGACTTGGACTTACATCCAAGTCAAAAAGAAAAAGGAAGAACAGGAACAAGCGATCCCCTACCCTCATGGACATCTTTGTCAAAGAGGGCGAAGGGACTCAGGAGGTGAACAGGAACAAGGTGGACAATGGTAACGTGAGGAAGGGCAAAACCATTCCTACCAACACAGCCGGCAAACTCAATCCTTCCTATGTTTTATGTCGTGCTGGTGATGGGCATGTTTATGCCAGATTTGTTGGTTCTTACTACGAGTCCATTGAATGGGCTATTTGGGTTCCTAAGACCCTTGTCCCTAACATTAAAGGACCCATTCAAAAATGGGTACCTAAAACCAAGCCTTGATCTATTGCAGGAGTTTGCTTCCGGTGGGGTGTCATGGTTGCTCGATAGTGGAGCAACAAATCATATGACCGGAAGCAAGGACTTAGTGGTGGATGTGCATCCTTCTCCATCTATGCCCACCCATGTCCAATTCGCCGATGCATCATCGTCAAAGGTATTGGGATTTGTTAAGGTGGTCATCTCTCAAGAGTTATCTATTGAGAAGGTCATGCTTGTTGAGTCCCTTGCTTACAATTTACTTTCGGTTCGTCAACTTGCAATTATGGGTTTTTCCACTTTATTTAATCTTGATATTGTGGTCCTTTTGTGGAGCAAGACTCTTAAAGTAGCCTATGTTGGATATGTCTAAAATGGTCTCTATGTGGTGAACTTTTGAAAGCGACCCACTAAGACTGCGACTTCTCTAATGGCTAAAGTTGATGTGGGCTCACTTTGGCATCGCCGGCTAGCTCATGTGAATATGAGATCTTTGCAAAGTCTCCTCAAAGGGGACCATATTCATGGACTAACGAATGTGAGTTTTGCTAGAGATCGTGCTTGCAGTGTCTGCATTGAAGGAAAGATTCATGAAACTGCTCATCGTCCAACGACTCTCATTTACACAAAGAGGCCACTGGAGCTCCTCCATATGGATCTCTTTGGTCCTCCATCATTTGATAGTCTTGGGGGCAGAAAGTACTGCTTGGTGATTGTTGATGACTACTCAAGATACACCTGGGTGTATTTCTTCAAGAGGAAGAGTGAGACTCAACAAAGTGTCATCAACTTTGCTAATGAAGCTCAACGTCAACATGAAGCAAAGATTTTGATGATTAGAAGTGACAACGGCACCGAGTTCAAGAACTACACCTTGGATGAGTTTCTAGGTGATGAGGGAATGAAACATCAATATTCAGCACCATATACCCCTCAACAAAATGGTGTGGCGGAAAGGAAGAACCGGACGTTGATGGATGCTGCAAGAACAATGATGGCGGAATTCAAATCTCCATATAACTTTTGGGCCGAAGCCATCAACACAGCATGTCATGCGTCCAATCGGCTCTATATCCGCAAAGGCTTGAACAAGACCCCATATGAGATTCTCACCGGAAACAAACCCAATCTCAAGTACTTCCGGGTATTCGGGTGTAAGTGTTTCATTCTCAAAAAAGGTGCATGTTTAGCTAAATTTGATTCTAGAGCACAAGAGGGCATCTTTGTTGGTTATGCTACAAACTCTCATGCTTACTGTGTCCTCAATAAGTCCACCGGGCTCATTGAGGAGACGTGTAACGTGGAGTTTGATGAAAATAATGGCTCCCAAGTGGAGCAAAGTGGTCTATGTGATGTAGGTGATGAAATTCCTCCCCAAGCCATAAGAAGAATGGGGATTGGTCAAATACTCCCCATTGAGGAACCCCTTGTGGCTGAAGGAGAAGGACAATGCTCTACTCAAGTGGAGCCATCATCCTCACAAGCCTCACACGCTTCCGATGAACAAAGAGAAGACCCTCAACCAGTTGAACAAGCTCAAGGACAAGATCAATTGCTCAAAGATGGTGATGTGTCCCATGATGTACAAGTTCTTACCCAAGGTTTCGAATCTGCTCAAGATCAAGATCAAGTGCAATTACAAGATCCAGACCAAATAGAAGCACAAGATCAAGATCAAGAGCAACCACAAGAACAAGGACAAACCAGTGAACATGATCAAGTCAAAAATCAAGTTGACCAGGATGATGTCTCTCAATTCCCTTCTGCAGCGCCTAAGAAGGCTACTGGTGCCAAGGGAGGCTCGAAACGCAAGGGCAAGCAAAGTAATCAAGTCGATGCTCCCCGGTTATCCAATGCAGAACTATTGGAGCGTCGCGCAGCCAAGATTGCGAACAAGCTCAGAGTGAAATCTCATCTTATGAAGAATGTGCTTGGCAGTTTGAAAAGGGGAGTATCCACTCGTCAACAAATTTGGAATTATTGTGAGCATCACGCGTTTGTTTCGTATTGTGAACCTCAACACGTACAAGAAGCGCTCGATGATGAGGATTGGCTTATGGCCATGCATGAAGAACTCAACAACTTCGAGCGTAATCAAGTCTGGAATTTAGTGCCAAGACCAAAGGAGGAACATAATGTCATCGGGACCAAATGGATCTTCGAAAAAAAGCAAGATGCCAATGGGATTGTGATTCGAAACAAGGCAAGATTGGTGGCTCAAGGCTACTCCCAAGTCGAGGGTATCGACTACGATGAAACCTTTGCCCCTGTTGCTTGTCTAGAATCTATTCGCATACTGCTTGCATTTGCTTCTCATCATAATTTCATATTACAACAAATGGATGTGAAAGTGCTTTTCTTAATGGTCCTTTAAATGAGTTGGTTTATGTCAAACAACCCACGGGGTTCGAACATCCCAAGCTCCCCAATCATGTGTACAAACTTAATAAGGCACTCTATGGCCTTCAACAAGCCCCACGTGCGTGGTATGAGTACCTTACTGAGTTGTTACAAGATCGTGGGTTTGAAATTGGGAAGATAGATCCCACTCTTTTTACTAAGAGGGTCAAAGGGGATTTGTTCATATGCCAACTATATGTTGATGATATCATTTTTGGTTCCCCTAACAAATCTTTCAATGAAGAACTTGATGCACTAATGACCGAGAAATTTGAGATGTCTATGATGGGTGAGTTGAAGTTCTTCCTCGGATTCGAGATTAAACAAGGCTTAGAAGGGACTTTCATCAAACAAGCCAAGTACGCTCAAGACATGCTCAACAGGTTCGAGCTAGAGGATGTCAAGCCGGTCAAGTTTCCCATGCCAACAAGATGCAAGCTTGACAGTGATCCCAATGGTAAAGCAGTGGATCAAAAGGTATATCGCTCCATGATTGGATCCCTCCTTTACCTTTGTGCATCTAGACCGTATATTATGTTGAGTGTAGGGATTTGTGCACGGTTTCAATCTGCACCAAAAGAAAGTCATTTTATGGCTGTTAAGCGAATCTTTCTATATTTGGCTCATACCCCAAACTTTGGTCTATGGTATCCCAAAGGAGCAAACTTCAACCTAGCTAGTGGGCTATTCTGACTCAGATTGAGCAGGAGATTGTGTGGAGAGGAAGTTAACTTCTGGAGGATGCCAATTCCTTGGTCGTTCACTGGTAAGTTGGTCTTCAAACAAGCAGAATTGTGTCTCAATATCTTCCACCGAAGCTGAGTATGTGGGAGCTGCAAGTTGTTGTGCATAGTTGCTATGGATGAGGCAAACTTTAAAGGATTACAGTGTCACTAATGACAAAGTGCCTCTTCTATGTGACAATCAAAGTGCTATCAAGATTTCCCTCAATCCGGAGCAACATAGCAAGACCAAGCATATTGATATTCGCCATGACTTCATTCGTGAACATATCAAGCAAGGTGATATTGAGGTTCACTTCATCAACACTGAAGAGCAACTTGCAGATATTTTCACTAAGCCCCTAGATGAAGCAAGGTTCCGGGAGTTAAGGCGTGAGCTAAATATCATTGATTCAAGTAATGTGGATTGAAACTAGGCACTTTGCACCTCACTCTGCATTACATCTTGTTCTAGGTGTAGGCATGGACATAGGGGGAGTGTTGTTCTCTCAATGAACTTTCCCTCCCCCATTATGCATAAATCGATCAAGTCTTTCACTTTGGCCATTATTAAATGGCACTTGTGCTTCAAAGACGAGCATTGGTCATGAACCCAAGGATAATTCTTCGCGGTGTCATACCTTTGCCTCAAACATAGGTGGCCTCGGCCACCGCCCCCACCTTTCTCTCGTATGGAAGAAAGGATACAAAATGACTAGTCAGTATACCTTGCTGGTGTTATCTTTTTATTACACTGACTAGTCATTGCCCACTTCATTTCCACAAAATCCTATGTCTCGTTGTGTCTTCTTGAGCGGTACTACCGCTAGGGGTAGCGGTACTACCGCCAGGACCCCAGCTACCGCCAGGGGTAGCGGTACTACCGCCAGGACCCCAGCGGTACTACCGCCAGGGGTAGCGGTACTACCGCCAGGACCCCAGCCTATCACAACTTGACTAGGGCTTTTTAGGGTTGTCTCAAGGGGGAGCGGTACTACTGCTAGGACCCTAGCGGTACTACCGCCAGGGGGAGCGGTACTACCGCTAGGTCCCCCGTGGTACTACCGCTGGGTCCGTACCCCTTGGACTATAAAAAGGAGGGGCCATTTTTCTTGCCCTATTTCCTCTTCCTCGTGGCTCTCCCTTCCTCTACTCTGAACTCCCCCCCCCCCCCGTTTAGATCTCTCTCTGCGGAGCCCCTTCTCTCCCTTGAGTTGGAGGGTTTGCTCCCCTCCTCCTTCCTCCGTCAAGTGCCATGGACGCCGGTAAAGATCCTCCCCTTCTTCTCTTGGTTGTTGATTTTTGTTCTAGGGTTAGGAGCTTGGTGATTTCAATCCATGGATATGATTTGTGCTTACTTTTTCGATGGAACAAAGGAGATATCTTAGGGGAGTTTAGGTTTTATGTTCTTCATTGCAATTATTTTGACATGCCTAGTTCTCCATGTTTCACATCTAGTAGCTCTTATCTTTCTTCTCATAGATTTGATTTCAAACTTGGATCCTTTGACTAGGCTTGTCTCCATCTAGATGATCTCGAGTTCCACATGTGTTAGGGATATGGTGATTCTTATAATAGCCATGGATCTCTTGAAACGAATCTAGTAGTTTTTGAGGGTTTTTATATATTCAGATCTGAAAGTCAAACCCTAGCGGTACTACCGCCAGGACCCCCAGCGGTACTACCGCCAGGGTAGCGGTACTACCGCCAGGGTAGCGGTACTACCGCTAGGGGTAGTGGTACTACCGCCAAGAGGATTTGTTTTTATTTTTGTTCTTTGATTTCTCTTGGAAATATGTTCTTCTTATAATTCTTCTTGACCATTGCCATGACTCCTTTTGTCTCTCCTTTTTGCGTGTGTATATTGTGTGTCACAGGTGGTGCCCGTCGCTCGAATCCCGCACATACCACCCAACCCAAGCAGTATCGCACTTCAGAGGCTCCAGAGGGTTCTGCCACTTCCAGTCTGAATCCCAAGAAGAGGTCCTTCAAGAAGACTGCTACCAAGAACAAAGCGATCAACGTTCGCACTATGCCCCCTAGGGATTTTCTAACACTCCGCACTCGCAATCCCTATGTTGAAGACAAGGCTCATATTAAGAACATCGATTATGTTTGGTCACGGGATCACTGCATGATCTATCATGACATCATCAAGCCCTTCAAGAAGATATTTGTCCCAGTGCAGTGGATTGACCTTTCTCACCTTCGGCGGAATCCGGACTACTTTGGCGAGGCTCTCTCCTTGATTGAAAAGCTTGGCCTTACAGAGATCATCACCTTCAGACAAGACTTTGATCCAGATATTGTGGCCCAGTTATATGTCACTGTTCACTTTGCACCTGATGATGTGCGCACCATGACCTGGATGGCCGGTACTCAGAAGCTGACTGGTTCTTGGACGGAGTTCATGCAGTTCCTCAAAGTCGACTTTCAGGGGGACGAAGATGTTCTTGGGATGCGTCCTCATGCTCCTCCTTCGTCTACTGCCACCCCCAAGGATAGGCTGCAACAACATTTTGTCAAGAAAGGT
Source organism: Hordeum vulgare subsp. vulgare (assembly GCF_904849725.1). Taxonomy (NCBI): domain Eukaryota; kingdom Viridiplantae; phylum Streptophyta; class Magnoliopsida; order Poales; family Poaceae; genus Hordeum; species Hordeum vulgare. The sequence goes on from NC_058523.1 coordinate 178,669,319, forward strand.
GTGCTCCCCAAGCATCTGGATATCATGCATCGGGTCTTCCACAACTCTCTATTCCCTCGTATTGGCAACAAGGACGAGGTGCATGGTCATCTAGCTGAGATGCTTCTGTTGTGTGAGGAGGCAAGGACTAAGGATAATGCGCCTCTCAACATTGCCCATGTGATGTTCAATGAGCTCTGGAACTGCATCATGAACCATAAGGTTCCCATCTACGGGCCTTACTTATTTGCCTATATTCATAAGAAGTGGCACGAGATCTATCTGATAGACCCCTTCCCTATTATGGCTGGCTATTTTGTGCATGATCCTATCAAGCTCTGTATCAAGGACAAATGGGCCAACCCATCAACTTCCTCTCAGTCCATGGACACGGACACAGAGACTGCTGCTGGGGAGAACCTGCTTCACAGACCCGCTCTTCTACTATGCCATCTTGGGCCGTGAAACTAAAGGATCAAATGAAGACTCTCTTCTGCATGCAGGCCAAGGGACAATATCAGTCTCATGTGGCCCAGAAGGAGAACCCTCAGAGGCACAAGCGTGTCTTAAGGACCCTTGATGTGGCTATCTCAAGCGGCTCAGAGGACGACATCACTCTGGAGTCTGACTGGATGAGGGCTCAAGGTTATCAATGGACTGGGTCTGATGTTGAGGAGGAGTCTTCTGAAGAAGACATTGAGGAGGAGGACGACGAGCAGGATTCGGATGCCACGGACGCGTCTGGGGATGATGAGGATGCAGAGTGACCACCTATGTCGTTAGGTGTGCCCCCTTTTTGGTGTCTTGTGCCAAAGGGGGAGAGAGTCTAGGAGTTGCATTTGCACTTTGCTTTAGCTTTGCTTATCTCTATCGTGTTTGCTTTGAACTTGGTTTGATCGGTGTCGTGGGTATAAGTCTGACAGTAGATGTGTAGGGTACGAAAGGATGGGCAGAGCCTTAGCTACGGCGAGGTTGTATGAGTTCAGGCCCCTCTGCGGTGGAGGTAATAGCCCTACGTCTCAGTGCTCTGGGAGCTTGATGTCGAGTGGAATATGGAATACAGTGATTTGTTAACCCCTGCACCAGTGGGGGAGGGTGGCTTATATAGAGTGCGCTGCCCTCCACAACGGTTCGGTGCACAGGGGTGGAGTAGTGGCGAATAAATGCCTACGTTACAGGTAACGTACGTCTTAAATGCTAATAAAGGCACATGGAAACGTATGACCGTTTCCCTCCATGGGGGTTACGATGCATAGAGTGGAATCCAGTCGGTTAGTTTGATATACTCTGAATGCTCGTCTCCGACTGGATGGTCGAGGATTTGTGACCGACTGGATGATGGGAACTCCTTAGTTCAGTCGGAACTGACTAAGGGCCTTGTCCCTTATGAGGGGTAGTCCTTGGGTAGGACCTACAGGGCAGGCCTATGACCCTACCCTAGGACTATAACCCTATCATTAGTCCCCGAATGGATTGGGGTTGGAACGATGAAGCGATGCTTGAAGTTTGGATCCGACTGGTACGGATGTGACTTTGGCGTTGCTTGCCTCGGTCCATTTTATCTTTTCTGACCAATGATCTGAGTGGAAGTATTTGTGAAACAAACTGTCGGAAACCGAGTGCTTCCGTGGTATCTTCTGACGCGACCAGTCAACTGACAGCGGCGGATTTTCCGGAATCCTCAAATTTCGGTTACCGCGCGCTCGGCGGGGATGATGACATCGCGCTCGAGTAGTGCCTGACGCCTCAATTCCCGCGCCTTCATCTTCTCCACTGATATCGCCGCGGCCGGTCGGGGGATAAGATTTTGGAGCCACTTGCCAGTGACCCGGTCGGAACCTTACTTAAACCTCAGCGGCGATGGTTTTTTTGTTACACTCGCCGGATATCTTGCCTTTGCTCCGCTTCCTTCGCCATCCTCTGTGCACCCCAAGCTTCTTCCTTCTCCTTCTCCCTCGCGAATCAGCAGCTTCCGCCATGATAAAGGGGCAGACTAGCAAGCTAGAGGCGCGGAAGAAGAGGGGGAAGGCGGCGGCTCCTGCTCAGCGGAGGCAGCGAACGCTACCGGCGGGGTGGATCCAGGGGGACTTCCTCCCCTCCACGGTGACGAAGGAGGACCTGCTGGAGCTGGTGGAGCACGGGATGATCGCGCACAAGTCGTGGGGGTTGCCGACGGAGGGTGAGACCGAGCCGGCGCCCCGGGAGGGGGAGCGCGTCCTGCTGCTCAGCCACGTGCATTGAGGTTTCTCCTTGCCCCCACATCGTTTCTTCAAAGGCATAATGAACCACTTCGGGGCGCAGCTGCACCACTTTCCCCCGAATGCCATAGCTCATCTCTCTACTTTCGTAGCCTTGTGCGAGTGCTTCATCGGCTGTCCTCCCCATTGGGGGCTTTTCAAACATATCTTCTATGCTAGATCCCAAACTATCAAACGACTTAATCAGTCGGATGATAAGACTCACCTTCTCCAGCTCTGTGGAGGATTAGGCTTCCAAAAGAAGAGCAAAAGTAGTTATCCCGCTCTTCAGCTGAGTGAATCGGTTAGGAACTGGCAGTCGACATGGTTCTACTGCCAGGACGTTGCTTGCCCGAATGCCACGACAGGGTTGCCTCCTTTTAGCTTAGATCGACCAGCTCCGCCCAAGCAGCTCGCGCTCACGAAGGCGGAGAAGATCCATATCCAGCCTCTGGTCGACGCACTCGTAGATGTCGTCAGAAAGGGGGTCACCGGCATAGATTTGCTGGAGGTTTTCCTCGACCGGCGCATCCAACCACTTTAGGCCCGAGACCACGCCATGTTGCACTACACGGGGCCCGAAGACTCCACTCGGACCAACGTCGAGTGCGTGACCGGGGAGACGGTGGCGTCGTGGGTGCTCCAGATCACAGGCGCCTGCGAGAACCCCAGAGGGTCCCGGCGAGTGAAGGCTTTCTGCCCGGACAACCCTCCTCCGAACAAGGTGAGTACAACTTGTCGAGTGCACATAATTGTCTTAGTTTTATTGCTTTCTTGAATCACTGTCTGACGTCTGATGTCGCCGACTGTATTTTATGCAGAAGTGGACCAACTAGTTCTCTCCTGTCTCGAACGGGAACCCGGCCGAGGAGGAGGAGGAGGGCAGCCAGGAAGGCAGCATGGAGAGCGTCGAGTACGTCTCCGACAGTGGGGAGATGGAGGAGGATTCTGGTGAAGAGGAGGAGGAAGACGAAGAGCAGAACTCGCCAGCCCCGCCGCCAGAGCTTCAAACCAAGCGCCGACATGAACTTGCAGCTCCCTCGGCCCCTCCAGCATCCTCGAGTGCCCCGCCAACCGCTCCTACGGTTCCGAGCGCCCCGTCAACTGTTCCCGTGGTTCCGAATGCTCGGAGCACCAAGAGGACCAGGGACGCTGCTGCTGAGCCTGCGGGTCAGCCTTCCAAGGTGGCCAAACCGACCGGATCTAAATCTCGGAAGGCTTTGCCGCGGATGAGGGTCATCGTTCCCATCACCTCAACGTAAGTGCATTGTTCTTCTTACTTCTTCTAATATTCGATTGAACTCCTGTTTATTGGTCGAATGAATTTCACTCGACAGAGTTTCTACCTCTGCCACCTCTCCAGCACGCCAGGGGGATGATCCCATGGACATGGACAATGTTGTCTCATCCCAGCCCGGTGTGTCGTAGCGATTCCGAGAGTATACATTGTTGCATCACGAATTTTGTCTTCGGTCTTGCCTTTTTTCCTGTGATCTCACGCCGTTCGGTCGGGTTTCCCTCAGGGGCGATTTATGTGGATGAGGGTGACCAGGGGAGGTCTGAGCAAGCTGCGGTGCATGTCCTTGAGGTTGTTCCGCCAGTTACTACTCTCGCCGCAGACGTGCCGCCGACTGAGGCAATGTCGTCGACTGAAACGGCGCTGGTTGCTGCTGAATCGACTGCAGCGGGCCTTGGGATGCCCAAGGAGCCTCCAACTATGCCAGGCCCATCGACTGTCGAGTACAACGTCCAGCGCCTCCCGAAGGATCAGGTGGGAGCGGCCAAGGGGGCCATGGTGTAGGCGGAGCTGATGGCGGGAGAGGCCAAGAAGGCGTACGACTCCATCGCGTCCCTGTACCAGCGAAGCTTGGAACTGCGGGACGATATCTGAGTAAGTGGGCTAGTAAGTATTTACTTTTCTCTTGTAACCCACTGGGTGTGCTCGGATATCGTATGATTTTTGCAATGGGTTCACTCTTACTGAACCCAGTGGGTGTAGTCCCCGAGACTTCTGTCGAGTGCTTGCACCGGGAGTTATCTTTATACACATTTTCTTTGACTTGATCAGATCAAAAATTAATCTGTTCAAATGCTAACAGTTGGGGCACTCGGAGTGCACCTACTGGATGAGTCCCCGAGAGTAATTTTACTCAGGTCGGGTAGTAGTAGCCTCATAGGCTTAGGTGTTGTCATGTAGCTCAATAGGGCTGACCTGTTTGAGTTTCATGCCAGTGGGGTCACTCTCAGTGAACCCACTGGGTGTAGTCCCCGAGACTGCTGTCGACTGCTTGCGTCAGCAGGGGTCTGAAGAACTTACACTTTTTATTGTTGGATTTGTCTGACCGTCCCTTGGCGCTGGCTGGCAGAAAACTTGCGAGATGGGGACAGCATACGAGACTCTTAGGGCTGAAAAGGTTCAGTTTGCTGGTGAGCTGGATGCGACAATGGTTGCAATGGCTGGTATGAAGGATGTTCTGGCAGAACGAGAAAAGTCCTTGGAGCAGGCCCGTGAGGCAAACAAGGCATTGACTGCTGAAGTGGAGAGAATGAAGGCGCAAAGGACCGAGCTGATGGGACAAATGAAAGTGCTGAATAGGCGGTGTATAGCACAAGAAAAATATGTCACTGACTGGGCCCGGCAGATGATAGCGCTTCTGGGTGGTAAGTTCTGCTTTTTCCGAGTGCTTGTGGTATGTGCATTTCACTCGGCACTTATTGTTTGCTCGTCCTGTCTTTGTAGATTTTTGCATGGACGCTGAGGCTGAAGCAGCTGACGTGGAGCGGTCGATTCTTGAGAACATTCCACTCGGCGAGGACGCCAATCGAGATCTGCTCTGAGCGCACATTCGTCTGGTCAAAGTTGGGCCCTTCATCGGTCGACTGAGAGAAGTCGTTGGCCGGATCGACAAGGAGCTTTGGCCTGAAGACGAGTCTCGGCACGAGATGGAAGGCTTGATGACTCGGCTGGAGGAGGTCCCAAACCGAGTGCAGTCATGGAAGAAGTCTGCGGCTCGCTGTGGTGCGGACGTTGCTCTGTCTCTGGTCCGAGTGCATTGCAAGGAGGTGCGCGAAGAGAAGCTGAAGGCGTTGCAGGTCGCCAACACGAAGAAGCTGCGATTCGAAGACTTCATGGAGACCTTCCTTGAGAGCGCCACCCGCTTCGCCGACGGGATCGACCTGGACACATTCCTAGAGCCCGCCAGTCCTAGCGCCAGTCCTGACGATGCTTAAGAAAACTTTTACCTTGGTATGCCGAGTGTTGGTTGTAAGAAACTTTGGCCACTGTTGTTGGCCGTCACATTCTTGGTTCGGTGCGGGTAAGCTTGATCCACACCGAGCCAACTATCTTTAGGTGAACTTTGAATTTGAATCGAATCTTTTGCTCTTCTGTTGCCAAAGAGTTGTTGATACGATTTTGGCTCGAGTGTTTGTTTGGCATTTCTTGGTGAAGCCAATGGCAAACATGCGGAGCATGTAATTGTGAGTTGTCTTGACATATGCATGAGCCTCACTGAAGGCATTGTAGTACTTAGGCGATTCGTGATCGCAGCTAAGTCCTCGAGTGCAACTGTAAGGTCGTACTCGGAGCGGGTTGTTACTCATGTAATTGTCAGTGGTCTTGACATCCACATGAGTCTCAATGAGGGTCTGCTACTCATGTAATTGTCAGTGGTCCTCACATCGACATGAGTCTCACTGAGGTCCTTTTGAGTCCCCGAGTGTATCTGTAGGATACAGTCGAAGGCATTGTAGTACCTAGGCGATTCGTGATCGCAGCTAAGTCCTCGAGTGCGACTGTAAGGTCGTACTCGGAGCGAGTTGTTACTCATGTAATTGTCAGTGGTCTGGACATCCACATGAGCCTCAATGAGGGTCTGCTACTCATGTAACTGTCAGTGGTCTTGACATCCACATGAGCCTCGATGAGGGTCTGCTGAGTCCCCGAGTGTATCTGTAGGATACAGTCGAAGGAAGCTTTCTCATTTAAGCGATTCTTGATCGTATTTAAGCCTTCGAGTGTGACGGTTAGTGCACACTCGAAGAAAATTTGTACTTAGGCGATTCTTGATCGCAGCTAAGTCCCCGAGTGCGACGTTTAGTGCACAGTCGGATAAAATTTGTACTTAGGCGATTCTTGATCGCAGCTAAGTCCCCGAGTGCGACGTTTAGTGCACACTCGGAGAAAGTTATTACTTAGGCGATTCTTGATCGCAGCTAAGTCTCCGAGTGCGACGTTTAGTGCACACTCGGAGAAAGTTATTACTTAGGCGATTCTTGATCGCAGCTAAGTCCCCGAGTGCGACGTTTAGTGCACACTCGGAGAAAGTCAGTACTTAGGCGATTCTTGATCGCAGCTAAGTCCCCGAGTGCGACGCTTAGTGCACACTCGCAGAAAGTTATTACTTAGGCGATTTTTGATCGCAGCTAAGTCCCCGAGTGCGACGTTTAGTGCACACTCGGAGAAAATCAGAACTTAGGCGATTCTTGATCGCAGCTAAGTCCCCGAGTGCGACGTTTAGTGCACACTCAGAGAAAGTTATTACTTAGGCGATTCTTGATCGCAGCTAAGTCCCCGAGTGCGACGTTTAGTGCACACTCGGAGAAAGTTATTACTTAGGCGATTCTTGATCGCAGCTAAGTCCCCGAGTGCGATGTTTAGTGCACACTCGAAGAAAGTTATTACTTAGGCGATTCTTGATCGCAGCTAAGTCCCCGAGTGCGACGTTTAGTGCACACTCGGAGAAAGTTATTACTTAGGCGATTCTTGATCGCAGCTAAGTCCCCGAGTGCGACGTTTAGTACACACTCGGAGAAACTTATTACTTAGGCGATTCTTGATCGCATCTAAGTCCCCGAGTGCGACGTTTAGTGCACACTCGGAGAAAGTTAGTACTTGGGCGATTCTTGATCGCAGCTAAAAAAAAATTTTGAGACCGGAGTCTGCGACTGCGGAAGAATTTTGAATCTGCAAAAGCTCAATCTGCTTTATATTATTTCACCAATACTTGTTCTTTACATTGCTTCAGTTGACGGTCACGTGTAGAAGCGCTTCAGGAGATCTCCGTTCCATGCTCGCGGCTCGTCTGTTTCCCTGTCGATGTTGTAGTCTGTATGCTCCATTGTTCAGCACCTTGGATATGATGAAGGGTCCTTCCCAGGCAGGAGCCAACTTGTGAGTTCTTTGCTGATCCACTCGGAGCACCAGGTCGCCTGCTTGGAACGTGCGACTCCTGACGTGTCGTGCGTGAAAGCGCCGCAGATCTTGTTGATAAATGGTTGAGCGAGTCAGTGCCATCTCGCGCTCCTCCTCTAGAACGTCCACTCCGTCTTGCCTTGCTTGTTCTGCTTCAGCTTCGGAGAAGAGTTCGACTCGTGGACCATTGTGAAGCAAGTCGCTCGGAAGGACTGCTTCTGCTTCGTAAACGAGGAAGAACGGTGATCGCCATGTAGATCTGTTAGGGGTTGTGCGGAGACCCCAAAGCACAGAAGGTAGCTCGGTGACCCATGCGCCAGCGGCATGTCCCACCTCTTGCAGGAGTCGGGGCTTCAAACCTTGCAGGATAAGTCCATTCGCCCGCTCTGCTTGTCCGTTTGTTTGAGGATGCGCCACGGATGCAAAATCAACTCGGATACCTTGGCTTGCACAGAAACCTTTGAATCTGTCCGAGTCAAAGTTTGTCCCGTTGTCCGTGATTATGTTGTGAGGTACCCCGAATCTGGAGATGATGTCCCTGACAAACTTGGTGGCTGTTAGGGCGTCGAGCTTCTTGATGGGCTTGGCTTCAATCCATTTTGTGAACTTGTCGACTGCCACCAATAGATGTGTGTATCCTCCTTGGCCTGTCCTGAATGGACCGACTTTATCTAATCCCCATACTGCAAACGGCCACACAAGAGGGATTGCCTTCAACGCAGATGTTGGCTTGTGGGACTTGTTGGAGTAGAACTGACAGCCTTCACATCGGTCGACCATATCTTTAGCCATTTCGTTTGCCTGTAGCCAGAAGAAGCCAGCTCTGAATGCTTTGGCGACGATTGCTCTCGAAGAGGCGTGATGACCGCAGGTTTCCGAGTGAATTTCTTCCAGGATTAACTGTCCCTCCTCTGGGGAGATGCATCGTTGAAGAACGCCTGAAACGCTTTCCTTGTACAACTGGCCATCAATGAGAGTGAACGACTTCGACCTGCGGACTATCTTCCTGGCTTGGACTTCGTCTTCTGGTAATTCCTGCCTCAGGATATATGCAATGATCGGCACAGTCCAATCGGGGATGACAACAAGAATCTCCATGATCAGATCAACCACAGCAGGTACGTCGACTTCAGTCGGATCTGTCGAGCTCTTTGGTTGTACTGGTTCCTCTGAGAAAGGATCTTCTTTAACTGAGGGAAGGTGGAGGTGCTCGAGGCAGACGTCACTCGGGACTGGTCTCCGAGTGGATCCGAGTTTTGCCAACTCATCAGCTCCTTGGTTCTTCAGTCGCGGAACATGGTGGAGTTCTAGACCTTCAAACTTCTTCTCGAGCTTCCTCACTGCATTGCAGTATGTGGTCATGGTGGGGTTCCTGACGTCCCACTCTTTCATCACTTGATTAACCACCAAATCCGAATCGCCATAGACCATCAGGCGACGGACGCCGAGTGCGATGGCCATGCGCAGTCCATAAAGGAGAGCTTCATACTCTGCATCATTGTTGGAGGAATCAAAGTGTATCTGCAACACATACTTGAGTTTGTCGCCCTTTGGCGATACTATTGGAATTATGCCCTAGAGGCAATAATAAATATAGTTATTATTATAATTCATGTATCAAGATAATCATTTATTATCCATGCTATAATTGTATTGAATGAAGACTTATATACATGTGTGGATACATAGACAAAACACTGTCCCTAGCAAGCCTCTAGTTGGCTAGCCAGTTGATCAAAGATAGTCAGTGTCTTCTGATTATAAACAAGGTGTTGTTGCTTGATAACTGGATCACGTCATTAGGAGAATCACGTGATGGACTAGACCCAAACTAATAGACGTAGCATGTTGATCGTGTCATTTTGTTGCTACTGTTTTCTGCGTGTCAAGTATTTGTTCCTATGACCATGAGATCATATAACTCACTGACACCGGAGGAATACTTTGTGTGTATCAAACGTCGCAACGTAACTGGTTGACTATAAAGATGCTCTACAGGTATCTCCGAAGGTGTTCTTGAGTTAGTATGGATCGAGACAGGGATTTGTCACTCCGTGTGACGGAGAGGTATCTTGGGGCCCACTCGGTAATACAACATCACACACAAGCCTTGCAAGCAATGTGACTTAGTGTAAGTTGCGGGATCTTGTATTACGGAACGAGTAAAGAGACTTGCCGGTAAACGAGATTGAAATAGGTATGCGGATACTGACGATCGAATCTCGGGCAAGTAACATACCGAAGGACAAAGGAAATGACATACGGGATTATATGAATCCTTGGCACTGAGGTTCAAACGATAAGATCTTCGTAGAATATGTAGGATTCAATATGGGCATCCAGTTCCCGCCATTGGATATTGACCGAGGAGTCTCTCGGGTCATGTCTACATAGTTCTCGAACCCGCAGGGTCTGCACACTTAAGGTTCGACATTGTTTTATGCGTATTTGAGTTATATGGTTGGTTACCGAATGTTGTTCGGAGTCCCGGATGAGATCAGGACGTCACGAGGGTTTCCGGAATGGTCCGGAAACGAAGATTGATATATAGGATGACCTCATTTGATTACCGGAAGGTTTTCGGAGTTACCGGGAATGTACCGGGAATGACGAATGGGTTCCAGGAGTTCACCGGGGGGGCAACCCACCCCGGGGAATCCCATAGGCATTGGGGGTGGCGCACCAGCCCTTAGTGGGCTGGTGGGACAGCCCAAGAAAGCCCTATGCGCCATAGGAAGAAAAATCAAAGAGAAAAGAAAAAAAAGAGGAGGTGGGAAAAGGGGGAAGGACTCCTCCTTCCAAACCTAGTTGGACTCGGTTTGGAAGGGGAGGGTTCCCCCCTTAGGCTCGGCCGACCCCCTTGGGAGTCCTTGGACCCCAAGGCAAGGCTCCCCTCCTCCCCCTATATATACAGAGGTTTTAGGGCTGATTTGAGACAACTTTGCCACGGCAGCCCGACCACATATCTCCACGGTTTTACCTCTAGATCGCGTTTCTGCGGAGCTCGGGCGGAGCCCTGCCGAGACAAGATCATCACCAACCTCCGGAGCACCGTCAAGCTGCCGGAGAACTCTTCTACCTCTCCGTCTCTCTTGCTGGATCAAGAAGGCCGAGATCATCGTCGAGTTGTACGTGTGCTGAACGCGGAGGTGCCGTCCGTTCGGCACTTGATCGTGGGACTGATCGCGGGACGGTTCGCGGGGCGGATCGAGGGACGTGAGGACGTTCCACTACATCAACCGCGTTCACTAACGCTTCTGCTGTACGGTCTATAAGGGTACGTAGATCAACCATCCCCTCTCGTAGATGGACATCACCATGATAGGTCTTCGTGCGCGTAGGAAAATTTTTGTTTCCCATGCGTCGTTCCCCAACAGTGGCATCATGAGCTAGGTTCATGCGTAGATGTCTTCTCGAGTAGAACACAAAAGTTTTTGTGGGCGGTGATGTGCGTTTTGCTGCCCTCCTTAGTCTTTTCTTGATTCCGCGGTATTGTTGGATCGAAGCGGCTCGGACCGACATTACTCGTACGCTTACGAGAGACTGTTTTCATCGCTACGAGTAACTCCGTTGCTCAAAGATGACTGGCGGGTGTCAGTTTCTCCAACTTTAGTTGAATCGGATTTGACCGAGGAGGTCCTTGGATGAGGTTAAATAGCAACTCATATATCTCCGTTGTGGTGTTTGCGTAAGTAAGATGCGATCCTACTAGAAACCCATGGTTACCACATAAAACATGCAACAACAAAATTAGAGGACGTCTAACTTGTTTTTGCAGGGTATGCTTGTGATGTGATATGGCCAGCGATGTGATGTGATATATTGGATGTATGAGATGATCATGTTGTAATAGATAATATCGACTTGCACGTCGATGGTACGGCAACCGGCAGGAGCCATAGGGTTGTCTTTATACTAACGTTTGTGCTTGCAGATGCGTTTACTATTTTGCTAGGATGTAGCTTTAGTAGTAATAGCATGAGTACCATGACAACCCCGATGGCGACACGTTGATGGAGATCATGGTGTGGCGCCGGTGACAAAGAAGATCATGACGGTGCTTTGGTGATGGAGATCAAGGAGCACGTGATGATGGCCATATCATGTCACTTATGAATTGCATGTGATGTTAATCCTTTTATGCACCTTATTTTTCTTAGAACGACGGTAGCATTATGAGGTGATCTCTCACTAAAATTTCAAGACGAAATTGTGTTCTCCCCGACTGTGCACCGTTGCTACAGTTCGTCGTTTCGAGACACCACGTGATGATCGGGTGTGATAGACTCAACGTTCACATACAACGGGTGCAAAACAGTTGCGCACGCGGAACACTCGGGTTAAGCTTGACGAGCCTAGCATGTGCAGACATGGCCTCGGAACACATGAGACCGAAAGGTCGATCATGAATCATATAGATGATATGATTAGCATAGGGATGCTTACCACTGAAACTATACTCAACTCACGTGATGATCGGACTTGAGCTAGTGTAAGTGGATCATGAACCACTCAAATGACTAGAGAGATGTACTTTTTGAGTGGGAGTTTAGCGAATAATTTGATTAAGTTAAACTCTAATTGTCTTGAACATAGTCTAAGTCCACTTTGAATATATTTGTGTTGTAGATCATGGCTCACGCGACAGTCACCCTGAATTTTAATACGTTCCTAGAGAAAGCTAAGTTGAAAGATGATGGAAGCAACTTTGTAGACTGGGCTCGTAATCTTAAGCTAATATTACAAGCTGGGAAGAAGGATTATGTCCTTAATGCTGCGCTAGGAGATGAACTACCCGCTACGGCTGATCAGGATGTTAAGAACGCTTGGTTAGCACGTAAGGAGGACTACTCAGTAGTTCAATGTGCAGTCTTGTATGGCTTAGAACCGGGACTTCAACGTCGCTTTGAGCGTCATGGAGCATTTGAGATGTTCCAGGAGTTGAAGTTTATCTTTCAGAAGAACGCCGGATCGAGAGGTATGAGACCTCCGATAAATTCTATGCTTGCAAGATGGAGGAGAACTCGTCCGTCAGTGAACATGTGCTCAAAATGTCTGGGTACTCAAACCGTCTAGCTGAGCTGGGGATTGAACTCCCACAAGAAGTTATCATTGACAGAATCCTTCAATCGCTGCCGCCAAGCTATGAAGGCTTTGTGTTGAACTACAACATGCAAGGGATGAACAAGTCTCCTGGCGACTTGTTTGCGATGCTGAAAGTCGGAGAGTCTGAACTCCGTAAAGAGCATCAAGTGTTGATGGTGAATAAGACCACTAGTTTGAAGAGAAACGGCAAAGGCAAGAAGGGTAATTCAAGGAGGGCGTCAAGCCTGATGCCAATCCGACGAAGAAACCCAAAGTTGGACCTAAGCCTGAAACAGAGTGTTACTATTGCAAGGGTATGAGTCACTGGAAGCGCAATTGCCCCAAGTATCTGGCTGATAAGAAGGCGGCCAAAGAAAAATCAGGTATATTTGATATACATGTTATTGATGTGTACTTAACCGTCTCTCGTAGTAGTGCCCGGGTATTCGATACCGGTTCTGTTGCTCATATTTGCAACTGGAAACAAGAACTGCGGAATAGACGAAGGCTGGCGAAAGATGAAGTGACGATGCGCGTAGGAAATGGTTCCAAGGTTGATGCAATCGCCGTCGGCACAGTTTCACTTCAGTTACCATCAGGATTAGTTATGAACTTGAATCATTGTTATTTAGTGCCTACATTGAGCATGAACATTATATCTCAATCTTGTTTATTGCGAGACGGATACTCTTTTAAGTCAGAGAATAATGGTTGTTCTATTTCTATGAGTAACATCTTTTATGGTCATGCACCGAATGTGAGAGGATTGTTCATATTGAATCTTGATAGTGATACACACATACATAACATTGAGACCAAAAGAGTTAGAGTTAACAATGATAGCGCCATATTTTTGTGGCACTGCCTCTTAGGTCATATTGGTGTAAAGCGCATGAAGAAACTCCATGCCGATGGACTTTTGGAGTCACTCGACTTTGATTCACTTGACACGTGCGAACCATGCCTCATGGGCAAGATGACTAAAACTCCGTTCTCCGGAACAATGGAGCGTGCAAGTGACTTGTTGGAAATCATACATACCGATGTGTGTGGTCCGATGAGCGTAGAGGCACGCGGCGGATATCGTTATTTTCTCACCTTCACTGACGATTTGAGTAGATATGGTTATGTCTACTTAATGAAGCACAAGTCTGAAACATTTGAAAAGTTCAAGCAATTTCAGAGTGAAGTTGAAAATCATCGTAACAAGAAGATCAAGTTCCTACGGTCTGATCGTGGGGGTGAATATCTGAGTTTCGAGTTTGGTGCTCACTTAAGACAATGTGGAATTGCTTCACAGTTGACACCGCCTGGAACACCACAGCGTAATGGTGTGTCTGAACGTCGTAATCATACTTTATTAGAGATGGTGTGATCTATGATGTCTCTTACCGATTTGTCGTTATCGTTTTGGGGTTATGCATTAGAAACAGCTGCATTCACTTTAAATAGGGCACCATCAAAATCCGTTGAGACGACACCATACGAACTGTGGTATGGCAAAAGGCCAAAGTTGTCGTTTCTTTAAGTTTGGGGATGTGATGCTTATGTCAAAAAGCTTCAGCCTGAAAAGCTGGAACCCAAAGCGGAAAACTGCATCTTCATATGTTACCCAAAAGAGACAGTTGGGTACACCTTCTATCTCAAATCCGAGGGCAAAGTGTTTGTTGCTAAAAACGGAGCTTTTCTCGAGAAGGAGTTTCTCTCGAGAGAATTGAGTGGGAGGAAGATAGAACTTGATGAGGTTGTCGAACCTCTCATCCCTCTAGATGGTGGCGCAGGGCAAGGGGAAACCTCTGTCGTTGCGACACCGGTTGAGGAGGAAGTAAATGATGATGACCATGAAACTCCGATTCAAGTTTCTGTCGAACCACGCAGGTCGACGAGACCACGTGCTGCTCCAGAGTGGTACGGTAATCCCGTCTTGTCGATCATGTTGTTAGACAACAATGAACCTGCAAATTATGAAGAAACAATGGTGGGCCCAGATTCCAACAAATGGCTAGAAGCCATGAAGTCCGAGATTGGATCCATGTATGAGAACAAAGTGTGGACTTTGGAAGTACTACCTGAGGGCCGCAAGGCTATTCAGAACAAATGGATCTTTAAGAGGAAGACGGACGCTGACGGCAATGTGACCGTTTATAAAGCTCGACTTGTGGCAAAGGGTTTTTCACAAGTTCAAGGAGTTGACTACGATGAGACATTCTCACCCGTAGCGATGCTTAAGTCCGTCAGAATCATGTTAGCAATAACTGCATTTTTCGATTATGAAATCTGGCAGATGGATGTCAAAACGGCGTTCCTTAACGGTTTCCTTGAGTTGTATATGATGCAACCCGAAGGTTTTGTCGATCCTAAGAATGCTAACAAGGTGTGCAAGCTCCAGCGATCCATTTATGGACTGTTGCAAGCATCTCGGAGTTGGAACAAACGCTTTGATGAGGTGATCAAAGCATTTGGGTTTATACAAGTGGTTGGAGAATCTTGTATTTACAAGAAAGTGAGTGGGAGCTCTGTGGCGTTTCTAATATTATATGTGGGTGACATATTGCTGATTGGAAACAACGTAGAGTTTTTGGAGAGCATAAAGGATTACTTGAATAAAAGTTTCTCTATGAAGGACCTAGGAGAAGCTTCTTACATTCTAGGCATTAAGATCTACAGGGATAGATCAAAACGCCTGATAGGACTTTCACAAAGCACATACCTTGATAAAGTTTTGAAGAGGTTCAAAATGGAACAGTGCAAGAAAGGGTTCTTGCCAGTTTTACAAGGTACGAGATTGAGTAAGACTCAGTGCCCAGCAACTGATGAGGATAGAGAGCATATGAGCACCGTCCCCTATGCTTCAGCCATAGGTTCTATCATGTATGCAATGTTGTGCACTAGACCGGACGTTAGCCTGGCCATAAGTATGGCAGGTAGGTTCCAGAGTAATCCAGGAGTGGATCACTGGACGGCGGTCAAGAATATCCTGAAGTACCTGAAAAGGACTAAGAGATGTTTCTCGTGTATGGAGGTGACGAAGAGCTCGCCGTAAAAGGTTACGTCGATGCAAGCTTTGACACAGATCCGGACGACTCTAAGTCGCAAACCGGATACGTATTTATTCTTAATGGGGGTGCGGTAAGCTGGTGCAGTTCCAAGCAGAGCGTCGTAGCAGATTCTACATGTGAAGCGGAGTACATGGCTGCCTCGGAGGTGGCTAAGGAGGGTGTCTGGATGAAGCAGTTCATGACGGATCTTGGAGTGGTGCCAAGCGCACTGAATCCAATAACCTTGTTCTGTGAAAACACAGGTGCCATTGCCCTAGCAAAGGAACCACGGTTTCACAAGAAGTCCAGACACATCAAACGACGCTTCAACCTCATCCGCGACTACGTCGAAGGGGAGGACGTGAATATATGCAAAGTGCACACGGATTTGAATGTAGCAGACCCGCTGACTAAACCTCTTCCACGGGCAAAGCATGATCAACACCAGAACTGTATGGGTGTTAGATTTATTACAATGTAATTCGCATGATGATGTGAGGGCTAGATTATTGACTCTAGTGCAAGTGGGAGACTGTTGGAATTATGCCCTAGAGGCAATAATAAATATAGTTATTATTATAATTCCTGTATCAAGATAATCGTTTATTATCCATGCTATAATTGTATTGAATGAAGACTTATATACATGTGTGGATACATAGACAAAACACTGTCCCTAGGAAGCCTCTAGTTGGCTAGCCAGTTGATCAAAGATAGTCAGTGTCTTCTGATTATAAAGAACGTGTTGTTGCTTGATAACTGGATCACGTCATTAGGAGAATCACGTGATGGACTAGACCCAAACTAATAGACGTAGCATGTTGATCGTGTCATTTTGTTGCTACTGTTTTCTGCGTGTCAAGTATTTGTTACTATGACCATGAGATCATATAACTCACTGACACCGGAGGAATACTTTGTGTGTATCAAACGTTGCAACGTAACTGGGTGACTATAAAGATGCTCTACAGGTATCTCTGAAGGTGTTCGTTGAGTTAGTATGGATCGAGACTGGGATTTGTCACTCCGTGTGACGGAGAGGTATCTCGGGGCCCACTCGGTAATACAACATCACACACAAGCCTTGCAAGCAATGTGACTTAGTGTAAGTTGCGGGATCTTGTATTACGGAACGAGTAAAGAGACTTGCTGGTAAACAAGATTGAAATAGGTATGTGGATACTGACGATCGAATCTCGGGCAAGTAACATACCGAAGGACAAAGGAAATGACATACGGGATTATATGAATCCTTGGCACTGAGGTTCAAACGATAAAATCTTCGTAGAATATGTAGGATTCAATATGGGCATCCACGTCCCGCCGTTGGATATTGACCGAGGAGTCTCTCGGGTCATGTCTACATAGTTCTCGAACCCGCAGGGTCTGCACACTTAAGGTTCGACGTTGTTTTATGCGTATTTGAGTTATATGGTTGGTTACCGAATGTTGTTCGGACTCTCGGATGAGATCACGGACGTCACGAGGGTTTCCGGAATGGTCCAGAAGTGAAGATTGATATATAGGATGACCTCATTTGATTACTGGAAGGTTTTCGGAGTTACCGGGAATGTACCGGGAATGACGAATGGGTTCCGGGAGTTCACCGGGGGGGCAACCCACCCCGGGGAAGCCCATAGGCATTGGGGGTGGCGCACCATCCCTTAGTGGGCTGGTGGGACAGCCCAAGAAAGCCATATGCGCCATAGGAAGAAAAATCAAAGAGAAAAGAAAAAAAAAGAGGAGGTGGGAAAAGGGGGAAGGACTCCTCCTTCCAAACCTAGTTGGACTCGGTTTGGAAGGGGAGGGTTCCCCCCTTAGGCTCGGCCGACCCCCTTGGGAGTCCTTGGACCCCAAGGCAAGGCTCACCCTCCTCCCCCTATATATACGGAGGTTTTAGGGCTGATTTGAGACAACTTTGCCACGGCAGCCCGACCACATATCTCCATGGTTTTACCTCTAGATCGCGTTTCTGCGGAGCTCGGGCGGAGCCGTGCCGAGACAAGATCATCACCAACCTCCGGAGCGCCGTCACGCTGCCGGAGAACTCTTCTACCTCTCCATCTCTCTTGCTGGATCAAGAAGGCCGAGATCATCGTCGAGCTGTACGTGTGCTGAACGCGGAGGTGTCGTCTGTTCGGCACTAGATCATGGGACTGATCGCGGGACGGTTCGCGGGGCGGATCAAGGGACGTGAGGACGTTCCACTACATCAACCGCGTTCACTAACGCTTCTTCTGTACGGTCTACAAGGGTACGTAGATCAACCATCCCCTCTCGTAGATGGACATCACCATGATAGGTCTTCGTGCGCGTAGGAAAATTTTTGTTTCCCATGCGTCGTTCCCCAACAGATACGATCACAACGCCAGCGCCGGAGCCATTCAACATCTTGGACCCATCGAAGAACATTGTCCAATGAGCCGAGTAGATGTGGGTCGGTTGCTGTTGTTCTACCCATTCTGCTATGAAGTCAGCCAGAGCTTGATATTTAATAGCTTTCTTGGCCTCGAACTTGATATCGCAGTACAACATCTCCATTGCCCACTTCGCCACTCGGCCCGATGCGTCCCGATTGTGGAGGATTTCCGACAACGGAGCATCAGAAACGACACACACCAAGTGGTCTTGGAAATAATGAGCCACCTTCTTCGCGGTCATGTAAATCCCGTAGATATGTTTTTGATAGTGGGGATACCTCTGCTTGGAAGGAGTCAGGACTTCGGAGACGTAATAAACTGGCCGCTGAACTTTGTATGCTTTGCCTTCTTCTTCTCGTTCGACTATAAGAACAGTGCCGACGACTTGGTTTGTAGCCACGATATACAGAAGAAGGGGCTCTTTACTGAGCGGAGCAGTAAGAACCGGCTGGGTGGAAAGTAGGACTTTGAGGTCGTCGAATGCAACTTGGGCTTCATCTGTCCACTCGAAAGTATCTGATTTCTTCATGAGTCGGTACAGAGGAAGTGCTTTCTTGCCGAGTCGACTGATAAACCTGCTCAAAGCCGCTAGGCAACCTGTGAGCCGTTGAACATCGTGTATTCTGACCGGCCTCTCCATTCGGACGATGGTCCCGATCTTTTCGGGGTTGACATTGATCCCTCGTTCGGAAACGAAGAAACCGAGTAACTTTCCGCTGGGAACGCCGAATGAACACTTGGCGGGGTTGATCTTGATATCGTACCTACGAAGGTTGGCGAATGTTTCTGCCAAGTCAGTCAGCAGGTCGGAACCTTTGCGTGACTTGACTACGATATCATCCATATACGCCTCCCCATTCCGACCGATCTGGTCGAGGAGGCATTTTTGGATCATGCGCATAAAGGTAGCTCCTGCATTCTTCAAACCGAATGGCATAGTGATGTAGCAGAAGAACCCGAATGGGGTGATGAAGGCTGTTTTTAATTCATCGGGGCCATACAGACGGATCTGATGATAGCCCGAGTAGGCATCAAGAAATGACAAACGCTCGCAACCCGCAGTCGAATCGACAATTTGATCGATGCGGGGGAGCGGAAAATGGTCTTTCGGGCAGACCTTATTGAGATGCTTGAAGTCGATGCACATTCGGAGAGACTTGTCCTTCTTGGGCACCATGACAACATTGGCAAGCCACCCGGAGTGGTGTACCTCGTGAATGAAGTTGGCTGCCAAAAGCTTGGCCACTTCTTCTCCGATTGCCTTCCTCTTGTGCGCGGCGGACCGACGCAGGCGTTCTCGGACAGGCCGAGCGGTGGGATCCACATGCAGTCGGTGCTCAGCCAACTCCCTGGGTACACCTGGCATGTCAGAGGGCTTCCATGCGAAGATGTCCCAGTTCTCACGGAGGAATTGGGTGAGCTCGGCTTCCTATTTAGGATCGAGGGTGGTGGAGATGTTCGTCGGGGCAGCAGTGTCGTCCGTCGGGTGGATGCTGACCTTCTTCGTCTCTCCCGCCGACTGGAATGCAGACTCCGAAGCTGGCTTCTTCGCACGCATCAAGTCAGCGGGGTCGACTGTTTTCTTGTACTCGTCAAGCTCGAGGACAGCCATCTGCTGATCGGCGATCCGTGATCCCTGCTGCAGACACTCTTCGGCCCGCTGTTGATTGCCTGTGATAGTGATCACACCTTTCGGGCCTGGCATCTTTAGCTTCAGGTACACATAACATGGACGGGCCATGAATCGTGCATACGCCGGGTGGCCCAGAATTGCGTGGTACGCGCTCTGGAAGTCCACCACCTCGAACGTCAACTTTTCCTTGCGGAAGTTCTTGTCGGAGCCGAAAATGACGTCCAACGCGATCTGGCCGAGTGACTTGGCCTTTCGCCCAGGGATGACTCCATGGGACTGCATGCTGCTCTCGCTGAGTTTGGACATCGGAATGCCCATCCCCTTGAGAGTGTCGGCGTACATGATGTTCAAACCACTGCCGCCGTCCATGAGGACTTTGCGCAGTCGAACTCCTTCCACCACCGAGTCGACGACCAGAGCCTGTCTCCTTGGGGTGGGTACGTGTGCTGGATGATCCGACTGGTCGAAGGTGATCGCAGTCTCAGACCATTTGAGGAACTTGGGGTTGGTAGGGGTGGCCATGTTCACCTCCCTGTTCACCAGCTTCAGTCGACTCTTGCTCTCAACGTCAGCAAAAATCATCATTGTTGCATGGACTTGGGGGAACGGATCCTCCTTATCCTCCTCATATTGTTCATTGTCCTTTTCACTCGGTTGCCCTTCGCCGAACCCCTGGATCAGGAGGCGACATTGCCGAGTGGTATGCTTCGGATATATGGCGTTGCCCTCTTCATCCATCTTCGTATGAATCGGACACGGCTGGTCCAGGATGGGGTTATTGAACTGCTTCTTCTTGGGGGTGAACTGAGCCTTCCCTTTGCCCTTGAACTTGGCATTGGTTACAGCTGCGGCTTCTGCCTACGGAGTGGACGGAGCTTTCTACTTCTGCTTCCGAGTGTTATTCCCATCTCCATCGGCGACTGTTTTGTGCTTGCCGCTTCGGATGCGGTCCTCTTCTTCGCCATTTGCATAGCGTGCCGCTATCTCCATCATCTTGCTCATGGAGATGTCGCCCGTTCGGCCGAACTTCAGGTACGGATCCCTGTACCGCACGCCTGCCTTGAAGGCGCAGACTGCTTGATGCTCTGTGACGTTCTCCACTGTGTGGTAGAGGGTTGTCCAACGCTGAATGAAATCACGCAGGGGTTCATTCTGCTTCTGGACATAATGCTCGAGCTCCACGAGACCAGCAGGGCGCTTGCACGTCCCTTCGAAGGTCCTGACGAACACTCGGGCCAGATCTGCCCAGCTGTAGATGCTTGAGGGGGACAATTGATTCAGCCACGCTCGCGTCGAGCCGTCGAGCATCAGAGGGAGGTGCTTCGTGGTGACGTGGTCGTCCCCTCCTCCGATCTGGACTGCCACTCGGTAATCATCCAGCCACGTTTCTGGCTTGGACTCTCCTGTAAACTTGTTGATTCCCGTCGCCAATCGGAAGTTGGGAGGGATGTCAGCCGAACAGATGGCTCGACTGAAACACTCGGGACCAGAAACGATGGTCCTGCTTCCACTCGGACGGTCAAGATCGTAACCATCGCGGTGGGCTCGGCCCCTGTCGACCCTCCGCTGGGCGATATGCCCTCTCGCCCCGGGCCTTGGGTCGTAAGTGTCACCGACTGAACGCCGATCATCATGATGTCGGGGCCCGTAGGGCCCACCCCGCGGAGGGGTGCGTGAACGGCGACGATCTTCGGGATTTATGGAATGGCTGCCTCCCCTATGTCGCTGATGAGAACCAGGGCTGTGAACTGACCGATGCGTATTCGCATGAACAGAACTATTGTGGATCATGTTGTGCGACTGGGAGACCGCCGAATTTTGCTGCTGCGCCGTGTGCAACAGGGTGCGGATTTGCTCGATCCCCGTGCCAGCCTCTGAATCAGTCGGCTGAAGGGAATCGGCTATCTTGGCAGCCACAGCCAAGTTGAGGATGGGTGTGCAGAACAACTCCACGTTGCTCCGCCGAGTGTGCCGACTGGCAGAACGGCGAGGTGGACGACGAGCGCCGGATGTTTCGCCGATCTCGTGCTCATTCCGGCCAGCTTGATGGGGACTTTCATGGGAGTTGGCCATGTGTACTTCTGCTGCAGGCCCGCGACCCACGTACTCGGAAGGAAACTCAGTCGGAACCGAGTCCGAGCGCTGGGACGGCGGGGCAACCACAACCGACTCTAGGACCGCCACTTGTGAAGACGCGTTCTGGCGCGCCTGGGCGTGTTGCACCCAACGCTGGAGCCGCGGACGGCGGGACCGCTTGTTGCGGCGCGTGACGGCGGTGTAGGTCGACACCGGAGCCGACTGCTGGAGAAGAAGAATGTCGCGGGTGCCGGCACGGAAATGCGTAGCCCCGCGGCGGGGGAGCGCCTCGACGTCGAGAGGAGCGTCCCAAAGCCATGCCGAATCATCGATGATGAAGGAGAGAGTGCCGAAGAGGATCTCGTGACCCATGCTCGAATCTCCACCGGACGACATGACGAAACGATGTAGTCGCAAACTCGCCGGAAGTCGCTTAGACGCCTGCCCCACGGTGGGCGCCAACTGTCGTGGGTATAAGTCTGACAGTAGATGTGTAGGGTACGAAAGGATGGCCAGAGCCTTAGCTACGGCGAGGTTGTATGAGTTCAGGCCCCTCTGCGGTGGAGGTAATAGCCCTACGTCTCAGTGCTCTGGGAGCTTGTTGTCGAGTGGAATATGGAATACAGTGATTTGCTAACCCCTGCACCAGTCAGGGAGGGTGGCTTATATAGAGTGCGCTGCCCTCCACAACGGTTCGGTGCACAGGGGTGGAGTAGTGGCGAATAAATGCCTACGTTACAGGTAACGTACGTCTTAAATGCTAATAAAGGCACATGGAAACGTATGACCGTTTCCCTCGAGGGGGGTTACGATGCACAGAGTGGAATCCAGTCGGTTAGTTTGATATACTCCGAATGCTCGTCTCCGACTGGATGGTCGAGGATCTGTTACCGACTGGATGATGGGAACTCCTTAGTTCAGTCAGAACTGACTAAGGGCCTTGTCTCTTATGAGGGGTAGTCCTAGGGTAGGACCTACAGGGCAGGCATATGACCCTACCCTAGGACTATCACCCCATCAATCGGTTTTGCTATCTTTGCTACGTGTGATGTGAGACTTGGTTTTATTGTGAGACTTATTTTCTATCATATGTTATGAGTCATATGCTCTTCAATTATCTCTATTATTTATCTTTATGTTCACATGCTTTCTTCTGCGCAAATCCGGTATTGTCATCAATCCACCAAAAAGGGGGAGATTCTTAGGGCATATTTGTGCCTAAGTAATTTTGGTGATTGATTATATTACCTTAAAGGACTAATCTTGTGCATTAAGCTTTTAGATAATATATTTCAACGGCACAAGACGATTCGGCACCCTCCGTGGAACAGAAGCACGGTGTCCTCTACGATTCTCCTTGTTCGTGAGTCGTAGGTACGCCGTACTATTAAGAGGGGATCCATAGTGGAAAGGCTTGGGTGGAATCAATTTTGCACGCACACTCTTTATCTCCATCTCCTTTCCCTGCAACTTTGGAGCTGTTCCCATCTCTGGTTTATTTCACCTTGCAAAAAGGTCTCCTAGCGGTAGTACGGGTGACAGCCCAATGCCGACGTTCCAGATGATTCCCTTCTATTCCGTTTTCGTCGTGTGTCTATTTTGTTTTGTCGCATCATCATAGCATCATGCGCATCATCAGCATTGCATCGACATTCCATTGCCGCCAGTTTTCAAAACTTGCATCCGTTGTTAGTGGCCGGTTATCGTCGTTGTTTGTTCAGAGTCCGACCGCACTCGCACGCGCCCGTGGCATCGTTTAAATCTTGTTTTAAAAAGTGTGCGTAAAACTTTCTCTGATCGGGATGAAACTTGGCATGCGGTTGTAATTAGTTATAGCTAGGCCGCCTGTCGAATTTCGTCGCGATCGGAGTCCGTCTGGTACCCGAACGGTCGACCGTAGCGGCACCGTCATCGGTTATTCATCGGACGTTTGTGGGTGTTTTAAAACTCGTTGCCGTGCCGCCCATTTTCCCTCTCGTCTCTGGTAAACCACTCTTCACGGCCACTTACCCGTTCCCGCGTTCGGAATTATCCGATTCCGACTGCGCGGTTGGATCCGGAACGGAATTCCGGTTAACCTAACCCCCCATTTGTCCATAAATAGACCCCTCCTATTATTTTGGGACAGCCTACCACCCTCTACCTCGGGATCCGTGCCCGAAACCCTAGCCTCTTCCACTCTCTCTCTCCTCCCTCCCTCCACTGCGCATCCGCCGGCCCGCCCCAGCCCGGATTGGGACCTCTTCGGCCCATCTGGCCGGCCGCCGCTGTGGCCCGAGCTCCCTGCTCCCGAGGCTCCCTCTCCCGCAGTAGCAGCGCCCGTAGCCCCGTGCCAAGCGGAGAAGCCGAGCTCCCCCGTCGGCCCCGCCTCCGGCCGCCGCTCGCCGGCGCCCCTCCTCTCGCCGGACCGCCTCCCGCCGCTGACCAGGTCGCCCCTCACCTATTCCCGCTCTGCTCTTCTCCTGTCTCCCTCCTCTCACCTCCCCCTCTCTAGTTCAAGGTCCCTCGCATGAGCACCCATTGCCTCGAGCGCCGGATCTCCAGAGCAGGCGCCGGGATCAGGTCGGGCAGGCCAGATCTGCCGCCTCCGCCGCCCGAAGCTCTTCGGCCGTCGTCGCTTGGGTCAGCCAACAGCCACCGCCCCTGGCTCGTCCCGAGAGGACCGGTCGCGAGGAGCACGATGCCGTGGCCAACGCCACCAACCCACTCGGCTGGGCCCCGCAGCCGGCCCAGCTCGAGTGCGCTTCCTCCTCCCGCGGCCCAGATGGCCAGGAGCCGGCCCAACTTCGACCCCTCGGCCTCCAGAGCTCCTCCCGCACCAGGCCCAGGCCTCGGCGTGTCTTCCACAGCGCCCCTCTGGCCCAAGAGGCTCCCGAGGTGAGATCCAACCCCCATCTTGTTGGAAATATGCCCTAGAGACAATAATAAATTAGTTATTATTATATTTCTTTGTTCATGATAATCGTTTATTATCCATGCTATAATTGCATTGATTGGAAACACAATACATGTGTGGATACATAGACAAAACACTGTCCCTAGTAAGCCTCTAGTTGACTAGCTCGTTGATCAAAGATGGTCAAGGTTTCCTGACCATAGGCAAGTGTTGTCACTTGATAACGGGATCACATCATTAGGAGAATCATGTGATGGACTAGACCCAAACTAATGAACGTAGCATGTTGATCGTGTCATTTTGTTGCTACTGTTTTTCTGCATGTCAAGTATTTGTTCCTATGACCATGAGATCATATAACTCACTGGCACCGGAGGAATAACTTGTGTGCATCAAACGTCGCAATGTAACTGGGTGACTATAAAGATGCTCTGCAGGTATCTCCGAAGGTGTCCGTTGAGTTAGTATGGATCAAGACTGGGATTTGTCACTCCGTGTGACGGAGAGGTATCTCGGGGCCCACTCGGTAATACAACATCACACACAAGCCTTGCAAGCAATGTGACTTAGTGTATGTCACGGGATCTTGTATTATGGAACGAGTAAAGAGACTTGCCAGTAAACGAGATTGAAATAGGTATGCGGATACCGACGATCGAATCTTGGGCAAGTAACATACCGAAGGACAAAGGGAATGACATACGGGATTATATGAATCCTTGACACTGAGGTTCAACCGATAGGATCTTCGGAGAATATGTAGGATCCAATATGGGCATCGAGGTACCGCTATTGGATATTGACCGAGGAGTCTCTCGGGTCATGTCTACATAGTTCTCGAACCCGCAGGGTCTGCACACTTAAGGTTCGACGATGTTTTATGCGTATTTGAGTTATATGGTTGGTTACTGAATGTTGTTCGGAGTCCCAGATGAGATCCAGGACGTCACGAGGAGCTCCGGAATGGTCCGGAGGTAAAGATTGATATATAGGAAGTCCTGTTTTGGTCACCGAAAAAGTTTTGGGCTCATCGATAGTGTACCGGGAGTGTCGGGAGGGGTGCCGGGGACCATCGGGAGGGGTGTCACGCCCCAAGGGGCCTCGTGGGCTATGGGAAGAGATAAACCAGCCCCTAGTGGGCTGGAATAAGTTCCCACTAAGGCCCATAAGGTTTGAGAAGGAAAAACACAAGGTGGAAAGAGTTTCCAAGTGGGAAGGTGGAATCCTACTCCAAGTAGGATTGGAGTAGGACTACTCCACCTCCAATTTCGGACAAACCTTGAGGGTTTGAGGATGCCTCCTCTCCTCCCTCCCTCCTATATATACTAGAGGTACTGAGGGTTTTTGAGACACAACTTTGCCACGGCATCCCGACCACATACCTCCACGGTTTTTCCTCTAGATCGTATTTCTGCGGAGCTCGTGCGGAGCCCTGCTGAGATAGATCACCACCAACCTCCGGAGCACCGTCACGCTGCCGGAGAACTCATCTACCTCACCGTATATCTTTCTGGATCAAGAAGGCCGAGATCATCGTCGAGTTGTACGTGTGTTGAACGCGGAGGTGTCGTCCGTTCGGCACTAGATCGGAGCGGATCGTGGGACGGATCGCGGGACGGTTCGTGGGACGGTTCGTGGGGCGGATCGAGGGACGTGAGGACGTTCCACTACATCAACCGTGTTTCTTAACGCTTCCTATTGTGCGATCTACAAGGGTACGTAGATTGGAAATCCCCTCTCGTTGATGGACATCACCATGATAGGTCTTCGTGCACGTAGGAAATTTTTTGTTTCCCATGCGACGTTCCCCAACAGTGGTATCAGAGCTAGGTTCACGCGTAGATGTCATGTCGAGTAGAACACATAAGTTTTTTGTGGGCGGTGATGTGCGGTTTTCTGCCCTCCTTAGTCTTCTCTTGATTCCGCAGTATTGTTGGATCGAAGCGGCTCGGACCGACATTACTCGTACGCTTACGAGAGACTGGTTCCATCGCTACGAGCAACCCCGTTCCTCAAAGATGACTAGCGAGTGTCAGTTTCTCCAACTTTAGTTGAATCGGATTTGACCGAGGAGGTCCCTGGAGAGAGGTTAAATAGCAATTCATACATCTCCGTTGTGGTGTTTGCGTAAGTAAGACGAGATCCTACTAGATACCCATGGCAACCACGTAAAACATGCAACAACAATTAGAGGACGTCTAACTTGTTTTTGCAGGGTATGCTTGTGATGTGATATGGCCAACGACGTGATGTGATATATTGGATGTATGAGATGATCATGTTGTAATAGTTAATATCGAATTGCACGTCGATGGTACGGCAACCGGCACGAGCCATAGGGTTGTCTTTAAACTAACTTTTGTGTTTGCAGATGCGTTTACTATATTGCTAGGAAGTAGCTTTAGTAGTAATAGCATAGCATACACAACAACCTCGATGGTGGCACGATGATGGAGATCATGATGATGGGGATCATGGTGTGGCGCCGGTGACAAGAAGATCATACGGGTGCTTTGGTGATGGAGATCAAGGAGCACTTGATGATGGCCATATCATGTCACTTATGAATTGCATGTGATGTTAATACTTTATGCACCTTATCTTGCTTAGAACGACGGTAGCATTATAAGGTGATCTCTCACTAAAATTTCAAGACGAAATTGTGTTCTCCCCGACTGTGCACCGTTGCGACAGTTCGTCGTTTCGAGACACCACGTGATGATCGGGTGTGATAGACTCAACGTTCACATACAATGGGTGCAAAACAGTTGCACACGCAGAACACTCGGGTTAAGCTTTACGAGCCTAGCATGTGCAGACATGGGCTCGTAACACATGAGACCGAAAGGTCGAGCATGAATCGTATAGTTGATATGATTAGCATAGAGATTCTTACCAGTGAAACTATTCTCGACTCACGTGATGATCGGACTTGAGATAGTGGATTTGGATCATGTACCACTCAAATGACTAGAGAGATGTACTTTTTGAGTGGGAGTTCTTAAGTAATATGATTAATTGAACTAATTGTCATGAACATAGTCTAATGGTATTTGCGAATTACAATGTAGCTTGCGCTATAGCTCTACTGTTTTTATATGGTCCTAGAGAAAATTTAGTTGAAAGTTGATAGTAGCAACTTCATGGACTGAGTCCGTAAAACTGAGGATTGTCCTCATTGTTGCGCAGAAGGCTTATGTCCTTAATGCACCACTCGGTGTGCTGCACCTCAAGCGTCGTTTGTGGATGTTGCGAACATCTGACATACACGTTTTTTATGACTACGTGATAGTTCAGTGCGTAATACTTGATGGCTTAGAAGCAAGGTGTCGAAGACGTTTTGAAACGTCGGGGAACATAAGAGATGTTCTAGGAGATGAAATTGAGATTTCATGCTCGTGACCTTGTTGAGAGGTGTGAGACCTCCGACAAGATTCTTTGTATACAAAGTAAAGGAGAAAAGCTCAATCGTTGAGCATGTTCTCAGATTGTCTGAGCACAACAATCGCTTGAATCAAGTGGGAGTTAATCTTCCAGATGAGGTAGTGATGGTTCTCCAAAGTCACTCCTACTAAGGTGCTAGAGCTTCGTGATGAACTATAAACATATCAAGGATATGATGATCCTTGAAGCGATTCGCAATGTTTGACACTACGAAAGTAGAAATCAAGAAGGAGCATCAATTGTTGATGGTTAGTAAAACCACTAGTTTCAAGTAGGGCAAGGGCTAGAAGGGATACTTCATGAAACGACAAACCAGTTGTTGCTCCAATGAAGAAACCCAAGATTGAAACCCAAACCCGAGACTAAGTGCTTCTGTTATGAGGGGAACGGTCACCGAGGCGGAGCTACCCTAGATACTTGGTAGATAAGAAAGCTGGCAAAGTCGACAGAAGTATATTTGATATACATGATATTGATGTATGCTTTACTGGTACTCCTAGTAGCACGAGGGTATTAGATACTGGTTCGGTTACTAAGCGATTAGTAACTCGAAATGAAAGCTACGCTATAAACGGAGACTAGCTAAAAAGCGAGGTGACAATACGTGTTGGAAGTGTTTCCAAGGTTGATGTGATCAAACATCGCACGCTCCCTCTATCATCGGGATTGGTGGTAAACCTAAATAATTGTTATTTGGTGTTTGCGTTGAGCATGAACATGATTGGATCGTGTTTATTGCAATACGATTATTCATTTAAAGAGAATAATAGTTATTCTATTTGCCTGAATAATTACCCTCAATGGTTTATTGAATCTCGGTCGTAGTCTTACACATGTTCATGATATTGGTGCCAAAAGATACAAGGTAATGATGATAGTACCACTTACTTATGGCACTGCCGCTTGAGTCATGTTGGTATAAATTGCATGAAGAGGCTCCATGCTGATGGGTCTTTATACTCACTTGATTTTGAATCACTTGTGACATGCAAATCATACCACATGAGCAAGGCCTTGTTTTCATTGAGATGAAACAAGATAGTAACTTGTTGGAAATAATACATTTTGATGTATGCAGTCCAATGGGTGCTGAGGCACGCAGTGGATATCATTATGTTCTTACTTCAATGACGATTTGAGTAGATACAGGAGTATTTACTTAATGAATCACAAGTCCGAAATATTGAAAAAGTTCAATTCTGTTTCAGAGTGAAGTTCGTCGTAACAAGAGGATAAACTGTCTACGATATGATCATAGAGATGAATATCTGAGTTGCGAGTTTTGGTACACATTTAAGACAATGTGGAAGTTGTTTCCCAATTCATGCCACCAAGAACACCATGGTGTGATGGTGTCATAGCCGCGACCTATTTGATATGATGCATACTATGATGTCTCTTATCAAATTACCACTATCGTTTATGGGTTATGCATTAGACACAACCGCATTCACTTTAGATAGGGCACCGCGTAATTCCGTTGAGATGACACAGTATAGACTGAGGTATAGAGAAATCTAAGCTGTCGTTTCTTGAAAGTTTGGGGCTGCGATGCTTATGTGAAAAAGTTTCAGTCTGATAAGCTCGAACCCAAAGCGGATAAATGCATGTTCATAGCATATCCAAAACAGTTGGGTACATCTCCTATCTCAGATCCGGAAGCAAAGTGTTTGTTTCTAGAAAACGGGTTCTTTCTCGAGGAAAGGTTTCTCTCGAAAGAATTGAGTGGGAGGGTGGTGGAACTTGATGTGGTTAGTGAACTATCACTTCAACCAGTGCGTAGCAGGGCGCAGGAAGATGTTCCTCTCGCGCCTACACCAATTGAAGTAGAAGTTGATGATGGTGACCATTAGAGCTTCGGATCAAGTTACTACAAACCTCGTAGGTCGACAAAGGTCACGTACTACTACAGAGTGGTACGGTAACCTTGTCTTGGAGGTCATGTTGTTGAACAACAATGAACCTACGAGTTGTGGAGAAGCAATGGTGGGCCCGGATTCCGACAAATGGCTGGAGGCCATGAAATCCGAGAGAGGATCCAGGTACGAAAACAAAGTGTAGACTTTGGAAGAACTACTTGATGGTAGTAAGACTATTAAGTAAAGATGGATCTTTAAAAGGAAGACAGACGATGATGGTGATAAGTCACTATTAAGAAAAGCTCGACTTGTCGTAGGGATGTTTTCGACAAAGATCAAAGAGTTGACTATGATGTGACTTTCTCACTCATAGCGATGCTAAAAGTCTGTTGGAATTATGTTAGTAGTTACTGCATTATTTGTGAAATATTGCACATAGGAGGTCAAAACGTTGTTTCCTCGATAGTTTCCTTGAGGAAAGATTGTATGTGGTACAATCAAAAGGTTTTGTCGATCCTAAAGATACTAACAAGGATGCAAGTTCCAGCGATCCTTTTATGGACTGGTACAAGCATCTCGGAGTTGGAATATACACTTTGATGTGATGATCAAAGCTTTTGGGTTTGTGCAAGGTTTATGAGAAACTTGTATTTCCAAAGAAGTGAGTGGGAGCACTATAGAATTTCTGATAAGTATATGTGGTTGACATATTATTGATCAGAAGTAATGTAGAATTTCCGTGAAGCATAAAAAGGTTGTTTGAAAGGAATTTTTTCAAAGGAATACCTGGATTGAGCTACTTGAACGTTGAGCATCAAGATCTATGGAGATAGATCGAAAATCTTAATAGAAGTTTCAACAAGATGCATGCCTTGACAAGTTTTTGAAGGAGTTCAAAATAGATCAGCAAAGAAGGAGTTCTTGACTATGTTGTAAGGTGTGAATTTGAGTAAGACTCAAAACCCGACCACGGCAGAATAAAGAGAATAGACGAAGGTCGTCTTCTATGCCTTAGCCGTAGACTCTAAAGTATGCCATGCTGAATACCGCACCTGATCTGTGCCTTGCAGCAAGTCTGTTAAGAAGTACAGAGAGTGATCCAGGATTGAATCACTGATCAGCGGTCAAAGTTATCCTTAGTAACTAGATGGACTAAGGAATTTTTCTCGATTATGGAGGTGATTAAAGAGTTTGTCGTAAAGGGTTACGTCGATGCAAGCTTTGACACTAATTCAAATAACTATGAATGGTGAAACGGATTCGTATAGTAGAGTAGATATTTGGAGTATTTCCAAATAGCACATAGTAGCAGCATCTATACGATGACATAAAGATTTGTAAAGAACACACGGATTTGAAAGTTTCAGAACCATTGACTAAAACCTCTCTCACGAGCAAGACGTGATCAGACCCCAGAACTATATGGGTGTTGGATTCGTTGAAATCACATGGTGATGTGACTAGATTATTGACTCTAGTGCAAGTGGGAGACTGTTGGAAATATGCCCTAGAGACAATAATAAATTAGTTATTATTATATTTCTTTGTTCATGATAATCGTTTATTATCCATGCTATAATTTCATTGATTGGAAACACAATACATGTGTGGATACATAGACAAAACATTGTCCCTAGTAAGCCTCTAGTTGACTAGCTCGTTGATCAAAGATGGTCAAGGTTTCCTGACCATAGGCAAGTGTTGTCACTTGATAATGGGATCACATCATTAGGAGAATCATGTGATGGACTAGACCCAAACTAATGAACGTAGCATGTTGATCGTGTCATTTTGTTGCTACTGTTTTTCTGCGTGTCAAGTATTTGTTCCTATGACCATGAGATCATATAACTCACTGGCACCGGAGGAATACCTTGTGTGCATCAAACGTCGCAACGTAACTGGGTGACTATAAAGATGCTCTACAAGTATCTCCGGAGGTGTCCGTTGAGTTAGTATGGATCAAGACTGGGATTTGTCACTCCGTGTGACGGAGAGGTATCTCGGGGCCCACTCGGTAATACAACATCGCACAAGCCTCGCAAGCAATGTGACTTAGTGTATGTCACGAGATCTTGTATTATGGAACGAGTAAAGAGACTTGCCGGTAAATGAGATTGAAATAGGTATGCGGATACCGACGATCGAATCTTGGGCAAGTAACATGCCGAAGGACAAAGGGAATGACATACGGGATTATATGAATCATTGACACTGAGGTTCAACCGATAAGATCTTCCGAGAATATGTAGGATCCAATATGGGCATCCAGGTCCCGCTATTGGATATTGACCGAGGAGTCTCTCGGGTCATGTCTACATAGTTCTCGAACCCGTAGGGTTTGCACACTTAAGGTTCGACGATGTTTTATGTGTATTTGAGTTATATGGTTGGTTACCGAATGTTGTTCGGAGTCCCAGATGAGATCCAGGACGTCAAGAGGAGCTCCAGAATGGTCCGGAGGTAAAGATTCATATATAGGAAGTCCTGTTTTGGTCATCGGAAAAGTTTTGGGCTCATCAGTAGTGTACCGGGAGTGCCGGGAGGGGTGCCGGGGACCATCGGGAGGGGTGTCACGCCCCAAGGGGTCTGATGGGCTATGGGAAGAGATAAACCAGCCCCTAGTGGGCTGGAATAAGTTCCCACTAAGGCCCATAAGGTTTGAGAAGGAAAAACACAAGGTGGAAAGAGTTTCCAAGTGGGAAGGTGGAATCCTACTCCAAGTAGGATTGGAGTAGGACTCCTCCACCTCCAATTTTGGCCAAACCTTGAGGGTTTGAGGCTGCCTCCTCCCCTCCCTCCCTCCTATATATACTAGAGGTATTGAGGGTTTTTGAGACACAACTTTGCCACGGCATCCCGACTACATACCTCCACGGTTTTTCCTCTAGATCGTATTTCTGCGGAGCTCGGGCGGAGCCCTGCTGAGATAGATCACCACCAACCTCCGGAGCACCGTCACGCTGCCGGAGAACTCATCTACCTCACCATATCTCTTGCTGGATCAAGAAGGCCGAGATCATCGTCGAGCTGTACGTGTGCTGAACGCGGAGGTGTCGTTCGTTCGGCACTAGATCGAAGCGGATCGCGGGACTGTTCGTGGGACGGTTAGCGGGGCGGATCGAAGGACGTGAGGACGTTCCACTACATCAACCGCGTTTCTTAACGCTTCCCATTGTGCGATCTACAAGGGTACGTAGATCGGAAATCCCCTCTCGTAGATGGACATCACCATGATAGGTCTTCGTGCGCGTAGGAAAATTTTTGTTTCCCATGCGACGTTCCCCAACACATCCCCTATTTCACGCCTGTGGCGCCATTTAGCTATGCTGTGCCCATGCCCCTGTAGCCCATTAGCATTTAGATTAGGCCCGGTAGTATTTTTATTTTTAGGTTATTTTTGGAATTTAATTAAATTTCAGGAAATAGTCGATATTTAGAATGACCGTAGTTTCTAAACCGTATGTCGGATCGCGATGAATTAGATATGTATCTCGTGTAGAATTTCGCATAGATTACGATTTCACTACTTGCATAATTGTTTGACGTAGTATGAGCTACCATATGCCTAGGTTTACGTGATGTCTAGATAGGATAGTGCCCGTATTTCTTTTCCGCGCAAGTCCGGATTGCTCGTATGTCGTAGGTTAAATGTCCATGTTTTAGGAACCTCTTTTCCATGTATTTTAGAGTAGCCGTTTAAGTGAGGTCGTCTCGGAGATGCTATATGTCATTTCCGACCTCATTTAAAATGCCTAGATAGGTAGTTTAATTGCGCTTCACGTCTCGCCATGTTTAGCCACATGTAATATTGCCGTGTATCTAATCAGGATAGAACTAAATAATTAATGTGGAGTTTCGTCAATATGCAACTCGTTGCATATTGAACTTCACTTAATGTGTAGTGTTTCTTTGTGTGATTTGCCATGCCGTGACTTGCATGCATTCAGCTGCTCATGCATCATTTGTGTTGTGCATCGTGAGGTGAATTCCGTGTGTTGATTTGTGTTTCCAGTTTGCTTCGTCTCGTTAGAGTTCCGCAGCGTGCCGGATTGTGAGGACCCGTTCGACTACGTCGGTTCGTCTGCTTCACGGAGGCATTCTTCTTCCAAGCGGGATCTCAGGCAAGATGACCATTTCCCGAGATACCATTACTATAATTTCCATGCTAGTTTTACCGTTTCTATCGATTATGTCTCGTTGCCTACCATATGTTAAATCTCAGCCTCTCAACAATGCCATGAAACCTTCAACTGTTCAACCTAGCAAACCACTGATTGGCTATGTTACCGCTTGCTTAACCTTGTTGTTAGCATTGCTAGTTGCAGGTGCAGTTGCCTCCAGGTGACTACATGGGTTCCTTGTCATACCACCATATTAAATGATATTTAATTTAATGCACCTATATACTTGGTAAAAGGTGGAAGGCTCGGCCTTTATAGCCTGGTGTTTTGTTCCACCTTTGCCCCTTTAGTTTCGGCTACCGGTGTTATGTTCCATAATTGAGCGCTCCTAACACGATCGGGGTTGTTATGGGGACCCCCTTGATAATTCGTTTTAGATTAAAGCTGGTCTGGCAAGGCCCAACATTGGTTCTACATTTGCCCAACATAATAATTCTGATAATACTGAAATGCATAGGGAGTTAGCGCTACCCGAGGAGTAATTCTACATAAACAGGGGGGCAGTGCTTATGGTGTTGGTCCCAAACGGTCTGCCTGCGGGGCCATCGCGAGGAAACTCGAGGTTTGGCACTCGTAGCTAGTTCCATCCGTCGTGTCCTGAGAACGAGATACGCGGCTCCTATCGGGTACGTCGACACGTCGGGCGGCCTTGCTGGATTAGTTTTACCTTTGACGAGATATCTTGTGCATCGGGATTCCGGTGATGCTTTAGGTAATCTCAGAGTTGAGGTTTTCCACTAAGGAATCCGACGAGATCGCGAGTGTCGTGATCGAGGATTTCTATGCGGCTTGTGGTAATTTGTGATGGACTAGTTGGAGCACCCCTGCAGGGTTAAATCTTTTGGAAAGCCGTGCCCTCGGTTATGTGGCAACGTGGAAACTTTGTTTAACACTGGTTCTAGATAACTTGAAGTTAACTTAAATAAAACTTGCCAACTGTGTGCGTAACCGTGACTGTCTCTTTCGTGAGTTCCTTCTCCGATCGAGGACACGGTGGGGTTATGTCTGACGTAGGTAGGTGTTTAGGATCATTCATTTGATCATCAGTAGTCACGTCCGCTATGCGTAGATCTTCCCCCTCTTATTTTCTTGTACTCGTAAGTTTAGCCACCAAATATATGCTTAGCCGCTGCTGCAACCTCACCACTTAACCATGCCTCACCCATTAAGCTTTGGTAGTCTTGATACCTTTGGAAATGAGATTGCTGAGTCCCCTGTGGCTCACAGATTACTACAACACCAGTTTCAGGTACAGGTAAAGGTTACTTGACGCGAGCGCGTTGATTGTACATTTGGAGTTGCTACTTCTTCTTATTCTTCTTTGATCTAGGATGGGTTCCAGGCCGGCAGCCTGGGATTGCAAGGATGGACGTCGTTCTTCTTTTCTCGTTTGTTTTCGTCCGTAGACGGACCGTGCTCTTCTTCATGGTGATTATGTATTGTACTGCTGTGATTCTGATGTAGCTTGTGGCGAGTGTAAGCCAATTCTATATATATATCTTCTTTTCAGTACATGTACTTGTAACGATATCCATTCTTGCGACACGACGAGATGCGCTTCTATCCCTGACGAGGCCTTCGTGCCAAATTGAGGATAGGGTCGCATCTTGGGCGTGACATACCGCTAGAGCTGGCGGTAGTACCGCTGTGCTGGCGGTAGTACTGCCCCTGATCAACGGTAGTACCGGTCGAGGACTTTAGTACCGCCTTCCTTGCGGCTGTACTTCGTCGGACTTTTTGCAAAGACTTTCTTGGCGGTGGTTGGCCCGGTAGTGCCTCTGCACTACCATGGGCTCAGCGGTAGTACCGCTGCAGCCATCGGTAGTACCGCTGGAGTGCTAGCGGTAGTACCGCTGCAGCCAGCGGTAGTACCGCTCAAGTGCTAGCGGTAGTACCGCTGCAGCCAGTGGTAGTACCGCTGGGCTCGGGCTGTGAGTGGGAAAACGGTTGGATTCCCCCCCCACTATATAAAAGGTTCTTCTTGCTCTAGAACCCTACCTTTGACCCTCCCAAGCTCCATTGTTGCTCCCTATGCTCAAAAGTGCCCGATCTCTCTCCCTAGCCAATCAAACTTGTTGATTTCCTAGGGATTGGTTGAGAAGGCCTAGATCTACACTTCCACCAAGAGAAAATTGATTCCCCCCACTAATCCCTTGCGGATCTTGTTACTCTTGGGTGCTTGAGCACCCTAGACGGTTGAGGTCACCTCGGAGCCACATTCCATTGTGGTGAAGCTCCGTGGTCTTGTTGGGAGCCTCCAAGCTTTGTGTGGAGTTTTCCCCAACCTTGTTTGTAAAGGTTCGGTCGCCGCCTTCAAGGGCACCTATAGTGGAATCACGGTACCTTGCATTGTGTGAGGGCGTCAGGAGAATACGCTGGCCCTAGTGGATTATTGGGGAGCATTGTGCCTCCACACCGCTCCAACGGAAACGTACTTCCTGTCAAAGGGAAGGAACTTCGGTAACACATCCTCGTATTCATTGGTTCCACTTGCGGTTATCTCTAACCTTTACATTGTGTATGCTTTTGTTGTTGACTATCTCTTACTTGCCTTAGTTCTTTTAGTTGGTAGCATCATATAGGTTCACCTCCTTGTTGTCATTTTAGAGAACCTTTATGTTGCTAACCCTAACTTGCTAAGATAAATTAAAAAGTGGTCATTGCCTATTCACCCCCCCTCTAGTCAACCATATCGATCCTTTCAGTGCTGATTTGTCAATCTGCTTGGTATTACTAGTCTTATCTTGATTCGACAGCTTCATGGGAAGAAGCGGCCCGGACCGACCTTACACGTACGCTTACGTGAGACAAGTACCAACGACTGACATGCACTTGGTGCATAAGGTGGCTAGCGGGTGTCTGTCTCTCCCGCTTTAGTCGGATCGGATTCAATGAAGAGGGTCCTTATGAAGGGTACATAGCATTGACATATGAATGTTGTGGTTGTCATGTAGGTAAGAAGCATTCTTGCTAGAAACCCAAACCAGCCACGTAAAACTTGCAACAACAATTAGAGGACGTCTAACTTGTTTTTGCACGGTATGATGTGTGATGTGATATGGCCAAAAGGATGTGATATTACATATGTGATGTATGAGATTGATCATGTTCTTGTAATAGGATTCGTGACTTGCATGTCGATGAGTATGACAACCGGCAGGATCCATAGGAGTTGTCTTAATTTATTGTATGAGATGCAACGCCATGTGGTTACTTTACTTTATTGCTAAACGTTAGCTATAGTAGTAGAAGTAATAGTTGGCGTGACGACTTCAGGGAGACACAATGATGGAGATCATGATGATGGAGATCATGGTGTCATGCCGGTGATAATGATGATCATGGTGCCCCGAAGATGGAGATCAAAGGAGCAAGATGATATTGGCCATATCATGTCACTATATGATTCCATGTGATGTTTATCATGTTTTCCGTGTTACTACTTAGAACGACGGTATCAAAGATAAGATGATCCCTCGTTAAAATTTCGAGATATGTATTCCCCTAAGTGTGCACCATTGCGAAGGATCGTTGTCTCGAAGCACCATGTGATGATCGCGTGTGATAGATTCTAACGTTCGCATACAACAGGTGTAAGCCAGTTTAAACACGCAAAACACTTAGGTTGACTCGACGAGCCTATCATGTACAGACATGGCCTCAGATACAGGAGATCGAAAGGTCAAACATGAGTCGTATGGTTGATACGATCAGCATGGAGATGCTCACCATTGATGACTAGTTCGTCTCACGTGATGATCAGACACGGGCTAGTCGACGTGGATCATGGAACACTTGGATGACTAGAGGGATGTAGATCTAAGTGGGAGTTCATTAGTAATTTGATTAGATGAACTTAATTATCATGAACTTAGTCTAAAATTGTCTTTACAAATATTGTAGATCCAATGGCCAACGCAAATGTCTCATTCAACTTCAACGCTTTCCTAGAGAAAACCAAGCTGAAAGACAATGGGAGCAACTATGCGGATTGGGCTCGTAACTTAAAGCTCATCATCATTGCTTACAAGAAGGCATATGTCCTTGATGCACTGCTAGGTGATCCTCCCGTTCCCGTGGTAGACCAGGACGGTAGGACCGCCTGGCAGTGCGGAGTGATGACTACTCTCTCGTTCAATGCGGCATGCTTTACAGTTTAGAACCGGGGCTCCAAAGGTGTTATGAGCAACACGGAGCATATGAGATTTTGAGGAGTTGAAACTTGTTTTTCAAGATCATGCCCGGGTCGAGAGATATGAAGTCTCCGACAAGTTCTTTAGTTGTAAGATGGAGAAGAATAGTTCTGTCAGTGAGCATATACTCAGAATGTCTAGGTTGCACAACCGCTTAACTCAGCTGGGAGTTGAACTTCCGTATGATGCGGTCATTGACAGAATCCTCCAGTCCCTTCCACCTAGCTATAAAGGCTTTGTGATGAATTACAACATGCAAGGGATGGAAAAGACTATTCCCGAGTTGTATTCAATGTTGAAATCTGCGGAGGTAGAAATCAAGAAAGAGCATCAAGTGTTGATGGTCAATAAGACCACGAGTTTCAA
This sequence comes from Hordeum vulgare subsp. vulgare, assembly GCF_904849725.1. NCBI lineage: Eukaryota > Viridiplantae > Streptophyta > Magnoliopsida > Poales > Poaceae > Hordeum > Hordeum vulgare. The sequence continues at coordinate 178,707,923 of NC_058523.1, forward strand.
GAAAGGCAAGGGTAAGAAAAGCTTCAAGAAAGACGACAAAGGAGTTGCCGCACCCGGTAAACCAGTTGCCGGGAAGAAGTCAAAGAAAGGACCCAAGCCTGAGACTGAGTGCTATTACTGCAAGGGAACCGGTCACTCGAAGCGGAATTGCCCTAAGTACTTAGGGGACAAGAAGGCCGGCAACGTCAAAGGTATATGTGATATACTTGTTATTGATGTGCACCTTACCACCGCTCGTAGTAGCTCCTGGTTATTTGATACTGGTGTTGTTGCTCACATTTGCAACTCTAAGCAGGAACTGCGGAACAAGCATGGGTTGGCTAAGGACGAGGTGACAATGCGCGTCGGGAATGGTTCCAAGGTCGATGTGATCGCCGTCGGCATGCTACCTCTACATCTACCTTCGGGATTAGTTTTAAACCTTAATAATTGTTATTTAGTACTACCTTTGAGCACGAACATTGTATCGGGATATCGCTTGATGCAAGATGGCTACTCATTTAAATTTGAGAATAATGGTTGTTTTATTTATATGAGTGGTATGTTTTATGGTCATGCCCCGCTGGTCAATGGTTTATTCCTGATGAATCTCGATCGTGATGTTACACATATTCATAGTGTGAGTACCAAAAGATTTCAGGTTGATAATGATAGTCCATATACTTGTGGCACTGCCGCCTTGGTCATATCGGCGTAAAGCGCATGAAGAAACTCCATACAGATGAACTTTTGGAGTCACTTGATTTTGAATCATTTGACACATGTGAACCATGCCTCATGGGCAAGATGACTAAGACTCCATTCTCCGGAACAATGGAGCGAGCAACCAACTTACTGGAAATAATACATACCGATGTATGCGATCCAATGAGCGTTGAGGCTCGCGGTGTCTATCGTTATGTTCTCACCCTCAGTGATGATTTGAGTAGATATGGGTATGTCTACTTAATGAAGCACAAGTCTGAAACCTTCGAAAAGTTCAAGGAATTTCAGAGTAAGGTGGAGAATCAATGTCACAAGAAAATAATGTTTCTATGATCTGATCGTGGAGGAGAATATTTGGGTCACGAGTTTGGCACGCACCTAAGAAAATGTGGAATTATTTCACAACTCACGCCGCCTGGCACACCGCAGCGTAACGGTTTGAATGTCGTAATTACACTTTATTGGATATGGTGCAATCTATGATGTCTCTTACCGATTTACCGCTATCATTCTGGGGATATGCATTGGAAACTGCCACATTCACTTTAAATAGGGCACCGTCTAAATCCGTTGAGACGACATCGTATGAATTATGGTTTGGCAAGAAACCTAAGCTGTCGTTTCTTAAAGTTTGGGGCTGCGATGCTTATGTGAAGAAACTTGAACCAGAGAAGCTCGAACCCAAAGCGGAAAAATGCGTCTTCATAGGATACCCTAAGGAAACTACCGGGTACACTTTCTATCTTAGATCCGAAGGCAAAATCTTTGTAGCCAAGAACGGATCCTTTTTAGAGAAAGAGTTTCTCACCAAAGAAGTAAGTGGGAGGAAAATAGAACTTGATGAGGTAATTGTACCTCCTCTCGAACCGAAGAGTAGCGAAGTGCAAGAAAATGTTTCTGAGGCGCCTGCACCAGCTAGAGAAGAAGTTAATGATGATGATCATGAAACTTCGGATCAAGTTGCTATTGAACCTCGAAGGTCGACAAGGGTACATTCCGAACCAGAATGGTACGTCAACCCTGTCATGGAAATCATGTTGTTGGACAACAATGAACCTTTGAACTATGAAGAAGCGATGGCGGGCCTGGATTCCAACAAATGGCTTGAGGCCATGAAATCCAAGATAGGATCCATGTATGAGAACAAAGTATGGACTTTGGTGGACTTTACCGATGATCGGCGGGCCATAGAAAATAAATGGATTTTTAAGAAGAAGACTAACACGGATGGTAATGTGACCATCTATAAGGCTCGACTTGTCGCTAAGGGTTATCGACAAGTTCAAGGGATTGACTACGATGAGACCTTCTCACCCGTAGCGATGCTGAAGTTGGTCTGAATCATGTTAGCAGTTGCCGCATTTTATGATTATGAAATCTGGCAAATGGACGTCAAAACAACATTCCTGAACGGCTTTCTTAAGGAAGAATTGTATATGATACAGCCGGAAGGTTTTGTCGATCCTAGTAATGCTAACAAGGTATGCAAGCTCCAGCGCTCCATCTATGGGCTGGTGCAAGCATCTCGGAGTTGGAACATTCGCTTTGATGAGGTGATCAAGGCGTTTGGGTTTGTACAGACTTATGGAGAAGCATGTATTTATAAGAAAGTGAGTGGGAGCTTTATAGCATTTCTCACATTATATGTGGATGACATATTGTTGATGGGAAATGATATGGAACTATTGGAAATCATCAAGGCCTATTTGAATAAGAGTTTTTCAGTGAAGGACCTTGGAGAAGCTGCTTACATATTAGACATCAAGATCTATAGAGATAGATTGAGACGCCTCATAGGTCTTTCACAAAGCACATACCTTGACAAGGTATTGAAGAAGTTCAATATGGATAAGGCTAAGAAGGGGTTCTTGCCTGTATTACAAGGTGTGAGGTTGAGTACGACTCAATGCCCGACCATGGCAGAAGATAGATAAAAGATGAGTATCGTCCCCTATGCTTCAACCATAGGCTCTATCATGTATGCCATGCTGTATACCGGACCTGATGTGAACCTTGACATAAGTTTGGTAGGGAGGTATGAGAGTGATCTAGGAGTGGATCACTTGACAGCGGTCAAGAACATCCTTAAGTACCTGAAAAGGACTAAATATATGTTTCTCGTTTGTGGAGGTGCCGAAGAGCTCGTCGTAAAGGGTAACATCGATGCTAGCTTTGACACAGATCCGGATGACTCCAAGTCACAAACCGGATACGTGTACATTTTGAATAATGGGGCAGTTAGCTCGTGCAGTTGCAAGAAAAGCGTCGTGGCGGCATCTACATGTGAAGCGGAGTACATAGCTTCTTCGAAAGTAGCACATGAAGGAGTTTGGATGAAGGAGTTCACCACTTACCTAGGAGTGATCCCAAGTGCATCGGGCCCGATGACTCTGTTCTGTGACAACACTGGAGCTATTGTTATTGCAAAGAAGCCCAGGTTTCACAACAAGACCAAGCACATCAAGCGCCACTTCAACTCCATTCATGGATACATCCAAGATGGAGATATAGATATTTGTAAAGTACATACAGATCTGAATGTCGCAGACCCGTTGATTAAACCTCTTCCACGGGTAAAACATGATCAACACCAAAACTCTATGGGTGTTCGATTCATCACAATGTAACTAGATTATTGACTCTAGTGCAAGTGGGAGACTGTTGGAAATATGCCCTAGAGGCAATAATAAAACGGTTCTTATTATATTTCCTAGTTCATGATAATTGTCTATTATTCATGCTATAATTGTATTAACCGGAAACCGTAATACATGTGTGAATATATAGATCACAATGTGTCCCTAGTGAGCCTCTAATTGGCTAGCTCGTTGATCAATAGATGATCATGGTTTCCTCATCATGGACATTGGATGCCATTGATAACGGGATCACATCATTGGGGAATGATGTGATAGACAAAGACCCAATCCTAAGCGTAGCACTAGATCATGTTGTTCGTCTGCTAAAGTTTTTCTAATGTCAAGTATCGTTTCCTTAGACCATGAGATTGTGCAACTCCCGGATACCGTAGGAGTGCTTTGGGTGTATCAAACGTCACAACGTAACTGGGTGATTATAAAGGTGCACTACAGGTATCTCCGAAAGTGTTTGTTGGGTTGTATGAATCGAGACTGGGATTTCTCACTCCATGTGACGGAGAGGTATCTCTAGGCCACTAGGTAATCCATCATCATATTGAGCTCAATGTGACTAAGGAGTTAGCCACGGAATGATGTGTTACAGAACGAGTAAAGAGACTTGCCAGTAACGACATTGAACAAGGTATAGGGATACCGACGATCGAATCTCGGGCAAGTATCATACCGATAGACAAAGGGAATTGCATACGGGATTGAACGAATCCCCAACATCGTGGTTCATCCGATGAGATCATCGTGGAACATGTGGGAACCAACATGGATATTCAGACCACGCTGTTGGTTATTGACCAAAGAGGTGTCACGGTCATGTCTGCATGTCTCCCGAACCTGTAAGGTCTACCCACTTAAGGTTCGATGACGCTAGGGTTATAGGGGAATAGTGTACATGGTTACCGAAGGTTGTTCGGAGTCTTGGATGAGATCCCGGACGTAATGATGAGTTCTGGGATGGTCTAGAGGTAAATAATTATATATGGGAAGTGAGGATTTGGTCACCGGAATTGTTTCGGGCGACACCGGTAATGTACCGGGACCACCGAAAGGGTTTCGGGGTCCACCGGGAAAGGGCCTACAACCACGAAAGGGTATTTGGGTCAAAAGGTGGATGAGAACCAGCCCATATGTGGGCTGGTGCGCCACCACGAGTATCCCAAGGCGCAAGAGAGAGGGTGGTGGGCTAACCCTAGGCGTGGTGGGCTAGCCCACCCTAGGGCGTCACCACCTCTCCACCCTTGGTCGCCGCCCCTTGCCCTAGATGGGTTGTCGCACCCCTTAGGGTGGGAAACCCTAAGTGTTGGCACCCTCCTCCCTCTCCTCCTATAAATAGTGGAGGGTTTGGGGCTGATTTGGGACAGTAATTCTCTCTCGACGCAGCCCTACACATCCTCCTCATCATCATGTGTAGTGCTTGGCGAAGCCCTGTAGGAGTACCACGTAGCTCCACCGTCACCACGTCATCGTGCTGCCGGAGCTCTCCCTCAACCTCTCCTCCCTTCTTGCTGGATCAAGGCGTTGGAGACGTCACTGGGCTGCACGTGTGTTGAACGCGGAGGCACCGACGTTCGGTGCATAGATCGGAATCCACCGCGATCTGAATCGCTGCGAGTACGACTCCATCAACCGCGTTCTAGCAACGCTTCCGCTTAGCAATCTTCAAAGGTATGAAGACACTCTACTCCTTGACTTGTTGATGGTTTCTCCATAGATAGATCCTTGTATGGCGTAGGAAATTTTTTGAAATTCCTACGATCACCAACAGGGTCGGCCTCGGGGGAAAGGGGGGGATGTGCCGACCTAGGGGAAAGGGGGAATTGGCCGGCCAGGAGGGAGGAAGTGGGCCACGGTCGAGGGGGAAGAGGGGGGTTTAGCCTTTTTTTAATTTAATTATTTTCTTTTCTGTTTTCTTTTTAAAACAAGAGTATTTTAGTCTTATAAAATGTATAACTTGCACCAATAATTATAATGCATTAATAGGCACCGTCACAAAAAGGTTTGTGATTTAATTGAAGCGGTTTGGAATTGATATAATTTATAAGCACTTAAAATATTGTTTAGGCCTTTGTTTTAATTATTTTGAGGCACTTAGACACTCACAAAAATGTTGGTTTCAATATTGACAAACACTTAATGAATATTTACAACCCAAACAACATTTTTATTTTATAGTTTGAAGGAATAATTTATTCGACTTAAACTTTAATTTGAATTTAGTTTTGGGTTTTGTCAAGAGGCAATGTGGCTCAGCTAGTCTTGATGACATGGCACCATTAGCGTGTGATTACTGTAGCTTGATTATCGGGGTTACTGTAGCCTAATCCAGGGATGTCGCAGCACCGTCCTCCCAACCTAGCCTATAGCACTACGAGGTGACCGAAGACTGGAATTGCAGCAGAGCACCGTCCCTTATGAAGCCAGCTTGCAGTGGCGGTGCAACGACATGAGGCAACGACGGCGGTGGTCTATGACGGCGGGCGCTGGCACTTGTTTGTGGTGCAGTGTGCTCAAGGAAGAAGAAAGGGAGGAAGAAGAACGAGCGGTCCAGCTTGTGAGGGAAGTGATAAGGGAAAGGATGAGCGAGCAAAAGGGACGCGCCGTGGGCGTCTGCCGCGGCTTACGTGAGTGAAAAAACAGTCGTTTGTTTTTAAGTGTTTTCCATATTCAAATGTATATGGATACTATTCTATACTATAGATTCACTCATGTTATTGACTTAGGTCTCTCCCATTGCAAGCCTCTTAGCGCGGTTTTATAGGCATTTTGCTTATGTGACACTGTATTTAATGAAGAGAGATAGTGAGGTTGTATCTGAGGTCACTTCCCATGCATTGGTGCTAAGATGAGGTGGTAAGCACATTAAATAGGGGGTGTTTGGTTCCAAGGGACTAGACTTTTTTAGTCCCGGGGACTAAAGAAAAAAGTCCCTCTAGTAGAGTCTTTTTCTAGTCCTTAAAGAAAAGTCCCTCCTGTTTGGTTATATAGGGACTAAAATGGACTTTTTTTAGTTTAGTACCTGTAAACAAACATGACCATAGTTTAGCTAAAGTCTTCAATGCATAGAGGCTTAGCTTATTGTAGCTAAGCCTCCTTATTTAATGCTTTTGCAACTAAAGTTGTGCATGGATTGATGCATTTCTTTCATTTAATTGTTTTACCTAGGTTCACGTGCTTAGCATTGTTTCTCCCTGGGTCACCACACTCATGTCTCTCCTATTAATTAGCTTGCCACATCAGATTTTTTGCCTATATGACAGCCTTAGCACCCGTATAAGATGGAGCATTGGGAGTAGCCTTAGCTAACATACAACCTCGGTACGTGGCCATAGGCAAAAAAAAGATGCTAACCTAATCACATGCATGCATGAGACACAAATTATTAAATTTAATACAACACATAAGATAAAATGCATTGTACTACTCCCTCCGTCTCAGTGCATTAGGCATCTTATAAAAATCAAATAATCCCAAAACGCTAAAGCACATTACAGTAGTACTAGTTGCATGCATATTAATTAGACTCCATCTATTAATTGAAGGACCAATGCATGCAATATGTGTGTCATGTTTTGTGGATTTGAAGAGGTCTTCTAATTAATAGCATGTTTTTAGTTGAGAAAGGAATAATTTGATTGGCTTCCTCTACAATTTAATTTCTTCTCCTATCCAATCTCTACGTGCCTAGGTTGCAATGCACATTCTAATATGCCTAATGCACCGAAACGAAGGGAGTACTAGTTGTTCCTTATATTTTTATTACGCATATTAATTACGTGCTAAGAAACGATACATTGTCACAGGCTTATATTTGTGAATACCTATGATACTTGATGCTCAGGCTGGCTATAGTGGGAGTAACTTAGATAGTATCATGTATTTGGGACTAGCGAACTTGCTGATGTGGCAGCTAATTAAAGATGAGAGAGAAGGTTAGAGTAACATAGGTAGATACCGTAACATGTTAAATGCTATGCTACTATGTGTCATGCATGTCAATAAATGAAGTCATCTACTCCCTCCTTTCCGGTTTATACGGCTCAAATCTGAAATCTCATCAATCAAGGTGAATTGTAAGTGGATGACACTAGTTTTAACTAGCCAATGAAATATTTATCACATATTCTATTTCCAAGGCAATAAATGTAGCATCCTCCTTTTCATTGGACTTGCATGGTGGATGTAGAAAACGATGCATGCATAGCCACTCATCTCCTTTCTCTAAACTCTATGAATTAAATATGACGCGAGACTCAAAGCACTTTAACTCAATTAGACTCAAAATGAGCCTAGTATAATGGAAATCTGAAATTTTTAAGATGAGTCGTGTAAACCGGAAAGGAGGGAGTATGATACTGCATGGTATCATAAACTAGTATCATAGATGACCTCATTTATTAACATGCATGACACATAGTAGTATAGCATTTAACATGTTATGGTATCTATCTATGATACTCTAACCCTCTCTCTTCATTAATTGTCTGCCACATCAGCCTGTCGGTAGTCCCAAATACATGATACTAACTAAGGTGGTGTTTCTTTACAGGGACCTTTTGCTGTAGGGACTAAAAAAGTCCCTTTTAGTCCCATGTGAGAGAAACATGAGGGACTTTTAGGGACTAAAATGGGGTATTTGGGACTAAAGGAAGAAGTCCCTATGGGGGGGGTCTTTTTGGGACTTTTTGACACTTTTTCCAACAGTGCCCCTACTTTTAGCATGTCATTTAATAACTTCTACTACATTACTAGGGGTAACATGGTCTTTTTGCATGTCATTTAGTGACCTCTAGTCCCTGTTTAGTCCGTGGAAAGAAACGGGTAGGGACTAGAGATTTTTTAGTTGGGACTAAAAAAAGTCCTAGGACTTTTTAAAGAAACAGGGCCTTAGTCCCATGTGAAAGAAACAGGAGGGACTTTTAGGGACTAAAATGAGGTGTTTGGGACTAAAAGAAAAAGTCCCTATGGGAGGGTCTTCTGGGGACTTTTTTGACACTTTTTTCCAACAGTGCCCTACTTTCATCATGTCATTTAATAACTTCTAATACTTCCTCCGTCACGGTTTAGAAGACACAGTTAAACTTGCGTGCGTTTCCAAAATAGATAAGGTTTAAGGCGCGAAAGCAATCACTCCTATTAATTAGTACTAGTACTACTCATGCATGCGCCCTCCTAATTTGCTGCTCACGCATTAGTACTAGTATTTTCTCAGTTGATTAGGCGCATTAGCATCTACATCTACTACATCTCACAACCAATCGGTGACTACCTTGGTTCCGAAGATTTTCCAAGCGTGCCTTCTAAACCGTGACGGAGGGAGTACATTACTAGGGGTAACATGGTCTTTTTGCATGCCATTTAATGACTTCTAGTCCCTGTTTAGTCCGTGAAAAGAAACGGGTAGAGACTAGGAATTTTTTAATGGAAACTAAAAAAAAGTCCTAGGACTTTAAAGAAACAGGGCCTAAGTTACTCGTACTATCTAAGTTACTCGCACTATGCCCAGCCTAAATTGAGGCTGGCCATAGTGAGGGTATCATAGCTAGTAACATAGTCTTGGGACTAGCAAACATGATGATGTGGCAAGTAATTAAAGAAGAGAGAAAGAAAGGATTAGAGTAACATAGGTAGATATCGTAACATGTTAAATGCTATGCTACTATGTGTCATGCATGTCAATAAATGTGATCACCTATTATACTAGTTTATGATACTATGCACTATAAGAGCAAGTACAATAAGGTACAGTCAACAGGCTGTAAGGATTAAAATACTATATTTTTGTTGAGTTGGATGAGAGAGAAGAAGAGAGAGAAGGGAAGCGGGCTCTTCGTGAAGAGCCAGCTCTAGCACGTGCTCCTAGGTGCTTTGTGAGAATGATAGGTCGGTCATATATGATAAAAGTAGTACTCTTTTATAGCTAACTATTGTACAAGCTAGCTATAAGATGGGCTATAAGACTGCTTATAGCCAGTACTTGGCTATACTATTAACCATGCTCTAAAGATAGTATCATACAATAGTAACATATGCATGATACTAGTACTACATGTTACTCTCCACTAGGTCCTGTTTGGATCCAAGAGTTAGAGTTAGAGTTGGTTAGATTGGACCAATCTAACCCCAAAACATCCAAACAGTGAGGGTTAGAGTTGGTTAGATGCATCTAATCCATCCAAAAAAACTAACCCACCCAAGAGGTGCTTAGGCCCTGTTTGGTTTCAATAAGTCAGGTGACTTAAAACGAGTGACTTATAATTCACGCCTGTTTGGTTGCCATCTGACTTATAAGTCACTTTCCCATGCAAAAGTAGGTGACTTATAAGTTTTAAGTTGGGGTGGAGCAACTTATGACTTATAAGTTGGGGTGATTTATAAGTTGGGTCTGTTTGGTAAAATAAGTTACTTTTTGTACTTTTTAACTTATAAGTTGATGACTTATTTGGAATCAAACAGGGTCTTATTTGGGTTAGAGTTGGGTTGGGGTCCATAAAAAGTTACTTTTCTCTTTACCTCCACCACACCAAATCCTTGATAAAAGAGCCAAATGATTGGAAATGATGCATTTATTGATAATCTAACCCTTTCATCCAACAACCTCTTTGATTAGAGTTAGTTTATGGTTAGTCCAGGGTTAAAATCTAGTAACTTTAACCTTTAATCGAGTTAAAGTATCCAAACAGCGCCTATGAGCAGCCTGATGCATCGCATGACACAAGTGCGTCTTTGAAAACAGCGTGCACACACCCCAACCGGAGGCCGACGCAGCTTTCGACGTCCCGGCCACCAGCGCTGGCACAGGTCGCCATATTAATTCCTTCTTCGTTGAGATCGCCGAGGCTTCCTTCCTCTCCCCTCCGCCACCCCTCTTCCGTTCAATAAAATTACTCCCGCCTTTCTGTAGCCTACCCACTGCGCCACTGTTCGTGACCCTAGCCTACCTCTCCACACCTTTTACAGTGCTACCCCAGTCCCACTCACGCCTACTCCGTTTGGTAAAAACGCCGTCGCTTGGGTACTGGAACAAGGAAGGATTTTAATGCCGGGGGACGTCGCCGTCGCGAACCCTTTTTTCGTGCGTGCTGCGGCTGTCGCGTCAATGCCGACCTCCCCCTTGTATGGCGCGCGGAGCTCGAATGCCTCGTCCTGGTGGTGATCTGGGCCATGCTCGTGCCGTCGTGTCCGCATTGACGCATGCTGTTGCTAGCTAAATCTTGGCTTTCTTCTTCTACTATCTCTGCCCGCTGGTACTTCCCGTTGCCCGGGGGATCGAGTTTCCTGCCTGGATTCTTGATCGCGAGGCGGCCGCTTTGTCTTTATCCCTGAGCGCGGCTCCCGGCGGCGACGTCCGGCGGGATGCTCGAGGTTTTGGAGGTTCCGTGGACGGTGGTCGGTGGTAAGGCGGCTGGCGGGCGCCCGGGCGCGCCCCGGAGACAGGCGCTGCAAAGCAGCCTGGCGCAGCCCAAGGCGGCCGCGCGGTCCCCGGGGGCGGGAGGCAAGAAGTGCAATTCCGGTGCGAGCGGCCCGCGGCGCAACGGCGCGCGGGCGCGGAGCAATGAGGAGGCGGCGGCGGCAGTGCCAGCCGCGTGCACTGGCGTTGTCGCCGTCGCGCCAGCGGAGCCGCCGCCGGTGTCGAGTAAGGGGCTGGAGCTCTGCCGGCGTCCGGGGTTCGGGAGGGCGGGCACGCGCTGCGTGGTGAAGACCAACCACTTCCTCGCGGAGGTCGCCGACAAGGACCTCACCCAGTACGACGTAAGTCGCTCGCCACTCCTAGCCTCTCGTCGAACACAATGTGGACGTGCATGAGCAACCGTGGTGACTGTGACAGTGACACCCACCACGGCGGCGTATTTTCGATGTCCTGCAGGTCAAGATCACGCCGGATGTGAGGTCGCGGACCGTGAACCGGGCCGTCGTGGCCGAGCTGGTCCGCCTATACCGCGCGTCCGACCTCGGCATGCGCCTCCCGGCCTACGACGGCCGCAGCAACCTCTACACCGCTGGCCGCCTCCCCTTCGACGCCCGAGAGTTCGTCGTACGCCTCGCCGTCGATGACGGCAGCGTCTCCGGCGCCACAGCCCGGTACACACAATCGACCGATCCGCACGCAATCACAATACGCTTTAACGCGCCGCGTCTCCGTCGATGACTAATTGATTTCGTTTGCCTGTACCTATACCTGTACCTGCAGGGAGAAAGAGTACAAGGTGGCCATCAAATTCGCCGCTAGCGCCGACCTGCGCCACCTCCGGGAGTTCATGGCGGGGCGGCAGCCCGACGAGCCGCAGGGGGCCGTGCAGGTCCTCGACGTCGTGCTGCGGGAAGTTGCCAGCCAGAGGTACCTCTCCGTAAGACGGTCGTTCTACTCGCCGGACATCAGGACGCCACAGAGGCTCGGCGATGGCTTGCAGTCGTGGTTCGGCTTCTACCAAAGCATCCGGCCGACCCAAATGGGATTGTCACTCAACATTGGTGAGATACTACTATATATGCCTTGGTTGTCCCAACGTTACCTGTCTCTTGATGATCCAAGTGATTGCTTCCTTGTGTGTGTGTCCTGAGCTTACACCCGGGTGCCGATTTCAGACATGTCATCCACGGCATTTGTCGAGCCGCTGCCGGTGGTCGACTTCGCGGCACAGATCCTGGGGAAGGATGTCATGACAAGGCCGTTGTCGGACACCAACCGAGTAACGGTAAATTGTGTTGTACACTTGCATTTTATGTGCTAAAATCGCTATACTTGTTTGGTCGTTAGTCCTTCATGCCTTATGCCTGATTAGTTGATATGGTTGTGTTCGATGTCAAGCAGATAAAGAAGGCCCTACGTGATTTAAAGGTCGAAATCACTCACCGAGGAAGTTTAAGACGGAAGTACCGTGTCTTTGGCTTGACAGCGCAACCAACTCATGAGCTAATGTATGCTCTGGAATCTCTGTTGGTGTTATTCGGGTTCTTGTGTTCCTGTTTTTTGCCTTCCATTTTACTTTCCAAATAATTGTGGACTGTCAGTTTTAGTGCCATAAAATTTACCTGATTGGACTTTAAATGTTATGGGAACTTCAGTTTATTCCAGGATGATCTCTAATTTTATACCGGCAACTGAAATGTTTGTGTAATAATAAAAAATATTGGAAGAATCTACTCTCAGAAATAGAATACATAAAATATGTTGTAGTATGAACAGCAGTTTCTTAACAACTTGAACTGGTTGATGCATGAAACTACATGCAGTTAGTTAGGCCTCCTTTGGTTTATAGGATAGAAGTATTATGGGAATAGGAAAGACATAGGAAATGGGATGGCATGTATCCCAGTTCCTATAGAAAATGAGATGTCATTTGGTTCATAGGATAGAATTTTTGTCTGTTAGGTCTGAGCTAATGTTTTCTTTCCCTTTGAAATGTGAAGGCTAGGAACCAATCTGTTATGACCGGCTTGGCCTATAGCCGGCGGAGGCCCACTGGGCGTTAATATTAGGGGCTTGGCCCGCAAGTTATCTTAGGCAAATTACTTTAGGAAAGTTATCTTAGGCTCGAGTTATAAATACTAGTTGTAAGACATCAATTGAGGGGAGGCAATAAAGATATTACCTTCTGTTGCCCGGCTCCCCAAGGAGCCGGAACCCTAGCCTCTGCCGCGCCCAGCCCTAGCCGCGACGGCGCCCTCTCGCCGGCGCGTCCGCTTCAGCCCTCGCTCCCCTCCTCCTTGCCCATACAATCTACGCCGGAGGCCCGGTAGGAACCCTAGTCCTACCAATTTGGTATCCAGAGATTCCAGGTTGATCATGTCGCTCCCTCCACCACCGCCGCCGCAAACCACCACCACCGCCCCGCCGCCGCTGCCGATCACGTCCGGGACCACTCCCTCGCCAGTGCCGATCATCACCACGGAGGAGCCGCTCCCCATCCTCTCGCCCGAGGCGATGTCGGGCACCCTGCGGGAGCTTGTCCAAGCGATCCGAGGCATCAACCTCTACCTCGCTGGGACCCAACCCCCGCCGCCGAGCGTCGCCCCCTCTACCTACGGGCCGCCGTCGCTGCCGTGGGCCACCCCGGCCTTCCAGCCGCCCTACGGAGGGGCGCCGCCGCCGCCGCCGCAGATGCTGCTGCAGCACTACCACGCCGCGGGCACCCCCTGGCCGGTGTGGCCGGCCACCACCGCGCCGCTGGGGGGGCCGCCCCACCAGTTTCTACCAGCCACCACGGCGCAGGCTACGGCTCAGCACCACCAGCCGCCGCCGCCATCGACAGGAGCACCCCCAGCGCCCCGAACCACCGGTCGGCCCCTGCACCAGGTGCAGTTTCCGCCATCACCATCGCCGATTCCCGCGTGGGCAGCCGGATCATCTTCAGGCCCGATCTATACCCCGGCTCCGGAACACCCGGCGCCCTCTCTGCCGTTCGAGCGGTCCCCCCGCTCGGCGCCCTACGCTCCGGAGTTTCCCGACCCGGCGTACGCGATGCCACCGACAGCCGCAGCTACCGGACACGGCGGTCCGACATCTCCTCGGTTCGCTAAGCTGAACTTCACCACTTACGAGGGCGCGGAAGACCCCCTCAACTGGCTCAACCAGTGCGAGCAGTTCTTTCGGGGGCAGCGGACGCTCGCGTCGGATCGCACCTGGCTCGCGTCCTATCATCTCCGTGGCACTGCACAGACTTGGTACTACGCCCTCGAGCAGGACGAGGGCGGCATGCCACCGTGGGACCGATTTCGCGAGCTCTGCCTTCTCCGGTTTGGCCCCCCCATCCGTGGCAGCCGACTGGCAGCCCTCGGCCGCTTACCGTTTACATCAACGGTCCAGGACTACGCCGACCGATTCCAAGCCCTGGCGTGCCACGCGCCAGGCGTATCCGCGACTCAGCGCGCTGAGCTCTTTGTGGGTGGCCTACCGGACCATATTCGCGTGGATGTCGAGCTCCGGGAACCCCCCGACCTTCAGTCCGCCATGTACTACGCCCGGGCCTTCGAGCAGCGGGCCCAGGCACTTCAGCAACCGCCCGGACGGGGCGGCCGCCAGCTCAGTCGACCCGCGCCGACCCTTCCAATACCGGGCCGGCCTCCGCCAGCCGCGGCGGCCGCACCTCCGGCCGCCACACGGACCTTCCGCAGGTTGTCCCCGGCCGAGTAGCAGGAGCGTCGACGTCAGGGTCTCTGCTTTAATTGCGATGAGCCCTACACGCCGACACATGTCTGCCCCCGCCTCTTCTACTTGGAGACGGTCGACTACACCGAGGCGGACGAGACGACCGACGCACCAGACACGGCCGCAGATTCTACGGCGACGGCCTGCGTCGTCTCTCTCCACGCCCTAGCCGGCATCCGTCATGAGCGGACCATGTTGCTGCCCGTGACGATCCATGGCGAGCAGCTGGTGGCCCTGCTGGATACGGGCTCCACTCATAACTTCCTGCCCGAGGCCACCATGCATCGTCTTGCTATTCCGACCACGGGCGGGGAGCGCCTTCGGATCACGGTGGCCAACGGTGACCGCCTCCAGTGTCATGGACTCGCCCGCGACGTTCCCATCACCATCGGGGCGAACACTTTTCCATTACCTGTGCCGGCATCGACCTCGGCTGTTTCGACTTCATCCTCGGTGTGGACTTTCTCCGGACCCTCGGGCCCATCGTGTGGGACTTCGACGCGCTCACGATGACATTCTGGCGGCTGGGACGCCAAATCCGGTGGGACGGCATTGGGGGCGCTACGCCAGCCGTGCCACATCTTCAGCTGGCCGCCGCCTCCTCCGAGACCGAGCACCCTCTGCTGGATCCCCTTCTGCAGCAACATAGCGCCCTCTTCGACGAGCCGCGGGGACTTCCACCTGCTCGGGTGTACGACCATCGCATTCACCTTGTGCCGGGCTCCACCCCCGTGGCGGTGCGACCTTACCGCTACCCTCAGCTGCAGAAGGATGAGTTGGAGAGACAGTGTGCCCTTATGCTCGCAGCGGGCATCATCCGGATCTCGACGTCACCCTTCTCCGCGCCGGTACTTCTCGTCCGCAAGACAGATGGCACGTGGCGTTTCTGCATCGACTACCGCGGCCTGAACGCGCTCACACTCAAGGACAAGTTTCCGATACCGGTGGTCGACGAGCTCTTGGATGAGCTTCATGGGGCGCGCTTCTTCACCAAACTCGATCTCCGGTCGGGCTATCACCAGGTGCGCATGCATCCGGACGACATCGCCAAAACGGCGTTTCGCACCCACCATGGCCACTTCGAGTTCTTGGTGATGCCTTTCGGCCTCGCCAATGCCCCGGCGACCTTCCAGGCCCTGATGAACGACATTCTGCGACCCTACTTACGGCGGTTTGTGCTTGTTTTCTTTGATGATATTCTTATCTTCAGCGCCACCTGGGCCGAGCACCTCCAGCACGTCGCCATCGTCTTCAACGAGCTTCGGGCGCACGACCTCCACCTTAAGCGCTCGAAGTGCTCGTTCGGGACACCTACCGTTGCCTACCTCGGCCATGTCATCTCGGCCGACGGGGTGGCTATGGACGCCGACAAGGTGGCAGCTGTCTCCGCCTGGCCGACGCCTCACTCGCCGCGGGCTCTCCGCGGGTTCCTCGGCCTCGCAGGATACTACCGGAAATTTATCCGGGAGTTCGGGCTCATCGCGGCACCTCTCACGCGGCTGCTCCGCCGCGATGCTTTCGCCTGGGACGACGAGGCGACAGCGGCATTCGAGGCCCTCAAAGGGGCCCTCACGACGGGTCCCGTCCTCCAGATGCCCGACTTCGACCGCCCGTTCGTGGTGGACTGTGACGCTTCGGGCGTGGGCTTCGGCGCCGTGCTTCATCAGGGCGAGGGGCCCATTGCTTTCTTCAGCCGGCCTTTTGCTCCGCGCCATCTTAAGCTGGCGGCGTACGAGCGGGAGCTCATTGGCCTGGTGCAGGCCGTGCGCCATTGGCGGCCGTACTTGTGGGGACGGGTCTTCCACATCCGTACGGACCATTACAGCTTGAAGTTCTTACTGGACCAACGGCTGTCGACTGTGCCGCAGCACCAGTAGATCAGCAAGCTCTTCGGCTTCGACTTCTCCGTCGAGTATCATCCGGGCCGCCTTAACACCGTGGCCGACGCGCTGTCCCGTCGCGACTCCGATCTCGCTCCTTCCACCGACGAGGTCGCTGGGGCGTCCCTGTGCGTCCGCTCCGGGCCGACGTTCGGCCTCTTCGCCGACATTCGCCGCGCAACTGCAACAGCCGACGACGCCGTTCTTCTCCAGCAGCAACTCACGGCCGGCGACCTGGAGGAGCCCTGGCGCTTCGCTGACGGACTGCTTCTCCATGGGCGCCGGATCTTTGTTCCGGCGCATGATGATCTCCGTCACCAGGTGTTACAGCTCGCCCACTCGGCGGGTCATGAGGGTGTGCAGAAAACCCTACATCGTCTTCGCGCTGACTTCTACATCCCCGACGATCGCGCCCTGGTCCGCGACTGGGTTCGGTCTTGTCAGACATGCCAGCGCAACAAGACGGAGACCCTGCGACCGGCTGGGTTACTTCAGCCCTTGGAGGTGCCGTCTCAGGTCTGGGCGGATATTTCCATGGACTTCATCGAGGGCCTTCCCAAGGTGGGCGGCAAGTCGGTCATCCTTACGGTGGTCGACCGCTTTTCTAAGTACGCCCACTTCATCGCGCTCGGTCATCCGTACACGGCGGCGTCCGTGGCCCGGGCCTTCTTCGACGGCATCGTTCGCTTACACGGGTTCCCAGCTTCGATCGTCAGTGATCGGGACCCGGTGTTCACGGGACATGTCTGGCGCGACCTCTTCAGGATGGCGGGCGTCCAGCTTCGCCTGAGTACGGCATTTCATCCTCAGACGGACGGTCAGTCCGAGGTGGTTAACAAGGTCATTGCCATGTATTTGCGTTGTGTGACAGGTGATCGGCCTCGAGCTTGGGTGGACTGGCTCTCTTGGGCGGAGTACTGCTACAACACCTCCTATCACTCCGCCCTTCGTGCCACGCCGTTTGAGGTGGTATATGGTCGTCCGCCCCCGCCTATACTTCCGGTGGACCCGGAGACGGCTCGGACGAAGGTGGCGGGTGACCTTATCCGCACCCGTGACGAGATGCTTGCTGAGGTCCGTCAGCGTCTCCTTCAGGCCCAGCAGCTGGCCAAGCACTACTACGACGATCACCATCGCGAGGCGGAATTCGCCGTGGGTGATTGGGTGTGGCTGCGTCTTCTCCACCGCTCTACGCAGTCACTCGACCCGCGCGCGAAGCGCAAGCTCGGCCCTCGCTACGCTGGGCCCTTCCCTATTGTGGAGCGCATTGGGAAGGTGGCCTATCGTCTTCAGCTGCCAGACCACGCTCGTATCCACGACGTCTTCCATGTGGGGCTGCTCAAGCCTTTCCGTGGCGAGCCACCGGCGGGCCCCCCGGCGCTTCCTCCAACCGCCGATGGTCTCATTCTTCCGGATCCAGCCAAGGTGTTGCAGGCACAGCTTCGACGTGGAGTGTGGTTCGTCCTCGTTCAGTGGACGGGTCTTCCGGAGGAGGAGGCTACGTGGGAGCAGCGTGAGGAATTCCGCCAACACTATCCAAACTTTCAGCTCGAGGACGAGCTGTTTGTGCAGGCGGGGAGAGATGTTATGACCGGCTTGGCCTATAGCCGGCGGAGGCCCACTGGGCGTTAATATTAGGGGCTTGGCCCGCAAGTTATCTTAGGCAAATTACTTTAGGAAAGTTATCTTAGGCTCGAGTTATAAATACTAGTTGTAAGACATCAATTGAGGGGAGGCAATAAAGATATTATCTTCTGTTGCCCGGCTCCCCAAGGAGCCGGAACCCTAGCCTCTGCCGCGCCCAGCCCTAGCCGCGACGGCGCCCTCTCGCCGGCGCGTCCGCTCCAGCCCTCGCTCCCCTCCTCCTTGCCCATACAATCTACGCCGGAGGCCCGGTAGGAACCCTAGTCCTACCACAATCCTACATAGGAATAGGAATCCATTCTTACAAACCAAAGGGCTCTAGAGGAATTTATCTTAAGTGGGATGTCCGGCCATTGGTTTCAGCACTGACCGTCATCCTGCTGACCGTAAGTCTGAATCTGATTAAACTTAAGCGCATTAGCCAGCCTCATCCACGGCTTTGCTAGATTTATTTGACCTTTTCCTATATGAATCCTATCCTATGGAGTTCCTACAAACCAAAGGAGGGCTTAGTTAATAATGTTTTGGTGTTATACATTAGCATGTTGATAAACTGTATGTTTATTGGAACTTGTCCTAACTCCTAAAGTACATAGCTATTGATGGTGCATGGCATATTGGCATCCTTGCAACATGCAAACATGTGCTTCAACATGCAAAAAACAAAATAGTGGTGCTTGGGCTAACATTTCAGCACCTGGGTCTGCTCTTTTTCTTATAACAGTTTCCCAGTTGACGATGAAATGAAATCAGTTGTAGAGTACTTCAAGGAAATGTATGGTTTTGCCATAAAGCAACCACATCTTCCCTGCCTTCTTGTAGGAAACCAAAAGAAGCCAAATTATCTACCAATGGAGGTCAGTAACTAACGTCTTTAGTCTCGTGCTGTCACAACTTTCTATCAGTTAGTGCAATACATGATGCTTTTACTATTGCTGAATCCTGCCTGACACGAGATGCTTATTGACAGGCCTGCAAGATTGTTGAAGGTCAGAGATACAAGAAGAAGTTGAATGAAAAGCAGATCACATCATTACTGAAAGTTACATGCCAAAGGCCTGGAGACAAGGAAATGGATATTCGACGGGTATGAAGTGTTTCTTGGTATACTTGAGTATGCTTTTGGCAAAGTTGTTGACACCAATTTCTTTGCCACACCCTTTTTAGCTTCCAACGCAGTCTAGCAGGAAAATCTTGGCAAAGCTTAGTTACGAAGCAAATGTGCATGTACTTTTTTCTCAGTGCCACAACATAATTCACTAGAAAACTGATAGGAAAGAATACAATTTCACTGCTCACTGCTGATTCTTCTTCTGTTTCATTACACAACATTGAGTGATGTAGATACATGGTCCGTTTCCCACCAAAATTGCCTATAAAAGACTAAAAGCAACTGTTTTCAGACTGTTCACCAAAATGGATATGATCAAGATCCATATGCGAAGGAATTTGGGATAAACATAAGCAACAAACTCACCTCTATTGAAGCAAGAATTCTACCTGCACCCTGGGTAAGATCCATGCTATTCTCCAATTTGCTATGGCCAGCTATTCTGTGCTCATTTCTGACTTACCTTTTTGTGTCAAGCTAAAATATCATGATACTGGAAAAGAATCAGAGTGCTTACCTCGCGTTGGCCAATGGGACATGAAAAACAAGGTTAATATCCACTCTGCTGAAGCCATCACTTCTCAGTTATAGTAGAATTACTATTCTGCCTGAAGTTGTCAATTCACCCCTGAAATAAAATCATTTTTGCAGAAAGTTGTCAATGGATGCACTGTGAATCATTGGGCATCCATTAACTTCTCAAGAAGTGTTCAAGAAAGCACCGCCAGTGGATTTTGCCAGGAGTTGGCCCAAACGTGTAAAATTTTAGGCATGGTATACCTCTCATTTATGCTAGTATATTAGTTAATTATACAGAGGCTTACTTTCTTCAGTTGCAGAATAGCAATATATTTTTCAAGTAACTGTCAATTGTTAAATGGCATTGCAGGAGTTCAACAGTGAGCCTGCTATACCAATGTATTCGGCTAGACCAGAGCAAGCAGTACAGGCGCTTAAGCATGTGTATAACGCTGCACTGAAAAAACTCAAGGGCAAGGAGCTTGAGCTTGTTTTGGTAATCCTCCCCGACAACAATGGCCCATTGTATGGTGAGGATGCAGTTTCACTTCCTATTGTACAGTACTATGTTGCAAATATTTTTCAGTCCTCTGTTTGTCCTTTCTGCTTTTCTCACATATAATGAGTATTGTTTTTCAGGTGACATAAAGCGCATTTGTGAAACCGAATTGGGATTAATATCACAGTGCTGCTTAGCTAAGCATGTATTTAAGATCTGCAAACGATACTTGGTGAATGTCTCGCTGAAAATCAATGTTAAGGTATTTATCAACTGGGAGCATCGGTCTTCTTTTCACACGTAGATTCCAGGTTCAGAAAATAAGTTAGCTCTGGTGATAGAGACAATCCACTATATCTCACGTTTGACAATTTTTGTGAAATCAGATGGGGGGAAGAAATACCGTACTCTTGGATGCGGTAAGCCGGAGGATCCCATTGGTCAGTGATATACCGACAATAATATTCGGTGCGGATGTAACACATCCTGAAACCAGAGAGGATACCAGTCCATCGATTGCTGCAGTAAGATTTAGCATTACTCTGCTGTCTCTTTAACCAAGTTGCCATGTGACTTTCCTCTAATGCGATGCTTTTACAGGTTGTTGCTTCTCAAGACTGGCCAGAAGTTACAAAGTACGCTGGATTGGTGTGTGCTCAAGCTTATCGGCAAGAGCTCATCCAGGACCTCTACAAAACATGGCATGATCCTCAGCGAGGCACTGTAACCGGAGGCATGATCAGGTATTTCTCATGCACTGAGTCGCACCCTTAATAACGCACCATCTGTGGAGATAATGCACAAGTTCATTCGAGACGACAAAGAAGCACAGAACAATGTGTGCATTTCGATCATCCGTCATCATGCACGGTGAAAGTGTTAAATAGAGCATCCAACTTCAGACCATTGGATCTCTCAGAAAAAATATGCACAGAATGAGCTTGACGAATTTCCTTTCTGTATGTAACTTCATACAGGGAGCTTCTAATTTCCTTCAGGAAAGCCACAGGGCAGAAACCATTGAGAATAATCTTCTACAGGTACTTCACTGTGCATGTTGGACATCTCTTGCAGAGTACAAAAGGCTTGCTAATGCCACCGTTTTGTGTATTATGGAAGTTCTGATAGTTACAGACTCTTTTCTTCTGCAGGGACGGTGTTAGCGCAGGACAGTTCCATCAAGTATTACTTTACGAGTTAGATGCTATCCGTAAGGTTGTCAACTGATGTTCTACCTATTATTTTGACATGCTTGCATGATAAAATATCCTTATTAACCCCTTGAATATTTTCAGGCTTGTGCGTCCTTAGAACCAAATTACCAACCTCCAGTGACGTTTGTGATAGTCCAAAAGCGCCACCATACAAAACTATTTGCAAACAACCACAACGATAAAAGTAGCACCGACAAGAGCGGAAATATTCTGCCTGGTATATGTCATGTCATTTCCACCATCAAGATATTAATAACTCATTTATTAATATTTAGATTTTATTTCCACAAATAAATTTTCATAACTGCTCACTGGTTCTTCCTAAAATAGGCACCGTTGTTGATTCGAAGATATGCCATCCCACACAGTTTGACTTCTACCTCTGCAGCCATGCTGGAATTCAGGTAAGCATGTGTCTGATTGAATTTTGAAAGGATTGCCTTGATTTCATATTTCGCGGCTGTGATTATAAGCTTAAATGTACAAAATGCAGAGAACGGCCTGTACAATAATTATATTGTTAAAGCTGAGATGATCTTATAATGAGTTAGCTAATGTCAGTGACATTGCCAGGGCACGAGCAAGCCAGCACATTATCATGTTCTGTGGGACGAGAACAATTTCACGGCTGACGAAATGCAGACTTTGACAAACAACCTTTGCTACACGTATGGTGTTCCCATCCTCCTATAATTCATGATACCTTTTCAGAACCAATATTGGAGTCCGTTTTCAGTTTGAAGAATATCTTACTAGCTATGTGAATCCGTTGCAGGTATGCGCGATGCACACGATCTGTTTCTGTCGGTAATTTCTTCCTTCTTGCGCTCCTGCTGAATACATTTGCTCTTTCGACGTAACAATTTGGTGACAAATCTAAACTTTGGCCTTTGATCTGTTGTGTTGTTTGAGCAGTGCCGCCTGTTTACTATGCTCATCTAGCCGCATTCCGGGCACGTTTCTACATGGACCAAGATAGCCTCTCGGTGAAGAATGCCAACGGGAGGAATGGAAGTGCCATGAAGACTATGCCCGCGGTGAAAGAGAAGGTGAAGAAGGTGATGTTCTACTGCTGACAAGGGGAAAACACTAGCAACCACGCATGCTATATACTCCAGCTAACACTAGGAGTTAGAGGTTTAGATTAGATATGTAGGACCAGAAGAGTGAAGAACTAGGTGTCTTGTCCTGTATAAATTTGGCCGATGTTTTGTTAAGGGCAAGAAAATTCTCCGTAATATGAAAACTTGGCTTATATATTGAAGTCTGGAAAATGTGCAGAAACATGCTTCTTAAGGGTGTGTTTGGTTACTGTCATCAAGTGGAATGTGACGGGTTCATTCCGTTCCCGAGGGTCGTTCTCGTGTTTAGTTGGGTAGAGGAATTGGAACCAACTGAATCTCCGGAACGGCATATTCCCCCAAGATCCCGAATGCGTTGGTACCTCCAAATCGGAGGAACCACGCGGAACTGAGCAGGTGCGGCTCCCTCTCCCTCTCTGGCGCCGCCCTCTCCCTTTCCATCTCCGGCGCCGCCCTCTCCCTCTCCCTCTCCGGTGCCGCCCTCTCCCTCTCCCTCTCCGGCGCCGCCCTCTCCCTCTCCCTCTCCGGTGCCGCCCTCTCCCTCTCCCTCTCCGGCGCCGCCCTCTCCCTCTCCCTCTCCGGCGCCGCCCTCTCCCTCTCCCTTTGCGGTGGCTCGAGGAGCAGGTGCGCGGCGGCCCGAGCAGGTGCGCCGCCCTCTCCCTTTCCATCTCCGGCGCCACCTCTCCGGCGCCGCCCTCTCCCTCTCCGACACCGCCCTCTCCCTCTCCCTCTGCGGCGGCTCGAGAGCAGGTGCGGCGGCGGCTCGAGGAGCAGGTGCGGCGGCGGTGGCAGGCCGTTCCATCTATTGTTTCATCCAAACATAGGAACGCAACCTGGTGGAATGGAATGTCATGGAATCATTCCATTACGTTCCACCTCGTTCTTCAACCAAACACATCCTAAGGGCACTCCTTTTTTGAACTTTGCAGGAAGTTGTGCTATATTTTGGGCATGTATGAAACACATGAATTTTGGGCATGTATGAAACACATGAATTTTGGGCATATATTAATGCAAGAATCAGGCAAGGCTCGTGACTACATCTTGTGTGATCAGTGTTCAGAACGATTAGGATTTATTTAAATAACAAGCAGTAGCAAAACAAGTAGCAGTAACTTTTGAACATGGACTAATAGATATGTGAAAGCAGATTTTCCGCAAAATTGTAATATAAAAAAATCAAGAAAAAGAGTTCCATATCTACGGAGCGACAAAACAAACCAGCTACAGGTACTCCCAATAAACAGCTATAGATACTCGCATGAAGTCAAAAATATGCTACAACAACAGAAGAACAGGCCATCTTATTTTCCTTGTCAATCACTCTGCTGCCTTTCCCAGCAGCTCCCCGTGGCAGGCCCAACCAAGCAACGTTTGCTTCCATCAAAAACTCGTACTAACTAAATTTCTGGGGATGTAAACTTATTGAGACTTCTTGCTAGATTTTTCAGTGGTGGCACTTTCGGGTTCTTGCGACTGTTTGATGACCGTACCATTTGTGGAGCTCTGGCTCGCAACATTTTCTTGAAGGGATCCGTTTCCTGTCCCAACGACTTGGGCTGTCGTTTCTACCGCCTCTGCTTTCAGCTTCTGTTCCCTCTCCAGATCTTGCTTTGCCAGGGGAGAGAACTGCGAGTCAAGGGACCTTACGGCGCCCAACCACGCGATGACAATCACCAGCAATATTCCTCCAAGGTACGGCGTTGAGTTGGCAAGAGATCCGAATGACAAGATCATGAACTGCTGGATCAAGGCACCTCCAGATTTTCCCAGTGGGTTGCATACAACATCTATTGCTGCCTTACCTTTGACCTATAATCACGACAAGAGAAGAAGTTACTCAGTAAGTATCGAGAATTCGACAATAGTCAAGTATTTGTTAAAGCAAGAATCAAGGCCTGTGGACAATGCATACTACGACTCTTATATCCATCATAAAATTTCTGACAGTTAAGTAGATATAATTGTTTTTTCAGGAAAGCGCAAGAAGCCCGTCTTTTTATTAGAAGAGGGAACAAAAACAAGTACAGATAATTGTCAGATAACATTGAGCAAGGATTCTATTGTGCGAGACAATTACGATCGGAAGTAACAATAATGAAGCACAACAACTTAGACATACTTTGATCGTACCAACATAACCGAGTTCTAGTTACAATCAATGAACTAATCAACCATTACTTGTTTTAACCAGACCTAGTCAAACTATACAGTTTTGCATGTATATTTGTATCATATGATGATTTATTCTCATTTTGTAATATAGCAAGTATATCAAATGAAGTTTATGTTTTATTCACATTCTTCCTTGTCTGTTCTCAATATCTACTGTATCACGATCGATGTTATGTTTTGCTTTGTTTTGTTTCAGTTACTAGTAACTTCAATATCAGATTTTCGAAATCCAAAACCATATGAAACATGACTAGTTAGTTTTGCCCTGTGTTCCCACGCTACTATATTACTCCCTCCGTTCCTAAATATAAGTCTTTTTTAGAGATTCCACTAGGAGACTACATACGAAGAAAAATGAGTGAATCTGCAACCTAAAATATGTCTATATACATCTGTATGTAGTCTTCTAGTGGAGCCTTTGAAAAGACTTCTATTTAGAAACGGAGGGAGTACATGAGTAACTTGAGAGATAATTTGTACATTAGGAACAAGTAACTTTCAGCACTAACCTTCATGTCCTCGTCCAAAGGAATGTACGCCATTTCTTTGCAAGGATCGAACAAACTGTACTTTGCACTCTTACTGAAAATGTTCTGTAGTGCCCCAACGAAGACCGCAGCAAGCAAAGGCGTCATCCCAAACGTGGCTAGAAGAGGAGTGAGTGGCTCACCAAACAAAAGCAGTGAGAAGAATCCAACTCCAGTGACAAGCAACACTGCAGGGGTGATCGTAGCTGCAACTCCCCACCCGAATTTTCTAAGAATTACTCTCCCTAACAACATCATTGTAAACGTAGCTATGCCAGTAGCCGTTGAGAAATCACCCATGAATGAAGAATACTCGTTAGGACTTGGGAACTGCAACAGAACAACATAAAAGTTAACTACTATGCCGTCTATATACTATGAGCAAATTGTTTGTCATGATTTGTGGATGAACTTACCTGTGCCTTCAATTTTGATTTCCATGTCACCTCTACAAGGTTGATGCTTATACCATAAGCAACGACCAATGTGGCAAGATCCCTCACATATCGAGATGATACCAGCACCTTCAAACTCTCCCCCATACTAAGCTTTGGCTTATTCTGCAAGTAAGATTCATGCACAGCACCGTCAACAGAAACTCCATATATATACAGGTAGTAAAATCAGAGAAACCATAACAAAGCTAACCTTCTTCTTGCGTTCGACCGGCAGAGATGTTTTATCAATAACATACTTGTTCACTCCCCAATAGATACCGGCAATGACGAAACCCAGCACAACCACTATGCTCATCATGCCCTTCAATGAAATAGCCCATCCGTCCACCCCTGGACCCAAATTCTGCCTCATGTTTGAGAAGTATTTCACCGTGCGACCAGAGAAGATGAGAGCCACATTGGCCCCAAGCCCGAACAGTGGGTAAAACTCTTTAGCCTCTTCAACCGTGGTAATCTATATAACAACAGTACGGGCACATGAGAAACTGTATAACTAGTACAGAATCATTTACTGCGACTGATTCTGAAACAGTAATTTATAAATTCCTACGCACACGTACTTATTAGTGGTTCACAATATTTTGGAACAACGGAGGACCCAGCAATTCTGCACAAACGAGAAGTGAGTGTACGGTGTACCTGATTGGCAAATCCCCAAAACAGGACGGAGATGACAACGCTGCCCCAGAGCTCCGCCATAACGTAGAAGAGGCAGAAACTCCAGACGCGTAGGATGGCGACGGGCCCCAGGAAGCTGGGGCCGAGCGACGCGAGGAGGCGGTCGGCGAGCGCCGTGGGGTGGATGGCGTCGCGCATAGGGTAGAGCACGTATCCGAAGACGCCGAAGAAGGCGATGAAGGGGAAGATGACGGTGTAGAAGAGCGCCTCCTTGGAGAGCACGTCGGCGAGCTTGGAGTAGAGAAGCATGAAGCCGATGGCCATGGGGAGGTTGACCCACGTCTTGAGGAAAGGGATGATCTCGGCGCTGCTCCCCTTGGCGGTGACGACGAGCACGTCCTTGGTGTCCCTCAGGATGGTGTAGTTGAAGAGGATACAGAAGAACATGAGACCCAGGGGCACGATCTTCTTGAGCGTGAGCGCGTCCACGCCCAGGAACTTGCGGGAATTGTCCGGCGCATCGCCGGGCACCGGCGCGGGGGAAGCGACGGAGGCGGCGCGGGGAGGCCTGAGGCACGGGCGGAGCGGGAGCGCGGCGGGCTGGCGGAGAGGGGTCGGGATGGTGGGGAGGCGGAGAGGCGTGGCCGCGAGGCGGCGGTGGCGGAGGAGGTGGACATGGGCCGCGGAGGGGAGGGCCGGGAGGCGAAGGCGGTGGCTTGCGACGAGGCCGGACTCCATGGGGGCTAAAATTCTCGGGATGGAGGATGGAGGAGATAAGGGTGAGGGGCTCGGGCAAAGCAGGGGTTTGCGCAGGGGAGGGTTCTTTCTTATACCACTCCTCTCATGCCCCGCTGCCACTACTCGCGAGAGATTAGAGAAGATGCCAGTGGCTTAGTGCGAAATTGGTATTATCCGACCTACCTTAATTGTGGTTAGGGCATCTCTACCAGATGTCTTAGGGCAACTGGAGCGCGTCGACACATTTTTATCGCCCGCACCTTCATGAGTCGAAACAGCTCGAAAAAGAAGCCAACATTCCGACCCAAATAGAACGTACTATCTGATTTTTTTCGCCTGCAATCCATTTCTAATTTAAATTTAAGTTGGATTTAAAACAATATAGATACGATGCGGATGCGCGCGACACCTCTCCTGTTCTCTGCCTGCCCCTCAGTCGGTGGCACATCCACCCATCCCCCCTCTCTCAAAACCATCCCGCCCTCTCGCCATGGCCGACACATCAAACCCCTCTGTCGTTGTGTCCGTCAAGCCCTGCCCCTGCGCAAGGAGCTCACGCCGAAGCAACAAGCCATATAGTCGGAGAAAAGGGTTGGTCGAAGGAAGGTCGAGGCCGACAAAAGAGAAGACGCCACCGCCGCTCGATAGGAGGCCATCATTAAGGAGAGTGAGGCCCTCGTCGCCAAGGCCACGAGTGGGACCTTCAGATGCCAGGGTTCCCTCACGGCGAGCATGGCTCTTCGGCTGCCCGCCCGCCATGGCCGGAGTCGTCACGCACCTCCACCACGCCGCAACCGCATGGCTTCCCTCCCCAGCACGAGTCGGGTGCATCCCGCCTCTCCACCTCACTCAGGGACTGCTCGTGTGTAACAGAGTGTGATCGTGTCGACCACCGCCGTGAACGTGGCCATCGACCTCAACGCCACACCTGTGCCCGATGGGTCGTCCATTGGGACGAAAAGGAAGCGGTCGAGGGAGATCCCTATGGTCAACCTGGTCGACGCTTGCAACCTGTTTGACAATACGTTGGCCTAGATGGTGACATATGATGACCCGACCAGTGATTTCATCATGGAGAACACCATTTTCGGGGGTGGCCTAGACTTCGATGCCGGCGAAACCCAAAGGCAGGACGGCCGTGACCACTTCACGCAAGGCCAGGAGGGCATGGTTGGCACCTTCATGGAAGGCCAAGAAGACACCGACGATTAATGGCAAGATGAATACGACGAAGAGAAAGAAGATGACGTGGACATCGAGGAGGAGCCTTTGTTTTCCGATGAGATCACTCAACAAGCCAATGCACAAAAGAGGAGCTGGCAAAGTATCCGGACCAAGGCATACATAAAAGATGAGGACAAATTAATTTGCAAAGGTTGAAAGGAAATTCGAAGATCCCAAGGTCGACGCAGAGAAATAATGATCAACATTCTGGGCGAGAGTTCATACATACTTCCGTGAATGTAGGAAGTTCCCATCCTATAAGTTTGAGAGCAATCATGGGTGGGTCTCTATCTCAAATAGGTGCGGGTTCATCCAACAAGAGTGTAACAAGTTTATGCCACCCTCGAGATAGTCAAAGGTCGTCCCCTGAGTGGCCTATGCATCAATGACATGGTATATGTTTCCTTCTCCTTTATTTTTGTATCCATTGATTGCTGCTTGTATTCATGTCCATTGAATATGAACGTACATTGTTGCCTTCATTTTCATTAGTAGACATGCCAAGCTTTGGAAGCATTCAAGGCCCAACATGGGGAGAAGCCATTCACTCTCACCCATTGTTGGACGATCATTTCTAGTTGCCCTAAGTTCAAGGACCAATATGCCACCCTAAAAAAGAATGGAGGGTCGACAATTGTCCTTGAGCATGGTGAAGGAGAGAAGCAGACGAGGGGGAAGACCAACTCCAAGTTAGATGAGAAGCGTGATGCGGCGACATTCACATTATAAGAAACTTTGCAAGGGTTCATGACCCAAAGTGAAGCAAGGGAGGAGAGGAAGCACCAAGAGAAAGAGGAGCAAATGAAGGCTTGCACCGATGTAAACTTGATTTTTTAATTGTAAATAAACACAAACATGTAGTAGCTGTTCAAAATATGCCCTAGAGGCAATGATAAAATAGTTATTATTATATTTCCTGTTTCAAGATAATCGTTTATTATCCATGCTATAATTGTATTGAATGAAAACATAAATGCATGTGTGGATATATAGACAAAACAATGTCCCTAATGAGCCTCTAGTTGACTAGCCAGTTAATCAACGATGGTTAAGATTTTCTGACCATATACAAGTGTTGTCACTTGATGACTGGATCACATCATTGGGAGAATGACGTAATGGACAAGACCCAAACTATAAACGTAGCATGTGATCGTGTCATTTTTTTGCTATTGTTTTCTGCGTGTCAAGTATTCATTCCTATGATCATGAGATCATGTAACTCACTGACACCCGAGGAATACCTTGTGTGTATCAAACGTCGCAACGTTACTGGCTGACTATAAAGGTGCTCTACAGGTATCCTCGAAGGTGTCCTTGAGTTAGCATGGATCAAGACTGGGATTTGTCACTCCGTGTGACGGAGAGGTATCTCGGGGCCCACTCGGTAATACAACATCACATATAAGCCTTGCAAGCAATGTGACTGAAGTGTTAGTCACGGGATCTTGTATTACGGTACGAGTAAAGAGACTTGCCGATAACGAGATTGAAATAGGTATAGGGATACCGACGATCAAATCTCGGGCAAGTACCATACCGAAGGACAAAGGGAATGATATACTGGATTATATGAATCCTTGGCACAGAGGTTCAACCAATAAGATCTTCGTAGAATATGTAGGATCCAATACGGACATCCAGGTCCCGCTGTTGGATATTGACCGGGGAGTGTCTCAGGTCATGTATGCATAGTTCTCGAATCCGTAGGGTCTGCACACTTAAGGTTCGGTGACGTTTCGGTATAGTTGAGTTATAGGTGTTGGTGACCGAAGGTTTGTTCGGAGTCCCGAATAAGATCACAGACGTCATGAGGGTTTCCAGAATGGTCTCGAAACGAATATTGATATATAGGATTGTTTCATTTCACCCCCAGAAAGATTTCGGGCATTACCGGTAGTGTACCGAGAGTGATGAATGGGTTCCGGGTTTTTACCGGGAGGGGGCCACCCACCCGGGAGAGAACCCAATAGCCCATGGGTGGCGCACCAGCCCTTGGTGGGCTGGTGAGGCCAGCCCAATGGGGCTATGTCATCTAGAAGAAAAATCAAAGGAGAAAAAGGAAAAAAAGGGAGGTGGGAAGCAAGGAGGGGACTCCTCCTTCCCCAAACCGAATTGGAGTTGGAGTCCCCTCCTCCTCCACTCGGTCGATGCCCTAGGGGCTCTCTTGAGCCCCAAGGCTAGCCCCTCCCCTCCTCCTATATATACTAGAGGTTTTAGGGTTTTTGAGACACAACTTTTGCCACGTGCAACACTAAACCTCTACTTCGTAGTTCTTCCTCTAGATCGGTTTTCTACGGATCTCGAGTGGAGCCTGTAGGAATAGATCATCACCATCACCGGTGTGCCGTCATGCTCCCGGAGAACTCATCTACTTCCCCGTCTCTCTTTCTGGATCAAGAAGGCGGAGATCGTCATCGAGTTGTACGTGTGCTGAATGCGAAGGTGTCGTCCGTTCGGTGCTAGATCGGGACGAATCGTGGGACGACGATATTTGAATCACGAAGTTGTTCCACTACATCAACCGCGTTTCTTAACGCTTCCCGCTTAGCAATCTACAAGGGTATGTGGATCCTATATCCCTCTCGTAGATGAACATCACCATGATAGGTCTTCGTGCGCGTAGGAAATTTTTTGTTTCCCATGCAACGTTCTCCAACAGTGGAATCATGAGCTAGGTTCATGCGTAGACGTAATCTCGAGTAGAACACAAAAGTTTTTGCGGGCGTTGATGTTTGATTTTCTGCCCTCCTTAGTCTTTTCTCGATTCGGCGGTATTGTTGGATTGAAGCGGCCCGAACCAACATTACTCGTACGCTTACGAGAGACCGGTTTCATCGACTAACATGCAACTTGTTGCATAAAGATGACTGGTGGGTGCCTGTTTCTTCAACTTGAGTTGAATTAGATTTGACCGAGGTGGTCGTTGGAGAGAGGTTAAATAGCAATTTGCACATCTCCATTGTGGTATTGCGTAAGTAAGATGTGATCATACTAGATACCCATAACAGCCACGTAAAACATGCAACAACAAATTAGAGGATGTCTAACTTGTTTTTGCAGGGTATGCATGTGATGTGATATGGCCAAAGACATGATGTGATATATTGGATGTATGAGATGATCATGTTGTAATAGTTAAATATCGAATTGCACGTCGGTGCTACGGCAACCGACAGGAGCCATAGGGTTGTCTTTAAACTAATGTTTGTGTTTATAGATGCGTTTACTATATTGCTAGGTTGTAGCTTTAGTAGTAATAGCATAGATAGCACGACAACCTCGATGGTGGCA
Organism: Hordeum vulgare subsp. vulgare; assembly: GCF_904849725.1. Classification (NCBI taxonomy): domain Eukaryota; kingdom Viridiplantae; phylum Streptophyta; class Magnoliopsida; order Poales; family Poaceae; genus Hordeum; species Hordeum vulgare. The sequence goes on from NC_058523.1 coordinate 178,739,411, forward strand.
CGATGATGGAGATCATGGTGTGGCGCCGGTGACGATGAAGATCATGCCGGTGCTTTGGTGATGGAGATCAAGAAGCACAAGATCATGGCCATATCATGTCACTTATAAATTGCATGTGATGTTAATCCTTTTATGCACCTTATCTTGCTTAGAACAGTGGTAGCATTATAAGGTGATCCCTCACTAAATTTCAAGATAAAATTGTGTTCTCCCCGACTGTGCACCGTTGCGACAGTTCATCGTTTCGAGACACCACGTGATGATCGGGTGTGATAGACTCAACGTTCACATACAACGGGTGCAAAACAGTTGCACACACGGAGCAGTCGGGTTAAACTTGACGAGCCTAGCATGTGCAGACATGGCCTCAGAACACAAGAGACCGAAAGGTCGAGCATGAATCGTATAGTTGATATGATTAGCACAGAGATGTTTACCACTGAAGCTACACTCAACTCACGTGATGATCGGACTTGAGTTAGTGAATTTGGATCATACCATACTCAAGTAACTAGAGGGATGTCTATTTGAGTGGGAGTTTATTAGTAATTTGATTAGCTGAACTCTAATTGTCTTGAACATAGTCTAAGTCCACTTTGCAATATTTTATGTCGTAGATCAATGGCTCACGCAGTAGCAACCCTGAATTTCAATACGTTCCTAGAGAAAGCTAAGCTGAAAGATGATGGTAGCAACTTTGTAGACTGGGCTCGTAATCCGAGGCTCATCCTACAAGTTGGGAAAAAGAATTATGTCCTTGATGCAGCGCTAGGAGATGAACCACCCGCTACGTCTGATCAAGATGTTTTGAACGCTTGGCAAGCACGTAAGGAGGACTACTCAGTAGTTCAATGTGCAGTCTTGTATGGCTTAGAACCAGGATTTCAACGATGCTACGTCATGGAGCATATGAGATGTTCCAGGAGTTGAAGTTTATCTTTCAGAAGAATGCCCAGATCGAGAGGTATGAGACCTCCGATAAATTTTATGCTTGTAAAATGGAGGAGAATTCGTCTGTCAGTGAACATGTGCTCAAAATGTCTGGGTACTCAAACCGTCTAGCTGAGCTGGGAGTTGAACTTCCGCAAGAGGCTATCACTGATAGAATTCTTCAATTACTGCTACCTAGCTACAAGAGCTTTGTGTTGAACTATAACATGCAAGGGATGAACAAGTCACCCGGCGAGTTATTTGCGATGCTGAAAGTCGCAGAGTCAGAACTCCGAAAAGAACATCAAGTGTTGATGGTCAATAAGACCATTGGTTTGAAGAGAAACGACAAAGGCAAGAAGGGTAGCTCCAAGAAGAGTGCAAAACTGTTGCCACTCCGACGAAGAAACCCAAAGCTGGACCTAAGCCGGAAACATAGTGCTATTATTGCAAGGGGATGGGTCACTGGAAGCGCAAATGCCCCAAGTATTTGGCTGATAAGAAGGCGGCCAACACCAAACCAGGTATATTTCATATACATGTTATTGATGTGTACCTAACCAACTCTCATAGTAGTTCCTGGGTATTTGATACCGGTTCTGTTGCTCACATTTGCAACTCAAAGCAGGAATTGCAGAATAAACGAAGGCTGGCGAAGGATGAAGTGATGATGCGCGTGGGAAATGGTTCCAAGCTTGATGCAATCGCCATTGGCACAGTCTCACTTCAGTTACCATCGGGATTAATTATGAACTTAAATAATTAATATTTAGTGTCTGCGTTAAGCATGAACATTATATCTGGATCTTGTTTATTGCGAGACAGTTACTCATTTAAGTTAGAGAATAATGGTTGTTCTATTTTTATGAGTAATATTTTTTATGGTCATGCACCCAATGTGAGGGGTTTGTTCATATTGAATCTTGATTGTGATGACACACATATACATAACATTGAGACCAAAAGATGTAGAGTTAACAATGATAGTGCGGCCTTTTTGTGGCACTGCCGCTTAGGTCATATTGATGTAAAGCGCATGAAGAATTCCATGCTGATGGGCTTTTGGAGTCACTTGATTTCGTATCACTAGACACGTGCGAACCATGCCTCATGGGCAAGATGACTAAGACTCCGTTCTTCGGAACAATGGAGCGTGCAAGTGACTTGTTGGAGATCATAAATACTAATGTGTGCGGTCCAATGAGTGTGGAGGCGTGCGGCGGATATCATTATTTTCTCACCTTCACTGATGATTTGAGTAGGTATGGATATATCTACTTGATGAAGCAAAAGTCTGAAATGTTTGAAAAGTTCAAGCAATTTCAGAGTGAAGTTGAAAATCATCGTAACTAGAAGATCAAGTTCATACGATCTGATCGAGGGGGCGAATATCTGAGTTTCGAGTTTGGTGCTCACTTAATGCAACATGGAATCGTTTCAAAGTTGACACCGCCTGGAACACCATAGCATAATGGTGTGTCCGAACGTCGTAATCGTACTTTGTTAGATATTGTGTGATCTATGATGTCTCTTACCGATTTGCCATTATCGTTTTGGGGTTATGCATTAGAGACAGCGCATTCACTTTAAATAGGGCACCATCAAAATCCGTTGAGACGACACCATATGAGCCATGGCATGGCAAGAAGCCAAAGTTGTCGTTTCTTAAAGTTTGGGGATGCGATGCTTATGTCAAAAGCTTCAGCCTGAAAAGTTGGAACCCAAAGCGGAAAAGTGCGTCTTCATAGGTTACCCAAAAGAGATAGTTGGGTACACCTTCTATCTCAGATCCGAGGGCAAAGTGTTTGTTGCTAAGAACGAAGCTTTTCTTGAGAAGGAGTTTCTCTCGAAAGAATTGAGTGGGAGGAAGATAGAACTTGATGAGGTTGTGGAACCTCTGCTCCAACATGATGGTGGCGTAGGGCAGAGAGAAATATATGTCGAGGCAACACCAGTTGAGGAGGAAGCTAATGATGATCATCATGAAGCTTCAGATCAAGTTACTATCGGACCTCGCAGGTCGACAAGATCACGTACTGCTCCTGATGGTACGAGAATCCTGTCTTATCTATCATGTTGTTAGACAACAATGAGCCTACGAATTATGAAGAAGCAATGATGGGCCCGGATTCCAACAAATGGTTAGAGGCCATGAAGTCCGAGATAGGATCTATGTATGAAAACAAAGTATGGACTTTGGAGGTATTACCTGAAGGTCGCAAGGCTATTCAGAACAAATGGATCTTTAAGAAGAAGACGGACGCGGACGGTAATGTGACCGTTTATAAAGCTTGACTTGTGGCAAAGGGTTTTTCACAAGTTGAAGGAGTTGACTACGATGAGACATTCTCACCGGTAGCTATGCTTAAGTCCGTCCGAATCATGTCAGCAATAGCTGCATTTTTCGAATATAAAATCTGGCAGATGGATGTCAAAACGGCGTTCCTTAATGGTTTTCTTAAGGAAGAGTTGTATATGATGCAACCCGAAGGTTTTGTCGATCCAAAGAATGCTAACAAAGTATGCAAGCTCCAGCGATCCATTTATGGACTGGTGCAAGCATCTCGGAGTTGGAATAAGCGCTTTGATGAGGTGATCAAGGCGTTTGGGTTTATACAAGTTGTTGGAGAATCTTGTATATACAAGAAAGTGAGTGGGAGCTCTGTAGCGTTTCTAATATTATATGTGGATGACATATTGCCGACTGGAAACAATGTGGAGTTTTTAGAGAGCGTAAAGGATTACTTGAACAAATGTTTTTCAATGAAAGACCTAGGAGAAGTGCTTACATATTAGGTATTAAGATCTATAGAGATAGATCGAGGCGCCTAATAGGACTTTCACAAAGCACATACCTTGATAAAGTTTTGAAGAGGTTCAAAATGGAGCAATCCAAGAAGGGGTTCTTGCCAGTGTTACAAGGTATAAAGTTGAGTAAGACTCAGTGTCCAGTAACTACGGAAGATAGAGAAAAGATGAGTACCGTCCCCTATGCTTCAGTCATAGGGTCTATCATGTATGCAATGTGATACGTCTCCATCGTATCTACTTTTCCAAACTCTTTTGCCCTTGTTTTGGACTCTAATTTGCATAGTTTGAATGAAACTAACCCGGACTGACGTTGTTTTCAGCAGAATTGCCATGGTGTTGTTTTTGCACAGAAATAAAAGTTCTCGGAATGACCTGAAAATTTACGAGGATTTTTTGTGGAATATATAAAAACTACTGGCGCAAGAATTACCTGGAGGGACGGAGCCAGGAGCCCACAAGGCCAGGAGGCGCGCCCCCCTAGCCGCGCCTGGCAGGCTTGTGAGCCCCTCGTGGCTCCGCCGTCTCCAATCCCAGCTCTATATATTCTCTCTCGCCCGGAAAAAAATCAGAGAGAAGATTTCATCACGTTTTACGATACGGAGCCGCCGCCACCACCTGTTCTTCCTATGGAGGGCAGATCTGGAGTCCGTTCTGAGCTCCGGAGAAGGGGAATCGACGCCTTCGTCATCACCAACCATCCTTCATCGCCAATTTCATGATGCTCTTCACCGTTCGTGAGTAATCTCATCGTAGGCTTGCTACACGGTGATGGGTTGGATGAGATCTATCATGTAATCGAGTTAGTTTTGATGGGGATTGATCCCTAGTATCCACTATGTTCTGAGATTGATGTTGCTACTACTTTGCTATGCTTAATGCTTGTCACTAGGGCCCGAGTGCCATGATTTCAGATCTGAACCTATTATGTTTTCATCAATATATGTGTGTTCTTGATCCTATCTTGCAAGTTGTAGTCACCTACTATGTGTTATGACCCGGCAACCCCGGAGTGACAATAGCCGGTACCACTCCCGGAGATGACCATGGTATGAGGAGTTCATGTATTCACTATGTGCTAATGCTTTGTTCCGGTTCTCTATTAAAAGGAGAACCTTAATATCCCTTAGTTTCCATTAGGACCCCCCTGCCACGGGAGGGATGGCCAATAGATGTCATGCAAGTTCTTTTCCATAAGCATGTATGACTATATACGGAATACATGCCTACATTACATTGACGAACTGGAGCTAGTTACATATCTCCCCATGTTATAACTGTTACATGATGAATGTCATCCAGCATAATTATCCATCACCGATCCAATGCATACGAGCTTTTCCTACTGGTCCTTGCTAAGTTACTTTGCCGCTACTGCTGTCACTGCTGCTACTGTTACCGCTATTGCTATCACTATTGCTACTGTTACCGTTGCTACCGTTGCTATCACGCTACTTTGCTACTGAAACTTTGCTGCAGATACTAAGTCTTTCAAGTGTGGTTGAATTGACAACTCAACTGCTAATACTCGAGAATATTCTTTTGCTTCCCCTTGTGTCGAATCAACAAATTTGGGTTGAATACTCTACCCTCGAAAACTGTTGCAATCCCCTATACTTGTGGGTTATCACAATGTTGTGCACAAGACCGGACGTCAGCCTGTCCATAAGTATGGCAGGCATGTTTCAAAGTGATCCAGGAGTGGAACACTGGGCGGCGGTCAATAATATTCTGAAGTACCTGAAAAGGACTAAGGAAATGTTTCTCATTTATGGAGGTGACGAAGAGCTCGTCGTAAAGGGTTACGTTGATGCAAGCTTTGACATTGATTCAGATGACTCTAATTCTCAAACCGGATACGTATTTATTCTCAATGGGGGTGCGGTAAGATGTTGCAGTTCCAAGCAAAGCGTCGTAGCGGATTCTACATGTGAAGCGGAGTACATGGCTGCCTCGAGAGGCATCTAAGGAGGGTGTCTGGATGAAGCAGTTCATGACGGATCTTGGAGTTGTGCCGAGCGCACTAAATCCAATAACTCTATTCTGTGACAACACTGGTGCCATTGCTCTAGCAAAGGAATCAAGGATTCACAAGAAGACCAGACACATCAACCGACGCTTCAACCTCATCCGCGACTATGTCGAAGGAGAGGACATAAATATTTGCAAAGTTCACACGGATCTAAATGTTGCAGATCCGCTGACTAAACCTCTTCCACGAGCGAAGCATGATCAACACCAGAACTGTATGGGTGTTAGATTCATTCCAATGTAAATCGCATTGCGATGTGAGACTATATTACTGACTCTAGTGCAAGTGGGAGACTGTTGGAAATATGCCCTAGAGGCAATGATAAAATAGTTATTATTATATTTCTTGTTTCAAGATAATCGTTTATTATCCATGCTATAATTATATTGAATGAAAACAAAAATGCATGTGTGAATATATAGACAAAACAATGTCCATAGTGAGCCTCTAGTTGACTAGCCAGTTGATCAAGGATGGTTAAGGTTTTCTGGCCATATACAAGTGCTGTCACTTGATGACTGGATCACATCATTGGGAGAATGATGTGATGGACAAGACCCAAACTATAAACGTAGCATGTGTTCGTGTCATTTTGGTGCTATTGTTTTCCGTGTGTCAAGTATTCATTCCTATGGCCATGAGATCATGTAACTCACTGACACCGGAGGAATACCTTGTGTGTATCAAACGTCGCAACATTACTGGGTGACTATAAAGGTGCTCTACAGGTATCTCCGAAGGTGTCCGTTGAGTTAGCATGGATCAAGACTGGGATTTTTCACTCCGTGTGACGGAGAGGTATCTCGGGGCCCACTCAGTAATACAACATCACATATAAGCCTTGCAAGCAATGTTGTAAGTGCATCTAGTGCCCCTTAGTGATTTTGGTGGTTTGAAGACTTATAGGTTATGTATCTAATGTGTTTATGAGTGTACACAGGGTCTATAAGTCATTGAGGAGTTTGAGATATTTGAAGAATATCGACCCCTAAAAATGTATGTGTTCAGTTGAAGAAATTGGTCTGAAGCTGAAGAAATGAATCACGAGGAATCTGCGATGAAATTGATATTCCTCATGAAGATACTGATATTAAGAAGTCCGGTGGTTCCTGAAGAAATTCATTCTGAAGAAATTGAAGCGTGAAGATTTACACTTTCTGTTTTAGTTTCTTCGCATTTGAGGACTGTGTGTCCTTAGCTCAAGGAGAATACGGTAGGGACTGTGTGTCCCGGGACTGGGTGTCCTTTGGTTTCAATACCAAGCCGCTCCAAACCAGATGTACGACTGTCACAGCAGTTGGAACTGGGTCATCAACGACTGTCTTCACTGAGAAATGGGTTCTAATTCCTCAACTCTTTACTTTCCCTGTATTATGTGTTGATGACTTTCACTGTGACTGTTTGAAGAATTTGCTGAAGACTTTCTCTGAATTTCCTCAACCCCAAATTCTTCACAATAGTTAATCATCATCTGTATTCTGCGTGACTGCTTACTGTGCAATCTGTTTTCACATTCTTCACTCTGAAATACTGCGGGTGTAAACGTTTGCACGTCTGATCCTTCACTGTTTCCGCTGTAAGTTAGTCATCAGTGAGGAATTTCCTCAAAAGGAATTTCCTCAGTGATGAAATTCTAAAAATCTCCTATTCACCCCCCCTCTAGTCGATATAACGCACTTTCAATTGGTATCAGAGCAAGGTACTCCCTTGTTCCGTGTGATTTTGGTTTAACCACCTGGAGTTTTAGTTATGTCGACTGCAGGCATGTTTAAGGTGACTGTAGCATGTCCTACCTACGAAGGAAAGAACTTTCCCTTCTGGAAGAACAAAATGCAAATGCATCTACAAGCGATTGATATTGATCTCTGGTATATTGTGGAAAATGGAGTCCCCATCATCTCTGCCAGTGTCACTGCGGCTGATGTGAAGAAATTCAAGCAACTCGATTCTGAGGCGAAGAACATCATCGGTGGCCATCTGAGCCCTGGCCAGTTTGGAAGAGTAAGTGCTTTGGGCTCTGCAACACTGATCTGGGAGAGACTGTGCAAGGTAAATGAAGGAGTATCAACCCAACGTGACTCTCGTGTTGATATTCTTCGCAATCTCTTCAATCGCTTCAAGAGACATGACAATGAAAGCTGCCAAGACACCTTTGATCGTCTCATTGACATATCAAATGAACTGCAAGCACTGGGAGCTCGAGACATCACTGATCACGAAGTTGTGAAGAAACTGCTGAGATCTTTGGATTCTTCATTTGATACTTTAGTTCTGATGATTCAAGAAAGACCAGACTACAAGATGCTGGATCCAGCTGATACACTTGAAAGGCTAAATACTCATGAATTCTAGCTAGAAGAAAAGAGAGATCTATATGGACAAAGCTATTCCAGACCACGTGCACCGAAGGCTAGAGCAATTTCCTCATCTGAAGAAGAAGACACAGATGACAACATTTGTGACCCTGAAGAATTTGGACAGGAGCTTGCAATGCTTGTGAGGAAATTCCATAGATTTACACGACGTGGCCAGTTCAGTAAATCTTCAAGAAGAGACATGAGGAAATCAGAATCTGCATCTGAGGACTACAAGAAACGAACCTGTCACAAGTGCAAGAAATCAGGTCATTACATTGCTGATTGTCCCCGTTGGGGAAAGGAATCAAAGAAGAAGAAATACAAGGATGACAGTTCTGATGACTCGAAGAAGAAGAAGAAATCTTCAAAATCCTCATCTTCAAAGCCCTCATCACACAAGAAGACTAGTTTCAGAAAGGCTCGGGCACTTATTGGCAAGGAAATGGACTCCGAGGCAGAATCAGAGGAATGTGATGAAGAAGAGGGTTCTGGAGAAGACTCAGAATCTGGACAGGCTAGTCTTGCACTAGCAACCACTTTCGTTAGCAAGTCAATCTTCAATCTTGAAGAAAATGATTGCACCATCCATACTGATGACTATGCTGATGACTTCGCTCCAACCTATTGCTTCATGGCAAAAGGTTCAAAGGTATCAAATAATGCCTCCTCCTCTGATTCAAGTGACTGTGAACCCAATGATTATAAGAAACCCAGTTACAGTAAACTTGCTATCATTGCCACTAAACAACAAACTGCTATGGAAAAGCTTCAGAAACTGCTAGACAAAAGTGATGATCTGTTGAATGATGAAATGAACCTTACCCAAATCCTCTCTGATGACATGAAAAGTCTTCAGTCTAGATTTGATAATCTTCAGGATCGTTATGATACACTCCTCACTGATCACGAGAAGCTTTCCTATGAATTTCTTCAAAGGAAGCTTGATCTTGAGAAGCTTAGGATGTCTCATGATGATCTTCGTATGGAAAATGATTCATTACTAGCTCAATAGATCAGCACTAGTCAAGTTCAATTTATTCCTCCATGTCTTAAATGCATTGAACGCGAAACTGCTAATTCCTCACCAGAATCATCAAATGCTACCATTGCTACAAATTCTTCAACTGCACCTGTTGTGTCTATTTCCTCACTTGAGGAAAACACAAATGTTACTGATGAAAATGCAGGGTTGAAGGAATTGTACGTGACATGCATGTACAAAAGCCTCAAAGGACATCAAACCCTTTGTGATGTGCTTAAAAAGCAGATCTTGAACAGGAACCCGAGGAAAGAAGGAATTGCCTTTGAGAGGAAATTAAATGCTGATGGATCTTATTGGAAACCTGAGCAGTATCCCAAAACCTCATGGGTTGCTGCTACTGGGCCTCCTTTTGATCCATCTAATCTAACTGGCTTTTCATGTGAATTATCCTATTCCTCGGATGAGTCATTTGATTCCAACTATAAACTGTTCAAAAATCAATCTGGTGAAGTATTTGCTCGATATGTTGGAACTAACTGCAGGAATGGCCCTCCTCTGAGGAAAATCTGGGTTCCCAAAAGTTGTCTTGAAAATCTTCAGGTGAATGTCCTCATGACACCACCACTGAAGAATCTGAACCCCAGATCAAATTCCTCAGGAGGACCAAAGTCTTCAAGAGGATCAAAATCCTCAACTGGTCAAAACTATGCTCGTACCCGTGCTTATGCGTCTAACATGCAGGGAAACTACAAGGAATATGAATATGAGCGTTACTCCTCAAATCATTATGTTCATAAATCCTCAAACCAGTTCTCTGCATATTCATATGAGTACTTTAACCCCCCTACTGTTAAGAGAAGTGCATTGGCTTCAATGCCACCTTTCTCATATGGTGCTCGCAGGATGATAAACACTTTGCCACCCCTTCAGATGTGGGTGGTGAAGAAATCGAACTAATCACTTCTGTAGGTGAGGTCTCCAGATGAAAATCATCATCTGAAGAATTTGCTAGAGACCTGAGGAAATGCTTGATAGGACGCAAGCTAATGATTGATGAAATAGAAATATTTCACACGCCCTTACATTTCTGTTATGATGAAATTACTGAACTGATGAAATTAGTATCATATTCTTCAAATCTGAAGCATATGAGATGGTAAGCTGTACTAATTCATCTGCAGGATGACAAACCCAAAAATACTGAGTGGGTTCTCGATAGTGGCTGCACACATCACATGACTGGTGATAAAAGCTTACTGATGAATATGCCACTAACTCCATCACCTCTGAAGCAAATCACATATGCTGACAAAGATATAGATGTGTAGTCATCATGGAATCTGACAGATCCAAAGTCTTCGAAGGTGTAAGAAGAGGGGATTTGTACATTGTTGATTTCTCTATAGGTCCTCAACCAGCCACTTGCTTACTAGAAAAAACCTTAGAAGGATGGCTGTGGCACCGAAGACTAGGTCATGCACGCATGAGGAATTTGCACACGCTTGCAAAGAAGAAGCATGTCATCGGCATCGAATCAGTCAAATTCCTCAAGGATCATCTCTGCGGTGCTTGTGAATCTGGGAAAATGACCAGATCCAAGCATCCCTCTAAAACCATCATGACCACTACACGTCCATTCGAATTGCTTCATATGGATTTATTTGGACCTACTCACTATGCCACACTAACCAATGCAGCATCTTTATATGGCTTCGTCATAGTTGATGATCATTCCAGATATACTTGGGTGCATATCATAGTGTATAAAACTGAAGTGCAGGAAATCTTCAAACGATTTTCTTCAAGGGCCTCGACGAACTTTGGCATCAAGATCAAACACATAAGGAGTGATAATGGAACCGAGTTCAAAAACACTGGTCTTGATGATTTTCTTGATGAACTTGGTATTACTCGCGAATTGTCTGCTCCTTATACTCCTCAGCAGAATGGTGTCGTCGAAAGGAAGAACAGAACTCTGGTTGAAATGGCTAGAACTATGCTTGAAGAATATCAGACTCCTCGTCGCTTTTGGCGTGAAGCAATCAACACTGCATGTCATATCATCAACAGGGTATATCTTCACAAATTCCTCAAGAAAACCTCATATGAACTCCTCACTGACAAGAAACCCAATGTAAGTTATTTCAAAGTCTTCGGTGCAAAATGCTGGATTAGAGATCCTCACCATAGCTCAAAATTTGCACCTAAGGCACATGAAGGTTTTATGGTCGGTTATGGAAAGGACTCGCACACTTACAGAGTCTTCAACAACTATCACAACAAAGTTGTTGAGATTGTAGATGTGCGGTTCGATGAAACTAATGGCTCGCAAAGAGAGCAATTGCCTTCTAATCCAGATAAGCTGTCTCCTGAGGAAGGAATAAAGCTTAAGCCTACTGAAGACATTGTTCCCACTGAGGAAATTGGTGAAGAAACGATCCCCATCGCTAATAAAAACCAAGAAGATGCTCCTGAGGAAATTGCAACAGCACCACTTCCTCAGCCCAGACAAAATCCTCAACCAGCTCATCCGAGGATTGCAAGCGAAGTAGAAATTGACAAAATCCTCAACGATATCAACGCGCCAGGTCCTCTCACTCGCTCAAAAGCTTCACACTTAGTTAACTTTTGTGGGCACTTTTCCTTTGTATCCATCACAGAACCCTCAAAAGTTGCTGAGGCTTTTCTGGAACCGGAGTGGATCCAAGCTATGCAAGACGAACTTCTTCAATTCAAGTTGAATGACGTATGGGAGCTCGTCAAACGACCAGATCCTCGCAAGCACAACATCATCGGCACCAAGTGGATTTTCCGAAACAAGCAAGATGAGGACGGTCAAGTGGTGAGGAAAAAGGCACGACTTGTAGCCCAAGGCTACACCCAGGTTGAAGGAATAGATTTCGATGAAACTTTTGCATCTGTTGCTAGACTTGAAGCTATTCGAATACTACTTGCTTATGCTAATCATCATAACATCACCTTATATCAAATGGATGTGAAAAGTGCATTCCTCAATGGTAAGCTTGAGGAAGAAGTATATGTTGCTCAGCCTCCAGGTTTTGAGGATCCAAAGAATCCAGACAAAGTCTTCAGACTCAAAAAGGCTCTGTATGGCCTCAAGCAAGCCCCTCGGGCATGGTATGATACATTGAAGGAATTCCTCATGAAGAAAGGCTTCAAACCTGGTTCACTCGATCCAACTCTTTTCACAAAATCCTATGATAATGAGCTGTTTGTATGTCAAATATATGTTGATGATATCATATTTGGCTGTACTGACAAAAGATACAGTGATGAATTTGCCTACATGATGAGTGAAGAATATCAGATGTCCATGATGGGGGAGCTGAAATTCTTCTTAGGTCTTCAAATTCGTCAACAAAGCAATGGAATCTTCATATCACAGGAGAAATACCTCAAGGATGTTCTGAGGAAATTCGACATGCACGAATGCAAAGGTGCCAAGACTCCGATGCCTACCAACGGCCACCTCGGCACTGATGAAAATGGTAAAGATTTCGATCAGCAGGTATACCATTCTATGATTGGCTCTTTATTGTATCTATGTGCATCTAGGCCAGATATAATGCTTAGTGTTTGCATGTGTGCATGTTTTCAAGCAAAACCGAAGGAATCACACCATAAGGCTGTGAAACATATTCTTCGATACTTAGCTCACACACCAACACTAGGATTATGGTATCCCAAGGGCTCCAATCTTCATCTGGTAGGGTATTCTGATTCAGACTATGCTGGTGACCGTGTGGATCGCAAGTCAACTTCCGGCACATGCCATTTCCTCGGAAGATCACTAGTTTGCTGGTCCTCAAAGAAGCAGAACTGCGTATCACTCTCCACTGCCGAAGCTGAGTACATTGTGTTGGAATTATGCCCTAGAGGCAATCATAAATATAGTTATTATTATAATTCCTGTATCAAGATAATCGTTTATTATCCATGCTATAATTGTATTGAATGAAGACTCATTTACATGTGTGGATACATAGACAAAACACCGTCCCTAGCAAGCCTCTAGTTGGCTAGCCAGTTGATCAAAGATAGTCAGTCTTCTGATTATGAACAAGGTGTTGTTGCTTGATAACTGGATCACGTCATTGGGAGAATCACGTGATGGAGTAGACCCAAACTAATAGACGTAGCATGTTGATCGTGTCATTTTGTTGCTACTGTTTTCTGCGTGTCAAGTATTTATTCCTATGACCATGAGATCATATAGCTCACTGACACCGGAGGAATGCTTTGTGTGTATCAAACGTTGCAACGTAACTGGGTGACTATAAAGATGCTCTACAGGTATCTCCGAAGGTGTTAGTTGAGTTAGTATGGATCAAGACTGGGATTCGTCACTCCGTGTGATGGAGAGGTATCTCGGGGCCCACTCGGTAATACAACATCACACACAAGCCTTGCAAGCAATGTAACTTAGTGTAAGTTGCGGGATCTTGTATTACAGAACGAGTAAAGAGACTTGCCGGTAAACGAGATTGAAATAGGTATACGGATACTGACGATCAAATCTCGGGCAAGTAACATACCGAAGGACAAAGGGAATGACATACGGGATTATATGAATCCTTGGCACTGAGGTTCAAACGATAAGATCTTCGTAGAATATGTAGGATCCAATATGGGCATCCAGGTCCCGCTATTGGATATTGACCGAGGAGTCTCTCGGGTCATGTCTACATAGTTCTCGAACCCGCAGGGTCTGCACACTTAAGGTTCGACGTTGTTTTATGCGTATTTGAGTTATATGGTTGGTTACCGAATGTTGTTCGGAGTCCCGGGTGAGATCACGGACGTCACGAGGGTTTCCGGAATAGTCCGGAAACGAAGACTGATATATAGGATGACCTCATTTGATTACCGGAAGGTTTTCGGAGTTACCGGGAATGTACCGGGAATGACGAATGGGTTCCGGGAGTTCACCAGGGGGGCAACCCACCCCGGGGAAGCCCATAGGCCATAAGGGTGGCGCACCAGCCCTTAGTGGGCTGGTGGGATAGCCCAAAAGGGCCCTATGCGCCATACAAAGAAAAATTAAAGAGAAAGAAAAAAAAGGGAGGTGGGAAGGAAGGGAAGGACTCCCACCCACCAAACCAAGTCCAACTCGGTTTGGGGGGGGAGCCTTCCCCCCTTGGACTCGGCCGACCCCCTTGGGGCTCCTTGAGCCCCAAGGCAAGGTCCCCTCCCTCCCACCTATATATACGGAGGTATTGGGGCTGATTTGAGACGACTTTTCCACGGCAGCCCGACCACATACCTCCACGGTTTTTCCTCTAGATCGCGTTTCTGCGGAGCTCGGGCGGAGCCCTGCTGAGACAAGGTCATCACCAACCTCCGGAGCGCCGTCATGCTGCCGGAGAACTCTTCTACCTCTCCGTCTCTCTTGCTGGATCAAGAAGGCCGAGATCATCGTCGAGCTGTACGTGTGCTGAACGCGGAGGTGCCGTCCGTTCGGTACTAGATCGTGGGACTGATCGCGGGATTGTTCGCGGGGCGGATTGAGGGACGTGAGGACGTTCCACTACATCAACCGCGTTCACTAACGCTTCTGCTGTACGACCTACAAGGGTACGTAGATCACTCATCCCCTCTCGTAGATGGACATCACCATGATAGGTCTTCGTGCACGTAGGAAATTTTTTGTTTCCCATGCGACGTTCCCCAACAGTGGCATCATGAGCTAGGTTCATGCGTAGATGTCTTCTCGAGTAGAACACAAAAGTTTTTGTGGGCGGTGATGTGCGTTTTGCTGCCCTCCTTAGTCTTTTCTTGATTCCGCGGTATTGTTGGATTGAAGTGGCTTGGACCGACATTACTCGTACGCTTACGAGAGACTGGTTTCCTCGTTACGAGTAACTCCGTTGCTCAAAGATGACTGGCAAGTGTCGGTTTCTCCAACTTTAGTTGAATCAGATTTGACCGAGGAGGTCCTTGGATGAGGTTAAATAGCAACTCATATATCTCCGTTGTGGTGTTTGCGTAAGTAAGATGCGATCCTACTAGATACCCTTGGTCACCACGTAAAACATGCAACAACAAAATTAGAGGACGTCTAACTTGTTTTTGCAGGGTATGCTCGTGATGTGATATGGCCAACGATGTGATGTGATATATTGGATGTATGAGATGATCATGCTGTAATAGAAATATCGACTTGCACGTCGATGGTACGGCAACCGGCAGGAGCCATAGGGTTGTCTTTATACTAACGTTTGTGCTTGCAGATGCGTTTACTATTTTGCTAGGATGTAGCTTTAGTAGTAATAGCATGAGTAGCACGACAACCCCGATGGAAACACATTGATGGAGATCATGGCGTGGCGCCGGTGACAAGAAGATCGTGCCGGTGCTTTGGCGATGGAGATCAAGAAGCACGTGATGATGGCCATATCATGTCACTTATGAATTGCATGTGATGTTAATCCTTTTATGCACCTTATTTTGCTTAGAACGACGGTAGCATTATGAGGTGATCTCTCACTAAAATTTTAAGACGAAATTGTGTTCTCCCCGACTGTGCACCGTTGCTACAGTTCGTTGTTTCGAGACACCACGTGATGATCGGGTGTGATAGACTCAACGTTCACATACAACGGGTGCAAAAAAGTTGCGCACGCGGAACACTCGGGTTAAGCTTGACGAGCCTAGAATGTGCAGACATGGCCTCGGAACACATGAGACCGAAAGGTCGATCATGAATCATATAGATGATATGATTAGCATAGGGATGCTTACCACTGAAACTATACTCAACTCACGTGATGATCGGACTTGAGCTAGTGTAAGTGGATCATGAACCACTCAAATGACTAGAGAGATGTACTTTTTGAGTGGGAGTTTAGCGAATAATTTGATTAAGTTAAACTCTAATTATCTTGAACATAGTCTAAGTCCACTTTGAATATATTTGTGTTGTAGATCATGGCTCACGCGACAGTCATCCTGAATTTTAATACGTTCCTAGAGAAAGCTAAGTTGAAAGATGATGGAAGCAACTTTGTAGACTGGGCTCGTAATCTTAAGCTAATCTTACAAGCTGGGAAGAAGAATTATGTCCTTAATGCTGCGTTAGGAGATGAACCACCCGCTAGGGCTGATCAGGATGTTAAGAACGCTTGGTTAGCACGTAAGGAGGACTACTCAATAGTTCAATGTGCAAACTTGTATGGCTTAGAACCGGGACTTCAACGTCGCTTTGAGCGTCATGGAGCATTTGAGATGTTCCAGGAGTTGAAGTTTATCTTTCAGAAGAACGCCCGGATCGAGAGGTATGAGATCTCCGATAAATTCTATGCTTGCAAGATGGAGGAAAACTCATCTGTCAGTGAACATGTGCTCAAAATGTGTGGGTACTCAAACCGTCTAGCTGAGCTGGGGATTGAACTCCCGCAAGAAGCTATCACTGACAGAATCCTTCAATCACTGCCGCCAAGCTATAAAGGCTTTGTGTTGAACTACAACATGCAAGGGATGAACAAGTCTCGCGGCGAGTTGTTTGCGATGCTGAAAGTCGCAGAGTCTGAACTCGGTAAAGAGCATCAAGTGTTGATGGTGAATAAGACCACTAGTTTCAAGAGAAACGGCAAAGGCAAGAAGGGCAATTCGAAGAAGAGCGGCAAGCCTGTTGCCAATCCGATGAAGAAACCCAAAGCTGGACCTAAGCCTGAAACGGAGTGTTACTATTGCAAGGGTATGGGTCACTGGAAGCGCAATTGCCCCAAGTATCTGGCAGATAAGAAGGCGGCCAAAGAAAAATCAGGTATATTTGATATACATGTTATTGATGTGTACTTAACCGGATCTCGTAGTAGTGCCTGGGTATTCGATACCGGTTCTGTTGCTCATATTTGCAACTCGAAATAGGAACTGCGGAATAGACGAAGGCTGGCAAAAGATGAAGTGACGATGCGCGTAGGAAATGGTTCCAAGGTTGATGCAATCGCCATCGGCACAGTGTCACTTCAGTTACCGTCAGGATTAGTGATGAACTTAAATCATTGTTATTTAGTGCCTGCGTTGAGCATGAACGTTATATCTGGATCTTGTTTATTGCGAGACGGTTACTCTTTTAAGTCAGAGAATAATGGTTGTTCTATTTCTATGAGTAACATCTTTTATGGTCATGCACCGAATGTGAGAGGATTGTTCATATTGAATCTTGATAGCGCTACGCATATACATAACATTGAGACCAAAAGAGTTAGAGTTAACAATGATAGCGCCATATTTTTGTGGCACTGCCGCTTAGGTCATATTGATGTAAAGCGCATGAAGAAACTCCATGCTGATGGACTTTTGGAGTCACTTGACTTTGATTCACTTGACACGTGCGAACCATGCCTCATGGGCAAGATGACTAAGACTCCGTTCTCAGGAACAATGGAGCGTGCAAGTGACTTGTTGGAAATCATACATACCGATGTGTGTGGTCCGATGAGCGTGGAGGCACGCGGCGGATATCGCTATTTTCTCACCTTCACTAACGATTTAAGTAGATATGGTTATGTCTACTTGATGAAGCACAAGTCTGAAACATTTGAAAAGTTCAAACAATTTCAGAGTGAAGTGGAAAATCATCGTAACAAGAAGATCAAGTTCCTACGGTCTGATCGTGGGGGTGAATATCTGAGTTTCGAGTTTGGTACTCACTTAAGACAATGTGGAATTGTTTCATAGTTAACACCGCCTGGAACACCACAGCGTAATGTTGTGTCCGAACGTCGTAATCGTACTTTATTAGAGATGGTGCGATCTATGATGTCTCTTACCGATTTGCCGTTATCGTTTTGGAGTTATGCATTAGAAACAGCTGCATTCACTTTAAATAGGGCACCATCAAAATCCGTTGAGACGACACCATACGAACTGTGGTATGGCAAAAGGCCAAAGTTGTCGTTTCTTAAAGTTTGGGGATGTGATGCTTATGTCAAAAAGCTTCAGCCTGAAAAGCTGGAACCCAAAGCGGAAAAGTGCGTCTTCATAGGTTACCCAAAAGAGATAGTTGGGTACACCTTATATCTCAAATCCGAGGGCAAAGTGTTTGTTGCTAAAAACGGAGATTTTCTCGAGAAGGAGTTTCTCTCGAGAGAATTGAGTGGGAGGAAGATAGAACTTGACGAGGTTGTCGAACCTCTCATCCCTCTGGATGGTGGCGCAGGGCAAGGGGAAACCTCTGTCATTGCGACGCCGGTTGAGGAGGAAGTTAATGATGATGATCATGAAACTCCAGTTCAAGTTTCTGTCGAACCACGCAGGTCGACGAGACCACGTGCTGCTCCAGAGTGGTACGGTAATCCCGTCTTATCAATCATGTTGTTAGACAACAATGAACCTGCAAATTATGAAGAAGCAATGGTGGGCCCAGATTCCAACAAATGGCTAGAGGCCATGAAATCCGAGATAGGATCCATGTATGAGAACAAAGTGTGGACTTTGGAGGTACTACCTGTGGGCCGCAAGGCCATTCAGAACAAATGGATCTTTAAGAGGAAGAGGACGCTGACGGCAATGTGACCGTTTATAAAGCTCGACTTGTGGCAAAGGGTTTTTCACAAGTTCAAGGAGTTGACTACGATGAGACATTCTCACCCGTAGCGATGCTTAAGTCCGTCAGAATCATGTTAGCAATAGCTGCATTTTTCGATTATGAAATCTGGCAGATGGATGTCAAAACGGCGTTCCTTAACGGTTTCCTTAAGGAAGAGTTGTATATGATGCAACCCGAAGGTTTTGTCGATCCTAAGAATGCTAACAAGGTGTGCAAGCTCCAGCGATCCATTTATGGACTGGTGCAAGCATCTCGGAGTTGGAACAAACGCTTTGATGAGGTGATCAACGCATTTGGGTTTATACAAGTGGTTGGAGAATCTTGTATTTACAAGAAAGTGAGTGGGAGCTCTGTGGCGTTTCTAATATTATATGTAGATGACATATTACTGATTGGAAACAACGTAGAGTTTTTGGAGAGCATAAAAGGTTACTTGAATAAAATTTTCTCTATGAAGGACCTAGGAGAAGCTGCTTACATTCTAGGCATTAAGATCTATAGGGATAGATCAAAACGCCTGATAGGACTTTCACAAAGCACATACCTTGATAAAGTTTTGAAGAGGTTCAAAATGGAACAGTCCAAGAAAGGGTTCTTGCTAGTTCTACAAGGTACGAGATTGAGTAAGACTCAGTGCCCAGCAACTGATGAAGATAGAGAGCATATGCGCTCCGTCCCCTATGCTTCAGCCATAGGTTCTATCATGTATGCGATGTTGTGCACTAGACCGGATGTTAGCCTAGCCATAAGTATGGCAGGTAGGTTCCAGAGTAATCCAGGAGTGGATCACTGGACAGCGGTCAAGAATATCCTGAAGTACCTGAAAAGGACTAAGGAGATGTTTCTCGTGTATGGAGGTGACGAAGAGCTCGCCGTAAAAGGTTACGTCGATGCAAGCTTTGACACAGATCCGGACGACTCTAAGTCGCAAACCGTATACGTATTTATTCTTAATGGGGGTGCGGTAAGCTGGTGCAGTTCCAAGCAAAGCGTCGTAGCAGATTTTACATGTGAAGCGGAGTACATGGCTGCCTCGGAGGCGGCTAAGGAGGGTGTCTGGATGAAGCAGTTCATGACGGATCTTGGAGTGGTGCCAAGCGCACTGAATCCAATAACCTTGTTCTGTGATAACACGGGTGCCATTGCCTTAGCAAAGGAACCACGGTTTCACAAGAAGACCAGACACATCAAACGACGCTTCAACCTCATCCGCGACTACGTCGAGGGAGAGGACGTAAATATATGCAAAGTGCAAACGGATCTGAATGTAGCAGACCCGCTGACTAAACCTCTTCCACGGCCAAAGCATGATCAACACCAGAACTGTATGGGTGTTAGATTTATTACAATGTAATTCACATGATGATGTGAGGGCTAGATTATTGACTCTAGTGCAAGTGGGAGACTGTTGGAATTATGCCCTAGAGGCAATAATAAATATAGTTATTATTATAATTCCTGTATCAAGATAATCGTTTATTATCCATGCTATAATTGTATTGAATGAAGACTCATTTACATGTGTGGATACATAGACAAAACACCGTCCCTAGCAAGCCTCTAGTTGGCTAGCCAGTTGATCAAAGATAGTCAGAGTCTTCTGATTATGAACAAGGTGTTGTTGCTTGATAACTGGATCACGTCATTGGGAGAATCACGTGATGGAGTAGACCCAAACTAATAGACCTAGCATGTTGATCGTGTCATTTTGTTGCTACTGTTTTCTGCGTGTCAAGTATTTATTCCTATGACCATGAGATCATATAACTCACTGACACCGGAGGAATGCTTTGTGTGTATCAAACGTCGCAACGTAACTGGGTGACTATAAAGATGCTCTACAGGTATCTCCGAAGGTGTTAGTTGAGTTAGTATGGATCAAGACTGGGATTCGTCACTCCGTGTGATGGAGAGGTATCTCGGGGCCCACTCGGTAATACAACATCACACACAAGCCTTGCAAGCAATGTAACTTAGTGTAAGTTGCGGGATCTTGTATTACAGAACGAGTAAAGAGACTTGCCGGTAAACGAGATTGAAATAGGTATACGGATACTGACGATCAAATCTCGGGCAAGTAACATACCGAAGGACAAAGGGAATGACATACGGGATTATATGAATCCTTGGCACTGAGGTTCAAACGATAAGATCTTCGTAGAATATGTAGGATCCAATATGGGCATCCAGGTCCCGCTATTGGATATTGACCGAGGAGTCTCTCGGGTCATGTCTACATAGTTCTCGAACCCGCAGGGTCTGCACACTTAAGGTTCGACGTTGTTTTATGCGTATTTGAGTTATATGGTTGGTTACCGAATGTTGTTTGGAGTCCCGGATGAGATCACGGACGTCACGAGGGTTTCCGGAATAGTCCGGAAATGAAGATTGATATATAGGATGACCTCATTTTTTTACCGGAAGGTTTTCGGAGTTACCGGGAATGTACCGGGAATGACGAATGGGTTCCGGGAGTTCACCGGGGGGGCAACCCACCCCGGGGAAGCCCATAGGCCATAAGGGTGGCGCACCAACCCTTAGTGAGCTGGTGGGACAGCCCAAAAGGGCCCTATGCGCCATACAAAGAAAAATCAAAGAGAAAAAAAAGGGAGGTGGGAAGGAAGGGAAGGACTCCCACCCACCAAACCAAGTCCAACTCGGTTTGGGGGGGAGCCTTCCCCCCTTGGACTCGGCCAAACCAAGGTCCCCTCCCTCCCACCTATATATACGGAGGTATTGGGGCTGATTTGAGACGACTTTTCCACGGCAGCCCGACCACATACCTCCACGGTTTTTCCTCTAGATCGCGTTTCTGCGGAGCTCGGGCGGAGCCCTGCTGAGACAAGGTCATCACCAACCTCCGGAGCGCCGTCATGCTGCCGGAGAACTCTTCTACCTCTCCGTCTCTCTTGCTGGATCAAGAAGGCCGAGATCATCGTCGAGCTGTACGTGTGCTGAACGCGGAGGTGCCGTCCGTTCGGTACTAGATCGTGGGACTGATCGCGGGATTGTTCGCGGGGCGGATCGAGGGACGTGAGGACGTTCCACTACATCAACCGCGTTCACTAACGATTCTGCTGTACGATCTACAAGGGTACGTAGATCACTCATCCCCTCTCGTAGATGGACATCACCATGATAGGTCTTCGTGCGCGTAGGAAATTTTTTGTTTCCCATGCGACGTTCCCCAACACATTGCTGCTGGTTCTTGCTGTGCTCAATTGCTGTGGATGAAGCAAACCCTCAAGGACTACGACATCAACATGAAGAATGTGCCTCTCTACTGTGACAATGAGAGTGCTATCAAGATTGCATACAACCGAGTACAGCACTCGAAGACCAAGCACATCCAGATTCGTCATCATTTTCTTCGGGACCATGTCCTCAAGGGCAATATCCTCATCGACCATGTGAAGACTGATGATCAACTGGCAGATATCTTCACTAAGCCCTTGGATGAGAAAAGGTTTTGCAAGTTGCGGTGTGAGCTAAATATCTTAGAGTCTTCAAATGTTTTGTAAAAACATGCACACATCCTAACACTTATGCAAAGTTGATGACTTAGATGTGCAACACATGATGAAACAATTTTCTTCAACTGATGAAGAAAGTCACTCTGAATGTGAAGAAATTAACGAAGAAATTGATTCTCAGGGCCCAACGACAATTGTACGCAGTGTCTGTAATCAACATTCTTATATGGTGGGTAACGTCACCGCCCAATGTGAAATTCCTCAAGTTGATTTTCTTCAAATGATCAATTTCCTCACAATGCATTTTTCTTCAAAACAGCTGTTCTTCATTGTGATGATTTATTACAAAATCTTCAAAAATACTTGATGACTTTCATTTGACTAGATAGACTATGATTTCTAGTCCTCAACAACATTCACTTATTGCTATTTCTTCAAGTTGATGTTTCTGCTAAGTGAATGTGATCGGACCCCACTTTCCCTCTATGCTATACTTATCCAGTCTATTCAATTCTTCATATGCATTCTAATTGAAACTTTGTTCAAAATCCTCACTGCATTCTTGTCAACTGATGATTTTGTAACGAAAATCCTCAAATCTTCAAAAAATGTTTTCTTTAAAGGCACAGTAACTGAACCCCCACTTCCCACGATCGGATAACCACGATCTCCACTATCTCCACCGCATCGTACGGGAGCTACACGTGTCCTGCGGAGACGTAGAGGCAGGTGCTATTTGGTCCGACATTTTCGCGCCAACAGTAACTTTTGGCTATAAATATGTCCTTATCCCCATCGGCATCCTCTTCTTCGCCTCATCGCTCTCCTGCCACAGCACACTCCACCGAACCCTAGCGCCACCGCTGGTAGTCTTGTCGCCGGTGAGGAAGAGCTTCACTGCCTCGACTTCTCCGTCGCGAGAACCATGCCGGAGTCAGACCATCTTCGTCCGCCGCCGCCGTAGACGTCCTCTGTCGCCGAGTTAGGGTGCATTGGACACTCGAATGAAGAGCCTCTCCAACACAACTTTCTGTGTTCTTCGTACGCACCCTCCAGGGTAAATATATCCCATTTTTACAGCAGATTAGATCTGAAATTTTACATCTTCTATGTGAAATCTGTTTTTCCTCAAGATACGATGCGCACTTGATTCCTCAAACACTACCTATCACCACAATCATTGATGAACTAGCTAAGCATCTAAGATTTTCACGAGATTCCTCAATTGTGCGAATTTTCGGATCTGTACAACTGTGGAACCCAAGAACAGTATGCTTAGGCAAATTCCTCAACCACTGGTTATATTCCTCAAACTGTCAAACTTTTTCATTTTCTTCAAATCTGAGAACGCATATGACCTCTCCAAATTCCTCGCAACTATACTCTGTTCACAAGTACACACATGTCAGCTGATGAATCTCTCGGTTCTCATCACATTAACTCATTTGCAGCGTTTCTAGAAGAAACTCTTCAAGGCTCATCAGAATCCTCAAGAGTTCAAAATCATCAGCAAAGTCCTCAACTGAAGAAAATGGAGGAAGAAAGAAAACAAAAGGGAGGAAAGAAACTTGAGCAAAACACAGCTGCTGATATCCCTGAGGACATTTACTTGGACTATTGTACGCCTGATGAACATGAGACAATGGCCAAGAGAAAGATACGACTGCAGAAGATTGAACACCGATGAGCAAAGGAATGGAAGGAGTACAGGTTTGTGACTCCCAAATATGCGAAGAAATTCGCTTTGAAGCCTCCTGGCAGAAGGGCCCCACTTGAGGATCATCAAGTAGCACATCCCTCAAGTCTCATGACAATTGATGACTACCCAGATGAGAAAGAAAAACATCTGGCCAAGCTCGAGAAGCAAGCAGAAGCTGTAGTGAGGAAATTTAATGAATCGTCAGCTGCTGCCTCCGGTGCTGCTAAAATTCCTCAGCTGCAGAAACCTCAGGCTCAGAAATTCCTCACATGCAGTCTATGCCATCAAAGCAAAGGGCTCCAAAGCCTCAAGAGAAGTCTGCTCAGGCTTCTGTCACAAAACCCTCAGCACCAAAACCCTCATTACCAAAACCTTCAACACCAAAACCATCAGCGCCAAAACCCTCCGTACCAATCTCCTCAGCACCAAAATCCTCAGCTCCACCTCCAAAGCCTCAAGAGAAACCAGTACGGAAGCATGTCGTGAAATCTACGACCGCCAGCTCCAGCTCCTCACTCCCAGCCGCAGCTAGCTCGGAGACAAAGTCTTCAACACCTCTTGTGAAGACTTTGGCAACTACTGAACGTGCACCTTTGCCCAGCCCCAGCAAAATCATCGTAGTCCCGTCTGCATCAGAGGGAAGTGATGAATATGATGATGAAACCCTGCAAGCCATCATCAAAAACAAGCAAGAAAGGGTAGCTCAAGCATCATGCAGTGCTATTCCTCTGGCCATGGACCCCAAGGTCCTCCTTGACTACATCAATATCTGGTATGAGGACCCAAACACTCCCATTGATGATTTGAAACTTCCTCCTCGCATCAGCCACATGGTTGCCACCTTCATAACTGAAGCCAAGTGGAAAGAACAGCAGGCCAGGTAGGCAAAGGTTGCAAAGATCAAAAAGGAGAAATTCCTCATGCAGAATCTCCTCAAACTGACTCCTGATGCACCTGTGTCAACACAGGCAGAGCTGCAAATATTGACTGACAAGTACGCCAAGCTGTCAGATCGCAAAAGCATCAAAAGCAATTTCATCAAGCTAGCCACTAGTGCCGTTGATGACTACAACAAGAAAACCGCACCCCCAACACCAACTCCTCAGCCCTTGGTTGAGCAGCCATTAGATGCATCTCCTGATGAGGAGGAAACTCCTCAAGCTGAGGAAGGACACCAAGAGCACCATGTTGATGAACCGGCCATTGAAGAAATCATCACGGAAACTGCAACTGATGAAACTGCTGCCACTGAAGAGACTGCTCCTGATCCAGCTGCTTCATCAAAGCAGGCTGATGACTCTGTTCCAGTTGGTTCCTCACTACCAGCTGAAGAATCTGAAGAAAGAACACCTTCACCAAAAGCTTCAAAGGTGAAGAAGATAATTCCTTCTGCATCAGACGTGAAGAAAACAAGGGTTGCTGAAAAGGAAGCCAAGAAGAGAAAAGCCTCCTCAGCAGTAGAAGAGACAGAGGCAAAGCGCCTCAAAGAAATTGAAGAAACTGCTCCTCTCGACCCAGTGCCTCTCAATGTCGGCCCTTCCTATGAGATGGTCGTCATTAATGACCCAGCTACAAGGGCAGACGAGGAAATGAAGGATGTCACCTCTGAGGAACACACTGATGAGGAAATTCAGATTGACGACAGTCCTCAACCTCTTTTTCCCCAGACAGAAACTGCTCAAGCATCAGCTGCACCAGCTGATGAAACTGCTTCTGCCACTAAGCCAGCTGAGGAAAAACAAGCTGAAAATCCTCATGCTGATGAAATTGTACATTCTGAGAAGACTCCTCAAGATGAGGAACAGGCTGACCCAACTCCTCCAAATGAGAAAGAAGCAGAAATTCCTCAGGCTGAAACTCAGCCAGAGCAAGCATCATCTCCTCAGCATGAAGTACCAGCTGATGAAATTCCTCACCCTGAGGAAAATGCTGAAGAAAATGCACCCGCCCAAGACAATGAATTCATTGTGCTCAACCCAGAGTCTGCTATTGTTGTCTCCTCCCCTATTCCTCAGCAAAATCTTCAGCCAGTTCAACGTCAGCCATTCTCCAAGCGTCCAAAGTTTCAGAAAGAAAATTTCTTTGAAGAACGCATGTACTTCATCGGAGAGAACCCTTATGACAAGCCTCAAATGAGGCATCTGAAGTTTTGGACAAGGACTCAGATGAACTACTATTCTTCTATGTTGTGTGGATGCAACAAGATATTCCAGCACAGGCACATTCCTCATGTTGAGCTTGAAGCAATACCTTGCCTGGAGCCAGTCCTCAGTGTACTCCACGATGCAGGTTTGCTCCCAATGTGCTTAGACATATCATACTGGAACAGCGAGCTTATTCTTCAGTTCTATGCCACTCTTCATATATCGGGCAACCCTGACGACATCAACACTTGGGTGTTTGACTGGATGTCACAAAACACTCACTACAAGGCTCCTGCTTCTGAACTCCTCAGAGAACTGCCCGTACCAATTCCCTCAGATGGGGCAGTGAAGCTTTATGGTGAGCGTGAGCTGCCAAATGGTATGATGGAAGTTCTCATGAAGCCTTTGGCTGCAGGCAAACCCTCAAGAACAACCTTCCTCGTCCACGAGCTCAAGTACACACCCCGGTCTGTCTACAGAATCCTCTGCAGTGTGCTCGCGCCAATCAAAGACCATGACGAGGAAGAAGATGTCGTAGGCCTCATGAAGAATATCCTCTTCAACATCATTCACGGTATTCCTATCAATATCCATGATTTCTTCTTGAGAACTTTGGCCGACAATGCCATGTGCCCCTATGATCACAAGATATATGCCCCGTGGATCATGAGATTCATCAGGACAAGGACATGCATCAACTTTCACGCTGATTGTCAAAACCATGTTGGTTATATGCCTCCTATTTGGGTCAACAAGAAGACTTTTGAACCCATTGAAGGAAAAGGAAAATCTGTGATTGAAGAAGGCAGCAGACCCCTTGATGGCCAGTTCAGAGAGCCAGAAGCATATTCTTCATGGGACGATACTGAGACTCGTCCAGCAAGCCCGGTTCCTCCTCGCGTGCTGAACACCAAAGAGCTCCTCCTCAGTCTTCACCAGAAGGTGGATCGCAACCACAAATGGGTCAAACGCCAGTTTGGTGCCATTGTGAAAACCCTCACTGAAACATAGAACTCTGTGAAGATTAACCATCACTATCTGCATGAGGTTTTCGATCGCACCTGGGCTACACTTGCACATTTGAAGACTCATACTGAGCTTGAAGAAATGGACTTTGAGCGAGACTTTGACTGGTCGTGGCCTCCCAAGAGGAAGTTCAGGCCCATTCCAGTGCCAGACCTTGAAGACAACTCCTTTTCTTCATTCCGCACTGCTGAATCTGATGAGGAACAACTCGACACAGCAACCGGCCCAAGGAAGAAGACTACTCCCAAGAAGCATCGCGGCTCTTCCTCAACCGCCAAGAAAGGAAGTCTTCACGGACGTTAGTCCTCAGTTTGTCCCTTTTTGTCATTTGATGACAAAGGGGGAGAAACTCGAGAGTTAGTCTTCAAGCGGGATATTTTTGGGGCTTATAAACTATATTTCAGTTACAAACTCTTGGCTCTTCTGAAGTTTTTATGTAATGAGTTGTAACTTAAGCCCGATGGTACTGTGATGCTTTTAAACGTTTTTCTTCGCATGCTTATTCCTCAAGTTTTAATGCACGCATGCTGGAATTCGTCAGATACCATTTGCCATCATGCATCTTCATTTTCTTCATATGATATGTTATATGTATGCATGATTTACAAGACTCAAGGGGAGATCTCCATGATATAAATCATCAATGTGCATCTGCTATAAAAGCAAAATCCTCAAGGTATGCACATCTTCAGGGGGAGTCTCTCTGAATCTTGTTTTCAAATTCCTCAAATGAGTATTTACACTTCATATTTTTGATCCCTGTTGAAGACTTAACCTAATTGTCATCAACCACCAAAAAGGGGGAGATTGTAAGTGCATCTAGTGCCCCTTAGTGATTTTGGTGGTTTGAAGACTTATAGGTTAAGTATCTAATGTGTTTATGAGTGTACACAGGCTCTATAAGTCATTGAGGAGTTTGAGATATTTGAAGAATATCGACCCCTAAAAATGCATGTCTTTAGTTGAAGAAATTGGTCTGAAGCTGAAGAAATGAATCGCGAGGAATCTGCGATGAAATTGATATTCCTCATGAAGATACTGATATTAAGAAGTCCGGTGGTTCCTGAAGAAATTCATTCTGAAGAATTTGAAGCGTCAAGATTTACACTTTCTGTTTTACTTTCTTCGCATTTGAGTAATAGGAACACCGTACTGTTAAAGGGGGTCGAAGTTACACTATGGAATGGATTTCCTCATGATGCTCAACCCAAGCCTAATCCTACCAAAAGCCTCAAGTGAGGAATATGAGTGACATGAGGACTCTCACAGTTGAGGGTTTCGACCGTTTCGATAACCACGCCAAGTCACTGGTCTTATCCACTCCAACGGTCATATTATTTAAGGGCATTAGTGTCAAATCATGTCGGAATGCTCCCAGTCTATAAATAGCCACCCCCACAACCACTAGCTGGTTGGCTGCTCTGTTAGAAACTGACACTTGTCATAAGAGCAACCCAAATTCCTCAGAGCCTTCGAGAGTAATTCATCAGTGAGGAAATACACCATCCACCGAAACCACAAACCAAACCTAATGATTGAGCATCACTGAAGAAGTTGTTCCTGTGTGGGACTGAAGCCTTTTACCTTTGAGGACTGTGCAACCTCCAGACGGTTAGGCGTCATGGTCTAGAGCGTTCCAGCAGTCAATTGTGGATCGCCGGGTGACCAAGTTTGTGAGGGTTTGGAAGTCTGCCCTGAAGACTTACCACGAGTGTTGGGCGAGGACTGTGTGTCCTTAGCTCAAGGAGAATACGGTAGGGACTGTGTGTCCCGGGACTGGGTGTCCTTTGGTTTCAATACCAAGCCGCTCCAAACCAGATGTACGACTGTCACAGCAGTTGGAACTGGGTCATTAACGACTGTCTTCACTGAGAAACGGGTTCTAATTCCTCAACTCTTTACTTTCCCTGTATTATGTGTTGATGACTTTCACTGTGACTGTTTGAAGAATTTGCTGAAGACTTTCTCTGAATTTCCTCAACCCCAAATTCTTCACAATAGTTAATCATCATCTGTATTCTGCGTGACTGCTTACTGTGCAATCTGTTTTCACATTCTTCACTCTGAAATACTGCTGGTGTAAACGTTTGCACGTCTGATCCTTCACTGTTTCCGCTGTAAGTTAGTCATCAGTGAGGAATTTCCTCAAAAGGAATTTCCTCAGTGATGAAATTCTAAAAATCTCCTATTCACCCCCTCTAGTCGATATAACGCACTTTCAATTGGTATCAGAGCAAGGTACTCCCTTGTTTCGTGTGATTTTGGTTTAACCACCTGGAGTTTTAGTCAAGTGTGACTAAAGTGCTAGTCAAGGGCTCTTGTATTACGGAACTAGTAAGGAGACTTGCCGATAACGAGATTGAAATAGGTATAGGGATACTGACGATCAAATCTCGGGCAAGTAACATACCGAAGGACAAAGGGAATGATATACTGGATTATATGAATCATTGGCACAAAGGTTCAACCGATAAGATCTTCGTAGAATATGTAGGATCCAATATGGACATCCAGGTCCCGCTGTTGGATATTGAACGGGGAGTGTCTCAGGTCATGTATGCATAGTTCTCGAATCCGCAGGGTCTGCACACTTAAGGTTCGGTGATATTTTGGTATAGTTGAGTTATAGGTGTTGGTGACTGAAGGTTTGGTCGGAGTCCTGGATAAGATCACGGATGTCACGAGGGTTTCCAGAATGGTCTGGAAGCGAAGATTGATATATAGGATTGTTTCATTTGGCCTCCGGAAAAATTTCGGGCATTACCGGTAGTGTACCGGGAGTGACGAATGGGTTCTGGTTTTTACCGGGAGGGGGACACCCACCCGGGAGAGAACCCAATAGCCCATGGGTGGCGCACCAGCCCTTGGTGGGCTGGTGAGGCCTTCCCAATGGGGCTATGTCAGCTATAAGAAAAATCAAAGGAGAAAAAGAAAAAAAAGGGAGGTGGGAAGGAAGGAGGGGACTCCTCCTCCCCCAAACCTAATTGGAGTTGGAGTCCCCTCCTCCTCCACTCGGCCGGTGTCCTAGGGGCTCTCTTGAGCCCCAAGGCTAGACCCTCCCATCCTCCTATATATACTAGAGGTTTTAGGGTTTTTGAGACACAACTTTGGCCACGTGCAACCCTAAACCTCTACTTCGTAGTTCTTCCTCTAGATCGGTTTTCTGTGGAGATCGGGCGGAGCCATGCAGGAATAGATCATCACCATCACCGGCGTGCCGTCACGCTGCCTAAGAACTCATCTACTTCCCCGTCTCTCTTGCTGGATCAAGAAGGCGGAGATCGTCATCGAGCTGTACGTGTGCTGAATGCGGAGGTGCCGTCCGTTCGGTGCTAGATCGGGACAGATCGTGGGACGATGGTGATTTGAATCACGAAGCTGTTCCACTACATCAACCGCATTTCTTAACGCTTCCCGCTTAGCGATCTATAAGGGTATGTGGATCCGATCTCCCTCTCATAGATGAAGATCACCATGATAGGTCTTCATGTGTGTAGGAAATTTTTGTTTCCCATGCAACGTTCCCCAATAGTAGCCCCTCAGACTCTTGTTGGCTCGGAAGAGCTGACAAGAGGATCGGTTCTATCCTCGGATTCTCATCTGTCTTTGCATGTGATTTGTATGCAGGATAGTCTTCCTTCGACCAAACTTATCACAGTTGGGAGGAGCTGAAGCACCGACTTGCACGGTCTAAGGAGGATCATCTTCGGCTCTAGGAGTGGGCAAAGAAAGTGCTAGGTAAGGAATTGGTACGCCTATGATCATTTTGGTTGTCGAACAACTCTATTTTCAATTTTAGTGTACCATTGGAATGCGACAGCAGTCGAGAAAGATTGGTAGTTTTGCAAGAGCTTGAAAAGGCTCGGCTGAAGCACAACAGCAAAATCTTGTGCATAGGAAAGCGAGTATGACCGATTCAAGGTTACTCCATTTGTTTCTAGCAAACCTGTTTCCCTTCACTTGGACGAGGAGGAATTGCATGCCACAGTAGATGGTCAGCTCCTAGCTCACGTAGTGGGAGAGGTTTCGGACATGGGCTTGGATGAAACTAGGCTTAGCTCATTACACGAACTTACAACATTGATACCTCCATTTTGCATCATGCTTTCAAGTTGATATTTATTGCTTTTTGGGCTGTTATATTACTTGTGGTACCATATTTATGCCTTTTCTCTCATATTTTGCAAGGTTTATTTGAAGAGGGAGAATTCAGGTAGCTGGAATTCTAGACTAGAAAAGGAGCAAATCCTAGTCCGCTATTCTGCACATCTCCAAATGCCCTGAAATGTTACGTGGATTTTTTCTGGATTATATAAAAAGTACTGGGCGAAATAATTACGAGAGGGGGGTTGCCAGGGCGCCACAAGCCCTGAAACCGCCACCCCCTGGTGGCGGAGTGGGGGCTTGTGGGCTCCCTGACGGCCCACTAGCCCCCCTCTTTTGCTATATGAAGCATCCTGGTCCCGAAAAAAAATCATTAGGGAGCTTTTTCGTGGTTTCGCCGCCGCCACGAGGCGGAACTTGAGTAGATCCAATCTAGAGCTCCGGCAGGACGATTCTGCCGGGGAAACTTCCCTCCCAGAGGGGGGAATCATCGCCATCGTCATCACTAACACTCCTCTCGTCGGAGGGGAGGCATCTTCATCAACATCTTCATCAGAACCATCTCCTCTCCAATCCCTAGTTCATCTCTTGTGACCAATCTTCGTCTCGCAACTCCAATTGGTACTTGTAAGGTTGCTAGTAGTGTTGATTACTCTTTGTAGTTGATGCTAGTTGGATTACTTGGTGGAAGAGTTTATGTTCAGATCCTTGATGCTATTCATTACACCTCTGATCATGATTATGATTATGTCTTGTGAGTAGTTACTTTTGTTCCTGAGGACATGGGATAAGTCATGCTGATAATAGTCATGTGAATTTGATATTCGTTCGGTATTTTGATATGCTGTATGTTGTCTTTTCCTCTAGTGGTGTTATGTGAACGTCGACTACATAACACTTCACAATATTTGGGCGTAGAGGAAGGCATTGGGGAGTAGTAAGTAGATGATGGGTTGCTGGAGTGATAGAAGCTTAAACCCCAGTCTATGCGTTGCTTCGTGAGGGGCTGATTTGGATCCACTAGTTTAATGCTATGGTTTGACTTTGTCTTAATTCTTCTTTTGTAATTGCGGATGCTTGCGAGAGAGATTAATCATAAGTGGGATGCTTGTCCAAGTAAGGGTAGTACCCAAGCGCCGGTCCACCCACATATCAAACTATCAAAGTAACGAACGCGAATCATATGAACATGACGAAACTAGCATGACAGAAAATCCCGTGTGTCCTCGGGAGAGTTTTTCCTCCTATAAGACTTTGTTCAGGCTTGTCCCTTGCTACAAAAGGGATTGGGACACTTTCTGCACCGTTGATACTACTTGTTACTTGTTACTTTTTGCTCGCTACGTTTCACCTCGCTACACAATCACTTGTTACCGCTACTTTCAGTGCTTGCAGTTATTACCTTGCTGAAATCCTCTTATCAGAGCCTTCTGCTCCTCGTTGGGTTCGACACTCTTACTTATCGAAAGGACTACGATTGATCCCCTATACTTGTGGGTCATCAAGACTCTTTTCTGGCGTTGTTGCCGGGGAGTGAAGCACCTTTGGTAAGTGCAAATTGGTAAGGAAACATTTTTATACTGTGCTGAAATTTATTGTCACTTGTCACTATGGAAACTGTTCCTTTGAGAAGTTTGTTCGGGGTATCTTCACCACGAACGGAAGCACGAGGAGTTGCTCCTCAACCTGAGGTACCTACTGAAAATATCTTTTATTAAATTCCTTCGGGTATGCTTGAGAAACTGCTGGCTAATCCTTTCACAGGACATGGATCTTCACATCCAGACTTTCATCTAATCTATGTAGATGAAGTTTGTGGTTTATTTAAGCTTGCAGGTTTGCCCGAGGATGAGGTAAATAAGAAAGTCTTTCCTTTATCTTTGAAGGATAAGGCATTGACATGGTAGAGGCTATGTGATGATACTGGATCATAGGGCTACAATCGGTTGAAATTGGAATTTCATCAAAAGTTCTATCCTATGCATTTAGTACATCGTGATCGGAACTTTATTTATAACTTTTAGCCTCGTGACAAGGAAATCATAGCTCAAGCTTGTGGTAGGCTTAAATCAATGCTATATTCATGCCCCGATCATGAGCTCTCGAGAGAAATCATCATTCAAAACTTTTATGCTCGGCTTTCTCATGAAGATCGTACCATGCTTGACACTTCTTGTACCGGTTCTTTTATGAAGAAGGATATTAATCACAAGTGGAATTTATTGGAGAGCATCAAAGGCAACTCTGAAGATTGGGAGCTGGAAGAAGGTAAGGACTCAGGTATGAATTTCCAGTTTGATTGCGTTAAATCTTTTGTTGAGACAAACACTTCTAGAGATTTTAGTGCTAAGTATGGACTTGACTCTGAGATAGTAGCCTCTCTATGTGAATCTTTTGCTGCTCATGTTGATCTTCCCAAAGAGAAGTGGTTTAAATATCATCCGCCTGTAGAAAGCAACATAGCCAAAACCAATCTAGTTGAGGAGAAAGTCATTGCTTTTAGTGATTGTTGTTCCTTGTGCTTACACTGAGAAACCACCATACCCTGCTAGGATAAAGGATTATTCTAAAGCTCCAACTATGATACGTAGGGGTTACATTAGATGACTTGCACCCCTTGAGGAAACTAGAGTTGAACCTAGTGTTGCTATTATCAAAGATCTCTTCGCCGAAGACATAGACGGACATGTTATCAAATTCTATGAGGACTCTTCTAGAATTGCTAAACCTCACGCGAAAGACAAACACGGACCTGTAGTTGGCCTGCCCGTTGTTTTTGTTAAGATAGGAGATCACTGTTACCATGGTTTATGTGATATGGGAGCTAGTGTTAGTGCAATACCCCGTTCTCTTTATGATGAAATCAAAGATGAGATTGCACCTGCTGAGTTAGAACCCATTGATGTCACTATTACGCTAGCTAATAGAGACACTATCTGCCCTCTGGGAATTGTGAGAGACGTAGAAGTCCTGTGTGGTAAGACGAAGTATCCTACTGATTTCCTCGTCCTTGGTACTGCACAAGATAGCTTTTGTCCCATCATATTTGGTAGACCCTTTCTCAAAACTGTCAATGCTCACATTGATTGCATTAAGCAGACTGTCACAGTAAGTTTCGAGGGTGTGTCTCATGAATTTAACTTTTCCAAGTTTGGAAGACAAACCCATGAAAGAGAGTCATTTGGTAGAGATGAAAGCATTGCTCTTGCCTCTGTTTCCATACCTCCTACGGATCCTTTAGAGCAGTATCTTCTTGAGCATGAAAATGATATGCATATGGAGGAAAGAGATGAGATAGATAAAATTGTCTTAGAACAATATCCTATTCTCAAGAATAATCTACCTGTTGAACTGCTTGGGGATCCTCCCCCACCAAAGGGTGATCCTGTGTTCGAGCTTAAACAGTTGCCTGATACTCTTAAGTATGCCTATATTGATGAGAAGGAGATATATCCTGTCATTATTAGTGCTCTCCTCTCAGAGCGTGAAGAGAAGAAGTTACTAAAAACTCTGAGGAAGCACCGCGCTGCTATTGGATATACTCTTGATGATCTTAAGGGTATTAGTCCTACTCTATGTCAGCACAAGATTAAAACCGATCCTGACTTGAAACCAGTTGCTGATCATCAAAGGAGATTAAATCCTAAGATGAAAGATGTCATTAGAAAAGAAATATTAAAGCTTCGAGAAGCGGGAATCATTTATCCTATTTCTCATAGTGATTGGGTAAGTCCAGTACATTACGTACCTAAGAAGGGAGGTATCACCGTCGTTCCTAATGATAAGGATGAACCAATCCCACAAAGGATTATTACCGGCTATAGAATGGTGATAGACTACCGGAAACTGAACAAGGCAACCAGGAAAGATCATTATCCTTTGCCGTTCATCGACCAAATGCTAGAAAGGCTATCAAAACACACACACTTCTGCTTTCTAGACGGTTATTCAGGTTTCTCGCAAATACCTGTTGCACAATCTGATCAAGAGAAAGCCACTTTCACCTGCCCTTTCGGTACCTTTGCCTATAGACGTATGCCTTTTGGCTTATGTAATGCACCTTCCACCTTCCAAAGATGTATGATGGCTATATTCTCTGACTTTTGTGAAAAGATCGTCGTGGTTTTCATGGATGACTTCTCCGTTTACGGGTCTTCCTTTGATGATTGCCTCAACAACCTTGATCGAGTATTACAGAGATGCGAAGAAACCAACCTCGTCTTGAATTGGGAGAAGTGCCACTTTATGGTTAATGAAGGTATCGTCTTAGGACACAAAATTTCTGAGAGAGGCATTGAAGTTGATAAGGCTAAGGTTGATGCAATTGAGAAAATGCCTTGCCCCACAGATATCAGAGGTATACGAAGTTTCTTAGGTCATGCTGGTTTCTATAGAAGGTTCATTAAAGACTTCTCTAAGATTTCTAGGCCTCTTACCAGCCTCTTGCACAAGGATGTTCCTTTTGTTTTTGATGAGGATTGTGCGGAAGCTTTCGAAATACTTAAGAAGGCT
This sequence comes from Hordeum vulgare subsp. vulgare, assembly GCF_904849725.1. Taxonomy (NCBI): domain Eukaryota; kingdom Viridiplantae; phylum Streptophyta; class Magnoliopsida; order Poales; family Poaceae; genus Hordeum; species Hordeum vulgare. Next base: position 178,775,052 of record NC_058523.1, read on the forward strand.
TTGATAACCGCACCTATTATTTAACCACCTGACTGGAACTTGCCCTTTGAAATCATGTTGACGCTAGTGATTATGCTGTTGGTGCTGTTCTAGGACAAAGAGTTGATAAGAAGTTGAATGTCATTCACTACGCTAGTAAAACTCTAGACAGTGCCCAAAGAAACTATGCTACTATGGAGAAGGAATTTTTAGCAGTCGTGTTTGCATGTGAAAAGTTCAGATCTTACATAGTTGACTCCAAAGTCACTATTCACTCTGATCATGCTGCTATTAAGTACCTCATGGAGAAGAAGGACGCTAAGCCTAGGCTGATCAGATGGGTTCTCCTGCTACAGGAATTTGATTTGCACGTTGTTGACCGAAAGGGTGCTGATAACCCTGTAGCAGATAACTTGTCTAGGCTAGAGAATGTCCTTGATGACCCACTACCAATTGATGGCAGCTTTCCTGATGAGCAACTAAATGTCATCCGCACTTCACTTAGTGCATCGTGGTATGCCGATTATGCAAACTATATCGTAGCCAAATACATACCACCCAGTTTCACCTATCAGCAAAAGAAGAAATTCTTCTTTGATTTGAGACACTACTTTTGGGATGATCCTCACCTTTATAAGGAAGGAGTAGATGGTGTTATTAGACGTTGTGTTCCTGAACATGAACAGGGACAAATCCTGTAGAAGTGTCATTTCGAAGCCTACAGAGGACACCATGCTGGAGATAGAACTGCCCATAAGGTATTGCAATCAGGTTTCTATTGGCCCACTCTCTTCAAGGATGCCCGTAAGTTTGTCTTGTCTTTTGACGAATGCCAAAGGATAGGGAACATCAGTAAGTGTCAAGAGATGCCTATGAACTATTCACTTGTCATTGAACCATTTGATGTCTGGGGCTTTGATTATATGGGACCCTTCCCGAGTTCCAATGGGTACACTCACATCTTAGTTGTTGTGGATTAGTTACTAAGTGGGTACAAGCTATCCCCACTAAAAATGATGATCACCACACCTCCATTAAGATGCTTAAAGAAGTCATATTCCCAAGATTTGGAGTTCCTAGATACTTGATGACTGATGGCGGTTCACACTTCATTCATGGTGTTTTCCGCAAGATGCTAGCTAAGTATGATGTCAACCATAGAGTTGCATCTCCTTATCATCCTCAGTCTAGTGGTAAAGTGGAGTTGAGTAATAAGGAGATCAAGTTGATCCTACAAAAGACCGTCAATATATCTCGAAAGAACTGGTCTAGCAAAATTGACGATGCACTATGGGCTTATAGGACTGCTTATAAGAATCCCATGGGCATGTCACCGTATAAAATGGTTTACGGTAAGGCCTGTCATTTACCTCTTGAGCTGGAACACAAAGCTTATTGGGCAATCAAAGAGCTCAACTTTGATTTCAAACTTGCCGGTGAGAAGCGATTGTTTGATATCAGCTCGTTAGATGAATGGAGAGCCCAGGCATATGAGAATGCCAAGTTGTTCAAGGAAAAGGTTAAGATATGACACGACAAACGAATACAGAAACGAGAGTTCAATGTAGGTGATTATGTCTTGCCATACAATTCTCGTTTGAGATTCTTTGCAGGCAAGCTTCTCTCTAAATGGGAAGGTCCCTATGTTATCGAGGAAGTATATTTTTCCGGTGCCATCAAAATCAATAACACGAAAGAAAATTTTCCTAGAGTGGTAAATGGGCAAAGAATCAAGCATTACATCTCTGGTACTCCCATAAATGTTGAGACCAATATCATCAATGTCATAACTCCAGAGGAGTACATAAGGGATGTTTACCAGCCTGTTTCAGACCTTGAAAACGAAGATGTATCTGTTTCGGTAATAAATTGGACTCTGATACTTTTCCAATAGGAAATTTCCTCAGTTTTGGAATTTTTGGAAAATTAGAAAAATAAAAACCAGTCCGGAGAGCGAACGAGGCAGCCACAAGCTCTGCCACCGCCCCTACCCCCTGGTGGCGGAGGGCAAGCTTGTGGGCACCTCGTGTGCCTCCCGGACTCCGTTTTCTTGCGGAGGACTCCTTCTGGCCCAGAAAAAATCAATATATAGTCGCCCGAAGGTTTTGATCTCCGTATCGCGTAGTTTTCCTCTATTTTCATTTCAAGCTTGTTGTCTGCCGCAGATTTAGAGCAAAGATTTCTCAGGAATCTGTTGGGGAGAATGATCTTCACCAAGTTCATGAGGAAGTAGATGCTGATCTGAAAAGAGTAGAAGTCACGGAAGCCAGGGACCAAGCTAAGGAGAAAACCCAAGCTAGGGAGGAAGTTCAACCTATGTTCAACATTGAAGACGTTGAAGGAGTCGATTTTCTCCAACCCTTCCTCCACGTGTTGTCCCCATCCTTGATTGAACTCTTGAGGTTTTGCGAAACAACTCATGCTCGCAATATTTCTCTTTTTCGTGAAGTTGTTTTGCTGGAAAACCATGTCACAGATCTCAAAGGTATAAATCAAAGATTGATAGCTCTCTTGGAATCAAAGGCGACAACAACACCACCATCACCACGAAAGGAAGACAACTAAGCATTGGTATGGGCAATCCCCTTGGCTTCTGCCAAGCTTGGGGGAGTTGCCCTGGTATCGTATCACCTTTATATCTTTTGCTTTTACCTTTGTTTTAGTTCTTTCCCTTCCAGTTTTTATTTCTTCTCTTAGAGGAATAAGTCTTTAGTTTTTAGTTTGAGTCTTTTGCTTTTGTCTCTCCCCCGATGTATTCAAGCTTACGAGCTATATAATAAAGAGTTTCTTAGTCAAGGGCTTTGCTTTGTGCCATGATCAAAATTATGAAAAGAACGATAGCATGAAAGATCATGAGACGATCTTATGGAAAGTGATAACTTCACTTATGACACATATGATGATTGAAACTTGTTGAGAATAAATCAACATAGACATTAGTCATTGTTGCAATTAATAAGAAGTAATAAGGAAAGAGAGGTTCACATATAAATATGTCATCTTAGACACTTTTACAATTGTGAGCACTCACCAAACTATTACATGCCTAGGAGTAGATGTTGGACAAGGAAGACAACATAATGAATTGTGTTTGCTTGGTTCCAAACAATGTTATATGATTCGAGATCCCTTAGCATGTGACGATTTCTTCCACCTCATATTAGCCAAAACTCGTGCACCAAGTAGAGATACTACTTGTGCATCCATAAACCTTCAACCCAGTTTTGCCATGAGAGTCCACCATACCTACCTATGGATTGAATAAGATCCTTCAAGTAAGTTGTCATCGGTGCAAGCAATAAAAATTGCTCTCTAATATGTATGATCTATCAGTGTGTGGAAAATAAGCTTTGTACGAACGTGTGATGAGGAAGACATAAAAGCGACAGACTGCATAATAAAGTTCTTTATCATAGGAGGCAATATAAAGTGGCGTTCCTCCGCACTAAGAGGACATGCATTCAAACCTCAAAAGCGCATGACAACCTCTGCTTCCCTCTGCGAAGGGCCTATCTTGTACCTTTACTTTTTACCCTTGTAAGAGTCATGGTTATCTTCACCAATTCCCTTTTTGCCTTTGTCTTGGCTACCGTCACATGCTTGGGAAAGATCTATATTCATATATGAACTTGGAGTTGAGTACTCATGCTTTATTGTTGTTGACTTTACCCTTGAGGTAAATGGTTGGGAGGCAAAACTATAAGCCCCTATCTTCCTCTGTGACCAGCTGAAACTTTGACACCATGAGTACCACGTGAGTTATAACAATTTTGGAAAACAAAAGAGATGATTGAGTATGTGGGTTTGCCTTACAAGCTCTTATTTGACTCTTTCTCATGTTGTGATAAATTGCAATTGCTTCAATGACTATGGACTATTCTTGGTTACTTCTCGGTAAGGTTTTTGCTTCATGCTTTGCTTTGTGAAGGAATTGTTACTTTCCCATAAGAATCTTTATGATGTATTGATGTTCTATGTGTGATCATGATGCCCTCATGTCCGTATTTTGTTTTATCGACACCTTCGTCCCCAAACTTGTGTACATGTTTATGGGACTTGGTTTTCGCTTGAGGACAAGCGAGGTCTAAGCTTGGGGGAGTTGATACGTCCATTTTGCATCATGCTTTCATGTTGATATTTATTGCTTTTTGGGCTGTTATATTACTTGTGGTACCATATTTATGCCTTCTCTCTTATTTTGCAAGGTTTATTTGAAGAGGGAGAATTCAGGCAGCTGGAATTCTGGACTGGAAAAGGAGCAAATCCTAGTCCACTATTCTGCACATCTCCAAATGCCCTGAAAAGTTACGTGGAATTTTCTGGATTATATAAAAAATACTGGGCGAAAGAACTACCGGAGTGGGGCTGCCAGGGCGCCACAAGCCCTGACATCGCCACCCCCCTGGTGGCGGAGTGGGGGCCTGTGGGCTCCCTAACGGCCCACTAGCCCCCTCTTTCGCTATATGAAGCGTCTTGGTCCAGAAAAAAATCAATAGGGAGCTTTTTCATGGTTTCGCCGCCGCCACGATGCAGAACTTGAGCAGATCCAATCTAGAGCTCCGGCAGGACGATCCTGCCGGGGAAACTTCCCTCCCGGAGGGGGTAATCGTCACCATCGTCATCACCAACACTCCTCTCGTCGGAGGGGAGGCATCTTCATCAGCACCATCTCCTCTCCAATCCCTAGTTCATCTCTTGTAACCAATCTTCGTCTCGCAACTCCGATTGGTACTTGTAAGGTTGCTAGTAGTGTTGATTACTCTTTGTAGTTGATGCTAGTTGGATTACTTGGTGGAAGAGTTTATGTTCATATCCTTGATGCTATTCATTACACCTCTGATCATGATTATGATTATGTTTTGTGAGTAGTTACTTTTGTTCCTGAGGACATGGGATAAGTCATGCTGATAATAGTCATGTGAATTTGATATTCGTTCGGTATTTTGATATGTTGTATGTTGTCTTTTCCTCTAGTGTTGTTATGTGAACATCGACTACATAACGCTTCACCATATTTGGGCCTAGAGGAAGGCATTGGGGAGTAGTAAGTAGATGATGGGTTGCTGGAGTGACAGAAGCTTAAACCCCAGTCTATGCGTTGCTTCGTGAGGGGCTGATTTGGATCCACTAGTTTAATGCTATGGTTAGACTTTGTCTTAATTCTTCTTTTGTAGTTGCGGATGCTTGCGAGAGAGGTTAATGATAAGTGGGATGCTTGTCCAAGTAAGGGCAGTACCCAAGCGCCGGTCCACCCACATATCAAACTATCAAAGTAACGAACGCGAATCATATGAACATGATGAAACTAGCATGACAGAAATTCCCGTGTGTCCTCGGGAGCGTTTTTTCTCCTATAAGACTTTGTTCAGGCTTGTCCCTTGCTACAAAAGGGATTGGGCCACTTGCTGCACCGTTGCTACTACTTGATACTTGTTACTTTTTGCTCGCTACGTTTCACCTCGCTACACAATCACTTGTTACTGCTACTTTTAGTGCTTGCAGTTATTACCTTGCTGAAATCCGCTTATCAGAGCCTTCTGCTCCTCGTTGGGTTCGACACTCTTACTTATCGAAAGGACTATGATTGATCCCCTATACTTGTGGGTCATCAAATATCGAGACGTAAATGTAAAGTACCCCGTTCGAAAAAGGGTCATAAGTACTCTAAGAGAGCCAAAAAGTCTAAATCTCCAGTTGTTTCCAAATGAATGGCATGTTTTATAATAGCAGAGGTCTTGGTGACTTGGCTAAACATTTATTCATTGCGGATTGTAATAGGGAACATAACCTAGATTTTTTTGGCTATCTCCAAAATGGGTAGACGTGATTTCTTGGTAAGTCTTCTTAGCCATCTTCTGGTGGAATAGACTTCACCTGGTTTTCACGTCCGCCTAGAGGTCGTTCTCGGGGCATATTACTTGATGTGAATACATGAACTATGGATGTGTTGGCTAGTTCGGATGGTGAGTATCATATAAAACTCCATATCCGCAACAAGGCATACAACTTCACATGGACCCTCGTCGCTGTGTATGGTGCATCACAAGATGAGTTCAAGGATGACTTTCTTCGTGTGGTGGTTAATCTGGTGAATGATAATCCCTATCCTATTCTGATAGGTGGTGATTTTAATTTGCTAAGATTCCCAAACGAGAAAAGTCATGGTAGGTTTGATAATCATTGGCTTTTCCTGTTCAACGCTGCTATTGACAGTCTTGATTTGCGAGAGGTTTCCATGATTGGGAGACAATTCACTTGCGCGAACAGTCTACCCAAACTGACATATCACAAATTATACTGTGTGTTAATGGATACCGATTGGGAATCTAAATTCCCCATGGTTACCGTGCGTGCATTTCCATGTATCGAGGCTCTACCATACCATGCCCCTATCCTTCTAACCACTGGTTTGTCACGACCACAAAGTAGACGCAAGTTCAAGTTTGAACTTAGTTGGCTACTTCGTGATGGATTTCATGATATGGTCACGGAGGCGTGGATGAAACCCGTAGTCGGGCTTACTCCAATTCATAAATGGAATAACAAAAATGTGCAACGCGTAAATTCCTTGGTGGGTGGGCTAGGCATATTGCACGTATCCTAAAAAAGAGAAGCTTCGTCCCATGTCTCTTATTAACGAGTTAGAATTCTCACAGAGGTTCGACCGCTATCTGAACATGAAATTGAAATTGAAATTAAGAGCCAATCTAATGCACAAATAGCTAGATTTCTGGGAGATGAAGAACTCAAATGGTACCAGCATTCAAACCATCAATTCATTCTTAAAGGGGATTCGAATACTAGATACTCCCATGGTGTAGCCAACGACATACACCGGAAGAAACTTATTCATTCCCTTACACAAGAGCAGGGTACAATTGAAGGCCATGAGCAACTTAAATCATATATAACTAATTATTATAAAAATCTGTTTGGGGCTCTAGAAGTAAGCAACTTCTCAATGGATGAGTCCCGAATAGACGACATTCCCTAGGTTTCCGTTGAGGAAAATAACCTTCTAACAACTCCTTACTCTGAGGAGGAGATAAAAAAGACGGTTTTCCTAATGGAACACAACAAGGCCCCGTGTCCAAATGGTTTCTAGCCGAGTTCTATCAGAACTCCTGGGAGATTATCAAACCAGATCTTCTAGATTTATTTGGGCACCTACATGAGGGACAAATAGAATTGTTTCATCTAAACTTTGATGAGAAAATTTTATTACCTAAGGTTAATGTGTTGGGGAACGTCGCATGGGAAACAAAATTTTTCCTACGCGCACGAAGACCTATCATGGTGATGTCCATCTACGAGAGGGGATGAGTGATCTACGTACCCTTGTAGATCGTACAGCAGAAGCGTTAGAGAACGCGGTTGATGTAGTGGAACGTCCTCACGTCCCTCGATCCGCCCCGCGAACAATCCCGCGATCAGTCCCACGATCTAGTACCGAACGGACGACACCTCCGCGTTCAGCACACGTACAGCTCGACGATGATCTCGGCCTTCTTGATCCAGCAAGAGGGACGGAGAGGTAGAAGAGTTCTACAGCAACGTGACGGCGCTCCGGAGGTTGGTGATGACCTTGTCTCAGCAGGGCTCCGCCCGAGCTCCGCAGAAACGCGATCTAGAGGAAAAACCGTGGAGGTATGTGGTCGGGCTGCCGTGGAAAAGTCGTCTCAAATCAGCCCTAAAACCTCCGTATATATAGGTGGGAGGGAGGGGGCCTTGCCTTGGGGTCCAAGGACCCTCAAGGGGGTCGGCCGAGCCAAGGGGGAGGACTCTCCCCCCAAACCGAGTTGGACTAGGTTTTGTGGGAGGGAGTCCCCATCCCTTCCCACCTCCTCCTTTTTTTTTCTTTTTCCTTTGATTTCTTATCCTTGGCGCATAGGGCCCTTTTGGGCTGTCCCACCAGCCCACTAAGGGCTGGTGCGCCACCCTTATGGCCTATGGGCTTCCCCGGGGTGGGTTGCCCCCCCCGGTGAACTCCCGGAACCCATTCGTCATTCCCGGTACATTCCCGGTAACTCCGAAAACCTTCCGGTAATCAAATGAGGTCATCCTATATATCAATCTTCGTTTCCGGACCATTCCGGAAACCCTCGTGACGTCCGTGATCTCATCCCGGACTCCGAACAACATTCGGTAACCAACCATATAACTCAAATACGCATAAAACAACGTCGAACCTTAAGTGTGCAGACCCTGCGGGTTCGAGAACTATGTAGACATGACCCGAGAGACTCCTTGGTCAATATCCAATAGCGGGACCTGGATGCCCATATTGGATCCTACATATTATACGAAGATCTTATCGTTTGAACCTCAGTGCCAAGGATTCGTATAATCCCGTATGTCATTCCCTTTGTCCTTGGGTATGTTACTTGCCCGAGATTCGATCGTCAGTATCCGCATACCTATTTCAATCTCGTTTACCGGCAAGTCTCTTTACTCGTTCCGTAATACAAGATCCCGCAACTTACACTAAGTTACATTGCTTGCAAGGCTTGTGTGTGATGTTGTATTACCGAGTGGGCCCCGAGATACCTCTCCGTCACACGGAGTGACAAATCCCAGTCTCGATCCATACTAACTCAACGAACACCTTCGAAGATACCTGTAGAGCATCTTTATAGTCACCCAGTTACGTTGCGACGTTTGATACACACAAAGCATTCCTCCGGTGTCCGTGAGTTATATGATCTCATGGTCATAGGAACAAACACTTGACACGCAGAAAACAGTAGCAACCAAATGACACGATCAACATGCTACGTCTATTTGTTTGGGTCTAGTCCATCACATGATTCTCCTAATGATGTGATCCCGTTATCAAGTGACAACACTTGCCTATGGCCAGGAAACCTTGACCATCTTTGATCAACGAGCTAGTCAACTAGAGGCTTACTAGGGACAGTGTTTTGTCTATGTATCCACACAAGTATTGTGTTTCCAATCAATACAATTATAGCATGGATAATAAACGATTATCATGAACTAAGAAATATAATAATAACTAATTTATTATTGCCTCTAGGGCATATTTCCAACAGTCTCCCACTTGCACTAGAGTCAATAATCTAGTTCACATCACCGTGTGATTCCAACGAATCCAACACCCATATAGTTCTGGGGTATGGTCACGTCTTGCTCGTGAGAGAGGTTTTAGTCAACGGTTCTGAAACTTTCAGATCCGTGCGTTCTTTACAAATCTTTATGTCATCTTATAGATGCTGCTACTACGTGCTATTCGGAAATGCTCCAAATATCTACTCTACTATACGAATCCGTTTCACTATTCATAGTTATTCGGATTAGTGTCAAAGCTTGCATCGACATAACCCTTTACGACGAACTCTTTAACCACCTCCATAATCGAGAAAAATTCCTTAGTCCATTAGTTACTAAGGATAAATTTTGACCGCTTCTAGTGATTCAATCATGGATCACTCTCTGTACCTCTCAATAGACTTTGAGTCAAGGCACACATCAGGTGCGGTACACAGCATGTCATTCTTTAGATTCTACGGCTAAGGCATAGAAGACGACCTTCGTCTATTCTCTTTATTCTGCCGGGGTCGGGTTTTGAGTCTTACTCAAATTCACACCTCACAACGCAACCAAGAACTCCTTCTTTGCTGATCTATTTTGAACTCCTCCAAAAACTTGTCAAGGCATGCATCTTGTTGAAACTTCCATTAAGCGCTTTCGATCTATCTCCATAGATCTTTGATGCTCAACGTTCAAGTAGCTCAATCCAGGTATTCCTTTGAAAACTCCTTTCAAACAACCTTGTATGTTTTACAGAAATTCTACATTACTTCTGATCCACAATATGTCAACCACATATACTTATCAGAAATTCTATAGTGCTCCCACTCACTTCTTTGGAAATACAAGTTTCTCATAAACCTTGTACAAACCCAAAATCTTTGATCATCTCATCAAAGTGTATATTCCAACTCCGAGATGCTTGCACCAGTCCATTGAAGGATCACTGAGCTTGCATACTTGCTAGTATCTTTAGGATCGACAAAACCTTCTGGTTGTATCACATACAATGTTTGCTAAAAAAAACGTCGAGAAAACAATGTTTTGACATCCTACGTGCAATATTTCATAAATAATGCATCAACAACTAACATAATTCTAACAGACCTTTAGCATCGCTACGAGTGAGAAAGCCTCATCATAGTCAACTGTTTGATCTTGTCGAAAACATCTTTGCGACAAGTCGAGCTTTTCTTAATAGTGACTTATCACTATCATCGTCTGTTTTCCTTTAAAGATCCATCTTTACTCAATAGTCCTATGACCATCAAGTAATTCTTCCAAAGTCTACACTTTGTTTTCATCCATGGATCCTCTCTCGGATTTCATGGCTTCCAGCCATTTGTCGGAATCTGGACCCACCATCGCTTTCTCCATAACTCGTAGGTTCACTGTTGCTCAACAACATGACCTCCAAGACAGGGTTACCGTACTACTCTGCAGCAGTACGCGACCTTGTCGACCTACGAGGTTTGTAGTAACTTGATTCGAAGCTCAATGATCACCATCACCATCTTCCACTTCAATTGGTGTAGGCGCCACAGGAACAGCTTCCTGCGTCCTGCTACACACTGGTTGAAGTGATGGTTCAATAACCTCATTAAGTTCTACTACCCTCCCACTCAATTCTTTCTAGAGAAACCTTTCCTCGAGAAAGGATCCGTTTCTAGAAACAAACACTTTGCTTTCGGATCTGAGATAGGAGATGTACCCAACTGTTTTGGATACCCTATGAAGAAGCATTTATCCGCTTTGGGTTCGAGCTTATCAGACTGAAACTTTTTCACATAAGTGTCAAAACCCCAAACTTTGAAGAAACGACAGTTTAGATTTCTCTAAACCTCAGTCTCTACTGTGTCATCTCAACGGAAATACGCGGTGCCCTATTTAAAGTGAGTGCGGTTGTCTCTAATGCATAACCCATAAACGATAGTGGTAATTCGATAAGAGACATCATAGTATGCACCATACCAAATACTGCGTGGCTATGACGTTCAGACACATCATCACACTATGATGTTTCCAGGTGGCATGAACTGCGAAACAATTTCCACATTGTCTTAACTGCGTACCAAAACTCGTAACTCAGATATTCATTTCCATGATCATATCGTAGACAGTTTATCCTCTTGTTACGACGAACTTCACTCTGAAACGGAATTGAACTTTTCAACATTTCAGACTTGTGATTCATTAAGTAAATACTCCTGTATCTACTCAAATCGTCAGTGAAGTAAGAACATAATGATATCCACTGCGTGCCTCAGCACCCATTGGACTGCATACATCAAAATGTATCACTTCCAACAAGTTACTATCTTATTTCATCTCAGTGAAAACAAGGCCTTGCTCATGTGGTATGATTTGCATGTCACTAGTGATTCGAAATCAGGTGAGTACAAAGATCCATCAACATGGAGCCTCTTCATGCAATTTATACTAACATGACTCAAGCGGCAGTTCCACGAGTAAGTGGTACTATCATCATTAACTCGTATCTTTTGGCACCAATATCATGAACATGTGTAACACTACGATCGAGATTCAATAAACCATTGAAGGTGATTATTCAAGAAAACAGAGTAACCATTATTCTCTTTAAATGAATAATCGTATTGCAATAAACACGATCCAATCATGTTCATGCTTAACGCGAGCACCAAATAACAATTATTTAGGTTTAACACCAATCCCGATGGTAGAGGGAGCGTGCGACGTTTGATCATATCAACCTTGGAAACACTTCCAACACGTATCGTCACCTCGCCTTTAGCTAGTCTCCGTTTATGCCGTAGCTTTCATTTCGTGTTACTAATCACTTAGCAACCGAACCGGTATCCAATACCTTCATGCTACTAGGAGTACTAGTAAAGTACACATCAACATCATGTATATCAAATACACTTCTTTCGACTTTTGCCAGCCTTCTTATCTACCAAGTATCTAGAGTTGCTCCGCCTCAGTGACTGTTCCCCTCATTACAGAAGCACTTAGTCTCGGGTTTGGGTTTAATCTTGGGTCTCTTCATTAGTGCAGCAACTGTTTTGCCGTTTCACGAAGTATCCCTTCTAGCCCTCGCCTTTCTTGAAACTTAGTGGTTTTACTAACCATCAACTATTGATACTCCTTCTTGATTTCTACTTTCGCAGTGTCAAACATCGCGAATCGCTCAAGGATCATTGTATCTATCCTTGATATGTGATAGTTCATCACGAAGCTCTCACAGCTTGGTGGCAGTGACTTTGGAGAACCATCACTATCTCATCTGGAAGATTAACTCCCACTTGATTCAAGTGATTGTCGTACTCAGACAATCTGAGCACACGCTCAACGATTGAGCCTTTCTCCTTTACTTTGTGGACAAAGAATCTTGTCGGAGGTCTTGTACCTCTTAACAAGGGCACAAGCATGAAATCACAATTTCATCTCTTTAGAACATCACTTATGTTCCGCGACGTTTCAAAACGTTTTCGGTGCCTTGCTTCTAAGCCATTAAGTATTTTGCACTGAACTATCGTGTAGTCATCAGAAACGTATATGTCGGATGTTCACAGCATCCACAGATGACGCTCGAGGTGCAGCACACCGAGTGGTGCATTAAGGACATAAGCCTTCTGTGCAGCAACGAGGACAATCCTCGGTTTTACAGACTTAGTCCGCAAAGTTTGCTACTATCAATTTTCAACTAAATTTTCTCTAGGAACATATAAAAACAGTAGAGCTATAGCGCAAGCTACATCGTAATTCGCAAAGACCATTAGACTATGTTCATGATAATTAGTTCAATTAATCATATTACTTAAGAACTCCCACTCAAAAAGTACATCTCTCTAGTCATTTGAGTGGTACATGATCCAAATCCACTATCTCAAGTCCGATCATCACGTGAGTCGAGAATAGTTTCAGTGGTAAGCATCTCTATGCTAATCATATCAACTATATGATTCATGCTCGACCTTTCGGTCTCATGTGTTCCGAGGCCATGTCTGCACATGCTAGGCTCGTCAAGCTTAACCCGAGTGTGCCGCGTGCGCAACTGTTTTGCACCCGTTGTATGTGAACGTTGAGTCTATCACACCCGATCATCACGTGGTGTCTCGAAACGACGAACTGTAGCAACGGTGCATAGTCGGGGAGAACACAATTTCGTCTTGAAATTTTAGTGAGAGATCACCTCATAATGCTACCGTCGTTCTAAGCGAAATAAGGTGCATAAAAGGATTAACATCACATGCAATTTGTAAGTGACATGATATGGCCATCATCACGTGCTTCTTGATCTCCATCACCAAAGCACCGGCACGATCTTCTTGTCACCGGCGTCACACCATGATCTCCATCATCATGATCTCCATCAACGTGTCGCCATCAGGGTTGTCGTGCTACTCATGCTATTACTACTAAAGCTACGTCCTAGCAAAATAGTAAACGCATCTGCAAGCACAAACGTTAGTTATAAAGACAACCCTATGGCTCCTGCCGGTTGTCGTACCATCGACGTGCAAGTCGATATTATCTATTACAACATGATCATCTCATACATCCAATATATCACATCACATCGTTGGCCATATCACATCACAAGCATACCCTGCAAAAACAAGTTAGACGTCCTCTAATTTTGTTGTTGCATGTTTTACGTGGTGACCATGGGTATCTAGTAGGATCGCATCTTACTTACGCAAACACCACAACGGAGATATATGAGTTGCTATTTAACCTCATCCAAGGACCTCCTCGGTCAAATCCGATTCAACTAAAGTTGGAGAAACCGACACTTGCCAGTCATCTTTGAGCAACGGGGTTACCCGTAGCGACGAAACCAGTCTCTCGTAAGCGTACGAGTAATGTCGGTCCAAGCCGCTTCAATCCAACAATACCGCGGAATCAAGAAAAGACTAAGGAGGGCAGCAAAACGCACATCACCGCCCACAAAAACTTTTGTGTTCTACTCGAGAAGACATCTACGCATGAACCTAGCTCATGATGCCACTGTTGGGGAACGTCGCATGGGAAACAAAAATTTTCCTACGCGCACAAAGACCTATCATGGTGATGTCCATCTACGAGAGGGGATGAGTGATCTACGTACCCTTGTAGATCGTACAGCAGAAGCGTTAGAGAACGCGGTTGATGTAGTGGAACGTCCTCACGTCCCTTGATCCGCCCCGCGAACAATCCCGCGATCAGTCCCACGATCTAGTACCGAACGGACGGCACCTCCGCGTTCAGCACACGTACAACTCGACGATGATCTCGGCCTTCTTGATCCAGCAAGAGAGACGGAGAGGTAGAAGAGTTCTCCGGCAGCGTGACGGCGCTCCGGAGGTTGGTGATGACCTTGTCTCAGCAGGGCTCCGCCCGAGCTCCGCAGAAACGCGATCTAGAGGAAAAACCGTGGAGGTATGTGGTCGGGCTGCCGTGGAAAAGTCGTCTCAAATCAGCCCTAAAACCTCCGTATATATAGGTGGGAGGGAGGGGGCCTTTCCTTGGGGTCCAAGGACCCTCAAGGGGGTCGGCCGAGCCAAGGGGGAGGACTCTCCCCCCCCCAAACCGAGTTGGACTAGGTTTGGTGGGAGGGAGTCCCCCTCCCTTCCCACCTCCTCCTTTTTTTCTTTTCTTTTTCCTTTGATTTCTTATCCTTGGCGCATAGGGCCCTTTTGGGCTGTCCCACCAGCCCACTAAGGGCTGGTGCGCCACCCTTATGGCCTATGGGCTTCCCCGGGGTGGGTTGCCCCCCGGTGAACTCCCGGAACCCATTCGTCATTCCCGGTACATTCCCGGTAACTCCGAAAACCTTCCGGTAATCAAATGAGGTCATCCTATATATCAATCTTAGTTTCCGGACCATTCCGGAAACCCTCGTGACGTCCGTGATCTCATCCGGGACTCCGAACAACATTCGGTAACCAACCATATAACTCAAATACACATAAAACAACGTCGGACCTTAAGTGTGCAGACCCTGCGGGTTCGAGAACTATGTAGACATGACCCGAGAGACTCCTCGGTCAATATCCAATAGCGGGACCTGGATGCGCATATTGGATCCAACATATTCTACGAAGATCTTATCGTTTGAACCTCAGTGCCAAGGATTCGTATAATCCCGTATGTCATTCCCTTTGTTCTTCGGTATGTTACTTGCCCGAGATTCGATCGTCAGTATCCGCATACCTATTTCAATCTCGTTTACCGGCAAGTCTCTTTACTCGTTCCGTAATACAAGATCCCGCAACTTACACTAAGTTACATTGCTTGCAAGGCTTGTGTGTGATGTTGTATTACCGAGTGGGCCCCGAGATACCTCTCCGTCACATGGAGTGACAAATCCCAGTCTCGATCCATACTAACTCAACGAACACCTTCGGAGATACCTGTAGAGCATCTTTATAGTCACCCAGTTACGTTGCGACGTTTGATACACACAAAGCATTCCTCCGGTGTCCGTGAGTTATATGATCTCATGGTCATAGGAACAAACACTTGACACGCAGAAAACAGTAGCAACCAAATGACACGATCAACATGCTACGTCTATTTGTTTGGGTCTAGTCCATCACATGATTCTCCTAATGATGTGATCCCGTTATCAAGTGACAACACTTGCCTATGGCCAGGAAACCTTGACCATCTTTGATCAACGAGCTAGTCAACTAGAGGCTTACTAGGGACAGTGTTTTGTCTATGTATCCACACAAGTATTGTGTTTCCAATCAATACAATTATAGCATGGATAATAAACGATTATCATGAACTAAGAAATATAATAATAACTAATTTATTATTGCCTCTAGGGCATATTTCCAACATAATGAGGCAGTAAAGATAGAACAATATAGACATATCTGCCTCCTTAATGTTAGTTTTAAAATCTTAACGAAGGTGGCGATGTTTAGGCTACACTCGGTGGCTGACCATGTGGTTCGCCCTTCCTAGACTGCTTTCATGCAAGGTAGAAACATCCTAGATGGAGTGGTAATCCTTCATGAAACGGTTCATGAACTACATCAGAAGAAGGTGACTGGGGTAGTCCTCAAAATTGATTTTGAGAAAGCTTATGATAAAGTCAAATGCTATTTTCTCCAACAGACTCTCGGAATGAAAGGCTTCTGTGCAGAGTGTCGCGCTCTAATCCATAGCTTCGTTTCCGAAGGTAGCGTGGTCGTTAAATTCAATGATGACGTTGGCTGCTACTTTCAAACGAAGAATGGGTTTAGACATGGTGACTCATTACCGCCTATGCTATTTAATATAGTGGCTGATATATATGTTAGTTGTCAAAGGTTGATGGTCAAATTGACGGGATAGCTAATCATCTTGTGAATGGTGGACTTT
Organism: Hordeum vulgare subsp. vulgare; assembly: GCF_904849725.1. Taxonomy (NCBI): domain Eukaryota; kingdom Viridiplantae; phylum Streptophyta; class Magnoliopsida; order Poales; family Poaceae; genus Hordeum; species Hordeum vulgare. Next base: position 178,791,420 of record NC_058523.1, read on the forward strand.
CTATCCTTCAATATGTCAACGATACAATTCTCTTTATGGATCATGACCTAGAGAAAGTGAGAAATCTGAAATTAATTTTGGCCGCATTCGAGCATCTTTCTGGTCTTGAGACAAATTTCCATAAAAGTGAATTATTTTGTTTTGGCGAGGCCCAAGACGAGGCATACCTACACGCTGAATTGTTTGGCTGCGGGTTAGGCTAATTTTTGATGAGCTATTTGGGGATATCGATACATTATCGAAGACTCACAAACGATGAATGGAAACACGTCGAGGAGAGATTATAAAAAGGTTAAGCAGTTGGAAAGGAAAACTGCTATCTCTAGGTGGAAGATTGGTCCTCATAAATTCAATGCGAAGTAATATGGTACCGTATATGATTTTTTTTCTTCCAATTACCTAAAGGAGTCTTGCATAAATTGGATTATTTCCGATCAAGATTCTTTTGGCAAGGAGATAGTGAGAAAAAGAAGTATCGACTGGCTAAATGGAGTGTGGTTTGCCTTCCCAAAGACCAAGGGGGACTAGGTATTCCTGACCTTGAGGTCAAAAATACTGCCTTCCTTGGCAACTGGTTGTTTAGGTTATTGACAGAAAACATTGTATGACAAACCCTCCTAAGGAGAAAATATGTTGGCTCAAAAGCATTGTCCCAAGTATATTGGAAGCCTGGGGACTCACAATTTTGAGCTAGGCTAATGACTACGAAGAAATACTTCTTCCGCTATGGATCCTTCGTTGAGGAATTATTCTTACCAGAAGTGCCAGGTGATAACAACAAGAAGATATGGAAGATGAAGATACCACTTAAGAATAAAATATTTGTGTGGTATCTTCATCGAGGAATCATTCTTACCAAAGATAATCTTATTAAGAGGAATTGACATGGAAGTACGCAATGTGTGTTTTGTCATCACGACAAGACGATAAAACACTTGTTTTTTCAATGCAAAATCGCTCGTTCTATATGGTGAGTCATCCAAGTAGTTTCTGGCTTGTATCCTCCATGTATTGTTGCTAATATATTCGGCAACTCGTTACATGGTATAGACTACAAGGTTAGAATTCTTCTCAGGGTGGAAGCGCTTGTTGTTATTTGATCGCATTGGCTATGTAGAAATGATAAGATTTTTAATGATAAAACTACTATTCTTATACAGGTTATCTACAGATGTACCGGTACGCTTCGTTTATGGTCGTCTCTACAACGTGTGGAGTATCGAGACCTATTTACGAAGGTGTGTAGACGCTTGGGGGTCACGACGAGGGATAATTTTACCCGACATGGATGACAACATGACCTTCAGATTGGCCCTCTACGTCTTAGGCGTTATACACACTACAATTAATTAAGTGTATTTCGTATTTTTGCTTATTTTGAAAGTGAATTTAAATATGACTGTGTGCATCTTAGTTATGCAGAAATCGGATGTAATGCTCAAATTTTTTAAGTAGTAAAATGTCCTTTATGAAAAACGAAAGCGTTAAAGAACTTGCCGAGGAGCAGAAGACTTGACAAGCTGCTTAATCTAGAATTTCTGGCCGAGGAGGATTTGAAGAGCGTTTTCACTAAATGTGACTTTTTGAAGGACTTGAATGACAAGGACACATCTGAACTCAAGAAGCTCCCGATGGGGCGTCAAGAGGCCGCCTTCCGACCAAACACTGTGAAAGAGGAACTGCGCTGTGCACATGAGGTATCATAGATATGTCAACAAATATTATGCGGCATATTTTTCGGTAATTCCACCTGAACCTATAACTAAAGCACATACACGTCGGTTAATTTAATTGATAAGAGTTCGATGCTGCTTTCATATTGGGATTTACTTGTACCCAGGAACCGAAGGATTAAGACAGCCAAGGACAAATGCTTCTTTAGAGATGGAAGATGGGGCTGCATGCATGTTCCCTTTCAATCGATCCATCTTGCATGCATCAACGTACGCAATGTTCAAGTATGCAAGACTACAAGCTTTGGACGAGATCACTAATTGACAAATACATTTTTTAAAAATTACTTTCATCTCTCATGTTGCGACAAATGACACATTACATATGTGTTATTTGTCTTAATATGGAAGTTTTACCTTTTTTGTAAATTTATATTTTCAAAATGTTTTATTTCTTGAACTGTGTGTATAAATCTCGAATTGTTTTCACCGTTGGGTTACTCATATCGAGATTTTTAAAACTAGATCCCATGTTGATAAGTTTTGACGAACTTTTTTTAGCAAAAATCGGACGAAAAAATCAGGCTCCTCGCGATAGAAAAAAACGAAAACGTGTTTTTTTTAACTTTCCGAGAGGCACGACCGTGCCTCTCGCGGAAGCAGAACTGTGCCTCTCATGAAAAATATATGTTTTTCCCTTTTCGGAAGGCATGACCGTGTCTGTCGCAAAATCAAAACCGTGTCTATCCCAAAAAGAAAAAAAAAAACAGAAATCACGTTTTTCCCTTTCCGAGAGGCACGACCGTACCTCTTGCGAAAGCAAAACCGTGTCCCTCACGGAAGCAAAATTGTGTCCCTCGCAAAAAAAATATTTTTTCCTTTCTGAGTATTTTAATATTTTTTTCCATCCAAAAGCTAAGAAAGACCACCGAAACACAAAAAAACCCGGGAAAAACCAATCTAAAAAAAATCAAAAGCACGTGCAAAAAGAAATTTAAATAAAGAAAATGCTCAAAGCGCGATACATGACGACGACTAGAATGCGTTAAGTGGCGACACGTGGAAGGCTTCCAAGGGAATGCTCCCTAATTAGTCTCCCCACATTATATGTCAAAATTCTCATCTTCATCATAATAGCCATGTTCCACATCATCATCGTCACGGAGAATATCCTCGTCATAAAAATCGAGAGATTCGTTAGAATTACGACCATGATAGTGTTTAAGTTTACGAATGTGAATGGCTTTAACAATGATGTTAATGATGATAATGACATCTCCTTTAGCACGCATGAGGTTATGAAGCTCAAATAAGCATTTATCAAAGTTTGGATTACTAGACTTCACTTTGTGAAAGGCAATAGTTTTATGAAGAATGACATCAAGTTTTTTCAAAGAGTAGTTTGGATATCTTTTCTCCAAGTCATTTCACAAAATATAAGTATGATTTCATAAGTATTTTGTTTATGTGACATTGTACTTAATGAAGAAAGATAATGAGGTTGTATTTTCGATAACATACAACCTCGACATATGATCATAGGCCAAAAAAAGATGCTAACCCAATCACATACATGCATAAGTCCTAAATCATTAAATTTAGATACAACACATAAGATAATACATTATACTATTCCCTTCGTCTCAGTTTATAAGTCTCGCACATGTACCTAGATCGTTAATTTGACTAACTTAATGAGAGGCATATATAACAAAAAATATATCATTACAAACGATAGCTATTCTATTTTTTAATAATATAATTTTTATGTTAAACAATATGTTTTATATAAGTTAAATTAACGATCTAGATACACGTGCATGTCTTCTAAACTGTGACGAAAATAATATTACGAATAGTTATTTTTTATGTTTTTATTATGCGTATGATATAATTGCGTGATAAGAGATTGATGTATTGACACATGCCTTAACGTTCCTTGATTTGTGGCCACCCGCGAGTAGATTTGCTAGAAAGCCGGAGGGTACGTGCCATGTGCCTCGAGCCGGCCGAAGTGAACCAACTTGTGCGTGTCCAGAACGTTCGGTGCCACCCCAATCCCGAGCGATGAAACGCGCGTGTCGGGACCTGCGTCACAGCGCTCCGTACCCGAGTCGAATGATTGGCACCACGAGGGAACGTGTCGCGGCCCGGATTGACGGGTGCAGCGTTCGAGGCACCCGCCTCGGATTGACGGCCAGGAACGCGCGCAGCACGCAGCACGCTCCCGATTCTCCCTGTCCCAGCGCGGTGTCAGTCGCTCGGCAGCCCTGCGCTTCGTTTTGGCCGTCCGTCGCCGTCCCCTTCCCCTCCCATGTGAGCCGCTCGCTCGCGCCACTTTTCTCACGTTTCACGTCTCGTACCGGTAAAATTCGCGGTCGAGCTGGAGACGGAGGATGGAAGGTTCACTCAACCGCGGTTGGAGTGAAGTGCTGTTCGGTGCAAAGTTCTTTTTGGCTCCACGCGCGCGTGACCGTCACGGGCGTCTCGGCCCCCACGTGAACTAGTATCTTCTGTCTTCCCCTTTTCCTTTCTTTTCGCGCTCTCCGTTTCGTGCAAACTACTCACTACTCCGTACTTGGCATCTTGTTGTTATTTTCCTCTCGGTTGCTGGTAAGGTCGCACCTCTCGGGTGCGTCTCGAATTTTTTTCCCTTTCGAATTTAGAGGTTCCTCCCAAGTTCCATTTCTTCGGCCGTGTTCTCACAGAGTTATCGGCTCTGTTTGGATCATAGGTTTTGAGTTAGAGTTGGTTAGATTAAACTCATCTAACCCTTAAAAATTCAAACATGTGGATTAGAGTTGGTTAGATGCATCTAACCCATTCAAAAAATCTAACATATCCAAGATATCCTTTTTTGGGTTAGAGTTAGGCGGGGCCTAGAAAAAGTTACTTTTCTCTCTTCACCCATCACACAAAATCCTAGATAAAGGAGCCAAATGATTAAAAAAAGTGCATTTATTGGCAATCTAACCCTTCTATTCAAACACCTCTTTGGTTAGAGTTAGTTCAGTGTTAGTCTAGAGTTAGGCCCTGTTTGGATTCATGAGTTAGAGTTAGAGTTGGTTAGATTGAACCAATCTAACCCCAAAACATCCAAACAGGAGGGTTAGAGTTGGTTAGATGCATTTAACCCACCAAAAAAAACTAACCCACCTAAGGGGTGCTTATTTGGGTTAGAGTTAGGTGGGGTCCATAAAAAGCTACTTTTCCCTCTACCTCCACCACATCAAGTCCTTGTTAAATGAGCCAAATGATTGAAAAAAGTGCATTTATTGACAATCTAACCCTTCGATCCAAACACCTCCTTGGTTAGAGTTAATTTAGATTAGTCAAGGGTTAGAATCTAACTGTAACCTCTAACCGAGTTAGAGTATCCAAACAGGGCATTAGAATCTAACTCTAACCTCTAACCGAGTTAGAGTATCCAAACAGGACCATCATTCACCTTGCATTTAGCTGCCTTCACAATCATTCTATTAATATTTAACCCGTCAAAATTATTACGTGTTAAAAACCTGACCTTGAATAGTGGCCGTGACTTTAGTCTCAACTCGAATACAGAAGGATGCTAGGACCTCCTCTTAAGGAAAAGTGTCACACTTTCTTCAGCCCGATTTTTTAGAATCTTGTAGGCTCTTCGTTTGTAGTGAAGTGTGTGATGCGCATCGAAAATGTTTGAACGTACGTCGATGGATCGAAAGCTAGACCTAGGCCTTTAATACCAACTCGGATACGGAAGGAGGCTAGGACCTCTTTATAAGGGAGAGTGTCACACTCCCTTCAGGCCGGCGTTTTGAGATGTTGTGGGCTTTTCACTTGTAGTGGAGTGCCCGTACGATATGGCAGATACGGCTCGACATGTCCAAGCCGCCTCATACCCGTCCTAGATTTGATGTGGGTTTTAAGTGTGCCAATCAGCCTGGAATTCCATGAGCCCAGCCGGGTCACGTTTCTATAACCGGTCACTGATCAGGTTGTTCGTCAATCAATTTGGGGAGGCTGGTTGTATATACTCAAGTACACGCAATATTTCAGCACATTGCAGTTCAAAATGTGCAGGAACTTATTACATCCAAGGAACCAATAACAAACTTATTACTACATGTGTTATCACAACTACTGGAACTAACTTGTGCGTGTTGTCGCGCTCCATATTTATAAATAATTGTAAGGGATACATAGAAAATATCATACATACCATAGAAACAAAACTTATATCTCAACTATAAAAATAGTTTGGGAATATGAAATAGTTAGACAATTTAAAGTTGTTTTTAATGTAAGCCTTGTAAGTACCAATCATGTACTTAAATTTGTCCTTTCTCTTCCAAAAAAACATGTATGTGCATGATGCCCGTTCTTCCCTCAACATAGTCTCACACAGATTTAAGGGCATGTTTTTAGAAGGCCAGGCCCGAAGGCATCACTATATAGCACTTTTAAGGGCAGTTGTTTTGGGCGGCTTAAAAATTAAGTCGCATATTCCCATCTTAAAAAATAGTCCACTCTCTAAGTTTGATAAGACTCCTAAATTAGTTATCCCATAACTTGTATAGAAGCCCCAATAAACATGAAATATGGCTTATGGGATAAACTGAAGAGGAAGTGGCTTATTTTTCAAGTTGTTAAAAGAACTGATCCTTAGTGGTTGTTTGGATAGTGAGTAATTATCCTTAGTTTTATCAAAACCTATTTTAAGACTAATAATAGTCATTTTTTCAAATCCAACCCATCCTAACGAGAATCTATTTTGCATATCCTTGAGTTAGTTAGGCAAAACCAAACAAAGTTGTAGTTTGTTATGCTTCTAGATGAGTTAAGAAACACTAGATCTCTAAGTACTTGGCGTCGAATCAACCACACACCTCATTTAGGATGTAAGTCGTCAGCTCATTGGACGTTGTAGGACTTGCCCACGCACTGACATCACTTTTTATGTGGGATTACGCGGCAACCCAGTTAACTTTTATGCGGGCCATGTGACGTCCATATATTGTCTCATACACTTTAATAGTACATAGTATGTAGAGAAAGAATGACAAACAAATGACACTAGATACACATGTTGGAAATATGCCCTAGAGGAATAATAAATTGGTTATTATCATATTTACCTTTTCATGATAAACGTTTATTATCCATGCTAGAATTGTATTGACTGGAAACTTAGATACATGTGTGGATACATAAACAATATTGTGTCCCTAGTGGGTCTCTACTAGACTAGCTCGTTGATCAAAGATGGTTAAGGTTTCCTAACCATAGACATGAGTTATCATTTGATAACCGGATGACATCATTACGAGAATGATGTGATGGACAATACCCAACCGTAAGCATAGCATATGATCATATCACTTAGTTTGTTGCTACTTCTTTCTTCATGTCAAGTATCTGTTCCTAAGACCATGAGATCATGCAACTCCCTGACACCCGAGGAATGCCTTGTGCGTATCAAACATCACTTCGTAACTAGGTGATCATAAAGGTACTCTACAGGCATCTCCGAGGTGTCTGTTGGGTTGGAATGGATCAAGACTATGATTTGTCACTATGTATGATGGAGAGGTATATCTAGGCCCTCTTGGTACTACAACATGATAAGAAGCTTGAAAGAAATGTGACTAAGGAGTTAGTCACACGATCTTATATTACAGAATGAGTAAAGAGATTTGTCGGTAACAAGATTGAGCTATGTATGGAGATACTGACTATCAAATCTCGCACAAGTAACATACCACCGGACAAAGGGAACTGCATACGGGGTTGATTGAATCCTTGGCATCGTGGTTCGACCGATAAAGATCTTCGTGGCATATGTGCGGAGCAATATGGGCATCCAGGTCCCGCAACTAATTATTGACCGGAGAAGTTTGTCGGTCATGTCCACTTGATTCTCGACCTCGTAGGGTCCGCACGCTTAAGGTTCTATGATGGTATAATATTGTTGGGTTATGTATGCTGGTGACCAAATGTAGTTTAGAGTCCGAGATGAGATCCCAGACGCTACGAGGAGCTCCATAATGGCCCAGAGGTAAAGATTTATATATGGGAATTCATATTTTGGCTACCGAAAAAGTTTCGGGTTTTGTCGGTATTGTATCAGGAAGCTTCCAGAGGTTTCCAGAAACTTCCGAAGGACTCCGGAAGTCCACCAAGGGTTTCACCACATCCCAAGGGTTTGTGTGGGCTGAGGGGAGGTGCCCTGGCCTTATTGGGCTAGGCGCACAAGTCCCTCAAGGCCCATGTGGCTTGGGAGAGGTGGAAAGTCCACTAGTGTATGGAAAGGGAAGGAATTGGACTAGGAGTCCAACTCGCCCCCCTTGGTTGCGCCCCTAAGGCTTGGAGGGCTGGCCACCACCCAACTCCACCTATATATAGAGAGGAGGGTACCCCCAAGAGGACACACACACCCTTGGCGCCCCTTTATCTCTCCAGTTACTTCGTAACTCCTCGTTCCTCGTCCTAGTAGTACTTGGAGAAGCCCTGGTGGACTACCTCCACTACCACCTCCACCACGCCGTCGTGCTTCCGGTGAACCCATCTACTACTCTGCCCTTGCTTGTTGGATCGAGGAGGCGGAGAAGTCATCGAGCCACACGTGTGCTGAACGCGGAGGTGCCATTCATTTGGCGCTAGATTGGATTGGGTCCCAATTGGCTCGTGGAGAGTATGTCTACATCAACCATGTTATATACGCTTCCTCTTAGCAATCTATAAGGGTATGTAGACACACTCCCCCTCTCGTAGCTAAGCATCTCCATGGATAGATCTTGCGTGTGTGTAGCAACTTTTTTGTTTCCCATGCAACGTTCCCCAACAGTGGCATCATGAGCTAGGTCTATGCGTAGATGATATGCATGAGTAGAACACAAAGTGTTTTTGGGGGTTGATGTTCAGATTACTTACCTTCTTAGTCTTATTTTGATTCGGTGGTATTGTGGGATGAAGCGTCTCGGACCAACCTTACTTGTCTTCGCAATTGACATGCAACTTGTTTTGCATAAAGGTGGTTGGCGGGTGTCTGTCTCTCCCACTTTTGTTGAATCGGATTAGATGAAGGCAGTCCTTGCAGAAGGTTAAAAGGCAACTTGATTATCATCCTTGTGCCTTTGCGTAGGTAAGAAAGGTTCTTGCTAGTTGCCCATAGCATCCACGTAAAACTTGCAACAACAAAGTAGAGGACATCTAACTTGTTTTTGAAGGGCATGTTGTGATGTGATATTGCCAAGACGTGATATGATATATGTGATGTATGAGATGATCATGTTTTGTATTAGTTATCATGACTTGCATGTCGATGAGTACGGCAACCATCATGAGCCATAGGGTTGTCTTTAATTTATTGTATGACATTTCCTTTAATTTATCGCTATGAGTTAGCAATAGTTTTAGAAGCAACAGTTGTCGCGACGACCATATGACGATAGGATAACGGAGATCATGATGATGGAGATCATGGTGTCATGCCACTAACGATGGAGATTGTGTCGATGCTTTAAGATGAATCGAAAGCACAAGACCATGATGAACATATCATGTCACTTATTTGATTTGCACGTGATGTTTATCTATTATGCATCTTATTTTTCTTGGGAAGACAATACCATTATAAGATGACCCCTCACTAAATTTCAAGATAAAATTGTGTTCTCCCCAAGTATGCACCATTGCAAAAGTTCGTCGTTTCGAAGCACCTCATGATGGTCGGGTGTAATACACTCTTTGTTCGCTTACAACGGGTGTAAGCAAGTTTTGCACATGCAGACTACTTGGGTTAAACTTGACGAGCCTAACATGTACAGACATGGCCCGGGAACACATGTGACCGAAAGGTCGAACATGAGTTATATAGTAGATATGATCAACACGGAGATGTTCACCATTGAAACCACCTCATCTCACGTGATAGTCGGACTTGGGTTGGTGGATTTGGATCATGTCACTCTTAGACAACGTGAGGGATGTTGATTTGAGTGGGAGTTCATTAGTAATTTGATTGACTAAACTAATTATGAAGAACTTGGTCTAAAATGTCTTTGCAAATAAGGTTCTAGATCAATAGTTGGCGCTGTAGCTCCCGTGTATTTTGATACATTCCTAGAGGAAACTAAGTTGAAAGATGATGGTAGAAATTATGCGCACTAGGTATGTGATCTCAGGATTTTCCTCATTGCTGCACCAAAAGCTTATGTCGTTGATGCACCGCTCGGTACGCCACCCCCTGAAGCGTTGTTTGTGGATGTTGTGAACATCTAATGGACACGTTGTGACGACTACTTGATAGTTCAGTGCGTCATGCTTTACCGTTTGGAATTGAGGCTCCAAAGACGTTTTGAATGTCAAGGAGCATATAAGATGTTTGATGCGTACATTATGCATCATGAATTATTATTGATATTTATGTTATTATTTTTCATCATTCCTCATTATGATGTAATTTTATGCCTTTTCTCTCTGAATGTGCAAGGTACACCACGAAGAGGGAAATTGCCGGAAACTGGAATTCTGGACGTGAAAACCAATAAAAAGGGTGAAAAAAATCAGTAGACTCCAAATGACATAAAATTTCATGAAGAATTTTTATAGAATATATAAGAATTATTGGGCCCAAAATATACTAGAGGAGGGCCACCTGCTGGCCATGAACCAACAGAGCACGGCCAACCCTTGGTCGCGCCCTATTGCCTCGTGGGGGCCCAGTAGGTCTCTCGACCCACTCTTATCCTATATGGTGTGTTTGACCTATAAAATATCGTAAGCATATTTTCGGGACGAAGCACCGGTGTCTCGAGGCGGAAAACTGGGCAGAGGCCCTTCTGCTATTCAAAAGAGAGATTCAGCCGGGGGAATTCCTCTCGGGGAGGCGGAGATTGAAGCCATCGTCATCACTAACGCTTCCTCCTTTGTGGGAGGACCAATATTCATCAACATCTTTATCAACACCATCTCGTCTCCAACCCTATTTCATCTCTTGTATTCAATCTTTGTCTCAAAACCTCAGATTGGTGTGTGTGGGTCACTAGTAGTGTTGATTGCGTCTCTTAGCTGATGTTTGTTGGATTACTTGGTGGAAGATATTATGTTCAGATCCTTGATCACCACTATTGTACCTCTAATCTTGAACATGTTGATGAGATGTGAGTAGTTAATATTGTTCTTGTGGACATGGTAGAAGTCTTGTTATAAGTAATCATGTGAAGTTGGTATTCATTCAGCATTTTGATGATGTGTATGTTGTTGCTTCTCTTAGTGGTTTCGTGTGAACATCAACTATACGACACTTCCCCATGCTATGGGAATAAGGGAAGGCATTGTGGAGTAACAAGTAGATGATGGGTTGCGAGTGTCATGGGAATAAGCCTGGCAGTAGATGAGTAGGGTACGAAAGTAGAGGGCAGAGTCCTAGCTACGACAAGGTTGTATGAGTTCAGGCCCCTCTTTGGTGGAGGTAATAGCCCTACGTCTCAGTGCTCTGGAACTTAGTGTCGAGTGGAATATAGGTGTTACAAAATGCGAACCCTTGTGCCAGAGGGGAGGGGTGGCTTATATAGAGTGCGCTGCCCCTCATAAGTGTCCAGCCTTCAAGGGTGCAATAAATGAGAACAAATGCATAGGTTACAGGTAATGTACGCCATAAATGACAATAACTACAGTAGTCTAACGTATGCCCGTTGGCCTCCCTGGGGTGGCTTCTCGCCTTCGATGTCGACTGTCTTCTGGTCTTCACCGAGTGGAATCCAGTCGTCGAGTATAAGATAATCCTCCGAGTGATTCCCTACCGAGTGGATAAGAGGATGTCTTAATCCAGTCGGTAGGTATCTTGTGATCTTCAAGCTAATAATGAGGTGCCCTTGGGTAGGACTTATAGGTCAGGCCTATGACCCTACCCTAGGGCTATAACCCCATCATTAGCCCCCAATGGATCGAGGTTCAAGTGGTGAAGGTGTAGCTGTAAATCTTGATAAAGCAGACTGAATTTGAATGCCCTTCAATGTTTTGCTGAATTGGATGTCGATTGAAATCTTCATGATTTGCCTTGATCAATTCTGCTTGGAACAAAAAGTGTGTGTGAATTTAAGGATCCGAGTGAACCAGTGAATCGGCGCGTCTCACGGGATCTTCTGATGTGACCAGTCACCCTGTCAGCCCTGAATTTTCCGGGACTTGAAAACTTCGGTTGCCGCGCGCTACACGACGATGACGTCGTTGCAATCAAGTGGGTCGCTTCGCCTCAATTCTGACGCCTCTTTGTACGCCACGTATCTCGCGGTGGCCAGCGAGGGGATAAGTTGAGGGCCCACTTACTAGAGACCCAATCGGTTGGTTATAAAAGCCGCTGGTGCTAGGGTTCAGAACGACATCGTCTTCTTCTTCTCCTCTACTCTTCCTTCTCGTTAGCCACCAGAGCAACTCAGAGCAGCCAATCTCGCTGTCGCAGCTATGACAAAAGGGCAAACTAGCAAGCTGGAGAAGGCGAAGAAGAAGGGTGGCGCCAAGCCCAGGAAGCAGGCTCTGCCGCCGGGCTGGATCCAGGGGGATTTCCTCCGATCCACTGTGCGGAAGGAGGACCTTCTCAATCTCGTCGAGCACGGTATGCTGACGGACAAGTCTTGGAGGCTTCCCGGCAATGAGACCGAGCCCGAGCCGTGCGAGAGAGAGCGGGTCCTCCTCTTGGCCCACGTCGAAAGAGGTTTCTCCTTGCCGCCTCATCCTTTCATTCGGGGGTTCTTGAATTTCTTCGGGGCGCAGTTGCATCACTTCCCTCCGAATTCCGTTGCTCACCTTTCTTCCTTTGTCACCTTATGCAAGTGTTTCTTGGGGTATCCACCCCACTAGGGACTTTTGAAATCTATCTTCACTGTACATTCTCAGTCAGTGAAGAAGGTAAATCCGACTGATGATAAGACCCATGTCATCCAGTTGTGTGTGTGTGTGGGGGGGGGGGTTAGGACTTCAAAAGAGAGCCAAAAGTAGTTATCCTGCCAAGGCCTTCCCCGAGTCAGTCCGGAACTCGCAAGCCACTTGGTTTTACTGTAATGACGTCGCTTGCTCAAATATGTCGAGTGGACTTCCGCCATTTACTTTAGAGCGACCGAGTGCTCCGAGGGCGTTGGTGTCGACAAAGGAGGAGAAAGCTCAGGTGGAGCCTTTAGTCAGGGCGCTGATTGGTCTAGTCCGCAACGGAGTGACAAGGATGGATCTCTTAGAGACCTTCCATGGAAGACTCATCCATCCCTTCCAAGCTCGGGACCACACTATGTGGCATTACACCGGCTCGGAGGACTCCACTCGGTCTCATCTTGAGGAAGTGGATGAAGACAAGGTAGTGAAGTGGATCCGCGGAATAGCCGACCCTTGCGACAATCCGATGGGGGCGAAGAGAGTCCTGCCCTTCTCTGCCCAAAACCCGCCGACAAATAAGGTTAGCTCTACTCTGTTGAATATCTTTGCATTACGATCGAGTGCATGCGATTTCCTTGTCGACTGAACTTGTGAGTTGCATCTTGCAGGCATGGACGAATTTGCATTCTCCGGCCTCGAACGGCAACACACTCGACATAGAGGAGGGGAGCATGGAGGACAACGCGGAGAGCGAGGAGTATGTCGAAGACAGTGAGGAGACCGAGGAGGAGGAGTCGGAGGAAAGCGAGGAGGAAGACTCGTCTCCTTCTCTCCACGAGCCCCGGCCCAAGCAGCATCATGACCCTACGGGCATTCCGAGCAAGCCTTTGGCATCGAGTGGCAGGAGCGCCAAACGTGTCAGGGGATCGTATGGCGAACCGGTGGAGCAGCCTGCAAAGGTATCCAAGCCCAGCGGATCCAAACCTCGGAAGGCTCTGCCTAGAATGAGGGTCGCCGTGCCAGTCCCCTCTGCGTAAGTATTTAATCTTCCCATCTAATCCAAGTGAACTTTTCTGGTTGGTGATGACCGAGTGGAATTGCATTGATAGAGCTGCTATCTCTCTGACATTGCCGCCGCGGGGGGGGGGGGGGGGAAGACCCTGTGGAGGTTGATACCGCGAACGCAGCCACTTCACAGCTAGGTATTATTGAATTTTCCCTCTGTGTTATTCCTCTATTTGTATGATTTTCTGGCTGTAACCTCTGGTGTTTCCGTCTGCCAGTCGCGCCACCAACAGAGGTCATCCAACTGGATGACGATGATCAAAGGTAGCCTTTCGCTGAGGTGGTACCTATTGTGTCTGAGGTGCCTGTGGCGGAGATGCCTGTGGTGAGCGCTCCGCCTGTCAGTTCGGTTGTTGTCACCACAACGCCGACTGGGTTACAGTCGGGCACTCCAGTTGTTTCTGCTGCAACCTCAGGGTTGTTGTCACCCACGACTGTTTACACCACACATCGTGTCCCTGAGGACCATACCGGTGCCGCCAAGGAAGCTATGATACAGGCGGAGCTGATGACACAACAAGCCAAAGGAGCCTATGACGCCATCGTCTCGGTGAATAACAATAGCGTGGTGCTCCGAGAAAACGTTCGAGTAAGTGCGATAGTAAGTTTGAATTCCAACTCACACCCATTGGGTGTTTTGTAGAAATGTCCTTGTGTTATCTTTGTTCCCACTGGGTGTAGTCCTCGAGACCAATGCCGAGTGCTCGCACTGGCAGTGGTCTTAATCAGTAGAGACATTCTTTTTTGTTGATTGCGGTCAGCCAGAGCGGATCTGGTTGAGTGTTGAATCCAGTGGGGGCACCCTAAGTGCACCCACTGGGTGTAGTCCCCGAGACTATTATTAATCGCTAGTGAATGGTAATAGTCTTAAGCACTTGAATGTATAATCTTTTTTGCTCGTGAGGACAGACCTGGTCGAGTGATAAATCAGTGGGGTCACGCCGAGTGAACCCACTAGGTCTAGTCCCCGAGACCGTTGTTGAGTGCTTGCATCGGCAAGGGTCTGATCGGAAACATACCTTTTTCTTCAATCGAATTAAGCCTTTATCACTCGAAGTGAATTTATTTTGGCCATATATCACTCGGAAGTGAGTTATACGTCGACTGATTTTTGTCTTCTGATCATTTCAGAAAGCTTGTGAAGTAGGTTCTGCATATGCTACCTTGATTGCAGAGAAGACTCAGCTGACCGCGAACCTGGAGGTGGCTACGAATGATGTAGTTGTGTTGAAGAAAACGCTGGAGGAGAAGGACAAGGCGTTGGTGGAGTCTCAGGCAACCAGTAAGGGTTTGCAGGTGGAGGTGGAGAAGATGCAGAAAGAGCGGTACAAGTGGATGAACCAGTTGAAGGACATGAACAAGAGGGCGAATGCTCAAGAAAAATACGTGGGAGATTTTGCCACCAAGATGCTGGGGTTACTCACTGGTAAGTGTCTTGTCGAGTGAATGTTGTGATTGATTGTTTGCTATTTCGATGTTGACCTTGAAATTTCTCCCTCATAGAGTTCTGTCAGGAGTTGGGGAAGGAAACTGAGGAGGTCGAGCCCTCGCTTGACCCTATCAATACTCCACTCGGTGACGGCCCGGCTCTGAATATGTTCCGTGTGAACTCCTGACCGGCGAAGGTGGAGAAGTACATCGCGCAACTAAGGGCGGCTTTGAGCAAGATCGACAAGGAGATATGGCCAGAGGATGATCTCCAGCATGACCTGGAGGCAATGATGACCCGTATGGAGTAGATTCTTCAGCGGGTTCAAGCATGGAAGAAGTCTGCCGCTCGGTGTGGGGCTGACGTGGCTCTGTCACTCGTCAGGGTCCATTGTAAGGAGGCTCGGGAGGAGAAGCTAAAGACGCTGTAGGTTGCAAACACAAAGAAGCTTTGTTTTGAAGACTTCATGGAGACCTTCATCGATACTGCAAGGTGCATCGCCGACGTCATCGACCTCGACACCTTCGTGGAACCGGCCAGCACAGGTGAGCCGTGAGGAAGACAAACATTGGAAAAACTTTGATTTGCCTCGGTATGCCGAGTGGTCCTGTAAACACTCTAAACTTCGTTCGGGTAGTAACCCGAGTGATTTTGTCCTGATATGCGCTGGGTATCGTAAATTTGCTCGTTTCGACTGAATTTGAGTTTATCTTTGTCGACTAGATTTTTCTTTTTGGGAATGCTCTCGGCATACACAAAGTCTCCCACCTAAGCAAAACTTGATTCACAGTAGGGTTGGGACTAGCTAGGCAAAGTCTGATTCATAGTTGGGCTGGGTTTCGTCACTTAGGCGAATCTGGTTCGCGACTAAGCCTCCAAGCGAGATGATTATTCTTCACTCGGAGAAATTTTTAACTTAGGTGAATCTGGTTCGGAGCTAAGTCCCCGAGTGAGAAGGTAGCTCTTCACTCGGAGAAGTTTTTAACTTAGGCGAATCTAGTTCGCGGCTAAGCTCCCGAGTTAGAGGGTAGCTCTTCACTCGGAGAAGTTTTTAACTTAGGCGAATCTGGTTCGCGGCTAAGCCCCTGAGTGAGAGGGTAGCTCTTCACTCGGAGAAGTTTTTAACTTAGGCGAATCTGGTTCGCGGCTAAGCCCTCCAAGTGAGAAGGTAGCTCTTCACTCGGAGAAGTTTTTAGCTTAGGCGAATCTGGTTCGTGGCTAAGCCCTCGAGTGAGAGGGTAGCTCTTCACTCGGAAAAGTTTTTAACTTACGCGAATCTGGTTCGTGGCTAAGACCCCCGAGTGAGAGGGTAGCTCTTCACTCGGAGAAGTTTTTAACTTAGGGGAATCTGGTTCGCAGCTAAGCCCCCGAGTGAGAGGGTAGCTCTTCACTCGGAGAAGTTTTTAAACTTAGGCGAATCTGGTTCGTGCTAAGCCCCCGAGTGAGAGGGTAGCTCTTCACTCGGAGAAGTTTTTTAACTAAGGCGAATCTGGTTCGCGGATAAGCCCCCCGAGTGAGAGGGTAGATCTTCGCTCGGAGAAGTTTTTTAACTTAGGCGAATCTGGTTCACGGCTAAGCCCCTGAGTGAGAGGGTAGCTCTTCACTCAGAGAAGTTTTTAAACTTAGGCAAATCTGGTTCGCGGCTAAGCTCTCGAGTGAGAGGGTAGCTCTTCACTCGGAGAAGTTTTTTAACTTAGGTGAATCTGGTTCGCGGCTAAGCCCCCGAGTAAGAGGGTAGCTCTTCACTCGGAGAAGTTTTTTAACTTTGGCGAATCTGGTTCACGGCTAAGCCCCCGAGTGAGAGGGTAGATCTTCACTCAGAGAAGTTCTTAACTTAGGCGAATCTGGTTCGCGGCTAAGCCCCCGAGTGAGAGGGTAGCTCTTCATTCGGAGAAGTTTTAAAACTTAGGTGAATCTGGTTCGCGGCTAAGTCCCCGAGTGAGAGGGTAGCTCTTCACTCGGAGAAGTTTTTTAACTTAGGCAAATCTGGTTTGCGGCTAAGCCCCCGAGTGAGAGGGTAGCTCTTCACTCGAAGAAGTTTTTTAACTTAGGCGAATCTGGTTCGCGGCTAAGCCCCCGAGTGAGAGGGTAGCTCTTCACTCGAAGAAGTTTTTTAACTTAGGCAAATCAAATTCGCGGCTAAGGCCCCGAGTGAGAAGGTAGCTCTTCACTCGGAGAAGTTTTTGAACTTAGGCGAATCTGGTTCGCGGCTAAGCCCCCGAGTGAGAGGGTGGCTCTTCACTCGGAGAAGATTTTTAGACCGGAGTCAACAGATATATTGCAGTAATTGTAACTTATGGCAAGTATATTGCTCTAGGGAATCTTGTTTGTTACATGAAAACAATCGCTCATCTATCATAAAAACGCTTAAGTCAATCTCCATTCCACGTCCACCGCACGTCGATCCTTTTCTCGAGATTGTAGAGTCGGTAGGCTCCGTTATTCAGCACCTTGGAGACGATGTAGGGTCCTTCCCAGGCGGGAGCTAACTTGTGTGGCCTCTGCTGATGTACTCGGAGCACCAAATTACCTGCTTGGAACGTCCGACTTCTGACGTGTCTTGAATGGAACCGTCGTAAGTCCTGCTGCTAGATCGTCGACCGAATCAGGGCCATCTCGCGCTCCTCCTCCAAAAGATCGACTACATCCCGTCGGGCTTGTTCAGCTTCAGCTTCTGAGAAGAGTTTGACTCGGGGAGAATTGTGGAGCAAATCACTCGGAAGGACAGCTTCTGCTCCGTTTAGTAGAAAGAACGGAGACCGCCCAGTCGACCTGTTTGGGGTCGTTCTGAGACCCCAGAGCACAGAAGGAAACTCGGTGACCCAAGCACGTGCAACATGTCCAATTTCTCGCATGAGATGAGGCCTTAGTCCTTGAAGTATGAGTCAATCGCCCGTTCAGCCTGGCCGTTGGTTTGGTGATGAGCAACAGACGCGTAATCCACTCGGGTTCCTTGGTTGGAGCAAAAACTCTTGAATTCATCCGAGTCAAAGTTTGATCAATTGTCCGTGATGATGCTGTGCGGGACTCCAAATCTGAAAGTGGTTTCTCTCACGAACTTAATTGCAGTACGTGCATCTAGATTTTTGATCGGCTTGGCCTCTATGCACTTGGTGAATTTGTCGACTGCAACCAACAAATGAGTGAATCCACCCTGCCCTGTTCGGAAGGGTCAGACCATGTCCAAGCCCTGGACAGCAAATGGCCATATGAGGGAGATTGTCTTCAGAGGAGACGATGGCTTGTGCGATTTGTTGGAGTTAAACTGGCAGCCTTCGCAGTGATCCACAATTTCTTTGGCCATTTCATTCGCTCGTGGCCAGAAGAATCCAGCTCGGAATGATTTGGCAACGATGGCCCTAGAGGACGCATGATGACCACAGGTTCCCGAGTGGATTTCCTCCTAAATCAGTCAGCCTTCCTCAGGGGAAATGCCCTGCTGAGCTACGCGAGTCAAACTTTCCTTATAAAGCTGATCTCCCATGACCGTGGAGGCCTTCGACCTACAGACAATCTGTCTAGCTTCGACTTTATCTTCTCGTAGTTCTCACCTCAGGATGTATGTGATATATGGTACTGTCCACTCGTGCGTGACCACTCGAATCTCCATGATCAGATCGACCACTGCTGGGATTTCAACTTCAGTCGGATCGGAAGTACTTGCAGGCTGAGGAGGTTCTTCAGTGAATGGATCTTCCTGGACTTAAGGAGCGTGTATGTGTTCTAAACAAACATCACTGGGCACATGTTTTCGAGTGGATCCGATTTTCGCCAACTCATCAGCAACTTGATTCTTCAATCGAGGAACATGATGAAGTTCTAAACCTTCAAATCTTTTCTCAAGGTTTCTTACTGCATTGTAGTACCCGGTCATGGCAGGGTTTCTCACATCCCACTCTTTCATCACTTGATTAACCACTAGATCCGAGTCACCGTATACCATCAAGCGTCGGACGCCTAGTGAGATGGCCATACACAACCCGTAGAGGAGAGCTTCATACTCTGCCTCATTGTTGGAAGAATCAAAGTGAATCTGCAATACGTAACTGAGCTTGTCGCCCTTCGGGGATATGAGAACTACGCCTGCACCAGAACCATTCAACATCTTTGAGCCGTCAAAGAACATAATCCAGCGTGCCGAGTGGATCGGAGCTGGTTGTTGTTGTTCTACCCATTCGGCCATGAAATCCGACAGAGCTTGAGATTTGATGGCTTTCTTGGCTTCGAACTTTATGTCGCAATACAATAGCTCCATTGCCCATTTTGCCACTCGGGCCGATGCATCCCGATTGTGAAGGATTTCTGACAATGGGGCATCGCTGACAACAGACACCGAGTGATCTTGAAAATAATGAGCCACCTTCTTTGTAGTCATGTAAATCCCATAGAGAAGCTTATGATAGTGGGGATATATCTGCTTGGAAGGAGTCAATACCTCGCAAACATAATACACTGGGCGCTGAATCTTATAAGCCTTGCCTTCCTCCTCTCGCTCGACTGTTAGGACTGTGGTGACGACTTGATTTGTAGCCGCGATATATAAGAGGAGGGGCTCATTGTTGTACGGAGCAACAAGAACCGACTGGGTGGATAGCACAGTCTTTAACTCGACGAATGCAGCTTCTGCTTCGGGAGTCCACTCAAAGGTATCTAGTTTTTTCATGAGTCGGTATAGTGGTAGAGCTTTCTCTCCGAGTCGAGATATGAATATGCTTAATGCTGCCAAACATCATGTAAGCTTCTGAACGTCGTGTACTCACACCGGGATTTTCATTCGGACGATTTCCCCGATCTTTTCAGGGTTAACGTCGATTCCTTGTTTGGAAACGAGAAAACCGAGTAACTTGCTGCTGCAGACTCCGAATGTGCACTTGGCTGGGTTGTGCTTGATGTCGTACCTTCGTAGGTTGGCAAATGTTTCTGCCAAGTCAGTCAGCAGGTCGGAACCGTTGCGTGACTTGACTATGATATCGTCCATGTATGCCTCCACGTTCCGACTGATCTGATCGAGGAGGCATTTCTGAATCATGCGCATGAAAGTAGCTCCTGCATTTTTCGGACCGAATGGCATAGTGATGTAGCAAAAGCACCCAAACAAGGTGATGAAGGCCGTTTTTATTTCATCCGGGCCATACAGACGGATCTGGTGGTACCCAGAGTAAGCATCTAAAAATACAATCGCTCGCATCCCGTAGTCGAGTCGATAATCTGATATATGCGGGGGAGCGGGAAGTGATCTTTCTGGTAGACCCGATTAATATTCTTGAAGTCGATGCACATTCAGAGTGACTTGTCCTTCTTAGGAACCATGACGACATTCGCGAGCCACTCGGAGTGGTAAACCTCGCGAATGAACTTGGCCTCTAGGAGTTTAGCCACTTCCTCGCCGATTGCTTTTCTCTTATGCATGGCGGACCGACGCAGATGTTCCTTGACAGGCTGAGCCTTGGGGCCGACTCTCAGTCGGTGCTCAGCTAGTTCCCTGGGCACACCAGGCATGCGAGCGGGCTTCCATGCGAAGATGTCCCAGTTCTCACGGACGAACTGGATGAACTCTGCTTCCTATTTAGGATCAAGAGTTGTTGAGATGTTGGTCAGGGCAGCGGTGGGATCCGTCGGGTGGATGTTGACTTTCTTGATTTCCCCAACCGAATGGAATGCAGACTCAGAAGCTGGCTTCTTTGAGCGCATCAGTTCGGTGGAGTCTGTTGTCTTCCGGTACTCATCGAGCTCCACCATTCCGAGCTGCTGGTCGGCGATCCTGGAGCTATGCTGTAAACACTCTTCTTCCCTCAACGATTGCCAGTGATGGTGATGACTCCCTTTGGCCCTGGCATCTTCATCTTCAGATAGACGTAAAATGGTCGGGCCATGAAACGTACATAAGCTGGACGACCAAGTATGGCGTAGTGGCACTCTTGAAGTCTACCACCTCGAACGTGAGTTTCTCTTTGCGGAAGTTCTTGTGAGAGTCGAAAACGATGTCTAACGCGATCTGGCCGAGTGACTTGGCCTTCTTCCGTGGGATCACTCCGTGGAACTGCATATTGCTCTCGCTGAGCTTGGACATCGGAATGCCCATCCCTTCAAGAGTGCCGGCGTACATGATGTTCAAGCCACTCCCTCCGTCCATCAGCACCTTGCGGAGCCGAACGCCTTCAACCACTGGATCGACAATGAGAGCCTCATGTCCTGGGGTGGGTACATGGGTTGGGTGATCTGACTGGTCGAAGGCGATGGCAGTCTGTGACCACTTAAGATATGTTGGGGCAGAAGGAGCTGCCATGTTGACTTCTCGGTTGACCACCTTCAGTCGACTCTTGCTTTCGACGTCAGCGAAGATCATCAGAGTGGCATGGACTTCTGGGAAAGGGTCTTCTTGCTCGTCTTCCTCCTTCTCCGGGTCTTTCTCACTAGACTGATCCACTCCGAATTTCTGGATCAACAGCCGGCACTGTCGAGTGGTATGCTTAGGTACTATAGTGTTGCCTTCTTCATCTATTTTCGTGTGGATTGCACACGGCAAATCAAGGACATCTGGTCCCGACTGCTTTTTGAATTTCTTGGGAGGAAATTGACCCTTGGCCTTTCCCTTGAACTTTCCTGCCGTCAGAGCAACTACTTCTACCGGTGGTGTGCGCTCCACCTTCTGCTTCTACTTTCGATTGGAATTGGCATCTCCGTCGACTGCTTTGCCTTTGCCGCTGCAGAGGCGGTCTTCTTCTTCTCCATTGGCATAGCGGGTTACTATCTCCATCATCTTGCTCATGGACATGTCTCCCATTCGACCGAACTTCAAGTACAACTCTCGGTACCTGATGCCTTCTTTGAAAGCGCAAACTGCGTGATGCTCGGTGACGTTTTCCATCATGTGGTGGAGAGTGGTCCAGCGCTGGATAAAATCGCGCAAAGACTCACTTGGCTTCTGGATACAATGTTGTAGCTCGGTGAGACCAGCAGGGTGCTTGCAGGTGCCCTCGAAGGTCTTGATGAACACTCGGGCCAAGTCTGCCCAGCAGTAAATGCTTGAAGGAGCTAGTTGATTCAGCCAAGCAAGGGCCGAACCATCCTGCATCAGGGGCAAGTGCTTCATTGCGATGTTGTCGTTGCCGCCGCCGATCTGAACTGCCACTCGGTAATCATCTAGCCATGTTTCCGGCTTGGATTCTCCGGTGAACTTTCTTATTCCGGCCGCCAACCTAAAGTTGGGGGGAATATCAGCCGATCGGATTGCTCGGCTGAAACACTCGGGGCCAGAGATGACAGAGCGACTTCCACTCGGACGATCTCTGTCGTAACCGTCACGGTGGGCTCGGCCTCTATCAACTCTCTTGTGAGTGAGATAGTCCCTTATATCACGCCTTTGGTCGCGTTCATCGCCCACCGATCGCCTTTCGTCGTAGTGCCGGCGCACGTACGAACCACTCCACGGAGGAGAGCGTGAACGATGGCGATCGTCACAATTGAACCGAGGGGGAAGCGGATTCCGCCCTGGTCTCTATATAGATCTTCTCGTCAATCTCCTCCTCTGCGATGCTGGGGTGAACCCGGGCTGTAAACCGACCGAACTGTATCTGCTCTGATGGAATTGCTGTGTAGTCTGTTGTGAGACTGAGAAACAGCAGAATTCTGCTGCTGCGCCGCATGCAACAACGTGCGGATCTGCTCCAAACCTCTGCCCGCTTCTGAATTCGTCGGTTGGATGGAGTCTGCAATCCTTGCAGCCGCAGCCAAGTTAAGGACGGGCGTGCGGAATACCTCAACGTTGTTCTGATGAGAACGCCGACCGGATGTTGGAGGGCGTTGATTAGGACGCATGCCCGAAGTCTCTTCGGCTTCCCGGTTGCCCCGACTGGTCCTTGGCGGGCTCTCATGTGAGCCGGCCATGAAGATCTCCGCGAGAGGGCTGCAACTCTCGCACTCGGAAGAAGAGCCAGATGGATCTGACACCAAGTGGGAGGAAGCGCATGGAGGCGTAGCAGGATCGATGGCCGCCACCTGTGGTGAAGATGCCTGACACGCGAGTGCATGGCGCACCCAGCGCTGGAGCCACGAGCGACCGGATCGCTTATTGCGATGCGCGATGGGAAGCGTAGTCGACGACTGGGTCGATGGATAGCGGAGAAGAACCCCGCAGGAACTGGCACGAAAGAATGTCGCTCCGTGAACTGGAAGCGCCTCGACGTCGAGAGGTTCCTCCCTAAGCCATGCCGAATCGTCGGCGCCGAAAACAAGTGTGCCAAAGATGATCTCGTGGCCCAAGCACAAATCGTCGCCGGAAGACAAGGTGAAGGAGAAAAATGCAAACTTGTCGGAAGTCGCCTAGACACCTACCCCACGGTGGGCGCCAACTGTCATGGGAATAAGCCTGACTGTAGGTGAGTAGGGTACGAAAGTAGAGGGCAGAATCCTAGCTAAGACAAGGTTGTATGAGTTCAAGCCCCTCTACGGTGGAGGTAATAGCCCTACGTCTTAGTGCTCTGGAGCTTAGTGTCGAGTGGAATATAGGTGTTATAGAATGCGAACCCTTGTGCCAGAGGGGAGGGGTGGCTTATATAGAGTGCACTACCCCTCATAAGTGTCCAGCCTTCAAGGGTGCAATAAGTGAGAATAAATGCATACATTACAGGTAACGTATGCCATAAATGACAATAACTACAGTAGTCTAATGTATGCCCGTTGGCCTCCCTGGGGTGGCTTCTGGACTTCGATGTCGACTGGCTTTTGGTCTTCGCTGAGTAGAATCCAGTCGTCGAGTATAAGATTATCCTCCGAGTGATTCCCTACCGAGTGGACAAGAGGTTGTCTTAATCCAGTCGGTAGGTATCTTGTGATCTTAAAGCTAATAATGAGGTGCCTGATACGTCTCAAACGTATCTATAATTTTTGATGGTTTCATGCTCTTATCTTGTCTTCTTTGGATGTTTTATGTACATTTTATATCTTTTTTGGGACTAACTTATTAATTCAGTCCCAAGTGCGAGTTCTTGTTTTTTTGTGTTCTTGACTCTTTTCAGATCTGATTTTGGAACGGAGTCCAAACGGAATAAAAACCCCGAAATGATTTTTTCCCGAACGGAAGAAGATCAGGGGGCCTCTGGGCCAAGCCAGGTGGGCTCGAGGGAGCCCACAAGCTCCCACTCCGCCACCAGGGGGGAGGTGGCAGTGTCAGGGCTTGTGGCCTCCCTGGCCACCCCCTGACCTAGATCCTTGGCCTATATATTCCCAAATATTCGACAAAAATCAGGGGAGCCTCGAAAATACTTTTCCGCCGCCACAAGCTTCCGTTTCCGCGAGATCTCATGTGGAGACCCTTCTCGACGCCCTGCCGGAGGGGACTTTGGAGTTGGAGGGCTTTTTCATCATCATCATCGCCCCTCCAATGACTCGTGAGTAGTTCACTTCAGACCTATGGGTCCGTAGTTAGTAGCTAGATGGCTTCTTCTCTCTCTTAGATCTTCAATACAAAGTTCTCCATGATCTTCATGGAGATCTATCCGATGTGATCTTCTTTGGCGGTGTGTTTGTCGAGATCCGATGAATTGTGGATTTGTGATCAGATTATCTATGATATATATTTGAGTCTTTGCTGATTTCTTATATGCATGATTTGATATCCTTGTAAGTCTCTCCGAGTCTTGGGTTTTGTTTGGCCAACTAGATCTATGATTCTTGCAATGGGAGAAGTGCTTGGTTTTGGGTTCTACCATGTGGTGACCTTTCCCAGTGACAGTAGGGGTAGCAAGGCACACATCAAGTAGTTGCCATCAAGGGTAAAAAGATGGGGTTTTTTTTATCATTGGTTTGAGATTATCCCTCTACATCATGTCATCTTGCTTAAGGCGTTACTCTGTTCTTATGGACTTAATACACTAGATGCATGCTGGATAGCGGTCGACGTGTGGAGTAATAGTAGTAGATGCAGAAAGTATCAGTCTACTTGTTTTGGACGTGATGCCTATAGATATAATCATTGCATAGATACAGTCACGACTTTGTGCAGTTCTATCAATTGCTCGACAGTAATTTGCTCACCCACCGTCTACTTGCTTTCATGAGAGAAGCCACTAGTAAACACTACGGCCCCCGGGTCTATTCACATCCATCGTTTACACCTCCGCTTTTACTTTGCTTTGTTACTTTGTTGCTTTCAGTTCTCACTTGGCAAACAATCTATAAGGGATTGACAACCCCTTCATAGCGTTGGGAGCCAGCTTTTGTGTTTGTGCAGGATCTTGAGATACTCCTCCACTGGATTGATACCTTGGTTCTCAAACTGAGGGAAATACTTACCACCGCTACGCTACATCACCCTTTCTGCTTCGAGGGAACACCAACGCAAGGCTCCAAGGCCACGGGGGAAATCCTTTGCATACTTGTCTAGGAAGTCCCTTAAGGCATAGCCGCAGCAAAAGGATCAAGCCAAGTATTCTCCCGTCGACGTGCCTATTGCTAGCGCCATTGGAAGGTCTTTTGTTGGAGTAGCAGAAGTATTTCTGGCGCCGTTGCCGGGGAGGAGAAATCAAGATCTATCCAAGTAGGTCTCACAAAGTCATCTCTTGCATTTACTTTTGTTGCCAGTTGCCTCTTGTTTTCCTCTCCCCCACTTTACATTTGTCGTTTTCATTTTCCTTTCTCCTTTGCCGTTTTCTTTTGCCTTTTGCCTTTTTCGTTCGCCCTTTTTCTCTGGCTTGCTTTCTGTTCGCTTGTGTGCCATGTGCCTTCAATATGCTTGCATCTTCGTTTGTTAATCTCTTTAAGAGACCCACTTATGTGGAACGAATTGCTAGTGAGTTGAGGGCACTTGACTATCTTTATGGAGTTTTGCGTGAGATGCGTGAATCTGAAAATTGTGCGGAAGAAATTTATGAAGTGATTCACGAGGGCTCCTTGGATAAAAAGCATGATTGCAATGGTTTCACTACAAATCCTATTAGTGAAAATCATGCTAAAAATATGAAAAACCCTAAGCTTGGGGATGCTAGTTTTGCTTTGTCCCCTACTTGTTGCAATAATCATGATTGGGGTGATGATCTTTCTTATAATCTTGAAAATTTGTTTAAGCCTCATGACGAGTATGATATTTGCAATAATATTGAAAGTGGGATTGGAGAAGTCATGACTTTATTTGATGATAATCCCACTATTTTTTGAAGAGCGTGAACTTTGCATGCACGTGGATCATGAAAAGAATATCCTATGTGATAGTTACATTGTTGAATTCGAATATGATCCCACATGTAATTGCTATGAGAGAGGAAAATATTGTGGTAGAAACATTCATGTTACCAAATTACCTCTCATTATGTGGAGATTGCTATTGTCTCTTTCTTCTTCCTTGCATATGGCAACTATTGGTTGTCTTGACAATCTGTTTTCCTATAAAATGCCTATGCATAGAAAGTATGTTAGACTTAGATGTGATTTTCACATGCTTTATGATGTTCTCATTGTGCTTCAATTCTTGTCTTTTGTGAGAGCATCATTGAATGCCTAGCTAAGGGCGTTAAAAAAAGCGCTTGTTGGGAGGCAACCCAACGAATTTATCCTTTTTCTTTCTGTTTTGTGTTTTCCACACTTTCATAATTCTGTTATGATTGTGTTTTTTGTGTTTCTTTTTTGCGTTTGTGCCAAGCAAAACCGTTATGATTAGTCTTGGGGATGATCGTTTGGTTATGCTGGAAAAGACAGAAACTTTCTGCTCACGAAAAGAATTTTCATTTTTTTTCTGTAAGAGCTTTTGAGTTGATTCTTTTTGCTACCCATTTCTACTCAAATGGTTCAGACTGTCGTAATGTTTCAGAATTTTTGAAGTACCAGAGGTATATGAAATATACAGATTGCTACAGACTGATCCGCTGTTAACAGATTCTGTTTTTGTTGTGTTGGTTGCTTATTTTGATGAAACTATGGATAGTATCGATGGGTATTAGCCATGGAAGATTTAAACTATAGTAACCCAACATCAGAACAAGTAGAATTTAAGATTGCTACAGTACCTAAGGAAGTGGTGGTTTGCTTTCTTGTACTAATGTTATCACGAGTTTCTGTTTAAATTTCGTGTTGTGAAGTTTTCAAGTTTTGGGTGAAGTTCTTATGGACAAAGAGATAAATAGTGGCAAGAGCTCAATCTTGGGGATTCCCAAGGCACCCCAAGAGATTCAAGGATGCCGTAAAAGCCTAAGCTTGGGGATGCCCCGGGAAGGCATCCCCTCTCTCGTCTTCAATCCATCGGTAACGTTACTTGGGGCTATATTTTTATTCACCACATGTTATGTGTTTTTTCTTGGAGTGTCTAGTATCGTAGGAGTCTTTTATTTTTTGTGTGTCACAATCATCCTTTCTGCACACCTAGAGAGAGAGAGACATGCACACACCGTTATTTTGTCGAGCTTCACTTATATCTTTTGGTAGACAATTCAGCTCACATGTGCTTCACTTATATCTTTTGAGCTAGATACTTTTGCTCTATGTGCTTCGCTTATATCTTTTAGAGCACAGCGGTGCGTGGCTTGGTAGTTGATCTATGCTTTGAAAGTAGTCTCAAAAGGGGTAGTTATCCAAAGGGATACGAAAACTTCCACCTTCATGTGCATTGAATAGTTAGAGAAGTTTGATTCATCTCAATTAGTTTTGAGTTGTGGTTATGGTAATATTGAAGTCATGATAGTAAGGTGTTGTGGATCTAGAAATACTTGTGTTGAAGTTAGTGATTCCCGTAGCATGCACGTATGGTGAACCGCTATGTGATTAAATCTGAGCATGATTAGTATATTGATTGTCATTGAAAGTGCGTTATATCGACTAGAGGGGGGGGGGGTGAATAGGAGATTTTTAGAATTTCATCACTGAGGAAATTCCTTTTGAGGAAATTCCTCACTGATGACTAACTTTTAGCGGAAACAGTAAAGGATCAGACGTGCAAACGTTCACAACAGCAGTATTTCAGAGTGAATAATGTGAAAACAGATTGCACAGTAAGCAGGCACGCAGAATACACATGATGATTAACTATCGTGAAGAATTTGGGGTTGAGGAAATTCAGAGAAAGTCTTCAGCAAATTCTTCAAACAGTCACAGTGAAAGTCATCAACACATAATACACGGAAAGTAAAGAGTTGAGGAATTAGAACCCGTTTCTCAGTGAAGACAGTTGTTGATGACCCAGTTCCAACTGCTGTGACAGTCGTACATCTGGTTTGGAGCGGCTTGGTATTGAAACCAAAGGACACCTAGTCCCGGGACACACAGTCCCTACCGTATTCTCCTTGAGCTAAGGACACACAGTCCTCAAATGCGAAGAAACTAAAACAGAAAGTGTAAATCTTCACGCTTCAATGACTGCTGGAAAGGTCTAGACCATGACGCCTAACCGTCTGGAGGATGCACAGTCCTCAAAGGTAAAAGGCTTCAGTCCCACACAGGAAGAACTTCTTCAGTGATGCTCAATCACTAGGTTTGGTTTGTGGTTTCGGTGGGTGGGATATTTCCTCACTGATGAATTACTCTTGAAGGCTCTGAGGAATTGAGTTGCTCTTATGACAAGTGTCAGTTTCTAACGGAGCAGCCAACCAGCTATTGGTTGTGGGGGGTGGCTATTTATAGCCTGGGAGCATCCCGACATGATTTGACACTAATGCCCTTAAATAATATGACCGTTGGAGTGGATAAGACCAGTGACTTGGCGTGGTTATCGAAACGGTCAAAACCCTCAACTGTGTGAGTCCTCATGTCACTCATATTCCTCACTTGAGGCTTTTGGTAGGATTAGGCTTGGGTTGAGCACCATGAGGAAATTTTCCATAGTGTAACTTCGACCCCCTTTAACAGTACGGTGTTCCTATTACTCAAATGCGAAGAAAGTAAAACAGAAAGTGTAAATCTTCATGCTTCAAATTCTTCAGAATGATTTTCTTCAGGAACCACCGGACTTCTCAATATCAGTATCTTCATGAGGAATATCAATTTCATCGCAGATTCCTCGCGATTCATTTCTTCAGCTTGAGACCAATTTCTTCCACCGAAGACATATATTTTTAGGGGTCGATATTTTTCAAATATCTCAAACTCCTCAATGACCTATAGATCCTGTGTACACTTACAAACACATTAGATACTTAACCTATAAGTCTTCAAACCACCAAAATCACTAAGGGGCACTAGATGCACTTACAATCTCCCCCTTTTTGGTGGTTGATGACAATTAGGTTAAGTCTTCAACAGGGATCTAAAATATGAAGTGTAAATAGTCATTTGAGGAATTTGAAAACAAGATTCAGAGTGACTCCCCCTGAAGATGTGCATACCTTGAGGATTTTGCTTTTCACAGCAAATGCACATTGATGATTTATATCATGGAGATCTCCCCCTGAGTCTTGTAAATCATGCATACATATAACATATCATATGAAGAAAATGAAGATGCATGATGGAAAATGGTATGTGACGAATTCCAGCATGTGTGCATTAAAACTTGAGGAATAAGCATGCGAAGAAAAACGTTCAAAGGCGTCAGAGTACCATCGGGCTTAAGTTACAACTCATTACATAAAAACTTCAGAAGAGCCAAGAGTTTGTAACTTAAATATAGTTTATAAGCCCCAAAAATATCCCGTTTGAAGACTAACTCTTGAGTTTCTCCCCCTTTGTCATCAAGTGACAAAAAAGGGACAAACTGAGGACTAACGCCCGTGAAGACTTCATTTCTTGGCGGTCGAGGAAGAGCCGTGATGCTTCTTGGGAGTAGTCTTCTTCCTTGGGCCGGTTGCAGTGTCGAGCTGTTCTTCATCTGATTCAGCAGTGCGGAATGAAGAAAAGGAGCTGTCTTCAAGGTCTGGCACTGGAATGGGCCTGAACTTCTTCTTAGGAGGCCACGACCAGTCAAAGTCTTGCTCAAAGTCCATTTGTTCAAGCTCAGTCTGAGTCTTCAGATGTGCAAGTGTAGCACAGGTGCGATCAAAAACCTCATGCAGATAGTGATGGTTAATCTTCACAGAGTTCTGTGTTTCAGTGAGGGTTTTCACAATGGCACCAAACTTGCGTTTGACCCATTTGTGGTTGCGATCCACCTTCTGGTGAAGACTGAGGAGGAGCTCTCTGGTATTAAGCACGCGAGGAGGAACTGGGCTTGCTGGACGAGTCTCAGTATCGTCCCATGAAGAATATGCTTCTGGCTCTCTGAACTGGCCATCAAGGGGCCTACTGCCTTCTTCAATCACATATTTTCCTTTTCCTTCAAGGGCTTGAAAGTCTTCTTGTTGACTCGGATAGGAGGCACATAACCAACATGATTTTGACAATCATCGTGAAAGTTGATGCCAGTCCTTGTCCTGATGAATCTCATGATCCACGGGGCATATATCTTGTGATCAAAGGGGCACATGGCATTGTCGGCCAAAGTCCTCAAGAATAAATCATGGATATTGATAGGAATACCGTGAAAGATGTTGAAGAGGATATTCTTCATGAGGCCTACAACATCTTCTTCATCGTCATGGCCTTTGATCGGTGCGAGCACACTGCAGAGGATTCTGTATACAGACCGGGGTGTGTACTTGAGCTCGTGGACGAGCAAGGTTGTTCTTGAAGATTTGCCTGTAGCCAAAGGCTTCCTGAGGACTTCCATCATTCCATTTGGCAGTTCACGCTCACCATAAAGCTTCACAGCCCCATCTGAGGGAATTGGTACTGGCAGTTCTGTGAGGTGTTCAGAAGAAGGAGCCTTGTAGTGAGTGTTTTGTGACATCCAGTCAAACACCCAAGTGTTGATGTCTTCAGCGTTGCCAGCTATGTGAAGAGTGGCATATAACTGAAGAATAAGCTTGCTGTTCCAGTCTGATATGTCTGAGCACATTGGGAGCAAACCTGCATCATGGAGTACACTGAGGACTGGCTCCAGGCAAGGTATTGCTTCAAGCTCAACATGAGGAATATGCCTGTGCTGGAATATCTTGTTTCGTCCACAGAGCACAAAGGCATAGTAGTTCATCTGAGTCCTTGTCCAAAACTTCAGATGCCTCATTTGAGGCTTGTCATAAGGGTTCTCTCCGATGAAGTATATGCGTTCTTCAAAGAATTTTTCTTTCTGAAACTTTGGACGCTTGGAGAATGGCTGACGCTGAACTGGCTGAAGATTTTGCTGAGGAATAGGGGAGGAGACAACAATAGCAGTCTCTGGGTTGAGCACAATGAATGCATTGTCTTGGGCGGGTACATTTTCTTCAGCTTTTTCCTCAGGGTGAGGAATTTCATCAGCTGGTACTTCATGCTGAGGAGATGATGCTTGCTCTGGCTGAGCTTCAGGCTGAGGAATTTCTGCTTCTTTCTCAGTTGGAGGAGTTGGGTCAGCCTGTTCCTCATCTTGAGGAGTCTTCTCAGAGTGTTGAATTTTGTCAGCATGAGGATTTTCAGCTTGTTTTTCCTCAGCTGGCTTTGTGGCAGAAGCAGTTTCATCAGCTGGTGCAGCTGATGCTTGAGCAGTTTCTGTCTGAGGAATAAGAGGTTGAGGACTGTCGTCAATCTGAATTTCCTCATCAGTGTGTTCCTCAGGAGCGACATCCTTCATTTCCTCATCTGCCTTCGTAGCTGGGTCATCAGTGACGACCATCTCATAGGAAGGGGCGACATTGAGAGGCACCGGGTCCAGAGGAGCAGTTTCTTCAATTTCTTTGAGGCGCTTTGCCTCTGTTTCTTCTACTGCTGAGGAGGCTTTTCTCTTCTTGGCTTCCTTTTCAGCAGCCCTTGTTTTCTTTATGTCTGATGCAGACGGAATTATCTTCTTCACCTTTGAAGCTTTTGGTGAAGGTGTTCTCTCTTCAGTTTCTTCAGCTGGTATTGAGGAACCAGCTGGAACAGAGTCATCGGCCTGCTTTGATGAAGTAGCTAGATCAGGAGCAGTCTCATCACCGGCAGCAATTTCATCAGTTGGAGTTTCCATGATGATTTCTTCAATGGCCAGTTCATCAACACGGCGCTCTTGGTGTACTTCCTCAGCTTGAGGAGTTTCCTCCTCATGAGGAGATGCATTTGCTGGCTCCTCAACCAAGGGCTGAGGAGTTGGTGCTGGGGGTGCGGTTCTCTTGTTGTAGTCATCAACAACACTAGTGGCCAGCTTGATGAAATTGCTCTTGAGGCTTTTGCGATCTGACAGCTTGGCGTACTTGTCAGTCAATTTTTGCAGCTCTGCCTGTGTTGTCACCAGTGCATCAGGAGTCAGTTTGAGGAGATTCTGCCTGTGGAATTTCTCCTTTTTGATCTTTGCAACCTTTGCCTGCCTGGCCTGCTGTTCTTTCCACTTGGCTTCATTTATGAAGGTGGCCACCATGTGGCTGAAGCCAGGGGGAAGCTTCAAATCATCAATAGGAGTGTTTGGGTCCTCATACCAGATATTGATGTAGTCAAGGAGGACCTTGGGGTCCATGGCCAGAGGAATAGCATTGCCTGA
Source organism: Hordeum vulgare subsp. vulgare (assembly GCF_904849725.1). Taxonomy (NCBI): domain Eukaryota; kingdom Viridiplantae; phylum Streptophyta; class Magnoliopsida; order Poales; family Poaceae; genus Hordeum; species Hordeum vulgare. The sequence continues at coordinate 178,823,878 of NC_058523.1, forward strand.
TGCTTGAGCTACTCTTTCTTGCTTGTTTCCGATGATGGCTTGCAAGGTTTCATCAACATATTCATCACTTCCCTCTGATGCAGACGGGACTGTGATGATTTTGCTGGGGCTGGGCAGAGGTGCACGTTCAACAGTTGCCAAAGTCTTCACAGGAGGTGTTGAAGACTTTGTCTCTGAGCTGGTTGCAGCTGGGAGTGAGGAGCTTGAGCTGGCGGTCGTAGGCTTCACGACATGCTTCTGTACTGGTCTCTCTTGAGGCTTTGGAGGTGGAGCTGAGGATTTTGATGCTCATGGTTTTGGTGTTGAAGGTTTTGGTAATGAGGGTTTTGGTGCTGAGGGTTTTGTGACAGAAGCCTGAGCAGAATTCTCTTGAGGCTTTGGAGCCCTTGGCTTTGATGGCATAGACTGCATTTGAGGAATTTCTGAGCCTGAGGTTTCCGCAACTAAGGAATTAGCAGCACCGGAGGCAGCAACTGAGGATTCATTAAATTTCCTCATTGCAGCTTCTGCCTGCTTCTTGAGCTTGGCCAGATGCTTTTCTTTCTCATCTGGATAGTCATCAATGGTCATGAGACTTGAGGGATGTGCTACTTGATGATCCCCAAGTGGGGCCCTTCTGCCAGGAGGCTTCAAAGCGAATTTCTTTGCATATTTGGGAGTCACAAACCTGTACTGCTTCCATTCCTTCGCCCATCGGCGTTCAATCTTTTGCAGCCGTATCTTTCTCTTGGCCATTGTCTCATTTTCATCAGGCGTGCAATAGTCCAAGTAAATGTCCTCAGGGTTATCAGCAGCTGTGTTTTGCTCAAGTTTCTTTCCTCCCTTCTGTTTTCTGTCTTCCTCCATTTTCCTCAGTTGAGGATTTTGCTGATGATTTTGAACTCTTGAGGATTCTGATGAGCCTTGAAGAGTTTCTTCCAGAAACGTTGCAAATGAGTTAATGTGATGAGAACCGAGAGATTCATCAGCTGACATGTGTGTACCTGTGAACAGAGTATAGTTGCGAGGAATTTGGAGAGGTCATATGCGTTCTGAGATTTGAGGAAAATGAAAAAGTTTGACAGTTTGAGGAATATAACCAGTGGTTGAGGAATTTGTCTAAGCATACTGTTCTTGGTTTCCAGAGTTGTACAGATCCGAAAGTTCGCACAATTGAGGAATCTCGTGAAAATCTTAGATGCTTAGCATAGTTCAGCAATGATTGTGGTGATAGGTAGTGTTTGAGGTATCAAGTGCGCATCGTATCTTGAGGAAAAACATATTTCACATAGAAGATGTAAAATTTCAGATCTAATGTGCTGTAAAAATGGGATATATTTACCCTGGAAGGTGCACACGAAGAACACAGAAAGTTGTGTTGGAGAGGCTCTTCGTTCGAGTGTCCAATGCACCCTAACTCGGCGACAGAGGACGTCTACGGCGGCGGCGGACGAAGATGGTCCGACTCCCGCGTGGTTCTGGTGATGGAGAAGTCGAGGCAGTGAAGCTCTTCCTCACCGGCGACGAGACTACCAGCGGTGGCGCTAGGGTTCGGTGGAGTGTGCTGTGGCAGGAGAGCTATGAGGCGAAGAAGAGGATGCCGAGGGGGATAAGGACATATTTATAGCCAAAAGTTACTGTTGGCGTGAGAATGTCGGACCAAATAGCCCCTGCCTCTACGTCTCCGCAGGACACGTGTAGCTCCCGTACGATGCGGTGGAGATAGTGGAGATCGTGGTTATCCGATCGTGGGAAGTGGGGGTTCAGTTACTGTGTCTTTAAAGAAACAATTTTTGAAGATTTGAGGATTTTCTTTAAAAAATCATCAGCTGACAAGGACGTAGTGAGGATTTTGAACAAGGTTTCAAGTAGAACGCATATGAAGAATTGAATAGACTGGATGAGTATAGCATAGAGGGAAAGTAGGGTCCGATCACATTCACTTAGCAGAAACATCAACTTGAAGAAATAGCAATAAGTGAATGCTGTTGAGGACTAGAAATCACAGTCTATCTAGTCAAATGAAAGTCATCAAATGTTTTTGAAGATTTTGCAATAAATCATCACAATGAAGAACAACTGTTTTTGAAGAAAAATGCATTGTGAGGAAATTGATTATTTGAAGAGAATCATCTTGAGGAATTTCACATTGGGCGGTGGCGTTACCCACCATACAAGAATGTTGATTACAGACGCCGCGTACAATTGTCGTAGGGCCCTGAGAATCAATTTCTTCGTTAATTTCTTCACATTCAGAGTGACATTGTTCATCAGTTGAAGAAAATTGTTTCATCATGTGTTGCACATCTAAGTCATCAACTTTGCATAAGTGTTAGGATGTGTGCATGTTTTTACAAAACATTTGAAGACTCTAAGATATTTAGCTCACACCGCAACTTGCAAAACCTTTTCTCATCCAAGGGCTTAGTGAAGATATCTGCCAGTTGATCATCAGTCTTCACATGGTCGACGAGGATATTGCCCTTGAGGACATGGTCCCGAAGAAAATGATGACGAATCTGGATGTGCTTGGTCTTCGAGTGCTGTACTGGGTTGTATGCAATCTTGATAGCACTCTCATTGTCACAGTAGAGAGGCACATTCTTCATGTTGATGCCGTAGTCCTTGAGGGTTTGCTTCATCCATAGCAATTGAGCACATCAAGAACCAGCAGCAATGTACTCAGCTTCGGTAGTGGAGAGTGATACGCAGTTCTGCTTCTTTGAGGACCAGCAAACTAGTGATCTTCCGAGGAAATGGCATGTGCCAGAAGTTGACTTGCGATCCACACGGTCACCAGCATAGTCTGAATCAGAATACCCTACCAGATGAAGATTGGAGCCCTTGGGATACAATAATCCTAGTGTTGGTGTGTGAGCTAAGTATCGAAGAATATGTTTCACAGCCTTATGGTGTGATTCCTTCGGTTTTGCTTGAAAACGTGCTCACATGCAAACACTAAGCATTATATCTGGCCTAGATGCACATCGATACAATAAAGAGCCAATCATAGAACGATATACCTGCTGATCAAAATCTTTACCATTTTCATCAGTGCTGAGGTGGCTGTTGGTAGGCATTGGAGTCTTGGCACCTTTGCATTCATGCATGTCGAATTTCCTCAGAACATCCTTGAGGTATTTCTCCTGTGATATGAAGATTCCAATGCTTTGTTGATGAATTTGAAGACCTAAGAAGAATTTCAGCTCCCCCGTCATGGACATCTGATATTCTTCACTCATCATGTAGGCAAATCCATCACTGTATCTTTTGTCAGTATAGCCAAATATGATATCATCGACATATATTTGACATACAAACATCTCATTATCATAGGATTTTGTGAAAAGAGTTGGATCGAGTGAACCAGGTTTGAAGCCTTTCTTCATGAGGAATTCCTTCAATGTATCATACCATGCCCGAGGGGATTGCTTGAGGCCATACAGAGCCTTTTTGAGTCTGAAGACTTTGTCTGGATTCTTTGGATCCTCAAAACCTGGGGGCTGAGCAACATATACTTCTTCCTCAAGCTTACCATTGAGGAATGCACTTTTCACATCCATTTGATATAAGGTGATGTTATGATGATTAGCATAAGCAAGTAGTATTCGAATAGCTTCAAGTCAAGCAACATGTGCAAAAGTTTCATCGAAATCTATTCCTTCAACCTGGGTGTAGCCTTGGGCAACAAGTTGTGCTTTGTTCCTCACCACTTGACCGTCCTCATCTTGCTTGTTTCGAAAAATCCACTTGGTGCCGATGATGTTGTTCTTGCGAGGATCTGGTCATTTGACGAGCTCCCATACGTCATTCAACTTGAATTGAAGAAGTTCGTCTTACATGGCTTGGATCCACTCCGGTTCCAGAAAAGCCTCAGCAACTTTTGAGGGTTATGTGATGGATACAAAGGAAAAGTGCCCACAAAAGTTAACTAAGTGTGAAGCTTTTGAGCGAGTGAGAGGACCTGGTGCGTTGATGTCGTTGAGGATTTTGTCAAGTTCTACTTTGTTTGCAATCCTCGGATGAGCTGGTTGAGGATTTTGTCTAGGCTGAGGAAGTGGTGCTGGTGCAATTTCCTCAGGAGCATCTTCTTGGTTTTTATCAGCGATGGGGATCGTTTCTTCACCAATTTCTTCAGTGGGGACAATGTCTTCAGTAGGCTTAAGCTTTATTGCTTCCTCAGGAGACAGCTTTTCTGGATCAGAAGGCAATTGCTCTCTTTGCGAGCCATTAGTTTCATCGAACCGCACATCTACAGTCTCAACAACTTTGTTGTGATAGTTGTTGAAGACTCTGTAAGTGTGCGAGTCCTTTCCATAACCGAGCATAAAACCTTCATGTGCCTTAGGTGCAAATTTTGAGCTATGGTGAGGATCTCTAATCCAGCATTTTGCACCGAAGACTTTGAAATAACTTACATTGGGTTTCTTGTCAGTGAGGAGTTCATATGAGGTTTTCTTGAGGAATTTGTGAAGATATACCCTGTTGATGATATGGCATGCAGTGTTGATTGCTTCAGGCCAAAAGCGACTAGGAGTGTGATATTCTTCAAGCATAGTTTTTGCCATTTCAACCAGAGTCCTGTTCTTCCTTTCGACGACACCATTCTGCTGAGGAGTATAAGGAGCAGACAATTCGTGAGTAATACCAAGTTCATCAAGATAATCATCAAGACCAGTGTTTTTGAACTCGGTTACATTATCACTCCTGATGTGTTTGATCTTGATGCCAAAGTTCATCGAGGCCCTTGAAGAAAATCGTTTGAAGATTTCTGCACTTCAGTTTTATACACTATGATATGCACCCAAGTATATCTGAAATAATCATCAACTATGACGAAGCCATATAAAGATGCTGCATTGGTTAGTGTGGCATAGTGAGTAGGTCCAAATAAATCCATATTAAGCAATTCGAATGGACGTGTAGTGGTCATGATGGTTTTAGAGGGATGCTTGGATCTGGTCATTTTCCGAGATTCACAAGCACCACAGAGATGATCCTTGAGGAATTTGACTGATTCGATGCCGATGACATGCTTCTTCTTCGCGGCGTGTGCAAATCCCTCATGCCTGCATGACCTAGTCTTCGGTGCCACGACCATCCTTCTGAGGTTTTTGCTAGTAAGCAAGTGGCTGGTTGAGGACCTGTAGAGAAATCAACAATGTACAAATCCCCTCTTCTTACACCTTCGAAGACTTTGGATCTGTCAGATTCCATGATGACTACACATCTATATCTACCAAAGATAACAATCATATCAAGATCACAAAGCATCAAGACTGACATAAGGTTAAAACCAAGGGATTCAACAAGCATCACTTTATCCATATGCCTATCCTTGGAAATAGCTACTTTGCCAAGTCCCAATACCTTGCTTTTACCTTTGTCAGCATATGTGATTTGCTTCAGAGGTGATGGAGTTAGTGGCATATTCATTAGTAAGCTTTTATCACCAGTCATGTGATGTGTCCAGCCACTATCAAGAACCCACTCAGTATTCTTGGGTTTGTCATCCTGCAGATGAATTAGTACTGCTTACCATCTCATATGCTTCAGATTTGAAGAATATGATACTAATTTCATCAGATCAGTAATTTCATCATAACAGAAATGTAAGGACGTGTGAAATATTTCTATTTCATCACTCATTATCTTGCGTCCTATGAAGCATTTCCTCAGGTCTCTAGCAAATTCTTCAGATGATGATTTTCATATGGAGACCTGACCTGCAGAAGTGATTAGTTTGATTTCTTCACCACCCACATCGGAAGGGGTGGCAAAGCGTTCATCATCCTGCGAGCACCATATGAGAAAGGTGGCATTGAAGCCAATGCACTTCTCTTAGCAGTAGGGGGGTTAAAGTACTCATATGAATATGCAGAGAACTGGTTTGAGGATTTATGAACATAATGATTTGAGGAGTAACGCTCATATTCATATTCCTTATAGTTTCCCTGCATGTTAGAAGCATAAGCACGGGTACGAGCATAGTTTTGACCAATTGAGGATTTTGATCCTCTTGAAGATTTTGGTCGTCCTGAGGAATTTGATCTAGGGTTCAGATTCTTCAGTGGTGGTGTCATGAGGACATTCACATGAAGATTTTCAAGACAACTTTTGGGAACCCAGATTTTCCTCAGAGGAGGGCCATTCCTGCAGTTAGTTCCAACATATCGAGCAAATACTTCACCAGATTGATTTTTGAACAGTTTATAGTTGGAATCAAATGAATCATCCGAGGAATAGGATAATTCACATGAAAAGCCAGTTAGATTAGATGGATCAAAAGGAGGCCCAGTAGCAGCAACCCATGAGGTTTTGGGATACTGCTCAGGTTTCCAATAAGATCCATCAGCATTTAATTTCCTCTCAAAGGCAATTCCTTCTTTCCTCGGGTTCCTATTCAAGATCTGCTTTTTAAGCACATCACAAAGAGTTTGATGTCCTTTGAGGCTTTTGCACATGCCTGTCATGTACAATTCCTTCAACCCTGCATTTTCATCAGTAACATTTGTGTTTTCCTCAAGTGAGGAAATAGACACAACATGTGCAGTTGAAGAATTTGTAGCAATGGTAGCATTTGATGATTCTGGTGAGGAATTAGCAGTTTCGCGTTCAATGCATTTAAGACATGGAGGAATAAATTCAACTTGACTATCGCTGATCTGTTGAGCTAGTAATGAATCATTTTCCATACGAAGATCATCATGAGACATCCTCAGCTTCTCAAGATCAAGCTTCCTTTGAAGAAATTCATAGGAAAGCTTCTCATGATCAGTGAGGAGTGTATCATAACGATCCTGAAGATTATCAAATCTAGACTGAAGACTTTTCATGTCATCAGTGAGGATTTGGGTAAGGTTCATTTCGTCATTCAACAGATCATCACTTTTGTCTAGCAGTTTTTGAAGCTTTTCCAGAGCAGTTTGTTGTTTAGTGGCAATGATAGCAAGTTTACTGTAACTGGGTTTCTTATAATCATTAGGTTCACAGTCACTTGAATCAGAGGAGGAGGCATTATTTGATACCTTCGAACCCTTTGCCATGAAGCAATAGGTTGGAGCGAAGTCATAAGCATAGTCATCAGTATGGATGGTGCAATCATTTTCTTCAAGATTGAAGATTGACTTGCTGACGAAAGTGGTTGCTAGTGCAAGACTAGCCTGTCGAGATTCCGAGTCTTCTTCAGAACCTTCTTCTTCATCACCTTCCTCTGATTTTGCCTCGGAGTCCATTTCCTTGCCAATAAGTGCCCGAGCCTTTCTGAATATAGTATTCTTGTGTGATGAGGGCTTTGAAGATGAGGATTTTGAAGATTTCTTCTTCTTCTTCGAGTCATCAGAACTGTCATCCTTGTATTTCTTCTTCTTTGATTCCTTTCCCCAACGGGGAAAATCAACAATGTAATGACCTGATTTCTTGCACTTGTGACACGTTCATTTCTTGTAGTCCTCAGATGAAGATTCTGATTTCCTCATGTCTCTTCTTGAAGATTTACCGAACTGACCACGTCGTGTAAATCTCTGGAATTTCCTCACGAGCATTGCAAGATCCTGTTCAAATTCTTCGGGGTCACAAATGATGTCATCTGTGTCTTCTTCTTCAGATGAGGAAATTGCTCTAGCCTTCAGTGCACGTGGTCTGGAATAGCTTTGTCCATATAGATCTCTCTTTTCTTCTAGCTGGAATTCATGAGTATTTAGCCTTTCAAGTATATCAGCTGGATCCAGCATCTTGTAGTCTGGTCTTTCTTGAATCATCAGAACTAAAGTGTCAAATGAAGAATCCAAAGATCTCAGCAGTTTCTTCACAACTTCGTGATCAGTGATGTCTCGAGCTCCCAGTGCTTGCAGTTCATTTGATATGTTAGTGAGGCAATCAAAGGTGTCTTGGCAGCTTTCATTGTCATGTCTCTTGAAGCGATTGCGAAGAATATCAACGCGAGAGTCACGCTGGGTTGATACTCCTTCATTTACCTTGCACAGTCTCTCCCAGATCAGTGTTGCAGAGCCGAAAGCACTTACTCTTCCAAACTGGCCAGGGCTCAGATGACCACAGATGATGTTCTTCGCTTGAGAATCAAGCTGCTTGAATTTCTTCACATCAGCCGCAGTGACACTGGCAGAGATGATGGGGACACCATTTTCCACAATATACCAGAGATCATTATCAATAGCTTGTAGATGCATTTGCATTTTGTTCTTCCAGAAGGGAAAGTTCTTTCCTTCGTAGGTAGGACATGCTGCAGTCACCTTAAACATGCCTGCAGTCGACATAACTAAAACTCCACGTGGTTAAACCAAAATCACACTAAACAAGGGAGTACCTTGCTCTGATACCAATTGAAAGTGCGTTATATCGACTAGAGGGGGGGGGGTGAATAGGAGATTTTTAGAATTTCATCACTGAGGAAATTCCTTTTGAGCAAAATTCCCACTGATGACTAACTTTCAGCGGAAACAGTAACGGATCAGACGTGCAAACGTTCACAACATCAGTATTTCAGAGTGAAGAATGTGAAAACAGATTGCACAGTAAGCAGGCATGCAGAATACAGTTGATGATTAACTATCGTGAAGAATTTGGGGTTGAGGAAATTCAGAGAAAGTCTTCAGCAAATTCTTCAAACAGTCACAGTGAAAGTCATCAACAGATAATACAGGGAAAGTAAAGAGTTGAGGAATTAGAACCCGTTTCTCAGTGAAGACAGTCGTTGATGACCCAGTTCCAACTGCTGTGACAGTCGTACATCTGGTTTGGAGTGGCTTGGTATTGAAACCAAAGGACACCCAGTCCCGGGACACACAGTCCCTACCGTATTCTCCTTGAGCTAAGGACACACAGTCCTCGCCCAACACTCGTGGTAAGTCTTCAGGGCACACTTCCAAACCCTCACAAACTTGGTCACCCGGCGATCCACAATTGACTGCTGGAAAGCTCTAGACCATGACCCCTAACCGTCTGGAGGATGCACAATCCTCAAAGGTAAAAGGCTTCAGTCCCACACAGGAACAACTTCTTCAGTGATGCTCAATCACTAGGTTTGGTTTGTGGTTTCGGTGGGTGGGATATTTCCTCACTAATGAATTACTCTTGAAGGCTCTGAGGAATTGGGTGCTCTTATGACAAGTGTCAGTTTCTAACGGAGCAGCCAACCAGCTAGTGGTTGTGGGGGGTGGCTATTTATAGCCTGGGAGCATCCCGACATGATTTGACACTAATGCCCTTAAATAATATGACCGTTGGAGTGGATAAGACCAGTGACTTGGCGTGGTTATCGAAACGGTCAGAACCCTCAACTGTGAGAGTCCTCATGTCACTCATATTCCTCACTTGAGGCTTTTGGTAGGATTAGGCTTGGGTTGAGCATCATGAGGAAATTCATTCCATAGTGTAACTTCGACCCCCTTTAACAGTACGGTGTTCCTATTACTCAAATGCGAAGAAAGTAAAACAGAAAGTGTAAATCTTCATGCTTCAAATTCTTCAGAATGATTTTCTTCAGGAACCACCAGACTTTCAATATAAGTATCTTCATGAGGAATATCAATTTCATCGCAGATTCCTCGCGATTCATTTCTTCAGCTTCAGACCAATTTCTTCAACTGAAGACATATATTTTTAGGGGTCGATATTCTTCAAATATTCAAACTCCTCAATGACTTATAGATCCTGTGTACACTTACAAACACATTAGATACTTAACCTATAAGTCTTCAAACCACCAAAATCACTAAGGGGCACTAGATGCACTTACAGTCATCCTTTGCGTGGCGGTCGGGATCAAGCGATGGTTTATACCTACCAACCCTTCCCCTAGGAGTATGCGTTGAATGCTTTGTTTCGATTACTAATAAAACTTTTGCAACAAGTATATGCGTTCTTCATGACTAATGTTGAGTCCATGGTTTGGATGCACTTTCACCTTCCACCATCACTATCTTCTTAGTGCCGTGCAACTTTCGCCGGTGCACAAAACCCACCATTAGCCTCCCTCAAAACAACCACCATACCTACCTACTATGGCCTTTTCAAAGTCATTCCGAGATATATTGCCATGCAACTACCACCATGACATGTGCCACCACGTCTACATTGCCATTGCATGATCGTAAGATAGCTAGCATGATGTTTCCATTGATGTCTATGGCGTGCTAGATCATTGCCACGGTACACTACCGAAGGCATTCCATATAGAGTCATCGTTACTCTAAGTTTTGAGTTGAAAGTGTGATGATCATCATTAATGGAGCATTGTCCCATGTGAGGAAATAAAAGAGGCCAAAGAAGCCCACAAAAAAAAGAGGCCAAAGAGCCCGCCAAATAAAAAAAAATGAGAGAAAAAGAGAGAAGGGACAATGCTACCACTTTTTCCACACTTGTGCATATTAAGCACCATGATCTTCATGATTGAGAGTCTCTCGTTTTTTCACCACCATATAGCTAGTGGGAAAGTTTCACTATATAACTTGGCTTATATATTCCAATGATAGGCTTCCTCAAAATTGCCTTAGGTCTTCGTGAGCAAGCAAGCTGGATGCACACCCACTAGTTTTCTTTAAAAGCTTTCACATACTCGTAGCTCTAGTGCATCATTTGTATGGCAATCCCTACTCATTCACATTGATATCTATTGATGAGCATCTCCACATCTCATTGATATGCCTAGTTAATGTGACTATCTTCCCTTTTTTGTCTTGCTACCTCCACCACATTCCACACCATCTATAGTGCTATAACCATGGCTCACGCTCATGTATTGCGTGAGAGTTGAAAAGGTTTGAGAAAGTAAAGGTGTGAAACAATTACTTGGCCAATACCGGGGTTGTGCATGATTTAAATTCGTTGTGCAATGATGATAGAGCATAGAAAGACGATATGCTTTTGTAGGGAGAACTTTCTTTTGGCCTTGTTATTTTGAAAGTTCATGATTACCTTGCTAGTTTGCTTGAATTATTATCGTTTCCACGCCAATAGCAAACTATTGTTTTGAATCTAATGGATCTGAACATTCACGACACATAAGAGGAATTACAAAGGACATCTATGCTAGGTTGCATGAAAGCATCAAAAATTCATTCTTTATCACATCCCTACTCGAGGACGAGCAGGAGTTGAGCTTGGGCATGCTTGATACGTCTCAAACGTATCTATAATTTTTGATGGTTTCATGTTGTTATCTTGTCTTCTTTGGATGTTTTATGTACCTTTAATATCTTTTTTGGGACTAACTTATTAATTCAGTGCCAAGTGCCAGTTCCTATTTTTTCTGTGTTTTTGACTCTTTTCAGATCTGATTTTGGAACGGAGTCCAAACGGAATAGAAACCACGAAATGATTTTTTCCCGAACGGAAGAAGATCAGGGGCCTGTGGGCCAAGCTAGGTGGGCTCTAGGGAGCCCACAAGCTCCCACTCTGCCACCAGGGGGGAGGCGGCGGTGTCAGGGCTTGTGGCCTCCCTGGCCGCCCCCTGACCTAGATCCTTAGCCTATATATTCCCAAATATTCAGCAAAAAATCAGGGGAGCCTCGAAAATACTTTTCCACCGCCGCAAGCTTCCGTTTCCGCGAGATCTCATCTGGAGACCCTTCCCGGCGCCCTGCCGGAGGGGACTTTGGAGTTGGAGGGCTTCTTCTTCATCATCATCTGCCCTCCAATGACTCGTGAGTAGTTCACTTCAGACCTACGGGTCCGTAGTTAGTAGCTAGATGGCTTCTTCTCTCTCTTGGATCTTCAATACAAAGTTCTCCATGATCTTCATGGAGATCCATCCGATGTAATCTTCTTTGGCGGTGTGTTTGTCGAGATCTGATGAATTGTGGATTTGTGATCAGATTATCTATGATATATATTTGAGTCTTTGCTGATTTCTTATATGCATGATTTGATATCCTTGTAAGTCTCTCCGAGTCTTGGGTTTTGTTTGGCCAACTAGATCTATGATTCTTGCAATGGGAGAAGTGCTTGGTTTTGGGTTCTGCCATGTGGTGCCCTTTCCTAGTGACAGTAGGGGCACCAAGGCACACATCAAGTAGTTGCCATCAAGGGTAAAAAGATGGGGTTTTTATCATTGGTTTGAGATTATCCCTCTACATCATGTCATCTTGCTTAAGGCGTTACTCTGTTCTTATGGACTTAATACACTAGATGCATGCTGGATAGCGGTCGACGTGTGGAGTAATAGTAGTAGATGCAGAAAGTATCGGTCTATTTGTTTTGGACGTGATGCCTATAGATATAATCATTGCATAGATATCGTCATGACTTTGCACGGTTCTATCAATTGCTCGACAGTAATTTGCTCACCAACCGTCTACTTGCTTTCATGAGAGAAGCCACTAGTAAACACTACGACCCCCGGGTCTATTCACATCCATCGTTTACACCTCCGCTTTTACTTTGCTTTGTTACTTTGTTGCTTTCAGTTCTCACTTGGCAAACAATCTATAAGGGATTGACAACCCCTTCATAGCGTTGGGAGCAAGCTTTTGTGTTTGTGCAGGATCTTGAGATACTCCTCCACTGTATTGATACCTTGGTTCTCAAACTGAGGGAAATACTTACCACCGCTACGCTACATCACCCTTTCCGCTTTGAGGGAACACCAACGCAAGGCTCCAAGGACACGAGGGAAATTCTTTGCATACTTGCCTATGAAGTCCCTTAAGGCGTAGCCGCAGCACAAGGATCAAGCCAATTATTCTCCCGTCGACGTGCCTATTGCTGGCACCATTCGATGGTCTTCTGTTGCAGTAGTAGTGCCCTTGGGTAGGACTTATAGGTCAGGCCTATGACCCTACCCTAGGTCTATAACCCCATTAGCGAGAGTGAAAAAAGCTTAAACCCAAGTTTATGTGTTACTTCATAAGGGGCTGATTTGGATCCACGTGTTTCGTGCTATGGTTACATTTATTTTAATACTTGTTTCGTAGTTGCAGATGCTTGCGAGAGGGGGTAATCATAAGTGGGTTGCTTATTCAAGTAAGATCAACACCTTAGCACCGGTCCACCCACATAGCAAATTATCAAAGTAATGAACGTGAATCAACTCAACATGGTGAACATGACTAGACAATAATTCCCATGTGTCCTCGGGAGTGTTTGCTTTATATAAGAGTACTTTTAGGCATGTACTTTGCTATAAAAAGGATTGGGCTACCTTGTTGCACACTTGCTACTATTATTACTTGTCACTTGTTACGTATTATCTAGCTACAAAACTATCTATCAGTGTTACTTATAACACTTGTAGAGAATACCTTGCTGAAAACTGCTTGTCATTTCCTTCTGCTCCTTGTTGGGTTTGACACTCTTACTTATAGAAATGGCTGCGATTGGTCCCCTATACTTGTGGGTCATCAATAATATTTTTTGGCCTTGCTGTCTGGGAGTGAAATGCCTTTGGTAAGTGTAAATTGGAAATGAAACATTGTTGGTACGTGCTAAAATTTACTATTGTTTGTTGCTATGGATGACCGCCCTTTGAGTGGCTTGTTAGGGGCATCTTTGCCTCGAACGGAAGTTGAAAAGGTTTCTCCTCAACATATTGAACCTACTAAAAATATTTATTATGAGATTCCTTTGGGTATGCTAGAGAAACTGATAGCGAATCCTTATGATGGTACAGCTCATCCTGATTACCACTTGATATATGTCGATGATGTTTGTGTATTATTTAAGTTTGCGGGTTTGCCTGGAGACAAAGTTAAGAAGAAAGGTTTTCCTTTATCTTTGGAGGGAAAAACATTGATGTGGTACAAGCTATTGGATGATATTGGATCACGGGACTCGAATCTCTTGAAGCTGGAATTTCATCAAAAGTTTTGTCATATGCAAAATTTTGTGTTTTGAACTAAACTCGAAAGAAAACCTAGATTTGACATGTGTTTGAAAAATATATTCAAATATAACCTCTTTACGTGACGCCAACGTCCCTAGCGTCTGGGTTGCACGGGAGACGCCAGGGACCATGGCGTCTGGTAGGGGCCCGCTCCATCTGCTCCGTCGTTGACCAACTGATCTGGCAAAGGGGCCAAACGCCAGGGGCCATGGCGTGTGGTACCCAGACTCAAACGCCAGGCACCCTGGCGTCTGGCTCGGTTAAGTTAAGTGGTGCTCGGGCCTGACCCACCCACCCATCTTCATCCTCCTCCAGAAACAAATCTCTCTCTCGCCCCCTCTTCCCCCTCACACCTCCTTGATCTACTCCCTCCTCCAGCAAAATCCATAGATCGGATCCCCCAATGCTTCCTTGAGGTAATCTCCCCCAATCCCTCCATTTTTTTATTTCAACATCTTATTTTGATAGTATTTTTGAATATTAGGTTATGTTAGTTTAGGTGATTTTGTCTTAGTATTAGGGATTGTTTTGTAGTTGTTAGATGATGTAGTTCTTATATGTTAGACGATGTACTAGGTTAGGTGATATAGTTTTGTAGGGATGTATTAGATTAGGTTAGGTTATATGTTATATGATGTATTAGATTAGGTGATTTTGTTTTAGTATTAGGGATTGTTTTGTAGTTGTTAGATGATGTAGTTCTTATATGTTAGATGATGTATTAGGGATTGTTTTGTAGTTGTCTTAGTATTAGGTTATGTTAGGTTAGGTGATGTAGTTCCTATATGTTAGATGCTATTTTTTTGTAGTTGTTAGATGTTAGATATACCTATGTGTAGTTCCTATATGTTATTTTTTTGTAGTTGTTAGATGTTAGATGTATATGTGTAGGCAAATTTTATTAGATGATATAGTTGTTTGATGTATATATATGTATAGTTGTTAGATGTTTTTTGTGTGTTGTTGAATATGTTATATAAGTGTAGATGATATATAAGTGTAGGATGATATATATGATATATATGTGTAGGTGTATGTATTTGCCTTTGGTTATTTTTTACAAAAGAGATGATGAAATTCGATTTATGTTATTTTTTAGTAGGATGGTGGATGATAATGGCCCTTGGTATGATGGGTTAATAGAAGAGTTTGACAGAGAGAACCGTGATCGTGCAATTGAGAATTGCAAGGTAAGAAGACTCAATTGAAGACTTGTCAATTATTTGTGTTTTTATGTGTGTTTGTCATACTGATACGAAGCTCACATTCTTTGCAGCATGTAGTAGCTATGCGCATGAGGGGTCATGGTGCAAATGACTTTCCGTACGACGTGCGATATGAGCCCACATTGCAAGATTGGGTCTGCTACCCTTTGTGTTGCAATTCAAGAGGAACTCACCAACGGTGAACCATGCAGTGCTCACCGCACTGATAGATAGTTGGAGGCCCAAGACACACTCTTTCCACCTTGCGTGTGGGGAGATGACGATGACCTTAGAGGACATGGCCATGATAAGCGGCCTTCCTCTCAACGGTGATGCCGTTACGGGTCATGTCAGTGCCGCTAACTGGCGAGAGCGGGTTGGCGTTTGAATTGGCGTTGAACCCCCTCCCCCTCTGCCACGCAAGCTTGATGCTTCAAAAGTGAAGCATTCCTGGTTAAAAGAAGTGAGAGGAGCACCGTGCCCTGCGGATGCCGAAGAGATTGTTGTGCATCAGTATGCTCGGGCCTATCTTTGGTATATACTAACCAAAGTAGTCTTCAAAGACGCAATCTGTAACTCGGCCCTCTGGATGTATTTGGAGCGCCTCAGGAACTGGGATATTCAGTTTAGCTGGGGTTCGGCAACACTAGCATACTTGTATCATCAAGTGAGAGCCATCTGCAGACATTTATTTTTAATTTTTCATGCATCACACATTGCTAACTTTTATGTTTAATTGCAGTTGGACCAAGCGTCAACGAGGAAAAGAGAGACATCTTCATTGTGTGGTTTGTGTGGAGCCTGTGTGTGTGGATTCGGGAGCGGTTGCCGGTTGGACGGCCCGTGTTAAAGAACCCCGATAAGCCAAACCCCAATCCACATGAAGGGCTTCATGATGAAGATCCATACCGTCGCCCCATAGTTGCCTATCATTGGGATCAGGTGTCTGATTACACAGGAAGCTCTCATGTGCGATACAAGTGCTATGTGAACGAGCTGGACACCTTAACTGCTGAGCAGGTACCAACATTTCAGTTCCTTCTATTGTAGGTTTTCTGACGGCCATATGAGAATGTGTACCTAACATCTCAGCTCGTCCTATTGTTGTAGGTTTTCTGGCGGCCTTATGAGGAAGATCGTGAGTACGACCTCAACCAGATGTGCACGCGTGATAGTAATATTTGGAGGTCTAGGTGTCCAATGATATGCTTTTATGTTGTCGAGTATCACTTTGTAGACCGTGTTGCCAGGAAATTTGGGAAACGACAAGGTATTCCAACTGAGGAGACCAGGAGTGTAATCACAAATCTGCATCGGTGAGCCAAATTGTCTACGAGATTTGTACTATAGCATTCTGAAATTCTATGTGTGCTAATGGTTTAAATCGTGCATCGTTTGTAGGTTCAGTCGAAGGAACAATCAGGATATATCGGATTGGGCTGCCAAACACAATCACTGGATAGCAATGTGGAATCAGAGAGAGACGATAGTTGAGTCAGAGAATAGACCCCACAGTGATTCAGCCTACCAGAAATATCTTGTGTGGTATGGGGAGTGTTACCGGTTGAAGCTTAATCCCGATTGGACTAGGGAAGAGTGGTCCGAGTTGGTGTGAGAAGATCTATCGGTGGCAGAAGGGTATCATGCCTTCAACATGGCTGTGCGGGACATCGGAGGGAGTCAAGTTGACTATGCACCCATGCATGATGAAGTGGTAAGTGAACGAATCGGAACCAACCAACATTACATTGTCTTTTTCAATTCTGAATGTTTGTTGTGTTAATGAATTGAAGGGTAGAGAGTTCCTTATGTGCGTGAACGATGCCAATGTAGCACTAAGTCATCCCCTAGGAGGTGCATTATCTGAGAGCTCTTAGGACCATGGTGGAGGTATGACCATGTTTACAAATGTTTGTCTTATTGGATTAGTTATTTGTGTCTAACATAGTGTTTTGTGTTGTCTCAGAAGTTTAAGGCAAGGTTCCACAAGTGGGCAGCTATGCTTTCTTGCCACGATGCTCATTCCGTCAATGTGTTTACAGTTGGTACTAGCCGCTCCTCTAGATCTCGACGTCGTCATCTGACCATCGATGACATAGAAGAAGAGGAACAAATAGAAGAGGAGACGACACAGGAGCATGAGGTAGATATTGATGCTCCATAGCCGTCACAGCCGTCACACTCCAGGAAGAAGAAGACACCACGTGCGGTGAGAAAGAAGAGATTAAATTCTCGGATTTGTAGTCCGGAGTATAATCGTAAGCTTTTGCCCAAGGGGATGCGGTATATGTAAGAAGAGGAAGACGAGGAAGAGGAATAGGAGGAAGATATAGAAGAGGAAGAGGAAGAGGGAGAAGAGGAGTCTAGCAAAGAAGAGGAGGAGGAAGTGCCTTCAAGAAAGGGGAAAGCCATGGAGAGAGGAATAAGGAAGTGAAGTGAAGTGCCATTGATATATTATCTTTAATTTGTGAACCTGTCGTGAAGTGAACTTGTCGTGTAGTGAACACCTATGTTATCTTGAATTCGTGAACTTGTCAAGTAGTGAACACCTTATGTTATCTTGAATTCGTGAACTTGTCGTAAAATGAAATGAAGTGCACCTGTTATGTTATCTTTAATTTGTGTACTTGTTATGAATGATAAAGATTACATAGTTCAAATGATAAAGATTGCATATTTCAAATGATAAAGATTACATAATTCAAATGATAAAGATTGCATAGTTCAAATGATAAATATTACATAACAGGCTGATGGATACATGTCATTGTATTTCCAAATGACAAAGATTACATAGGCTCATTGGTGTTAGGTCCAGGATTGCAGCAAATGACATCATTTCTTTCTTTGACCCATGCCCAACGAAAAGCATGCTTCGGCAGTGGCGAAAAATGGTTGCCTCACTAACCAATCTATGACCTAGCCATGGTTGTGAATGTTAAACTGCTCATGTTCTTCCCTTGTTGCATACAATGCAACTTGCATTGCAAGGTCACGTCGACAATATTTTCCCCTCTTCTTCAGCTTCTTCATCTCTTTCTCCTTTTTTTCGATTGTTGTTTTCAAAACGTCCTTACAAAAACAGTAGTTTGAAAAGGCTCTACATGCTGCATTCAACGCATCAACGGCTGCCACTCAGTAGGTCATTTTTCCTCAATAAATTCGCGTTCACGCTTCGTCGCCGCCTCAGCAGAAACCTCAACATAAATGAACAGTCTCATCCTGCATTTTAGAGAATGACTACTCAATACACACTAACTATCCTGCATTTAGTGGAAAGTTTAATCTAGGGTTTCTCTAAGATGTAAAAATGTAGCATAATAAGAAGATTTAACCAAAAAATTGGATGAATCAGAGGAGAGTACTACAAGAACAAAGTTATGGAAAGATTTATGTTAGAGAATCACCTTCTTGCGAGGATCCGATTGGGGTCTTGAGGGGAAGGAGATAGGAGGAGAGAAGAAATGAAGCAGCAAGCTCGGGGTGAATGGTAGGGGAAAGTGAGTGTGGTGGGACCCACACCAACACTCCACCACATAGACAAGCATGGTTCAGGACCCAGACGCCAGGGTTCCTGGCATATGGTGGTGTACCCAGGACCAAACGCCAGGGTCCCTGGAGTCTGGGTGCGCACAAATATTCTAGTAGGTTTGCACTAAATTGGCCAAGTGAGACGCCAGGGTCCCTGGCGTCTGGTGGTGTAGCGAGGAGGGGCATACGCCAGGGTCCGTGGCGTCTGGGTGTGGGCACAGAAACTAGTAGGTTTGCACTAAATTGGCCAAGTGAGACGCTAGGGCCCATGGCGTCTGGTGGTGTGGCCAGAGGGGCAAACGCCAGGGTCCCTGGCATCTGGGTGAGGGCACAGAAACTAATAGGTTCACATCAATTTTGTGTGTGCATAGAAAATAAGCGAGTGTATGTCCAACTTTGTGCTCACATCAATAAGTTCACATACATAGTCTCGACAACGATAAATTCACATACATAGTCTCGACAACGATAAGTTCACCACAAATTTGGGACACATACATAGTCTCGACAACGATAAATTTACATACATAGTCACCACACATAAGTTCACGACCAGTTCATCGACGCGGTGCTCATTTTCTACTGAGTAGTACGTGGCCATTTTCCCTTCTTATCGCGTGCCTCGTCTTCTGCTTGTTGATGACGAGATGGTGTATATAGTTATCGCCCCTCGTTGGATACCCCAAGTGGAAGGTGGAGATGTAGTCAACAACAAATTTCCCTCACACAAAGACTGTAAGGTTTATCGAACCAAGAGGACTCCTAGGCTCAACAAGCACCTGTCTGATGCCCCTGTCTTAGCAAAAGACGTGGACCTGCACACACAACAAATAACTTTGCTCCCAACGAGTACAGAGAGGTTGTCAATCTCACCGGCCTTGTATTTTGCAAAGGATTAAAACACAAGCGGGAAGGTAATAGTGACTGCATCAGAAAAGTAAATAAAGTGGTAAATGATGGAGGTGTAAACAATGATGGTGATATGGACCAGAGTCACATGATGTTCACTAGTGATGTCTCTCTCCCAAAATACGATAAGCAACTATGCTAGGGTAAACAAATCATAGTTGGGCAACTCACAGAATTATGATCGCACCGCAATGCTAATTATGATCCTTGATAGTATGAGGTTCAATAGTAATGGGCAGTACGCCAAGACAAGTAGACCGTTTACTCATCACCATCTACTTACTAATCATGCACCTCGATATACCTATCCAGAACATCTCTCCGGTATTAAGTTGCAAACCCCACCCGAAGTGTAAACTCAAAGCAACGGACAACTGTGTTAACGAACTATGCGTAAGGTAAACAATCCTTGCAACCGTGGTCACAAGCCCCGTTGTTTTCTCCCTGGTGGCAACAAGCACATCCCCTAGTCTCATCTTTCTGTCACTCAAGCTAGAGATCGAGGGGCCCAAACCCACAATCATGCATAACGCTCCCTCTTGGAGTTACGATCTACTACTTGGCCAAAGCAATAAAAAGCAACAGAGAACATGTAAGAATCACTAAGGAACATAATATAAAAGGATATTCAAGTATATAACTCATAACAATCTGAACATAATCTCATAATCCATCGGATCCCATCAAACCGAGCATAGAAAAAGCAAGAGAATTACATAGATGCCTTGATCATGTAGGGTAGCTCACAAGGACTAACCATTGAAGCACAAGACTGGAGAGAAGACATCACATAGCTACTGGTCATGGACTCATGGTCCAAGGGAAACTACTCACGACACATCCAGGAAGCGTCCATGGCGGTGGAGAAGCTCCCGAAGGTCAATCCTCCCTCCGGCAGGGTGCCGGGAAGAGGTCTCCTGACGCTCCCGATCTTGGAAGCGCTGCAGCGGAGGAACGATGGAGAAATTCACAATTCCGTAAAGTCTGCGAGGGTTTCCTCACGGAAGTCTAAATATAGGCCAAAGGAGGGCACCGGAGGAGGTGGGCCCCACCCAGGCGACCTCCTGGCGCGGCCTGGGCCCTGGCCGCGCCAGTAGGCCGCCTAGGAGGCCCCTGCCCCCCCTCAGGCCCTCCTTTGGTGATCCCGAAGCTTTTGTTTCGCTTTTTTGATATATTTTTCTGGGTTTTTTCAGGCTTTGGAAAATTGGGTAAAAGCCCCTGCAAAATACACATCAGCAGACAGAAACTGGCACCAGGTGCACTGGGTTAGTAGGTTAGTCCAAATATGTGTAAAATGATATAACAGTGTAGCAAAATATATAACAATGTCACCCAAAATATCATGGAACAAGAATAAATTATAGATACGTTTGGGACGTATCACTTGTGCATCATGAGCCCTTGCAAGCTTTCTTGCCCGTTCTTCTTTGTGCGCCTCCTTGTCCTTGCGCTTCTTCTCGTCCTCACGCTTCTTACGCTCCTTCTTCTCCTTCTCACGATGCTCCCTCTCCTCCTCACGTGCTAAAGCTTCATTGAATATGCATTGCCTCCATATGGCGTCTCGATATTGGTCCTCTTGGACACGTTCTCGTACTTCTTGATTTATCCAAGTGAAGTACTGATACGTCCATTTTGCATCATGCTTTCATGTTGATATTTATTGCTTTATGGGCTGTCATATTACTTTGTGTTACCATATTTATGCCTTTTCTCTCTTATTTTGCAAGGTTTATTTGAAGAGGGAGAATTCAGGCAGCTGGAATTCTGGACTGGAAAAAGGAGCAAATCTTAGCCCACTATTCTGCACATCTCCAAATGCCCTGAAAATTTACGTGGAATTTTTTGGGATTATATAAAAAATACTGGGCTAAAGAAGTACCAGAAGGGAGCTACCAGGGCGCCACAAGCCCTGCCACCGCCACCCCCTGGTGGCGGCTGGCAAGCTTGTGGGCTCCCTGACGGCCCACTTGCCCCCTCTTTTGCTATATGAAGGGTTTCGTTCCAGAAAAAAATATCAATCGGGAGCTTTTTGGTGGTTTTGCCGCTGCCACGAGGCGGAACTTGAGCAGATGCAATCTAGAGCTTCGGCAGGACGATCCTCCAGGGGAAACTTCCCTCCCGGAGGGGGAAATCGTCGTCATCGTCATCACCAACACTCCTCTCGTCGGAGGGGAGGCATCTTCATCAACATCTTCATCAGCACCATCTCCTCTCCAATCCCTAGTTCATCTCTTGTAACCAATCTCCGTCTCACGACTCCGATTGGTACTTGTAAGGTTACTAGTAGTGTTGATTACTCTTTGTAGTTGATGCTAGTTGGATTACTTGGTGGAAGAGTTTATGTTCAGATCCTTGATGCTATTCATTACACCTCTGTGTATGATTAGGATTATTATTTGTGAGTAGTTACTTTTGTTCCTGAGGACATGGGATAAGTCATGCTGATAATAGTCATGTGAGTTCGATATTCGTTCGGTATTTTGATATGCTGTATGTTGTTTTTCCTCTAGTGGTGTTATGTGAACGTCGACTACATAACACTTGACCATACTTGGGCCTAGAGGAAGGCATTGGGGAGTAGTAAGTAGATGATGGGTTGCTGGAGTGACAGAAGCTTAAACCCCAGTCTATGCGTTGCTTCGTAAGGGGATGATTTGGATCCAATAGTTTAATGCTATGGTTAGACATTGTCTTAATTCTTCTTTTGTAGTTGCGGATGCTTGCGAGAGAGGTTAATCATAAGTGGGATGCTTGTACAAGTAAGGGCAGTACCCAAGCGCCGGTCCACCCACATATCAAACTACCAAAGTAACGAACGCGAATCATATGAACATGATGAAACTAGCATGACAGAAATTCCCGTGTGTCCTCGGGAGCGTTTTTCCTCCTATAAGACTTTGTTCAGGCTTGTACCTTGCTGAAAAAGGGTTGGGCCACTTGCTGCACCATTGCTACTACTTGTTACTTGTTACTTTTCGCTTGCTACGTTTCACCTCACTACACCATCACTTGTTACCGCTACTTTCAGTGCTTGCAGTTATTACCTTGCCGAAAACCATTTATTAGAGCCTTCTGCTCCTCGTTGGGTTCGACACTCTTACTTATCGAAAGGACTACGATTGATCCCCTATACTTGTGGGTCATCAAGTACTTGTAAAGAGGCGGAGGCGACTACATAATAGAAGTGTTTGAATTAGTATATAAGTTCAAAAAAATTGAGAATATTTGGATGGGACATCTAACATACCGGTGGTAGGTCATATGCGTTAGTTGGCCGTGCACGATCATGTGCATAGTTGGGACACACAAAAAATCTTTTGCCTTCTGTCCATTCCTTTTTACGGTCAGTGTCCACCTTTACCTTGCAAACATCACTGCACCAACATTGTGGTCTTGACACATCCTTCTCCTTGATCTTGTACGATTCGGCCTCTTTCCATGTATTTGGCATGTCCTCTTGGTCGGCGCACGACGACCTCGTCATGGAACCGGATGAAGCCATGCCTACAAAATGAATAATTGTTAGCAAAATACAACAAAAATATTACAATATATTAGTGACTTGTATGAACAAAAATATTACAAGAAATCACATAATATACCATCTTCTATCAACCATCTGGATTAAGCAAATAACCAAATGCTGATGCATTATCAACATGTCTTCTACGACGAACACCACCTCTAGAACTTGTGCTTCCTATACGACCACCACCACGACCTCTAAAACTTGTGCCTCCTCTACGTCCACCAACACGACCTCTAGAACTTGTGCTTCTTTTCGGCCACCACCATCAGATCCTCGTCGACGACTTGTCATATGTCTACTTCTACTGCTAGGAATGCCCCCATTCGACGTTTTCCTTTTCTTGCATGTCCGCGTGTTGTGACGCCCTTCATCACACACCCCATAGTTGTTAGTATCAGGAGCCTCCATGAAATGACCGCTACCAAATTGATTCATGCCAGTGTATCCAGAAAGGTCATCCATATCACCCCTGAACCTCTTAGTTCTCCTTCTACCCTTGGTCTCCACCATAAAAAGAGGGTCTGGCTTAATATGGGTGCCATGATACTGAGGCCATTGTGATTGGTCTAAGAAAGGGTGAAATCGAGGAGCCCATGTCAACCTAGTAGCTTCCACATGGAACTCTTGCATCCGCATGGTTTTCCCATCGCAAACTGCTATGTGTGCTGCCTTCGCCGCTGTTATCAAATGTGAGCATGGACAATGATACTTATTAGGTCTCTCACACTGGCACCACCGTGTCTTGAGGTGCACCTCAAATGCGGCACCACCATATGAATTGCCGTCTCGTGTTTTGCCACCTGGCTCGTCGACTTGATATTTCATTTCATTTATGTCGAATGTGATAATTTGTTGTTGCGAAGACTTAGTTGCTTGTAACTGAAGCCATTCATCAACCTTTGTCGGATAATCCATTTTCTCACCTATCCACTTGGTAGTCTCTTCCGAATGACTCTGAAAGTATTCATTAAGCTTGAAGAATATATACTCCACTATTGCTATCACAGGTAAGGAACGATCTCCCTTGAGAATGTTGTTGAAACATTGAACCAAGTTGCTCGTCATGTCGCCATACCGCCTTCGTCCACCATCATGAGCTCGTGCCCACTTGTGTTTCTCGCTGAAATTCCTGGTTAAGAATTCTTTTCCCCCGTAGTTCACCGCTGCAAATAGTTTGGTGTACCGAGCATCGAAAGCTTGGGTGGTGAAGGCCACGCATACATGGGTAAGGTATTTACTTAACTCCTTGCTCTTACATGCCCTGTAACAGTTGGCCACGAAATGCCTCATGCACCATCTGTGGTGAATCTTTGGACAGCCTGGACTAACAATGTCCACTGCCTTGAGTATGCCATCATGCCGGTCCGATATGATGCATACCTCCCTATCAACAATCACCTTCTGCCTCACATGACGCATGAACCACTCCCAATTGTCTTGGTGCTCGGAAGGCACCAAAGCAAATGCAACTGGCAGCACATGGTCGTTCGATGAGTGGGCTATCGCTACCATTAGTGTGCCCTTGTATTTGTCGGTCAAGAAGGTGCCATCTACAGACAAGACCGGACGATAATGCTTATATGCTTCCACACATTGTCCATAACCCCAGAAGGCACGGTGGAACACTATGTGGTTATCATCTACGACATGATACATGCCCGGGTTCGTGTATGCAATTGCTCCCAACAATCTGGGGAGCTGGTTGTATGCTTCTTCGTAACCACCATACAACATCCTAATAGCATTTACCTTGGCCCTCCATGCCTTCCCATACTTGACTTCATAACCATAGAGTTTTTTCTCCGTCCTCATGAGAAACCTCACTTTGACGGTGGGATCAACACCCATGTCTTTCATAATTTTGTATCCGAGGTACTCGCACGTGAGCTGACGGTGTGTCGTGCGATCACATTTCTTTGGTGGTTTGCATAAATGAGTGGGAACACAACTTCTTAACACCCATTCTCTGGTTTCTCCTAACTTTCTTGCACTAACATTCCATGGGCATCCTTCATCTCCTTTCTCACACTTCACGGTGAACCGCAAATTTATGTCGGAGTGCTCAACATAAAATGACATGTGGTTCCGAAAGGCATAGTCAGACAACCAAACCATCATGTCATCCAAAGTGAGAAACTTCACTCCTTTCTTAAAATAATCATTCTCGTCCTCATCCTCATCCCTTGGTTCGCGTGGATCAGGGCAAGGTGTTGGCTCAATCGACGTGCTTCTCATGCCACCATCAACTACGACTTTATGAGAGAGGCTGAGATCTTGAAACACGCGTGTTATTTTTTCCAAGCCGGTCAACTCGAAGTGAATTTGGGTTTCCTCCTTCGTGAATCCATCCTCGTCCAATTCTTCTTGAGGACCTTCGTCATCTGAGTCATACCCATATAGACGCCTAAATGGTAACTCACGATCCATATCCTTTTGCGCTATGTACGCATCAAAGTTACCAACATCAATACCATGAAACCCTTCCTCTACTTCATCCAAATCAACATCATCATCACCAACATCACCATCCTCTTGAATTATTTTCTCAGTAGCAATCACATCAACTTCATTTGCTTGGCTAGTTGGTGGTTGGCTACAAGCATTAGGGCCATACAAATCAACCTCATTTTCTTGGCTTGTTGGTGGTTGGCTATAAGCATTGGAGGCATCAATGACAATCCTATTGTCAACAAAAGGCACACTTCTCCTCTCGGTCATTGGGGAAGACACAAGCCGGTTCAAGTCAATTGAAAACCGTGGAGCTTCAACCTTGGTGGCAAACAGTTCAAGTGACTTGTCTTCTGATTGGGAAACTTTTTCCTTGTACACATCCCAATGCAAGCTAGAGGTGATAGGCATACTTTTCAAGCGAGATTTGGATCCAACTCCAACATCATACCTTCCTATTAACTTAACACCATCATTGGAGTCCATCTACTCTAAGACATGCCTCACTTTTGCAACAAGCTCATCATACCTAGGACTTGTATCGAAAACAATTGCTTCATCATCGACGTCGGCATTGTTCGTCAAGAATGCCTCCTTGTCCATATAATGAACATTAACAAGTCTCCCCATCTAAGACACCATGAATGAATTAAACACATCAATGACAATTGTGGGTTGTCTAAATTATTTAGGATACACTAATGACATTAGTTAAGATACACTAATGACATTACCCTAAACACTAATTAACCCTAAATTAAAAACTTTCTACTCATGAAGCTAATATTTATAGCTACAACAAGCTCATCCATATTACCAACTATAAAATAAGCTAACCCTAAAAGACACAAAATTAGGGGAAAAGGCATGAAATAGGGTTTTAAGAAAAAATAAATTGGAAGAATCATAGGAGATTACCACAAGAAACAAGGTGATGGAAAGCTCCACCGAAGGAAACAACCTTTTGGAAAGGATTTGAGGGGGGGGGGTTGAGGTTTGGCGAGAGGGGAAATGAGAGTAGGAGGAGAAAGCTCGGGCTGGATTGGGGAGAGTGAGTGGGGTGGGTCCCACCCACTCTCTCGTGGGCTATGTAAGTTACCCGAGCCAGACGCCAGGGTTCTTGGCGTTTGGGTCTTGAGGACCATACACCACGGCCCTGGCATCTAGCCCTTTGCCACGTCAGTTGGTCAACGACGGAGCGGACCGACCGGCCCCCCTACCAGACGCCATGGTCCTTGGCGTCTCCCATGCAACCCAGACGCCAGGGACGTTGGCGTCACGTAAAGAGGTTATATTTGAATATATTTTTCAAACACATGTCAAATCTAGGTTTTCTTTCGAGTTTAGTTCAAAACACTTTTCCGCCGTGTGGGCCCCCTGTGACTCGTCTTCCCCACCTCTTTCGCCTATAAATTCAGAAAAAATCCAAAACTACCGAGGAGATCCACGAAAATACTTTTCCGCCGCCGCAAGCTTTTGTATCCCCAAGATCCCATCTAGGGCATGCTCTGGTGCCCTGCCGGAGGGGGGATTCGGATACGGAGGGCTTCTTCATCAACACAATGATCTCTCCGATGATGCGTGAGTAGTTCACCATAGACCTTCGGGTCCATAGCTAGTAGCTAGATGGCTTCTTCTCTCTCTTGGATCTTCAATACAAAGTTCTCCATGATCTTCATGGAGATCTATTTGATGTAATCTTCTTTGCGGTGTGTTTGTCGAGATCCGATGAATTGTGGATTTATGATCAAATTATCTATGAATCTTATTTGAGTTTCTTCTGATCTCCTATATGCATCATTTCATATCCTTCTAATTCTCTTCGAGTTGTGGGTTTTGTTTGGCCAACTTGATCTATGATTCTTGCAATGGGAGAAGTGCTTGGTTTTGGGTTCATACCGTGCGGTGACCTCACCCAATGACAGAAGGGGTAGCGAGGCACGTATCATGTTGTTGCCATCAAGGGTAAAAACATGGGTTTACATCATTGGTTTGAGTTTATCCCTCTACATCATGTCATCTTGCTTAAAGCGTTACTCTGTTCGTCATGAAGTCAATACACTAGATGCATGCTGGATAGTGCTACTGCGACAACAGACCTTCCGTGGCAACGGCGCCAGGAATCCTGCTGCTACAGCTACGCCTATAGGGACTTCCTTGGCAAATATGCAAAGGATTTCCCCGCGGCCTTGGAGCCTTGTGTTGGTGTTCCCTTGGAGAGGAAAGGGTGATGTAGCACAGCGGAGGTAAGTATTGCCCTCAGTTTGAGAACCAAGGTATCAATCCAGTAGGAGGAGTGTTCAAGTCACAAGTACCTGCACAAACACAAAGTGCTTGCACCCAACGCTATGAAGGGGTTGTCAATACCTTATAGATTGTTTGCAAAGTGAGAACTGAAAGCAAAGAGTAAACAAAGCAAAGTAAAAGTGAAAGTGGAAACGATAGTTGTGAATAGACCCGGGGGCTATAGTGTTCACTAGTGGCTTCTCTCATGAAAGCAAGTAGGCGGTGGGTGAACAAATTACTGTCGAGCAATTGATAGAACCGCGCAAAGTCATGATGTTATCTATGGCAATGATTATATCTATAGGCATCACATCCAAAACAAGTAGACCGATACTTTCTGCATCAACTACTATTACTCCACCCATCGATCGCTATCCAGCATGCATCTATTGTATTAAGTTCAAAAGAACAGAGTAACGCCTTAATCAAAATGACATGATGTAGATGGACAATCTCAAATCTATGATGAAAGCCCATCTTGTTACCCTTGATGGCAACAACATGATGCGTGCCTTGCTGCCCCTTCTGTCACTTGGAAAGGTCACCACACGGTATGAACCCAAAACCAAGCACTTCTCCCATTGCAAGAATCATAGATCTAGTTGGCCAAACAAAACCCAAGACTCCGAGAGACTTACAAGTATATGAAATCATGCATATAAGAAATCAGCAAAGACTCAAATATAATCCATAGATAATCTGATCACAAATCCACAATTCATCGGATCTCGACATACACACCGCCAAAGAGGATTACATCGGATAGATCTCCATGAAGATCATGGAGAACTTTGTATTGAAGATCTAAGAGAGAGAAGAAGCCATCTAGCTACTAACTACGGACCCGTAGGTCTGAAGTGGACTACTCACGAGTCATTGGAGAGGCGATGATGTTGATGTAGAAGCCATCCAACTCCAAAGTCCCCTCCGGTAGGGCATCGGGAAGGGTCTCCAGATGAGATCTCGCGGAAACGGAAGCTTGCGGCGGCGGAAAAGTGTTTTCGTGGATGCCCTGATTTTTTCTGCGATTTTAGGGAATTTATAGGCCAAAGATCTAGGGCAGGGGAGCGCCAGGGAGGCCATAAGCCTGGTTGCCGCGACCCCCCTGGACGCGGCAACAAGGCTTGTGGGCTCCCTGTGGCCCCCCTGCCTTGGCCTCACGTCCCCCGATCTTCTTCTGTTCTGGAAAAATTTATTTCGGGGATTTTATTCCGTTTGGATACCGTCCCAAAATCAGATCTGAAAAGAGTCAAAAACACAGAAAAAATAGGAGCTTGCACTTGGCACTGAATTAATAAGTTAGTCCCAAAAAATATATAAAAGGTATATAAAACATCCAAAGTTGACAAGATAACAACGTGAAACCATCAAAAGTTATAGAAACGTTTGAGACGTATCAGATAGCGGTCGATGTGTGGAGTAATAGTAGTAGATGCAGAAAGTATCGGTCTACTTGTCTCGGACGTGACGCCTATATGTATGATCATTGCCTTAGATATCGTCATGACTTTGCGCGGTTCTATCAATTGCTCGACAGTAATTTGTTCACCCACCCTATTATTTTCTATTTTGAGAGAAGCCTCTAGTGAACACTATGGCCCCTGGGTCTACTTCACACCATATTTTCAGCCTTACACTTTTACTTCGTTGCACTTTCTGCCTTCAGATCTCACTTTGCAATCAATCTTGAAGGGATTGACAACCCCTTTATAGCGTTGGGGGGCAAGCTCTTTTGTGTTTGCGCAGGTACTCTCGACTTGGCGCGATTCTCCTACTGGATTGATACCTTGGTTCTCAAACTGAGGGAAATACTTACTGCTCCTGTGCTGCATCACCCTTTCCTATTCAAGGGAAAAACCAACGCAAGCTCAAGAGGCAGCACAAGGACTTCTGGCGCCGTTGCCGGGGAGGATCAAGTCAAGAACTCATCCAAGTAAGTGTCGCAAACTCATCTCTTGCATTTACCTTTTTTGCCTCTCGTTTTCCTCTCCCCCACTTCTGAAAAACAAAAATTTACAAAAATATTTGCCTTTTTCGTTTGCCTTTTTCGTTCGCCCTTTTCTCTCACTTGCTTTTTGTTTGCTTTTGTGCTTGTTTGCTTGCTGAAGTCACCATGACTGAAAACACCAAACTTTGTGACTTCTCGAATACTAATAGTAATGATTTTATTAGTACTCCGATTTCTCCCGCCACTAGTGCGGAATCATACGAAATCAATGCTGCTTTGCTGAATCTTGTTATGAAAGAGCAATTCTCCGGCCTTCCTAGTGAAGCTGCCGCATACCATCTTAATACCTTCATTGAGCTTTCCTATATGCAAAAGAAAAAAATATGTGGATAATGATGTGATTAAATTGAAGCTTTTTCCGTTCTCGTTGAGAGATCGAGCAAAAACTTGGTTTTCATCTTTGCCCAAAAATAGTATTGATTCTTGGAACAAGTGCAAAGATGCTTACATATCCAAGTATTTTCCGCCGGCTAAGATTATCTCTCTCCGTAATGATATCATGAATTTTAAGCAAGTTGATCATGAACATGTTGCACAATCTTGGGAGAGAATGAAGTTGATGATTAGAAATTGTCCCGCTCATTGCTTGAGTCTTTGGATGATTATACAAATCTTCTACGCTCGCTTGAATTTTACTTCTAGAAATATCTTGGACTCCACCTCGGGTGGAACGTTAATGGAAATCACCTTAGGAGAAGCCACAAAACTCCTAGACAATATCATGACGAACTACTCTTAGTGGGACACTGAAAGGTCACCTACTAGTAAGAAGGTACACACTATAGAAGAAATTAACTCGTTGAGTGCTAAGATGGATGAGTTAATGAATTTGGTTGCTAGTAGAAGTGCTCCTTTAGATCCTAATGACATTCCCTTGTCTTCCTTGGTTGAGAGTAGCAACGCTAGCTTGGACGTTAATTTTGTTGGTTGGAATAATTTTGGCAACAACAATGCTTTTAGAGGAAACTATGTTCCTACGCCTTATCCTAGTAACCCCTCTAATAACTTTGGCAACTCCTACAACAATACTCATGGAAATTACAATAAATTACTGTCTGATCTAGAGAGTAATATCAAAGATTTGATCAACTCGCAAAAGATTTTCAATGCGTCCATAAAAGAAAAACTACTCAAAATGGACGATTTGGCTAGGAGCGTTGATAGAATGTCTGGTGATATTGATGCTTTGAAAGTTACATGTGCTCCTCCCAAGATCAATATGGATGGAACTTTGAAAGCTATGCGTGTTTCCATGAGTGAGAGCAAAGAAAGAACCGTCCAAATTCGTGCTAGACATGAATGGCTTAAAAAGGCGTGTTCTCGTGATAAGAATCATGAAGATCTTAAAGTTCTCAGTGTGACTCCCATTGAATCATTGTTTTCTTGTGTCAAACCTAATGACGATGGGGCTGGATATGAATCCACTTTGGTTGAAAAACGCCCCAATGATTCGGAGTCCATCTATCTTGATGCTAAAAGACTTAGAAGTGGAGTATAAGATATTAAAACCTTGAGTAGTAATGAAACTACTACTTTGGATTTCAAGGAATTCAATTATGATAGTTGCTCATTGATTGAATGCATTTCCTTGATGCAATCCATGCTAAACTCTCCACATGCTTATAGCCAAAACAAGGCCTTTACCGATCATATCGTCGATGCCATGAAAAAATATCTTGAAGAGAAACTTGAATTGGAAGTTTCTATCCCTAGAAAGCTTCATGATAAGTGGGAACCTATTATCAAAATCAAAATCAAAAACTATGAATGCAATGCTTTGTGTGATTTGGGTGATAGTGTTTCCGCGATTCCAAAGTCTTTATGTGATGTTCTGGGTTTTAATGAGATTGAGGAGTGTTCTCTTAATTTGCATCTTGCAGATTCTAATGTCAAGAAACCATGGGCAGGATCAATGATGTTCTTATTATTGCAAATAGGAACTACGTACCCGTGGATTTCATTGTGCTTAACATTGATTGCAATCCTACATGCCCTATCATTCTTTGCAGACCTTTCCTAAGGACTATCGGTGCTATCATCAATATGAAGGAAGGGAGTATTAGATTTCAGTTTCCTTTAAAGAAGGGCATGGAGCACTTTCCTATAAAGAAAATAAGATTGCCTTATGAATCCATGATGAGGGCTATTTATGGTTTGAGCACCAAAGACGACGATACATGATTCTACCGCCTTATGCCTAGCTAAGGGCATTAGACAATAGCGCTTGTTGGGAGGCAACCCAATGAATTTATATTTTTCTTTCTATTTTATGGCGTCCACACCATCATAATTCTGTTATAATTGTGTCTTTTGTATTTCTTTTTGTGTTTGAGCCAAGCAAAACCTTTATGACTAGTTTTGGTGATGGTTGTTTGATCCTGCTGGAAAAAGACAGAAACTTTTCGCTCACGAAATTATTTTTAATTTTTATTCAGAAAGACCTTTTGAGTTGATTCGTTTTTCTGCTGGTTGATATGCCTTTTGCCCATCGTAAGTTTTCAGAATTTTTGAGGTACTAGAAGTATACGAAGTATACACATTGCTACAGACTGTTCTGTTTTTAACAGATTCTGTTTTTGTTGAGTTGGTTGCTTGTTTTGATGAAACTATGGATAGTACCGGGGGGGGGGGGGGGTACTAGCCATAGAAAAGTGAGAATACATTAATATAACACCAATATAAATAGAAATCAAGATTGCTACAGTACCTAAAGAGGTGGTAGTTCGTTTTCTTGTGCTAATGATATCACGAGTTTGTGTTTAAGTTTTGTGTTGTGAAGTTTTCAAGTTTTGGGTGATGTTCTCATGGACAAATGGATAAAGAGTGGAAAGATCTCAAGCTTGGGGATGCCCAAGTCATCCGAAGCAAAATTCAAGGACATCAAAAAGCCTAAGCTTGGAGATGCCCCGGGAAGGCATCCCCTCTTTCGTCTTCAATCCATCGATAACATTACTTGGAGCTATATTTTTATTCACCACATGATATGTGTTTTGCTTGGAGCATCTTGTATCGTAGGTGTATTTTCATTTTTTTGTGTCACAATCATCCTTGCTGCACAC
The DNA here is from genome assembly GCF_904849725.1 of Hordeum vulgare subsp. vulgare. NCBI lineage: Eukaryota > Viridiplantae > Streptophyta > Magnoliopsida > Poales > Poaceae > Hordeum > Hordeum vulgare. Next base: position 178,856,672 of record NC_058523.1, read on the forward strand.
CTTTTGAGAGAGACATGCACTCATCGTGAATTTGCTAGAATGCTATTTGTGCTTCACTTATATCTTTTAAGCTAGATAATTTTGCTCTATGTGCTTCACTTAGATGTTTTATAGCACGGCGGTGCGTGACTTGGTAGTTGGCTTGTGCTATGGAAGTAGTCCTAAAGGTGATAGGTACCTAAAGAGGATACAAAAGCTTCCATCTTCATGTGCATTGAGTAGAAAGAGAAGTTTGATCCCTCTCAATTAGTTTTGAGACGTGGATTTGGTAATATTAAGAGTTATGTTAGTAGGGTGTTGTGAATCTAGAAATACTTGTGTTGAGGTTAGTGATTCCCGTAACATGCACGTATGGTGAACCGCTATGTTAGGAAGTCGGAGCATAATTGATCTATTGATTGTAATCCTTTGTGTTGCGGTCGGGATCGTGCGATGGTTTACACCTACCAACCCTTCCCCTAGGAGTATGCGTTTGGCACTTTGTTTCGATTACTAATAAAAACTTCCGCAATAAGTATGTGAGTTCTTCATGACTAATGTGAGTCCATGGTATAGATGCACTTTCACCTTCCACCACTGCTAGCCTCTCTAGTACCGCGTAATTTTCGCCGGTGCACAAACCCACCATATGCCTTTCTCAAAACAGCCACCATACCTACCTACTATGGCATTTTCATAGCCATTCCGAGATATATTGCCATGCAACTCCCACCGTTCCGTCTCATGACTTGTGCCATCACTCTTACATTGCCATTGCATGATCGTAAGATAGCTAGCGAGATGTTTCAACGTCATACGCCAAGCTAGATCGTTGCACATCCCGGTACACTGCCGGAGGCATTTCCTATAGAGTCATCATCGTTTTGAGCTTTGAGCTGTCAGTAAATAAAAGTGTGATGATCATCATTATTGGAGCATTGTCCCATGTGAGGAAATAAAAGAGAGAAAAAGAGGCCAAAGAGCCCAAACAAAAAAAAGAGAAAAAGAGAGAAGGGACAATGCTACCATCTCTTTCCACACTTGTGCTTCATAATAGCACCATGTTCTTCATGATTGAGAGCCTCTCGTTTTGTCACCACCATATACTAGTGGGAATCTTCATTATATAACTTGGATTGTATATTCCAATTATGGGCTTCCTCAAAATTGCCCTAGGTCTTCGTGAGCAAGCAAGTTGGATGCACACCCAGTAGTTCTCCTTTTGAGCTTTCACATACTTATAGCTCTAGTGCATCCTTTGTATGACAATCCCTACTCATTCACATTGTTATCTATTAATGGGAATCTCCATAGCCCTTTAATACGCCGAGTCAACGTGACCATCTCCTCCTTTTTGTCTCACAACCACCACCACACTCTATTCCACCTATCGTGCTATATCCATGGCTCACGCTCATGTATTGCGTGATAGTTGCAAAAAGTTTGAGAAAGTAAGAGTGCGAAAATAATTACTTGGCCAATACCGGGGTTGTGCATGATCTAAATTAGTTGTGTGAGGATGATGGAGCATAGCGAGGCTATATGATTTTGTAGGGATAACTTTCTTTGGCCTTGTTATTTCGAAAGTTCATGATTACCTTGCTAGTTTGCTTGAAGTATTATTGTTTTCATGTCAATAGCAAACTTTTGTTTTGAATCTTACGGATCTGAACATTCTTGTCAAATGAAAGAAGTTACAAAGGACAACTATGCTACGTAGCATTTCACATCAAAAATTCAGTCTTTATCACTTCCCTACTCGAGGACGAGCAGGAGTTAAGCTTGGGGATGCTTGATACGTCTCCAACGTATCTATAATTTTGATGGTTCCATGCTATTATCTTGTCAAACTTTGGATGTTTTGTATACCTTTTATATCTTTTTTGGGACTAACTTATTAACTCAGTGCCAAGTTCTAGTTCCTGTTATTTTTCGTGTTTTTGACCCTTTTTAGAGGAGGATTTTAAACGGAGACCAAACGGAATAAAACTTCCAAAAAGATTTTTTCTGGAACAGAAGATACGCACGGGACTTGAGAACCAAGGCACGGGCCGCCAGGGGACCCCACAAGCCCCCTAGGTGCGGCTAGGGGGGCCCACGTCTAGCAGGCTTGTGGGCCCCCTGTGGCTCGTCGGCCCCACCTCTTCCGCCTACAAATTCAGAAAAATTCCAAAATTGCGTAAGAGATCCACGAAAATACTTTTCTGCCGCCGCAAGCTTTTGTCTCCACAAGATCCCATCTGGGGGACGTTATGGTGCCCTGCCGGAGGGGGGATTCGAATACGGAGGGCTTCTTCATCAACACCATGACCTCTCCGATGATGCGAGACTATTTCACCATAGACCTTCGGGTCCATAGCTAGTAGCTAGATGGCTTCTTCTCTCTCTTGGATCTTCAATACAAAGTTCTCCATGATCTTCATGGAGATCTATCCGATGTAATCTTCTTTTGCCGTGTGTTTGTCGAGATCCGATGAATTGTGGATTTATAATCACATTATCCATGAATCTTATTTGAGTTTCTTCTGATCTCTTATATGCATGATTTCATATCCTAGTAATTCTCTTCGATTTGTGGGTTTTGTTTGTCCAACTTGATCTATGATTCTTGTGATGGGAGAAGTGCTTGGTTTTGGGTTCATACCCTGCGGTGACCTCACCCAGTGACAGAAGGGTTAGCGAGGCACACATCGTGTTGTTGCCATCAAGGGTAAAAAGATGGGGTTTTCATCATTGGTTTGGGTTTATCCCTCTACATCATGTCATCTTGCTTAAAGCGATACTCTATTCGTCATGAACTCAATACACTAGATGCATGCTGGATAGCGGTCGATGTGTGGAGTAATAGTAGTAGATGCAGAAAGTATCGGTCTACTTGTCTCGGACGTGATGCCTATATGTATGATCATTGCCTTAGATATCGTCATGACTTTGCGCGGTTCTATCAATTGCTCGACAGTAATTTGTTCACCCACCGTATTATTTGCTATTTTTAGAGAAGCCTCTAGTGAACACTATGGCCCCGGGGTCTAGTTCTCACCAGATTTTCAGCCTTACAATTTTACTTCCTTGCACTTTCCGCCTTCAGATCTCACTTTGCAATCAATCTTTAAGGGATTGACAACCCCTTTATAGCGTTGGGTGCAAGCTCTTTTGTGTTTGCGCAGATACTCTGGACTTGGCGCGATTCTCCTACTGGATTGATACCTTGGTTCTCAAACTGAGGGAAATACTTACTGCTCCTGTGCTGCATCGCCCTTTCCTCTTCAAGGGAAAAACCAACGCAAGCTTAAGAGGTAGCAGAAGGATTTCTGTCACCGTGGCAGAAGAATTTCTGGCGCCGTTGCCGGGGAGGATCAAGTCAAGAATAGTCTCCCATCAACGTGCCAATTTCTGGCGCCGTTGTTGGGGAGATCAAGTCAAGAACTCATCCAAGTAAGTGTCGCAAACTCATCTCTTGCATTTACTTTTTTGCCTCTTGTTTTGCTCTCCCCCACTCTTGAAAAACAAAAAATTCACAATAATATTTGCCTTTTTCGTTTGCCCTTTTCTCTCGCTTGCTTTCTGTTCGCTTGTCTGCTTGCTTGCTTGCTGAAGTCACCATGACTGAAAACACCAAACTTTGTGACTTCTCGAATACTAATAATAATGATTTTATTATTACTCCGATTGCTCCCGCCACTAGTGTGGAATCATACGAAATCAATGTTGCTTTGCTGAATCTTGTTATGAAAGAGCAATTCTCCGGCCTTCCTAGTGAAGATGCCACATCCCATCTTAATACCTTCATTTATCTTTGCGATATGCAAAATAAGAAAGATGTGGCTAATTATGTGATTAAATTGAAGATTTTTTCCTTTCTCGTTGCAAGATCGAGCAAAAACTTGGTTTTCGTCTTTGCCCAAAAATAGTATTGATTCTTGGAATAAGTGCAAAGATGCTTACATATCCAAGTATTTTCGGCCGGCCAAGATTATCTCTCTCCGTAATGATATTATGAATTTTAATCAACTTGATCATGAAAATGTTGCACAATCTTGGGAGAGAATGAAATTGATGATTAGAAATTGTCCCGCTCATGGCTTGAGTCTTTGGATGATTATACAAATCTTTTACGCTGGCTTGAATTTCGCTTCTAGAAATATCTTGGACTCCGCCTTAGGTGGAACGTTCATGGAAATCACGTTAGGAGAAGCCACAAAACTCCTAGACAATATCATGTCGAACTACTCTCAGTGGCACACCGAAAGGTCTCCTACTAGTAAGAAGGTACACGCTTAGAAGAAATTAACTCGTTGAGTGCTAAGATGGATGAGTTAATGAATTTGGTTGCTAGTAGAAGTGCTCCTTTAGATCCTATTGACATGCCCTTGTCTTCCTTGATTGAGATTAGCAACGCTAGCTTGGACATTAATTTTGTTGGTAGGAATAATTTTGGCAACAACAATGCTTTTAGAGGAAACTATGTTCCTAGGCCTTTTCCTAGTAACCCCTCTAATAACTTTGGCAACTCCTACAACAATTCTCATGGAAATTACAATAGATTACCGTCTGATCTAGAGAGTAATATCAAAGAGTTTATGAACTCGCAAAAGATTTTCAATGCGTCCATAGAGGAAAAACTACTCAAAATTGACGATTTGGCTAGGAGCGTTGACAGAATGTCTAGTGATATTCACGCTTTGAAAGTTAGATGTGCTCCTCCCAAGATCAATATGGATTGAACGTTGAAAGCTATGCGTGTTTCCATGAGTGAGAGCAAAGAAAGAACCACCCAAATTCGTGCTAGGCATGAATGGCTTAAAAGGGCGTGTTCTCGTGATAAGAATCACGAAGATCTTAAAGTGCTTGGTGTGACTCCCATCGAATCTTTGTTTTCTTGTGTCAAACCTAATGATGATGGGGCTGGATATGAATCCACTTTCGTTGAAAAACGCCCCAATGATTCGGAGTCCATCTATCTTGATGCTAAAAGCATTGAAAGTGGAGTAGAAGATATTAAAACCTTGAGTAGTAATGAAACTCCTGCTTTGGATTTCAAGGAATTTAATTGTGATAGTTGCTCCTTGATTGAATGCATTTCCTTGATGCAATCCATGCTAAACTCTCCACACGCTTATAGCCAAAACAAGGCCTTTACCGATCATATCGTCGATGCTATGATAAAATCTCTTGAAGAGAAACTTGAATTTGAAGTTTCTATCCCTAGAAAGCCTCATGATGAGTGGGAACCTACTATCAAAATCAAAATCAAAAATATGAATGCAATGCTTTGTGTGATTTGGGTGCTAGTGTTTCCGCGATCCCAAAGTCTTTATGTGATGTTCTGGGTTTTAATGAGATTGAGGAGTGTTCTCTAATATGCATCTTGCGGATTCTACTGTCAAGAAACCCATGGGAAGGATCAATGATGTTCTTATTATTGCAAATAGGAAGTATGTACCCGTGGATTTCATTGTGCTTGACATTGATTGCAATCCTACATGCCCTATCATTCTTGGTAGATCTTTCCTAAGGATTATCGGTGCTATTATCGATATGAAGGAAGGGAATATTAGATTTCAATTTTCTTTAAAGAAGGGCATGGAGCATTTTCTTAGAAAGAAAATAAGATTGCCTTATGAATCTATGATGAGGGCTACTTATGGTTTGAGCACCAAAGACGACGAGACGTGATTCTATCGCCTTATGCCTAGCTAAGGGCGTTAAACAATAGCGCTTGTTGGGGGGCAACCCAAGGAATTTATCTTTTTCTTTCTGTTTTGTTGTGTCCACACCATCATAATCTGTTATGATTGTGTTTTTGTGTTTATTTTTGTGTTTGAGCCAAGCAAAACCTTTATGACTAGTCTTGGTGATGGTTGTTTGATCCTGCTGGAAAAAGACACAAACTTTTCGCTCACGAGATTATTTTTCATTTTTATTCAGAAAGAGAATTTGAGTTGATTCTTTTTTGTGCTGGTTGATATGCCTTTTTCCTAGGCAGTCGTAATTTGTCAGAATTTTGAGGTACCAGAAGTATACGAAGTATACAGATTGCTAAAGACTGGTCTGTTTTTGACAGATTCTGTTTTTGTTCAGTTGGTTGCTTGTTTTGATGAAACTATGGATAGTATCGGGGGGTACTAGCCATGGAAAAGTGAGAATACAGTAATCTAACACCAATATGAATAGAAATCAAGTTTGCTACAGTAACTAAAGATGTGGTAGTTTGTTTTCTTGTGCTAATGATATCACGAGTTTCTGTTTAAGTTTTGTGTTGTGATTTTTCTATGTTTTGGGTGATGTTCTCATGGACAAAGGGATAAATAGTGGAAAGAGATCAAGCTTGGGGATTCCCAAGGCATCCAAAGCCAAATTGGACACCAAAAAGCCTAAGCTTGGGGATGCCCCGGGAAGGCATCCCCTCTTTCGTCTTCAATCCATCGGTAACATTACTTGGAGCTATATTTTTATAAACCACATGATATGTGTTTTCCTTGGAGCGTCTTGTATCGTAGGAGTCTTTTCTTTTTGTTGTGTCACAATCATCCTTGCTGCAAACCTTTTGAGAGAGACATGCACTTGATACGTCTCCGTCGTATCTACTTTTCCGAACTCTTTCGCCCTTGTTTTGGACTCTAATTTGTATGATTTGAATGGAACTAACCCGGACTAACGCTGTTTTCTGCAGAATTGCCATGGTGTTGTTTTTGTGCAGAAAGAAAAGTTCTGAGAATGACCTGAAAATTTACGGAGAATTTTTATGGAATTAATGAAAAATACTTGCGCAAAGATCCACCGGAGGAGGTGAGCCAGTGGGCCACAAGCCCAGGGGGCGCGGCCACCCCCTGGCCGCGCCATGAGGGCTTGTGGGGCCCACGAGGCTCCACCGCCTCCAATCTCAGCTCTATATATTCCGTTTCGCCCGGAAAAAAATTAGAGAGAAGGATTCATAGCGTTTTACGATACGAAGGCGCCGCCACCTCCTGTTCTTCATCTGGAGGGCAGATCTGCAATCCGTTTTGGGCTGCGGAGAGGGGAAATCGTCGCCATCGTCATCATCAACCTTCCTCCATCACCAATTCCATGATGCTCTTCACCGTTCGTGAGTAATCTCATCGTAGGCTTGCTGGACGGTGATGAGTTGGATGAGATCTATCATGTAATCGAGTTAGTTTTGACGGGGATTGATCCCTAGTATCCACTATGTTCCGAGATTGATGTTGCTACTACTTTGCCATGCTTAATGCTTGTCACTAGGGCCCGAGTGCCATGATTTCAGATCTGAACCTATTATGTTGTCGCCAATATATGTGTCTTTTAGATTCTATCTTTCAAGTTTTAGTCACCTACTATGTGTTATGACCCAGCAACCCCGAAGTGACAATAGCCGGAACCACTCCCGGAGATGACCATAGTATGAGGAGTTCATGTATTCACCACGTGTTAATGCATTGGTCCGGTTCTTTATTAAAAGGAGAAGCTTAATATCCCGTAGTTTCCATTAGGACCCCGCTGCCACGGGAGGGATGGACAATAGATGTCATGCAAGTTCTTTTCCCTAAGCACGTATGACTACATGCAGAATACATGCCTACATTAGATTGACGAACGGGAGCTAGTTACATATCTCTCCGTGTTACAGTTGTTACATGATGAATCACATCCGGCATAATCATCCATCACCGATCCAATGCCTACGAGTCTTTTACTATTGGTCCTTGCTACGTTACTTTGCTGCTACTGCTGTCACTACTGCTGTTGTTACCATATTAGTACTGTTGTTACCTTGCTGCTACTGGTTACTGTTGCTACTGCTGCGATCATACTACCTTTCTACTCATACTTTGCTGCAGACAGTAAATCTTTTAGGTGTGGTTGAATGGACAACTCAACTGCTAATACTTGAGAATATTCTTTCGCTTCCCCTTGAGTCGAATCAATAAATTTGGGTTGAATACTCTACCCTCGAAAACTATTGCGATCCCCTATACTTGTGGGTTATCAAGACTATTTTCTGGCGCCGTTGCCGGGGAAGCACAACTATATTCTCTGAGTCACTTGGGATTGACATCTGCTGATCGCTATGAGGAATCTGAAAGATCCAAGAACTGAAATCTTGCCCTCAACTACGAGGACAGGTAAGGAACTGCCATCTAGCTCTCCACTTGATTCACCTTCAGTTCTGAGTAAGTTTGCGACATCACCTCCCGCTAGAAATCTTGATATGTCGCCTGTGCTTGATGATGCTACTTCTGCTGCCCATGATGATTATGATGATGCTATGCCTGATACTGCTATGCCTGATGATGCTATGCTTGATACTGCTTTGCCACTAGGTGCATTCCTTGATGCACAAATTGCTAGTGTTGCTGCTAGATGTGATGATACTTCTGAAACTGCTCATACTATTGAAGTAGAACCTGCTACTATGCCTGAATTGCCTGTTATGCCTGAACGTTATGTTATGGAAGGAGAGATAGCTAAGGATTTTCTTGCGTGTAAGGATAGCTATGATGTTGAGAAATTACTGCTCAAGTGGAAAGAAAAATCTCTGAATGCTAGGATGAAATACGACCCGAAGTTTGCAACTTGCCTATCTTTGTGACCAATAAGGATTATGAATTATCTGTCGACCCTGAGTTAATCACTCTGGTCGAATTTGATCCTTTTCATGGTTATGAGTCTGAAACGGTTGTAGCCCATCTTACCAAATTGCACGATATAGCCACCCTATTCACTAATGAGGAAAAGATCCTCCACTACTATATACTCAAGCTGTTTCCTTTATCGCTAAAGGATGATGCTAAGACCTGGTGCACTTCTCTTGCTCCTAGTTGTGTGCGTAGCCCCCAGGATATGGTCTATGACTTCTATGAGAAATATTTCCTTGCCCATAAGAAGCAAGCTGGCTTGCAGGAAATATACAACTTTTCTCAAGCTGAGGAAGAGAGTCTCCGACAAGCTTGGGGGAGGCTCGTCCAGCTACTGAATGCTTTGCCTGATCACCCTCTTGAGAAGAATGAAATACTTGATATCTTCTATAATGGACTTACCGATGCTTCCAGGGACCACCTAGATAGTTGTGCTGGTTGTGTTTTTAGGGAACGAACTATAGAACAAGCTGAGATCCTATTGAATAAGATCTTGTGCAATGAGTATGCTTGGACTATTCCTGAACCACCTCCTAAGACAACTCCGAAGAAAAGAGGTATTCTATTCCTCAGTCCTGAAGATATGCAAGAAGCCAAGAAATCTATGCGAGAGAAAGGCATTAAATCTGAAGATGTCAAAAATCTACCACCTATCGAAGAGATCCATGGTCTTGATAACTCAATACAGGTTCTAGAAGTAAATTCTCTGCGTAGGGTTGATGAGAGTGATATTCCTTTTGATAAACCCGCTAGCTTATGCCTGGATGAATTTGATAACTTTGTTGCCAAACAACAGAGTTTCAATGATTATGTTAGCAGACAATTGGAACAGAATGCTCATATGCTTAGTCATTTAAGTGCTTGTGTGGACAGAAATGTCAATGATCTTAAGCTTCTGAGTAAGCATGCCTCTATGGTTACCACTGAGGTAGAACAAGTACTTAAAGCTCAGAATGACTTGCTCAATGAGTTGAATGACAATTCTGTCAGAGTCGTTACTAGAGGAGGTAGAATGACTCAGGAACCTTTGTATCCTGAGGGTCATCCGAAGAGAATTGAACAAGATTCTCAAGGAGTTAGCAGAGATGCACCTAGCCATCCTAGAAAGAAGAAGAAAGATGATAGGAACTTGCACGCTAGCAACCCTGTTGCTGCTACACCTGAGAGTCCAAACGATGTCTCTGTCTCTGATCCTGGAACACAATCTGGTGATGAACATGAGCCTAATGATAATATCAATAGTGATGTTCATGATGGTGCTCAACCTAGCAATGATAAGGATGTGGAGATTGAACCAATTGATCTTGATAACCCACAGCCTAAGAATAGAAGATACGATAAGAATGACTTGACTGCTAGGAAGCATGGTAAAGAAAGGGAACCATGGGTTTAGAAACCCATGCCCTTTCCTCCCAAACCATCCAAGAAAAAGGATGATGAGGATTTTGAGCGCTTCGTTGAAATGATCAGACCTGTCTTTCTGCAAACGCGCTTGACAGATATGCTCAAAATGTCTCTGTATGCTAAGTACATGAAAGATATTGTGACTAAAAAGAGGAGGATACCCGAGGTTAAGATTTCCACCATGCTTGCTAATTATACCTTCAAGGGTGGAACTCCTAAGAAACTAGGTGATCCCGGTGTGCCCACTATACCTTGCTCCATTAAAGGTAACTACGTTAGAACTGCTTTATGTGACCTTGGAGCCGATGTTAGTGTTATGCCTCTCTCTCTATATCGTAGACTTGAACTGGAGAAGTTGACACCCACTACAATATCTTTGCAAATGGCCGACAAATTAACTGCTTTCCCTATCGGCATTTGCGAGACTGTGCCTATTGTGGTTTCTAACGTCACCATCTTAACAGACTTTGTTATCTTGGATATTCCTGAGGACGATGCCATGGCAGTCATCCCCGGAAGACCCTTTTTAAAGACTGCAGGGGCTATTATAAATTGCAACAAAGGAAAGGTCACTTTCCATTTCAACGGTAATGAGCATACGCTGCACTTTCCGAAGAAACAACATCGAGTACATTGTATCAATGCTATCAAAAAAACTTCATCGATTCATATTGGGAGCTTTGAATGCCCTATTCCTCGTGTCAAGATAAAGTATGATTTGCTTGTTGGGAAATACACATCCCCATTGAGGTGACCTAGTGACTATTCGGAAATTCTCCATTCTCTTTTGCGATTCGAAAAAGTTTGTCAAAGAGACTTGATCAACCTCACTGAGGGATTTCTTTCGATGACCATGAGATGGATGAATCGAGGAGTCACGAATCTCTGTTCCAAGCTTTCACCTTCGGTTGCTTAGAAGATAAATGATATATTTAGTTTAGTTTTCCCTGTTTTCTGTTTTAGCGTCCGGTAGAAAAGTACCCCGAAAATAGAAGTTCTCCGAACATCCTAAAAATCAAGTATGATTTTTTCTGGATTTTTTGAAAAATTCTGAGACAAAGAGCTTGTGTGGGGGCTGCACCAGTGGGCCACAAGCCCAGGGGCGCGGGCACCCCCCTAGCCGCGCCACCCAGGCTTGTGGGGCCCACGGGCACCCCCTCCACTCATTCTTGCTCTTATCTGGTTCTCCTACCTCCAGAAAAAATCGTTTCGTAGCTCAAACCCGTGTTCTTGCTGCTCTTGCTGGGATTTTCGATCTCTTTGCTCAAATCACCATTCTCCAAACTGTTTTGGGGAAATTACTCCTTGGTAAGTGACTCCTCCATTGGTCCAATTAGTTTTTGCTCTAGTGCCTTATACTCCGCGTATTTTTGCTGCTTTGGTGACCATGTTCTTGAGCTTTGCATGCTGATTTTAGCTGGTCCCAAGTAGTTTTGATGCGTAATATGGCCTCTAGGCACTTGTGGGAGTAGTTGCTACGAGTTTAGTTGAGCCTTGTTCATTTTTCCTTTGGATCACTGAAAATTTCAGAAAAGGAAGATGTTCAGGAGAAATTATCATGGTTGCTCCTCAAGCAAGAGAGGCCCCTGTCTTGCGATTCGGGAGCCCGATCCTTACCAACCAAGGGATGCGCAGGTACAACCATGTGAATGGCCTTCAGATGAATTTATGATTGAGGCAGGTTTCAAAGATGAGTTTGATGCACTTGTTCGCAACGTCGGACTCGAAGAATTCATATCCGATAAATGTGAACAGTATGTTGCTCTCACTGCCTCTTTTGTTCGTAGATTCAAATTTTCAGTTGGCCGTGACACATCGGTACTGTTTGATCTCTATGATAAATCGTATACCATGGATTTAGAGGATTTCAATAGAATTTGCAAAATACCTATTTGGGGTAGCCTCAATGATCCTTCCCAAATCTTGGGTTAGAGATTTTTGCTCTGGTATTACTGTTGGAGAAACTAGAGACATGACGCAAGCTAGCATGGGGAGTATTCATTTTCCTGCCTTGCATTACTTTGCCACTGTATCACCCATGCTAGTTTATTTTCTTTTTCTCGTTTTCTTTTCGTGTGTGTGTCTTGTTTGAGAAAACCCAAAAAGATTTTCTGTTTCTTCTTTTGCTTGTTGGGAGCTTTCCCGTGTAAATAGTTTTCTTTTTCTTTGGGTCAAGGTAGAAGATAATGGTTACAATGTTTAGTGTCTCTCGCATGCATATCTGTCTAGCTGTCAAAGAGCCATATTACTTTGTCTTCTCCATTTGTGTCTGCCTACAGATTCCAGCTTTAGTCCAATGCACGAGCACGCTTATTATTGTTCACATCGTTCGGTCGTGCAAGTGAAAGGCAATAATGACAATATATGATGAAGTGACTGAGCCTGGAAAAGCTGGTATGAACTCGATCTATTTTGTTTTTGTAAATATGACTAGCTCATCATGCCTGATTCAGCTTTGTTGTGAGAGAAACATGTTTGCAATGAAAACTTAGAGATTATAGTTGCCTATGCCATGCTTACTTAGCTAGGAGCTTATAATGGTTTGTCTTGGTTGCCCAGATGAATTTTGAGATGATTGTGTTGTAGTATGATAGGATGGTATCCTCCTTTGAATGATTCAAGTGGCTTGACATGGGGCATGTTCACGCATGTAGTTGAAACAAAATCAACATAGCCTCTATGATATTCATGTTCATGGTGATTTATGTCCTACTCATGCTTGCATTCAATGTTAGTTAATCTCAATGCATTTTGATGACTATTGTCGCTCTCTAGTTGGTCGCTTCCCAGTCTTTTGCTAGCCTTCACTTGTACTAAGCGGGAATACTGCTTGTGCATCCACCCCCATAAACCCAAAGTTGTTCCATATGAGTCCATCATACCTACCTATATGCGGTATCTACCTGCCGTTCCAAGTAAATTTGCATGTGCCACTCTCTAAACCTTCAAGAAATAATCTGTTTTGCGTGCCCGCACCGCTCATGTGGTGACAGGGGGCTATCAGTATCTTCCATGCTAGGCGTGTTATCCTCGGTATGTGTTTATTCACTATCATTCACGAGAAAGGGGCCGGTAATTGGAATGCCCAGTTCCATGCTCAAATCGAAAAGAGAATTGCAAACAAAACTCCCCCAGGATTGATGTTGGTATGGACGGTACCCGAGGATTCGGCTAGCCGTGGAGTGTGATTGATTGGTGGTGGGGGATCAAAACTTTACTTTTCTGTTTGGAAACCGCCTATAGCATGAGTAGCGTGGAAGATGTTGAGAACTCTTAGTCATTGCGTTGACAATGAAAGCATGCCACCCGAAATTATTATCTCTGTTCTCAAAGCTTGAGCTCTAGCTCCTCTGCAAATCAATTCTTCCCTCTGTGAAGGGCCTCTCTATTTATGTTCCCGTTGAGTCATCCTCCTCTTACAAAAGCACCAATTAAAGAGAACCTCTGTCGTTTTTATGCTTTTCTTTTAACTGTGTTGAGTATGATTGTGACTGGATCTTCATTGCCATGAATTATAATGTTTAGTCAGCCCTTGGTCTTTGAAGGTGCTCTGCATTTATGTTTTGCGGTCTCAGAAATAGCTAGCGAGATACCACCTATTCGTACTGCTTCATGTTGTTTTGATTGAAGTGTTGACATTTAAGGTTTCTTATTATTTGCTCGCTAGTTGATTATGCCATTGATATGAGTTTACCGTGAGACCTAGATGTCATTTGCTTATGTGGTTTGCTTGTGATCTTGCTGAAATTCTGGTTATGAATTAGACATAGTTGCAACAAGAACATCAAATAGAGTTCGTCAAAGTATTTCTTTTGTCTCTTTTAGTTTGTCAACTGAATTGCTTGAGGACAAGCAAGGCTTTAAGCTTGGGGGAGCTGATACGTCTCCGTCGTATCTACTTTTCCGAATTCTTTTGCCCTTGTTTTGGACTCTAATTTGCATGATTTGAATGGAACTAACCCGGACTAAAGTTGTTTTCAGCAGAATTGCCATGGTGTTGTTTTTGTGCAGAAATAAAAGTTCTCGGAATGACCTGAAAATTTACGGAGAATTTTTCTGGAATTAATGAAAAACACATGTGCAAAGATCCACCGGAGGAGGTGAGCCAGTGGGCCACAAGCCCAGGAGCGCGGCCACCCCCCTAGCCGCGCCATGAGGGCTTGTGGGGCCCACGAGGCTCCACCGCCTCTAATCTCAGCTCTATATATTCCGTTTCACCCGAAAAAAAATCAGAGAGAAGGATTCATCGCGTTATACGATACGGAGGCACCACCACCTCCTGTTCTTCATGTGGAGGGCAGATCTAGAGTCCGTTCTGGGCTCCAGAGAGGGGAAATCGTCGTCATCATCATCATCAACCTTCCTCCATCGCCAATTCCATGATGCTCTTCACCATTCGTGAGTAATCTCATCGTAGGCTTGCTGGACGGTGATGAGTTGGATGAGATCTATCATTTAATGGAGTTAGTTTTGACGGGATTGATCCCTAGTATCCACTATGTTCTGAGATTGATGTTGCTACTACTTTGCCATGCTTAATGCTTGTCATTAGGGCCCGAGTGCCATGATTTCAGATCTGAACCTATTATGTTGTCGCCAATATATGTGTGTTTTAGATCCTATCTTGCAAGTTGTAGTCACCTACTATGTGTTATGACCCGGCAACCCCGGAGTGACAATACCCGGAACCACTCCCGGAGATGACCATAGTATGAGGAGTGCATGTATTCACCACGTGTTAATGCGTTGGTTCGGTTCTTTATTAAAATGAGATCCTTAATATCCCGTAGTTTCCATTAGGACCCCGCTGCCACGGGATGGATGGACAATAGATGTCATGCAAGTTCTTTTCCCTAAGCATGTATGGCTACATACGGAATACATGCCTACATTAGATTGACGAACGGGAGCTAGTTACATATCTCTCCGTGTTATAGCTGTTACATGATGAATCACATCCGGCATAATCATCCATCACTGATCCAATGCCTACGAGTCTTTTACTACTAGTCCTTAGTACGTTACTTTGCTTCTACTGCTGTCACTACTGCTGCTGTTACTCTGTTACTACTGCTGTTACCTTGCTGCTACTGGTTACTGTTGCTACTGCTGCTATCATACTACCTTGCTACTGATACTTTGCTGCAGACACTAAATCTTTCAGGTGTGGTTGAATTGACAACTCAACTGCTAATAATTGAGAATATTCTTTCACTTCCCCTTGAGTCGAATCAATAAATTTGGGTTGAATACTCTACACTCGAAAACTGTTGCGATCCCCTATACTTGTGGGTTATCAGCACTCATCGTGAATTTGCTAGAATGCTCATCGTGCTTCACTTATATCTTTTGAGGTAGATAATTTTGCTCTATGCGCTTCACTTAGATCTTTTAGAGCACGGCGGTGTGTGACTTGGTAGTTGGTTTGTTCTATGAAAGTAGTCCCAAAGGTGATAGATACCCAAAGAGGATACAAAAAACTTCCATCTTCATGTGCATTGAGTAGAAAGAGAAGTTTGATTCCTCTCAATTAGTTTTGAGACGTGGATTTTGTAATATTAAGAGTTATGTTAGTAGGGTGTTGTGAATCTAGAAATACTTGTGTTGAAGTTAGTGATTCCCGTAACATGCACGTATGGTGAACCACTATGTTAGGAAGTCGAAGCATAATTGATCTGTTGATTGTCATCCTTTGTGTTGCGGTCGGGATCGCACGATGGTTAACACCTACCAACCCTTCCCCTAGGAGTATGCGTTTAGCACTTTGTTTTGATTACTAATAAAAACTTTTGCAACAAGTATGTGAGTTTTTCATGACTAATGTGAGCCCATGGTATAGATGCACTTTCACCTTCCACCATTGCTAGCCTCTCTAGTACCGCGCAATTTTCGCCGGTGCACAAACCCACCATATGCCTTCCTCAAAACAGCCACCATACCTACCTACGATGGCAATTTCATAGCCATTCCGAGATATATTGCCATGCAACTCCCACCGTTCCGTCTCATGACTTGTGCCGTCACTCTCATATTGCCATTGCATGATTGTAAGATAGCTAGCGAGATGTTTCAATGTCATACGGCAAGCTAGATCGTTGCACATCCCGGTACACTGCCGGAGGCATTTCCTATAGAGTCATCATCGTTCTAAGCTTTGAGCTGTGAGTAAATAAAAGTGTGATGATCGTCATTATTAGAGCATTGTCCCATGTGAGGAAAAAAAGAGGCCAAAGCTGCCCACATAAAAATAAGAGAAGAGAGAGAAAAAGAGAGGCCAAAGAGCCCAAATAAAAAAAGGAGAGAAAAAGAGAGAAGGGACAATGCTACTATCTTTTTCCACACTTGTTCTTCATAATAGCACCATGTTCTTCATGATTGAGAGCCTCTTGTTGTGTCACCACCATATGCTAGTGGGAATTTTCGTTATATAACTTGGCTTGTATATTCCAAGGATGGGCTTACTCAAATTGCCCTAGGTCTTCGTGAGCAAGCAAGTTGGATGCACACCCACTAGTTCTCCTTTTGAGCTTTCACATACTTATAGCTCTAGTGCATCCTTTGTATGGCAATCCCTACTCATTCACATTGATATCTATTAATGGGCATCTCCATAGCCCTTTAATACACCGAGTCAATGTGACCATCTCCTCCTTTTTGCCTCACAACCACCACAACACTCTATTCCACCTATAGTGCTATATCCATGGCTCACGCTCATGTATTGTGTGATAGTTGAAAAAGGTTTGAGAAAGTAAGAGTGCGAAAACAATTACTGGCCCATACTGGGGTTGTGCATGATTTAAATTAGTTGTGTGGGGATGATGGAGCATAGCCAGACTCTATGATTTTATAGGGATAACTTTCTTTGGCCTTGTTATTTTGAAAGTTCATGATTACCTTGCTAGTTTGCTTGAAGTATTATTGTTTTCATGTCAATAGCAAACTATTGTTTTGAATCTTACGGATCTGAACATTCATGTCACATGAAAGAATTTACAAAGGACAACTATGCTAGGTAGCATTCCACATCAAAAATTTAGTCTTTATCACTTCCCTACTCAAGGACGAGCTGGAGTTAAGCTTGGGGATGCTTGATACGTCTCGAACGTATCTATAATTTTTGATGGTTCCATGCTATTATCTTGTGAAACTTTGGATATTTTGTATGCCTTTTATATCTTTTTTGGGACTAACTTATTAACTCAGTGCCAAGTGCGAGTTCCAGTTTTTTTCGTGTTTTTGACCCTTTTCAGAGGAGGATTTTAAACGGTGTCCAAACGGAATAAAACTTCCGAAAAGATTTTTTCTAGAACAGAAGATACGCACGAGACTTGAGAACCAAGGCAGGGGCCACCAGGGGACCCCACAAGCCCCCTAGGCGCTGCTAGGGGGGCCCGCGCCTAGCAGGCTTGTGGCCCCCCCGTGGCTCGTCTGCCCTACCTCTTCCGCCTATAAATTCAGAAAAATTCCAAAACTGCGTAAGAGATCCACGAAAATACTTTTCTGCCGCCGCAAGCTTCTGTCTCCGCAAGATCCCATCTGGGGCACGTTCTGGTGCCCTGCTGGAGGGGGGATTCGGATACGGAGGGCTTCTTCATCAACACCATGACCTCTCCGATGATGCGTGAGTAGTTCACCATAGACCTTCGGGTCCATAGCTAGTAGCTAGATGGCTTCTTCTCTCTCTTGGATCTGCAATACAAAGTTCTCCATGATCTTCATGGAGATCTATCCGAGGTAATCTTCTTTTGCGGTGTGTTTGTCGAGATCCGATGAATTGTGGATTTATGATCACATTATCTATGAATCTTATTTGAGTTTCTTCTGATATCTTATATGCATGATTTCATATCGTTGTAATTCTCTTCGACTTGTGGGTTTTGTTTAGCCAACTTGATCTATGATTCTCGCAATGGGAGAAGTGCTTGGTTTTGGGTTCATACCGTGCGGTGACCTCACTCAGTGACAGAAGTGGTAGCGAGGCACGCATCATGTTGTTGGCATCAAGGGTAAAAAGATGGGGTTTTCATCATTGGTTTGAGTTTATCCCTCTACATCATGTCATCTTGCTTAAAGCGTTACTCTGTTCGTCATGAACTCAATACACTAGATGCATGCTGGATAGCGGTCGATGTGTGGAGTAATAGTAGTAGATGCAGAAAGTATCGGTCTACTTGTCTCGGACGTGATGCCTATATGTATGATCATTGCCTTAGATATCTTCATGACTTTGCGCGGTTCTATCAATTGCTCGACAGTAATTTGTTCACCCACCGTATTATTTGCTATTTTGAGAGAAGCCTCTAGTGAACACTATGGCCCCCGGGTCTACTTCACACCATATTTTCAGCCTTACAATTTTACTTCGTTGCACTTTCTTCCTTCAAATCTCACTTTGCAATCAATCTTGAAGGGATTGACAACCCCTTTATAGCATTGGGTGCAAGCTCTTTTGTGTTTGCACAAGTACTCTGGACTTGGCGCGATTCTCCTACTGGATTGATACCTTGGTTCTCAAACTGAGGGAAATACTTACTGCTCCTGTGTTGCATCGCCCTTTCCTCTTCAAGGGAAAAAGCAACGCAAGCTCAAGAGGCAGCAGAAGGATTTCTGTCGCCGTAGCAATGATGGAAATGTATCTCCGGGCGCTCTCGGTACTATAACATCACAAGAAGCTTGAGAGAAATGTGACTTAGGAGTTAGTCACGGGATCTTGTATTACGGAATGAGTAAAGAGATTTGCCGGTAATGAGATTGAGCTATGCATGGAGATACTGACTATCAAATCTCGCGCAAGTAACATACCACTGGACAAAAGGAACTACATACGGGGTTGATTGAATCCTTGGCATCGTGGTTCTACCGATAAAGATCTTTGTGGCATATGTGCGAACCAATATGGGCATCCAGGTCCCGCTACTGATTATTGACCGGAGAAGTTTGTCGGTCATGTCCATGTGATTCTCGACCTCGTAGGGTCCGCACGCTTAAGGTTCTATGATGATATAATATGACTAAGGAGTTGGGGTCCGCACGCTTAAGGTTTCCATGTGGCTTGGGAGAGGTGGAAAGTCCACTTGTGTATGGAAAGGGAGGGAATTGGACTAGGAGTCCAACTCCCCCCCCTTGGTTGCGCCCCTAAGGCTTGTAGGGATGGCCACCACTTAACTCCACCTATATCTAGAGAGGAGGGGCACCCCCAAGAGGACACACACGCCCTTGGTGCCCCTTTATCTCTCCCGTTACTTTTTAACTCCTCGTTCCTCGTCCTAGTAGTACTTGGCGAAGCCGTGGTGGACTACCTCCACTACCACCTCCACCACGCCGTCGTGCTTCCGGTGAACCCATCTACTACTCCGCCCTCACTCGTTGGATCGAGGAGGCGGAGAAGTCATCGAGCCACACGCGTGCTGAACGCGGAGGTGCCATTGATTTGGCGCTAGATTGGATTGGGCCCCGATTGGCTCGTGGAGAGTATGTCTACATCAACCATATTATATACGCTTCCGCTTAGCAATCTATAAGGGTATGTATACACACTCCCCCTCTCGTAGCTAAACATCTCCATGGATAGATCTTGTGTGTGTGTAGGAACTTTTTTGTTTCCCATCCAACGTTCCCCAAAAGTGGCATCATGAGCTAGGTCTATGCGTAGATGATATGCACAAGTAGAACACAAAGTGTTTTTGGGGGTTGATGCTCAGATTGCTTACCTTCTTAGTGTTATTTTGATTCGGCGGTATTGTGGGATGAAGCGGCTCAGACCAACCTTACTTGTCCTCGCACAAGAGACCGGTTCCACAAATTGACATGCAACTTGTTTTTCATAAAGGTGGTTGGCGGGTGTTTGTCTCTCCCACTTTTGTTCAATTGGATTCAATGAAGGCGGTCCTTGCAGAAGGTTTAAAGGAAACATTATTATCATCATTGTGCCTTTGCGTAGGTAATAAAGGTTCTTGCTAGTTGCCCATAACAGCCACATAAAACTTGCAACAAGAAAGTAGAGGACGTGTAACTTGTTTTTGAAGGGCATGATGTGATGTGATATGGCCAAGATGTGATATGATATATGTGATGTATGAGATGATCATGTTTTGTAATAGTTATCATGACTTGCATGTTGATGAGTACGCAAACCATCATGAGCCATATGTGGGAGTTCATTAGTAATTTGATTGACTGAACTAATTATGAAGAACATATTCTAAAATGTCTCTGCAAATAAGGTTGTAGATCAATAGTTGGCGCTGTAGCTCCCCTGTATTTTGATACGTTCCTAGAGAAAACCAAGTTGAAAGATGATGGTAGAAATTATGCGGACCGGGTATGTGATCTCAGGATTGTCCTCATTGATGCACAAAAAGCTTATGTCCTTGATGCACCGCTTGGTGCGCCACCCCCTCAAGCGTTGTTTGTGGATGTTGTGAACATCTAATGGACACGTTTTGATGACTACTTGATAGTTCAGTGGGTCATGCTTTACGGTTTGGAATTGAGGCTCCAAAGACGTTTTGAATGTCACGGAGCATGTAAGATGTTTGATGCGTCCATTATGCATCATGAATTCTTATTGATATTTATGTTATTCTTTTTCATCATTCCTAATTATGATGTAATTTTATGCCTTTTCTCTCTGAATGTGCAAGGTACACCACGACGAGGGAAATTGCCGGAAACTGGAATTCTGGACGTGAAAACCAATAAAAAGGGTGAAAAATCAGTAGACTCCAAATGATCTAAAATTTCACAAAGAATTTTTATAGAATATATACGAACTATTGGACCCAAAATATACTAGAGGAGGGCCACCTGCTGGCCATGAACCAATAGAGCACGACCAACCCTTGGTCGCGCCCTATTGCCTCATGGGGGCCGAGTAGGTCTCCCGACCCACTCTTCTCCTATATGGTGTGTTTGACCTATAAAATTTCATAAGCATATTTTTGGGACGAAGTGCCGGTGTCTCGAGGCGGAAACCTGGGCAGAGGCCCTTCTACTATTCAAAAGAGAGATTCTGCCGGGGGAATTCCTCTCGTGGAGGGGGAGATTGAAGCCATTGTCATCACTAATGCTTCCTCCTTTGTGGTAGGACCAATATTCATCAACATCTTTATCAACACCATCTCGTCTCCAACCCTAGTTCATCTCTTGTATTCAATCTTTGTCTCAAAACCTCAGATTGGTGCGTGTCGGTTACTAGTAGTGTTGATTGCATCTCTTAGTTGATGTTTGTTGGATTACTTGGTGGAAGATATTATGTTCGGATCCTTGATCACCATTATTATACCTCTAACCTTGAACATGTTGATGAGATGTGAGTAGGTAATATTGTTCCTGTGGACATGTGAGAAGTCTTGTTATAAATAATCATGTGAAGTTGGTATTCGTTCGACATTTTGATGATGTGTATGTTGTTTCTTATCTTAGTGGTGTCGTGTGAACATCAACTACACAACACTTCCCCATGCTATGGGACTAAGGGAAGACATTGTGGAGTAACAAGTAGATGATGGGTTGCAAGAGTGACAAAAGCTTAAACCCAAGTTTATGTGTTACTTCATAAGGGGATGATTTGGATCCACGTGTTTCATGCTATGGTTATATTTATTTTAATACTTATTTCATAGTTGCGGATGCTTGCGAGAGGGGGTAATCATAAGTGAGTTGATTATTCAAGTAAGAAGAACATCTTAGCACTGGTCCACTCACATATCAAATTATCAAAGTAATGAACGTGAATCAACTCAACATGGTGAACATGACTAGACAGTAATTGCCATGTGTCCTCGGGAGTGTTTGCTTTATATAAGAGTACTTTTAGGCATGTACTTTGCTATAAAAAGGATTGGGCTACCTTGATGCGCACTTGCTACTATTATTACTTGTCACTTGTTACGAATTGTCTTGCTACAAAACTATCTATCAGTGTTACTTACAACACTTGTAGAGAATACCTTGCTGAAAAATGCTTGTCATTTCCTTCTGCTCCTTGTTGGGGTTGACACTCTTACTTATAAAAATGACTACGATTGATCCCCTATACTTGTGGGTCATCTAGAATCTTTTTTGGCGTTGCTGTCTGGGAATGAAATGCCTTTGGTAAGTGTAAATTGGAAAGGAAACATTGTCAGTACGTGCAAAAATTTACTGTTGTTTGTTACTATGGATGGCCGCCCTTTGAGTGGCTTGTTAGGGGCATCTTCGCCTCGAACGGAAGTTGAAAAGGTTGCTCCTAAACATATTGAACCTATCAAAAATATTTTTTATGAGATTCCTTTGGGTATGCTAGAGAAACTGATAATGAATCCTTATGATGGTACAACTCATCCTGATTACCACTTTATATATGTCGATGATGTTTGTGTGTTATTTAAGCTTGTCAGTTTGCGTGGATACAAAGTTAAGAAGAAAGTTTTTCCTTTATCTTTGGAGGGAGAAATATTGATGTGATACAAGCTATTGGATGATATTGGATCACGGGACTGGAATCACTTGAAGCTGGAATTTCATCAAAAGTTTTGTCATATGCATCTACTCCATCGTGATTGGAACTTCATTTATAATTGCTGGCCCCGTGAAGGAGAAAGCATCGCCCAAGGTCGGGGTAGGATTAAATCAATGATACACACTGGCCACAATCATGATCTCTCGAGAGAAATGATTATACAAGATTGTTATGCTCGGCTTTCTCATGATGATATAGTACTACGTGATTCTTCTTCTACTCGTTCTTATATGAAGAGGACTATTGAATTCAAATGGATATTCTGGAAAGAATTAAACACAACTCTGAAGACTGACAATTCGACAAATGTAGAGAGCCAGGTGTAAAACTTAAGTTTGATTGTGTTAACTCTTTTATGGAAACCGATACTTTTCACAAGTTTAGCAATAAATATGGGTTTGACTCTGAGATAGTAGCTAGTTTCTGCGAATCATTTGCTAGTCATGTTGATCTCCCTAAGGAGAAGTGGTTTAAATATCATCCACCTATTGCAAAATTCTTAGAGGAGCCATAAATTTAAAGAGGAAGCAATTGTTTCTCATGTTTATCCAGTTGTACCTACTACTTATATCGATAAACCGCCTTTTCCTATTAGGATTAGGGAACATGCTAAAGCTACAACTATGGTTAATAAAAGTTATGTTAGAACACCCAAACCTTCTAAAAAATAAATGTGGAGCCTAATATTGCTGTAGTTAAAGATCTCTTGGTTAATAATATTGATGGGAATGTTATTTACTTTTGTACTGAAGCTGCTAGAATTGCAAAACCTATTACAAATGAGGAGGACAAGCTAGATAAAAACAAACAAGTTTTTGGCATGCATGTTGTTTCTGTTAAGATTGGAGATCATTGCTATCATGGATTATGTGACATGGGTGCTAGTATTAGTGTTATAACTTTTACCTTATATAAATAAATTATGAATGATATAGAACCCTCTCAGATTAAAGATATCGATGTCACTATTAAACTTGCAAACCGAGATACTATCTCGCCGCTTGGGATTGTTAGAGATGTTGAACTCTTGTGCGGAAAAGTCAAGTGCCCCACAAACTTCTTAGTACTAGGTTCTAAACAAGATAATTTGTGTCCGGAAGACCTTTCTTGAATATTATCAATGCTGAAATTAATTGTGTCATAGAGAAAGCTTAAGTAAGAAATGGTAATGAGTCTCATGAATTTAATTTCTCTAAATTTTGGTAGACAACCACATGAGAATGAGTTATCTAGTAAAGATGAACTTATTGGTCTTGCTTCTATTGTTGTGCCTCCTACAGATCCTTTAGAACAATATTTGCTAGACCATGAGAATGATGTGCATATGAATGAAAGAAATGAGATTGATCATATATTCCTTAGAAAAGCACCTATCCTCAAACACAACTTGTGTGTTGATATCTTACGGAATCGTCCTCCACCAAAATAAGATCCTGTGGTTGACTTAAAGACATTAACTGATACTTTGAAATATGCTTATCTTGACAAAAAGAAGATATATCCTCTTATTATTCGTGCTAACCTTTCAGATCATGAAGAAAAGAGGTTACTCAAAACTCTTGATGATCTTAAGGGCATAAGCCCCACTCTATGTCATCACAATATTAATATGGAACCGGATGCTAAACCTGTTGTTGATCATCAACGTCGCTTAAAACCTAAGATGAAGGAAGTGGTAAGCATTGAAATACTAAAGCTTCTAGAGGCATGTATAATTTATACTATTGCTGATAGTAGATGGGTAAGTCATGTTCATTTTGTTCCTACGAAAGGAGGTATAACTATTGTTCCTAATGATAAAAATGAACTTATTCCACAAAGAATAGTAACTGGTTATAAGATGGTAATTGATTTCAAGAAATTGAATAAAGCTACTAGGAATGATCATTACCCCTTGACTTTTATTGATCAAATGTTAGAAAGATTATCTAAGCACACACACTTTTGTTTTCTTGATGTATATTCTGGTTTCTCTAAAATATATGTGTCAAAAGAGGACTAAGAGAAAACTACTTTCACATGACCTTTTGGAACCTATGCTTATAGATGTATGCCTTTTGGTTTATGCAATGCACGTGGTACCTTTCAAAGATGTTTGACTACTATATTCTCTACTAATGTGAAAAGATTGTTGATGTTTTCTTAGATGATTTTCCCGTTTATGAGACTTATTTTCATGATTGCTTGAGAAGATTGATCGAGTATTACAGAAATGTGAAGTAACTAATCTTGTATTGAATTGGGAGAAGTGTCACTTTATGGTGAATGCAGGTATAGTACTCGGGCATAAAATTTCTGAACGAGGCATCGAAGTAGACAAAGCTAAAGTTGATGCTATAGAGAAAATGACATGTTCAAAAGTTTAGACTTTACATTGTTGATTCCAAAGTTACTATTCACATTGATCATGTTGCTATAAAATACCTTATGGAAAATAAAGATGCTAAACCTACGCTTATTAGGTGGGTGCTTTTACTTCAAGAGTTTGACTTGCATATATTCAATAGGAGGGGAGCTGAAAACCATGTAGTTGATAACTTGTCTAGGATGGAAAATGTTCTTGATGACCCACTGCCTAATGATGATAGTTTTCCTGATGAGCATCTTGTTGCTATAAACACTTCACATAGTACTCCTTGGTATGCATATTATGCTAACTATATTGTCACTAAATATATACCACCTCATTTCACCTATCAACAAAAGAAAATTTTCGTTTATGATTTGCGACATTAGTTTTGGGATGACCCACATCTTTATGAAGAAGGAGTGGAAGGTGTTATTAGTTGTTGCGTGCCTGAGCATGAATAGGGATAGATCCTACGGAAGTGCCACTCCAAAACTTACGAGGACACCATGCTGGTGACAGAACTGCACATATGGTATTACAATCCAGTTTTTATTGGCCTACTCTTTTTAAAGATGCTCGTAAGTATGTCCTTTCCTGTGATGAGTGTCTAAGAATTGGTAACATTGGTATACGTCAGGAAATGCCTATGAATTATTCACTTGCTATTGGACCATTTGATGTTTGGGGCTTTGGTCAAGAGCAAGGCGGAGGCCGGCGGGAATCCGAGCTCCGCAGCTCTGTGCTCAAGGGCAAAGTGGAGCCCGACAAGGTGACCTCGTCCTCTCGTGAATCTCGTCCATGCACTCACTCCACCGACCACTAGAGGGACCGGGAGGACCGTTCCTCCCCTCATGACCGGAGGTCTCGCTCTCCGGTGCGCTCGGGTCATGCGCAGGTTTCTCCTCCGCAAAGTTACAGTCCTCCCCAACGCCAGCTCCAGTTACCTCCGGCTGGTACTGGTGGCAGGAACGACAAAGGGGCCTTCCCCAAGAAGAAGAAGGGCGGTCAGTCTTTCAATGGTGGTACAAAGAAAGCATCCTCTGTGTCCCACATGCCACCCCCCTCCGGTGTACACATCGTCCTCGGTTGCTCGTCGCGCCGTGGACATGGTCTGCTTCAACTTCAGGGTGGAGGGGCACTACCATGTTGATTGCAAGCAGCCTCGGCCTGCCATAAATGCAAGAGTGCTAAACACCCCGCCTTCCTTTGCGCTGAGGGCGGTCTGGATGACGATCTGCTATTGTATGGCCATGCACTTGATGACTTTGGCTACTATCAGATGGAGATCTCTGAGGCGCTGGCTACCTCGTCCCTCCCTGCCCTAATCTCTGTCCTGGGCAGGAGGACTGCGTCTCCGACCATCATTACGGCGGAACTTCAACATCTCTTTCGGCCGAACTGGGATTGGGGGGTCACCCCAATCTCGGACCACGATTTTATAGCCGTCTTCCTAGATCATGCAAGTCTTCGCTTTGGCACACACAGTGATGAACTAACCATGGCCCTCAACAAGCTCACATTGAATATCTCGGTCCCAAAAGTCGATCCAGTTGCTGCAGCCGTGCCTGGCCGGTGTGGATTCAGATTCGGGGCCTTCCTCTGATCGCCAAACAGACAAAAGTGATTTGCAAGATGTCGCATCTCCTGGGTAAGATTTTGGAGGTGGACAAGGCCTCTCTTTTTAGGACGGTGGTGCGAGCCAAGTCTTGACCCATGACTCGTCCAAGCTCCAAACCACCGTGAGGATCTTCTTCAATAGAGCTGGCTATAACCTCCGCATCTCCGTCGAGGACGAGGAGGGTGCTGGGTGTTGGGAGCGTGCTGCCCGACGTGGACCCTCATGGGCCTCAGGCTGACGGGGACGCGGGAAATGGTCGGGGCCCTCCCGAGCACCGTCCGTCTGTGACCCCTACCTCCGATGATGATGATGAGGCATCGGGACTAGTCCTGCCGACCAAGCATGTGGTTGGTCTGGGCAAGTCCATGGTGGCCCTGGATTGTGTTTCGCCCGAGGGTGGCAAACGGGAGGACATACCCACCTGGCTTGGGGATGCTTCTCCTCACTCATGTGGCTCGCTGCTACCGACATCGCCGGGCTCCCTAGGGCGAGCAATGGCAACAGCGTGGGCCTGGCAGTATGTCCACCCTCCCCCCCCTCCCCCCCCCCCCGCGTGGGCTCGTCTTTGGGTCGCATGGAGCTGCCCAACCCCCCTCTGGTGCCACTACCAGCGTTCGACGGGCTCGACAGGCCACCCCTTCCCCCTGTGGAGTCGACACGCTCTCCTCCTTGGGTGGTAGCTGGGCTTGCCCTAGCTCCAATCCCGGCTCCCCACCCCCCTCACCCGAGGGGTTGGCCCCGCTCTGCTTCCTCTCCTGCCATGGCTGTGCAGAAGAGCATGCTCTTGGATCTTCGGGCTTGGATTGGGCGTCGCCCAACGCCATCGAGATGGTCGTGTGCCGGGCGGTGGTGCACAACCTGGACCCAGGTCCGTCTCTCGACCTCTCTCTCGGAGCTTCTGTGGATGATGAGTCATCGACTTTCTCCGCTCTTGAGGGAGTGCCTCTAGGTTGGCTGGCCAAAATCGCGGGTGATTCCACCATTGTGTTCTGCGGCGAGAAGGGCCCCGCTATCGAGAAGCTTTCCGCCATCCAGGCGAAGGAAATCCTTGATGGGTGCCTTTTAGCGGCTAGAGAGAGGGTTGCGGCGGAGGCTGAGAACCCGACTACACACGGCCTCTGGCGCGTGGGGAAGTTGGCCATTTGGTTCGAGCATGCACTCGTTCTTGCACGATGATGCTCCACCGCGCCATCAACGCTTCATCTGCTCCGGCGTCCAAAGTGGACCCCCTTGACGAATAGATGTGGGCGTTATTTTGGAACTTGCGGGGCTTTGGGAATGATGTCCATCGCAAGGAGCTCATAGATTACATGCGGGGCGGACACATTGACATCGTTGCCATTTTCGAAACCATGCGAACCGAATTCTCCTTGCCCGAACTCGAGTGGCTGAGCATGCACTTGTTTGTGTGGCATTGGCTACCCTCCTCTGGGGTAGCTGGCCACTCGGGGTGTATTCTTATAGGGGTGAAGGATACCACCTTTCATGTTGGGTCCATGGACCGAGGGGATTTTTTCGTAAGTATGGAAGTGTGGGAGCGAGCTGTCAATTTCAAGTGGGAAGTAATTGCGGTGTGTGGTCCAGCCGACTACACCCACTCTCAGGCCTTCCTGGATGAGTTGCATAAAAAATTGAGGCTGCGAACCTCCCTCTTATTATAGGGGGCGACTTTAACGTCATGCGGTCCCCGTTAGATAAGAATAATGCCCGGGTTGATATCGTGAGCATGCAACGTTTCAATGATTGGATCGCTGATCTTGGTATCCGAGAGCTTGACCGAGTTGGTGCGATATTCACTTGCAACAACTGTCAACTGAACCCCACGCAAGAGTGTCCTCGATAGAGTGTTCATGTCCCCGGAATGGTAAGCGCGATTCGCTATCGCGTCCTTGCAGGCGATCACTCGGATTAGGTCACACCATGTCCCCCTCTTGCTCTCATCCGCGGATGAGAGGTCGTGCCCCCCCTCGGTTCCGCTATGAGGCTTTTTGGCTTCGTCAACTGGACTTTGTCAAGGCGGTATGAGAGCATTGGATGGCCGCTCGAGGGGAGCCCCATCGGATCATGTCCGCGATGGATGACTGGCACTTCTTGGTCAAGCGGTCTAGACAATTTATGAAAATATGGGGTGCCAATGTGGGGCGGGACCTTAAGCTACGAAAGGGAGCGCTTCTCCTTGATATCCAATGCCTAGATCTCCGAGAGGATACGTCTGGCCTATCCGTCGATGAATGGGCCTTACGATATAGTTTGGAGGATGAGCTTTTAGAGATCTATCGGAAGGAAGAGGCTTACTGGCGGTAGTGGGGGTCCTTCAACTGGGTCTTCTTTGGTGATGCCAACACAGCTTACTTTCAAGCCATCGCCAATGGCCGTAGACGTAGGTGCACCATCCCACTCCTTTGGGATGGTGATAAGTTGGGCGAGGAAACCGGAGAAATCCGGGCACATGTAGACGGCTTCTATAAGGAGCTCTTTGCTGCTAGACTGAAGTCGGGCATTGCCCTTGTTCACTCCATCTAGGGTGAGGGGCAACGTGTCACGCCCTTGGAGAATAGGTCCCTTCTCGCTCCCTTCGAGGAGGGTGAGGTGGCCACGATCATCAAGGGTATGAATCCCTCTTCGGCACCGGGGCCAGATGGGCTTACAATCCATTTCTTCCAGTCATTCTGGCCCTCTATCAAGGGAGAGATCATGGCACTCTTTCGCGAGTTTGACCAGGGTGTTTTCGATCTCTCTCGGCTGAACTTTAGGATTATCACCCTTATCCCAAAGGTCCCCCGGGCCTCAATATTAGGGAGTTCCGACCTATCACGGTGATCAATGTGATCTTCAGGATCTTGGCTAAAGGGTACGCCAGTAGGGCGGCCCTGTTAGCACCACGGATTACCCATCCCAACCAGACGACCTTCGTCAAAGGCCGCCTCATCCTTGATGCAATTCTGGTCCTTCATGAGGTTATCCCATGAGATCAAGTCCAAACGCTTGTGTGCGGTTTTTTTCAGGATCGACTTCCACAAAGCTTACGACACGGTCTGTTGGTCCTCTTGTGGGAAGTGATGATTAAGAAGGGTTTCGACCCACATTGGATAACCCGGGTAATGAAAATGGTGATGAGTGGTCGGACTGCCATTAACATCAATGGCGAGATTAGCCCCTACTTTCCCATGGCTTAGCGCGTCCGACAAGGGTACCCCTTCTCCCCTTTCCTATTCAACCTCGTGGTTGATACCCTGGCCGCCATCCTTGACATAGCCAAGGGGGCCGAACACCTTTCGGGTCTATGCCGCCACCTCCTTGGGGCTGGCGGCACCACTCATCTCCAATATGTGGATGACACAATCCTGATGGTAGAAGGATCGTCTCATGACATTGCCCATCTAAAATTCTTCCTCTTATGATTTCATAATATGTCCGGCCTAACAATTAACTTTGCCAAAAGTAAAGTTATGGCCTTGTGTTATTCGGACGAGGAAAACCTTAGTATAGCGAACAAACTTAATTGTCGTCTGGGGACCATCCCGGCCACCTACCTCGTCATGCCCATCAGTGATTTTCGCATCCTTGAGAAGGATTTGAGACCCTCGGTGTCCAAGGTCCAACATGAGGTGGAGCCGTGGCAAGGGCGTTGGCTGTCCAAAGCGGCTCGGGTTGTGCTGATCAACTCGTTGATGACGAGTTTATTGATGTATTTGATGGGATTCTATAGTCTTAATGAATCCCTTCACCATGATATCGCCAAGTACGAGTCCCGGTTTTTCTGGGTGGGGAAAGGCGATAAACAAAAGTATCACATGTTCAAATGGTCGGAGATATGTAAACCCAAGGACCAAGGCGGTCTTGGGATTATCTCATCCAAGCAGATGAATATTGGCCTCTGATACGTCTCCATCGTATCTACTTTTCCAAACTCTTTTACCATTTTTTTGGATTCTAATTTGAATGATTTAAATGGAACTAACCCGGACTAACGTTGTTTTCAGCACAATTGCCATGGTGTTGTTTTTGCGCAGAAATAAAAGTTCTCGGAATGACCTGAAAATTTATGGAGAATTTTTGTGGAATTTATGAAAAATACTGGCGCAAGAATCAGCGGAGGAAGTGGAGCGTGGAGC
Organism: Hordeum vulgare subsp. vulgare; assembly: GCF_904849725.1. Classification (NCBI taxonomy): domain Eukaryota; kingdom Viridiplantae; phylum Streptophyta; class Magnoliopsida; order Poales; family Poaceae; genus Hordeum; species Hordeum vulgare. Next base: position 178,887,279 of record NC_058523.1, read on the forward strand.
CCACAAGCCCACCAAGTGCGCCCCCCTGACCGTGCCTAGAAGGCTTGTGGGGCCCACAAAGATCCACCGCCTCCAATCTCAGCTCTATTTAGTCCATTTCGTCCGGAAAAAAAATCAGGGAGAAGAGTTCATCGCGTTTTACGATACGGAGGCACCGCCACCTCCTGTTCTTCCTCTAGAGGGCAGATCTGGAGTCCGTTTTGGGCTCCGGAGAGGGGAGATCGTCGCCATCGTCATCACCAACCTTCCTTCATCACCAATTCCATGATGCTCTTCACTGTTCGTGAGTAATCTCATCGTAGGCTTGCTGGACGGTGATGGGTTGGACGAGATTTATCATGTAATCGAGTTAGTTTTGACGGGGATTAATCCCTAGTATCCACTATGTTCTGAGATTGATGTTGCTACTACTTTGCCATGCTTAATGCTTATCACTAGGGCCCGAGTGCCATGATTTCAGATCTGAACCTATTATGTTGTCGCCAATATATGTGTGTTCTTGATCCTATCTTGCAAGTTGTAGTCACCTACTATGTGTTATGACCCGGCAACCCCGGAGTGACAATAGCCGGAACCACTCCCGGAGATGACCATAGTATGAGGAGTTCATGTATTCACCAAGTGTTAATGCGTTGGTCCGGTTCTTTATTAAAAGGAGAACCTTAATATCCCGTAGTTTCCATTAGGACCCCGCTACCACGGGAGGGATGGACAATAGATGTCATGCAAGTTCTTTTGCCTAAGCACGTATGAGTACATACGGAATACATGCGTACATTACATTGACGAACTAGAGCTAGTTACATATCTCTCCGTGTTATAAATGTTGCATGATATATAGTATCCGGCATAATCATCCGTCACCGATCAAATGCCTACGAGTTTTTCCTACTGGTCCTTGCTACGTTACTTTGCCGCTATTGTTGTCACTTCTGCTACTGTTACTCTGTTGCTACTCCTGTCACTTTGCCACTACTGGTTACCGTTGCTACTGTTGCTATCACACTAGTTTGCTACTGATACTTTGCTGCAGATACTAAATCTTTCAGGTGTGGTTGAATTGACAACTCAACTGCTAATACTTGAGAATAACGTTGCCTTCCCCTTGAGTCGAATCAATAAATTTGAGTTGAATACTCTACCCTCGAAAAATGTTGCGATCCCCTATACTTGTGGGTTATCAAGACCTTTTTCTCGCGCCGTTGCCGGTAGGCACAACTATATTCTCTGAGTCACTTGGGATTTACGTGTGTTGATCACTATGAGGAATCTGAAAGATCCAAGAACTGAAGTCTTGCCCTCAACTACGAGGACTTGTAAGGAACTCCCATCTAGCTCTGCACTTGATTCACCTTCAGTTATGAGTAAGTTTGCGACACCACCTCCTGCTAGAAATCTTGATATGTCGCATGTGCTTGATGATGCTACTTCTTCTGCCCATGATGCTTATGATGATGCTATGCTTGATACTTCTTTGCCACTAGGTGCATCCCTTGATGCACAAATTGCTAGAGTTGCTGCTAGATGTGATGATACTTCTGAAACTGCTGATACTATTGAAGTAGAACCTGCTATTCTGCCTGTTAGAACTAGCTCTCCTATTTATGAATTGCCTGATATGCCCGAGTGTTATGTTATGGAGGGAGAGATAGCCGAGGACTTTCTTGCTTGTAAGGATAGCTATGATGTTGAGAAATTACTGCTCAAGTGGAAAGAAAAATCTTTGAACGCTAGGATGAAATACGACCCGAAGTTTGCTACTTCGCCTATCTTTGTAACCGATAAGGATTATGAATTCTCTGTCAACCTTGAGATAATCACTCTGGTCGAATCTGATCCTTTTCATGGTTATGAGTCCGAAAAGGTTGTAGCCCATCTTACCAAACTGCATGATATAGCCACCCTATTCACTAGTGAGGAAAATATCCGCCACTACTATATCCTCAAGTTGTTTCCTTTCTCGCTAAAGGATGATGCTAATACTTGGTTCACTTGTCTTGATCCTCGTTGTGTGCGTAGCCCCCAGGATATGGTCTACTACTTCTCTGAAAAATATTTCCCTGCCCATAAGAAGCAAGCTGCCTTGAAGGAAATATACAACTTTGCTCAAGCTGAAGAAGAGAGTCTCCCACAAGCTTCGGGGAGGCTCGTCCAACTACTGAATGCTTTGCCTGATCACCCTCTTGAGAACAATGAAATACTTGATATCTTCTATAATGGACTTACCGATGCTTCTAGAGACCACCTAGATAGTTGTGTTGGTTGTGTTTTTAGGGCACGAACCATAGAACAAGATGAGATCCAATTGAATAATATCTTGTGCAATGAGAATGCTTGGACTATTCCCGAACCACCTCCTAAGACAACTCCGAAGAAAAGAGGTATTATATTCCTTAGTTCTGAAGATATGCAAGAAGCTAAGAAATCTATGAAAGAGAAAGGCCCAGAAATCTACCACCTATCGAAGAGATCCATGGTCTTGATAACCCGATACAGGTAGTAGAGGTAAATTCTCTTCGTAGATTCAATGAGAGTGATATTCCTTTTGATAAACCTGCTAGCTTATGCCTGGATGAATTTGATAATTTTGTTGCCAAACAACAAAGTTTCAATGATTACGTTAGCAGATAATTGGAAATGAATGCTCGTATGCTTAGTCATTTAAGTGCTTGTGTGGACAGAAACGTCAATGATCTCAAACTTCTGAGTAAACATGCCTCTATGGTTACTACTCAGGTAGAACAAGTACTTAAGGCTCAGAATGACTTGCTCAATGAGTTGAATGACAATTCTGTTAGAGTCATCACTAGAGGCGGTAGAATGACCCAGGAACCTTTGTATCCCGTGGGTCATCCTAAGAGAATTGAACAAGATTCTCAAGGAGTTAGCACTGATGCACCTAGTCATCCTAGAAACAAGAAGAAAGATGATAGGAACCTGCACGCTAGCAACCTAGATGCTGTTACACCTGAGAGTCCAAATGATGTCTCTGCCTCTAAAGCCGAGACACAATCTGGTGATGAACATGAGCCTAATGATAATATCAATAGTGATGTTCATGAAGATGCTCAACCTAGCAATGCTAATGATGTGGAGATTAAACCTGTTGATCTTGATAACCCACAACCTAAGAATAGAAGATACGATAAGAATGACTTCACTGCTAGGAAGCATGGTAAAGAAAGGGAACAATGGGTTCAGAAACCCATGCCCTTTGCTCCCAAACCATCCAAGAAAAAGGATGATGAGGATTTCGAGCGATTTGTTGAAATGATTAGACCTGTCTTTCTGCAAATGCGTTTGACAGATATGCTCAAAATGTCTCTGTATGCTAAGTACATGAAGGATATTGTGACTAATAAGAGGAGGATTCCTGAGGTTGAGATTCCCACCATGCTTGCTGACTATACCTTCAAGGGTGGAACTCCTGAGAAACGAGGTGATCCCGGTGTGCCCACTATACCTTGCTCCATTAAAGGAAACTACATTAGAACTGCTTTATGCGATCTTGGAACCGGTGTTAGTGTTATGCCTCTCTCTCTTTATCATAAACTTGAATTGGATAAGTTGACACCCACTAAAATCTCTCTACAAATGGCCGACAAATCAACTGCTTTCCCTATCGTCATTTGCGAGGATGTGCGTGTTGTGGTTGCTAACGTCACTACCTTAACAGACTTTGTTATCCTGGATATTCCCGAGGATGATGCCATGGCGGTCATCCTTGGAAGACCCTTTTTAAACACTGCAGGGGCTGTTATATATTGCAACAAAGGTAATGTCACTTTCCATGGCAATGGTAATGAGCATACGGTGCACTTTCCAAAGAAACAATATCGAGTACATTGCATCAATGCTATCGAAAAAACTTCATCGATTCTTATTGGGAGCTTTGAATGCCCTATGCCTCCTGTTAAGATAAAGTACGATTTGCTTGTTGGGGAGATACCCATCCCCATTGAGGTAACCTAGTGACTATTCGAAAATTCTCCGTTCTCTTTTGCGATTCGAAAAAGTTTGTCAAGGAGACTTGATCAACCTCACTGACGGATTTCTTTCGATGACCATGAGATGGATGAATCGAGGAGTCACAAACCTCCGTTCCAAGCTTTCACCTTCGGTTGCTTAGAAGAAAAATGATAGGTTTAGTTTAGTTTTCCCTATTTTCTGTTTTAGCGTCCCGCAGAAAAGTACCCCGAAAATGAAAGTTCTCCGAACGTCCTGAAAATCAAGTATGATTTTTTCTGTATTTTTTGGAAAATACTGAGACGAAGAGCTAGTGTGGGGGATGCACTAGTGGGCCACAAGCCCTGGAGGCGCGGGCACCCCCCTGGCCGCGCCTACCAGGCTTGTGGGGCGCACGTGCACCTCCTCCACTCATTCTAGCTACAATCTGCTTCTCCTACCTCCAGAAAAAATTGTTTCGTAGCTCAAACCCGTGTTCTTGCTCTTCTTGCTAGGATTTTCGATCTCCTTGTGCAAAGCACCATTTACCGAACTGTTTTGGGAAGATTACTCCTTGGTAAGTGACTCCTCCATTGGTCCAATTAGTTTTTGCTCTCATGCCTTATACTTCGCGTATTTTTGTTGCCTTGGTGACCCTGTTCTTAAGCTTTGCATGCTAATTTTAGCTGGTCCCAAGTAGTTTTGATGCATAATATGGCCTCTAGGCACTTGTGAGAGTAGTTGCTAAGGATTTCGTTGGGCCTTGTTCACTTTTCCTTAGAGTCACTGAAAATTTCAGAAAAGGAAGATGTTCAGGAGAAACTATCATGGTGGTTCCTCGAGCAAGAGAGGTCCCCGTCTCGCGATTAGGGAGCCCAATCCTTACCAACCAAGGAACGCACAGGTACAACCATGTGAATGGCCTTCTGATGAATTCATGATTGAGGCATGTTTCAAGGACGAGTTTGATGCACCTGTTCACAACGTCGGACTCGAAGAATTCATCTTCGATAAATGTGAACAATATGTTGCTCTCACTGCCTCTTTTGTTCGTAGATTCAAATTTTCAGTTGGCCGTGATACATTTGTACTATTTGATCTCTATGACAAATCGTATACCATGGATTTAGTGGATTTCAATAGAATTTGCAAGATACCTATTTGTGGTAGTCTCAATGATCCTCCTAAATCTTCGGATAGAGATTTTTTCTCTCGTATAACTGTTGGAGAAACTAGAGATATTACACAGGCTACCATGGGGAGCATTCATTTTCCTGCCTTGCATTATTTTGCCCTCTTCGTAGGCAGATGCATTAATGACAAGATTGAGCATTGTCACCTCTGCGCACCCGACCTTAGTATTCTTAAGAGCACAGTTACGGGTGATAGAAGTTTCAACATGGGAGCTATAATAGCAAGGAGGCTGAATAATAATGCTAATGAAGGGGATTTCTTTGGTGGGATCTATGCCACTCGCATAGAAAATTTTCTTGGAGTACCCATCCGCGAAGGAGATCCCCCGCTCCATACAACTTTCCTTGACCGCGTCGCTTTGACACGCAACCAGTTCCTTGAGAGGGATGATGAATCCCTCCTATACTGTCTAATATTTAACCGGCAACGTGTTTTCCATATTACCCTTCCTGCTCCTGCCTTCTTTGACTTTCAGGTAAAACGGAGATATTACATAACCAGAGGAGAGGCAGAGGAGTATGAGAGGGAGGCAAAGGCTGCTCGTCTCCGTGAGGCCGCTATTCAGGCAGTGGCTACAGCGCTCCCGTATAACCCCCATTATGATTTTGGGTATCGCCCGGACCATCCTTGGGAGTAGACCAACTTAGGCCAAAAGCCTAAGCTTGGGGGAGTACGTGTTTCTCACCGACTTCATATTCTTGCTTATGCTTTCACTTTGTTAGTCGGTGTTCACACTTTGCCACTGTATCATCCATGCTAGTTTATTTCTTTTTCTCATTTTTCTTTTCGTGTGTTTGTCTAGTTTGAGAAAACCCAAAAATATTTTCTTGTTCTTCTTTTGCTTGTTGGGAGATTTCCCGTGTAAATAGTTTTCTTTTTCTTTGGGTAAATGTAGAAGAACATGGTTACAATGTTTTGTGGCTCTCGCATGCATATCTGTTTATCTGTTAAAGAGCCATATTACTTTGTCTTCTCCTTTGTGTTTGCTTGCAGATTCCATCTTAGTCCAATGCACGAGCACTCTTATTATTGTTCACATCGTTCGGTCGTGCAAGTGAAAGGCAATAATGACAATATATGATGAAGTGACTGAGCCTGGAAAAGCTGGTATACACTCTATCTATTTTGTTTTTGTAAATATGGCTAGCTCATCATTCCCGATTCAGCTTTGTTGTGAGAGAAACATGTTTGCAATGACAACTTAGAGATCATAGTTTTTGATGCCATGCTTAATTAGCTAGGAGCTTATAATGGTTTGCCTTGGATGCCAACATGAATTTTGAGATGACTATGATGTAGTATGATAGGATGGTGTCCTCCTTTGATTGATTCAAGTGGCTTGACTTGGCGCATGTTCACGCATGTAGTTGAAACAAAATCAACATAGCCTCTATGATATTCATGTTCATGGTGATTTATGTCCTACTCATGCTTGCAGTCAATGTTAGTTAATCTCAATGCATTTTGATGACTGTTGTCGCTCTCTAGTTGGTCGCTTCCCAGTCTTTTGCTAGCCTTCACTTGTACTAAGCGGGAACACTGCTTGTGCATCCACTTCCATAAACCCAAAGTTGTTCCATATGAGTCCACCATACCTTCCTATATGCGGTACATACCTGCCGTTCCAAGTAAAATTGCATGTGGCACTCCCTAAGCCTTCAAGAAATAATCTGTTTTCTATGCCCGAACCGCTCATGTGGTGACAGGGGGCTATCAGTATCTTCCATGCTAGGCGTGTTATCCTCGATATGTGTTTAGTCAGTATCATTCACGCGAAAGGGGCCGGTAATTGGAATGCCCAGTTCCATTCTCAAATCGAATAGATAATTACAAACAAAACTCCCCCCTGATTGATGTTGGTATGGATTCGCCTAGTCGTGGAGTGTGATTGATTGGTGGTGGGGGAGTCGAAACTTTACTTTTCTGTTTGGGAACCGCCTATAGCATGTGTAGCGTGGAAGATGGTGAGAACTCTTGGTCATTGCGTTGACAATGAAAGCATGCCACCCAAAATTATTATCTCTGTTTTCAAAAGCTTGAGCTCTGGCACCTATGCAAATCAATGCTTCCCTCTGCGAAGGGCTGTCTATTTATGTTCCTGTTGAGTCATCCTCTTCTTATAAAAGTACCAATTAGAAAGCACCTGTGTCATTTTTATGATTTGCTTATAACTGTTATTGAGTATGACTATGACTGGATCTTCTTTGCCATGAATTACAATGTTTAGTCAGCCCTTGGTCTTTCAAGGTGCTCTGCATTTATGTTTTGCGGTCTCAGAAAGAGCTTGCGAGATACCATCTGTTCGTACTGCTTCTTGATTGTTTTGATTGAAGTGTTGACGTTTGAGACTTATTATTATTTGCTTGCTAGTTGATTATGCCATTGATATGAGTTTACCGTGAGACCTAGATGTCATTTGCTTATGTGGTTAGCTTGTGATCTTGCTGAAATTCTGGTTATGAGTTAGATATAGTCGCAACAAAAAGATCAAACAAAGTTCGTAAAAGTTTTTCTTTTGTCTCTTTCAGTTTGTCAACTGAATTGCTTGAGGACAAGCAATGTTTTAAGCTTGGGGGAGTTGATACGTGTCCATCGTATCTACTTTTCCAAACTCTTTTGCCCATGTTTTGGACTCTAATTTGCATGATTTGAATGGAACTAAGCCGGACTAACGTTGTTTTCTGTAGAATTGCCATGGTGTTGTTTTTGTGCAGAAATAAAAGTTCTCGGAATGACCTGAAAATTTACGGAGAATTTTTGTGGAATTCACGAAAAATACTGGCGCAAGAATCAGCGGAGGAAGTGGAGCGTAGAGCCCACAATCCCACCACGTGCGCCCCCTGGCCGCGCTTGGCAGGCTTGTGGGGCCCACAAAGCTCCACCGCATCCAATCTCAGCTCTATTTAGTCCCTTTCGTCTGAAAAAAATCAGGGAGAAGAGTTCATCGCGTTTTACGATACGGAGACGCCGCCACCTCCTGTTCTTCCTATGGAGGGCAGATCTGGAGTCCGTTCTAGGCTCCGGAGAGGGGAGATCGTCGTCATCGTCATTAGCAACCTTCCTTCATTGCCAATTCCATGATGCTCTTCACCGTTCGTGAGTAATCTCATCGTAGGCTTGCTGGACGGTGATGGGTTGGATGAGATCTATCATGTAATCGAGTTAGTTTTGACGGGGATTGATCCCTAGGATCCACTATGTTCTGAGATTCATGTTGCTACTACTTTGCCATGCTTAATGCTTGTCACTAGGGCCCGAGTGCCATGATTTCAGATCTGAACCTATTATGTTCTTGCCAATATATGTGTGTTCTTGATCCTATCTTGCAAGTTGTAGTCACCTACTATGTGTTATCACCCGAGAACCCCGGAGTGACAATAGCCGGAACCACTTCCGGAGATGACCATAGTATGAGGAGTTCATATATTCACCAAGTGTTAATGTGTTGGTCCGGTTCTTTATTAAAAGGAGAACCTTAATATCCCATAGTTTCCATTAGGACCCCGCTTCCACGGGAGGGATGGACAATAGATGTCATGCAAGTTCTTTTCCCTATGCACGTATGACTACATACGGAATACATGCCTACATTACAATGATGAACTGGAGCTAGTTACATATCTCTCCGTGTTATAACTGTTGCATGATGAATAGCATCCGACATAATCATCCATCACAGATCCAATGCCTACGAGTTTTTCCTACTGGTCCTTGCTACGTTACTTTGCCGCTACTGCTGTCACTGCTGCTACTGTTATTCTGTTGCTACTGCTGTTACTTTGCTGCTACTGCTGTCACTTTGCCGCTACTGGTTACCGTTGCTACTGTTGCTATCACTCTACTTTGCTACTGATACTTTGCTGCAGATACTAAATCTTTCAGGTGTGGTTGAATTGACAACTCAACTGCTAATACTTGAGAATATTCTTTGGCTTCCCCTTGAGTCGAATCAATAAATTTGGGTTGAATACTCTATCCTCGAAAACTGTTGCGGTCCCCTATACTTGTGTGTTATCAGCCTCCTGTCTAAATGGCTATGGAGGAACCCCTCTGGCGAGGGAGGTCTGTGGTTAGATATTATTCTGGTAAAATACCTTCATGGACAGCCACTCGCATTCGCCCCTAGATCTTGGGGATCACAATTCTGGCAGTCCATTGTTCAACTCATGCCAGTTCTTCGGCTAGACTCTTGTATCAAAGCGGGACAGTGCAATTCCACTTTATTTTGGCTTGACCGGTGGCTCGGCCCCAGGCCTTCGCCACTCGCTTCCAGCCTCTTTTCTGCATTTGCGCCCAACAATTCATCTGTGTAGCAGGTGCTTTACCCGACCTAGCGGGTATCTCCTTCAGGAGGTCGTTCGGCCCTGCTGAGCAGGACATGTGGGATGAGTTGGTTCAGTGTGTGGCTCTACAGTCTCCAACCCTAGATGAGGATGTAATCCACTGGCAGCTCAAGCCTAATGACGGTTCTCTACCAAATCTCTATACCAAGCGATTTTGCCAACTCCGGGACCAACCGAATTGAATATCCCGTGGGAATTCAAGTTGCTGTTGAAGATTAGAATATTCCTATGGCAAGTGGTGCGCGGCCGGGTCCCATCCGGGACGGAGGTGCTAAAATGACACGACCCGTCCGATGGGTTGTGTCCTTTGTGTAGGATTCAGAGGATTGCAACCATATATTTTTCATTTGCCCGGCCGCTACGTTCATGTGGAGCTCTTTACGGGAGGCGGTTGGGGGAAGTTGGTGCCAAGACAACCTCCCCGAGATGTTTGCCGAGGTGCTTAGTTCACATAATGCCGCTGTGAGACCGACCCTGTGGTTTACCATCGGTGCCCTCCTGTGGACTCTATGCAATATTTGTAATAAGCTTGTGATATAGCATGTTATTCATCTTCGTGCGACTGATGCAGTAATCAAATTGTGTGGCTTTCTCCAGCTATGGCGGCCGCTTAGCTGGTGCAACGACCGGGACTCCATTGACACAACTGTCGCAACATTGAGAGCTGTCGCTGCCCGCATGACCTCCCCACCAACACCACTGCCTCCTCCCCCATTGGAGCCGGATTAGCTTAGCTGTCATTAGCCTCTTCTTTGGGGATTATTGTGCTGCTCCCCCAGCAAGACTTCATGTTTTGGGTTGTACTATGGCCCTGGATATTTGCCAACTGACATGTGTTTGTGCGTGTGTGCATTGAACCTTGTGGTATCTTGCATACTTTGGTTGAGGCTTTATAATATAAAGCGAGGGAAACCCTATTTCGTCAATGCCCCCTATAAAATGGTCTATGGAAAAGCTTATCATTTACCTCTTGAGTTAGAACATAATGCTTATTGGGCAATTAAACAACTCAACTATGATTTTAAACTTGCTGGTGAAAAGAGGCTATTTGATATTAGTTCATTAGGTGAATGGAGGACACAAGCTTATGAAAATGCCAAGTTGTTTAAGGAAAAAGTTAAAAGATGGCATGACAAGAGAACCCCAAAAAGGTAATTGAGCATAGGAGACCTAGTTCTTTTGTACAATTCACTTTTCAGATTTTTTGCAAGTAAGATTCTCCAAATAGTAAGGCCCTTATGTCTTTGAGGAGGTCTATCCCTCCGGTGTTATAAGGATTAACTATTTTTGTATCAACTCGATCCCAATGGATCGAAGTCTCTATGCTTAAGTGTCATCCTTGGATCGGTATGCTGACACACACAGTACCCGAGGAATTATAATAGAGTTCAATCACACACTTTATTACATCAAGGTCCTCGAAAGAGTATTTATTATAATAAATATGGCTGAAGGCGATCTAAATAAAATAATCGCGGAAGCTTCGGAGGTAAATGAGTCCATCAACTCCACTCGCAAAACTAAGTGCAGAACAACGACCTATTGCACCTTAACCCTCGTCGGAAAACTCTGCAACATGAGGCGTTGCAGCCGTGTAGGTTAGCACATGGAATATGGTCGCAATTTCACTATAGAGTAATGATGAAAAAATATCTCTATATGCAGATTTAGCTGGTGGAGGCTATAAGTTTAATTTTGCATAAAGCTAATTTTTCCCCTACAAAAAAGGAATTAATTTTATTTACTACCAAGTTTATGCCATTATCGAGAAGGTTCCTCCAACTCAATTCCCAAAAGTCCCAAGTTATTAGTAACCCAATTCATTAGTTACATAGAGTGATGAGATCAATCAATAATCGACTTCTAGATACTCATATTTGTCCATAACCGGGGACACAACTAATCATGATTACTTTATACACTCTCGAGAGGTTTGCACACTTTTGCCCACAAGACTCGACCACCTCCATGATCGGAACATCGAGACATAGTCTTTTCTGAATGTGTTCCCCTTAACCATTGATAGGTTGGTACACCTGCTTTCACCTAGATCTGCTAGCCTAACCAAAAAGTCTCACACAAACTTACTCAACTATGCGAGATCCCATAATCTCTTGTGGCTGCACACGAAAGTTTCTAGGCATGAAATATCATATGATCCCCTTGAGCCTGGGTGGCATTCCGTAGGGTCATCACACAAATCCTCCAGGATCCCCTAGGGCAAGCACTGGATTCTCCAGGTGCCCCAACCATTCCACCCACAGTTGTGTTAATATTGCCACCTTAATGTTAACCCAAAATTATTATTTCTCTCTCAACTTAGATGAATCACACATACCAATCCCCGTCTACGAGCATGGATAGAAATATATAAACATAACAAATATTCCCGGGGTGATCAAGGGTCGTAAGTTCATACTCACAACTACATAGCAATACCATGATTTCCCAATTCTACTCATGCAAATTTGTAAGGGTGAAACTAATGCATAGTAAAAACCGGGTATAGGAAAGTATGATCAAAGTGTGAACTTGCGTGGCCGACGTTTGTTAAACTCTAAGGATTGGTAGTACTCGACTTAGCACCCCAAACAATCTAGCGTAAGCAAGCAATAACATACATAAGCATACAAGCAAAGATCCAAAAACAAAATGAGGAAAACACTTATGAAAACTCCAAAAAGAACCAAATAAAGCTTCTGTATAGAACATAATTTTAACATTAGGGAAACTTTCTTATTTTTGTTTTAACAGAAATTACACATCACAAGCTTCATTTTGCAAATAGCATCACCCAAAACGGAGTTTCGAAACTCAAGGTATGACCTAATGAAGTTCGAATACAAATCTATCCAAATTCAAATTTTAAAACTTCCAAATTTTTTTTTCATTGGGTTCTCCGAATAGGCGGTATTTTTTATGAAATCGTAGGAAATAAGAATCAACTGAATCGGGGTTGTAGAATTAAAGATACAAAGAAAAAAATTTAGATCCAATCAAAAAACGGGATTTTTTTTGGAAAACGTAAAATTTCAGGCAGACGCCACGTGGCGATCTCTAGATGGCTTGAAGCATTTGTTGCAGGTCTAAGAAGTGGATGGCCTATACTTAAAACTTTCAGCATGGGTGGCTAATAAAACTGAACCGAACAGTTGACTAGATCTAAACCGAAAAGAAAAATAACCGATCTAATCTGAACATTTTTTCAATAAAGCAAACACGCAATCGGGAGCGCTTACACAAAAGACTCGGCCTAGCAGAGAAGAGACGAGCGGGGGCGGAAGCTCCGGCGTCCGTTGGCAGATGCGGTGATGTCCAGCGGATGTGAGAAGTTGGGGGCAACCGATTTTTGTTGAAGGTGGAGGTTGGTGATGACGGAAACGAACAGCGCATCAAGGTGAACATCATGAACTCCGTTGGCGTTGCGAGGTTGGCGTCGCATCTGTGGATGAAGAGGGGATGCAAGACCTTGTAAAAACCAATCTAGAGATCTTGTTCACTGGCGTAGATCTTGTTCACGCACCTAGGTGGCTTCTTCCTCGGTATGGTGACTCCACTAAATTGTGCAAAACTTGATGATCTTGCCACGAGTAACTCTGTTCGCAGTCTCGAGAATCTTGATGGATTTCTCCTTGTAAGTCAGATCACTATCCAACTGTATTGTCTCTAGGGGCATTGTGTCTCTGAGAGGAATATTGGCCATCTGTGCATGTCACTTCTTCAACTTGGAAACATGAAACACATCATGAACTCATGATAAAGCTTCGGGTAATTCTAACTTGTAGGCAACTTCATCCATGTGTTCTAAAACTTTGCATGACCCCAGAAATCATGGTGCTAACTTACCTTCGAGTCCAAACATCATAACTCCTTGAAGTAGAGATACATGAAGATATGCTATGTCTCCTACTTCATAGGTCACCTCCCTGCGTTTAGTGTCGGCATAAATCTTCTGCCTAGACTGGTCTATCTTGAGTCTGTCGCGAATTAGCTTCACCTTCTCTTTTGAGTTTGTGATTAAATCTGGTCTGAACAGTTTACAGTCTCCAACACCATCCCACATCAATGGTGCTCTACACCTCCTTCCGTATAATGCTTCGATAGGGGCCATCTTCAAACTAGTGTCGTAGCTATTGTTGTATGAGAATTCTGCGTATGGTAAATTATCATCCCAACTGGACCCATAGTCTAGCGCGCAAGCTCTCAACATGTCCTCAGAAATTGATTGGATCTCTCTGTCTGCCCATCCGTCTGCGGATGAAAAGTTGTGTTGAACTCCATCCTGGTACCCAAAGTTTTGTGTGGCTGCTGCCAAAACTTTTAGGTAGCTGTGTTCCTCTATCTAATAGGATGGCCCTCGAAACTCCATGCACACATACGATCCTGGTCATATACATCTTTGCCAGCTTAGCACTTGTATAGGTTGTTTTCATGGGGATGAAGTGAGCTACCTTTGTCAAGCGGTCAACTATAACCCAGATGGTATCATAACCTGAGAAAGCCCTCGAAAATCCTGTAATAAAGCCCATGCCAAGTTTATCCCATTTCCAATCAGGTATTGACAAAGGTTGGAGTAATCGTGTTTGTTTCTGGTGCTCTGCCTTGACTCTCTGACGTAAGTCGCATATTGCTACATACTCTGCAATATCCTTCTTCATACATGCCACCAAAAACTTTCCTTCAAGTCCAAATACATCTTGGTGTTACCTAGATGTATCAAGTAAGGCGAGTCATGAGCCTCCTAAATAATTAACTTCCCGAACTATGGATCATTGCGTATGTAAATACGTTGTTCAAACCATAAGGTTAGGCGTTCATCCTCACGAAATTCTTCTGGTTTTCCATGGTCCATTCTTTCCTTTATCTCTACAATTCCTTTCTCCGTCTTCTTGACTTCTCATACCCTTCCCTACAGAGTGGAATGAATTTTCATAGCTACAACAAAACTTCTCGAAACTATGTCCAATCCGGGACCTGTGAGATCGTCGGCTAAGTCGTGAGGTAATCCTCGTGTTGTGAGAGTATTGACATAACTCTTATGGCTCAAAGCATCATCCACTATGTTGGTCTTCCCTAGGAGATAATGCAATCTCATGTCATAATCCTTTATGATCTCCAACCATCTCCTTTGCGTAAGGTTCAACTCCTTTTGTGTGAACATGTAGTTCAAACTCTTGTGACCCATGTAGACGTCACAACTATTTTCGATAAGGAAGTGTCTCCAGGTCTTGAGGCATGCACTAGAGCTGCTAACTCCAAATAATGCATGGCATATTTCAACTCATGAGGTCGAAGCTGACGTAACTTATATGATACAACATTTCCTTCTTGCATAAGAACACCTCCAAGTCCTTGAAGTGAAGCGTTGCAAGATACCTGGAAATCCCTGCTTATATTCGGCTAAACTAGCACTGGAGTTGTCACCAAATGTTTCTTCACCTTATGAAAAATGGCCTCACAATCCTCGGTCCAATTAGACTTGGTGTATTTCTTCAATAAATTCGGTCATGGGCTTCGCGATCTTGGAGTATTCTGAGTAAACATCCGATAATATCTTGCGAGTCCAAGGAAACTGGTTATCTCTCCGACTGAGGTGGGTGCCTTCCAATCGGTGACGGCTTCAACGGGTCTACTGCTATTCCTTCTCCTAATACAACATGTCCAAGAAATCTGACTTCCTTCAACCAAAACTCACATTTGTTGAACTTGGCATATAGCTGATGTTTCCTGAGGTTCTTGAGAACCAAGCGCACACGTTCTTGTGTTATTCTTCATTCTTCGAGTAAATCAACATGTTATCGGTGAATACCACAACAAACTTATCCAAGAACTCCATGAATACCTTATTCATCATGCTCATAAAATAGGCAGGGGCATTAGTCAAACCAAAATACATGACCATATACTCATAAAGCACATACCTTGTGGTAAAAGCTGTCTTGGGTATATGATCCTCCTAGATTTTCAGCTCGTGATATCCTGATCGAAGATCGATCTTGGAGAATACACCAGCTCCAACTAGCTGGTCAAACAAATCATTGATCATCGACAACAGATATTTGTTCTTAATCATCACCTTGTTCAAGGCACGATAATCTGCAACCATTCTCAGGGTTCCATCCTTCTTTTCCACTAAAAGTACTCATGCTCCGCAAGGTGACGAACTTGGGAGAATATAACCTTTCTCCAAAAATTCCTCAATCTGCTTCTTAATTTCCTCAGATCATTTGCGGGCATTCGGTGCGGTCTCTTAGATATTGGTCCTATGCCTAGCAACAACTCGATTAATAACTCTATGTCTCGGTCTGGTGGATGCGTGGTAATTCCAAGAGGAATAAATCGGGATAATCCTTTAAAATGGGCACTTCCTCCTAAACAACTCCAGAAAGAGAATTCATCTGTGTTCTCCTTGACATATGCCTCGGCACATACTTGATCCGTTTTCCATGTGGGGTGGTGAGAAGGATCAATTTACTAGCACAATCTACGTTTCACTTGTACTTGGATAACCAATCCATGCTTAGGATCACGTCCAAAACTTGTGATTCTAGGATGATGAGGTGCGTGCGAAAAACACGAATCCCTATGGTGAATGGCATCTGAAAACATCCCCGACAAGCCATAGTCACCGCTCGTGGGAAAATTACTAACATAGGCGACTTAAGGGCTATGGTCGACAACTTAAACTTTTACACAAATCCCCTCGATATAAATTAATGTGATGCACGAGTGTCAAAAAGAACAAGGGCTTTAAATGCATTAATCAAAAACTTACCAACAACTGTGTAAGGCTGCTCATCAATTTCATCCACATTGACGTGATTTACGTGGCCTATTGTGAAAGGTTTGAGCTTCTTTCCAGAGCTTGCATTGCCATTCCCATTCTTTGCCTCGAGACATTCGGTGGCGTAGTGTTCGGTCTTCCCGCACTTAAAACACGTGATGTGGCTTAGATCCATCTTCGCTGGTGTATTGGGGTTGGAACTCTCATGGTTTCTGTTGCCTACTTTACGATTGCCATTCCTATGACCATTATGATTGTGTCCATTGCCAATAGACTGCGAATGACCTATACTACTTCTTGAGCTTGCGTTGGTTTTCCCTCGAAGAGGGAAGGGTGATGCAGCAAAGTAGATAAGTATTTCCCTCAGATTGTTGAGAACCAAGGTATCAATCCAGTAGGAGGAACAAGCGAGGCCCCAATCTTAGCACCTACACAAACAATCAAACACTTGCACCCAACTCAACAAAGGGGTTGTCAATCCCTTCACTGTTATTGTAAGTGCATCTAGTGCCCCTTAGTGATTTCGGTGGGCTGAAGACTTATAGGTTAAGAGGCTAATATGTTTGTGAGTGTACACATGCTCTATATGTCGCTGAGGAGTTTGAGCTATTTGATGAATACCGACCCCTAAAAATGAATGTCTTCGGTTGAAGAAATTGGTTATTCTTTGAAGACTTTGTTCACGAAGAAATTGCGAAGAAATTGATATTCCTCAGGAAGATATTGAAGATGAGGAATTCAGTGTGTCCTAAAGAAACTGATGTGAAGACTTTGAAGCTTGAAGATTTACTCTTTGTGTTTCATTTTCTTCTTTCTTGAGTCATAGGAACACCGTACTATTAAAGGGGGTCGAGGTAAAACTACCGAATGAAATTCCTCATGATGCTCAACTTATACCTACACCTAACAGATCCTCCTGTGAGGAATATGAGAGACATGAGAACTTTCACAGTTAAAAGTTCCGATTGTTGCCGCGCCGTGCGCCAACTGTCCCAAATCTTATCCACCCAACGGTCATATCATTAAGGGCATTTATGTCAAATCACGTCGAGATGCTCCCAGGCTATAAATAGACACCCCCACAATCACTAGCTGGTTGGCTTCTCTGAGAGAAACCGACACATGTCATTTAGAGCAACCCAAATTCCTCAAGGTTTGTGAGTGAAAATCATCTAGTGAGGAAAAACCCCAAACCCCAAAACCAAACCCAAAACCCAAGTGATTGAGCATCAGTGAAGAATTTGTTCCTGTGTGGAACCAAGGCCTATTACCTTTGAGGACTGTGCATCCTCCAGACGGTTAGGCGTCATGGTATAGAGAATCTAGCAGTGAATTGTGGATCGCCTGGTGACCGAGTTTGTGAGGGTTTGGAAGTCTGCCCTGAAAACTTACCACGAGTGTTGGGCGAGGACTGTGTGTCCTTAGCTCAAGGAGAATACGGTAGGGACTGTGTGTCCCAGGACTGTGTCTCCTTAGGTTTAAATACCTAGCCGCTCGAAACTAGACGTACAACTGTCACAACAGTTGGAACTGGGTCATCGAACGCTCTCTTCATCGAGCTACTCGTTCTATTTCCTCACCCTTTCCATTTCATCAAATTGCATGTTGAAGACTTTCACCTGTACCGTTTGAAGAATTTGATTGAAGACTTTGATCAATTTCCTCACCTCAAATTCTTCACTTGTGTTAGTTATCACCTATTTGTTCAATACTCATAGCCTGTGCAAACCGAACTACTTTATCAACGTTGAGTACTTTGCTGTAACCTGTTCTTCACTTATGTCTTAGTACTATTTCCGCTGCACGTCATTCATTACTGAGAACTTTTCTACCTGGGAATTTCCTCAGTGATGAATTTCTAAAAATCGCCTATTCACCCCCCTCTAGTCGACTTAATGCACTTTTCAATTGGTATCAGAGCAAGGTACTCCCTTGTTCTGTGTGATTTTGGTTTAACAACCTGGAGTTTTAGTTATGTCGACCGCAGGTATGATCAAGGTGGCCGCAGGATGTCCTACCTACGAAGGAAAGGACTTCCTCTACTCGAAGACCAAGATGCAAATGCATCTCCAAGCAATTGACAACGACCTCTAGTACATTGTGGAAAATGGTGTTCCTCAAGTTTCCGCAACAATCTCTCCTCCTAATGTGAAGAAGTTCAAGCAACTTGACTCGCAAGAAAAGAACATCATCTGTGGGCACCTGAGCAAACGTCAGTATGGTAGAGTAAGTGCTTTGGGCTATGTGAAGCTTATCTAGGACAGTATGTCCAAAGTCAATGAAGGAGTCTCAACACAACGTTACTCTCGAGTTGATGTTCTTCGCAATCTCTTCAACCGCTTCAAGAGGCTTGACAATGAAAGATGTTAAGATACATTTGATCGCCTCACAGACATCTCAAATGAACTACAAGCTCTAGGAACTAGAGACATCACAGACCATGAAGTGGTGAAGAAACTGCTACGATCACTTGACCCATCTTTTGATATACTCGCGATGATTCAAGAGAGAAGAGACTACAAGATGCTTGATCCTGCTGATACTCTAGAGACACTCAATACTCATGAATTCCAACAAGAAGAAAAGAGAGAGTTGTATGGACCAAATTTCTCAAGATCTCATGCATTGAAGGCAAGAGCTGTTTCCTCATCTGAAGAAGAAGAGTCTGACTGCAGTCTTGGTGATCCTGAAGATCTTGTTCAGGAACTTGCTATGCTTGTGAGGAAATTCTAGAAGTTCACAAAGCGTGGGCAATTCGGAAAGTCTTCTAGAAGAGATATGACGAAATCAGAATCTGCATCGGAAGACTACAAGAAGAGAACTTGCCATAAATGCAAGAAATTTGGTCACTACATTGTTGATTGTCCTCGCTGGGTGAAGGAATCGAAGAAGAAGAAATACAAGGAAAAAAGTTCTGACGACGCAAAGAAAAAGAAGAAATCCTCAAAGTCTTCGTCTTCAAAGTCCTCATCACACAAGAAGACTAGCTTCAGAAAGGCTCGGGCACTTACCGGCAAGGAAATGGACTCTGAAGAAGAATCTGAGGAATGTGAGGAAGAGGAAGGTTTTGAAGTGGAGTCTGAATCTGGTGTGGCAAGTCTTGCACTAGCTACCACATTATTCAACAAGTCCATCTTCAACACTGAAGAAAATGACAACATCAACAACACCGATGACTGCAATGATGACTATGCTCCCGCCTATTGCTTCAAGGCAAAAGGTTCTAAGGTACCAAGCCACTCATCCTTATCTGATTCTACTGATCGTGAACCTAATGAAATTCAAAAACCCAGTTACTTCAAACTTGCCAACATTGCTACTAAACAAAAAAGTGCCATTGAAAAGCTTCAGAAACTGGTAGACAATAGCGATGACCTGTTGAATGATGAAATGAATCATACTCAAATCCTCACTAAAGATGTCAAAACTATTCAGTCTAGGTAAGATTGTCTTCAAGATCGTCATGTTACACTCATAGCTGATCATTATAAGCTATCCTATGATTTTCTTCAAAGGAAGCTGGATCTTGAGAAGTTGAGGATGTCATATGATGATTTTCGAATGGAAAATGGTTCATTACTTGGTCAATACATCAGTTCTGGTCAGGTTGACTTCATTCCACTATGCGTGAAATGCATCGAACGCGAAACTGCTAATGCTTCACCTGAATCATCAAATGCTTCTATCGCTACACATTCTTCAACTATTCATGTGGTATCAAATTCTTCACTTGAAGAAACCACAAATTCTACTGAAGAAAATGCAGGATTGAAGAAATTGTATGTGACAGGCGTATACAAAAGTCTCAAAGGGCATCAAACCCTTTGCTATGTGTTGAAAAAGTAGATAATGAACAGGAACCCGAGGAAAGAGGGCATCGCCTTCGAGAGGAAATTGAACGTTGATGGATCATACTGGAAACTTGAGCAGTACCCCAAAACCTCATGGGTTGTTGCAAAAGGACCTCCTGTTGATCCATCCACTCTAACAGGCTTTGCGTGTGATACATCATATTCCTCAGATGAGTCATTTGACTCTAACTATAAACTTTTCAAAAATCAAGCAGCTGAAGTATTTGCTCGATTTGTTGGAACTAACTGCAGGAATGGACCTCCTTTGAGGAAAATCTGGGTTCCCAAGAGTTATCTAGAAAGTCTTCAAGTGAATGTCATCATGACACCACCCATGAAGAATAGGAACCCCATATAAAATTACTCAGATGGACCAAAGTCTTGACGAGGATCAAATTCCTCAAATGGTCAAAACTATGCTCGAACTCGTACTAATGCTTCTGATATGCATGAAAATTACATGGGATCTGAATATGTGCATTATTCTTCAAATCATTATGTTCACAAGTCCTCAAAGAATTTATCTACTTATTCATATGAGTACCCTAACCCCCTACTGTGAAAAGAAATGCATTAGCATCAATCCTTCCATTCTCTTATGGTGCACGTAGGATGATGGACTATTTACCACCCCTTCATATGTGGGTGGTGCAGAAATCGAACTAATCACTCCTGCAGGTCAGGTCTCCCGATGAAAGTCATCATCTGAATAATTTGCTGGAGACCTGAGGAAATTGCTTGACTGGACACAAGCTAAATCATGCTGAAATGATAAATCATTTCACACTTCCTTGTTTTATCCTCAAATTTATTTTGTGATGAAAATCAAATCTGATGAAATTGATATCATATTCCTCAATCTGAAGCATATGAGATGGTATGTCGTACTAATTCTTCTGTAGGATGATCAGCCGAGCACTGAGTGGGTTCTCGACAACGGGTGTACAAATCACATGACTGGTGATAAAAGCTTACTGATGAACACCGCGCTGACACCAACAACATTGAAGCACATCACCTACGCTGACAAAGGTAGAAGCAAGGTATTGAGACTTGGCACATTGGCTATCTCTAAGGATCGGCACATGGACAAAGTCATGCTTGTCGAATCCCTTGGGTTTAACCTTATGTCTGTCTCAATGCTTTGTGATCTTGATGTGATTGTCATCTTTGGAAAACGTAGATGTGTAGTCATCATGGAATCTGACAAATCCAAAGTCTTCGAAGGATTTAGGAGAGGAGACTTGTACACTGTTAATTTCTCTACAGGTCCTCAACTAGCCATGTGTCTTCTAGCAAAAACCTCAGAAGGCTGGCTATGGCATCGATGACTTGGTCACGCAGGCATGAAGAATGTGCACACACTGGTGAAAAAGAATCACATCATTGACATCGAATCAGTCAAATTCCTCAAGAACCATCTCTGCGGTGCTTGTGAGTCTGGAAAGATTACCAGATCCAAACACCCCTCGAAGACCATCATGAGTACTACTCGTCCTTTTGAATTACTTCATATGGATCTGTAAGTGCATCTAGTGCCCCTTAGTGATTTTGGTGGATTGAAGACTTATAGGTTAAGATACTATTATGTTTGTGAGTGTACACAGGCTCTATAAGTCGCTGAGGAGTTTGAGTTATCCGATGAATATCGACCCCTAAAAATGTATATCTTCGGGTGAAGACTTTGGTCTTTTCTTGAAGACATTGATCGTGAAGAAATTGCGTAGAAATTGATATTCCTCATGAAGATATTGAAGATGGGGAATTCGGTGTGTCTTTAAGAAAACAGTCTGAAGACTTTGAAGCATGAAGATTTACTCGTTGTTTCAGTTTCTTTACTCTTGACTGATAGGAACACCGTACTCTTAAAGGGGGTTGAGGTGAAACTACGAAATGATCCTCACGATGCTCAACCCAAGCCTAAATATACCAAAGCCTCAAAGTGAGGAATATGAGAGACATGAGGACTTTCACAGTTGAAAGTTCCAACCATTGCCGCGCCACGAGCCACCTCAGTGATCTTATCCATCCAACGGTCACATTATTTAAGGGCATTTATGTCAAATCACGTCAGGATGCTCCCACGCTATAAATCGCCGCCCCCCACAACCACTAGCTGGTTGGGTGCTCCGAGAGAAACTGGCACTTGTCTCTAGAGCAACCCAAATTCCTCAGAGTCTTCGAGAGAAAATCATCAAGTGAGGATATACCCCAAAGACCAAATCCCAAACCAAAAACCAAGTGATTGAGCATCACTTAAGAAGTTGTTCTTATGTGGAACTGAAGCCTATTACCTTTGAGGACTGTGCATCATCCATACGGTTAGGCGTCATAGTCTAGCGCATCCAGCAGTCAATTGTGGATCACCGGGTGACCGAGTTTGTGAGGGTTTGGAAGTCTGCCCTAAATACTTATCACGAGTGTTGGGCGAGGACAGTGTGTCCTTAGCTCAAGGAGAATACGGTAGGGACTGTGTCTCCCGGGACTGTGTGTCCTTTTGATTTCAATACCAAGCCGCTCTGAACCAAACATACAGCTGTCACATCAGTTGGAACTGGGTCATCAACAACTATCTCCATCGAGCTATGGGTTCTACTTCTTCAACCCTTTCATTTCCTCATTGTATGTTGAAGACTTTCATCTGTACTGTTTGAAGAATTTGTCTGAAGACTTTCTTTGAATTTACTCAACCTCGAATTCTTCACTTGAGTTAATCTTCACCTGTTTATTGTGTACTTGCGAACTGTGCAAACCGAATCTCATAAACTTCATCGAGTACTCTACTGTTGTAGTTTTGCACTCATGATCCTGCGCCATTTCCGCTGCACTAATATCATAATTGAGGACTTTCCTCACAAGGAATTTCCTCAGCGATGAAATTCTAAAAATCACCTATTCACCCCCTCTAGTAGATATAACACACTTTCAATTGGTATCAGAGCGAGGTACTCCCTTGTTCTGTGTGATTTTGGTTTAACCACCTGGAGTTTTAGTTATGTCGACAGCAGGTATGATCAAGGTTACTGCAGGATGTCCTACCTTTGAAGGAAAGGACTGTCCCTACTAGAAGACCAAGATGCAGATGCATCTTCAGGCTATTGACAATGATCTCCGGTATATTGAGGAAAATGGTATTCCCTCCATCACTATTACTATCTCTTTCGCTGATGTGAAGAAGTTCAAGCAACTTGACTCACAAGCGAAGAATATCATGTGTGCCATCTGAGCAAAGGTCAGTATGGCAGAGTGGATGCTTTGGGCACAACTAAGCTTATGTGGGATAGCTTGTCCAAAGTCAATGAGGGAGTCTCAACACAGTGTGACTCTTGTGTTGATGTTCTTCGCAATCGCTTCAAGAGGCTTGACAATGACGGCTGCCAAGATACCTTTGATTGCCTCACTGACATCTCAAATAAACTGCAAGCACTCGGAGCGAGAGACATCACTGACCATGAAGTTGTGAAGAAACTGCTAAGATCTCTTGATCCATCATTTGACACACTGGTTCTGATGATTCAAGAAGGATGAGACTACAAAATGCTTGATCCTGCTGATATACGAGAGAGACTCAATATTCATGAATTCCAACAAGAAGAAAAGAGAGATCTGTATGGACCAAGCTACACAAGACCTCGTGCACTGAAGGCTACGGCCATTTCCTCATCTGAAGAAGAAGACTCAGATTGCAGCATTGGTGACCCTGAAGAACTGGGAAAGGAACTTGCTATGCTCGTGAAAAAATTCCAGAAGTTCACAAAGTGTGGTCAGTTCGGTAAATCTTCAAGAAGAGATATGAGAAAATTAGAATCTGTATCTAAGGATTACAAGAAAAGAACCTGCCACAAATGCAAGAAATTTGTTCACTACATTGCTGACTGTCCTCGCTGGGTGAAGGAATAAAGTAAGAAGAAATACAAGGATGAAAGTTTTGATGACTTGAAGAAAAAGAAGAAATCTTCAAAGTCCTCATCCTCAAAGTCCTCATCGCACAAGAAGACCATTTTCAGAAAGGCTCGGGCACTCATTAGCAAGGAAATGGATTCTGAAAAAGAATCTGAGGAATGTGATGAAGAGGAAGGTTCTAAAGAGGATTCAGAGTTTGGTGTGGCAAGTCTTGCACTAGCTACCACATTCGTCAACAAGTCAATCTTCAACCTTGAAGAAAATGACAACGCTATCTACACTAATGAAAATGTTGATGACTTTGCTCCAACCTATTGCTTCATGGCAAACGGTTCAAAGGTACCAAACCATACTTCCTCCTCTGATTTTAGTGATTGTGAACCTGATAATTATCAAAAACCCAGTTACTATAAACTTGCCAACATTGCCACTAAGAAACAAAGTGCCATTGAAAAGCTTCAAAAACTACTAGACAGAAGCGATGATTTGTTGAATGATGAAATGAATCATACTCAAGTCCTCACTGAAGATGTAAAAAGTCTTTAGTCTAGATTTGATAGTCTTCAACATTGTTATGGCACACTCTAGGGTGATCATGAGAAACTTTCCTATGAATTTCTTCAAAGGATGCTTGATCTTGAGAAGTTAAGAATGTCTCATGATGATCTTCGAATAGAACATGATTCATTGCTTGCTCAATAGATCAGTACCACTCAGGTTGAATTCGTTCCACCATGTTTGAAATGCATCGAGCGTGAAACTGCTAATTCTTCACCAGAATCATCAAATGCTTCTATTACTACAAATTCTTCAATTGTCTCTCTCGTATCAAATTATTCACTTGAAGAAACCACAAATGCCACTCACGAAAATGCAGGGTTGAAGGAATTGTATGTGACATCCATGTGCAAAAGTCTCAAAGGGCAGCAAACCCTTTGCGATGTGCTCAAAAAACAGATTCTGAACAGGAACCCGAGGAAAGAAGGAATTGCCTTTGAGAGGAAATTGAATGCTGATGGATCATACTAGAAACCTGAGCAGTACCCCAAAACCTCATGGGTTATTGCTGTTGGGGAACGTTACACGGGAAACAAAAAATTTCCTACGCACACGAAAACCTATCATGGTGATGTTCATCTACGAGAGGGAGATTTCATCCACATACCCTTGTAGATCGCTCAGCGGGAAGCGTTAAGAAACGCGGTTGATGTAGTGGTACAGCTTCGTGATTCAAATCACCGTCATCCCATGATCCATCCCACGATCCGTTCCGATCTAGCGCCGAACGGACGGCACCTCCGTGTTCAGTACACGTACAGCTCGATGACGATCTCGTCCTTCTTGATCCAGCAAGAGATACAGAGAAGTAGATGAGTTCTCCGGCAGCGTGACGGTGCGCCGGTGTTGGTGATGATCTATTCCTGCAGTGCTTCGCCCGACCTCCGCAGAAACCTAATCTAGAGGAAGAACTACGAGGTGTAGGTTTCAGTTGCACGTGGCAAAGTTATGTCTCAAACAACCCTAAACCTCTAGTATATATAGGAGGAGCCAAGGGGTGGGGCAAAGCCCTAGGGCGCCGGCCAAAGGAGGCCTTCCTTGGGTGGGCCGAAGTGGGAGGGAGGATTCCTTCTCCAATCTCACTTGGATTAGGACTCCTTCCTAATTTTCCCACCTCTTTTGGTTTTTCCACATTTTCCTCATGGGCTTTCCTTGGATGACTTTGTCACCCCATTATACCTTATTGTACATCCAATAAACCCATGTGGACCCCTTGGGGCATGGTGGGCCCAAATAGTAGGCCCCCAGAACCCATTTGTCATTCCCGGTACACTGCCAGCAATGCCCGAAAACTTTTCAGAATCCCAACGCCAACTTCCTATATACGAATCTTCGTTTCCGAACCATTCCGGAAACCCTCATGACGTCCGTGATCTCATACAGGACTCCGAACAACCTTCGGTAACCAACACATATAACTCAACTAAACTAAAACATCACCGAACCTTAAGTGTGCAGACCCTGCGGGTTCGAGAACTATGTAGACATGACCCGAGACACTCCTCGGTCAATATCCAATAGCGGGACCTGGATGCCCATATTGGATCCTACAAATTCTACGAACATCTTATCGGTTGAACATCTGTGCCAAGGATTCATATAATCCTGTATGTCATTCCCTTTGTCCTTCGGTATGTTACTTGCTCGAAATTTGATCATCGGCATCCGTATACCTATTTCAATCTCGTTACTGGCAAGTCTCTTTACTCGTTCTGTAATAAAAGATCCCGTGACTTACACTTAGTCACATTGCTTGCAAGGCTTGTTTGTGATGTTGTATTACCAAGTGGGCCCTGAGATACCTCTCCATCACACGGAGTGACAAATCCCAGTCTTGATCCATACTAACTGAACGGACACCTTCGGAGATACATGTAGAGCACCTTTATAGTCACCCAGTTACGTTGTGACGTTTGATACACACAAGGTATTCCTCCGGTGCCAGTGAGTTATATGATCTCATGGTCATAGGAATGAATACTTGACACGCAGAAAACAATAGCAACAAAATGACACGATCACATGCTATCTTTATAATTTGGGTCTTGTCCATCACATGATTATGCTAATGATGTGATCCCGTTATCAAGTGACAACACTTGCCTATGGCCAGGAAACCTTGACCATCTTTGATCAACGAACTAGTCAACTAGAGGCTCACTAGGGATAGTGTGTTGTCTATATATCCACACATGTATTTAAGTTTCCAATCAATACAATTGTAGCATGGATAATAAACGATTATTATGAACAAGGAAATATAATAATAACTAATTTTTGATCACGTCTTGCTCTGGGCTTTGATCACTTCTTGCTTGTGAGAGAGGTTTTAGTCAACGATTCTAAACCTTTCAGATCCGTGTGAGATTTACAAATCTTTATGTCATCTTAAAGATGCTGCTACTACGTGCTATTTGGAAATATTCCAAATATCTACACAACTATACGAATCCATTTTACTACTCAGAGTTATTCGGATTAGTGTCAAAGCTTGCATCGACGTAACCCTTTATGACGAACTCTTTAACCACCTGCATAATCGAGATTTTTTTAGTACATTAGTTACTAAGCATAACTTTGACCGCTGTTTAGTGATTCAATCCTGGATCACTCTCTCTACGTCTTAACAAACTTGTGGCAAGGCACACATGAGGTACGGTACACATCATGGCATACTTTAGAGTCTATGGCTAAGGCATAGGGGGCGACCTTCGTCCTTTCTCTTTCTTCTGTCGTGGTCGGGTTTTGAGTCTTACTCAAATTCACACCTTACAACACAGCCAAGAACTCCTTATTTGCTGATCTATTTTGAACTCCTTCAAAAACCTGTCAAGACATGCATTTCATCGAAAGTTCGATTTAGTGTTTTGATCTATCTCTATAGATCTTGATGCTCAATGTTGAAGTAGCTCTATCTAGTACTTCCTTTGAAAAACCCCTTTCAAACAACCCTTTATGCTTTACAGAAATTCTACATTACTTCTGATCAACAATATGTCAACTACGTATACTTATCAGAAATTCTATAGTGCTCCCACTCACTTGTTTGGCAATACAAGTTTCTCATAAACCTTGTATAAACCAAAAAGCTTTGATCATATCATCAAAGCATATATTCCAACTCCGAGATGCTTGCACCAGTCCGTAGAAGGATCACTGGAGCTTGCATACTTGTTAGTACCCTTAGGATCGACAAAACCCTCTAATTGTATCACATACAACCTTTCCTCAAGGAAATCGTCGAGGAAACAATGTTTTGCCATCCTATGTGCATTATTTCATAATTAATACAACAACTGCTAACATAATTCCAACAAACTTTTAGCATCGCTACGAGTGACAAAGTCTCATCATAGTCAACTCTTTGATCTTGTCGGAAACATCCTTGTGACAAGTTGAGCTTTTCTTAATGGTGACTTTTCACCATCATCGTCTGCCTTCTCTTTAAAGATCCATCTTTACTTTAATAGTCCTACGACCATCAAGCCGTTCTTCCAAAGTCTAGACTTTGTTTTCACACATGCATCCTCTCTCGGATTTCATGGCCTCCAGCCATTTGTCTGATCTGGGCCCACCATCGCTTCTCAAGCCATTTGTAGGAATCATGGCCTCCAACCATTTGTCAGAAACTGTTGCTCCCACTCTGTAGTAGTACGCGACCTTGTCAACCTACGAGGTTTGTAGTAACTTGATCCAAAGCTCAATGATCACCATCATTAGTTTCCACTTAAATTGGTGTAGGCGCCACATGAGCATCTTCCTGCGCCCTGCTACACACTGGTTGAAGTGACGGTTCATTAACCTCATCAAGTTCCACCACCCTCCCACTCAACTCTTTCGGGAGAAACCTTTCGTCGAGAAAGGACCCGTTTCTAGAAACAAACACTTTGCTTTCGGATCTAAGATAGGAGATGTACCCAACTGTTTTGGATATCCTATGAAGATGCATTTATCCACTTTGGGTTCGAGCTTATGAGACTGAAACTTTTTCACATAAGCGTCGCAGCCCCAAACTTTCAAGAAACGACAGCTTAGGTTTCTCCAAACCATAGTCTATACTGTGTCATCTCAACGGAAATACGCGGTGCCCTATATAAAGTACATGCGGTTGTCTCTAATGCACAATCCATAAACGGTAGTGGCAATTCGATAAGAGACATCATAGTATGCACCATATCAAATAGGGCGCGGCTATGACGTTTAGACACACCATCACACTATGGTGTTCTAGGTGGCATGAATTGTGAAACAATTTCCACATTGTCTTAACTGTGTACCAAAAATTCGCAACTTAGATATTCATCTCTATGATCATATCATAGACAGTTTATCCTATTGTCACGACAATTTTCACTTTGAAATAGCTTTGAACTTTTCAACATTTCAGACTTGTGATTCATCAATTTAATACTCCTCTATCTACTCAAATCATCAGTGAAGTAAGAACATAACGATATCCACTGCGTGCCTCAACACTCATTGGACTGTACACATAAAAATGTATTACTTCCAACAAGTTACTCTCTTGTTTCATGTGGTATGATTTACATGTCTCAAGTGATTCAAAATCAAGTGAGTCCAAACGATCCATCTGCATGGAGTTTCTTCATGGGTTTATACCAATAGGTATGGTTTGCATGTCTCAAACGTTTCAAAAATGAGTGAGTAGAAAGATCCATCAGCATGGAGCTTCTTCATGCATTTTACACCAACATGACTCAAGTGGCAGTGCCACAAGTAAGTGGTACTATCATTATTACTTTGTATCTTTTGGCACCAATATTATGAACATGTGTAACACTACGATCGAGATTCAATAAACCATTAAGGATAATTATTGAAGCAAATAGAATAACTATTATTCTCTTTAAATGAATAATCGTATTGCAATAAACACGATCCAATCATGTTCATGCTCAACAGAAACACCAAATAACAATTATTTAGGTTTAATACCAATCCCGATTATAGAGGGAGCGTGCGATGTTTTGATCACATAAACCTTGGAAACTCTTCCAACACGTATCATCACCTCGCCTTTAGCTAGTCTTCGTTTATTCCGTAGCTTTTATTTCGAGTTATTAATCACTTACCAACCGAATTGGTATATAATACCCTCTTGCTACTAGGAGTACTAGTAAAGTACACATCAATATCATGTATATCAAATATACTTCTGTCGACTTTGCCAGCCTTCTTATCTACCAATCATCTAGGGTAGCTCCGCCTCAGTGACCGTTCCCCTCATAACAGAAGTACTTAGTCTCGGGTTTGTGTTCAATCTTGAGTTTCTTCATTTGAGCAGCAACTGGTTTTCCGTTTCGTGAAGTATCCCTTCTAGCGCTTGCCCTTCTTCAAACTAGTGGTTTTACTAGCCATCAACAATTGATGCTCCTTCTTGATTTCTACTTTCGTAGTGTCAAACATTGCGAATTGCTCAAGGATCCTCGTATTTGTCCTTGATATGTTATAGTTCACCACGAAGCTCTAGCAGCTTAGTGGCAGTGACTTTCGGGAACCATCACTATCTCATCTGGAAGATTAACTCCCACTTGATCCGAGCGATTTTTGTACTCAGACAATCTGAGCACATGCTCAACAATTGAGCTTTTTTCTTTTATTTTGTAGACAAAGAATCTTGTCGGAGGTCTCATACCACTCAACAAGGGCACGAGCATGAAATCTCAAGTTCATCTCTTAGAACATCTCTTATGTTCCACGTTTCAAAACGTCTTCGGCGCCTTGCTTCTAAGCCATTAAGTATTACGCACTGAACTATCATGTAGTCATCACAAACGTGTATGTCAGATGTTCACAACATCCACAAATGACGCTCAAGGTGCAGCACACCGAGTGGTGCATTAAGGACATAAGCCTTCTGCACATCAATGAGGACAATCCTCAGTTTTACGGACTCAGTCCGCAAAGTTGCTACTATCATCTTTCAACTAAATTTTCTCTAGGAACATATATATTAAAACAGTAGAGCTATAGCACAAGCTACATCATAATTTGCAAAGACCTTTTGACTATGTTCATGATAATTGGAGTTTAATTAATCAAATTACTAATAAAATCCCACTCAAAAAGTACATCTCTCTAGTCATTTTAGTGGTACATGATCCAAATTCACTAACTCAAGTCCGATCATCACGTGAGTTGAGAATAGTTTCAAGGTAAGCATCACTATGCTAATCATATCAACTATACGATTCATGCTTGACCTTTCAATCTCATGTGTTCTGGAGCCATGTCTGCACATTCTAGGCACGTCAAGTTTAACCCGAGTGTTCCGCGTGTGCAACTGTTTTGCACCCGTTGTATGTGAACATTGAGTCTATCACACCCGATCATCACGTTGTGTCTCAAAACGACGAACTATCGCAACGGTGCACAGTCGGGGAGAACACAATTTCATCTTGAAATTTTAGTGAGACATCACCTTATAATGCTACCGTCGTTCTAAGCAAAATAAGGTGCATAAAAGGATTAACATCACATGCAATTCATAAGTGACATGATATGGCCATCATCTTGTGCTTCTTGATCTCCATCACTTAAGCACCGGCATTATCTTCTTGTCACCAGCGCCACACCATGATCTCCATCAACGTGTCGCCATCGAGGTTGTCGTTCTATCTATGCTATTACTACTAAAGCTACGACCTAGCAACATAGTAAACACATCTGCAAACACAAACATTAGTTTAAAGACAACCCTATGGCTCCTGCCGGTTGCCGTAGCATTGTCGTCCAAGTCGATATTAACTATTACAACATGATCATCTCATACATCCAATATATCACATCACGTCATTGGCAATATCATATCACAAGCATACCCTGCAAAAACAAGTTAGACGTCCTCTAATTTGTTGTTGCATGCTTTACGTGGCTGTTATGGGTATATAGTATGATCGCATCTTACTTACGCAAAAACCACAACGGAGATGTGCAAATTTCTATTTAACCTCTCTCCAAGGACCGCCTCGGTCAAAACCAATTCAACTAAAGTTGAAGAAACCGACACCCGCCAATCATCTTTATGCAACGAGGTTGCGTGTCAGTCGATGAAACCAGTCTCTCGTAAGCGTACGAGTTATGTCGGTCTGGGCCGCTTCAATCCAACAACACAACCAAATCGAGAAAAGACTAAGGAGGGCAGAAAATCGGACATCACCGTCCACAAAACCTTTTGTGTTCTACTCGAGATAACATCTACGCATGAACCTAGCTCATGATAACACTGTTGGGGAACGTTGGATGGGAAACAAAAAATTTCCTACGCACACGAAAACCTATCATGGCGATGTTCATCTACGAAAGGGAGATTTGATCCACATACCCTTGTAGATTGCTCAGCGTAAAGCGTTAAGAAACGTGGTTGATGTAGTGGTGAAGCTTCGTGATTCAAATCACCGCCATCCCACGATCCGTCCCACGAGTCGTTCCGATCTAGTGCCGAATGGAGGGCACCTCCGCGTTCAGCACACGTACATCATGATGAAGATCTCGGCCTTCTTGATCCAGCAAGAGAGACGGAGAAGTAGATGAGTTCTCCGGCAGTGTGACGACGCGCCGGTGTTGGTGATGATCTATTCCTGCAAGGCTCCACCCGAGCTCCGCAGAAATCTAATCTAGAGGAAGAACTACGAGGTGTAGGTTTGAGTTGCACGTGGCAAACTTATGTCTCAAGCAGCCCTAAACCTCTAGTATATATAGGAGGATCCAAGGGGTGGGGCAAATCCCTAGGGTGCCGGCCAAAGGAGGCCTTCCTTGGGTCGGCCGAAGTGGGAGGGAGGAGTCCTTCTCCAATCTCACTTGGATTAGGACTCCTTCCTTATTTTCCCACCTCTTTTGGTTTTTCCACTTTTTCCTCATGGGCTTTCCTTAGATGACTTTGTCGGCCCATTATACCTTATTTTACATCCAATAAACCCATGTGGACCCCTTGGGGCGTGGTGGGCCCACCTAGTGGGCCCCCGGAACCCATTCGTCGCTCCTGGTACACTGCCGACAATGCCCAAAACCTTTCCGGAATCCAAACACCAACTTCCTATATATAAATCTTCGTTTTCGGACCATTCCGGAAACCATCGTGACGTCCATGATCTCATCTTGGACTCCGAACAACCTTCGGTCACCAACACATATAACTCAACTAAACTAAAACGTCACCAAACCTTAAGTGTGCAGACCCCGCGGGTTCGAGAACTGTGTACACATGACCCAAGACACTCCTCGATCAATATCCAATAGCGGGACCTTTATGCCCATATTGGATCCTACATATTCTACGAAGATCTTATCGGTTGAACCTCTGTGCCAAGGTTTCATATAATCCCGTATGTCACTCCCTTTGTCCTTCGATATGTTACTTGCCCGAGATTTCATCGTCGGCATCCGTATACCTATTTCAATCTCGTTACCGACAAGTCTCTTTACTCGTGCCTAATACAAGTTCCCGTGACTTACACTTAGTCACATTGCTTGCAAGGCTTGTTTGTGATGTTGTATTACCGAGTGGGCCCCGAGATACCTCTCCATCACACGGAGTGACAAATCCCAGTCTTGATCCATACTAACTCAACGAACACGTTCAGAGATACCTGTAGAGCACCTTTATAGTCACCCAGTTACGTTGTGACGTTTGATACGCACAAGGTATTCCTCCGGTGCGAGTGAGTTATATGATCTCATGGTCATAGGAATGAATACTTGATACGCAGAAAACAATAGCAACAAATTGACACGATCACATGCTACGTTTATAATTTGGGTCTTGTCCATCACATGATTCTCCTAATGATGTGATCCCCTTATCAAGTGACAACACTCGCCTATGGCCAGGAAACCTTGACCATCTTTGATCAACGAACTAGTCAACTACAAGCTCACTAGGGACAATGTGTTGTCTATATATCCACACATGTATATGAGTTTCCAATCAATACAATTCTAGGATGGATAATAAAAAATTATTATGAACAAGGAAATATAATAATAACTAATTTATTATTGCCTCTAGGGCATATTTCCAATAGTTGCTGAAGGTCATCCCGCCGATCCATCCACTCTAACAGTCTTTGCATGTGAATTATCCTATTCCTCACATGAGTCATTTGACTCCAACTATAAACTGTTTAAAAATCAATATGGTGAAGTATTTTCTCGATATGTTTGAACTAACTGCAGGAATGGACCACCCCTGAGGAAAATCTGGGTCCCCAAAAGTTGCTTGGAAAAACTTCACATGAATGTCCTCATGACACTACCTGTGAAGAACAAGAAACCGAGATCAATTTCCTCAGGTGGACCAAAGTCTTCACGAGGACCAAAATCCTCAAATGGTCAATACTATGCTCATACTCGTGCTAATGCTTATGATATGCAGGGAAATTACAGGGGACATGAATATGGGCGGTATTCCTCAAATCATTATGTTCATAAGTCCTCAAAGAATTTATGTGCCTATTCATTTGAGTACTCTAACCCCCCTACTGTGAAAAGAAGTGCATTAGCTTCAATGCCCCCTTTCTCATATGGTGCTCGTAGGATGATGAACTCTTTGCCACCCCTTCAGATGTGGGTGCTGAAGAAATTGAACTAACCACTTCTGCAGGTCAGGTCTCTAGATAAAAGTCATCATCTGAAGAATTTGCTGGAGACCTGAGGAAATTGCTTGTTTGGACGCAACGTAAAATTGATGAAATGATAACATTTCACATGTCCTCAAATTTACTGTTTATTATGAAATTCTTATGTGATGAAATTTATATCATATTCTTCAAGTCTGAATCATATGAGATGGTAAGCTGTACTAATTCATCTGCAGGATGACAAAACCAAGAATATAGAGTGGGTTCTCGATAGTGGTTGCACAAATCACATGACTGGTGATAAAATCTTGTTGATAAATATGCCACTGACTCCATCACCACTGAAGCAAATCACTTATGCTGATAAAGGTAAAAGCAAGGTATTGGGACTTGGCAAAGTGGCTATCTCCAAGGACAGGCACATCGAAAAGGTCATGCTTGTCGAATCCCTTGGGTTTAACCTCACGTCATTCTCAATGCTTTGTGATCTTGATATGGTTGTTATCTTTGGAAAATACAAATGTGTAGTCATCATGGAATCTGACAAATACAAAGTCTTCGAAGGCTTTATGAGAGGAGATTTGTACATTGTTGATTTTTCCACATGTCCTCAACGAGCCACATGATTACTAGCAAAAACCTAAGAAGGTTGGTTGTGGCATCGACGTCTGGGTCATGCAGGCATGAGGATTTTCCGTACGCTGGCGAAGAAGAAGCATGCCATTGGCATCGAATCCATCAAATTCCTCAAGGACCATCTCTGCAGTGCTTGTGAATCTGGAAAAATAACCAGATCTAAACACCCCTCGAAGACTATCATGACTACTACTCGTCCGTTTGAATTGCTTCACATGGATCTGTTTGGACCTACTCATTATGCTACTCTAACCAATCCAACATCTTTATATGGCTTTGTCATCATTGATGACTATTCTCGCTATACTTGGGTACACATCATTCTGTATAAAACTGAAGTGTAGGAAGTCTTCAAACGATATTCCTCAAGGGCCTCGACGAACTTCGGCGTCAAGATCAAACACATCAGGAGTGATAATGGGACAGAATTGAAAAACACTGGTCTTGATGATTATCTTGATGAACTTGGTATTACTCACGAATTATCTGCTCCTTATACTCTTCAATAGAATGGCGTTGTTGAACGCAAGAAGTTGACTCTTGTTGAAATGGCACGGACTATGCTTGAAAATATCAGACTCCTCGTCGTTTCTGGCCTGAAGCAATCAACACTACTGGTCACATCATCAACAAGGTATAACTTCACAAATTCCTCAAGAAAACCTCATACGAACTCCTCACTGACAAGAACCCAATGTAAGTTATTTCAAAGCCTTCGATGCAAAATGCTGGATTAGAGATCCTCGCCATAGCTCAGAGTTTGCACCTAAACCACATGAGGGTTTTATGCTTGGTTATGGAAAGGACTCGCACACCTACAGAGTCTTCAACACCTATCAAAACAAGGTTGTTGAACTGTAGATGTGCGGTTCGATGAAACTAATGGCTCACAAAGAGTGCAACTTCCTCGTGTGCCAGATAAATTACCTCGTGAGGAAGCCATCAAGCTCAAGGCAACCGAAGACATCATTCCTACCGAGGAACAACCCCTTGTTGAAGAAGTCGTCCCCAACACTGAGGAAATTCAAACTGGTGCATTTGAGGAAAAAGCTACAGATCAAATTCCTCAGCCCAACCAAAGTCATCAACCAGCTCATCCGAGAATTGCAAATGAAGTAGAACTTGACAAAATCCTCGATGACATCAATGCACCAGGTCCTCTCACTTGCTCAAAAGCTTCGCATTTAGTTAACTTTTGTGTGCATTCCTCGTTTGTGTCTATCACAAAACCCTCAAAAGTTGCTGAAGCCTTCATGGAACCTGAGTGGATTCAAGCCATGCAAGATGAACTTCTTCAGTTCAAGCTAAATGACGCGTGGGAACACGTCAAACGACGAGATACTCGCAAGCACAATATCATCGGCACCAAGTGGATCTACCGAAAGAAGCGAGATGAGGATGGTTAGGTAGTGAGGAATAAGGCATGGCTTGTAGCCCAAGGCTAAACACAGGTTGAAGGAATTAACTTCGATGGAACTTCTGCACATGTTGCTAGACTTGAAGCTATTCGAATATTACTTGCTTATACAAATCATCACAATATTACTCTATATCAAATGGATGTGAAAAGTGCATTCCTCAATGTTAAGCTTGAGGAAGAAGTATATGTTGCTCAGCCCCCAGGTTGTGAAGATCCGGAGCATCCAGACAAAGTCCTCAGACTCAAAAAGGCACTCTCTGGCCTCAAGCAAGCCCCTCGGGCGTGGTATGATACATTGATGGAATTCCTCATGAAGAAAAGCTTCAAACTTGGTTCACTTCATCCTACTCTTTTCACAAAATCCTGTGACAATGAACTATTTGCGTGCCAAATACATGCCGACGACATTATTTTTGGTTCTACTAACAAATGTTACAGCGATGAATTTGCCTACATGTTGAGTGAACAATATCAAATGTCTATGATGGGGGAGCTGAAATTCTTCTTAGGTCTACAAATTCGTCAACAACGCAATGGCATCTTCATATCTCACGAGAAATACCTCAAGGACGTTGTGAGAAAATTCAACATGCATGAATGCAAAGGCGTCAAGATTCCTATGCCTACCAACGACCACCTGTGTACTAACGAAAATGGTAAAGATTTCGACTAGCAGGTATATCACTCTATGATTCCTATGCCTGCAACCATATGAAGACTGATGATCAACTAGCAGATATTTTCACAAAGTGCTTTTAACAGAGAAGGTTTTGCAAGTTGTAGTGTGAGCTAAATATCCTAGAATCTTGGAATGTCTTGTAAACTTGCACACATCCTAACACTTATGAAAAATTGATGACTTAGATGTGCAACACACAAAGTAACGATTTTCTACAACAAATGAAGAATATCACACTAAGTGTGAAGAAATCAATGAAGAATTTGGTTCTCAGGGCGCTACGACAATTGTACGCGGCGCCTGAAATCAGCATTGTTATACGGTGGGTCACGCCACCACCCAACTTTGAAATTCTTCAAATTCTTCAAAGTTGAAACTCTTCAATCTGAGACTGTGTCACAAAATCCTCAAATTTTTAAAATCTCCAAAATCTTCAGATCCTTCAAAATTTTTTGATGATCTTCATTTGAGTATATCTATATATATAATGAGCTTTCAATGTCCTCAACATCATTCATTTATCGCTCAGTCTTCAATTCGACATTTCCTCTAAGTGAATGTGATCGGACCCGATTCCCCTCTATGCTAAGCTCAACCCAGTCTATTCTCAATTCTTCATATGCGTTCTATTTGACACTTGTTCAAAATCCTCACTGAATCCTTGTCAGCTAAGGACTTTGTAACGAAATCCTCAAAATTCAATTTTTTTAATGTTACAACAGTAACCACACACACTACTCACGTTCGAATAACCACGATCTCCACTTCTTCAATCGTGGGCACCACATGTCACACGAAGATGAAGGGGCAAGGGCAGTTCGGTCCGAACAATTTTTCACCAGACCTATAAATAGCTCCTTACCCCCCTCATTCAAAATTCTTCTCTTCCTCTCGTCTTCTCCGCTCGAGCTCAAACACTAGCGTCGCCGCTAGCATCTTCTTCGCTGGTGAGGAAAAGCTTCACTACCTCGCCCTTGCTGTCGCCGGACTCATGCCGACTACAGAATATCTTCCTTCGCCGCCGCCGTAGCTGTCTTGAGTCGCCAAGTTAGTGCAGTGAAGATCTAAGCCGAAGAACTTCCTCTATTTACTGCCTCAGTTCATCCTATTCTTCGTACAGGGTAAATAAAATCCTATTTTACTGCCCCTGTTGATCTCTTAATTCTCTTTACATTCACAAAAACTGTTTTCCTCAGAAATTATCTCAGTTGTGCACTGATACGTCTCCAACGTATCTATAATTTTTGATGGTTCCATGCTATTATCTTGTCAAACTTTGGATGTTTTGCATGTCTTTTATATATTTTTTGGGACTAACTTATTAACTAAGTGACAAGTGCCAGTTCCTGTTTTTTTCCATGTTTTTTACCCCTTTTAGAGGAGATTTTGAAACGGAGTCCTAACGGAAGAAAATCCCCCAAAAATATTTTTTCCGGAACGGAAGAAGATCGGGAAGCTTGAGAGCCAAGACAGGGGAGCCTCAGGGGGTGACCTCACCCAGTGACACAAGGGGTATCGAGGCACGCATCATGTTGTTGGCATCAAGGGTAAAAAGATGGGGTTTTCACCATTGGTTTGAGATTATCCTTCTACATCATGTCATCTTACTTAAGGCGTTACTCTATTCGTCATGAACTCAATACACTAGATGCATGCTGGATAGCGTTGGATGTGTGGAGTAATAGTAGTAGATGGAGAAAGTATCGGTCTACTTGTCTCGGACATGATGCCTATATGTATGATCATTGCCTTACATATCGTCATGACTTTGCACGGTTCTATCAATTGCTCGACAGTAGCTTGTTCACCCACCATGATATTTGCTATGATGAGAGAAGCCTCTAGTGAACACTATGGCCCCCAGGGTTTACTCCACACCATATTTTCAGCCTTACACTTTTTACTTCGTTGCACTTTCCGCCTTCAAATCTCACTTTGCAAACAATCTTGAAGGGATTGACAACCCCTTTGAAGCGTTGGGTGCAAGCTTGTTTGTGTTTGCGCAGGTACTCTGGACTTGACGAGG
Organism: Hordeum vulgare subsp. vulgare; assembly: GCF_904849725.1. Taxonomy (NCBI): domain Eukaryota; kingdom Viridiplantae; phylum Streptophyta; class Magnoliopsida; order Poales; family Poaceae; genus Hordeum; species Hordeum vulgare. Next base: position 178,926,217 of record NC_058523.1, read on the forward strand.
CCATCCTTATCGATACCTTGGTTCTCAAACTGAGGGAAATACTTACTGCTCCTATGCTGCATCACCCTTTCCTCTTCAAGGGAAAACCGACGCAAACCAGAGAAGTAACAAGAAGAATTCCTAGCGCCATGGACGGACTTTTGTTGCCGCAGCATGCACATTCATGTCTAGAACACTTGATGAATTTCACTAAGTCACTAAAATTCTTCACGAGATTCCTCAATTGTCTAAATTTTCGAATCTGCACAACTCTGGAACCCAGGATCAGAATGCTTGGTCAATTTCCTCAAGTCGCTGGTCAAATTCCTCAACTTTTTTTTCAATTTCCTCAAATCTGAGAACGCATATGACCTTTCCAAATTCGTCGCATCTATACTCTATTCACAGATACAAAATGTTAGCTGGTGAATCTCTAGGTTCGCATCAACTTGACTCATTTGCGGCATTTCTCAAAGAAACCTTACCTATGTCTTCAAAATCATCAAGAATTCAAATTCCCCAACAAAAACCTCGGCTGAAGAAAATGGAAGAAGACCGGAAATAGAAAGGTGGAAAGAAGCTTGAACAGAATACAACCTTAAAAATAGCTGAAGAAATCTATGTTGATTATTGTACACCTAATGAGGAAATACATGGTAAAGAGACCATGGTGAAGTGCAAAATAAGGCTTCAAAAGATTGAGCGCCGGTGGGCAAAAGAGTGGAAAGAGTACAGATGCATAACTCCAAAATCTGCCAAGAAGTTTGGCCTCAAGCCACCCTGCAAAAGGCCGCCACAGGGAGATCAACAAGCAGTTCATCCCTCAAGTGTAGCCACTATTGAGGATTACCCTCATGCGAAAGACAAATACTTTTCGAAGTTGCAGAAAAAGGCAAAAGCTGTTGTGACGGAATTCTATGAGGACTCTGCTGATACGACTACTCTTGCCACTTCTTCAGCTGCTGAGGCCTCTGCTACTGCAATTCCTCACAAGAAGACTCTACTGAAGAAACGAGAAGCTTCAACTGCTGCGTCAAAAGAGCAATTTCCTTATAAAGTTTCAACGACTGCAAAATCCTCAACTGCAAAACAGTCTTCACCGCCTCCACAAAAGCAGCTCAGTAAGATTCAATATGAACAACCTAGTTCCTCTGTGCCATATGCTACTGGCTCTGCTTCAAAAACTTTCGCCAAGTCTCTTGAAGACTAAGATGATTGCTGGTAGAGGTACCAGACCCAGTCCTAGCAAAATCGTCAACATTCCTTCTACATCAGAAGGAAGTGAAGAATTTGATGATGAAACACTCCAAGCCATTATCAGAAACAAAAAAGAACGAGTTGCACAAGCCTGTGGCAGTTCCATTCCTCTTGCAATGGACCCGAAGGTATTGATGGACTTCATTGACCTTTGGTATGAAGATCCAAACACACCAATTGATGAGTTGAAGCTTCCCCCTGGTGTAAGCCATATGGTTGCTACTTTCATCAATGAAGCTAAATGGAAGGAACAACAAGCCAAGCAAGCCAGGGCTGCAAAAGTCAAAAATGAGATATTCCTGAAGTAGAATCTCCTCAACTTGTCACCTGAAATACTCGTTTCAACTCAGGCTGAACTCAAAACCCTCACTGACAAGTATACAAGTCTTCACGTTGATCGTAAAGGGGTCAAAGTGCAGTTTATCAAAGCTGCAACTGTTGCAGTTGATGGATATAATAGCAGAGCTTCCTCTCCAAAGCAGCAGAGAAACCCTCAGCCAAGCTATACTGCTCAACTGAATGAGGAAGATGAAACTTAGGAACCAGCTGCAGAAGAAATTCCTTAGAATATTCCAGCTAAAGAAACTGCCAGGCCTGACACTGATGAACCAGTGCCTGATGAAATTGCTCCTTCACCAAAATCCTCAAAGGTGAAGAAAATGACTCCGTCTGCATCAGACCTGAAGAAATCAAGCGGCTGAAAAAGAAGCTAAAAAGAGAAAAGCTTCAATGGCTTCAGAATCCTGAGAAGCCAAACGTCTGAAGATTATGCCTTCAGAATCTTCATCAGCCCGAGTGGATGCTACTCCTCTCAATGTAGCACCATCGTACATGATTGTTCCTTGCGGTGAGGACTATGTCATTCCCGAAGAGGATGAAGAAATGGAACACACTCGCTCTCGTGCATCCACATCGATGGATGAGGAAATACAAATTGATGATATTCCTCACATCAATACACCTACGATGACTACTGAAGAAAAGGAAGGTAATGAAGAAATTGGATGCAGCACACCTGTGATCAATGATGAGTTTTGGGATGAGACTCATCCAAACTCAACAAGGACAGCTCAAATCCCTCAAACTCCAACTACCACTGAGATTCTCACCGGCTCTGATGAAAATAGCATTCGTGAGGAATCAACACAAGAATCAGCTACATCAGCTAAAGAAAATATCAGAAACTAAAACTGCCTCCTCAAATAAGCAAGTTCCTCAAAATGAAGAAAATGCTCAAATTGAAGAAAATGCTCCTGCTCCAAATGATGAGACTGCAATTGTTGTGGTGAATCCAGAGACTGCAAATGTGGTGGCCTCTAATCCTCAAGAGCATAATCTTCAACCAAAGACTATCAGCCCTTCACCAAGAGGCCTAAGTTTCAGAAGGAAGCATTCTATGAGGAACGTCAGTACTTCGCAGGAGAGAATCCGTATGAGAAGCTTCGCATCAAACACAAGAAGTTCTGGACAAGAAATCAGCTCAACTACTATGCCTCTATGCTCTGTGGAAGAAAGAAGATATTTCTTCACACTGACATTCCTCACTGTGATATGGAGGAAATACCTTGCTTCACACCAGTCCTCCATGTTCTTCATGAAGCTGGGTTTCTCCCTTTTTGCACAGATATCAGTGATTGGAACACATACATAATTCTTCAATTATGTGCCACACTGCATATCTCAGCGACCCAAAATATATCACCACATGGGTATTGGATTGGATGACTTAGCACAAGCATTACAAAGCTGCAGCCACTGAGTTGCTCCGAGCTCTCCCAATATCAATTCCCTCAAAGGACACAGTCAAAATGTATGATGAACGAGAACTGCCGAACGAGCTCATGGAAGTCCTCATGAAGCCTTTGGCCAATGGCCAACCTCCAAGGACTCGATTTCTGGTGCAGGATTTGAGGTATGAGCCCAGAACCATGTATATGATCTTGTCCTATGCCATTGCACCTATCAAAGGGCGTGCCAATGAAGAAGATGTTGTAGGCATCTTGAAGAATATCTTGTTCAACATCATTCATGGCATCCCTATGAATCTTTATGATTCCTTCTTGAGTACTTTGGCTGACAATGCTTTGTCACCATATGAGTTGAAGAATTATGCGCCTTGGATCATGAGATTCATCAGGAACAGATCAAGCATCAACTATCAAGCTGAATTTCAGAATCACGTCGGATATCTGCCACCGATCAAAGTCATCAAGTCATCTTTTCAACCTATTGAAGGCAAAGGAAAGTCTGTGATCGATGAAGGAAATCGGCCCCTAGATGGTCAATTTCGCAAGGTTGATTCATATTCCTCATATGAGGACACTGCTACTCAAGATCCTCCAAGCCCAACTGCTCTAGCGGTGATGACTAACAGATAGCTTCATCTTAGTATTCACCAAAAACTCGATCGCAATCACAAGTGGGTGAAACGCCAGTTTGGTGCCATTGTTAAAACCCTCAATGAGACTCCAAATGCAGTGAAGAAAAATGACTATTATCTTCATGAGGTATTTGATTGCAGTTGGGCCACCTTGGCTCATGTGTAGACTCCCGATGAACTTGAGGAATTGGAATTTACTCAAGACTTTGAGTGGTCGCGGCCTCCAAAGAAAAAAATTCAAGCCTATTCCAATTCCTGACTTGGAGGACAGTTCATTTTCTTCATTTCGCACTGTAGAATCAAATGAAGAACGAGAGGACACTGCAACTGGTCCAAGAAAGAAGCCTGTCTCCAAGGATGCTCACGCCTCAACATCAACAAAGAAGTTAATTTCTTCAAAGGCGTTAGTCCTCAGTTTTGTCCCTTTTCATCACTTAATGACAAAGAGGGAGAAATCTGAGAGTTAGTCTTCAAGCGGAATACTTTATGGGCTTATAAACTTTATTAAGTTACAAACTCTTGGTTCTTCTGAAGTTTTTGATATAATGAGTTGTAACTTAAGCCCGATGGTGTTCTGACTCTTTTGAACGTTTTTCCTCGCATTCTTATTCCTCAAAGTTTATTGATGTAGGCATCCTGAAATTCGTGAGACACCATTTTTCATCATGCATATCTAATTCCTCATACTATATGTCAAATCAATGCATGAATTGCAAAATACAGGGGGGGATCTTTCTGATATAAATCAGCAATGTGCATCAACTGTTCAAAGCAAATTCCTCATAATATGCACATCTTCACGGGGAGTTTCTGTGTACCTTGATTTCAAATTCCTCAAACTCAGTACTTACATTTCATATTATTATCCCCATTGAAAACTTAACCTAATTTTCATCAACCACCAAAAAGGTGGAGATTGTAAGTGTATCTAGTGCCCCTTAGTGATATTTGTGGATTGAAGATTTATTGGTTAAGCGACTAATATGTTTGTGACTGTACACATGCTATATAAGTCGCTGAGGAGTTTGAGTTATCTGATGAATATCGACCCCTCAAAATGTATGTCTTCGGGTGAAGACTTTGGTCTTTTCTTGAAGACTTTGACTGCAAAGAAATTGCGAAGAAATTGATATTCCTCATGAAGATATTGAAGATGAAGAATTCGGTGTGTCCTGAAGAAAACAGCCTGAAGACTTTGAAGCGTGAAGATTTACTCTTTCTATTTCCTTTTGTTTACTCTTGAGTCATAGGAACACCGTACTGTTAAAGGGGGTCGAGGTAAAACTACGGAATGATTTTCCTCATGATGCTCAACCCAAGCCTAAATCTACCAAAGCCTCAAAGTGAGGAATATGAGAGACATGAGGACTTTCATAGTTGAAAGTTTTGATCGTTGCCGTGCCACAAGCCATGTCACTAATCTTATCCATCCAACGGTCACATTATTTAAGGGCATTTATGTCAAATCATGTACGGATGCTCCCAGGCTATAAATAGCCGCCCACCACAAGCACTAGCTGGTTGGCTGCTCTGAGAGAAACTGACACTTGTCATTTAGAGCAATCCAAATTCCCTAGAGTCTTCGAGAGAAAATTATCAAATGAGGAAATACCCCAAACAAAAAACCAAGTGATTGAGCATCACTGAAGAAGTTGTTCCTGTGTGGATCCGAAGCCTGTTACCTTTGAGGACTGTGCATCCTCCAGACGGTTAGGCGTCATGGTCTAGAGCATCAAGCAGCCAATTGTGGATCACCGGGTGATCGAGTTTGTGAGGGTTTGGAAGTCTGCAGTGAAGACTTACCAAGAGTGTTGGGCGAGGACTGTGTGTCCTTAGCTCAAGGAGAATACGGTAGGGACTGTGTGTCCTTTTGGTTTCAATACCAAGCCGCTTCGAAGCATACGTACAATGGTCACAACAGTTGGAACTGGGTCCCCAACAATTGTCTTCATCGAGCTATGGGTTCTATTTCTTCAACTCTTCCATTTACTCATTGCATGTTGAAGACTTTCATCTGTACTGTTTGAAGAATTTGTCTAAATACTTTCTTTGAGTTTCCTCAACCTCAAATTCTTTACTTGAGTTAATCTTCACCTGTTTACTCTGTACTTGCAAACTGTGCAAACCGAATCTCATAACTTCATCAAGTACTTTGTTGTAGTAGTTTTGCACTCTTGATCCTGCGCTATTTCCGTTGTACTAAGATTATCATTGAGGACTTTCCTCACAAGGAATTTCCTCAGTGATGAAATTCTAAAAATCTCCTATTCACCTCGCTCTAGTCGATATAACGCACTTTCAAGATCTCTTCGTACCTACTCATTATGCTACTCTAACCAGTGCAGCATCTCTATATGGCTTTGTCATTGTTGATGATTATTCTCGATATACTTGGGTGCATATCATTCTGTATAAAACTAAAGTGCAGGAAATCTTCAAATGATTTTTTTCAAGGGCCTCGACAAACTTTGGCGTCAAGATCAAACACATCAGGAGTGATAATGGGATCGAATTCAAGAATACTGGGCTTGATAATTATCTTGATGAACTTGGTATTACTCATGGATTATCTGCTCCTTATACTCCTCAACAGAATGGTGTCGTTGAGCGGAAGAATAGGACTCTGGTTGAAATGGCTCGAACCATGCTTGAAGAATATCAGACTCATCGACGCTTGTGGCCTGAAGCAATCAACACTACTTGTCAAATCATCAACATGGTATATCTTCACAAATTCCTCAAGAACACCTCATACGAACTCCTCACTAACAAGAAACCCAATGTAAGGTATTCCAAAGTATTTGGTGCAAGATGCTGGATTAGAGATCCTCACCATAGCTCAAAGTTTGCATGCTCGGTTATGGTAAGGACTCGCACACTTACACAGTCTTAAACACCTATCACAACAAGGTTGTTGAAACTGTGGATGTGCGGTTCGATGAAACTAGTGGCTCGCAAAGAGAGCAACCGCCTCCTGTGCCAGATAAACAGACTCCTGAGGAATCCATCAAGCACAAGGCTACTGAAGATATCATTCGTGTTGAGGAACCTCCTCTTGTTGAAGAAATCATCCCCAACAATGATGAAATACATGCGGGTGCTCCTAAGGAAAATGCTCCAGATCAAATTCCTCAGCTAGTTCAAAGTCATCAACCTACACATTCAAGGATTGCAAATGAAGTGGAAATTGACAAAATCATCGATGACATCGATGCGCTAGGTCCCCTCACTCGCTCAAAAGCATCACATTTAGCTAACATTTGTGGGCATTTCTCCTTTGTGTTTATCACAGATCCTTCAAAAGTTGATGAAGCCTTCATGGAACCTGAGTGGATTCAAGCCATGCAAGATGAACTTCTTCATTTCAAGCTAAATGACGTGTGGGAACTCGTCAAGCATCCTGACTCTCGGAAGCACAATATAATCGGCACAAAGTGGATCTTCCGAAACAAGCAAGATGAGTATGGTCGGGTAGTGAGGAACAAGGCATGACTTGTAGCCCAAGGCTACACACAGGTTGAAGGTGTTGGAAATATGCCCTAGAGGAAATAATAAATTCGTTATTATTATATTTCCTTGTTCATGATAATCTTTATTATCCATGCTAGAATGGTATTGATTGGAAACTCAAATACATGTGTGGATACATAGACAACACACTGTCCCTAGTGAGCCTCTAGTTGACTAGCTCGTTGATCAAAGATGGTCAAGGTTTCCTGACCATAGACAAGTGTTGTCACTTGATAAATGGGATCACATCATTGGGAGAATGATGTGATGGACAACACCCAAACTATAAAACGTAGCATATGATCGTGTAAGTTTATTGCTACTGTTTTTTTGCATGTCAATGTATCTGTTCCTATGACCATGAGATCTTGCAACTCCCAGACATTGGAGGAATACCTTGTGTGTATCAAACGTCGCAACTTAACTGGGTGACTATAAAGGTGCTCTACAGGTATCTCCAAAGGTGTCTGTTGGGTTAGCATGGATCAAGACTGGGATTTGTCACTCCGTGTGATGGAGAGGTATCTCGGGGCCCACTCGATAATACAACATCACAACAAGCCTTGCAAGAAATGTGACTAAGGAGTTAGTTACGAGATCTTGTATTACGAAATGAGTAAAGAGACTTTCCTGTAACGAGATTGAACTAGGTATGGAGATACCGGCGATCGAATCTCGGACAAGTAAGATACCGAAGGACAAAGGGAACAGCATACGGGATTAACTGAATCCTTGACATAGAGGTTCAACCGATAGATATCTTCGTAGAATATGTGGGAGGCAAAATCGAAATCCAGGTCCCGCTATTGGTTATTGACTGGAGAGTGTCTCAGATTATGTCTGCATAGTTCTCAAACCCGCAGGGTCTGCGCACTTAAGGTTCGGTGACTTTTGGGTATAGTTGAGTTATAGGTGTTGGTGACCGAAGGTTGTTCGGAGTCCCGGATGAGATCCCGGGCGTCACGAGGAGCTTCGGAATGGTCCGGAGGTAAAGATTGATATATAGGAAGTCTTGTTTTGATCACCGGAAAAGTTTCGGGCTCATCGGTAGTGTACCGGGAGTGCCGGGAGTGGTGCCGGGGACCATCTAGAGGGGTGTCACGCCCTAAGGGGCCTCATGGGCTGTGGGAAGAGATAAACCAGCCCCTGGTGGGCTGGAATAAGTTCCCACTAAGGCCCATAAGGTTTGAGAAAGAAAAAACACAAGGTGGACAGAGTTTCCAAGTGGGAAGGAGGAATCCTACTCCAAATAGGATTCGAGTGGGACTCCTCCTCTCTCCCTTGCGCAAGGGAAGATAAGGCAGCCCTAGGGCGCAGCCCTCTCCCTCCTCTCCTCCAATATATACTAAGAGTTTTGAGTGTTTTAGACACAGCAGAAAACAGCCACGTGCTGCCCTCCCTCGCTAGATCTGTTTCTCCTCTAGTTTCAGCGGTGCTTAGGCGAAGCCCTGCTAGAATAACACCACCACCACCACCACCACGCCGCCGTGCTGCTGAACTCATCTACCTCTCCGCCCCCTCTTGCTGTATCAAGAAGGTGGAGATCGTCATTGGGCTGTACGTGTGCGGAACGCGGAGGTGCCGTCCGTTCGGAACTTGATCGGGACGGATCATGGGACGGTTCGTGGGACAGATCGTGAAGACGTACCACTACATCAACTGCGCTTATTTACGCTTCCGCTTAGCGATCTACAAGGGTATGTGGATCCGATCTCCCTCTCGTAGATGATCATCACCATGATAGGTCTTCATGTGCGTAGGATTTTTTTTGTTTCCCATGCAACGTTCCCCGTGACTAAGTGTTAGTAACTCGAAATTATAGCAACGGATTAAAAGGATACTAGCAAGGGTGAGGTGACGATGTGTGTTGGAAGTAATTCTAAGGTTGATGTGATCAAACATCGCACACTCCCTCTACCGTCGGGATTGGTGTTAAACCTAAATAATTGTTATTTGTTGTTTGCGTTGAGCATGAACACGATTGGATCGTGTTTATTGCAATACGATTATTCATTTAAAGAGAATAATGGTTGTTCTATTTGCTTGAATAAATACCTTCAATGGTTTATTGAATCTCGATCATAGTGCTACACATGTTCAAAATATTGATGCCAAAAGATACAAAGTAGTAATGATAGTACCACTTACTTGTGGCAGTAGCGCTTGAGTCATGTTGGTGTAAAATGCATGAAGAAGATCCATGTTGATGGTTTTTGTACTCACTCATTTTTGAAACGTTTGAGACATGCAAACCATACCTATTGGTATAAACGCATGAAGAAACTCCATGCAGATGGATCATTTGGACTCACTTGATTTTGAATCACTTGAGACATGCAAATCATACCACATGGGAAAGATGACTGAAGGCCTCGTTTTTCCAGTGAGATGGAACAAGAAAGTAATACATTTTGTTGTGTGCAATCCAATGAGTGCTGAGGCACGCAATGGATATCGTTATGTTCTTACTTCACTGACGATTTGAGTAGATACAAGAGTATTTTCTTGATGAATCACAAGTTTGAGATATTGAAAGGTTCAAGCTATTTCAGTGTGAAGATCGTCGTGACAAGAGGATAAAAATGTCTACGATATGATCATAGAGATGAATATCTGAGTTGTGAGTTTGGTACACAGTGAAGACAATGTGGAAATTGTTTCGCAACTCATGCCACCTGGAGCACCATAGTATGATGGTGTGTCCGAACATCATAGCCGCGCCCTATTGGATATAGTGCATACTATGATGTCTCTTATCGAAATACCACTATTGTTTTTGGGTTAGGCATTAGAGACAACCGCATTCACTTTAAGTAGGGCACCACGTAATTCCATTGAGATGACACCGTATGAACTATGGTTTGGAGAAACCTAAGCTGTCGTTTCTTAAAAGTTTGGGGCCGCGACGCTTATGTGAAAAAGTTTCAGCATAATAAGCTCGAACCCAAAGCGGATAAATGAATCTTCATAGGACACCCAAAACAGTTGGGTATACCTTCTATCTCAGATCCGGAAGCAAAGTGTTTGTTTCTAGAAATGGGTCCTTTCTCGAGGAAAGGTTTCTCTCGAAAGAATTGAGTTGGAGGGTGGTGGAACTTAATGAGGTTATTGAACCGTCACTTCAACTAGTGTGTAGCTGGGCGCAGGAAGTTGTTCATGTTGCGCCTACGCCAATTGAAGTGGAAACTGATGATAGTGATCATTAAGCTTCGGATCAAGTTACTACAAACCTCGTAGGTAGACAAGGTCGCGTACTGCTATAGAGTGGTACGATAACCCTGTCTTGGAGGTCATGTTGTTGAACAACAATGAACCTACGAGCTATGTAGAAGCGATGTTAGGCCCGGATTTTGGCAAATGGCTGGAGGCTATGAAATTCGAGAGAGGATCCATGAATGAAAACAAAGTGTATACTTTGTAAGAACTACTTGATGGTCATAAGACTATTTAGTACAGATGGATCTTTAAAAGGAAGACAGACGATGATGGTGAAAATTCACCATTAAGCAAAACTCGACTTGTCGCAAAGATGTTTTCGACAAGTTCAAAGAGTTGACTATGATGAGACTTTCTCACTCATAGCGATGCTAAAAGTCTGTTGGAATTATGTTAGTAGTTGTTGCATTATTTATGAAATATTGCACATAGGATGTCAAAACATTGTTTCCTCGATGGTTTCCTTGAGGAAAGGTTGTATGTGATACAACTAGAAGCTTTTGTCAATCCCAAGGATGCAAACAAGTAAGCAAGCTCCAGCAACCCTTATGTGAACTGGGGCAAGCATCTCGGAGATGGAATATACACTTTGATGAGATGATCAAAGTTTTTGGGTTTATACAAGGTTTGTGAGAAACTTGTATTTCCAAAGAAGTGAGTGGGAGCACTATAGGGTTTCTGATAAGTGTATGTGGTAGACATATTGTTGATCGGAAATAATGTATAATTTCTGGAAAGCATAAATGGTTGTTTGAAAGGGGTTTCTCAAAGGAAAGCCTAGATTAAGCTACTTCAACATTGAGCATCAAGATCTATAGAGATAGATCAAAATGCTAAATAGAACTTTCAATGAAATGCATGCCTTGACATGTTTTTGAAGGAGTTCAAAATAGATCAGCAAAGAAGGAGTTCTTGGCTGTGTTGTAAGGTATGAATTTGAGTAAGACTCAAAGCCCGACCACGGCAGAACAAAGAGAAAGGACGAAGGTCGTCCCCTATGCCTTAGCCGTAGGCTCTAAAGTATGCCATGTTGTGTACTGCACCTGATGTGTGCCTTGCCATGAGTCTGTCAAGGGGTACAAAGAGTGATCCAGGATTGAATCACTGAACAACAGTCAAAGTTATCGTTAGTAACTAGTGGACTAAGGATTTTTTTCTCAATTATGGAGGTGATCAAAGAGTTCGTCGTAAAGAGTTACGTCGATGCAAGCTTTGACACTAATACGAATAACTATGAGTAGTAAACCGGATTCATATAATGGAGCAGTCATTTGGAATAGTTCCAAATGGTGCGTGGTAGAAGCATCTATAGTATGACAAAGAGATTTGTAAAGCACACACGGACTGAAAGGTTCAAACCCATTGACTAAAAACCTCTCTCACAAGCAAGATATGATCAAACCCCATAACTGTATGGGTATTAGGTTCATTGCAATCACATAGTGATCTGAACTAGAATATGGACTCTAGTGCAAGTGGGAGACTGTTGGAAATATGCCCTAGATGCAATAATAAATTGGTTGTTATTATATTTCCTTGTTCATGACAATCGTTTATTATCCATGCTAGAATTGTATTGATTGGAAACTCAAATACATATGTGGATACATAGACAACACAGTGTCCCTAGTGAGCCTCTAGTTGACTAGCTCGTTGATCAAAGATGGTCAAGGTTTCCTGACCATAGACAAGTGTTGTCACTAGATAATGGGATCACATCATTGGGAGAATGATGTGATGGACAAGACCCAAACTATAAAACGTAGCATATGATCGTGTCAGTTTATTGCTACTGTTTTTCTGCATGTCAATGTATCTGTTCCTATGACCATGAGATCATGCAACTCCCAGACATCGGAGGAATACCTTGTGTGTATCAAACGTCGCAACGTAAGTGGGTGAATATAATGGTGCTCTACAGGTATCTCCAAAGGTGTTTGTTTGGTTGGCATGGATCAAGACTGGGATTTGTCACTCCGTGTGACGGAGAGGTTTCTCGGGGCCCACTCGGTAATACAACTTCACAACAAGCCTTGCAAGAAATGTAACTAAGGAGTTAGTTACGAGATCTTGTATTACAGGACGAGTAAAGAAGCTTGCCGGTAATGAGATTGAACTAGGTATGGAGATACCGAGGATCGAATCTTGGGCAAGTAACATACCGAGGACAAAGGGAATAACATATGTGATTAACTGAATCCTTGACATAGAGGTTCAATCGACGGAGATCTTCATAGAATATGTGGGTGCCAATATGGACATCCAGGTCCCGCTATTGGGTATTGACTGGAGAGTGTCTCAGTTCATGTCTGCATAGTTCTCGAACCCGCAGGGTGTGCACATTTAAGGTTCGGTGACGTTTCGATATAGTTGAGTTATAGGTGTTGGTGATCGAAGGTTGTTCGGAGTCCCGGATGAGATCCCGGACATCACGAGGAGATACAATGGGTGCAAAACAGTTGCGCACGCAGAACACTTGGGTTAAGCTTGACGAGCCTAGCATGTGCAGACATGGCCTCGGAACACATGAGACCGAAAGGTCGATCATGAATCATATAAATGATATGATTAGCATGGGGATGCTTACCACTGAAACTATACTCAACTCACGTGATGATCGGACTTGAGCTAGTGTAAGTGGATCATGAACCACTCAAATGACTAGAGAGATGTACTTTATGTGTGGGAGTTTAGCGAGTAATTTGATTAAGTTAAACTCTAATTATCTTGAACATAGTCTAAGTCCACTTTGAATATATTTGTGTTGTGGATCATGGCTCATGCGACAGTCACCCTGGATTTTAATACGTTCCTAGAGAAAGCTAAGTTGAAAGATGATGGAAGCAACTTTGTAGACTGGGCTCGTAATCTTAAGCTAATCTTACAAGCTGGGAAGAAGGATTATGTCCTTAATGCTGCGCTAGGAGATGAACCACCCGCTACGGCTGATCAGGATGTTAAGAACGCTTGGTTAGCACGTAAGGAGGACTACTCAGTAGTTCAATGTGCAGTCTTGTATGGCTTAGAACCGGGACTTCAACGTCGCTTTGAGCATCTTGGAGCATTTGAGATGTTCCAAGAGTTGAAGTTTATCTTTCAGAAGAATGCTCGGATTGAGAGGTATGGGACCTCCGATAAATTCTATGCTTGCAAGATGGAGGAGAACTCGTCTGTCAGTGAAAATGTGCTCCAAATGTCTGGATACTCAAACCGTCTAGCTGAGCTGGGGATTGAACTCCCGCAAGAGGCTATCACGGACAGAATCCTTCAATCACTGCCGCCAAGCTATAAAGGCTTTGTGTTGAACTACAACATGCAAGGGATGAACAAGTCACCCGGCGAGTTGTTTGCGATGCTGAAAGTCGCAGAGTCTGAACTCCGTAAAGAACATCAAGTGTTGATGGTGAATAAGACCACTAGTTTCAAGAGAAACGGCAAAGGCAAGAAGGGTAAATCAAAGAAGATCGGCAAGCCTGTTGCCAATCCGACGAAGAAACCCAAAGCTGGACCTAAGCCTGAAACAGAGTGTTACTATTGCAAGGGTATGGGTCACTGGAAGCGCAATTGCCCCAAGTATCTGGCTGATAAGAAGGCGGCCAAAGAAAAATCAGGTATATTTGATATACATGTTATTGATGTGTACTTAACCGGCTCTCGTAGTAGTGCCTGGTATTCGATACCGGTTCTGTTGCTCATATTTGCAACTCGGAACAGGAACTGCGGAATAGACGAAGGCTGGCGAAAGATGAAGTGATGATGCGCGTAGGAAATGGTTCCAAGGTTGATGCAATCGCCGTCGGCACAGTTTCACTTCAGTTACCATCAGGATTAGTTATGAACTTGAATCATTAGGATTGTTCATATTGAATCTTGATAGCAATACACACATACATAACATTGAGACCAAAAGAGTTAGAGTTAACAATGATAGCGCCATATTTTTGTGGCACTGCCCCTTAGGTCATATTGGTGTAAAGCGCATGAAGAAACTCCATGCCGATGGACTTTTGGAGTCACTTGACTTTGATTCACTTGACACGTGCGAACCATGCCTCATGGGCAAGATGACTAAAACTCCGTTCTCCGGAACAATGGAGCGTGCAAGTGACTTGTTGGAAATCATACATACCGATGTGTGTGGTCCGATGAGCGTAGAGGAACGCGGCGGATATCGTTATTTTCTCACCTTCACTGACAATTTGAGTAGATATGGTTATGTCTACTTAATGAAGCACAAGTCTGAAATATTTGAAAAGTTCAAGCAATTTCAGAGTGAAGTTGAAAATCATCGTAACAAGAAGATCAAGTTCCTACGGTCTGTTCGTGGGGGTGAATATCTCAGTTTCGAGTTTGGTGCTCACTTAAGACAATGTGGAATTGTTTCACAGTTGACACCGCCTGGAACACCACAGCGTAATGGTGTGTCCGAACGTCGTAATCGTAGTTTATTAGAGATGGTGCGATCTATGATGTCTCTTACCGATTTGCCGTTATCATTTTGGGGTTATGAATTAGAAACAGCTGCATTCACTTTAAATAGGGCACCATCAAAATCCGTTAAGACGACACCATATGAACTGTGGTATGGCAAAAGGCCAAAGTTGTCGTTTCTTAAAGTTTGGGGATGTGATGCTTATGTCAAAAAGCTTCAGCCTGAAAAGCTGGAACCCAAAGCGGAAAAGTGCATCTTCATAGGTTACCCAAAAGAGACAGTTGGGTACACCTTCTATCTCAAATCCGAGGGCAAAGTGTTTGTTGCTAAAAATGGAGCTTTTCTCGAGAAGGAGTTTCTCTCGAGAGAATTGAGTGGGAGGAAGATAAAACTTGATGAGGTTGTCGAACCTCTCATCCCTCTGGATGGTGGCGCAGGGCAAGGGGAAACCTCTGTCATTGCGACGCCGGTTGAGGAGGAAGTTAATGATGATGATCATGAAACTCCGGTTCAAGTTTCTGTCGAACCACGCAGGTCGACGAGACCACGTGCTGCTCCAGAGTGGTACGGTAATCCCGTCTTATCAATCATGTTGTTCGACAACAATGAACCTGCAAATTATGAAGTAGCAATGGTCGGCCCAGATTCCAACAAATGGCTAGAAGCCATGAAGTCCGAGATAGGATCCACGTATGAGAAAAAAGTGTGGACTTTGGAAGTACTACCTGAGGGCCGTAAGGCTATTCAGAACAAATGGATCTTTAAGAGGAAGACGGACGCTGACGGCAATGTGACCGTTTATAAAGCTCGACTTGTGGCAAAGGGTTTTTCACAAGTTCAAGGAGTTGACTACGATGAGACATTCTCACCCGTAGCGATGCTTAAGTCCGTCAGAATCATGTTAGCAATAGCTGCATTTTTCGATTATGAAATCTGGCAGATGGATGTCAAAACGGCGTTCCTTAACGGTTTCCCTAAGGAAGAGTTGTATATGATGCAACCCGAAGGTTTTGTCGATCCTAAGAATGCTAACAAGGTGTGCAAGCTCCAGCGATCCATATATGGACTGGTGCAAGCATCTCGGAGTTGGAACAAATGCTTTGATGAGGTGATCAAAGCATTTGGGTTTATACAAGTGGTTGGAGAATCTTGTATTTACAAGAAAGTGAGTGGGAGCTCTGTGGCGTTTCTAATATTATATGTGGATGACATATTGCTGATTGGAAACAACGTAGAGTTTTTGGAGAGCATAAAGGATTACTTGAATAAAAGTTTCTCTATGAAGGACCTAGGAGAAGCTGCTTACATTCTAGGCATTAAGATCTACAGGGATAGGTCAAAACGCCTGATAGGACTTTCACAAAGCAGATACCTTGATAAAGTTTTGAAAAGGTTCAAAATGGAACAGTCCAAGAAAGGGTTCTTGCCAGTTTTACAAGGTACGAGATTGAGTAAGACTCAGTGCCCAGAAATTGATGAGGATAGAGAGCATATGAGCACCGTCCCCTATGCTTCAGCCATAGGTTCTGTCATGTATGCAATGCTGTGCACTAGACCGGACGTTAGCCTGGCCATAAGTATGGCAGGTAGGTTCCAGAGTAATCCAGGAGTGGATCACTGGACGGCGGTCAAGAATATCCTGAAGTACCTGAAAATGACTAAGGAGATGTTTCTCGTGTATGGAGGTGACGAAGAGCTCGGCGTAAAAGGTTACGTCGATGCAAGCTTCGACACAGATCCGGACGACTCTAAGTCGCAGACCGGATACGTATTTATTCTTAATGGGGGTGCGGTAAGCTGGTACAGTTCCAAGCAAAGCGTCGTAGCAGATTCTACATGTGAAGCGGAGTACATGGCTGCCTCGGAGGCAGCTAAGGAGAGTGTTTGGATGAAGCAGTTCATGACGGATCTTGGACTGGTGCCAAGTGCACTGAATCCAATAACCTTGTTCTGTGACAACACGGGTGCCATTGCCTTAGCAAAGGAACTACGGTTTCACAAGAAGTCCAGACACATCAAACGACGCTTCAACCTCATCCGCGACTACGTCGAAGGGGAGGACGTGAATATATGCAAAGTGCACACGGATCTGAATGTAGCAGACCCGCTCACTAAACCTCTTCCACGGGCAAAGCATGATCAACACCAGAACTGTATGGGTGTTAGATTTATTACAATGTAATTTGCATGATGATGTGAGGGCTAGATTATTGACTCTAGTGCAAGTGGGAGACTGTTGGAATTATGCCCTAGAGGCAATAATAATATAGTTATTATTATAATTCCTGTATCAAGATAATCGTTTATTATCCATGCTATAATCATATTGAATGAAGACTTATATACATGTGTGGATACATAGACAAAACACTGTCCCTAGCAAGCCTCTAGTTGGCTAGCCAGTTGATCAAAGATAGTCAGTGTCTTCTGATTATAAACAAGATGTTGTTGCTTGATAACTGGATCACGTCATTAGGAGAATCACTTGATGGACTAGACCCAAACTAATAGACGTAGCATGTTGATTGTGTCATTTTGTTGCTACTGTTTTCTGCGTGTCAAGTATTTGTTCCTATGACCATGAGATCATATAACTCACTGACACCGGAGGAATACTTTGTGTGTATCAAACGTCGCAACGTAACTGGGTGACTGTAAATCTGCTCTACAGGTATCTCCGAAGGTGTTCGTTGAGTTAGTATGGATCGAGACTGGGATTTGTCACTCCGTGTGACGGAGAGGTATCTCGGGGCCCACTCGGTAATACAACATCACACACAAGCCTTGCAAGCAATGTGACTTAGTGTAAGTTGCGGGATCTTGTATTACAGAACGAGTAAAGAGACTTGCCGGTAAACGAGATTGAAATAGGTATACGGATACTGACGATCGAATCTCGGGCAAGTAACATACCGAAGGACAAAGGGAATGACATACGGGATTATATGAATCCTTGGCACTGAGGTTCAAACGATAAGATCTTCGTAGAATATGTAGGACCCAATATGGGCATCCAGGTCCCGCTATTGGATATTGACCGAGGAGTCTCTCGGGTCATGTCTACATAGTTCTCGAACCCGCAGGGTATGCACACTTAAGGTTCGACGTTGTTTTATGCGTATTTGAGTTATATGGTTGGTTACCGAATGTTGTTCGGAGTCCCGGATGATATCACGGACGTCACGAGGGTTTCCGGAATGGTCCGGAAACGAAGATTGATATATAGGATGACCTCATTTGATTGCCGGAAGGTTTTCGGAGTTACTGGGAATGTACCGGGAATGACGAATTGGTTCCGGGAGTTCACCGGGGGGCAACCCACCCCGGGGAAGCCCATAGGCCTTGGGGGTGGCACACCAGCCCTTAGTGGGCTGGTGGGACAGCCCAAGAAAGCCCTATGCGCCATAGGAAGAAAATCAAAGAGAAAAAAAAGAGGAGGTGGGAAAAGGGGGAAGGACTCCTCTTTCCAAACCTAGTTGGACTCGGTTTGGAAGGGGAGGGCTGCCCCCCTTGGCTCGGCCGAAACCCTTAGGGGTCCTTGGACCCCAAGGCAAGGCTCCCCCTCTTCCCCCTATATATACGGAGGTTTTAGGGCTGATTTGAGACGACTTTTCCACGGCAGCCGACCACATACCTCCACGGTTTTTCCTCTAGATCGCGTTTCTACGGAGCTCGGGCGGAGCCCTGCTGAGATAAGATCACCACCAACCTCCGGAGCGCCGTCACGCTGCCGGAGAACTCTTCTACCTCTCCGTCTCTCTTGCTAGATCAAGAAGGCCGAGATCATCGTCGAGCTGTACGTGTGCTGAACGCGGAGGTGCCGTCCGTTCGGCACTAGATCGTGGGATTGATCGCGGGACGGTTCGCGGGGAGGATCGAGGGATGTGAGGATGTTCCACTACATCAACCGCGTTCACTAACGCTTCTGCTGTACGGTCTACAAGGGTACGTAGATCACACATCCCCTCTCGTAGATGGACATCACCATGATAGGTCTTCGTGTGCGTAAGAAAATTTTTGTTTCCCATGCGACCTTCCCCAACAGAGGATACCTCAGGTTGAGATTTCCACCATGCTTGCTAATTATACCTTCAAGGGTGGAACTTCTAAGAAACTAGGTGATCCCGGAGTGCCCACTATACCTTGCTCCATTAAAGGAAACTACGTTAGAACTGCTTTCTGCGATCTTGGAGCTGGTGTTAATGTTATGCATCTGTCTCTTTATCGTAGACTTGAACTGGATAAGTTGACACCCACTGAAATCTCTCTGCAAATGGCCGACAAATCAACTGCTTTCCCTATCGGCATTTGCGAGGATGTGCCTGTTGTCGTTGCTAACATCACTCTCTTGACAGACTTTGTTATTCTGGATATTCCCGAGGACGATGCCATGGCGGTCATCCTCGGAAGACCCTTTTTAAACACGGCATGGGCTATTATAGATTGCAACAAAGGCAATGTCACTTTCTATGTCAACGGTAATGAGCATACAATACACTTTCGAAAGAAACAATATCGAGTACATTGCATCAATGCTATCGAAAAAAAATCATCTATTCTTATTGGGAGCTTTGAATGCCCAATACCTCATGTTAAGACGAAGTATGATTTGCTTGTTGGGGAGATACACATCCCGATTGAGGTGACCTAGTGACTATTCGAAAATTCTCTGTTCTCTTTTGCGATTCGAAAAAGTTTGTCAAGGAGACTTGATCAACATCATTGACGGATTTCTTTCGATGACCATGAGATGGATGAATCGAGGAGTCACAAACCTGTGTTCCAAGCTTTCACCTTCGGTTGCTTAGAAGAAAAATGATAGATTTAGTTTAGTTTTCCCTGTTTTCTGTTTTTGTGTCCCGTAGAAAAGTACCCTGAAAATAAAAGTTCACCGAACGTCCTGAATATTAAGTATGATTTTTTTCTGGATTTTTTGAACAATACTGAGACGAAGAGCTAGTCCGGGGGCTGCACCAGTGGGCCACAAGCCCTGGAGGTGCGGGCACCCCTGGTCGCGCCTACGAGGCTTATGGGGCCCACGTGCACCCCCTCCACTCATTCTAGCTCCCATCTGCTTCTCCTACCTCCAGAAAAAATCGTTTCGCAGCTCAAACCCGTGTTCTTGCTCTTCTTGCTGGGATTTTCGATCTCCTTGTGCAAAGCACCATTCACCAAACTGTTTTGGGGAAATTACTCCTTGGAAGTGACTCCTCCATTGGTCCAATTAGTTTTTTCTCTAGTGTCTTATACTTTGCGTATTTCTGTTGCCTTGGTGACCCTATTCTTGAGCTTTGCATGCTAATTTTAGTTGGTCCCAAGTAGTTTTGATGCGTGATATGGCCTCTAGGCACTTGAGGGAGTAGTTGCTACGAGTTTAGTTGAGACTTGTTCACTTTTTCTTTGGGTCACTGAAAATTTCAGAAGAGGAAGATGTTGAGGAGAAACTATCATGGTGGCTCCTCAAGCAAGAGAGGTCTCCGTCTTGCGATTCAGGAGCCCGATCCTTACCAACCGAGGAATGCACAGGTACAACCATGTGAATGGCCTTCTGATGAATTCATGATTGAGGCAGGTTTCAAAGACGAGTTTGATACACTTGTTCACAACGTCGGACTCAAAGAATTCATCTCCGATAAATGTGAACAGTATGTTGCTCTAACTGCCTCTTTTGTTCGTAGATTCAAATTTTTAGTTGTCCATGATACATCCGTACTGTTTGATCTCTATGACAAATCGTATACCATGGATTTAGAGGATTTCAATAGAATTTGCAAGATAACTATTTGGGGTAGTCTCAATGATCCTCCTAAATCTTCGGTTAGAGATTTTTTCTCTGGTATAACTGTCGGAGAAACTAGAGATATTACACAGGCTACCATGGGGAGCATTCATTTTCCCGCCTTGTATTATTATGCCCTCTTCGTAGGCAGATGCATTAATGGCAAGATTGAGCATTGTCACCTCTGCGCACCCGACCTTAGTATCCTTAAGAGCGCAGTACCGGGTGATAGAAGTTTCAACATGGGAGCTATAATAGCAAGGAGGCTGAATAATAATGCTAATGAAGGGGATTTCTTTGGTGGGATCTATGCCACTCGCATAGCAAATTTTCTTGGATTACCCATCCGTGAAGGAGATCCCCCGCTCCATACAGCTTTCCTTGATCGCACCGCTTTGACACGCTACCAGTTCCTTGAGAGGGATGATGAATCCCTCCTATACCGTTTAATATTTAACCGGCAGCATGTTTTCCATATTACCCTTCCTGCTCCTGCCTTCCTTGACTTTCAGGTAAAACGGAGATATTACATAACCAGAGGAGAGGCAGAGGAGTATGAGAGGGAGGCAAAGGTTGCTCGTCTCCCTGAGGCAGCTATTCAGGCAGTGGCTGCAGCGCTCCCGTATAACCCCCATTATGATTTTGGGTATCGCCCGGACCATCCTTGGGAGTAGACCAACTTAGGCCAAAAGCCTAAGCTTGGGAGAATACGTGTTTCTCACCGACTTTATATTCTTGCTTACGCTTTCACTTTGATAGTCGGTGTTCACACTTTGCCACTGTATCATCCATGCTAGTTTATTTCTTTTTCTCGTTTTCTTTGCGTGTGTCTGTCTAGTTTGAGAAAACCCAAAAAGATTTTCTTGTTCTTCTTTTGCTTGTTCGGAGCTTTCCCGTGTAAAGAGTTTTCTTTTTCTTTGGGTCAAGGTAGAAGACCATGGTTACAATGTTTAGTGGCTCTCGCATGCATATCTGTTTATCTCTCAAAGAGCCATATTACTTTGTCTTCTCCTTTGTGTTTCCTTGCAGATTCCAGCTTAGTCCAATGCACGAGCACTCTTATTATTGTTCACATCATTCGATCATGCATGTGAAAGGCAATAATGACGATATATGATGAAGTGACTGAGCCTCGAAAAGCTGGTATGAACTCGATCTAATTTGTTTTTATAAATATGACTTGCTCATCGTTCCTGATTCAGCTTTGTTGTGAGAGAAACATGTTTGCAATGACAACTTAGAGATCATAGTTTCTTATGCCATGCTTAATTAGTTAGGAGCTTATAATGGTTTGTCTTGGATGCCAATATGAATTTTGAGATGACTATGATGTAGTATGATAGGATGGTATCCTCCTTTGAATGATTCAAGTGGCTTGACTTGGCACATGTTCATGCGTGTAGTTAAAACAAAATCAACATACCCTCTATGATATTCATGTTCATGGTGATTTATGTCCTACTCATGCTTGCACTCAATGTTAGTTAATCTCAATGCATTTTGATGACTGCTGTCGCTCTCTAGTTAGTCGCTTCCCAGTCTTTTGCTAGCCTTCACTTGTACTAAGCGGGAATACCGCTTGTGCATCCACTTCCCTAAACCCAAAGTTGTTCAATATGAGTCCACCATACCTACCTATATGCGGTATCTACATGCCGTTCCAAGTAAATTTGCATGTGCCACTCTCTAAATCTTCAAGAAATAATCTATTTTGCGTGCCCGAACCGCTCATGTGGTGAGAGGGGGCTATCAGTATCTTCCATGCTAGGCGTGTTATCCTCGATATGTGTTTATTCACTATCATTCACGAGAAAGAGGCCGGTAATTGAAATTCTCAGTTCCATGCTCAAATCAAAAACATAATTGCAAACAAAATTCCCCTCGGATTGATGTTGGTATGGACGGCACCCGAGGATTCGGCTAATCGTGGAGTGTGATTGATCGGTGGTGGGGGAGTCAAAACTTTACTTTTCTGTTTGGGAACCGCCTATAGCATGTGTAGAGTGGAAGATGATGAGAACTCTTAGTCATTGCATTGACAATGAAATCATGCCACCCAAAATTATTATCTCTGTTTTCAAAAGCTTGAGCTCTGGCACCTCTGCAAATCAATGCTTCCCTCCACGAAGGGCCTATCTATTTATGTTCCTGTTGAGTCATCCTCCTCTTATAAAAGCACCAATTAGAGAGCACCTCTGTCATTTTTATGCTTTGCTTTTAACTGTGTCGAGTATGACTGTGACTCGATCTTCCTTGCCATGAATTACAATGTTTAGTCAGCCCTTGGTCTTTGAAGGTGCTCTGAATTTATGTTTTGCAGTCTTAGAAAGAGCTAGCGAGATACCATCTGTTCGTACTGCTTCATGATTCTTTTGATTGAAGTGTTGACGTTTGAGAATTATTATTATTTTCTCGCTAGTTGATTATGCCATTGATATGAGTTTACCGTGAGACCTAGGTGTCATTTGCTTATGTGGTTTGCTTGTGATCTTGCTAAAATTCTGGATATGAGTTAGACATAGTTGCAACAACAAAATCAAACAGAGTTCGTAAATGTTTTTCTTTTGTCTCTTTCAGTTTGTCAACTGAATTGCTTGAGGACAACCAAGGTTTTAAGCTTGGGGGACTCGATACGTCTCCATTGTATCTACTTTTCCAAACTCTTTTCCCCTTGTTTTGGACTCTAATTTGCATGATTTGAATGGAACTAACCCGGACTAACGTTGTTTTCAGCAGAATTTCTATGGTGTTATTTTTGCACAGAAATAAAATTTCTCGGAATGACATGAAAATTTACGGAGATTTTTTGTGGAATATATGAAAAATACTGGCGCAAGAATCAGCGGAGGAAGTGGAGCGTGGAGCCCACAAGCCCACCAGGCGCAGCCCCCCTGGCTGCGCCTCGCAGCCTTGTGGGGCCCACAAAACTCCACTGCCTCCAATCTCATCTCTATTTAGCCTCTTTCGTTCAGAAAAAAATTGAGGAGAAGAGTTCATCGTGTTTTACGATACGGAGGCGCCGCCACCTCCTGTTCTTCCTCTAGAGGGCAGATCTGGAGTCCGTTCGAGGCGCCGGAGAGGGGAGAACGTCGCCATCGTCATCACGAACCTTCCTTCATCGCCAATTCCATGATGCTCTTCACCGTTCGTGAGTAATCTCATCGTAGGCTTGCTGGACGGTGATGGGTTGGATGAGATCTATCATGTAATCAAGTTAGTTTTGACGGGGATTGATCCCTAGTATCCACTATGTTGTGGGATTGATGTTGCTACTACTTTGCCATGCTTAATGCTTGGCACTAGGGCCCGAGTGCCATGATTTCAGATCTGAACCTATTATGATTTCGCCAATATATGTGTGTTCTTGATCCTATCTTGCAAGTTGTAGTCACCTACAATGTGTTATGACTCGGCAACCCCGGAGTGACAATAGCCGCAACCACTCCCGGAGATGACCATAGTATGAGGAGTTCATGTATTCACCAAGTGTTAATGCGTTGGTCCGGTTCTTTATTAAAAGGAGAACCTTAATATCCCGTAGTTTCCATTAGGACCCCGCTGCCACGGGAGGGATGGACAATAGATGTCATGCAAGTTCTTTTCCCTAAGCACGTATGATTACATATGGAATACATGCCTACATTACATTGACGAACTGGAGCTAGTTACATATCTCTTCGTGTTATAACTGTTGCATGATGAATAGCATCCTGCATAATCATCCATCACCGATCCAATGTCTACGAGTATTTCCTACTGGTCCTTGCTACATTACTTTGCTGCTACTGTTCTTACTGCTGCTACTGTTACTCTGTCGCTACTGTTGTCACTGCTGCTACTGCTACTCTGCTGCTACTGTTGTTACTTTGTTGCTACTGGTTACTGTTGCTACTGCTGCTATCATACTACCTTTCTACTAATACTTTGCTGCAGACACTAAATCTTTCAGGTGTGGTTGAATTGACAACTCAACTTCTAATACTTGAGAATATTATTTGGCTTCCCCTTGAGTCAAATCAATAAATTTGGGTTGAATACTCTACCCTCGAAAACTATTGTGATCCCCTATACTTGTGGGTTATCACGTATCACTCTCCACTTCTGAAGCTGAATACATTGCTGCTGGATCTTGTTGTGCAAAACTGCTTTGGATGAAAGAAACCCTCAAGGACTACGGCATCAACCTGAAGAATGTGACCCTCTACTACGACAACGAGAGTGCCATCAAGATCGCCTACAACCCTGTACAACACTCGAAGAACAAGCACATCCATATTCGTTATCATTTTCTTCGTGGCCATGTACTCAAGGGCAATATCATCATCGACCACGTGAAGACTGACGGCCAGCTAGCAGATATCTTCACTAAGCCCTTGGATGAGAAAAGGTTTTGCAAGTTGCGGTGTGAGCTAAATATCGTAAAATCTTCGAATGTCTTGTCAAAGGCGCACACATCCTAACACTTATGCAAAATTGATGACTTAGATGTGCAACACACGAAGTAATGTTTTTCTTCAAACAATGAAGAATAACACACAGAGTATGAAGAAATTAATGAAGAATTTGATTCTCAGGGTCCTACAACAATTGTACGCGTTGCCTGAAATCATCATTCTTATATGGTGGGTAATGCCATCACCAAAATTTTGAAATTCTACAAAAAGCTGAAATTCTTCTAAACTGAGGATTTTAACAAAGTCCTCAAGATTTTCAAAATCATCAAATCTTCAAATTCATCAGAATTATCAATGTCATCATAAATTTTTCAAAGTCATCAAGCTTTTCTGATTGTCTTAAGTGACTATACATATATTCTTCACCCCCTTTATTTTAACATCAATGCATCGCAATTTTACGTTCCGTAAATTTGGTCTTCTTTTATACGTAAAAATAGACCATAAAAAATATAACCAACGTGAAAATAAAATTGGGCAAAAAATACAATAAATTCAATTTTTCTGGTGTGGTGACCTATATTTTTGTTTTTCTTTTGTCAAATTTTACGTTGTAATTCACTATAAATGTAATTATTTGTATTTAAAATGTAATTTATTTGTAAATTGATCGTAAGATTATCTCGGGTGGAGAATAAACTATTTTGCACCCTCGGTGATGAATAGAGTTTCTTATCACCCTAGCCATTTCAGCGAGCCACATTTATTATCACATGCACAGCGTAATTTTTTAGCATGCATGATGCAAAATTACCCCACTTCTAATATAAAATTACCGAAATAACTTTTAGTGTTATATTGTCGCACCATATTTTTCCACACATGCAGAACGTAACTTTACATCAAGCATGTTGTAAAATTACTTCACATCTTTTCATACGGTGAAAGAGAAACTTCCTTCCTCAAGAGTGTAATATTACCTCAAGTCTAGTTTTTTCTTACGATTTCAAGTCATGGATGTAGAATTGGACAGGGGTGAGGAAGGAATAAGAATTGCTCACCCAGGGTGACAAATAGCACGACCCTATATATATATATATATATATATATATATAGACACACACACACACACACACACACACACACACACATACATACATACATATATTTGAGTTCTCAATGTCCTCAACAACAATCACTTATTGCTCTATTCCTCAAAGCTTCAGTTTCATCTAAGTGAATGTGACCGGACCCTACTCCGCTCTATTCTAAGCTCAATACAATCTATTCTCAATTCTTCATATGCGTTCTAATTGATTAACTCGTTCAAAGTCTTCACTGAATCCTTGTCAGCTGATGACTTTGAACAAAGTCCTCAAAATTCGAAAATTAATTTTTTTATCGTTACCACTGTAACAACACCCACTACTCATGATTGGATAATCACGATATCCACTATCTCCAGTACTTGGATCGTGGGTAGCACATGTCACGCGGAGAGGCACGGGCAGGGGAAATTCAGTCCAAGACCTCACATCGGACCGTTTTCACCTCAGCTATAAATAGCCCCTTACCCCCTCTGTTAAAAGCTTCCTCTTGCTCTCACTTCCCCCTCGCTCAAGTTCTACCCACGTGCGGCCGCTGGATTTCATCGTCGCTGGTGGGGAAGAGCTTCGCTGCCTCAACTTCGCCGTCGCTGGACTCACGCCGACACGGAACATGTTCTCCTGCTGCCACCATAGCTGTTTTTAGTCGCCAAGTTAGGGCACTGAAGATCTGGACTGACGAACTTCTACTCCTTCTTCCTCATTTCGTCGTGTTCTTCACACAGGGTAATTAAAATATAATATTACTGCCCCTGTTGATTCTTTTGATTTCTGTCAAATTGTGAAATCTGTTATTCCACAGAAATTTCTTCACACGAACACGCCCATGTCTAGAACACATGATGAATTTCGCTAAGCCACTAAATTCTTCATGAGATTCCTTGAAAGTGTGTTATATCGACTAGTGGGGGGTGAATAGGAGATTTTTAGAATTTCTTCACCGAGGAAATTCCTTTTGAGGAAATTCCTCACTGATGACTAACTTGTAGCGGAAACAACAAAGGATCAGGAGTGCAAAGTATCACTACAACAACTTTCAAGATGATGAATATGAAAAGCAATTTGCACAATATGCAGGCACAGAGAAAAACAGGTGAAGAATAACTCGCATGAAGAATTTGGGGTTGAGGAATTTCAGAGAAAGTCTTCAACAAATTCTTCAAATAGTGACAATGAAAATCTTCAACATACAATATGAGGAATTGAAAGAGTTGAAGAAATAGAACCCGTTTCACAGTGAAGACTGTGGTTGATGACCCAGTTCCAACTGCTGTGACAGTTGTACATCTGGTTTGGAGCGGCTTGGTATTGAAACCAAAAGACACACTGTCCCGGGACACACAGTCCCTACCGTATTCTCCTTGGGCTAAGAACACACAGTCCTCGCCCAATATTCGTGGTAAGTCTTCAGGGCAGACTTCCAAACCATCACAAACTTGGTCACCTGGCGATACACAATTGACGGCTGGATTGCTCTAGACCATGATGCCTAACCGTGTGGAGGATGCATAGTCCTCAAAGGTAAAAGGCTTCGGTCCCACACAGGAACAACTTCTTTAGTGAAGCTCAATCACTTGGTTTTGGTTTGTGCTTTGGTGTTTTGGGTATTTCCTCACTGATGAATTACTCTCGAAGACTCTGAGGAATTTGGGTTGCTCTTATGACAAGTGTGAGTTTCTAACAGAGCAGCCAACCAGCTAATGGTTATCGGGGGCGGCTATTTATAGCCTGGGAGCATACCGACATGATTTGACACTAATGCCCTTAAATAATATGACCGTTGGTGTGGGTAATATCAGTGATGTGGCGCGATTTGCGGTAATGGTCGGGACCCTCAACTATGAGAGTCCTCATGTCTCTCATATTCCTCACTTGAGGCTTTTGGTAGGATTGGGCTATGGTTGAGCATCATGAGGAAATTCATTCCAAAGTGTTACCTGGACCCCCTTTAACAGTACGGTGTTCCTATGACTCAAGAGTGAAGAAATAAAACAGAAACAATAAATCTTCATGCTTCAAAGTCTTCAGATTGATTTTCTACATGACACACCGAATTCCTCATCTTCGATATCTTCATGAGGAATATCAATTTCATCACAATTTCTTCGCGATTCAGTTCTTCAGCTTCAGACCAATTTCTTCAGCCGAAGATATACATTTTTAGGGGTCGATATTCATCGAATATTTCAAACTCCTCAGTGACTTATAGATCATGTGTACACTCATGAACACATTAGATACTTAACCTATAAGTCTTCAAACCACCAAAATCACTAAGGGGCACTAGATGCACTTACATTCCTCAATTGTGCTAATTTTCGAATCTGCACAACTCTGGAACCGAGGATGCTTAGTCAAATTCATCACAGCTATGTTGGTCAAATTCCTCAACTTCAGTCATTTTAAAATTACCTCAAATCTGAGAACGCATATGACCTCTCCAAATTCTTCGCACCTATACTCTGTTCACACACACGAAAATGTCAGTAGATGAATCACTAGGTTCTCATCAACTTAACTCATTTGCAGTGATATTTGAAGAAATCTTCAAGTGTCCTCAGATTCATCAAGAATTCAATTTCCTCAGCAAAAACCTCAGCTGAAGAAAATGGAAGAACAAAAGCAACAGAAAGGTGGCAAGAAGCTTGAATAAGACACTACTTTGTATATCCCTGATGACATCTATGCTGACTACTGCACACATGATGAGGAAATAAATGGCAAAGAGCCTGCCTTTAAGTGCAAGTTAAGGCTTCAGAAAATTGAGAGGAGATGGACTCCGGAGTAGAAAAACTACAGGTTTTTCACTCCAAAATATGCAAAGTAGTTTGCATTGAAGCCACCATGCACTAGTCCTCCTCTGAAACAACAACAACAACCAGCACATCCCGCAAGTATGCTAACAATTGAAGACTGACGGCCAACTAGCAGATATCTTCAGTAAGCCCTTGGATGAGAAAAGGTTTTGCAAGTTGCGGTGTGAGCTAAATATCCTAGAATCTTCGAATGTCTTGTGAAAGACGCACCCACCCTAACACTTATGCAAAATTGATGATTTAGGTGTGCTACACACGAAGTAATGTTTTTCTTCAAATAATGAAGAATAACACACAGAGTGTGAAGGAATTAATGAAGAATATGATTCTCAGGGCCCTATGACAATTGTACGCGGTGCCTGAAATCATCATTCTTATATGGTGGGTAACGCCACCACCAAAATTTGAAATTTTGCAAAAAGATGCAATGTCCTCAAGATTTTCAAAATCATCAAATCTTCAAATTCATCAGAAGTATCAATGTTATCATAAAATTTTCAAAGTCATCAAGCTTTTCTGATTGTCTTCAGTGACTATATATATATATATATATATATATATATATGTATATATATACATACATAGATACATACATACATACATATATTTGACTTCTCAATATTGTCAAGAGCATTCACTTATTGCTCTATTCCTCAAATCTTGAGTTTCATGTAAGTGAATGTGATCGGGCCCTACTCCCCTCTGTGCTAAGTTCAATCCAATAGATTCTCAATTCTTCATATGCGTTCTAATTGAAAAACTCGTTCAAAGTCTTCACTGAATCCTTGTGAGCTGATGACTTTGAACAAAGTCCTCACAAATTCGAATTTTTTTTCTTACCGTTACCACTGTAACAACACCCACTACTCACGATTGGATAATCACGATATCCACTATCTCAAGTGCTTGGATGGTGGGTAGCACGTGTCATGCGGAGAGGATCGGGCACGGGCAATTCGATCCGAACACCTCGCATCGGACCGTTATCACGTGAGTTATAAATAGCCCTTCCCCCCTCCTCTGTTAAAATCTTCATCTCGCTCTGA
The DNA here is from genome assembly GCF_904849725.1 of Hordeum vulgare subsp. vulgare. Taxonomy (NCBI): domain Eukaryota; kingdom Viridiplantae; phylum Streptophyta; class Magnoliopsida; order Poales; family Poaceae; genus Hordeum; species Hordeum vulgare. Next base: position 178,956,132 of record NC_058523.1, read on the forward strand.
CTTCCTCCTCGCTCAAGCTCTACCCACGCGTCGCTGCTGGATTTCCTCGTCGCCGGTGAAGAAGAGCTTCGCTGCCTCAACTTCGCCGTCGCCGGACTCACGCCGATGCGGAACATGTTCTACCATCGTCGTCGTAGCTGTTTTCAGTCGCCAAGTTAGGGCACTGAAGATCATGACTGACGAACTTCTACTCCTTCTTCCTCAGTTCTTCGTGTTCTTCACACAGGGTAATTAAAATCTAATTTTACTGCCCCTGTTGATTCTTTTGATTTCTGTCAAACTTCGAAATATATTATTCCATGGAAATTTCTTCACATGAACACACCCATGTCTAGAACACATGATGAATTCTCTAAGCCACTAAAGTCTTCACGAGATTCCTCAATTGTGCTAATTTTCGAATCTGCACAACTGGAACCCAGGATGCTTAGTCAAATTCCTCATAGCTATGTTTGTCAAATTCCTCAAACTGAGTCATTTTGAAATTACTTCAAGTCTGAGAACACATATGACCTCTCCAAATTCTTCGGACCTATACTTTGTTCATAGGTACAAAAATGTCAGCAAATGAATCACTAGGTTCTCATCAACTTAACTCATTTGCAGTGATTCTTGAAGAAAATCTTCAAGTGTCCTCAGATTCATCAAGAATTCAATTTCCTCAGCAAAAACCTCAGCTGAAGAAAATGGAAGAACAAAACCAACAGAAAGTTGGCAAGAAGCTAGAACAAGACACTACTTTGAATATCCCTGATGACATCTATGCTGACAAATGCACACCTGATGAGGAAATATATGACAAAGAGCCTGCCTTGAAGCGCAGGATAAGGCTTTAGAAAATTGAGAGGAGATGGACTGAGTAGAAAAACTAGAGGTTTGTCACTCCAAAATATGCAAAGAAGTTTGCATTGAAGCCACCATGCACTAGACCTCCTCTGAAACAACAACAATCAGCACATCCCTCAAGTATGCTAAAAATTGAAGACTAACGGTCAGCTAGCAAATATCTTCACTAAGCCCTTGGATGAAAAAAGGTTTTGCAAGTTTCGGTGTGAGCTAAATATCCAAGAATCTTCGAATGTCTTGTGAAAGACGCACACATCCTAACACTTATGCAAAATTGATGACTTAGATGTGCAACACTTGAAGTAATGTCTTCCTTCAAACAATGAAAAATAACACATAGAGTGTGAAGAAATTAATGAAGAATATGATTCTCAGGGCCCTACGACAATTGTACGCGGTGCCTGAAATCGTCATTCTTATAAGGTGGGTTACGCCACTGCCAAAATTTTGAAATTCTTCAAAAAGGTGCAAAGTCCTCAAGAATTTGAAAATCATCATTTTTAAAATCATCAAATCTTCAAACTCATCAGAATTATCAATGTCATCATAAATTTTTCAAAGTCATCAAGCTTTTCCGATTGTCTACAACGACTATACATACATATATATACATATATTTGAGTTCTCAATGTCCTCAACAACATTCACTTATTGCTCTATTTCTCGAAGCTTGAGTTTCATCTAAGTGAATGTGATTGGGCCCTACTCCCCTCTGTGCTAAGCTCAATCCAATCTATTCTCAATTCTTCATATGCATTCTAATTGAAAAACTCGTTCAAAGTCTTCACTGAATCCTTGTCAGCTCATGACTTTGAACAAAGTCCTCAAAAATTCGAAAATTATTTTTTTCTTACCCACTACTCATGATTGGATAATCACGATATCCGCTATCTCTAGTGCTTGGATCATGGGTAGCATGTGTCACGCGGAGAGGAACGGGCAGGGGCAATTCGGTTCGAACACCTCGCATCGGACCGTTTTCACCTGAGCTATAACGCCCCTTACCCCCCCTGTGTTAAAATCTTCCTCTCGCTCTCACTTCCCCCTCGCTCAAGCTCTACCCACGCGCCGCCATTGGATTTCCTCATTGCCATTGAAGAAGAGCTTCGCTGCCTCAACTTCGCCGCCGCCGGACTCACGCTGACGCGAAACATGTTCTCATGTCGCCGCCGTAGCTGTTTTCAGTCGCCAAGTTAGGGCACTTAAGATCTGGACTGGCGAACTTCTACCCCTTCTTCCTCAGTTCGTCGTGTTCTTCACATAGGGTAATTAAAATCTAATTTTACTTCCCCTGTTGATTCTTTTGATTTCTGACAAACTATGAAATCCGTTATTCCACAAAAACTTCTTCAGACGAACACACCCATGTCTAGAACACATGATGAATTTCTCTAAGACACTAAATTCTTCACGAGATTCCTCAATTCTGCTAATTTTTGAATCCGCACAACTCTGGAACTGAGGATGCTTAGTCAAGTTCATCACATCTATGTTGGTCAAATTCGTCAATTTGAGTAATTTTAAAATTACCTCAAATCTGAGAACACATATGACCTCTCCAAATTCTTCACACCTATACTCTGTTCAGAGGTACAAAAATGTCAATAGATGAATCACTAGGTTCTCATCAACTTAACTCATTTGCAGTGATTCTTGAAGAAAATCTTCATGTGTCCTCAGATTCATCAAGAATTCAATTTCCTCAGCAAAAACCTCAGCTGAAGAAAATGGAAGAACAAAAGCAACAGAAAGGTGGCAAGAAGCTAGAACAAGACACTACTTTGGATATCCCTGATGACATCTATGCTGACTACTGCACACCTGATGAAAAAATATATGGCAAAGAGCCTGCCTTGAAGCACAAGATAAAGCTTCAAAAAATTGAGAGGAGATGGACTCAGGAGTAGAAAAACTACAGGTTTGTCACTCCAAAATATGAAAGAAGTTTGCATTGAAGCCACCATGCACTAGACCTCCTCTGAAACAACAATAATTAGCACATCCCTCAAGTATGCTAACAATTGATGACTATCCTGATGAAAAAGCCAATTATTTGGGCAAACTGAAGAAAAAGGCTTCACGGACTGAATCTTCTGCAACAACTGTTGCTGCCTCCTCCTGTGCTGCTGAAGCATCGGCTACAGAACCTCCAGCCAAGAAGGCCTTGATGAAAAAGGCTGGCAACAAACCAAAATCCTCAACAGCATTGTCAAAGCATCAACATCCTCCAGCACAAACAACCATGGCTGCAAAGTCATTAGTTGCAGCAAAACCCTCAACCGCAGCAAAATCATCAGCAAGAGGGACATCAATTCCATCAAGCACTGCACCAAAATCCTCAAATGGGATTTTGAAGACAAAGGCCACTACAGGAAGGGGTACACGGCCAAGTCTAGATAAAGTCATCAATGTCCCCTCTGCATCTCATGATAGTGATGAATATGATCAAGAAACACTTGAAGCTATCATTAGAAACAAACAAGAACGAGTTTCTAAAGCTAAGGGCTCCACAATTCATGTGGCTGTTGATCCAAAAGTTATGCTGAATTTCATCGATCAGTGGTACGTCTATCCCAATACCCCAGTTGATAATTTACACCTTCCACCTGGCCTCAGTCACATGGTGATCTCATTCATAAATAAGGAAAAATGGAAAGCTCAACAAGTTGAGCAGGCTAAGAAGGCAAAGGCTCAGAAAGAAAAATACTTGCGCCAGAATATTCTGAATCTGACGCAAGACCAACTTGTTTCCTCACAAGCAGAGCTGAAAACACTCACTCACAAATGCACCAGTCTTCAAGGTGACAGCAAAAGCTTCAAGGTGAGATTCAACAAAGCAACAACAGATGTTGTTGATGCACACAACAAAGTGGTAGCTTCCTCTGCACCACCTTCAACTCATTAGGCCCAATACACTATCCAGCTGCCTCATGAACCAGAAGCTGAAGAAACTGCTGCTGAGGAAACTGCCCCTCCAAGTAACACTGGAGAAACTGGTGAAGACACTGCCAGGCCTGCACCCTCTTATGCAATGCATGAAGAAACTGCTCCTTCACTAAAGGCATCAAAGGTGAAGAAATACAACCTTCCTTTTGCATCAAAAGTGAAGAAAACTAAAGCGGCTAAAAAGGAAGCCAAGAAATGAAAAGCATCATCAACTCCAAAGTCATCAGAGGCAAAATGTGTGAAGACTTTGCCCATCGCAACAACACCAATGGACGTACCACCACTCAATTCAGCACCATCATACACACTTGTTCCATTTGGTGTTGACTATGCCATGCAAGATGAAGATGATGAAATGGAGGATAACAAGTCTGCTGCATCCACTCCAATATATGAGGAAATTCAACTTGACCAAATTCCTCACACCGCAACACGTCCTCCTCAGAAACCTGAGGAAACTGCTATAGAAAACGAGGATGATGTGGACATTGGCTGCAATACGCGAGAGATCCATGATGAATTCTGGGAACAGGCCCATCCAGACTCACCAGTGATGCCCCCAATTCCTCGCACTCCAGAATCACCATCAGTGAAAAGAATCTTGTCAAGCTCTGCCGACAAGTGCACTTCTACAAAGTCTGCATGTGCAACTGAAACAGCTGCACCAGTTGATGAGTTAACAACTGCTGAAAAGAATGTGCCTGATCAATCTGAACCAGCACAAAATGAAGATACTGCTGAGGAGCCACAAGGGACTAATCGTGAGACTGCAATTATGATGTCACAACCACGTCAGGCTGAGGCATTTCCTCCACGAAATCTTCAACCCACGCAGCACCAGCCATACTCCAAAAGGCCAAAGTTTGACAAGGGAATGTTCTATGATGAACATCATTTCTTCACTGATGAAAATCCCTACAACAAACTTCGCATCACACAGAAAGTTCTAGACGAGACCTCAACTGAACTACTATGCAGCAGTTCTGGTTGACAAGAGGAAAATCTTCCATCACACCCATATTCCTCATGCTGACATGGAAGATATTGACTGCTTCGTCCCTGTTCTGCAAGTTCTTCATGAAGCCGGTGTGCTCCCTTTCTGCACCTCTGTTTGTGACTGGAACTCTGAGCTCATCTTTTGGTTCTTTGAAACCTTGCATATGTCTGGTGAACCCACTGATACACACACTTGGGTCCTTGATTCGATGACTGAAGGCACCCACCTCAAAGCACCAGAAACTGAATTGCTTCTTACTGCCACTTCAGCTAACTGCAGACAATGCCATCTGTCTGTATGATGAAAAAGAGGTGCCAAATTACTTCATGGAAGTCCTCATGAAGCCTCTAGCACCAAATCAATCTCCAAGAACCAAATTCCTCGTCAAAAGAATTGAAGTATGTACCAAGAACTCTTTACAGAATCTTGTCATATGCAATTGCCCCTATCAAAGAACATGACTCTGAAAAAGATGTTGTGGGCATCATGAAGAATATGATCTTTCACATTGTCCATGGCAATTCCATCAACTTTGATGACTTCTTACTGAGGACTCTAGAAACAATGCTCTATCACCACATGAGCTGAAGATTTATGCGCCATGGCTTATGAATTTCATCAGGATGAGGTCAGGCATCAATTACCTTGCTGATTATCCAAACTATCTCTGCTATCTGCCTCCTCTCAAAGTCATCAAGAAGACATTTGAAGAAATAGAGGGCAAGTGCAAAGGAGTAATTGATGAAGGAACTCGCCCACTAGACGACCAATTCCGTGAGCCTGCTGCTTATTCATCATATGATGACATTGCCACACAATCTGATGAAAATGTCAAGCCACCATGCCCCACAAATCCTCGCGTGATGAATGATCGTGAGTTTCTCCTCAGTCTTCATCAGAAGGTGGATCAGAACCATAAATGGGTAAAACATCAGTTTGGTGCCATTGTCAAAACCCTCAAATCCACTCAGAATGCCTTGAAGAGAAACCGCTACTATCTTCATGAGGTATTTGACCGCACATGGGCCACTCTGTCCCATCTCAATATTCCCGAGGAACTGAAGGAAATGGAGTTTGTCCAAGATTTTGTGTCACACCCTTTTTTCACCCCAAGTTTTCTGTATTGCAAAAATCAGAGCTTGTTAAAACTTTTTCAAATAATGTTGTGAGTGCAATGTCAGCCCTTATTTGAGTGTATGCTTGCTTGTTTGATGACTCAAACCCATGAAAAACTTATTATTTTGCTCTCTTCAAAAACCCTTTTTCCTTTATATCAAGATCACCTTCATCATGTTGGGATACACTGCTAGCTCTTGAAGCCAAGTGGCACTTCCAACCAAAGTTGTTGATCTGATCCAAATATTATTTTCATTCATTAAAAACATTAATTGGTGATTTAAAATATTATTTTCCTATTTTATATCTATGTCTATTTCTAAGGCCAGTAATGATATTTCCACAAGGAAAATTACTTTCCTGCCTTAGAAAATTCTGAGTAAATTCATGGAAGCTCAAAAGGACATATATTTTCCATATAAAAGATTTTCAACCCTAATTTATATTAATATTATTTGAGTAAAACCCTGAAAACCATTTCTGTCTGTTTTAGCTTTTTGATATGTTTCCAAAGGAAATTATCTCAGTAAATTCCCATAAAATTGCAGGAGCCATCCCAAACCATATTAGGTGCTCACCTAAAATCTCACCTTGATCCAAGGTGGGGAAGTGCACTTAAAGAGCCCAAAACCCTCTCTGTCCAGAGTAGAGTTGGAACAACTCTACATTGCAAAGTTTCTCCAATGGAGCTGAAACTTTGCAGAGGTGTTTAACACCCCAAATAAGGACTCCACACCAAAGATTGGATTTGTGAGACTCTGTTTGGCCACACTTCCTTTGTAAAGGACAGTACTGGTCATTTTGAGACATTGTCAAGTTTGCAAAGCCAAACTTGTTCGATGGAGCTCAGATTTGGTGGAACCCCATGTTTTTACCCCCAAGACCAAACCTGTTAAGTTTTATTTACAATGGTGGAGTGGAAGCACCCCAAGTCACTGTCGAACACCTACTGACAGGAAGGTAAAAACCCTCCTAGCCACTGTTTTACCCAATGTCAAGGCCCCAAACTTGGTGGGTTAGAGCACCAGAACACCGTGAACACCCAGTCAATCAGCCCAACCCCAACTCCAAGCACAAGTGACAAGAACTCCAATTTGAGCTGCAGGGCAGTACTGGCAACACTAGTGTTCCTTGCTCCCTTGACCAGCTCGAGCTCCCACTAAACCTCAACGGCTAGGCACACTCCCAGAAACACTCAGGACATGGAGGACACGGCCCAATTGCCCCAGAGCGAGCCAGCATGCCGTGGCATGCCAAAACTGCGCTCTGGGCGCGCTGCAGAGAGCCACCCGCAAGGGGCCGACGCTCTGGCCGGTCCCAGCCTCCCCAGTTATGTCCAAGCACTCCCCCGACAACAATTCAGTGCAAAGCTACCCCAGGGACCCTCTCCCCCTCGCGCAAGAGCTCAGGCGACGCGTGCCCGTGCACGCCCGATGCGGCCGAGCATGCACGATCGCTGCAGCTCGTCCCCACTCGCTTTCCCTCTGCGGCCGTTGCACCAGGAGGCCCTAAACCATGTCCCGAACTCGTGGTTTCGCGGCCAGCACCTCACTGTGCTTGCACGCGTGCCACGGTGAGTCACCGGCGCGCCCGAATCGGGTCACCGTCGTTGGCCTATAAATAGGTCCCCCCGGCACTCCAGCACCCTCCAAGCAGCTTCAGCACAACCAGTAGACACTCCCTAGCTGCCCAATCGAGCTCGTAGAGCCCCGGTGCTCGAGATCGACCGAGGCCCCTCCGCCTCGGAGCTCCGGTCGATCTCCGGCTACACGTCGGCTCCTGTGCTGCCCGACCTCTCATTACACTCCCCTTGACACCAGGAACGTTTCCCCTAACTCTCCCGAGCGAATCCATACCCCTAGCCCCTAGTTCAACACCAACCCGAAACCCTTCTGCCACGAGCACCTCATCACAGGCGACCCAGACCACCTCCGGTGACATCCCGACCACGAGTAGGTAGGCGGAGGCACGAGGAACCCGTTCCCGTTCCTAGCTAGGCCTGAGGACAACGGCAGCCTCGCCGGCGTCCATCTCCACCTCTCTGGCTGGAGGTAGGAGAAGGTCCCGACAGGTGGAGCCAGCGCGCGCAGCCAGCGCGCGCAGCTGCTCACGCTGACCCCAAGGGCCCGCAGGTCAGGTTTGAACCTGGCCCGCGCGCGCCTGGTGGCCAGGCCTGCTGGCTGGGCCGACTGGATCCAACCCCCTGGCCTTTTCTTTTATTTTAATCCAGCAAACTAAATGATTTTTATAAAAAGATTTAGCTAGTAGAAAAATATAATTCTTCCACCAGTAATTTTCTAAAAATGAGTAGTATTTGATTCTGTAATAGTTGACATTTATCAAAAACAGAAACTATTTTGGTATAATAAAATGATATTAAATGCACTTGTTTGCTTCTGTTTGCTTTTAAATAAATATGCTTAGCTAATAAAACAATAGGAAACATTTTTCAAAATAATATCCTGAATTTATTCAAGCCTTGCAACATTTTTAAAAGCACTTTGTGATCTGTTTTAGTGAGAGCTAGTATTTATTTATTCCTTTCTCGACAGTAGAGTTACCGAGTGACGGAGGATCCGGAGCGGAAGTCCTCGAAGACCCCGGATACCTAGCTGACCAAGGCAAGCAGCCCTTTTGCCATGACTTAAGTATATAAAATGATGCATGCTAGAATAGCAAGTATTTTTCCGTTGCATGTGATCACGATGCCGGTTCATCATTGATGTGATGGTACCGAAGGCTTCTTCGAAGCACTTGCATTGATAGTAATGATATTCACATGGCTCCTCGGAGCACAAACATGATGAGCTGACCCTACCATCTACGAGGATCATGCTACTGTCATGTTGACTAGTAGAGTAGAATCACTGCATTGAACTTGACCCTACCCCGTGAGGGTCATGATATTATCATGTTGACAAGTAATGTTAAGGCATATTATCTCAAGCATAATGATGAGTTAAATAAAGATTTTATGAAAACCCCGTTGGGTGCCACTAATGCCCGAGGGTGATGATGAGTTGGTGATCACTTTTGGTGAAGTGATGCACCGGTGATTTTGGTGTGAGTATGGTTTCGGAAATGGATTAGATTTATGATGTGTCGACCGTCCCAACCTTACCAGTACGACCATGATACCCCTTTATGGGACGGGGCTTTGTTGATTACTCTGGTCGGTACTAGCAAAGAGCCACATTACTAGTGGTGGGAGTGATCGGTGGCACTCTCGTGATGGGGTCGTGCCAGGTAGGACGACTATGCCATTATTATGAGTTCCAGGCACACCGTTGGTCCCTGCATGGTTGTTACAGTCCAGAGTCGGTGCTCGTAAGACGTACAACATGTGGGCTGGGTACCAATCGAGTGGACCTCTTTGTCTAGTATCATCAGGGGAAAGATGATGATCCGGTACTTACCTCGGGTATATGTGATATACCGCAAGTCGTGGATGACACGGAAGTTTCCCGTTTCTCGTGGGTCCAACGTACTACCTCTGCAGAGTGTAAACTATTCGAATAGCCGTGTCCACGGTCAAGGACAGTTGGGTGGTGCTGCTTAAAATACGTCCTGAGTTTCCGCATAAACCAAGTGTGTGTGCGTGGTGTTAAAAAGGTGTTGTTATGATAATCACAATAATATGATCAAGTTTGGTGACTTGACATATAGGGTAAACCCGGATGGTTTAGCCCTCGTTAATACATTGAGGTTATGACAAGTCCGATGACTTGGCATATAGGGTGAACCCAGTGTGTTCAACCCTTGTCAGATATGTTGATATCAGTAACCTGTTCTTAAAAAGTAATTCTTTAACTTGTTGCACATACTTGATCATACCACCATATTGCATTCCACTAAAGATAACTGTTACAGTTATTCCTTACCATCTAGTTGGTTCTTTGAAGGACCACAGATGGGAGAGCTGATGTTGGCAGTGGAGACGGCTGCACGAGAGGCGCTCGTGCAACTCCGCAGCATCCTCCCTGAGATGGCTAATGAGCCTGTCACTCATCATCTACCTTTCATTAAGGAAGGAGTGGATGGGAGTTGGACACTCACCCCAGCCACGGAGGATGGGATGCCACTAAGGTTTCAGACCTACTTCAGTCTCTCGTCAAACACCCTGACACACTTCCTGGTTAAGGAATCAGTCAAGCTTCGCCAAGAGCTGCACCTAGTCAAAGGCCTACTCCACACTGAGAAGATGCAGAACCGCAAAGTAAAGAAGGCAGGCGCACCTGAAGGGAGGACAACTGTTGCCACTAGGGGTGGTGTGTTACCCATCCAGGCAGTCCCTCTTCGGAGTCGGCGCCTGACAGCGGAAGAGTACACTGAGATCTTCGCCGCCTCGCCCAAGAGACGCCGAGATGTGCGGATTCTTTCCTCCACTCCTATAAAGGAAGAGGATGTTGATGAAGATGAGGATCCTGTTGAGTCCGCCTTTGAGACCGAGCAGTCCGCCGCGTCGGTTTTAGCGTAGGCAATTCGGAGTACCCCGAGTATAGGGTATCCATGTATCCGTTTTTAATTTGCGTATGTGTGCTTGATGTAAGTCACCTATTGCCTTGGACAGCCTGTAAGTGACTACATCACCTAGTTGTCATGAATGCAATTTCCAGTTTGTCAAAAACTTTGGTTTTAAAGGCTTGGCACATGCACGTATTGGACCCCCTCTTACTAGGAGCAAATCCTTGTACTCCTGAGCAAGGTGGCATTTTGACCTGTCTGTTTCTATGACAGGATGCTGAACGCAACCCGCAACAGCACCTTCGGCAACCCCGGCGCCGGCTCCTCAGGGACGCCGCAGGGAACCGAAGGAGAAGCTCACGCTGGAGGTCACGACGAGCAGCCTAGAGACCTTCCGCCACCACCTCCTCCTGAGAACTTGACGATGGCTCAGTTCCTTCAAGCTCTTCGGGAGGAGCGTCAAGCCAGCAACGCCGCTATCCAGCAGCTGACTCAAGTCCTGGTGGACAACCCGTCGCGGAATGAGTATGGCGGTGGTCGCTCTACTCTTTCTGAGTTCATGCAGACTACGACCCCCGTATTCACGGAGTCGACTGAACCCCTGGACACCGATGACTGGATTCGCGCCATTGAAGACCTCCTTGCGCTGGTCAAGTGCACCGATGATCATGAGAAGGTCCTTTATGCTTCTCACTGTCTCGGAGGCACCGCCAGGGCATGGTCGGATGGATTCCAGATCATGCGGGCAGGGCAAGTCATCACGTCGGAGAGGTTCAAGGAAGGATTTCGCGCGTCTCACATTCCACCTGGACTGATGACCATTAAGAAGCGGGAATTCTGAGCCTTGAGGCAGGGCAGTGGAACTGTTAAGGAGTACCTGCAAAAGTTTAATCTCTTGTCGAGGTACGCGCCTGAAGATGTTAACACTGAGGCCGCTAAGGTGGAACGCTTCATGGAAGGGTTACAGCAGTCCCTGCAATACCAGCTGGTGGTTTGCGACTGCCAGACTTTCAGCGAGTTGGTTAACAAAGCGCTTATGCTGGAAGACAAGCGTCGTGCAATGGACGACACCCGCAAGCGCAAACTGATAGGCAGTGGAGGACCCGGTAACGCAAGACCAAGACCATGGCAGTCAGCACCTGCAAGACCCAACTTTCAGCAGCAACAGTACAAGTACCCGGTGTTCCGTCAGAATTATCAGCCTCAGCAGCAAGCCAAGCCAGTAGTCAAACGGCCGAACAACGGTGGAGTCAAGACCAACCCTCCGGGGCAAGTCACCTGCTTTGGGTGTGGTCAGACTGGGCACTATTCCAGGCAGTGCCCCAACAAGAATCCCGACGCACCGCGTCCCAATGCACCCAACCCCGGTCAAGGTGCACCAGGGAGGAACCAGGCCCCCCGCAACCAACAGTTCAATGGTAGGGGCTGGATCAATCACATCACTGCAGAAGAAGCACAGGAAGACCGAGACTGCATTCTGGGTACGTTCGTCGTCAACTCAACTCCAGCAACAGTGTTGTTTGATTGTGGTGCCTCGCATTCTTTTGTTACTAAAGGGTTTGCGGAAAAATGCGGTTTAAAACCCACTTTACTCCTCGGGTAGATGGCAATCCAAACCCCGGGAGCAGTATTAAGGACCAACCTAGGGTGTAGAAGGGTCGAGATAGTTATCAATGGGACGAGTTTCTTGGCAGACCTCATTGTGCTTAAATCACAAGGTGTAGAAGTAATCCTCGGTATGGATTGGTTGGCCAAGCACCAGAGTCTTTTGGACTGTGCCAACAGGGCCATCACCATGATAAGCAACCAAGGGGTCAAGGTCAAGTTCGTCTCCGGGCCAGTATCGGCTCACACACCTCGAGTCAACAGTCTCTCCGAGGTAGAGCTTGATCGAGTGCCTATAGTTTGTGAATACCCGGACGTCTTTCCTGACGAGCTACCCGGAATGCCTCCTGACCGAGACATTGAGTTCATCATTGAGCTCATGCCCGGATCAAGGCCTATTTATAAAAAGCCTTACAGGATGGGTTCCGAGGAGTTGGCAGAGCTGAAGAAGCAGCTGGATGAGCAACTCAGGAAAGGGTTCATCCGTCCGAGTGCGTCACCTTAGGGATCACCTGTTCTATTTGTTTCAAAGAAGGATGGTACCATTCAACTCTGCGTCGCCTACCGTTCCCTTAATGAAGTCACAATTAAGAACAAGTACCCGCTCCCCAAGATCAAAGACTTGTTTGACCAGTTAAACGGGGCCAGGGTATTCTCCAAGATCGATCTCCGATCGGGATACTACCAGTTGAAGATCTGACCCGAAGATATACCCAAGACTGCATTCGTGACCCGGTACGGTCTATATGAATGCACGGTCATGCCCTTCGGTTTGACAAATGCCCCAGCCTACTTCATGTACCTCATGAACAAGGTCTTCATGGAATATTTGGACAAGTTTGTCGTCGTGTTCATCGATGACATACTAATCTTCTCCAAGTCCGAAGAAGAGCATGAGCAACACCTGAGGCTAGTTCTGATGGGGAACGCCGCATGGGAAACAAAAAATTTCCTACGCGCACGAAGACCTATCATGGTGATGTCCATCTACGAGAGGGGATATTAGATCTACGTACCCTTGTAGACCGCACAGCAGAAGCGTTAGTGAACGCGGTTGATGTAGTGGAACGTCCTCACGTCCCTCGATCCGCCCCGCGAACCGTCCCGCGATCAGTCCCACGATCTAGTGCCGAACGGACGGCACCTCCGCGTTCAGCACACGTACAGCTTGACGATGATCTCGGCCTTCTTGATCCAGCAAGAGAGACGGAGAGGTAGATGAGTTCTCCGGCACCGTGACGGCGCTCCGGAGGTTGGTGGTGATCTAATCTCAGCAGGGCTCCACCCGAGCTCCGCACAAACGCGATCTAGAGGTAAAACCGTGGAGATATGTGGTCGGGCTGCCGTGGCAAAGTTGTCTCAAATCAGCCCTAAAACCTCCGTATATATAGGTGGGAGAGGGGGAGCCTTGCCTTGGGGCTCAAGGAGCCCCAAGGGGGTCGGCCGAGCCAAGGGGGGGGGAGTCCTCCCCTTCCAAACCGAATCCAACTAGGTTTGGAAGGAGGAGTCCTTCCCCTTTTTCCCACCTCCTCTTTTTTTCCTTTTCTCTTTAATTTTCTTCCTATGGCGCATAGGGACTTCTTGGGCTGTCCCACCAGCCCACTAAGGGCTGGTGCGCCACCTCCAAGCCTATGGGCTTCCCCGGGGTGGGCTGCCCCCCCCCCCCAGTGAACACCCGGAACCCATTCATCGTTCCCGGTACATTCCCGGTAACTCCGAAAACCTTCCAGTAATCAAATGAGGTCATCCTATATATCAATCTTCGTTTCCGGACCATTCCGGAAACCCTCGTGACGTCCGTGATCTCATCCGGGACTCCGAACAACATTCGGTAACCAACCATATAACTCAAATACGCATAAAACAACGTCGAACCTTAAGTGTGCAGACCCTGCGGGTTCGAGAACTATGTAGACATGACCCGAGTGACTCCTCGGTCAATATCCAATAGCAGGACCTGGATGCCCATATTGGATCCCACATATTCTACGAAGATCTTATCGTTTGAACCTCAGTGCCAAGGATTCATATAATCCCGTATGTCATTCCCTTTGTCCTTCGGTATGTTACTTGCCCGAGATTCGATCGTGAGTATCCGCGTACCTATTTCAATCTCGTTTACCGGCAAGTCTCTTTACTCGTTCCATAATACAAGATCCCGCAACTTACACTAAGTCACATTGATTGCAAGGCTTGTGTGTGATGTTGTATTACCGAGTGGGCCCCGAGATACCTCTCCGTCACACGGAGTGACAAATCCCAGTCTTGATCCATACTAACTCAACGAACACCTGCGGAGATACCTGGAGAGCATCTTTATAGTCACCCAGTTACGTTGCAACGTTTGATACAGACAAAGCATTCCTCCGGTGTCAGTGAGTTATATGATCTCATGGCCATAGGAACAAATACTTGACACGCAGAAAACAGTAGCAACAAAATGACATGATCAACATGCTACGTCTATTAGTTTGGGTCTAGTCCATCACGTGATTCTCCTAATGACGTGATCCAGTTATCAAGCAACAACACCTTGTTCATAATCAGAAGACCCTGACTATCTTTGATCAACTGGCTAGCCAACTATAGGCTTGCTAGGGACAGTGTTTTGTCTATGTATCCACACATGTATATATGTCTTCATTCAATACAATTATAGCATGGATAATAAACGATTATCTTGATACAGGAATTATAATAATAACTATATTTATTATTGCCTCTAGGGCATAATTCCAACAGTCTCCCACTTGCACTAGAGTCAATAATCTAGCCCTCACATCATCATGCGAATTACATTGTAATAAATCTAACACCCATACAGTTCTGGTGTTGATCATGCTTTGCCCGTGGAAGAGGTTTAGTCAGCGGGTCTGCTACATTCAGATCCGTGTGCACTTTGCATATATTTACGTCCTCCCCTTCGACGTAGTCGCGGATGAGGTTGGAGCGTCGCTTGATGTGTCTGGTATTCTTGTGAAACCGTGGTTCCTTTGCTAAGGCAATGGCACCCGTGTTGTCACAGAACAAGGTTATTGGATTCAGTGCACTTGGCACCACTCCAAGATCCGTCACGAACTGCTTCATCCAGAGACCCTCCTTAGCCGCCTCAGAGGCAGCCATGTACTCCGCTTCACATCTAGAATCTGCTACGACGCTTTGCTTGGAACTGCACCAGCTTACCGCACCCCCTTTAAGAATAAATACGTATCCGGTCTGCGACTTAGAGTGGTCCGGATCTGTGTCAAAGCTTGCATCGACTTAACCTTTTACAGCGAGCTCTTCGTCACCTCCATACACGAGAAACATCTCCTTAGTCCTTTTCAGGTACTTCAGGATATTCTTGACCGCCGTCCAGTGATACACTCCTGGATTACTCTGGAACCTGCCTGCCATACTTATGGCCAGGCTAACGTCCGGTCTAGTGCACAACATTGCATACATGATAGAACCTATGGCTAAAGCATAGGGGACGGTGCTCATATGCTCTCTATCCTCATCAGTTGCTGGGCACTGAGTCTTACTCAATCTCGTACCTTGTAAAACTGGCAAGAACCCTTTCTTGGACTGTTCCATTTTGAACCTCCTCAAAACTTTATCAAGGTATGTGCTTTGTGAAAGACCTATCACGCGTTTCGATCTATCCCTGTAGATCTTAATGCCTAGAATGTAAGCAGCTTCTCCTAGGTCCTTCATAGAGAAACTTTTTTTCAAGTAATCCTTTATGCTCTCCAAAAGCTGTATGTTGTTTCCAATCACCAATATGTCATCCACATATAATATTAGAAACGCCACAAAGCTCCCACTCACTTTCTTGTAAATACAAGATTCTCCAACCACTCGTATAAACCCAAATGCTTTGATCACCTCATCAAAGCGTTTGTTCCAACTTCGAGATGCTTGCACCAGTCCATAAATGGATCGCTGGAGCTTGCACACCTTGTTAGCATTCTTAGGATCGACAAAACCTTCGGGTTGCATCATATACAACTCTTCCTTAAGGAAACCGTTAAGGAACGCCGTTTTGACATCCATCTGCCAGATTTCATAATCGAAAAATGCAGCTATTGCTAACATGATTCTGACGGACTTAAGCATCGCTACGGGTGAGAATTTCTCATCGTAGTCAACTCCTTGAACTTGTGAAAAACCCTTTGCCACAAGTCGAGCTTTATAAACGGTCACATTGCCGTCAGCGTCCGTCTTCTTCTTAAAGATCCATTTGTTCTGAATAGCCTTGCGGCCCTTACGTAGTACTTCCAAAGTCCACACTTTGTTCTCATACATGGATCCTATCTCGGACTTCATGGCCTCTAGCCATTTGTTGGAATCTGGGCCCACCATTGCTTCTTCATAATTTGCAGGTTCATTGTTGTCTAACAACATGATTGACATGACGGGATTACCGTACCACTCTGGAGCAGCACGTGGTCTCGTCGACCTGCGTGGTTCGACAGGAACTTGAACCGGAGTTTCATGATCATCATCATTAACTTCCTCCTCAACCGGCATCGCAATGACACAGGTTTCCCCTTGCCCTGGGCCACCATCTAGAGGGATGAGAGGTTCGACAACCTCATCAAGTTCTATCTTCCTCCCACTCAATTCTCTCGAGAGAAACTTCTTCTCGAGAAAAGCTCCATTTTTAGCAACAAACACTTTGCCCTCGGATTTGAGATAGAAGGTGTGCCCAACTGTCTCTTTTGGGTAACCTATGAAGATGCATTTTTCCGCTTTGGGTTCCAGCTTTTCAGGCTGAAGCTTTTTGACATAAGCATCACATCCCCAAACTTTAAGAAATGACAACTTTGTCCTTTTGCCATACCACAGTTCGTATGGTGTCGTCTCAACGGATTTTGATGGTGCCCTATTTAAAGTGAATGCAGTTGTGTCTAATGCATAACCCCAAAACGATAACGGCAAATCGGTAAGAGACGTCATAGATCGCACCATCTCTAATAAAGTACGATTACGATGTTCGGACACACCATTACACTGTTGTGTTCCAGGCGGTGTCAACTGTGAAACAATTCCACATTGTCTTAAGTGAGCACCAAACTCGAAACTCAGATATTCACCCCCACGATCAGACCATAGGAACTTGATCTTCTTGTTACGATGATTTTCAACTTCACTCTGAAATTGCTTGAACTTTTCAAATGTTTCAGACTTGTGCTTCATTAAGTAGACATAACCATATCTACTCAAATCGTCAGTGAAGGTGAGAAAATAACGATATCCGCCGCGTGCTTCTATGCTCATCAGACCGCACACATCGGTATGTATGATTTCCAACAAGTCACTGGCACGCTCCATTGTTCCGGAGAACGTAGTTTTAGTCATCTTGCACATGAGGCATGGTTCGCACGTGTCAAGTGAATCAAAGTCAAGTGACTCCAAAAGTCCATCGGCATGGAGTTTCTTCATGCGCTTTACACCAATATGACCTAAGCGGCAGTGCCACAAAAATATGGCGCTATCATTGTTAACTCCAACTCTTTTGGTCTCAATGTTATGTATGTGTGTATCACTATCCAGATTCAATATGAACAATCCTCTCACATTGGGTGCATGACCATAAAAGATGTTACTCATAGAAATAGAACAACCATTATTCTGTGACTTAAAAGAGTAACCGTCTCGCAATAAACAAGATCCAGATATAATGTTCATGCTCAACGCAGGCACTAAATAACAATGATTCAAGTTCATAACTAATCCTGATGGTAACTGAAGCGAAACTGTGCCGACGGCGATTGCATCAACCTTGGAACCATTTCCTACGCGCATCGTCACTTCATCTTTCGCCAGCCTTCGTCTATTCTGCAGTTCCTGTTTCGAGTTGAAAATATGAGCAACAGAACCGGTATCGAATACCCAGGCACTACTACGAGAGCCGGTTAAGTACACATCAATAACATGTATATCAAATATACCTGATTTTTCTTTGGCCGCCTTCTTATCAGCCAGATACTTGGGGCAGTTGCGCTTCCAGTGACCCATACCCTTGCAATAGTAACACTCTGTTTCAGGCTTAGGTCCAGCTTTGGGTTTCTTCGTCGGATTGGCAACAGGCTTGCCGCCCTTCTTTGAAATACCCTTCTTGCCTTTGCCATTTCTCTTGAAACTAGTGGTCTTATTCACCATGAACACTTGATGCTCTTTACGGAGTTCGGACTCTGCGACTTTCAGCATCGCAAACAACTCGCCGGGTGACTTGTTCATCCCTTGCATGTTGTAGTTCAACACAAAGCCTTTATAGCTTGGCGGCAGTGATTGAAGGATTCTGTCAGTGATAGCCTCTTGCGGGAGTTCAATCCCCAGCTCAGCTAGACGGTTTGACTACCCACACATTTTGAGCACATGTTCACTGACAGACGAATTCTCCTCCATCTTGCAAGCATATAATTTAACGGAGGTCTCATACCTCTCGATCCGGGCGTTCTTCTAAAAGATAAACTTCAACTCCTGGAACATCTCATATGCTCCATGACGCTCAAAGCGACGTTGAAGTCCCGGTTCTAAGCCATACAAGACTGCACATTGAACTACTGAGTTGTCCTCCTTACGTGTTAACCAAGCGTTCTTAACATCCTGGTCAGCCGTAGCGGGTGGTTCATCTCCTAGCGCAGCATTAAGGACATAATCCTTCTTCCCAGCTTGTAAGATTAGCTTAAGATTACGAGCCCAGTCTACAAAGTTGCTTCCATCATGTTTCAACTTAGCTTTCTCTAGGAACGTATTAAAATTCAGGGTGACTATCGCGTGAGCCATGATCTACAACCCAAATATATTCAAAGTGGACTTAGACTATGTTCAAGATAATTAGAGTTTAACTTAATCAAATTACTTGCTAAACTCCCACTCAAAAAGTACATCTCTCTAGTCATTTGAGTGGTTCATGATCCACTTACACTAGCTCAAGTCCGATCATCACGTGAGTTGAGTATAGTTTCAGTGGTAAGCATCCCTATGCTAATCATATCATCTATATGATTCATGATCGAACTTTTGGTCTCATGTGTTCCGAGGCCATGTCTGCACATGCCAGGCTCGTCAAGCTTAACCCGAGTGTTCCGCGTGTGCAACTGTTTTGCACCCGTTGTATGTGAACGTTGAGTCTATCACACCCGATCATCACGTGGTGTCTCGAAACGACGAACTATAGCAAAGGTGCACAGTCGGGGAGATCACAATTTCGTCTTGAAATTTTAGTGAGAGATCACCTCATAATGCTACCGTCGTTCTAAGAAAAATAAGGTGCATTAAAGGATTAACATCACATGCAATTCATAAGTGACATGATATGGCCATCATCACGTGCTCCTTGATCTCCATCACCAAAGCACCGGCACGATCTTCTTGTCACCGGCGCCACACCATGATCTCCATCAACGTGTCGCCATCGGGGTTGTCGTGCTACTCATGCTATTACTACTAAAGCTACATCCTAGCAAAATAGTGAACGCATCTGCAAGCACAAACGTTAGTTTAAAGACAACCCTATGGCTCCTGCCGGTTGCCGTACCATCGACGTGCAAGTCGATATTATCTATTACAACATGATCATCTCATACATCCAATATATCACATCACATCGTTGGCCATGTCACATCACAAGCATACCCTGCAAAAACAAGTTAGACGTCCTCTAATTTTGTTGTTGCATATTTTACGTGGTGACCATGGGTATCTAGTAGGATCTCATCTTACTTACGCAAACACCACAATGGAGATATATGAATTGCTATTTAACCTTATACAAGGACCTCCTCGGTCAATTCCGATTCAACTAAAGTTGGAGAAACTGACACTTGCCAGTCATCTTTGAGCAACGGGGTTACTCGTAGCGATGAAACCAGTCTCTCGTAAGCGTACGAGTAATGTCGGTACAAGCCGCTTCAATCCAACAATACCGCGGAATCAAGAAAAGACTAAGGAGGGCAGCAAAACGCACATCACCGCCCACAAAAACTTTTGTGTTCTACTCGAGAAGACATCTACGCATGAACCTAGCTCATGATGCCACTGATGGGGAACGCCGCATCGGAAACAAAAATTTTCCTACGCGCACGAAGACCTATCATGGTGATGTCCATCTACGAGAGGGGATATTCGATCTACGTACCCTTGTAGACCGCACAGCAGACGCGTTAGTGAACGCGGTTGATGTAGTGGAACATCCTCACGTCGCTCGATCCGCCCCGCGAACCGTCCCGCGATCAGTCCCACGATCTAGTGCCGAACGGACGGCACCTCCGCGTTCAGCACACGTACAGCTCGACGATGATCTCGGCCTTCTTGATCCAGCAAGAGAGACGGAGAGGTAGATGAGTTCTCCGGCAGCGTGACGGCGCTCCGGAGGTTGGTGGTGATCTAATCTCAGCAGGGCTCCGCCCGAGCTCCGCAGAAACGCGATCTAGAGGTAAAACCGTAGTGATATGTGGTCGCGCTGCCGTGGGAAAGTTGTCTCAAATCAGCCCTAAAACCACCGTATATATAGGTGGGAGAGGGGGAGCCTTGCCTTGGGGCTCAAGGAGCCCCAAGGGGGTCGGCCGAGCCAAGGGGGGGGGGAGTCCTCCCCTTCCAAACCGAATCCAACTAGGTTTGGAAGGAGGAGTCCTTCCCCTTTTTCCCACCTCCTCTTTTTTTTATCTTTGATTTTCTTCCTATGGCACATAGGGCCTTCTTGGGCTGTCCCACCAGCCCACTAAGGGCTGGTGCGCCACCCCCAAGGCCTATGGGCTTCCCCGGGGTGGGCTGCCCCCCGGTGAACACCCGGAACCCATTCGTCATTCCCGGTACATTCCCGGTAACTCCGAAAACCTTCCGGTAATCAAATGAGGTCATCCTATATATAAATCTTCATTTCCGAAACCCTCGTGACGTCCATGATCTCATTCGGGACTCCGAACAACATTCGGTAACCAACCATATAACTCAAATACGCATAAAACAACGTCGAACCTTAAGTGTGCAAACCCTGCGGGTTCGAGAACTATGTAGACATGACCCGAGTGACTCCTCGGTCCATATCCAATAGCGGGACCTGGATGCCCATATTGGATCCCACATATTCTACGAAGATCTTATCGTTTGAACCTCAGTGCCAAGGATTCATATAATCCCGTATGTCATTCCCTTTGTCCTTCGGTATGTTACTTGCCCGAGATTCGATCGTGAGTATCCGCATACCTATTTCAATCTCGTTTACCGGCAAGTCTCTTTACTCGTTCCATAATACAAGATCCCGCAACTTACACTAAGTCACATTGCTTGCAAGGCTTGTGTGTGATGTTGTATTACCGAGTGGGCCCCGAGATACCTCTCCGTCACACAGAGTGACAAATCCCAGTCTCGATCCATACTAACTCAACGAACACCTTCGGAGATACCTGTAGAGCATCTTTATAGTCACCCAGTTACGTTGCGACGTTTGATACACACAAAGCATTCCTCCCGTGTCAGAGAGTTATATGATCTCATGGTCATTGGAACAAATACTTGACACGCAGAAAACAGTAGCAACAAAATGACACGATCAACATGCTATGTCTATTAGTTTGGGTCTAGTCCATCACGTGATTCTCCTAATGACGTTATCCAGTTATCAAGCAACAACACCTTGTTCATAATCAGAAGACCCTGACTATCTTTGATCAACTGGCTAGCCAACTAGAGGCTTGCTAGGGACAGTGTTTTGTCTATGTATCCACACATGTATATATGTATTCATTCAATTAAATTATAGCATGGATAATAAACGATTATCATGATACAGGAATTATAATAATAACTATATTTATTATTGCCTCTAGGGCATAATTCCAACAAGTTCTGAGAAATCTTCGAGAGCACCAACTTTATGCCAAATTCAGCAAGTGCCAGTTCTGGCTGAACGAAGTTGGATTTCTGGGTCATACCCTGACGGCACGCGGTTTGGCCGTAGATCAGTCCAAAATTACTACAGTGACCAACTGGGAATCACCAAAGGACGTGAAGGATGTCAGGAGTTTCCTCGGGCTCGTGGGATACTACCGCAAGTTTGTCGAAGGATTCTCCAGCATCGCTCGACCTATGACTCAGCTCTTCAAGAAAGGCCGGAAGTTCGAGTGGACACCGGCGTGTGAAGCAAGCTTCCAGGAGTTGAAGAAGAGGCTAACTACCGCCCCGGTATTGGCTACTCCGGACATCAACAAGGAATTCGTGATATATTGTGATGCCTCGGGAACCGGGCTCGGTGGAGTCCTGATGCAAGATGGCAAGGTCGTGGCGTACTTGTCCCGGCAACTGCGACCCCATGAGGAGAACTATGCCACCCATGATCTCGAGCTAGCAGCGGTAGTGCATGCTCGGAAGACGTGGCGACATTACCTCCTGGGAAAGCGATGCGAGATATATACAGACCACAAGAGTCTGAAATATATCTTCACGCAGAGGGAGCTGAATATGAGACAGCGGAGATGGCTTGAGTTAATCAAGGATTACGACCTCAGCATTCAGTACCATCCCGTCAAGGCGAACGTGGTAGCCGATGCCTTGAGCCGGAAGGTAGGCTCCTTGAACGTCACACTCAAGGAAAGGTTACCCGCCTTGTGTGAAGAGATGGAGGGCTTAGGACTTGAGATAGTCGAACCAGGGTACCTGGCCAACCTCGAAGTCAAGCCTACTTTGGCAGACAACATCAAGAAAGCCCAGAAGGGGCACAAGAGTATCGAAGGCCTCAAGAGGAAGGTGCGAGAAGGCAAAGCCCCAGGATTCTCAATTGATGAGCAAGGAGTACTGCGGTACGGGAAGCGCTTATGCGTACCCAACAAGGCCGAACTTAAGGACTTGATCCTACAAGAGGCACATGACACACCATACTCTATCCATCCAGGTGGTACCAAGATGTACCAAGACATCCGAGAACGATTCTGGTGGCATGGCATGAAGAGGGAAATTGGCTCCTATGTCGCTAAATGCGATGTATGTCAACGAGTCAAGGTTGAACACCAGCGACCCGCTGGATTACTACAACCTCTTCAAGTGCCGGAATGGAAGTGGGATATAGTCGGCATGGACTTCATCACCGGGTTGCCCCGATCGAATAAGGGACATAACTCCATTTGGGTCATAGTTGATCATTTGACCAAGGTGGCCCATTTCATCCCCGTTAACACCACTTACGATGGCAGCCAGCTGGCCAGTCTGTACATTCATCGAGTGGTGAGTCTCCATGGAGTTCCCAAAGAGATCATGTCCGACCGCAGCACGCAGTTCACCTCAAGATTCTGGAAGAAGTTTCAAGAAGCTCTCGGAACCAAACTCTCCTTCAGTACTGCTTTCCACCCGCAAACGGGCGGATAGACCGAGAGGGTAAACCAGATACTTGAGGACATGCTCCGCGCTTGTGTTTTGGTCCATGGTGCCAAGTGGGAAGACTGCCTACCCTTTGCTGAGTTCTCTTACGACAACAGCTACCAGTCCAGTCTTCAGATGGCCCCATTCGAAGCATTATATGGGCGGAAATGCCGTACCACGCTCAATTGGTCTGAAACCAGTGAAGGACTAGTTTTCGGACCAGAAGCATTGCAGGAAGAAGGGGACAAGGTTCAGCTTGTCCGAGAGAACTTGGAGGCAGCTAAGTCAAGGCAGAAGAGCTATGCGGACCCTCGCCGCAGAAACGTGGAGTTTGTTTTCGGAGACCAGGTGTACTTGCGAGTCACGCCTCTCAAGGGGACCAAGTGTTTCCACGTGAAGGGGAAGCTAGCTCCAAGGTTCATTGGACCCTTCAAGATCACGGCAAGGCGCGGGGAAGTAGCTTATCAGTTGGAGCTACCTCATGAACTTTCGGGTGTGCACAACGTGTTCCACGTGTCACAGCTCCGGAAGTGATTGCAAGTGCCGAACCGTCCCGATCTTTACAAGGACATTGATCATCAAGCTATTGACCTTCAACCGGACCTTACCTACCGCAAGAGACCGATCCGCATTTTGGATGAAGCCGAGCGTTGCACCAGAAGCCGCACCATCAAGTTTTTCAAGGTTCAGTGGAGCAACCATACCGAAGCAGAAGCCACATGGGAACGTGAAGACTATCTCCGATCAGAATTTCCCGAGCTGCTTAACACTTAGCTTAGGAATCTCGGGGACGAGATTCTTGTAAGGGGGATAGGTCTGTCACACCCTGTTTTTTACCCCAAGTTTTCTGTGTTACAACAATCAGAGCTTGTTAAAACTTTTTCAAATAATGTTGTGAGTGCAATGTCAGCCCTTATTTGAGTGTATGCTTGCTTGTTTGATGACTCAAACCCATGAAAAACTTATTATTTTGCTCTCTTCAAAAACCCTTTTTCGTTTATATCAAGATCACCTTCATCATGTTGGGATACACTACTAGCTCATGAAGCCAAGTGGCACTTCCAACCAAAGTTGATGATCTGATCCAAATATTATTTTCATTCATTAAAAACATTAATTGGTGATTTAAAATATTATTTTCCTATTTTATATCTATGTCTATTTCTAAGGCCAGTAATGATATTTCCACAAGGAAAATTACTTTCCTGCCTTAGAAAATTCTGAGTAAATTCATGGAAGCTCAGAAGGACATATATTTTCCATATAAAAGATTTTCAACCCTAATTTATATTAATATTATTTGAGTAAAACCCTGGAAGTGCACTTAAAGAGCCCAAAACCCTCTCTGTCCAGAGTAGAGTTGGAACAACTCTACATTGCAAAGTTTCTCCAATGGAGCTGAAACTTTGCAGAGGTGTTTAACACCCCAAGTAAGGACTGCACACCAAAGATGGGATTTGTGAGACTCTGTTTGGCCACACTTCCTTTGTAAAGGACAGTACTGGTCATTTTGAGACATTTTCAAGTTTGCAAAGCCAAACTTGTTCAATGGAGCTCAGATTTGGTGGAACCCCATGTTTTTACCCCAACACCAAACCTGTTAAGTTTCATTTACAGTGGTGGAGTGGAAGCACCCCAAGTCATTGTCGAACACCTACTGACAGGAAGGTAAAAACCCTCCTAGCCACTGTTTTACCCAATGTCAAGGCCCCAAACTTGGTGGGTTAGAGCACCAGAACACCCTGAACACCCAGTCAATCAGCCCCTCCCCAACTCCAAGCACAAGTGACAAGAACTCTAATTTGAGCTACAGGGCAGTACTAGCAACACTAGTGTTCCTTGCTCCCTTGACCAGCTCGAGCTCCCACTAAACCACAACGGCTAGGCACACTCCCAGCAACACTCAGGACATGGAGGACACGTCCCAAGTGCCCCAGAGCGAGCCAGCATGCCATGGCATGCCAAAACTGTGCTCTAGGCGCGCTGCAGAGAGCCACCCGCAAGGGGCCGACGCTCCGGCCGGTCCCAGCCTCCCCAGTTATGTCCACGCACTCCCCCGATAACCATTCAGTGCAAAGCTACCCCAGGGACCCTCTCCCCCTCGCGCAAGAGCTCAGGGGACGCATGCCCGTGCGCGCCCGACGCGGCCGAGCATGCAGTGTCGCTGTAGCTCGTCCCCACTCGCTTTCCCTCTGCGGCCGTTGAACCAGGAGGCCCTAAACCACGTTCCGAACCCATGGTTTCGCGGCCAGCACCTTACTGTGCTTGCACGCGTGCCACGGTGAGTCACCGGCGCGCCCGAATCGGGTCACCTTCGTTGGCCTATAAATAGGTCCCCCGGCACTCCAGCACCCTCCAAGCAGCTTCAGCACAACCAGTAGACACTCCCTAGCCGCCCAATCGAGCTCGCAGAGCCCCGGTGCTCGAGGTCGACCGAGGCCCCTCCGCCTCGGAGCTCCGGTCGATCTCCGGCTACACGTTGGCTCCTGCGCTGCCCGACCTCTCATTACACTCCCCTTAACACCAGGAACGTTTCCCCTATCTCTCCCGAGCGAATCCATACCCCTAGTCCCTAGTTCTACACCAACCCGAAACCCTTCCGCCACGAGCACCTCGTCGCCGGCGACCCAGACCACCTCCGGTGACATCCCGACCACGAGCAGGTAGGTGGAGGCACGAGGAACCCATTCCCGTTCCTAGCTAGGCCTGAGGACAACGGCAGCCTCGCCGGCGTCCATCTCCACCTCTCTGGTTGGAGGTAGGAGAAGGACCCGACAGGTGGAGCCCACCTGTCGGTGTCCTGGGGTAGCCAGCGCGCGCAGCCGCTGATGCTAACCCCAGGGGCCCGCAGGTCAGGTTTGAACCTGACCCGCGCGCGCCTGGTGGCCAGGCCTGCTGGCTGGGCCGACTGGATCCAACCCCCTGGCCTTTTCT
The DNA here is from genome assembly GCF_904849725.1 of Hordeum vulgare subsp. vulgare. NCBI lineage: Eukaryota > Viridiplantae > Streptophyta > Magnoliopsida > Poales > Poaceae > Hordeum > Hordeum vulgare. The sequence continues at coordinate 178,982,383 of NC_058523.1, forward strand.
TTTGTTTTAATCCAGCAAACTAAATGATTTTTATAAAAAGATTTAGCCAGTAGAAAAATATAATTCTTCCACCAGTAATTTTCTAAAAATGAGTAGTATTTGATTCTGTAATAGTTGACATTTATCAAAAACAGAAACTATTTTGGTATAATAAAATGATATTAAAAGCACTTGTTTGCTTCTGTTTGCTTTTAAATAAATATGCTTAGCTAATAAAACAATAGGAAACATTTTTCAAAATAATATCCTGAATTTATTCAAGCCTTGCAACATTTTAAAAAGAACTTTGTGATCTGTTTTAGTGAGAGCTAGTATTTATTTATTCCTTTCTTGACAGTAGAGTTACCAAGTGACGGAGGATCCGGAGCGGAAGACCTAGAAGACCCCGGATACCTAGCTGACCAAGGCAAGCAGCCCTTTTGCCATGACTTAAGTATATAAAATGATGCATGCTAGAATAGCAAGTATTTTTTCGTTGCATGTGATCACGATGCCGGTTCATCATTGATGTGATGGTACCGAAGGCTTCTTCGAAGCACTTGCATTGATAGTAATGATATTCACATGGCTCCTCGGAGCACAAACATGATGAGCTGACCCTACCATCTACGAGGATCATGCTATTGTCATGTTGACTAGTAGAGTAGAATCACTGCATTGAACTTGACCCTACCCCGTGAGGGTCATGATATTATCATGTTGACAAGTAATGTTAAGGCATATTATCTCAAGCATAATGATCAGTTAAATAAAGAGTTTATGAAAACCCCGTAGGGTGCCACTAATGCCCGAGGGTGATGATGAGTTGGTGATCACTTTTGGTGAAGTGATGCACCGGTGATTTTGGTGTGAGTATGGTTTCGGAAATGGATTAGATTTATGATGTGTCGATCGTCCCAACCTTACCAGTACGACCACGATACCCCTTTATTGGACGGGGCTTTGTTGATTACTCTGGTCGGTACTAGCAAAGAGCCACATTACTAGTGGCGGGAGTGATCGGTGTCACTCTCGTGATGGGGTCGTGCCAGGTAGGACGACTATGCCATTATTATGAGTTCCAGGCACACCGTTGGTCCCTGCATGGTTGTTACAGTCCAGAGTCGGTGCTCGTAAGACATACAACATGTGGGCTGGGTACCAATCGAGTGGACCTCTTTGTCTAGTATCGTTAGGGGCAAGATGATGATCGGGTACTTACCTCGGGTATATGTGATATACCGCAAGTCGTGGATGACACGGAAGTTTCCCGTTTCTCGTGGGTCCAGCGTACTACCTCTGCAGAGTGTAAACTATTCGAATAGTCGTGTCCACGGTCAAGGATAGTTGGGTGGTGTTGCTTAAACTACGTCCTGAGTTTCCGCATAAACCAAGTGTGTGTGCGTGGTGTTAAAAAGGTGTTGTTATGATAATCACAATAATATGATCAAGTTCGGTGACTTGACATATAGGGAAAACCCGGATGGTTTAGCCCTCGTTAATACATTGAGGTTATGACAAGTCCGATGACTTGGCATATAGGGTGAACCCGGTGTGTTCAACCCTTGTCAGATATGTTGATATCACTAACCTGTTCTTCAAAAGTAATTCTTTAACTTGTTGCACATACTTGATCATACCACCACATTGCATTCCACTAAAGATAACTGTTACTGTTATTCCTTACCATATATATATCATGGGCTGTTTGCGAGTACATTCAAAGTACTCATTGGCTTGCCACTAGTTATGTTATTGACCAGACATGGAAGGACCGGAGTTTGGCGATGAGTACGCCGTCGGAGACGGACCTGCGATGTAGGACGCTTCCAAGTCAGAATGCCTGTCGGTGTAGGCTTGATGGCATGGGCACCGGTTAGCCCTTACGAGTTTACGCTACTCGATGTAGCCGTTTAATTTGGCTTTAGGCCTTGCTCTTGAACCCGACCTTCTGGTTATTAGATGTAATAATTCGGTACTTGGATGTAAGACTCTATTATTCAGTATCTGTGTTCAGTGAACATTGATCCTTGGGGTCACTGGGCACGGCGAACTCGACTTGCTAGTCAGGGTCCCCACATTTTGACTGGTCCTGGCCACCCAAGAAGAAACTCAAGAAGATTCGAGTACCAGAATTGGAGGACAGTTCATTTTATTCAATCCACTCTTCTACTAATGATGAAGAAATTGGAGACACTGCTATCGGCCCAACTCCACCGAAACACCCGAAGAACTCCGGCGCTCCATCAACAAGTTGAATTTCTTCAAAGGGCGTTAGTCCTCAATTTTTGTCTCTTTTTGTCACTTGATGACAAAGGGTGAGAAATTTGAGTTAGTCTTCAAAGGGCTTACTTATGGGCTAGGATAAACTTTATTAAGTTACGAACTCTCGTTCCACTGAAGTGTTTTTGTAATGAGTTGTAACTTAAGCCAGATGGTGGTCTGATACTTTCTCGAACGTTTTTCCTCGCATGCTTATTCCTCAAGTTAATTAATTGCATGCATGCTGAAATTTGTCAGACACCATCTTTCATCATGCATTTCAAATTCCTCATACTATATGTCAATATGCATGCATAAATTACAAGATATAGGGGGAGATCTCCATGATATAAATCAACAATGTGCATTTGCAGCCCAATGCAAATTCTTCAATATGCACATCTTCACGGGGAGTTTCTCTATATCTTGCAATCAAATTCCTCAAAGTCAATACTTATAATTTATATTTATATCCCCGTTGAAAACTTAACCTGTTTGTCATCAACCACCAAAAAGGGGGAGATTGTAAGTGCATCTAGTGCCCCTTTGTGATTTTGGTGGTTTGAAGACTTATAGGTTAAGTGACTAATATGTTTTTGAGTGTACACAAGCTCTATAAGTCGCTGAGGAGTTTCAATTATTCGATAAATATCGACCCCTAAAAAGGAATGTCTTCGGGTGATCCTTGAAGACTTTGTTCGCGAAGAAATTGCGAAGAAATTGATATTCCTCAGGAAGATATTGAAGATGACGAATTCGGCGTATCCTAAAGAAAATGATCTGAAGACTTTGAAGCTTGAAAATTTACTCTTTGTGTTTCATTTTTTCTTTCTTGAGTCATAGGAACACCGTACTGATAAAGGGGATCAAGGTAAAACTACGGAATGAAATTCCTCAGGATCCTCAAATCATACCTACACCTACCAGATCCTCCAGTGAGGAATATGAGAGACATGAGGACTTTCAGAGTTAAAAGTTCCGATCGTTGCCGCATCGTGCACCTCCTGTGCCAAAGCTTATCCACCCAACGGTCATATCATTAAGTGCATTTATGTTAAATCATGTCGGGATGCTCCCAGGCTATAAATAGCCACCCCCACAACCACTAGCTGGTTGGCTTCTCCGAGAGAAACCGACACAGGTCATTTAGAGCAACCCAAATTCCTCAAGGTTTGTGAGTGAAAATCATCAAGTTTGGAAAAACCACAAACCCCAAAACCAAACCCAAAACCCAAGTGATCGAGCATCACAGAAGAATTTATTCCTGTGTGGAACCAAGGCTTGTTACCTTTGAGGATTGTGTGTTGGGGAACGTCGCATGGGAAACAAAAATTTTCCTACGCGCACGAAGACCTATCATGGTGATGTCCATCTACGAGAGGGGATGAGTGATCTACGTACCCTTGTAGATCGTACAACAGAAGCGTTAGAGAACGCGGTTGATGTAGTGGAACGTCCTCACGTCCCTCGATCCGCCCCGCGAACAATCCCGCGATCAGTCCCACGATCTAGTACCGAACGGACGGCACCTCCGCGTTCAGCACACGTACAGCTCGACGATGATCTCGGCCTTCTTGATCCAGCAAGAGAGACGGAGAGGTAGAAGAGTTCTCCGGCAGCGTGACGGCGCTCCGGAGGTTGGTGATGATCTTGTTTCAGCAGGGCTCCGCCCGAGCTCCGCAGAAACGCGATCTAGAGGAAAATCTATGGAGGTATGTGGTCGGGCAGCCGTGAGAAAATCGTCTCAAATCAGCCCTAAAACCTCCGTATATATAGGTGGGAGGGAGGGGAGGAGGCAGCCTCAAAACCTAAAGGTTTGGCCGAAATTGGAGGTGGAGGAGTCCTACTCCAATCCTACTTGGAGTAGGATTCCACCTTCCCACTTGGAAACTCTTTCCACCTTGTGTTTTTTCCTTCTCAAACCTTATGGGCCTTAGTGGGAACTTATTCCAGCCCACTAGGGGCTGGTTTATCTCTTCCCATAGCCCATGAGAACCCTTGGGGCGTGACACCCCTCCCGATGGTCCCCGGCACCCCTCCCGGCACTCCCGGTACACTACCGATGAGCCCGAAACTTTTCCGGTAATGCACGAAAACCTTCCGGTAACCAAATGAGGTCATCCTATATATCAATCTTCTTTTCCGGACCATTCCGGAAACCCTCGTGACGTCCGGGATCTCATCCGGGACTCCGAACAACATTCGGTAACCAACCATATAACTCAAATACGCATAAAACAACGTCGAACCTTAAGTGTGCAGACCCTGCGGGTTCGAGAACTATGTAGACATGACCCGAGAGACTCCTCGGTCAATATCCAATAGCGGGACCTGGATGCCCATATTGGATCCTACATATTCTACGAAGATCTTATCGTTTGAACCTCAGTGCCAAGGATTCATATAATCCCGTATGTCATTCCCTTTGTCCTTCGGTATATTACTTGCCCGAGATTCGATCATCAGTATCCGCATACCTATTTCAATCTCGTTTACCGGCAAGTCTCTTTACTCGTTCCGTAATACAAGATCCCGCAACTTACACTAAGTTACATTGCTTGCAAGGCTTGTGTGTGATGTTGTATTACCGAGTGGGCCCCGAGATACCTCTCCGTCACACGGAGTGACAAATCCCAGTCTTGATCCATACTAACTCAACTAACACCTTCGGAGATACCTGTAGAGCATCTTTATAGTCACCCAGTTACGTTGCGACGTTTGATACACACAAAGCATTCCTCCGGTGTCAGTGAGATATATGATCTCATGGTCATAGGAATAAATACTTGACACGCAGAAAACAGTAGCAACAAAATGACACGATCAACATGCTACGTCTATTAGTTTGGGTCTAGTCCATCACATGATTCTCCTAATGATGTGATCCCGTTATCAAGTGACAACACTTGCCTATGGCCAGGAAACCTTGACCATCTTTGATCAACGAGCTAGTCAACTAGAGGCTTACTAGGGACAGTGTTTTGTCTATGTATCCACACAAGTATTCTGTTTCCAATCAATACAATTATAGCATGGATAATAAACGATTATCATGAACTAAGAAATATAATAATAACTAATTTATTATTGCCTCTAGGGCATATTTCCAACAGTCTCCCACTTGCACTAGAGTCAATAATCTAGTTCACATCACCATGTGATTCCAACGAATCCAACACCCATATAGTTATGGGGTCTGATCATGTCTTGCTTGTGAGAGAGGTTTTAGTCAACGGTTCTGAAACTTTCAGATCCGTGCGTTCTTTACAAATCTTTATGTCATCTTATAGATGCTGCTACTACGTGCTATTCGGAAATGCTCCAAATATCCACTCTACTATATGAATCCGTTTCACTACTCATAGTTATTCAGATTAGTGTCAAAGCTTGCATCGACGTAACCCTTTACGACGAACTCTTTAACCACCTCCATAATCGAGAAAAATTCCTTAGTCCATTTGTTACTAAGGATAAATTTTGACCGCTGCTAGTGATTCAATCATGGATCACTCTCTGTACCCTCAACAGACTTTGAGTCAAGGCACACATCAGGTGCGGTACACAGCATGGCATACTTTAGATTCTACGGCTAAGGCATAGAAGACGACCTTCGTCTATTCTCTTTATTCTGCCGTGGTCGGGTTTTGAGTCTTACTCAAATTCACACCTCACAACGCAACCAAGAACTCCTTCTTTGCTGGTCTATTTTGAACTCTTTCAAAAAACTTGTCAAGGCATGCATCTTGTTGAAACTTCTATTAAGCGCTTTCGATCTATCTCCATAGATCTTTGATGCTCAACGTTCAAGTAGCGTAATCCAGGTACTCCTTTGAAAACTTCTTTCAAACAACCTTGTATGCTTTACAGAAATTCTACATTACTTCTGATCCACAATATGTCAACCACATATACCTATCAGAAATTCTATCACATCACATCATTGGCCATATCACATCACAATCATACCCTGCAAAAACAAGTTAGACGTCCTCTAATTTTGTTCTTGCATGTTTTACGTGGTGACCAAGGGTATCTAGTAGGATCGCATCTTACTTACGCAAACACCACAACGGAGATATATGAGTTGCTATTTAACCTCATCCAAGGACCTCCTCGGTCAAATCCGATTCAACTAAAGTTGGAGAAACCGTCACTTGCCAGTCATCTTTGAGCAAAGGGGGTTACTCGTAACGATGAAACCAGTCTCTCGTAAGCGTACGAGTAATGTCGGTCCAAGCCGCTTCAATCCAACAATACCGCGGAATCAAGAAAAGACTAAGGAGGGCAGCAAAACGCACATCACCGCCCACAAAACCTTTTGTGTTCTACTCGAGAAGACATCTACGCATGAACCTAGCTCATGATGCCACTGTTGGAGAACGTCGCATGGGAAACAAAAATTTTCCTACGCGCACGAAGACCTATCATGGTGATGTCCATCTACGAGAGGGGATGAGTGATCTACGTACCCATGTAGATCGTACAACAGAAGCGTTAGAGAACGCGGTTGATGTAGTGGAACGTCCTCACGTCCCTCGATCCGCCCCGCGAACAATCCCGCGATCAGTCCCACGATCTAGTACCGAACGGACGGCACCTCCGCGTTCAGCACACGTACAGCTCGACGATGATCTCGGCCTTCTTGATCCAGCAAGAGAGACGGAGAGGTAGAAGAGTTCTCCGGCAGCGTGACGGCGCTCCGGAGGTTGGTGATGATCTTGTTTCAGCAGGGCTCCGCCCGAGCTCCGCAGAAACGCGATCTAGAGGAAAATCTATGGAGGTATGTGGTCGGGCAGCCGTGAGAAAATCGTCTCAAATCAGCCCTAAAACCTCCGTATATATAGGTGGGAGGGAGGGGAGGAGGCAGCCTCAGAACCTAAAGGTTTGGCCGAAATTGGAGGTGGAGGAGTCCTACTCCAATCCTACTTGGAGTAGGATTCCACCTTCCCACTTGGAAACTCTTTCCACCTTGTGTTTTTTCCTTCTCAAACCTTATGGGCCTTAGTGGGAACTTATTCCAGCCCACTAGGGGCTGGTTTATCTCTTCCCATAGCCCATGAGAACCCTTGGGGCGTGACACCCCTCCCGATGGTCCCCGGCACCCCTCCCGGCACTCCCGGTACACTACCGATGAGCCCGAAACTTTTCCGGTAATGCACGAAAACCTTCCGGTAACCAAATGAGGTCATCCTATATATCAATCTTCGTTTCCGGACCATTCCGGAAACCCTCGTGACGTCCGTGATCTCATCCGGGACTCCGAACAACATTCGGTAACCAACCATATAACTCAAATACGCATAAAACAACGTCGAACCTTAAGTGTGCAGACCCTGCGGGTTCGAGAACTATGTAGACATGACCCGAGAGACTCCTCGGTCAATATCCAATAGCGGGACCTGGATGCCCATATTGGATCCTACATATTCTACGAAGATCTTATCGTTTGAACCTCAGTGCCAAGGATTCATATAATCCCGTATGTCATTCCCTTTGTCCTTCGGTATGTTACTTGCCCGAGATTCGATCGTCAGTATCCGCATACCTATTTCAATCTCGTTTACCGGCAAGTCTCTTTACTCGTTCCGTAATACAAGATCCCGCAACTTACACTAAGTTACATTGCTTGCAAGGCTTGTGTGTGATGTTGTATTACCGAGTGGGCCCCGAGATACCTCTCCGTCACACGGAGTGACAAATCCCAGTCTTGATCCATACTAACTCAACTAACACCTTCGGAGATACCTGTAGAGCATCTTTATAGTCACCCAGTTACGTTGCGACGTTTGATACACACAAAGCATTCCTCCGGTGTCAGTGAGATATATGATCTCATGGTCATAGGAATAAATACTTGACACGCAGAAAACAGTAGCAACAAAATGACACGATCAACATGCTACGTCTATTAGTTTGGGTCTAGTCCATCACATGATTCTCCTAATGATGTGATCCCGTTATCAAGTGACAACACTTGCCTATGGCCAGGAAACCTTGACCATCTTTGATCAACGAGCTAGTCAACTAGAGGCTTACTAGGGACAGTGTTTTGTCTATGTATCCACACAAGTATTGTGTTTCCAATCAATACAATTATAGCATGGATAATAAACGATTATCATGAACTAAGAAATATAATAATAACTAATTTATTATTGCCTCTAGGGCATATTTCCAACATTGTGCATCCTCCAGATGGTTAGGCGTCATGGTCTAGAGAATCCAGGAGTGAATTCAGGATCACCTCGTGACCGAGTTTGTGATGGTTTGGAAGTCTGCCCTGAAGACTTACCACGAGTGTTGGGCGAGGACTGTGTGTCCTTAGCTCAAGGAGAATACGGTAGGGACTGTGTGTCCCGGGACTGTGTGTCCTTAGGTTTAAATACCTAGCCATACGTACGACTGTCATAGCAGTTGGAAGTGGGTCATCAAACGCTGTCTTCATCAAGCTACTGGTTCTATTTCCTCAACCTTTCCATTTCATCAAATTGCATGTTGAAGACTTTCACCTGTATTGTTTGAAGAATTTGACTAAAGACTTTGATCAATTTCCTCACCTCAAATTCTTCACTTGTGTTAGTCATCACCTGTTTGTTCAATACTCATATCCTGTGCAAACCGAACTACTTTATCCACATTGAATACTTTGGTGTAACCTGTTCTTCACTTATGTCTTAGTACTATTTCCGCTGCACGTGATTCATTACTGAGGACTTTCCTAGGTGGGAATTTCCTCAGTGATGAATTTCTAAAAAATGCCTATTCACCCCCCTCTAGTCGACTTAACTCACTTTCAGTTATTTGCAAGCATGAGATCTAATAGAGATAGATATAAAAGATTGCGGAAACGAAAACTTAAAAAAAGTAAATAAATTGCAGCAAGGTATTTTTGGTATTTTTGGTGTATAGATCTGAAAGTATAATTTGGAAAATAGACCCGGGGGCCATAGGTTTCACTAGAGGCTTCTCTCATGAAAGAAAATAATACGGTGGGTAAACAAATTACTGTCGAGCAATTGATAGAGAAGAGAATAATTATGAAGATATCCAAGGCAATGACTATGCATATAGGCATCACGTCTGTGTCAAGTAGACCGAAACGATTCTACATCTACTACTATTACTCCACACATTGACCAACTCCTGCATGCATCTAGAGTACTAAGTTCATGAAGAACAGAGTAACGCATTAAGTAAGATGACATGGTGTAGAGGGATGAACTCAAGCAATATGATGAAAAACCCATCTTTTTATCCTTCATGTCAACAATACAAATACATGCCTTGCTACCCCTACTTTGTCTTTGGGTGAGGACACCGCAAGATTGAACCCAAAACTAAGCACTTCTCCCATTGCAAGAATTACCAATCTAGTTGGCCAAACCAAACTAATAACTCGAAGAGACTTGCAAAGATATGAAATCTTGCATATAATAATTCATAGGAAATTCAAATAATATTCATAGATAATCTGAACATAAACCCGCAATTCATCGGATCTCGACAAACACACCGCAAAAGAGTATTACATCGGATATATCTTCATGAAGATAATGAAGAACATGGTATTGAAGAACAAAGAGAGAGAATGCTCCCTCTGTCCCAAATAGATAATATAATACATCAATGCATCATAGATAATATAATACTCCCTCTGTCCCAAAATAAGTGTCCCAAGCTTAGTACAACTTTGTACTAGCGCTAGTACAAAATTGAGACATTTATTTTGGAACGAAGGGAGTAGCATGGAACAATCAAAAATTATAGATACGTTGGAGACGTATCAAGCATCCCCAAGCTTAATTCCTGCTTGTCCTCGAGTAGGTAAATGATAAAAACAGATTTTTTGATGTGAAATGCTACCTAACATATTTATCCATTAATATTCTTTATTGTGGCATGAATATTCAGATCCATAAGATTCAAAACAAAAGTCTAATATTGACATAAAACCAGTAATACTTCAAGCATACTACAAGGCAATTGTGTCCTTTCAAAATAACATCGCCTTAGAAAGTTATCCCTACAAAATCATATAGCCTGGCTATGCTCCATCTTCACCACACAAAGTATCTAAATCATGCACAACCCCGATGAAAGTCAAGCAATTGTTTCACACGTTTTATGTTCTCAAACCTTTTCAACTCTCACGCAATACATGAGCATGAGCCATGAGTATAGCACTATAGGTGGAATAGAATATGGTGGTGGTTGAAAAGAAATAGGAGAATAAAGTCTCACATTAACTAGGCGTATCAACATGCTATGGAGATGCCCATCAATAGATGTCAATGTGAGTGAGTAGGTATTGCCAAGCAACGAATGCACTAGAGCTATAAGTGTATGAACGCTCAAAAAGAAACTAAGTGGGTGTGCATCCAACTCGCTTGCTCACGAAGACCTAGGGCAATTTGAGGAAGCCCATCATTGGAATATACAAGCAAAATTCTATAATGAAAAGTTCCCACTAGTATATGAAAGTGACAATATAGGAGACTCTCTATCATGAAGATCATGGTGCTACTTTGAAGCACAAGTGTGGAAAAAGATAGCAGCATTGTCCCTTCTCTCTTTCTCTCATTTTTTCTGGTGGGCATCTTTGGCCTCCTTTTTTTATATTTTGTATGGGCCTCGCTGGCCTCTTTTATTTTTGTAAAGTTCGGATACTCATCCCAACTTGTGAGGGACTCATAGCTTCCATCATCCTTTTCTCTCACGGTTTAATGCTCTAATAATGCAAACCATCACACTTTTATTTACTTACAAATCAACAATAACAACTCGATACCTAAAAAAAATATGACTCTATATGCAATATGGAAGTGGTGTTGCATGTCATAAAAACGGAACGGTGGAAGTTGCATTGCAATATATCTCGGAATGGCTATGAAAGTGTCATAATAGGTAGGTATGGTGGCTGTTTTGAGGAAAATATATGGTGGCTATTTTGAGGAAGGTGAGTTTAATGCCCCGGTGAAAGTTGTGTGGTACTAGAGAGGCTAGCAATGGTGGAAGGGTGAGAGTGCGTATAATTCATGGACCCAACATTAGTCATAAAGAACTCACATACTTATTGCAAAAGTCTATTAGTTATCGAAGGAAAGTATTATACGCATGCTCCTAGGAGAAGGGTTGGTAGGAGTTAACCATCGTGTGATCCCGACTCTCACACAAAGGTTGACAATCATTAAAGAAATCATACTCTGACTTCATTACATAACGGTTCACCATACGTGCATGCTACGGGAATCACACACTTTAACACAAGTATTTCTTCCAATTCACAATTACTCACTAGCATGACTCTCATATTACCATCTTCGTATCTCAAAACTATATGCAAGGAATCAAACTTCTCATCGTATTCAATGCACTTAATATAAAAGTTTTTATTATATCCTATTGGACGCCCATTATATTAGGATTGAATTCATAACCTAAACCAATTACCATGTTGTTTTTAAGACTCTCAAAATAATATAAGTGAGGTACGAGCGTTCAATAATTTCTATAAAATTAAAACACCACCGTGCTCTAAAAAGATATAAGTGAAGCACTAGAGCAACATTGCCTAGCTCAAAAGATATAAGTGAAGCACATAGAGTATTCTAATAAATTCACGATTCAGCATGTCTCTCTCAAAATATGTTTGCAGCAAGGATGATTGGGGCAAACTAAAAAGCAAAGACTCATATCATACAAGACGCTCCAAGAAAAACACATATCATGTGGTGAATAAAAATATAGTGTCAAATAAATTTACCGATGGATTGAAGACGAAAGAGGGGATGTCGTCCGGGGCATACCCAAGCTTAGGCACTTTGGTATCCTTGAATATGGCTTGGGGTGCCTTGGCATCCCCAAGATTAGGCTCTTGCGACTCCTTATTCCATAGTCCATCAAATATTTACCCAAAACTTGAAAACTTCACAACAGAAAACTCATGGGATCCGTTAGTATAAGAAAAATAAATCACCACTTTAGGTACTGTTGTGAACTCATTTTTTATTTATAATGGTGTAATTTTTACTGTATTCCAACTTGTCCATGGTTCGTACCCCCGATACAACCCATATATACATTGAAATAAGCAAACAACACAAAGAAAAACAGAATCTGTCAAAAACAGAACAGTCTGTAGCAATCTGTATACTTCAAATACTTATATAACTCCAAATATTCTGAAAAGCTAGAAAAATCAGGTAAATTTGTATATAAATCTTTTGTAAAAAATTCAGATCAATAGCATGTTCCGTTGAATTTACAAAATTCCTGGACTGAGGGCGGAAGTTTCTGTTTTTCAGCAAAATCAAATCACAAACACCGTAGACCATCCCAAAGGTCTTACTTGGCTCAAACACTTGTTTTAATTACAATAGAGTCAATAATGTGTGCAGCACTAAAAAATCCAAAACAAAAGCATAAAAATAAAATTGGGTTGCCTCCGAACAAGCTATATTGTTTAACACCCCTAGCTAGGCATAACACAATAGATCTAGGTATTGTCATCTTTGGTATTGACAGTTTTTATGAGGGCTTCTCAAATCCAGGGGGCTCTTTCCTCTTCCCCGGGTTTGTAAGGGAAGAAACCATCTTAATATCCAAAATATCCAAACGCTTATTGCAAAGGGTAATCAAAGTATTCAAACGGTTGAGGTTTCCACTTATATGTTTAAGGGGTTCGTGATATTGTTGTAAGTCGACTAAGTGCATATGTAAGTCACTTATTTTGTCGAGAATTTGAACTCCCTCTTCTGAGAAATTAATCCCCTTTTTTGTGGAGGAACTCCCAAAATCCCCTCCAAAACTACATAAGAAGCGTTTGTATCCAATTCAATAAAATTCCCTTTCGAGGCGAAATATAAGAGTTCAATATGATGTAAAGCCAATCCAATGTAATTTCTTTTAGCAAAACCCTCGCATCTCCTTTTAGGTTGGATATACGACAATATTCCATTAGCCTATACCAGGCATCTTTCTAATTTTCCCTTTGTTTTTGTTTAAAGTATAAAACTTCAAAATCTCGTGACAAAGGGGAAGTGGTAATGGTAGTCATAAAAACAAGTAAGAGATCCGAAAGGAAAGAGGCAAACGAAAGGAGGGCGAGTAAAAAGCAAATCTTTTTGGATTTTTTGAAAATCTTTTTATAAGTGGGGGAGAGGAAAATGAGAGGCAAATAATGTAAACCTAAGAGATGAGTGTGTCATGGGTACTTGGTTGGCTTGACCTTGCTACGTATCCTCCCAGGCAACGGCGCCAGAAATCCTTCTTGCTACTTCTTGAGCTTGCATTGGTTTTCCCTTGAAGAAGAAAGGGTGATGCAGAAAAATAGATAAGTATTTCCCTGAGTTTGTTGAGAACCAAGGTATCAATCCAGTAGGAGGAACCAGCAAGGCCCCAATCTTAGCACCTACACAAACAATCAAACACTTGCACCCAACGCTACAAAGGGGTTGTCAATCCCTTCACAGTTATTTGCAAGGATGATATCTGATAGAGATAGATATAAATATTGCGGAAACGAAAAGTAAATAAATTGTGGCAAGGTATTTTTTATTTTTGGTGTATAGATCTGAAAGTATAAGATGGAAAATAGACCCGGGGATCATAGGTTTCACTAGAGGCTTCTCTCATGAAGGAAAATAATACGATGGGTGAACAAATTACTGTCGAGCAATTGATAGAAAAGTGAATAATTATGAACATATCCAAGGCAATGATTATGCATATAGGCACCATGTCTGTGTCAAGTAGACCGAAACGATTCTACATCTACTACTATTAATCCACACATCTACCGACTCATGCCTCCATCTAGAGTATTAAGTTCATGAAGAAGAGAGTAACACATTAAGTAAGATGACATGATGTAGAGGGATAAACGCAAGCAATACGATAAAAAAACCCATCTTTTTATCCTTGATGGCAACTATACAAATACGCGCCTTACTACCCCTACTTTGTCACTGGGTGAGGACACCACAAGATTGAACCAAAAAGTAAGCACTTCTCCCATTGCAAGAATTACCAATCTAGTTGGCCAAACCAAACTAATAACTCGGAGAGAGTTGCAAAGATATGAAATCATCCATATAAGAATTCAGAGGAGATTCAAATAATATCCATAGATAATCTGAACATAAACCCACAGTTCATTGGATCTCGACAAACACACCGCAAAAGAGTATTACATCGGATAGATCTTCATGAAGATCATGAAGAACATGGTATTGAAGAACAAAGAGAGAGAGAAGAAGTCATCTAGCTACTAGCTATGGATCTGTAGGTCTGTGGTGAACTACTCACGCATCATCGGAGGGGCAATGAAGTTGATGTCGTTGCCATCCATAGTCGATTCCCCCTCTGGCAGATTACCAGAAAAGGCTCCCGGATTGGATCTCACGAAAACAGAGGTTTCTGGCGGCGGAAAAGTATTTTTTGTTGTCGTTCTGGTAATAGCAGAATATTTGGGAATTTATAAGCCAAGGATTAGGGTTAGGAGGCCTGCAGGGGGGCCACAAGCCAGGGGCGCCCCCTAAGGGCGTGCCCTGCATGCTTGTTGTTGGGGATATACCCCATGGTGTAACCCGGCTTGAACTATGACCCGCCGAGGACTTGGCGACTCACCGGTGACTCAGAAGTGACCTGGCGAGCGGCTCATACATGACCCGACAGGCAACTCAGACAAACGACAAACGCCCAAGGCTCGGCGTACACTCTGGCATAATGCGACTCATAGAGAGTCCAGGAGGGCTGGCTCACACACAAGGCCCAAGAAGAGGAAAGACTCCCTCCAGAAGGAAACAAGACCCTCATTAGGATTCAAGAGGAACTAGTCCTATTCCTACTCCTAGTAGGACTCTACATGTAAACCTACCCCTTCCACCTTTATAAGGAGGGGTAAGGCACCCCAAGAGGGACAACTTAGATTGATTCGTGACAAGCCCAAGTCATGAGATATAGATAGATTCGACACCCACGAGATTAGAGGTACCGATTCTGCACCCTTGTAATCGAGGTCATCATCTTCATCAATGAAACACAAGCAGGACGTAGGCTTTTACCTCCATCGAAGGGGCTGAACCTGGGTAAACTCGCGTATCTCGATTCCGACAAACCCCTATCAAGCTGCCACATGGTTGTGATGGCCTCACACCTAAGTCCTTTCACGAGGACACATGTCGTGACAAAACCACGACATTTGGTGCCCACCATGGGACAGTTCGTATGGTGGTATTGTGTTTTTGGAGGGAACTCTCCCAGGATCAAGAAAATGGCGATTGACCGGATGAAGAATAGCCAACGAAGAAACATCTGCATGAACTCTGAGTCCATTAGATGAGATCGATCTTTATTTTAGCAGCAACACAAATTAGAATTAGCAACGTCAAACAATGATGACAGTTTCATCGCTGCAGCGGCCAGATCAAGATTTTTTTAGAGACGTTCCGTGGAAAAAATCTGGCAGGAGAAATCATAGCATGAGCGGCTGCTACATTGTTTTGTCAAGGATGACGGCTTGGGGATCCACAAGTTTTCGAAGTCGCTTCCTGATTGGAAGTGTTGCTACCACGGTCGGTTTAATGGGAAGAATCAAAGTCAAAGCAAGCGATTCCTACGTGCAATTGTTACCCTAGACATTGGAGCGTGTTAGGCTGGTTGTAATGGGAGTATCATAAGCAGTATCATGCATGCCAACTAGGTTTACTTGATGATGTGGCACATCATTAAATGAGGAAAGAGAGGATGTGGTTTCATATTATGATACCGTATCATATTAAATATTGTAGTATTTTGTGTCATGTATGACAATTAATAAGACAACCTTGATAGTAACTTATGATACTATGCATTACGAAAGTAGTATCATACACTAATATCATGTGCACGATACTATTATATGATATTCCCCATTAGGGCAGCCTTAGCTATCACCCTGGGATTGATCCTTTTTAAAATAAAAAAGAAAGGGGACCGCAGGTGGCTGGTGGAAACAATAACGAAGGGAAGAAATTGCTTTTGGTTTGACTAGATCAAGACGGAAGAATTCGCTCTCGACCGTCACCAGTTCCCCTCGCCTCCGCCTTGCCATATCGACTCCGACCCGGTTTCTATTTTGCCTCACCAATTCACCGCCACCACCCGCCAGGTCAGGTACCCAAAAGAATTACCAATTCGTCGCCGCCACCCGCGCCTCGCGCCCTCGCGCTCGCCTCCACCACTCCTGCATCCGACTCACTTCAAGCTAAGACCCGCCTAGCCTTGCTGTCACCTTGCAATTAGCCTAGCTGGTTAGCAGACTCGGCATCGAGTGTGCTGTCGCTGCAGAGCCGCCTCGCCTGCTCGCCTCTGCAGCGCTCTGAGTCGCCGCTGCGCTCGCTGCCGGCGCATCTTGGGCCGCCGCGTTCGCCTCGCATCGCTCCGCAGCCGCCCTGCGCTGTGCCCCGGCGGGCTTCACACCACAACATCACCTCGCCATGCTAGTGTCCGCCTTGCCACACAAATTCCGAGCCGGACTCGGTGTCACTAGTTGTGCCACGCTCGCTTCCGTAGCGCCTTGGGTCAATATGTTGGTCTAAGGTCCCTGCCACGATTTCGTCTAAGGTCCCTGCGTGTGGACGAAAATAAGTCTGCACCTCGTTCATGTTCATCCGACAAAATTATCACATGATATTTGTCTTATCTATTTTTCGTTATATATATATTTTATTTAAGAACAGTCACTCTGGCCTACAGTATTTTTACGTGCAGGACAATTACTCATTACAAAGGCGCCGCAATATTGCGAATACGAAGCTCGTGTCAAATCAATGCTACAGGTGACTCACAATCTGCGGCGGCTTACAATGACGCGACCAACTCTCACGTCCGTGCAAACCAAGACGGCTTACAATGACGCGGCTGACTCTCACGTTCGCACGACCAAGGCGGCTTACAACACCATGACCGATTCTCGAGCGTGTACCAACTTGCCAGACAACTCTCATATTCAACTCAACATCTCGGTGAAGTGCTCGCCTATACGAGTCGCCCTACAGACAGACGCAAATCGCCGCCCCGATGGTCCGGTTTATATCAACCCGTCGGTGCAGTGCTCGCCGCCTAATAGACGGATGGAAGACGCCGCCCTCGCGGTTCGGACGACATCAACATATCGATGCAGTGCTCTCTTATACGAGCCGGCCAATAGACGCGTGCAAGCCACCGTCCCCACGGTCTGTTATCCATGAACATATCGAAAGAAACAAGAGAGCTTATCATGAAGGAAACATCTCTGGTGAAGCTACAAATTGAGCCGACCATCATTGAGTCAGCAATTCAAAGCTCACTACATCATCTCCACCATGGATAAATCCACCGTTCAACATCAACCTTATGCCAGGTTATATCACAATCAAATATGGAGACTCTCAAGCTGCCTCCTTCAGTTGACTTAAGACTCGAGGGCTACATGGACATGTCTCGGCAGATTCAACCAGGCTGAACAATTCAAAGAACCCGGAATCATTACAGGAATGTTAAGTTGATCCCGGAGGCTGCTGCCTCATAGACGAGAAGATTTGAAAGTCGCCCAAGAAGACAAGTCGCCATGATGCGACCGCTCAAACATGGGTGCCCGACCTTATTGGCGGATGATTTAAAAACCGCCCAAGAGGATGAGACGCCGCCAATGTAGTCATTCAAACATGGGTGCTATCAGTATCAAAGAGGATAAGCCGCAACATTGCGCTTGTTCAAACATGGATACCGGTAAGCCAAAGAGGATCAAAGTTGCCACGTTGCAAGGTTCAAACATAGGCGCCTATTTATGATCTTGAGAATTAAGCCGGCTTACTTGAGGGATACTAGTCCCCAAGTCGTTTTGCATTAAGAGCGTAAGCTTCTACAGTTCTATGCTCAACTTTTCCCTGATCATAGGTCACTTGGGGGCTTCTAACTCACCGAGTTCAGCCTGAATACCCTCTTGGCTAGCGAAAAATTACCGCATTACAATAGTTATACTGGACTGTGTGTTTTGTGACTCGCCCTATAGCCCCATGTACTCTTGGTGAGTCAGTCCGATAATGGATCCTGAACTCCCTAACGTTAAAACATGAAGGTGCTTGCGAGAGCCAGCATATGGAAAATAGACAAACCATGGGTTCATAGAACCTGCTTCACCGAAGCTTGACTTGTGCGTGATCAGCCAGACTAAATGATAAAGGTTATTGCAAAAACCTCTTTGGGTACCACTAGAGCCTTGCAAGCTCGTCCTACCTGCCGTGACTCACCGAGCCGGCTACCGTGACTCACTGAGCCGGCTTAACTCTTTTGAGTACCACTAGAGCCTTACGAGCTCGTCCTAACCGCCGTGACTCACTGAGCCGGCTTAGTGAAAGTAACTTGATGCCATACTATGGTGTTGCCAACATTATTCTATCACATACATGCATCATATTGCACTGCATCATGCATCCTACATACATATCATGCCGGTCTTCAAACCGGGTCAAAACATAAATTTTTGCACGAGCAAATAAATCTTTGATAGACAATATGGCTGGATTTTCATCATGGTTTATCATAACCAATGTCAAGTGATTGGGGTTTTTAAGCTAGCTCGGAAGAATTGATTATTTTTGAAGAGACACCCTATCACATATAATGCTAGGTCATCTAATTGACTAGCTCCTAGATTTCTTCAACTTGCGCTTTGTAGTAAACTACAACACTTATGGATTTCTCAACCATATATTTGTCGAGTTACATTGCAACCACGGCCAAGGATTTCTTTCGTCACAAAGGGATCATGTGAGTGGATATGATTTTATAATGGAAGGAATAATCCCAAATCGCTGCAAGAAAGTAAACCCGGCACTTGGGGCTACATTATTCAAATCCAGATTACATCAAAGTATGAAAGTCCCAAGTCGATGCAAGCATGCACCATGACACTTGGGGCTAATGCAAATTGCTTCTTTCAAAATCATCACATCATCGACAGACCCGGCGATTTCAAGAAGATAAGTCGGCCCTTGGGGGCTATAGGTCACACTGTATTCAAGTACGAATAAAAGGAAGAACCGGCTCATCATTTTTATAATGACCCAGTCCTTAGGGGCTACACATTGCTTCTAAAGTTTACAAAATCAGATCTACAAAGTCCCTGCTCATTATTGCATAATTACCCGGTCCTTGGGGGCTACATCATATGATGTTTTATTTTTCAAAGGAGAAGAACGTGGAAGTCCCAAGTTGCCGCAAGCAATCAACCCGGGACTTGGGGGCTATACTATTCACAACAAATTTTCTAAAGTCCTAGATTGCTGCAAGCAAGACAACCCGACCCTTGGGGGCTACAACACTCAGTTGTTTCACAAATCATGAGGTACAAATTGAAGACCCGGCCCATCACACATTGATGAGCCGGCCCTTGGGGGTTACACCCGCTGAAGCTTATAAGTATAAGATGATTACAAGTCCTAGGTTGCTGCAGGCAAGACAACCCGACACTTGGGTGCTACATGGTCAAAGATATTGTTGCAAATCTCCAAGTCATCATGAACTACTAAACTTGGAGCTTGGGGCTGCAGGTAATATGGATATGTCAAAAATTGAAGAGCACTGTTCATTTCGTCATGGAGCTAAAGCATTGGAAGACCGGCTCAACATCACACAGATTTCTTTATTTCCAATAACTCGATCAAGTCAATTGGGCTTCAGTTGTTTGACGGGGTATTACCAGCAATCACGACCCACCATTATCAATCATAACCTGCCAAAGCAACATAAGCGGGTTCAACATTGTGTGGATTTCCTATTCCCCAAATTTACATCAAACCAAAGCATTGGAGGCCGACTCAACGGAATATGTATTTTATTGCGGAGGACACGTACATGCAAGATGATTGAAGACAATTCAAAGAAACCCGTATTTTTCAAGGAGCCACTTCAGTAAATCAAGTCGGCCAGTGGAGCAACCTGGTCCCTTAACATATTTATTATTTTTATTTCAGGAGCTTAGCTTGAATAAATTCAAGCTAACCTGGGGGCTAATGTTGGGGATATACCCCACGGTGTAAACCGGCTTGAAGTATGACCCGCCGAGGACTTGGCGACTCACCGATGACTCAACGGTGACCTCATGGGCAGCTCAGACATGACCCGACAGACGACTCAGACAAACGACAAAGGCCCAAGGCCCGGCGTACACTCTGGCATAAGACGACTCATAGAGAGGCGAGGAGGGCCGGCTCACACAGAAGGCCCAAGAAGAGGAAATACTCCTCGAGAAGGAAACAAGACCTGGATTAGGATTCAAGAGGAACTAGTCCTATTCCTACTCCTAGTAGGACTCTACATGTAAACCTACCCCTTCCACCTTTATAAGGAGGGGTAAGCTCCCCAAGAGGGACAAGTTAGATTGATTCATGACAAGCCTAAGTCATGAGAGGTAGACAGATTATACACCCACGAGGTTAGAGGTAGCGATTTCGAACCCTTGTAATCGAGATCTTCATCTTCATCAATGAAACACAAGGAAGACATAGGCTTTTACCTCCATCGGAGGGGCCGAACCTAGGTAAACTCGCGTCTCTCGATTCCGACCAACCCATCTCAAGCCGCCACATGGTTGCGATGGCCTCACACCTAAGTCCTTTCACGAGGATATATGCCGTGACAAAACCACGACACTTGTCGTCTCTCGGAAGGTTCTCCTGCTCCCTTCTCAATGTGTGGCAGGTTTCTTCTGGTCCAAGAAAAATCATTCCGAAGATTTTTTTTCCGTTTGGACTCCATTTAATATTCCTTATTTGCAATACTCAAAAACAAGGAAAAAAACAGAAACTCGTACTAGGCTCTAGATTAATAGGTTAGTCCAAAAAATAATATAAAATAGCATATTAATGCATATAAAACATCCAAAACCGATAATATAATAGCATGGAACAATCAAAAATTATAGATACATTGGAGACGTATCAACATCCATGGTTGTGATGGTTATGTCCTCCAAACTTATTGGGTCTTGATCTAGTTCCTCCCGATTACGGGGTGTAGTGGTGTTTCTGCTGAGCTCCATAGTTGTACTTTCCCTGTCCATACTCTCTCTTGCGGTCTTCTATCTGCTGTAGTTTGCCTTCGAGAATGGGAGCCTTGTCAACCAACTCTTGAAAGTTATTGAAGGTAGCCATGGTCAACTTAAGTCCTAGATCATCATTCAGTCCCTCTAGAAATTTATCCTATTTAGCCACATCTCTTGGAGCATATCGGGCTAACTGGCTGAACTCATCCACATACCAAGCCAACGAATGGCTTCCTTAGCGTAGGTTGTGGAATTCCCTTTTCTTCGGACTTATGGCTCCAACTACAACACGTGCAGTGCAAAAAGACTGCTGGAACTGATCCCATGTCACATTGGCCACGGGGAAGGTGGTGGTGTAGTTTTCCTAGCACGAAGCTGCTGGTCGATCGAGTTGATGCGTGAAAAATCGCACCTTCTCAGCATCAGTGCATCTTGCGGTGGTCAGCTTCCTTCCGATCTTGCGAAGCCAGTCATCTGCGACAGTCGGTTTGGTGCCGCTCGAGATTACTAGTGGGTTCAACCTCAAGAAACATGTAAGGTTATCAACTAGGGGTGGTGGCGGTGGGTTGTTGTTGTTGTTCTGCTTTTTTAGGAGCATCTGCATGAGGGCATTCTAGTTTTGGATCAACTCCGTAAGTTCCGACCGAAAGTTGGATCCGGGATCACGTCTTGCACGCATCTAATAGGTTCTGAGTGGGTGAGAAATTTAGAGTAGAATAGGGGCCTAATGAGAATATCACACTACCCATATGCAAATGAGGTAAATAAATTCCAAATCATACCATTCAATCTCAAACAAGTTTCACACAATCGAGCCTAAGATAATTATTACACTGAGTCGCACAAATGACACCAAACTAAAAAAACTAATCGAAAAACAATCAGAATTCTAATATGTAAAATGGTGGTCGTCTAGAAGTGCTGGTCGGTAGAAGACTCCATCATATGCTCATCATCATTATCGTCTTCATAATCGGCATCATTGGTGATGAGGGATGCATCATTGTCATCATTGCAAAGGTTTTCTCCAAGGTCCAGCTTCTCCTCTGCTCTTTCCAGCTTCTTCTTCAGCTTTTCATACCTTTCCAGCAGCACGCTGATTTCCTCCTGATATCCATCATGAGTTGCCTTCATTTCATCCTCCAGCTCGTTATTTTGGGTTATTAGCTTCTGGGTGTTTGTTAGGCTGTAGTACATGTGGTTCTCCATTCGGTGGATGTGCTACTCTAGATCTTGTATGCATGATTCGATCAACTCATCTTCCCTGGTGCGGATTACTTCTCCATAGCGATCCATGCGTCCGCATATCGTGTAGATGGTTTCCTCGAGATCCTGGTTGTATTCCTCAGAAAATGCATCCAAAGGTGTTTTGTGTAGCAATATTCCTACCTAAGGTCCAGGTTGGTGCATTGAAGAAGAAGTCGATATCTGATATATCTCCGTCGTATCTATAATTTTTTATTGTCTCATGCCAATATTCTACAACTTCCATATACTTCTCGCAACATTTTATAATATTTTTGGGACTAGTTTTCTTACACACAGCCCAGTGGCGGTTCCTGTTTTTTGTGTGTTTTTTGTTTCATATAAATTCCATATCAAACAAAGTCCAAACACAATAAAAATGTAGGGAGATTTTTTTGGAATATATGTAAATTATGGGAGTCAGAATCAACATAAGACGATGCCTGAGGGGCCCACAAGCTAACAGGGCGCGCTCCCTAGGGGGTGGCGCGCCATGATGGCTTGTGGCCAGCCCTTAGGTCAGTTGAGGCTCTCCTTCTTCCACAAGGAATATATTCTCGCAATAAAAGTACCGTCAAAATGTCAGCCCGGTCGGAGTTATGGATTTCCATATATTTAAGAAACAGTGAAGGGCCAGAAAACAAGAGAAAAAAATAGAACAGGGACAAAGAGATAGATCCAATCTCGGAGGGGCTCCTGCCTTGCGGGAGCCATGGCGTCCATGTACTAGAGGGGAAACCCTCCTTAATAATAGGGGGAGGCCAAGGAAGAAGAAGAAAGGAGGGGGCTCTCTCCCCCTCTCTCCCGGTGGCGCTCTGGAGCGCCACCGGGACAACCCACATGATAGCAATCTACACCAACAACTTCGTCACCGTCATCACCACTACCATCACCTTCCCTCATCTATCTACAACAGCCCACTCTCCCGCATCCCTCTGTACCTCCTACTTGAACATCGTGTTTAATGCTATATATCATTATCCAATGATGTGTGGCTATCCTATGATGTTTGAGTAGTTCCTTTTTGTCCTATATGGGTTGATTGATGATATTGATTGGTTTGAGTTGTGTTGTTTATTTTGGTGATGTCCTCAGGTGCTTTCCATGAGGCACACATGTGAAATAATCACATTGGAGGGTTTGCAATATGTTCATGATTCTCTTATAGTGGGTTGGTATGATACGGAAACACAAACCCGAGTAAGAGGATTGTTTGCAAATGGGAGTAAAGAGGACTTTATATTTGATGATATGGTTGTATTTTACCTAAATCATCTTTAGTAATTGTTGATGCTTGCTAGAGTTCCAATCATACGTTAATATGATCCAAGTAGGGAAAGTATGTTAGCTCATGCCTCTCCCTTATATAAAACCGCAACAATGATACCGGTCTTGTTATCGATTGCCTAGGACAATCTCGCAAATCCTATCATCAATTTTCCACACTCACTATATTTATCTTATTGTTCTTTTATTAAAACAATACCTACTTTTATTTTGGTTCTTTATTTCCTTGCAAAACTATCTATCACACCTACTAATTACATCTAGTTTTATTCCCGCAAAGTAGTTTCATACTTGTTCTAGGTAAAGTAAGCGTTAGCGTGCGTTGAGTCGTATATCGGTGGTCGATATAACTGGAGAGATTATTAATTCTACCTTTAGCTCCTGATTGGTTTTGATGCTCTTACTTATTGAAAAAAGCTACAAACGACCCCCCTACACTTTTGGGTTATCAAGACCTTTTTCTCGCACCGTTGCCGGGGAGGAATAGCGTAGTGGTTGATATTCTTGTGTGTGCTTGTTTGCTTTATCACTAAGTGATTTTTATTTTCTATTATTAAGTTGTTTTCTATCTTTAGATATGGGTAGGAAACACAAAATACCAAAAAAATTAGATGTACTTGCTGCTCCAAAATCGGAGGAACCACTGGCGTTTCGTACTACCGAAGAATATTACTTGGATCATCTTTGATCCCTTTGTGCTCGTGCTAAAAACACAACTAGCTTAGTTGAGGGAAAATCATTAAATGAGCATGCTCATTATGTGAGACACTGCTTATCTCAAAAACGGAAACACTTGTGGCATCAAACAAATACTTTACATTGCTACGCTTCAAATTTATGCGAAATATATGATTTCACTTGTTGTTTTGAAGGCACTGAAAACCAGCTTCCCTACTGATGTGTGTTTAATGATAATGAAATACTATCTTCTTATACCAAGGTGGCCCATTGTTATTATGATGTTGAACAAATTGAAGAATTTGTTGCTTTCAAGGGTGCTTATGAAATTTCTTATTTGATTGAAAAATGTGATGCTACTTTTACAAATCAAATTTTTTGGCCATACTCAAATATTGCTATGAAAACTATGCTTCTAATGCTTATGTTAAAGAATTTATTGAAAGAATGATAGCTGCCTTGGAACAGAATAAAATTTTGCATGGATTTATGTAAGAAGAAATTGCCGAAACTGTGAGCTCATTAGATGCAAAAGATGAGAAGGAGATTGAAGAACAAAAGGAGGAAGACCATAGTAGTTAGCTGTGGCCACCTTCTAATGAGAGTAACTCTTCAAATCATACATTTTTTAATTTCCCTTCGCACATACCAAAGGATGAATACTATGATGCTTGCTATGCTTGTGGACATGATGCGAAATATGAATTATGCTGACGGAGATGAACTTGCCATAGTTCCTTATGTTAAGCATGAAATTGTTGCTATTGCATCCACACATGATAGTCGTATTATCTTTTTGAATTCTCCCAACTACACTATATCGGAGAAGTTTGCACTTATTAAGAATTCTATTGATGGGTTGCATTTTACTATCACACATGATGATTTTGATGAATATAATATGCATGTGCTTGCTGCTCCTAATTGCAATTATTATGAAATAGGAAAAAAATCTTCACCTCTCTATGTTTCCAATATGATAAAATTGCAAGAAACTACTTATGTTGTGTATTGGCCTTTACTTTGTGTGAATGAATTGTTATTTTATGACATGTCAGTGCATAGGAAGAAAGTTAGAATTCGTTGTTGTATGCTTCATATCACTTTTTTCTCACTACTAAATTACAAATCATTGTTAATTAAAATTGGCTTTAATATACCTAGGGATCCTGGTGGATCAATTACTTGAGCACTATATACCTAGCTTAATGTCTTCAAAGAAGTGCTGCCAAGGAGACAACCTAGGAGTTTTGTAGAGTCATTTATTTATGTTGTGTGCTTTTAAAATAATTTAAAATGAAAAAAAAGTTGGCAAGTTAAAACAATTTTCAAGAACACAAGTGAAAGTGAGAAAGAGGAGCATCGTTCAAGTGGGGGACGTCCTTGAACTTTTGTTCATGCCCATGGAAACTTTGTGAATCTTGATTACACAAACTTTTCAAAAAATAATAATTACCCCCTTGTATAAATCCATTGTATTATAAAAATACGGTGCCAAGATTTATCTCTAGGATATTTAAATTGCTTGTTTGATATGTGCTGCGAAAAACAGAAACTTTGGCTGTAGTTTTTTGATTTTTCATATTTTACTAGAACATCAAAAGCTTCTAAAATTTTTATACAATACTTTATACAAATTATTTATTATGTCATTAGTTTTCAGAATTGTTTGAGTTGGAGAAATATATGTTCCATGTGCATCTTTATAGACTGTCTGTTTGTACAGATTGCTATTATAGCTGCTTTGCGTGCTTATTTTTTAATTCTTGTTGAGCCCCAATGACCTGGGCGACATAGAATTGTGATAGAATACAGTGGGTAATGTTATATTATAAGTATGCATTAATGTTATGGGAAGACATGATGGGATTTGGTGTTATGTGTACTAATTTTTCTAATAAAAGTTTTGTCAAGTTTTGTGTGGATGAAGTGTTGAAAGATCGTGGAGTTATTGATATGAGAAGAATAAGGAGATACAAGAGTTAAAGCTTGGGCATTTCCGGGGCATCCCAAGTAAATATTAAAGGAGACTCAAGTGTCTAGGCTTGGGGATGCCCCGGAAGGCATCCCATATTTCTTCTTCAACAATTATCGGTATATGCTTCAATTTTTGTTTCATTCACATGGTATGCATAAATTCTTGGAGCGTCGTGTGCCTTTTATTTTCCTTTTAGAAATGCGCCATGCTGGTATGGTAGTCCATTATAGAATGCTCTTTGCACTTCACTTATATCTTCTGATTATGGTTTTATAGAGTGCTTCCTCTGCTTCACTTGTATCATTTGTAGCTGGATGTCTATTTCTCTACATACAGAAAAACGTTATTTGTAGAATGCTCTTTCACTTCACTTATATTTATTAGAGCGTGTTATTTTGTAGAAAGAATTAAACTCTCATGCTTCACTTATACCTATTTACAGAATCAACGGGAATTGGTCATTTACATGGTTAGTCATAAAATCGTACATAAAACTTATTGATCACTGAATATGATATGTTGGATTCCTTGCAATAGTTTTGCGACATCAAGATAGTAATATGCGGGTGCACTAGTTGATGATTGTGGATAAGTAAGAATATTGACGTTAATGTTTGTGATTCCCGAAGCATGCACGCATAGTCTCTAGTTATGCGATGATGCATAATTTATCCTTGATTGAAATCCTTTGTCCTGTTATAACCGGGGATGCACGATGGTTAACTCCTACCAACCTACTCCCTAGGAGCATGCGAGTAGTACTTTGCTTCGATAGATCTAATAAAATTTTGCAATAAGTATGTGAGTTCTTTATGACTAATGTGAATCCATGGACATACGCACTCTCACCTCCACATATTTGCTAGCCTCTTCGGTACCGTGCATTCCCATTCTCACCTCGAGAATCGGTGCAACTTTCTCCAGTGTATCCAAACCCCGTGACATGATACACTTTGTTGCACATAAACCTCATTATATCTTCTTCAAAACAAGCACCATACCTGCCTATCACGGCATTTCCATAGCCATTTCGAGATATATTGCCATGCAAAATCCACCGTCACTTCATATGACTTGTACTTCCATTGTCATATTACTTTGCATGAACGTAAAATGGCTAGCATGATATTTACATGGATTGTCCATTTTTTGATATCTTTTGCTACGCTAGATCATTGCACATCCTGGTACACTTCCAGAGGCATTCATATAGAGTCATATTGTCCTATCAGTTTTTCATATCAAGTTGTAAGTAAATAAAAGTGTGATGATCATCATTATTAGAGCATTGTCCAAGCGAGGAAAGGATGATAGAGACTATGATTCCCCCACAAGTTGGGGTGAGTCTCCGGACGAAAAATGAAAAATGGGGGAGGCCAAATGAGCCCACCACAAAAAAGTGAGAAATGGGGGAGGCGAAAAAAAGAAAAAAAAAGCCCACGACGAAAAAAACAAGAAATAAATGAGAGAAAAAGAGAGAAGGGACTTTGCTACTATCCTTTACCACAATTGTGCTTCAAAATGGCACTATGTTCTTCACATGGAGAGTCTTTCATTTTGTCACTTCCATATGCTAGTGGGAATTTTTCATTATATAACTTGGCTGGTATATTCCTATGACGGGCGTCCTCAAATGACCAAGGTCTTCATGAGCAAGAAAGTTGGATGCACACCCACTTAGCTTCAGTCGAGCTTTCATACACTTATAGCTCTAGTGTATGTGTTGCATGGCAATCCCTACTCCTCACATTGATATCTATTGATGGGCATCTCCATAGCCCATTAAAACGTCGAGTTGATGCGAGAATTTCTTCTCCAGTTTTACCCCTTTGAAACCTACCACCACATTCTATTCCACCTATATGCTACATCCATTGTTCACGCTCATATATCGCGTTAGTAATAAAAAGCTGAAGCACGTTAAAAAGTACGATCCAATTGTTTGGTTTGACACCGGGGTGCTCATGATTTATACTTTATGCTAGGAAGACCAAGCATGCGAGGCTATATGATTTTGTAGGCATAACATTCTCTTACATTATTATTTTCAAAAGGACATGATTGTTTGCTAGTAAACCTGAGTATGGATGTCTTTTTGTCAAATGATAGACTATCGCTTTGAATCACTTGTATCTTAATATTCATGCCATGATTACAAATTTCTTCAAGATTATGTTAGGTACCATTCCACATAAAAAATATATCTTTTTATCATTTACCTACTCAAGGACGAGCAGGAATTAAGCATAGAGATGTTGATACGTCTCCATCGCATCTATAATTTTTTATTTTCTCATGCCAATATTCTACAACTTTCATATACTTTTCGCAACATTTTATAATATTTTCGGGGCTAACTTACTTACACAGTACTAGCGCCAGTTCCTGATTTTTTGTGTTTTTGCTTCACAGAAATTCCATCGAGTGAAGTCCATACGAGCTAAGAATTAACGGAGATTTTGTTTGGAATATATGTGAATTTTTGGAGTCAGAATCAATGCAAGAGGATACCACAGGGACCCACAAACCAACAGGGCACGCCCCCTAGGGGGTGGCGTGCCTTGATGGCTTGTGGCCAACCCTTAGTTCGGTTGATGCTCTACTTATGGTGCAAGGAAGATATTCTCGTGATAAAAATCGCCTTAAAATTTTAGCCTGATCTAAGTTACAGATCTCCGAATATTTAAGAAACGATGAAGGGCCAGAAAAGAGAAGAGAAAATAGAAGAGAGGTAGAGAGATAGATCCAATCTCGGAGGGGCTCCTGCCCTCTAGGAGAAATGGCAGACATAGACCAGAGGGGAAACCCTCCTGCCACCTAGGGAGGAGTCCAAGGAAGAAGAATAAAGGAGGGGGGGGGGCTCTCCCCCCCTCTCTCCCGATGACGTCGGAGTGCCACCGGGGCAACCGCGTAACGACGATCTACACCAGCAACTTCGCTGTCGTCATCACCACCACCATCTCCTTCCCTCATCTATCTACAGCGGTCTACTCTCCCGCATCCCGATGTACCCCCTACTTGAACATGGTGTTTAATGCTATATATTATTATCCAATGATGTGTGGCTATCCTATGATGTTTGAGTAGTTCCTTTTTATCCTATGGGTTTATTGATGATATTGATTGGTTTGAGTTACATGGTTTATTTTGGTGCTGTTGACGGGGGGATAACCTCGGGGTAGGCTCATCAAGCCTACTCCTCTATACTTTGGTATAGAGGGGAACAATAGCTTCCTCAACTGCCGACTCCTCCTAGCCGGCTACGAAGTACTTGCCGGCTAGGAGCGTGGCCGGCTACTTCCTGGCCGGCTGGCCAAGCCGCCAACCGCTGAAGGGCACCTGTCGCATCCACCCCTAGGTTGTGACGGGGGCCTTCGATTAAAGGTGAAGATACATCGGCACAGGTACGATGGATAAGCGCACACATGGCTACAGTGTCAGCGGTCTGTGGGGTCCCCGACTAGCAAGCCGAGTTCGCCGTGCCCAATTACCCCAAGGATCAATGTTCACTTAACACAGATACTGAATAATAGAGTCTTACATCCAAGTACCAAATAATTACATGAAATGACCAGAAGGTCGGGTTCAAGAGCAAGGCCTAAAGCCAAATAAAGGGATACATCGAGTAGCGGAAACTCGTAAGGGCTAAGCGGTGCCCATGCCATCAAGCCTACACCGACAGGCATTCTAACTCGGAAGCGTCCTAGATCGCAGGTCCGTCTCCGACGGCGTACTCATCGCCAAACTCCGGTCCTTCCATGTCTGGTCAATAACATAACCAGTGGAAAGCCAATGAGTACTTTAAATGTACTCACAAACAGCCCATGACATAAATGGTAATGAATAACAGTGGCAGTTATCTTGAGTGGAATGCGATGAGGTGGTATGATCATGTATATGCATCAGGTTAAAGAATTACTTGTGAATATCAGGTTACAGATATTGACATATCGTAAAGGGTTGAACACACCGGGTTCACCCTAAATGCCAAGTCATCGGACTTGTCATAATCTCAAGGTATTAATGAGGGCTAAACCATCCGGGTTTACCCTATATGCCAAGTCACCGAACTTGATCATATTATTGATTATCATGATTATAAAGGCACCTTTCTAACACCACGCACACACACTTGGTTTATGCGGAAACTCAGGACGTAGTTTAAGAAGTACCACCCAACTATCCTTGACCGTGGACACGGCTATTTGAATAGTTTACACTCTGCAGAGGTAGTACGCTGGACCCACGAGAAACGGAATACTTTCGTGTCATCCACGACTCGCGGTATATCACATATACCCGAGGTAAGTATCCGATCATCATCTTTCCCCTGACGATACTAGACAAAGAGATCCACTCGATTGGTACCCAACCCACATGTTGTACGTCTTACGAGCACCGACTCTGGACTGTAACAACCATGCAGGGACCAACGGTGTGCCTGGAACTCATAATAATGGCATAGTCGTCCTACCTGGCACGACCCCATCACGAGAGTGACACCGATCACTCCCGCCACTAGTAATGTGGCTCTTTGCTAGCACCGACCGGAGTATTCAACAAAGCCCCGTCCCATAAAGGGGTATCGTGGTCGTACTGGGTAAGGTTGGGATGGTAGACACATCATAAATCTAATCCATTTCCAAAACCATACTCACACCAAAATCACTGGTGCAACACTTCACCAAAACTGATCACCAACTCATTATCACCCTCGGGCATTAGTGGCACCCGACGGGGTTTTCATAAACTCTTTATTTAACTCAACATTATGCTCATGATAAAATGCTCTATTAATACTTGTCAACATGATAATGTCATGACCCTCACAGGGTCAAGCTCAATGCAGTGATTCTACTCTACTAGCCAACATGACAGTAGCATAATCCTCGTAGATGGTAGGATCAAGCTCATCATGTTTGTGCTCCGAGGAGCCATGTGAATATCACTACTATAATGCAAGTGCTTCGAAGAAGCCTTCGGTACTATCACATCGGTGATGAACCGGCATTGTGATCACACGCAACGGAAAGTACTTGCTATTCTAGCATGCATCATTTTATTTACTAAGTCATGGCAAAAGGGCATGCTTGCCTTGGTCAGCTAGGTACCCGGGGTCTTCGAGGTCTTCCGCTCCGGATCCTCCGTCACTCGGTAACTCTACCGTCGAGAAAGGAATAAATAAATACTAGCTTTTACTAAAACAGTTCACAAAATGCTTTTAAAAATGTTGCAAGGCTTGAATAAATTCAGGTTATTATTTTTAAAAATGTTCCCTACTGTTTTATTAGCTAAGCATATTTATTTAAAAGCAAACAAAAGCAAACAAGTGCTTTTTAATATCATTTTATTATACCAAAAAAGTTTCTGTTATTGATAAATGTCAACTATTACAGAATCAAATACTACTCATTTTTTGAAAAATACTGGTGGAAGAATTATATTTTTCTACTGGCTAAATCTTTTTATAAAAATCATTTAGTTTGCTGGATTAAAACAAAAGAAAAAGGCCACGGAAACAGATCCAACCGGCCCAGCGAGCAGGCCTGGCCACCAGGCGCGCGCGGGCCAGGTTCAAACCTGACCTACGGGCCCCTGGGGTCAGCGTCGGCGGCTGCGCGCGCTGGCTGCCCCAGGACACCGATAGGTGGGCTCCACCTGTCGGGTCCTTCTCCTACGTTTGGCCAGAGAGGTGGAGATGGACGTCGGCGAGGCTGCCGTTGTCCTCAGGCCTAGCTAGGAACGGGAACAGGTTCCTCGTGCCTCCGCCTGCCTGCTCGTTGTCGGGACGTCACCGGAGGTGGTCTGGGTCGCCGGCGACGAGGTGCTCGTGGCGGAAGGGTTTCAGGTTCGTGTTGAACTAAGGGCTAGAGGTATGGATTTGCCCGGGAGAGTTAGGGGAAACGTTCCTGGTGTCAAGGGGAGTGTAATGAGAGGTCGGGCAGCGCAGGAGCTGACGTGTAGCCGGAGATCGACCGGAGCTTCGAGGCGGAGGGGCCTCGGTCGATCTCGAGCACCGGGGCTCTGCGAGCTCGATTGGGTGGCTAGGGAGTGTCTACTGGTTGTGCTAAAGCTGCTTGGAGGGTGCTGGAGTGCCGGGGGTCTATTTATAGGCCAACGACGGTGACCCGACTCGGGCACGCCGGTGACTCACCGTGGCACGCGTGCAAGCACAGTGAGGTGCTGGCCGCGAAACCACGGGTTCGGGACGTGGTTTAGGGCCTCCTGATGCAACGGCCGTAGAGGGAAAGTGAGTGGGGACGAGCTGCAGCGACCGTGCATGCTCGGCCACGTCGGGCCCGCACGGGCACGCGTCGCCTGAGCTCTTGTGCGAGGGGGAGAGGGTCCCTGGGGTAGCTATGCACTGAGGGGCTATCGGGGGAGTGCTTGGACACAACTGGGGATGCTGGGACCGGCCGGAGCGTCGGCCCCTTGCGGGTGGCTCTCTGCAGCGCTCCCAGAGTATAGTTTTGGCATGCCACGGCATGCTGGCTTGCTCTGGGGCACTTGGGACGTGTCCTCCATGTCCTGAGTGTTGCTGGGAGTGTGCCTAGCCGCTATGGTTTAGTGGGAGCTCGAGCTGGTCAAGGGAACAAGGAACACTAGTGTAGCCAGTACTGTCCTGCAGCTTAGATTGGAGTTCCTGTCACTTGTGCTTGGAATTGGGGAGGGGCTGGTTGACTGGGTGTTCAGAGTGTTCTGGTGCTCTAACCCACCAAGTTTGGGGCCTTTACATTGGGTAAAACAGTGGCTAGGAAGGTTTTTACCTTCCTGTCAGTAGGTGTTCGACAGTGACTTGGGATGCTTCCACTCCACCACTGTAAATGAAACTTAACAGGTTTGGTCTTGGGGTAAAAACATGGGGTTCCACCAAATATGAGCTCCATTGAACAAGTTTGGCTTTGCAAACTTGAAAATGTCTCAAAGTGACCAGTTGTGTCCCTTACAAAGGAAGTGTGGTCAAACAGAGTCTCACAAATCCCAATTTTGGTGTGGAGTCCCATTTGGTGTGTTAAACACCTCTGCAAAGTTTCAGCTCCATTGGAGAAACTTTGCAATGTAGAGTTGTTCCAACTCTACTCTGGACAGAGAGGGTTTTGGGCTCTCTAAGTGCACTTACCCACCTTGGATCAAGGTGAGATTTTAGGTGAGCACCTAATATGGTTTGGGAGGGCTCTTGTAATTTTATGGGAATTTACTCAGATACTTTCCTTCGGAAACATCTCAAAAAGCTAAAACAGACAAAAATGGTTTTCAGGGTTTTACTCAAATAATATTAATATAAAATAGGGTTGAAAATCTTATGTATGGAAAATATATGTCCTTCTAAGCTTCCATGAATTTACTTAGAATTTTCTAAGGCAGGAAAGTAATTTTCCTTGTGGAATTATCATTACTGGCCTTACAAATAGACATAGATATAAAATAGGAAAATAATGTTTTAAATCACCAAATAATGTTTTTAATGAATTAAAATGATATTAGGATCAGATTACCAACTTTAGTTGGAAGTGCCACTTGGCTTCATGAGCTAGCAGTGTATCCTAACATGATGAAGGTGATCTTGATGTAAGGGAAAAAGGGTTTTTGATGAGAGCAAAATAATAAGTTTTTCATGGGTTTGAGTCATCAAACAAACAAGCATACACTCAAACAATGGCTGACATTGCACTCACAACATTATTTGAAAAAGTTTTAACAAGCTCTGATTTTTGCAACACAGAAAACTTCGGATGAAAACAGGGTGTGACAGACCTATCCCCCTTACAAGAATCTCGTCCCCGAGATTCCTAAGCTAAGCATTAAACAGCTCGGGAAATTCTGATCGGAGATAGTCTTCACGCTCCCATGTGGCTTCTGCTTCGGTATGGTTGCTCCACTAAACCTTGAAAAACTTGATGGTGCGGCTTGTGGTGCAACGCTCTGCTTCGTCCAAAATGCGGATCGGTCTCTCGCGGTAGGTAAGGTCCGATTGAAGGTCAATAGCTTGATGATCAACGTCCTTGTAAAGATCGGGACGGTTCGGCACTTTCAAACACTTCCGGACCTGTGACACGTGAAACACGTTGTGCACACTCGAAAGTTCAGGAGGTAGCTCTAACTGATAAGCTACTCCCCCGCGCCTTGTCGTGATCTTGAAGGGTCCAATGAACCTTGGAGCTAGCTTCCCCTTGACGTGGAAACTCTTGGTCCCCTTGAGAGGTGTGACTCGCAAGTACACCTGGTCTTCGGGAACAAACTCCACGTTTCTACGGCGAGGGTCCGCATAGCTCTTCTGCCTTGACTTAGCTGCCTCCAAGTTCTCTCGGACAAGCCGAACCTTGTCCCCTGCTTCCTGCAGTGCTTCTGGTCCGAAAACTAGTCCTTCACCGGCTTCGGACCAATTGAGCGGGGTGCGGCATTTCCGCCCATATAATGCTTCGGATGGGGCCATCTGAAGACTGGACTGGTAGCTGTTGTTGTAAGAGAACTCAGCAAATGGTAGGCAGTCTTCCCACTTGGCATCATGGGCCAAAACACAAGCGCGGAGCATGTCCTCAAGTATCTGATTTACCCTCTCGGTCTGTCCGCCCGTCTACGGGTGGAAAGCCGTACTGAAGGAGAGTTTGATTCCGAGAGCTTCTTGAAACTTCTTCCAGAATCTTGAGGTGAACTGCGTGCCGTGGTCGGACACAATCTCTTTGGGGACACCATGGAGACTCACCACTCGATGAATGTATAGACTGCCCAGCTGGCTGCCGTCGTAAGTGGTGTTAACGGGAATGAAATGGGCCACCTTGGTCAAATGATCAACTATGACCCAAATGGAGTTATGACCCTTATTCGACCGGGGCAACCCGGTGATGAAGTCCATGCCGACTTTATCCCACTTCCATTCTGGCACTTGAAGAGGTTGTAGCAATCCAGCGGGTCATTGGTGTTCACCCTTGACTCGCTGACATACATCGCATTTAGCGACATAGGAGCCAATTTCCCTCTTCATGCCATGCCACCAGAATCGTTCTCGGATGTCTTGGTACATCTTGGTACCACCTGGATGGATAGAGTACGGTGTGTCATGTGCCTCTTGCAGGATCAAGTCCTTAAGTTCGGCCTTATTGGGTACGCATAAGCGTTTCCCATACCACAATACTCCTTGCTCATCAATCGAGAATCTTGGGGCTTTGCCTTCTCGCACCTTCCTCTTGAGGCCTTCGATACTCTTGTGCCCCTTCTGGGCTTCCTTGATGTCGTCTGCCAGAGTAGGCTTGATTTCGAGGTTGGCCAGATACCCTGGTTCGACTATCTCAAGTCCTAAGCCCTCCATCTCTTCATACAAGGCGGGTAACCTTTCCTTGAGCGCGACGTTCAAGGAGCCTGCCTTCCGTCTCAGGGCATCGGCTACCACGTTCGCCTTGCCGGGATGGTACTGAATGCTAAGGTCGTAACACTTGATTAACTCAAGCCATCTCCGCTGTCTCATGTTCAGCTCTCTCTGGGTGAAGATATACTTCAGACTTTTGTGGTCTGTATATATCTCGCATCGCTTTCCCAGAAGGTAATGTCGCCACGTCTTCAGAGCATGTACTACAGCTGCTAGCTCGAGATCATGGGTGGCGTAGTTCTCCTCATGCGGTCGCAGTTGCCATGACAAGTATGCCACGACCCTGCCATCTTGCATCAGGACTCCACCGAGCCCGGTTCCCGAGGCATCACAATATATCACGAATTCCTTGTTGATGTTCGGAGTAGCCAATACCGGGGCGGTAGTTAGCCTCTTCTTCAACTCCTGGAAGCTTGCTTCACACGCCGGTGTCCACTCGAACTACCGGCCTTTCTTCAAGATCTGAGTCATAGGTCGAGCGATGTTGGAGAATCCTTCGACAAACTTGCGGTAGTATCCCGCGAGCCCGTGGAAACTCCTGACATCCTTCACGTCCTTAGGTGATTCCCAGTTGGTCACTGTAGAAATCTTGGACTGATCCACGGCTAACCCGTGTGCCGTCAGGGTATGACCCAGAAATCCAACTTCGTTCAGCCAGAACTAACACTTGCTGAATTTGGCGTAAAGTTGGTGCTCTCGAAGCTTTCCCAGAACTAGCCTCAGGTGTTTCTCATGCTCTTCTTCGGACTTGGAGAAGATTAGTATGTCATCGATGAACACGACGACAAACTTGTCCAAATATTCCATGAAAACCTTGTTCATGAGGTACATGAAGTAGACTGGGGCATTTGTCAAACCGAAGGGCATGACCATGCATTCATACAGACCGTACCGGGTCACGAATGCAGTCTTGGGTATATCTTCTGGTCAGATCTTCAACTGGTAGTATCCTGATCGGAGATCGATCTTGGAAAATACCTTGGCCCCGTTTAACTGGTCAAACAGGTCTTTGATCTTGGGAAGCGGGTACTTGTTCTTAATTGTTACTTCATTAAGGGAACGGTAGTCGACGCAGAGTCGAATGGTACCATCCTTCTTTGAAACAAACAGAACAGGTGATCCCCAAGTTGACGCACTCGGACGAATGAACTCTTTCCTGAGTTGCTCATCCAGTTGTTTCTTCAGCTCTGCCAACTCCTCGGAACCCATCCTATAAGACTTTTTATAAATAGGCCTCGATCCGGGCATAAGCTCAATGATGAACTCAATGTCTCGGTCTGGAGGCATTCCGGGTAGCTTGTCAGGAAAGACGTCCGGGTATTCACACACTATAGGAACTCGATCAAGCTCTACCTCGGAGAGACTGTTGACTCGAGGTGCGCGAGACGATACTGGTTCGGAGACGAACTTGACCTTGACCCCTTGGTTGCTTATCATGGTGATGGCTCTGTTGGCACAGTCCAAAAGACTCTGGTGCTTGGCCAACCAATCCATACCGAGGATTACTTCCACACCTTGTGATTTAAGCACAATGAGGTGTGCCAAGAAACTCGTCCCATTGATAACTATCTCGACCCTTCTACACCCTAGGTTGGTCCTTAATACTGCTCCTGGGGTTTGAATTGCCATCTGTCCGCGGAGTAAAGTGGGTTTTAAACCGCATTTCTCCGCAAACCCTTGAGTAACAAAAGAATGCGAAGCACCACAATCAAACAACACTGTTGCTGGAGTTGAGTTGACGAGGAACGTACCCAGAATGCAGTCCGAGTCTTCTTGTGCTTCTTCTGCAGTGACGTGATTGATCCGGCCCCTACCATTGAACTGTTGGTTGAGGGGGGCCTGGTTCCTCCCTGGTGCACCTTGACCGGGGTTGGGTGCATTGGGACGCAGTGCGTCGGGCTTCTTGTTGGGGCACTGCCTGGAATAATGCCCAGTCTGACCACACCCAAAGCAGGTGACTTGCCCCGGAGGGTTGGTCTTGACTCCACCGTTGTTCGGTGGTTTGACTACTGGCTTGACTTGCTGCTGAGGCTGATAATTCTGGCGGAACACCGGGTACTTGTACTGTTGCTGCTGAAAGTTCGGTCTTGCAGGTGCTGACTGCGACGGTCTTGGTCTT
This sequence comes from Hordeum vulgare subsp. vulgare, assembly GCF_904849725.1. NCBI lineage: Eukaryota > Viridiplantae > Streptophyta > Magnoliopsida > Poales > Poaceae > Hordeum > Hordeum vulgare. Next base: position 179,020,361 of record NC_058523.1, read on the forward strand.
GCATTACCGGGTCCTCCACTGCCTATCAGCTTGCGCTTGCGGGTGTCGTCCATTGCACGACGCTTGTCTTCCAGCATAAGCGCTTTCTTAACCAACTCGCTGAAAGTCTGGCAGTCGCAAACCACCAGCTGGTATTGCAGGGACTGCTGTAACCCTTCCATGAAGCGTTCCACCTTAGCGTCCTCAGTGTTAACATCTTCAGGTGCGTACCTTGACAAGAGATTAAACTTCTGCAGGTACTCCTTAACAGTTCCACTGCCCTGCCTCGAGGCTCGGAATTCCCGCTTCTTAATGGTCATCAGTCCAGGCGGAATGTGAGCCGCGCGAAATCCTTCCTTGAACATCTCCCACGTGATGACTTGCCCTGCCCGCATGATCTGGAATCCATCCCACCATGCCCTAGCGGTGCCTCCGAGACAATGAGAAGCATAAAGGACCTTCTCATGGTCATCGGTGCACTTGACCAGTGCAAGGAGGTCTTCAATGGTGCGAATCTAGTCATCGACGTCCAGGGGTTCAGTCGACTCCGTGATATGGGGGGCGTAGTCCGCATGAACTCAGAAAGAGTAGAGCGACCACCGCCATACTCATTCCGCGGTGGGTTGTCCACCAGGACTTGGCTTAGCTGCTGGATAGCGGCATTGCTGGCTTGGCGCTCCTCTCGAAGAGCTTGAAGGAACTGAGCCATCGTCAAGTTCTCAGGAGGAGGTGGTGGTGGAAGGTCTCTAGGCTGCTCGTGGTGACCTCCAGCGTGAGCTTCTCCTTCGGTTCCCTGCGGCGTCCCTGAGGAGCCGGCGCTGGGGTTGCCGAAGGTGCTGTTGCAGGTTGCGTTCACCATGCTGTCATAGAAACAGACAGGTCAAAATGCCACCTTGCTCGGGAGTACAAGGATTTGCTCCTAGTAAGAGGGGGTCCAATACGTGCATGTGCCAAGTTTTTTAAAACCAAAGCTTTTGACAAACTGGAAATTGCATTCATGACAACTAGATGATGTAGTCACTTACAGACTGCCCAAGGCAATAGGTGACTTACATCAAGCACACATACGCAATTTAAAACGGATACAAGGATACCCTATACTCGGGTACTCTGATTGCCTACTCTAAAACCTACGCGGCGGACTGCTCGTGTCAAAGGCGGACTCAATAGGATCCTCATCTTCATCATCATCCTCTTCCTTTATAGGAGTGGAAGAAAGAATCCGCACGTCTCGACGTCTCTTGGGCGAGGCGGCGAAGATCTCAGTGTACTCTTCCGCTGTCAGGCGTAGACTCTGAAGAGGGACTGCCTGGATGGGTAACACACCACCCCTAGTGGCAACAGCTGCCCTCCCTTCAGGTGCGCTTGCCTTCTTTACTTTGCGCTTCTACATCTTCTCAGTGTGGAGCAGGCCTTTGACTAGGTGCAGCTCTTGGCGAAGCTTGACTGATTCCTTAACCAGGAAGTGTGTCAGGGTGTCTGACGAGAGACTGAAGTAGGTCTGAAACCTCAGTGGCATCCCATCCTCCGTGGCGGGGGTGAGTGTCCAACTCCCATCCACTCCTTCCTTAATGAAAGGTAGATGACGAGTGACAGGCTCATTAGCCATCTCAGGGAGGATGCTGCGGAGTTGCACGAGCGCCTCTCGTGCAGCCGTCTCCACTGCCAACATCAACTCTCCCATCTGTGGTCCTTCAAAGAACCAACTAGACGGGGAGTCATTAGCCTTCACTATCACGTCCACGTGATATTCCTTGGTGTCGGCGTTGACCAAGTGCTCGTGGTAGAGGAAGATGGGTGTGCGTCATACCTGGCACTTCTCGAGACAATCCACCAGAAGTAGTGGAAAGCCGGTCTCCAGAAGCGTCTCACGTACATCAGCCATCTACAAGGCATAGGAGAGAAGTCAAGAGGTTGTATGTGCAAGAGTCTTGTGCAAGGCTGGCGTCCTAACGTTCTTGGTTAACGTCCATGCTATCTAAGGCCTCCTATAGTCAGGATGGCTCTGATACCAATTCTGTGGGGTCCCCGACTAGCAAGTCTAGTTCGCCGTGCCCAGTGACCCCAAGGATCAATGTTCACTGAACACAGATACTGAATAATAGAGTCTTACATCCAAGTACCAAATTATTACATCAAATGACCAGAAGGTCGGGTTCAAGAGCAAGGCCTAAAGCCAAATAAAGGGATACATCGAGTAGCGGAAACTCGTAAGGTCTAAGCGGTGCCCATGCCATCAAGCCTACACCGACAGCCATTCTGACTCGGAAGCGTCCTAGATCGCAGGTCCGTCTCCGACGACGTACTCATCGCCGAACTCTGGTCCTTCCATGTCTGGTCAATAACATAACCAGTGGCAAGCCAATGAGTACTTTGAATGTACTCGCAAACAGCCCATGACATAAATGGTAATGAAAAACAGTGGCAGTTATCTTGAGTGGAATGCGATGAGGTGGTATGATCATGTATATGCATCAAGTTAAAGAATTACTTGTGAATATCAGGTTACAGATATTGACATATCCTAAAGGGTTGAACACACCGGGTTGACCCTAAATGCCAAGTCATTGGACTTGTCATAATCTCAAGGTATTAATGAGGGCTAAACCATCCGGGTTTACCCTATATGCCAAGTCACCGAACTTGATCATATTATTGATTATCATGATTATAATGACACCTTTCTAACACCACGCACACACACTTGGTTTATGCGGAAACTCGGGACGTAGTGTAAGCAGCACCACCCAACTGTCCTTGACCGTGGACACGGCTATTCGAATAGTTTACACTCTGCAGAGGTAGTACGCTGGACCCACGAGAAACGGAATACTTCCGTGTCATCCACGACTCGCGGTATATCACATATACCCGAGGTAAGTATCCGATCATCATCTTTCCCCTGACGATACTAGACAAAGAGATCCACTCGATTGGTACCCAGCCCACATGTGGTACGTCTTACGAGCACCGACTCTGGACTGTAACAACCATGCAGGGACCAACGGTGTGCCTGGAACTTATAATAATGGCATAGTCGTCCTACCTGGCACAACCACAATACGAGAGTGACACCGATCACTCCCGCCACTAGTAATGTGGCTCTTTGCTAGCACCGACCAGAGTAGTCAACAAAGCCCCGTCCCATAAAGGGGTATCGTGGTCGTACTGGGTAAGGTTGGGACGGTCGACACATCATAAATCTAATCCATTTCCGAAACCATACTCACACCAAAATCACTGGTGCATCACTTCACCAAAAGTGATCACCAACTCATTATCACCCTCGGGCATTAGTGGCACCCGACGGGGTTTTCATAAACTCTTTATTTAACTCAACATTATTCTCATGATAAAATGCTCTATTAATACTTGTCAACATGATAATGTCATGACCCTCACGGGGTCAAGCTCAATGAAGTGATTCTACTCTACTAGCCAACATGACAGTAGCATAATCCCCGTAGATGGTAGGATCAAGCTCATCATGTTTGTGCTCCGAGGAGCCATGTGAATATCACTACTATAATGCAAGTGCTTCGAAGAAGCCTTCGGTACCATCACATCGGTGATGAACCGGCATCGTGATCACATGCAACGGAAAGTACTTGCTATTCTAGCATGCATCATTTTATTTACTTAAGTCATGGCAAAAGGGCATGCTTGCCTTGGTCAGCTAGGTACCTGGGGTCTTCGAGGTCTTCCGCTCCGGATCCTCCGTCACTCGGTAACTCTACCGTCGAGAAAGGAATAATACTAGCTTTTACTAAAACAGTTCACAAAGTGCTTTTAAAAATGTTGCAAGGCTTGAATAAATTCAGGTTATTATTTTGAAAAATGTTCCCTACTGTTTTATTAGCTAAGCATATTTATTTAAAGGAAAACAAAAGCAAACAAGTGCTTTTCAATATCATTTTATTATACCAAAATAGTTTCTGTTATTGATAAATGTCAACTATTACAGAATCAAATACTACTCATTTTTAGAAAAATACTGGTGGAAGAATTATATTTTTCTACTGGCTAAATCTTTTTATAAAAATCATATAGTTTGCTGGATTAAAACAAAAGAAAAAGGCCAGGGAAATAGATCGAGCCGGCCCAGCCAGCAAGGCCTGGCCACCAGGCGCGCGCAGGCCAGGTTCAAACCTGACCTGCGGGCCCCTGGGGTCAGCGTCAGCGGCTGCGCGCGCTGGTTGCCCCAGGACACCTACAGGTGGGTTCCACCTGTCGGGTCCTTCTCCTACCTCTGGCCAGAGAGGTGGAGATGGACGCCGGCGAGGCTGCCGTTGTCCTCAGGCCTAGCTAGGAACGGGAACGGGTTCCTCGTGCCTCTGCCTACCTGCTCGTGGTCGGGACGTCATCGGAGGTTGTCTGGGTCGCCGGCGACGAGGTGCTCGTGGCGGAAGGGTTTCGGGTTCGTGTTGAACTAGGGGCTAGAGGTATGGATTTGCTCGGGAGAGTTAGGGGAAACGTTCCTGGTGTCAAGGGGAGTGTAATGAGAGCTCGGGCAGTGCAGGAGCCGACGTGTAGACGGAGATCGACCGGAGCTCCGAGGCGGAGGGGCCTCGGTCGATCTCGAGCACCGGGGCTCTGCGAGCTCGATTCGGTGGCTAGGGAGTGTCTACTGGTTGTGCTGAAGCTGCTTGGAGGGTGCTGGAGTGCCGGGGGGGGTCTATTTATAGGCCAACGACGGTGACCCGACTCGGGCACGCCGGTGACTCACCGTGGCACGCGTGCAAGCACAGTGAGGTGCTGGCCGCAAAGGGTTCAGGACGTGGTTTAGGGCCTCCTGATGCAACGGCCGCAGAGGGAAAGTGAGTGGCGACGAGCTTCCGCGACCATGCATGCTTGGCCGCGTCGGGCGCGCACGGGCACGCGTCGCCTGAGCTCTTGCGCGATGGGGAGAGGGTCCCTGGGGTAGCTATGCACTGAGGGGCTGTCGAGGGAGTGCTTGGACACAACTGGGGAGGCTGGGACTGGCCGGAGCGTCGGCCCCTTGCGGGTGGCTCTCTTAAGCGCGCCCAGAGCGCAGTTTTGGCATGCCACGGCATGCTGGCTCGCTCTCGGGCACTTGGGACGTGTCCTCCATGTCCTGAGTGTTGCTGGGAGTGTGCCTAGCCGCTGTGGTTTAGTGGGAGCTCGAGCTGGTCAAGGGAACAAGGAACACTAGTGTAGCCAGTACTGTCCTGCATCTTAGATTGGAGTTCTTGTCACTTGTGCTTGGAATTGGGGAGGGGCTGGTTGACTGGGTGTTCAGGGTGTTCTGGTGGTCTAACCCACCAAGCTTGGGGCCTTGACATTGGGTAAGACAGTGGCTAGGAAGGTTTTTACCTTCCTGTCAGTAGGTGTTCGACAGTGACTTGGGGTGCTTCCACTCCACCACTGTAAATGAAACTTAACAGGTTTGGTCTTGGGGTAAAAACATGGGTTCCACCAAATATGAGCTCCATTGAACAAGTTTGGCTTTGCAAACTTGAAAATGTCTCAAAGTGACCAGTACTGTCCCTTACAAAGGAAGTGTGGTCAAACAGAGTCTCACAAATCCCAATTTTGGTGTGGAGTCCTCATTTGGGGTGTTAAACACCTCTGCAAAGTTTCAGCTCCATTGGGGAAACTTTGCAATGTAGAGTTGTTCCAACTCTACTCTGGACAGAGAGGGTTTTGGGCTCTCTAAGTGCACTTACCCACCTTGGATCAAGGTGAGATTTTAGGTGAGCACCTAATATGGTTTGGGAGGGCTTCTGTAATTTTATGGGAATTTACCGAGATACTTTCCTTTGGAAACATCTCAAAAAGCTAAAACAGATAGAAATGGTTTTCAGGGTTTTACTCAAATAATATTAATATAATATAGGGTTGAAAATCTTATGTATGGAAAATATATGTCCTTCTGAGCTTCCATGAATTTACTGAGAATTTTCTAAGGCAGGAAAGTAATTTTCCTTGTGGAATTATCATTACTCGCCTTAGAAATAGACATAGATATAAAATAGGAAAATAAAGTTTTAAATCACCAAATAATGTTTTTAATGAATGAAAATGATATTAGGATCAGATTACCAACTTTAGTTGGAAGTGCCACTTGGCTTCATGAGCTAGTAGTGTATCCCAACATGATGAAGGTGATCTTGATGTAAGGGAAAAAGGGTTTTTGATGAGAGCAAAATAATAAGTTTTTCATGGGTTTGAGTCATCAAACAAACAAGCATACACTCAAACAATGGCTGACATTGCACTCACAACATTATTTGAAAAAGTTTTAACAAGCTCTGATTTTTGCAACACAGAAAACTTGGGATGAAAAACAGGGCGTGACACGGTCGTGCCGCTAACCGACGCAGGTTCCGATCCGTCAACCATGCACAGTACCCGCACGCCGGCACCCACTCCATTACGCGGTCCGGCGTGGCTACAGTGGAGACGGTCGTATCGGTGACCCACGCTGGATCCCACAAGATGACGCCAGACGTACAACACGCGTTCTGCGTGGGCGGCACGCATCAACCCCATAAGGCTGGCCGGCAGGTCCCATGGTCAGATGGGACCGTGCTGCCGGCGGGCCCCTCAAGCGACAAGACTGATCCATAGTGCCCCCCTGCCCGGCTAAAGAGGCTGCAAGCTGGGTCTCGCATTATGTACTTATATCCATTTTGTCGGTCGGTGGGTTCGTCTATAAAACCCCCGGCCGCCTCCATGAAGAGGGTCGGCCATTCTTGCACCCACACACACATACAAGGAGAGGGAGCACTCGAGACGGATGCTCCTTCTTCCTCCTCCATCGAACAGCTCAAGGAGCATACTATAAACACTGTGGTTCGTCAACAATTCCGACAGGACTAGGGGTAATATCTCCCACGGAGAGCCCCGAACCTGGGTACATCGTGTGTCCTTCTCTCTAGTTACCAATCTCGTTCCCAGAGCCTTCCAGTGTCCTTTAGGCTCCAACCGCTCTCAATAAGCCTACCCATGGCATATGTCGTAAGGAAACGACGACAGTTGGCGCCCACCATGGGGCCGTCTGCGGCATTGGTCGGAGTTACGCTCCGGGAAGGACCCTCCGCCAACTTCACCGGATGCCTCACGTCCGGACTGATCAGCACGCCCATGGAGCCTGCCCCTATGGAGGTTTCCGTGGTGTTGATCGATGGTCCAACCCGTCCTATAGGCTATGTTGAGGAGATCGCCAGCAAGCCACTTGTCAGTGACGTTGCTGCCGATGTCGCTCACCTCTGCGCTCTCTTCAGCAACCTGCGCCTCGACGAGGGGCCTCGCCACCTTGGCAAGGACATCAACATCCATGCGCTCTGCGCAAGCTTCGGCAGGCTCACCCTTGAGGATGTGCCTGCACCCGACGAGTAACCCTGCGATGTGCTCGACTGCAGTGATCCACCGTCATTTGCAAGGTGTCTTGCCCCACATGACATCTCCCTTAACTCTGAGCTCATGGAGGTGATGGTTGCTGGCGCTAGCACTAGTTCAGGTCGCAGCAAGGCCGCGACGGATGCAGACGACCCCCCTCCGGGTCCTGCCGATCCGCTCCACGCCACCCTTGCCACGCTGACCACGCCCATCGTCAAGACATCGAACACAACACAGGCCAGGCTGAGGTGGAAGAAGCTCGCAAGCAACTCCTAGCGGACGGCACCTCCCTTGCCACCGCCAAGCGTTGGATGGAGGCCACATAGCGCGAGTATAACTCCGTTTACCGTCTCACTCCGGGTGCTGATGGGCCCAGCCGGCATGGAGAGGTCCGCGGCCACGGCCGGGTCGTCGCCGACATCCTAGGCGGAAAGCTTCCCATCTACGACACTCCTGTGGCCAACACGCGGGCCGCGTAGGCGGCTCTTGCGGAGATTGGAGTTCTGGAGGGCGAGGAGCGTGCTCGCCAAGAAAAATACGTCAAGGATCTCCTTGATGCCACCAACGAGCAGTAGACTCGCTTTGGCCATAATCATGCACTCTTGGTGTCTCCGGCGCCCGATCCCGAGGCTCACCGTGACTCCAGCGGCCGTCAGCAAGCTCAACATTCTGCAGGCCCTCGCTCCTCAGGCCGGAGGGCTGAGGGAAGCCAACACCGGCGTTCCTAGCGCCAGAGCGAACCACAAGCAGTTTCTAGCCAGCATCACGAGGCGGCCGGTGACGAAGGAGATTTGGTCCTTGAAGTTCCCCCGCCAAGGCGTCGGGAAAGGGCCAACACGCCTGTGCCCCCGATCCGTCCCGAGCTCGCAGCTCGGATCGTCCCTCGCGTCCCTCACAGCAAAAATGATGCTCGTCTCGGCATCAACCTTTTGTCATAGTCGGCCCTCTTGGAGGAGGAGGGTACCATTGGTCTGGCGTGCTTCGGCCCTCGGATCCGAGGGGAGCCGTTCCCTATCGGCTTCACTCTTCCATGCGACACTCCAGAGTACAACGGCTCCGGCAAGCCGGAAGACTGGCTGATTGACTACACCCCTGCAGTCAGCATCGCGCGGAGCAACAAGCGCATAGCCGTCCGCTACGTGCCACTCATGCTGACCGGCTCGGCAAGGACTTGGCTTAACAGCCTGCCAACCGGCAGCGTCAACTCTTGGTTTGACTTTGAAGAGGCGTTCGTCCGCAACTTCACCGGCACTTACAAGCGCCTTGCCCGGCCCGGCGAGCTGGCCATGTGCATTCAGAAGCCCAAGGAACCCCTTCGTGACTACGTCACGCACTGTACGGAGTTGCGCAACTCCCGCGAAGGACTACATGAGGTACAAACTATTCAGTACTTCATGGACGGATGCCGAGACGGCACCCTTTTTAAGCACAAGCTCATGTGCTCTGAGCCGACCTCTTTGGCGGTTCTCATGGCCAAGGAAGATAAGCACGCCACTGTTGACTCCACCATGAGGATCAAGGTTAGTAGAACGGACAAGACTATTCAATAGCCGGCTACGTCTAAGCCGGTTGGTGATGACCGGGGTGGCAAGAACAACAAGCGCAAGGCGGATCAACCTGATCCGCAACCCGGAAGCAAGAAGGTGGCCAACGTGGAGGAAGAGTCGCCGGCTGCTCAAGCTGGCGCTCAGCAACAATGGACCGGCAAGAACGCCTCGCAACCCAAGCTCACCTTCGAGTAGATGCTCGACGCGCCTTGCAAAATGCATTCCGGGGCGAAGCCGGCCACCCATACACTCCAACAGTGCAGCTTCACACAGCGCCTGTCTCGGGGTGAGGGTCTGTCGGCTCTCCCGGGGGCGGCGCCTAGAGGTCCGTCTCCCGGGCCAGCTCCGGCTCGAGCTCAGCCGCCTCCCAATGATGGTCGTCTCCACAATCAGTTCCCTGAGCAGGACGGGGCCTACGTCGTCTTCACCAGCGAAGACGACGAGAAGCACAGCCAGCGTCAACACTAGCGTGAGGTGAATGCCAGGGTTTCTTCGGTTCCCCAATACATGCATTGGTCTGAAAATCCAATTACATGGATCCGGGCTGACCATACTGCGGTGATGCCGAACCTCGGCACATACACGCTCGTCCTCGACCCCACCCTCGCCTCCAAGAGACTCACGTGTCGGTTCTCACGGGTGTTGGTCGATGGCGGCAGCATCATCAACATCCTCTATCGAGACACTCTGCACAAGCTCAGGCTGAAGGAGAAGGACATGCAGCCGACCAGGACTGTCTTCTATGGCATCGTGCCGGGACAGTCTTGCTTGCCAATCGGCAAAATCCAGCTGGACGTCCTCTTCGGCGACAAGGCGCATTTCCACCGTGAGCTGGTCTGGTTCCAGGTGGTGGACCTCAACAGCCCATACCACGCACTGTTGGGCAGGCCGACATTGGCCAAATTCATGGCGATCCCCCATTACGCATATCTCAAGATGAAGATGTCGGGTCCCAAGGGCATTATCACTGTTGCCGGCGACTACAAGAAGTCACTCGAGTGATGGCGCGAGAGCAGCCGGCTAGCCAAGGCACTGGTGATTGCCGAGGAGAAGAGGCAGCTAGATCGGCTTGTGGCTCAGGCTATTGAGTAGCTGGCAATGCCCACTCCTCCATCCCAGTCGTCCAGCGAGGTCTTGTTCGAGCCGTCCAAGGATACCAAGAAAATGCCGCTCGACCCGGCCAACCCTAAGTAGTGTGTCACCATCGGCGCGAACCTCGTCCCCAAATAGGAAGGCGAGCTCGTCGACTTCCTCCGTGAGAATCGAGATATCTTTGGATGGTCCCCAGAGGACAAGCCGGGAGTCTCGAGGAAGTACGCCGAGCACAAGCTTCATGTGTGGCCGGATGCAAAGCTAGTCAAACAACCTTTGCGACGATTAGCCAAGGCAAAGCGGCGCACAATTGGAGAAGAGATCGCCCGGTTGCTCGCAACCGACTTCATCATGGAAGTTTTCCACCCGGACTGGCTGGCCAATCCAGCCCTAGTGCTGAAGAAGAACAAGACATAACACATGTGTATCGATTACACAAGCCTGAATAAGGCGTGCCCGAAAGACCCCTTCGCCCTGCCACGGATAGATCAAGTGATTAACTCCACGGCCAGCTGCGAATTGCTGTCCTTTCTGGACACTTATTCCGGCTACCACCAGATCAAGCTAGACACGGACGACCAACTCAAGACCTCCTTCATCACACGTTTTGGAGCCTACTGCTACACAACCATGATGTTCGGCCTGAAGAACGCCGGCGCCACCTTCCAGCGATGCATGCAATAATGCTTCCTACCGCAAATCGCCAGGAACATCCACGTCTACATCAATGACATCATCGTCAAGACCAAGCAACATTTCAGTCTCCTGGATGATCTGCGGGTTACCTTCGCCAATCTGCGCGAGTACAAGATATAGCGCAATCCAGAGAAGTGCGTCTTTGGAGTTCCAATTGTCAAGTCTTGGGTTTCTTCATGTCGGCTCGCGGCATTGAAGCTAACCCCGAGAAGATGAGAACCATCGAGCGCATGGCCAAGCCGGCTCGACTCCTCAACGTCCAGAAATTTACCGGCTGCCTAGCATCCCTCAGTCGGTTCCTCAGCCGGTTGGGCGAGAAGGTTCTACCACTCTACCAGCTGATGAAGAAGACAACCAAGTTCGAGTGGAATGATCAAGTGGACAGAGAGGGAGTCCATCCTTATCTACATTGCAACAACCACACGTATGGTCAGTGTGGTCTTGGTAGTGGAGCGTAAGGAGGAGGGCAGGGTGCTGCTGGTTCTACGCACTGTCTACTATCTGAGCAAGGTCTTGTCCGCCTCCAAGCAAAACTACCCCCACTATCAAAAGATGTGCTATGGCATGCAGTTTGCCGCTAAGAATTTGAAGGAATACTTCGAGGAGCATGACATCACCGTGGTGAGCACAGCTCCACTTTCACAAATCATGGGCAACCATGATGCCAAGGGCCGGATCGCCAAGTGGTCCATCATCATGGCATCAAGAGGCTGAGTTGAGCAGCGGTAAGCAATGTCACAGAGCGAGTCATCAGCATCAGGAGGCTGAGTTGAGCTGCGGTAGATCGCAGGGTTGAGGCGGCAGAAGTCTTGCAGTGTCATGCCTTGCTGCTGGTTCATGTTCGGCCTTTGGAACTGATCCATGAGCCCTTGCATAAACTGGCGTTTCATTTCGAACTGTTGGATCATCCCCGCCATATACTCAGGAGGCATGGGTGGTGCATTGTTGGCGGGGCCACGCGGGCGGCCAGCTGGTCTAACCATCCTGCTAAATATTTAACAGGGGTAGTTTAGCTTAAAGTAATTTCAAAGGCATCGCACGCATTCATGAAGTAATCAAGCATGACAAAAGGGAAATGCGATAGATACTTCATAGTAGTTGAGTTTGACATACAGACCCACACATAAGTTCGATTACAGACCATCGGTTACAAATTCGAAATTTGGTGATAACCTGGATGCATTAGACGATACCCTGGACTCACTAGGCGGCACGCAGGCACGCGGTGGAAGAGTACCCCAACGAGACGTAGCGATAAGGCTACATCAACGTCGGAGAGGACGAACAAATCCTGATAGCTGGCGGTGATAGAAGGTAGAAACACGACCCTGCGTTCCGTGGTGACTCTCGTGAGGGTACCGCATCCACTCGAGGAGCAGAGGTCCAAGTGCAGGGGTTCTACCCCCAACATCAGTCCACTAAAGACCTGATGGTAGCTCTGTCCTGCTCGGATCGCGGATGTGCATAGGGGGAACCCTTGGGTGGTGTGATGGCTCCAGTTCTGTCAACGCGTCGTAAAGGCGAGCACGCATAACGTTACACAGCCAGATCTCGAAAAGCACGATCCAGTGCCTTAGTGTACTGCACCAGAACCCGCGCGTCGTAGCGGTGCGTCACATAGGGCGCGCAGACAACGATGTAGGACCGGTCGTTGCGCTCCAGAACGCTAGCAGTGTAGGAAGTGAGATCACAGCCAGTCTCATCCCCAGGAGGAACGTGCGGGATGTATCTGAAAGCACTCTCCTACAGGTGAGGGTATGCTCCACGAAGACGGGTGATAGCGATGTAGGCCGCATCATGGACAACCATCTTAATTGACAACCCAATATCGTAGAAGACGTGACGATCGAGGGTGGAGTCGCCCATCTGATCGATGATGCGAACCTCAGCCTGGTACTGGTACTGGTTGTACTCGCGGAAGTCCTCGTACACAGTGTACTCGGGGTACGAGCCATATCCCAGCCTGGTCAGGAGGTCGACCAAAATGGCCGGGAACCCAGTCATCTCAGTGGCCTGTATCACGCGCACGTGCTGTCTTGGGGGACGCATCTGAAAATAAGATTGACACATGTCAAATGACAGTGTGTGTAATATATATTCAGAAGAACTTAGTAGATAGTCCAGCGCTCTGGGTCGATGTGACTACGAGAACCTAATGTTAGAGTTAGTAAAATATTTAACCCGAAAGAGAAGAGGGAGTAGAGCCCAGAGTATAGGAAAGGAGTAAAAGATACTAATACCACCCAATTGAGATGTGGGCCCGTAAGCCACAGCATCAGTGTTAGTAAAGTTTCTCAAACAGTAGACTCAACTTCGGCCAAGGAGTTGGAAAGGGGGCCACCTACAGGCAGTCGACTCTGATACCAATTTGTGACGGCCTCTATTTAATCGTACGCTAATCATACACGCAAATGCGTACGATCAAACTCAAGGACTCATGGGAAGATATCACAACACAACTCTAGACACAAATAGAACAATACAAGCTTCATATTACAAGCCAGGGGCCTCGAGGGCTAGAATACGGAAGCTCGATAAACACACGAGTCCGCGGAAGCAACAATATCTGAGTACAGACATAAAACATGGGGTGCTTTAGAGAAGGCTAGCACAAAAGATACAACGATCGAACGAGGCGAGGCCTCCTGCCTCGGAACCTCCTAACTACTCCTGGCTTCAGCGGCCTCCACTTAGTAGTAGGCACCATCGGGGTAGCAGTCGTCGTCGGCGGGATACTCCATCTCCTGGGCTCTATCATCTGGTCGCAGCAACGGATCAAGGCGGCAAAGGGGAGCAAAGCAACGATGAGTACTCATCCAAAGTACTCGCAAGTCTTACATCAGAACTAAGCTAAGTATGCATTGTATCAAAGAAAGGGGGGTTTATATGTGGACTGACTGCAACAATGCAAGAATAGAGAGAAGGCCTAGTCCTATCGAATACTACCATCTTCAGGGTCTTGCAGCAATAGACGGGAGTAGAGCAAGATAACACAATTAATAGTCATATTGTTGCAGCAATATTAATATGAGGTCACGCCCAGAGATCCTTCCTCGACTCCCTGCGAGGAAGCAATCCCGGGGCAACTAATTCCAGTTAAGTAACAATTGTAGTTGTATAAGATCAGGGCACAACTCCAAGTCGTCTAGTAACCGTCGACACGGCTATTAGAATAGATAAGTTCGTCCCTGCAGGGGTGCATAACATATTCCCCGACGCTCTCGATAACACTCTGGCCGGACACACTTTTCTGGGTCCTGCCCGGCCTCGGAATATCGACACATCGCAGCCCGACCTAAGCTCAGCAGAGAGGCCAGCCCGTCGGTCTAACTCCTAAGCACATAGGGTTCATGGGCCCCCTTGCCCTCCGCGCTCTTGCACGATGCATGGGCGGCCGATGTTAGTCCTAGCACCCCTTAATACAAGAGCGATGCATCTCGGGACCACTCGGGCGCGCGCCACTCCATCGTTGACATTTGAAGAGCTTCGGCTGATACCGCGACGTCAAGTACCCATAATGCTTCCCACGCAGACGGTTAGTGCGTAATAAGGTCTTCCGACCAACCCAGATCAAATACCCAAATCCATTATCATTTTAATTAAGTCATTGGCACAAACACATGGGAATCCATCCGCCTAACATCTATTCATCAAAGATCCCAGTAACATGGTCAAGTTACTATGTGGTTGTAACATCAGGGGAAATCAGAGATATCACCCTCGTTGGATTCCAAACGATGTATCCGTCAAGGTGGACCTAGAGGAATCACCCTCGAGGGTCCCACACTTGAGGGCTTGCACGACAGAGGCATCGTCGGGAATGGTGAAAGAGGAATCACCCTCAATAACCATGACCGACTAGCTGTACTACAGAGATATCATCAGGGGTACTTTGCAAGGTGTCACCCTCGGTACCTGGTAGTATCTCTGTAGCGTCGCACAAATAAGGGGGTGTAAGTGTTGTGTCGGGTCTGGCTCGTCGATCAGTGATCGAGATTTGAAATCAAAGCGGGTCAACTGGACTACGGGGTCAGAGGGGAAGACTGCTCGACCTATACTAAACAGTTTTAAAGTACAATACTGAAAGTAGTAGTTCATCAAAAATAGGCTATGCATCAGATATAGGAGCTAACTACAACAATATCAAAATTCGAATGCAAGCAGTAGGAAGAAGGAATAGGCGATATAGGGATGATCAAGGGGGTTTGCTTGCCTTGTTGCTCTGCGGCAAACGGCTGACCGACAGGGTCATAGATGTATCCGGCAGCAGCGTTGGTCTCGGGGTCTACCAGTAAGAAGAGGGGGGAGAAACAATAAATAATAGCAATAGGTGCAACACTAAGCATGACATGGCAATATGCAGGCTAGGCATGAGCTAACGCAATAACATCCGTCATAGACGGGTCGGGAAAATATCAGATGATATTTCCTGGGTCTTTGGCTACTACCGGACAGATGAAAAACGATGGAAACGTTCCACGTTTGCTATGCTAGGGACGGGTGATGGACGAATGGACCGTGTATTCGGGTTCGTCTCGTTGTGCTGATCAACTTTCATGTTGAAAATATTTTGATCCGACTTACAGTTTATTTAATATTAATTTTTGAAGTTTTTTTTCAATAATTAGGAATTAAAATCAGATTAAATTAATTATTTAAATACTATTATGACATCACATGATATCATGCTAACATCAGCAGTTGACTTGTCAACTGATCAGTGGGTCCTACGTGTCATTGACACAAATTATTAATTAAGGTTAAATATTAATTAATCAAATTAATTTAGTGGGGGGCCCATGTGTCGTACTCTAATAGGATAATTTAATTATCTAACTAACAGATTATCTAATTATCTAATTAATTAATTTACTAATTAATTAAATAATATATCTAATTATTTATTTAATTATTTTATTAATAAAAACACATATATATTGTTATATTCTTTTTATACTAATCCTTTTCGGGGGGGAGGGGGGGTTGGGGCCCCGTGTCATAGACAGTGGGGGGGGGGGCTGGCCCCACTGTTCAGTGGCCCATGGCCACACACACACATCTACATATACTTATACATAATGTATTTTTATATACATGCATACATACTTAATAACACATACAAAATACATACATGCATCTAATACATATATACATATATTCATACACATATACATTATCTTTTTATTTTTATTTTCTTTTCTCTCCCTCACATCTCTATGCACATCTCTCTCCTCACAGACATCTCTCAACAGAGAGGGAGAGGAGGCAAGCTCCATCTCCTCCTACAAGATCTCAACGGCGCCGGAACGCGGCGGTGTTCGTCGGAACGGAACCGGAACGGGGGAAAGGAGGAGAGGGTGGCCGGAGCCGCGGTGCCTCACCACCGTTGACGGGGAAGCAGGGCTCGGTGTAAAGGTAGACACACGGGCGTGGGTGTTGGAGGAGGTTGAGGAGGAGGAGGAGGCCGGCGGATCGGGCGAGGAGGAGGCACACGGGCGTGGGTGTTGGAGGAGGGGCTCGACCGAGGCGGCCGACGGCGAGAGTAGGGCCGGCGCAAAAGGAAGGTGGTGCCACGGGGCGCGGGCGTCGATGGCGGAGGCTCGGTTGACGCCGGCGGGGCGGCCGGCACTGGTGGCAGGGGTGAGCGGGGGGGGGGGGGGGAGGGCAACCGGGAGAGGAGGCAAGGGCGACTGGGAGAGGCAGGGGGCACGGCGCGATGGGATCTTGGTGGGGAGCGCGTGGGGCGGTAGGTGGGGGTGAGACGAGGGGAGAGGGATTAGGTTGTGAGGGGGGAACTGACAAGGGTGTTGCCCTTGTCCTGGCGGCGGTGTGGGAATGGGGAGCGGGGGCGTTGTTGGGGAACATTGCATGGGAAACAAAAAATTTCCGACGCACACGAAGACCTATCATGGTGATATTCATCTGCCAGAGGAGATTTGGATCTACGTACCCTTGTAGATCGCACAGCAGGAAGCATTAAGAAACGTGGTTTATGTAGTGGAACGTCCTCACGTCCCTCAATCCGCCCCTCAAACCGTTCGACGAACGTCCCGCGATCCGTCCCATGATCCGTTCCGATCTAGTGCCGAACGGACGACACCTTCGCGTTCAGGGCAGGTACAGCTTGACAATGATCTCGGCCTTCTTGATCCAGCAAGCAAGACGGAGAAGTAGATGAGTTCTCCGGCAGCATGACGGCGCTCTGGTGGTGGTGAAGGATCTACTCCTGCACGGCTCCGCCCGAGCTCCGCAGAAATACAATCTAGAGGTAAAACTATGGTGTCTAGATCTGAGTTGCACGTGGCAAAGTTGGATCAAATCAGTCCTAAATCACCAGTATATATAGGAGGGAGGGGAGGGACTTGCCTTGAGGACAAAGTCCTTAAGGTGTGCCGGCCAAGAGGGAGAGTAGGACTCCTACTCCAATCCTACCCAAAATAGGATTGGAAACTGGAGTCCTTCTCTTCCTTCCCACCTTTTTTTGGTTTTTCTCTTATGGCGCATAGGTCTTATTGGGCTGTCCCACCAGCCCACTAAGGGCTGGTGCGCCACCCATAAGTCCTTTGGGCTTCCTCCGGGAGGGTTGCCCCCCTCCCGGTGAACTTCCGAAACCCATTCGTCACTCCCGATACATTTTCGGTAATGCCCGAAAACCTTCCGGTAACCAAATGAAGTCATCCTATATATCAATCTTCGTCTCCGGACCATTTCAGAAACTCTCGTGACGTCCGTGATCTCATCCGCGACTTCGAACAACATTCGGTGACCACACATATATCTCAACTATACTAAAACATCATCGAACCTTAAGTGTGTAGACCCTGCGGGTTTGAGAACTATGTAGACATGCCCCGAGGTACTTGCTACGACAACAAAAGTCCTTCCTAGCAACGCCAGGAATTCTTCTTGCTACTTCTCTTGTTTGCATCGATTTTTTCCTTGAAAAGGAAAGGGTGATGCAGCACAGGAGCAGTAAGTATTTCCCTCAGTTTGAGAACCAAGGTATCAATCAAGTAGGAGAATCTCGTCAACTCCAGAGTACCTACACAAACACAAAAGATCTTGCACCCAACGCTATAAAGGGGTTTTCAATCCCTTCAAAATTGTTTCAAAGTGAGATCTGAAGGCGGAAAGTGCAACGAAGTAAAAAGTGTAAGGCTGAAAATATTGTGTGCAGTAGACTCGGGGGACATAGTGTTCACTAGAGGCTTCTCTCAAAATAGCAAATATCACGGTGGGTGAACAAATTACTGTCGAGCAATTGATAGAACCGCGCAAAGTCATGACGATATCTAAGGCAATGATCATACATATAGGCATCATGTCCGAGACAAGTAGACCGATACTTTCTGCATCTACTACTATTACTCCACACATCGACCGCTATCCAGCATGCATCTAGTGTATTGAGTTCATGACGAACTAAGTAATGCCTTAAGCAAGATGACATGATGTAGAGGGATAATCTCAAACCAATGATGAAAACCCCATCTTTTTAACTTTGATGGCAACAATAGATGCGTGCCTTGCTACCCCTTCTGTCACTGGGTGAGGTCACCGCATGGTATGAACCCAAAACCAAGCACTTCTCCCATTGCAAGAATCATAGATCTAGTTGTCCAAACAAAACTCACAACTCGAAGAGAATTACAAGGATATGAAATCATGCATAAGAGAGATCAGAAGAAACTCAAATAAGACTCATAGATAATCTGATCATAAATCCACAATTCATCGGATCTCGACAAACACACCGCAAAAGAAGATTACATCGGATAGATCTCCATGAAGATCATGGAGAACTTTGTATTGAAGATCCAAGAGAGACAAGAAGCCATCTAGTTACTAGCTATGGACCCGTAGGTCTATGGTGAACTACTCATGCATCATCGGAGAGGTCATGGTGTTGATGAAGAAGCCCTCCGTGTCCGAATCCCCCCTCCGGCAGGGCACCAGAACGTGCCTCAGATGGGATCTTGCGGAGACAGAAGCTTGAGGCGGCGGAAAAGTACTTTCGATGATCTCCTGATTTTTATGGGATTTTAGGGAATATATAGGCGCAAAACCTAGGACAGAGGAGGTCTAGACTAAGGATAACTTTGACCGGTGTTCAGTGATTCAATCCTGGGTCACTCTCTGTACCTCTTAACAGACTTGTGGCAAGGCACACATCAGGTGCGGTACACAGCATGGCATACTATAGAGTCTACGGCTAAGGCATAGGGGATGACCTTCGTCCTTTCTCTTTCTTCTGTCATGGTCGAGATTTTGAATTTTACTCAAATTCACACCTTACAACAAAACCAAGAACTCTTTCTTTGGTGATCTATTTTGAACTGCTTCAAAAACTTGTCAAGGCATGCATTTGATTTGAAAGTTCTGTTATCATTTTGATCTATCACCATAGATCTTGATGCTCAATGTTCAAGTAGCTCTATCCAGGTCTTCCTTTGACAAACCCCTTTCGAACAACCTTTATGCTTTATAGAAATTCTACATTACTTCTTATCCATAATATGTCAACCACATATACTTTATCAGAAATAGTATAGTGCTCCCACTCACTTCTTTGGAAATACAAGTTTCTCATAAACCTTGTACAAACCCAAAAGCTTTGATCATCACATCAAAGCGTATATTCCTACTCCGAGATGCTTGCACCAGCCCATAAAAGGATCGCTGGAGCTTGCATACTTGTTAGTATCCTTAGGATCGACAAAACCTTCTGATTGTATCATATACAATCTTTGCTCAAGGAAACCGTTGAGGAAACAATGTTTTGACTTCCTATGTGCAATATTTCACAAATAATGCACCAACTACTAACATAATTCCAACAGACTTTTAGCATCGCTACGAGTGAGAAAGTCACATCATAGTCAACTCTTTGATCTTGTCGAAAACATCTTTGCGACAAGTCTAGCTTTTCTTAATAGTGACTTATCACCATCATCATCTGTCTTCCTTTTAAAGATCCATCTTTACTTAATAGTCTTACTACCATCAAGTAGTTCTTCCGAAGTCTACACTCTATTTTATACATGGATCCTCTCTCGGATTTCATGGCCTCCAGCCATTTGTCGGAATCCGGGCCAACCATTGCTTCTCCACGACTCGTAGGTTCATTGTTGTTCAACAACATGACCTCCAAGACAGGGTTACCATACCACTCTGTAGTAGTACGCGACCTTTGTCGACCTACGAGGTATGTAGTAACTTGATCCGAAGCTCTAATGATCACCATCATCAGCTTCCACTTCAATTGGTGTAGGCGCCACAGGAACATCTTCCTGTGCCTTGCTACACACTGGTTGAAGTGACGGTTCACTAACCTCATCAAGTTCGACCACCCTCCCACTCAATTCTTTCGAGAGAAACCTTTCCTCGAGAAAGGACCCATTTCTAGAAACAAACACTTTGCTTCCGGATCTGAGATAGGAGATGTATCCAATTGTTTTGGATATCCTATGAAGATGCATTTATCCGCTTTGGGTTTGAGCTTATCAGACTGAAACTTTTTCACATAAGTGTCGCAGCCCCAAAGTTTCAAGAAACGACAGCTCAGGTTTCTCCAAACCATAATCTATACTGTGTCATCTCAATGGAAATACGCGCTGCCCTATTTAAAGTGAATGCGGTTGTATCTAATGCATAACCCATAAACGATAGTGGCAATTCGATAAGAGACATCATAGTATGCAACATATCAAAATAGGGCCTGGCTATGACGTTTGGACACACCATCACACTATGGTGTTCTAGGTGGCATGTATTGCGAAACAATTTCCACATTGTCTTAGCTGTGTACCAAAACTCGCAACTCGGATATTCATCTCTATGATCATATCGTAGACAGTTTATCCTCTTGTCACGACTATCTTCACTCTGTAATAGCTTTGAACTTTTCAATATTTTAGATTCATCAAGTAAATACTCATGTATCTACTCAAATCGTTAGTGAAGTAAGAATATAATGATATCCACTGCGTGCCTCACCACTCATTGGACTGCACACATAAAAAATGTATTACTCCTAACAACTTACTCTCTTGTTTCATGTGGCATGATTTGCATGTCTCAAGTGATTCAAAATCAAGTGAGTCCAAACGATCCATCTCTATGGAGCTTCTTCATGCATTTATACCAACATGACTCAAATGGCAGTGCCACAAGTAAGTGGTACTATCATTATTACTTTGTATCTTTTGGCACAAATATTATGAACATGTGTAACACTACGATCGAGATTCAATAAACCATTGAAGGTAATTATTCAAGAAAATAGAATAACCATTATTCTCTTTGAATGAATAATCGTATTGCAATAAACATGATCCAATCATGTTCATGCTCAACGCAAACACTAAATAACAATTATTTAGGTTTTACCACCAATCCCGATGATAGAGGGAGCGTGTGATGTTTGATCACATCAACCTTGGAAACACTTCCAACACATATCGTCACCTCGCCTTTAGCTAGTATCCGTTTATACTGTAGCTTTCATTTCGAGTTACTAATCACTTAGCAACCGAACCGGTATCCAATACCCTCGTGCTACTAGGAGTACCAGTAAAGCACACATCAATATCATGTATATCAAATATACTTCTGTCGACTTTGCCAGCCTTCTTATCTACCAAGTATCTAGGGTAGCTCCGCCTCAGTGACCGTTCCCCTCATAACATAAGCACTTAGTCTCGGGTTTGGGTTCAATCTTGGGTTTCTTCATTAGAGCAGCAACTGGTTTGTCGTTCCATGAAGTATCCCTTCTAGCCCTTGCCCTTCTTGAAACTAGTGGTTTTACTAACCATCAAAAATTGATGCTCCTTCTTGATTTCTACTTTCGCAGTGTCAAACATTGCGAATCAGTCAAGGATCATCATATCTATCCTTGATATGTTCTAGTTCATCATGAAGCTCTAGCAGCTTAGTGGCAGTCACTTTGGAGAACCATCACTATCTCATCTGGAAGATTAACTCCCACTTGATTCAAGCGATTATTGTACTCACGCAATCTGAGAACATGCTCAACGATTTGAGATTTTCTCCTTTACTTTGTAGGCAAAGAATCTTGTCGGAGGTCTCATACCTCTCAACAAGGGCACGAGCATGAAATCTCAATTTCATCTCTTAGAACATCTCATATGTTCCGCGATGTTTCAAAACGTCTTCGACGCCTTGCTTCTAAGCTATTAAGTATTCTGCATTGAACTATCATGTAGTCATCAAAAACGTGCATGTCAGATGTTCGCAACATCCACAAACGACGCTCGAGGTGCTGCACACCGAGTGGTGCATTAAGGACATAAGCCTTCTGGGCAGCAATGAGGACAATCCTCAGTTTTACGGACTCAGTCTGCAAAGTTGCTACTATCAACTTTCAACTAAATTTTCTCTAGGAACATATAAAAACAGTAGAGCTATAGCGCAAGCTACATCGTAATTCGCAAAGACCATTAGACTATGTTCATGATAATTAGTTCAATTAATCATATTACTTAAGAACTCCCACTCAAAAAGTACATCTCTTTAGTAATTTGAGTGGTGCATGATCCAAATCCACTAACTCAAGTCCAATCATCACATGAGTTGAGAATAGTTTCAGTGGTAAGCATCGCTATGCTAATCATATCAACTATATGATTCATGCTCGACCTTTCGCTCTCTTGTGTTCCAAGGCCATGTCTGCACATGCTAGGCTCGTCAAGCTTAACCCGAGTGTTCCGCGTGCGCAACTGTTCATCTACGAGAGGAGATTTGGATCTACGTACCCTTGTAGATCGCACAGCAAGAAGCGTTAAGAAACGCGGTTTATGTAGTGGAACGTCCTCACGTCCCTCGATCCGCCCCGCGATCCGTCCCACGATCCGTTCTGATCTAGTGCCGAACGGACGGCACCTCCGTGTTCAGCACACATACAACTTGACTATGATCTCGGCCTTCTTGATCCAGAAAGCAAGACGGAGAAGTAGAGTAGTTCTTTGGCAGCGTGATGGCGCTCCGGTGGTGATGAAGGATCTACTCCTTCAGGGCTCCGCCCGAGCTCCGCAGAAATACGATCTAGAGGTAAAACTATGGTGTCTAGATCTGAGTTGCACGTGGCAAAGTTGTCTCAAATCAACCCTAAATCACCAGTATATATAGGAGGGAGGGGGAGGGACTTTCCTTGAGGGCCAAGTCCTCAAGGTGCGCTGGCCAAGAGGGAGAGTAGGACTCCTACTCCGATCCTACCAAAAGTAGGATTGGAAACTGGAGTCCTTCTCTTCCTTCCCACCTTTTTTTTCTTTCTTTGGTTTTTCTCTTATGGCGCATAGGGCTTATTGGGCTGTCCCACCAGCCCACTAAGGGATGGTGCACCACCCATAAGTCCTTTGGGCTTCCTCCGGGAGGGTTGCCCCCCTCCCGATGAACTTCCGGAACCCATTCGTCACTCCCGGTACATTCCGGTAATGCCCGAAAACCTTCCGATAACCAAATGAAGTCATATTATATATAAATCTTCATCTCCGAACCATTCCGGAAACCCTCGTGACTTCCGTGATCTCATCCGAGACTCCGAACAACATTCTGTAACCACGCATATAACTCAACTATACTAAAACATCATCGAACCTTAAATGTACAGACCATGCGGGTTCGAGAACTATGTAGACATGCCCCGAGGTACTCCTCGGTCAATATCCAATAGCGGGACCTGGATGCCCATATTGGATCCTACATATTCTGTGAAGATCTTATCGGTTGAACCTCAGTGTCAATGATTCATGTAATCCCGTATGTCATTCCCTTTGTCCTTCTGTATGTTACTTGCCCGAGATTTGATCGTCGGTATCCGCATACCTATTTCAATCTCGTTACCGGCAAGTCTCTTTACTCATTCCGTAATACCAGATCCCGTGACTTACGCTTAGTCACATTGCTGGCAAGGCTTGTGTGTGATGTTGTATTACCGAGTGGGCCCCGAGATACCTCTCCGTCACACGGAGTGACAAATCCCAGTCTTGATCCATACTAACTCAACGGACACCTTCGGAGATACCTGTAGAGTACCTTTATAGTCATCCAGTTACGTTGTGATGTTTGATACACACAAGGTATTTCTCCGGTACCAGTGAGTTATATGATCTCATGGTCATAGGAATAAATACTTGACACGCAGAAAACAATAGCAATAAAACGACACGATCAATATGCTACGTTCATAGTTTGGGTCTTGTCCATCACATGATTCTCCTAATGATGTGATCATGTTATCAAGTGACAACACTTGCCTATGGCCAGGAAACCTTGACCATCTTTCATCAACGAACTAGTCAACTAGAGGCTCACTAGGGACAGTGTGTTGTCTATGTATCCACACATGTATTTGAGTTTCCAATCAATACAATTCAAGCATGGATAATAAACGATTATTATGAACAAGGAAATATAATAATAACTAATTTATTATTGCCTCTATGGCATATTTCCAACACGCGCTAGGGTTTCGCCCCCTGGGGTATAAGCCCCCAAGTGGGAGAGCCGAGGGTTTGGCAGGCTGAGCCAAATTTTGCCCAGCTGGGCCAGGGACTATTAGGTTTTTTTATCTTTTTTATTTTTCTAATAGTTTCCGTTTTTAATTATATGGGGTTTTAATACTTTCAAAAATGCCCGATTCACTTTTATAATTTGGTAGGGGATTTTTATAACTCCCCGACATCATTATTTTAACATTATAAAACTTTTCTTGTTTGACTATATTTTTAAATTTCGAATTTGACTCGGTTTCGAACTAACGCGAGAACAACGATAATAATCACCGTGACGTGGGACCATTAGCATGGAATCACTGTAGATTAATTACATTCAACATTGTAGCAAAAGTTGAGGATGTGGGCGCATATCTGCTTCACCTCTAGGATGGGCTTCGGAAGCAAACTGGCCCAGTTCAGCTTCGCAGTCGGCGGAGCGATGGAGAATGGAGGAAGGTTGATGTAGTCGTGGAGGGGATCCACATTCTCACGTAGAAGAATCCCCTCTGCACTTCTTCACCGAATCTTGCAGAGACAGCTGCCGGAAGTCGGAAGTGGACCGGCGATGAATAAGCGCGGCGCTGCAAGGGGTCATCCTCTTGACCTTGGGATCGTCAGTTGGCGTCGACTGCTGCTTGAAGAAGAACAGCTTGCGCCACAAATCCAGGCAGGTTTCAATCCCTATGAACCCCTCGCACTGGGTGACGAAGGCCGTGAGGTGGAGGAAGGCGTTGGGCGCAAGATGGTGCGGCTGCAAGCCAAAAAATACCAGGAATCGCGAGAAGAAGTCGCTGGCGGGGAGCCCGAATTCGCGGAAGAAATGCTCCTTGAAGACCACCACTATGCCATCGCGAGGAGTCAGAGATCCTTTGGCGTAGGGGAGATGCACCGCCACGCGCTCCGCTGGGGGTAGCATACGGTGGTGGCGGAGAACCTCAATGTGCCCGTCAGTGATGTCACTGCCCTCCTAGGCGCCTCGGAACTTCCCCTTCTTGGCGGGGGCTTGAGTCATGGTGGAGCGGCGGTGAGAAGCACCGCGAAACGAGCGGGGCTCCGGCGACGGACGGCGGCGAAGGTGTGAGCATCGTCTCCTTCTCTCTCTGGCTCTGGGAGGGACGGGGCGCTGGTACGGAGTGAGACGGGGCGAATGGCTTCTTTGACGCCCCTTCCCCTCCAATTAAACCACCGAAGAGATCGTGAGGGGTGGGGATCCGATGCGCACGATCCTCACCCCCTCTAAATCGTGCGGGAGCGTTAATGCACCCCGAAATATCAACTGTCACGGCGCAATCCAGTGAGGATCCCCGTGCACGGGCCGAGGGTGCAGCGTGGCGGGCCCCATGACGCAGGCCCAGTCCCGTCACACGCGCAGCTTGTCAGGGCGCGGTGCCCAGAGGCCGACACGTGGCGCACCGTTGCTGCGTGCGACGAAGCCGAGGCGTCCGCCGGAAGCCAGCCGTGTCCAGACCCGGATGCCTCCCACACAACGACTCTCAAGGTTCGCATACCGAATACTCAACCGGCGAGGCCGTTCGCCTCGAGGCGGCAGACCTCCCCTGCTTTGGGGACTACTGACCGGGGGATAACTCATCAAGCCTACTCCTCTATACTTTGGTATAGAGGGGAGCAATAGCTTCCTCAACTGTCGAATCCTCCCAGTCGGCTACGAAGTACTTGCCGGCTAGGAGCGTGGCCGGCTACTTCCGGGCCGGTTGGCCAAGCCGCCAGCCGGCTGAAGGGCACCTGACGCATCCACCCTTAGTATGTGACGGGGGCCTTCGATTAATGATGAAGATACGTCAGCGCGGGTACGATGGAGAAGAGCACGCATGGCTACGGTGTCAGCGGTCTTGTCGCTGACCGACACCGGCTCCGATCCGTCAACCATGCACAGTACCTGCACGCCGGCACCCACTCCATTACGCGGTCCGGAGTGGCTACAGTGGAGACGGCCGTACCGGTGGCCCACATCGGATCCCACAAGACGACGCTGGACGTACGACACGCATCCTGTGTGGGCGGCACGCATCAACCCTATAGGTTGGCCGGCGGGTCCCATGGCCAGATGGGACCGTGCAGCCGGCGGGCCCCTCAAGCGTCAAGACTGATCCATAGTGGGCCCCGTGGCCGGCTAAAGAGGCTGCCAGCCGGGTCCCCCATTATGTACTTATATCCATTTTGTAGGTCGGTGGGTTCGTCTATAAAACCCCCGCCCCCACTCCATGCACAGGGTCGGCCATTCTTGTACCCCCCACACACACAGTAGAGGGAGAATTCGAGCCGGCTGCCCCTTCCTCCTCCTCTGTTGAACAACTCAAGGATCATACTGTAATCACTCTGGTTCATCAACTATTCCAGCAGGACTAGGGTTATTATCTCCCACGGAGAGCCCAGAACCTGGGTACGTCGTGCGTCCTGCTCGCTAGTTACCAATCTCGTTCCCAGAGCCCGCCGGTCTCCTTTCGGCTCCAACCACTCTTAATAAGCCTACCCATGGCATCTGTCATGAGGAAACGACGATAGTTGTCCTAAGGTGCTTTCCAGGAGGCGCACACGTGAAAGAATCACGCTGGAGGGTTTGCAATATGTTCATGATTCACTTATAGTGGGTTGGTGAGTGACGGAAACACAAACCCGAGTAAGACGATTGTTTGTATATGGGAGTAAACAAGACTTTATGTTTAATGCTATGGTTGGGTTTGAACTCAATAATATTTAGTAGTTGCGGATGCTTTCTAGAGTTCCAATCATAAGTGCTTATGATCCAAGTATGGAAAGTATGTTAGCTCATGCATGTCCCTCATATAAAACTTCAAAAATGATACGAGTCTAGTTATCGATTGCCTAGGACAATCTCGCAAATCCTATCACCACTTTTCCACATTCGCTATATTTATTTTCTTGTTCTTTTATTAAAACAGTACCTACTTTTATTTTAGTGTTCTTTATTACCTTGCAAAACTATCTGTCACACCTACTAAGTACTTCTAGTTTTATTCCCGCAAAGTAGTTTCATACTTGTTCTAGGTAAAATAAGCGTCATCGTGCGTAGAATTGTATCGGTGGTCAATAGAATTGGAGAGACTATTAATTCTACCTTTAGCTCCTCGCTGGGTTCAATACTCTTACTTATTGAAAAAGTCTACCAAAGATCACCTACACTTGTGGGTTATCAGTGCCCCAGTATCGTATCACCATCACTCTTATTATTACCATCTATCTTAGTTCGATCCTTTAGTTATGTAGTGATTTAGAGACATAAATGTCAGATTTGCTTTGCTTAGAATATTTGCTTTAATATGTATCTGTCCTTGTAATCAAGTGTGGGAGTTATATAATAAAAAATAGTTGAGTTTGTGTGCTTTTCTCTCATGCATCTCTCATCATAGCATTGAAATAAAAGATATAGAAAAGCTCATATGCTAGTCCCATGGGGACTAATGACTGCACATAGAAAAGGTATAAGTGATAAAAGTTGTATAGAATAAACAAACATCTCATTATTGATTGATACAATATATGCAAGATTATGATAGAGGAGAGGAGATTTAGATGCAAATACAATACCTTGGACATCTTTTATGACTGTGAGCCCCCATCAAATATTATATAATAATCAAGTGTTGATGTTGGACATGGAAGACAGCGTAATGATCATGATAGTTTACATTCACTAGAATTTATATGGTCTTGGATCCCTTAACGTGTGTTGCTTGCTTTAGATCTTTTGCTAGCCAAAATTTTCTGCACGAAGTAGAGATACTACTTGTGCATCCATAACCCCCTTAAACAAAGTTTATTTCCATGAGAGTCCACCATACCTACCTATGGATTGAATAAAATCCTTAAAGTAAGTTTTCATCGGTGCATCAAGAATTAAAAATTGTTATTAAATATGTATGTCTTTCTATTGCAAGGAAAAAAAAGCTTTGTACGATCTTGTGATGACAAAGAAATAAAAACAATAGAGTGGATACTAAAGTTTGCTATCATAAGGGGCAACATAAAGTGACGTTCCTTTGCATTAAGAGTTTGCACATCCAAAACCTTACACATGACAACCTATGTTTCCCTCTACGAAGGGCCGATCTTTTATCTTCATGAATTCACTTCTGCGCAACAGTCAATAACGTTTATCATTTTTCCAACCTATTAACTCTATAATTGGCAAGCATCATGTGTTGAGAATAGATTCGAGTAAATATATCCAGTTGAATGTAGGTGATCATGAAACATTATTGTTGATATTATTCTCGAAATAAGTTGGGTGGCAAAAACTATCAAGCCCCCATCTTCCTATGTGTTCAACGGAAACACTAGCTCCAAAAATATGCAATGAGTGTGAGCAATCATAGAAGACTAAATGATAGTCGAGTATGTGAATTTGATAAAATAAAAATCTCTTAGATAGAGTCTTATTTAGAATATGATGAATTATGGTTATCTCGATAACTAAGAACATAGTTTGTTGATTGTTAATAATGATTATGCCTTATACTTTAATTATTGTGGATGGATTGTTACTTGCTTATGAGAAGCTATATGATGAAGAACTTGATGCTATGTCAATATTCATGATGCCCTCATTTCCATACTCCATTTTTATCGACACCTCTCTCTCAAATCATGTGCCCATTATTATCGAGTTCGGCTTTCGCTTGAGGACAAGCGAGGTCTAAGCTTGGGGGAATTGATACGTCCATTTTGTATCATGAAGTATTATTGATATTTATGTTATTATTGTCCAGTATTCCTCATTATGATGCAATTCTTATGCCTTTTCTCTCTGAATGTGCAAGGTAAACCACGGAGATTGAAACTGCCGGAAACTGGAATTCTGGACCTGAAAACCAAGAAAAAGGGTGATCTGGACTACAAATGACCTGAAATTTCACAGAGAATTTATGGAGTATATAAGAATTATTGGACCCAAAATATACTAGAGGGGGCCACCTGCTGCCCACGAGCCAATAGGGCGCGACCACCCCCTAGTCGCGCCCTGTTGCCTCGTGGGGGTCCAGCAGGTCTCGTGACACCCCCAATTATCCTATACTAGTTGTCAGCCCGTGTAGTTGCACTGGCTAGTATTAGTGAAAATTTGGAATATGTATCATAGTATGACACGTACTTATCCCATAGTGAGACTTTTTGGCATGGTTTAAGAAGCAATTTTAATGGGCAGAAACCATGAGATAATAAAGTAAAATCAACACAACTATCCTCGTATAGTTAATCAGGAGCATGCTTTATTCAATAATTTGTCTTAATATATGAAACTAAGTACCTAATAATATTATGAGCACTAAGATGTGAACTCCCATGTGCATCTGCTGTAACAGTTTTGTTGTGACTTCAGCAGATCACAACCCCTAGATATATGGTGTATAATATGGTCCGTGGTGTATAATATAAGTGGAAGAGAGGGCTTAAATATGATTTTATCCATGTAGAGCCAAGAACAAAAATCTCAAAAAGTTGAAAGCCCGGAAACAACACAACTATGGACCAATTCTTTTTTTCTCTGTTTTTCTTTTAGTTCCCATCAATGTCAGTATATTGAATACTGTTTTTTTAATATATTGACACAGTTGGATACTCTCCTAGTGCTTTCGCATAGCAAAGATCATTTTCTTAACACTTTCAATCATAGTTGTATCAAGATTAATAGGATATATAATAACTATATCAAAAAATATGCACCTTAATTAAAATATACAATCATGGCATGAATATTATTGGACACCATGCGGGATGACAAAGGGATTAATGTTATACTACAAATTTGTTAATCTAAATCCATTCAATTGAATTAGGACCCAAATATTGTTGGAACTTTTGAAGGAATAACTATTCTGACATTTGGGTCGTGTCACTTTGGGTTTGTACTGGTCATGCCCTATTTGGCGTGTAGCCTCTTATTTCGTAATGAAAAAATAGGTATTCGCATAAAAATTTGAAATTAAAATAGAATAGTGTAGTATTCTAAAGAACCCCAAAAAGACACCTATTTGCGGGAAAAAATACATGCTTAAGCGAACACAACAATGAGAGAGAATACCAACATGGGAATTGAACCATCTCATACCATCTTGAGCACCTGTCTTTGATTAATCTCAATTCTGAAAGAAGTTTTTCCTCGAGTGAAAATAATACTGATTGCATGTGGAGTTATTTACATACTTTTGTTGGACTTCTCACTGCTCCTGCCCAACGCAAATGTACTCATGTACATAACACAGAACCAAACATTCATGTCGGTCTGCTACTGCTAACATAGATGTTGGACGCATGACTGCTATGCTCTCCACTCTTGACAGATATCCTAGTGGAGTTATCATGTGGCATGCGGACATGGATGGTACTCGCATCGTGTGAGCCATACTCTTGAGAACCTGCACATGAAGCATGATGAGTCGTGGTGGCTAAGCCCGTGCTACAACATTTTTATTTTTAAAAGGAGAGCATTCTCCTTGAACGGTATAGTGGTGATGCACTGATGCTTCCAACGATGCTATTACATGCTAGCGGCGTCGTGAAGCTCGGCACTGTGTCATGGTGGCAGCAGCAGCAATGCCCTGCAAACGTGTAATGTGGAGATGCCTCCAAGGCTTCCCGAACACAACTTAAGTTAATGCAGTCGTTTGGGTGGAATCACCATTGATGGAGTTTATATGGAATTACTATTAATGGACTTCATCTATGTATAAGCAGAAACAAAAACATTGTTGGGTCCCATCTCAGAAAATGATATTATTGAATTTAGGTGTGGTATATTAAGAGAGAGGCATGCATAATATTAGCGATGGGAGAGATTGTAGAGACCAGGGCATACAAACCCTAAAGATTAGGGCAAATTGAACACGATCAATGGTAATAGCGATGAGGAAAGAGTAGTCTGTAGATGTACAATACTATATTTTTCCAATGGACTGGAGGCAAGGGATGACATACGTAAGCACATCTCATCTTTTTTCCCTTTTTGCTCGTATGTGAGTTTTTATTTGAGTTGATGCATGCATGTGAGTTGGTTTAGTTTTTTGAACACACACATACGTGAGTTAATCTCTACCGTTTTGATGCATGCATGCACGGGAATTTCTTTCTTTTAAACACAGACGTACTTTAGCTTAAGAAAACACATACGGACATGAGTTAATCTCTTTTTGTTGTTGAACCCACACGTAGGTGAGTTAATCTCTACCTTTTTGGTGCATGTATGTGAGTTTTTCTTTTTGAACACAGAGGTAGCTTAGCTTAAAAAACACAGACGTACATGACTTAATCTCCACCTTTTCACATCTCATCTGTTTCTTGTTTTGCATGTACGTGCGTTAATCTCCTCCGTTTTCACATCTTTGATGCATCAGAGTTAATCTAATTCGTAATAACTCTTGCGGTCCCACACCATATGAACGTCACGTAAAATTTAATTAATATGGTAATTTCTTAAAAAAATCGGATGATCTACACCGTAATAATTCGGTCCCACATCAAATTAACGGTTCATAAAATCTAATTAATGTGGTAATTTCTTGAGAGTCTCTAATTAGTATAGGTATAGATGGTGTGCTTTGACCTAGAGAAATCATAGGCATACTTTTGGGATGAAGCGCCACCATCTCGAGGCGGAAACCTAGGCAGAGGCCCTTTTGCTCTCCGGCGGAGAGATTCTGTTGGGGAAATCCTATCCGAGGGGGAGATCAAAGCCATCGTCATCACCAACGCTTCCTCCTTCATGGGAGGAATGATCTTCATCAACATATTCACCATCACCATATCATCTCCAACCCTAGTCCATCTCTTGTATTCAATCTTTGTCTAAACACCTCAGACTGGTACATGTGGGCTACTAGTAGTGTTGATTACATTCTCGTAGTTGATGCTTGTTGGATTACTTGGTGGAAGATATTATATTCACATCCTTGATCACCATTATTATACCTCTGATCTTGAACATGTCGATGAGATGTGAGTAGTTCATATTGTTTTTGAGGACATGGGAGAAGTCTTGTTATAAGTAATCATGTGAAGTTGGTATTCGTTTGATATTTTGATGATGTGTATGTTGTTGCTTCTCTTAGGGGCGTGGTGTGAACATTGAATACACAACACTTCACCATGTTATGGGCCTAAGGGAAGGCATTGTGGAGTAACAAGTAGATGATTGGTTGCGAGAGTGACACAAGCTTAAACCGCAGTTTATGTGTTGCTTCATAAGGGGCTGATTTAGATCCACATGTTTCATGCTATGGTTAGATTTATATTAATTCTTCTTTCCTAGTTGTGGATGCTTGCGAAAGCGAGTACTCATAAGTGGGTTGCTTGTTCAAGTAAGAACAACACCTTCGCACCGATCCACCCACATATCAAATTATCAAAGGAACACACACGAATCAACTCAACATGATAAACATGACTAGATAGTAATTCCCATGTGTCCTCAGGAGCATTTGCTTTATATAAGAGTACTTTTAGGCCTGGCCTTTGCTATAAAAAGTATTGGGTTACCTTGATACACACTTTCTACTATTGTTACTTGTCACTTGTTACGAATTATCTTGCTGCAAAACTATTGATCATTGTTACTTACAACACCTGCAGAGAATACCTTGCTGAAAACTGCTTGTCATTTCCTTCTGCTCCTTGTTGGGTTCGACATTCTTACTTATAAAAAAAACTATGATTGATCTCCTATACTTGTGGACCATCAATGTTCCAAGATTTGAAATTGGTATTTCAGGCTCATGCGTGTGTTGAGAGGTATGAGACCTCTGAAAAATTCATTGTCTATAAGATGGAGGAGAATAGCTCAGTTAGTGATCATGTGCTCAGAATGTGTGGGCGCTCCGATCACTTGAATCAAGTGGGAGTTAATCTTCCAGATAAGATAGTGATTGATAGAGTTCTCCACTCACTGTCAGCAAGCTACAAGAGTTCTGTGATGAACTATAACATGCAAAGGATGGAGAATACGGTCCCTATACTATTCGTGATGTTTTACATCGCGGAGGTAGAAATCAAGAAGGATCATAAAGTGTTGATGGTTAATAAGACCACTAGTTTCAAGAAGGACAAGGGAAATAAGAAAGGCAAGTCAATTGTCGCTCCATTGAAGAAACCCAAGGTTGGACCCAAACCCGAGACGAAGTGCTTTTAAGGTGAGGGTAAGAGTCATTGAAAGCAGAGTTACCCCCAAATAAGAACAAAAGTATATTTCATATATACATTATTGATGTGTACCTTACTAGTGCTCATAGTAGCCCTGGGTATTTGATACCAGTTAAGTTATTGATATTAGTAACTCAAAACAAAAGATGTGTTACAAACGGAGACTAGCTAAGGGAAAGGTGACGTTGTGTGTTGAAAGTGTCCCCAAGCCTGATGTGATCACCATCACACGCCCCCTCTACCTTCAGGATTAGTATTATACCTAAGCAAAAGTTATTTGGTGCCTGCGTTGAGCATGAACAATATATGGATCTTGTTTATTGCGAGATAATCATTCATTTAAGAGAATAATTGTTGTTCCGTTTAAATGAACATTATCTTTTGCACCCAATGTGGATGGTTTACTGAATCTAGATCGTAGTGATGCACATGTTCATAGTATTAATGCCAAAAGATGCAAAGTTAATGATGATAGTACCACTTATTTGTGTCACTGCCGCTAAGGTCATATTAGTGTAAGACGCATGAAGAAACTCCAGGTTGATGGACTTTTGGAATCACTCAAATTTTAATCGCTTGATACATGCGAACCATGCCTCATGGGCAAGATGACTAAAATCTTGTTTTCCGGTACGATAGGGTGGGCAGTGACATATTGGAAATAATACATATTGTTGTATGCAGTCCAATGAGTGTTGAAGCATGTGGTGGATATCATTATTTTCTTACCTTCACACATGATTTGATATATACGGGTATATTTACATGATGAAACACACGTCTAAAGTTTTGAGAAGTTCGAGCAATTTCAGAGTGAATTTGAAGATCATCCTCACAAGAAGATAAAATGTCTATGATATGATCGTGGAGGTGAATATATGAGTTACGAGTTTGGTATGCAAAAAAATGTGGAAATTGTTTCACAACTCACGCCACGTGGGACACCATCGTGTAATAGTGTGTCTGAACGTCGTAACCATACTCTATTGGATATGTTGCATTTTATGATGTCTCTTATCAATTTTCCACTATTGTTTTGGGGGTTATGCATTAGAGAGGACCACATTCACTTTAAATAGGGCACCATCTGAATCCGTTGAGACAACACCTTATGAATTATGGTTTGGCGAGAAACCTAAGATGTAGTTTCTTAAAGTTTGGAGATGCGACACTTATGTATGATAATCTCGAACCCAAAGCTGAAAATAGAATATTCATAAGATACCCTAAAGAAAAAATTGGGTATACCTTCTATCGAAGATCGGAAGGCAAGGTATTTGTTGCCAAGAATGGATTCTTTACAGAGAAGGAGGTTCTCTAAAAAGATATGAGTGGGACGAAGGTAGAACTTGGTGAGGTTAGTGAACCTTCACTTAAATTGGCAAGTATCACATTGCACAAAGGTGTTATTGTGATGCGTACACCAATTGAAGACGGAGCTAATGATAATGATCATGAAACTTCAGATCAAGTTACTACCAAACATCATAGGTCGACAAGTACACGTACTGCCCCAAGTGGTACGGTGATTGTGGGAACCCCGACTTATGAGTCAAAATCGTCGAATGAACGTGCTCGGTGATCCCAGAGATCAATGCTCACCGAACACACAAATGCTGAATATTAAGAGTCTTACGTCCAAGTACCGAAATATTACAACACATGTGCAATGAGGTCAAGTCCACAAGGTAGGGCCTATGAGGCCAAATTACACTAAGACAACTAGCAGCAGAATTCTTAGGGCTAAGCGGGTGCCCATATCATCAGCCTACACCAACATGCATTCTGACTGGGGAGCGTCCTAGTTCGTTGGGCCGTCTCCGATGACGTACTATTCTCCAAACTGCGGTCCTTCCATGTCTGGTAAATAATATAACTAGTGGCAAGCCAATGAGTACTTTGAATATACTTGCAAACAGCCCATGATATGAACAATGCAATTGGTAGAATAACAAGTAATATGCAGTTTTCGTGGATAGCAGCTTAACTGTAAATATCATGTTCATGGACGTGCAACATAAGCTAGATGGTATTAAGAAGAACAGGTTACATATATCAATATATCTGTCAAGGGTTGAACACTTCGGGTTCACCCGATATGTCAAGTCACCAAACTTGGTCATATCAACTCTTTCTCCGATAACACCATTAAACACACACACTTGGTTTATGCGGAAACGATTGGACGTAGTTTAAGCAGCACCACCCAACTGTCCTTGACCGTGGACACGGCTATTCGAATAGTTTTACACTCTACAGAGGTTGGGCGTTGTACCCATGAGATCCGGGAAACTTCCGTGTCATCCACGACTCGCGGTATATATCATACCCGAGGAAAGTACACGATCATTGCCTTTCCCCTGATGATACTAGACAAAGAGGTCCACTCGATTTGTTCCTAGCCCACATG
Source organism: Hordeum vulgare subsp. vulgare (assembly GCF_904849725.1). NCBI lineage: Eukaryota > Viridiplantae > Streptophyta > Magnoliopsida > Poales > Poaceae > Hordeum > Hordeum vulgare. The sequence continues at coordinate 179,056,129 of NC_058523.1, forward strand.
ATGTACGTCTTATGAGCACCGACTCTGGACAGTATCATCCATGCGGGGACCAACGGTGTGCCCAGAACACGTAAAAACAGCATAGTCGCCCTACCTGGCATGACCCCGTCTCGAGAGTGACCACACATCACTCCTGCCACTAGAAATGTGGCTCTTTGCTAGCACCGACCAGAGTAATCAACAAAGCCCCGCCCCATAAAGGGGTAACGTGGTCGCACATGTAAGATTGGGGCGGTCGACGCATCATAAATCTATTCCCATTTCCGAAACCACTCACACCAAAATACCTGGTGCACCACTTCACCAAAAGTGGCCACCTAACTCATCATCACCCTCGGGCATTAGTGGCACCCGACGGGGTTTCCATAAACCTTTGATTTATACCATCGTCTTGCTCGTGCTACTATTATGCTTAGCTCTACTTGTCAACATGATATTAGCGCGACCCTCATAGGTGGTAGGATCATTCTCATAATGCAAGTGCTCCGGAGGAGCCATCGGTAACATCACTTCAATGATTTACCGAATCTTATGATCATATGCAACGAAAATATTTTCTTTACTAGTATGCAATATAACATATGCTCAGACCTGGTCAAAGGGCTGCTTGGCTTGATCAGCTAACTATCCGGGGTCTTCGGGGTCTTCAAGTGTAACTCCTTCGTCAAACGTGGTTTCTATCGTCGTAATAAATAAAATGCAATAAGTAGCTCACTCAAAAACAGATCACAAAGTCACTTTAAAAATGTTGTTTAATTCTGATAAATCCATATTGTTATTTTAGAAATATCTGTCTCTGGTTTCAGTGAAAGGATTATTTTTACAATCAATTTAACAGAAGCAAAACTATTCCAAATAGACTTTTTAATTATTATAAAATAGAAATGTTGTCTCAAAATTGGTTCAAAAGGCTTTGTTAAATACTACTCAATTTTAGAAGAATTATGGTGGAAGAATAATAAAAATATATTGGATAGTTATTTTTATAAAATCATTTGAAACCAGAATAGACACAAAAAGAAGAAGGGCCGGGGCTCAGGCCTGGCTCGGCGTGTGGCTTGGGCCGGCCCAGCTGGCCAGCCAGCCAACCAGCCCAGGCGCGCGCGCAGCCAGGTTCAAACCTGACGCGCGGGCCCGTGCGGTCAGCGGTAGAGAGGAGAGAGAGGGGGAGACAGGAGCCACCGACAGGTGAGCCCCACCTGTCGGGGTCGTCTTCCTCCTCTAGACAGAGAGGAGTGGAGGCTCGTCGGCGATGCTACCGCCGGCCTTGAGCCCAACCAAGGGCAGAAATGGAACTAGCCTACCATCGCCTACGTGCTGGTGGTCGAGAGGTCGACGGGGAGGCCCTGCTTCACCGGCGATGAGGTGGCTACAATGGAGCAGTTTTGGGAGGTCGATGAATTGGGTGCTACGGGCGTGGATAAGCTCGAGGAGGTGATGGGGAAGCTCCCTGAGGATGCTAGGAACCCGTATAAGGTGAAAGGAGCACCAGAGTTGGTTCGTAGCCCGAGACCGACGGAGCTCCGAAGCGGCGGGGCCTCGGTCGATCTCGAGCACAGGAGCTCGTTGTGCTCAAATGTAGAGGCTAGGGGAGGAATTCAGGCTCTAGAGAGGTGGGATGGAGGTGCTGCAGCGAGGGGCATGCCCTATTTATAGGCTCCCGACGATGTACCGAGCCGGTGGTGCCAGTGGTTTCACCGTAGCTCATAAGAGGAGCAGTGAGCCTTCGGTGTCGAAACCACGGGGTGCAGACGTGGTTTTGGGACCTGCGTGACTCACTGAGAGGGAGAGAGAGCGAGAAGGAGCGTGCACGCGTGGCCACGGTCTTCTGGTGGATCTCGCGCGCGTGGGCACGCGTCGCTCCAGTCAACAGAACGAGGGAGGAGGGGCCCTGGAGCTGCCCTGATTTAGAGAGGTGGTCGGGGACTCGAAATGGCAACAGGGGGAGGCTTGAACCGGCCGGGCTGGCCACCTCGGCTTCGGGTGTGCCCACGAGCATACCCAGAGCGTAGTTTTGGCATGCCACGGCATGCTAGCGTGCTCTGGGCGCTTTCGCCTTGTCTGGGCTGACCTGGGGCTTGGCTTGGAGAAGCCTAGCCGTTTGGGAGCCGAGGGGCTCACTATTGCCCATGGGAGAAGAGAAAAGAAGATATGCCAATGTTAGACCAGAAAGTAGAATGGGGATTTCGAGGGCTTCTGCTTGGATTCAAAGAGGGGCCACTCTCATGTAGTTGGGGAGTGGTGCTGGCTACTTAGTCAAAAGGTTTGGAGGGAAGAGCTTAAGTGTGGAGTGGGTAGGAGTTGTTTTGCTATTATGGCAGTAGGTGTTCTAACATGATTACCTTGGGTGCAAAAATAAGATACTCCACCAAATTTGAGCCTCATTGGATGAGTTTGGCAATGCAAACTAGAAATCACCCCCCGAATGGCAGTCGTGTCCCTTCCAAACGGAATGTGGGTAGATTACCTCCTGCAAATCCCATCTTGGGCACATACTCCTTATTTGGGGTGTTGAACACTCCTGCAAAGTTTCAACCCATTTGGATAAACTTTGCAATGTAGAGATGTTTCAACTTTATTCTGAACATAAAAGATTTTGGAATTATTTAGTGAACCAAACCACCTTGGTATGAGGTGAAACTTGGTGTGGCCACTAAATATAGCTTGGGAAGGTTGATGGAATTTTATGGGATTTTATTGGAAATATTAACTTTGTAAATATTCCAAAAGACCAAAACAGATAGAATAGGTTTTCAAGGATTTACTCAAATATTTTGAATATAAATAGGGGTTGAAAATCTTATGTATGGAAAATATATGTCCTCTGAGTATCTCCAAATTTTCTCAGATTTTTCTAAGGCGGAAAAGTATTTTTCCATATAGGAATATCATTTATGGCCTCAGAAATGGACATGCAAATAAAATAAGAATATAATTTATAAAATAATTATTTTATGGTTTTGGTAAGCGAATATAGTTTTAAAACCAGGTCACCATCTTTGGATGAAAGGACTCCTTGCTGTGAAGGACTTGTAGTGCAACCCAAAGCAGGGTTTTGAAATAATCAGAAATAAGAAAAAGGATTTTGAGAATATTTAGGTTATGAAAAATATGGTTTTGATAATACACAATCAAGCATAGAAGCATACAATGGCAACCATGGCACTCACATAATTGGTTTTGGACAAGTTATAATAAACTCAGATTTTGAACTGTAGTAAAAGTGAAGTGAAAACCCTAAGTAGTGTTTACTAGAATGAAATGGGCCACCTTGGTCAGGTGGTCGACAATTACCCATATGGAATTGTGCCCTTTGCTTGATCTGGGCAGACCAATGATGAAGTCCATGCCGACTTTGTCCCACTTACATTCGGGCACTTGGAGAGGTTGTAGCAGTCCAGTAGGTCGTTGGTGCTCAGCCTTGACCCTTTGGCACACGTCACACTTGGCGACGTAAGACGCTATTTCCCTCTTCATGTCATGCCACCAGAATTTTTCTCGGAGGTCCTGGTACATCTTGGTGCCACCGGGGTGAATAGAGTAGGGTGTGTCATGGTCTTCCTGCAGGATTAGATCCTTGAGTTCTGCCTTGTTGGGTACGCATAAACATTTTCCGAACCACACTACTCCTTGCTCATCTACCGAGAATTCTGGGGCTTTTCCTTCCTGGATCTTCTTCTTGATGCCTTCAATGCTCTTGTGCCCCTTCTGTGCCTCCTTGATGTCATTTGCCAGCGTTGGTTTGACTTCGAGGTTAGCTAGGAACCCTGGTTCAACTAGCTCCAACCCGAAGCTTTCCATCTCTTCATACAAGTCCACCAAATTTGAGCCTCATTGGATGAGTTTGGCAATGCAAACTAGAAATCACCCCCCAAATGGCAGTTCCGTCCCTTCCAAAGGGAATGTGGGTAGATTACCTCCTGCAAATCCCATCTTGTGCATATACTCCTTATTTGGGGTGTTAAACACTCCTGCAAAGTTTCAACCCATTTGGATAAACTTTGCAATGTAGAGATGTTTCAACTTGGTTCTCGACAGAAAGGGTTTTGGAATTATTTAGTGAACCAAACCACCTTGGAATGAGGCGAAACTTGGTCTGGCCACTAAATATAGCTTGGGAAGGTTGCTAGAGTTTTATGGGATTTTATTGGAAATATTTCCATTGGAAATATTCCAATAGATCAAAAAAGACAAATTAGGTTTTCAAGGATTTACTCAAATATTTTGAATATAAATAGGGGTCAAAAATCTTATGTATGGAAAATATATGTCCTGTGAGTATCTCCATATTTTCTCAGATTTTTCTAAGGCAGAAAAGTATTTTTCCATATAGGAATATCATTTCTCGCCTCAGAAATGGACATGCAAATAAAATAGGAAAATAATTTATAAAATAATTATTTATGGTTTTGGTAAGCAAAAATAGTTTTAAAACCATGTCACCATCTTTGGGTGAAAGCACTCCTTGTTATCAAGGACTTGTAGAGCAACCCGAAGCAGGGTTTTGAAATAATCAGAAATAAGAAAAAGGATTTTGAGAATATTTAGGTTATGAAAAATATGGTTTTGATAATACACAATCAAGCATACAAGCATACAATGACAACCATGGCACTCACATCATTGGTTTTGGAAAACTTTTAATAAACTCAGATTTTCAACTATAGTGAAAGTGAAGTGAAAACAGGGTGTGACAGTGATCTTGTCTCGAAAGTCATGTTGTTAGACAACGATGAGCCTATGAACTATGAAGTAGCAATAGTGGGCCCAGATTCCCACAAATGGCTAGACCATGTAATTTGAGATAGGATCCATGTATGATAACCAAGTATGAACTTTGGTAGACTTGTCCCATGACCGGCACGCCTTTCAGGATAAATGGATCTTTAAGAAGACAGACGCTTGTAGTAAGGTCACCATCTATAATGCTCAACTTGTCGCAAAGATGTTTTCGGGAAGTTCAAGGAGTTGACTACTATGAGACTTTCTCACTCGCAGCTATGCTAAAGTCTGTTGGGATTATGTTAGCAGTTGATGCATTTTTTGATTGTGAAATCTCGCAGATGGATGTCAAAATATGTTTCCTTAACGGTTTCCTTAAGGAAAGGTTCTATGTGATACAACCGGAAGGTTTTGTCGATCCTAAGGATTCTAAGGTATGCAAGCTCCAGCAAACCTTCTATGGACTGGTGCAAGCATCTCGGAGTTGGAATATGTTGTTTGATGAGGTGAGCAAAGTTGTTGGGTTTATAGAAAGTTTATGAAGAAACTTGTATTTACAAGAAAGTGAGTGGGAGCACTATAGCATTTTTGATAAGTATATGTGGATGACATATCCTTGATTGTAAATGACATAGAATTTCTGGAAAGCATAAAGGGTTATTTGAAAGGAGTTTTTCAAAGGAAGACCAGGGTAAAGCTGCCTAAATATTGGGCATCAAGATCTATAGAGATAGATCAAGACACCTCATAAGACTTTCACAAAGCACATACCTTGACAAGATTTTGAAGCAGTTCAAAATGGATCAAACAAGTAAGGAGTTCTTGCCATTATTGTAAGGTGTGAAGTTGAGTAAGACTTAAAGCTTGACCACGACAGAAGAAAAATAAAGGACAAAGGTCGTCCCCTATGCCTCAGCCATAGTCTCTGTATTGTATGCCATGTTGTGTACCACATGTGATGTGTACCTTGCCATGAGTCTGGCAAGAAGGTACAAGAGTGATCCAGGAGTGGATCACTAAACAATGGTCAAAATTATCCTTCGGTACCTATAGAGGACTAAGGAAATGTTTATCGATTATGGAGGTGATGAAGAGTTTGTCGTAAAGGGTTACGTCGATGCAAGCTTTGATTCCAATCGGGATGACTCTGAGTAGAAAACTGGATACATATAGTGGAGCAGCCATTTGGAATAGCTCCAAGTGGAGCATTGTAGTGACATCTACAATATGACATATGGATTTTCAAAGTACACACAGATCTGAATGTTGCAGACCCACTCACTAAAATCTCTCTCAAAAATTAAAACATGATCAAACCCCGGAACTCATTTGTGTGAATCGCATGGCGATCTGAACTAGATTACTGACTCTAGTGCAAGTGGGAGAGTGTTGGAAATATGCCCTAGTGGAAATAATAACTTGCTTATTATTATATTTTGTTATTCATGATAAACATTTATTATCCATTCTAGAATTGTATTGACTAGAAACTTAGATACATGTATGGATACATAAACAACATTGTGTCCCTAATGAGCCTCTACTAGATTAGCTCGTTGATCAAAGATGGTTAAGGTTTCCTAACCATAGACATGAGTTGTCATTTGATAACGGATCATGTGGTGGACAAGACCCAACCGTAAGCATAGCATATGATCATATCACTTAGTTTGTTGATACTGCTTTCTTCACGTCAAGTATGTGTTCCTAAAACCATGTGATCATGCAACTCCCTAACACCGGAGGAATGCCTTGTGCATATGTGATAACCCACCGGAGGAATGTATATTTCACCCTAATTTATTGATTTGACACAAGGAGAGCCAAAGAATATTTATTGGCCTTGACAATTGAGTTGTCAATTCAACCACACCTAAGGATATCTCTGTGCAGCAAAGATTTAGTAGCACGTGTGACAGTAGCAGTAGCAATAGTAGCTTAGCAAGATTCTGTATATGTAAAGCGTAGGCACATGGTGTAGTGGTAGAAATATGTGGATGACATCAATCATGTAACAGTTACACACTAGGGCGACACAAAAGTAGATCCAATTCATCATTGCAATGTAGGCATGTATTCCGTATATAGTCATATGTGCTTGCGATAAGAACTTGCATGACATATTTGGTCCTACCCTCCTATGGCAGCGGGGTCCTATTGGAAACTAAGGGATATTAAGGCCTCCTTTTAATAGAGAACCGGAACAAAGCATTAACACATGGTGAATACATGAACTCCTCAAACTACGGCAATCACCGGAAAGAATCCCAATTATTGTCATGTTGGGGTATGCAGATGATGACACGTTAGGTGCATATAACTTGCAAGATAGGATCCAAATCAACCTTATACTCCCTCCGTCCCAAAATTCTTGTTTTACGTTTGTCTAGAAATGGATGTATCTAAATATTTATATATGACTAGATACATTCATATCTAGACAAATCAAAGACAAGAATTTCTGGACGGAGGGAGTATTTGTGAAAACATAATATGTTCAGATCTGAAATCATGGCACTCAGGCCCAAGTTACAAGCATTAAGCATAGCAAAGTCATAGCAACATCAATCTCAGAACATAGTGGACACTAGGGGTCAAGCCCTATCAAACTTAACTCGGTTACATGATCAATTTCATCCACAACCCTCACTAACCAGCAAGCCTACAAAGTAATTACTCACTCCCGATGGTGAGCATCATGGCGGTGTTGGTGGAGAAGGGTTCTTGATGATGATGGCGACAAATCCCCCTCTCCGGAGCCCAAAACGGACTCCAGATCAGCCCTGCGAAGGAAGAACAGGAGGTGGCGGTGGTTCCTCGTGAAACGTGGGGAAAACGTTTCCCTTATTTTTTTCTCCGCGTATGTGAATTTATAGGACTGGAATTAGGCTCGGAGGAGCCACGAGGGCCACACAAGGCTTGAGGGCGCTTCACTAGGGGACACCCTTTTGGCTTGTGGACCCCTCGCACTCCCCCTCCAGTAGGTTTTGCTCCATAATTCATTATATATTCCTGAAAAAATTAACAAAAAGTTCCGTCCAATTCTAAGAACTTCTATTTCTGCACAAAAATAACACCAATGCAATTCTGCTAAAAACAACGTCAGTACGGGTTAGTTCCATTCAAATCATGCAAATTAGAGGTCAAAACTAGCACAAAATTGTTTGGAAAATTATATATGTTTGATATAAATGAGTATCAAATGTCAGTTTTCAACTGGATGATCATGAAGGTACTCTACAGGCATATCTGAGGGTGTCTATTGGGTTGGCATGGATCGAGACTGGGATTTGTCACTCTGTATGATGGAGAGGTATCTTTGGGCCCTCTCGGTAATACAACATCACAAGAATCTTGCAAGCAATATAACTAAGGAGTTAGTCCTCGGATCTTGTATTACAGAACGAGTGAAGATACTTGCTCGTAACGACATTGAACTACGTATGGAGATATCGACGATCGAATCTCGAGCAAGTAACATACCACTGGTAAAAGGGAACTGCATACGGGACTGATTGAATCCTTAGCATCATGGTTCAACTGATAAATATTTTCGTGGAATAAGTGGGAACCAATATGGGCATCCTGGTCCCGCTATTGGTTATTGACAAGGTAAGTGTCTCGGTCATGTTCACATGATTCTCGAACCCATAGGGTCCGCATGTTTAACGTTCGATGCGATATAATATTATTGGGTTATGTATGTTGGTGACCGAATGTTATTCGGAGTCCTGGATGAGATCTCAGACGTCACGAGGAGCTCCAGAATGATCTGAAGGTAAAGATTTACATATGGTAAGTAATATTTTGGCTACCGCAAAAGTTTCAGGTTTTGCTGGTATTGTACCGGGTAGCTTCTAGAAGGTTCTAAAAACTTCTGGAGGAGTCCAAAAGTCCACCAAGGGTTCAACCATATCCCAAGAGTTTGCATGGGCTGAGGGGAGGCACCCGGGCCTTATTAGGCTAGGCGCACAAGTACCTCAAGGCCCATGTGGCTTGGGAGAGGTGGAAAGTCCACCTCTGTATCAAAAGGGAGGGAATTGGACTAAGAGTCCAACTACCCCCCCCCCCTTGGTTGCGCCCCTAGGGCTTGGAGGGCTGGCCACCACGCCCCTCCACCTATATATAGAGAGGATGGGGCACCCCCAAGAGGAAATACAAGCCCTTGGCACCCCTTGATAGCCCAAAAGTATCGGGGATCAATTGTAGTCCTTTCAATGAGTAAGAGCGTCGAACCCAACGAGGAGGAGAAGGAATTGACAAGCTATTTTCAGCAAGGCATTTTCTACAAGCACTGAAGTTGTCAGTAACAAATAGTTTGAGATAAAGATAATTTGTAACGAGTAAGTAATAATAATGGTACCAAAAGTGCGGCGAGGTAGCCCAATCCTTTTTTTAGCAAAGGACATGTTGGAATAGTCTTTGATAATAAGTAAAACGTTCTCGAGGACACGTGGGAATTTCATCTAGTCACTTTCATCATGTTTGTTTGATTCGTGTTCTCTATTTGGATAAGTTGATATGTGGGTGGACCGCTGCTTGGGTGCCCTTCTTACTTGAACAAGCCTCCCTCTTATGGTTAACTCTCTCGCAAGCATCCACAACTACAAAAGGAGAATTAAGATAACATCTAACCATAGCATTAAACATATGGATTTAAATCAACCCCTTACAGAATAGGGCATAAACTAGGGTTTAAGCTTCTGTGACTCTAGCAACCCATAATCTAATAAATACTCCACAATGCATTCCCTTAGGCCCAAATATGGTGAAGTGTCATGTAGTCAACGTTCACATAACACCACTAAGGGAATCACAACATACACATCATCAAAATATTGAATGAATACCAAATTCACACGATTACTTATGACAAGACTTCTCCCATGTCCTCAAGAACAAATGCTACTACTCACATATCATACTAATGCTCAAGATCGAAGGGATAATAAATAGCATAATGAGTCTGAACATTTAATCTTCCACCAAATAAATCAACTAGCATCAACTACAAGATGTAATCAACACTACTACTCACACAGAGGTACGAATCTGAAGTTTTGATACAAAGATTGAACACAAGAGATGAACTAGGGTTTTGAGATGAGATGATGTTGGTGAAGATGTTGATGAAGATTGATCCTCCCAAGGTGAGCGGGTTGTTGGTGATGACGATGGCTTCGATCTCCCCCTCCTGGAGGGAAGTATCCCCTGCGGAATCGCTCCGCTGGAGAGAAAAAGTGCTCTGGTCAAAGTTCCTCCTCTAGAAGGCGGTGCTCCGCCCCTAGAGTCCTCTCTTGATTTTTCCTAGGGCATATGGGCTTATGTACCAGAAGATCGGCATCGGAGGCCGACCACGGGCCCAACCACTGACCGGGGCGTTCCCTGGTGCCTAGTGGGCACCTGGGTGGACCTCTTTGGTATTTATTTTCTGTAATAATTTTTATATATTCCGAAATAAATCTGAGTGAAATTTCATCTTATTTGGAGATGTAAATAATAGGTTTATGTGACATAGCTTTTTGAGGTCCAGAATTCCAGTTGCCGGTAATCTCCCTCTTTGTGTAAACCTTGTATATTATAGGAGAAAAGGCATTATAATTACTCCAAAAAGTGTTATACTGAATGAAAACACTAAAAATAATAGTAGGAAAACCTTATGCAAAATTGACGTATCAACTCCCCTAAGCTTAGACCTTGTTTGCCCTTAAGCAAAATCCGATATTGATAATCATGTCCACATGCTTGGAGATAGAGGTGTCGATAAAAACAAAATACAGACATAGTAGCATCATGATCATTATTATAGGAGCAATAACTTCTATCATAAAACTTCTCATGAGCAAGTAACAATTCATCAAATCATCAAAGTATAAGAAATAAACTTTCTTGAAAACTAACAAACTATGTTCTGAGTAAGCAATGCAATTACAATTCATCATCTTTCCGGAAGGGTGTCATGTCAAAGCCTTTTTGGCAAGTCCACATACTCAACTATCATTTAGTATTCTATGATTGCTAACACTCACACCATATATATGGAGCAAAAGGTTCCAGCCAGACACATAGAAAGATAGGGGCTTATGGTTTCGTCTCCCAACATATTCACCTCAAGGGTGATGTCAACAATAATAACTCTTTCCCCACCACGTGATGCTTGCAAAGGAGAAAAATATATAGGAATAGAGGAGAACATTACTGACTCTTGCATAAAAAGTAAATACATAAAAGTAAAGGGCAGGCCCTTTGCAGAGGGAAGCAGGGGTTGTCATGCGCTTTTGTTTTTGGATGCACAAGCTCTTAGTGCAAAAGAACGTCACATTATATTGCCCCTTGTGATAGCAACCTTTATTATACTTTACGCCACTTTTATTACTTTGCCATCACAAGTTCGTACAACATTATTTTCCCTTACACTAAAAGATCATACATATTTAGAAGGAATTTTTATTACCTTATGCACTGATGACAACTTACTTAAAGGATCTTATTCAATCCATAGGTAGGTATAATGGACTCTCATAACTTGAAATTGGGTTTAAGGTTTTGGATGCACAAGTATATTATCTCTACTTGGTGTGGATTTTTGGCTATCAAATATATTGGGCAAGCACAACATGTTAGAGGATCTATGACAATATAACTTCTATGTGTATATGAACAATCATAAATCATTACGTTGTATTCCTTGTCCAACATCAACAATTTGGCATCAAATACTTAACGGGGGCGCCCAGTCATAAAAGATGTCCAAGATAGTATATTTTCAATAGAATCTCATCTCCCCTTATTAATTCTTTCATGAATTGCATCACTAACCAATGTTATGTTTCTCAACTTTCAATAAATTTTACTACTTACACCCTTTCTTATGTAATGTCATTACTTCCCATGATATTAGCATATGATATTTTTAATTAATTTATTTATTTTGATTAAAACATAAAACTAAAGAAGCAAAAACTCGAACTAACCTTTATCTTATAACTCCCACTCGATTACATAGATAGATAGATCACAAAACTAACACTCAAAAAAAGATCATACTAAACTTTTATTCAACTAAATCATGAAATAACTAAGGTTCGAACTAAAAATAGGTAAAGATAATAAGAGTGATGGTAATACGATACTCAGGCACCTCCCCCAAGCTTGGCACCAGCCAAGGGGAGTGCCCATACCTGTTTACTTAAGTCTCCTTCTTTGGTGCTGGTGGTGGCGATGAGGTGGCATTGTTCTTCTCCAGCCTACGTTCGAGGATAAAATTTTGCTCCCTTAATTTATTGTTTTCTTGCTCAAGCTTCAATATCTTTTGCATAATGCCTCCTTGATTTCCTGCATAAAACGGGAAGGGATAAATTGGATATTGGATTTGTTTACTCTGTTTGGGAGACTTGACTTCTTGAATTCCACGTGCATATCTCCGGCTGAGTTAATGGAACTTCATCTTCATCTGAACGACATCCTTCATATCCTCCAAGTTGGTATCTTCCTCCTCATATGTTTACCATAGGTAGGGATAAATATACACATAGTTCTTTGGATCTGCAACATAGTGGGAAACATAGCTCTCTCCATCTGAATCATGTGATGAACATACTTACAAAGCTGCGGGAAAAATAGCACGAAACAAGAACAAAGGATTTCTCCGTGATGTGGTGGTCAAATTGTCCAGGAGTATATATAAAGATTTTTTATCTTTCAAAACAAGTAATTTGGAGGAAAACGGAGTCGGGAAGGTTCCCAAGGGGCCCACTACCCACCATGGCGCACGAGGTGGGGCACGCGCACCCTTGTCCTAGTGCGCACGTGGGTTGCCTTCGGAGGTGTTTCTTATCTTTTATTTTTTTGTAATATTTTAAAACTAATATAAAATATTTTTATGGGGTTTTTCTATTTGGTTTACTTACCGTACCACGTACCTCTTCCTTTTCAAGGTTCTCGAGTGTTATGGAACGTCTCTTTTATGTATTCCTCTAGTGTCATGATTTGAATAATGTTAGTTTCAACATTAATAGATGTACGTGCGATATAGTGCTTAATTGTTTGTCCATTGCCACCTTCAGATTTTTCCCTTCGGCATTATTAATCTTAATAGCTCCAGAGCGATAAACTTCTTCAATGATATATGGCCCCTCCCATTTGGAGAGGACTTTTTCTACAAAGAATCTAAAACGGGAATTGTACAATAAAGCATACTCACCTACTTTGAATTCCCGCTTTTGGATTATTTGTCATGCCATCTTTTAACTTTTTATTTCAACAATTTGGCATTTTCATAAGCTTGGGTTCTCCATTCATCTAAAGAGCTAATATCAAATAACCTCTTTTCACCGGCAAGTTTGAAGTCATAATTGAGTTCTTCAATTGCCCAATATGCTTTATCTTCTACCTCAAGAGGCAAATGACAAGCTTTTCCATAAACCATTTTATATGGAGACATAGCCATAGGATTATTATAAGCTATTTCATAAGCCCAAAGTGCATTATATAATTTCTTAGACCAATTCTTTCTAGAACTATTGACAGTCTTTTGCAATATTAACTTTATTTGTGTGTTGCTCAACTCAACCTGACTACTAAAATGAGGATGATAAGGGGATGCAATTCTATAGTTAACATCATATTTAGAATGTCATTTACAAAAGGAACCAAGAATAAAATGTGAACCACCACGAGTCATTAAATATCTACGGACTCCAAACCTCGAGAAAATAACTTTTTAAGCATTTTAATGGAGGTGTTATGATCAACACTACTAGTTGGAATATCTTCTACCCACTTAGTAACATAATTAACACTAACCAAAATATGTGCATACCCATTAGAGGAAGGAAAATGTCCCATATAATCAAAACCCCAAACATCAAATGGTTCAATAACAAGTGAATAATTCATGGACATTTCCTGACGTCTACCAATATTACCAATTCTTTGATATTCATCACAAGATAAAAGAAACTTACGAGCATCCTTGAAAAGAGTAGGCCAATAAAAACCATATTGTAATACCTTTTGTGCAGTTCTATCTCCCGCATGGTGTCCTCCATATGTTTTGGAGTGACATTTCTATAGGATTTGTTCATGTTCATGCTCAGGTACACAACATCTAATAATACCATCTACTCCTTCTTTATAAAGATGTGGGTTATCCCAGAATTAATATCTTAAATCGAAGAAGATTTTTTTTCTTCTGTTGGTATGCAAAACTAGATGGTATGAATTTAGCAACAATATAATTAGCATATTGTGCATACCAAGGAGTATTATGAGAATAATTTATGACACCTAGTTGTTCATCAGGGAAGCTATCATCAATAGGTGGTGGGTCATCAAGAATATTTTCTAACCTAGACAAGTTATCAGCTACGGGATTCTCACCTCCATGTAACACCCAAGATTTTTCAACTTTTACTTTCTTTGATTTCCTTGAGATTTGTATTTTTGACTTGAGAAGAACTTGGAAGTTTTCTTGCTAATCCCCATGAGAGAAAACTTTTGAGCTTTTTCTCCACCAAACAAATACAGGAATACCCTCTTGGCCTTTCTCATGAATGAAATGGTTGGAGAGTATTTCTTTTACTCTTGAATTGGATTCCTTTTATTTTTGATTTGGATTTCTCGATAAGTTTATTTATTAATTCTTCAAAGAGAATTAATCAGCATTCTGTTTTTAAATATTTTAACTCTTCCCCTAATCCCTAAGCTTATTTTTGAAACTTTTCCAAAGATTTAGAAGGGATGGATCACCCCAATTACTTTTATTTCTAAAATGGGAATTTCTGTAATCAGTATGAGCTCCAAGAATTTTTCGAAGGAACCTCCTTTTTCCTTTGGAATCTTGACCCCAAACCTTGGTTGTTTGTAGTCCTTAGTATCCTGAACCTATTCCAGCAAAAAAATTGTGTCCTCAAGTTTGGAAAATTTAAATTTGGTTTGACTGAAGTTTGACCCCAAAAACTCATTTTTGATTCAAACCTGTCTTAAACTCCACCAAAAATTCTGAAATTTTTTGCAACATATTTTCTTCCAATGAGAGTGCTCCCCTCCAAAATTCAGCATCAATTTATTTTTCTAGCTAAGGCTTTGTTTATGTCAAGCACCTCATCTGCACCTGACTGAAGCTGTCTGAATTTAATTTAGACCAAACTTTAGACAGAGCACAAGCTTCCCCCCTTCGTCAATCTCGCCAGTAGAAGCGATTTAGCCGTTGCTCCTGTGCCTCGATCCTATCCTCAGTGTCGCCGGAGGATTGGCCTCTTCCTCTCGTTGGTAGCTCACCGACAGAGCTGGCCAAAGCCCTGGCAGCGGCTCTGCAGCAGCCGCATGAGCTCCCTGCTTCGATCCCGCGCCACCCGGCAGCGCCCCTTGCTCCTGCTGCCGTCACTGGCCCCTCCTCGATCATGTGCTCCGCGAAGACCGTCGCCACGCACCGTGCAGCTCAGAGCATGAGTTCTGCAGCCGCAATGCACAACAATGGCCGCATCATCAACGCGTTGCCACGGTCGATGACCAACCTCCCTCTGGTCAAAAATGGAGCCCCGGTAGTGATTAGCTGCCTTCCGAGCCACCTAACCTCCTGCCCAAGCTCCTGCATCGCTCGAATCGCTCGCCGGAGTTAATGCCATAGCTCATCTCAGGGCGCCTATAAATAGAGAACCCCTGTAGTGCTTCTGACCTCGCCGAGCTCTTCACCATTCTCCATCTCCACCTCTAGGAACCAGCCGATCCAGGAAGGGGTCCTCGAGGGGGCTTCTTCCCCAGCTCCGGCCACCCCGATCCGCTTCGGGATCCGGCCACTCCCGTGCAGTGTAAGTAGAGATAGGACCCCTGAGGCCTTCGTTTGCATCCAGGAATTCCTGCCCTGCTTACTCCGTGCTCAATTTCATCGCAGAGGCTCTCTGTCGTCGATCTCCTCGCGTCACCGGAGTTGCTGTCGCCGGAGATCTGTTGCCGTCGACGTGAGGCCTCCCCCGCTATCCTATCCCTCTCCATCAGTCAGGCAAGTCAACAGTGAGTGTACCCACACCCCCAGCTGGCTCTCCTCTCCCTCCTAGAGTCGCCGGTGATCGCCGGAAGCCTCTCGCGCGAGTGGAGCATTCGAACCTGACAAGGGGACCCCCTTTGTCAGTGTCTCTCTCTCCCTCCGAAGCATTTCATTGGAAACGTATTCGGCCATTTGTCGTTTTCCTTTTGGGGAAACGTCTTTCCCTTCGGGCGTTTTGACTAACTCTCACTCTAGCCCCGGTTTCTATTGAAGCTAATTACAGAATAGTCCCTGGTAATGTTTTGACTATAACTTTTGATGCATAAATTATTTTTCAGTGATTCTTTTTGCAAATTGTTCCTAGTAATGGCTAGTTTATTTTAAGATTTTTCTAAAAATATTTTAAGACCAGTAGCTAGGCAGTACCACTTTTACCCTTGTTTGATCTATACTATAGATTCCGGCACCGAAATACGGGACGTCAACTGCACCGAGCTTGATCCCGACTACGTGGAACCAAGCAAGCATGTTTGTTACTTTTGGTGTGATGTTTGCTAACTTAGCTCATATTTATTATTCATCACCTTGCACATTTCATACCTGCTATACATATTCAACCATAATAAAAATATGATGATGACAAGTGGTAGTTATGAAAAGATTGTGGAATAGCCTAGTCACGCGGAAAGTGATAGGTTATGAATTTGTCATGGCTTGAGCACAATGGTGCTGATATAAATTTGGTAAACTCCAGTATTGACCTCGATCGAGTCTTGTCCTTGTCATACTTCTTATCGTGCTACCACAGTTCCCTGGATAATGGGTTCGGTATAGTCACTTGTAGACCTATTATCAGTCACACACCAAGTAGAGAGGCCGGTATGAAGGAATCCATGGCCGTGGAATAAATCCAGTCATCCGGTCAGGGGGCATGGTTGTTCCCGGTCTGGGACCGGAAGGGAGGGCACTCCCCGTAAGCGCGCGATATAAATATTGTTGATCCCATGCTAGTCGAGGTCGTAGCCTCCCCGTCTTATGGTTTTACATTGGCAGCGTAGTACGGGTGAATCCGGGCTTCGCGAAGGTAAAGTGGGTGTGTGTTGATTCTGAGTGACCACTTCTAAAATGCCGTACGCGGAATTATTCATATTGACTATTGAAAACCGTGGGCTATGGGTAAAGAGTACACCCTCTGCAGAGTCAAAACTATTCGAGTAGCCGTGTCCCCGGTAAAGGACGTTGTTTGACGAGTCAAGTGTCGGTCCTAGAGTCGGTCTTTGGAGTATAAGTGATATTAATAATATTGGATGTGGTGAACCATATGATGATGCGGGACATTATCATATCATGTCTTATTACCCTGGACTAACCCTTATGATTCTCTTTGTTGGATACCCTTGGGACGGTTCTACCTCCTAGATATTCAATATTTCATATAAGCCCTTTATGTGGTTTCGTTGAGACGCCCGACTTTGCCATTGTTTTATTATTCTTATAAGACCTTTATGTGGTGTCGCTGAGATGTCTGACTGTGGCATTGTTTTATTATTCTTATAAGCCCTTTATGCGGTGTCGCTGAGACGTCCGACTGTGGCATTGTTTTTTTTATTATTCTTATAAGCCCTTTTTGTTGTGTCACTCAGACGCCCGACTGCGGCACGTTATTTTATTTTTATCCATGCCCTTACTGTGGTGTCGCAGAGACGCCCGTTCGAGGCTTATTATTTATTTCATTTATGTTATGCCCTGTGTGTGGTGTCGCTCAGACGCCCGACAGTGCTTTATTTTATTTCTTTTTGATACAAATATCTCGGGAGGACTACCGCCTGATTTATCCTCTAACTTATTTACTTTCTGCACTTATATTGTGATTATAACTTGACCCTAACCATGCATAATAAAATCTACTGCATGTATTTCATCATTTGTGCAAACTGTTTGCGAGTACTTCTCGGAGTACTCAGTGGCTTGTTGTTGTGGCCAGATATGGGTGAAGGAGACCTCATGGATGAGGAGTTCGATAGCGAGTCCGATTTCTAGAGGAGTCCTAGTCAATCTTCCGATCTT
The DNA here is from genome assembly GCF_904849725.1 of Hordeum vulgare subsp. vulgare. NCBI lineage: Eukaryota > Viridiplantae > Streptophyta > Magnoliopsida > Poales > Poaceae > Hordeum > Hordeum vulgare. The sequence goes on from NC_058523.1 coordinate 179,073,905, forward strand.
GGAGTCCGTCGCTGTTTTATTCCATCGCTTCCGCCACCTCGAATAAATTGTTGAGATTCATTATGAGACTTAACGCGTAGTAGTACTCGTCATGTCACATTACTCTGATGTGACGTGCCCCCTTTATTTCCGCGAGCAGTAGAGTCACCCTAAGACCACTGTAACATTTCCATCTATCCTAAGACTTGGATGTGTTGTAATAATTTGTAGAGCGACCCTCGCTCTACTTGTATTATATTGAGTACTACTGGTTTTTTGCATCAAGTTGAGTCTGTGAGTGGGAAATATTTTCTTGACTGTGGACGCGAATGGTTGATTTCCAATTAAATATTTTATTTGGAAACTGGTCGTGAAAAACTTGGTACCAGAGCCACGCTGACTGTAGGAAATCCCTAGGTACGATTGCTGACCGGATTAGTCGTTTTATTGCTTGCTTGTGTTAGAAATTGTGTGTTAGTCAACATATATTTATGTTTTGACTATATGAAATTTTTTGTTTTGTAGATGGCTGGCAACGGTTGCCCGTCGCAGGTGTTCGCCAACGAGCCAACAGGATTTTCGCGACTGCTTTCAGTCATCGTGAAGATCGTGATTGGATAGACGGTTCGCACCGAGTACACGTTTTACCGCGACAAGATCAACGACTCCCTGATTATGCATCAGGCATCGGTGCATTTTATTGGTGGTCAACCAGAGTATCGTTGCCTTCGTTTCATTGGGAGAATCATGTCTACAGAGAGGCAGACTATTCAGATGGCAGCCAGGGAGGTGCTTGCTCATCTCCGAGACACTCTTCCAGCAATGAAGACTCGTCCTTATTATTATCTGCCATGCCATGTGTCGTACACCAGCCACTATGCCTTTGCATGCCCTAGAGGAGAGGAAGATGATGCTCTTGGGATGCTCGTGCAGTATGTCCGAGCCTTGGAGTCAGCTTTTGATGGCTTAGTGGATGACTTGGTGGCTGCTCGCATGGAGCACCTTACTCGTCCTCACCACAGGACTGAGCTCCTTTGTCCAGCATCGCCTAGGTCATGCCCATCTTCTTCTGCCTCATGCACTCCACCAGCACAGCTCCGCCACCAGCTGCCTACCATTAAGGAGTTTAATCAAGTTATTCCTCCTGCCCCCATTAGAGCTGCTATGTCTTTCAGTCATGTGCACGCCTCGACGTCTCGTGCAGTCCGCTTAGAGCCAATAGAGGAGGAAGTGAACTCCCCAGCTCCTCATCTGTGACTTTCTCTAGGTCAGCCGATCCAGGTTCCTTCCGACTCCGCCTAGAGATGGTGAAGCAGATCGCTAGTATGCCTATATGATATGTATGATATGGATGGTGTTGTGCTCCTAGATCGAAGGGAAGTACTATGTTGCGTCATGCAAGATAGGAGAAGTGCACTAGCTTAAATAGCAAGTCACACATACTAGAGTACGACCTGAGTGGTATGTATAATTATGATAGATGTAAAATGTACCGCGGACCTTCTCCGAACATGACGATTATGTTATGAAAAATTCTGTAGTGTTTCCTTGGAAAATGTTTCTGAATTCCTTTCGTTCGAGTTTCATTTTCTTATTGGTTTTTGCAACATTAACCCAGCTTTGAGAAAATGAGCCGACCCTGGACATGTTGGGGAACGTCGCATGGGAAACAAAAATTTTCCTACGCGCACGAAGACCTATCATGGTGATGTCCATCTACGAGAGGGGATGAGTGATCTACGTACCCTTGTAGATCGTACAGCAGAAGCGATTAGAGATCGCGGTTGATGTAGTGGAACGTCCTCACGTCCCTCGATCCGCCCCGCGAACAATCCCGCGATCAGTCCTACGATCTAGTACCGAACGGACGGCACCTCCGCGTTCAGCACACATACAGCTCGACGATGATCTCGGCCTTCTTGATCCAGCAAGAGAGACGGAGAGGTAGAAGAGTTCTCCGGCAGCGTGACGGCGCTCCGGAGGTTGGTGATGATCTTGTCTCAGCAGGGCTCCACCCGAGCTCCGCAGAAACACGATCTAGAGGAAAAACTATGGAGGTATGTGGTCGGGCAGCCGTGAGAAAGTCGTGTCAAATCTGCCCTAAAAGCCCCATATATATAGGAGGAGGGAGGGGAACCTTGCCTTGGGGTCCAAGGGAACCCCAAGGGGTCGGCCGAGCCAGGGGGGAGGACTCTCCCCCCCAAACCGAGTCCTACTTGGTTTGGTGGGAGGGAGTCCTTCCCCCTTCCCACTTCTTCCTTTTTTTTTCTTTCTTCCTTTGATTTTTCTTCCTTGGCGCATAGGATTTGGTGGGCTGTCCCACCAGCCCACTAAGGGCTGGTGTGACCCCCCCAAATACCTATGGGCTTCCCCGGAGTGGGTTGCCCCCCTCCGGTGAACTCCCGGAACCCATTCGTCATTCCCGGTACATTCCCGGTAACTCCGAAAAACCTTCCGGTAATCAAATGAGGTCATCCTATATATCAGTCTTCGTTTCCGGACCATTCCGGAAACCCTCGTGACGTCCGTGATCTCATCCAGGACTCCGAACAACATTCGGTAACCAACCATATAACTCAAATACGCATAAAACAACGTCGAACCTTAAGTGTGCAGACCCTGCGGGTTCGAGAACTATGTAGACATGACCCGAGAGACTCCTCGGTCAATATCCAATAGCGGGACCTGGATGCCCATATTGGATCCTACATATTCTACGAAGATCTTTATCGTTTGAACCTCAGTGCCAAGGATTCGTATAATCCCGTATGTCATTCCCTTTGTCCTTCGGTATGTTACTTGCCCGAGATTCGATCGTCAGTATCCGCATACCTATTTCAATCTCGTTTACCAGCAAGTCTCTTTACTCGTTCCGTAATACAAGATCCCGCAACTTACACTAAGTTACATTGCTTGCAAGGCTTGTGTGTGATGTTGTATTACCGAGTGGGCCCCGAGATACCTCTCCGTCACACGGAGTGACAAATCCCAGTCTTGATCCATACTAACTCAACTAACACCTTCGGAGATACCTATAGAGCATCTTTATAGTCACCCAGTTACGTTGCGACGTTTGATACACACAAAGCATTCCTCCGGTGTCAGTGAGTTATATGATCTCATGGTCATAGGAATAAATACTTGACACGCAGAAAACAGTAGCAACAAAATGACACGATCAACATGCTACGTCTATTAGTTTGGGTCTAGTCCATCACGTGATTCTCCCAATGACGTGATCCAGTTATCAAGCAACAACACCTTGTTCATAATCAGAAGACACTGACTATCATCGATCAACTGGCTAGCCAACTAGAGGCATGCTAGGGACGGTGTTTTGTCTATGTATCCACACATGTAAATGAGTCTTCATTCAATACAATTATAGCATGGATAATAAACTATTATCTTGATACAGGAATTATAATAATAACTATACATTTATTATTGCCTCTAGGGCATAATTCCAACAGTCTCCCACTTGCACTAGAGTCAATAATCTAGCCCTCACATCACCATGTGAATTACATTGTAATAAATCTAACACCCATACAGTTCTGGTGTCGATCATGTTTTGGCCGTGGAAGAGGCTTAGTCAGCGGGTCTGCTACATTCAGATCCGTGTGCACTTTGCATATATTTACGTCCTCCTCCTCGACGTAGTCGCGGATGAGGTTGAAGCGTCGTTTGATGTGTCTGGTCTTCTTGTGAAACCTTGGTTCCTTTGCTAAGGCAATGGCACCAGTGTTGTCACAGAACAAGGTTATTGGATCCAGTGCACTTGGCACCACTCCAAGATCCGTCATGAACTGCTTCATCCAGACACCCTCCTTAGCCGCCTCCGAGGCAGCCATGTACTCTGCTTCACATGTAGAATCTGCTACGACGCTTTGCTTGGAACTGCACCAGCTTACTGCACCCCCATTAAGAATAAATACGTATCCGGTTTGCGACTTAGAGTCGTCCGGATCTGTGTCAAAGCTTGCATCGACGTAACCTTTTACGGCGAGCTCTTCGTCACCTCCATACACGAGAAACATCTCCTTAGTCCTTTTCAGGTACTTCAGGATATTCTTGACCGCCGTCCAGTGATCCACTCCTGGATTACTCTGGAACCTACCTGCCATACTTATGGCCAGGCTAACATCCGGTCTAGTGCACAGCATCGCATACATGATAGAGCCTATGGCTGAAGCATAGGGGACGGAGCGCATATGCTCTCTATCTTCATCAGTTGCTGGGCACTGAGTCTTACTCAATCTCGTACCTTGTAACACTGGCAAGAACCCTTTCTTGGACTGTTCCATTTTGAACCTCTTCAAAACTTTATCATGGTATGTGCTTTGTGAAAGTCCTATCAGGCGTTTTGATCTATCCCTATAGATCTTAATGCCTAGAATGTAAGCAGCTTCTCCTAGGTCCTTCATAGAGAAACTTTTATTTAAGTAACCTTTTATGCTCTCCAAAAGCTCTACGTTGTTTCCAATCAGTAATATGTCATCCACATACAATATTAGAAACGCCACAGAGCTCCCACTCACTTTCTTGTAAATACAAGATTCTCCAACCACTTGTATAAACCCAAATGCTTTGATCACCTCATCAAAGCGTTTGTTCCAACTCCGAGATGCTTGCACCAGTCCATAAATGGATCGCTGGAGCTTGCACACCTTGTCAGCATTTTTAGGATCGACAAAACCTTCGGGTTGCATCATATACAACTCTTCCTTAAGGAACCCGTTAAGGAACGCCGTTTTGACATCCATCTGCCAAATTTCATAATCGAAAAATGCAGCTATTGCTAACATGATTCTGACGGACTTAAGCATCGCTACGGGAGAGAAAGTCTCATCGTAGTCAATTCCTGGAACTTGTGAAAAACCCTTTGCCACAAGTCGAGCTTTATAAACGGTCACATTACCGTCAGCGTCCGTCTTCTTCTTAAAGATCCATTTGTTCTGAATAGCCTTGCGGCCCTCAGGTAGTATCTCCAAAGTCCATACTTTGTTCTCATACATGGATCCTATCTCGGATTTCATGGCTTCTAGCCATTTGTTGGAATCTGGGCCCACCATTGCTTCTTCATAATTTGCAGGTTCATTGTTGTCTAACAACATGATTGTCAAGACGGGATTACCGTACCACTCTGGAGCAGCGCGTGATCTCGTCGACCTGCGTGGTTCAACAGAAACTTGAACTGGAGTTTCATGATCATCATAATTAACTTCCTCCTCAACCGGCGTCGCAATCACAGGGGTTTCCCCTTGCCCTGCGCCACCATCCAGAGGGATGAGAGGTTCGACAACCTCGTCAAGTTCTATCTTCCTCCCACTCAATTCTCTCGAGAGAAACTCCTTCTCGAGAAAAGTTCCGTTCTTAGCAACAAACACTTTGCCCTCGGATTTGAGATAGAAGGTGTACCCAACTGTCTCTTTTGGGTAGCCTATGAAGACGCACTTTTCCGCTTTGGGTTCCAGCTTTTCAGGCTAAAGCTTTTTGACATAAGCATCACATCCCCAAACTTTAAGAAACGACAACTTTGGCCTTTTGCCATACCACAGTTCGTATGGTGTCGTCTCAACGGATTTCGATGGTGCCCTATTTAAAGTGAATGCAGCTGTTTCTAATGCATAACCCCAAAACGATAACGACAAATCAGTAAGAGACATCATAGATCGCACCATTTCTAATAAAGTACGATTACGACGTTCGGACACACCATTACGCTGTGGTGTTCCAGGCGGTGTTAACTGCGAAACAATTCCACATTGTCTTAAGTGAGTACCAAACTCGAAACTTAGATATTCACCCCCACGATCAGACCGTAGGAACTTGATCTTCTTGTTACGATGATTTTCTACTTCACTCTGAAATTGCTTGAACTTTTCAAATGTTTCAGACTTGTGCTTCATTAAGTAGACATAACCATATCTACTCAAATCGTCAGTGAAGGTGAGAAAATAACGATATCCGCCGCGTGCCTCCACGCTCATCGGACCACACACATCGGTATGTATGATTTCCAATAAGTCACTTGCACGCTCCATTGTTCCGGAGAACGGAGTTTTAGTCATCTTGCCCATGAGGCATGGTTCGCAAGTGTCAAGTGAATCAAAGTCAAGTGACTCCAAAACTCCATTAGCATGGAGTTTCTTCATGCGCTTTACACCAATATGACCCAAGCGGCAGTGCCACAAAAATATGGCGCTATCATTGTTTACTCTAACTCTTTTGGTCTCAATGTTATGTATATGTGTATCGCTATCGAGATTCAATATGAACAATCCTCTCACATTCGGTGCATGACCATAAAAGATGTTACTCATAGAAATAGAACAACCATTATTCTCAGACTTAAAAGAGTAACCGTCTCGCAATAAACAAGATCCAGATAAAATGTTCATGCTCAACGCAGGCACTAAATAACAATGATTTAAGTTCATCACTAATCCCGATGGTAGTTGAAGTGACACGGTGCCGACGGCGATTGCATCAACCTTGGAACCGTTTCCTACGCGCATCGTCACTTCGTCTTTCGCCAGCCTCCGTCTATTCCGCAGTTCCTGCTTCGAGTTGCAAATGTGAGCAACAGAACCGGTATCGAATACCCAGGCACTACTACGAGAGCTGGTTAAGTACACATCAATAACATGTATATCAAATATACCTGATTTTTCTTTGCCCGCCTTCTTATCTGCCAGATACTTGGGGCAATTGCGCTTCCAGTGACCCATACCCGTGCAATAGAAGCACTCTGTTTCAGGCTTAGGTCCAGCCTTGGGTTTCTTCGGCGGATTGGCAACAGGCTTGCCGCTCTTCTTCGAATTGCCCTTCTTGCCTTTGCCGTTTCTCTTGAAACTAGTGGTCTTGCTGACCATCAACACTTGATGCTCTTTACGGAGTTCAGATTCTGCGACTTTCAGCATCGCAAACAACTCGCCGGGAGACTTGTTCATCCCTTGCATGTTGTAGTTCAACACAAAGCCTTTATAGCTTGGCGGCAGTGATTGGAGGATTCTGTCAGTGATAGCTTCTTGCGGGAGTTCAATCCCCAGTTCAGCTAGACGGTTTGAGTACCCAGACATTTTGAGCACATGTTCACTGACAGACAAGTTTTCCTCCATCTTGCAAGCATAGAATTTATCGGAGGTCTCATACCTCTCGATCCGGGCGTTCTTCTGAAAGATGAACTTCAACTCCTGGAACATCTCAAATGCTCCATGACGCTCAAAGCGACGTTGAAGTCCCGGTTCTAAGCCATACAAGACTGCACATTGAACTATTGAGTAGTCCTCCTTACGTGCTAACCAAGCGTTCTTAACATCCTGATCAGCCGTAGCGGGTGGTTCATCTCCTAGCGCAGCATTAAGGACATAATCCTTCTTTCCAGCTTGTAAGATTAGCTTAAGATTACGAGCCCAGTCTACAAAGTTGCTTCCATCATCTTTCAACTTAGCTTTCTCTAGGAACGTATTAAAATTGAGGATGACACTTGTGTGAGCCATGATCTACAACACAAATATGTTCAAAGTGGACTTAGACTATGTTCAAGATAATTAGAGTTCAACTTAATCAAATTATATGCTAAACTCCCACTCAAAAAGTACATCTCTCTAGTCATTTGAGTGGTTCATGATCCACTTACACTATCCCAAGTCCGATCATCACGTGAGTCGAGAGTAGTTTCAGTGGTAAGCATCCCTATGCTAATCATATCAACTATATGATTCATGATCGACCTTTCGGTCTCATGTGTTCCGAGGCCATGTCTGCACATGCTAGGCTCGTCAAGCTTAACCCGAGTGTTCCGCGTGCGCAACTGTTTTGCACCCGTTGTATGTGAACGTTGAGTCTATCACACCCGATCATCACGTGGTGTCTCGAAACGACGAACTGTAGCAACGGTGCACAGTCGGGGAGAACACAATTTCGTCTTGAAATTTTAGTGAGAGATCACCTCATAATGCTACCGTCGTTCTAAGCAAAATAAGGTGCATAAAAGGATTAACATCACATGCAATTCATAAGTGACATGATATGGCCATTATCACGTGCTTCTTGATCTCCATCACCAAAGCACCGGCACGATCTTCTTGTCACCGGCGCCACACCATGATCTCCATCATCATGATCTCCATCAACGTGTCGCCATCGGGGTTGTCGTGCTACTTATGCTATCACTACTAAAGCTACATCCTAGCAAAATAGTAAACGCATCTGCAAGCACATATGTTAGTATAAAGACAACCCTATGGCTCCTGCCGGTTGCCGTACCATCGACGTGCAAGTCGATATTTCTATTACAACATGATCATCTCATACATCCAATATATCACATCACATCATTGGCCATATCACATCACAATCATACCCTGCAAAAACAAGTTAGACGTCCTCTAATTTTGTTGTTGCATGTTTTACGTGGTGACCAAGGGTATCTAGTAGGATCGCATCTTACTTACGCAAACACCACAACGGAGATGTATGAGTTGCTATTTAACCTCATCCAAGGACCTCCTCGGTCAAATCCGATTCAACTAAAGTTGGAGAAACCGTCACTTGCCAGTCATCTTTGAGCAAAGGGGGTTACTCGTAACGATGAAACCAGTCTCTCGTAAGCGTACGAGTAATGTCGGTCCAAGCCGCTTCGATCCAACAATACCGCGGAATCAAGAAAAGACTAAGGAGGGCAGCAAAACGCACATCACCGCCCACAAATCCTTTTGTGTTCTACTCGAGAAGACATCTACGCATGAACCTAGCTCATGATGCCACTGTTGGGGAACGTCGCATGGGAAACAAAAAATTTCCTACGCGCACGAAGACCTATCATGGTGATGTCCATCTACGAGAGGGGATGAGTGATCTACGTACCCTTGTAGATCGTACAGCAGAAGCGATTAGAGAGGGTTCGAGAACTATGTAGACATGACCCGAGAGACTCCTCGGTCAATATCCAATAGCGGTACCTGGATGCCCATATTGGATCCTACATATTCTACGAAGATCTTTATCGTTTGAACCTCAGTGCCAAGGATTCGTATAATCCCGTATGTCATTCCCTTTGTCCTTCGGTATGTTACTTGCCCGAGATTCGATCGTCAGTATCCGCATACCTATTTCAATCTCGTTTACCGGCAAGTCTCTTTACTCGTTCCGTAATACAAGATCCCGCAACTTACACTAAGTTACATTGCTTGCAAGGCTTGTGTGTGATGTTGTATTACCGAGTGGGCCCCGAGATACCTCTCCGTCACACGGAGTGACAAATCCCAGTCTTGATCCATACTAACTCAACTAACACCTTCGGAGATACCTGTAGAGCATCTTTATAGTCACCCAGTTACGTTGCGACGTTTGATACACACAAAGCATTCCTCCGGTGTCAGTGAGTTATATGATCTCATGGTCATAGGAATAAATACTTGACACGCAGAAAACAGTAGCAACAAAATGACACGATCAACATGCTACGTCTATTAGTTTGGGTCTAGTCCATCACGTGATTCTCCCAATGACGTGATCCAGTTATCAAGCAACAACACCTTGTTCATAATCAGAAGACACTGACTATCATCGATCAACTGGCTAGCCAACTAGAGGCATGCTAGGGACGGTGTTTTGTCTATGTATCCACACATGTAAATGAGTCTTCATTCAATACAATTATAGCATGGATAATAAACTATTATCTTGATACAGGAATTATAATAATAACTATACATTTATTATTGCCTCTAGGGCATAATTCCAACAGGACACGCTCCATGCCAAGGGACAATGGAGAAAATCAATCCACTCAGGCAGGAAACAACTTCACTCAAGGCCAGTCTAGGCAACATGAAAGCAGCCCAACACTCTCAGAAGTTTGTCGTTTATATGAGCAGACCCAACAGCAGCATCATGAAATGATGAATCAATTAATGAACATGGGAAATCAGCGTGGTCCACATCCACAACACTCCCGACTGGTGATAACCCACAAGTATAGGGGATCGCAACAGTTTTCGAGGGTAGAGTATTCAACCCAAATTTATTGATTTGACTCAAGGGGAAGCGAAAGAATATTCTCAAGTATTAGTTGTTGAGTTGTTAATTCAACCACACATGAAAGATTTAGTGTCTGCAGCAAAGTATCAGTAGCAAACTAGGGTGATAGCAGCAATAGCAACAGTAACCAGTAGCAGCAAAGTAACAGCAGTAGCGACAGAGTAACAGCAGCAGCAGTGACAGCAGTAGCGGCAAAGTAACGTAGCAAGGACCGGTAGTAGAAGACTCGTAGGCATTCGATCGGTGATGGATGCTTATGCCGGATGTGATTCATCATGTAACAGCTATAACACGGAGAGATATGTAACTAGCTCCCATTCGTCAATCTAATGTAGGAATGTATTCCGTATGTAGTCATACGTGCTTAGGGAAAAGAACTTGCATGGCATCTATTGTCCATCCCTCCCGTGGAAGCGGGGTCCTAATGGAAACTACGGGATATTAAGGTTCTCCTTTTAATAAAGAATCGGACCAACGCATTAACACTTGGTGAATACATGAACTCCTCATACTGTGGTCACCTCCGGGAGTGGTTCCGGCTATTGTCACTCCTGGGTTGCCGGGTCATAACACATAGTAGGTGACTACAACTTGCAAGATAGGATCTAAAACACACATATATTGGCGACAACATAATAGGTTCAGATCTGAAATCATGGCACTCGGGCCCGATACTTTCAAACGTATCTATAATTTTTGATGGTTTCACGTTGTTATCTTGTCAACTTTGGATGTTTTGTTTACCTTTTATATCTTTTTTGGGACTAACTTATTAACTCAGTGCCAAGTGCCAGTTCCTGTTTTTTCTATGTTTTCGACTCTTTTCAGATATGATTTTGGAACGGAGTCCAAACGGAATAAAATCCCCGAAATGAATTTTTTCACAACGGAAGAAGATCGGGAGGCTTGAGGGCCAAGCAAGTGGGCCCACAGGGGGCCCACAAGCCCTGTTGCCGCAGCCAGGGGGAGGCCGCGGCAACCAAGCTTGTGGCCCCCTCGCGCTCCCCTGCCCTAGGTCTTTGTCCTATATATTCCCTAAAAATCCAGAAAAAATCAAGGGATCCACGAAAACACTTTTCCGCCGCCGCAAGCTTCCGTTTCTGCGAGATCTCATCTGGAGACCCTTCCCGGTGCCCTGCCGGAGGGGACTTTGGAGTTGCACGGCTTCTTCATCAACATCATCGCCCCTCCAATGACTCGTGAGTAGTTCACTTCAGACCTACGGGTCCGTAGTTAGTAGCTAGATGGCTTCTTCTCTCTCTTGGATCTTCAATACAAAGTTCTCCATGATCTTCATGGAGATCTATCTGATGTAATCCTCTTTGCGGTGTGTTTGTCGAGATCCGATGAATTGTGGATTTGTGAACAGATGATCTATGATATATATTTGAGTCTTTGCTGATTTCTTATATGCATGATTTGATATCCTTGTAAGTCTCTCCGAGTCTTGGGTTTTGTTTGGCCAACTAGATCTATGATTCTTGCAATGGGAGAAGTGCTTGGTTTTGGGTTCATACCGTGTGGTGACCTTTCCCAGTGACAGAAGGGGCAGCAAGGCACGCATCATGTTGTTGCCATCAAGGGTAACAAGATGGGCTTTTATCGTAGATATGAGATTGTCCATCTACATCATGTTATCTTGCTTAAGGCGTTACTCTGTTCTCATGAACTTAATACACTAGATGCATGCTGGATAGCGGTCGACGTGTGGAGTCATAGTAGTAGATGCAGAAAGTATTGGTCTACTTGTTTTGGACGTGATGCCTATAGATATAATCATTGCCATAGATAATGTCACGACTTTGCGCGGTTCTATCAATTGCTCGACAGTAATTTGTTCACCCACCATCTACTTGTTTTCATGAGAGAAGCCACTAGTGAACACTACGGCCCTCGGGTCTATTCACACCTATCGTTTCCACTTTCGCTTTTACTTTGCTTTGTTTCTTTGTTGCTTTCAGTTCTCACTTGGCAAACAATATATAAGGGATTGACAACCCCTTCATAGCGTTGGGAGCAAGCTCTTTGTGTTTCTGCAGGTACTTGTGATATTCCTTCACTGGATCGATACCTTGGTTCTCAAAACTGAGGGAAATACTTACCGCCATTGTGCTACATCACCCTTTCCGCTTCGAGGGAACACCAACGCAAGGCTCCAAGTCCCTAAAGGCGTAGCCGTAGCAGAAGGATTCCTGGTGCCGTTGCTGAGGAGTATCAAGACAAGAATAGTCTCCCGTCGGCACGCTTGTTTCTGGCACCATTGGAAGGTCTTTTGTTGGAGTAGCAGAAGTATTTCTGGCGCCGTTGCCGGGGAAGGAGAGATCTATCCAAGTAGGTCTCACAAACTCATCTCTTGCATTTACTTTTTCTGCCAGTTGCCTCTCGTTTTCCTCTCCCCCACTTCACATTTGCCGTTTTCATTTTCCTTTTTCTTTTACCTTTTTGCCGTTCTCCTTTGCCAGTTTTCTTGCTTGCTTGTGTGCTTGTTTGTTTGTTGAAGTCATCATGGCTGAAAACACCAAACTTTGCGACTCCCTCGAGTACCAATAATAATGATTTTATTAGTACTCCGATTGCTCCCGCCACTAGTGCGGAATCGTATGAAATCAACGCAGCTTTGTTGAATCTTGTTATGAGAGAGTAATTCTCTGGCCTTCCTATTGAATATGCCGCATCCCATCTCAATACCTTCATTGAGCTTTGCGATATGCAAAAGAAAAGAGATGTGGATAATGACGTGATTAAGTTGAAGCTTTTTTCCTTTCTCGTTGCGAGAACGCGCAAAAACTTGGTTTTCTTCTTTGCCTAAAAATAGTATCGATTCTTGGGATAAGTGCAAAGATGCTTACATATCCAAGTATTTTCCGCCCGCTAAGATTATCTCCTTACGTAACGATATCATGAATTTCAAGAAACTTGATCATGAACACGTTGCACAATCTTGGGAGAGGATGAAGTTAATGATTAGAAATTGTCCCGCTCATGGCTTGAGTTTGTGGATGATTATACAAATCTTTTACGCTGGCTTGAATTTTTCCTCTTGCAATATCTTGGACTCCGCCTCAGGTGGAACATTCATGGAAATCACGTTAGGAGACGCTACAAAACTCCTAGACAATATCATGAGCAACTACTCTCAGTGGCACACTGAAAGGTCACCTGCTAGCAAAAAGGTACACGCTATAGAAGAAATTAACTCGCTTAGTGCTAAGATGGACGAGTTGATGAATTTGGTTGCTAGTAGAAATGCTCCTTTAGATCCTAATGACATGCCACTATCTTCGTTGATTGAGAGTAGCAACGCTAGTTTGGACGTTAATTTTGTTGGTAGGAACAATTTTGGCAACAACAATGCTTTTAGAGGAAACTATGTTCCTAGGACTTTTCCTAGTAACTCCTCTAACAATTATGGAAATTCCTACAACAACACTTATGGAAATCACAACAAATTACCCTCTGATTTTGAGAGTAATATCAAAGAGTTCATCAACTCTCAAAAGATTTTCAATGCGTCCATAGAGGAAAAACTACTCAAAATTGACGATTTGGCTAAGAGCATTGATAGGATGTCTTGTGATATTGATGCTTTGAAAGTTAGATGTGCTCCTCCCAAGGTCAACTTGGATGAAACTTTGAAAGCTATGTGTGCCTCCATGAATGAGAGCAAAGAAAGAACCGCCCAAATTCGCGCTAGGCATGAATGGTTTAAAAGGGTGCGTTCTAGTGATGCAAATCACGAAGATCTTAAAGTGCTTGGTGTGAATCCTCTTGAATCTTTATTTCCGCGTGCCAAAACTATTGATAAAGGAGCTGGATATGAATCCACTTTGGTTGAAAAACGCCCCAATGATTCGGAGTCCACCTATCTTGATGATAAAGGTGTGGAGAGTGGAGTAGAAGAAATCAAAATTTTGGGTAGTAATGAAACTCCCACTTTGGATTTCAAGTAATTCAATTATGATAGTTGCTCCTTGTTTGAATGCATTTCTTTGATGCAATCCATTGCAAACTCTCCACATGCTTATAGCCAAAGCAAAGCCTTTACCGCGCATATCGTAGATGCTATGATGAAATCTCTTGAAGACAAGCTCGAACTAGGAGTCTCTTTACGTAGAAAAATTCATGATGAGTGGGAACCTACTATCAAAATAAAGATAAAAAACTATGAGTGCAATACTTTGTGTGATTTGGGTGCTAGTGTTTCCGCGATTCCAAAGTCTTTATGTGATATTCTTGGTTTTCATGAGATTGAAGAGTGTTCTCTTAATTTACATCTTGCGGATTCTACTATAAAGAAACCCATGGGAAGGATCGATGATGTTCTTATTGTTGCAAATAAGAACTATGTACCCGTGGATTTCATTGTACTTGACATAGATTGCAATCCTTCATGTCCCATTATTCTTGGTAGACCTTTCCTAAGGACTATTGCTGCTATCATCGATATGAAGGAAGGGAATATTCGATTTCAATTTCCTCTAAAGAAGGGCATGGAGCACTTTCCTAGAAAAAAATAAGATTGCCTTATGAATCTATGATGAGGGCTACTTATGGTTTGAGCACCAAAGATGACTATATGTGATTCCATCACCTTACGCCTAGCTAAGGGCGTTAAACAATAGCGCTTGTTGGGAGGCAACCCAACGAATCTATCCTTTTTCTTTCTGTTTTGTGTTTTCCACACTTTCATAATTCTTTTATGATTGAGTTTCTTGTGTTTCTTTTTGCGTTTCTGCCAAGCAAAACCGTTATGATTAGTCTTGGGGATGATCGTTTGGTCATGCTGGAAAAGACAGAAACTTTCTGCTCACGAAAATAATTTTCATTTTGTTTCTGTAAGAGATTTCGAGTTTATTATTTTTGCTGATGATTTCTACGCAAATTCTTCAGACTTCCGTAATTTGTCAGAATTTTATATGTACCAGAAGTATACGTAGTATACAGATTGCTACAGACTGGTCTGCTGTTAACAGATTCTGTTTTTGTTGTGTTGGTTGCTTATTTTGATGAAACTATGGATAATATCGGGGGGTATTAGACATGGAAGATTGAAAATACAGTAACCCAAAAACAACATAAGTAGAATTTAAGTTTGCTACAGTACCTAAGGAAGTGGTGGTTTGCTTTCTTATACTAATGTTATCACGAGTTTCTATTTATGTTTCGTGTTGTGAAGTTTTCAAGTTTTGGGTGAAGTTCTTATGGACAAAAAGATAAAGAGTGGCAAGAGCTCAAGCTTGGGGATTCCCAAGGCACCCCAAGATGATTCAAGGATTCTGCAAAATCCTAAGCTTGGGGATGCCCCGGGAAGGCATCCCCTCTTTCATCTTCAATCCATCAGTAACGTTACTTGGGGCTATATTTTTATTCACCACATGTTATGTGTTTTGCTTGGAGCGTCTTGTATCGTAGGAGTCTTTTATTTTCATCCTTGCTGCACACCTAGAGAGAGATACATGCACTCACCGTGATTTTGTTGAGCTTCACTTATATCCTTTGGTAGACAATTCAGCTCACATGTGCTTCACTTATATCTTTTCAGCTAGTTGATTTTGCTCAATGTGCTTCACTTATATCTTTTAGAGCACGGCGGTGCGGTGCTTGGTAGTTGATCTATGCTTTGAAAGTAGTCTCAAAAGGGGTAGTTATCCAAAGGGATATGAAAACTTCCACCTTCATGTGCATTGAATAGTTAGAGAAGTTTGATTCATCTCAACTAGTTTGAGTTGTGGTTGTGGTAATATTGAAGTTATGCTAGTAAGGTGTTGTGGATCTACAAATACTTATGTTGAAGTTATCGATTCCCGTATCATGCACATATGGTGAACCTCTATGTGATGAAGTCTCAGCATGATTAGTCTATTGATTGTCATCCTTTGTGTGGCGGTCGGGATCGCGCGATGGTTTATACCTACCAACCCTTCCCCTAGGAGTATGTGTTGAATGCTTTGTTTCGATTACTAATAAAACTTTTCCAACAAGTATATGAGTTATTCATGACTAATGTTGTGTATGTGGTTTAGATGCAGTTTCACCTTCCACCATCACTATCTTCTTTAGTGCCGTGCAACTTTCGCCGGTGCACAAAACCACCGTTAGCCTCCCTCAAAACAGCCACCATACCTACCTAGTATGGCTTTTTCAAAGTCATTCCGAGATATATTTCCATGCAACTACCACCATGACATGTGCCACCACGTCTACATTGCCATTGCATGATCGTAAGATAGCTAGCATGATGTTTCCATTAATATCCATGCCATGCTAGATCATTGTCACGGTACACTACCGAAGGCATTCCATATAGAGTCATCATTGCTCTAAGTTTTGAGTTGTAAGTGTGATGATCATCATTGATGGAGCATTGTCCCATGTGAGGAATTAAAAGAGGCCAAAGATGCCCACCAAAAAAATTAAAAAAAAAATAGGCCAAAGAGACCATCCAAAAAAAGAGAGAAAAAGAGAGAAGGGACAATGCTACCACCTATCCACACTTGTGCATATTAAGCACCATGATCTTCATGATTGAGAGTCTCTCGTTTTTTCACCACCATATAGCTAGTGGGAAATTTTTATTATATAACTTGGCTTGTATATTCCAATGATAGGCTTTCTCAAATTTGTCTTAGGTCTTCGTGAGCAAGCAAGTTGGATGCACACCCACTAGTTTTCTTTAAGAGCTTTCACATACTCTTAGCTCTAGTGCATCATTTGTATGGCAATCCCTACTCATTCACATTGATATCTATTGATGGGCATCTCCACAGCTGATGGGGTTATAGTCCTAGGGTAGGGTCATAGGCCTGCCCTATAAGTCCTACCCAAGGACTACCCTTCATAAGAGATAGGGCCCTTAGTCAGTTCCGACTGAATTAAGGATTTCCCATCATCCAGTCGGTGACGAGTCCTCCATCATCCAGTCGGAGATGAGCATTTGGAACGTATCAAACATACCGACTGGATTCCACTCTGTGCATCGTAACCCCCCTGGAGGGCAACGGTCATACGTTTCCATGTGCCTTTATTAGCATTTAAGACATACGTTACCTGTAACGTAGGCATTTATTCGCCACTACTCCACCCCTGTGCACCGACCGTTGTGAAGGGCAGCACACTCTATATAAGCCACCCTTCCCCACTGGTGCAGGGGTGAGCAATTCACTGTAATCCATATTCCACTCGACAACAAGCTCCCAAGAGCACTGAGACGTAGGGCTATTACCTCCACCGTAGAGGGGCCTGAACTCATACAATCTCGCCGTAGCTAAGGCTCTACCCATCCTTTCGTACCCTACACATCTACTGTCAGGCTTATACCCACGACAGTTGGCGCCCACCGTGGGTCAGGCGTCTAAGCGTCTTCCGGCGAGTTTGCGACTACATCTTTTCGTCATGTCTTCCGGTGGAGATTTGAGCATGGTTCACGAGATCCTCTTCGGCGCTCTCTCCTTCATCGTCGATGATTCGGCATGGCTTCGGGACGCCCCTCTCGACGTCAAGGCGCTCCCCCGTCGCGGGGCTACGCACTTCCGTGCCGGTGCCCGCGGTATTCTTCTTCTTCGGTAGTCGGTTCCGGTGTCGACCTACGCCGCCGTCACGCGCCGCAACAAGCGCTCCCGCCGTCCGCGGCTCCAGCTTTGAGTGCAACACGCCCAGGCGCGCCAGAACGCGTCCTGACAAGTGGCGGTCCTAGAGTCGGTTGTGGTTGCACCGCCGTCTTAGCGCTCGGACTCAGTTCCGACTGAGTTTCGTTCCGAGTACTTGGGTCGCGGGCCTGCAGCTGAAGTGCACATGGCCAACTCCCATGAAAGTCCCCGCCAAACTGGCCGGAACAAGCACGAGGTCGGCGAAACATCCGGCGCTCGCCGTCATCCCCGCCGTTCTGCCAGTCGGCACACTCGGCGGAGCAACGTGGAGGTGTTCCGCACACCCATCCTCAACCTGGCTGTCGTCGCCAAGATAGCCGATTCCCTCCAGTCGACTGATTCAGAGGCTGGCACGGGGATCGAGCAAATTCGCACCCTGCTGCACACGGCGCAGCAGCAAAATTCGGCGGTCTCCGAGTCGCACAACAGGATCCACAATAGTTCTGTTCATGCGAACACGCATCGGTCAGTTCACAGCCCTGTTCTCATCAGCGACACGGGGGAGGCAGCCGTTCCATAAATCCCGAAGATCGTCGCCGTTCACGCACCCCTCCGTGGGGTGGGCCTTACGAGCCCCGACATCATGATGATCGGCGTTCAGTCGGTGACACTTACGATCCAAGGCCCGACGCGAGAGGGCATATCTCCCAGCGGAGGGACGACAGGGGCCAAGCCCACCGCGATGGTCACGATATGGACCGTCCGAGTGGAAGCAGGACCATCGTCTCTGGTCCCGAGTGTTTCAGTTGAGCCATCCGTTCGGCTGACATCCCTCCTAACTTCCGATTGGCGACGGGGATCTGCAAGTTTACAGGAGAATCCAAGCCAGAAACATGGCTCGACGACTACCGAGTAGTAGTCCAGATCGGAGGAGGGGCAACCACGTCGCCATGAAGCACCTCCCTCTGATGCTCGACGGCTCGACACGAGCGTGGCTGAACCAGTTGGCTCCCTCAAGCATCTACAGCTGGGCAGATCTGGCCCGAGTCTTCATCAGCACCTTCGAAGGGACGTGCAAACGCCATGCTGGCCTCGTGGAGCTCCAGCACTGTGTCCAGAAGCAGAATGAGCCCCTGCGTGGTTTCATTCAGCGTTGGACGACCCTCTACCACACGGTGGAGAACGTCACACAGCACCAAGCAGTCTGCGCATTCAAGGCAGGCGTGCGGTATAGAGATCTATACCTGAAGTTCGGTCGAACCGGCGACATCTCCATGAGTAAGATGATGGAGATAGCGGCACGCTATGCAAATGGCGAAGAAAAGGACCGTATCCGTAGCGGCAAGCACAAAGCAGTCGCCGATGGAGATGGGAATAACACTCGGAAGCAGAAGCAGAAAGCTCCGTCCACTCCGTAGGCATAGGCCGCAGCCGTTACCAATGCCAAGTTCAAGGGCAAGGGGAAGGCTCAGTTCACCCCCAAGAAGAAGTAGTTCGGAAACCCCATCCTGGACCAGCCATGTCCGATTCACACGAAGATGGATGAAGAGGGCAACGCCATATATCCGAAACATACCACTCGGCAATGTCGCCTCCTGATCCAGGGGTTCAGCAAAGGACAACCGAGTGAAAAGGGCAATGAACATGATGAGGAGGACAAGGAGGATCCGTTCCCCCAAGTCCATGCAACACTGATGATTTTTGCTGACGTTGAGAGCAAGAGTCGACTGAAGCTGGTAAACAGGGAGGTGAACATGGCCACGCCGACCAACCCCACGTTCCTCAAATGGTCTCAGACTGCGATCACCTTTGACTAGTCGGATCATCCAGCACACGTACCCACCCTAGGGAGACAGGCTCTGGTTGTCGACCCGGTGGTGGAAGGAGTCCGACTTCGCAAAGTCCTCATGGACGGCGGGAGTGGCTTAAACATCATGTACGCCGACACTCTCAAGGGGATGGGCATTCCGATGTCCAAACTCAGCGAGAGCAGCATGCAGTTCCATGGAGTTGTCCCTGGACGAAAGGCCAAGTCACTCGGCCAGATCGCGTTGGACGTCGTCTTCGGCTCCGACAAGAACTTCCGCAAGGAAAAGCTAACGTTCGAGGTGGTGGACTTCCAGAGTGCGTACCACGCAATTCTGGGCCGCCCAGCGTATGCGCGTTTCATGGCCCGTCCATGTTACGTGTACCTGAAGCTGAAGATGCCAGGCCCGAAAGGTGTGATCACTATCACAGGCAATCGAAAGCGGGCCGAGGAGTGTCTGCAGCAGGGATCAAGGATCGCCGATCAGCAGATGGTTGTCCTCGAGCTTGACGAGTACAAGAAAATAGTCGACCCCGCTGACTTGATGCGTTCGAAGAAGCCCGCTTCGGAGTCCGCATTCCAGTCGGCGGGAGAGACGAAGAAGGTCAGCATCCACCCGACGGACGACACCGCTGCCCCGACAAACATCTCCACCACCCTCGATCCTAAATAGGAAGCCGAGCTCATCCAACTCCTCCGTGAGAACTAGGACATCTTCGCATGGAAGCCCTCTGACATGCCAGGTGTACCCAGGGAGTTGGCTGAGCACCGACTGCATGTGGATCCCGCTGCTCGGCCTGTCCGAGAACGTCTACGTCGGTCCGCCGTGCACAAGAGGAAGGCAATCGGAGAAGAGGTGGCCAAGCTTTTGGCAGCCAACTTCATTCGCGAGGTACACCACTCTGAGTGGCTCACCAATGTTGTCATGGTGCCCAAGAAGGACAAGTCGCTCCGAATGTGCATCGACTTCAAGCATCTCAATAAGGTCTGCCCGAAAGACCATTTTCCGCTCCCCCGCATCGATCAAATTGTCGATTCGACTCCGGGTTGCGAGCGTTTGTCATTTCTTGATGCCTACTCGGGCTATCATCAGCTCCGTCTGTATGGCCCCGATGAATTAAAAACAGCCTTCATCACCCCATTCGGGTGCTTCTGCTACATCACTATGCCATTTGGTTTGAAGAATGCAGGACCAACCTTTATGCGCATGATCCAAAAATGCCTCCTCGACTAGATCGGTCGGAATGTGGAGGCGTATATGGATGATATCGTAGTCAAGTCAAGCAAAGGTTCCGACCTGCTGACTGACTTGGCAGAAACATTTGACAACCTTCGTAGGTACGATATCAAGCTCAACCCAGCCAAGTGTTCATTCGGTGTTCCCAGCGGAAAGTTACTCGGTTTCTTCGTTTCCGAACGAGGGATCGATGTCAACCCCGAAAAGATCGGGACCATCGTCCGAATGGAGCGGCCGGTCAGAATACACGATGTTCAATGGCTCACAGGTTGCCTAGCAGCTTTGAGCAGGTTTATCAGTCATCTCGGCGAGAAGGCGCTTCCTCTGTACCGACTCATGAAAAAATCATATACTTTTGAGTGGACAGACGAAGCCCAAGTCGCATTCGACGACCTCAAAGTCCTACTTTCCACCCAGCCGGTTCTTACTGCTCCGCTCAGTAAAGAGCCCCTTCTTCTGTACATCGCGGCTACAAATCAAGTCGTCAGCACTGTTCTCCCAGTCGAACGGGAAGAAGAAGGAAAAGCATACAAGGTTCAGCGGCCAGTGTATTACGTCTCCGAAGTCCTGACTCCTTCCAAGCAGAGGTATCCCCACTATCAAAAACTTATCTACGGGATTTACATGACTGTGAAGAAGGTGGCTCATTACTTCCAAGACCACTCGGTGTCTGTCGTTTCTGATGCTCCATTGTCGGAAATCCTCCACAATCAGGACGCATCTGGCCGAGTGGCGAAGTGGGCAATGGAGATGTTGTACTGCGACATCAAGTTTGAGGCCAAGAAAGCTATAAAGTCTCAAGCTCTGGCTGACTTCATAGCAGAATGGGTAGAACAACAGCAACCGACCCACATCTACTCGGCTCATTGGACAATGTTCTTCGATGGGTCTAAGATGTTGAATGGCTCCGGCGTTGGCGTTGTGATCATGTCGCCAAAGGGTGACAAACTCAAGTATGTGTTGCAGATACACTTTGATTCCTCCAACAATGAGGCAGAGTATGAAGCTCTCCTTTATGGACTGCGCATGGCCATCGCACTCGGCGTCCGTCGCCTGATGGTCTATGGCGATTCAGATTTGGTGGTAAATCAGGTGATGAAGGAGTGGGACGTCAGGAACCCCACCATGACCACATACTTCAATGCAGTGAGGAAGCTCGAGAAAAGGTTTGAAGGTCTAGAACTCCACCATGTTCCACGACTGAAAAACCAAGCAGCTGATGAGTTGGCAAAACTCGAATCCACTCGGAGACTAGTCCCGAGTGACGTCTGCCTCGAGCACCTCCACCTCCCCTCAGTTAAAGAAGATCCTTTCACAGAGGAACCAGTACAACCAAAGAGCTCGACAGATCCGACTGAAGTCGAAGTACCTGCTATGGTTGATTTGATCATGGAGATTCTTGTTGTCATCCCCGATTGGACTGTGCCGATCATTGCATACATCCTGAGGCAAGAATTACCAGAAGATGAAGTCCAAGCCAGACAGATCGTCCGCAGGTCAAAGTCGTTCACTGTCATCGACGGCCAGTTGTATAAGGAAAGCGTTTCAGGTGTCCTTCAACGATGCATCTCCCCTGAGGAGGGACAGTTAATCCTGGAAGAAATTCACTCGGGAACCTGCGGTCATCACGCCTCTTCAAGAGCAATCGTCGCCAAAGCATTCAGAGTTGGCTTCTTCTGGCTGCAGGTGAATGAAATGGCGAAAGCTATGGTCGACCGATGTGAAGGCTGTCAGTTCTACTCTCACAAGTCCCACAAGCCAACATTTGCGTTGAAGACAATCCCTCTTGTTTGGCCGTTTGCAGTATGGGGATTAGATACAGTCGGTCCATTCAGGACAGGCCAAGGGGGATTCACACATCTGTTGGTGGCAGTCGACAAGTTCACAAAGTGGATTGAAGCCAAGCCCATCAAGATGCTCGAAGCCCTTACGACCATCAAGTTTGTCAGGGACATCATCTCCAGATTCGGAGTACCTCACAGCATAATCACTGACAACGGAACAAACTTTGACTCAGACGGATTCAAAGCTTTCTGTACAGGTCAAGGTATCCGAGTGGATTTTGCATCTGTGGCGCATCCCCAAACAAACGGGCAAGCAGAGCGGGCGAATGGACTTATTCTGCAAGGTTTGAAGCCTCGACTCCTGCGAGAGGTGGGACATGCCACTGGCGCATGGGTCACCGAGCTACCTTCGGTGCTTTGGGGTCTCTGCACAACCCCAAATAGATCTACAGGGCGATCCCCGTTCTTCCTCGTTTACGGAGCAGAGGCAGTCCTTCCGAGTGACTTGCTTCACAACGCTCCATGAGTTGAACTCTTCTCCGAAGCTGAAGCAGAGCAAGCAAGACAAGATGGAGTGGATCTTCTAGAGGAAGAGCGCGAGATGGCACTGACTCGCTCAACCATTTATCAACAAGATCTGCGACGCTTTCACGCGCGACACGTCAGGAGTCGTACATTCCAAGCAGGTGACCTGGTCCTCCGAGTGGATCAGCAGAGACCTCACAAGTTGGCTCCCGCCTGGGAAGGACCCTTCATCATCTCCAAGGTGCTGAACAACGGAGCATGCCGTCTCTACAACATCGACAGGGAAACGGACGAGCCGCGAGCATGGAACGGAGATCTCCTGAAGCGCTTCTACACGTGGCCGTCGACTGAAGCAATGTAAAGAACAAGTATCGGTGAAATAATACAAAGCAGATTGAGTTTTTCGCAGATTCAAAATTCTTCCGCGGTCGCAGACTCCGGTCTCAAAAAAAAACTTAGCTGCGATCACGAATCGCCTAAGTATTAATTTTCTCCGAGTGTGCACTAAACGTCGCACTCGGGGACTTAGCTGCGATCAAGAATCGCCTAAGTACGAACTTTCTCCGAGTGTACACTAAACGTCGCACTCGGGGACTTAGCTGCGATCACGAATCGCCTAAGTACAAACTTTCTCCGAGTGTGCACTAAATGTCGCACTCGGGGACTTAGCTGCGATCACGAATCGCCTAAGTATTAACTTTCTCCGAGTGTGCACTAAACATCGCACTCGGGGACTTAGCTGCGATCAAGAATCGCCTAAGTATTAACTTTCTCCGAGTGTGCACTAAACGTCGCACTCGGGGACTTAGCTGCGATTACGAATCGCCTAAGTATTAATTTTCTCCGAGTTTGCACTAAACGTCGCACTCGGGGACTTAGCTGCAATCAAGAATCGCCTAAGTACAAATTTTCTCCGAGTGTGCACTAACCCTCGCACTCGGAGACTTAGTTGCGACCAACAATCGCCTAAGTACAAACTTTCCCCGAGTGTGCACTAACCGTCGCACTCGGGGACTTAGCTGCGATCAAGAATCGCCTAAGTACAAACTTTCTCCGAGTGTGCACTAAACATCACACTCGGGGACTTAGCTGCGATCATGAATCGCCTAAGTACAAACTTTCTCCGAGTGTACACTTAACGTCACACTCGGGGACTTGTCTGCGATCAAGAATCGCCTAAATAAAAAGCTACCTTCGAGTGTATCTCACAGATCCACTCGGAGACTTCGCAGACCCTCATTGAGGCTCATGTAGTTGTCAAGACAACTGACAATTACATGAGTAACACAACCTCATTGAGACTCATGTAGATGTCAAGACAACTGACAATCACATGAGTAACAACTCGCTCCGAGTACGACCTTACAGTCGCACTCGAAGACTTAGCCGCGATCACGAATCGCCTAAGTATTCAATTGCCTTCGAGTGTATCCTAAAGATCCACTCGGAGACTCGGCAGACCCTCAATGAGGCTCATGCAGATGTCAAGACAACTGACAATTACATGCTCCGCATGTTTGCCATTGGCTTCACCAAGAAACGCCAAACAAAACCCACGAGCCAAAATCGTGTCAACAACTCTTTGGCAAACGAAGAGCAAAAGATTCGATTCAAATTCAAAGTTCGTCTAAAGATAGTTGGTCGGTGTAGATCAAGCTTATCCACACCGAACCACAAATGTGACGGCCAACAGTAGTGGCCAAAGTTTCATACAACTACCACTCGGCATACCGAGGTAAAAGTTTTCTTAAACGTCGTCAGGACTGGCACTGGGACTGGCAGGCTCCACGAATGTGTCGAGGTCGATCCCGTCTACGATGCGAGTGGCGCTCTCAAGGAAGGTCTCCATGAAATCTTTGAATCGAAGCTTTTTGGTGTTGGCGACTTGCAACGCCTTCAGCTTCTCTTCGCGAGCCTGCTTGCAGTGTACTCGGACCAGCGACAGAGCGACGTCCGCACCACAGCGAGCCACAGACTTCTTCCACGCCTGCACTCGGTTCGGGACCTCCTCCAGCCGAGTCAGCAAGCCTTCCATCTCTTGCCGAGACTCGTCTTTAGGCCAAAGCTCCTTGTCGATCCGGCCGACGACCTCTCTCAGTCGACCAATGAAAGGTCCCACTTTGCCCAGGCGAATGTGCGCTCAGAGCATATCTCGATTGGCGTCCTCGCCGAGTGGAATGTTCGGAAGAATCGACTGTTCAACTTCAGCTGCTTCAGCCTCAGCGTCCATGCAAAAATCTGCAAAGACAGGACGAGCAAACAGTAAGCGCAGAATGAAATACACAGTCCACAAGCACTTGGAAGAACAGAAGTTACCACCAAGAAGCGCTATCATCTTCCGGGCCCAATCACTGATGTACTTCTCCTGTGCTATGCACCGCCTGTTCAACACCTGCATCTGTCCCATCAGCTCGGTCCTTTGTTTCCCCATTTTCTCCACTTCAGCCCCCAATGCCTTGTTTGCCTCACGGGCCTCCTCCAAGGACTTTTCTTGTTCAGCCAGAACATCCTTCATACCAGCCAAGGCAACCATTGCCGCATCCAGTTCCCCAGCAAACTGAACCTTTTCAGCCCTCAGAGTCTCGTACGCTGATCCCATCTCACAAGTTTTCTGCAAGTCAGCGCCAAGAGACGATCAGACAAATTCAACAAGGACAACAATAAAAATTCAAAGTTCTTCAGACCCCTGCTGACGCAAGCAGTCGACAGCGGTCTCGGGGACTACACCCAGTGGGTTCACTAAGAGTGACCCCACTGGCATGAAGCTCAAACAGGCCCGCCCTATTGTGATACATGACAACAAACAAGCCTATGAGGTTACTACTACCCTACCTGAGTAAAATTACTCTCGGGGACTCATCCAATAGGTGCACTCGGAGTGCCCCCACTGGTAACATTCGAACAGATTTGTTTTGATCTGATCAAGTTAAAGAAAATGTGTATAAAGACAACTGCCGGTGCAAGCACTCAACAGAAGTCTCGGGGACTACACCCACTGGGTTCACTAAGAGTGAACCCACTGCAAAAGGATCATACTGTATCCGAGTGCATTGCTTAAACACCTAGTGGGTTACAAGAGGAAAGTAAATACTTACTAGCCCACTTACTCGGATATCGTCTCGCAGTTCCAAGCTTCGCTTGTACACAGACGCGATGGAGTCGTACGCTCTCTTGGCCTCTCCCGCCATCAACTCCGCCTGCACCATGGCCCCCTTGGCAGCTCCCACCTGATCCTCCGGGAGGCGCTGGACGTTGTACTGGACAGTCGACGGACCTGGCATCATAGGAGACTCCTTGGGCATCCCAAGTCCTGCTCCAGTCGGTTCAGCAGCGATGAGCGCCGTTTCAGTCGACGGCATCGTCTCAGTCGACAGCACGTCCATAGGGAGAGTAGTAACCGGCGGAACAGCCTCAAGGACAGGCACCGCAGCTTGCTCGGACCTCCTCTAGTCACCCTCCTCCACATAAATCACCTCTGAGGGAAACCCGACCGAACGACGTGAGACCACAGGAAAAAGGCAAGACCAAAGACATAATTCATGATGCAATAATGTAAACTCTCGGAATCGCCACGACGCACCTGGCTGGGATGTGACATCATTGTCCATGTCCATGGGATCGTCCCCCTGGCGTGCCGGAGAGCTGGCAGAGGTGGCAGCTCTGTCGAGTAAAATTCATTCGACCAATAAGCAGGAGTTCAATCAAATACTGGAAGAAGATAAAAGAACAATGCACTTACGTTGAGGTGACGGGAACTGTGACCCTCATCCGCAGCAAAGCCTTCCGAGGCTTAGATCCACTCGGTTTGGCCGCCTTAGAGGGCTGGCCCGCGGGCTCAGCAGCAGAGTCCCTGGTCCTCTTTGTGCTCCGAGCACTCGGGACCACGGGAGCGGCTGGCGAGGCGCTCGGAACCACAGGAGCAGCTGGCAGGGCACTCGAGGCTGCTGGAGGAGCCGACGGAGCCACGGGTTCGTGACGGCATTTGGTTCGAGGCTCTGGCGGTGGGGGTGGCGAGTTCTGCTCCTCATCTTCCTCCTTTTCTTCTTCGGACTCCTCCGTCTCCCCACTGTCGGAGACATACTCGACGCTCTCCACGCTGCCCTCCTGGCAACCTTCCTCCTCCTCGGTCGGATTCCCGTTCGAGACGGGAGAAAACCAGTTAGTCCACGCCTGCACGAGATACAGTCGACAACATCAGACGTCAGACAGTGATTCAAGAAAGCGATAAATCTAAGACAATTGTGTGCACTCGACAAGTTATACTCACCTCATTCGGAGGAGGGTAGTCCGCGCGGAAGGCCTTCACTCGCCGGGCCCCTCTGGGGTTTTCGCAGGCGCCTGTGATGTTGAGGACCCACGACGCCACCATCTCCCCGGTCACGCACTCGACGTTAGTCCGAGTGGAGTCCTCAGGCCCCGTGTAGTGCCACATGGCGTGGTGCCGAGCTTGCAGAGGTTGGATACGCCGACACAGAAAAACCTCCAGCAAATCTATGCCGGTGACTCCCCTTCGGACGACATCTACAAGCGCATCGACCAGAGGCTGGATCTGGATCTTCTCCACCTTCGTGAGCGTGAGCTACCTAGGCGGAGCCGGTCGGTCTAAGCTAAAAGGAGGTAGTCCAGTTGTGGCATTCGGGCAAGCAACGTCCTAGCAGTAGAACCATGTCGACTGCCAGTTCCTAACAGATTCAGACAACTGAAGAGCGGGATAACTACTTTTACTTTTCTTTTGGAAGCCTAAGACTCCGGAGAGCTGGAGGAGGTGAGTTTTGTCATCCGACTGGTTAAGTCATTTGATGGTTTGAGATCTAGCAGAGAAGATGTGTTTGAAAATGCCCCAATGGGGAGGACAGCCGATGAAACACTCGCACAGCACGACGAAGGCGGAGAGATGAGCTATTGCGTTGGGAGGAAAATGGTGGAGCCGCGCCCCGAAGTAGTTCATTATATCTTTGAAGAAGGGATGAGGAGGTAGAGAGAAGCCTCGGTGCACGTGGCTGAGCAGCAAGACGCGCTCCCCCTCCCGGGGCGTCGGCTCGGTCTCGCCCTCCGTCGGCAACCTCCACGTCTTGTGCGTGATCATGCCGTGCTCAACCAACTCCAGCAAGTCCCCCTCCGTCACCGTGGAGGGGAGGAAATCCCCCTGGATCCAACCCGCCGGTACCGCTCACTTCCGCCGCTGAGCAGGAGCCGCTGCCTTCCCCTTCTTCTTCCGTGCCTCTAGCTTGCTCGTCAGCCCCTTTGTCATGGCGGAGGCTGCAGATCCGTGAAGGGGAAGGAGAAGGAAGGAGCTTGGGATGCGCAGGGGATGGCGAGAGAAGCGGACCAAGTGCAAGTTATCCGGCGAGTGTAACGAAAAACCCTTGCCGCAGAGGTTTAAATAAGGATCCGACTAGGTCACTAGCAGGTGGCCCCGAAATCTTATCCCCCGACCGGTTGCTGCGATATTAGTGGAGAAGATGAAAGCGCGAGAATCGAGGCATCAGATACTACTCGATTGCGATGTCGTCATCCCCGTCGAGCGTGCGGCAACGGAAATTTGAGGATCCCGGAAAATCCGCCGCTGTCAGTTGACTGGTCACGTCAAAAGATACCACGGAAGCACTCGGTCCCTGACGGTCCGTTTCACAAATGCATCCACTCGGATCATTGGTCAAAGAAGATAAAATGGATCGAGGCAAACAACGCCAAAGTCGCATCCGTACCAATCGGATCCGTACTCCAAGCATCGCTTCGTCGTTCCAACCCCAATCCATTCGGGGACTAATGATGGGGTTATAGTCCTAGGGTAGGGTCATAGGCCTGCCCTATAAGTCCTACCCAAGGACTACCCTTCATAAGAGATAGGGCCCTTAGTCAGTTCCGACTGAATTAAGGATTTCCCATCATCCAGTCGGTGACGAGTCCTCCATCATCCAGTCGGAGATGAGCATTCGGAATGTATCAAACTTACCGACTGGATTTCACTCTATGCATCGTAACCCCCCTGGAGGGCAACGGTCATACGTTTCCATGTGCCTTTATTAGCATTTAAGACATACGTTACTTGTAACGTAGGCATTTATTCGCCACTACTCCACCCCTGTGCACCGAACCGTTGTGAAGGGCAGCGCACTCTATATAAGCACTCCATGTGAAGGGGTGAGCAATTCACTATAATCCATATTCCACTCGACAACAAGCTCCCAAGAGCACTGAGACGTAGGGCTATTACCTCCACCGTAGAGGGGCCTGAACTCATACAATCTCGCCGTAGCTAAGGCTCTGCCCATCCTTTCGTACCCTACACATCTACTATCAGGCTTATACCCACGACAACAGCTCATTGATATGCCTAGTTAATGTGACCATCTTCTCCTTGTTTGTCTTGCAACCTCCACCACACTCCACACCACTTATAGTGCTAAAACCATGGCTCACGCTGATGTATTACGTCAGAGTTGAAAAAGTTTGAGAAAGTAAAGGTGTGAAAACAAGTACTTGGCCAATACCGGCGTTGTGCATGATTTAAATTCGTTGTGCAATGATGATAGAGCATAGCCAGACTATATGATTTTGTAGGGATAACTTTCTTTTGGCCTTGTTATTTTGAAAGTTCATGATTACTTTGCTAGTGTGCTTGAAGTATTATTGTTTCCACGTCAATAGCAAACTATTGTTTTGAATCTAATGGATCTGAACATTCACGTCACATAAGAGGAGTTACAAAGGACATCTATGCTAGGTAGCATGAAAGCATCAAAAATTCATTCTTTATCACTTCCCTACTCGAGGACTAGCAGGAATTAAGCTTGGGGATGCTTGATACGTCTCAAACGTATCTATAATTTTTTATGGTTTCACGTTGTTATCTTGTCAACTTTGGATGTTTTGTTTACCTTTTATATCTTTTTTGGGACTAACTTATTAACTCAGTGCCAAGTGTCAGTTCCTGTTTTTTCTGTGTTTTTGACTCTTTTCAGATCTGATTTTGGAACGGAGTCCAAACGGAATAAAATCCCCGAAATGAATTTTTCCAGAGCGGAAGAAGATCGGGAGGCTTGAGGGCCAAGCCAGTGGGCCCACAGGGGGCCCACAAGCCCTATTGCCGCGGCCAGGGGGGAGGCCGCGGCAACCAAGCTTGTGGCCCCCCTGGCGCTCCGCTGCCCAAGGTCTTTGTCCTATATATTCCCTAAAAATCCAGAAAAAATCAGGGGATCCACGAAAACACTTTTCCGCCGCCGCAAGCTTCCGTTTCCGCGAGATCTCATCTGGAGACCCTTCCCGGTGCCCTGCTGAGGGGACTTTGGAGTTGGATGGCTTCTTCATCAACATCATCGCCCCTCCAGCGACTCATGAGTAGTTTACTTCAGACCTACGGGTCCGTAGTTAGTAGCTAGATGGCTTCTTCTCTCTCTTGGATCTTCAATACAAAGTTCTCCATGATCTTCATGGAGATCTATCCGATGTAATCCTCTTTGGCGGTGTGTTTGTCGAGATCCGATGAATTGTGGATTTGTGATCAGATTATCTATGATATATATTTGAGTCTTTGCTGATTTATTATATGCATGACTTGATATCCTTGTAAGTCTCTCCGAGTCTTGGGTTTTGTTTGGCCAACTAGATCTATGATTCTTGCAATGGGAGAAGAGCTTGGTTTTGGGTTCATACCGTGTGGTGACCTTTCCCGGTGACAGAAGGGGCAGCAAGGCATGCATCGTGTTGTTGCCATCAAGGGTAACAAGATGGGATTTTATCATAGATATGAGATTGTCCATCTACATCATGTCATCTTGCTTAAGGCATTACTCTATTCTCATGAACTTAATACACTAGATGCATGCTGGATAGCGGTCGACATGTGGAGTAATAGTAGTAGATGCAGAAAGTATCGGTCTACTTCTTTTGGACGTGATGCATATAGATATAATCATTGCCATAGATAACGTCACGACTTTGCGTGGTTCTATCAATTGCTCGACAGTAATTCGTTCACCCACCGTCTACTTGCTTTCATGAGAGAAGCCACTAGTGAACACTACGGCTCCCGGGTCTATTCACACCTATCGTTTCCACTTTCTCTTTTACTTTGCTTTGTTTCTTTGTTGCTTTCAGTTCTCACTTGGCAAACAATCTATAAGGGATTGACAACCCCTTCATAGCGTTGGGAGCAAGCTCTTTGTGTTTGTGCTTGTACTTGTGATATTCCTTCACTGGATCGATACCTTGGTTCTCAAAACTGAGGGAAATACTTACCGCCGCTGTGCTACATCACCCTTTCCGCTTCGAGGGAACACCAATGCAAGGCTCCAAGGCCATGGGGGAATCCTTTGCACATTTTCCAAGGAAGTCCCTAAAGGCGTAGCCATAACAGAAGGATTCTTGGTGCCATTGCTGAGGAGTATCAAGACAAGAATAGTCTCCCATCAGCACGCTTGTTTCTGGCACTGTTGGAAGGTCTTTTGTTGCAGTAGCAGGGCCCTAGTGACAAGCATTAAGCATGGCAAAGTAGTAGCAACATCAATCTCAGAACATAATGGATACTAGGGATCAATCCCCGTCAAAATTAACTCGATTACATGATAGATCTGATCCAACTCATCACCGTCCAGCAAGCCTACGATGAGATTACTCACGAACGGTGCAGAGCATCATGGAATTGGCGATGGAGGAAGGTTGATGATGACGATGGCGACGATCTCCCCTCTCCGGAGCCTAGAACGGACTCCAGATCTGCCTTCCAGAGGAAGAACAGGAGGTGGCGGCGCCTCCGTATCGTAAAACGCGATGAATCCTTCTCCCTGATTTTTTTCCGGACGAAACGGACTATATAGAGTTGAGGTTGGAGGCGGTGGAGCGTTGTGGGCCCCACAAGCCTGCCAAGCATGGCCAGGGGGGCCCGCGCCTGGTGGGCTTATGGGCTCACGGCTCCACCTCTCCCGCTGATTCTTGCGCCAATATTTTTCATTAATTCTAGAAAAATTCTCCATAAATTTTCAGGATATTCCGAGAACTTCTATTTCTGCGCAAAAACAACACCATGGCAATTCTGCTGAAAACAGCATTAGTCCGGGTTAGTTCCATTCAAATCATGCAAATTAGAGTCCAAAACAAGGGCAAAAGAGTTCGGAAAAGTAGATACGACGGAGACGTATCAACTCCCTCAAGCTTAAAGCCTTGCTTGTCCTCAAGCAATTCAGTTGACAAACTGAAAGAGACAAAAGAAAAACTTTGACGAACTCGGTTTGATCTTGTTGTTGCAACTATGTCTAACTCATAACCAGAATTTCAGCAAGATCACAAGCTAACCACATAAGCAAATGACATCTAGGTCTCACGGTAAACTCATATCAATGGCATAATCAACTAGCGAGAAAATAATAATAAGTCGCAAACGTCAACACTTCAATCAAAACAATCATGAAGCAATACGAACAGATGGTATCTTGCTAGCACTTTCTAAGACCATAAAACATAAATGCAGAGCACCTACAAAGACCAAGGGCCGACTAAACATTCTAGTTCATGGCAAAGAAGATCCAGTCACAGTCATACTCAACACAGTTAAAAGCAAAGCATAAAAACGACAGAGGTGCTCTCTAATTGGTGCTTTTATAAGAGGAGGATGACTCAACAGGAACATAGATAGACAGGCCCTTCGTAGAGGGAAGCATTGATTTGCAGAGGTGCTAGAGCTCAAGCTTTGAAAACAGAGATAATAATTTTGGGTGGCATGCTTTCATTGTCAACGCAATGACTAAGAGTTCTCACCATCTTCCACGCTACACATGCTATAGGCGGTTCCCAAACAGAAAAGTAAAGTTTTGACTCCCCCACCACCAATCAATCACACTCCATGGCTAGCCGAATCCTCGGGTGTCGTCCATACCAACATCAATCGTGGGGGAGTTTTGTTTTGCAATTATCTTTTCGATTTGAGTATGGAACTGGGAATTCCAATTACTGGCCCCTTTATCGTGAATGATAGTGAATAAACACATATCGAGGATAACACGCCTAGCATGGAAGATACTGATAGCCCCCTATCACCACATGAGCGGTTCGGGCATGCAAAACAGATTATTTCTTGAAGATTTAGAGAGTGGCACATGCAAGTTTACTTGGAACGGCAGGTAGATACCCCATATAGGTAGGTATGGTGGACTCATATGGAACAACTTTGGGTTTATGGAAGTTGATGCACAAGCAGTATTCCCGCTTAGTACAAGTGAAGGATAGCAAAAGACTGGGAAGCGACCAACTAGAGAGCGACAACGGTCATCAAAATGCATCGAGATTAACGAACATTGAGTGCAAGCGTGAGTAGGACATAAATCACCATGAACATGAATATCATAGAGGCTATGTTGATTTTGTTTCAACTACATGCGTGAACATGCGCCAAGTCAAGCCACTTGAATCATTCAAAGGAGGATACCATCCTATCATACTACAACACACTCATCTCAAAATTCATGTGGGCATCCAAGACAAACCATTATAAGGTCCTAGCTAAGTAAGCATGGCATCAGCAACTATGATCTCTAAGTTGTCATTGCAAACATGTTTCTCTCACAACAAAGCTGAATCAGGCACAATGAGCTGGTCATATTTACAAAAACAAAACAGATCGAGTTCATACCAACTTTTCGAGGCTCAGTCACTTCATCATATATCGTCATTATTGCCTTTCACTTGCACGACCGAGCGATGTGAACAATAATAAGCGTGCTCGTGCATTGGACTACGCTGGAATCTGCAGGCAAACACAAAGGAGAAGACAAAGTAATATGGGTCTTTAATAGATAAACAGATATGCATGCAAGAGCCACTAAACATTGTAACCATGGTATTCTACCTTGACCCAAAGAAAAAGAGAACTATTTACACGGGAAAGCTCCCAACAAGCAAAAGGAGGAAAAGAAAATCTTTTTGGGTTTTCTCAAACTAGACAGACACATGAAAAGAAAACGAGAAAAAGAAATAAACTAGCATGGATGATACAGTGGCAAAGTGTGAACACCGACGAACAAAGCGAAAGCATAAGCAAGAATGTAAAGTCGGTGAGAAACAAGTACTCCCCCAAGCTTAGGCTTTTAGTCTAAGTTGGTCCACTCCCAAGGAGGGAAATAACGAGATCCGAGGTACTTCGGAGTGGACTGAGTATGCCACTGCTGTGTGAGCTCCTCTGGCTCCCACTGATAAACTAGCGTCTGCTACTCGATTGGTGGCTCGGGCACGGGCACCTGTGGTTGGGCTAAGCCCCAATATGCGTAGATGTCCGAGGGCATAATAATGTACTTGCCTGCATGAAGAGTGAACAAAGAAGGAGCAGGCAAAGTAATAGTCTCTCGAGTACCCTGACTAAATACCAGGTTATAAATCATCGTTCTACTTATATCTCTATCAAGAAAGTCATGGCGAACCATGCTATCATAATCTAGATATCTCTCATGAAGAAGAATCTCTTCTTCCTCTTCCAGTCTAATAGGTATCTCAAAGTGTCTAGCAAGACGAGTAGCATAGATACCACCATAGACAATGCCTTTAGAACGGTTCGTGTTCAACCGTTGAGCTACTATAGCGCCCAAGCTATAAGTTTTATCACTATAAAGGGCTTCACGCAGGACCGCGAGATCTGGGAAACTAAGTGACCCAGCTTTCCCACGACCAATCAAACATTTTCCCACAAATAATGAGAAGTACCGAAGCACGGGAAAATGAATGCTAGCAGCTCTAGCACAAGACACTCCTCTCTCCTCTCCTACATCAATTGTATCGATGAAATATTCCAAGTCCCGTGGACGAGGTTCATGAATATCCCCAACGTAAGGTAATTTGCAAACATTGCAAAAATCCTGGAGTGACATGCGCTAGGGGATATCATAAAGTTTAAACTCGACCATAGGAGCATTCTTCCTCCGATAGAAGTTAAATCTTTGTACGAAGATATTAGTGGGGAGGAGGTATTGCAAACACTTATCTTCAACGAAGGCGGTAATGCCTGCGTTTTCCACCAAGTGATAAAGTCCTCATAAATTCCAGCGGCGTGTAAGAACACGTCGCTTGGCCACTCGCACGCTCGAACTTCCGCAACTCGAGGGACCAGATACTTGGGCTTCTTCTCACTTCCATCATCCTTTTTCTTGGATTGTTTGGGAGGAAAGGGCATGGGTTTCTGAACCCATGGTTCCCTTTCTTTACCATGCTTCCTAGAAGTGAAGTCATTCTTATCGTATCTTCTATTTCCTTGGGGTTATGGCTTGAAGAGCCTCTTAAGAACCTCCTCATCTTTTCCTTTTTCTATCTCTGAAAATTTCTGAAATTTTTAGTGATTCTAAGGAAAAGTGAATAAGGCCCAACGAAACTCGTAGCAACTACTCCAACAAGTGCCTAGAGGCCATATTACGCATCAAAACTACTTAGGACCAGCTAAAATTAGCATGCTAAGCTCAAGAACATGGTCACCAAGGCAGTAAAAATACGCGAAGTATAGCGCACTAGAGCAAAAACTAATTGGACCAATGGAGGAGTCACTTACCAAGGAGTAATTTCCCCAAAACAGTTCGGAGAATGGTGCTTTGAGCAAGGAGATCGAAAATCCCAGCAAGAGGAGCAAGAACCCGGGTTTGAGCTGCGAAACGATTTTTCTCGAGGTAGGAGAAGCAGATAAGACCAAGAATTAGTGGAGGGGGTGCACGTGGGCCCCACAAACTAGGTAGGCGCGGCTAGGGGGTGCCCGCACCTCAAGGGCTTGTGGCCCACTGGTGCAGCCCCCAGACAAGCTCTTTGTCTCAGAATTTTTCAAAAATTCCAGAAAAAATCATACTTGATTTTCAGGACGTTCAGAGAACTTTTATTTTCGGGGTACTTTTCCAAGGGACGCTAAAACAGATACACGGAAAACTAAACTAAACCTATCATTTTTCTTCTAAGCAACCGAAGGTAAAAGCTTGGAACAGAGGTTTGTGACTCCTCAATTCATCCATCTCATGGTCATCGAAAGAAATCCGTCAGTGAGGTTGATCAAGCCTCCTCGACAAAACTTTCCGAATCGCAAAAGAGAACGGAGAATTTTTGAATAGTCACTAGGTCACCTCAATGGGGATGTGTATCTCCCCAACAAGCAAATCATACTTCATCTTAACAGGAGGAATAGGGCATTCAAAGCTCCCAATAAGAATCGATGAAGTTTTTTGATAGCATTGATGCAATGTACTCGATATTGTTGCTTCGGAAAGTGCACCGTATGCTCATTACCGTTGACATGGAAAGTGACATTGCCTTTGTTGCAATCTATAACAGCCCCTGCAGTGTTTAAAAAGGGTCTTCCGAGGATGACAGCCATGGCATCGTCGTCGGGAATATCCAGAATAACAAAGCCTGTTAAGATAGTGACTTCAGCAACCACAACAGGCACATCCTCGCAAATGCCGATAGGGAAAGCAGTTGATTTGTCGGCCATTTGCAGAGAGATTTCAGTGGGTGTCAACTTATCCAATTCAAGTCTACGATAAATAGAGAGAGGCATAACACTAACACCGGCTCCAAGGGCACATAAAGCAGTTCTAACGTAGTTGCTTTTAATGGAGCAAGGTATAGTGGGCACTCCGGGATCACCTAGTTTCTTAGGAGTTCCACCCTTGAAGGTATAATTAGCAAGCATGGTGGAAATCTCAACCTCAGGTATCCTCCTCTTATTAGTCACAATATCTTTCATGTACTTAGCATACAGAGACATTTTGAGCATATATGTCAAACGCATTTGCAGAGAGACAGGTCTAATCATTTCAACAAATCGCTCAAAATCCTCATCATCCTTTTTCTTGGATTGTTTGGGAGGAAAGGGCATGGGTTTCTGAACTCATGGTTCCCTTTCTTTACCATGCTTCCTAGAAGTGAAGTCATTCTTATCGTATCTTCTATTCTTAGGCTGTGGGTTATCAAGATCAACAGGTTCAATCTCCACATCCTTATCACTGCTAGGTTGAGCATCAACACGAACATCACTATTGATATTATCATTAGGCTCATGAACATCACTATTGATATTATCATTAGGCTCATGTTCATCACCAGATTGTGTTTCAGCATCAGAGATAGAGACATCGTTTGGACTCTCAGGTGTAGCAGCAACACGGTTGCTAGCGTGCAGGTTCCTATCGTCTTTCTTCTTCTTTCTAGGATGACTAGGTGCATCGGTGCTAAGTCCTTGAGAATCTTGTTCAATTCTCTTAGGATGACCCTCAGGATACAAAGGTTCCTGGGTCATTCTACCGCCTCTAGTAACGACTCTAACGGAATTGTCATTCAACTCATTGAGCAAGTCATTCTGAGCTTTAAGTACTTGTTCTACCTGAGTAGTAACCATAGAGGCATGTTTACTCAGAAGCTTAAGATCATTGACATTTCTGTCCACACAAGCACTTAAATGACTAAGCATACGAGCATTCTGTTCCAATTGTCTGCTAACATAATCATTGAAACTCTGTTGTTTGGCAACAAAGTTATCAAATTCATCCAGGCATAGGCTAGTAGGTTTATCAAAAGGAATATCACTCTCATCGAATCTACGCAGAGAATTTACTTCTACTACGTGTATCGGGTTATCAAGACCATGGATCTCTTCGATAGGTGGTAGATTTTTGACATCTTCAAATTTAATGCCTTTCTCTCGCATAGATTTCTTAGCTTCTGGCATATCTTCAGGACTGAGGAATAGAATACCTCTTTTCTTCGTAGTTGTCTTAGGAGGTGGTTCGGGAATAGTCCAAGCATTCTCATTGCACAAGATATTATTCAGTAGAATCTCAGCTTGTTCTACAGTTCGTTCCCTAAAAACACAACCAGCACAACTATCTAGGTGGTCTTTGGAAGCATCGGTAAGTCCATTATGGAAGATATCAAGTATTTCATTCTTCTCAAGAGGGTGATCAGGCAAAGCATTTAGTAGCTGGACAAGCCTCCCCCAAGCTTGTGGGAGACTCTCTTCTCCAGCTTGAGCAAAGTTGTATATTTCCTGCAAGGCAGCTTGCTTCTTATGGGCAGGGAAATATTTTCAGAGAAGTAGTAGACCATATCCTGGGGGCTATGCACACAACCAGGAGCAAGAGAAGTGAACCAAGTCTTAGCATCATCCTTTAGCGAGAAAGGAAACAGCTTGAGGATATATTAGTGGCGGATCTTTTCCTCACTAGTGAATAGGGTGGCTATATCGTGCAGTTTGGTAAGATGGGCTACAACCGTTTCAGACTCGTAATCGTGAAAAGGATCAGATTCGACCAGAGTAATTAACTCAGGGTCGACAGAGAATTCATAATCCTTATCGGTCACAAAGATAGGCGAAGTAGCAAACTTCGGGTCATATTTCATCCTAGCGTTCAGAGATTTTTCTTTCCACTTGAGCAACAATTTCTCAACATCATAGCTATCCTTACACACAAGAAAGTCCTCAGCTATCTCTCCCTCCATCACATAACACTCAGGCATAACACGCAATTCAGCCATAGTAATAGGTTCTACTTCAATAGTATCAGCAGTTTCAGAAGTGTCATCACATCTAGCAGCAACTCTAGCAATTTGTGCATCAAGGAATGCACCTAGTGGCAAAGCAGTATCAAGCATGGCATCATCAAGAAAAGCAGTATCAAGCATAGCATCATCATAAGCATCATGGGCAGCAGAAGTAGCATCATCAAGCACAGGCGACATATCAAGATTTCTAGCAGGAGGCGGTGTCGCAAACTTATCATAACTGAAGGTGAATCAAGTGCAGAGCTAGATGGCAGTTCCTTACCTGTCCTCGTAGTTGAGGGCAAGACTTTAGTTCTTGGATCTATCAGATTCCTCATAGTGACCAGCAGACATAAATCCCAAGTGACTCAGAGAATATAGTTGTGCTTCCCCGGCAATGGCGCCAGAAAATTGTCTTGATAACCCACAAGTATAGGGGATCGCAACAGTTTTCGAGGGTAGAGTATCCAACCCAAAGTTATTGATTCGACACAAGGGGAAGCGAAAGAATATTCTCA
Source organism: Hordeum vulgare subsp. vulgare (assembly GCF_904849725.1). Lineage (NCBI taxonomy): Eukaryota > Viridiplantae > Streptophyta > Magnoliopsida > Poales > Poaceae > Hordeum > Hordeum vulgare. The sequence goes on from NC_058523.1 coordinate 179,112,889, forward strand.
AGTATTAGCAGTTGAGTTGTCAATTCAACCACACCTGAAAGATTTAGTGTCTGCAGAAAAGTATTAGTAGCAAAGTAGGGTGATAGTAGCGGTAGCAACAGTAACCAGTAGTAGCAAAGTAACAGCAGTAGCGACAAAGTAACAGCAGCAGCAGTGACAGCAGTAGTGGCAAAGTAACGTAGCAAGGACCAGTAGTAAAAGACTCGTAGGCATTGGATCGGTGATGGATGATTATGCCAGATGTGATTCATCATGTAACAGCTATAACACGGAGAGATATGTAACTAGCTCCCATTCGTCAATCTAATGTAGGCATGTATTTCGTATGTAGTCATACGTGCTTAGGGAAAAGAACTTGCATGACAACTATTGCCCATCCCTCCCGTGGCAGCGAGGTCCTAATGGAAACTACGGGATATTAAGGTTCTCCTTTTAATAAAGAACCGGACCAAAGCATTAACACTTGGTGAATACATGAACTCCTCATACTATGGTCATCTCCGGGAGTGGTTCCGGCTAATGTCACTCCGGGGTTGCCGGGTCATAACACATAGTAGGTGACTACAACTTGCAAGATAGGATCTAAAACACACATATATTGGCAACAACATAACACGTTCAAATCTGGAATCATGGCACTCGGGCCCTAGTGACAAGCATTAAGCATGGCAAAGTAGTAGCAACATCAATCTCAGAACATAGTGGATACTAGGGATCAATCCCCGTCAAAACTAACTCGGTTACATGATAGATCTCATCCAACTCATCACCTTCCAGCAAGCCTACGATGAGATTACTCACGAACGGTGAAGAGCATCATGGAATTGGCGATGGAGGAAGGTTGATGATGACGATGGCGACGATCTCCCCTCTCCGGAGCCCAGAACGGACTCCAGATCTGCCCTCCAGAGGAAGAACATGAGGTGACGGCGCCTCTGTATCGTAAAACGCGATTAATCCTTCTCCCTGATTTTTTCCAAACGAAACAGACTATATAGAGCTGAGGTTGGAGGCGGTGGAGCGTTGTGGGCCCCACAAGCCTGCCAAGCGCGGCCACGGGGGCGCGCCTGGTGGGCTTGTGGGCTCACGGCTCCACCTCTCCTGTTGATTCTTGCGCCGGTATTTTTCATTAATTCCAGAAAAATTCTCCGTAAATTTTCAGGTCATTCCGAGAACTTTTATTTCTGCGAAAAAACAACACCATGGCAATTTTGCTGAAAACAGCGTTAGTCCGGGTTAGTTCCATTCAAATCATGCAAATTAGAGTCCAAAACATGGGCAAAAGAGTTCGGAAAAGTAGATACGACGGAGACGTATCAAGTGGTTGAGCTACAAAAGACACGTCCGCCGACATTTTCACATACAGACAAACCAATGGAAGCAGATGATTGGCTACGTGACATTGAGAGAAAGATGACAATTGCACAATGTTCAGATCATGAGAAAGTATTGTACGCTCCCCACTATTTAACTGGAGCCGCAGCCTCGTGGTGGGAAAACATCCTCCACATGCATCCACATGAGAACAGTATCACATGGGCTGAATTTAAAGGAAGTTTTCGTGGAGCGCACATACCCAACAGTGTTATGAAAGAAGAAAGAATTCGAAGACCTGAAGCAATAGAGTTCCAGTGTGATGGAGTACGTGGGTCAGTATAATCAACCGTCCCGATACGCAAGTGAAGACTACAAGATTGAGGAAAGAAGGATGGAGAAGTTCCTAGATGGACTTGCTCCAGCATTAAAGTGCCAACTGGTTGTCCACACGTTTCCAGATTTTAAGACACTGGTAGAAAAGGCCATTCTGCTGGAAGTTGAACGTCGCAGCCTCGATGACATCCGCAAACGCTGTCATAATAACTCTACCCCACTACGCAACAGATGGCACAAGACAGAGGACTCAAAGACTCAAGCTCCGCGTACCTCAGCAACAACCACTAGATTCAACAACAACTCTTACGTGAGGAACAAAGATTTTACTCCCCGTACCAACATCACTTGTTTTGCATGTGGAGAGACACAACAGTACGCTCCGCAATGCCCAAAGTCCGGAAATGGTGCAGCCAAGACCAACACTTCCAACTTTGACTCAGCACCAAAGCGCAACAATTTCAACCCCAGTAACAATCACACGAATGGTCACGGGAATCTTGTCGCCAAGGAAGATGCCATGAACGCACCTGATATTGTACTCAGTAAGTTTCATGTCAACAAAATTCCTGCCCTGGTTTTGTTTGATTTTCGAGCTTCCCACTCGTTCATTTCGAAAAGATTTGTTTCGAAACACAACTTTTCAACCCTCCCCTTGGAAAACTCAATGACTATCAAGTCCCCGGGAGTACAGCAGACTACTCAAGAATATTGCAAGAATGTTACAACTGAAGTCAAAGATCTGGTGTTTTGGGGAAATCTTATTGTTCTCGAAAGCAACATAGTGGATATTATCTTGGGAATGGACTGGTTAAACACCAACAAGGGATTCATTGACTGCTTTAATCGGACGGTCACCCTCACTCATCACCAAGGTAAAAAGGTAATTGTTGCAGCCCTACGAAAGGAAAAATCAAGTAAGGCAAGGTTAAACCAAACAAAGGCCAGTGAATTGAAAGATGTTCTAGTAGTTTGTGAATTTCCATATGTATTTCCTGATGAGCTACCAGGTATGCCGCCAGACCGAGAGATAGAATTTGTCATCGAGCTTGCACCTGGTACAACCCAATATATAAGAAGCCGTACCGCATGGCACCAACTGAGTTAGTCGAGCTCAAGAAACAGATTAAGGAACTATTGTACAAAGGATACATCAGACCTAGCTCTTCACCTTGGGGATCACCAGCACTGTTTTCTAAGAAGAGAGATGGAACACTAAGGCTATGCATTGATTATCGAGCACTCAACTTGGCCACTATCAAAAACAAGTACCCACTACCCAGAATAAATGATTTATTCGATCAATTAGCTCAGGCCAAGGTATTTTCAAAGATCGACTTGAGTTCAGGATATCATCAACTCAAGATCCGCCCAGAAGACATCCCAAAGACAGCCTTTACCTCAAGATACGGACTGTACGAGTTTACAGTAATGCCTTTCGGGCTAGCCAACGCACCAGCTTACATTGTGCATTTGATGAACAAGGTATTCATGAAATATATGGATAAGTTTGTCGTAGTCTTCATCGATGACATACTTGTCTACTCCAAAAAATCCCGAAGAGCATGTGAAACACCTAAGAATTATATTGGGAGAACTCCGCAAGCATCAGCTATACGTGAAATTCAGCAAGTGCAAATTTTGGCTTAAACAGGTCGGATTTTTGGGACACGTGATGACGCAAGAAGGCATAGCCGTGGATCCAGAAAAGGTCAAGGTCATAAGCGAATGGCCGTAGCCAGCAAATGTGACAGACATCCGGAGTTTCCTCGGATTGGCAGGATATTACTGGAGGTTCATTGAAAACTTTTCTACTATTGGCGACCTATGACCCAGTTACTCAAGAAAGAAAAGAAATTTGAATAGACCGAAGCTTGTGAGAAAAGTTTCCAGGAATTGAAGAAAAGGTTGACTGCAGCCCCAGTACTAATTGTACCTGACTTAAACAAGGATTTTTGAAATATACTGTGATGCCTCCAGAAAAGGCCTCGGATGAGTACTCATGCAAGAAAGGAAGGTGGTGGCTTATGCCTCATGACAACTCCGACGTCACGAAGATAACTACCCTACTCACGATTTGGAGTTGGCCGATGTGATTCATGCTCTCAAGGAATGGAGACACTTTCTTCTTGGTAATCATTGTGAAATATACACGGACCATAAGAGCCTCAAGTATATTTTCACACAGTCAGATCTCAACCTACGACAACGACGATGGATGGAATTAATTAAGGATTATGACATGGGCATCCATTACCACCCGGGTAAGGCTAACGTAGTAGCAGATGCTCTCAGCTGGAACCCCGCCTCAGACAAGAAACCCGTGCCAAAGATGAGACCTGAGCTTGCAAAAGAGTTAGCTCTGCTAAACTTGCTCCTCGTTACAGAAGGTACAGTGGCACAACTTGAACTACAACCCACCTTGGATGGGAATATCAAGGAAGCTCAGAAAGGTCACCCTAGCATTGAGGGCATAAAGAAAAAATATGGACCTTGGGAAGGCCCTCGAGTTTATTATTGATGAGCAAGGAACTCTGTGGTACAGAGACCGACTATGCGTACCCAACCAAGAGAACCTCAAAACTCAAATCATGGAGGAAGCCCACAACGTGCCCTATTCTATTCACCCCGGAGGCACAAAGATGTTCAAAGACCTCCAGGCAAAATATTGGTGGCACGGATGAAGAGAGATATTGCTTCCTGCATCGCTCGTTGTGACTCATGTCAACGAATCAAGGCAGAACATCAGAAACCAGCAGGGCTATTACAACCTATGAAGGTACCCGAATGGAAATGGGATGAGGTAGGAATGGATTTTACTGTCGGACTACCCCGGTCCCGACACGGGAATGACGCTGTATGGGTAATTACTGATAGACTCACCAAAGTGGCTCACTTCATACCAGTCAAGACCACATACTCCACCCAGAAGCTAGCAAGGCTATACCTCGCCCGCATTGTGTGTCTTCACGGAGTACCCAAGACTATCGTATCCGATAGAGGTACCCAATTTACCTCGAGATTTTGTATTATCTTCTACAAGCCCTGGGAACACAGCTAGTATTCAGCATAGCCTATCACCCTCGGACGGGAGGACAAACCGAACGTATAAACCAGATCCTTGAAGACATGCTTAGAGCTTGCGTACTCACATATGGGAACAGTTGGGAAGACAGTTTGCCCTACGCTTAGTTTTCTTACAACAACAGCTATCAAGCAAGTCTGGAGATATCGCCGTTCGAAGCTTTATACGGAAGACGATGTCGTACACCTCTAAATTGGTCAGAGACCGGAGATAGCCGCATCTTCGGACCACAGTTCCTCTAAGAAGTCGATGACAAGGTGAAAGTCATAAGAGAGAAACTTAAGACAGCACAAAGCCGACAGAAAAGCTACTATGATCAAAAACACCGGGATGTCGGTTTCGACCCCAATGATTATGTATACCTTAAGGTATCACCCATGAGAGGACTGCAGAGATTTAAAGTCAAAGGCAAACTTGCACCTCGCTTCATCGGACCATTCCGCATTATTGCTCGTAAAGGACAAGTTGCCTATCACCTGGACCTACCAGCAAAATTGTCAGATGTGCATGATGTGTTTCACATCTTCCAGCTAAGGAAGTGTGTGAGAAACCCCGAGCAACAAGTAGCTCATGATAGCATAGAAGTGCAACCGGATCTATCCTATTAGGAACACCCCGTAAGGATATTAGAGGAATCAGACAGAAGGTCACCAAGCTATTCAGAGTAAAGTGGAGCAACCACTCAGAGGATGAAGCCACATGGGAAAGAGAGGATTACCTGCAGAAAGAGGAACCACAACTTCTTGAGGAATGGCTTAAATCTCAGGGACGAGATTTTTCTTAAGGGGGTAGGTGTTGTAACACCCAAGAGTTTTCAACTTTTATTTTTGATTTCCTTGACATTTGAATTTTTGACTTGAGAAGAACTTGGAAGTTTTCTTGCTAATCCCCATGAGAGAAAACTTTTGAGCTTTTTCTCCACCAAATAAATTCAGGAATACCCTCTTGGCCTTTCTCATGAATGAAATGGTTGGAGAATATTTCTTTTACTCTTGAATTGGATTCCTTTTATTTTTTATTTGGATTTCTCCATAAGCTTATTTATTAATTCTTCAAAGAGAATTAATCACCATTCTATTTTCAAATATTTGAACTCTTCTCCTAATCCCTAAGCTTATTTTTGAAAGTTTTCCAAAGATTTAGAAGGGATGGATCACCCCAATTATTTTTATTTATAAAGGAATTTTTGTAATTAGTTTGAGCTCCAAGAATTTTTTTCAAAGGAACCTCCTTTTTCCTTTGGAATCTCGACGCCAAACCTTGGCTCTTTGTAGTCCTTAGTATCCTCAACCTATTCTAGCAAACAATTTGGGTCCTCAAGTTTGAAAAATTCAAATTTTGTTTGACTGAAGTTTGACCCCAGAAACTCATTTTTGATTCAAACCTGTCTTAAACTCCACCAAAAATTCTAAAAAAAATTGCAGCATATTTTCTTCCAATGAGAGTGCTCCCCTCCAAAATTCAGCATCAAATTTTTTTCTAGCTAAGGCTTTCTTTCTGTCGAGAACCTCATCTACACGTGACTGAAGTTGTCTGAATTTAATTTAGACCAAACTTGAGACAGAGTGCAACCTTCCCCCCTTTGTCAATCTCGCTAGTAGCAGCGATTTAGCCGTTTCTCTTGTGCCTTGATCCTATCCTCAGTGTCACCGGAGGCTTGGCCTCTTCCTCTCGTCAGTAGCTCACTGACAGAGCCGGCCAAAGCCTTGGCAGCGGCTCTGCAGCAGCCGCAGCAGCTCCCTGCTTGGATCCCGCGCCGCCCGGCACCGCCCCTTGCTCCTACTGCCGTCGCATGCCCCTCCTCAATCATGTGCTCCGCGAAGACCGTCTCCATGCACCGTGCTGCTCAGAGCACGAGTTCTGCAGCCGCAGTGCGCAGCAATGGCTGCGTCGTCGCCCGTTGCCACGGACGATGACCAACCTCCCTCTGTTCAAAAATGGAGCCCAAGTAGTGATTAGCTGCGATCCTAGCCACCTAACCTCCTGCCCAAGCTCCTGCATCAATGGAATCGCTCGCCGGAGTTAATGTCGTAGCTCGTCTCGCGGCGCCTATAAATAGAGCTCCCCTCCAGTGCTTCTGACCTCGCCCACCTCTTCCCCATTCTCCATCTCCACCTCTAGGAACCAGCCGATCCAGGAAGGGGTCCTCGAGGGGCCTTCTTCCCCAGCTCCGGCCGCCCCGATCCGCTTCAGGATCCGGCCACTCCCGTGCAGTGTAAGTAGAGGTAGGACCCCTTAGGCCTCCGTTTGCATCTAGGAGCTCCTCCCCTGCTTACGTCGTGCTCAATTTCATTGCAGAGGCTCTCTGTCGTCGATCTCCTTGCATCACCGGAGTTGCTGCCGCCGAATATCTGCTGCCGTCGACGTGAGGCCTCCCCTGTTGGGGAACGTTGCATGGGAAACAAAAAATTACCTATGCACACGAAAACCTATCATGGTGATGTCCATCTACCAGAGGAGATTAGATCCACATACCCTTGTAGATCGCTAAGCCGGAATCGTTAATAAACGCGGTTGATGTAGTGGTACAGCTTCATGATTCAAATCACCATCCTCCCACGATCCGTCCCACGATTCGTTCCGATCTAGCGTCAAACGGACGACACCTCCTCGTTCAGCACACGTATAGCTCGATGACGATCTCGGCCTTCTTGATCCAGCAAGATAGACGGAGAAGTAGATGAGTTCTCCGGGAGCGTGACAGCACTCCGGTGGTGGTGATGATCTACTCCTGCAGGGCTCCGCCCGAGCTCCTCAGAAATCCGATCTAGAGGAAGAACTATGTGGTATAGGTTTGAGTTGCACATGGAAAAGTTGTGTCTCAAAAATCCCTAAACCACCAATATATATAGGAGGAGGGGAGGGGCTAGCCTTGGGGCTCAAGGGAACCCCAAGGGTGCTGGCCAAAGGGAGGAGGTGGACTCCCACCCCAATTCGGTTTGGGGGAAGGAGTCCACTCCTTCCTTCCCACCTCCCTCTTTCCTTTCTTTTCTTTCCTTTGGTATTTTCCACTTGTGGCGCCATGTCCCTATTGGGCTGGCCTCACCAGCCCACTAAGGGCTGGTGCGCCACCGTAGGGTCACCGGGCTCACTCCCAGGTGGGTGGGCCCCTGCCGGTGAATTCCCAAAACCCATTCGTCACTCCCGCTACACTGCCGGTAATGCCCGAAACTTTCGGGTGACCAAATGAAACCATCCTATATATCAATATTCGTTTTTGGATGATTAGGGAAACCCTCGTGACATCGTGATCTCATCTGGGACTCCGAACAACCTTCGGTAACCAACACATATAACTCAACTATACTAAAACATCATCGAACCTTAAGTGTGCAGACCCTGTGGGTTCGAGAACTATGTAGACATGACCCGAGACACTCCCCGGTCAATATCCAATAGCGGGACCTGGATGTCCATATTGGATCCTACATATTCTACGAAGATCTTATCGGTTGAACCTCTGTGCCAAGGATTCATATAATCTCGTATGTCATTCCCTTTGTCCTTCGGTATGTTACTTGCCCGAGATTCGATTGTCGGTATCCGTATACCTATTTCAATCTCGTTACCAGCAAGTCTCTTTACTCGTTCCATATTACAAGATCCGGTGACTTACACTTGAGTCACATTACTTGCAAGGCTTGTTTGTGATGTTGTATTACCGAGTGGGCCCCAAGATACCTCTCCATCACACGGAGTGACAAATCCCAGTCTTGATCCATACTAACTCAACTGACACCTTCGGAGATACTTGTAGAACACCTTTATAGTCACCCAGTAACGTTGTGACGTTTGATACACACAAGGTATTCCTCCGGTGTCAGTGAGTTAGATGATCTCATGGTCATAGGAATAAGTACTTGAGACGCAGAAAACAATAGCAATAAAATGACACGATCACATGTTGCGTTCATAGTTTGGGTCTACTCCATCACATGATTCTCCTAATGACGTGATCTAGTTATCAAGTGACAACACTTGCGTATGATCAGAAAACCTTAACCATCCTTGATCAACTAGCTAGCCAACTAGATGCTTGCTAGGGACATTGTTTTGTCTATATATCCACACATGTATCTATGCTTTCATTCAATACAATTATAGCATGGATAATAAACGATTATCTTGAAACATTAAATATAATAATAACTATTTTATCATTGCCTCTAGGGCATATTTCCAACAGTCTCCCACTTGCACTAGAGTCAATAATCTAGTCCTCATGTCGCTATGCGATTTACATTGTAATGAATCTAACACCCATACAGTTTTGGTGTTGATCATGCTTTGCTCGTGGAAGAGGTTTAGTCAGCGGATCTGCTACATTCAGATCTGTGTGCACTTTGCAAATATTTACGTCCTCTCCTTCGACGTAGTCGTGGATGAGGTTGAAGCGTCGTTTCATGTGTGTGGTCCTCTTGAAACCTTGGTTCCTTTGCTAAAGCAATGGCACCAGTGTTGTCACAGAACAGAGTTATTGGATTTAGTGAGCTTGGCACAACTCCAAGATCCATCATGAACTGCTTCATCCAGACACCCTCCTTTGGTGCCTCCGAGGCAACTATGTACTTTGCTTCACATGTAGAATTTGCTACTACGCTTTGCAAACTGCACCAGCTTACCGCACCCCCATTAAGAATAAATACGTATCTGGTTTGAGACTTAGAGTCATCCGGATCAGTGTCAAAGCTTGCGTCAACGTAGAACTTTATGACGAGCTCTTCGTCACCTCTATAAACGAGAAACATTTCCTTAGTCCTTTTCACGTACTTCAGAATATTCTTGACCGTCGTCCAGTGATCCATTCCTAGATTACTTTCAAACCTGCCTGCCATACTTATGGCGAGGCTGACGTCCGGTCTAGTGCACAGCATTGCATACATGATAGACCCTATGGCTGAAGCATAGGGGATAGTACTCATCTTTTCTCTATCTTCCGCAGTTACTGGACACTGAGTCTTACTCAATTTTATACCGTGTAATGCTGGCAAGAACCCCTTCTTAGACTGTTCCATTTTGAACTTCTTCAAAACTTTATCAAGGTATGTGCTTTGTGAAATTCCTATCAGGCGTCTTGATCTATCCCTATAGATCTTAATGCCTAGAATGTAAGCAACTTCTCCTAGGTCCTTCATAGAGAAACACTTGTTTAAGTAATCTTTTACACTCTCTCAAAACTCCACATTGTTTCCAATCAGCAATATGTCATCCACATATAATATTAGAAATGCCACAGAGCTCCCACTCACTTTCTTGTAAATACAAGATTCTCCAACAACTTGTATAAACCCAAACGCTTTGAGCACTTCATCAAAGCGCTTATTCCAACTCCGAGATGCTTGCACCAGTCCATAAATGGATCGCTGGAGCTTGCATACTTTGTTAGCATTCTCTGGATCGACAAAACCTTCGGGTTTCATCATATACAACTCTTCCTTAAGAAAACCGTTAAGGAACGCCATTTTGACATCCATCCGCGATATTTCATGATCAAAAAATGCAGCTATTGCTAACATGATCCGGACGGACTTAAGCATCGCTACCGCTGAGAATGTATCATCGTAGTCAACTCCTTGAACTTGTGAAAAACCCTTTGCCACAAGTTGAGCTTTATAAACGGTCACGTTACCATCCGCGTCCGTCTTCTTCTTAAAGATCCATTTGGTCTCAATAGCCTTGCGGCCTTCAGGTAATATTTCCAAAGTCCACACTTTGTTTTCGTGCATAGATCCTATCTCGAACTTTATGGACTCCAACCATTTGTTGGAATCCGGGCCCACCATTGCTTCTTCATAATTCGCAGGTTCTTTGTTTTCTAACAACATGATTGATAAGACAGGATTACCGCACCACTCAGGAGTAGTACGTGATCTTGTCGACCTGCGAGGTCCGATATGAACTTGATCTGAAGTTTCATGATCATCATCATTAAATTCCTCCTTAACCGGCGTCGCTTCGACAGAGGTTTCCCCTTGTCCTGCGCCACCATCTAGAGGGATTAGAGGTTCGACAACCTCATCAAGTTCTATCTTCCTCCCACTCAATTCTTTCGAGAGAAACACCTTCTCAAGAAAAGCTCCGTTCTTAGCAACAAAGACTTCGCCCTCGGATTTGAGATAGAAGGTGTACCCAACTGTCTCCTTTGGATAACCTATGAAGATGCACTTTTCCGCTTTGAGTTCCAGCTTTTCAGGTTGTAGCTTTTTTACATAAGCATCACATCCCCAAACTTTAAGAAACGACAACTTTGGTCTCTTGCCATACCACAGTTCGTATGGTGTTGTCTCAACGAAAAGCTCCGTAGGAACTTGATCTTCTTGTTACGATGATTTTCAACTTCACTCTGAAATTGCTTGAACTTCTCAAACGTTTCAGACTTGTGCTTCATCAAGTAGATATATCCATACCTGCTCAAATCGTCAGTGAAGGTGAGAAAATAACGATATCCGCCGAGCGCCTCCACACTTATCGGACCGCACACATCGGTATGTATGATCTCCAAAAAGTCACTTGCACACTCCATTGTTCTGGAGAACGGAGTCTTAGTCATCTTGCCCATGAGGCATGGTTCGCATGTGTCAAGTGATTCAAAATCAAGTGACTCCAAAAGCCCATCGGAATGGAGTTTCTTCACGCGCTTTACACCAATATGACCTAAGCGGCAGCGCCACAAAAACATGGTGCTATCATTGTTAACCCTACATGTTTTGGTCTCAATGTTATGTATATGTGTATCATCACAATCAAGATTCAATATGAACAATCCTCTCACATTGGGTGCATGACCATAAAAGATATTACTCATAGAAATAGAACAACCATTATTCTCTGACTTAAACGAGTAACCGTCTCGCAATAAACAAGATCCAAATATAATGTTCATGCTTAACGCAGGCACTAAATAACAATTATTTAAGTTCATAACTAATCCTGATGGTAACTGAAGTGAGACTGTGCTGATGGCGATTGCATCAACCTTGGAACCATTTCCCACGCGCATCGTCACTTCATCCTTCGCCAGCCTTCGTTTATTCCGCAGTTCCTGCTTCGAGTTGCAAATATGAGCAACAGAACCGGTATCAAATACCCACGCACTACTACGAGAGTTGGTTAAGTACACATCAATAACATGTATATCAAATATACCTGATTTTTCTCTGGCCGCCTTCTTATCAGCCAAATACTTGGGGCAATTGCACTTCCAGTGACCCATTCCCTTGCAATAGTAACACTCTGTTTCCGGCTTAGGTCCAGCCTTGGGTTTCTTCATCGGATTGGCAACAGGCTTGCCGCTCTTCTTGGAGTTACCATTCTTGCCTTTGTCGTTTCTCTTGAAACGAGTGGTCTTATTGACCATCAACACGTGATGCTATTTCCGGAGTTCTGACTCTGCGACTTTCAGCATTGCGAATAACTCGCGGGGTGACTTGTTCATCCCTTGCATGTTATAGTTCAACACAAAGCTCTTATAGCTAGGTGGCAGTGATTGAAGAATTATGTCAGTGATAGCCTCTTGTGGGAGATCAATCCCTAGCTCAGCTAGACGGTTTGAGTACCCAGACATTTTGAGCACATGTTCACTGACAGACGAATTCTCCTCCATCTTACAAGCATAGAATTTATCGGAGGTCTCATACCTATTGATCCGGGCGTTCTTCTGAAAGATAAACTTCAAATCCTGGAACATCTCATATGCTCTATGGTGCTCAAAGCAACGTTGAAGTCCCGGTTCTAAGCCATACAAGACTGCACATTGAACTACTAAGTAGTCCTCCTTACGTGATTGCCTAGCGTTCAACACATCTTGGTCAGACGTAGCGGGTGGTTCATCTCCTAGCGCAGCATTAAGGACATAATTCTTTTTCCCCGCTTGTAGGATGAGCCTAAGATTACGTGCCCAGTCTACAAAGTTACTTCCATCATCTTTCAACCTAGCTTTATCTAGGAACATATTGAAATTCACGGTTGCTACTACGTGAGCCATTGATCTACAACATAAAATATTGCAAAGTGGACTTAGACTATGTTTAAGATAACTAGAGTTTAACTAATCAAATTACTTAATAAACTCCCAATCAAAAAGTACATCCCTCTAGTCATTTGAGTGGTACATGATCCAAATCCACTAACTCAAGTCCGATCATCACGTGAGTTGAGTATAGTTTCAGTGGTAAGCATCTCTATGCTAATCATATCAACTATACGATTCATGCTCGACCTTTCGGTCCCTTGTGTTCTGAGGCCATGTCTGCACATGCTAGGCTCGTCAAGTTTAACCCGAGTGTTCCGCGTGTGCAACTGTTTTGCACCCATTGTATGTGAACGTTGAGTCTATCACACCCGATCATCACGTGGTGTCCCGAAAGGACGAAATGTCGCAACGGTGCACAATCGGGGAGAACACAATTTCATCTTGAAATTTTAGTGAGAGATCACCTTATAATGTTACCATCGTTCTAAGCAAAATAAGGTGCATAGAAGGATTAACATCACATGCAATTCATAAGTGACATGATATGGCCATGATCTTCTGCCTCTTGATCTCCATCACCAAAGCACCGGCATGATCTTCTTGTCACCGGCGCCACACCATGATCTCCATCATCATGATCTCCATCATCGTGCATCCATCGAGGTTGTCGTGCTATCTATGCTATTACTACTTAAGCTACAACCTAGCAATATAGTAAACGCATCTGCAAACTCAAACGTTAGTTTAACAACAACCCTATGGCTCCTGTCGGTTGCCGTAGCATTGACGTGCAAGTCGATATTAACTATTACAACATGATCATCTCATACATCCAATATATCACATAATGTCTTTGGCCATATCACATCACAAGCATACCCTGCAAAAACAAGTTAGACGTCCTCTAATTTGTTGTTGCATGTTTTACGTGGTTGCTATGGTTATCTAGTATGATCGCATCTTACTTACGCAAAAACCACAACGGAGATGTGCAAATTGCAATTTAACCTCTCTCCCAAGGATCGCCTTAGTTAAATCCAATTCAACTAAAGTCGAACAAACCGACACCCGCCAGTCATCTTTATGCAATGAGTTGCATGTTAGTCGATGAAACCAGCCTCTCGTAAGCGTACGAGTAATGTCGGTCCGGGCCACTTCAATCCAACAATACCGCCGAATCGAGAAAAGACTAAGGAGGGCAGCAGATCGAACATCAACGCCCACAAAACTTTTTGCATTCTACTCGAGATAACATCTACGCATGAACCTACCTCATGATGCCATTGTTGGGGAACGTTGCATCGGAAGCAAAAAATTTCCTACGCACACGAAGACCTATCATGGTGATGTCCATCTACGAGAGGAGATTAGATCCACATACCCTTGTAGATTTCTAAGAGGGAAGCATTAAGAAACGCGGTTGATGTAGTGGTACAGCTTCGTGATTCAAATCACCGTCGTCCCACGATTCGTCCCACGATCCGTTCCGATCTAGCACCGAACGGACTTCACCTCCGTGTTCAACACACGTACAGCTCCATGACGACCTCGGCCTTCTTGATCCAGCAAGAGAGACGGAGAAGTAGATGAGTTCTCCGGCAGCGTGACGGCGCTCCGGTGGTGGTGATGATCTACTCCTGCAGGGTTGTGCTCGAGCTCCGCAGAAATCCGATCTAGAGGAAGAACTACGTGGTATAGGTTTGAGTTGCACGTGGCAAAGTTGTGTCTCAAAAAGCCCTAAACAACCAATATATATAGGAGGAGGGGAGGGGCAAGCCTTAGTGCTCAAGGGAGCCCCAAGGGCGCCGGCTGAAGGGAGGAGGTGGACTCCCACCCCAATTCGGTTTGGGGGAAGGAGTCCGCTCCTTCCTTCCCACCTCCCTCTTTCCTTTTTTTCTTTCCTTTGGTATTTTCCACTTGTGGCGCCATGGCCCTATTGGGCTGGCCTCACCAGCCCACTAAGGGCTGGTGCGCCACCCTAGGGTCACTGGGCTCACTCCCGGGTGGCTGGGCTCCTCCCGGTGAATACCCGGAACCCATTCGTAACTCCAGGTACACTGTCGGTAATGCCCGAAACTTTCCGGTGACCAAATGAAACCATCCTATATATCAATCTTCGTTTCTGGACCATTCCGGAAACCCTCGTGACATCCGTGATATCATCCGGGACTCTGAACAACCTTCGTTCACCAACACATATAACTCGACTATACTAAAACATCATCGAATCTTAAGTGTGCAGACCCTGCGGGCTCGAGAACTATGTAGACATTACCCGAGACACTCCCCGGTCAATATCCAATAGCGGGACTTCGATGTCCATATTGGATCCTACATGTTCTACGAAGTTCTCATAGGTTGAACCTCTGTGCCAAGGTTTCATATAATCTTGTATGCCATTCCCTTTGTCCTTCGGTATGTTACTTGCCCGAGATTCGATCGTCGGTATCCGGATACCTATTTCAATCTCGTTACCGGCAAGTCTCTTTACTCGTTCCGTATTACAAGATCCCGTGATTTACACTTGAGTCAGATTGCTTGCAAGGCTTTTTTGCGATGTTGTATTACCGAGTGGGCCCCAAGATACCTCTCCGTCACACGGAGTGACAAATCCCAGTCTTGATCCATACTAACTCAACGGACACCTTCGGAGATACTTGTAGAGAACCTTTATAGTCACCCAATTACGTTGTGATGTTTGATACACACAAGGTATTCCTCCAGTGTTAGTGAGTTATATGATCTCATGGTCATAGGAATAAATACTGGACACGCAGAAAACAATAGCAATAAAATGACACGATCGCATGCTACGTTCATAGTTTGGGTCTAGTCCATCACATGATTCTCCTAATGATGTGATCCAGTTATCAAGTGAAAACACTTGCGTATGATCAGAAAACCTTCACCATCCTTGATCAACTGGCTAGCCAACTAGATGCTTGCTAGGGACATTGTTTTGTCTATATATCCTCACATGTATCTATGCTTTCATTCAATACAATTATAGCATGGATAATAAATGATTATCTTGGAACATGAAATATAATAATAACTATTTTATCATTGCCTCTAGGGCATATTTCCAACATCCCCCGCTGTCCTATCCCTCTCCATCAGTCACGCGAGTCAACGGTGAGTGCACCCGCACCCCCAGCTAGCTCTCCTCTCCCTCCTAGAGTTACCGGTGATCGCCGGAAGCCTCTAGCGCGGGTGGAGCATTCGAACCTGACAGGGGGACCCCCTCTGTCAATGTCTCTCTCTCCCTCCGAAGCGTTTCATTTGAAACGTATTCGGCCAGTTGCCGTTTTCCTTTCGGGGAAACGTCTTTCCCTTCGGGCGTTTTGACTTAATCTCACTCTAGCCCCTGTTTCTATTAAAGCTAATTACAGAATAGTCCCTGATAATATTGTGGCTATAACTTTTGATCCATAACTTATGTTTCAGTGATTCTTTTTGAAAATTGTTCCTGGTAATGCCTAGTTTGTTTTAAGATTTTTCTAAAAATATTTTAAGACCAGTAGCTAGGAAGTACCACTTATACCCTTGTTTGATCTATATCGTATATTTCGACACCGAAATACCGAACGTCAAATGCACCGAGCTTGATCCCGACTATGTGGAACCAGGCAAGCATGTCTGTTACTTTTGGTGTGTTGTTTGCTAACTTAGCCCATATTTATTATTCATCACCTTGAATATTTCATACCTGCTATACATATTCAACCATAAAAATATGATGATGACAAGTGGTAGTTATGAAAAGGTTGTGGAATAGCCTAGTCACGCGGAACGTGATAGGTTATGACCTTGTCATGGCTTGAGCACAATGGTGCTGATATAAATTTGGTGAACTCCAGTATCGACCTAGATCGAGTCTTGTCCGTGTCATACTTTTTATCGTACTACCACAGTCCCCAGGATAATGGGTTCGATATAGTCAGTTGGAGACCAATTATCAGTCACACACCAAGTAGAGAGGCCGGTATGAAGGTATCCATGGCCCTGGAATAAATCCAGTCATCCGATCAGGGGGCATGGGTGTTTCTGGTCTCGGACCGGAAGGGAGGGCACTCCCCGTATGCGTGCGATATAATTATTGTTGATCCCATGCCAGTCGAGGTTGGAGCCTCCCCGTCTTATGGTTTTAATTTCGTAGCATAGTCCGGGTGAATTCGGGCTTCGCGGAGGTAAAGTGGGTGTGTGCTGATTCTGAGTGTCCACTTCTAAAATGCCGTACGCGGAATTATTCATATTGACTATTGAAAACCGTAGGCTATGGGTAAAGAGTATACCCTCTCCAGAGTCAAAACTATTCGAGTAGCCGTGTCCACGGTCAAGGACGATGTTTGACGAGTCAAGCGTCGGTCCTAGAGTCGGTCTTTGGAGTATAAGTGATATTAATAATATTGATGTGGTGAACCATATGATGATGCGGGACATTATCATATTGTGTATTATTACTCTGGACTAACCCTTATAATTCTCTTTGTTGGATATCCTTGGGACGGTTCTACCTCCTGGATATTCAATATTTCATATAAGCCCTTTATGTGGTGTCGCTGAGATGCCCGACTATGGCATTGTTTTATTATTCTTATAAGCCCTTTATGTGGTGTCGCTGAGATGCCCGAGTGTGGCATTGTTTTATTATTCTTATAAGCCCTTTATGCGGTGTCACTGAGACGCCCGACTGTGGCATTGTTTTTTATTATTATTCTTATAAGCCCTTTTTGTGGTGTCGCTGAGACGCCAGACTGCGGCACGTTATTTTATTTTTATCCATGCCCTTAGTGTGGTGTCGCAGAGACACCCGTTCGAGGCTTATTATTTATTTCATTTATGTTATGCCATGTGTGTGGTGTCGCTCAGACGCCCGGCAGTGCTTTATTTTATTGCTTTTCGTTGCGGATATCTCGGGAGGACTACCGCCTGATTTATTGTCTAACTTATTTACTTTATGCACTTATATTGTGATTATAACTTGACCCTAACCATGCATAATAAAATCTACTGCATGCATTTCATCATTTGTGCAAACTGTTTGCGAGTACTTCTCGGAGTACTCACTGGCTTGTTGTTGTGGCCAGATATGGATGAAGGAGACCTCATGGATGAGCAGTTCAATAGCGAGTCCGATGTCTAGAGGAGTCCCAGTCAGTCTTGCGATCCTGGAGCCCGTCGCTGTTTTATTCCACCGCTTCTGCCACCTCGAATAAATTGTTGAGCTTCACTCTGAGGCTTAACGCGTAGTAGTACTCGTCATGTCACATTACTCTGATGTGACGTGCCCCCTTTATATTCGTGAGCAGTAGAGCCACCCTAAGACTACTGTAACATTTCCATATATCTCAAGACTTGGATGTGTTGTAATAATTTGTAGAGCGACCCTCGCTCTACTTGTATTATATTGAGTACTACTGGTTTTCTGCATCAAGTTGAGTCTGTTAGTGGGAAATATTTTCTTCACTGTGGACGCGAATGGCTGATTTCCAATTAAATATTTTATTGGAAACCGGTCGTGACACTCCCTTCCTATTAGTGATATGTAAATCAAATTCTTGTAGCAAAAGAACTTACCAAATGAGTCTAGGTTTAGCATCTTTATTTTCCATAAGGTATTCAATAACAACAGATCGGTGTGAACAATTACTTTAGAATCAACTATGTAAGATCGGAATTTATCACAAGCAAACACAACTGCTAGAAATTCTTTCTCAGTAGCAGCATAATTAATTTTAGCACTATCTAGTCTTACTAGCATAATGGATAACATTTAATTTCTTATCAACTCTTTGTCCTAGAACAACACCAATGACATAATCGCTTGCATCACACTAATTTCAAAGCACAAGTTCCAATCACGTGGTTGAACGATAGGAGCAGAAGTTAAGGCTTTCTTAAGTGTTTTAAAGGCTTCTACACAATCATCATAAAAAACAAATGGAACATCCTTTTGCAATAGATTATGAAGAGGCCTAGAATTTTTAGAGAAGTCTTTAATAAAGCTCCTACAGAAACCAGCATGACCGGGGAAGCTTCAGATACCTTTACTATCTTTAGGACATGGCATTTTGTCAATTGCGTGAACTTTGGCCTTATCCACTTCAATGCCTCGTACGGAAATTTTATGCCCCGAGATAGTACCTTCATTCACCATAAAGTGACACTTGTCCCTATTCAAGACAATATTAGTTTGTTCACATTTCTGCAAAACTCAATCAAGGTTGCTTAAGCAATCATCAAAAGATGTTCTCTAAATGAAAAATCATCCATGAAACCTCAAAATTGTTTTCACGAAAATCAGAGAATATTGCAGTCATACATGTTTGAAAGGTAGCAGGTGCATTGCATAAACCAAAAGTCATACATCTATAAGCATAAGTTCCAAAAGGACAAGTAAAGATGGTTTTCTCTTGATCGGATTGTGATATAAGTATTTGAGAGAAACCAGAATATCCATCAAGAAAGCAAAAGTGTGTGTGCTTCGATAATATTTCTAACATTTGATTAATAAAAGGCAAAGGGTAATGATCTTTTCTTGTGGATTTATTTGATTTTCTGAAATCAATTACCATTCTATAACCATTCACAATTCTTTGTGGGATAAGTTCATTTTTATCATTAGGAACAACAGTAATACCTCCTTTTTAGGGACACAATGAACATGACTTACCAATCTACTATCAGCTATAGGATAAATTATACCTACTTCGAGAAGCTTTAATATTTCAGTTCTTGCCACTTTCTTCATCTTAGGATTTAATCGTCTTTGGTGATCAACAATTGGTTTAGCATCTAGTTCCATATTAATCTTGTGATGATGGAGAGTGGGACTAATGCCCTCAAGATCATCAGGAGTATATCTAATAGCAGCATGGTGCTTCCTTAGAGTTTTTAATAATCTCCTTTGTTCATGCTTGACGTGGCTTGAGACTGCGTCCGTATTTCCCCAAAGAGGAAGGGACGATGTAGCACAGCGACTGTGACATCCCCGGATTATGCTAGAGTAATCATTGTAATTAAGCTACACTGTTGGAGAAGGTTAAGATCATGCTTTTGCTAATCTAGTTATGATCACGATTGGAATCAAACTCTGATTCAAATTCTTTTGCAATTCATATTCATTTTTAAAAAGTGGAATTAAAAGTTTTGCAAACTTAAAATTAAAAATCATGCTTGGGTTGCAAATATTCCCTTAGCTTTTATAAAATATAAACCAACATTTTTGTAAGTAGAGGCCAAAAGAATAAATAGGGGGCCTTTTGACTTATGAAAATATCCAAACCTATTTCAGTTGCCCGCAAAATTTTTGGTGGTATTACCTAATATGCAACATGAATAATGAACCAAGTTACAAAAATTACAAAGGTACTTTTATATTAAAAATAAAATGAAAAGTTTTATAAAACAAGAAGGGAAAAATTAAAAAAAGAAAGAAAGGAAAACCCACCCTCCCCCTTGGCCGGCCCAGCTCAGCATTGGCCCATTCGTCCACCTAAAGGGTCGGCCCACTCCCCCCTCCCAGCCGAACCGGCCCAACCGGTTCACCCCCACCATGGGCATAAAACCCCTGCACTAACCTAATCCACCCACTCCCCCATTTCCCTCCCTCTCTCCCCCAAGCCTCATCCCTTTGCGGCTCACGCCGCTCGCCCACGCGTCTGCGCCCCGCCCCGGCCCCGCGCCACCGCGTGCCGTAGCCGGCCACCGTCGGCGCCACCAGCCACCCCCGCACGGCCGCACCTCCCTGCTGCTCTCCTTTGGTGGATCCACCTCCTCAACCCACCGCCATCATGCCACCCCGATGCCCCCATCGGTGTCAACCGTCGCCACCCCCGTCATCGTCCGCTTCCCCGCCGGCTTCCTCATGCCTCGCCGACCCTATCCCCTGCACGCCGGTGAACCTCCCGGGGCTCCACCCTCTCCTCTCCTCTTCCCCCAACACCAGCCGGCACTCGCTCCGGCGATGCCCACCCTGTGCGTCATCGCACCAGCCGCCTGAACCGCGGCCTCGTAGCCATAGCGTCGTCGGCGCCTCCTCGCGGCCGCTCCTCGCTGACCCGTTCCTTGCAACCCCAGCCGAGCCCTGCGCCGCCCCTCTGGCCACTGCACCGTGCTGAGCCGTGTGTGCCCAGCACCCCCCGGCCGATTTGGTTTAGTGGGGATTAGGCCTCCCACTAACCCCCTCCTTCCCCTATGTATGATAGAGGGGGCTCGAGCCCCCTAATAAAAAACAAAGAAGAACGTATAAAAAATTAAAATAATTAATTAACTAGTTACTTAGTTAATTAAGATTAACTAATGATTAATTAGTTGACTTAATTAAATCCCTAATTAATTATGTCTAACTTAATTGAAGTATTTAATTAGGGTAATTAATTTGGATGATTAATTAGGTTAATTAAACCTAAGCTAAATAAATAAAAATCTGCTAATTAATATAATTAAGTAGAGAATGACACGTGAGTCCCACCCCCTAAACTAGTCTAATTAAGTATTAATTAAACTAAGCTAAAATGTGAGTATGGCACGTGGGGCCCATTGGTTAGTTTGACCAGTCAACAAGACTCTTGGCTGTTGATGTGAGCATGACATCATGCTCACGTCATACCTAATTATGGAATTTAGTTAAATCTATTTAATTCTTAAATAATTAATAAAACATTGAAAATTAATGTAAAACAATCTGTAATCGGGATGAAAATATTTTGTACATGAAAGTTGATTGAAAAACGAGACGAACCCGGGTACGCTATCCGTTCGTTTGTCCCGCGTCAGAAGTGGGGGAGAGGAAAATCATTTTAGAAGTGGGGGAGAGGAAAATGAGAGGCAAATAATGTAAATGCAAGATATGAGTTTGTGATGGGTACTTGGTAGGCTTGATCTTTCTATGTATCATCCCCGGCAACGGCGTCAGAAATCCTTTTTGCTACTTCTTGAGATTGCGTTGGTTTTCCCTTAAAGAGGAAAGGGTGTTGTAGCAAAGTAGATAAGTATTTCCCTCGGTTTGTTGAGAACCAAGGTATCATTCCAGTAGGAGGAACAAGCAAGGCCCCAATCTTAGCACCTACACAAACAATCAAACACTTGCACCCAACGCTACAAAGGGGTTGTCTATCCCTTCACGGTTACTTGCAAGGATGAGATCTGATAGAGATAGATATGAAAGATTGCTAAAAATACAAGTAAAACACAAGTAAATAAATTGCAGCAAGCTATTTTTGGTTTATAAATCTGAATGTATAATATGGAAAATAGACCTGAGGGCCATAGGTTTCACTAGAGGCTTCTCTCATGAAGTAAAATAATACAGTGGGTGAATAAATTACTGTCAAGCAATTGATAGAAAAGTGAATAATTATGAAGATATCCAAGGCAATGATTATGCATATAAGCATCACGTCCGTGTCAAGTAGACCGAAAGGATTCTGCATCTACTACTATTACTCCACACATCGACCGACTCCTGCCTGCATCTAGAGTATTAAGTTCATGAAAAACGGAGTAAGGCATTAGATAAGATGGCATGATGTAGAGGGATAAACTCAAGCAATATGATGATAACCCCATCTTTTTATCCTTGATGGCAATAATGCAAATACGTGCCTCGCTACCCCTACTTTATCACTGGGTGAGGACACCGCAAAATTGAACCCAAAACTAAGCACTTCTCCCATTGCAAGAATTACCATTCTAGTTGGCCAAACCAAACAAATAACTCGAAGAGACTTGCAAAGATATGAAATCATGCATATAAGAATTCAGATAAGATTCAAATAATATTCATAGATAATCTAAAAATAAACCCACAATTCAGCAGATCTCGACAAACACACCGCAAAAGAGTATTACATCGAATAGATCTCCATGAAGATCATGAAGAACATGGTATTGAAGAACAAAGAGAGAGAAGAAGCCATCTAGCTACTAGCTATGGACCCGAAGGTCTATGGTGAACTACTCACGCATCATTGGAGGGCCAATGGAGTTGATGTAGATGCCCTCTGTGATCGATTCCCCCTCCGGCAGATTACTGGAAAAGTCTCCAAGATTGGATCTCACGGAAACAGAGGCTTCTGGCAGCGGAGAAGTATTTTTTTGTTGTGCTTGTGGTATTGAGGAATATTTTGGGACTTTATAGGCCAAAGATTACGGTTAGGAGGCCTACACGGGGCCACAAATTAGGGGCGTGCCCTGCAGGCTTGTCGTCTCCCGGCAGGTCTCCTGCCCCCCTCTCCAAGTCTGGTAGGTTTCTTCTGGTCCAAGAAAAATCATTCCGGAGATTTTATTCCGTTTTCACTCCGTTTAATAATCCTTATCTACGATACTCAAAAACAAGGAAAAAGCAGAAATTGGCACTAAGCTCTAGATTAATAGGTTAGTCCCAAAACTAGTATAAAATAGCATATTAATGCATATAAAACATCCAAAACAGATAATATAATAGCATGGAACAATAAAAAAATATAGATACATTGGAGACGTATCACCCGTCACATCACTCACACCCCCCTTAGTTGTATGACGCTGCAGAGCTACTATCGAGTACTGAGGGTGATACCTCGATACGTACTCCTGATGTTAGCATTGTAGTGTAGTTGAACGACGGTAGTTCTCGGAGGGTGATTCCTCCTTCACCACCTCTGATAACGACTCTGTCGTACAACCCGTCAAGCGTGGTCCATCGATCGTGATTCCTCGCTAGTCACCTTGATGGTTACATCGTTCGGAATCCACCGAGGGTGATACCTCGGATCCCTCTGATGTTACAACCACATAGTTACTTGACCGTGCTACTGGGAACATGAAAGGCGTGTTGCGTGTGGATTCCCGCATGAATGTGACGAGTCGTGGCCGGTTAGTATGGGCCTTTCCACACATTGTCGAGATTAATTAAAATGCTAATGAATTTGGGTATTTGATCTGAGTTGGTCGAGATACTTTTTCGCACTAACCTTCACGTGGGAGAAGTTATGGGTACTCAACGTCGTGGTATCAGCTGAAGCTCTTTAGACGTCAGCAATGGAGCGGCACGCGCCCGAGTGGACCGGATAAGCATCATTCTTGTATAAGAGGTGCAAGAACTGACATCGTCCACCCTTGCATCATGGAGGAGTGCAAAGGGTGATGTGCCCATTACCCCTGTGTGCTTAGGATTTAGATTGATAGGTTGGCTTCCAATACAAGAAATATGCTCATACATGACGTTTTTTAAGATGTCGTTGATGAATTCGTCATAAATCTATGATGATTTCATCCGAGATCGTCCTAAACCGTTTGAGGGGATCAAATCTACATATAAATTACGATGATGTGAGTCAAAAACGTCGTAACCGCATAAGATGAGATCGTCATAACTTTTACGACGATTGTAAAAATGTCGTAACATGTTCTAACTATGTTGACATGTCACTCATGGGTCCATTTTGTTGAATTTTTCATGGCCATTTTAAAACGCGGTCAAAACAACGGGTATGACCGTTCGTACCTAGTGGTTGAATCTTGGAAATATTTTAGTGTTTCTACTCCAAGAGATCATATTTGAATTTTATCATGTGAAAAAGTAGAAGCAAAACAATAGAAAAAAATAAAATTGCACATGCTTTATTCTAATTGGTGGAATTGGTTGTGGCATGGATCGATGACATGGCGTTCATCCATCGATCCATCCCCATCCATCCATCCCTCTCTCTCTCGCGCACAGAACCCTAGCCCTCTCCCCGATCCAGATCCGCCATCCACCTCCCTCTCCCCTCGCCGCCGCCTCCCACCAAGGTTCCTCTATCCAAATCCGCCACTCACCTCCCTCACCCCACCCCCACCACCTTCGGCCGCTCCCCACCA
Organism: Hordeum vulgare subsp. vulgare; assembly: GCF_904849725.1. Taxonomy (NCBI): domain Eukaryota; kingdom Viridiplantae; phylum Streptophyta; class Magnoliopsida; order Poales; family Poaceae; genus Hordeum; species Hordeum vulgare. The sequence goes on from NC_058523.1 coordinate 179,137,443, forward strand.
CCAACTCCCCGACGGCGTGTGGGCTGTCGAGTCCTTCTCCACCCGCACCTGGGACTGGCGCGTGGGCGCCGACATCGGCGCGCCGGAGACGGCCGTCGCGCGGTCGAGCGTCGCCGCGCGGGGCCGCGCCTTCTGGCGCACCACCATCGGCCACATCCTCTGCTACACTCTGGAGACGGGCTGCGTCGACCTCATCCCGGCGCCGCAAGAGGTGGGTGACAAGGACTGGGAGATCGGCGAGATGGAGGGCAACTTGTGCGTCGCCTGCGTCGACCAGGCCGCCAAGGACGTGGCCGTGCTCTACATGGCGCCCGGCGACCAGGTCAACTGGGCCTGGGCCGGCCAATTCCACACCCACAAGATGGGATACCACGACCGCATGACCCTGCTTCGCTCCCAGGGCGCCGCCGAGGTCGTCATGTGGGACCCGCTCGAGCAGCTCGTCCTCGCCGTCGACTTGGACGGCAGGGTCATCCGCTCCATCGCCCCCCTCTCTGGCCGGACCTACTACTCGTATTTCATCCCCTATGTCAACTCATACGCAGACATCTACAGGTACGGTTCGGAAATACTCTCTTCTTGGATCTGATATGGGTTTGATTCTGAATTCTGAAATCTGAATTCTGATGTGAAAGCATGTCCACATCTCTAGAACTAGTGATCTGATATGGTTCAGCTCGAGGAGAGCAATGGGTAAAGTCCTTGACACATGCTCTGTCTCGCCTTACTGCCTGCAAAAACGTCTAGTTCAGCTCGAGGAGAGCAATGGGTAAAGTCCTTGGCACATGCTCTGTCTCGCCTTACTGCCTGCACAAACGTTAGACTAGGATCTTACCTTTGAAGACTGGCATGTCCTGCTATATTACAAGAATGTTTCTCTGTGAGAAGGGAGTTAGGGCTACTAGTCTGCTATGTAATTTTTGTTGGCTGTGTAGTGCTTGACCATACATTTGCGTTACTAGATTCCAGTGAACCAAAGTTGATGGAAATGTGTTGCTTATACTTTAGTTATTAGGCATACATTATGTTGCTTCCACCCACTGAGCCACACCTTTGACGACATTTTGTTCATTTCGGAACTACAGCTAAAATTTTCCTTATGTTATTTGGAGATAGCTCTTCATTTTCAATGTGAAACCAGTTTGATGTGTTCTGTTATTGTGCTCAGGTGTAGTTCTTGATAATACATTTATTCCATAGCATACTACCTACAGTCCACTGAACAAAACCTTCTGGTGGACCTTCCCTCCTCCCTCTCGCCCCCCTTCAATTTTCAAAAAAGCGATTGATAGGACAGTTTAGTGAATCCTACATGCCTGAATGATAACATGCTTTGGAGTTATTTTTCTTATTGTATTCAGCCATTTTCTCCATATATAATAACTGTATTATTGCCAATAAATAAATATTCGAGATGAAAGGGAACTGAAGAAGCAGAAGAGGAAGCTGTCCAACCGGGAATCCGCGCGCAGGTCCCGACTGCGCAAGCAGGTATGAGTAAACTTTATGACTAGATGGATGCTAGCATGCACATTACTGCTTGATCTATACAATGAGACTGCTATCTTTAAATTCATTGAACAGGGGCCTGTGCTATCATTAGGGCTCCTTTGTTGTTGTATAATACGCCTATAAAATTGCTCTACATGTTTTTGCAGTATCTCTTACTTAACAGCCTACAGATTACTTTTGAGGTTATATTATTCCCTCTTCATGCCATATACCATTCTAAAATCCTATGCACTGATTGTGACATGTACGTTTTTGTCTTTGTGCAGCGTAATCTTCTTGTTAGACAAAGTAATATAATGAACACATAATTTCATCTTCATGTTGGCGTCATTTACTTATTTTCTGGTTATGAATATCTTATACCTTGCACGATGTTATGCTGTTTACGCCTTTTCTGTGTATCATTGAAATATGAACCTAGCTTGTTAAAGCTATAGAATAGATTCCCCACAAAAAAAGCTAACTGAACTGTATTTTAATTCACCACCAGGGAGCGACGCCCAGCAGATCCTGCCATCGCACCTTGCGGCAGGTGGCGACGCCCGTGCAGCTATGGAGCCCAGCCGCTGACGGACTCCATCAGCCGCTACATGGACAGGGACCCGCTGCAGCTCCAGCACGACGTTGCACTTGTACAGCCAGTGGTGTCGAGCTCCAACACCGTGGGCTCTAACCCGTCCATCTCCGGCTCCGACGCCGGCGAGCAGTGGATTGTATATATACTGTTTTTTTACTACATCAAACTTGATACATGCTCCTGGATGGTTGACTGTACCAGGCTCTCTGTCCTACTATATTGATTAGTGAAAGGTTGAACCAATAAATGCAGCCACACGTTTTGATGATAATGGTAGTTGGACATCTCAGCAAAGTTCGCTCCAGCATTTTCCTTAATTACATGCTTTCAATGATTTTGTATATAATATACATGTACTCACTATCAGAACTCATGCTAAAATGTACTTCTGTTCCTTTTTGTGTCTGGCAACTGGTATGCGTTAGATTTATTTAGTGGGCCCTGCAGACTGAAGGTAGTCCCATAGAGTATGTGAAACTTGTGTTATGCAATACCCGTTCATATAATTATGTGCCCCCTGTCTGTGAGATACACAATTGGATTATTGTTTTGCTGTCAGTTTTAACTTTGGTGATTTCTTTGGCATACTTGCAGCCTGTAAGGAGTCCTGTTACAATCTGTGGTGATATTCATGCGTAGTTTCATGATCTTGCAGAACTTCTCCGAATTGGTGGAAAGGTACAATTGTTTGGATTTTTTTTTACACAAAACTCTGACTGTTATATGCAGCCCGATCAACTAATCTTTAAATCAAGTTAAATTGACAAACACATGATCATAAAGTTTTGTTTTTGGCGCGGGACAACCAGAGTTTTCTTCTTGGTTTGTTCTCTTGATATGGTAGTAATGCTAGTGAGATTCTTTAACTGCTTAACTTCCTTGGTTGCTATGTATTAATTGGATAACTCCAAAATAATGGTAATAGAGACAGCTATTGGCAATGTGTTAACCGAGACTCTTTACGTGAAATTGCTTTAACTGACTGTTCATAGCTTGCGTAATCTGGTCAATAAAGTTAACACCTATACTATGCGTGGAAACATGAAAAAACCTGATATGTTGAAACCTGGTGCATGGTCGTATATCAGACAAGTGATATAATTAAAAACTTGGTTTGATCAGGTGAAAGGGGAGCTACATCCTGCTGGATGTGGTTGGAGCTTTTAAATGCATGAATGCAGAGCTGCATCCTGCTAGAAGGGAAGCCTACTTCGACATCATGAACTGAAGCTCAACATTCTTTGTAAGTTATGCCCATCTATTGTATTTGTCAAAGACTATTGTTGTCATATATTCTGTACTTTGTGGATGTGTAGTAAGCTTTTGTGTGTGGAAAAACGAATTTAATGGTAGAGTCCACACAATTCTCATAGGAGAATTCTGATAATATAGCCAAGACCTGTAGCACAACCAAAATCTTACATAAGACCTGTAGCCCATACCTATGTAGCTTAAAAGAAGCAAGCATAGAGATAGATATCTGTTGCTACCTATGGTAACCAAGTCGGGCAGCCAGTTGGGTCGGTTAGTCCCGTTCCACTTCACCTTTTTGACTTTAGGAAATGAATGAATGACCTTCTAGTCTTTGTCTAGTTACGGATTCACAAGATGGTTCTACTTCCTCTTGGATTTGCATGGTTTGTGGTTACTGCTCATGTGCCATTTTTCTTCTCCTTCCCTTTTCATAGCTAAATATATGCATTCAAGATCGTTTGCTATAGTAGTAATATATGTAAGTTGGTTGTTTACAACTCTTGGGTGTAGTTATAACATATAAGAGCTGCTTGGATGCGAGATCATGTTGTTTTGCGCTTCGAATTCCATCTCTTTTGACCTTTAGATAAAATGAGACATATAATTTTCTCTATATATTGGCATGGTGCTGATTTAGCGCTGATATGACCTTACAACAGTATTACATTGTAGTGTTTTCTGCATGGTTTCGTATCACTAGTTTCATGTTGCCTTCACATTTGAGTCTATTACTTGTTTTTGTTTTTATCCTTGATTAGTATCAATTGTTGTATTGTAGACTTAAAATTGTGTTGGTTCCTCTTCTACAGAAGCTCATGTGTAAAGTGTGAAGCCGTGAAGTGTGAACCCAAGTGTGAAGCTGTTAAGTCCTACTCAGTTTAGAGTAGCATATTGTAGCACATCTGTGTTGTAATAGATTTATTTAGTCGTATATTTGATCAGTTTTATTTGTTCTTAGTTCTATTTGAAATTCATTCTTGGATTGAAAGTGGTCAAAAAGACAATATATTAGTATTAAATTTAGGTTGATTCTAAGTTTGTGCTGTCACCTGTATTGGATCAGATATATTTGTGCCTTCATAATGCTACAAATCAAAATGTAAAAATCGCGAGGCCCAAAATTTGACAAAATTTTGAGATCAGCATGACATGTGGGATCAAGTTATGATATTTATTTGACAAAATGTGAAATTTTTTACGTGTGGGAATAATTTTGAGATCAGCATGACATGTGGGACCAGTACAAAAATAAAATGGCCAAAAAAGAAAATCAATAGAATGTAAAAGGCCACACAAAAAATTCAAAAAAAAAACTAAAGTGACTGTAAATAGGCTAAGGCCCAAAAAGAAGCCCAATAAGAAAAAGGCCAAAAAAATAAAACCAGCCCATGTGATCAATTGAAATGGGTTGGGCTGATTTCAGCCATGACGTTTTGATTTCGTCGTAATTTTGCCACGTAGGACTGCCACGTAGGACTGGGTTTGATTGTCAGCGATGATTTAGGATCGTCGTAAAGGTTATGATGATCCAGGAATCATCGTAAAGTTACGACGATCCAGGAATCGTCGTAAAGTTACGACGATTTTGACCAAAACGTCATTGCTGTTCATTTCTGACGCTCCGTTTTCGATGCTTGGTTTTTTGTCGTGCGATCGTTGTAAATGAAAAGCTGTGACGATGTAGCGACGAAAAAATAGCGTCGTGTACTAGCATATTCCTTGTAGTGTTCTCTGTTGAACTTAGGTAGGGTTGCGACGTGTTGACGTTCTGAGGACGGGCATGACCCGGGAAAGTGTGCCCGGCAAGAGTTTATCAAGCACGTTGGGTACTGTGATGCACCCTATAGGGATGAAAATTAACTATTCGTATAGTTGTGTCCGCGGTTACAGGACGACTTGGAGTTGTGCCCCGATCTTATACAACTTGTACTGTTACTTAACTAGACTGTTTGCTCCGGGATTGCTTCCTTGCAGGGAGTCGAGAAGGATGTGTGGGTGTGACCATAATTAATATTGCTGCAATAATATGACTATTTAATTGTGTTACTTGCTCTATGCTTGTCTATTGTTGCAAGACGCTGAAGATGCTAGTCTTCGATAGGATTAGTCCCCTCTCTATGTTCTTGATTTGCTGCAGTCAATCCACATATAACCCCTTTTCTTTGATACTCATGCATATTTTGCATAGTTCTGATGTCAGTCTTGCGAGTACTTTGGATGAGTACTCATCGTTGCATTGCTCCCTTTTCCCCCACGATACGATTGTTGTGACCAGAAGATGGAGCCCTGGAGATGGCGTATCCCGCCAACGACAACTACTACCTCGAAGGTGCCTACTACTATGTGGAGTCCGCTGACGACCAAGATTAGTTTAGGACGTTCCCAGGCAGGAGGCCTCGCCTTGTTCAATCAATGTATCTTTTGTTCTAGCCTTCTCTAAGGCATTATCCTTATTTTATGTCTATACTCAGATATTTTTTGCTTCTGTTGAATTGTGTGTTTATCGAGCTTCTGTATTCTAGCCCTCGAGGCCCCTGGCTGGTAAAATGAAGCTTGTATGTTTTTATTTGTGTATAGAGTTGTGTTGTGATATTTTCTCGTGAGTCCTTGAGCTTGGTCATACTCATTTGCGTGTATGTTTAGTGTACAATCAATCAAGGGTGTCACAATGACGGTAAGTATTTCCCTCAGTTATAAAACCAAGGTCATCGAACCACTAGGAGAACCCAACAACACTATGTAAACGATACCTGCACACAAAGAACAAATACTTGCAACCCGGCGTGTAAGATAGGTTGTCAATCTCTCCATGGTAAAAAAAATAGATTGATTTGAATGAGATTAGATAAATAGATCGCACAAGAACACAAAATAAAAGATGTAGACAAAAAGTGCAGCAATGTATTATTGGGTTTTTGGAATAATAGATCTGAAAAAATGCAGAAAAAGATAGATTAGAAAGCAATATATCAAACGGATAGACCCCCGGGGCCGTAGGTTTCACTAGTGGCTTCATTCATGAGTATAACACACGATGAGTAAACAAATTACTTTTGGGCAATTGATAGAAGATCAAATAATCATGACGATATCCAAGGCAATGATCATTTTATAGGCATCACGTCCAAGATTAGCAGACCGAAACGATTTTGCATCTACTACTATTACTCCACACATCGATCGCTATCCGGCATGCATCTAGTCTATTAAGTTCATGGAGAAACGGAGTAATGCAATAAGAATGATGAAATGATGTAGAGAAGATCTATCCATGTAGGAATAGACCCCATCTTATCATTCGTAAAAGCAACGATACATGTGTGCCTCGTTGCCCCTTTTGTCACTAGGAGATGACACCGCAAGATCGAACCCATCACAAAGCACGTCTTTCCATGGGAAGAAAATCGATCTAGTCGTCCGAACTAAAAAAAAGATTTGAAGAAGAAATACGAGGCTATAAATAATCCTGCATATGAGAGATAAAAAATCTCAAATAACATTCATGGATAGAAATTGATCATGTACTCAAACTTCATCGAATCCCAACAAACACACCGCAAAAAGCATTACATCAAATATATCTCCAAGAGACCATTGTATTGAGAATCAATTGAGAGACACGAAACGAACTAGCTACTGCCTACTTACCCGTAGGTCTATGGTGGACTACTCATGCATCATCGGAGAGGCACCCATGAAGACGATGTACCCCTCCATGATGGTGTTAGATTGGATCTCGTGGTTCTGGAACTAGCGACGGCTAGAAAAACAATTCACACACTCCTCTAGGGTTTATGGAATATTTGGGTATTTATAGAGCTGAGAGGTGGTGGAGAGGGGTCTCGAGGAGGGCAAAACCCACCAGGCTGCGCCAGCGGCCTCTAGCGTGTCGTGGTGTCTTGTGGCCTCCACGGGCCTGCTCTAAAGTACTTCCTTGCTCCCAAGTTGTCTTCTCGCCCAAAACAAATCGACAAAAAGTTTAGTGGCAATTGGACTCCGTTTTGTACTGATATTCTATGAAGTAAAAAAAAGCAAAAAATAGCAAGTGGCACTTGGTACTATGTCAATAGGTTAGACCCAAAAAATGATATAAAGTTGCTATAATAAGATTATGAAATATCCCAGAATGATGATATAAGAGCATGCAACAATCAAAAGTTATAGATATGTTGGAGACATGTCAGAATCCCCAAGCTTAATTCCTGCTCGTCTTCGAGTAGGTAAATGATAAAAACAAAAAAAATGTGGAATGCTGCCTAACATGTTCATCACATATTCTTTTCCTTTCTAGCATGGACATTTGGACTTTTAGATGGTTCAAACCAATAGTCTAATTTTGACATGAATTATTTAATACTCAAGCATACCAATAAGCAACCACGTCTTTCATAGTATCAGTACTAAAGAAAGTTATCCCTAGCCCATCATGCTCAATCATTGATCTGTTCATGAAACACACTCGAATATTAGCTACACCTAATGCACAAGTACGATCATAGTGCTCGTGGTTGGTGATTTATAAGAGAAGATGGAGACTCAAATAAAAATAAAATTGCATAAAGTAAATAGATAGGCCCTTCGTAGAGGGAAGTAGGGATTTGTAGTGGTTCGAGAGCTCAAGGTTTAAATTGAAAGAGAAAAATATTTTGGGTGGCATGCCTTTTCTGTCAACGAAAACAACCAAGAGTTTTGAATACCTTTCCATCATAGATATATCATAAGCGGTTCCCAAACAGAAAATAAACTTTATTCCTTTTTCCATCATTCTTCACAATCCAAGGCTAGTCATGGCCATGGTTGCCTTCCATACCAACACTTTCCAAGGAATTTATTATTTCACAACATAAAGTAAATTTCCTTTTCATTTTGGGACTGGGCATTCCTATTACCGCCGTACTCTCGTGCAATGACAAGTGTATAAACACTCATCTTGAGAATAAGACATCTAGCCCCCTTCCGCTTCATGAGCGGTACGAGCACACAAAAAGGAAATTTATTTTGAAAATTAGAGATGGCACATACAAATTTGCATGGAATGGCATGGAAATACCGCATATAGGTAGGTATGGTGGACTCATATGGCAAAACTGGGTTTAATGATTTCGGATGCACACATAGTATTTCTACTTAGTACAAGTTAAGGCTAGCAAATATATTGAGAAACAACCAACCAAGAAACGTAAATTCTCATAAACGGGCATTAAGCATAACTAACACCGAATAATGCACCATAATAAGGATGTAATGTCATTGCATAACTATTGACTTTCATGCTTTCATAGGGAATCACCAACCTTAACACCAATATTCTTACTAAAGCATAATTACTCACCAACATAACTCATATATTACTATCATCATGTCTCCAAACTATTACAAGGAATCAAGTTTAATTTGTCCAATGATCTCGATGGAAGTTATTGTTATATCCCTCTTGAATATCTATCACTTTGGGACTAGTTTCATATATTGCCATTGCTTTTGACAAGCTCAAATAAATTTAAGTGAAGAACAAGAGCATAAAAATTTCATCTCTAAAAATTATATAAGAGAAGCATGAGAGAGTTTCTTCAAAATTTACTAACTATCAAATTAATCTAAGTGAAGCATTAGAGTATTTCTTCAAAATTCTAAAGCACGCTATGCTCAAAAAGATATAAGTGAAGCACTAGATCAATTCCATGGCTCAAAAAATTTAAGTGAAGCATATAGAGCAATTCTAACAAATCATAGAATTTTTTGGCTCTATCAAATAGGTGTCCAACAAGGATACTTGTGAAAAATAGAAAACAAATCAAGCAAAGACTCATATGATACAAGACGCTACAAGCAAAACTCATGATATGTGACGAATAAAAAAATAGTTCCAAGTAAAATATCGATGGTCGTTAGAAGAAAGAGGGGATGCCACTAGGGGCATACCCAAGCTTAGTTGCTTGTTTCTCCTTGTATATTATATTGGGGTTTCATAGCATACCCAAGATTAGTCTCTTTTCACTCCTTGTTCCTTCATCCATCGTGATCTCACCCAAAACTACAAAACTTCAATCACACAAAACTTAAACCTTCATGAGGTTCGTTAGTATAATAAAGCAAATCACCACTCTAAGTACTATTGCAAACCAATTAATATTTTATTATTGCATTATATATACTTTGTTATAACTTTACCATGTCTTATACCCTCCAATACAAGCCATATATTCATCAAAACAAGCACACAATGCAACGAAAACAGAATCTGTCAAAAATAGAACTATCTGTAGTAATAGGTACTCTATCCATACTTAGGTAACTCTAAAAAAATTGAAAAATTAGGACAACATAGTAATTTTTATATCAATTTTTTGTAAAAATTTCAGAAATTTTCGTCGCTTTTGTGATTCTTAAAAATTCTTTTACTCGACGAAAAAGTTTTTGTTTGCAACAAGATCAAATCAACTACAACATGATCCTAAAGGATTTACTTGGCACAAACACAAATTAAAGCATAAAAACACAATAATAATAATAATATAATAATTATGTAAACATCATGAACAGAAAGGAAAAGTAAAAATAAATTTTATTCATTGGGTTGCCTCCCAACAAGCGTTATCGTTTTATGCCCCTAGCTAGGCATAATGCGTAGATTCAAGTGTTACCATCCTCAGTTATTTCTCCATAGGATGCCCCCGTGATTGATTCATATGGTGGCTTAATTCTTGTTATAGGGAAGAGTTCCATATCCTTTCTAATTGGAAACTAAAATTTAATATTGCCTTCTTTCATATCAATCACGACACCTATAGTGCGTAAAAACAGTCTACCAAGTATGATGGGACAAGACGGATTGCCATCAATATCAAGAACAATAAAATCTATGGGAACATAGTTCCTATTTGCAAGAATAAGAACATCATTAATTCTTCCCAAAGGCTTTTTAAGAGTAGAATCCGCCTAGTGCAATTTAATAGAACATTCTTCAACACTCGTAAGACCAAGCCCATCACATAGAGATTTTAGAATTGTGGAAACACTAGCACCCAAACCACACAAAGAAAAGAACTCATGATTTTTAATCTTGACTTTAATGGTAAGTTTCCACTCATCATGTAATTTTCTATGTATTGAAATCTCTAACTCCAACTTTTCTTGTAAAGATTTCATCATGGCATCAACAATATCTTTAGTAAAATCCTTTTTTTGTTCATAAGCATGGGGTGAATTTATCATGGATTACAACAAAGAAATACATTCAACCAAAGAGCAATTATCAAAATTGAAGCCTTTGTAATCCAAAATAGTGGGCACATCACTAGTTAAAGTTTTGACCTCTCCAAACCCACTTTCATCAATTTATTCACTAAGATTTTGACCCTCCAAATTATTGGGACGCCTTCTAGCTAAAGTTGACCCTTCTTCGGTCCCTTTATCATCAAATTTAATATTACTAAACAAGGAATCAATAGAAGAAACACCAATCATTTTAAGATCTTCATCATTTTTATCTTCTAGAGAAACTGGTTTAGGGGGCATTTGATTCACTAAAGTAGCTTGTGCATCAGACATTTTACCTAGTAGATTCTGAGCATGAGCATACCTAGATTGGTGATTAGAAACGTCCCTACTAATATCATCAAGTTTTTTTGTTACAATGTCTAATACAGTAGAGTGTTCTTTAAGCTCATCGGTAAAATACTTATTATGCTCGGATTGTGTAGTCATATATTCCTTGGTACTTTTCTCAATCTCACACAAAATATTGGGGTAAGGAACATCACAATACTTTCATTGAGGCATCATGACTGCGCGACAAGATGGCAAGCAAACAAGAGACCCGACAGAAAAAATAAAACGAAAAATAAGGCTAATAAAATGGCAAATTTTGTCAGGTGGGGGAGAGGAAAATGAGAGGCAAATGGTAAATAATGTAAACTGCAAGGAGATGAGATTTGTGATTAGGAACCTGGTAATGTTGATGATGTCTCCCCGGCAACAGTGCCAGAAATTGGCAAGTTGATGGGAGACTACTTTCGTACCTCCACCCCGGCAACGACACCAGAAATTCCTTTAATGTAGCTTGTGACCGCATTGGTATTTCCCCAAAGAGGAAGGGATGATGTAGCACAACAAGTGTAAGTGTTTCCTTCAGTTATGAAACTAAGGTTATCGAACCAGTAGAAGAACCAAGCAACACTATGTAAACGTTACTTGCACACAAAGAACAAATACTTCCAACCGGGCACGTAAGACAGGTTGTCAATCTCTCCATGGTAAAAGATAGATTGATTTGTATGAGATTGGATAGATAGATCGCACAAGAAAAAACAAAATATGTAAATAAAAGGTGAAGCGGGTATTTTTGGGTTTTTGGCATAATAGATCTGAAAACAAATGCGGAAAAAGATAGATCGGAAAGCAATATATTAAAAAGGTTAGACCACGGGGTCGTAGGTTTCACTAGTGGCTTCTCTCATGATTATAGCACACGTTGAGTAAACAAATTACTATTGGGAAATTGATAGAAGATCAAATAATCATGATGATATCCAAGGCAATGATCATTATATAGGCATCACGCCCAAGATTAGTAGACCGAAACGATTCTACATCTACTACTATTAGTCCACACATCAACCACTATCTAGCATGCATCTAGTGTACTATGTTCATGGAGAAACGAGGTGATGCTATAAGAACAATGACATGATGTAGACAAGGTCTATTCATGTAGAAATAGACCCCATCTTGTTATACTTAACAGAAACGGTATATGTGTGCCTCCCTGCCCCTTCTGTCACTGGGAGGGGACACCGCAAGATTGAACCCATCACAAAGCACCTCGTCCCATGGCAAGAAAAATCGATCTAGTCAGCCTAACTAAACCAAAGATTCAAAGAACAAATACAAGGCTATAAATAATCATGCATATAAGAGATAAAAAAACTCAAATAACATTTATGGATAGATGCTGATAATGAACTCAAACTTCATCGGATCCCAACAAAGACAAAGCAAAAATTCATTACATAAAATAGATCTCCAAGAGACGATTGTATTAAGAATCAAAACAGAGAGAGAGAGAGAGAGAGAGAGAGAGAGAGAGGAAACCATCTAGCTACTACCTACGGACCCATAGGTCTATGGTGTACTACTCACGCATCATCGGAGAGGCACCCATGAAGACTATGCACCCCTCCATGATGGTGTTAGATTGGATCTCATGGTTTTGGAACTTGTAATGGCTGGAATTGTTTTTAATCGACTCCTCTAGGGTTTTTGGAATATTTGGGTATTTATAGAGATGAGAGGTGGTGGAGAGGGGTCCCGAGGAGGGCACAACCCACTAGGCCGCACGAGCAGCCTCTGGCGCGCCCTGGTTTCTTGTGGCCTCCACGGGCCTCCTCCAAGGTACTTCCTTGGCTCCCAAGTTGTCTTTTGGCCCAAATAAAATCTCCAAAAAGTTTCGTGGCAATTGGACTCCGTTTCGTACTGGTATTCCGTGAAGTAAAAAAACAAGCAAAAAACAACAACTAGCACTTGGTAATATGTCAATAGGTTAGTCCCAAAAAATGATATAGAGTTGCTATAAAATGATTATAAAACATCCAAGAATGATAATAAACAACATGGGACAATCAAAAAATTTAGACGCGTTGGAGACGTATCAGTTCTCTATAAGGTTAGCACTAATAATAAGAGAATAGATCTTATTCTCATCAACATAAGGATATTTCAAAGTATCACGTAATTGTTTTAATTCAAACACAATATCACCTTTAGTTGAAGGAGGGCCTCCAGAGTTTCAGCAGGAAAATTGTGTTTAATGATAGGTTGTTGATCAAAGAAAATCTTATCTATTTCATTTCTTTCATGCAATCGCATAACAATTTCATGGTCTAGCAAATATTGCTCTAACAGATCAGTAGGTAGTATGAAAATAGTAGATAGACCAATTATTTCATCCTTACTAGGAAATTATTTATCATGAGGTTGCGTACGAGATTTAGGGAAATTAAACTCATGAGACACATCACCAAAATTAACACTAATAGTATCTTTACTTCAATCTATCTTAGCATTAACAATGTTCAAGAAAGGTCTACAAATATTATGGGGCACAAATAATCTTGTGGAGAACCGAGGACTAGACAGTCAATAGGGTATTTTATTTTCCCACACATGAGTTCAATATCCCTAATGATCCCAAGTGGTGCGATAGTATGTTGGTTTGCAAGTTTAATAGTGACATCAGTATCTTCTATTTCAGCAGGTGCAATACCATTCATAATTTCTTGGTATAAAGTAAAAGGGATATCACTAACACTAGCACCCAAATCACATAATCCATGATAACAATGATATCCTATTTTAATTGAGACAACGAGCATGTCAACAACAAGTTTAGTATATGGTTTGGCAATACTAGCAGCTTCATCACCGAAAAATAATATGCCCATTGATATTATCAACCAAGGGATCCTTAACCATAACAACACTGGGTTCTACCTTAATTTTTTCAGATGGTCTAGGTGCTCTAATATTACCTTTTTTAACCACGGTTAAAACCTTAGCATGTTCCTTTATCCTTACATGGAAAGGTGGTTTTTCAATATAAGAAGCACGCACAACTAGATCAACATTGTAAATGATAGTTTCATATTTAATTACAACTGGCACCTCAATCTTTTATTTAATAGGTGGATGAAATTTAAACCATTTCTCCTTAGGGGGATCAACATGAGTAGCAAATGATTCACAAAAGAGGCTACTATCTCAGAGTCACAAAAAGCACCAGTATCCATAAAAGATTTAACACAATCAAACTTAAGTGTTATACCTCACTCATTACCTTTTTCGAGTTCCTAGTATTTGGAGTTGCGTTTAATTCTTTCAAGAATGTCCCACCTGAATTCAATAGTTTTCTTCATACAAGATCCAGTCGAAGAAGAAACGAGCATGGTTTGATTATCATGAGAAAGTTGAGCATACAATTTTTGTAAGATAATTTCCATTGAGAGCTCATGATTGGGGCATGTATACATCATGTATTTAAGCCTCCCCCAATCTTGAGCATACTTTCTCCTTCACGAGACCAAGAATTATATATATAATTCCGATCATGATGAACTAGATGCATAGGATAAAACTTTCGATGAAATTCCAATTTCAATTGATTCCAATCCGATGCTTTCCCTCAAAGATAAAGAGAAACCCTTATTCTCAACTTCATCTCCGGGTAAAACTGCAAGCTCAAATAATCCAAAAACTTCATCCACATAGATTACGTGCATATCAGGATGTAGTGCTCCATCTCCTGCATAAGGATTAGCAAGCAGTTTCTCTATCAAACCCAAAGGAATCTCATTGTTCTTCCAGTCGAGGTGAAGATACCCCGAACAAACCCCTCAAACCATTGTTTTCCATAGTAGCAAGTAATAGTAAATTTCAGCACGTAATATAAATTTTTCCTTACCAATTTCCATTCACCAAAGCGCTTTGCTCCCCGGCAACGGCACCAGAAAAGATTCTTGATGACCAACAAGTATAGGGGACCAATTATAGTCCTTTCGATAAGTAAGAGTGTCGAATCCAACAAGGAGGATAAGAAAATGACAAGCGGTTTTCAGCAAGGTATTTTGTGCAGGGACTGAAATTGTCGGTAACACATAGTTTGATAACAAGATAATTTGTAATGAGCAAGTAATAATAATGGTAACAAAAGTTCGGCAAGGTAGCCCAATCCTTTTTGAAGCAAAGGATAGGCCGAAACGGTCTCTGATAATAAGTAAAACATTCTTGAGGACACATGGGAATTTCATATAGTCACTTTGATCATGTTTGTTTGATTCACATTCGCTTCTTTGATAATTTGATATACGGGTGGACCGGTGTTTGGGTGGTGTTCTTAATTGAACATGGCTCCACTTATGATTAACCCCTCTCGCAAGCATCCGCAACTGAAAAAGAAGAATTAAGATAACATATAACCATAGCATTAAACATAAGGATCAAAATCAGCCCCTTGCGAAATAGCGCATAAACTAGGATTTAAGGTTTTGTCACTCTAGCAACCCATCATCTAATAACTACTCCACAATGCATTCCCTTAGGAACAAACATGGTGAAATGTCATAGTCAACGTTCACATAACACCACTAAGGTAATCACAATGTACACATCATCAAAATATCAAACCAACACCAAATTCACATGATTACTTATGACAAGACTTCTCTGATGTCCTCAACAACAAAAGCTACTACTCACAAATCATATTCATGCTCAAGACCAGAGGGATAATAAATATCATAATGGATCTGAACATTTAATATTCCACCAAATAAATCAACTAGCATCAACTACAAGATGTAATTAACACTACTAGTCACCCACATGTAGCAATCCGAGGTTTTGATACAAAGATTGAACACAAGAGATGAACTAGGGTTTTGAGATGAGATGGTGCTGGTGAATATGTTGATGAAGATTGATCCTCCCAAGGTGAGAGGGTTGTTGGTGATGACGATGGTTTTGGTTTCTGATGACCCACAAGTATAGGGGATCTATCGTAGTCCTTTTGATAAGTAAGAGTGTCGAACCCAACGAGGAGCAGAATGATCTGACAAGTGGTTTTCAGCAAGGTAATATCTGCAAGCACTGAAATTATCGGTAACAAGTAGTTGTGTAGTGAGATGATTCGTAGCAAATAGCAAGTAACAAAAGTAACAACGGTGCAGCAAAGTGGCCCAATCCCTTTTGTAGCAAGGGACAAGCCTGGACAAAGTCTTATAGGAGGAAAAACGCTCCCGAGGACACACGGGAATTTTTGTCATGCTAGTTTTCATCATGTTCATATGATTCGCGTTCGTTACTTTGATAGTTTGATATGTGGGTGGACCGGCACTTGGGTACTGCCCTTACTTGTACAAGCATCCCACTTATGATTAACCCCTCTCAGAAGCATCCGCAACTACGAAAGAATAATTAAGACAAAGTCTAACCATAGCATTAAACTAGTGGATCCAAATCAGCCCCTTACGAAGCAACGCATAAACTAGGTTTAAGCTTCTGTCACTCTAGCAACCCATCATCTACTTACTACTTCCCAATGCCTTCCTCTAGGACCAAATAATGGTGAAGTGTTATGTAGTCGACGTTCACATAACACCACTAGAGGAAAAACAACATACAACACATCAAATTACCGAACGAATACCAAATTCACATGACTACTATTAGCATGACTTATCCCATGTCCTGAGGAACAAAAGTAACTACTCACAAAGCATAATCATATTCATGACTAGAGAGGTAATGAGTAGCATCAAAGATCTGAACATAAACTCTTCCACCAAGTAATCCAACTAGCATCAACTACAAAGAGTAATTAACACTACTAGCAACCTTACACGCACCAATCGGAGTCGCGAGACGGAGATTGGTTACAAGTGATGAACCAGGGTTTGGAGATGAGATGGTGCTGATGAAGATGTTGATGATGATGAGTCCCCTCCGATGAGAGGAGTGTTGGTGATGATGATGGCAACGATTTCCCCCTCCGAGAGGGAGGTTTCCCCGGCAGGATTCATACTTTCATAGTACAAGAAATGCCAAAGTGAAAATGGCAAACAGAGTACATGGTAGCATTCATACTTTGCAATCCACAAAATCAACATTTATCTACAACTTAGACTCTCAAATAAGAATTAAGATTCAGAGTAGCATTCATACTTTCATAGTACAAGAAAGAACAAAATCTACATAGCAACAATAGCTTGCACCGTGAATCACACATTCTTTTACACTTGACATGTATGCTTCCATCTACCACCTCAGCAACTCATCCATCCTACCATGTATGCCTCAACCCTAGTCTACATGTGCAAAATTTGTCATGGTTCAAGCATTTTGAGGTTTGATCTTCAACTAACTGGACATGGATCAAACATAAAACCTTAAACAAGAAACCATTGTTACTCTTTAAACAATAAAACTTTGAACTAATAGTTACTTTTTTATTATGGATCAAACATAATTTATTCCTTTGCATCGCATTGACCAGCAAATCTATACCAACGTAGTGCACACATGCCTCAGTAAATAGTAGTGGTGTGCCTCAATAGTTACATCACGTTGACCATCAGATCTATACCAGTCTTGTCAGCAGGTCAAGGCTTTGACAATCTTGTTGCTCAATCTACTTTTGTAGTCGCTTACCACACAATGTACGATACTAAAAGTTGATTCAGACGGCACCACACAAGCTAGTACAACAAGAACATCACAAGCTATACAAGAAAGGATGGGATACTTTGAAGAGTGAATATACCACCATTGAAGAATGTTGAAATCATGTTTGCGATCGAATGTCTCTTCTTCTAAGTATCTAACAAGCTCATTAGCAGATTGGCGTTGCTTATTGTGCATGTGTTGATCCCAATCTACCACAGAATCATCATCTTCAATCATAACATCATCATTTTTCTGTCCTTGAGTTGACTCACCGAGTGCATCTGTCATTTGTGAAGAATATTCTTCAAACAAGCTGTTAAGGGTTTTTTCCAAACTATCCAAGTGTTCTACATCTGAACCAAAGGCTTGTTTTAACGGGAACTTGGTGAAGCATAGTTTGAATCGAGGAACAAGGATCACAACTATAAAATTTGGCAAATATGAGTCAATTCAATATTTGTCAAACTTTGCTTGCGTCACATCAACCATTGCTCGAATAACATCATCCTTTGTTGATGCTTCCTTCTGCAACAGCACTCTCACTTTCCATATTTGATGGAAGTACATGTCTAAGGTAGGAGAACTTGAATGAGAAACTACTTCCGTGGTTGTGTGAAAAACTCGTAACATAGCATAAACAGTTTGAGCTCTTTTTCAATCTTCCACGAATGGACAAAACTTGTAGTCCTTGTCGCGTTGCACCAACGTATGAAAGGCTCTTTGAAATGGGAGCGATGACTCTAACATAAGGAAGGTGGAATTCCAACGTGTTGGCACATCGACTGAGGGGAGTTTGTAAGAAATGCCAACTTATGTAATTACTTCTTTAAACTTATCCAACCAAGAGGGGTCACTCTTAACGTACTTTGCAATCTCTTTTATATTGTCTATTATCACTTGTTTCACTATCAACCCATCTTGGACAATCAAATTTAACACATGGCATGCAAAATGAATGTGAAGTAATTGACCTTTAATAGGCAACATATGCTTGTTGTTTAGATTTGTTTCTTACATAATCAACCATTGTGCCATTAACAACTACATTATCTAATGTTATACCAAAGAATTTGTCTTCAATGTTCCAATCTTGCAATCTATTTAATAAAACATTAAACATTGATATTCCACTATGTGGAGTCTCTACCATAAAAGCCCACTTTGCGACATAATGGCAACTCATGCATAGATATGACGAAGTTTGATTAGACGTCCACAAATCAGGTGTTAAAGAGATTCACGGAACATTAAACTCTCTTCATTATACAGTTCCATGCAATCCTCTTTAATACTACCTCTCGAAACCATGTTAAACAAGGTATTCAAGCTTTTCACAAATTCTTGAAAGTCATTATACTCAAGAATGAGAAAAGCAAATCACCCATTACTATCATTCTAGCAAGAACCTTTCTAGATGCAATCTGATCAAAACTCCATTTCTTAAGCATAGATGCATGATAAGTCTCCAATTTATCTATAATTTTTGGTTGTTCCATGATGTTACATTACACTTCTTGGATGTTTTACAATCATTTTATAGCAACTTTATATCATTTTTTGGGGCTAACCTATTGACATAGTGCCCAGTGCCAGTTGATGTTTTTTTGCTTGTCTTTTACTTCACAGAATACAAGTACCAAACGAATTCCAAATGCCACGAAACTTTTTGGAGATTTGTTTTGGACCAGAAGACAATTTGGCATCCAAGGAAGTATCTGTGGGTGGCTCGTGTATCCCACAAGACACCAGGGCACGCGAGAGGCCTCATGGGCGCCCTGGTGGGTTGTGGGGCCCACGGGGGTCTCCTACACTGCCTCGTAGCTCTATAAATCATTAGAAATTCCAGAAACCCTAGAGCAGGAGGAGACGAAACACAATTACAGCAGCCGCAAGTTCCAGAATCATGAGATCCAATTTAACACTATCACACAAGGGTTCATCATACTCATTGGTGCCTCTGCGGTGATGCGTGAGTACTCCACCATAGACCTACAGGTTTGTAGGCAGTATCTAGATGGCTTCCTCTCTCTCTTTTGATTCCAGATACAATGGCCTCTTGCAGATCTTTTTGATGTAATGACTTTTTGGAGTGTGTTTGTTGGGATCCGATGAAGTTTGAGTTCAGGATCAGTTTCTATCCACGAATATTATTTGAGTCTTCTTTGATCTCTTATATGCACGATTATTTATAGCCTCGTGTTTCTTCTTTGAATCTTTGGTTTAGTTAGGCCGATTAGATTGATTGTTCTTGCCATGGGAAGAGGTGTTTTGTGATGGGTTCGATCTTGCGGTGTCCTCACCCAGTGACAGAAGGGGTAGCGAAGCATGCATGTATCTTTGCTATTAAGGATAACAAGATGGGGGTCTATTCCTACATGAATAGATCTTGTATATGTCATGTCATTGTTCTTATTGCATTACTCCATTTCTCCATGAACATAATACACTAGATGCATGTTGGATAGCGGTTGATGTGTGTGGTAATAGTAGTAGATGCAAGCAGGACTCGGTCTACTAATCTTGGACGTGATGACTATATATTGATCATTGCCTTGGATATTGTCATGATTATTTGATCTTCTATCAACTGCCCAACAGTAATTTGTTTACCCACCGTGTCCTATTTTCTTGAGAGAAGCCACTAGTGAAATCTACTGCCCTCGGGTCTATCCTTTTAATATATTGCTTTCCGATCTATCTTTTTCGCATTTGTTTTTAGGTCTATTGTTCCAAAAACCCAAAAATACCTTTCTGCACTTTTAATTTGCATCTTTTATTTTGTTTTCCTGTGCGATCTATTTATCCCATCTCATACATACCAATCTATCTTTTACCGTGGAGAGATTGATAACCTCTCTTACTCGTCGGGTTGCAAGTATTTGTGCTTTCTGTGCACGTACCGTTTACATAGTGTTGCTTGGTTCTCCTATTGATTTGATAACCTTGGTTTCATAACTGAGGGAAATACTTACCGTAGTTGTGCTACATCATCCCTTCCTCTTTGGGGAAATACCAACATAGTCTCAAGCCACGTCAAAGGAATTTATGGTGCCATTGCGAGGGAGACATCATCAACATCTACCTGGTTACTAATCACAATTCCTATCTCCTTGCAATTTAGATTATTTGCAATTTTCCTCTCATCTTTACCTCCCGCACTTCACAAAAATATTCCATTTTATTCGCCCTCTTTTTTTCGTTCGCCTTTTTCTCGCCGAATCTCTTTTTGTTTGCTTGGTTGCCCCTATCATCATGAGTGATTTTGGTATGGCAGAAACAAATGATGTCAGAACTCCTAAAATTGGAGGTCCTGGTAATCTGGATGCTAAAATTTATGTTCTAGGACAAGGGAACATTATAGGAAAACAAACTATCCAAGAATTCTTCAATTCTGTTGGAAATTTAACTCTTGATGATGCTCCTACACTTAAAAGAACTAAAACTTATGCACAAGCTATTTCAACACTAGTTCTGAAACTTGAGAATAGATTTATCCATACTCATCCTACCTTGTAAAGATTTTTCTATGAATTACCTGTTATAAAGATCTTAGAGCTAAAAAGATAGCCACCCTTATCTGGAAGGATGAATTTAATCATATAGTACGAGAAGCTAGGGATATATTTGATTTTATGGTATGAACCATGAAAAGCCGGTGATATATGAGATCCTCTATAATAGTGATTATGTTTTGAGGCATTTTCTTGCTAATAACCAAATATTTGATGAGAAACTTAAAAAGCAAATTCCCATTTTAGATATGATTCAACAAGTAATCAATGATGTTAATCATCCATACTCTTGGATTGTAGCCGGGAATCAAAGGGGTTACGTAGATGGATAACTTGATAGTGCTAAGATTTCTATGGATAATGTGTTTCAAGTTATATTCGCAAAATCTCTTGACAAAATAACACATATGGAAGATAAGAAGAAAGATGACAATACTTGAATCTATGCATTATGCCTAGCTAGGGGCATAAAACGACAGCGCTTGTTGGGAGGCAACCCAATGAATAAAATTTATGTTTACCTTTTATTTATGTTCTTGAGTGTTTACACAATTATTCTACTGTTATGATTGTGTTTTTATGTTTTAATTAGTGTATGTGCCAAGTAAAGCCTTTAGGATCATGTTGGGTGATAGTTGATTTGATCTTGTTGAAAAATAGAAACTTTTGCGTCCAGGAGCAGAATTTTTAAAAACCATAGATGTGAAGAAACATTCTGAATGTTCTACAGAAGATTTATATAAAAATTTCTTACGTTGTCCTAACTTTTCAGAATTTTTGGAGTTACAGAAGTATGGTTAGAGTACAGATTACTAGAGACTGTTATGTTTTTGACAGATTCTGTTTTCATTGCATTGTGTGCTTATTTTGGTGAAACTATGGTTTGTATTGGAGGGTATAAGCCATGGTGAAGCTATAATATAGTACGTATAATGCAATAATATAATATGAATGGGTTTGCAACAGTACTTAGAGTGGTGATTTGCTTTATTATACTAACGGATTTCGTGGAGGTTTTGTTAAGTTTTGTGTGATTGAAATTTTCAAGTTTTGGGGGAGATCGCGATGGATGAAGGAATAAGGAGTGAAAAGAGCCTAATATTGGGGATTCTATGGCACCCCAAGATAATATCCAAGGAGAAACAAGCAACTAAGCTTGGGGATGCCTCGAGTGGCATCCCCTCTTTCTTCTTACAACCATCGGTATCTTACTTGGAACTATATTTTTATTTGTCACATATCCTGAGTTTTGTTTGGAGCGTCTTGTATTATATGAGTCTTTGTTTGATTTTCTTTTTAGTTTGTCACAAGCATCCTTGGTGGACACACCTATTTGAGAGATCCAAAATTATGCTATGATTTGTTAGAATTGCTCTATATGCTTCACTTAAATTTTTTGAGCTATGGAATTGCTCTAGTGACTCACTTATATATTTTTTAGCACTGAGTGCTTGCTTTTTTTTGAGAAATACTCTCATGCTTCACTTATATTAATTTGAGAGTTAGTAAATTTTCAAGAAATTCTCTCATGCTTCACTTATATTATTTTGAGAGATGAAATTTTTATGCTCATGTTCTTCACTTAAATTTATTTGAGCTTCTCAAAAGCAATTGCAATATATGAAACTAGTCCCAAAGTGGTAGATATTCAAGAGGGATATGAAAAAAAACTTTCGTGAAGATCATTGGACAAATTAAAACTTGATTCCTTGTAATAGTTTTGAGACATAATGATAGTGATATGTGAGTCATATTGATGAGTAATTATGCTTTACTAAAAATATTGATGTTAAGGTTTGTGATTCCCTATGCAAGCACGAAAGTCAATAGTTATGCAATGAAATTGCATCCAACTTGTGGTGTATTATTCGGTGTTAGTTATGCTAGATGCCCATTTATGAGAATTTTTGTTTCTTGGTTGGTTGCTTCTCAATCTATTTGCTAGCCTCCACTTGCACTAAGTAGAAGTAGTACTTGTGCATCCAAAATTCTTGAACCCAGCTTTGCCATATGAGTCTGCCATACCTACCTATATGCGGTATTTCCATGTCGTACCAAGCAAATTTTTGTGTGCCATCTCTAATTTTCAAAATGAATTTCCTTTTTGTGTGCTTGTACCGCTCATGAAGCGGCGCGGGGTGACAGATATTTTTCCATGCTAGATGTGTTATTCTCAAGATGAGTGTTGCTACGGCGACAGAAATCCTTCTGTCGTGTCTTGAGCTTGCATTGGTTTTTCCCTTGAAGAGGAAAGGGCGATGCAGCACAAGAGGAGTAAGTATTTCCCTCAGTTTGAGAACCAAGGTATCAATCCAGTAGGAGAATCGCGTAAAGTCCAGAGTATGAGCGCAAACACAAAAGAGCTTGCACCCAACGCTATAAAGGGGTTGTCAATCCCTTCAAGATTGATTGCAAAGTGAGATCTGAAGGCGGAAAGTGCAACGAAGTAAAATTGTAAGGCTGAAAATATGGTGTGAAGTAGACCCGGGGGCCATAGTGTTCACTAGAGGCTTCTCTCAAAATAGCAAATAATACGGTGGGTGAACAAATTACTATCGAGCAATTGATAGAACCGCACAAAGTCATGACGATATCTAAGGCAATGATCATACATATAGGCATCACGTCCGAGAAAAGTAGACTGATACTTTCTGCATCTACTACTATTACTCCACACATCGACCGCTATCCAGCATGCATCTAGTGTATTAAGTTCATGACGAACAGAGTAACGCCTTAAGCAAGATGACATGATGTAGAGGGATAAACTCAAACCAATGATGAAAACCCCATCTTTTTACCCTTGATGGCAACAACACGATGCGTGCCTCGCTACCCCTTCTATCACTGGGTGAGGTCACCGCACGGTATGAACCCAAAACCAAGCACTTCTCCCATTGCAAGAATCATAGATCAAGTTGGCCAAACAAAACCCACAACTCGAAGAGAATTACAAGGATATGAAATCATGCATATAAGAGATTAGAAGAAACTCAAATAATATTCATAGATAATCTGATCATAAATCCACAATTCATCGGATCTCGACAAACACACCGCAAAAGAAGATTACATCGGATAGATCTCCATGAAGATCATGGAGAACTTTGTATTGAAGATCCAAGAGAGAGAAGAAGCCATCTAGCTACTAGCTATGGACCCGAAGGTCTATGGTGAACTACTCACGCATCATCGGAGAGGTCATGGTATTGATGAAGAAGCCCTCCGTATCCAAATCCCCCTCCGGCACGGCACCGGAACGTGCGCCAGATGGGATCTTGCGAAGACAGAAGCTTGCGGCGGCGGAAAAGTATTTTCGTGGATCTCTCCTTCAGTTTTGGAATTTTTCTGAATTTATAGGCGGAAGAGCTAGGGCAGACGTGCCACAGGGGGCACACAAGCCTGCTAGGCCCCCCTGGCCACGCCTAGGGGGCTTGTGGGGTCCCGTGCTGGCCCGTGCCTTGGTTCTCAAGTCTGGCGCGTATCTTCTATTCCGGAAAAAATCTTTTTGGATATTTTATTCCATTTGGACACCGTTTAAAATCCTCATGTGAAAAGGGTCAAAAACACGAAAAAATAGGAACTGGCACTTGGCACTGAGTTAATAAGTTAGTCCCAAAAAAGATATAAAAGGCATACAAAACATCCAATGTTTGACAAGATAATAGAATGGAACCATCAAAAATTATAGATACGTTGGAGACGTATCAAGTGTTTATTCACTTGTCATAAAATGTGTGTACAACGGTAATAGGGATGCCGAGTCCTGAAATGAAAAATAAATTTACTTTATGTTGTGAAATAATAAATTCCTTGGAAAGTATTGGTATGGAAGGCACCCGTGGATACGGTTAGCCATGTATTGTGAAAGAATGGTGGAAAAATAGACTTTATTTTCTGTTTGGTAACCGCTTATGATATATCTAGCATGGAAAGTATTGAAAATTCTCGATCGTTTTCCTTGACAGGAAAGGCATGCCACCCAAAATACTTTTCTATCTCAATTTAAGATTTGAGATCTTGCACCTTTACAAATCCCTACTTACCTCTGCGAAGGGCCTATCTATTTACTTTATGCAAATTTTAAATTTATTTGAGTCTCCATCTTCTCTTATAAAGCACCAAGTAGGGGGGACTATGATCATACTTGTGCATTGGGTGTAACTCATATTCGAGTGTGTTTCATGAATGGGTCAATGGTTGAACATTATGGGCTAGGGATAACTTTCTTTATGGTTGATATTTTGAAATACATGGTTGCTTGTTGGTATGCTTGAGTATTAAAGTCTTAATGCCAAAACTAGACTATTGATTTGAACCATCTAAAGGTCCAAATGTCTATGCTACAAAAGAAAAAAAATATCTGATGAACATGTTAGGCAGCATTCCCCATCAAAAATTCAGTTTTATCATTTACCTACTCGAGGACGAGGAGGAATTAAGCTTGGGGATGTTGATACGTCTCCATATATAATTTTTGATTGTTCCATGTTGTTATATTATCATTCTTGGATGTTTTACAATCATTTTATAGTAATTTTATATCATTTTTTGGACTAACCTATTGACATAGTGCCCACTGTGAGTTGCTATTTTTTGCTTTTTTTTACTTTGTAGAATATCAGTACCAAACGAATTCCAAATGCCATGAAACCTTTTGGAAAATTTTCTGGAGCAAAAGAAAATTTGGGAGCCAAGGAAGCACCTGGGGAGGCCTGTGGAACCCACAAGACACCAGGGAGCGCTAGAGGCCCCAGGCACACCCTGGTGGGTTGTGGGGCCCCCGGGGGTCTCCTCCACCACCTCTCAGCTCTATAAATCCTTAGAAATTCCAGAAACCCTAGAGGAGGAGACGAAACACAATTCTAGCGAGCGCAAGTTGCAGAACCACGAGATCCAATCTAACACCATCACAAAGGAATTCATCATCCTCATTGGTGCCTCTGTGATGATGCGTGAGTAGTCCAGCATAGTCCTACGGGTCCGTAGACAGTAGGTAGATGGCTTCCTGTCTCTCTTTTGATTCTCAATACAATGGTCTCTTGGAGATTTATTTGATGTAATGACTTTTTGCGGTGTGTTTGTTGGGATTCGATGAAGTTTGAGTTCATAATCAGTTTCTATCCATGAGTATTATTTGAGTCTTCTTTGATCTCTTATATGCATAATTATTTATAGCCTTGTATTTTTTCTTCAAATCTTTGGTTTAGTTAGGCCGATTAGATTGATTTTCCTTGCCATGGGAAGAGGTGCTTTGTGATGGGTTCGATCTTGCGGTGTCCTCACCCAGTGACACAAGGGGCAGCGAGGCACGCATGTATCGTTGCATTTAATGATAACAAGATGGGTTCTATTCCTACATGAATATATCTTGTCTACATCATGTCATTGTTCTTATTGCATTACTCCGTTTCTCCATGAACTTAATACACTAGATGCATACTGGATAGCGGTCGATGTGTGGGTAATAGTAGTAGATGCAGGCAGGAGTCGGTCTACTAATCTTGAACGTGATGCCTATATATTGATCATTGCCTTCGATATCATCATGATTATTTGATATTTTGTCAATTGCCCACTAGTAATTTGTTTACCCATTGTGTGTTATTTTCTTGAGAGAAGTCACTAGTGAAATCTACGGCCCCGGGTCTATCCTTTTAATATATTGTTTTCCAATCTATCTTTTTTTGCATTTGTTTTAAGATCTATTATTCGAAAAACCCAAAAATACCTTGCTGCACTTTTTATTTGCATCTTTTATTTTGTGTTCTTGTGTGGTTTGTTTATCCAATCTCATACAAACCAATCTATATTTTACCGTGCACAGATTGACAACCTCTCTTACGCATCGGGTTGCAAGTATTTGTTCTTTATGTGCATGTATCGTTTACATAGTGTTGTTTGGTTCTCCTACTGGTTCGATGGCTTTGGTTTCATAACCGAGGGAAATACTTACCATAGCTATGATGCATCATCCTTTCCTCTTTGGGGAAATACCGCTGCAGTCTCAAGCCACGTCAATGCATGAGGAGATGAAACCGAGGACTTCAACTTATGAAAATGAGGCACATATCTAAACTTTTTTCCCAAGCATCCAAGTGTCTTTGTACACCATTAGTATCCACGTCTCGTCCAGCTGAAAACAATTCATGACAGGGCTTTATACGGGGTCTGTTAGAGATGCTTTTAAGACTATCGATTTCTAAGTGTTCTTCTGTTGGGTCTCTTTTTTTTGTTTGTCCTATTGCTTGCTAGTTGAGTAATAACCGCAAGTTGCCATTCACCTTGGGCCGACTCATAAAGCACATGTATCCGTAAACCCATGCACGTGATTCGCTGGCAAGCTATCCCTCAATTTTTTTTAATAGTGACCTATTTTTCTGGTAAAAAGAAGTAAGCAACCGTCGGTGGAAAAACAAATAGCAGGTCTCATTCGTCGTTTTCTCATATTTCATGCTTTCAGCTTTTCCATTCAATCCAGTCGCTTTTATAGAAGCAAGGAAAGCAATACATTCTACATGTGGAATCCATAAGCATTTGTCGTTTTTAAGGAGGTATCCATGTCTTCTTTGTAAACAATAATGAACGTTCTGTTTTCATGAAGAGTAAATTGTTATTCTGAGGAACAAAATTACATATCACAAAATATTTTGGTAACGGGAGTATTTTTTAGCAACAGTGAAATGTTTTTGTAATTATTCGTGAATATATTTTTCCACAAAAGATGCACCATCCTTATGAGAAGAATAAAATACACGTCATGAATTTGTTTGGGAATAAGAACATTTTTTCACATTTTTCAAATGATGTTCAGATTTTTTCAACAAAATGAACACGATCTCATAAAATGTTCAATTTTTCAAAAAGCTTATTTTTTGTAAAAATATTTTTAAAATTATTCCATGTTTTCCAAAAATGTTCATAAATTCCAAATATTTCTGTGTTTTTAAATAAATGTTCAGTACTTCAAAATATGTTTGCATTTCAAAAATAATAAGCATATAAAATAATGTTCATGTTTTCAAAAAGGTGTTATCTTTAAAAATTCCATATTTCAAACAAAGTGACCTTTAAAAAATGTTCGACTTTTCTGAAAAAATCCAAATTGGAAAGGTTGCTAAAAATGGTTCTGAAAATTTAATGCATTTTGGCTTTATATGAAACCATAAGAAAAATTGTTAATTTTGGAAACAAGTAAACATTTCCAAATATAAATTGAAAAGCTAAAAACCAATAGAAAAATAGAAAAACTTGCTAGATATTTTTTGTGATAAAATAAAAAATGCTAGATAAGAGGGGACCTCCTATTTGCCCCGTTCAGCGACAGAATGCTGGCAATTCGCACAAGGGCGATCGAGTGGGCCGGTCCATTGGCAGCGCCCGTGTGGTAAAAAACACGAAAACTGTCGTAACGATCAAAATACTCCGCTCCACATGAGAATCAAACGCGGGACCTCCCGTTTACCCCAAAATACTTCGCTCACGGCTATCCATTGCACCACGAAAGCTAGTTTTGAAAAATAACACAGATCGTAGTATAAGAACAATAAGCCATGACAAATCTAAACAACTTTTAGAACTTTGAACGCAGTTTGTTTCCAAAACCTGTATCTTTTCTCGAACGCGGACAATTCCAAAATTGTTAATCATTATTTTAAAATGTAAAACTTTTCTAACAATAATTTATTTTTGAAAAACAGGAAATTTTTTAATTTTGAACAAATTTTAAAAACTCGAACAAATAATCAAACAGCAAATATTTTTTGGAACTTAGAATAAAATTGGCAGAAAGCCAACAATTTTTTGGATCTGTGAGCAATTTTTCAGAAAGGGAATTTTTTTGTAACTTCGAATAAATTTTGCCAACACGAATATTATTTTCAAGCGTGAATATTTAATGAAAATATGAACAAGTTTTGAAACTCAACATT
This sequence comes from Hordeum vulgare subsp. vulgare, assembly GCF_904849725.1. Classification (NCBI taxonomy): domain Eukaryota; kingdom Viridiplantae; phylum Streptophyta; class Magnoliopsida; order Poales; family Poaceae; genus Hordeum; species Hordeum vulgare. The sequence continues at coordinate 179,166,446 of NC_058523.1, forward strand.
TTTTGAAATAATAGGAACAAGTTTGATAACAAGAACCATATTTAAAAAAACTGATTTTTTTTAGTATTTAGTTAGAAAAACATGATAAAAAACCAAAATTTCATTTTTTTTGTAATTATGAACGAATGTGAAAATACAAACATAGAAAAGTAAACGGAAACATCTATTTAAAATTGAAATGAAATTGGAAGAAAGCAAACATGTTGTTTTTGGATCTGTGAGCAATTTTCATAAAGGGAACATTTTATTAATTCTGAACAAAATTTGCAATGCAAACATTATTTTGAAGTGTGAACATTTTACGAAAATACGAACAAGTTTTCAAACTATGATTTTTCTGAATTAATAGAAAAAGTTTCCGAACGAGAAGAAAATTTGAAATCTGAACATTTTCTTAATATTTATAAAAACATGATAGAAAAACGAAATTTCAGACATTTATTGTAATTTTGAACGAATTTGAAAACAAGAATATAAAAATACAAAATAGAACACTTCTATAAACTTGGAACAAATTGGAAAAGGCATTATTTTCGATGTGTGAGCAATTTTTCAGAAAGGGAACAATTTTCGTAACTTCGTACAAAATTTGGCAATGCAGACATTATTTTGATGCTTGAACATGTTACGAAAATAGAAACAAGTTTTGAGACTTAAATATTTCTTAAATTAATAGAAACAAGTTTCGGAATGAGAACTAAATTTTGAAAACCTAAACATTTTGTTGTAATTTTAAACAATTTTCGAAATTCTGAAAAACAAAAAAGATACAAAAAACATAATCAGTCAACTAAAGACAAGGAAAAATAAAAAGGAAAATAAAAAATAAAAAGGAAAAATAAAAAATAATTAGTCAACTAAAGACAAGTAAAAAAATTCCAAATGTTGAAACACTAATAAAAACCAAACAAAACCATAAAGAACCAACGGAACAAACAACAACAAAAATAGACCTCGACCGAGGTTCCCAAAACCAGGATCAATCAAACGCACACGCACTAACGGGCAAGGCATTTAATCGCTCGCTTGGTCATGTTTGTGCGTTTGCCCAACACTTTGATACAGCGAGCATCAAATAGAATATTTCATATAGGACTGCTCGTGAGAAGGGGACTTTCTATTCAGTGTGTTAAGCATCATTAACGCTTTAGCGCCCGTACGACACGCTTGTGAGTCGTGGCCCAGTGTCGGGGGATGACCCCCGGGTACCCCAAAGGCGAGGAGTCGGCGAGGTGCCCGCCCGCCCGGGCCGGCTGGCCAGAGCCGGCTATGGCATCTCATCGGACATGTGCGGTCGAGACGGTCAACGTCACGCAGCTTCATCTACAGTGTAACTTGTTCCCTGAGCGTTGGTTTATAAAGTGTCTCAGGGGACAAGCATAACGCTCCCAAGCTACACATAGCTTGACATATAAGCTACCCATGGTATGTAAGCTACAACCATACAAGGGGCCTCATGCCCATCACGTATGGGAGGACCCCCTTTGGCTGCCTTTTCATCCGCTGGTTGCCTCGCCTCTTATCCAAAGCCGCCTCACGCCGGCGACTCCGCCTACTCGTGCCCCAACACCAGCTGCCGTCCCAGTATGTCCAGCCGGCTCCCTCTCCGCCCAGTTGCGGGGGGCGGTTCGATAAAAAGCACGGGACGGCTGGAGAAAAAAGAAAAAAGAGTGTGGGGAGCCGGCAAAAAAAAGGTGACTAGCTGTGTCCACCTGCGAGCGTCACCACTCGGTCGGTTGACCCGCATCACCGTCTCGCCGGCTGGCCTGCCCGTCTAATCCGACACCAAGCCGGCTCCAGCCGCCCATCCGCTTCGACGTCCGTCGGTCCGATCCGGTCGGCTGACACACTCGCCGACCGCCAAAAGTTCGGTGGCTACACCTAGTGGGTGCGCCGACACGCTCCGCTGGCAAAAGGCCACGACGGCTGGAAGCCGCACCGGTCATCATCGACAGCAACTACCTCGCCGACTCCAAAAAAGCAATGTGAGCTCTTCATCTGCATATTTTTGCACCATGCACAAAAGACGGATACCCCGAGCGACCCTCAGGGGTCATCCTCGCATTTGTTTCAGCTGCTTTATTGTTCATCCTAGTGCTAGCTAGTCTCAGCCCGGGGTTGGCCGCTTGGCCCGATACGTTCGTTCCCACGGAACGACTTAGTAGTGTGTACGATATCGAAGGCTCACTCTTTGTCTCAGCTACAGACCGCACCGCGGTTGTCTGGCTAGTGAAAGAAAAAGCTGGAGGTCATCACACGCGAAAAACGTCCAGGGAGAAAACGGCTTGGGCGACACGGTCGTTTCATATGTGAGTATCTGCTCGGTCGAGTCTGCTCTCAGAGTTCGAGTACTGTACGCTCCATTCCGTGGCCCACTCTTCGCCTCAGCTACAGACCGGCTCCCGGCTGTCCGGTTAGCAACAGAAAAAGCCAAAGAGCGGAGAGAACATGAAAAAGACTTAAGGGGGCTCGGTCGAAACTGAGTCGGCACCCTTTGCATAAACTTGCACTCCCAATACCAAATATTTGACATGTCTGCATCGACTAACCTTGTATTTTGCACGATCCTCTTTGCGGGAACCCCCCATCACCCGGCTTCCGGGCACTAGGCGCTCCCGTCCGGCTAGAACCCAGCCGGTTGAAGCCTCTGTGTCTGGGGACTTGCGGGCTGCTGGCTACTCTCGTCCGGCTAGTGCATTGCCGGTTGCGACCCGTAGCCGGCCGACATCGTCAACTTTTGCAACTACAATAGCAAGACGCCTCTGCATGACTCTCCGAGTCGCCCGGAGGCTGAGAGGCTACACCCAACAGGTGTACTTGCGCACCCCCGCTGAAAACAGATAGCCGGCGGACTCCGCGTCCGCACCCGGCAGGGCCTCGGGCGCACCATCCGGCGGACCACGCGTCCGGTCCTGGTGGCGCTTTGCATGCACCATCCGGTGGACCACGTGTCCGCACCCGGCAGCGCCTCATGCGCAACGGGCGGCGGACTCCACGTCCGCACCCGGTAGCGCCTCGCACGACCCGGCCGGCGGACCACGCGTCTCCATCCCGCAGCGCCTCGCGTGCACCGACGGGCGGACTCCACGTCCGCACCGGCTAATCGCGCGCACCAGGCGACGGACCACGCGTCCGGTCCCGACAGCGCCTCGCATGCACCAGCCGGCGGACCACGTGTCCGCTCCCCGCAGCGCCTCGCGCACACTAGCCGACGGACTCCAAGTCCACGCCCGGCAGAGCCTCACGCGCACCAGCCGGCGGACTCCACGTCCGTGCCCGGCAGCACCTCACGCGCACCAGTCAGGGGACACCGCGTCCGCGCCCACATCTGGATGCCACCGTCTGATTCAGCAACCACAAAGACCCTCCGCCCAACTCTTCGAGTCGCCCGGAGGCTCGGAGGCCACACCCAACGATTGCGCTGGCGCGCCCCCGCTGGAAGCAAGCCGCGCCATCCCAGGCTTGCAATCGAACGTCATCGACAACTTCTACGACTACGAAAACCCTTCACCCGACTCTTCAAGTCGCCCGGAGGCTCGGAGACTATTCTCGGGGGGGGGGGGGGGGGGGATGACCCCCGGGTACCCCAAAGGCTAGGAGTCGGCGAGGTGCACGCCCAACCGGGCCGGCTGCTCCGATTCACACCCGCGGCCGGCAGCTCCGATTTGCACCCACGGCCGGCGGCTTCGGCCAGCCGGCTGGCCATAGCCGGCTACAACGTATAAGATTAAAAATAAATTCATAGATTTTACAAAAAGTATAAGATTTTGAAACGTTCATCAGTTTGCTAAATTTCATAGAAATTTTAAAAAATATGTCATCCAATTTGAAAAGAAGTTCATCACTTTGAAGGAAAACTCACAAATTAGGGAAAATAATCAAAGCAGGAAAAACAAAAGTAAAAAAAATAAAAAATAGAATCAAAAAGAAATAATGAGATAGGAAAAGGATAAAAAGGAAAGATGGAAGAAGAAAATTTGATGTTGAGAGCTTTGAATTGGCGCTGTTTGACGTTGTGAGCGTTGAATAGGGTCTGCCTTATATACACCGCTCCTTCTTTTCCTGTTTAGTTTTTCACCTTGTTTGTGTTTGGGAAAAGCTTACGAACAGACGACCGATCTTACGCATGTGTGCGCCACGCGCTGCACCGTGCAATGAGGCTGGTCACGTTTTTTTATTGTTGGGTATGTGTTCACACAAGAGTACTATCATTTCACAGTAGAGAAATACGTTCATTCGTTAGATTACGTAGATTCGACGGCTATGACTACAGAATCCGAGTTGCAAAAGATTATGCAACAGGAGCTCTATTGCAAATAGAACTACATCAAAATCATAGTGCTAAAAAGGTTTTCTAGACAAATAACGACAAAAAAAGCAATTCTGCATCAAAGCATGTGTTGCAAAAAGAAAATCTGCAACAGAACCCGAGTTGCAAAAAATTAAAAAAACAACAGTTGTATTATAGAAATTTTCCCCAACAATAGATATGTTGCAATGATGAAGGACGCCGATGCGCCAGGTCAGACGAGCTGCAAGCACTTTTCACGAAAAATAACGACGAAAAAAAATACTGCAACAAAGCCTTTATTGCGAAAAAGAATCTTCAACAGAACCCGAGTTGCAAAAAAATTATGCAACAAGAGCTCTGTTGTAGAGTTTTTCGCAACAATAGATATGTTTCAGTGATGGAGGGCGCCGATGTGCAGGTCATACGACCCGCGAAGCCGGCCGATCGGCCGACGGATGCGTAGCAGTTTCCCTATGTGTTTCGTTTTTCTTTTTTGTTTTCAAAATTGAAAAATACTCTAAATATATGTATTCCGAAAAAACCATGAAATAGATGAAATATTTTAATCAACATTTAAAAAATGGTAAATTTGTATTTGTTTTCTCATGTATAAGAAAAATGTATAAAAATAATTACAGTGTGTATTAAAATATATGTCCATGTATTTGAAAATTTGAATCAAGTGCTTGGAAAATGTTTGATCAGGCATTTATAAATTATGTGCATATAAAATTATTTCTCAAAATGTATAAAAAGTACAATGTGTATGAAAAATGTTGATCATGTATTAAAAAATGTTAAACGTGTGTAAAAAATGTTCTTGATGTACATGAAAAATGCACTACATTTAAGAAAGCTAATTATGTATTTTAAAAATGTTAAACATGTATATAAAAATGTTATCTAATGTATTAAAAAACTATACATTATGTGCGAGAAAATATTATTGCCATTAAATGAATGGTCATCGTGTAGGTCTTCAAGATGACGCCTTGTAACGACCCGATCCATTTGGATAGGTGCGTGTATGCTTTCTGTCTCATCCCTATATCAGTATGCTGACACATACAATACTTTGATGAAATACCATAGCATCACACGTAGAATAAATACCGTAGATCCAGCGTATACCTTATTTATCACAGCGAAAATAAATCAATAAGGATGTGGAATCCCATCAACACCAAGTGCAAGTTGAATGTAGATTGTAACCCTATATCGTAACTCTTACCCGTCGGTAGAAATAACTGCAACATGATAAGTTGCAGTCATGTAGTTTAGTACATTGAATGTACCATCAAGATTATAAAATAAAGCAGATGATAAAGACTATTCTATATGTAATATGGCTTTGTGTCTCCATGTCCATTTTTTTTGCTGCATAGAAACCACTTTTATTCACTTTCCCTATAACAAAGGAAGGTCAGGAGTTTTCACGAGAGAGTTATCTAATATGACATGGTTCTGCCAACCGATGTCTCATAGCCTAAATCATTATAGTGATCCACACTTAATTATCAGTCTGGTGTTGAGAGTTTCAAGATAGATCCAATTCTAGAGGCTCAATTTTTTCATAACCAAAGACACGACTAATCGATTAGGTTTTAACTCTATAGAGTCTTGTTTACTTTACCCACAAGAATCATTTACTTCTTTTATGTCCTCGCACTACGGGTGTTTGAGAAATGACAAACGAAAGATGGTCTTTGAGAGAGTTTCACTACTAGGGAAAACTCTAGGGGTAGCGCGGAATTTTTAGCTACCAGTAGCGCTCGCAGGCGTGCTACTGCTACGACGCTACAACTAGCTTTTAGCAGTAGCGCGCTTGCTGGCCAGTGTTGATGGTAAAATCACATATGAGTAGCACTCCTTGCGCAAGCACTACTTCTAACTATCGACAACGCGCGTAGGCGGACATCGCTACTGTTCTAACCGCGCTATTGGTAATCCTCGACCCAGTGCTGCTACTAGTGTTTTATATTTATTTTGGGTTTTTCGCTCCATTTAAATAGTCACAGCTTCTATACAATAACAACATGCATATTCACTGAAGCAGATATGATACCAAAATGTCTAATCGTCAGGATGATGAATAAAAGGAGGTCTTTCATCTCATATCATCATCATCACTCATGGTCGAACACGTACATGTCTCGAAATATAGCGATACAGGTTATTACATGTCTTGAATACATGCAACTACCCATGGTTGCACTCATGTTTCATCCTCTATGTAACCTAGCTATAATATGATCGCATACAAGAGAAGGGCAATCACGATGAGCAAAAGCGGGATTATATAGTAGTTTTTGAGGCTCTGGTTTTGATTTATCTCTCTCGCTAGCGTCCACGTCAAGTAACTAGCTTTCGCCTTGCTTCTGCTATCAAACCCTTTCTGGCTGTCGCCCGGGGAGCGATACACTTGGTCCCGACACTCTGCCCACTCCTCGCACACTCATGGAACCCTCCCTATGTACACGACATACCACCTCACCATTGATGATCTATATACCTGACAGAGATGCATATATCATCAAGTTAATTCAACAATAATATGCGAAATAATATACGACATCGGCGAGTGGAGAGAAAGAGTTACCAAATAGAAGCAACATAAACATAGTTAACGAAATTCATCGCACCAAGACTAACTAACCAGAGTGCGGCAACTTTACATCTAATAGTTACACCGTACACAGAAATTCAAAATTTCAGTTGTAGAGAAAGTAACAACTAAACAAACACAATGTCATTGTTTAAGAAGTGCACTCATCACATTCGTCCATATCCGGGAGGATGCACCCAGGCTTGGTGAAAGGCGTGCTATCCTAACGTAGTAGGTCTATTCGGGTTCGGACATGAGGTTGCGATATTGGACCGTCGTAGAATATTCATTATCTTCGATGACGTATTTCATGATGATTCACGCAATTTCCTGCTGGATGCGGTAGAATTAATTTCGTACGGTTCCTAAGGCTTCGACCCATCTTTGGATATGGGCATCAGATAAAGATGTCATGCGAAGTGACTGTTGATCCCTTCTGTACTCGAGCATTAGATGGACGACATAGAATCCATCCTTATTACTTGTTGTCGATCGTTGGACTCAATAGAAGTCAGTCTTATGGCCGAAACACACCAAGCCCCTATATGTCTTTTTGAATTGGATGTTGCCACCCCACATGCTAAAGCCCATGAGATATGTCTAGAACATACTTGATGTGTGTGTACTATTTATTCTTTATGGTCATGGACCGGTCCAAATACAGAGCGCGGGAGCAACACGGGTAAAGAACGATGAGAATGTCACCCTCTTCATTGGAAAAAATAAATACACGATCAAGTTAGCCTCCATGCGTGCAAACTAATGATTGAAATGCATGAAAGGATGTATGTGCTATAGTGGCTATCCGTGGATGACTTATCCGGTATGATTGATGACCCACAAGTATAGGGGATCAATCGTAGTCCTTTCGATAAGTAAGAGTGTCGAACCCAACGAGGAACGGAAGGATCTGACAAGTGGTTTTAAGCAAGGTAAAATCTGCAGGCACTGAAATTGTCGGTAACAAGTGATTGTGTGGTGAGATGATTCGTAGCAAGCAACAAGTAACAAAAGTAGCACGGTGCAGCACAGTGGCCCGATCCCTTTTGTAGCAAGGGACAAGCCTGAACAAAGTCTTATAGGAGGAAAAACGCTCCGGAGGACACACGGGAATTTCTGTCATGCTAGTTTTCATCATGTTCATATGATTCGCGTTCGTTACTTTGATGGTTTGGTATGTGGGTGGACCGGCGCTTGGGTACTGCCCTTACTTGGACAAGCATCCCACTTATGATTAACCCCTCTCGCAAGCATCCCCAACTACGAACGAAGAATTAAGACAAAGTCTAACCATAACATTAAACTAGTGGATCCAAATCAGCCCCTTACGAAGCAACGCATAAACTAGGGTTTAAGCTTCTGTCACTCTAGAAACCCATCATCTACTTACTACTTCCAAATGCCTTCCTCTAGGCCCAAATAATGGTGAAGTTTTATGTAGTCGACGTTCACATAACACCACTAGAGGAAAAACAACATACAACATATCAAATTACCGAACGAATACCAAATTCACATGACTACTATTAGCATGACTTATCCCATGTCCTCAGGAACAAAAGTAACTACTCATAAAGCATAATCATATTCATGACCAGAGAGGTAATGAGTAGCATCAAGGATCTGAACATAAACTCTTCCACCAAGTAATCCAACTAGCATCAACTACAAAGAGTAATCAACACTACTAGCAACCTTACAAGTACCAATCGGAGTCGCGAGACAGAGATTGGTTACAAGTGATGAACTTGGGTTTGGAGATGAGATGGTGCTGATGAAGATGTTGATGGTGATGAGTCCCCTCCGACAAGAGGAGTGTTGGTGATGACGATGGCGACGATTTCCCCCTCCGGTGACAACTTACTTGAGGGATCTTATTCAATCCATAGGTAGGTATGGTGGACTTACTTGAGGGATGACGATGGCGACAATTTTTATTGCTTGCACCGATGACAACTTACTTGAGGGATCTTATTCAATCCATAGGAAGGTATGGTGGACTCACATGGCAAAACTAGGTTGATGGTTTATGGATGCACAAGTAGTATCTCTACTTAGTGATGGAAGTTTTGGCTAATATGAGGTGGAAGCAATCGTCACTTGCTAAGGGATCTCTAATGATATAACACTGTTCAGAGCCAAGCAAACACAATTCATTATGTTGTCTTCCTTGTCCAACATCTACTTCTATGCATGCAATAGTTTAGTGAGTGTTCACAATCATAGATGGTGTCATAGATGATATATTTATATGTGAACCTCTCCTTCTTTATCACTTCCTATTAATTGCAACCATGACCAAGGTCTACGTTTGCCTACCCTCAACAAGTTTCAATCCTCATTCTTTTTATATGTGAAGCCATCACTTCCCATAAGATCATTACATGATCTTTCATGCTTTTGTTCTATTCTCACTCTTTTGATCATGGCAAGAGGCAAAGCCCTTCAACTAAGACACTCTTTATTATATGGCTCACGAGCTTGAATACATCGGGGTGACACAAAGCAAAACTCAAGACTAAAACACTAAGACTTTTAATATACTAGAGAAAGAGAAAACTAAAACAAAGGTAAAGGCAAAAGATGTGATGGTGATACGATACCGGGGCAACTCGCCCAAGCTTGGCACAAGCCAAGGGGATTGCCCATAGCAATGCTCAGTTGTCGTCCTTTGGTGGTGATGGTGGTGAAGTTGTTGCAACATGGGCTTGATCCTCCGTCTTCCAAGGCATATGTGCTCCATCATGGAAAGATGAACGAGTCTCCGAAATCCTCAAATCTGCAGCCAACCTTATTGATTTAAATCTATACTCATACTCACAGTTTTGGTTCTGCAGGTCATAGATCTGGGCCTGGAGTTGATCAATCATGTCATAGAGCCTAGAGAGGTGCTTCCCAATGTCATTGGCATCAATCCTATGCTTGCTGGTGAACTTCGTGATCATCATGTGGTTGGCGCTGAGTCCACGCTCCACCATCCCTTGGCACTTGAAGACTTGTTGCTCCATTGCTTCAAGCCTCGTCTCCACGCTTCCGGTCTTCTTGGGCCCCTCAACATCACGGATGTGCAACATCCCCTCACGCATCTCGATAGATTGAGGGTGTTGCAGCACTCCCGTGAGGTAGAGATTGATGACCTTTTCGAAGATCTTGTCCTTTGGAGCTTTTGGAGAAGTCATAGCGATCTAGATCTGCAACAGAAACAAGCTCGAAACGAAAAACAAAGGAATCTGCGTGATGCAGGGGTCAAACCAAACGGGAGTATATATAATGATTTTTTTTCATACCAGAAGGAGTACCATGCATGAAAACGGAGTCCGGGAGGCGCACGAGGTGGCCACAAGCCCTCACGGCGCGGCCAGGGGGTGGGCCCGCGCCGTGCACGCTTGTCGCCTCCTCACGCACTTTCCGGACTACTTCCAATTTTTGTATTTTTTTAAATATTCCAAAACGGAGAAAAATTCCTATTGGAAAAGTTTTGGACTCTGTTTTCTTACTGAATCACATACCTCTTCGTTTTCGGAGTCTGAAACAGGCTGATAAATGTCCCTTAGGTATTTTTCTGGAGTTATGGTATTGATAATGTTGCTTTCAACATTTAAGGGAGTACCTGAGATATAATGCTTGATTCTCTGCCCATTTACAACTCTCAGACAATTACCTTCCGTGTTGTTGATCTTGATAGCACCGGAACGATATACTTCCTCAACAACATAGGGACCTTCCCATTTAGAGAGAAGCTTGCCTGCAAAGAATCTTAAACGAGAGTTATATAGCAAGACATAATCACCTACATTGAACTCACGCTTTTGTATCCTCTTATCATGCCACCTCTTAACCTTCTCTTTGAACAACTTGGCATTCTCATATGCCTGAGTTCTCCACTCATCAAGCGAGCTAATCTCAAATAACCTCTTCTCACCGGCAAGTTTGAAATCAAAGTTGAGCTCTTTGATTGCCCAATAAGCTTTATGCTCTAGATCAAGAGGTAAATGACACGCTTTACCGTACACCATTTTGTACGGAGACATGCCCGTGGGATTCTTATAGGCAGTTCTATAAGCCCAGAGTGCATCATCGAGCTTCTTAGACCAATTCTTTCTAGACCTGTTGACAGTCTTTTACAGAATCAGTTTAATCTCTCTATTACTTAGCTCTACTTGACCACTGGACCGTGGGTGATAGGGAGACACAATTCTATGGTTGACATCGTACTTAGCAAGCGTTTTACGGAAAGCACCGTGAATGAACTGTGAACCACCGTCGATCATTAGATATCTAGGGACTCCAATTCTAGGAAAGATAACTTCTTTCAGCATCTTGATAGAAGTGATGTGATCAGCACTACTAGGGGGGATAGCTTCTACCCACTTAGTGACGTAATCAACAACAACTAGGATATGAGTATACCCATTGGATTTTGGAAAAAGGTCCCATATAATCAAAGACCCAGACATCAAATGGTTCAATGACAAGTGAATAGTTCATAGGCATTTTCTGACATTTGCTAATATTACCTATTCTTTGACATTCGTCACAGGACAAGACAAACTTACGGGCATCCTTGAAGAGAGTGGGCCAATAGAAACCTGATTGCAATACCTTGTGTGCAGTTCTATCTCCCGCATGGTGTCCTCCGTAGGCCTCGGAGTGACACTTCTATAGGATCTGTCCCTGTTCATGTTCAGGTACACAACGTCTAATAACACCATCTACTCCTTACTTATAAAGGTGAGGATCATCCCAAATGTAGTGTCTCTAGTCAAAGAAGAATTTCTTCTTTTGCTGGTACGTGAAACTAGGTGGTATGTATTTGGCAATGATATAGTTTGCATAATCAGCATAACACGGTGCACTACGTGAAGCATTGATGACATTCAGTTGCTCATCGGGAAAGCTATCATCAATAGGTTGTGGGTCATCAAGAACGTTCTCCAACCTAGACAAATTATCTGCTACGGGGTTATCAGCACCCTTTCTGTCGACAACGTGCAAATCAAATTCTTGTAGCAAGAGAACCCATCTCATAAGTCTAGGTTTAGCGTCCTTCTTCTCCATGAGGTACTTAATAGCAGCATGATCAGTGTGAATAGTGACTTTGGAATCAACTATGTAAGACCTGAACTTTTCACATGCAAACATGACTGCTAAAAATTCCTTTTCCGTAGTAGCATAGTTTCTCTGGGCACTGTCTAGAGTTTTACTAGCGTAGTGAATAACATTCAACTTCTGATCAACTCTTTGCCCTAGGACAGCACCAACAGCATAATCACTAGCATCACACATGATTTCAAAAGGTAAGTTCCAATCAGGTGGTTGAACAATAGGTGCAGTTATCAAAGCCCTCTTAAGTATTTCGAAGGCTTCCTCACAATCATCGTCAAAAACAAAAGGAATATCCTTTTGCAAGAGATTGGTAAGAGGCCTAGAAATCTTAGAGAAGTATTTAATGAATCTTCTATAGAAACCAGCATGACGAAGGAAACTTCTTATACCTTTGATATCTGTGGGGTATGGCATTTTCTCGATTGCATCAACCTTAGCCTTATCGACTTCATAACCTCTTTCAGAAATTTTATGTCCTAAGACGATGCCTTCATTAACCATAAAGTGGCACTTCTCCCAATTCAAGACAAGATTGGTGTCTTTACATCTCTGTAAGACTCGATCAAGGTTGCTGAGGCAATCATCAAAGGAAGACCCGTAAATGGAAAAGTAATCCATGAAAACCTCGACAATGTTTTCACAGAAGTCAGAGAATATAGCCATCATACATCTTTGAAAGGTGGCAGGTGCATTACATAAGCCAAAAGGCATACGTCTATAAGCAAAGGTACCGAAAGGGCAGGTGAAAGTGGTTTTCTCCTGATCAAATTGTGCAACTGGTATTTGGGCGAAACCAGAATAACCGTCTAGAAAGCAAAAGTGTGTGTGTTTAGACAACCTTTCTAGCATTTGGTCGATGAAAGGAAGAGGGTAATGATCTTTTCTAGTGGCTTTATTCAACTTCCTAAAATCAATCACCATCCTATAGCCAGTAATAATCCTCTGTGGGATTAGTTCATCCTTATCATTAGGGACAACGGTAATGCCTCCCTTCTTAGGAACGCAATGCACCGGACTCACCCAATCGCTATGAGCAACATGATAGATAATACCCACTTCCAGGAGCTTTAGTATTTCTTTTCTTACTACTTCTTTCATCTTAGGATTTAATCTCCTTTGATGATCAACAACTGGTTTGAATTCAGGATCAGTTTTGATCTTGTGTTGGCATAGAGTGGGACTAATGCCCTTAAGATCATCAAGAGTATATCCAATAGCAGCACGGTGCTTCCTCAGAGTTTTTAGTAACTTCTTTTCTTCATGCTCCGAGAGGCTAGCACTAATAATAACATGATATATCTGTTTTTCATCAAGATAGGCATACTTAAGAGTATCAGGCAACTGTTTAAGCTCGAACACAGGATCACCCTTTGGTGGAGGTGGATCCCCAAGCAGTTCAACAGGCAAGTTATTCTTAAGGATAGGATATTGTTCTATGACAACTCTATCTATCTCATCCCTTTCATCCATATGCATATCATTTTCATGCTCAAGCAAGTATTGCTCTAAGGGATCAGTAGGAGGCACGGCAATAGAAGCTAAGGCAATAGTTTCATCCTTACTAGGCAACTCCTTTTCATGAGGTTGTCTACTAAACTTGGAGAAATTGAACTCATGTGACACACCTTCAAAGCCAACAATGACAGTTTGCTTCTCACAGTCAATATGAGCATTGACGATATTGAGGAAGGGTCTGCCAAATATGATGGGACAAAAGCTATATTGAGCGGTAGCAAGAACGAGGAAATCAGCAGGATAATTTGTTTTACCACGCAAGACTTCAACATCCCTAACAATTCCCACAGGGCAGATAGTATCTCTATTGGCAAGCTGAATAGTGACATCAATAGGCTCTATCTCAACAGGTGCAATCTCATCTTTGATTTCATCGTATAAGGATTGAGGTATTGCACTAACACTAGCACCCACGTCACATAAACCATGACAACAATGATCTCCTATCTTAACAGAAATCACATGCATGCCAACAACAGGCCTATGTTTGTCTCTAACGTGAGGTTTAGCAATTCTAGCAGCATCTTCACAGAAGTGAATATTATGTCCCTCAACTTCTTCAGACAGAAGATCTTTGATAATAGCAATGCTAGGTTCAACTCTAATTTTCTCAGGGGGTGCAGGTGTTCTAATATAGCCTCTACGTATCACAGTTGAAGCTTTAGAATGATCCTTTATCCTCACAGGGAAAGGTGGTTTCTCAATGTAAGCACTGGGAACCACAGGATCATTATAGGCAATGACTTTCTCTTCAACTGGAGTAGGTTTAACTACATTGACTTCTAAAGGAGGATGATATTTAAACCACTTCTCTTTGGGTAGATCAATATGGGCAGCAAAGGATTCACACAATGAAGCTACTATCTCAGAGTCAAGCCCATACTTAGCGCTAAAGTCACAAAAAGTATTTCTCTCAACAAAGGATTTAACGCAATCAAACGTGAAATTCATACCCGACTCCTTGCCTTCTTCAAGCTCCCAATCTTCAGAGTTGCGTTTAATTCTCTCCAATAAATTCCATTTGAAGTCAATATCTCTCTTCATAAAACAACCGGTACAAGAAGTGTCAAGCATGGTGTGATCATCATGAGAAAGCCGAGCATAGAAGTTCTGAATGATAATTTCTCTTGAGAGCTCATGATTGGGGCATGAATATAGCATTGATTTAAGCCCCCCAAGCTTGAGCGATGCTTTCTCTATCACGAGGCCAAAAAGTATAAATATAATTCCGATCATGATGTACTAAATGCATAGGATAAAACTTTTGATGAAATTCCAATTTCAACCGATTGTAGTCCCATGATCCAGTATCATCACATAGCCTATACCATGTCAACGCCTTATCCTTCAAAGATAAAGGAAATACCTTCTTATTGACCTCATCCTCGGGCAGACCTGCAAGCTTAAATAAACCAAAAACTTCATCTACGTAGAGTAGATTCAAGTCTGGATGTGATGTTCCATCTCGTGTAAAAGGATTTGCCAGCACTTTCTCAAGCATACCCGAAGGAAATTCAAAGCAAATATTTTCAGTAGGTGCAGCACGCTGAGGAGCAACTCTCGGTGCTTCCGTTCGAGGTGAAGATACCCCGAACAAGCCCCTCAAAGGATTAGTATCCATAGTGACAAGTGACAACAAATTTCAGCACACTATATGAATTTTTCCTTACCAAGTTCCACTTACCAAAGGCGCTTCACTCCCCGGCAACGGCGCCAGAAAAGAGTCTTGATGAGACAAGTGGTTTTCAGCAAGGTAAAATCTGCAGGCACTGAAATTGTTGGTAACAAGTGATTGTGTGGTGAGATGATTCGTAGCAAGAAACAAGTAACAAAAGTAGCACGGTGCAGCAAAGTGGCCCAATCCCTTTTGTAGAAAGGGACAAGCCTGAACAAAGTCTTATAGGAGGAAAAACGCTCCCGAGGACACACGGGAATTTCTGTCCTGCTAGTTTTCATCATGTTCATATGATTCTCGTTCGTTACTTTGATAGTTTGATATGTGGGTGGACCGGCGCTTGGGTACTGCCCTTACTTGGACAAGCATCCCACTTATGATTAACCCCTCTCGCAAGCATCCGCAACTACAAAAGAAGAATTAAGACAAAGTCTAACCATAGCATTAAACTAGTGGATCCAAATCAGCCCCTTACGAAGCAACACATAAACTAGGGTTTAAGCTTCTGTCACTCTAGCAACCCATCATCTACTTACTACTTCCCAATGCCTTCCTCTAGGCCCAAATAATGGTGAAGTGTTATGTAGTCGACATTCACATAACACCACTAGAGGAAAAACAACATACAACATATCAAATTACCAAACGAATACCAAATTCACATGTCTACTATTAGCATGACTTATCCCATGTCCTCGGGAACAAAAGTAACTACTCACAAAGCATAATCATATTCATGACCAGAGAGGTAATGAGTAGCATCAAGGATCTGAACATAAACTCTTCCACCAAGTAATCCAACTAGCATCAACTACAAAGAGTAATCAATACTACTAGCAACCTTACAAGTACCAATCGGAGTCGCGAGACGGAGATTGGTTACAAGTGATCAACTAGGGTTTGGAGAGGAGATGTTGCTGATGAAGATGTTGATGGTGACGAGTCCCCTCCGATGAGAGGAGTGTTGGTGATGACGATGGCGACGATTTCCCCCTCCGTGAGGGAAGTTTCCCCGACAGGACTAGATTGGTTCTGCTCAAGTTCCGCCTCGTGGCGGCGGAAAAAACCACGAAAAAGCTCCTCCTTGATTTTTTTCGTGGACGAAACCTTCCATATAGCAAAACAGGGGGGCAAGTGGGCCAGCAGGGTGCCCACAAGCCCCCATGGCGCGGCCTGGGGGGGGGGGGGGTGGCCGCGCCGTCGAGGCTTGTGGCCACCCCCTCGCGCCCCTCTCGCACTTCTTCGGCCTAGTATTTTTGATAAATCAGGAAAAAATCCTCGTTGATTTTTACGGCGTTTGGAGTTGCGCAGAATAGGTATCTCAACTTTGCTCCAGTTTCAGGCCAGAATTCCAGCTGCCAGCATTCTCCCTCTTCATGTAAACCTTGCAAAATAAGAGAGAAAAGGCATAAGAATTGTACCGTGAAGTGACATAACAGCCCAAGAAGCGATAAATATCAACATGAAAACATGATGCAAAGTGGACGTATCAATGATAAGGTACGAGAATCGCTTCCTTGTCCTTATTGTTTACCATGAGCTATTCGATGTACTCCACCGCATATTTACGGTTGGCTTCATCGATTGTTAGGAAGCCCTCACGCATGTAGTACGGGTCCGCGACCGCAAGACCACTGATTTTCTCTCTCCTGACAATGAAGTTCATATGCAGCACATAAAGCCGGACAAACGTCAAATCAATCCGCCTCATTAGAAACATCTCGAAGATGCAGTCAAATCGCAGGAAGAACAGGTCCACAGGGAAGTCATGGACGTACTCCCTGACATGACATGGCACATGGACTGTATAAAGCAGGTATCCTGGATCATTCGAGGGGAGAAGGCTTGACTCCGTCAACAACATATGGTCATGTGTTCTCCAGAGATCCCTTGTTATGGTAGCTAGCACATCCTTCACTAACATTGTCTCTCCCGCGATATGGACAGACGACGCACCTTTCATCGGTACAATGTCCATAACTCGGGTCTGCGGAGGCAGCTGGCTGCTCGCAGCCACTTTGGCAGATTTGGCGGCAGTCGGGACTTTCTTTGTCGGCTCTTCCTCTGCTTGTTCTTGGCGGGCTCAGGTGCTGGTGGGTCTACCAAACCCTGTACGACTACCGCCCCTAGTGTTGTCGGGCTCAACATTGCACAAACTTGTCTTATTTGAGTTTGGGTTGATGCGGAATCGGGAGGGGTGTCCTGTGATGCTTGCATGAACAAAGACTTGCACTCCCGAGGACGTTCCAACTTCGCCTCATGCTCATATGGCCGACTCATCACTACATCCTCATAGGCGTCGGTATTGAGCCACTGTATAGGCTCGACCTCCATGTCATGATCCATATCCTCATCCAGTGGTCGACATCATCAACCACCGGAATGGTTGGACCCCCTTCCTCGTGTCGCTCACCCTCACCGAGCAGAACAGATGGTGGTCGTAATTGTGTAGGTGGGGTTATGATTGCCCAATTACTCTAGTCCCGTTGGTGTGCTCCTAACCACTCCAAACAGAGAAGATTCTTCGGCCACATGATCGCGCAATTTTTGGATTCGCCAAGCTTCATCGGTGTCTCATTCTCCTCACCACCAATCTTTATGGGAAGACATAAACCCTTGCGGCCGTGTTTCACACTCGCCACGGAGACCCTTAAGGCATTATCGGGCATCTACCGGCCGTGGAACAAGCGATCCTTGGGCTTCATTATAGTAGACTTCCCCACTTCCACCAACCTGCCATTCTTGTGGTAGATGAGGGTGCACGGAATGGAGTCTACTTGTAAAGACATGTGTGCAGTGTTAGAGATCTGAAAGGCAACGTGAACTGAAGATTAATTAGTTATTGTTGGAATTATGCCCTAGAGTCAATAATAAATATAGTTATTATTATAATTCCTGTATCAAGATAATCGTTTATTATCCATGCTATAATTGTATTGAATGAAGACTCATTTACATGTGTGGATACATAGACAAAACACTGTCCCTAGCAAGCCTCTAGTTGGCTAGCCAGTTGATCAAAGATAGTCAGTGTCTTCTGATTATGAACAAGGTGTTGTTGCTTGATAACTGGATCACGTCATTAGGAGAATCACGTGATGGACTAGACCCAAACTAATAGACGTAGGATGTTGATCATGTCATTTTGTTGCTACTGTTTTCTGCGTGTCAAGTATTTGTTCCTATGACCATGAGATCATATAACTCACTGACACCGGAGGAATACTTTGTGTGTATCAAACGTCGCAACGTAACTGGGTGACTATAAAGATGCTCTACAGGTATCTCCGAAGGTGTTAGTTGAGTTAGTATGAATCAAGACTGGGATTTGTCACTCCGTGTGACGGAGAGGTATCTCGGGGCCCACTCGGTAATACAACATCACACACAAGCCTTGCAAGCAATGTGACTTAGTGTAAGTTACGGGATCTTGTATTACGGAACGAGTAAAGAGACTTGCTGGTAAACGAGATTGAAATAGGTATGCGGATACTGACGATCAAATCTCGGGCAAGTAACATACCGAAGGACAAAGGGAATGACATACGGGATTATATGAATCCTTCGCACTAAGGTTCAAACGATAAGATCTTCGTAGAATATGTAGGATCCAATATGGGTATCCAGGTCCCGCTATTGGATATTGACCGAGGGGTCTCTCGGGTCATGTCTACATAGTTCTCGAACCCGCAGGGTCTGCACACTTAAGGTTCGATGTTGTTTTATGCGTATTTGAGTTATATGGTTGGTTAACGAATGTTGTTCGGAGTCCCGGATGAGATCACGGACATCACGAGGGTTTCCGGAATGGTCCGGAAACGAAGATTGATATATAGGATGACCTCATTTGATTACCGGAAGGTTTTCGGAGTTACCGGGAATGTACCGGGAATGACGAATGGGTTCCGGGAGTTCACCGGGGGGGGGGGGGGGGGGGGCAACCCACCCCGGGGAAGCCCATAGGCCTTGAGGGTGGCGCACCAGCCCTTAGTGGGCTGGTGTGACAGCCCAAAAGGGCCCTATGCGCATTGGAAGAAAAATCAAAGAGAAAGAAAAAAAAGGAGGTGGGAAGGGAAGGAAGGACTCCCACCCACCAAACCAAGTCCAACTCGGTTTGGGGGGGAGACCTTCCCCCCTTGGCTCGGCCGACCCCCTTGGGGCTCCTTGAGCCCCAAGGCAAGGTCCCCTCTCTCCCACCTATATATACGAAGGTTTTATGGCTGATTTGAGACGACTTTTCCACGGCAGCCCGACCACATACCTCCACGGTTTTTCCTCTAGATCGCGTTTCTGCGGAGCTCGGGCGGAGCCCTGCTGAGACAAGGTCATCACCAACCTCCAGAGCGCCGTCACGCTGCCGGAGAACTCTTCTACCTCTCCGTCTCTCTTGCTGGATCAAGAAGGCCGAGATCATCGTCGATCTGTACGTGTGCTGAAACGCGGAGGTGCCGTCCGTTCGGTACTAGATCGTGGGACTGATCGCGGGATTGTTCGCGGGGCGGATCGAGGGACGTGAGGACGTTCCACTACATCAACCGCGTTCACTAACGCTTCTGCTGTACGGTCTACAAGGGTACGTAGATCACTCATCCCCTCTCGTAGATGGACATCACCATGATAGGTCTTCGTGCGCGTAGGAAAATTTTTGTTTCCCGTGCGACGTTCCCCAACAGTTATGTTGATGAGCGTGCGACCCATATTTACCGTGAGGGCATTGAGCTCAGCAAATGTCGACGACCCGACATTCAAGCCCGAGACAGAGCACGAGCTACTATGAGAGGGTGCACTTGCGGGAGCAGGTGCTCGTGGAGTAGGTACGGGTGCAGTCGCCATAGCAGGTATGGGTGCTGGTGCAAAGTTGAATGAGTTGCTCCCGGTGAAGCTTGGCATGGGAAAATCAGTTGGGGCGGTGTGAATTTTGTTGCACCCAACTGACCATACTTCGAATGAAGATTGGCAATACAACTGCCACCTCAGTTCTAGAGGCAGCTACCACTTCCGAGGTTGCCTCAACTATGGTTTCAATTTTGTTTTTCTCGATCGCCTGCGCCACCTTCTCGTTGATGGTGACTTGACTTAACTTAGGCCTTCGCTTTTTGGCCTTGACGTCCTCCCTATAGTAGTACTTCCAGGTGGCGCCATCTCCGGCGGCATGCACACGTCCATACTATGGCTGCCTATCCACTGGGTGTCTCATCATTATGTTGTTGCCCGGGTTGAAAGGAGTGTCAACTTGTACTTCGTCGATGACTGACTTGAGTCGACGATTCATTTTCGGGTGCAAGTTTGTGTTGCTCTCGTTGCAAAATGAACGTGAATCAATTACGAATGTTACTAGAATGTAGTGCGACTGTATTAGAAGCTCATATAAGGTGATAAAATGGTAATTACTAATATTCTCATGAATTCCCTCATAGGCCCATCCGTGTAAAATAGGGTCCCACGAGAACCAGGCCCCGATGAAGTCATGCTCCTGTTGGTTGGTGAACTCAGCCAAGGGGTCTGGGAGCCCCATACGGTCATGTTTCGCGTCCTCCTTAGCCCACACGGGCCTCTTGCTCGTGTAACCACAACTTCTGAGGAGGGGTTTCCCCCATCTTCCTTTCCTGAAGCTACTTGCCTTTCTCTGACATGTCCTTGGGAGCTTCTTCAGCGCAAGTCGCCTTGAACTTTTCAACGTGCTCTTCCGAAATTGTCGGATTGTCTTCTTTAATCTCGGTGTAGGTTTGATGGTCTACTTCAATCGCCTTTCTCACCCTTGTTTTCCAGGCGCTCAATCTGTTGCTAAATTTTCCTAGGGCTTTGTTGTTTATTTTCTTCTTGGCAGGATCATCCCATGGGTCGAGATCTTAATCCCGACCTGGGAATAGGAATCTTGCGTGCAACCTAGTTAGGCGCAGGTGTTGCAAAGGTTCATTGTTTTGTAGTTTTGTGTCATTGATGTTAGCGGTATCTCGTAAGATGCATGCTACTTGGTTGTCGTATATCCCTGCCACTTGTTGTGGCTTTGTTGGCTCGAACTCTCCTTCGTGCACCTCCGTGCTCACTAGTCTTCCGGTGCCGAGCTGATTTGTGTGTCATGTCCTCTTTGCCTTATTTCCTTCCCTCCTTGCCATGTTTCCTTCACTGGCTTGGGAGATACCACCTTCCTTGGTCTTGTTATCCACATCGTTAGTGGTCGTCTCCATCTAAGCGAAGGTGTTGGTGGCATCAGTCTCGTCGGCATCGGTGCAACCACCATCGTCCTGTCTCTCCACATAGTTGAGGTTGGCGTGTGCTTCTCCTTCTTGGGTGCTAGAACCTTCAGCTTCATCGTTGTCGGCCATGTTTCCTATGGTCTAATCTAATCATTTAATTCTCGAGCTTTATATAATAAAATGAATAATAACATAAAAATGGCCTATGTTTTGCGTGGTCGTCATTTCGTTCCCGTCCCGGCGGATCTCCGACACTCAAATGTCTACTTTGAAGCACATGTAATGCCGAAATTCACGGATAATTTTAGCATGATCTATGCTAAAAATGGCACATATAGAGCGCGTGAAATTTTCCAAAACGGAAATTAATCAACATTCCAGCAAAACATAGGCCACTTAGAATGGATTTCCATGCAAACAAGAATGACCTTAGGCCCACAACTAACTGTATCAACATTGCATGCAAACATTCTTAGGCCCTCAACACTCGATATGTCCCACATTCTATCAACATCCTCAGGCCTCACGCGCACATTGTATCAAGAGCTATAGTGTGAGTTTTGGTATGCTCACTAGTTGCTTGTCGAGGATGCGGTCCGGGTGTCGTCGAGCGGTGTATGTCGATGATCTACCTGTGCGTCAAGCATTCACAAGATTAGTTGTAGACACACATAGATATATAGGAAAAGTTATTTTATAATAAAATTGTCAACAACTAATTCTTTTAATAGCATTTCAAACCCTGAAATGCCTTTGTTGCACTAAAACAATTTTAAATAATTCTTTTAAAATTCCTTAGAAATTAAAGGGGACATTTGCAGCCTACAAAATACTTTTATGCAAAAATCCACCATAGACATTTGTAAATTTTTAGCATAACATCCAATTTTTAAATCTGGACCAATTTGAGTGCTGCACTGTAACCCTATTTTTCCTAGCTCATTATTTTCTACAAACTTTTCCATCTTACAGTCCTTCCAACCAACCCTTAAGTCGAGGAGATCATCTCTATTGGGCTCTTTTAAGTTCACAAAAGTTCCCCTCAAATTTTGGTCCAGAACTGAAGTCCGGTAAAACTTGCACTAGCAGGTTTTCTGTTTTTGCAAATCAGCCCTACCATCCACACTTTGATCTTAGGAGACATCTTCCTAGCAATTTTCAAATCAAACAAGGTTTCCTAGCTTGCTCATTTATATTGTGAAACACGTCAGGTGCATGGCATAAATCAGTTAGGAACTTGCATTAGGAACTTGTTTATCTGTCGAGAGGGAGGGAAGAGGGGCTAGTGCATTGTTGGAGTCGGGGTCGCCCGGGATGAGGAGGGTGACATCAAAGTAGATAAGTATTTATCTCAGTTTGTTGACAACCAAGGTATCAATCGAGTAGGAGGAACAAGCAAGGCCCCAATGTTAGCACCTACACAAACAATCAAACACTTGCACCCAACGCTACAAAGGGGTTGTCAATCCCTTTACGGTTATTTGCAAGTATGAGATCTGATAGAGATAGATATAAAAGATTGCAGAAACGAAAAGTAAAAAAATAGTAAATAAATTACAGCAAGGTATTTTTGGTATTTTTGGTTTATAGATCTGAAAGTATAATATGGAAAATAGACCCGGGGGCCATAGGTTTCACTAGAGGCTTCTCTCATGAAGGAAAACAATACGGTGGGTGAACAAATTACTGTCGAGCAATTGATAGAAAAGCGAATAATTATGAAGATATCCAAGGCAATGATTATGCATATAGGCATCACGTCCGTGTCAAGTAGACCTAAACGATTCTGTATCTACTACTATTACTCCACACATCGACCGACTCTTGCCTGCATCTAGAGTATTAAGTTCATGAAGAACAGAGTAACACATTATGTAATATGACATGATGTAGAGGGATAACCTCAAGCAATGTGATGAAAACCCCATCTTTTTATCCTTGATGGCAACAATGCAATACATGCCTCGCTACCCCTACTTTGTCACTGGGTGAGGACACCGCAAGATTGAACCCAAAACTAAGCACTTCTCCCATTGCAAGAATTACCAATCTAGTTGGCCAAACCAAACCAATAACTCGAAGAGACATGCAAAGAGATGTAATCATGCATATAATAATTCAGAGGAGATTCAAATATTATTCATAGATAATCTGAACATAAACCCACAATTCATCGGATCTTGACAAACACACCACAAAAGAGTATTACATCGGATAGATATCCATGAAGATCATGAAGAACATGGTATTGAAGAACAAAGACACAGAATAAGCCATCTGGCTACTAGCTATGGACCCATAGGTCTGTGGGGAACTATTCACACATCATCGCAGGGGCAATCGAGTTGATGTAGATGCCCTCCGTGATCGATTCCCCCTTCGACAAATTATCGGAAAAGGCTCCAAGATTGGATCTCACAGAAACAGAGGCTTTCGGTGGCGAAAAAGTATTTTTTGTTGTCCGTGTGGTAATGTGGGGATATTTGGGAGTTTATAGGCCAAGGATTAGGGTTAGGAGAGCTGGAGTGGGCCCACAAGCTAGGGGTGCGCCCCCCTTAGGGCGCGCCCAGCAGGCTTGTGGCCTCCCGGAAGGTCTCCTGCCCCCCTCTCCAAGTCTAGCAGGTTTCTTCTCGTCCAAGAAAAATCATTCCCGGGATTTTATTCCGTTTGGACTCCGTTTAATATTCCTTATCTACAATACTCAAAAACAAGGAAAAATCAAAAACTGGCACCAGGCTCTAGATTAATAGGTTAGTCCCAAAAATAATATAAAATAGCATATTAATGCATATAAAACATCCAAAACAGATAATATAATAACGTGGAACAATCAAAAATTAAAGATACGTTGGAGACGTATCATCGAGATATATGCTTATCTTCCCATAGTATCCGGAACTAACTTTTATTCTACTAAGGCACTTGAAGAATTGATCGACCTTCTTTGGATCTAAGGTGAAGCAAGAGGGGGGGGGTCAATACTGTTTTCCCTTCTTGTTTTAATTTTTGGCCCTATCTTCCATCTCTGTATCTGTCTCCTCTCACGACTTTTTACCATGTATGTGGAGATCTTTCCTGATATCCAAAAATTCCAAGTCTTTTCTTGCCTTCAGCCCATCCTTGATCTTCTCCGACATGTTCATCAATGTTCCAAGCAAACTGTTGAGGATGTTCTTCGTGATATGCATTTTATCAAGGCTATGAGGCGTGTCCAGTTTGGGCCAGTACTCCAAGTCCCAGAAAATAGACCTCGTTTTCTGTACCTTCAGCAGCTGCTCCGATGCCTTTTTATTCATCTTTCTTGGCGAGGGGCACCCTTCCCAGTTCTTCGAGAACTCATCGATTCAACACCGCTCTGCTTATGTAGAAGTCCTCGATGATCCGCCTTACCATTGAATACATCTCCATGCTTTCTCCATGAGTCATCCTTCTCGAGCCATCTTCTGTGCCCCATGTACATAATTTTTGAAAACCCGCCATCTTTCGATAGCTGCTGATAAGTTGTATCATCCATGCACCTGGTGCATGTGCAATATCCGTGGCACACCTGGCTTGTGACATATATGTAATCTAGATAGTCGTGCACCATCATGATCAGCACGA
This sequence comes from Hordeum vulgare subsp. vulgare, assembly GCF_904849725.1. Taxonomy (NCBI): domain Eukaryota; kingdom Viridiplantae; phylum Streptophyta; class Magnoliopsida; order Poales; family Poaceae; genus Hordeum; species Hordeum vulgare. Next base: position 179,191,438 of record NC_058523.1, read on the forward strand.
CTCTCGTGTCAAAATACTCTATCGTGCTGGCGTCCCATGTCTTGGCCGACGTTGTCCATAACGTGTGTAGCTCCTATTTTAGTAACCGGAGGTACATATTAATATCATTTCTTGGTTGTCTCGGGCTCTCGGCCCTTGAATAAGCATAGTCATGTGCTTGTATTTTGCCTTCATGCACTTCTAGGGGGAGGTTGTACATCCATACAAATACGGGCCATGTGCTATGATTGGTGTTCTGGCTCCCGAACGGATTCATGCCATCAGTACTAGCACCAAGCACGATGTTACTTTGATCATATGCGAAATATTTATATTCAGTGGTTAATGCTTTCCATTGGCTAGCATCTACGAGGTGTCTCAGCTTTGGAACATATCCATCGTCTGGCTTCACCTTATCAGCGTGCCATCGCATGAGCTTTGCTTTTTTAGGATCTATGAAATACCGCTACAAACGGGGAGTGATGGCAAAGTACCATACGGTTTTCTGTGCGGCTTTCTTTCTGGCCTTCTTATATCGTGAAGCATTGCACTTTGGGCAACTTGTTTTTTCCGCGTGCTCGTTCTGGTATATGATGCAATCATTGATGCATGCATGGTATCTAATGTGTGGCATATCAAGAGGGAACATGATTATTTTGCCTCCTCGACACTAGTGGGACACATGCTTTCCGTGAGAAGAAACTTCTTTAGATACTCTAGAAGGTCACCAAGGCTGCGTCTGCCATTTGTTTTTTTCTTTCATATTAGCAGTTCTAGTGTGAAACTCAAGCGGGTCACCTCGGGATCGCAGCCATCATACAATGGAGTCTTCGAGTCTATCTCCAATTGCGCCAGGTTAGCCTCCTCTTTAGAAGCGTCTCTCATGCTAGTCGTCCTCTTGTGAAGTAGGTCTCAAACATGTGGGTCACGCATGGCTGAAGTTAGTAGGGACGAAGACTGCGGCATGTCCGGCCTCTATTGACCCATGTCCGCTGCCATTTCTGATGCCCTCTTCTTTGGGCCCATTTATGATCATCTCTTTGTCTAGGCCCATGTCATTATTGCTTTCTACCCCGTCGACGTCCTCATCATGATCGTGTTCACTTATCCATCGAGTATGCCCATCCGTGAAACCATGCATGAGCAGGTCCGCCTTGAATTTGACAGCCTTAAAGGGGTCGAGCCATACTACTTCTTTGCATCTACGACATAGACATAAAACCTCCTTCCGTTTTTTTTCATACATGTCGTCCACCATGGATTGCCAATATCTCTCCACCTTCCTTCCATTGGCCTTCATGATTGCCTTGCAAAGCAAAATAGTTATAACCACCTACGCATGCATGCAACAAATTCATACAAAAAATTGACATGACCTTCCCTTAACATAGGACATATCGAGTTTGCCTAAAATTCATCGAAATGGAACTGAATCGATGTTTTGGCAAAACCTAGGCAACACATGCCACACACATTTCAACAAATACGCACTATATGCAACTCACATGCCACACACACAATTTGGTATCATCAAGCATATATAGCTCGGTCTTATTGCGCGCGCGCACAAACACATAAACATATATCCATACTTGCACATTAAATATTTTCTTCCTCACCTATGTCGAGAGAGATCAAGCATGGTATGAAGATATTCCTCACCTATGTCAAGTAGATCTAGATAGTGAGGTAACTAGATAGCTCTAACTTGGGAGAGAGAGAACAAGCTAGTGGAAGGCTAAAATATTAAAAATATGGGGTGGAGGGCTTTAATTAATGGAGGTGTGAGAGGGCAGAGAAAGAGAGACGAGGGCATTCGCAGAGGTGATGGAGGGGGGAAAGAAGAGAGAGGGAGGAGGGGGAGCATTAAAGGAAGAAGCAAGTGGAAGAGGTGGTGGGGGAGAAGGAAGGGGGAAGAAGGAAAAAAGGGGAAAGATATTTGTGGCTGGCGCTTATAGCAGTAGCGCTTGTTGGGGAAACACGCTACTCCTAGTTTCACTAGGAGTAGCGCTGGGGCCGGACACCCATTGTTGCTACTTAGGGCCCACCAGGTTACACGTAGAAAAATACCAGTAGCGCGTTTCGGGGCAGCGTGCTTCACTTATAGAAATAACAGTAACACTTGTTATGGTCCGCGTGTTGCAACTTCATCCTGACCCAGGGGTGTCGTTGGGCCCACTTAGTAGTAGCGTTTCTCAATGCAAGCAGCGCTACTGCTAAATTTTACCACTAGAGTTGTTTCAAGTCGGCGCTACTAGCACTTAGCAGTAGCACGCTATCCCGAGAGGTGCTCTTGGTAAGTTTCTACCTATAAGATTTTTCTTAGTAGTGTTTCCTTGACCACTGACAGTGCCCATCCAACCCTACCGTTCGTGTACATCTGCTAGCAACTCTCCAGCCGGAGTCACAACTAAGATTAACCAAGCCAGGGCCCATAATGACTTGTGGCTGCACAAGTAAGCTTGTGGGCATGAAGTATTCATCTGTCAGTTTGAGTCTGGGTGGAATTTTCTGCATGAGTACTAGCCTACTCCATCTTACAACACATCCACTGGTTACTCGAGGGTGCCTCACAACCATTCCACCCAGTAGTGTTTATTGAAATCATGTCGCGAGTCTTGAAGTCTTGAGGTCCTGAAGATGAAAGCCTTGAAGATGACATCGTGAAGTTGTCATCATTAACGAAGAGTCGTCCTTCTCACCCCACTCCTGGAAACTGATACACATCCCCATCTACTATAGCGTAGCATTAAAACGAATAACCTTTCCGAGGCTTTAGTAACAGGTGTGTGGGTTCCTGCCTCATGCTTCTACCCAACTACAAGATTCAATATAACTACTCGAGGAAATGTTGCAAAAATGACACTAAATGCAATAAAAAATATATGTATGAACATATGGTCAAAGTGAACTTGCGTGGTAACTTTTTGAAGTTGTATTGCCCTCAGAAAACTTGATAGAACTATTCGTCACTATCCGATGAAATCTATTATAACCAAACATGACACTCATAAGCATTCAACCTAGCAATCATTCTAGTCATCAAAGTAACAATCAACAGTAATATCTACAAAGAAATAAATAGGAAAAACAAATAAAATCTAAATAAAACTTCAAAAGAAAACTACTACACAAATTAAGATTAACACACTACACAAGAAAAGTTTTTGTCCTAATAGAACTTAACAACAAAGAAAACACTATAATTATAAATGATGGAAAATAAAATATAAAACAAATAATTTAACATAAAGTATTTTTTGTTAATTTTATTAACAAAATAAATAATTAAAAAGCTAATATAAAACTCTATTTATGACCTATTCAATTTTTAATACAAAAAATAAATAAAATAGTAAACATTATTTTTACTAACAAATAAAAGTAGCTAATTTTCACTAACACAAACAAAACAAAACTTGTCAAAACTAACAATAGAATAACAACTGAAATCAATAAAAGTAAAAGATTAAATACAAAACAAAAATAAAGTCAAAACAGTACTATGTCTGCTAAAACACTAATTTAAATTATTCTAAAATTACCCAAATCACACCTAGTGCAAAATAACTAAACAAGTGACTAGGAGCAAATAGAATCATATCAAAATCTATTTTTAAACTCAAGTTATTTGCAAACTAGTGTTTGAAGCAAGTTTGAGCAAATTCAAATTTAAATTTCAAACATGATTTTTATGGATCTACTGAAACTACATAATTTTATTAAACTAATGCAAAAAAAGAATCTCTAAAAAGGATTAAAAACATAAAATACATAGGATATCTAAAAACAAAAAAGAAATCTAGCACTATAGTTTGGCCAGGGACACGTGGCGATACGTTAATTATCGGGCCTAGGTCATGCGGACGGACGACCGATACTTAGTATTTTCGGCGATGGTCGGCTTGATAAACAGAAAAAACAAAAACGGTGGCTTGGTTCAAGGTAATTGTAGACAAATTCAAACTAAAACTCATCTAGAATAAAAAGTAACATTTTGATTTAAAAGAAAATTAACAAAGGCTGGTGTGGCTTACAACAAGGTCGAGTGGCGCTGGTAGAGAAGAGGGGCGCAGGCAAGGCGACGTCTCGAGTGACCAACGACAACGGTGGTGATGTTCCGTGGACGTGGCGCAACGAGGGGGTCCCGTTTTTGGTGAAGCTCGTCCTCGATGGTGACGGAGGCGAGGATGTCATCAAGATGAACTCCGGTGCTCCAACAATGGAGGAGTTGACGAGGCGGTGTCTATAGTGGACGAGGGAAGGAACAATCATTCAATCCGGCATGCAATGGAGGAATATGTTGAGCGACGGAAAGAGGGACTAGTTGGTGGCTCACCGTAGTTGTATTAGGTCGGCGAAATTGGACGCGCTCGTGCAGGCAATATGAGAGGTCTTGATTCGGGGTTTTAGGAGGAAACTGACGAGGAGAGGCTTGGCTATTTATAGGACATATCCGCGCGCGAGGGGAAAGTCTGGGATTCAAATCTCGCATGTATCGGACGCGATGATTGCGGCGTGCGCGAGCAGAGCTTCCATGTCATGGGGAAGAAGAAGAAGAAGCAGAGCCCACGCGTCAGTGGTAGCAAGAGGGTTAGCGAGAAGGATAGGAGCAGCGGGTGTCACGTGCGAGAGAGACGGCGGGCGTGGTGGCACTGTGTGTTGGACTCTTGGCTGGCATCCAGGTGCTGGCCTTGTGGCCCGCTGTGCTTGCTAGGCCGCCGGCTAGCGCTAGTGTGTCCGGCTATTTTTTTTAATAAAGAGAGAGCAAGTAAAATGGAGAAAAGAAATAAAAAACGGACTTTTCTCAAAATAAATAATTATAAAAAATCTTGGAACTAAACATAGAAAAACATGAACTATTTTTCCACTTTAAATGAAATACTTTTAAACAAATATTTTTTTGAAATCCCAATTTGAATTGGAATTTTATTTTAAATTATTTTTCAAATAGTTTTATGTTTTCCCTCCTTCAAATACATTTCAAATTGTGTCTGAATTTTGAAGTGTCATATTCCTTCACTCGTTATTTGCTTTATGAGAGGATTTTGAAACAAATTCAAACTCAAAACAAATTTGAATAGGGATTCAAATAGAAAATTCGGGAAAGTACTTTTGTTCCCTCTCATTTTACTTTTAGAAAGTTTCACTCACTTTCAATCATACAATCGAGCTTACAATCATAATCACTTATTTAATATAACATTCCAAAATTAGAATTTTGGGATGTTACAAACTACCACACTTAAAATGAATCTCGTCCTCGAGATTCGAAGAGGCTAGAAGGAAAATGTTAGGGTTTTGGGATCTTCTTGATAATTCATCGATCATGAAAAGTTCTGGGGTGCTACCATCCTTAGAGCAAAGTTACAGTTCCGTCATACCTCATGTATTTCCTTCTTAATTTTGACATCCTCGGTCTTCTCACATATCTAACAATAACTCCTTCATTGTTGCCCATTCTAGTATTGGCATAACGTTTTCTTCAAAATCTTGAGTCCTTTAATCAAAATAAACTTCTTTCGAGACTGGGTCTTCTTAACCGACAGGTCTTGCACCAATACTAAACAATTATCGAAAATAGCATGGTGGTCAACAATTATTGGTTCCTGCAGGAAATAGGTCTTGGGTTTTTTCTCACCGTAGAACCTACGATTGGCAATAACTGCCTTGTAAGAGGGTTTATCAACTTACCATTCTAAGGTTTAAACATGCTTTAACAATTGCCATTTCTCTGCTTTAGGTAAGTCATTCTAGATTGATCATTCCAAATAGGAAGAGCGAATGATAAGAGTGGTCGTCATGGTGATCGATCCATTCCGCACCCAAATCATTACGGTGTATAAAGTTTAGCGAATCTTGCATTCCTAACACTCGGTCATTTTCACAAGCAGTGCAGAATTTTCCTTGTCAACGAACTGAGTTCGAATAAATCCATTGATTCTACAAGCCAAACAAAGCAACTATTTCTTATTCACAACTCTTGGGTTTTCATATCCTCTACAAAACGTCTCATGATTAATCACAACTTCCTCCAAGTTTATTCCTTCAACAAGGTAGTGCTTGCTCCTTATTAAGGTCGGGGGTCTGTGGGTCATGGGCCCATTTCAACACTTGTATAGCTTTACCTCATCATTGGAGTTACAATTGTTCCATACTCAAACATTACCATTCAATAGTACTTCATTCCTTCATACTCTTGGGGTAACCAACATGTAAAAATAGACACATACTTATTTTGTCCAAACTCCACTCTACGGAATACATTTTCCTTAAATTGGTCTGGTGTTCTCACACGATACTACTATCCTTAAAATGAAATGCGCAAATTCATGCATAGACCATATTTTCTCATATCCTAAAAAATGGTCAAAAATCTTGGTTTATAGAGCATCAACTCATACAATTTCACATATGAAATCATGGCACATTAATTTTATTTATTCATGAATTCATTACAATCTCTGAGACTTCCATTACATAATTCAACTCCATATCCTCTTGAAAATAAGAGTGATTCCTATTATACTTCTTACCAATATTGAGATCTCAACTACTCGCCTCTAGCTTTGTTCGGGTCTGAACATTCAATGGCATAATGTCCTTCAACATTGCAACAAAAGAAATTAAGTTCCGACAATTCCCTAGGCTTCCTTGTGCCTCCACAAATTCCTTGGGTCTCATGATGGTAGTTGGGAGACCGGGTTATAGGATAGATAGCCGTACTATCAAGGGGGGCTCTCAAGTGAGTAGCTTGAGCATATCGTTCGTTGAGAGCTCAAAGCATTGCATTCTTGGCATCATCATATTTCTTTGTTCTTGGTTGGTTTTTTCTCTTTGTAGGTTCTTGATCTTATGGCCAGCTTCATGAAAATCTCAAGTTCATCAAAACAGAGTCCATATGCATCTTCTATGATGTTTTCGATGCTGGAGTTTTTGCCGGTTCTTCATTCATAGAGTTTCACATCTCTATATCATTGGCATTTTCATACCGTCTCTTCTTAGGATTACTTGTCGTCTGCTATCCAACAAGCTTGAGTTTGCTCAATTCGGAGCTCGTATGCAAAAGTTATGGCAGTTTTAGTGTCGGAGCTGTTTTTCTCTGAACATGCGGTAGTACCGCTTGGTACCACGGTAGTACCTCTTGGGCGGTACTTCCGCTGTGTACTACCGCTGCTACTTCTGCTTATATTTTGTTCTCTAGTCACGGCGGTTTTCTGGATGGTGGTAGTTGTTGGTAGTGGGGCGGTACTACCGCCCATGCGGTACTACCTCTCCCGAGTACCACTACTACTACCGCTTATTTTTGGGGTTATGGAGTCTTACTGCATCCCCAACGGTAGTACCGCTGGGTAGGGCGGTAGTACCGCTTCGACGGCACTATCACCTTGAGGGTTCTGCCATATTGCACGTTTTCCCGTGAAACTACCGCGCGGGCGGTAGTACCGCTCAGCCGAGCTGTAGTACCTCTTGTGCACGACCTGTGCACATAACGGTTGGATTTGGGGAGGCCTATAAAAGGGGGTCTTCTTCCTCATTGCTCCCCATCTCTTGAGTTTGTGTTCTTCCCCCACTATTGACCATCTTCGAGCTTGCTAACTCTCAATCCCTCCAATTATTCTTGCCAGTTCTTGAGGGAAAATAGAGAGGAGATCTAGATCCACATTTCCACCAATCACTTTTTCCTCTATGTGAGGGGAACCCTTGGATCTAGATCTTGGAGTTCTTCGTGTTCTTCTTTGTTCTTCCTCACATTTTCCTCCATAGCATTAGTTGTTGTGGTGGGATTTGGGAGAGAAGGACTTGGGCACTTCGTGTGCCCTTGCCATTGCATTTGGTGCATAGGTTTGAGTTCTCCACAGTGATACATGGAAGTGAAGTTTGAGAAACTTATTACTCTTGGGTGTTTGAGAGCCCTATAGTTTGTTCCTCTTGGGTGCCTTGGCCCCCTAGACAGTTTGTTGTGCCTTGGAGATCAATCATTGTGGTGTAAAGCTCCGGGCAAGCATCGGAGTCTCCAATTAGGTTGTGGAGATTTCCCCAAGCATTTGAAGTCACCTGAGAGCCACAATCCATTGTGGTGAAGCTTCGTGGTGTCGTTGGTAGCCTCTAATTAAGTTGTGGAGATTGCACCAACCTTGTTTGTCTGGGTTCGATGACCGCCCTCAAGGGTCCCTTAGTGGAATCACGTCATCTTGCATTGTGTGAGGACGTGAGGAGATTACTGTGGCCTTAGTGGCATCTTGGGGAGCATTGTGCCTCCACACCGCTCCAAACGGAGATTAGCATCTGCAAGGGTGTGAACTTCAGGATACATCGTCGTCTCCATGTGCCTCGGTTATCTCTTATCCGAGCCTTTACTTATGCACTTTACTTTGTGATAGCCATATTGTTCATGTTATATATCTTGTTATCACTTGGTTGTTTATGTTGCTTAGCATAAGTTGTTGGTGCACACAGGTGAGCCTAGTTGTTTTAGGTTTTGTGCTTAACATATTAAACATTAGTTTTATTCCGCATTTGTTCAATCCTAAATTGTAATTATCTTAAAGTGTCTATTCACCCACCTCTAGGCGACATCCACGTCCTTTTAGGGTTGTTCTAGGGGCACATTCTCTTTTTGTTCCTGGACTTCTTCATTTCGCTCAATTCTTCTATTTCATGTGGATCAAACTCCACTTCTTTTGTCTGGAAGTCTCCCTGATACTCATGGCTTTCCTTTGTGCAATACTCTAAAAAATATCCTTCTTCTCCGCATGAATAGCACACATGGGAGTAAAATCTGGTTAGGCCTTCTCTATGAGGGTCTTCAACATCTTCCTTCATCACAGGTTCTTCTAAAGTTTCACTAAGGGGTTCTTTCATTGCTTCTTTCGTCTGCTTGGTAATTTCTTGCAGTTGGGGGTAAATGTGGCACTGAACTGGATAATGAGTAGTTCCTTCACACAAGAAACATCTCACCTGCCCAGCCGGACATTCTTCAGATGGGTGATTTCCTTCACAATGAGGGCATACATCCTTGTGTTCATGTGTGTGTACTATCTCTCCACATATTTTGCACGCACAAGTTTTCTTCATTTTACTATCACTAGATTTCTGGATAAGACAAGATCTTAGTAGAGTCATCTTGAATTCCTCCCAAGTTTTTTCTCCATTCCATCCTTGTATAGCTTGACGCATCTTCCACCATGTCAAAGAACCTTGTGTGAAGTACCATAGGGAGTATAAAACCATATACGTGCTTCCAACACCGTATTCCTTCATTAATCTTCCATGTTCCGTATCCACTATTCTACCTCCAGCTGAGTCACTGGTCCAAAGAATGCAAGTACATCTTCATTCATTACCTATTGGGTCCAAGGGGTTTGGGATGATATGGGAGAATGATAGAGAGATAAACACACAGTACAAACAATAATTTGGAAAAATGGGGTTTATTTTTTGCCGTTGGAAAAACATCAAATAATCAGAGCTCACAAATCATCGCATCTAACGTGAGTATTTATATTGGGGTTTTGTCTTTTAAAGATCATATAGAGATTGGGATTCTTGAGGGTCTTCAAATTCTTCAAGTCCTCGGAGTATTCAATTCGATATCTTGTCCTTCTGAGAGTTGTCTCCACTAATCCTCCGAGTGGTAAAAAGGGAAATGCCATATTATAACTATTGGAGGTAAGAGTGACTATTTGATAAAACAAGAGAAGATAAGAAGTAAAAGATCTTTTTCTGAATAATAAAGTTTTGGAGATATCCTGTCCTAGGGCTTTCCAGTTTCTAGGGTCACGCCCTACGGTCAACATGTGTTGTCATACTATCTCTGTAGCGACCAGATCCAAATGGTTGGTGCCTCTGTGCTTTCTATGCCATCCCTGGATCAGTATGCTGGAACACACAGTTCTTCGATGAAATACCATAACATCACATGTAGAATAAGTACCGTAGATCTATAGTATACCTTATTTATCATAGTGGAAACAAATCAATAAGGGTTTGGATTCCCATCAATGCCAATGTCAAGTTGAGTGTATAATGTAACCCTATATGGTAAGTCTTACCCATTAGTAGGAATATCTACAACATGATAAGTTGTAGCCATGTAGGTGAGTACATTGAATGTACCGACAATATCAGAAAAGAAAGCAGATGATAAAGACTATTCTATATGCAATATTACTTTGTGGCTCTATGTCTATTTTTTTCCGTAAAAGCTAGTTTTTTTATTTTCCCTACAACAAAAGAAGGTAAGGAGTTTTCACTACAGAGTTATCTAATATGACATAGTTCCGCCAACCGATGTCTCATAACCCAAATCTAAGTGGCCCACAATTAATTATCAGTCCCCCGTTGAGAGTTCCGAGATAGACCCATTTCCAGAGGCTCAAATTGTCAGTAACCGGGGACACAACTAGTCAGTTAGGTTTTAACTCTGTAGAGTTTTGTGCACTTTACCCACAAGAATCGTTCCGTCCTTTTATGCCCTTGCACTACTGGGTGTTTGAGAACAAGACAAATGAAACATGGTCTTTCAAAGAGTTTCCGTGACCAGTGACAGTGCCCATCCAACCCTACTGTTCGTCTACATCTTCTAGCAACTATGCAGCCAGAGTCACAACTAAGATCAACCAAGTCACAATCCATAATGACTTGTGGCTGCATAGGTAAGCTTATGGGCATGAAGTATCCATCCGTCTCTTTGAGTCCTGGTGGAACTTTCCGCATAAGTACTGGCCTACTCCATCTCACAACACATCCACTGGTTACTCCAGGGTGCCTCACAACCATTCCATCGAGTAGTGTGTATTGAAATCTTGTATCGAGTCGTGAAGTCTTGAGGTCCTTAAGATGGAAGCCTTCAAGATGCCATCATGAACTTGTCGTCATTGACGAAGAGTCCCCCTTCTCACACCACTCTCGTATACTCCCCGTGTACTATAGCGTAGCATTAAAACAAATAACTCCCGGGGCTTTAGTAACAAGAGTTAGGGTTCCTACCTCATGCTTCTACTCAACTACAAGATTAAATATAACCACTAGAGGAAATGTTGCAAAGGTCACACTAAATGCAAAAAATATAGGAATGAACATATGGTCAAAGTGAACTTGCCTCGTAAGTTGATGAAGTTTGATCGCCTTCAGAAAACTTGATAGAACTATTCGTCACTCTCCGATGAAATCTATTATAATCAAACATGGTATTCATAAGCATTCAATCTAGCAATCATTCTAGCAATCAAAGTAGCAATCAACAATAAGATCAACAAATAAATTAATAGGAAAAACCAAATAAAATCCAAAGAAAAGTTCAAAGCAAAACTACCACATAAACTATGAAGATTAACACACTACACAATAATTTCTTTATCCTAATAAACTTAACACCAAAGAAAACACTACAATAATAATTAACAGAAAAGAAAATATAAAATAAATAATTTAACAGAAAGTATATTTTGTAAATTTTATTAGCAAAAATAAACAATTTAAAAGCTAATATTAAACTCTATTTATGACCTATTCAAGTTTTAATACAAAATTAAAGAAACAAGATAGTAAAAAAAATTAACTAACAAACAAAAGTGGCTACTCTTGACTAACAGAAACAAAACAAAACTTGCCAAAAGTGACAAAAAGAAAATAATTGAAATCAATTAAAATTAAAAGATTAAAGACAAAAAATAAAGTCAAAGCAGCACTGTTTTTGCTAAACCCCTAATTTAAATTATTCTAAAATTTCCCAAATCAAATGTACTAAAAAGAATCCAACAAGTGGCTAGGAGAAAAAAAGAATCAAATCAAAATCTATTTTTAAACTCAAGTTATTCACAAACTAGTGTTTGAAGCAATGAGCAAATTGAAATTTTGAAATATTTAAACATGAGAAGTTTTTGGGTATAAAAAACTACATAATTTTCTTAATGTAATGCAGAAAATGATCACTCAAAAAGTATTAAAAACATAAAAGATATAGAAAATCTAAATACATAACTATCTTTGCAAAAGAAAACAAAAACAGTAAAGAAAACTAGCACTACGGTTCGGCCAGGGACACGTGGCGAGACGTGAATGGCCGGGCCTAGGCGCGTGTTGACGGCAGATCCTTAGTGTTTTTCGTGGCGATCGGCTTGATAAACAGAAAAATAAAACTGGCGGATTCGTTCGAGGTAATCGTAGAAAAACCAGACTAAAACTGATCTAGAATAAAAGTAACGTTTTTGGTGAAGCTCGTCGTAGATGGTGATGGAGGCGAGCATGGCATCAGGATGAACTCCGGTGCTCCGAGAAGAGCGGCGTTGACAAGGCGGTGTGTGTAGTGGACGACGGAACGAACAATCATGTCAAATTGGCATGAAATGGAGGAAGATGTCGAGCGACTGAAAGAGGGATCGATTGGTGGCTCACCGGAGTTGTATTCGGTCAACAAGATTGGTTTGCCCGGTGAGATTGGACGCGCTCATGCAGAAGATATGTGAGGTATTGGCTCGGGGTTTTAGGGGGAATCACACAAGGAGAGGCTAGACTATTTATAGGACATATCGGTGCGCGAGGGGAAAGTCTGGGATTCGAATCCCGCAAGAATAGGACGTGGTGATTGCGGCGTGTGCGAGTAGAGCTTTCATATCATGGGGAGGAAGAAGAAGAAGCGGGTTCTAGGCGCGAGTGGCAGCGAGAGGCTGAGGAGGAGCGGGCGTCTCATGCGAGAGAGAGACGTCGGGCGTGGAGGAGCTGGGCACTGGCTTCCTGGCTGGCATGCGGGTGCTGGCCTCCTGGCTAGCATTGCCCTGACCGGCTGTTTTTTTAAATAAATATAGAGCAAGTAAATTAGAGAAGACAAATAAAAAATAGACTTCTCTGGAAATAAAAACCTACCAAACTTCTTGGAATTAAATATAGAAAAACATGAACTATTTTTCCAGTTCAAATGAAATACTTTTAAATAAATATTTTTTGTGAAATCCCAATTTGAATTGGAATTTGAGTTTAAATTATCCTTGTTTAAATACATTTCAAGTTGTCTCTGATTTTGTAAGGGTCATATTCCTTCTCTCTTTATTTTCTTTATCAAAGGATTTTGAAAAAAAAATCAATCTCAAAATAAAGTTGAATAGGGATTCAAATGGAATTTTTTGGAGAAGTCCTTTTATTCCCTCTCATTTTACTTCCAGAAAGTTTCATTCAGTTTCAATCAAACAATCAAGCTTACAATCGTAATCGCTTATTTAGTTTAACACTCCAAAATTTTGAATTTTGGTATGTTACATGCCTTCAAGGAGGTACTGTTATCAAAGATACAACATCGTCATTCGATCTGGCAAGTCCGATCTTAGGCCACACAACAAAGAATTGTAGGTGTTGGAGGTCCCCAACGGCACCATCAACAAGGAAAACGATGTTGGTTGACGTCATCATTAAGGTCATCGACATAGTTTTTATAGGGTTCTCACCGAGAGTTTAAGGACATTTCTATAGTAAGATTACAACTGACCACCACCACCAACTCTCGCAATGACGAGTTGCAACCAACCGCCCCCACAGAGACCACCGATAACCAAAGATCGACACTAGGCGCCAGATCCATGAATGGTGTCCGATCGCAGATCCACCAGACGCAACATGAGCCGTCGTGCCCTTCCATGCACCATGGCGATAAGAAGTAGAGGATCTAGCTGCATGTTGCCGCCACCCGCGGTCGATTGCGCTCCCGTGTCAGCCTTGGCAACTCGTCCTCCCGCAACCGTCACGATCTCGCCCCTTGGCCATCCCTCTAACCCAACCATGGAACATTCTTTTCTTATGAACTTGCATCCTCTCTCCAAATCCCCCGTTAAGATAGATAATGAAGTCGTGTGCCACGCTAAGATAGTTAATGGGTCGCTTGCCACGTAGCTTTTTTACAACAATATTTTTATCAGAGCTTCTCTACAACTTTTTTTCTATATTAGTTTTTAAAAAATCTGTACCCCAACCAAACACATCCTAAAATATATTTAGAGGGCTTCTCCGACGAGACGACGACTGCTTCTCCCTTTTTTCCTACGGCCGCTTCTCTGTGATCTCCCCTTGATGTAAGTGTGGCTGTGGCTGGCAATACCGTCGCGTCTACTAGTTAATGGAATGCAAGGTGTTCCACGTCAAAAAATAAAATAAAATCAGCTTACCTAAAACCCATTTTCACGGAGCTTACAAGTAGCTGATGCGGAAAAAAAAAGCAAGAGCTGTCACGCTTCGTTCACACGAACACATACACATCGAGCGACATGATTACACTCGAAATTCCCACATCAATGCAGTGATTTGAAGGATCTACTAGACTACTACGTGCAATTGACCAATATTCACGCGGTCACGCCGCTGCAATGTTCTTTGCCTCCAGCATGCCTGAAGCTTTCGATTAGCTGCGTAAGCCTTTCATACGAATCGCCTCCTTTCTCCATGGCCCTCCGTGCTTTCGCGCCGTACTCCTTGGCCTTCCTCCTCCTCTCTTCGGCCTCCTCCCCACCCTGCATGAGCTCTGACACCGCGCGCGCGATGTCGCCACGCAGCACCGGCGCGGCCGCGTCGTCGTTCAGGATCATAATGGGCATCGTGACGCCAATCCGGAGGCCGACCCCGAGCACGTCCACAGCCAGCTGCTCGTTCAGGAACTGGTCGGCAAAGTGTGGCCACGTTAAGACCGGCACGCCGTGCGCGATGGACTCCAGCACCGAGTTCCAACCGCAGTGCGTGACGAATCCCCCCACGGAGCGGTGCGACAGGACGGCGAGCTGCGGCGCCCAGCCGCGCACCACAAGACCCCGGCCAGACGTGCGCGCCTCCAGGTTCTCTAGCCACATACGAGACTCCGGCGAGGCCAGCTCGGACTCCTTCACAACCCAGAGAAAAGGCCTGCCACAGTGCTCCAGGCCGTGGCCAATCTCGAACTGCTGCTTGGGGAGCTTCCGTGCGACGCTGCCGAAGCTGACATATACGACAGAGTCCGGCGCTTGCTTGTCCAGCCACGCGACGATCGCCCTCTCACTGACGCCGCCCTTGTCGCCCCCGCGCGACGCCATGTCGTCGCCGTCACGGTTGTGCAGGCACAAGGGGCCGAGCGCCCACACGGGCTTGCCGAGAGCAGCCTCGTAGCAGGCGACAGACTTTTCTTCGAGGTCCAGGAAGGTGTTGATCACCGCACCGTGGGACGTACGCATGGCCGCAACGGCGTCTTGACGCAGCTCATTGCACCCCGGTGAGGTGAAGAAGCCGTGGGCCCTGCGGTTGCCCACCTTTACGCACATCGACATGCCGGGCACGACGTGCGGCTCCCGGTCTTCGTGCAGCCCGTGCGCAGCGGCGTTGAGGTCACAGAGCGAGAAGAAGCACGACGGCCCTTGGAAGAACAGCCGCGGGATGCCGAGGCAAGCGGCGACGCCGGCTGTCCACGAGTTACACCAGTCGGAGATGATGCAGCTCGGAAGCGGCACCAGTGCGCGCACGTAGGCCTCAAACGGGCCAGCAAGATCGCGCAGGGCGAGAAAGAAGGGGAGCATCTGGGCGTTGTTGGCGATCATGTCGGCGTTCTGGCAGTCCGGTGGCAGGCCGTAGTCGGCAGGCGAGTACGGGAGCTCGACGACCTCCAGCAGGAGCTTCGCGCGAGCGGCCTTGTCGGTGACTCCGCCGTCGCGCAACCGCCTAGCATTCAAGGACGTGGTGAGCAGGCTCACCCGCGCACCGCGGGACGCGAGGAGGCGCGCGAGGTCGACCATTGGGATGAGATGGCCGTGCGCCGCAAGAGGGACCAAGACGAAGTGCGGCGGCTCTGACATCGCTGCAGCGGCGAGTGCCTGCTGGGTTGGCGCCATTGTGGACGCACTCATCAACGACCTAGTCACAAGTGGTTTAAGCGAGTGACGAAGGTCTGAAGGAGGAATTGGGTATTAATGGTCGGTAAAAGGCACTTTTAGAACGTGCAAATTTATCTAAGGCGGGTGCAACGCATCCCACATTTCCCACTCTTCTCCCGCCTCCTCACCCTCATCTTCGTCCTCCGGCCACCGACGCCACCCCACGTTGCTCTGCTCCCGCCTTCTTCTCTAATTTCCAACAAAATATTCGAGTTTAATGTGGGACACGCAACCAGAAGGAAATCGGAAAGATATGGGGAAATGATTGGTTCTCAGAACACGTGGAGTGGAAGTAGTCTTCCTTCAGAAATCAGAATTCTATATGAAGAACGGCTGTCTTTTGTGAGTTTAGTGCTTGTTATTGAAAGGGTATTCGCCCTTATACAATTTGAATGGGCGCACATCAAGTGATGGCCATCTTGGAGCTATCGGAAGACTCATCTAAGATCATTATTTGGGGGATTAGTTTTCAAGCCAAGAAATGAGACACGATACGACATCTCACCTGTGCATCTAATTGAGTGTCTTTCTTTAGGTCTTGTCATTTGGAGCAAGAAAGTTATCCCTACAAAATCATATAGTCTAGTGATACGTTCATTTTGCATCATGCTTTTATGTTGATATTTATCGCTTTATGGGCTGTTATTACACTTTACGGTACAATTCTTATGCCATTTATCTCTTATTTTATAAGGTTTACATGAAGAGGGAGAATGCCGACAACTGGAATTCTGGTCTAAAAAAGGAGAAAGTTTGAGATACCTATTCCGCGCAACTCCAAAAGCCGTGAAAATCAACGAGGAATTATTTTGGATTTTATAAAAAAATACTGGGCGGAAGAAGTACCGGAGGGAGCCACCAGGAGGCCACAAGCCTGCCAGGCCCGGCCTACCCCCTGGCCGGGCCTGGGTGGCTTGTGGGCCCCCTGTTGCCCCTCCAGCGCTCATCTTTTGCTATATGGAGGGTTTCGTTCCAGAAAAAAATCAGAAGGAGGTTTTCGGGAGGATCCGCCGCCGCCACGAGGCGGAAATTGAGCAGAACCAATCTAGAGCTCCGGTAGGGCCGTCCTGTCGGGGAAATTTCCCTCCCGGAGGGGGAAATTGTCACCATCGTCATCACCAACTCTCCTCTCATTGGAGGGGGCTCATCTCCATCAACATCTTCATCAACACCATCTCATCTCCAATCTCTAGTTCATCTCTTGTAACCAATATCCGTCTCGCGACTCCGATTGGTACTTGTAAGGTTGCTGGTAGTATTAATTACTGTTTGTAGTTGATGCTAGTTGGATTACTCGGTGGAAGATTATATGTTCAGATCTTTGATGCTATTCCATACCTCTCTGGTCATGAACATAATTATGCTTTGTGAGTAGTCACTTTTGTTCCTGAGGACATGGGATAAGTCTTGCTATAAGTAGTCATGTGAATTTGTTATTCCTTCGATATTTTGATGCATTGTATGTTGTCTTTCATCTAGTGGTGTTATGTGAACATTGACTACATAACACTTCACCATTATTTAGGCCTAGAGGAAGGCATTGGGAAGTAATAAGTAGATGATGGGTTGCTAGAGTGACAGAAGCTTAAACCCTAGTTTATGCGTTGCTTCGTAGGGGGGCTGATTTGGATCCACTAGTTTAATGCTATTGTTAGACTTAGTCTTAATTCTTCTTTCGTAGTTGCGGATGCTTGCGAGAGGGGTTAATCATAAGTGGGATGTTTGTCCAAGTAAGGGTAGCACCCAAGCACCGGTCCACCCACATATCAAACTATCAAAGTAGCGAACGCGAATCATACGAACATGATGAAAACTAGCTTGACAGAAATTCCCATGTGTCCTCGGGAGCGCTTCACCTCCTATAAGAGTTCGTCCAGGCTTGTCCCTTGCTACAAAAGGGATTGGGCCATCTTGCTGCACCTTTGTTACTATTGTTACTTGCTACCCGCTACGAATCATCTTATTACACAACTATCTGTTACCGATAATTTCAGTGCCTGCAGAGAATACCTTGCTGGAAACCACTTGTCAGTTCCTTTTGCTCCTCGTTGGGTTCGACACTCTTACTTATCGAAAGGACTACGATAGATCCCCTACACCTGTGGGTCATCAAGACTCTTTTCTGGCACCGTTGCCGGGGAGTGAAGCGCATTTGGTAAGTGGAATTTGGTAAGGAAATATTTATATAGTGCGCTAAAATTTATTGTCACTTGTAACTATGGAAATTAATCCTTTAAGGAGCTTGTTTGGGGTATCTTCACCCTGAACGGAAGCACAAGGAGTTGCTCCTGAACCTGCTGCACCTACTGAAAGTATTTGTTATGAAATTCCATCGGGTATGCTAGAGAAACTGTTGGCTAATCCTTTTTCAGGAAATGGAACATCACATCCAAACTTGCATCTAATCTATGTAGATGAAGTTTGTGGTTTATTTAAGCTTGCAGGTTTGCCCGAGGATGAGATCAAGAAGAAGGTCTTTACCTTATCTTTGAGGGATAAAGAATTAACATGGTATAGGCTATGTGATGATACTGGATCATGGAACTACAACCGATTGAAATTGGAATTTCATCAAAAGTTTTATCCTATGCATCTAGTACACCATGATCGGAATTATATTTATAATTTTTTTCCTCGTGATAGGGAAAGCATTGCTCAAGCTTGGGGGATGCTTAAGTCAATGTTATATTCATCCCCCAACCATGAGCTCTCGAGAGAAATTATTATTCATAATTTCTATGCTCGGCTTTCTCATGATACTCGCACCATGCTTGACACTTCTTGTACCGGTTCTTTTATGAAGAGAGATATTGACTTCAAATGGAATTTATTGGAAAGAATTAAACGCAACTCTGAAGATTGGGAGTTTGATGAAGGTAAGGAGTCAGGTATGAATCTTAAGCTCGATTACGTTAAATCCTTCGTTGAAACAAATACTTTTTGTGATTTTAGCGCTAAACATGGACTTGACTGTGAGATAGTAGCTTCATTATGTGAATCATTTGCTGCTCATATTAATCTCCCTGAAGAGAAGTGGTTTAAATATCATCTTCCCATAGAAGTCAATGTAGTTATATCCAATCCAGTTGAAGAGAAAGTCATTGCTTATAATGATCCTATTGTTCCTAGTGCTTACATTCAGAAACCACCTTTCCCTGTTAGAATAAAGGATCATTCTAAAGCTTCAACTCTGATACGTAGGGGCTACATTAGAACACCTACACCCCCTGAGCAAACTAGAGTTGAACCTAGCATTGCTATTATCAAAGATATCTTGTCCGATAATGTTGACGGCCATGATATTCACTTGTGTGAAGATGCTGCTAGAATTGCTAAACCTCATGCTAGAGACAAACATAGGCCTGTTGTTGGCACGCATGTTGTTTCTGTTAAGATAGGAGATCATTGTTATCATGGTTTATGTGACATGGGTGGTAGTTTTAGTGCAATACCTCAAACTTTATATGATGAAATTAAAGACGAGATTGCACCTGTCGAGATGGAACCTATTGATGTTACTATTCAACTTGCCAATAGAGATACTATCTGCCCTTTGGGAATTGTTAGAGATGTTGAAGTCTTGTGTGGTAAAACTAAGTATCCTGCTGATTTTCTCGTTCTTGCTACCACAAAAAATAGCTTTTGTCCCATCATATTTGGCAGACCTTTTCTCAATACTGTCAATGCTCATATTGACTGTGAGAAGCAAACTGTCACTGTTGGCTTTGAAGGTGTGTGATACGTCCATTTTGCATCATGTTTTCATGTTGATATTTATAGCTTCTTTGGTTGTTATTTCACTTCACGGTACTATTCTTATGCCTTTTCTCTCTTATTTTGCAATGTTTACATGAAGAGGGAGAATACCGACAACTGGAATTCTGGCCTCAAAGTGGAGCAAAGTTGAGATACCTATTCTGCGCAACTCCAAACGCCGTAAAAATCAACGAGGAATATTTTCCCGATTTATCAAAAATACTGGGCCGAAGAAGTGCCACAGGGGCACCAGGGGGTGCCCACAAGCCTTCACGGCGCGACCATCACCCCAGGCCGCGCCATGGGGGCTTATGGGCAGCCCACTGGCCCACTTGCTCCCCTCTTTTGCTATATGGAGGGTTTCGTCTAGGAAAAAATCAAGGAGGAGCTTTTTCGTGGTTTCGCCACCGCCACGAGGAGGAACTTAAGCAAAACCAATCTAGAGCTCCGGCAGGACGATCTTGCACGGGAAACTTCCCTCTCGGATGGGGAAATCGTCGCCATCGTTATCACCAACACTCCTCTCATCGGAGGGGACTCGTCACCATCAACATCTTCATCAGCACCATCTCATCTCCAAATCCTAGTTCATCACTTGTAACCAATCTCCATCTCGCGACTCCGATTGGTACTTGTAAGGTTGCTAGTAGTGTTGATTACTCTTTGTAGTTGATGCTAGTTGGATTATTTGGTGGAAGAGTTTATGTTCAGATCCTTGATGCTACTCATTACCTTTCTGATCATGAATATGATTATGCTTTGTGAGTAGTTACTTTTGTTCCTGAGGACATGGGATAAGTCATGCTAATAGTAGTCATGTGAATTTGGTATTCATTCGGTAATTTGATATGTTGTATGTTGTTTTTCCTCTAGTGGTGTTATGTGAACGTCGACTACATAACACTTCACCATTATTTGGGCCTAGAGGAAGGCATTCGGAAGTAGTAAGTAGAGTGACAGAAGCTTAAGCCCTAGTTTATGCGTTACTTCGTAAGGGGCTGATTTGGATCCACTAGTTTAATGCTATGGTTAGACTTTGTCTTAATTCTTTTTTCGTAGTTGCGGATGCTTGCGAGAGTGGTTAATCATAAGTGGGATGCTTGTCCAAGTAAGGGCAGTACCCAAGCGCCGGTCCACCCACATATCAAACTATCAAAGTAACGAACGCGAATCATATGAACATGATGAAACTAGCATGAGAGAAATTCCCGTGTGTCCTCGGGAGCGTTTTTCCTCCTATAAGACTTTGTCCAGGCTTGTCCCTTGCTACAAAAGGTATTGGGCCACTTTGCTGCACCGTTGCTACTTTTTTTACTTGTTGCTTGCTACGAATCATCTCACCACACAATCACTTGTTACCGACAATTTCAGTGCTTGCAAATATTTCCTTGCTGAAAACCACTTGTCAGATCCTTCCGCTCCTCGTTGGGTTTGACACTCTTACTTATAGAAAGGACTATGATTGATCCCCTATACTTGTGGGTCATAAAGACTCTTTTCTGACGCCATTGCCGGGGAGTGAAGCGCCTTTGGTAAGTGGAACTTGGTAAGGAAACATTCATATAGTGTGCTGAAATTTATTATCACTTGTCACTATGGATACTAATCCTTTGAGGGGCTTGTTCGGGGTATCTTCACCTTGAACTGAAGCACAAATAGTTGCTCCTCAACCTGCTGCACCTACTGAAAATATTTGCTTTGAATTTCCTTCGGGTATGTTTGAGAAACTGCTGGCTAATCCTTTTACAGGAGATGGAACATCACATCCTGACTTGCATCTAATCTATGTAGATGAAGTCTGTGGTTTATTTAAGCTTGCAGGTGTGCCCGAGGATGAGGTCAAAAGAAGGTCTTTCCTTTATCTTTGAAGGATAAGACGTTGACATGGTATAGGCTATGTGATGATACTGGATCATGGGACTACAATCGGTTGAAATTGAAATTTCTTCAAACGTTTTATCCTATGCATTTAGTACATCATGATCGAAATTATATTTACAATTTTCATGACAGAGAAAGCATCGCTCAAGCTTGGGGAGGCTTAAATCAATGCTATATTCATGCCCCAATCATGAGCTCTCGAGAGAAATTATCATCCAGAACTTCTATGCTCGGCTTTCTCATGATGATCGCACCATGCTTGACACTTCTTGTACCGGTTCTTTTATGAAGAGAGATATTGACTTCAAATGGAATTTATTGGAGAGAATTAAATGCAACTCTGAAGATCGGGAGCTTGAAGAAGGTAAGGAGTCAGGTATGAATTTCACGTTTGATTGCGTTAAATCCTTTGTTGAGACACATACCTTTACTGATTTTAGCGCTAAGTATGGACTTGACCCTGAGATAGTAGCTTCATTGTGTGAATCTTTTGCTGCTCATATTGATCTCCCCAAAGAGAAGTGGTTTAAATATCATCCTCCTTTAGAATTCAATATAGTTAAACCCACTCCAGTTGAAGAGAAAGTCATCGCCTATAATGATCCTGTTGCTCCCAGTGCTTACATCGAGAAACCACCTTTCCCTGTTAGGATAAAGGATCATTCTAAAGCTTCAACTGTGATACGTAGAGGCTACATTAGAACTCCTACACCCTCTGAGCAAATTAGAGTTGAACCTAGCATTGATATTATCAAAGATCTCATGTCTGAAGAAGTTGAGGGACATAATATTCACTTCTGTGAAGATGCTGCTAGTATTGCTAAACCTCACGTTAGAGACAAACATAGGCCTGTTGTTGGCATGCATGTGGTTTCTGTTAAGATAGGAGATCATTGTTATCGTGGCTTATGTGACGTGGGTGCTAGTGTTAGTGCAATACCTCAATCCTTATATGATGAAATCAAAGATGAGATTGCACCTATTGAGATAGAACCTATAGATGTCACTATTCAGCTTGCCAATATAGATATTGTCTGCCCTGTGGGAATTGCTAGGGATGTTGAAGTCTTGTGTGGTAAAACGAAGTATCCTGCTGATTTCCTCGTTCTTGCTACCGCACAAGATAGCTTTTGTCCCATCATATTTGGCAGACCCTTCCTCAATACTGTCAATGCTCATATTGATTGCGAGAAGCAAACTGCCACTGTTGGCTTTGAAGGTGTGTCACATGAGTTCAATTTCTCTAAGTTTGGTAGACAACCTCATGAAAAGGAGTTGCCTAGTAGGGATGAAACTATTGCCTTAGCCTCTATTGTCGTGCCTCCTACTTATCCCTTAGAGCAATACTTGCTTGAGCATGAAAATGATATGCATATGGATGAAAGGGATGAGATAGATAGAGTTGTCTTAGAACAATATCCTATCCTAATTATAAGGATGAATTGATCCCACAAAGGATTATTACTGGCTATAGGATGGTGATTGATTTTAGGAAATTGAATAAAGCCACTAGGAAGGATCATTACCCTTTGCCTTTTATCGACCAAATGCTTGAAAGGCTGTCCAAACACACACACTTTTGCTTTCTAGACGGGTATTCTAGTTTCTCCCAAATACCAGTTGCACAATCTGATCAGGAGAAGACCCTTTTCACCTGCCCTTTCGGTACCTTTGCTTATAGACGTATGCCTTTTGGCTTATGTAATGCACCTGCCACCTTTCAAAGATGTATGATGGCTATATTCTCTTACTTTTGTGAAAAGATTGTTGAGGTTTTCATGGATGACTTCTCCGTTTACGGGTCTTCCTTTGATGATTGCCTCAGCAACCTTGATCGAGTCTTGGAGAGATATAAAGACACCAATCTTGTCTTGAATTGGGAGAAGTGCCACTTTATGGTTAATGAAGGCATCGTCTTAGGACATCAAATTTCTGAAAGAGGTATTGAAGTCGGTAAGGCTAAGGTTGATGCAATCGAGAAAATGCCATACCCCACAGATATCAAAGGTATAAGAAGTTTCCTTGGTCATGCTGGTTTCTATAGAAGGTTCATTAAAGACTTCTCTAAGATTTCTAGGCCTCTTACCAATCTCTTGCAAAAGGATATTCCTTTTGTCTTTGACGATGATTGTGAGGAAGCCTTCGAAATACTTAAGAGGGCTTTGATAATTGCACCTATTATTCAACCACCTGATTGGAACTTGCCTTTTGAGATCATGTGTGACGCTAGTGATTATGTTGTTGGTGCTGTTCTAGGGCAAAGAGTTGACAAGAAGTTGAATGTTATTCACTATGCTAGTAAAACTCTAGACAGTGCCCAGAGAAACTATGCTACTACGGAAAAGGAATTTTTAGCAGTCGTGTTTGCATGTGAAAAGTTCAAGTCTTACATAGTTGATTCCAAATTCACTATTCACACTAATCATGCTCCTATTAAGTATCTTATGGAGAAGAAAGACGCTAAACCTAGACTTATCAGATGGGTTGTCTTGCTACACGAATTTGATTTGCATGTTGTCGACAGAAAGGGTGCTGATAACCCCATAGCAGATAACTTGTCTAGGTTGGAGAACGTTCTTGATGACCCACAACCTATTGATCATAGCTTTCCCGATGAGCAATTGAATGTCATCAATGCTTCACGTAGTGCATCGTGGTATGCTGATTATGCAAACTATATCGTTGCCAAATACATACCACCTAGTTTCACGTACCAGCAAAAGAAGAAATTCTTTTTTGACTTGAGACATTACTTTTGGGATGATCCTCACCTTTATAAGGAAGGAGTAGATGGTGTTATTAGACGCTGTGTACCTGAACATGAACAGGGACAGATCCTACAGAAGTGTCACTCCGAGGCCTACGGAGGACACCATGCGGGAGATAGAACTGCACACAAGGTATGGCAATCAGGTTTCTATTGGCCCACTCTCTTCAAGGATGCCCGTAAGTTTGTCTTGTCTTGTGACGAATGTCAAAGAATAGGTAATATTAGCAAACGTCAGGAAATGCCTATGAACTATTCACTTGTCATTGAACCATTTGATGTCTGGGGCTTTGATTATATGGGACCTTTTCCAAAATCCAATGGGTATACTCACATCTTAGTTGCTGTTGATTACGTCACTAAGTGGGTAGAAGCTATCCCCACCAGTAGTGCTGATCACAACACCTCTATCAAGATGCTGAAAGAAGTTATGTTCCCTAGATTTGGAGTCCCTAGATATCTAATGACCGACGGTGGTTCACAATTCATTCATGGTGCTTTCCGTAAAACGCTTGCTAAGTACGATGTCAACTATAGAATTGCGTCTCCCTATCACCCTTAGTCCAGTGGTCAAGTAGAGCTAAGTAATAGAGAGATTAAACTGATTTTTCAAAAGACTGTCAACAGGTCTAGAAAGAATTGGTCTACAAAGCTCGATGATGCATTGTGGGCTTATAGAACTGCCTATAAGAATCCCATGGGCATGTCTCCGTACAAAATGGTGTATGGGAAAGCATGTCACTTACCTCTTGAGCTAGAGCACAAAGCTTATTGGGCAATCAAAGAGCTCAAGTTTGATTTCAAACTTGCCGGTGAGAAGAGGTTATTTGATATTAGCTCGCTTGATGAGTGGAGAACTCAGGCATATGAGAATGCCAAGCTGTTCAAAGAGAAGGTTAAGGTGGCATGATAAGAGGATACAAAAGCGTGAGTTCAATGTAGGTGATTACGTCTTGCTATATAACTGTCGTTTAAGATTCTTTGCAGGCAAGCTTCTCTCTAAATGGGAAGGTCCCTATGTTGTTGAGGAAGTATATCGTTCCAGTGCTATCAAGATCAACAACACGGAAGGTAATTGTCGGAGAGTGGTAAATGGGCAGAGAATCAAGCATTATATCTCAGGTACTCCCATAAATGTTGAAAGTAATATCATCAATACCATAACTCCGGGATAATACCTAAGGGATATTTATCAGCCTGTTTCAGACTCCGAAAACGAAGAGGTATGTGATTCGGTAAGAAAACAGAGTCCAAAACTTTTCAAGTAGGAAATTTTCTCTGTTTTGGAATATTTGAAAAAATACAAAAAATGGAAGTAGTCCGGAAAGTGCGCGAGGAGGCGACAAGCCTGCACGATGCGGGCCCACCCCCTGGCCGTGCCGTGAGGGCTTGTGGCCACCTCGTGCGCCTCCCGGACTGTGTTTTCGTGCAGGGTACTCCTTCTGGTCTGGAAAAAAATCATTATATATACTTCTGTGTTGTCTGACCCCTGCATCACGCAGATTTCCTCTGTTTTTTGTTTCGAGCCTGTTTCTATTGCAGATCTAGATTGCTATGACTTCCCCAAAAGCTCCAAAGGACAAGTTCTTCGAGAAGGTCATCAATCCCTACCTCACGGAAGTGCTGCAACACCCTCAATCTATCGAGATTCATGAGGGGATGTTGCACATCCGTGATGTTGAGGGGCCTAAGAAGACCGGAAGCGTGGAGACGAGGCTCGAAGCAATGGAGCAACAAGTCTTCAAGTGCCAAGGGATGGTGGAGCGTGGACTCAACACCAACCACATGATGATCACGGAGTTCACCAACAAGCACAGGATTGATGCCAATGACATTGGGAAGCACCTCTCCAGGCTCTATGACAGGGTTGATCAACTCCACGGCCAGATCTATGACCTGCAAAACCAAAACTGTGAGTATGAGTATAGATTTAAATCAATAAGGTTGGCTGCAGATTTGAGGATTCCGGAGACTCGTTCATCTTTCCATGGTGGAGCACCTATGCCTTGGAAGATGGAGGATCAAACTCAAGTTGCAACAACTCCACCATCACCACCAAAGGAAGACAACTGAGCATTGGTATGGGCAATCCCCTTGTCTTTTTCCAAGCTTGGGGGAGTTGCCCCGGTATCGTATCACCATCACATCTTTTGCCTTTACCTTTGTTTTAGTTTTCCTTTTCAGTTTTGTTTTTCTCTAGTAGTTTAAAAGTCTTAGTGTTTTAGTCTTGAGTTTTGCTTTGTGTCACCCCAGTTGTATTCTTGCTCATGAGCCTTATAATAAAGAGTGTCTTAGTTGAAGGGCTTTGCCTCTTGCCATGATCAATAGAGTGAGAATAGAACAAAAGCATGAAAGATCATGTAATGATCTTATGGGAAGTGATGGCTTACATATAAAAAGGATGATGATTGAAACTTGTTGAGGGTATACAAATGTAGACCTTGGTCATTGTTGCAATTAATAGGAAGTGATAAAGAAGGAGAGGTTCACATATAAATATATCATCTCTGACACCATCTATGATTGTGAACACTCACTAAACTATTACATGCCTAGAAGTAGATGTTGGACAAGGAAGACAACATAATGAATTGTGTTTGCTTGGCTCCGAACAATGTTATATGATTAGAGATCCCTTAGCATGTGACGATTGCTTCCACCTCATATTAGCCAAAACCTCCCGCACTAAGTAGAGATACTACCTGTGCATCCATGAACCATCAAACCAGTTTTGCCATGAGTGTCCACCATACCTACCTATGGATTGAATAAGATCCCTCAAGTAAGTTGTCATCGGTGCAAGCAATAAAAATTGCTCTCTAATATGTATGATCTATTACTGTGTGTGGAAAATAAGCTTTATACGAACCTGTGATGAGGAAGACATAAAAGCGACAAAATGCATAATAAAGTTCTTTATCATAGGAGGCAATATAAAGTGATGTTCCTCCGCACTTAGAGGACACGCATCCAAACCTCAAAAGCGCATGACAACCTCTGCTTCCCTTTGCGAAGGGCCTATCTTGTACCTTTACTTTTTGCCCTCGAAAGAGTCATGGTGATCTTCACCAATTCCTTATCTCGCCTTTATCTTCGCTAACGTCATATGCTTGGGAAAGATCTATATTCATATGTCAACTTGGAGGTAGGCATTCATGAATTATTATTGTTGACTTTACCCTTGAGGTAAGCAGTTGGGAGGCAAAACTATAAGCCCCCATCTTTCTCTATGTCCAGCTGAAACTTTGATCTCATGAGTACCACGTGAGTTGTAGCAATTGTAGAGAACGAAACAATCATTGAGTATGTGGATTTGCTTTACAAGCTCTTATTTGACTCTTTCTGATGTTGTGATAAATTGCAATTGCTTCAATGACTAAAGGCTATCGGTTGTTACTTCTCGGTAAGGTTCTTGATCCATGCTTTACTTTGTGAAGGAATTATCACTTTAGCATGAGAGATTATATGTTGTTATTGTTGTTCTGATCTTGATCATGATGCATGCATGTTCGTATCTTGTTTTGTCGACACCTCTCTCCCTAAACATGTGGACATATTTATTGAGCTCGGCTTTCGCTTGAGGACAAGCGAGGTCTAAGCTTGGGGAAGTTGATACGTCCATTTTGCATCATGTTTTCATGTTGATATTTATCGCTTCTTTGGCTGTTATTTCACTTCACGGTACTATTCTTATGCCTTTTCTCTCTTATTTTGCAAGGTTTACATGAAGAGGGAGAATACCGGCAACTGGAATTCTGGCCTGAAAGTGGAGCAAAGTTGAGATACCTATTCTGCTCAACTCCAAACGCCGTAAAAATCAACGAGGAATTTTTTTCCCGATTTATCAAAAATACTGGGCCGAATAAGTGCCAGAGGGGCACCAGGGGGTGCCCACAAGCCTGCACGGTGCGGTCACCCCCAGGCCGCGCCATGGGGGCTTGTGGGAAGCCCACTGGCCCACTTGCTCCCCTCTTTTTCTATATGGAGGGTTTCGTCGAGGAAAAAAAATCAAGGAGGAGCTTTTTCGTGGTTTCGCCGCCGCCACGAGGCGGAAATTGAGCAGAACCAATCTAGAGCTCCGGCAGGACGATCTTGCCGGGGAAACTTCCCTCCCGAAGGGGGAAATTGTCGCCATCGTCATCACCAACACTCCTCTCATCGGAGGGGACTCGTCACCATTAACATCTTCATTAGCACCATCTCATCTCCAAACCCTAGTTCATCACTTGTAACCAATCTCCGTCTCGCGACTCCGATTGGTACTTGTAAGGTTGCTAGTAGTGTTGATTACTCTTTGTAGTTGATGCTATTTGGATTATTTGATGGAAGATTTTATGTCCAGATCCTTGATGCTACTCATTACCTCTCTGATCATGAGTATTATTATGCTTTGCGAGTAGTTACTTTTGTTCCTGAGGACATGGGATAAGTCATGCTAATAGTAGTCATGTGAATTTGGTATTCGTTCGGTAATTTGATATGTTGTATGTTGTTTTTCCTCTAGTGGTGTTATGTGAACGTCGACTACATAACACTTCACCATTATTTGGGCCTAGAGGAAGGCATTGGGAAGTAGTAAGTAGATGATGGGTTGCTAGAGTGACAGAAGCTTAAACCCTAGTTTATGCGTTACTTCGTAAGGGGCTGATTTGGATCCACTAGTTTAATGCTATGGTTAGACTTTGTCTTAATTCTTCTTTCGTAGTTTCGGATGCTTGCGAGAGTAGTTAATCATAAGTGGGATACCTGTCCAAGTAATGGCAGTACCCAAGCGCCGGTCCACCCACATATCAAACTATCAAAGTAACGAACGTGAATCATATGAACATGACGAAACTAGCATGACAGAAATTCCCGTGTGTCCTCGGGAGCGTTTTTCCTCCTATAAGACTTTGTCCAGGCTTGTCCCTTGCTACAAAAGGGATTGGGCCACTTTGCTGCACCGTCGCTACTTTTGTTACTTGTTGCTTGCTACGAATCATCTGACGACACAATCACTTGTTACCGACAATTTCGGTGCTTGCAGATATTTCCTTGCTGAAAACCACTTGTCAGATCTGTCTACTCCTTGTTGGGTTTGACACTCTTACTTATCGAAAGGACTACGATTGATCCCCTATACTTGTGGTTCATCAGTGTGTCACATGAATTCAATTTCTCCAAGTTTGGTAGACAACCTCATGAAAAAGAATTGTCTAGTAAGGATGAAATTATTGCCCTAGCTTCTATTGATGTGCCTCCTACTAATCCTTTAGAGCAATACTTGCTTGAGCATGAAAATGATATGCATATGGATGAAAGGAATGAGATAGATAGAGTTATCTTTGAACAACATCCTATTTTTAAGAATAATTTGCCTATTGACCTGCTTGGAGATCCACCTCCACCAAAGGGTGATCCTGTGTTTGAGCTTAAACAGTTACCTGATACTCTTAAGTATGCTTATCTTGATGAGAAAGAGATATATACTTTTATTATTAGTGCTAGCCTTTCAGAGCATGAAGAAAAGAAACTATTGAAAACTCTGAGGAAGCACCGTGCTGCTATTGGATATACTTTTGATGATCTTAAGGGCATTAGTCGCACTCTATGCCAACACAAAATTAAAACTGATCCTGATTCCAAATCAGTTGCTGATCATCAACGGAGATTAAATCCTAAGATGAAAGAGGTAGTAAGAAAAGAAATACTAAAGCTCCTGGAAGCACGTATTATCTATCCCGTTGCTCATAGTGGTTGGGTAAGTCCGGTGCATTGCGTCCCTAAAAAGGGAGGTATTACCATTGTCCCTAGTGATAAAGATGAATTGATCCCACATAGGATTATTACTGGCTATAGGATGGTGATTGATTTTAGGAAATTGAATAAGGCCATTAGGAAAGATCATTACCCTTTGCCTTTTATTGACCAAATGCTAGAAATATTGTCTAAACACACACACTTCTGCTTTCTAGATGGTTATTCTTGTTTCTCCCAAATACCTGTTGCACAATCTCATCAGGAGAAAACCACTTTTACCTGCCCTTTCGGTACCTTTGCTTATAGACGTATGCCTTTTGGCTTATGTAATGCACCTGCTACCTTTCAAAGATGTATGATGGCTATATTCTATGACTTTTGTGAAAAGATTGTTGAGGTTTTCATGGATGACTTCTCCGTTTACGGGTCTTCTTTTGGTGATTGCCTCAGCAATCTTGATCGAGTTTTGCACAGATGTAAAGATACCAACCTTGTCTTGAATTGGGAGAAGTGCCACTTTATGGTTAATGAAGGCATCGTCTTAGGACATAAAATTTCTGAAAGAGGTATTGAAGTCGATAAGGCTAAGGTTGATGCGATCGAGAAAATGCCATGCCCTACACATATTTAAGGTATAACAAATTTCCTTGGTCATGATGGTTTCTATAGAAGGTTCATTAAAGACTTCTCTAAGATTTCTAGGCCTCTTACCAATCTCTTGCAAAAGGATATTCCTTTTGTTTTTGATAATGATTGTGAGGAAGCCTTCAAAATACTTAAGGCCTTGATAACTGCACCTATTGTTCAACCACCTGATTGGAACTTACCTTTTGAAATTATGTGTGATGCTAGTGATTAGGCTGTTGGTGCTGTTCTAGGACAAAGAGTTGATAAGAAGTTGAATGTTATTCACTATGCTAGTAAAACTCTAGACTGTGCCCGAAGAAACTATGCTACTACTGAAAAGGAATTTTTAGCAGTCGTGCTTGCATGTGAAAAGTTCAGGTCTTACATTGTTGATTCCAAGGTGACTATTCACACTGATCATGCTGCTATTAAGTATCTTATGGAAAAGAAAGATGCTAAACCTAGACTTATCAGATGGGTTCTCTTGCTACAAGAATTTGATTTGCATGTTGTTGATAGGAAGGGTGCTGAGAACCCCGTAGCCGATAACTTGTCTAGGTTGGAGTATGTTCTTGATGACCCACAACCTATTGATGATAGCTTTCCTGATGAGAAATTGAATGTCATCAATGCTTCACGTAGTACACCATGGTATGCTGATTATGCAAATTATATTTTTGCTAAATATATACCACCTAGTTTCACATACCAGCAAAAGAAGAAATTCTTATTTGATTTGAGACATTACTTTTGGGATGATCCTCACCTTTATAAAGAAGGAGTAGATGGTGTTATTAGACGTTGTGTACCTGAGCATGAACAGAGACAGATCCTACAGAAGTGTCACTCCGAGGCTTACGGAGGACACCATGCGGGAGATAGAACTGCACACAAGGTATTGCAATCAGGTTTCTATTGGCCTACTCTCTTCAAGGATGCCCGTAAGTTTGTCTTGTCTTGTGATGAGTGTCAAAGAATAGGTAATATCAGTAAACGTCAGGAAATGCCTATGAATTATTCACTTGTTATTGAACCATTTGATGTTTGGGGTTTTGATTATATGGGACCTTTTCCAAAATCCAACGGGTATACTCATATCATAGTTGATGTTGATTACGTTACTAAGTGGGTAGAAGTTATCCTAACTAGTAGTTCTGATCACAACACCTCTATCAGGATGCTTAAAGAAGTTATTTTCCCTAGATTTGGAGTCCCTAGATATTTGATGACCGATGGTGGCTGGCATTTCATTCATGGTGCTTTCTGTAAAACGCTTGCTAAGTATGATGGCAATCATAGAATCGCATCGCCCTATCATCCTCAGTCTACTGGTCAAGTAGAGCTAAGTAATAGAGAGATTAAACTAATTCTGCAAAAGACTGTTAATAGGTGTTGAAAGAATTGGGCTAAGAAGCTTGATGATGCACTGTGGTCTTATAGAACTTCTTATAAGAATCCCATGGGCATGTCTCCATACAAAATGGTTTACGGTAAAGCAAGTCATTTACCTCCTGAGCTAGAGCATAAGGCTTATTGGGCAATCAAAGAGCTCAACTTTGATTTCAAACTTGCTGGTGAGAAGAGGTTATTTGATATTAGATCACTTGATGAATGGAGAATTTGGGCATATGAAAATGCCAAGTTGTTCAAAGAAAAAGTTAAGAGGTGGCATGATAAAAGGATACAAAAACGTGAGTTCAATGTAGGTGATTTTGTCTTGCTATACAATTCTCGTTTAAGATTTTTTGTAGGCAAGCTTCTCTCTAAATGGGAAGGTCCTTACATTGTTGAGGAAGTGTATCGTTTCGGTGCCATCAATATCAACAACACGGAAGGTAATTTTCCGAGAGTTGTAAATGGGCAAAGAATCAAGAATTATATCTCACGTACTCCCATAAATGTTGAAAGCAATATTATTAATACCATAACTCCGGAGGAGTACATAAGGGATATTTATCAGCCTGTTTCAGACTCCCAAAATGAAGAGGTATGTGATTCGGTAAGTAAACCGACTCCAAAGCTTTTCGAGTAGCAATTTTTCTCCGTTTTGGAATTTGTAGAAAATTAGAAAAATTTAAAGTAGTCCGGAAAGCGCACGAGGAGGTGACAAGCCTGCTAGGCCCGGCCTACCCCCCTGGCTGGGCCTGGGTGGCTTGTGGGCACCTCGTGTGCCTCCTGGACTCCGTTTTCTTGTGGAGTACTCCTTTTGGTCGAGAAAATTTCATTATATATTCTCCCGAAAAGTCTGACCCTCGTATCACGCAGTTATCCTCTGTTTTCGTTTCGAGCCTGTTTGTGTCGCAGATTTCGGGCAAGGATGTCGTCTCAGGAATCTGTCGGGGAGAACGATCTCCCTCAAGTCTATGGAGAAGTAAATGCTGATTTGAAAAGGATGGAGGTCATGGAGGCCGAGGAAAGGCTGCTTGAAGAAACTAAGGGCAATCTGTGCTCAACAAGGAAGAAGCTGAGGAAGAGGATTTTCTTCAACCCTACCTCCACCTTTTACCTCCATCCTTGATCGAACTCTTGAGGTTATGTGAAATAACTCGTGTTCGTAATACTTATCTCACCCGTGAAGTTATTTTGCTGGAGAAACATATCACATAGCTCCAAAGTATAAATCAAAGATTGATGGCCCTCTTGGAATCAAAAGACAGGACAACTCCATCACCATCACCATTGAAGGAAGACAATGAAGCACGGGTATGGGCACTCCCCTTGGCTTATGCCAAGCTTGGGGGAGTTGCCCCGGTATCGTATCACCATCACATATTTTGCCTTTACCGTTTTCTTAGTTCAATCCTTTTTGTTTTTACCTTTTGCTAGTAGAATAAAGTTTTTAGTATGTTCTAGGCTTGAGTTTTACTTTGTGTCACCCCCGATGTAATCGAGTTCGTGAGTCATATAATAAAGAGTGTTTTAGTTAAGGGCCCTGCCTCATGCCATGATCTAAAGAAAAGAATAATAAAAGAACAATAGCATGAAAGATCATGTAATGATCTTATGGGAAGTGATGACTTCACATATAAGAAGAATGTTGATTGAAACTTGTTGCGGGTGGACAAACGTAGACCTTGGTCATTGTTGCAATTAATAGGAAGTAATAAAGAAGGAGAGGTTCACATATAAATATATCATCTTTGACACCGTCTATGATTGTGAACACTCATTAAACTATTACATGCTTAGAAGTAGATATTGGACAAGGAAGACAACATAATGAATTATGTTTGCTTGGTTCCGAACAATGTTATATGACTAGAGATCCCTTAGCATGTGACGTTCGCTTCCACCTCATATCAGCCAAAACTTCCGCACTAAGTAGAGATACTACTTGTGCATCCATAAATCTTCAACCCAATTTTGCCATGAGAGTCCACCATACCTACCTATGGATTGAAGAAGATCCCTCAAGTAAGTTGTCATCGGTGTAAGTGATAACCCACAAGTATAGGGGATCACGACAGTTTTTGAGGGTAGAGTACTCAACCCAAATTTGTTGATTCACCAAAAGGGAAGCGAAAGAATATTCTCAAGTATTAGCAGCTGAGTTTGTCAGATTCAACCACACCTGAAAGATTAGTGTCTGCAAGCAAAGTATGAATAGCAAAGTAGTATGATAACAATGGTGCCAAAAATGATTTGTTGACGGCAGAATATTCCTAACTATTGTATCAATGGCGCCAGTAGGTTGCACGTAGGCGAGTAACTATTCTTCCCCGACAACAGTGTCCAAAAAGATCTTGCAACAAGTAACAGCGGAGTAGCAAGGAACAGCAGTAGCAGCAACAGCAAAGTAACATCAGTAGCAGCAAAGTGAGAGCAGTAGCAACAGTAGCAGCAAAGTGGCCCAATCCCTTTTGTAGCGAGGGAAAAGCCTAGACAAAGTAATGTAGCGAGGACCAGTAGTAAAAGACTCATAGGTAGTGGATCGGTGATGGATGAGTATGACAGATATGATTCATCATGTAACAGCTATAACACGGAGAGATATGTACCTAGCTCCCGTTCGTCAATCTAATGTAGGCATGTATTCCGTATGTAGTCATACGTGCTTAGGGAAAAGAACTTGCATGACATCTATTGTCCATCCCTCCCGTGGCAGCGGGGTCCTAATGGAAACTATGGGATATTAAGGTTCTCCTTTTAATAAGGAACCGGACCAATGCATTAACACTCGGTGAATACATGAACTCCTCATATTATGGTCATCTCCGGGAGTGGTTCCGGCTATTGTCACTCCGGGGTTGCCGGGTCATAACACATAGTAGGTGAATACAACTTGCAAGATAGGATCTAAAACACACATATATTGGCGACAACATAATAGGTTCAGATCTGAAATCATGGCACTCGGGCCCTAGTGACAAGCATTAAGCGTAGCCAAGTAGTAGCAACATCAATCTAGAACATAGTGGATACTAGGGATCAATCCCCGTCAAAACTAACTCAATTACATGATAGATCTCATCCAACTCATCACCGTCCAGCAAGCCTACGATGAGATTACTCACGAACGATGAAGAGCATCATGAAATTGTCGATGGAGGAAGGTTGATGATGACGATGTCGACGATTTCCCCTCTCCGGAGCCCCGAACGGACTCCAGATCTGCCCTCCAGATGAAGAACAGGAGGTGGCGGCGCCTCCGTATCGTAAAACGTGATGAAACCTTCTCTCCGATTTTTTTCCGGGCGAGACGGAAGATATAGAGCTGAGTTTGCGGGCGGTGGAGCCACGTGGGCCCCACAAGCCCTCACGGCGCGGCCAGGGTGGGTGGTCGCGGCCTGTGGGCTTGTGGCCCACTGGTCCACCTCCTCCGGTGGATCTTTGCGCGTGTATTTTTCTTTTATTCCAGAAAAAATCTCCATAAATTTTCAAGACATTCCGAGAACTTTTATTTCTGCACAAAAACAACACCATGGCAATTCTGCTGAAAACAGCGTTAGCCGAGGTTATTTCCATTCAAATCATGCAAATTAGAGTCCAAAACAAGGGCAAAAGAGTTCGGAAAAGTAGATACGACAGAGACGTATCAACTCCCCCAAGCTTAAAGCCTTGCTTGTCCTCAAGCAATTCAGTTGACAAACTGAAAGAGACAAAAGAAAAACTTTGACGAACTCTGTTTGATCTTGTTGTTCCAACTATGTCTAACTCATAACCAGAGTTTCAGCAAGATCACAAGAAAACCACATAAGCAAATGACATCTAGGTCTCACGGTAAACTCATATCAATGGCATAATCAACTAGCGAGCAAATAATAATAAGCCTCAAATGTCAACACTTCAATCAAAACAACATGAAGCAATACGAATAGATGGTATCTTGCTAGCTCTTTTTGAGACCACAAAACATAAATGCAGAGCACCTTCAAAGACCAAGGGCTGACTAAACATTGTAATTCATGGCAATGAAGATCCAGTCATAGTCATACTCAACACATTTAAAAGCAAAGCATAAAAATGAAAGAGGTGCTCTCTAATTGGTGCTTTTATAAGAGGAGGATGACTCAACAGGAACATAAATAGACAGGCCCTTCGCAGAGGGAAGCATTGATTTGCAGAGGTGCCAGAGCTCAAGCTTTGAAAACAGAGATAATAATTTTGGGTGGCATGCTTCCATTGTCAACGCAATGACTAAGAGTTCTCATAATCTTCCACGCTAAACATGCTATAGGCGGTTCCCAAACAGAAAAGTAAAGTTTTGACTCCCCCACCACCAATCAATCACACTCCACGGCTAGCCGAATCCTCGGGTACCGTCCATACCAACATCAATCCTAGGGGAGTTTTGTTTGCAATTATCTTTTCGATTTGAGCATGGAACTGGGAATTCCAATTACCGGCCCCTTTATCGTGAATGATAGTGAATAAACAAATATCGAGGATAACACGCCTAGCATGGAAGATACTAATAGCCCCCTGTCACCACATGAGCGGTTCGGGCATGCAAAACATATTATTTCTTGAAGGTTTAGAGAGTGGCACATGCAAATTTACTTGGAACGACAGGTAGATACCGCACGTAGGTAGGTATGGTGGACTCACATGGAACAACTTTGGGTTTATGGTAGTGGATGCACAAGTAGTATTCCCGCTTAGTACAAGTGAAGGCTAGCAAAAGACTGGGAAGCGACCAACTAGAGAGCGACAACAGTCATCAAAATGCATTGAGATTAACTAACATTGAGTGCAAGCATGAGTAGGACATAAATCACCATGAACATGAACATCATAGAGGCTATGTTGATTTTGTTTCAACTACATGCGTGAACATGCGCCAAGTCAAGCCACTTGAAACATTCAAAGGAGGATACCATCCTATCATACTACATCATAGTCATCTCAACATTCATGTTGGCAACCAAGGCAAACCATTATAAGCTCCTAGCTAAGTAAGCATGGCATAAGCAACTATGATCTCTAAGTTGTCATTGCAAACATGTTTCTCTCACAACAAAGCTGAATCAGGCATGATGAGCTAGTCACATTTACAAAAACAAAATATATCGAGTTCATACCAGCTTTTCCAGGCTCAGTCACTTCATCGTATATCGTCATTATTGCCTTTCACTTGCAATCCCGAATGATGTGAACAATAATAAGAGTGCTCGTGCATTGGACTACGCTGGAATCTGCAGGCAAATACAAAGGAGAAGACAAAGTAATATGGCTCTATGAAAGCAAAACAGGTATGCATGCAAGAGCCACTAAACATTGTAACCATGATCTTCTACCTTGACCCAAAGAAAAAACAAACTATCTATACGGGAAAGCTCCCAACAAGCAAAAGAAGAAAAGAAAATCTTTTTGGTTTCTCTCAAACTAGACAGACACACGAGAAGAAAACGAGAAAAAGAAAATAAACTAGCATGGATGATACAGTGGCAAAGTGTGAACACCGGCTAACAAAGTGAAAGCATAAGCAAGAATGTAAAGTCGGTGAGAACACGTACTCCCCAAGCTTAGGCTTTTGGCCTAACTTGGTCTACTCCCAAGGAGGGAAATAACCAGCTCCTGGGTACTCCAGAGTGGACTGAGGATGCCACTGCTGTGTGAGCTCCTCTGGCTCCCACTAATAAACTGGCGTCTGGTACTCGACTGGTGGCTCGGGCACGGGCACCTGTGGTTGGGCTAAGCCCCAATATGCGTAGATGTCCGAGGGCATAATGATGTACCTGCCTGCATGAAGATTGAACAAAGAAGGAGCCGGCAAAGTAATAGTCTCACGAGTACCCTGACTAAATACGAGGTTATAAATCATCCTTCTATTTATATCTCTATCAAGAAAGTCATGGCGAACCATGCTATCGTAATCTAGATATCTCTCGGGAAGAAGAATCTCTTCTTCCTCCTCCAGTCTAATAGGTATCTCAAAGTGTCTAGCAAGACGAGTAGCATAGATACCTCCATAGACAATGCCCTTAGAACGGTTTGTGTTCAACCGTTGAGCTACTAAAGCGCCCAAGCTATAAGTTTTATCGTTATAAAGGGCTTGACACAGGACCGCAAGATCCGTGGAACTAAGGGACCCAGCTTTCCCACGGCCAATCAAACATTTTCCCACAAATAATGAGAAGTATCGAAGCACGGGAAAATGAATGCTAGCATCTCTAGCTCAAGACACTCCTCTCTCCTCTCCTACAACAATTGTATCGATTAAAGCTTCCAAGTCCCGTGGACGAGGTTCATGAATATCCCCAACGTAAGGTAATTTGCAAACATTGCAAAAATCCTGGAGTGACATGCGCTGGGGGATATCATAAAGTTTAAACTCAACCATAGGAGGATTCTTCCTCGGGTAGAAGTTAAAGCTTTGTACGAAGATATTAGTGAGGAGGAGGTATTGCGAACACATATCTTCAACGAAGGCGGTAAGGCCTGCGTTATCCACCAAGTGATAAAAGTCCTCATAAATTCCAGCAGCGCGTAAGAACACGTCGCTTGGCCACTCACGCGCTCGAACTTCCGCGACTCGAGGGACCGGATACTTGGGCTTCTTCTCACTCCCATCATCCTTGGGGTCACGGCTTGACGAACCTCTTAAGAACCTCCTCATCTTTTCCCTTTTCTATATCTAAAAATTTCTGAAATTTTTAGTGACTCCAAGGAAAGGTGAACAAGGCTCAACAAAACTAGTAGCAACTACTCCCACAAATGCCTAGAGGCCATATTACGCATCAAAACTACTTGGGACCAGCTAAAATCAGCATGCAAAGCTCAAGAACAGGGTCACCAAGGTAGCAAAAATACGCAGAGTATAAGGCACTAGAGCAAAAACTAATTGGACCAATGGAGGAGTCACTTACCAAGGAGTAATTTCCTCAAAACAGTTCGGAGAACGGTGATTTGAGCAAAGAGATCGAAAATCCGAGCAAGAGGAGCAAGAACACCGGTTTGAGGTGCGAAACGATTTTTTTCTGGAGGTAGGAGAACCAGATGAGAGCAAGAATGAGTGGAGGGTGTGCCTGTGGGCCCCACAAGCCTGGGTGGCGCGGCCAGGGGGTGCCCGTGCCCCTAGGGCTTGTGGCCCACTGGTGTGGCCCCCACACAAACTCTGAGCCTCAGAATTTTTCAAAAATTCCAGAAAAATCATACTTGATTTTCACAGCGTTCGGAGAACTTTTATTTTCGGGGTACTTTTCTACCGGACGCTAAAACAGAAAACAGGGAAAACTAAACTAAATCTATCATTTTCTTCTAAGCAACCTAAAGTGAAAGCTTGGAACAGAGGTTTGTGACTCCGCGATTCATGCATCTCATGGTCATCGGAAGAAATCCGTCAGTGAGGTTGATCAAGCCTCTTTGACAAACCTTTTTGAATCACAAAAGAGAACGGAGCATTTTCGAATAGTCACTAAGTCACCTCAATAGGGATGTGTATCTCCCGAACAAGCAAATCATACTTCATCTTGACACGAGGAATAGGGCATTCAAAGCTCCCAATAAGAATCGATGAACTTTTTTCGATAGCATTGATGCAATGTACTCGATATTTTTTCTTCGAAAAGTGCACTGTATGCTCATTACCGTTCACATGGAAAGTGACATTGCCTTTGTTGCAATCTATAACAGCCTCCGCGGTGTTTAAAAAGGGTCTTTCGAGGATGACAGCCATGGCATCGTCCTCGGGAATGTCCAAGATAACAAAGTCTGTTAAGATAGTGGTGTTAGCAACCACAACAGGCACGTCCTCGCAAATGCCGATAGGGAAAGCAGTTGATTTGCCGGCCATTTGAGAGATTTCAGTGGGTGTCAACTTATCCAGTTCAAGTCTACGATAAAGAGAGAGAGGCATAACACTAACACCGGCTCCAAGATCACATAACACAGTTCTAACATAGTTGCCTTTAATGGAGCAAGGTATGGTGGGCACACCGGGATCACCTAGTTCCTTCGGAGTTCCACCCTTGAAGGTATAGTTAGCAAGCATGGTGGAAATCTCAACCTCAGGTATCCTCCTCTTATTAGTCACAATATCTTTCATGTACTTAGCATACAGAGACATCTTGAGCATATCAGTCAAACACATTTGCAGAAAGACAGGTCTGATCATTTCAACGAAGCGCTCAAAATCCTCATCATCCTTTTTCTTGGACGGTTTGGGAGGAAAGGGCATGGGTTTCTGAACCCATGGTTCCCTTTCTTTACCATGCTTCCTAGCAGCGAAGTCATTCTTATCGTATCTCTTAGTCTTAGGTTGTGGGTTATCAAGATCAACACTAGATTAAATCTCCACATCCTTATCATTGCTAGGTTGAGCATCAACATGAACATCACTATTGATATTATCATTAGGCTCATGTTCATCGCCAGATTGTGTTTCAGCATCAGAAACAGAGGCATCATTTGGACTCTCAGGTGTAGCAGCAACAGGGTTGCTAGCGTGCATGTTCCTATCATCTTTCTTCTTCTTTCTAGGATGACTAGGTGCATCAGTGCTAACTCCTTGAGAATCTTGTTCAATTCTCTTCAGATGACCCTCAGGATAAAAAAGGTTCCTGGGTCATTCTACCGCCTCTAGTAACGACTCTGACAGAATTGTCATTCAACTCATTGAGCAAGTCATTTTGAGCTTTAAGTACTTGTTCTACCTGAGTAGTAACCATAGAGGCATGTTTACTCAGAAGTTTAAGATCATTGACATTTCTGTCCACACAAGCACTTAAATGACTAAGCATACGAGCATTCTGTTCCAATTGTCTGCTAACATAATCATTGAAACTCTGTTGTTTGGCAACAAAGTTATCAAATTCATCCATGCATAGGCTAGCAGGTTTATCACAAGGAATACCACTCTCATCAAACCTACGCAGAGAATTTACTTCTACTACCTGTATTGGGTTATCGAGACCATGGATCTCTTCGATAGGTGGTAGATTTTTGACATCTTCAGATTTAATGCCTTTATCTCTCATATATTTCTTGGCTTCTTGCATATCTTCAGGGCTGAGGAATATAATACCTCTTTTTTTCGGAGTTGGCTTAGGAGGTGGTTGAGGAATAGTCCAAGCATTCTCATTGCACAAGATATTATTCAGTAGAATCTCAGCTTGTTCTACGGTTCGTTCCCTAAAAACACTACCGGCACAACAATCTAGGTGGTCTTTGGAAGCATCGGTAAGTCCATTATAGAAGATATCAAGTATTTCATTCTTCTCAAGAGGGTGATTAGGCAAAGCATTCAGTAGCTGGATGAGCCTCCCCCAAGCTTGTGGGAGACTCTCTTCTTCAGCTTGAGCAAAGTTGTATATTTCCTGCAAGGCAGCTTGCTTCTTATGGGCAGGGAAATATTTTTCAGAGAAGTAGTAGACCATATCCTGGGGGCTACGCACACAACCAGGAGCAAGAGAAGTGAACCAGGTCTTAGCATCATCCTTTAGCGAGAAAGGAAACAGCTTGAGGATATAGTAGTGGCGGATCTTTTCCTCACTAGTGAATAGGGTGGCTATATCATGCAGTTTGGTAAGATGGGCTACAACCGTTTCAGACTCATAATCGTGAAAAGGATCAGATTCAACCAGAGTGATTAACTCAGGGTCGACAGAGAATTCATAATCCTTGTCGGTCACAAAGATAGGCAAAGTGGCAAACTTCGGGTCGTATTTCATCCTAGCGTTCAGAGATTTTTCTTTCCACTTGTGCAGTAAATTCTCAACATCATAGCTATCCTTACACGCAAGAAAGTCCTCAGCTATCTCTCCCTCCATAACATAGCGCGTATCAGGCATATCAGGCAATTCAGGCATAGTAGCAGGTTCTACTTCAATAGTATCAGCAATTTTAGAAGTATCATCACATCTAGCAACAACTCTAGCAATATGTGCATCAAGGGCACGTAGTGGCAAAGTAGTATCAAGCATAACATCATCAGGCATAGTATCAAGCATAGCATCATCATGCATAGTATCAAGCATAGCATCATCATAAGCATCATGGGCAGCACAAGTAGCATCATCAAGGACAGGCGACATATCAAGATTTCTAGCAGGAGGCAATGTCACAAACTTACTCAAAACTGAAGGTGAATCAAGTGCAGAGCTAGATGGCAATTCCTTACCTCTCCTCGTAGTGGAAGGCAGGATTTTAGTTCTTGGATCTTTCGGATTCCTCATAGTGATCAGCAGACAAAAATCCCAAGTGACTCAGAGAATATAGTTGTGCTTTCCCGGCAACGGCGCCAGAAAAAGGTCTTGATAACCCACAAGTATAGGGGATCGCAACAGTTTTCGAGGGTAGAGTATTCAACCCAAATTTGTTCGTTCACCAAAAGGGAAGCGAAAGAATATTATCAAGTATTAGCAGCTGAGTTTGTCAGATTCAACCACACCTGAAAGATTTGTGTCTGCAAGCAAAGTATCAGTAGCAAAGTAGTATGATAACAACGATGCCAGAAACGATCTATTGAAGGCATACTATTCCTAACTGTTGTATCAATGGCGCCAGTAGGTTGCACGTAGACGAGTAACTATTCTTCCCCGACAACAGTGTCGGAAAAGATCTTGCAACAAGTAACAGCGGAGTAGCAAGGAACAACAGTAGCAGCAGCAGCAAAGTAACAGCAGTAGAAACAGTAGCAGCAAAGTGATAGCAGTAGCAGTGATAGTAGTAGCAACAGTAGCAGCAAAGTGGCCTAATCCCTTTTGTAGCGAGGGACAAGCCTAGACAAAGTAACATAGTGAGGACCAGTAGTAAAAGACTTGTGGGCAGTGGATCGGTGATGGATGAGTATGACAGATATGATTTATCATGTAACAGCTATAACACGGAGAGATATGTAACTAGCTCCCGTTCGTCAATCTAATGTAGGCATGTATTCCGTATGTAGTCATACGTGCTTAGGGAAAAGAACTTGCATGACATCTATTGTCCATCCCTCCCGTGGCAGCGGGGTCCTAATGGAAACTACGGGATATTAAGGTTCTCCTTTTAATAAGGAACCGGACCAACGCATTAACACTCGGTGAATACATGAACTCCTCATACTATGGTCATCTCCGGGAGTGGTTCCGGCTATTGTCACTC
The DNA here is from genome assembly GCF_904849725.1 of Hordeum vulgare subsp. vulgare. Classification (NCBI taxonomy): domain Eukaryota; kingdom Viridiplantae; phylum Streptophyta; class Magnoliopsida; order Poales; family Poaceae; genus Hordeum; species Hordeum vulgare. The sequence goes on from NC_058523.1 coordinate 179,234,593, forward strand.
CGGGGTTGTCGGGTCATAACACATAGTAGGTGACTACAACTTGCAAGACAGGATCTAAAACACACATATATTGGCGAAAACATAATAGGTTCAGATCTGAAATCATGGCACTCGGGCCCTAGAGACAAGCATTAAGCATAGCCAAGTAGTAGCAACATCAATCTAGAACATAGTGGATACTAGGGATCAATCCCCGTCAAAAACTAACTCGATTACATGATAGATCTCATCTAACTCATCACCGTCGAGCAAGCCTACGATGAGATTACTCACGAGCAATGAAGAGCATCATGGAATTGTCGATGGAGGAAGGTTGATGATGACGATGGCGACAATTTCCCCTCTCTGGAGCCCTGAACGGACTCCAGATCTTCCCTCCAGATGAAGAGCAGGAGGTGGCGGCGCCTCCGTATCGTAAAACGCGATGAAACCTTCTCTCAGATTTTTTTCCAGGCGAGACGGAAGATATAGAGCTGAGTTTGGGGGCGGTGGAGCCACGTGGGCCCCACAAGCCCTCACAACACGGCCAGGGGGGTGGCCGCGGCCTGTGGGCTTGTGGCCCACTAGTCCACCTCCTCCGGTGGATCTTTGCGCAGGTATTTTTCTTTTATTCCAGAAAAAATCTCCGTAAATTTTCAGGACATTCCGAGAACTTTAATTTCTGCACAAAAACAACACCATGACAATTCTGCTGAAAACAGCGTTAGTCCAGGTTAGTTCCATTCAAATCATGCAAATTAGAGTCCAAAACAAGGGCAAAAGAGTTCAGAAAAGTAGATACGACGGAGACGTATTAGTAAGCAATAAAAATTGCTCCCTAAATATGTATGATCTATTAGTGTGTGGAAAATAAGCTTTGTACGAACCTGTGATGAGGAAGAGATAAAAGCGACGGACTGCATAATAAAGTTCTTTATCACAGGAGGCAATATAAACTGACGTTCCTTCACACTAATAGGTCACACATCCAAACCTCAAAAGCACATGACAACCTCTGCTTCCCTCTGCGAAGGGCCTATCTTGTACCTTTACTTTTTATCCTTAAAAGAGTCATGGTGATCAACACCAATTCCTTATTTTGCCTTTATCTTGGCTAACGTCATGTGCTAGGGAAAGATCTATATTCATATGTCAACTTGGAAGTAAGTATTCATGAATTATTATTGTTGACATTACCCTTGAGGTAAGTAGTTGGGAGGCGAAACTATAAGCCCCTATCTTTCTCTGTGTCCAACTGAAACTTTGATCTCATGAGTACCATGTGAGTTTTAGCAATTGTAGAAGATGAAAGGATGATTGATTATGTGGATTTGCTTTACAAGCTCTTATTTGACTCTTTCCGATGTTATGATAAATTGCAATTGCTTCAATGACTAAAGATTATTGGTTGTTAATTCTTAATAAGGTTCTTGATCCTTACTTTACATTGTGAAGAATTGTCACTTTAGCATAAGAGATTATATGACGATATTGATGTTCTAATTATGATCATGATGCGTGCATGTCCGTACTTTGTTTTATCGACACCTCTATCTCTAAACATGTGGGCATATTTGTTGATCTCGGCTTCCTCTTGAGGACAAGCGAGGTCTAAGCTTGAGGGAGTTGGTACGTCCATTTTGCATCATGCTTTTATGTTGATATTTATCTCTTTATGGGCTGTTATTACACTTTACGGTACAATTCTTATGTCTTTTCTCTCTTATTTTATAAGGTTTACATGAAGAGGGAGAATGTCGGCAGCTGGAATTCTGGTCTGAAAAAGGAGCAAGTTTGAGATACCTATTCCGCGCAACTCCAAATGCCGTAAAAATCAACGAGGAATTGTTTTGGATTTTATAAAAAATACTGGGTGGAAGAAGTACCGGAGGGGAGCCACCAGGAGGCCACAAGCCTGCTAGACCCGGCCTACCCCCCTGGCCGGGCCTGGGTGGCTTGTGGGCCCCCTATTTCCCCTCCGGCGCTCATCTTTTGCTATATGGAGGGTTTCGTTCCTGAAAAAATAAGAAGGAGGTTTTCGGGAGGAGCCGCCGCCGCCACGAGGCGGAACTTGAGCAGAACCAATCTAGAGCTCCGGCAGGGCCGTACTGCCGGGGAATTTCCCTCCCGGAGGGGGAAATCGCCACCATCATCATCACCAAGACTCCTCTCATTGGAGGGGACTCATCTCCATCAACATCTTCATCAGCACCATCTCATCTCCAAACCCTAGTTCATCTCTTGTAACCAATCTCCGTCTCGCGACTCCGATTGGTACTTGTAAGGTTGCTAGTAGTGTTAATTACTCTTTGTAGTTGATGCTAGTTGGATTACTCGATGGAAGATTATATGTGCAGATCTTTGATGCTATTCAATACCTCTCTGGTCATGAACATAATTATGCTTTGTGAGTAGTCAGTTTTGTTCCTGAGGACATGGGATAAGTCTTATTAGAAGTAGTCATGTGAATTTGGTATTCGTTCGATATTTTGATGCGTTGTATGTTGTCTTTCCTCTAGGGGTGTTATGTGAACGTCGACTACATAACACTTCACCATTATTTGGGCCTATAGGAAGGCATTGTGAAGTAATAAGTAGATGATGGGTTGCTAGAGTGACAGAAGCTTAAACCCTAGTTTATACGTTGCTTCGTAAGGGGCTGATTTGGATCCACTAGTTTAATGCTATGGTTAGACTTAGTCTTAATTCTTATTTCGTAGTTGCGCATGCTTGCGAGAGGGGTTAATCGTATGTGGGATGTTTGTCCAAGTAAGGGCAGCACCCAAGCACCGGTCCACCCACATATCAAACTATCAAAGTAGCGAACGCTAATCATACGAACCTGATGAAAACTAGCTTGGCAGAAATTCCCATGTGTCCTCGGGAGCGCTTCACCTCCTATAAGAGTTCGTCCAGGCTTGTCCCTTGCTACGAAAGGGATTGGGACATCTTGCTACACCTTTGTTACTATTGTTACTTGCTACTCGCTACGATTCATCTTATCACACAACTATCTGTTACCGATAATTTCAGTGCCTGCAGAGAATACCTTGCTGGAAACCACTTGTCAGTTCCTTCTGCTCCTCATTGGGTTCGACACTCTTACTTATAGAAAGGACTATTATAGATCCCCTACACTTCTGGGTCATCATCTGGCTATGATCCATCATCCCCACACAAAGAATTTAAATCATGCACAACCCCGGTATTGGCCAAGTAATTGTTTTCGCACTCTTACTTTCTCAAACTTTTTCAACTCTCACGCAATACATGAGCGCGAGCCATGGATATAGCACTATAGGTGGAATAGAGTGTGGTGGAGGTTGTGAGGCAAAAAGGAGGAGATGGTCACATCGACTCGGAGTATCAATGGGCTATGGAGATGCCCATCAATAGATATCAATGTGAATGAGTAGGGATTGCCATGCAACGGATGCACTAGAGCTATAAGTGTATGAAAGCTCAAAAATAAAACTAGTGGGTGTGCACTCAACATGCTTGCTCACGAAGACCTAGGGCAATTTTGAGGAAGCCCATCATTGGAATATACAAACCAAGTTATATAATGAAAAATTCCCACTAGTATATGAAAGTGACAAAACAAGAGACTCTCTATCATGAAGAACATGGTGCTATTTTGAAGCACAAGTGTGGAAAATGATAGTAGCATTGTCCCTTTTCTCTTTTTCTCTCATCATTTTTTTGTTTGGGCTCTTTGGCCTCTTTTTTTTCATTTCATTTTTTGGTGGGTATCTTTGGCCTCTTTTTTTTTATTTCCTCACATGGGACAATGCTCTAATAATGATGATCATCACACTTTATTTACTTACAACTCGATACTTAGAATAATAATGACTCTATATGAAATGCCTCCGGTAGTGTACTGGGGTGTGCAACGATCTAGCTTAGCGTATGACATTGAAACATCTCGCTAGCTATCTTAGGATCACGCAATGGCAAAATGAAAATGATGGCACATGTCATGAGACGGAACGGTGGGAGTTGTATGGCAATATATCTCGGAATGGCTATGAAAATACCATAATAGGTAGGTATGGTGGCTGTTTTGAGGAAGGTATATGGTGGGTTTGTGCAATGGCGAAAGTTGAGTGGCACTAGAGAGGCTAGCAATGGTGGAAGGTGAGAGTGCATCGATACCATGGACTCACATTAGTCATGAAGAACTCATATACTTATTGCGAAAGTTTTATTAGTAATCGAAACAAAGTGCTAAACGCATACTCCTAGGGGAAGGGTTGGTAGGTGTTAACCATCGCGCGATCCCGACCGCCACACAAAGGATGACAATCAATAAATCAATTATGCTCCGACTTCCGAACATAGCGGTTCACCATACGTGCATGCTACGGGAATCACTAACCTCAACACAAGTATTTCTAGATTCACAACACCCTACTAACATAACTCTAATATTACCATATCCATATCTCAAAACTAATTGTGAGGAATCAAACTTCTCTTATTAATCAATGCACTTGAATATTAAAGTTTTTATTATATCCTCTTTGGATGCCTATCATATTTAGGACTAATTTCATAGCACATGCCAATTACCAAGTTACTTAGAGAGATCACTCTCAAAATGATATAAGTGAAGATCGCGATTTTTTATTTCTACAAAATATGACACTGCTGTGCTCTAAAAAGATTTAAGTGAAGCACTAGAGCAAAATTATCTAGCTCAAAAGATATAAGTGAAGCTCATGGGAGCTAAATTGCCTAGATCAAAAGATATAAGTGAAGCTCATTGAGTATTCTAACAAATTCACGATGAGTGCATGTGCCTCTCAAAAAGGTGTGCAGCAAGGATGATTGTGATAAAACAAAAAACAAAGACTCCTATAATACACGACGCTCCCAGCAAAACACATATCATGTGGTAAATAAAAATATAGCTCCAAGTAACGTTACCGATGGATTGAAGACGAACGAGGGGATGCCTTCCCGGGGCATCCCCAAGCTTAGGCTTTTGGTGTCCTTGAATTTGGCTTAGGATGACTTGGGAATTCCCAAGCTTAGGCTCTTTCCATTCTTTATTCCATTGTCCATAAGAACATCACCCAAAACTTGAAAACTTCACAACACAAAACTTAAACATAAACTCGTGATATCATTAGCATAAGAAAACAAACCACCAACTTTTTAGGTACTGCAGTAAACTTGATTTCCATTTAGATTGATGTTATATTATTGTATTCTCACTTCTCCATGGCTCGTACCCCCCGATACTAACCATAGTTTCATCAAAATAAGCAATCAACACAACAAAAACAAAATCTGTCAAAAACAGACCAGTCTGTAGCAATCTGTATATTTCGTATACCTCTGCAATCCCAAAAATTATGAAAAATTATGAAAATTAGGTCAATTTGCATATCAATCATCAGCAAAAAGAATCATCTCAAAAGCTATTTCTGGATAGGAATTAAAAATAATTTCTTGAGCACAAAGTTTCTGTCTTTTTCAGCATGATTAAACAACTATCACCAAAACTAATCATAAAGGTTCTACTTGGCACAAACACTAATGAAAACATAAAAAACACAATCATAGCAGAACCATGATGGTGTGGACTCAGCGAAACAGAAAGTGAAAAGCAAAAATTTATTTATTCATTGGGTTGCCTCCCAACAAGCGCTATCGTTTAACGCCCTTAGCTAGGCATAAGGCAATAGAATCAAGTATCATCATCTTTAGTGCTCAAACCATAAGTAGCTCTCATAATGGATTCATAAGGCAATATTATTTTCTTTCTAGGAAAGTGTTCCATGCCCTCCTTTAATGGAAACTGAAATTTAATATTCCCTTCCTTCATATCAATAACAGCACCAATAGTCCTAAGGAAAGGTCTATCAAGAATAATGGGACATGTCGAATTGCAATCAATATCAAGCACAATGAAATCTACGGGCACATAGTTCCTATTTGCAATAATAAGAACATCATTGATCCTTCCCATAGGTTTCTTAATAGTAGAATCTGCAAGATGCAAATTAAGAGAGCACTTATCAATCTCATTGAAACCTAGAACATCACATAAAGATTTTGGAATTGTGAAACACTAGCACCCAAATCATACAAAGCATGGCATTAATAATTTTTAATCTTGATTTGTATGGTAGGTTCCCACTCATCATGAAGTTTTCTAGGAATAGATATTTCCAACTGAAGTTTCTCTTCAAGAGACTTTATCATAGCATCGACGATATGATTGGTAAAAGCCTTATTATGGCTATAAGCGTGTGGATAGTTTAGCATGGATTGCATCAAGGAAATACGTCCAATCAAAGAGAAACTATCATAATTAAATTCCTTGAAATCCAATGTAGTAATTTCATCACTACTCAAAGTTTTGATATCCTCTACTCCACTTTCAGTATTTTTAGCATCAAGATAAATAGACTCCGAATCATTGGGGCGTTTCTCAACCAAAGTGGATTCACATCCCGCCCCATCATCATTAGGATTTACATTAGAAAACAAGGATTCGATAGGAGTCACACCAAGCACTTTGAGATCTTTCTGATTCTCATCACAAGAACACGCCCTTTTAAGCCATTCATGTCTAGCACGAATTTGGGCGGTTCCTTCTTTACTCTCATTCATAGAAACACGCATAGCTTTCAAAGTTTCATCCATATTAATCTTGGAAGGAACACATCTCGATTTCAAAGCATCAATATCAAGAGACATTCTATCAACAGTCTTAGCCAAGTCATCAACTTTAAGCAGTTTTTCTTCTATGGAAGCATTGAAAATCTTTTGCGAAGTAATAAACTCCTTAATATTACTCTCAAGATGAGAGGGTAATTTATTATAATTTCCATGAGCATTGTTGTAGGAATTGCCAAAATTATTAGAGGGATTACTAGGAAAAGGCATATGATTAAAGTTACCTCTATAAGCATTGTTGTTACCAAAATTATTCCTACCAACAAAATAAACATCCAAATTTTCATTGCTATTCTCAATCAAGGAAGATAAAGGCATATCATTTGGATCTAGAGGAGCAGTTTTACTAGCAAACAACTTCATTAAGTCATCCATCTTAGCACTCAAAGAGTTAATTTCTTCTATAGCATGCACTTTTTTACTAGTAGGTGACCTTTCAGTGTGCCATTGAGAATAATTTGTCATGATATTATCTAGGAGTTTTGTGGCTTCTCCTAGTGTGATTTTCATAAAAGTTCCACCAGAGGCAGAATCCAAGATATTTCTAGAACAAAAATTCAAACCAGCATAGAAAATTCGTATAATCATCCAAAGACTCAGGCCATGAGCGACACAATTTCTAATCATCAATTTCATTCTCTCCCAGGATTGTGCAACATGTTCATGATCTAGTTGCTAAAAATTCATGATATAATTATGGAGAGAGATAATCTTAGCCGGTGGAAAATACTTGGAAATAAAGGCATCTTTACACTTGTTCCAAGAATCAATACTATTTTTGGGTAAAGATGAAAACCAAGTTTTTGCTTGACCTCGTAATGAGAAAGGAAATAGCTTCAATTTAATCATATCATTATCCACATCTTTCTTCTTTTGCATATCACATAACTCAATAAAGGTATTAAGATGGGATGCGACATCTTCGCTGGGAAGGCCGGAAAATTGCTCTTTCATAACAAGATTCAACAAGGCAGCATTAATTTCATATTATTCCGAACTAGTGGCGGGAGCAATTGGAGTACTAATAAAATCATCGTTATTAGTATTGGAGAAGTCACACAATTTAGTGTTTTCAGACATGGTGACTTAGCAAGCACACAAGCACACAAGCAAACAGAAAGCAAGCAAAAGAAAGGGCGAACGAAAAAGGCAAATATTTTTGTAAATTTTGTTTTTTTAGAAGTGGGGGAGAGGAAAACGAGAGGCAAAAGGAAAATAATGTAAATGCAAGAGATGAGTTTGTGATAGTTACTTGTATATGCTTCACTTGAATACTTCCCGGCAACGGTGCCACAAATTCTTCTTGCTACTTATTAAGCTTGCGTTGGTTTATCCCTTGAAGAGGAAAGGGTGATGCAGCAAAGTAGAAATAAGTATTTCCCTCAGTTTGAGAACCAAGGTATCAATCTAGTAGGAGTATCAAGATGAGGCACCGCAAAAACAAACAAACTTGCACCCAACACGATAAAGGGGTTGTCAATCCCTTCATGATTACTTGCAAGGTGAGATCTGACAGAGATGAAAGGTAAATAGAAATAAAAGTGCAGCAGGGTATTTTTGGTATTTTTGTATGTAGATCTGAATATATGATGTGTAAAATAGACCCGGGGGCCATAGTGTTCACTAGAGGCTTCTCTCATTATAGCAAGTATTACGGTGAGTGAACGAATTATTGTCGAGCAATTGATAGAATCGCGCAAAGTCATCACGATATCTAAGGCAATGATCATACATATAGGCCTCACGTCCGAGACAAGTAGACCGATACTGTCTGCATCTACTACTATTACTCCACACATCGACCGCTATCCAGCATGCATCTAGTGTATTAAGTTCATAACAAACATAGTAACGCCTTAAGCAAGATGGCATGATGTAGAGGGATAAATTCATGCAATATGATATAAACCCCATATTTTTACCCTTGATGGCAACAACACGATGCGTGCCTCGCTACCCCTTCTGTCACTAGGTGAGGACACCACACGGTATGAACCCAAAACCAAGCACTTCTCCCATTGCAAGAATTATAGATCAAGTTGGCCAAACGAAACCCATAACTCGAAGAGAATTACAAGGATACGAAATCATGCATATAAGAAATTAGAGGAGACTCAAATAATATTCATAGATAATCTGATCATAAATCCACAATTCATCGGATCTCGACAAACACACTGCAAAAGAAAGTTACATCGGATAGATCTCCATGAAGATCATGGAGAACTTTGTATTGAAGATCCAAGAGAGAGAAGAAGCCATCTAGCTACTAGCTATGGACCCGAAGGTCTGTGGTGAACTACTCATGCATCATCGGAGAGGCAATGGTGTTGATGAAGAAGCCCTCCGTGTCCGAATCCCACTACGGCAGGGCACCAGAACGGTTCCCAGATGGGATCTCGTGGAGACAGAAGCTTGCCGCGACAGAAAAGTATTTTCGTGGCTCTCTCTGGAGGTTTCAGGATTTTTGGGAATTTATAGGCGAAAGAGGTAGGGCAAAGGAGGCAAGGGGGCCCACGAGCCTGCTAGGCGCGCCCCCTAGGGTGTGCCTAGGGGGATCGTGACCTCCCACGAGACCTCCTGCCTTGGTTCTCAAGTCTTCTAGGTATCTTCTGTTATGGAAAAAATCATCCCGCAGGTTTTATTCCGTTTGGACTCGGTTTAATATTCTTTTCTGAAAAAGGTCAAAAACACGAAAAAAACAGAAAATGGCACTAGGCACTGAGTTAATATGTTAGTCCCAAAAATGATATAAAATGGCATATAAATGCATATAAGACATCCCAAGTTGATAATATAATAGCATGTAACAATCAAAAATTATAGATACGTGTCGGGACCCCGATCCTAAGCCATAGGAATCCAGCCTGTAACACATCGCATCTCTTTGCGGTCTCACGCACGGTTATCCCCACGGCTGCAACCTTACCTTAGCCGGGACCGTTTGCGCCTTTTGACTCGCGTATGCAATTGTGTCGCTAGCAATCCAATGACAAAGAACCCGAATCGACATGTCTAGTCATAAACCAAAGTGGTAGTTCCGCACAGGGACAGGCATACATGACCCATTAAAGCAGGTGTCGGTCACCGGCGAATGTAGACGAGTCGTAGCAAGCTACAAGGACTCCATTACATCGCGTGACATTTCCCCAACGGGGATAGACACAGCAGCTAAGAAGGACACATGCCGGTCAACCAATGTGTCCGGAGCAGTAGCGAACTACCATGGCTCGTTGGATCACAAAGGGGCATTTCCCTGTAAGGAATGCTACTAAAGCCTACGGCTAGGTAATCGAACCCCATACATATCAAGTACAACACACGTACACATGGCATACCGATATGTATAGATACATCGATGGCATCACATGACGATCTTGCATGAGAATGCAACCTAATCCTTGTCGCGAGGCGTCGCAATAGATAACAAAGTCCTTAGAAAAATCTGGTGGTAGCAACACAGGTGCGGAAGTCAGGCGTCTTTTCAGTTCGTGAAAACTATGCTCACACTGTGGTGTCCACTCGAACTTTTTATCTTTCTTGAGGAGTTCAGTTAGAGGCTTTGCAACCTTGGAGAAATTCTCGACAAAGCGGCGGCAATAGCTCGCTAGACCAAGAAAACTCCTAACTTGCTTAACCGATTCAGGTTGAGTCCAATCAAGGACAGCTTGAACTCTCTCGGGATTGACAGCAATACCCTTACCAGAGATTACATGACCTAGATAGGTCATTTCTGGTAACCAAAATTCACATTTAGAAAACTTGGCATAAAGGCAATGCTCTCGAAGTTTCATCAATACCAGCCTTAGATGCTCGGCATGTTCTTGTTCATTCTTCGAGTAGATGAGAATATCATCGAGGTATACCACGACGAATTTATCCAAATACTCCATGAAGATTGAATTCATCAAGCGAGAGAAGGTGGCTGGGGCATTGGTCAAACCGAAGGACATAACGGTGTACTCGTATTGTCCATAACGAGTAACAAAAGCCGTTTTAGGAATGTCCCCGTTCTTGATTTTGATTTGATGATAGCCTAATATCAAATCCATCTTGGAGAAGACTGAGGATCCATCGAGCTGATCATACAGATCGTTGATCCTGGGGAGCGGATACTTGTTCTTTATGGTGACCAGATTCACTGGTCGATAATCTACAAGCATCCGATCCGTTCCATCCTTCTTCTTGACGAAGAGGACGGGGCAAGCCCAGGGTGAGGAGCTAGGATGGATGAAACCTTTATTCAAAGCTTCATCAAGTTGTTTCTTGAGTTCGGCTAGCTCTAAGGGTGCCATTTTGTAAGGTCTTTTGGCTATTGGGACAGTTCCTGGGACAAGATCTATTACGAACTCTACATCCCTGTCAGGCTGAATACCTGGCAGTTCTTCTGGAAAACATCCGGGAAGTCACGGACTACCAGAATGTCTTCAAGTTCCGGAAGAGGGTTGGCATTGAAGGAATAGAGTTGGCATTGAAGGAATAGAGTTGGCATTTGGCAACTCGAGTAGAGACATTGACTATCTCACCCGAGGGATGGGTAAGCTGAACATTTCTGGAATGAGTATCAATCTTGGCATAGTGAGCTGACATCCAGTCCATACCCAAGATGATATTAATATCCGAAGATTTCAGGGCTATCAATGATGCTAGAAAAACTAGCCTGTCTACTAGAATTTCATTGTCATAGGTTATCCTAGAGGTTTGCCACTTACTACCAAGGGTTTGGACAACCAATGGGATTGGCATATCACAGAAAGACATGTTATGCAACTGTGCATAACTTTCTGAAATGAAGGAATGAGAAGACCCAGTGTCAAAAAGAACAGACGCTGGGTGATGATAACAAGAAGCGTACCCAGAATGACGTCGGGATCCTCTGCAGCTTCTTCTGCTGAAACATAGTTCACACGGACACGTGCATGAGTTGGCTTCACATAGTAAGCTTTGCCCGACTTGCCTTGCCCGACGGACTTTCCGGGTTGCTTGGCACCCACATTCTGAGGACACTCACGGGAATAGTGCCCTGGTTCTCCACACTTGTAACAGATCACTTGGTTGGCATGTGGTGCGGCATTGCTAGCTGGACCACCATAGGTTTTTGCTGGAGGGTTGGACTGATTCGTCTGAGGCGCCACATAGGATGGCCTCGGAGTGTATCTTGGCGGCAAAGAACTGTTTGGAACCCACAGCCTGCATTTTGGAAACGCGGAACCAGACGACGAGCCAGAGTCACGGGAGTGCTTCTTTGTGGCTTCATAGTTGGTATGATAAGTCTCGGCACTGATCGCCTTGTTGACCACGGCTTGGAAGCTTGTACACTCATGGAGGCGCAAATCACGACGAAGCTCAGGGATCAGACCCTTACGGAATCTTGCTTGCTTCTTGGCATCAGTAGACACCTCCTCTGTTGCATAGCGGGCGAGGTTACCGAACTCGCGGCTATAGGCATCCACGGTCAACTTTCCCTGGGTGAATGCACAGAACTCCTCTCTCTTTGTGTCCATCAGGCCCTCTGGAATATGGTGCAGACGGGAAGGCTGCACTAAAGTCTGCCCATGTGGCTACTGGTTCAGCAGGACACATAGCTTCAATGTTCTCCCACCACAGATTGGTGGGTCCTTCCAGAAAATACGCCGCAAAGGTCACCTTGTCGGCCTCAGAAACATTCGCAAAGCGAATCTTGCGTGAGATACTGCACAGCCAATCATCAGCGTCGAGGGGATCGACAGAGTGATGGAAATTTGGAGGATTGAGCTTCACAAAGTCATTGAGGGACAGTGCAGCATTCCTAGGCTGACGAGCCGTATTTTGCTCAATACGCTCTAACAGTCGGTTGGTCTCCCTTTTGTTTCTCTCTACCTCAAGCATAACTTCCGCCAGAGAGGGCGGGTGAGGCAGTTCTTCCTGCAACGCTTGACTATCCTCGCCTTGCTCATGAGCAGGGGCACGGTTCAACCTGGTGATCACCATCCTGACAAGCAAACTCACAGCTTAGACCAAAATCAGCATCAATACTAGCTATGGATTAAGAATGCACTGAACACATGGAATGCGGAAATGAATATCCGAACAGCATGGTAGCAAGCAACTGCTATATATACACCATGGTTCATACACACCCTTACATAGTTCAGTACAACCTTAACCGAAGAACAAACTACTGAAAACATGAAACTACTCATCAGAGGCTTCCAAGCTTCCTATACATTATTTATCTATGCCTCCGGAATTCATTTCACGACACAAGCATACTTCACAAGTCACACAGGACTGTGAAAGTACGGCTACTACCATATTATCCTTCCACTCACGGTTCAGGCATCCACATAGAACATCTCATAAAGATTGCCTCCATGGCTTGGAAGCTCAACCTGCGGATCAGGAAATACTCTAGCTTGAGATCCGTGGGATCCGTAAGGACACGGATGTGGCCTTGGTCCCCTGACTGGTGGTAGTAGAGCTCCCCGAAGAGGGGTGACTCCTCCTATAGCAGGCCAGTCAACATGAGCCGGAAGATGGGTTCTAACAGGGTTAAGCATCTCCATATCTCCATACCCTGTCTGGACTACCGGTGCCAGCTGCGTCAAAGCCGTCCACGGACGGGCACGTGTAGCATAAAGCTCCATACGAAGGGCACGAGCATCCCTGTTTCTATTCTCTAGCATCTCAGAAGTGGACTGCAGCAGCGGATCCTCCATAGAGGAATCAAAGTAGACCCCACTGAGGTATCCTTCTTCACCTGACTGAGAGGCAGGAACATAGCAGAACTCTGAATTCTGCAGCAGTGCATGTCTAGCCCTCATGATGGTTAGCATTGAATAGGCGGCATCTTGTACTGCCATGTCAACAGTGACTCCCAATCCATAAGACCAATGGATTGGCTCCTCAGCTCCAGGGTAATCTGGGAATACCCTAACAGTGCAGAGGTACAGGCTCTGATTAAAATCACGGTACTGCTCCTCCACTGTGTACTCTGGGTACCAGCGGTAACCGGACACCGACATCATCCTGACTAGCATGGCCGTATGACCCGGCACATCAATGCACCTAGTCAGACGAACCACTTGACGAGAAGGACGGCCAGGCATATGAAAATAGAGAGTAATGCAAAAGCATTAGAGCTCTGAATGCAAAATTGGGCAGCATAATGGCTGTAAATGCTCAAAAACAATTTTGAGACAACCCATAAAATAGAATAGCGTAACCACTCAACTATCAAGTTCAATTCTCTGATCATCAAACTTACTTCCTTTTCCTAGGGATAAAAGAAACCCAAAATAACTCTCGACCCGTAGTCCTATAATCTACCAATCAGAAACACGAGCCTCGAAGAAGATGAGTAACCTAGTTCTTAATCCCCGCAGAAAAGATGAGGATGACCACAGTAGAATAACTTGAGAAGAGAACAAGAGTCTTACGTTCCCTTCCACAAACAATTCCCTTATATATAACTAAAGAATTCTAGACTCAACTTCGACCAGTTTGGCTTAGTAATCCTACAGTCAGTCAGGCTCTGATACCAACGCTGTCGGGACCCCGATCCTAAGCCATAGGAATCCAGCCTGTAACACATCGCATCTCTTTGCGGTCTCACACACGGTTATCCCCACAGCTGCATCCTTACCTTAGCCGGGACCGTTTGCGCCTTTTGACTCGCGTATGCAATTGTGTCGCTAGCAATCCAATGACAAAGAACCCAGATCGACATGTCTAGTCATAAACCAAAGTGGCAGTTCCGCATAGAGACAGGCATACATGACCCAGCAAAGCATGTGTCGGTCACCAGCGAATGTAGACGAGTCGTAGCAAGCTACAAGGACTCCATTACATCGCGTGACATTTCTCCAACGAGGACAGACACAGCAGCTAAGGACACGTGCCGGTCAACCAATGTGTCCGGAGCAGTAGCGAACTACCATGTCTCGTTGGATCACAAAGGGGCATTTCCCTGTAAGGAATGCTACTAAAGCTTACGACTAGGTAATTGAACCCCATACATATCAAGTACAACACACGTACGCATGGCATATCGATATGTATAGATACATCGATGGCATCACAACATAACCATAAACATACAAACTTTATTTAGAAGGCTCGAAAGAGCCACACACATAATATTACAAAGTATGGGTCTCACGACCCATCATCACAAGTCATACTCACAATTCTTACAAACCAGCGGAAGACTAAAGTTGTCTGAGTACAGACAGATGGAAAGATAAAGGCACATGGCTTGACTATCTACAGACCCACCCTAGGGCCAGATCGTAGCTGGGATACCAGCTACTCGTCGTCGTCGATGTCTAGGTAGAACCCTCAATTAGGGTCATTAACAACCTCTGCAGCAAATTATTAAGCAAACGTGAGAACAGAGGTACTCACCAAGACTTTAGGATAAGCTATCTACTCATGCAATGTATCAATAAGGAGTTGTGGGGTTTCATGCGGAAAGCCAGCATTTGACTCGTGGCTAGACAACTTGCATTTTAAATAATTTTGACAACTTGATTTCTCGCACACGAGTCCACTTACACCACAACAATACTCCATCGTGGAATCATTCCGTCTCCATACGAAAATGCCGTCCACGACACTCACGCTTATCTTGACAGTTTTATGAGTAGCCATTAAAGTTGTCTATGAACAACATATGTCTCCAAGTAATCCATATCCGCGGACGCGGCTATTCGAATAGATCATAACCCTGCAGGGGAGTACTTCTTCACACATGCTCTCGCCACTTATCACCATGTGCACGTCATGCACCTCGGCAACCTTCAAGCGGAAGCCCAGCGAGGGAGTCGGCCACGACCATTAACCACGCTAATACTTGGTCCAGGTCTATCGCCTATCTGAGGGTAACCCGCATGAAAGTCCGGCGAGGTTTCCGCCACGGCCCCAAACGATGTGCGCAGGGTTCCCAAGCCCACCATCCAGGTGCCACTTGGTACACCGTGCCACTGCCTACCGCATCACAGCCCACCTCTTAGGTCAGCGCTATGCACGGCCTCCAGCATGACTATAAACACCAGAAATAACTTGCAACTCCTGGACCGAGTACTAGGCGATTAATAAGTCGAGCGGGGTCATATTTCAGGGCCCAACATGTGGTAGTATCTCGTCTTGGATTACATACACGGAACTTAGTTCCTAAGAATGGTTCCAATGAAACAACCCGCCATGTACTCCTACATAGCCTTTCACCGGTACCTTTACCAAATCAGGTTCAACACACATCCTTTACTTACTGAACACATTCTCACAATTCTGTTCATCACCCAAATGACAGACCATACACAACTCTAAGCATAGCATGCATAGCAGGATAAGGCATATCATGGCTCAAGCATCTACCAGGTATGCTAGGTTGCAAGGTTTAGCTATTTACTGTGACAAAGATAGGTCATGCAAAGGAAGTGGGTTCAACTAACGTGGCAAAAGCATTTGAAGCATTTGATCCTAATGCAATAAGTAAGTGCAGGAGCGAGAACATGGGATTTATCGGGATGATCAAAATCGTTGCTTGCCTTGTTGCTCAGCAGAGGGACAATATCCGTCAGTCGGATATTCAGTGGTATCCGGAGGAGCGGAGCCTACCGATAGAAATGACATCGATCAATAACAATCATATGCAACAAAATGATGCATGAGCATGGCATGAAGATGCAAGGTGGTATGCTAATATAGCTACCATTTATTAAGTCGAAGTTGATTTGATTCGGGATTCAAATTATTACTTCGAACGAGGTATTTTCAAATACCCTTTTAATTGATTTGACCTGATGCTCAGATCATCTTGTTTTAGCATGCATGGAAATGGTACGATGGGTTGCTGGTTGTTATTGAACATTGTTTGATCATAGCATTTGAAGTGGAATTCAAATGATTTTCAAATTCCAACTCCAAAGCATTTATTAAATTTAACCTATTCATCATTTTACATGTTTGGTCAAGTTAACATTTTCAGACATGTTTGAAAATGACATATTGAGATTCCTTGGATTTTTCTGATACTTTTTCATATATAAATTATTCCCATTGGAGTTACAGATTATTTTCTATGATTTTTAGAAGTTTTGGGCATTTTCTCGAATTCTTTTATAACAGAAAAAGCTATTTATTGCGTCAGGCCCACGTCAGCATGGCGTCAGCCGTCGGCCGACCTGGTCAGGTCAAACGAGACACGTGTGACCCACTGGTCAACCTCACAGGGTTAATCCCGCGCTGACCTGCCCCTGATTGTGTTTGACTTGCGTCTGGGGCCCACTGTGAGCGACTGCTTAATGTTAAAATGGTGGATTAGCGAGGCCAGGTCAGATCCTGCCGGAGACTGACCAGCGGTGACCAGATCCGCGGCGGATCTTTACCGGAGAGTCGCCGGAGATGGCTGTGGTGTTCGGGAACGAGGGCCGAGAGCACTCGGAGGATCCCCATGCTCGGCCTCATCCAGTACGGGCCTCAGGGAGGACTGGGGAGGACCGGAGGTCACCGGCGACAAGCTGAGGTGACGGCCGGAGCTCGGGCTCGTCGGTCTAGTGGCTAGGGTGCACGAAACTGAGGGGAAGAAGAGGGAAAACAAGCGCAAGCTCACGGTGAAGGCAGTGGAAAGCTCGGACGGCTCTGGGAGGCGCTATGGGCGACAAATCCAACGAAGCTTGCCGGTGGACGGAGGTTGAAGACGACGGCAATATGGCGCAGCAGGGCTCGGGGAGGTCAGAAGCTTCGGGGTACGCGGCTAGCTTGACGAGGCGGCGAGGTTGGAGCGCTCGGAAGAAAGAACCGGTGGCTAGACGGCTCGGGCAGCTTGAGCTTGAGTTGTGTCCATGGCGGTAGAAGGAGAGGAAGGAACCGAGAGGAGGGGGGAGGAATGGATAGTGGGATGGAGAGGGACGTGCTCGGGGTAGTCATCCCCGCTGTCGCGCTGTCCTGGGGGGCACCGGAGCGTGCCACGGCGAAGCAGGAGGTGGAGGAGCCGTCGTGGGCGTTCGCTCCTCTGCCAGAAGGCAGGAGGAAGAAGACACCCCTGCCCCTGGTGGGCTGGGCCTCACAGGTGAGCGACAGGTAGTCTTTTCCTATTTTTTCCTATTTTACTTTCTGTTTTGAAACTGAATTGATTTGCCATTTGTTTTGGCTCCAAAATTAGTTCAAAAGTTATTTTGAACACACTGAAATATTAGTTGGAATATTTCCAACCATTCCTGAGGTTTTCAACATTTTTGAAAACTTAAAAGTTTTTGAATTCAAATTTAGACTTGAATTCAGTGGTCTTTTGAATTTAAATAAAATGCCAAATCTGTTTTTAAAATAGTTTTCTTCACTGGTGATTTGCTTTCAAGAATTATCAGAAAAGTTGAACTTTTCTTTAGGCCATTTTGGGTTCATTGATTTTAACAAGTTTGGAATTTCTTTGAATTTGAGAAGTGGTAGGGGTTTTGAGTTTTGCTTCACCACTTTCTTTGATCTTGTTGCAATTTATTGGATGCAATGCAATGAAGATATGAGCACAATGCTAAACCTTGGTTAGGGTTCCAGGCATGTGACAATACGTTGGAGAGGTATCAGTCCTTCACAAACTTTTCCACGGCGTTTCCCCTCTTCGCCATGGAATCAAGATTTTTTTCCCACTCCAATCTTTCTTTCTTCAATTTTGCATTTTCATCTACCAACTTACCAAAGTCTGAGAGCCTCTTCTCAGCAGCTTCACGCTTTTGCCTTAGGTCTGCAAGGACTTTGTCCTTGCCTTCAAGCGTCTTCTTCAAAGCATCATAATCCAGCTGCAGCTGGTTCTTTTCTGATTCCACCTTGTTGAGTTAGACCCAATCTCACAAGCCTTCTGAAAAACATCAAAGGAATAATTCAGTCGACATTAGTATTTTTCTACTTCTGAGTGGAGAAATACAGTTCAGTCGATGCTAGTATCTTTCTACTTCCGAGTGGAGAAATACGATCAATTCGACCAAACTAGCGGCTCGCCGCACCCACCCATGTTCTTAAGACTAATGCCCTTCATAAAAGATTGACATTAGTCTCTGGGACTACACCGAGTGGGTGCACTTAGCGTACCCCCACTGGACATGAAACCACTCTATGAGGTCCGTCCTGGCCGAGTAACCAAAAAGAAACACAGAGTGTTTTCCAATTAGACCCATGCCAAGGCAAGCACTCGACAGCGGTCTCGGGGACTACACCCAGTGGGTGCACTCAGTGTGCCCTGATACGTCTCCAACGTATCTCTAATTTTTGATGGTTCCATGCTATTATCTTGTCAAACTTTGGATGTTTTGTATGCCTTTTATATCTTTTTTGGGACTAATTTATTAACTCGGTACCAAGTGCCAGTTCCTGTTTTTTCTGTGTTTTTGACCCTTTTCAGAGGAGAATATTAAACGGAGTCCAAACGGAATAACACCTCCGAAAATATTTTTTCAGAACAGAAGATACGCAGCGGGCGTGAGAACCAAGGCACAAGCCACCAGGGAAGGCCACAAGCCCCCTAGGCGCGGCCGGGGGCCCGCGCCTAGCAGGCTTGTGAGCCCCCTGTGGCTCGTCTGCCCTACTTCTTCCCCTATAAATCCCCGAAAAATCCAAAACCACGGGAGAGAGGCATGAAAATACTTTTCCACCGCCGCAAGCTTTTGTCTCCGCAAGATCCCATCTGGTGCACGTTCTGGTGCCCAGCCGGAGGGGGGATTCGGATACGGAGGGCTTCTTCATCAACACCATTGCCTCTCCGATGATGCGTGAGTAGTTCACCATAGACCTTCGGGTCCATAGCTTGTAGCTAGATGGCTTCTTCTCTCTCTTGGATCTTCAATACAAAGTTCTCCATGATCTTCATGGAGATCTATCCGATGTAATCTTCTTTTGCGGTGTGTTTGTCGAGATCCGATGAATTTGTGGATTTATGATCAGATTATCTATGAATCTTATTCGAGTTTCTTCTGATCTCTTATATGCATGATTTCATATCCTTGTAATTCTCTTCAAGTTATGGGTTTTGTTTCGCCAACTTGATCTATGATTCTTGCAATGGGAGAAGTGCTTGGTTTTGGGTTCATACCGTGCGGTGACCTCACACAATGACAGAAGGGGTAGCAAGCCACGCATCGTGTTGTTGCCATCAAGGGTAAAAAGATGGGGTTTATATCTATTGCATGAATTTATCCCTCTACATCATGTCATCTTGCTTCAGGCGTTACTATGTTTGTTATGAACTCAATACACTAGATGCATGCTGGATAGCGGTCGATGTGTGGAGTAATAGTAGTAGGTGCATAAAGTATCGTTCTACTTGTCTCGGACATGATGCCTATATGTATGATCATTGCCTTAGATATCGTCATGACTTCGTGCGGTTCTATCAATTACTCGATAGTAATTCGTTCACCCACTGTAATATTTGCTATTCTAAGAGAAGCCTCTAGTGAACACTATGGCCCTGGGTCTACTTCACATCATATGTTCAGCTCCACACTTTTACTTTGTTGCACTTTCCGCCTTCAGATCTCACCTTGCAATCAATCGTGAAGGGATTGACAACCCCTTTGTAGCGTTGGGTGCAAGTTTGCTGTTTTTGCGCACGTACTTTGGAAACTTGGCTTGATACTCCTACTGGATTGATACCTTGGTTCTCAAAAATGAGGGAAATACTTACTGCTACTGTGCTGCATCACCCTTTCCTCTTCAAGGAAAAAACCAACGCAAGCTCAAGAGGTAGCAAGAAGAATTTCTGGCGCCGTTGTCGGGGAGGATTAAGTCAAGAATAGTCTCCCGTCAACGTGTCAATTTCTGGCACCGGGGATTATTCTCAGTGAAGCTTATCCAAGTAAGTGTCTCAAACTCATCTCTTGCATTTACTTTTTTGCCTCTCGTTTTCCTTTCACCCACTTCTGAAAAACAAAAATTTACAAAATTATTTGCCTTTTTCGTTCGCCCTTTTCTTTCGCTTGCTTTCTGTTCGCTTGTGTGCTTGTCTGCTTGCTGAAGTCACCATGACTGAAAACACCAAACTTTGTGACTTCTCGAATACTAATAAGAATGATTTTATTAGTACTCCGATTGCTCCTGCCACTAGTGCGGAATCATATGAAATCACTGCTGCTTTGCTGAATCTTGTTATGACAGAGCAATTCTCCGGCCTTCCTAGTGAAGATGCCCCATCCCATCTTAATACCTTCATTGAGCTTTGCGATATGCAAAAGAAGAAAGATGTGGATAATGATGTGATTAAATTTAAACTATTTCCATTCTCATTGCGAGATCGAGCAAAAACTTGGTTTTCATCTTTGCCCAAAAATAGTATTGATTCCTGGAACAAATCTTTGCCCAAAAATAGTATTGATTCCTGGAACAAGTGCAAAGACGCTTACATATCCAAGTATTTTTCCGTCGGCTAAGATTATCTCTCTCCGGAATGATATTATGAATTTTAAGCAACTTGATCTTGAACATGTTGCACAATCTTGGGAGAGAATGAAATTGATGATTAGAAATTGTCCCGCTCATGGCTTGAGTCTTTGGATGATTATACAAATCTTCTACGCTGGTTTGAATTTTTCTTCTAGAATTATCTTGGACTCCGCCTCCGGTGGAACCTTCATGGAAATCACATTAGGAGAAGCCACAAAAATCCTAGACAATATCATGACAAACTATTCTCAGTAGCATACTGAAAGGTCACCTACTAGTAAAAAGGTACACGCTATAGAAGAAATTAACTCATTGAGTGCTAAGATGTATGAGTCAATGAAATTATTTGCTAGTAAAGGTGCTCCTTTAGATCCCAATGATATGGCCTTGTCTTCTTTGATTGAGAGTAGCAATGAGAGCTTGGACGTTAATTTTGTTGGTAGGAATAATTTTGGCCACAACAATGCTTTCTGAGGAAACTATATTCCTAGGCCTTTTCCAAGTAATCCCTCTAATTACTTTGGCAACTCCTACAACAATGCTCATGGAAATTACAACAAATTACCCTCTGATATAGAGAGTAATATTAAAGAGTTTATCAACTCGCAAAAGATTTTCAATGCGTCCATAGAAGAAAAACTACTCAAAATTGATGATTTGGCTAGAAGCGTTGATAGAATGTCTATTGATATTGATGCTTTGAAAGTTTGATGTGATCCTCCCCAGATCAATACGGATGAAACTTTGAAAGCTATGCGTGTTTCCATGAATGAGAGTAAACAAAGAACCGCCCAAATTCGTGCTAGACATGAATGGCTTAAAAAGGCGTGTTCTCGTGATGAGAATCAAGAAGATCTTAAAGTGCTTGGTGTGACTCCCATTGAATCCTTGTTTTCTAGTGTCAAACCTAATGATGATGGGGCTGGATATGAATCCACCTTGGTTGAAAAACACCCCAATGATTCGAAGTCTATATATCTTGATGCTAAAAGCATTGAAAGTGGAGTAGAGGATATCAAAACTTTGAGTAGTAATGAAACTACTACTTTGGATTTCAAGGAATCCAACTATGATAGTTGCTCGCTACTTATGGTTTGAGCACCAAAGACGGCGATACGTGATTCTATCACCTTATGCCTAGCTAAGGGCGTTAAACAATAGTGCTTATTGGGAGGCAACCCAATGAATTTATCTTTGCTTTTTTGCTTTTTGTTTTGTTGCGTCCACACCATCATAATTATGTTATGATTGTGTCTTTGTGTTTCTTTTTGTGTTTGAGCCAAGTAAAACCTTTATGACTAATTTGGTGATGGTTGTTTGATCCTGCTGGAAAAAGACAGAAATTTTTCGCTCAAGAAATTATTTTTCATTTTTATCTAGAAAGAGATTTTGAGTCGATTCTTTTTGCTGCTGGTTGATATGACAATTTCCCAAACTACCGTAATTTTTCAGAATTGTTGAGATACCACAAGTATACGAAGTATACAGATTGCTACAGACTGGACTGTTTTTGACAGATTCTGTTTTTGTTGTGTTGGTTGCTTATTTTGATGAAACTATGGATAATATCGGGGGTATTAGCCATGGAAAAGTGAGAATACAGTAATCTAACACCAATATAAATAGAAATTAAGTTTTCTACAGTACCTCAAGAGGTGGTAGTTTGTTTTCTTGTGCTAATGATATCACGAGTTTCTGTTTAAGTTTTGTGTTGTGAAGTTTTCAAGGTTGTGGTTATCTTCTCATGGACAAAGGAATAAATAGTGGAAATAGCTCAAGTTTGGGGATGACCAAGGCATCCCAAGCCAAATTCAAGGACACCAAAAAGCCTAAGCTTGGGGATGCCCCGGGAAGGCATCCCCTCTTTCGTCTTCAATCCATCGGTAACATTACTTGGAGCTATATTTTTATTCACCACATGATATGTGTTTTGCTTGGAGCGTCTTGTATCGTAGGAGTCTTTTCTTTTTTTTGTGTCACAATAATCCTTGCTGCACACCTTTTGAGAGAGACCTGCACTCATCGTGAATTTCCTAGAATACTCTTTGAGCTTCGCTTATATCTTTTGAGTTAGGCAATTTAGCTCACATGTGCTTCACTTATATCTTTTGAGCTAGATAACTTTGCTCTGGGTGCTTCACTTAGATCTTTTAGAGCATGATAGTGTTATATTTTGGAGAAATAAGAACTCTCGATCTTCACTTATTTCTTTTTGAGAGTGATCTCTCTGAGTAACTTGGTAGTTGGCTTGTGCTATGAAAGTAGTCCCAAAGATGATAGGAACCCAAAGAGGATACAATAAAACTTCCATCTTCATGTGCATTGATTAGAAAGAGAAGTTTGATTCCTCTCAAATAGTTTTGAGACATGGATTTGGTAATATTAAGAGTTATGTTAGTAGGGTGTTGTGAATCTAGAAATACTTGTGTTGAAGTTAGTGATTCCAGTAACATGCACGTATGGTGAACCGCTATGTTAGGAAGTCGAAGCATAATTGATCTATTGATTGTCATCCTTTGTGTTGCGGTCGGGATCGCGCGATGGTTAACACCTACCAACCCTTCCCCTAGGAGTATGTGTTTAGCACTTTGTTTCGATTACTAATAAAAACTTCCGCAATAAGTATGTGAGTTCTTCATGACTAATGTGAGTCCATGGTATAGATGCACTTTCACCTTCCACCATTGCTAGCCTCTCTAGTGTTGCGCAACTCTCGCCGGTACACAAAACCACCATAGACCTTACTCAAAACAGCCACCATACCTACCTATCACGGCCTTTTCATAGCCATTCTGGGATATATTTCCATGCAACTCCCACCGTTCCGTCTCATGACTTGTGACGTCACTTACATATTGCCCTTGCATGATCGTAAGATAGCTAGCGAGATGTTTTCAACATCATACGCCAAGCTAGATCGTTGCACATCCCGGTACACTGCCGGAGGCATTTCCTATAGAGTCATCATCGTTCTAAGCATTGAGCTGTGAGTAAATGAAAGTGTGATGATCATCATTATTAGAGCATTGTCCCATGTGAGGAAATAAAAAAAAGAGGCCAAAGTTGCCCACAAAAAAAATATATGGAAAGAGGCCAAAGATCCCAAACAAAAAAAAGAGAAAAAGAGAGAAGGGACAATGCTACTATCTTTTTCCACACTTGTGCTTCATAATAGCACCATGTTCTACATGATTGAGAGTCTCTTGTTTTGTCACCACCATATGCTAGTGGGAATCTTCATTATATAACTTGGCTTGTATATTCCAATGATGGGCTTCCTCAAAATTGCCCTAGGTCTTCGTGAGCAAGAAAGTTGGATGCACACCCACTAGTTCTCCTTTTGAGCTTTCACATACTTATAGCTCTAAGTGCATCCATTGCATGGTAAGCCTACTCTTTCACATTGATATCTATTGATGGACATCTCCATAGTCCTTTGATACGCCGAGTTGATGTGACCATCTCCTCCTTTTTGTCTCACAACCTCCACCACACTCTATTCCACCTATACTGCTATATCCATGGCTCACGCTCATGTATTGCCTGAGAGTTGAAAAAGGTTCGAGAAAGTAAGAGTGCAAAAACAATTACTTGGCCAATACCGGGGTTGTGCATGATTTAAATTAGTTGTGTGGGGATGATGGAGCATGGCAAGACTATATGATTTTGTAGGGATAATTTTCTTTGGCCTTGTTATTTCAAAAGTTCATGATTACCTTGCTAGTTTGCTTGAAGTATTATTGTTTTCATGTCAATAGCAAACTATTGTTTTGAATCTTATGAATCTGAACATTCATGTCACATGAAAGAAGTTACAAAGGACAAATATGCTAGGTAGCATTCCACATCAAAAATTCAGTCTTTATCACTTCCCTACTCGAGGACGAGCAGGAGTTAAGCTTGGGGATGCTTGATACGTCTCCAACGTATATATAATTTTTTATGGTTCCATGCTATTATCTTCTCAAACGTTGGATGTTTTATATGCCTTTTATATCTTTCTTGGGACTAACTTATTAACTCAGTGCCAAGTGCCAGTTCCTGTTTTTCCGTGTTTTTGACCCTTTTTAGAGGAGAATATGAAACGGAGTCCAAACGGAATAAAACCTCCGAAAACATTTTTTTTTCCTGAACAGAAGATGCGTAGGGGGCGTGAGAACCAAGGCAGAGGCGACCAGGGGAGGCCACAAGCCCCCTAGGCGCGGCTAGGGGGGCCCGCGCCTAGCAGGCTTGTGGGCCCCTGTGGCTCGTCTACCCTACTTCTTCCGCCTATAAATCCCCGAAAAATCCAAAACCACGGGAGAGAGCCACGAAAATACTTTTCTGCCGCCGCAAGCTTCTGTCTCCGCAAGATCCCATCTAGGTCACGTTCTGGTGCACTGCCGGAGGGGGGATTCGGATACGAAGGGCTTCTTCATCAACACCATTGCCTCTCCGATGATGCATGAGTAGTTCACCATAGACCTTCGGGTCCATAGCTAGTAGCTAGATGGCTTCTTATCTCTCTTGGATCTTCAATACAAAGTTCTCCATGATCTTCATGGAGATCTATCCGATGTAATCTTCTTTTGCGGTGTGTTTGTCAAGATCCGATGAATTGTGGATTTATGATCATATTATCTATGAATCTTATTTGAGTTTCCTCTGATCTCTTATATGCATGATTTCATATCCTTGTAATTCTCTTCGAGTTGTGGGTTTTGTTTGGCCAACTTGATCTATGATTCTTGCAATGGGAGAAGTGCTTGGTTTTGGGTTCATACCATGTGGTGACCTCACCCAGTGACAGAAGGGGTAGCGAGGCATGCATCGTGTTGTTGCCATCAAGGCTAAAACGATGGGGTTTATATCTATTGCATGAATTTATCCCTCTACATCATGTCATCTTACTTAAGGCGTTACTCTGTTTGTCATGAACTCAATACACTAGATGCATGTTGGATAGCGGTCGATGTGTGGAGTAATAGTAACAGATGCAGAAAGTATCGGTCTACCTGTCTCGGACGTGGTGCCTATATGTATGATCATTGCCTTAGATGTCGTCATGACTTTGCGCGGTTCTATCAATTGCTCAATAGTAATTTGTTCACCCACCGTAATATTTGCTATTCTGAGAGAAGCCTCTAGTGAACACTATGGCAGCCGGGTCTACTTCACATCATATTTTTAGCTCCACACTTTTAGTTTGTTGCACTTTCTGCCTTCAGATCTCACCTTGCAATCAATCGTGAAGGGATTGACAACCCCTTTGTAGCGTTGGGTGCAAGTTTGCTGTTTTTGCGCAGGTACTTTGGAAAATTGGCTTGATACTCCTACTGGATTGATACCTTGGTTCTCAAAACTGAGGGAAATACTTACTGCTACTATGCTGCATCACCCTTTACTCTCTTCAAGGAAAAAAACCAACGCAACTCAAGAGGTAGCATGCCCCCACTGGATACAACGATACCCAACCAGGTCCGACCTGGCCGAGTAAAAAAGGAGCATAACTCTTCAAATCAGACCCCTCATGATGCAAGCATTCGACCGTGGTCTCGGGGACTACACCTAGTGGGTTCACTCAGCGTGCCCCCACTGGAATAAAGACAAACTACCATACAACGTACCCCCAGTGGGTGTAAAAGAAAGATTGGCAAGATTCAATCGGAAAGCAAGATTGGCAAGATTCAATCGGAAATTAACTTACAATTCCACTTAGTCAGATATTCGCGTGTAGCACCGAGTCGGCATCATATGCCAACTTACTGGCCTCGAACGCCTCCTTAGTCCGCTGAATCATCAGTCCAGCTTGGATCATAGCCTCTTTCACGGCTCCAGTCTGATCCTCTGGGACATGTTCATAGAAAATGCAAGTGTCGAAGAGGTCGGTATCGCAATAGTGGTAATGTGAGTTACCGGAGGAGGCGCAGTTGGCACAGTTCTCACAATGGTCGATCCAGTCGGAGGAGCTGATACCACAGCAGTCGAACTGACCGGAGGAACACTCGACACATGCATTGAGGGCATGGCTTGAGTCTGTTCCGCAGCTGTACACTGCGGCTCTTGTTCATCATCCAAGAGAATGGCATCCGAGGTTGTCAATCGACAGTGGTGGTTAGATCAATCAACAGATCCAATCGAGATAACAGAATAAAGTAAATACTTATCATACCTGGCTGAGGACCAGGCATATCCATGACGTCTAAGTCCATGTGGTCTTCTTCGGCCTCGACAGGCGTCGTCACCGAGGTAGCAGCACTGGCAAAGAAAATTACACTCGGCCGTCAGAAACCCAGAAAGTCACAATGACAAAACAAAAGAGACGAATACTCACACTGAAGCAACTAGCACTGCAATCCGTATACGAGGCAGAGCCTTCCGAGGTTTGGGCGCGTCAGGCCTGGGCTGCTTGGCGACCTTGTGTGCAGAGCCGGTCGCGACATCCCGGTCGCGCTTCACATTCCTGCTGCTAGATGCCAAGGTCTTGCTCGGGGCAGCCGTTGGGTCGTGGCGTTGCTTGGACCGAGGTTCAGGGCATGGAGGATACTGATTTTCTTCTTCACTGTCGTCCGAGTCATCCTCACTCTCCTCGAAATCGTCAGTGTAATTGATGTCGACGCTGCCGCCTTCACTTTCCACCCCGAGGTCAAACTGCTCCCCATTGGATACAGGAGAATGCAAGTTCGTCCACTCCTACAAGGAACAAAACTAGCAAAATCTGTCGGACAAATATTCAGTCACTCGACAGAGGCATGAAAGCAATAAGAAAGGATACAACATACCAGTTTCCATGGTTTATTCTCAGCAGAATAAGGCGCGACTCGCTTGGATCCCATGGGATTGTCACAAGGTCCAGTGATACTCTTGGTCCACTCAACTACAGTTTCTTCCGAAACTTCCCCAGGATGCGACTGAGTGGAATCTCCAGGGCCCGGGTAGTGCCACATGGCATGGTCCCTCGACTGAAGGGGCTGGATGCGCCGGCCAAGGAATGTCTTCAGCAGATCCATTCCCCTCAATCCACTCCGGACCAAGTTGATCACCTCAGCTACCAACATCTCCACCTCCGCCTTCTCATCTTCGAATACAGTTATTGTTCTAGGGGCAGTCGGACGATCCAAGGTGATAGGAGGGAGGCCAGTCAACATGTTCGGAGACGCGACATCATTGCAATAGAACCATGTCGACTGCCAATTCCGGACCGATTCAGGAAGGGTCATTTGGGGATAAGTACTCCTACCCCTTTTTTGGATCCCTAAACCGCCGCATAATTGGATAACATTGGTCCTACTGTCATTCGGGTTCACTTTCTTTACTGTCTGGGATCGCATAGAGAATATGTGCTTGAACAGCCCCCAGTGAGGAGGACAGCCCAGGAAACACTTGCACAGTGTGATAAACGCATAAAGATATACAAATGGTGTCCGGAGGGATATGATGAAGTTGTGCTCCGAAGTAATAGAGAAAGCCACGAATAAAAGGGTGCGGAGGCAGAGACAAACCTGGCTCGACGTGGGTCAGGAGAAGGACCTGTTCCCCCTCGCGGGGCTCCGTCTCAAGCTCCCCCTTCGGCAACCTCCAAGATTTTTTGGCTATCATCCCGTGCTCAACAAGCTCCAGGATGTCCTCCTTCTTCACGGTGGACGAGAGAAAATCCCCCTGAATCCACCCCGGCGGCAGCGCAGTTCGGCCGCCTATCTTCTTTGCCTTGCCGACCTTCTTGGCACACTCGAGCTTGGAGGTCTTTCCCTTCGTCATGGTTGCGACGGTGGAGGCGAGCCCAAGGAAAGCCTGCGGAACAGTGGTGGAGAGGAGGCGAGGAAGGATCAAAGGGAAACACTGCCTCAACTCTAGCATCGGCCGGACTTATATAATCGCCCGAGTGGGTCGTTGACCGGCGGGCCCCCAGATCCAAGCCTATCCCGATAACAGTGGAGATGTGACGCGTGGCGATAATGACGACATGATAATTGAGGCGTCGTTGCCCACTTGCTGTGGCAGGTGCGTCATCAGCGCGCAGCACGCGGAAATTGAAATTTCGAATCCCATGAAATTCGGACCTGCCAAAGTGATCAGTCACATCCCAATATCTCGTGAGTCACTTGAAAGAACTTCAAGTGCTTAAATTCACTCGGATATGCATCACAACAGAATCTATCAATGTGAATGATGACGATTTCGGTCGACACGAAGTTCTATCAAAGCCAAAAGTATGTCCAAGGTCAGTATGGCTCGACATAATCCGCATCGACCCCTTCTTCACTCGAACCCCGATCCATTTGGGGGCTAATGATGGGGATATGTACCTAGGGTAGGGTCACATGCCTGACCTAAGTGTCCTACCTAAGGGTAACTCATTATTAGCTGGAGGGTCACAAAGAAGATTCCGACTAGATGGCCATGACACCTAAAAAGTCACTCAGTACAAAGTCACTGAGAAGATATTTCCCTTCACTCGACAACCAACTTTCACTCAGATGATTCCAGTCAACACGGAAGACCAGAAGCCACCTCTAGGGAGGCCAATGGGTGTGCGCTCAGCTAATGGTCATGAATAGCATTAATTACATACATACGTTATCAGTAATGTACACCTTTAAACCTTATTGATCGAGCCCTTAGATGTTGAGGCCTTGATGAGGGGTAGCGCACTTTATATAAGCCACCCCTCCCCTCTAGCACAAGGGTTCGCACCCCCTGTAACACACATTCCACACTACAAGAGCTCCAGAGCACTAAGACGTAGGGTTATTACCTCTAAGAGAGGGGCCTGAACTCATACATCCTATGTACAAGTTTGCCGTAGCTAGTACTCTGCCCTCTCCATTCATACCCTACACCTCTACTGTCAGGTTTATTCCCATGGCAGTTGGGAGCCTCCAATTAAGTTGTGGAGATTGCCCCAACCTAGTTTGTACGGGTTCGATGACCGCCCTCAAGGGTCCCTTAGTGGAATCACGACATCTTGCATTGTGCGAGGGCGTGAGGAGATTACGGTGGCCTTAGTGGCATCTTGGGGAGCATTGTGCCTCCACACCGCTCCAAACGGAGATTAGCATCCGCAAGGGTGTGAACTTCGGGATACATCGTCGTCTCCGTGTGCCTCGATTATCTCTTACCCGAACCCTTTACTTATGCACTTTACTTTGTGATAACCATATTGTTTCTTGTCATATATCTTGCTATCACTTATTTGTTTATCTTGGTTAGCATAAGTTGTTGGTGCACATAGGTGAGCCTAGTTGTTTTAGCTTTTGTGCTTGACAAATTAAACATTAGTTTTATTCTTCATTTGTTCAAGCCTAAACCGTAATTATTTTAAAGCGCCTATTCACCCCCCCCCCTCTAGGCGACATCCACGTCCTTTCACCATGAAAACCTTCAACCTTTCTACAACCTAGCAAATCACTGATTAGTTATGTTACCGTTTGCTTAACCATTGGATAGCGTTGCTAGTTGCAGGTGCAGTTTCTTCCATGTGCTAACATGGGTTCCTTGTTATATCACCATATTAATGCTATTTAATTTAATGCACCTATATACTTGGTAAAAGGTGGAAGGCTCGGCCTTCTAGCCTGGTGTTTTGTTCCACCTTTGTCGCCTTAGTTTCGGATACGGTGTTATGTTCCATAAATGAGCGCTCCTAACATGCTTGGGGTTGTTAAGGGGACCCCCTAGATTCTCGTTTTGGGATAAAGTCTGTCTCGCAAGGCCCGACATTGGTACTACATTTGCCCAACATAATAATGTTGTTAATACTGAAAACATAGGGCGTCATGAACCCGAGGAGTAATTCAACATAATACATGGAGGGCTAGTGCTGGTCCTAAATAGAGCACTGTGCAGGGCCAACCCGAGGCAACTCGAGTGATGTCTATCAGGCCCTGTACACTAGCTTATCCGTCGTGTCCTGAGAACGAGATACGCGACTCCTATCGGGATCGTCGACATGCCGGACGGCCTTGCATGACTTGTTTTACCTTTCTCGAGCGTCTTGTGCGAGGGATTCCGAGGATACTTTGGGCCATCTCGAGGTTGAGGTCTTCCAATAGGAACCCGAGGAGATCACGGGTTTTCCTTGATCGAGGTCATTCCATCGCAGCGTGTGGTAGTTTGTGATGGACTAGTTGGAGCACCCTTGCAGGGTTAAATCTTTCGGAAAGCCGTGCCCACGGTTATGTGGCAAACTTGGAAAAAAAATTTAACACCCGGTTCTAGATAACTTGAAGTAAGCTTAATTAAAATATACCAACTGTGTGCGTAACCGTTTCTGTCTCTCTTGCGAGTTCCTTCTCCGACTGAGGACACGGTGGGGTTATGTCTGACGTAAGTAGGTGTTCAGGATCATTCATTTGGTCATCATTAGTGCACCTCCGTTATGCATAGATCACCCCCCTCTTATTATTGTACTCGTAAGTTAGCCACCTCAAATAAATGCTTAGTCGCTTGCTACAGCCTCACCACTTCACCATACCTTACCCATTAAGCTTTGCTGGTCTTCATGCCTCTAGAAATGAGGTTCCTGAGTCACTGTGGCTCACAGATTACTACAACACCAGTTGTAGGTACACGTAAAGAGTTACTTTGACGTGAGCGCGCTGATTGTGCTATTTGGAGTTTCTTCTTCTTCATCATCATCGATCTAGGAAGGGCTTCGGGCCGACAGCCTAGGATAGCAAGGATGGACGTCGTTCTTTTATCGCTTGTTTTCGTTCGTAGTCGGACCCTACTCTTCTTCATGATGATTGTATATTGTCGTATTGATGTGATATTGATGTAGCTTGTGGTGAGTGTAAGCCAATTCCTTATACTCATCTTTTCAGTACATGTACTTGTAACGATATCCATTCTTGCGAAACAACGAGATGCGTTTCTATCCGTGTCGAGGCCCTCGCGCCAAAATAAGGATAGGACCGCATCTTGGGCGTTGCAATGCATCACAATCTTAATTGATTCATTCAACTCACATGTAACATCTCATACATGTTGTCCCCTCTCCGGTTATTTGGTTTTCAATTTAATGCACTCATGGCACGATGGAACGTTACAACTTCCGGTACCCAAGATAAGTATTCACACCATGCTCATTCATATACACGTTACACATGTTTTTTTAATAAAATTGTTACATAATACATATGTAGGATGATTTTGAACTCAGGAAGCGATTTTTGGTTTATATTTTGAAGTATGAAGAGAAGGAAGTTCTAAACTATATCCCGGTCTTAGAACAAAGCATTATAGATCGCATCAAAAGATGGACCTTCCAGAGCGGATCATCATCAAATAGTGACTACTAGATAATGTTGGTTAGTTCTTAATTTTAAGTATTTTTGTAATAAGTAAAAATTACAATGCATTTATGCGATCGTTAATTTTATGTGAAGACATGTGTATTCATTGTGTGTTACATATGAGAGTTTTTTCATTTTGTTTCTTTGGAATTTTGGGATCAAGACATTTGAACTTTCACTAGTCATTTGTTGGTGCAACAGCTAGAAGGACTAGATCATTAATTCAAATATGCATCCGAGCACATGGAATTAAAATCCAATAAGTGGACTGATCTAAATGTTACAACATGGAAAAGAGAAGAATATATTCAGAGCAGACTTCAGACGGATGGGTAAGCCTACTTATATAACTCAGAGAATTTCTGCTTAACACGGTACATTTGGTATGCTATTATGTTCATTTTTTCACTACATAGCAATCCTGAGCCACATTTGATTAACAAAACTGGTGGTATATTTGTTCCTGCATTAAAGCTCTCATGAGATCTGGCCTAAATAGTGGAGCTCGGGGCAATACATTTCACTACGTTGCATATAGTAGAGAAATGCTTCACAATTTGTGGATATGAACAACAAAAATGTTACCGCACGCATGGAAAGAAGTGGATAGATAGCATACATGTATGTGTTTCACTAACAATTTTCCACAAACGAATGACGATGTGCTGAAGGCATGCCTGTTGTGCATACAATGGCATAAGCATCAACAAAGTTCAGATGTCAATTGATGGAGTTACATGCATTTCTAATACAAAAAGTGCAGATACTAACTTGGTTGTCACCCTAGAACTCTCGGTTACTAAGGCCCTGTTCGGCAATCCACCAGCTCCTTAAAATCCAAGGATCTGTGGAGCACCTGTTTGATCGCTCCAACATTTTCTACTACAGCTCCGTCCGCTCCGGGAGGGAAACCGAACGGACCCTAAGTGCAAGTAATAATGCGACATTACAACGTGAGAATAGCACTCAAATCATGCAACTGCCACAAAAAGCAACAACTCAACATCAATTAGAGCTAGCTGATACTGACAAATTAAGCCACCCAGAATCCAAATCCAGAAACAAATATACCCAAGCAATATTTATTTGAAAAAGTCGCTTGTCTATGTTGTATGTAAAGCCAGTATGGATGCTAGATCTACCATCTCAACTACACATCGAAAGAGAGGCGCGAGGAACCACATCAGGGATGGAAGGAAACGAAGAATAGCACCGTACCAAATCGAAACGAGAAAGATGAAGAGGGGGAGGGAGGAAAAGGGAGACCTTCCATGGCGGCACGGCGTTCCGAGAAGAAGACGAAGAAGATAGTGCGGCGTCCCGAGCTCCATGTCCCTTGACGAGGGCGCGAATCCGCTCCATCTGGCGCCTCCTAAGCATGAGGTGCTCGCATAGATGCAGTGGATCCGGTCTGCTCTGAGATGCCCACTCCCTCATCGTGTCCAGCGGCTCGCACCTTGATCTGCGCTGAGACACGACGGCGGAAGAATTGGCGGTGAGGCAAACCCATGGTGGGGAGAGGATGTGGCGGCGCGACGTTGTAATGGGAAGAGGAGGCGACGAGCTGAGGCCGTAAGGGGTGAGGGGTGGGGGAGGAGGCCCGGGGTGATCCAGGCTAGAGAAGAGACGGTGTGCAGCGGTGTGCGAGCAACAGGCGAAGGAGAGGATGCTGCGGGGACGGCACGCGGCGGAAAAAGCAAAGCGTGTGTGTCTGTGCGCGATGAGAAACTGATAGCTTCTCAGTGGGATTCAGAGGGCGGCCACCATTGTCTCTTTTTAGTTTTTTTATCAAATTTTCCTTTTTAAAGAGATCGGACTTTTTATCATACCCCATTGAAGAGATTTGCTGTCTGACCGTGCTATACCCAGATAATGTTGTGTAGTTTTAAGTATTTTTGGAAGTCATAATTATAACATATTTATGCGATCATTAATTTTACTTAAAAACATGTGTATGGGTCACATTTAAATGATAAAAAAGCCGATTAAAAGATAAATACAATTTAAAATACAGTTAATGATTTTTATAAACTAAGATATGTGTGTTGCACGTGCACGTTTACTGGTCAGTGCTAAAGAAGCGATGAGGATGACCATGCAGAGGAGGACGATGATTGGACGAATGAGGAGGAGGCATCTCGCAACAGGCGTCCGCGCCGATGGAGCCGCACATGGAGGCGCCGGTGGAGCGGACGGGAGTCTAAGAACAAGTACAATAAGGTGACATAAGCAGACTATAAGGAGTAAAATATTATATCATTGCTTAGTTGGACGAGAGAGAGGAGGAGAGAGAAGAGAAACGGGCTCTTGGTGAGTAGCCAGCTGCAGCACAAGACCCAAGACACTTTGTGCGATTGTAAGGTGGGCCAAATACTACTAAAGTAGTACACATCTAAAATTTACTATTGTATATGCCGGCTATTAGGTTGGCTCTATCTGACATGACAACTCCTTATAGCCGATTGTTGGCTATATTATTAACTATGCTCTAATCCGCCACTCGATCTAACATCCCATTGGGTGGCGACTAAGCGGAACTGGACTTGCTAAGGAGCCACACTATTTGGCAGCACTCCCGCTCCACCATGGTCATCCAATGTCCTATCACAATTAGGTGGGTGAAGAGAATAGAGTGAGAATGAATGAGGGGCCCATTTAAAAAGTGAGGGGTCGGGCTGTCATACCGACGTGGTGAACTGTCGTGACTTCTCTCCTTCTCACCTCAATTTGGGGCCCGACACGAGGGTTTGAGACAGTCCGAGCTCTCTGGGTAAAAACTAGAGTCCTTAAGATGAAAAATTGCGTTTGAATTCCATTCTAAATAAACAGGCACAGAATGGCGTGAGTCGCTTAAATATGACCTAAGTCCATCTCCATTGCATAGTAACTTTTTAGGTGATTAAGTACTAAAAATGAGAAATATATTGTCTAGTGCTTGTATTGAGACTCAACCTCTAATGCTCAAAGGTTTTAAGGCACTAATTATACCATGTCAAATAGCCTACTCGTGGACTAGAGCGCTTGCTGCCAACTATGGTTGTGCTAGCTAGCCTAGAAGGCACCATGAAGTTTACTTCGGTGTAACCGAACCCATCATATCCTCCCTATATATCCGGGTGAACGGTCATGTCACTTTTTTGCTACCCAATCGGACTCCTCAAACCGTGTGGGTTTCCCGGCACCTTCCATACCCAAATCTTATGTGGAGCGGATATGTGGACGTCCGGATGCATCCGCCGCATCGGACTAACAACAAGAACCCGCAACAAATTTCTTCAAGACATCCTTGACCTAGCCCGACCTACCCTCTTCCTCTCTTCTTTTGTGTCTCGTCGACACATTTGTCACTGTAGCTCCGTCGTCGTCCAATCCACAATGCCACCATCGGAGTCCTAAACCCACAAAGCCACCAACCGCGCCTCTACTGTACAATGTTGTCGCATTGTACACGCAACTCCTCCGGACATGCACCGCATGCTCTGTGTGTTTGATGAAATGTCCAAGAAATTTTTTTGTTCTTTTTCTCATTTTTTGATTAACGGTGGATTCGTCGTTCGATGATGAGTATGGAAACAGGGACATTGATGAATTCATACACTGAGAATTTGTTGATTTGCTTTATTCAAACGACTAAGATGCTGAAATGAGAATGATGATGAGCATTCAAGAAGAATTGGAGAAGCAAGAAGAACATGTGTCGAAGCTGAAGGGCTCGATAAAGGGCGGGAGTGTTGTTCTCCAGGATAGGATCGTGCACACACGGCTTCTCTACAATGTCTACTTCAAACCGGACCCAAAATACTATGAAGATTTTTCTCAACGTCACTTACGGATGATTAGAGATTTATTCTTGCTTGTTTTGAATGATGTATAGGAGGCTGATGACACTTCATGGCGAGTAAGGATTATTTCATGAAAGTTTCCTTCTATCCTCTGCAGAAATGCACGGCTACTCTTAGGATGCTTGCTTATGGTAAGACTGATATGCCATTTATACTAAAATCCAAATGGGATTGACCACTTGCCCAAAAACCATCGTGCAATTTGCACGCACCTTGGTGAGGGTGTTTGGACAGGAGTGCCTAAGGGAACTAACTCTAGAGGACATAATAAAACTGTTGGCAAATGGAGCATAAAAAGATTTCCTGGGTACGCTTGGCTCACTCGACTGCATGCTCTTGCAACAGAATAACCGACCCAAAAGTTTGCACAGGCAGTACTAAGATCACACCAAACTTGAAGTGGTAGCATCGAAGGACTTGTCGATTTGGCATGTTTCTTGGGTACATCTTTTTCTGACAATGACATCAATGTGCTCCAAATTGTTCAATAGACTTTATGCTAGGGAGGCTTTGTAGTGCAACTACATCGTTAACGGGCACAACTGCAACATAAGATACTACCTTGCTGATGTATATATTCTCAATGGGTGGTGTTTATGAAGACTATATCCAATCTTCATGGTAGGAAACAATGTATCTTTGCATGAATGCAAGGTGCTAGGAATGGTGTTAAGAGGGAATTCGGAGTGCCCCATGCTTGTTGGGGTATTTTTCGTGGAGCTGCAATGATGCGGAAACTGAAGACACAAGCATAAAGTTCAAGGTTTCCTCCCGGAAGAAGAGGCGGACTATGTTGCCAACTTTCTTGAGACACATCGACAACTTCACGACCAATAGGTGCACATGCAAGTTCTCAATGATCTTGTACGTATGTGGATCCACGTTAAAAATCGATGGCATACGTATTTCATGTTTTAATTATGCATTGTGAACAAATTTTATGTTTAGGCTGTGTATTTTTATGTATGGATACTTTTAGTTGTGTGCATGATTCATTGTTTGTGTGTAATGATTGACGTCCATGTGTTTGCATAGATTTAAGATTTCAAATGTCACTGTTATAGTTATAAATGGAGCAAAATGAAGGAGGGTCCGACACTACCCGAAGACGCGGCCTCATTTGCATGGTCGGGGCATAGATAGTCAAAGGTCATCTACAATGCTTGAACCAAGCGCTTATAGCAAAAAATAAATATAAAAAAACTAAGGAAAAAGCTTCCAATTAACCGACCAATCTCACATCGCATCCGTCGCCCGAACGGTGTCAACTTACCCATGATCTATTATTACATAAGTTTACATATTCATATCCAATGATCACAAAGATGGCCGATTTTTTTATATTATCCTCCGGCGGACGCATAGGGTCGCCCCAGATGTCTTGATCGCTTACTTTTTCCATGCCTAACAATAATAATAAGTTCTCTACACATTAAAAGGCAAGGTAATCTTGTAGGGAAAAAGGAGACAAGTGTCCGGTGATGATCCACAAGTATAGGAGATCAATCGTAGTCCTTTCGATAAGTAAGACTGTCGAACCCAACGAGGAGCAGAAGGATCTGACAAGTGGTTTTCAGCAAGGTAAAATCCGGAGGCACTGAAATTGTCGGTAACAAGTGATTGTGTGGTGAGATGATTCGTAGCAAGCAACAAGTAAAAAAAGTAGCAACGATGCAGAAAAGTGGCCCAATCCCTTTTGTAGCAAGGGACAAGCCTGGACAAAGTCTTATAGGAGGAAAAACGCTCACGACGACACACGGGAATTTCTGTCATGCTAGATGTTCATATGATTCGCGTTCGTTACTTTGATAGTTTGATATGTGGGTGGACCAGCGCTTGGGTACTACCATTGCTTGGACAAGCATCCCACTTATTATTAACCCCTCTCGCAAGCATTCGCAACTACGAAAGAAGAACTAAGACAAAGTCTAACCATAGCATTAAACTAGTGGAT
Source organism: Hordeum vulgare subsp. vulgare (assembly GCF_904849725.1). Taxonomy (NCBI): domain Eukaryota; kingdom Viridiplantae; phylum Streptophyta; class Magnoliopsida; order Poales; family Poaceae; genus Hordeum; species Hordeum vulgare. The sequence continues at coordinate 179,272,746 of NC_058523.1, forward strand.
CCAAATCAGCCCCTTACGAAGCAACGCATAAACTAGGGTTTAAGCTTCTGTCACTCTAGCAACCCATCATCTACTTACTACTTCCCAATGCCTTCCTATAGGCCCAAATAATGGTGAAGTGTTATGTAGTAGACGTTCACATAACACCACTAGAGGAAAAACAACATACAACACATCAAAATATCGAACGAATACCAAATTCACATGACTACTATTAGCATGACTTATCCCATGTCCTCAGGAACAAAAGTAACTACTCACAAAGCATAATCATATTCATGACCAGAGAGGTAATGAGTAGCATCAAGGATCTAAACATAAACTCTTCCACCAAACAATCCAACTAGCATCAACTACAAAGAATAATAACACTACTAGCAACCTTACAAGTACCAACCGGAGTCGCGAGACGGAGATTGGTTACAAGTGATGAACTAGGGTTTGGAGATGAGATGGTGTTGATGAAGATGTTGATGATGACGAGTCCCCTCCGATGAGAGGAGTGTTGGTCATGACGATGGCGACAATTTCCCCCTCCGGGAGGGAAATTTCCTGGGCAGGATCGTCGTGCCGGAGCTCTAGATTGGTTCTGCTCAAGTTCCGCCTCGTGGCGGCGGCGAATCCACGAAAAAGCTCCTCCCTGATTTTTTTTTCTGGAAGAAACCCTTCATATAGCAGAAGAGGGGGGCCAGTGGGCCAGCAGGCTGCCCACAAGCCCCCTTGGCGCGACCAGGGGGTGCCCGCGCCAAGCAGGCTTGTGGCCACCTACTGGCGCCCCTGTGATGCTTCTTCAGCCCAGTATTTTTTTATAAATCTAGAAAAATATCCTTGTTTATTTTTACGGCGTTTGGAGTTGCGCAGAATATGTATCTCAACTTTGCTCCTTTTTCAGGCCAAAATTCCAACTGCCGGCATTCTCCCTCTTCATGTAAACCTTGCAAAATAAGAGAGAAAAGGCATTAGTATTGTACCGTGAAGTGAAATAACGGCCCAAGAAGCGATAAATATCAACATGAAAACATGATGCAAAATGGACGTATCAACTCCCCCAAGCTTAGACCTCGCTTGTCCTCAAGCGAAGGCCTATCTCAATAAATATGTCCACATGTTTAGGGAGAGAGGTGTTGACAAAACAAGATACGAACATGCATGCATCATGATCATTATGAGAACAACAATACCAATATATCATCTCTTATGCCAAAGTGATAATTCCTTCACAAAGTAAAGCATGGATCAAGAACCTTACCGATAAGTAACAACCGATAGCCTTTAGTCATTGAAGCAATTGCAATTTATCACAACATCAGAAAGAGTCAAATAAGAGCTTGTAAAGCAAATCCACATACTCAAACATTCTTTCGTTCTCTACAATTGCTACAACTCACGTGGTACTCATGAGATCAAAGTTTTAGCTGGACACAGAGAAAGATAGGGGCTTATAGTTTTGCCTCCCAACTGCTTACCTCAAGGGTAATGTCAACAATAATAATTCATGAATACTTACCTCCAAGTTGACATATGAATATAGATCTTTCCCAAGCATATGACATTGGCCAAGATAAAGGCGAGATAGGGAATTGGTGAAGATCACCATGACTCTTTCAAGGGCAAAAAGTAAAGGTACAAGATAGGCCCTTCGCAGAGGGAAGCAGAGGTTGTCATGCGCTTTTGAGGTTTGGATGCGTGTCCTCTTAGTGCGGAGGAACGTCACTTCATATTGCCTCCTGTGATAAAGAACTTTATTATGCAGTCTGTCGCTTTTACGTCTTCCTCATCACAGGTTCGTACAAAGTTTATTTTCCACACACTAATAGATCATACATATTAGAGAGCAATTTTTATTGCTTGCACCGATGACAACTTACTTGAGGGATCTTATTCAATCCATAGGTAGGTATGGTGGACTCACATGGCAAAAGTGGGTTGAAGGTTTATGGATGCACAAGTAGTATCTCTACTTAGTGCGGGAGGTTTGGCTAATGTGAGGTGGAAGCAATCGTCACATGCTAAGGGATCTCTAATCATATAACATTGTTCGGAGCCAAGCAAACACAATTCATTATGTTGTCTTCCTTGTCCAATATCTACTTCTAGGCATGCAATAGTTTAGTGAGTGTTCACAATCATAGATGGTGTCAGAGATGATATATTTATACGTGAACCTCTCCTTCTTTATCACTTCCTATTAATTGCAACAATGACCAAGGTCTACATTTGTCTACCCTCAACAAGTTTCAATCATCATTCTTTTTATATGTGAAGCCATCACTTCCCATAAGATCTTTACATGATCTTTCATACTTCTGTTCTATTCTCACTCTTTTGATCATGGCAAGAGGCAAAGCCCTTCAACTAAGGCACTATTTATTATATGGCTCACGAGCTCGAATACATCGGGGGTGACACAAAGCAAAACTCAAGACTAAAACACTAAGACTTTTGTTCTACTAGAGAAAAGAGAAAACTGAAAAGGAAAACTAAAACAAAGGTAAAGACAAAAGATGTGATGGTGATTCGATATCGGGGCAACTCCCCCAAGCTTGGCACAAGCCAAGGGGATTGCCCATACCCATATTTAGTTGTCTTCCTTTGGTGGTGATGGTGGAGGAGTTGTTGAAGAGGTCTTGAGCTTGTTTAGTTTCCACTTGAGCATAAAATTCTGCTCCCTCAGATCATCATTTTCCTCTTCAAGCTTCAACACCCTTTGGCATAATTCCTTCTTACTCTCCTGCAAGAGACGAGAAGGGATAAACAAAGTCTTAGACTTCTTCCTTGCGTCAGGGAGGCTCAACTTCTTGAACTCCACATGTGTGTGTCCAGGTTGAGGTAGAGGAGCCTTCTCTTCATCGGAACTTGTTTGTTCCTTCCCCTTCGGATCATAATCTTCTTCCTCATCAGTGTTCCAGCCATAAGGATCCAAGTCCCCATAGACCTTGGGATTAGCAAGGTAATCTGCCACAAAGCTCTCCCCCTCTGAATCTTGAGAAGACATCTTGCCCTAAATCTGCGGCAGAAAACAGGCTTGAAACGAAAATAGAGGAAATCTGCGTGACGCAGGGGTCGGACCAAACGGGAGTATATATAATGACTTTTTTCAGACCAGAAGGAGTACCCCACACAAAAACGGAGTCCGAGAGGCGCACGAGGTGGCCACAAGCCGTCCCGGCGCGGCCAGGGGGTGGGCCCGCGCCGGGCAGGCTTGTCGCCTCCTCGCGCACTTTCCGGACTACTTCAATTTTTGTATTTTTTCAAATATTCCAAAACAGAGAAAATTTCCTATTGGAAAAGTTTTGGACTCTGTTTTCTTACCGAATCACATACCTCTTCGTTTTCGGAGTCTGAAACAGGCTGATAAATATGCCTTAGGTATTCTTCCGGAGTTATGGTATTGATAATATTGCTTTCAACATTTATGGGAGTACGTGAGATATAATGCTTGATTCTCTGCCCATTTACAATTCTCGGACAATTACCTTCCGTGTTGTTGATCTTGATAGCACCGGAACGATATACTTCCTCAACAACATAGGGACCTTCCCATTTCAAGAGAAGCTTGCCTGCAAAGAATCTTAAACGGAGTTATATAGCAAGACATAATCACCAACATTGAACTCACGCTTTTGTATCCTCTTATCATGCCACCTCTTAACCTTTTCTTTGAACAGCTTGGCATTCTCATATGCCTGAGTTCTCCATTCATCAAGCGAGCTAATGTCAAATAACATCTTATCACCGGCAAGTTTGAAATCAAAGTTGACCTCTTTGATTGCCCAATAAGCTTTATGCTCTAGCGCAAGAGGTAAATGACATGCTTTACCGTACACCATTTTGTACGGAGACATGCCCATGGGATTCTTATAGGCAGTTCTATAAGCCCACAGTGCATCATCGAGCTTGTTAGACCAATTCTTTCTAGACCTATTGATAGTCTTTTGCAGAATCAGTTTAATCTCTCTATTGCTTAGCTCTACTTGACCACTGGAATGAGGGTGGTAGGGAGACGCAATTCTATGGTTGACATCATACTTAGCAAGCGTTTTATGGAAAGCACCATGAATGAAGTGTTAACCATCGTCGGTCATTAGATATCTAGGGACTCCAAATATAGGGAAGATAACTTCTTTCAACATCCTGATAGAGGTGTTGTGATCAACACTACTAGTGGGGATAGCTTCTACCCACTTAGTGACGTAATCAGCAGCAACTAGGATATGAGTATACCCGTTGGATTTTGGAAAATGTCCCGTATAATCAAAGCCCCAAACATCAAATGGTTCAATGACAAGTGAATAGTTCATAGGCATTTCCTGACGTTTGCTAATATTACCTATTCTTTGACATTCATCACAAGACAAGACAAACTTACGGGCATCCTTGAAGAGAGTGGGCCAATAGAAACCTGATTGTAATACCTTGTGTGCAGTTCTATCTCCCGCATGGTGTCCTCCGTAGGCCTCGGAGTGACACTTCTGTAAGATTTGTCCCTGTTCATGTTCAGGTACACAACGTCTAATAACACCATCTACTCCTTCCTTATAAAGGTGAGGGTCATCCCAAAACTAGTGTCTCAAGTCAAAGAAGAATTTCTTCTTTTGCTGGTATGTGAAACTAGGTGGTATATATTTGGCAACAATATAGTTTGCATAATCAGCATACCACGGTGCACTACGTGAAGCATTTATGACATTCAATTGCTCACCGGGAAAGCTATCATCAATAGGTTGTGGGTCATCAAGAACGTTCTCCAACCTAGACAAGTTATCTGCTACAGGGTTATCAGCACCCTTCCTGTCAACAACGTGCAAATCAAATTCTTGTAGCAAGAGAACCCATCTGATAAGTATAGGTTTAGCGTCCTTCTTCTCCATGAGGTACTTAATAGCAGCATGATCAGTGTGAATAGTGACTTTGGAATCAGCTATTTAAGACCTGAACTTTTCACATGCAAACACGACTCCTAAAAATTCCTTCTCCGTAGTAGCATAGTTTCTCTAGGCACTGTCTAGAGTTTTCCTAGCGTAGTGAATAACATTCAACTTCTTATCAACTCTTTGCCCTAGAACATCACCAATAGCATAATCACTAGCATCACACATGATCTCAAAAGGTAAGTTCCAATCAGGTGGTTGAACAATAGGTGCAGTTATCAAAGCCTTCTTAAGTATTTCGAAGGCTTCCTCACAATCATCGTCAAAGACAAAAGGAATATCCTTTGGCAAGAGATTGGTAAGAGGCCTAGAAATCTTAGAGAAGTCTTTAATGAACCTTCTATAGAAACCATCATGACCAAGGAAACTTCTTATACCTTTGATATCTGTGGGGTATGGCATTTTCTCGATTGCATCAACCTTAGCCTTATCGACTTCAATACCAATTCCAGAAATTTTATGTCCTAAGACGATGCCTTCATTACCATAAAGTGGCACTTCTCCCAATTCAAGACAAGATTGGTGTCTTTACATCTCTGCAAGACTCGATCAAGGTTGCTGAGGCATTCATCAAAGGAAGACCCGTAAACGGAGAAGTCATCCATGAAAACCTCAACAATCTTTTCACAAAAGTCAGAGAATATAGCCATCATACATCTTTGAAAGGTGGCATGTGCATGACATAAGCCAAAAGGCATACGTCTATAAGCAAAGATACCGAAAGGGCAGGTGAAATTGGTTTTCTCCTGATCAGATTGTGCAACTGGTATTTGGGAGAAACCAGAATAACCGTCTAGAAAGCAGAAGTGTGTGTGTTTAGACAGCCTTTCTAGCATTTGGTCGATAAAAGGCAAAGGGTAATGATCTTTCCTAGTGGCTTTATTCAATTTCCTAAAATCGATCACCATCCTATAGCCAGTAATATTCCTTTGTGGGATCAATTCATCCTTATCATTAGGGACGACGGTAATACCTCCGTTCTTAGGGACGCAATGCACCGGACTCACCCAATCGCTATGAGCAACACGATAGATAATACCCGCTTCCAGGAGCTTTAGTATTTCTTTTCTTACTACTTCTTTCATCTTAGGATTTAATCTCCTTTGATGATCAGCAACTGGTTTGAAATCAGGATCAGTTTTAATCTTGTGCTCGCATAGAGTGGGACTAATGCCCTTAAGATCATCAAGAGTATATCCAATAGCAGCACGGTGCTTCCTCGGAGTTTTTAGCAACTTATTTTCTTCGTGCTCTGAGAGGCTAGCACTAATAATAACAGGATATATCTCTTTTTCATCAAGATAAGCATACTTAAGAGTATCTGGCAACTGTTTAAACTCGAACACAGGATCACCCTTTGGTGGGGGTGGATCCCCAAGCAGTTCAATAGGCAAGTTATTCTTAAGGATAGGATATTGTTCTAAGACAACTCTATCTATCTCATCCCTTTCATCCATATGCATATCATTTTCATGCTCAAGCAAGTATTGCTCTAAGGGATCAGTAGGAGGCACGGCAATAGAAGCTAAGGCAATAGTTTCATCCTTACTGGGCAACTCTTTTCATGAGGTTGTCTACCAAACTTGGAGAAATTGAACTCATGTGACTCACCTTCAAAGCCAACAGTGACAGTTTGCTTCTCACAATCAATATGAGAATTGACGGTATTGAGAAAAGGTTTGCCAAATATGATGGGACAAATCAGCAGGATACTTCGTTTTACCACACAAGACTTCAACATCCCTAACAATTCCCACAGGGCAGATAGTATCCCTATTGGCAATCTGAATAGTGACATCAATAGGCTCTATCTCAACAGGTGCAATCTCGTCTTTGATTTCATCATATAAGGATTGAGGTATTGCACTAACACTAGCACCCACGTCACGTAAACCATGATAACAATGATCTCCTATCTTAACAGAAACCACAGGCATGCCTACAACAGGCCTATGTTGGTCTCTAGCGTGAGGTTTAGCAATTCTAGCAGCATCTTCACAGAAGTGAATATTATGTCCCTCAACATCGTCGGACAGAAGATCTTTGATGATAGCAATGCTATGTTCAACTCTAATTTGCTCAGGTGGTGTAGGTGTTCTAATATAGCCTCTACGTATCACAGTTGAAGCTTTAGAATGATCCTTTATCCTAACAGGGAAAGGTGGTTTCTCAATGTAAGCACTGGGAACAACAGGATCATTATAGGCAATGACTCTCTCTTCAACTGGATTGGGTTTAACTACATTGACTTCTAAAGGAGGATGATATTTAAACCACTTCTCTTTGGGGAGATCAATATGAGCAGCAAATGATTCACACAATGAAGCTACTATCTCAGAGTCAAGTCCATACTTAGCGCTAAAGTCACAAAAATTATTTGTCTCAACAAAGGATTTAACGCAATCAAACGTGAAATTCATACCTGACTCCTTACCTTCTTCAAGCTCCCAATCTTCAGAGTTGCGTTTAATTCTCTCCAATAAATTCCATTTGAAGTCAATATCTCTCTTCATAAAAGAACCGGTACAAGAAGTGTCAAGCATGGTGCGATCATCATGAGAAAGCCGAGCATAGAAGTTCTGAATGATAATTTCTCTCGAGAGCTCATGATTGGGGCATGAATATATCATTGATTTAATCCTCCCCCAAGCTTGAGCGATGCTTTCTCTGTCACGAGGCCAAAAATTATAAATATAATTCCGATCACGATGTACTAAATGCATAGGATAAAACTTTTGATGAAATTCCAATTTCAACCGATTGTAGTCCCATGATCGAGTATCATCACATAGCCTATACCATGTCAACGCCTTATCCTTCAAAGATAAAGGAAATACCTTCCTCTTGACCTCATCGCCGGGCAAACCTGCAAGCTTAAATAAACCACAAACTTCATCTACATAGATTAGATGCAAGTCTGGATGTGATGTTCCATCTCCTGTAAAAGGATTAGCCAGCAGTTTCTCAAGCATACCCGAAGGAAATTCAAAGCAAATATTTTCAGTAGGTGCAACAGGTTGAGGAGCAACTCTTTGTTCTTTCGTTCGAGGTGAAGATACCCCGAACAAGCCTCTCAAAGGATTAGTATCCATAGTGACAAGTGACAACAAATTTCAGCACACTATATGAATGTTTCCTTACCAAGTTCCACTTACCAAAGGGGCAAGCCTCCCCGGCAACGGCGCCAGAAAAGAGTGTTGATGACCCACAAGTATAGGGGATCAATCGTAGTCCTTTCGATAAGTAAGAGTGTCGAACCCAACGAGGAGCAGAAGGATCTGACAAGTGGTTTTCAGCAAGGTAAAATCTGCAGGCACTGAAATTGTCGGTAACAGAGATTGTGTGGTGAGATGATTCGTAGCAAGCAACAAGTAACAAAAGTAGCAACGATGCAACAAAGTGGCCCAATCCCTTTTGTAGCAAGGGAAAAGCCTGGACAAAGTCTTATAGGAGGAAAAACGTTCCCGAGGACACACGGGAATTTCTGTCATGCTAGTTTTCATCATGTTCATATGATTCGCGTTCGTTACTTTGATAGTTTGATATGTGGGTGGACCAGCGCTTGGGTACTGCCCTTACTTGGACAAGCATCCCAATTATGATTAACCCATCTCGCAAGCATCCGCAACTACGAAAGAAGAATTAAGACAAAGTCTAACCATAGCATTAAACTAGTGGGTCCAAATCAGCCCTTATGAAGCAACGCATAAATTAGGGTTTAAGCTTCTGTCACTCTAGCAACCCATCATCTACTTACTACTTCCCAATGCCTTCCTCTAGGCCCAAATAATGGTGAAGTGTTATGTAGTCGACGTTCACATAACAACACTAGAGGAAAAACAACATACAACACATCAAAATATCGAACGAATACCAAATTCACATGACTACTATTAGCATGACTTATCCCATGTCCTCAGGAACAAAAGTAACTACTCACAAAGCATAATCATATTCATTACCAGAGAGGTAATGAGTAGCATAAAGGATCTGAACATAAACTCTTTCACCAAACAATCCAACTAGCATCAACTACAAAGATTAATCAACACTACTAGCAACCTTACAAGTACCAATCGAAGTCGCCAGACGGAGATTGGTTACAAGTGATGAACTAGGGTTTGGAGATGAGATGGTGCTGATGAAGATGTTGATGATGACGAGTCCCCTCCGATAAGAGGGGTGTTGGTGATGACGATGGCGACGATTTCCCCCTCCGGGAGGGAAGTTTCCCCGGCAGGATCGTCCTGCCGGAGCTCTAGATTGGTTCTGCTCAAGTTTCACCTCGTGGCAGCAGCGAATCCACGAAAAAGCTTCTCCCTGATTTTTTTTCTAGACGAAACCCTTCATATAGCAGAAGAGGGGGGCAGTGGGCCAGCAGGCTGCCCACAAGCCCGCTTGGCGCGGCTAAGGGGGTGCCCGCGCCAAGCAGGCTTGTGGCCACGTGCTGGCGCCCCTCTAGCGCTTCTTCGGCCCAGTATTTTTCACAAATCCGGAAAAAAATCCTCGGATTTTTACGGCATTTGGAGTTGCGCAGAATAGGTATCTCAACTTTGCTCCTCTTTCAGGCCAGAATTCCAGCTGCCGGCATTCTCCCTCTTCATGTAAACCTTGCAAAATAAGAGAGAAAAGACATAAGTATTGTACCGTGAAGTGAAATAACAGCCCAAGAAGCGATAAATATCAACATGAAAACATGATGCAAAATGGACGTATCATCCGGTGTCTTTATTTCAAATAAGGGAAACGTTTCGGCACGGCGTGCCGGCCGAACCCTTTGGCCCGGTCACGCACAGCCCGCGCGCTTCGCTGGTCACGGCATGCAACCTTTATTCCGTTTAAATTTGCTGTAACTATTGTTTAAATTTGCTACAAGCGTTTTCCATTTGTTACATCTATCCACTAAAAAAGTTGCATCCATGTTTGGTTGCAACTCGACTTCGTCGTTTTTTTGCTACAACCGGTGTTTTTGATTTTTGCTACAACCGTGTTAATTTTTGGTACAGCCAGTCTTATTTTTTGCTGCAACCGTGCACTCACAAGGTTACATACACGCTCGTCAGAGTTGCAACCTGAGTTCATCGGATTGTTTTGCTACAACCCTTTTTTCGTTTTGCTACCACGCACCATGAGCTTCGTTTTTTTGCTACGACCACGTTGATATTTTTTTTGGCTACAACTATATTTTTGTTCCAACCGTGGACGAAAATTGCCGCATCATAGACGAAATTTGTTGCATCGAGAGAATTTTGCTGCATGAAGATCTAAGGGTGCGGCCCTCGTGCACCTGGCGGATCAGACGGCCCGCGCGCGACCGGCCGAACGATTCGGCCGGCGTGCCGGCGCAAAGCACTGCGCAATAACAGGCTCCGTGCACAACTAGACCGACCCGCCACATGCGAAGCCACTTGATTTCTGTAATGAGGGGCATAAAATACAAACAACAGGCTTCGCGCACAACCGGACTTGTTCGCCGGACATGTAAGCCACATTAGAATACGGGAGAAACGATGAGCTTGCGGGAAAATCGAAGTCATGACTGTTGGGGAACCGCGCCTGGCCCAAAGGCCACGCACGAGGCGGTAAGGCCAGTTAGCGTGGGAGGCATGCAGGTAGCCTCTCTCGTTCTCTGAACTCACGTTAGATGGGTACTTATCCCTTCACCGCATACCCCTATATAAGGAGAGGAGAGACAACCATTGTAACAGAGAATGATGATTAATAAAGCTTGATTGCTCCCTACTTCATGTATCTTCTATTTTTGTGTGATTGTCTTCTACGTTTCGCTCCATCTTCGCATCCTTGGGCCGGACTCGCCGACAGGAGTTGTGGAACACGTTATCACCACTCTTCGCTCCACCAACTCTCCATCGAGCCTGCATCAAGCAAGCTCTCGTCGATCGCACGAAGGTATAAATTCGATCCCCCTCTTTGCAAAAATGGATTTCCCTCGTCATCACGATTCCGTTTTTGCGCTTATTTTATTTTTCGGATTTGATCTACCTACGGTGTGGATTTCTCTTTCATGAACTACGTGACAAATATGTCGCCGTCGGTATTCATGGACCACAAGAGATTTGTTGACTACAGGAGACGGTGATCACACATACTCGGGATGAGCTCGCCACCGCCACGATGTACCAGCGTCGTGACGTCCCGCTGACGCAGGATCCATTCTGCACGAGATGCTATAGTAACATAGCTGCGCTCAGATGGCCGTCTGCGAGCCTCCTGCTCCGCAGCGCGGGCCGCGCGTGAGCATGCTGCTCCGCCGCGCCGGTCTCGTCCGCGCTGTGAACCTGCTGCTCCGCCCGCGCATCGTACCGGGCTGAACCAGCAGCTCAAGCGCCATGGCTGCAAGCAGCAACGACAACCTGGCTGCGTTGGCCTCGGCCGCTCCAGCTCGCACCGTGTCTGCAGTGGCCGGCGGCCTCCGTTGCGCTCTCCAGCCGCGCATTCACGTCGTGCTTGCATGCGCCCACTTTCAGCCTCGGCCACACCGCCCAATAGCCACGTGCTAGCCGGCCGCTCCGGCTGCCGCACTGCGCAATGCAGACCGGCCGCCACTCGCGCCCCCATCCGCACCGACCAGGCCGCATAGCACCCTGGTGGCTGGCCGCGCCGCCCCCGGTGTCCGGCCGCCCCTCGGCCGCGTAGCGCCCTCGTGGCTGGCCGCGCCGTGCCCTGGGGGCTGGCCGCGCTGCGCACCGGTGGCCGGCCACCCCTCGGCCGCGCCATGCGCTGCTGGTCTGCTGGCCTGCCACAGCCGCCGCCCATGGCCAGCCTCGGTCACACATACGGCGCTAGGGGAAACCCTAGCGTCGCCCTGCATGATAGGCCGGCTCACCCCGTGGGCCTTGGTGGGCTCGGCCGCCGCGCCCCGGTGGGTTGCTGTTTCGCTGGCCAGGCCGGCCTTATAGGCTAAAAAAAAGGGTGGGTGTCGGGCTAGCTGGAAAAAAACGTGGTCGGTCGGCTGGCAATAGACTGATTGGGCTGGTTGCCCATTTTTTTTCGTAGAAACGTATATCCTGGTTTTAAAAGAGCTCGGGAATTTGTTTTTCGGACTATATTTCACGTATTAGCTACGCGTAATATAATATCTCATTTAAGATGATTTTATTATATGTATTTACTGTTGTAGATTAATTGTTTAGCACTTTTAATCATTAAGTAAATCATATAATAAAAATGTATTAAATAATGAAACGTTATTTTTTATTGAATAAGTTTTTCTACATCGCATTTATGCAATAGATTACCTGCTGTAATTTCATTATTTTTGCATGAATTGCATATGGCCGAAATCGTTAACACGGAGTTTCCTGAGTTGGCCCACACAGGGCTGAACTACCTGAGTTGGTCTTCCGATTGCGAGATCTGGTTGGAGGGCAAGGGCCTTCTGAGAGCGATTGGTAAGGGGACCCTGCTGGCCCCCACTGACCCCAAGTTCGCGCCAGAAAATGCCCAGGCTCTGCATTTCCTCCGTCATCACCTCTCCCTACTCTGAAAGACGAGTATATGGCTGAACGGAGTGCTTATGGCCTTTGGACCGCTCTTAAGCAGCGGTTTGAGAGGCTGAAGTACACTGTCAAGCCACGTGCAGAGGCAGAGTGGATCCGTCTGAGGTTCACAGACTTCAAGACGGTTGGGGAGTACAATTCGGCGCTGGACTGGATTTGTACAACTCTTCAGTTGTGTGATACTGAGGTTACCGACAGTCACAAGACTGAGAAAACCCTATCCACTTTCATCCTGACGCGGTCCAATCCTCACGGAACTATCGCCAGGGGAACTACGAGGGTGTTTGGTTGGGCTTCCAGCCAGCTTTCGTCTACCGGCTTCTAAGCCAAAAGCTCATATTTAGGGGCTTCCGGCTGCAGCTGTGGCTTTCGGCCTTGTCACAGCCGTAGCCGAAAGCCACAGCTGCAGCCGGAAGCCCCTAAATAGGAGTTTTTGGCTTCGAAGCCGGAAGCGGGAAGCTGGCTGGAAGCCCAACCAAACACCCCCTACACGAGGTATTCAGAGCTGATCGACATCCTCCAGGTGGCAGAGGCGCAGGACGGGGTTCTGAAAAAGAACTTTGTCGTGCAACCACTTGGGGGGAGTTCTCGTGAGGAGGTAAACGACCTCAAGGTGTACAAGCCTCTCCAGAAGAAGAGAGGCCGCAAGGGCAAGAAGAAGCCCCCCCCCCCCCCGTCGCTCTGGTTAAGCAACAGAAGCCGGGAAAAGGGGGCACATGCCTCAGGGCTGCTTCAGGTGTGGATCATGTTGGGAAACGTCGCATGGGAAACAAAAAGTTTCCTACGCGCACGAAGACCTATCATGGTGATGTCCATCTACGAGAGGGGATGAGTGATCTACGTACCCTTGTAGATCGTACAGCAGAAGCGTTAGAGAACGCGGTTGATGTAGTGGAACGTCCTCACGTCCCTCGATCCGCCCCACGAACAATCCCGCGATCAGTCCCACGATCTAGTACCGAACGGACGGCACCTCCGCGTTCAGCACACGTGCAGCTCGACGATGATCTCGGCCTTCTTGATCCAGCAAGAGAGACGGAGAGGTAGAAGAGTTCTCCGGCAGCGTGACGGCGCTCCGGAGGTTGGTGATGATCTCGTCTCAGCAGGGCTCCGCCCGAGCTCCGCAGAAACGCGATCTAGAGGAAAAACTATGGAGGTATGTGGTCGGGCAGCCGTGAGAAAGTCGTCTCAAATCTGCCCTAAAAGCCCCATATATATAGGAGGAGGGAGGGGGACCTTGCCTTGGGGTCCAAGGGACTCCCAAGGGGTCGGCCGAGCCAAGGGGGGGGGGGAGGACTCCCCCCCCCCCCAAACCGAGTTGGACTTGGTTTGGTGGGAGGAGTCCCCCTCCCTTCCCACTTCTTCCCTCTTTTTTTTTCTTTTCCTTTGATTTCTTTCTCTTGGCGCATAGGCCCCCTTGGGGCTGTCCCACCAGCCCACTAAGGGCTGGTGTGTCCCCTCAAAGCCTATGGGCTTCCCCGGGGTGGGTTGCCCCCCCGGTGAACTCCCGGAACCCATTCGTCATTCCCGGTACATTCCCGGTAACTCCGAAAACCTTCCGGTAATCAAATGAGGTCATCCTATATATCAATCTTCGTTTCTGGACTATTCCGGAAACCCTCGTGACGTCCGTGATCTCATCCGGGACTCCGAACAACATTCGGTAACCAACCATATAACTCAAATACGCATAAAACAACGTTGAACCTTAAGTGTGCAGACCCTGCGGGTTCGAGAACTATGTAGACATGACCCGAGAGAATCCTCGGTCAATATCCAATAGCGGGACCTGGATGCCCATATTGGATCCTACATATTCTACGAAGATCTTATCGTTTGAACCTCAGTGCCAAGGATTCGTATAATCCCGTATGTCATTCCCTTTGTCCTTCGGTATGTTACTTGCCCGAGATTCGATCGTCAGTATCCGCATACCTATTTCAATCTCGTTTACCGGCAAGTCTCTTTACTCGTTCCGCAATACAAGATCCCGCAACTTACACTAAGTTACATTGCTTGCAAGGCTTATGTGTGATGTTGTATTACCGAGTGGGCCCCGAGATACCTCTCCGTCACACGGAGTGACAAATCCCAGTCTTGATCCATACTAACTCAACTAACACCTTCGGAGATACCTGTAGAGCATCTTTATAGTCACCCAGTTACGTTGCGACGTTTGATACACACAAAGCATTCCTCCGGTGTCAGTGAGTTATATGATCTCATGGTCATAGGAATAAATACTTGACACGCAGAAAACAGTAGCAACAAAATGACACGATCAACATGCTACGTCTATTAGTTTGGGTCTAGTCCATCACGTGATTCTCCCAATGACGTGATCCAGTTATCAAGCAACAACACCTTGTTCATAATCAGAAGACACTGACTATCATCGATCAACTGGCTAGCCAACTAGAGGCATGCTAGGGACGGTGTTTTGTCTATGTGTCCACACATGTAAATGAGTCTTCATTCAATACAATTATAGCATGGACAATAAACTATTATCTTGATACAGGAATTATAATAATAACTATACATTTATTATTGCCTCTAGGGCATAATTCCAACAGTCTCCCACTTGCACTAGAGTCAATAATCTAGCCCTCACATCACCATGTGAATTACATTGTAATAAATCTAACACCCATACAGTTCTGGTGTCGATCATGTTTTGGCCGTGGAAGAGGTTTAGTCAGCGGGTCTGCTACATTCAGATCCGTGTGCACTTTGCATATATTTACGTCCTCCTCCTCGACGTAGTCGCGGATGAGGTTGAAGCGTCGTTTGATGTGTCTGGTCTTCTTGTGAAACCTTGGTTCCTTTGCTAAGGCAATGGCACCAGTGTTGTCACAGAACAAGGTTATTGGATCTAGTGCACTTGGCACCACTCCAAGATCCGTCATGAACTGCTTCATCCAGACACCCTCCTTAGCCGCCTCCGAGGCAGCCATGTACTCCGCTTCACATGTAGAATCTGCTACGACGCTTTGCTTGGAACTGCACCAGCTTACTGCACCCCCATTAAGAATAAATACGTATCCGGTTTGTGACTTAGAGTCGTCCAGATCTGTGTCAAAGCTTGCATCGACGTAACCTTTTACGGCGAGCTCTTCGTCACCTCCATACACGAGAAACATCTCCTTAGTCCTTTTCAGGTACTTCAGGATATTCTTGACCGCTGTCCAGTGATCCACTCCTGGATTACTCTGGAACCCACCTGCCATACTTATGGCCAGGCTAACATCCGGTCTAGTGCACAGCATCGCATACATGATAGAACCTATGGCTGAAGCATAGGGGACGGAGCGCATATGCTCTCTATCTTCATCAGTTGCTGGGCACTGAGTCTTACTCAATCTCGTACCTTGTAACACTGGCAAGAACCCTTTCTTCGACTGTTCCATTTTGAACCTCTTCAAAACTTTATCAAGGTATGTGCTTTGTGAAAGTCCTATCAGCCGCTTTGATCTATCCCTATAGATCTTAATGCCTAGAATGTAAGCAGCTTCTCCTAGGTCCTTCATAGAGAAACTTTTATTCAAGTAACCTTTTATGCTTTCCAAAAGCTCTACGTTGTTTCCAATCAGTAATATGGCATCCACATATAATATCAGAAACGTCACAGAGCTCCCACTCACTTTCTTGTAAATACAAGATTCTCCAACCACTTGTATAAACCCAAATGCTTTGATCACCTCATCAAAGCGTTTGTTCCAACTCCGAGATGCTTGCACCAGTCCATAAATGGATCGCTGGAGCTTGCACACCTTGTCAGCATTTTTAGGATCGACAAAACCTTCGGGTTGCATCATATACAACTCTTCCTTAAGGAAACCGTTAAGGAACGCCGTTTTGACATCCATCTGCCAGATTTCATAATCGAAAAATGCAGCTATTGCTAACATGATTCTGACGGACTTAAGCATCGCTACGGGTGAGAAGGTCTCATCGTAGTCAACTCCTGGAACTTGTGAAAAACCCTTTGCCACAAGTCGAGCTTTATAAACGGTCACATTACCGTCAGCGTCCGTCTTCTTCTTAAAGATCCATTTGTTCTGAATAGCCTTGCGGCCCTCAGGTAGTATCTCCAAAGTCCACACTTTGTTCTCATACATGGATCCTATCTCGGATTTCATGGCTTCTAGACATTTGTTGGAATCTGGGTCCACCATTGCTTCTTCATAATTTGCAGGTTCATTGTTGTCCAACAACATGATTGATAAGACGGGATTACCGTACCACTCTGGAGCAGCGCGTGATCTCGTCGACCTGCGTGGTTCAACAGAAACTTGAACTTGAGTTTCATGATCATCATCATTAACTTCCTCCTCAACCGGCGTCGCAACGACAGAGGTTTCCCCTTGCCCTGCGCCACCATCCAGAGGGATGAGAGGTTCGACAACCTCGTCAAGTTCTATCTTCCTCCCACTCAATTCTCTCGAGAGAAACTCCTTCTCGAGAAAAGTTTCGTTCTTAGCAACAAACACTTTGCCCTCGGATTTGAGATAGAAGGTGTACCCAACTGTCTCTTTTGGGTAACCTATGAAGACGCACCTTTCCGCTTTGGGTTCCAGCTTTTCAGGCTGAAGCTTTTTGACATAAGCATCACATCCCCAAACTTTAAGAAACGATAACTTTGGCCTTTTGCCATACCACAGTTCGTATGGTGTCATCTCAACGGATTTCGATGGTGCCCTATTTAAAGTGAATGCAGTTGTTTCTAATGCATAACCCCAAAATGATAACGGCAAATCAGTAAGAGACATCATAGATCGCACCATCTCTAACAAAGTACGATTACGACGTTCGGACACACCATTACGCTGTGGTGTTCCAGGCGGTGTTAACTGCGAAACAATTCCACATTGTCTTAAGTGAGTACCAAACTCGAAACTCAGATATTCACCCCCACGATCAGACCGTAGGAACTTGATCTTCTTGTTACGATGATTTTCCACTTCACTCTGAAATTGCTTGAACTTTTCAAATGTTTCAGACTTGTGCTTCATCAAGTAGACATAACCATATCTACTTAAATCGTCAGTGAAGGTGAGAAAATAACGATATCCGCCGCGTGCCTCCACGCTCATTGGACCACACACATCGGTATGTATGATTTCCAACAAGTCACTTGCACGCTCCATTGTTCCGGAGAACGGAGTCTTAGTCATCTTGCCCATGAGGCATGGTTCGCACGTGTCAAGTGAATCAAAGTCAAGTGACTCCAAAAGTCCATCAGCATGGAGTTTCTTCATGCGCTTTACACCAATATGACCCAAGCGGCAGTGCCACAAAAATATGGCGCTATCATTGTTTACTCTAACTCTTTTGGTCTCAATGTTATGTATATTTGTATCGCTATCAAGATTCAATATGAACAATCCTCTCACATTCGGTGCATGACCATAAAAGATGTTACTCATAGAAATAGAACAACCATTATTCTCAGACTTAAAGAGTAACCGTCTCGCAATAAACAAGATCCAGATATAATGTTCATGCTCAACGCAGGCACTAAATAACAATGATTTAAGTTCATCACTAATCCCGATGGTAGTTGAAGTGACACTGTGCCGACGGCGATTGCATCAACCTTGGAACCGTTTCCTACGCGCATCGTCACTTCGTCTTTCGCCAGCCTTCGTCTATTCCGCAGTTCCTGCTTCGAGTTGCAAATGTGAGCAACAGAACCGGTATCGAATACCCAGGCACTACTACGAGAGCCGGTTAAGTACACATCAATAACATGTATATCAAATATACCTGATTTTTCTTTGCCCGCCTTCTTATCTGCCAGATACTTGGGGCAATTGCGCTTCCAGTGACCCATACCCTTGCAATAGAAGCACTCTGTTTCAGGCTTAGGTCCAGCCTTGGGTTTCTTCGGCGGATTGGCAACAGGCTTGCCGCTCTTCTTCGAATTGCCCTTCTTGCCTTTGTCGTTTCTCTTGAAACTAGTGGTCTTGCTCACCATCAACACTTGATGCTCTTTACGGAGTTCAGACTCTGCGACTTTCAGCATCGCAAACAACTCGCCGGGAGACTTGTTCATCCCTTGCATGTTGTAGTTCAACACAAAGCCTTTATAGCTTGGCGGCAGTGATTGAAGGATTCTGTCAGTGATAGCTTCTTGCGGGAGTTCAATCCCCAGTTCAGCTAGACGATTTGAGTACCCAGACATTTTGAGCACATGTTCACTGACAGACGAGTTTTCCTCCATCTTGCAAGCATAGAATTTATCGGAGGTCTCATACCTCTCGATCCGGGCGTTCTTCTGAAAGATAAACTTCAACTCCTGGAACATCTCAAATGCTCCATGACGCTCAAAGCGACGTTGAAGTCCCGGTTCTAAGCCATACAAGACTGCACATTGAACTATTGAGTAGTCCTCCTTACGTGCTAACCAAGCGTTCTTAACATCCTGATCAGCCGTAGCGGGTGGTTCATCTCCTAGCGCAGCATTAAGGACATAATCCTTCTTTCCAGCTTGTAAGATTAGCTTAAGATTACGAGCCCAGTCTACAAAGTTGCTTCCATCATCTTTCAACTTAGCTTTCTCTAGGAACGTATTAAAATTCAGGATGACACTTGCGTGAGCCATGATCTACAACACAAATATATTCAAAGTGGACTTAGACTATGTTCAAGATAATTAGAGTTCAACTTAATCAAATTATATGCTAAACTCCCACTCAAAAAGTACATATCTCTAGTCATTTGAGTGGTTCATGATCCACTTACACTATCCCAAGTCCGATCATCACGTGAGTTGAGTATAGTTTCAGTGGTAAGCATCCCTATGCTAATCATATCAACTATATGATTCATGATCGACCTTTCGGTCTCATGTGTTCCGAGGCCATGTCTACACATGCTAGGCTCGTCAAGCTTAACCCGAGTGTTCCACGTGCGCAACTGTTTTGCACCCGTTGTATGTGAACGTTGAGTCTATCACACCCGATCATCACGTGGTGTCTCGAAACGACGAACTGTAGCAACGGTGCACAGTCGGGGAGAACACAATTTCGTCTTGAAATTTTAGTGAGAGATCACCTCATAATGCTACCGTCGTTCTAAGCAAAATAAGGTGCATAAAAGGATTAACATCACATGCAATTCATAAGTGACATGATATGGCCATCATCACGTGCTTCTTGATCTCCATCACCAAAGCACCGGCACGATCTTCTTGTCACCGGCGCCACACCATGATCATCCATCAACGTGTTGCCATCGGGGTTGTCGTGCTACTTATGCTATTACTACTAAAGCTACATCCTAGCAAAATAGTAAACGCATCTGCAAGCACATATGTTAGTATAAAGACAACCCTATGGCTCCTGCCGGTTGCCGTACCATCAACGTGCAAGTCGATATTTCTATTACAACATGATCATCTCATACATACAATATATCACATCACATCGTTGGCCATATCACATCACAATCATACCCTGCAAAAACAAGTTAGACGTCCTCTAATTTTGTTGTTGCATGTTTTACGTGGTGACCAAGGGTATCTAGTAGGATCGCATCTTACTTACGCAAACAACACAATGGAGATATATGAGTTGCTATTTAACCTCATCCAAGGACCTCCTCGGTCAAATCCGATTCAACTAAAGTTGGAGAAACCGTCACTTGCCAGTCATCTTTGAGCAAAGGGGGTTACTCGTAACGACGAAACCAGTCTCTCGTAAGCGTACGAGTAATGTCGGTCCAAGCCGCTTCAATCCAACAATACCGCGGAATCAAGAAAAGACTAAGGAGGGAAGCAAAACGCACATCACCGCCCACAAAACCTTTTGTGTTCTACTCGAGAAGACATCTACGCATGAACCTAGCTCTGATACCACTGTTGGGGAACGTCGCATGGGAAACAAAAATTTTCCTACGCGCACGAAGACCTATCATGGTGATGTCCATCTACGAGAGGGGATGAGTGATCTACGTACCCTTGTAGATCGTACAACAGAAGCGTTAGAGAACGCGGTTGATGTAGTGGAACGTCCTCACGTCCCTCGATCCGCCCCGCGAACAATCCCGCGATCAGTCCCACGATCTAGTACCGAACGGACGGCACCTCCGCGTTCAGCACACGTGCAGCTCGACGATGATCTCGGCCTTCTTTATCCAGCAAGAGAGACGGAGAGGTAGAAGAGTTCTCCGGCAGCGTGACGGCGCTCCGGAGGTTGGTGATGATCTCGTCTCAGCAGGGCTCCGCCCGAGCTCCGCAGAAACGCGATCTAGAGGAAAAACTATGGAGGTATGTGGTCGGGCAGCCGTGAGAAAGTCGTCTCAAATCTGCCCTAAAAGCCCCATATATATAGGAGGAGGGAGGGGGACCTTGCCTTGGGGTCCAAGGGACTCCCAAGGGGTCGGCCGAGCCAAGGGGGGGAGGACTCCCCCCCAAACCGAGTTGGACTTGGTTTGGTGGGAGGAGTCCCCCTCCCTTCCCACTTCTTCCCTCTCTTTTTTTTCCTTTGATTTCTTTCTCTTGGCGCATAGCCCCCCTTGGGGCTGTCCCACCAGCCCACTAAGGGCTGGTGTGTCCCCCCAAAGCCTATGGGCTTCCCCGGGGTGGGTTGCCCCCCCCCCCCCCCCCCCGTGAACTCCCGGAACCCATTCGTCATTCCCGGTAACTCCGAAAACCTTCCGGTAATCAAATGAGGTCATCCTATATATCAATCTTCATTTCCGGACTATTCCGGAAACCCTCGTGACGTCCGTGATCTCATCCGGGACTTCGAACAACATTCGGTAACCAACCATATAACTCAAATACGCATAAAACAACATCGAACCTTAAGTGTGCAGACCCTGCGGGTTCGAGAACTATGTAGACATGACCCGAGAGAATCCTCGGTCAATATCCAATAGCGGGACCTGGATGCCCATATTGGATCCTACGTATTCTACGAAGATCTTATCGTTTGAACCTCAGTGCCAAGGATTCGTATAATCCCGTATGTCATTCCCTTTGTCCTTCGGTATGTTACTTGCCCGAGATTCGATCGTCAGTATCCGCATACCTATTTCAATCTCGTTTACCGGCAAGTCTCTTTACTCGTTCCGCAATACAAGATCCCGCAACTTACACTAAGTTACATTGCTTGCAAGGCTTGTGTGTGATGTTGTATTACCGAGTGGGCCCCGAGATACCTCTCCGTCACACGGAGTGACAAATCCCAGTCTTGATCCATACTAACTCAACTAACACCTTCGGAGATACCTGTACAACATCTTTATAGTCACCTAGTTACGTTGCGACGTTTGATACACACAAAGCATTCCTCCGGTGTCAGTGAGTTATATGATCTCATGGTCATAGGAATAAATACTTGACACGCAGAAAACAGTAGCAACAAAATGACACGATCAACATGCTACGTCTATTAGTTTGGGTCTAGTCCATCACGTGATTCTCCCAATGACGTGATCCAGTTATCAAGCAACAACACCTTGTTCATAATCAGAAGACACTGACTATCATCGATCAACTGGCTAGCCAACTAGAGGCATGCTAGGGACGGTGTTTTGTCTATGTGTCCACACATGTAAATGAGTCTTCATTCAATACAATTATAGCATGGACAATAAACTATTATCTTGATACAGGAATTATAATAATAATTATACATTTATTATTGCCTCTAGGGCATAATTCCAACAGATCATTGGAGCATTCTCCCGACAGTGCCACGCACCAAAGGAGATGGTTGTTGCGTACAAGGCTTAGAAGGAGCATGAGACGCACCTCGCCTTGGTTCAAGAGGAATCACCACTGGCGCCTCCAGCGACACCCGTGATGATCCCTATGCCTCCTACTGCGCCCATCGTGGCGACCTCAGATGTGCCCATAGCGACAGCCTTGGCGGTCTCTAACGACGCTGACGTTGCCATGGAGGTTGAGCACACGGTCGCCCATACGGTGCCGCCACTGGATGTTGATGATGCTACCAATATGATGCCTATCGAGGAGGGGATCACCAATCTGGAGATCCAGGCTGAAGTCAATGGCTACTTTGCCGAGTCTACTTAGCCTACCTCGTTAGTGATCATGATTCTGTGATTTGAGACAATTCATTTGAATAAATTCGATTTGGTTGTAAGCTCTATGAGAGCACAAACTTATTCTTTATTTCATGACGCTTGGATGACATTTATATCATTCATTTTTTTTATTATTTATACATGATAGTATGTTATGTTCTGAAATGTGTGCATTTATTATTAATGTATGTTCTTACTTTTTACATTAATTAGATGTCATATTTTAGAACGTGTGTGGCGCTCGAATGGAGGAACCGTGCCTTGCTGATAGCGCCACTACACATACCATTTTACGAGAAACTAAGTACTTTGAGTCTATTAAAAAATCTTCGGGAAGTATTATAACAATCGCCGGATGCGGTTCGAACATAGTTGGCTCCGGACGAGCTGCTATCATACTCCCCCCGTTCCTAAATATAAGTCTTTTAAAAGATTTCACCGAGGGTCTACATACGAAGCAAAATGAGTGAATCTACACTCTATAGTATGTCTATGTACATTCGTATGTAGTCCACTAGTGGAACCTCTAAAAAGACTTATATTTAGGAAAGGAGGGAGTACTTCCCATGGGAACAACTTTGATCATTCATGATGCATTGTTGTATCCGGAGTCGACTCGTACCCTTTTGAGCTTTAAAGACATCACGCTAATGGTTTCCATATTGAGACCGATGATGACAACGACAAGGAGTGCCTCCTCATCACAAAGCGGGATGCAAATGGTAAACATGTTATCGAAAGGCTTCCTTCGTTCAACACTGGGCTATACTACACCAAGATAGTAGCACCGCCCGTGTACACTACCCTTAAGACTATTTTTAGAAGCTCCGAACTTTTCAGCCTCTGGCATGATAGGTTAGGCCACCCCGGACTTAGGATGATGAGGAATATAATTAACAACTCGCATGGCCATAATGTTAACATGAAGAACTTCCCGTTTCCTGATGATTTCGTATGCTTCGCATGCGCCACGGGGAAGTTAGTCATTAGGCTATCGCCCCTCATGGTGAGGGATGAAATCCCCGCGTTCTTGGAACGTATCCAAGGGGACATATGCGGTCCAATTCAGCCCCTCATAGGGCTGTTTAGGTACTTCATGGTGCTCATCGATGCTTCTTCCAAATAGTCCAACGTTTGCGTGTTGTCAACAAGGAACCATGCCATTGCAAAGTTGATCTCTTAGATCATACAAATGAGGAATAATTTCCCTGATCAACTTGTAAAGTCTATTCGAATGGACAACACCGGAGAATTTACTTCAAAGGTGTTTGATGATTATTGCATGGCAACAGGAATCGAAGTTGAGCACTCGGTACCGCACGTCCATACACATAATGGACTTGCCGAGGCATTGATCAAAAGAATTAAATTCATAGCCCGACCGCTTCTTCAGGGTTGTAATTTACAAACTACATCTTGGGGCCACGCTGTGTTACACGCGGCTAAACTCGTCAACTTTAGACCGTCGGCCTACAACATCCACTCTCGTGTTCAGCTTGCGCAAGGGTCAGCACCAAAAATTTCCCACCTTCGTAGGTTCGGTTGCCAGATATACGTACCAATACCACTACCCCAACGATCGGCAATGGGCCCGCTCCGTAAGTCGGGGATATACGTTGGTTATGAGACTGTGTCCATAATCAGGTATCTGGACCCCATGACAGGCGAATGTCACACGACTCATTTTGTTGATTGCATTTTTGACGAGGATTATTTCCCGACTTTAGAGGGGAGAATCAACCCCTTCATGCTAAAAGTCGAGAAATCACGTGGCAAGCCACGGGAATCCATGCTCATGACCCGTGCACTGCTGAGACTGAGAGAGAAGTCCAAAAGATAATAGATTCGCAGTCATTAGCAAATCAACTGCCTGACCACTTTAGTGACTTAAAGACTGTGAAAAAATCGTATGTGCATGCACACAATGCACCGGAAAGGGTCGACATACCAAAGAAGAATGATGGTACACCCGCCCCCGTCCAAAGGCCTAAAAGGACGAGAGGTCCACCTTCTCAAATCCCAAGTACTCAGGGAGGCCCGACGAAAAATGATAAGAGAGATTTATTACAGCCTATCACCAAAGTGCCCCAAATTGAAACAGGGGGGCAGTCGAGACCTGGCACAAGTACGGAAAATTCAGTGCAGGAAATTCCGGACTTAAACTTTCCCGTAGTGGAAACACCCAGCGGAGATGTGTGCGCACACATCGACGCAGGAAGTCTAAAAGACCTTGCTACCAGAATGGGAAATTTGGTAGAGCAAGTATTAGCGCGAGATGCGCTCCATGACGAACTGGCCATAGATTATATTTATACGGGAGAGTCTGTGAACCGAGCAACATTTATTGTCGACATTATCTTTGCTACGAAAATTGCCTTAATCATAGATCTTGACCCTGAGCCTAAAACGCTCGCTGATTGCAAGAAAAGGTCGGATTGGAATGATTGGCAGAAGACAATTACTGCCAAATTATTATCTCTCAACAAAAGAAAGGTGTTCGGACCACTTTGTCGAACTCCTCCCCACATTCGCCCTGTTGGCCATAGGTGGGTTTTTGTTAGAAAGAAAGATGAAAATAATAAGGTAGTATGGTACAAAGCAAGCCTTGTTGCTCAAGGGTTCACTCAACGACCCGATGTCGATTTTGAGGAGACCTATTCCCCGGTCATGGATGGAGTTACCTTTAGATACTTGATCTCAATGGCAGTAAACATGGGCTTGAAAATGAAATTGATGGATGTTGTCACTGCTTATCAACATGGTAACTTGGATTCGAACATATACATGAAGGTTCCTGAAGGTATCCCTGTTTCGAATCATGATAGAGCAAACAGGAGTCTATACAGTGTTCAACTTCAGAAGGCATTGTATGGACTTAGCCAGTCTGGTAGAATGTGGTATAATCTCCTAAGCGATTTCCTTCATCAGAAGGGCTACACGAGCAATACAGTTTGCCCATGTGTTTTTATACGGCGATCCCAAGATGGATTCTGTATAATCTCGGTGTACGTGGACGATTTAAACATAATCGGTACGCCTGAGGATATTGAGGAAGCGAGTTACTACCTAATGTCGTAATTCGAGATGAAGGATTTGGGTGAAACCAAGTTCTGTCTGGGTTTGCAACTTGAACATTGCCGTGATGGGATTCTAGTGCACCAGTCGACCTACACCCAGAAGGTGTTGGAGAGATTTGGATTTGACAAGGCATATCCTTCCAAGACCCCGATGGTCAGGAGATCTTTACAGCCAGACAAGGACCCGTTCATGCCTAAGGAAGAGGGGGAGGAAACCGTGGGACCAGAGGTTCCTTACCTGAGTGCAGTTGGGGCACTCATGTACCTCGCAAATTGTACACGGCCAGACATTGGTTTCACCGTCAATTTGCTTGCTAGGTACAGTTCTGAACCTACCAAGAGACATTGGAAAGGTGTCAAGGACGTCTTCCGCTACCTGCAAGGGACCAAAGATCTTGGCCTATTTTATAGAAGGAATCAAGACCTATCCCTTATAGGCTATGCCCATGTTGGGTACCTGTCGGACCCGCATGATTGCAAATCGCAGACTGGGTATGTTTTCCTTTGTGGTGGGACTGCGTTCTCCTGGAAATCAACGAAGCAAACACTTGTGTCGCGCTCCACAAACCACTCTGAAATAATACCACTATTTGAAGCATCAAAGGAATATGTGTCGCTTCGACGAATGATCAGCCTAATTCAGCAGACTTGCGGGCTGAACACCGCACAAACCCCTACCATTATCTATGAGGAGAATGTTGCTTGTGTTGCACAAGTTCAGATGGATTATGTGAAGAGTAACCTCACAAAAAATATTAGTCCCAAG
The DNA here is from genome assembly GCF_904849725.1 of Hordeum vulgare subsp. vulgare. NCBI lineage: Eukaryota > Viridiplantae > Streptophyta > Magnoliopsida > Poales > Poaceae > Hordeum > Hordeum vulgare. The sequence continues at coordinate 179,299,099 of NC_058523.1, forward strand.
TTCTTCTATGCACACGAATTGCAATAGATGAACGAGGCGAGAGTCTTGCATACTAAGTCGTGTGACAATCTTGCTGATATGTTCACTAAATCATTACTGGCATCATCTTGTGAGAGGTGTGTGTGTGGAATCGCTATGATGAGACTTAGAGAGATGCAAGGTTCAGGGGGAGAAACTTCACATACTCGTCGTTGAAATCTTGATCCCGTTGATTGAGTACTCAACCAGGTGGTTTGGTGGATTGTACTCTTTTTTTCCTTGAGTGAGTTTTCCGGATGTTTCTCATCTAAGGTTTTTAACGAGGCAATTCGTGCAATACAACAACGTATACTATGTGCTCTTTCTCCATATTTTTCCCACTGAGTTTTTCGGAGTTTTGAGACATGGATATATGGAAAATTACCCAAGGGGGAGTGTTGGGGAACCGGGCCTGGCCCAAAGGCCACGCAAGAGGCGGTAAGGCTAGTTAGCGTGGGAGGCACGCACACAGCCTCTCTCATTCCCTAAACTACGTTAGATGGGTACTTATCCCTTCACCCCATACCCCTATATAAGCAGAGGAGAAGCAATCATTGTAACAGGGAGATAATGATTAATAAAGCTTGATTCCTTCCTACTTCTTGTGTCTTCTACTTTTGTGTGATTGTCTTCGACGTTTTGCTCCCGCTACGCAACCTTGGATCGGACTCGCCGGCAGGAATTTCGAAACAATGACCTCACACTCCTCACGTGTGCTACTTGCCACTTGACTTGACGGCTCCAAATGATAATAGAAACGTATTCTAGACAAAATCGAAGTATTTATTGGAGAAATGTTAACAACTATGAAATGTCGAATATGTTTAAAAAATGCAAATAATTTATAAAATTCCAATAACATTTTGAAAAATATTAACTGTTTTTGACACAAAAAAAACAAAAATTTAAATCTCAATCATTTTTTAGAATGCGAACAATTGTTTCCAAAACACAATTTATTTTCGAAAACACGAATACAATTTGAAACCATGAGCATTTTTTGAAACTCCGAACACAATTTTGGAAAATGCTGACATTTTTTTGGATCTGTGAACATTTTTGCAACCAGGAAATTTTTGTGAAATATATAAGATCAGTTGGATTTTGAATAAACAATTAAAACGAAAGGTTACTTATGAACACATTTGGTAAACACCATTTTTTATTCCCAAACGTTTGTTGAAAAGAGATATATTTCTAAGTTTTGAACAAAATTTCAAAACAGGAATATTTTATCAAGTTTTGAACAAAATTTATGAAATACTCAAACATTTTTTTAATAATAGAAAAAGCATTTTAAAATGAAAAAAAAGTTTGGATAACATGAATAGGAAAGGAAGAGTAAGAGAAACAACAAAAAAGAGAGAGAAGGAAAAAAAACAAGAAAAAGGTAAAGAGAAAAATGAAAACGAAAAACAAGAAAACCTGGCTAAGGGACCTCCTACAAGGATACCAAACCAGAAAAAATAAAACTGTGGGAGCCTTCTAGAAGGTTCAGAAAACAGAAACATGAAATCTATGTGGCTGGCCCAAGTCCATATTCGCGTGTGTGATAGGTCGACGGTCAACCATAGAATGTGATAAATAGTATTTCCTGGAGCTCCTATTCAGCGACCCACGCGCCCAGAATTCAAATACATTGTTTAATGGAAAAATGTTCACTGAATTCAAAAATAATTCTTTAATTTGAAAATTTCATGATTTCGAAATTATGAACTTTCTTCTATTATAATGAACGTTTTTTACTTTGGTGCACAATTTTTGTAAGCATTTCTTTATAATGATAAAAATGTATGTGATGAACTAATTTTAAATTTGATGAAGAATTTTTTTATTCAAGAACTATTTTGTTTCAAATAATTGATAATTTTTTTAACTGAATTAAAAAATGAATTTAATGAATATATTTGAGAATTGATGAACAAATATTGAATTTGATTAACATTGTTTTTAACTCCGTGAACAAGTTAATGATGACATTTTTTAAACCGATGAACAAACTTTGAATTCGATGAATAATTTTTGTTCAAAAGGTGAAAATTGTAAAGAAGAACAATATAAAATGAAAAAGAAGACAAAAAAGGAAAGAAAAAAAACAGAAAAAAGAAAAGGAAGGAAAAACGAAAGGAGAAAAATCCCCACAAGGGGGTCGGCACATAAGACACCCGCGCGTGAGGTCGGTAAGCGCTAGGTTGCTCCCGGGTAACACTTGCGGAAAATAGGATTCCAAGGATTTTCCGTCCTATTTTGAAACTTCAACGTCACGTAATTTGTGCAACGCCCGTAGCTCCCCTTCAGGCTGGTCGTAATGCTAGTATCATAAGTAGTATCATGCATATCAACTAGACATATTTGATAAGGTAGCATAAAATTAAATAAAGAAAAAAGGGATTAAGTATCATATTATGATACCGTATCATATTAAATGTTGTGCTACTATGTATCATACATGGCAATAAATAAACTGTTCTATGATACTATTATATAATACTATGCATTACGAACATAGTATCATATAATAGTATCATATGCATGATGCTAATATATGACACTCTCCATTACAACCAGTTTCATGAGATGCAGCCCGATCGTGCTGCCTCTACTAATTATTCTCATTTAACCGTTCAAAGATTTGCCCATTAACCAATTGACTAGTTGCCCTCTGACCCATTCACTAATTTGATTGGTGACCAAATTAAACGTCAGCTTTTCCAGATGTTCATTGAAACAAAAAAAGTTTGTGCATTTGGAACAAGATCACAAATTCGAAAAGTTATGAATTCGGAAAAGGTTTGAGATTTTAAACTTGAAAAAAGTTTGTGACCTATGAAAAAGTTGCGATCCGTGAAATAAAAAAATGTTTACGCATCTGGAATAAAGTTCCCTTATCAACAAAAGTTTAGGATTTTTTTAAAATAAGAAAGTTCACTCACTTGAAAAAGGTTTCACGATTGAAGAAAAAAGGAATAAACTAGCCAAAGAAAAAGCGGCTAAACAAACACAAAAACACCAGAAGCACAAAACCGACCAAAAGCTAATAGAAGTTTTCCAAAACCTTGGAAAAATAGGAGTGGGCCTCCCCGCTCGATCGTCACGTCTGCACGTAATGCTTTGTATGAGCGGATCCACATATAATTTATCGACTAGGGTGTTGTGCGGGGTGTTTCCTATTTGACGCTACAGGCGCCCGTTAAAGTGCATTTTTGCAAACGGACGCTTGTAGCGCTCCCGCATCGGGCTGGCCCATATTCCCATTTTCCAAAGCTAAAAAAAGATCGAATGAGGGGGCTCGAACCGCCAACCTCGCCATCAGGCGTAGACGCTGGAACAATCACGCCACGCGTGCTGATACGCTATTTGTCATCTTTTTCACCTTTTCTTACTCCCTTCCTTTGTGTTTTTTCCTTTCTTCCCTTGTCCTTTTTTTCATTTCTGTTTTTATTCTTTTCCATTTTTCCTTCATCTTTCTCGTATGATGTTTCTGTTTCAAATTAATGATTTCTTTAAAAAAAATGATGAACTTTTTTTCAAATTAGTTGTATGTTTTTTCGAATTTGATGATTTGTTTTCTTAAAATTTGATGATTTTTTTTCAAACTTGATAAACTATTTTCAAATCACATGAAACTTTTTTAAATTATTTTTTACAATTTCGTTGAACATTTTTCAAGTTCGATGAACTTTTTTCAGATTTGATGGACTTTCTTTCAAATTCGGTGAACTATTTTCACATCCGAAGAAATGTTTTAATCCATTATTTTTTCAATTTCGATGAACTTTTTCAAAATTGTCGAACGTTTTTCAAATTTGATAAGTTTTTATTCAAATTTGGTGAACCTTTTCTCAAATCAGATGATCTTTTCAAAATTCATTGATTGTTCTTTCCAAAACACACGGACATTTTTCAAATTCAATGAACTTTTTTTCAAATTTGGTGAACTTTTTCAAACTCGACGAACTATTTTGAAATTGGATATTTTTTAAAATCAGTTTTTCTATTCCGTTGAATTTTTTTTAGGTTCGATGAACTTCTTTCAAAGTTGATGGACTTTTATTCAAATTTGATGAACTATTTTCAGATTCGATGAACTTTTTTAAAAGCCATTAACCTTTTCAAAACTTTTTTCCTTTTATTTAAAATTCGTGAACTTTTTTTCTAAATCTGTGAACTTTTTTGAAACCGGTGAAATTTTTTGAGAATCGATGAACATGTCTTAAAATTCGCGATTTTTTTTCTAAATCTATGAACTTTTTTTAGTTCGGTGTACTTTTTTGATAATCGATTAACATATTTTAAAATTCTTGAAGTTTTTTGAAAATCGATGAACATATTTTAAAATCATGAAATTTTTTCAAGATTAATGACCTGTTTTTGTTCAAATTTGATGAACTTTTTTCAAATTCAATATTGTTTCCTAACATTTATGAATTTTTTTAATTTCAATGATTTTTGGCTTAATATGTCATTGTTTTAAAGTTTGTGAACACTTTTTAAAAGTCCATGAATATTTTTGAATTAATGAATTATTCTTTTTTTCAAGCCAACAGTTGGCTAGTCAATGGTTGACATGTCAACCGTGAGTGAAAAAAGAAAAGTGAATCAAGGGATGTTAGAGAGCGACACAGCCAGTGGAGCGAGTGAGCACCCGCGGTGGGCCGACCCAAGCTCGGGGCGCTTAAGCGCCACTTTCTTGTATCGGCGCTGAAAGCGCCAAGTAGGAGCTCCGGTTGTGCGGTCTGTACTATTAAGGCTTTAGCAGAATTCTCAAAAAAAATTTAAAGCTTTATCAGGCGCCATGGAAGTCGAATAGGATTTTTTTTATTTGCGTCATCGACGAATCATGTAGTGAGAATTAAGAGCATAACCTCCGATCTACGAGAATTAAATTCCTGGCACCCTTTCCTTGTGTCTCCTGTTGAAAATGGCCCGAGCTCATCTTGTGCATTTTAAAATCGAGCCGAAAAACAATATCGAAAATAAATTAGATTAAATCAATTTCAGGGTTTTTATGGTTTTGGTTGGGCTTTGTTCATCTCATCATTCTTCTAATGTTGTGATTCCATTATCAAATGACACCTCATGTCTATGGTTAGGAAACGTTAACCAGGTTTGATCAACGAGCTAGTCTAATAGAGGCTCATTAGGGTCACAATGTTGTTTATGTATTCACACATGCATCTAAATTTCCATCAATACAATCCTAGCATGTATAATAAACATTTATCATGAATAAGGAAATACGATAATAATCAATTTATTATTACCTCTAGGGCATATTTTCAACACAACTATGTTGCAAACTGCACGACGATGCTAGAGTAGACGTCGTTGCAACCGAGGAGCCCAAGGACACAATTTCACCACAAGGATGTCGCCGCCGCCATGACATCCCCGCTTGAATAGACTAGTCATGATATCCATTACGGGCCTTGTCGAGGAAGGATTTGTAGCTTCTTTATTAAGCGTCGCTGTCACCGCCACCAAAGCCAAGATTTTAAACAACCAAAACTCTACGCTACTAGGGCCGTGAAAACCTAGAGCTACATGATTCACCACACGGGATTCAGCGACCCACCTCACCACCGATGAGCTAGTGGTGATCGGTAGAGGGAAGTTGTTGGAGGACAACACTGAAAATCCAGGCTCTCCTGGTGATGGCTAGGGTTTCTAGTCTCGTCTAGAGGGGGAAATATTGAGCTAGAAAACAGTAGTATAGGCTCCTACCGTGCTATAATAAATATTGTATAAAGTTACATATTCACAGAGGGGTGGACACTCTCAAAACTGTAATAAAATGTCTACCAGAAGTATAAAAAATATAGTGAATCTGGTCAAAGTACCAAAGAGAGTAAAATAAACTAGGGGTTGCTAAGGATCAGAGGTGAGCAGAAAGAGAGGGCTAGTAATGTGAGATAGTCCCAATGCTGAGGACCAACCCTATACTTAAGTCAAAACAAGTCCTCTCCGGTTCTATGCTGCCAAGCAGTGAAGGTTGCAGGAATACGCCTAAAGATAAAATTATTGCATTCTTTCCGGATATTCCAAGCCATAATTCCAACAACCTCGAAGAAAAGATTTCCAATGAAAGTTGTCTTGGTAGATTGAATAGTCTCAATTACTGAGAAAGCTGGATCTCATAGAATATCAACTTCATCCAAACAATTAAAGCTGAAGGGACAAAAGAAAATGAGGTGGCTGATGGTTTCTTCAATAACAGCAGCGCAAAGGACACAATCAAAAGAATTTCCAATATTATAATGTCTCCTCTTAAGCATGTTGCGAGTATTCAACCGATCAGTTAGGAGGAACCACATAAAGAACTTCAATTTCATGTGGAACTTTGATTCCCAAATCTACTTGAAAGGAGCAGGAGCTGATATGTTTTTGTGGCAGTGCAAATAAAATAGTTTAGCTGAGAACTTTGCTCCCCAAACAAAAGACCAAGATACCATATGATGATCATCACAAAGGGAATTGGGTTGAAGAGCTGCAACCTCAGATAATTCCACCATTGCCTCATGACTGAGAGGGAGTGCAAAGAGATTGCCAAGATCATGAGAAGCATGGAATCTATTGACAAAGCAATCTTCATCTAGAACATAGGAGAATAGACAAGAAAATCTGTAAGCCAGTGGAGGTACGCACAAATTCTCATGCCACATAGCAATGTTAAGGCCATTTCCTGCTGAGCAAATGACGATGCTTCTGAAAACAGGCATTAACTTGCTTATCCTTTTCCACCAGAAAGACCCATGTGGTGGGTGAGCATGGGGGGATCAAATTAGTGTAGTAGGTGTCCCAAGCTAAGCGCACGCAAGGAAGATCTGCTCTATTGTAGAATTTATCTAGAAACTTAAGCAACAATGCTTTGTTTTGTACTCTTATATTCATGACCCCAAGACCTCCATTACTTTTTGGACAACATACTCTTTTCCATGCAACCATGGAGTTGCAAGACTCTCCATTCTAAGATTTCTTAGCCCAAATGCATCGCCTTCTTATCTTATCAAAATGGTCAATGAATTTTCAATCCAGCTGTAGTGTGCACATGGCAAAGTTTAACATCGAAGAGATCACTGTATTCACAAGAGTGATCCTAGACACATGGCACAATAAATAGCAAGTACTGGAAAGACTCCATTCTACTCGATCAACCACAGGAATTAGCTCAGTTATTGTAGGTTGTGTTGTTCCAAGAGATAGACCGAGGTGAGTGAAGGGTATCTTACCAACTTGACAACCCAGAACTGAGGCAAGATGAACTGTTATTGGAGGTGTTGTGTTGATTGGAATTAAACCGAACTTCTGAAAATTAATTTTGAGGCCCGAGGAGCACGAGAAGTCATGCAAAACTCTCTTGAGATTATCCAACTTAACACTGTAAGCATGCATAACAATTATGTTGGGTAACATTGCATGGGAAACAAAACAATTCCTACGCTCACCAAGATCAATCTATGGATATCAACATCTACGAGAGGGGGAGTGTATCTACATACCCTTGTAGATCGCTAAGAGGAAGCGTTGAGAAACGCGATCGATGTAGTCGAACGTCTTCGCAATCCAATCACGATCCGTCCCGTGATCCGATCACGAATATCCCGATCAACTGCCGAACGAACGGCACCTCCACGGTCAACAGACGTGCAACTCAATGACACCTTCATCCCCTCGATCCAGCGAGCAATGGTGAAGTAGAGGCTGAGTTCTCCCGCAGCACGACGGCGCGGCGGCGGTGGTGCTGGAGCAATTTCGGTAGGGCTTCACCAAGCACTACCGCGATCACGACGGTGGAGAAATACGACGAGAGAGAGAGAGGAGGGCAGCAGAGTGGCTTTTTTTAGGTGTGGCTGCCCTCCCTCTCCTCTAGTATATATAGGAGGAGGGGTTGCACCCTAGGGTTTTCCCTAGGGTTGGGGCGGCGGCCACCAAGGTGGCTTGGCCACCCCGGAAGGTGGCGCCACCCTTGGGCTAGCCCTCCACCAGCCTTTGGCCGCGTGAGCCTTGGTGGGAGGGAGCCTAGCCCACCATGGGCTGGTGCGCACCCCTCTCAGCCCATGTGACCTCCCAAAGCAAGTGATCCCCTTTCTGTGGACCTCTCGAACCCTTTCGGCACTCCCGGTACATTACGAGTGATGCCCGAAACTTTTCCGGTAACCAAAATGGAACTTCCTATATATCAACCTTTAACTCCGGACCATTCCGAAGCTCCTTGTCATGTCCGAGATCAGATCTCCAAACAACTTTCGAACACCAACACAATAATACAACTATGTCTATATTGTCACTAAATGTTAAGTGTGCAGACCCCGCGGGTTCGAGAACTATTGAAAGCATGTATGCTCCCTTGGTGATTTTGATAATTCATGACAACATACATTGTCTCTTGGACTAACACTTTTATCTAGTATATTTCAGAATAGTCCATAGAGAGCATTGGCTAAAGGCTTATGTGGAGATGCCCCTTGATGCAAGAAAGGAATAGGTTTGGCCCAAGCCTCAAGCTAGAAGACTCTTCAATTTATATTTGTGAGAAATCACATTTGAGTCCATAGGAAAGCCAACACTATTAAAAGGGGGTGAGGTATTAAAATTAATTGGTTGCTCAAGTGATCTAAATTAGCCACCAAAATACTCAGTCATTTTTTCCCACATAACCATTTTGTCCTAAACCACACACTCAAAATCGGTGCCATCAACTTTCCATTTAGGCCTCACCGAGTTTATCTCACACAGAACCCTAGCCATTCCCACCAAATCGGTGCAACCGAAACCATGTCGGTGCTATCGAGTTTGGGTGACCAACATTCTATTGCATCGGTCCACAAAATCGGAATTTCTGAGTTTGCATATGGGTGTCACCGAGTTTGGTCATCTGACCGTTGGCCACCTTTTCGGTGCCACCGAGTTTCATATATCGGCTCCACCAAGATTCAAAAGTTGCTGCCTTTAGTGCAAGTTAGTACCACCGAGTTTACGACTTCAGTGTCACCGAGTTTGCCACTTTAGGTGTAACGGTTGGATTTTGTGTGTTACCTATATATACCCCTTCACCCACCTCTCATTCGTGGGAGAAGCACTAAGAACACACACTTCATTGCTAGATCCAATTTTCTGAGAGAGAGCCAACTACTCATGTGTTGAGACCAAGATATTCCATTCCAATCATTTGAAACTTGACCTCTAGCCTCCCCAAGTTGCTTTCCACCAAATCAATCTCTCCTACCCATGCCTATTCTCTTAGAGATTGATTTTGTGTTGAGGACACTATCTCTAGAAGCACAAGAGCAAGGAGTTCATTGTTCTACCACATCTATTACCTTTTGGAGGGTGGTGCCTCCTAGATTGGTTAGGTGTTTCTTGGGATCTTCCTACTTCATGTTGTGGATTTTTAACCAAGATGTTTGTAAGGGCAAGGAGACCGCCAACTTTGTGAAGATCTACCGTGAGTAAGGCTAGTCCTTCGTGGCCAGAAGCCGTGGTGGAATAGACAAGGCCACTTCTTCGTGGACCCTTCGTGGGTGGATCCCTGCGTGGACTCTCGCAGCCGTTACCCTCCATGGGTTGAAGTCTCCACTAACATGGACGTACATAACACCACCTATCAGAACCATGCCAAAAGTCGCCGTGTCAACCTCTTTGCGTTAGATCTCCTAAACTCTACTCCTTTACATGTGCAAAGTCTTTACTTTTCCGCTACCATATATGTTGACTAGCATGTGTAGGGTGTACTAGACTTGTTAGTATTGCTAAAATTCTGCCCTCCATAAGATTTATCTTGACAAGTACTCTATTCACGCTCCCTCTAGACACACCTTCTTTCGATCCTACAACTATGGAGACATGACCGAGACACCTCTACAGTCAATAACCAATAGTGGAACCTGGATGCCCATATTGGTTCCTACATATTCTACGAAGATATACACCGGGCAAACCAACGATGTCAAGGATTTACCTAATCATGTATGCAGTTCCCTTTGTCCATTGGTATGTTACTTGCCCGAGATTTGATCGTTGGTATCTCCATACCTAGTTCAATCTCGCTATTGGCATGTCTCTTTACTCGTTCCGCAATGCAAGGTCCCGTGACTAACTCCTTAGTCACATTGCTTGCAAGCTTACTGTGATGTTGTATTACCGAGTGGGCCCTGAGATGCCTCTCCGTCATACGGAGTGAAAAATCCCAGTCTTGATCCATGCCAACTCAACATACACCCTTGGAGATACTTGTAGAGCATATTTATAATCACCTAGTTACATTGTGACGTTTTATACACACAAAGCATTCCTCTGGTGTTAGTGAGTTGCGTGATCTCACGGTCATATGAACAGATACATTGACATGCAGAAAGCAATAGCAGTAAACTGAATACGACCAAATGCTATGCTTAAGGTTTGGGTCTTGTCCATCACATCATTCTCCTAATGATGTGATCTGGTTATCAAATGACAACTCATGTCTATGGCTAGGAAACCTTTGCCATCTTTGATCAATGAGCTAGTCCAGTAGAGGCATACTAGGGACACTTTGTTGTCTATATACCCACACATATAGTTTAGTTTCCAATCAATACAATTATAGCTTGGATAATAAACAATTATCACGAACAAGGAAATATAATAATAACCACTTTATTATTGCCTCTAGGGCATATTTCCAACAAATTATTGTGTCGTTCGCATATTGAATGACTGGTTACTTGCCTTGGCCTCAAATTGGAGGGAAAAGTCTGACTTCACTGAACTCTTTGTTTATGACATACTGAAGAAGTTCTACCGCAAGTACAAAAAGCAAAGGGGATACCGGATCACCCTAACGCACTCCTCTCATACAATGAAAGGTTTTACGTGGAATGCCATTTAAGAGCACAGAGGAATGACCTGAAAAGAGGAGGAGTTTGATCCAGCCAATCTACTTGCTATCAAATCCAAGTTTCTTCGTCATAGCAGGGATTAAATCATCCTCCACTAGATCGAAGGCCTTCTCAAAATCTAGCTTCAAAAGAATTATTTCCCTTCCTGAGGACTGACGTTGATGTATAAACTCAAATGCTCATGCTAAGCAATCCTGAATGGAGCGACCCTTAATGAAACCATATTGATTTTCATGGATGATTTTGATAATTACTTTCTGCAAATGGCCAGCCAACAATTTGGTCTGAAACTTGAGGTAGAAGTTTAGCAAAGAGATTGGGTGGTAATCATTGACCATTTCCAGATTTATCTTCTTGGGTATAAGAGCGATCAGAGACGCATTAAGAGAGTGTAGGAATCAGTCTTAATTATGTCCCATGACATTTCTAAAAACACCCATTAAAACCATCCATCCAGAGTGCTTTATCCATAGGGAGATGATTCTGGGCTGCATCAATCTCATAATGTGTGAACGGAGAGAAGAGTCCACCAAGGTCAGTATTCGTCGTGACCAAAGTATCTAGATCAAATTTCATATCAACCGGTATTGGGGAAGTGGTGAACATTGCCTCTGCTTTGCTAGCATGATCATCAACAACACATCCATTCAAAAGAGTTAATGAGGCAATACTATTAACACGAATGCGTTCAGTTTCCATTCGTTGGAAAAATTTGGCACTCTTATCACCAAAACGCATATAACGAATAGTGCATCTCTTACGCTAGTATTGCTGTTTATAGGACTCAAGACGAATGGGATATGCTTTAAGTATTTCCTTGAAATTCCGTTCATGAATAAACAGTTGTCTCTTTTCCTTCAAACCATCCCAAAACCGCAAGGCTTTACCAGAATTATCAATAAGGAGGGACAAACGTGATGACCTTTGCACTCAAAATCTCTATGATACACATTCTTTTGAGATCTAACCGCTCCTCCAAGGGAGGGTCCGGTGACCAAGGGGGACGATGCGCCATCCCTAACTGCTCCTCCAAGGGAGGTTCCGACGACCAAGGGGAGGATTCCCTCCTCCCTAAGAAACCTAGTGAGGCACCTCATCTAGGGTTTCCCCACCCCTTGGCGCATGGGCCCTTGTAACAACCCAGAACCGACGCTCCAGAAGATTCCCTTTTTATTTCATTATCGTCGTGTGATTTACTTTGTTGTCCTATTCATCATTGCATCATGCGCATCATGAGCATTGCATCGGCACTCCGTTGCCATCATTTTTCAAAACTTTCATCCTTTATTAGTTGCATGTTCTCTCCGTTCTCATCGATGAACTCCCGTGCGTGCCGCTCGTCGGAGCACCGTAAGCCACCGCAGGGCAGCCCCGTGCGCTCCATCTCTCCGTTTCCCCATTCCCTGGTTCTCTCTACCCCCCGTGCCATCGCCGACCTGCACGAAGCCATGGGTTCCCGAAGCTCATAGCCATCGCTTTCAAGCCCCCCCGATAACCGCAGCCGCCAGAAACGGGCGTATCCGGCCCCATGGATCCAGATCGAGACGCCCCACACCCTGCAAGGCCTTCTGGTCGCCCCTTGCCCTCAAACCACTGCCGCTGACCTCTGTGCTCGAGCAGGACCCTGAGGAACACGATGCCTCACTCCGGCGCCGCTCGCATGGGCTCTAGCCTCGCCTTGGTCGCACCTCGCCCTCGGCCTCCAGCCACGTGGGCCTCGGCTCGCCCCGCAGGCCCAGCTCCCCGCGTCAGCCCAACCTCCCGTGACCTCCTTGATCCGCTCCATTGCGCCGTCGCATGGGACACACCCGATCCGGCCCAGAGCCGCGACCCAACTGCGTAGACAGCCGAGCGAGCCTCCCTTGGACGACTTCAATCCACCCAACCGCAAGGCCCAACTGCCTCCCCATCGAAGTGGATCAAGGCCCACAAGCTGAGTGGTCGCCTCTCTATCGCTCGCCCATGGCGCTGCAAAGTTATCCAGCGCCCACGACTTTCGGCTCAGGAACGTGTTTTTAATGCGTGCGAATTTGCCAATTACGAGGACATTTTAATTACAAAAAATGCATAATTTTAAAATGCTAATAACTAAATAACCATGCATCCAATGTGAAAACTATAGATATGTAAAATGTCCAGAATTTTGTTTAGATTAAGAATATCCAACTTTCATCCATGATAAAAATGTTTAACCTTCTGTTTGCATTTAATTTGCGTAGATGCCATGTTCAAATGATTTATTTCATAACTAATTAACCACATCTCCGATTAAAATGATCCACATATGTAACTAGACCAGAAAAATGTGTAGAATAACATGGTGACATTTAGTTTGCTGTTTAACAACTCCAAAGTTGTGTTATAGGCAGAACATGACCACAATCTTAATTTGCATATGGGGACTTTGTGGAATTGTATTAATTGTTCCGGCCTCATTTAAACCTGCTAGAATTTCGTGTAGTTTAATAATATATTGTTGCATCCATGATTTAACATGCTTGTGGGTGTCATTTGCATACATTTTGCATTCATGGCATAATATCTTGTCTTGGTCATATCTTTTAGACCGTAACTCCGTTTTAGATGATATATATATGTAAATCGACTAAAATGACGTGTAGAATAACTTGGTTCATTTATTTTGCTGGTTAATAAATATAAACTGTGCTTAATTCAGATCTGGACCTATTTCGAAATTAACATATGGGGTCGCTTCAGAAACACTATAAGTTGTTTCCGACCTCATTTAAAATGCCTAGATAGTGCAGTTTGTTTATGCTTCACCTCTTGCCATGTTTAACAAAATTTAACATTGTTGTGAACCTAAACGGGAATGAACTAAGTAAACCAAAGATGGAGTTTGTCAATATGCAACCAGTTGCATATTGAGCTTCATTTAATGTGTAGCAGTAGATTGTTGTGCTTCGCCATACCATGCATTATTGGTTGAACATGCATCATATTTGTTGCGCATCATGCCATGCATATGCACTACTAGGAAAAACACTACTAGTAGCGTTGGGTTTTAGCCTACCAGTAGCGCGGGGTCCCGTGCTACTGCTAGGGCGCTACAACTAACTTTTAGCAGTAGCATGCGTTGTCCCCGCGATACTACTAGCTGAGATAGCAGTAGCGTGGGTGATAGACGCGCTACCACTAAATAGCAGTAGCACCTACTCTATTCACGCGCTACTATTATTAATTAAAAATAAAAAAGTATTGATCCCGTGCGTGTTGTCCATGGCTGCAAAGATTCGATCCAGCGACAACAGGGGTTGCCGGCGGCGTGGACTTGTAGCGATAGACCAGATCTGACGACGACTGCTGGATAGGGCCTGATTCCAGGGCAGAGCAAGACGACAGTGTGGGGCTACTCTTCCCAACCAAGGTAAAGAGCTCCTGGTCATCCATGGCGATGACCTGCACGAGCAAGGAAATGGGAGGGTGAGTCGAACCGGAGGGAGAGATAGATAAGGAGAAACGAGGTAGAGAGGAAGGAGATGGTGGGAGCATCAGGGCTGGTCGCTGGTGGTGAGGTGCTCCTGCGTGGTGGCATGAAGATGGGGGGGGGGGGAAGACCGACGAGCTCCTGGACGCCGGCAACGCGAGGCGGTGTCCTCTTTCGGCACCATGGAGGAGGAGCGCGAATGGGCAGGAGCCCCGTGAGAGAGCCTATGGAGAGAGGGAGGAGAGTGACATGAGAGATGAGGGATTTGGGGTGGAGATGGGGATTTTATACCCCGTGCAACGAAGACCACTTAGTCGCGTGGGGTATAAACCCACGCTACTACTATTGACTTAGCAGTAGCGCTTGTTTTATACCCCACTCTACTAGTATGGCTTGTCCCAGGGGGCACTGTGAAGACCACTTAGTAGCAGCGTCGGTTCATACCATGCATTACTACTATCAACTTAACAGTAGCGAGTGGTAAAAACCCGTGCTACTAGTAAGTACCAGTAGCGAGTGGTAAAAAACCACACTACTACTATCGACTTAGCAGTAGCGCTTGTTTTATACCCCACACTACTAGTATGTCTTGTCCCGGGGGGCACAATGCATACCACTTAGTAGTAGCATAGGTTTATACCATGCACTATTACTATCAACTTAGTAGTAGCGAGGGGTAAAAAACCTCCCTACTAGTAAGTATCAGTAGAGAGTGGTAAAAACCCGCCCTACTAGTAAGCGCTTGTCTATAAGCTTTTTCCTAGTAGTGATATTGTGGTGTTTATTGTGTGTTGATTGTTGTTTCTGGGTTGTTTCTTCTCGATAGAGTTCCTAAAGCATTTCAGAGTGAGGATTCGTTTGACTACATTGGTTCGTCTACTTCACGGATTCATTCTTCTTCCAAGCGGAATCACATGCAAGATGATCATTTCCGTAGATACCACTACTATCATTGATATGCTAGTTGTCTCGTTTCTATCGCTATATCTCGCTGCCTACCACCTGTTATGTCAAGCCTTCCCAACATTGCCATGAAAAGCCTCTAACCCCTCCACATCCCAGCAAACCTTTGTTCGGCTATGTTACCGCTGGCTCAGCCTTCTTATAGCGTTGCTAGTTGCGGGTGCAGTTGATTTCCATGTGACAACATTGGTCCCCTGATATATGACCATATCATTGCCATTTAATTTAATGCACCTATATACTTGCTAAGAGGTGGAAGGCTTGTCCTTCTAGCTCAGTGTTTTGTTCCACCTTTACCGCCCTAGTTACTTGTGTGCCGATGTTATGTTCCATAATTGAGCGCTCCTAACATGCTTGGGGTTGTTATGGGGACGCCCTTGATTTTTTTTTTTGGAATAAAACTCTTCCGGCAAGGCCCAGCATTGGTATTACATTTTCCTAATAACTAATAAGGCATAGGGACCCACCGGCACCCGCGAATAATTAGTCAACAACCCGGGCCCGTGCTCCTCATGAGTGTTGGTCCAAAACAGAGCCACTTGCGAGGGCCACCCAAGGCAACTCGGGGGATTTCTATCCGGTCACCGTACATACTTCTCATCCGGTAGTGCCCTGAGAAAGAGATACACGTGGCTCCTATTAGGATTTGGCCTGCCAGGCGGTCTTGCTAGATTTGTTTTACTCTTATCGAAGGTCTTATGTAGTGGGATATCGAGGACACCTCGGGCTATCTCGAGGTTGATGTTTTCTCTCCAGGGAAGCTTGTGGTATTTTGTGATGGACAAGTTGGAGCACCCATGTAGGGTTAAATATTTTGGAAAGCCATGCCCACGGTAATGTGGCAACTTGTAAACTTTGTTTAACACCCGGCCATAGCAAACTTGAAGTAAACTTAATTAAAATATGCAAATTGTGTGCATAACCATGACTATATCTTCTTGTGAGCTATGTATCTTCTTGTGAGCTCTGTATCAGAGAGAGGAGACGGTGGGGTTATGTCTGACATAAGTAGGAGTTCAAGATCACTTTGTGGTCCTTACTAGTTCACGTCTGTTATGCATAGATCACCCCCATCTCTTATTCTTGTACTCGCAAGTTAGCCACTCAAATAAATGCTTACCGCTTGCTGCAGCCTCACCACTTAATCATACCTCACCCATTAAGCTTTGCTAGTCTTGGTACCTTTGGAAATGAGATTGCTGAGTCCCTGTGGCTCATAGATTATTACAACAATAGTTACAGGTATAGGTAAAATAATACTTTGATGTGAGGGCGATGATTGTTCTATTTGGAGTTTCTTCTTCTTCTTCTTCATCGATCATAGAATGGGTTTGAGGCCGGCATCCTGGAATAGCAAGGATGGACGTCGTTTTTATCGTTTAATTTCGTTTGTAGTTGGACCCTGCTCTTCTACATGGTGTTTGAATGTATTATTGTATTAATGTGTTCATGTGGTATCTTGTGGCGAGTGTAAGCCAATTCCATATACTCATCTCTTATGTACATGTATTTGTAACGATATCCATTCTCGCGAAATGAAGAGATGCACTTCTATCCCTGTTGAGGCCCTTGTGCCAAAATAAGGATAGGATCGCATCTTGGGTATTAAAAGTTGGTATCACAACAGTACCAACCTAGGAGCCCTCTTGATTGATTGAACTTGGCTAAGTCGAGTCTAGTGAAAAAATATTTTTAGTCTAGTTATATATCGGTGAGTAGGATTCTTTTTTACTCCTCTTCTATGTTGTGGTGAGAAATCTTGACGTAAGAACTTTAATTTTGCCCCTCCTCTCACTCAGTTCTTTTTAGGATCACGCGGGTATTTTGGAGCCTCTATGATGTCAATGTGACGGAATTCTGACTTGGTGCCTCCTGTTATCGAGGAGTAGAACTCCAAGGGGTCCTTGACACATCGCTATCATTTAGTTTCCATAGTATCTCAGGACGGAGGATGTTCGAAATTGCTTCAATACTCTTTGTGGTGAGAGAGGTTTGGGGTCACCCAGTACTAGGGAGAGAGTCCAAATGTACTACCATAATTGGTATCATTGTGATTATGAGGGTCTGAGATAGATGAATTTGTGAAACTTCTCGGATATGTGTTCATAGTTGTTGGAAAGGTTTGTCTCTGATTACACTGAGTAGGTTCTCGGACCTGCAACCTGATAGCATAACCAAGAAAGATTTCAGAAGTTCTCACGTGGAAATTAAAGTAGTTACCTGGGATTATCTTCCAACAAATGCATCATGTGAGGTTGGGGTTTGACATCTAGTGGATTAATTTTTTCACGGTCTTTCTTATAAAGGACAATCTCGATATGCTTCGTCAAGCCTTGTAGTTCACTACGCCTAGGGAGCATATTCAAGCGTCATTTCAATATGATAATACGATGTACGACCGAGCCTGTGCGAGCCTTACCATGAAAAATATCAGATGGAACCTTTGTCATGAATTTGTTTCTGCCTTAATTTGCAAGCCTCATCCTTGTTTTGTTGGAGTATGGTAATTCGAGTTGCTTCGATGTCAAGTGAGGACTTCATATCTTTTCTAAGAGGTTTTCTCATATTTCTATGGGAGTGCCAATCCTTTTTCTCAAGCAAATTATCATGTCAATTCCTTTCCATCTAGTGTGCTTCTCTTCAAGTTAATTCAATCTTCCCCAATATTGGCAAGATCAATCCTCATATTTCTTTTTGGAGTTCATCTCATCTGTCCGAAGTTGTCTTTGTTTTTTCACGCACTCCCGCCCTTTTCCTCAATGATTCAATTATCATTCAAGTGCCTTTCTTTTCATTGATGCTTCCTCTATCTTTTCTTCCGCATCATATCTGGTGATTCATTGTGAAGATTCTCAAAAGTTCGAGTTCATCATTCTTCATTCTTATTTTATTCCCCGGTGGATTCAATTCAACTCTCGATGTTCATCATATCTTGTTTCATTCGCTAAATGGTTCCCGTGTTAGAAATTCTTATTCAATCCTCTCTTGTTTTTCATCCTATCTATTCTATCCGGAGTGCTGAAGATATCCCTCAAGATTCATGTGTACGTTCAAATCCCTTTAATTATATTGATATTCTCATCTCATTAAGTTCTTAATTTGTACCCGTGCATACTATCTTCCTTAGCAAACAATGCAACAATGTTTTCCTTTTAGTGGGCCCATAACCCACATGCATTTCCCAGGATCTTACCTTGCTCTTCTAATCTTTTCCGGAGATCTCTAAATCTTTTCTAGCATGATGTAAGAATGTATTCCGCCAGTCATATTCCTTCTCGAAGATCATTTGAAATTTATTTATCATCATTGTCTCAACCGTTTCTTATTCATTGTTCCAGAGTGTCTCGTCAATTTTGGTGGTGTTCCTTCTCATCATTCTCAGCTTGAAGACTGAAGGAGCATTTGTCTTAAATATTTGTCCATTCTTTTGAAGATCCATCATTTTAGCTTGTTTTCATCCTCTCTAATTGTTTGTAATCATGAGAAATTCTTTCCATATCTATCCGGTGCATTTCAGAGTTGTTTTCATTCTTGATCCTTCGAAGGCCCTCATTCCACAAATTTTCTTCGTTCTCAGATTTTAGCTTTCGTTCCCAAATATGTTTCTTCTTTCGTATCTCAATTATTCCGGTACCTCAGTCGAGTTTTCTGTTAGTCGGATCATGGTCCCTTCGTTCTCTTGCACTATCCATTCATTGGTGAAATCCTCATTCATTTCAAATTCTTACCGATGGTTCATTCAAGATTATTTCAAGATTTTGATTCTCTCTTCAATATTTTTCAAGAAGAATATGTAGTATGCCGAATCCTTTTTGTCATCAATTTAACTAGATGAAGGATAAGCACCACATAATTCTTATTCTTGTTTCCCTGAGATGACTTAATTCCTTCTTCCGGAGTTTGCTCATTATTTAAAAGTCTTGATTCTAAGTTGTTTCGTATTTTCTTTTTCAAAGTTCCAAGTTTTTTTCTCAAGTATCTCTTCACGAAGTTCCATCTAAATCGTGGCAAGGTCTCAATCTTATTCTTTTTCATGCTCCATTTCCTTTCATCATTCTTTTGTATACGAGGTTCTTCATGGTGGTCCATCAAGATTTGTTTCATTTTCGGAGTGTTCTTCAAGATTCTTGTTGGAGGAGCTCAAGTAATCTTTCTCCTGCATTTTAAAGTGCAATTATTCCTCCATTATCCTTTGACGTGGTGTTATAACATTCTTGACTCATGAGGAGTCTCGAAGAAAATTTGTTTCAAGAATGAAATATTTAAATCCACCAATTTCTTTGACCTTGCGATATTTTCAACCCATGATTTCTTCATTGAAGCTATCTTGGATTAGATTTTACCTAAAGCTTTTCCTAATGATTTTTGCCTGATGTCCCACAAGCGTATGGGATCGCAGCAGTTTTCGCGGGTAGAGTATTCAACTCAAATTTATTGATTCGCTCACAAGGGGAAGCTAAAGGATATTCTCAAGTATTAGCAGCTGAGTTGTCAATTCAACCACACCTGAAAGATTAATGTCTGCAAGCAAAGTATCAGTAGCAAGGTAGTATGATAGCAACGGCACCAGAAAAAGCTTTGAAAATTCCCAACAATGGCACCAGAAAAGGCCCTGTTGACGGGATGTTAGTGCCAACAAAGTCTTGCAACAAGTAACAGTGGAGTAGCAAGGAACAGTAGTAGCAGCAGCAACAAAGTAACAAGTAACATCAGTAGCAACAGTAGCAGCAAAGTGACAGCAGCAGCAAAGTGTCCCAATCCCTCTTGTAGCAAGGGACAAGCCTAGGCAAAGTAACATAGCGAGAACCAGTAGTAAAAGACTCGTAGGCAGTGGATCAGTGATGGATGAGTGTGACGGATGTGATTCATCATGTAACAGCTATAACACGGAGAGATACGTGGCTAGCTCCCGTTCATCAATCTAATGTAGGCATGTATTCCATATGTAGTCATACGTGCTTAGGGAAAAGAACTTGCATGACATCTATTGTCCATCCCTCCCGTGGCAGCGGGGTCCTAATGGAAACTACGGGATATTAAGGTTCTCCTTTTAGTAAAGAACTGGACCAACGCATTAACACGCGGTGAATACATGAACTCCTCATACTATGGTCATCTCCGGGAGTGGTTCCGGCTATTGTCACTCCGGGGTTGCCGAGTCATAACACATAGTAGGTGACTACAACTTGCAAGATAGGATCTAAAACACACATATATTGACGACAACATAAAGGTTCAGATCTGAAATCATGGCACTCAGGCTCTAGTGACAAGCATTAAGCATAGCCAAGTAGTAGCAACATCAATCTAGAACATAGTGGATACTAGGGATCAATCCCCGTCAAGAACTAACTCGATTACATGATAGATCTCATCCAACTCATCATCGTCCAGGAAGCCTACGATGAGATTACTCACGAACGATGAAGAGCATCATGGAACTGTCGATGGAGAAAGGTTGATGATGACGATGGCGACGATTTCCCTCTCCGGAGCCCGAAACGGACTCCAGATCTGCCCTCCAGATGAAGAACAGGATGTGGCAGCGCCTCCGTATCGCAAAACACGATGAAACCTTCTCTCTGATTTTTTTCCAGGCGAAATGGAAGATATAGGACTGAGATTGGGGGCGGTGGTGCCACGTGGGCCCCACAAGCCCTCATGGCACGACCATAGGGGGTGGCCGCAGCCCAGGGGCTTGTGGCCCACTGGCACGCCCCCTCACGTGGAACTTTGCGTAGGTATTTTCTTTTATTCAAAAAAAAATCTCCGTAAATTTTCAGGACGTTCCGAGAACTTTCATTTATGCACAAAAACAACACCATGTCAATTCTACTGAAAACAACGTCAATCCGGGTTAGTTCCATTCAAATCATGCAAATTAGAGTCCAAAACAAGGGCAAAAGAGTTCGGAAAAGTAGATACGACGGAGACATATCATTGCCATTATGGTGATTGTTGTTGATCCAAGTCCTCAATGTATCCTCTTGGTGAAATAAGTTTTGCATCTCTTGTTGCTCCCAAGCAATCTCTATTTCCGTCAGTGGTTAGTTTTCACCACATAATTTTGAAATGGTTTCCATAAGCCCACTACAAGCATGTTCTTTTCGTTGTTGATTTTCAAACAACTATGTTATATTCTTCTTGTAAGCCTGCTTATCAAATTCAATTATGGTGCAAGTTGTCATTTTCGTCTCCGTTCTTTTCTTTCCAATGATATAGCTTCCATCCTCTGTAATAGAGGTTGCTCTCTTCGTTCCATCTTCTAATTTGTCAAGATCATGTTCTTTCCCTTCCTTGCCCATCTGACTAGAGTGTTGTGTTATATTTTTCAGGTTCTTTCCATCTTATCAAGTTTAGGCCCATTTTCCTACTGAAGTGCTGCACAAATTTCTTTTAAGTTCTTGCTTGTTCCTCATGTCATTCTTCATCCCTTTGCAACCATCAAGGATCGTTGGTTTCACTCGTTTGTCAAAGAAGCAACTAAGTTTTACCTCGTCATCTTCTCTTGCTCTCCCCCCTTTCATTCTAAGATCTCATGTCGAGATCTCTTGTTAGTGGAGGAGAGTTGTAACAACCCGGAACCGACGCTCCAGAAGATTCCCTTTTTATTTCATTATTGTCGTGCGATTTCTTTGGTTGTCACATTCGTCATCACATCATGCGCAACATGAGCATTGCATCGACATTCCATTGCCATCATTTCTCAAAACTTGCATCCGTTATTAGTTGCCGGTTCTCTCCGGTCTCATCGATGACCGTTTCTTGACCAACCACACATGCACACACCCGCGACATCGTTAAAAATATTGTTTTAAAAGGTGTGAATAAAACTTTCTTGGATTTGGGTGAAAGTTGGCGTGCGGTCTTAATATAGTGTAGGTACGCCGCCTGCCAAATTTCATTGCAACCAGAGTCCGTTTGATACCCGAACCATTAAATGTATAGCGGCACTATAGTCGGTTGAATTGTTGGACGTTTTCCGTTTTTAAAAAAACTTTGTGACAGGCCACACTTCCCTCTCTTCTTAGCCCAACCACCCCTACACATCCCACCTAGCCCAGCCTAGCCCCCCCTTAGTTTCGGATCGTCCGATCGAGATCAAACGGTCCAAAAATGGAGCAAATCCACTAAACCTAGTCCTCCTTCCTATAAATAGACCCCTACCCTGCCAAAAATGGTGTAACCCTAGGTCCTCCCTCGTTTTCCACACCTAACCAACCCCAACCGCACCTCACCCGTGGCGAGCCGTGGCCCGTGGGAGGCCTGCTTGTGGGCCAATCCAGCGCCGCTGCGCCCGAGCGCTCCGAATTGGGAGAGGAGCTCCCGATCCAGAGCCGCGCCGCCCGGTGCCCAGCCTGCCGGCGACCTCCCGTGCCTCCCGCTTGTCGGAGCACCGTCATCCACTGCATGGCAGTCCTACACATCCTCATCTCTCCTTTACTCGTTCCCTGGTTCTCTCTAACCCCCACACCATTGTCGACGTGCAGGAAGCCATGGCCACCCCGAAGCTCGTAGTCGTCGCCTTCAAGTCCCCGGTAATTTCCGCCACCGGAAATGGGCGGATCCGGCCTTGTCGATCTATATCCAGACGCCCCGCACCATGCAAGGCCCTCCGGTCACCCCTTATCCTGGAACCGTCGCCGCCAGCCTCCGTGCTCGAGCAGGACGCTCAGGAGCACAATGCCTCGCTCCAACGTCGCTCACATGGGCTCCAGACTCGCGTGGGCCGCGCCTTTCCCTCGACCTCCAGCCATGTGGGCATCGTCTCACCCTGCAGGCCCAGCTACCCACGTCGACCCAGCCTCCCGCGACCTCCTCGATCTGTCGCATCGTGCCATTGCATGGGACACGCTCGAGCCAGCCCAGAGCCGCGGCCTAGCCACGTCAACAACCCCGCGAGCCTGCCTTGACCGAGTTCTCTCTAGCCAACTGCAAGACCCAGCCGCCTCCCCACCGAAGTGGGCAAAGGCCGCAAGGTGAGAAGCTGCCTCGCTATCTCTCGCCCATGGCACTGCAAAGTTATCCAGCACCCACGGCTTTCGACCCAGGAACGTACTTTTAATGTATGCAAATTTGCCAATTACGAGGACATTTTTATTATAGAAAATGCATCATTTTAAAATGCTAATAACTAAATAACCGTGCATCATATGTGAAAACTATAGATACGTAAAATGTCCAAAATTTCGTGTAGATTAATAATATCCAACTTGCATCCATGATAAAAATGTTTAACATGTTATTTGCATTTAATTTGCATAGATTCCATTATAAATTGATTTATTTCATAACTAATTAACCGTAGCTCCGATTAAAAGGATCCACATATGTAACTTGACCACACAAATGTGTAGAATAACATGGTGACATTTAGTTTGCAATTTAACAACTCTAAAATTGTGTTATAGGCAGAGAAGGACCGAAATCTTAATTTGCATATGGGGGCTTTCCGGAATTGTATTCATTGTTCCAGCCTCATTTAAACTTGCCTAGAATTTCATGTAGTTTCATAATATCTTGTTGCATCCATGATTTAACATGCTTGTGGCTGTCATTTGCATACATTTTGTATTCATGGCATAATATCTTGTGTTGGTCATTTCTTTTATAACGTAACTCCGTTTTAGATGATCTATATATGTAAATCGACTAGAGTGACGTGTAGAATCACTTGGTTCACTTTATTTTGCTGGTTAATAAATATAATATTTGTTTTGTTGAGTTCTGGAATTTTTTCGTAAATAACATATGGGGTTACTACAGTAATTCTATAAGTTATTTCTGACCTCATTTCAAACGCCTAGATAGTGTAGTTTATTATTGCTTCACCTCTTGTCATGTTAAACAACATTTAACATTGTTGTGGACCTAAATGGGAGTGAACTAAGTATTGCAAATATGGAGTTCGTCAATATGCAACTCGTTGCATATTGATCTTCATTTAATGTGTAGGAGTTGATTGTTGTGCTTTGCCATGCCATGCATAATTAGTTGAACATGCATAATATTTGTTGCGCATCATGCCATGCATATGTTGTGGTGTTTATTGTGTCTTGTTTCTTGTTTCCGGATTATTTCTTCTCGATGGAGTTCTGAAAGTGTTTCGGAGTGAGGATTCGTTCGACTATGTTGGTTCATCTACTTCACGGATTCATTGTTCTTCCAAGCGGGATCACAGGCAAAATAATCATTTCCCTAGATACCACTACTATCATTACTATGCTAGTTGTCTTGTTTTTATCGCTATGTCTTGCTGCCGACCACCTGTTATGTCAATCCTTCCCAACATTCCATGAAAAGCCTCTAACCCCTCCACATCTGAGCAAAACTTTGTTTGGTTATGTTACTGCTTGCTCGACCTTCTTATAGTGTTGCTAGTTGCAGGTGTAGTTGATTTACATGTGACAACATGGGTTCCCTGATATATCACCATATTATTGCCATTTAATTTAATACACTAGCATACTTGGTAAGAGGTGAAAGGCTTGGCCTTCTGGCTCGGTGGTTTGTTCCACCTTTGCCGCCTTAGTTACTTGTGTATCGGGGTTATGTTCCATAATTGAGCGCTCCTAACATGCTTGGGGTTGTTATGGGGACGCCCTTGATTTTTGTTTTGGGATAAAACTCTTCCATCAATGCCCAACAGTGGTATTACATTTGCCTAATAACTAATAAAAAGCATAAGGAACCGCCAAGACCCGCAGATAATTAAGCAACAATCCGGGACAGTGCTCCTCATCAGTGTTGGTCCGAAACAAAGCCACTTGTGGGGGACACCCGGGGCAACTCACGGGATTTCAATCCGGCCAACGTACTTACTGCTCATCCCGTAGTGCCCTTAGAAAGAGATGCGCGTGTCTCCTATCGGGATTTGTCCTGCCGGGCGGTCTTGTTGGATTTGTTTTACTCTTATCGAAGGTCTTGTGCGCCGGGATATCGAGGATACCTTGGGCTATCTCGAGGTTTTCTCTCTAGGGCAGCTTGTGGCAGTTTGTGATGGACTAGTTGGAGCACCCCTGCAGGGTTAAATATTCCAGAAAGCCATAACTATGGTTATGTGGCAACTTGAAACTTTATATAGCACCCGGTCTTAGCAAAGTTGAAGTAAACTTAGTTAAAATATGCCAACTGTGTGCGTAATCATGACTGTCTCTTCTCGTGTTCTCTGTATCCGAGAGAGGACACGATGGGGTTATGTCTGACATAAGTAAGAGTTCAGGATCACTTCATGATCATTACTAGTTCACATCTGTTATACGTAGATCTCCCCTCTCTTATTCTTGTACTCATAAGTTAGCCACTTAAATAAATGCCAAGTGCTTGCTGAAGCCTCTCCGCTTATCCATACCTCACCCATTAAGCTTTGCTAATCTTGATACCTTTGGAAATGAGATTGTTGAGTCCGTGTGGCTCACAGATTACTACAACAACACTTGCAGGTACATGTAAAACAATACTTTGATGTGAGGACGATGATTGTTCTATTTGGAGTTTCTTCTTCTTCTTCTTCATCGATCATAGGATGGGTTCCAGGCCGACAGTGTGAGATAGCAAGGATGGACGTCATTTTTATCATTTGATTTCATCCGTAGTCGAACCCTACTCTTCTACATGGTGTTTGAATGTATTATTGTATTGATGTGTTCATGATGTAGCTTGTGGCGAGTGTAGGACAATTCCATATACTTATCTCATCTATACATGTACTTGTAACGATATCCATTCTTGCAAAACGACGAGATGCGCTTCTATCCTTGTCGAGGACCTCGTGCCAAAATAAGGATAGGATCGCATCTTGGGCGTTACACAGGGTGCGCCTAGCCCACCAAGGGATGCTGCGCCTCCCACTCAACCCATGTCCCCCCTCGGGGTGGGTGCCCCCCGGATGGACCCATGGAACCCTCTAACACTCCGGTAAAACGCCAGTAAAGCTCGGAACCTTTCTTGTGGCCCAAATATGAATTCCAATATATAAATCCTTACCTCTAGACCATTCCGGAGCTACCCATTACGCCCAGGATCTCATCTGGGACTTCGAGCAACATTTGGCCACCAGCATACATTTCTTAATATTACTCTAATGTCACCGAACGTTAAGCATGCGGACCCTTCGGGTTCGAGAATCATGTAGACATGACCGAGATAGCTCTCCGGTCAATAACCAATAGCGGGACCTGGATGCCCACATTGGTTCCTACATATTCCACGAAGATCTTTATCTATGAAACCACGATGTCAAGGATTGAATCAATCCCGTATGTAGTTCCCTTTGTCCATCGGTATGTTACCTTCCCGAGATTCGATCGTTGATATATCCATACCTAGTTCAATATCGTTACTGTCAAGTATCTTTACTCGTTCCATAGTACAAGATCCCATGACTAACTCATTATCCACATAGCTTGCAAGATCTGTATGATGTTGTATTATCGAGAGGGCCCATAGATATGTCACTGTCATAGGGAGTGACTAATCCCAGTCTCGATCCATGCCAACCCAACAGACACCATCAGAGGTACCTGTAGAGCACTTTTATGTTCACCTAGTTACGGGGTGATATTTGGTAGAACACAATTTATTCCTACTGTGTTAGGGAGTTGCATGATTTCATGGTCTTAGGAACACATATTTGACATGAAGAAAGTTGTAGCAATAAACTTAACTGATACAATCATATGCTAACTTACGGTTGGGTCATGTCCATCACATCATTATCATAATGATGTGCTCCTGTTATCAAATGAAAACTCACATCTATGTTTAGGAAACCTTAACCATCTTTGATCGACGAGCTAGTCCAGTAGAGGCTCACTAGGGACATAGTGTTGTTTATGTATCCACACATGTATCTAAGTTTCCGGATAATACAATCCTAGCATAGATAATAAAAATTTATCGTGAACACGGAAATATTATAATAACCAATTTATTATTTCTCTAGTGCATTTTTCCAACAGTCTCCCACTTGCACTAGAGTCAATAATCTAGTTCACATCGCCACGTGATTAACGCCCAATTACTTCCAGGGTTTAATCATGTTTTTCTTGTGAGAGAGGTTTTAGTAAAGGAGTCTACAACATTCAAATCTGAGTGTAATTTGCAAATCTTTGTGTCATACTATATGTGATCCTAACACGCTCCACTTGGAGCTATTCCAAATGATGGCTCCACTGTGCATATCCGGTTTCCTACTCAGAGTTATGCAGACCGGTGTTAAATCTTGGATCAATGTAATCCTTCCCGAGGAAATCTTTATCACCTCCATAACCAAGAAACATTTCCTTAGTCCTCTTTAGGTACATAAGGATAATTTTGACTATTGTAGAGTGATCCACTCCTAGATCACTCTTGTACCCGCTTGCCAGACTCATGCCAAGGCACACATCATATGTGGTACGCGACATGGCATATAGTATAGAGCCTATGGCTGAGGTATAGGGGATGACCTTCGTCCTCTCTATTTTTCTGTCACGGTCGAGATTTGAGTCTTACTCAACTTCACACCTTACGATACCGGAAATAACTCCTTCTTTGACCTATCCATTTGGAACTCCTTCAAAATCTTGTCAAGGTATGTGCTTTGTGAAAGTCTTATTAGGTGTCTTCATCTGTCTTCATAGATCTTAATGCCTAATATGTAAGCAGCTTTACCCAAGTCTTCTCCTTTCAAATGACCCTTTATGATTTCTAGAAATTCTACATAACTTCCAATCAACAATATGTCATCCACATATACTTAACAGAAATGTTATAGAGATCCCACTCACTTTCTTATAAATACAAGTGTCTTCATAGACTTTGTATAAACCGAAAAGCTTTGATAACCTCATCAGAGTGTATATTACAACTCTGAGATGTTGCACCAGTCCATAGAAGGATCACTGGAGCTTGCATACCTTTTGGCATCCTTAGGATCAACAAAACCTTCCAGTTGTATCACATACTATCTTTCCTTGAGGAAACCATTAACGAAACATTGTTTTGACATCCATGTGCCAGATTTCATAATCCCAATAGATTTTAGCATCACTATGGCTGAGAAAGTCTCATCGTAGTCAACTCCTTGAACTTGTCGAAAACCTCTTGGCAACAAGTCGAGCTTTATAGATGGAAACATTACCATCAACATTTTTCTCCTTCTTAAAGATCCATTTGTACTGAATGTCATGTCGGTCATCGTGCTAGTCTACCAAAGTCTATACATGGTTTTCATTCATGGATCCTATCTCTGATTTTATGGACTCTAGCGATTTGTAAGAACCCGAGCCCATCATCGCTTGCTCATAGTTCGTAGGCTCATTGTTATCTAACAACATGACTTCCAAGGCATGATTATCGTGCTGCTTGGGGCAATACGTGTCCTTGTCGACCTACAAGGTTCAGTAGTGACTTGATCCTAAGTTTCATGATTATCATTATTAGCTTCCTATTTAATTGGTGTATGCATCACACGAACACCTTTCTACAATGCGCTACTTTCCAATTAAAGTGAAGGTTTGATAACCACATCAAGTTCTACCTTCCTCCCACTCACTTCTTTCAAGAGAAACCCCTTCTATGGAAAGGATCCATTCTTGACAGCAAGGACTTGTGTTTGGATCTGTGATAGATGTTATACCAAATTGTTTCTTTAGGGTATCTTAACTTTTTCGCTTTGGGTTCAAGCTTATCACGCATAAGTGTCGCATACCCAAACTCCAAGAAACAATAGATTAGGTTTCTTGCCAAACTATAATTCATACGGTGTCATCTCAATGGATTTAGATGGTGCCCTATTTAAAGTGAATGTAGAAGTCTCTAATTCATAACCCAAAATGATAGTGGCAAATCGGTAACAAACATCATAGAACGAACCATATCCCATAGGCACAATGACTTTCGGACACACCATTACACTGTAGTGTTCTAGGTGGCATGAGTTGTGAAACAATTTACACATTGTCTTCAATGCATACCAAACTCGTAACTTATATATTCACCTCCACGATCATATCGTTTTATCTTCTTGTGACGATGATCTGCAACTTCACTCTGAAATTGCTTGAACTTTTCAAATATTTCTGACTTGTGTTTCATCAAGTAAATATACATGTATCTACGAAAATATCCATGAAGGTAAGAAAATAGCGATATCCACTATGTGCTTCAACACTCATTGGACTACATGCATGTATTATTTCCAACAAGTCACTTCCCCACTACATCATATCAAAAAAAAGTTTTTAGTCATCTTGCCCATGAGGCGTGGTTTGCATGTCTCAAGCGATTCAAAATCAAGTGAGTCCAAAGATCCATCAGCATGGATTTCATCATGCGCTTTGCACAAATATGACCTAAGCTGCGGTGTCACAAGTATGTGGAACTATCATCATTAATTTTGTATCTTTGGGCATTAGTAATATGAACATGTGTATCACTACGGTCGAGACCCAATAAACCATTGAGATTGGGTGCATGTTCATAAAATATATTATTCATATAGACAGAACAACCATTATTCTCTAACTAAAATGAATAATCATCTCGCACTAAACAAGATCCAGATATATATTGTTACTCTGAGTGCAGGCACTAAATAACATTTTTAGGTTTAAAACTTATCCCGAAGGTAGATAGAGCGAGCCGATGGCGACCACATCAACCTTGACGACACTTCCAACGTGCATCATCACCTTATCCTTAGCTAGTCTCATTTATTCTGCAGCTCCTGTTTTGAGTTGCTAATATTAGCAACTGAACCAATATCAAATACCTTGGGCTGCTACGAGCACATGTAAGGTACACATCGATAACATTTATATCAAAATTTAGTTATATTGACGTTGCCCGCCTTCTTATCTGCTAAGTATTTGGGGCAGTTCTGCTTCTAGTGGCTATCCCCCATGCAATAGAAGCACTCAATCTTAGGTTTGGGTCCAACCATGGGTTTCTTCATGGGAGCAAAAACTGGCTTTCGTTCTTCTTGAAGTTTCCCTTCTAGCCCTTGCCTTTCTTGAAACTATTGGTCTTGTTAACCATCAATACTTGATGCTACTTTTGACTTCTACCTCCGTGACCTTTAGCATCGTGAAAAATTCAGGGATCGTCTTCTCCATCCCTTGCATTTTATAGTTCATCACGAAGCTCTTATAGCTAGGTGACAGTGAGTGGAGAACTCTGTCAATCACTACTCCATCTCGAAGATTAACTCCAAACCGATTCAAGCGATTGTAATACCCATACATTCTCAGCACATGCTCACTGACTTAGTTGTTTTCCTCCATCTTGTAGCCAAAATATTTGTCGGAGGATTCATACCTCTCAACCGGGCATGAACCTGGAATATCGGTTTCATCTCTTGGAACATCTCATATGCTCCATGGTGTTCAAAATGTCTTTGGAGCCCCAGTTCCAGGCCGCAAAGCATGACTCACTTAACTATCGAACATTCATCAGGACGTGACTGCCAGATGTTCACAACATCCACACACGATGCTTGAGGAGGCGGTGCATAGAGTGGTGCATCAAGGACATCCGACTTCTATGCGGTGGTGAGGACAATCCTCAGACAACGGAGCCAGACCGCATAATTTCCACAATCATCTTTCAACTTAGTTTCTGTAGGAACATATGAAAAATTAGGGGAGCTACTGCACGAGCCATTGATCTACAACATAATTTGCAAAAACAATTTAGACTAAGTTCATGATAATTAGTTTAGTTAATCAAATTGGTAATGCACTCCTACTTAAATCAACATCCCTGAGGCTGCCCAAGTGTTACATGATCCAAATTCACCAGCCCAGGTCCAATCATCACGTTAGATGAGGTGGTTTCAATGGTGAGCATCTCCATGTTGATCATATATACTATATGAATCATGTTTGACCTTTCGGTCTTTCGTGTTCTGAGGCTATGTTTGTACACGCTAGGATCATCATATTTAACCCAAGTATTCTGCATGTGCAAAACTGGCTTACACCCGTTGTATGTGAACAGAGAGTCTATCACACCCGATCATCATGAGGTGCTTCGAAACGACGAAATTCCGCAATGGTGCATACTTTGGGAGAACACATTTTATCTCAAAATTAAGTGAGGGACCATCTTAGAATGCAATCATCGTCCTACGCAAAATAAGATGCATAAAAAGATAAATGTCACATGAAATCAATAAGTAACATGATATGGCCATGGCCATCTTGTGCATTTGATCTTCATCTCCAAAGCACCAACAAGATCTCGATCGTCACTGTCATGACACCATGATGTCCATCATCGAGTCATCACGTGATTGTCTCGCCAACTATCGCTTCTATAGCTATTTCTAATGCATAGTGAAGAAGTAAAGAAGTTACATGGCATTTAATGATTTATACGCATGTCATATAATAAATTAAAGACAACCCTATGGCTCTTGACGGTTGCCATACTCATCGACATGGAAGTCATCAAAACTATTAAAAAACATGACCATCTCATACATCAACATATATCAAATCAAATTTGGCCATATCACATCACAACATGCCCTACAAAAACAAGTTAGACGTGCTCTACTTTGTTATTGCAAGTTTTACGTGGCTGCTATGGGCAACTAGCAAGAACCATTCTTACCAATGCAAAGCCACAATAGTGATAATTAAGTATCCTTTTAACCTTATAAGAGGACCGACTTTGTCAAATAAGATTCAACTAAAGTGGAAGAGACAAACACCCGCCATCCACTTTATGCAAAACAAGTTGCATGTTAGTTAGTGGAACCAGGCTCTTGTGCGAGGACAAGTAAGGTTGGTCCGAGCTCCTTTATCCCATAATAACGCTGAATGCAAATAAGACAAGGGAGTTAAGAAATCCGAACAACAACGCCCACAACTACTTTGTGTTCTACTCATACATATCATCTATGCATAGACCTAGCTCATAAGGCCACTGATGAGGAACGAAGCATGGAATACAAAAAAATTCCTACAAACAACCAAGATCTAGTATGGAGATGCATAAGAAAGAGAGGGAGAGCGTCTGAACGTACCCTTGTAAACCATTAAGCGGAAGCATATATAACGTGGCTGTGTAGTCGTACAATTCAGGATCCAATCGCAATCTGATCCGACCTAGCACCAAAAGGACGACACCTCCTTGTTCAGCACATGTGCGGCTCGATGACATCTCTGCATCCTTAATCTAGCAAGTGAGGGTAGGGTAGTAGACGGGATTTCCAAGAGAAAGACGGCGTTGCGGAGATGGTGGTGGTGCTATCCCAGCAGGGCTTCGCCGAGGAGTACAGAAACACGAACAGAGCAGGAAACCGGAGAGAGAAGACTGCTGCGGGGCAAGGGGATTGGTGCGAGGTAGCACCTATCTTCCCTCAAGTATTTATGGGAGGCAAGGGGGAGGGGGCACCATCCCTAACCGCTCCTCCAAGGGAGGGTCCGACAGCCAAGGGGAGGAGTCCCTCTTCCCTAAGGCACTTAGTGAGTCACCCCATCTAGGGTTTCCCCACCCCTTGGCGCATGGGATCTTGGGGGAGGGGGTGCCGAGACCACCAGGGGCTGGTGTGCCTCCCACTCAGCCCATGTGCCCCCCGGGGTGGGTGGACCCCTCCACCCGATAGACCCCCGGAACCCTCCGACACTCCCGGTAAAAAGTCGGTAAAACCCGAAACCTTTCCGGTGGCGCAAATATGACTTCCCATATATAAATCCTTACCTCCAGACCATTTCGGAGCTACTCCTCACGCCATAGATCTCATCCGGGACTCCGAGCAACATTCGGTCACCAACATACATTTCCCAATATTATTCTAGTGTCACTGAGTGTTAAGCGTGTGGACCCTACGGGTTTGAGAATCATATAGACATGACCGAAACACCTCTTTAGTCAATAACCAATAGCAGGACCTAGATACCCATATTGGTTCCTACATATTCCAAAAAATATTTATAGGTTTAACCATGATGTCAAGGATTCAGTAAATCCCATATGTAGTTCCCCGTGTTCATCGGTATGTTACTTGCCCGAGATTCGATCATTGATATATCCATACCTAGTTCAATCTCATTACCGAAAAGTCTCATTATTCATCCCATAGTACAAGATCACATGACTAACTCATTAGACATATTGCTTGCAATCTCTTTACGATGTTGTTTTATCGAGAGGGCCCAAAGATACCCGTCTGTCATACGAAGTGACAAATCCTAGTCTCGATCCATGCCAACCCAACGAACACCATCAGAGATACCTGTAGAGCACATTTATGATCACCCAGTTATGAAGTGACGTTTGGTCACACAAAAGGTATTCCTCTGGAGTCAGGTAGTTGCACGATCTCATGGTCTTAGGAACATATAGTAGACATGAATAAAGTTGTAGCAATATACTTGAGTGATATGATCATATGGTAAGCTTGTGCTTGGGTCTTCTCCATCTCATTATTCTCCTAATGTTGTGATCCCATTATCAAATGAAAACTCATGCCTATGGTTAGGAAACCTTAACCATGTTTGATCAATGAGCTAGTCTATTAGAGGCTCACTAGGGATACAATGGTGTTTATGTATCGACACATGTATATAAGTTTCCATCAATACAATCCTAGCATGTATAATAAACGTTTATCATGAAAAGGGAAATATGATAATAACCAATTTATTATTACCTCTAAGGAATATTACCAAAATTACTATGTTGCAAACTATGCGTCGACGCTAGAGTAGATGTTGTCGTAACCGCAGAGCCCCAGGATACAATTTCACGACAAGGATGTCGCCGCCGCCATGACATCCCCGCTTGAATACACTAGTTATGAAATCCATCACGGGCCCTATCAGGGAAGGATTTTAGAACTTCTTTATTCAGCATCGTTGTCACCGCCACCAAAGCCAAGATTTTAAACAACCAATACTCTAAGCTACTAGGGCCATGAGAACCTAGAACTACATGATCCGCACACATGGTATTCAGCAACCCACCTCACCACCGATAAGCTAGACATGATCGGTAGAGGGAAGTCGTTGGAGGATGGCGCCAAAATTTAGGCTCTCCTCGTGATGGCTAGTGTTTTTAGTCTCATCTACAGGGGAAAATGATTTGCCAAAATAACAAACCTTTGCTCTTAAAATTTGGATCATACACATTCTCTTGAGATCTATGCAAAAGAAGTTTTACTATTTAGAACACACATGACTAGTGGCCGTAACGACACGTCGCACCTGTCGGGAAGCTTGAGAATGTTTTTTGTCATTTTCATTTATGAAAGAAATTTTAAATAGTTTGCTCAAAATTGAGCTCATAGTGTGGAAGTTTTTGATAAAAAATGTGCATTTTAGTGCAAACTTTAGCACATCTATTTTGGTCGAGCTACTCTTTACTTGGATTGGTTTGATCCCTAATGTTGGTATAAGGATAATTGTTATCTCATTTATCTATTACATCCTTAGAGTATCTCCAATGCTGACCGTAAAATCAGACACATAATTTGCTTGCAGTTCGGTGTGGACTAGACGACAGATGGATTTGATATGGATCTGGGAGTCAGCCATCCAACCGCATCCCCTAAATGCCCGCCCAATTGGAACCCAATCACAACCAAAAAGAAGTTGTAGTTTTTACATGCCCAAACACAAAATTATATCAGTCCGGTAGTCCGTGCAACGAAATGGGTTTTTGCCATGTCGGGCTAGCTATCTAAGCCTCCATGCTCAGTCTGTCATTGGTTCCTCCGCTCCATCTGCTTCCTTCTTGGCTGCCTCCTTATATTGTCTTCAGCTTCTCCTTCAAGCGCTTCATGATCATAAGACATGCGGCTTGCATGATCATCCTTGCATAATAGTCCAATACCTCCATCTCCAAGGTCAAGATCTTATCTTCGAGCATAGATTTATTCTCTTCGAGATTAATATTATTGTTGGTCAGTGCCATCAACATGTTAACCCTCTCAACCTTTGCTTCCTCCTTGACATCACAACACTTGTCACCGACCTCCTCGTCCCATGATTTTGGACGAGTTTGTCACGACAGGGCTCCAAATGTTTGTGCTCACGAAACCAAATGTGAATGTTGGCCCACAAATTTTGTGCCCTTTTACTCCATTCCATGAATTGAGTCAATGATGATGGTCAACCACACATCGCACAACAAATCATCCTCCCACATGTGGAAGATTTCACCTCTACCCTTCTTCTTTGGACCGACCGCAAATTCGTCCACATCAAGGTCATCATCGCCGTCCTGCTCCTGTTGGTTGGTGTAAAAATGTCGCTTGCCAGTTTAAGATGGATCAACCATAGTACTTTCAATAAGTAAGAGTGTAGAACGCAACGAGGAGCGGAAGGAATTGATAAGCGGTTTTCAGTAAGGTATTCTCTACAAGGGTTGTAGGATAGTTTTGATAGACCGACTGATAGCAAGATAATTGGTAACAAGTGACAAGTAACAAAGTTAGCAAGTTTCAGCAAGGTGACTCAATCCGTATTATTGCTAAGGACAATCCGGAAGTACTTCTTATAGTGATCAAAATGCTCTTGAGGACACACGGGAATTGCATCCAGTTACTTTCACCATGATTCATTGACTCACGTTCATTGCTTTGATAAGTTGTCATGTGGGTGGACCGATGCTAAGGTGCTGTTCTTACTTGAACAAACAACCTACTTATGACTACCCCCTCTCACAATCATCCACAACTACAAGAGAAGAATTAAGATAAATCTAACTGCAACATGAAACAGAAGGATCCAAATAAGCCCCTTACGGAATAGCTCATAATGTGCAGTTTAGGTTTCTGTCACTCCCACAACCCATCATCTACAAACTAATTACACAATGTTACCCTAGGAAATATGGTGCAGTGTCATGTAGTCGACCTTCACATGATACCACTAGAGGAAGAACAACATAACACATCATCAAAGCATTGTACACAATCCAACTTCACTTGATTCCTTAGAACAAGACTGCTTCCATGTCCTCACGAACAAATAGAACTACTCACAAATTATATTCATGTTCATGATCAAAGGAGATAAATAATTGAAAACAATCCGAACATACAATCTTCCACCAAGTAAACCAACAAGCTTAAACTATAAGATGTAATCAACACTACTAGCACCCCACGTACCAATCTGAGGTTAGAAACAAAGATCGAAAGAAAAGTAAGAAGTAGGGTTTTTAGACGATATGGTACTAGTGAAGATGCTAATGGAGAATATTCCTCCAATGATGAGAAGAATCTTGGTGATGATGATAGATCCGATTTTCCCCTCCTGAAGGGAAGTATCCCCAGCATAATCACATCGTAGGGGAGCAAAAGTTCTTTGCACCTCGTTCCATCTGAAGATGGTGTTGGATCCCCCCGAAAGTCCACTCTTGGTTTTTTATAGGGTAACTGGCTTCATAGAGGTGAAGATGAACTTCGGTGGACCTCTGTGGGGCCCACAAGCATAGTATGCACACACTAGGTGGTGAGTGCGCCATGGGGTTGTGTACCCATGGAGGGTATTCTTCGTTATATTTTTGTTCCAGTATTTTTTATTCCAACATAAATCTCCATAATTTTTCACACCATTTGGAGCTTCGGACAATAGCTATGTTTGTTGTTGTTTCTTGTTGGTATTCTCCTTCTCGTGGTATAACCTGCAATTTAAAAGAGAAAAAGCATTGGAATTGTGTCATAAAGTGAAATATAACTCTAAACATGATAAATAATAGTAGGAAAACATTATGCAAAATGGACTTATCATCGGTGTACATGCCCAGCGGTGTGCCCGGCTAGGTGCGTGCTAGACTATGTGTACGTTCCGGCTACTACTGATGCACCTCTGGATCTGAGTTATCCAGCTTCCCCTCTTGAAAGCAACCTCCACCTCCCCCTCCATCGTGGATCATCTCCCTATCGGTGTCATCATACATTGTCTCTCACGATTGAGAGATACCGACGAATAGGGAGCGGGCTATCGGCGTTCTGGGAATGGGGGTACCCAGACCTGCCTACCTGTGGCCCAGGGCTGGCCCACTTCATCAACCTAACACCAACGGGCCCAACATCACTCAGGACTAGGCCCTCGCGAGGGGTAGCAGCATCAAGACCCGCAGGGGGCCTCCTTAGGACTCCTCCAGAGCGGCGGATATTCCGAGGCAAGGCCCGACCTCAGGAGTCAAGGATGACACATGGGAAGGACAGGCGAGTAGTAGACAACAGGATGGAGCAGATTCCCCTTTAGTGCAAAGGGGAGAAAGGACCTACCAGGGTTCCAAAGGCATCCTCCAAAGGTTTCCCTTCTCGTATAACAAGGACGTCGTCGACCGCCAGCAGGACAGACGTCATCCTCGAACCAGCCCCTGTAGCGTTGGCAGCTACTTTGCAGGCGAAGACTATTTATGGACCCGGGAACCATGTTCCCCTGCCCCCTTCGAAATTGGTCGTTGTGGGATCCCTTCTCGCTGAAACTATAAGGGAAGAGGACCAGGGACGCCACGATAAATGGAGCATAGGTTGCTTCGTAGAGGGGGATCAGATCGATTTTCATCCACAAACACACACACCACTAAGGCCATCCAGCCTTTGGAGGTCGAAGAACACTGTATTAGTTCATCCACCAACCTCCACCAGAGGCAATCCACCAAAGCAGGAGTAGGGTTTTACGCTTCGCAGCGGCCCGAACCTGGGTAAGCTGTTGTGTTCTGTGTTTCCCTCACCATCGAGTGAGTTCTTCGCCATTCCCATTGAGTAGAGAGCTAGGCGAGGTTAGGCCGTGAGAGATCTTCATACACGCCCCTGAGTTCGAATCCTTAGGATTTTACGGAGCCCGAAATCCGACATTTGGCGCGCTAGGTAGGGGGCGTGTTAAGGTCATCTCCGAGCTTCACCTTCCCTAGGCCTACCGTTCCGATGGCCGGTGCCCAACCAGCTTCTTCGAGCCTCATCGAGTTGGCCACCAACCACTACGACACGACGACCGGAAGCACAGACGCCGAAGTAGTGGTATCGGGCGGCTCGTACTGGATCGTCAATGTCGTCTCCATCGTTGCAACCACCCGCACCACCCAGGCGCACGTCGGTTGGGTGGTTCCCCCGGCACCCACGACGCGCCGCATCAACTTGGGGTACCTCGACGCGCACGACGCGTTGAAGATGGCGATCGAAATGCTCCGTCAACGACCGACGCAAGGGGGCTTTGACGCCTGGGCAGCCACATCTGTTGGAAATATGCCCTAGAGGCAATAATAAATTAGTTATTATTATATTTCTTAGTTCATGATAATCGTTTATTATCCATGCTATAATTGTATTGATTGGAAACACAATACTTGTGTGGATACATAGACAAAACACTGTCCCTAGTAAGCCTCTAGTTGACTAGCTCGTTGATCAAAGATGGTCAAGGTTTCCTGGCCATAGGCAAGTGTTGTCACTTGATAACGGGATCACATCATTAGGAGAATCATGTGATGGACTAGACCCAAACTAATAGACGTAGCATGTTGATCGTGTCATTTTGTTGCTACTGTTTTCTGCGTGTCAAGTATTTGTTCCTATGACCATGAGATCATATAACTCACGGACACCGGAGGAATGCTTTGTGTGTATCAAACGTCGCAACGTAACTGGGTGACTATAAAGATGCTCTACAGGTATCTCCGAAGGTGTTCGTTGAGTTAGTATGGATCAAGACTGGGATTTGTCACTCCGTATGATGGGGAGGTATCTCGGGGCCCACTCGGTAATACAACATCACACACAAGCCTTGCAAGCAATGCAACTTAGTGTAAGTTGCGGGATCTTGTATTACGGAACGAGTAAAGAGACTTGCCAGTAAACGAGATTGAAATAGGTATGCGGATACTAACGATCGAATCTCGGGCAAGTAACATACCGAAGGACAAAGGGAATGACATACGGGATTATATGAATCCTTGGCACTGAGGTTCAAACGATAAGATCTTCGTAGAATATGTAGGATCCAATATGGGCATCCAGGTCCCGCTATTGGATATTGACCGAGGAGTCTCTCGGGTCATGTCTACATAGTTCTCGAACCCGCAGGGTCTGCACACTTAAGGTTCGACGTTGTTTTATGCGTATTTGAGTTATATGGTTGGTTACCGAATGTTGTTCGGAGTCCCAGATGAGATCACGGACGTCACGAGGGTTTCCGGAATGGTCCGGAAACGAAGATTGATATATAGGATGACCTCATTTGGTTACCGGAAGGTTTTCGTGCATTACCGGAAAAGTTTCGGGCTCATCGGTAGTGTACCGGGAGTGCCGGGAGGGGTGCCGGGGACCATCGGGAGGGGTGTCACGCCCCAAGGGGTCTCATGGGCTATGGGAAGAGATAAACCAGCCCCTAGTGGGCTGGAATAAGTTCCCACTAAGGCCCATAAGGTTTGAGAAGGAAAAAACACAAGGTGGAAAGAGTTTCCAAGTGGGAAGGTGGAATCCTACTCCAAGTAGGATTGGAGTAGGACTCCTCCACCTCCAATTTCGGCCAAACCTTTAGGTTTTGAGGCTGCCTCCTCCCCTCCCTCCCACCTATATATACGGAGGTTTTAGGGCTGATTTGAGACGACTTTTCTCACGGCTGCCCGACCACATACCTCCATAGTTTTTCCTCTAGATCGCGTTTCTGCGGAGCTCGGGCGGAGCCCTGCTGAGACAAGATCATCACCAACCTCCGGAGCGCCGTCACGCTGCCGGAGAACTCTTCTACCTCTCCGTCTCTCTTGCTGGATCAAGAAGGCCGAGATCATCGTCGAGCTGTACGTGTGCTGAACGCGGAGGTGCCGTCCGTTCGGTACTAGATCGTGGGACTGATCGCGGGATTGTTCGCGGGGCGGATCGAGGGACGTGAGGACGTTCCACTACATCAACCGCGTTCTCTAACGCTTCTGCTGTACGATCTACAAGGGTACGTAGATCACTCATCCCCTCTCGTAGATGGACATCACCATGATAGGTCTTCGTGCGCGTAGGAAAATTTTTGTTTCCCATGCGACGTTCCCCAACAGTGGCATCATGAGCTAGGTTCATGCGTAGATGTATTCTCGAGTAGAACACAAAAGGTTTTGTGGGCGGTGATGTGTGTTTTGCTGCCCTCCTTAGTCTTTTCTTGATTCCGCGGTATTGTTGGATTGAAGCGGCTTGGACCGACATTACTCGTACGCTTACGAGAGACTGGTTTCATCGTTACGAGTAACCCCCTTTGCTCAAAGATGACTGGCAAGTGTCGGTTTCTCCAACTTTAGTTGAATCGGATTTGACCGAGGAGGTCCTTGGATGAGGTTAAATAGCAACTCATATATCTCCGTTGTGGTGTTTGCGTAAGTAAGATGCGATCCTACTAGATACCCTTGGTCACCACGTAAAACATGCAACAACAAAATTAGAGGACGTCTAACTTGTTTTTGCAGGGTATGATTGTGATATGATGTGGCCAACGATGTGATGTGATATATTGGATGTATGAGATGATCATGTTGTAATAGAAATATCGACTTGCACGTCGATGGTACGGCAACCGGCAGGAGCCATAGGGTTGTCTTTATACTAACATATGTGCTTGCAGATGCGTTTACTATTTTGCTAGGCTGTAGCTTTAGTAGTGATAGCATAAGTAGCACGACAACCACAATGGCAACACGTTGATGGATGATCATGGTGTGGCGCCGGTGACAAGAAGATCGTGCCGGTGCTTTGGTGATGGAGATCAAGAAGCACGTGATGATGGCCATATCATGTCACTTATGAATTGCATGTGATGTTAATCCTTTTATGCACCTTATTTTGCTTAGAACGACGGTAGCATTATGAGGTGATCTCTCACTAAAATTTCAAGACGAAATTGTGTTCTCCCCGACTGTGCACCGTTGCGACAGTTCTTCGTTTCGAGACACCACGTGATGATCGGGTGTGATAGACTCAACGTTCACATACAACGGGTGCAAAACAGTTGCACACGCGGAACACTCGGGTTAAGCTTGACGAGCCTAGCATGTGCAGACATGGCCTCGGAACACATGAGACCGAAAGGTCGAGCATGAATCG
This sequence comes from Hordeum vulgare subsp. vulgare, assembly GCF_904849725.1. NCBI lineage: Eukaryota > Viridiplantae > Streptophyta > Magnoliopsida > Poales > Poaceae > Hordeum > Hordeum vulgare. The sequence goes on from NC_058523.1 coordinate 179,340,437, forward strand.
TATAGTTGATATGATTAGCATAGGGATGCTTACCACTGAAACTATTCTCGACTCACGTGATGATCGGACTTGAGATAGCGGATTTGGATCATGTACCACTCAAATGACTAGAGAGATGTACTTTTTGAGTGGGAGTTCTTAAGTAATATGATTAATTGAACTAATTGTCATGAACATAGTCTAATGGTCTTTGCGAATTACGATGTAACTTGCGCTATAGCTCTACTGTTTTTATATGTTCCTAGAGAAAATTTAGTTGAAAATTGATAGTAGCAACCTTTGCAGACTGAGTCTGTAAAACCGAGGATTGTCCTCGTTGCTACGCAGAAGGCTTATGTCCTTAATGCACCACTCGGTGTGCTGCACCTCGAGCGTCGTCTGTGGATGCTATGAACATCCGACATACACATTACTGATGACTACACGATAGTTCAGTGCAAGATACTTAATGGCTTAGAAGCAAGGCGCCGAAAACGTTGTAAAACGTCACGGAACATAAGTGATGTTCCGAAGAGATGCAATTGTGATTTCATGCTTGTGCCCTTGTTAAGAGGTACTAGACCTCCAACAAGATTCTTTGACCACAAAGTAAAGGAGAAAAGCTCAATCGTTGAGCATGTGCTCAGATTGTCTGAGTACGACAATCACTTGAATCAAGTGGGAGCTAATCTTCCAGATGAGATAGTGATGGTTCTCCAAAAGTCACTGCCACCAAGCTTTGAGAGCTTCGTGATGAACTATGACATATCAAGGATAGATACAATGATCCTTGAGCGATTCGCGACGTTTGACACTGCGAAAGTAGAAATCAAGAAGGAGCATCAATAGTTGATGGTTTGGAAAACCACTAAGTTTCAAGAAAGGCGAGGGCTAGAAGGGATACTTCGTGAAACGACAAAACAGTTGCTGCGCTAATGAAGAGACCCAAGATTAAACCCAAACCCGAGACTAAGTGCTTCTGTAATAAGGGGAACAGTCACTGAGGCGGAGCAACTCTAGATACTTGGTAGATAAGAAGGCTGGCAAAAGTCGAAAGAAGTATATTTGATATACATAATGTTGATGTGTACTTTACTAGTACTCCTAGTAGCATGAGGGTATTGGATACCGGTTCGGTTGCTAAATGATTAGTAACGCGAAATGAAAGCTACGACATAAACGGAGACTAGCTAAAGGCAAGGTGACGATACGTGTTGGAAGTGTTTCCAAGGTTGATATGATCAAACGTCGCACGCTCCCTCTACCATCGGGATTGGTGTTGAACCTAAATAATTGTTATTTGGTGCTTGCGTTAGGCATGAACATGATTGGATCGTGTTTATTGCAATACGATTATTCATTCAAAGAGAATAATGGTTACTCTATTTGCTTGAATAATCACCTTCAATGGTTTATTGAATCTCGATTGTAGTGTTACACATTGGTGCCAAAAGATACGAGTTAAATGATGATAGTACCACTTACTTGTGGCACTGCCGCTTGAGTCATGTTAGTATGAATTGCATGAAGAGGCTCCATGCTGATGGATCTTTACTCACCTGATTTCGAATCACTAGTAACATGCAAATCATACCACATGAGCAAGGCCTTGTTTTCATTGAGATGAAACAAGATAGTAACTTGTTGGAAGTGATACATTTTGATGTATGCAGTCCAGTGAGTGCTGAGGCACGCAGTGGATATCATTATGTTCTTACTTCACTGACGACTTGAGTAGATACAGGAGTATTTACTTAATGAATCACAAGTCTGAAATATTGAAAAGTTCAATTCTGTTTCAGAGTGAAGTTCGTCGTAACAAGAGGATGAAGTGTCTACGATATGATCATAGAAATGAATATCTGAGTTACGAGTTTTTGGTACACAGTTAAGACAATGTGGAAATTGTTTCACAGTTCATGCCACCTGGAACATCATGGTGTGATGATGTGTCTGAACGTCATACCACGCACTATTTAGTATGGTGCATGATGTGATGTATCTTATCGAATTACCACTATCGTTTATGGGTTATGCATTAGAGACAACCACACTCACTTTAAATAGGGCACCGCGTATTTCCGTTGAGATGACACAGTATAGACTGAGGTTTAGAGAAATCTAAACTGTCGTTTCTTGAAAGTTTGGGGCTTCGAAACTTATGTGAAAAAGGTTTTAGTCTGATAAGCTCGAACCCAAAGCGGATGAATGCATCTTCATAGGATATCCAAAACAGTTGGGTACATCTCCTATCTCAGATCCGAAAGCAAAGTGTTTGTTTCTAGAAAAGGATCCTTTCTCGAGAAAAGGTTTATCTCGAAAGAATTGAGTGGGAGGGTAGTAGAACTTGATGAGGTTATTGAACCATCACTTCAACCAGTATGTAGCAGGGCGTAGGAAGTTGTTCCTGTGGCGCCTACACCAATTGAAGTGGAAGCTGATGATGGTGATCATTGAGCTTCGAATCAAGTTACTACAAACCTCGTAGGTCGACAAGGTCGCGTACTGCTGCAGAGTAGTACGGTAACCCTGTCTTGGAGGTCATGTTGTTGAGCAACAGTGAACCTACGAGTTATGGAGAAAGCGATGGTGGGCCCAGATTCCGACAAATGGCTGGAAGCCATGAAATCCGAGAGAGGATCCATGTGTGAAACCAAAGTGTAGACTTTGGTAGAACTACTTGATGGTCATGGGACTATTGGGTAAAATGGATCTTTAAAAGAAGACAGACGATGATGGTGATAAGTCACTATTAAGAAAAGCTCGACTTGTCGCAAAGATGTTTTCGACAAGATCAAACAGTTGACTATGCTGAGACTTTCTCACTCGTAGCGATGCTAAAGGTCTGTCAGAATTATGTTAGTTGTTGATGCATTATTTATGAAATATTGCACATAGGACGTCAAAACATTGTTTTCTCGACGGTTTCCTTGAGCAAACATTGTATGTGATACAACCAGAAGGTTTTGTCGATCCTAAAGATACTAGCAAGTATGCAAGCTCCAGCGATCCTTCAATGGACTGGTGCAAGCATCTCGGAGTTGGAATATATATACTTTGATGAGATGATCAAAGATTTTGGGTTTGTACAAGGTTTATGAGAAACTTGTATTTCCAAAGAAGTGAGTGGGAGCACTATAGAATTTCTGATAAGTATATGTGGTTGACATATTGTGGAACAGAAGTAATGTAGAATTTCTGTAAAGCATACAAGGTTGTTTGAAAGGAGTTTTTCAAAGGAATACCTAGATTGTGCTACTTGAACGTTGAGCATCAAAGATCTATGGAGATAGATCGAAAGCGCTTAATAGAAGTTTCAACAAGATGCATGCCTTGACAAGTTTTTGAAAGAGTTCAAAATAGACCAGCAAAGAAGGAGTTCTTGGTTGCGTTGTGAGGTGTGAATTTGAGTAAGACTCAAAACCCGACCACGGCAGAATAAAGAGAATAGACGAAGGTCGTCTTCTATGCCTTAGCCGTAGAATCTAAAGTATGCCATGCTGTGTACCGCACCTGAAGTGTGCCTTGACTCAAAGTATGTTGAGAGGTACAGAGAGTGATCCATGATTGAATCACTAGCAGCGGTCGAAATTTATCCTTAGTAACTAATGGACTAAGGAATTTTTCTCGATTATGGAGGTGGTTAAAGAGTTCGTCGTAAAGTGTTACGTCGATGCAAGCTTTGACACTAATCCGAATAACTATGAGTAGTGAAACGGATTCGTATAGTAGAGTAGATATTTGGAGCATTTCCGAATAGCACGTAGTAGCAGCGTCTATAAGATGACATAAATATTTGTAAAGAACGCATGGATCTGAAAGTTTCAGAACCGTTGACTAAAACCTCTCTCACGAGCAAGACGTGATCAGACCCCATAACTATATGGGTGTTGGATTCGTTGGAATCACATGGTGATGTGAACTAGATTATTGACTCTAGTGCAAGTGGGAGACTGTTGGAAATATGCCCTAGAGGCAATAATAAATTAGTTATTATTATATTTCTTAGTTCATGATAATCGTTTATTATCCATGCTATAATTGTATTGATTGGAAACACAATACTTGTGTGGATACATAGACAAAACACTGTCCCTAGTAAGCCTCTAGTTGACTAGCTCGTTGATCAAAGATGGTCAAGGTTTCCTGGCCATAGGCAAGTGTTGTCACTTGATAACGGGATCACATCATTAGGAGAATCATGTGATGGACTAGACCCAAACTAATAGACGTAGCATGTTGATCGTGTCATTTTGTTGCTACTGTTTTCTGCGTGTCAAGTATTTGTTCCTATGACCATGAGATCATATAACTCACGGACACCGGAGGAATGCTTTGTGTGTATCAAACGTCGCAACGTAACTGGGTGACTATAAAGATGCTCTACAGGTATCTCCGAAGGTGTTCGTTGAGTTAGTATGGATCAAGACTGGGATTTGTCACTCCGTATGATGGGGAGGTATCTCGGGGCCCACTCGGTAATACAACATCACACACAAGCCTTGCAAGCAATGCAACTTAGTGTAAGTTGCGGGATCTTGTATTACGGAACGAGTAAAGAGACTTGCCAGTAAACGAGATTGAAATAGGTATGCGGATACTAACGATCGAATCTCGGGCAAGTAACATACCGAAGGACAAAGGGAATGACATACGGGATTATATGAATCCTTGGCACTGAGGTTCAAACGATAAGATCTTCGTAGAATATGTAGGATCCAATATGGGCATCCAGGTCCCGCTATTGGATATTGACCGAGGAGTCTCTCGGGTCATGTCTACATAGTTCTCGAACCCGCAGGGTCTGCACACTTAAGGTTCGACGTTGTTTTATGCGTATTTGAGTTATATGGTTGGTTACCGAATGTTGTTCGGAGTCCCAGATGAGATCACGGACGTCACGAGGGTTTCCGGAATGGTCCGGAAACGAAGATTGATATATAGGATGACCTCATTTGGTTACCGGAAGGTTTTCGTGCATTACCGGAAAAGTTTCGGGCTCATCGGTAGTGTACCGGGAGTGCCGGGAGGGGTGCCGGGGACCATCGGGAGGGGTGTCACGCCCCAAGGGGTCTCATGGGCTATGGGAAGAGATAAACCAGCCCCTAGTGGGCTGGAATAAGTTCCCACTAAGGCCCATAAGGTTTGAGAAGGAAAAAACACAAGGTGGAAAGAGTTTCCAAGTGGGAAGGTGGAATCCTACTCCAAGTAGGATTGGAGTAGGACTCCTCCACCTCCAATTTCGGCCAAACCTTTAGGTTTTGAGGCTGCCTCCTCCCCTCCCTCCCACCTATATATACGGAGGTTTTAGGGCTGATTTGAGACGACTTTTCTCACGGCTGCCCGACCACATACCTCCATAGTTTTTCCTCTAGATCGCGTTTCTGCGGAGCTCGGGCGGAGCCCTGCTGAGACAAGATCATCACCAACCTCCGGAGCGCCGTCACGCTGCCGGAGAACTCTTCTACCTCTCCGTCTCTCTTGCTGGATCAAGAAGGCCGAGATCATCGTCGAGCTGTACGTGTGCTGAACGCGGAGGTGCCGTCCGTTCGGTACTAGATCGTGGGACTGATCGCGGGATTGTTCGCGGGGCGGATCGAGGGACGTGAGGACGTTCCACTACATCAACCGCGTTCTCTAACGCTTCTGCTGTACGATCTACAAGGGTACGTAGATCACTCATCCCCTCTCGTAGATGGACATCACCATGATAGGTCTTCGTGCGCGTAGGAAAATTTTTGTTTCCCATGCGACGTTCCCCAACAACATCATGGAGCTGATCGCCATCGCCTAGAAGGCCATCCAACCCCGCTCTTCTTCAAGGTCGCAAGCGTCGGGTTCTAGGGGCTCGCACCCGATGCCGGCCCCTGGGACTGCAAGCAACGGGGCCCCTCCTATGCTGGGCGTGTCGGGGAACGTCGCATGGGAAACAAAATTTTTCTTACGCGCACGAACACCTATCATGGTGATGTCCATCTACGAGAAGGGATGTGTGATATACGTACCCTTTTAGAAGGTACAGCAGAAGCGTTAGTGAACGCGATTGATGTAGTGGAACGTCCTCACGTCCCTCGATTCGCCCCGCGAACCGTCCCGCGATCAGTCCCACGATCTAGTGCCGAACGGAAGGCACCTCCGCGTTCAGCACACGTACAGCTCGACGATGATCTCGGTCGTCTTGATCCAGCAAGAGAGACGGAGAGGTAGAAGAGTTCTCCGGCAGCGTGACGGCGCTCCGGAGGTTGGTGGTGATCTTATCTCAGCAGGGCTCCGCCCGAGCTCCGCAGAAACGCGATCTAGAGGAAAAACCGTGGAGGTATGTGGTCGGGCTGCCGTGGAAAAGTCGTCTCAAATCAGCCCTAAAACCTCCGTCTATATAGGTGGAAGAGGGGGAACCTTGCCTTGGGGTCCAAGGACCCCTAAGGGTTTCGGCCGAGCCAAGGGGGGCAGCCCTCCCCTTCCAAACCGAGTCCAACTAGGTTTGGAAGGAGGAGTCCTTCCCCCTTTTCCCACCTCCTCTTTTTTTTTCTCTTTGATTTTCTTCCTATGGCACATAGGGCCTTCTTGGGCTGTCCCACCAGCCCACTAAGGGCTGGTGTGCCACCCCCAAGGCCTATGGGCTTCCCCGGGGTGGGTTGCCCCCCCGGTGAACTCCCGGAACCCATTCGTCATTCCCGGTAACTCCGAAAACCTTCCGGTAATCAAATGAGGTCATCCTATATATCAATCTTCGTTTCCGGACCATTCCGGAAACCCTCGTGACGTCCGTGATCTCATCCGGGACTCCGAACAACATTCGGTAACCAACCATATAACTCAAATAGGCATAAAACAACGTCGAACCTTAAGTGTGCAGACCCTGCGGGTTCGAGAACTATGTAGACATGACCCGAGAGACTCCTCGGTCAATATCCAATAGCGAGACCTGGATGCCCATATTGGATCCTACATATTCTATGAAGATCTTATCGTTTGAACCTCAGTGCCAAGGATTCGTATAATCCCGTATGTCATTCCCTTTGTCCTTCGGTATGTTACTTGCCCGAGATTCGATCGTCAGTATCCGTATACCTATTTCAATATCGTTTACCGGCAAGTCTCTTTAATCGTTCCGTAATACAAGATCCCGCAACTTACACTAAGTCACATTGCTTGCAAGGCTTGTGTGTGATGTTGTATTACCGAGTGGGCCCCGAGATACCTCTCCATCACACGGAGTGACAAATCCCAGTCTCGATCCATACTAACTCAACGAACACCTTCGGAGATACCTGTAGAGCATCTTTATAGTCACCCAGTTACGTTGCGACGTTTGATACACACAAAGTATTCCTCCGGTGTCAGTGAGTTATATGATCTCATGGTCATAGGAACAAATACTTGACACGCAGAAAACAGTAGCAACAAAATGACACGATCAACATGCTACGTCTATTAGTTTGGGTCTAGTCCATCACGTGATTCTCCTAATGACGTGATCCAGTTATCAAGCAACAACACCTTGTTTATAATCAGAAGACACTGACTATCTTTGATCAACTGTCTAGCCAACTAGAGGCTTGCTAGGGACAGTGTTTTGTCTATGTATCCACACATGTATGTAAGTCTTCTTTCAATACAATTATAGCATGGATAATAAACGATTATCTTGATACAGGAATTATAATAATAACTATATTATTATTGCCTCTAGGGCATAATTCAAACAGTCTCCCACTTGCACTAGAGTCAATAATCTAGCCCTCACATCATCATGCGAATTACATTGTAATAAATCTAACACCCATACAGTTCTGGTGTTGATCATGCTTTGCCCGTGGAAGAGGTTTAGTCAGCAGGTCTGCTACATTCAGATCCGTGTGCACTTTGCATATATTCACGTCCTCCCCTTCGACGTAGTCGCGGATGAGGTTGAAGCGTCGTTTGATGTGTCTCGACTTCTTGTGAACCCGTGGTTCCTTTGCTAAGGCAATGGCACCCGTGTTGTCACAGAACAAGGTTATTGGATTCAGTGCACTTGGCACCACTCCAAGATCTGTCATGAACTGCGTCATCCAGACACCCTCCTTAGCTGCCTCTGAGGCAGCCATGTACTCCGCTTCACATGTAGAATCTGCTATGACGCTTTGCTTGGAACTGCACCAGCTTACCGCACCCCCATTAAGAATAAATACGTATCCGGTCTGCGATTAGAGTCGTCCGGATCTGTGTCGAAGCTTGCATCGACGTAACCTTTTATGGCGAGCTCTTCGTCACATCCATACACGAGAAACATCTCCTTAGTCCTTTTCAGGTACTTCAGGATATTCTTGACCGCCGTCCAGTGATCCACTCCTGGATTACTCTAGAACCTACCTGCCATACTTATGGCCAGGCTAACATCCGGTCTAGTGCACATCATTGCATACATGATAGAACCTATGGCTGAAGCATAGGGGACGGTGCTCATATGCTCTCTATCCTCATCAGTTGCTGGGCACTGAGTCTTACTCAATCTCGTACCTTGTAAAACTGGCAAGAACCCTTTCTTAGACTGTTCCATTTTGAACCTCATCAAAACTTTATCAAGGTATGTGCTTTGTGAAAGTCCTATCAGGCGTTTTGATCTATCCCTGTAGATCTTAATGCCTAGAATGTAAGCAGCTTCTCCTAGGTCCTTCATAGAGAAACTTTTATTCAAGTAATCCTTTATGCTCTCCAAAAACTCTACGTTGTTTCCAATCAGCAATATGTCATCCACATATAATATTAGAAACGCCACAGAGCTCCCACTCACTTTCTTGTAAATACAAGATTCTCCAACCACTTGTATAAACCCAAATGCTTTGATCACCTCATCAAAGCGTTTGTTCCAACTCCGAGATGCTTGCACCAGTCCATAAATGGATCGCTGGAGATTGCACACCTTGTTAGCATTCTTAGGATCGACAAAACCTTCGGGTTGCATCATATACAACTCTTCCTTAAGGAAACCGTTAAGGAACGCCGTTTTGACATCCATCTGCCAGATTTCATAATCGAAAAATGCAGCTATTGCTAACATGATTCTGACGGACTTAAGCATCGCTACGGGTGAGAATGTCTCATCGTAGTCAACTCCTTGAACTTGTGAAAAACCCTTTGCCACAAGTCAAGCTTTATAAACGGTCACATTGTCGTCAGCGTCCGTCTTCCTCTCAAAGATTCATTTGTTCTGAATAGCCTTACGGCCCTCAGGCAGTAATTCCAAAGTCCACACTTTGTTCTCATACATGGATCCTATCACGGACTTCATGGCTTCTAGCCATTTGTTGGAATCTGCGCCCACCATTGCTTCTTCATAATTTGCAGGTTCATTGTTGTCTAACAACATGATTGACAAGACGGGATTACCGTACCACTCTGGAGCAGCACGTGGTCTCGTCGACCTGCGTGGTTCGACAGAAACTTGAACCGGAGTTTCATGATCATCATCATTAACTTCCTCCTCAACCGGCGTCGCAACGACAGAGGTTTCCCCTTGCCCTGCGCCACCATCCAGAGGGATGAGAGGTTCGACAACCTCATCAAGTTCTATCTTCCTCCCACTCAATTCTCTCGAGAGAAACTCCTTCTCGAGAAAAGCTCCGTTTTTAGCAACAAACACTTTGCCCTCGGATTTGAGATAGAAGGTGTACCCAACTGTCTCTTTTGGGTAACCTATGAAGATGCACTTTTCCGCTTTGGGTTCCAGCTTTTCAGGCTGAAGCTTTTTGACATAAGCATCACATCCCCAAACTTTAAGAAACGACAACTTTGGCCTTTTGCCATACCACAGTTCGTATGGTGTCGTCTCAACGAATTTTGATGGTGCCCTATTTAAAGTGAGTGCAGCTGTTTCTAATGCATAACCCCAAAACGATAACGGCAAATCGGTAAGAGACATCATAGATCGCACCATCTCTAGTAAAGTACAATTACGACGTTCGGACACACCATTACGCTGTGGTGTTCGAGGCGGTGTCAACTGTGAAACAATTCCACATTGTCTTAAGTGAGCACCAAACTCGAAACTCAGATATTCACCCCCACGATCAGACCGTAGGAACTTGATCTTCTTGTTACGATGATTTTCAACTTCACTCTGAAATTGCTTGAACTTTTCAAATGTTTCAGACTTGTGCTTCATTAAGTAGACATAACCATATCTACTCAAATCGTCAGTGAAGGTGAGAAAATAACGATATCCGCCGCGTGCCTCTGCGCTCATCGGACCACACACATCGGTATATATGATTTCCAACAAGTCACTTGCACGCTCCATTGTTCCGGAGAACGGAGTTTTAGTCATCTTGCCCATGAGGCATGATTCACACGTGTCAAGTGAATCAAAGTCAAGTGACTCCAAAAGTCCATCGGCATGGAGTTTCTTCATGCGCTTTACACCAATATGACCTAAGCGGCAGTGCCACAAAAATATGGCGCTATCATTGTTAACTCTAACTCTTTTGGTCTCAATGTTATGTATGTGTGTATCGCTATCAAGATTCAATATGAACAATCCTCTCACATTGGGTGCATGACCATAAAAGATGTTACTCATAGAAATAGAACAACCATTATTCTCTGACTTAAAAGAGTAACCGTCTCGCAATAAAGAAGATCCAGATATAATGTTCATGCTCAACGCAGGCACTAAATAACAATGTTTCAAGTTCATAACTAATCTTGATGGTAACTGAAGTGAAACTGTGCCGACGGCGATTGCATCAACCTTGGAACCATTTCCTACACGCATCGTCACTTCATCTTTCGCCAGCCTTCGTCTATTCCGCAGTTCCTGTTTCGAGTTGAAAATATGAGCAACAGAACCGGTATCGAATACCCAGGCACTAATACGAGAGCCGGTTAAGTACACATCAATAACATGTGTATCAAATATACCTGATTTTTCTTTGGCCGCCTTCTTATCAGCGAGATACTTGGGGCAATTGCGCTTCCAGTGACCCATACCCTTGCAATAGTAACACTCTATTTCTGGCTTAGGTCCAGCTTTGGGTTTCTTCGTCGGATTGGCAACAGGCTTGCCGATCTTCTTTGATTTACCCTTCTTGCCTTTGCCGTTTCTCTTGAAACTAGTGGTCTTATTCACCATCAACACTTGATGTTCTTTACGGAGTTCAGACTCTGCGACTTTCAGCATCGCAAACAACTCGCCGGGTGACTTGTTCATCCCTTGCATGTTGTAGTTCAACACAAAGCCTTTATAGCTTGGCGGCAGTGATTGAAGGATTCTGTCAGTGATAGCCTCTTGCGGGAGTTCAATCCCCAGCTCAGCTAGACGGTTTGAGTACCCAGACATTTTGAGCACATGTTCACTGACAGACGAGTTCTCCTCCATCTTGCAAGCATAGAATTTATCGGAGGTCTCATACCTCTCGACCCGGGCGTTCTTCTGAAAGATAAACTTCAACTCTTGGAACATCTCAAATGCTCCATGACGCTCAAAGCGACGTTGACGTCCCGGTTCTAAGCCATACAAGCCTACACATTGAACTACTGAGTAGTCCTCCTTACGTGCTAACCAAGCGTTCTTAACATCCTGATCAGCCGTAGCGGGTGGTTCATCTCCTAGCGCAGCATTAAGGACATAATCCTTCTTCCCAGCTTGTAAGATTAGCTTAAGATTACGAGCCCAGTCTATAAAGTTGCTTCCATCATCTTTCAACTTAGCTTTCTCTAGGAACGTATTAAAATTCAGGGAGACTGTCGCGTGAGCCATGATCTACAACACAAATATATTCAAAGTGGACTTAGACTATGTTCAAGATAATTAGTGTTTAACTTAATCAAATTACTCGCTAAACTCCCACTCAAAAAGTACATCTCTCTAGTCATTTGAGTGGTTCATGATCCACTTACACTAGCTCAAGTCCGATCATCACGTGAGTTGAGCATAGTTTCAGTGGTAAGCATCCCCATGCTAATCATATCATCTATATGATTCATGATCGACCTTTCGGTCTCATGTGTTCCGAGGCCATGTCCGCACATGCTAGGCTCGTCAAGCTTAACCCGAGTGTTCCGCGTGCGCACCTGTTTTGCACCCGTTGTATGTGAACGTTGAGTCTATCACACCCGATCATCACGTGGTGTCTCGAAACGACGAACTGTAGCAACGGTGCACAGTCCGGGAGAACACAATTTCGTCTTGAAATTTTAGTGAGAGATCACCTCATAATGCTACCGTCGTTCTAGGCAAAATAAGGTGCATAAAAGGATTAACACACATGCAATTCGTAAGTGACATGATATGGCCATCATCACGTGCTCCTTGATCTCCATCACCAAGCACCGACACAATCTTCTTGTCACCAGCGCCACACCATGATCTCCATCAACGTGTCACCATTGGGGTTGTCGTGCTACTCATGCTATTACTACTAAAGCTACATCCTAGCAAAATAGTAAACGCATCTGCAAGCACAAACGTTAGTATAAAGACAACCCTATGGCTCCTGCCGGTTGCCGTACCATCGACGTGCAAGTCGATATTATCTATTACAACATGATCATCTCATACATCCAATATATCACATCACATCGTTGGCCATATCACATCACAAGCATACCCTGCAAAAACAAGTTAGACGTCCTCTAATTTTGTTGTTGAATGTTTTACGTGGTGACCATGGGTATCTAGTAGGATCGTATCTTACTTACGCAAACACCACAACGGAGATATATGAGTTGCTATTTAACCTCATCCAAGGACCTCCTCGGTCAAATCCAATTCAACTAAAGTTGGAGAAACTGACACCCGCCAGTCATCTTTGAGCAACGGAGTTACTCGTAGCGATGAAACCAGTCTCTCATAAGCGTACGAGTAATCTCGGTCCGAGCCGCTTCGATCCAACAATACCGCGGAATCAAGAAAAGACTAAGGAGGGCAGCAAAACGCACATCACCACCCACAAAAACTTTTGTGTTCTACTCGAGAAGACATCTACGCATGAACCTAGCTCATGATGCCATTGTTGGGGAACGTCGCATGGGAAACAAATTTTTTCTTACGCGCACGAAGACCTATCATGGTGATGTCCATCTACGAGAAGGGATGTGTGATCTACGTACCCTTGTAGACCGTACAGTAGAAGCGTTAGTGAACGCGGTTGATGTAGTGGAACGTCCTCATGTCCCTCGATCCGCCCCGCGAACCGTCCCGCGATCAGTCCCACGATCTAGTGCCGAACGGACGGCACCTCCGCGTTCAGCACTCGTACAGCTCGAGGATGATCTCGGCCTTCTTGATCCAGCAAGAGAGACAGAGAGGTAGAAGAGTTCTCCGGCAGCGTGACGGCGCTCCGGAGGTTGGTGGTGATCTTATCTCAGCAGGGCTCCGCCCGAGCTCCGCAGAAACGCGATCTAGAGGAAAAATCGTGGAGGTATGTGGTCGGGCTGCCGTGGAAAAGTCATCTCAAATCAGCCCTAAAACCTCCGTATATATAGGGGGAAGAGGGGGAACCTTGCCTTGGGGTCCAAGGACCCCTAAGGGTTTCGGCCGAGCCAAGGGGGGCAGCCCTCCCCTTCCAAACCGAGTCCAACTAGGTTTGGAAGGAGGAGTCCTTCCCCCTTTTCCCACCTCCTCTTTTTTTCTCTCTTTGATTTTATTCCTATGGCACATAGGGCCATCTTGGGCTGTCCCACCAGCCCACTAAGGGCTGGTGTGCCACCCCCAAGGCCTATGGGCTTCCCCGGGGTGGGTTGCCCCCCCGGTGAACTCCCGGAACCCATTCGTCATTCCCGGTACATTCCCGGTAACTCCGAAAACCTTCCAGTAATCAAATGAGGTCATCCTATATATCAATCTTCGTTTCCGGACCATTCCGGAAACCCTCGTGACGTCCGTGATCTCATCCGGGACTCCGAACAACATTCGGTAACCAACCATATAACTCAAATACGCATAAAACAACGTCGAACCTTAAGTGTGCAGACCCTGCGGGTTCGAGAACTATGTAGACATGACCCGAGAGACTCCTCGGTCAATATCCAATAGCGGGACCTGGATGCCCATATTATATCCTACATATTCTACGAAGATCTTATCGTTTGAACCTCAGTGCCAAGGATTCATATAATCCCGTATGTCATTCCCTTTGTCCTTCGGTATGTTACTTGCCCGAGATTCGATCGTCAGTATCCGTATACCTATTTCAATCTCGTTTACCGGCAAGTCTCTTTAATCGTTCCGTAATACAAGATCCCGCAACTTACACTAAGTCACATTGCTTGCAAGGCTTGTGTGTGATGTTGTATTACCGAGTGGGCCCTGAGATACCTCTCCGTCACACGGAGTGACAAATCCCAGTCTCGATCCATACTAACTCAACGAGCACCTTCGGAGAGACCCTCAGAGCATCTTTATAGTCACCCAGTTACGTTGCGACGTTTGATACACACAAAGTATTCCTCCGGTGTTAGTGAGTTATATGATCTCATGGTCATAGGAACAAATACTTGACACACAGAAAACAGTAGCAACAAAATGACACGATCAACATGCTACGTCTATTAGTTTGGGTCTAGTCCATCACGTGATTCTCCTAATGACGTGATCCAGTTATCAAGCAACAACACCTTGTTTATAATCAGAAGACACTGACTATCTTTGATCAACTGGCTAGCCAACTAGAGGCTTGCTAGGGACAGCGTTTTGTCTATGTATCCACACATGTATATAAGTCTTCATTCAATACAATTATAGCATGGATAATAAACGATTATCTTGATACAGGAATTATAATAATAACTATATTATTATTGCCTCTAGGGCATAATTCCAACAGGGCGGGGCCGAGAGAGACATGCCTCGTGTAACCCTCCTCCTCCAGGTTCCGGCGGCTGACCCCGTGGCGCATCATGCTGACAATCATGAGGGGCACGAAGAGAACGGGGGAACGATTGATGGACACATCGGTGTGCATCACCAAGACCAGGTCGACCCCCGACAACCCGGGGTAGCCAGACTGGAGTGCTCCCTCCCTCCGGCGCAGCCAACGGAGGGCGGAGGCGTCGGCGCGGGCGAACTATGACAACAGAGAGATGCTGGTGCACCAAGAGGGGAATCAGCACCGAGCGGCGCCGGGACCAACCAACGGCAACAACAGGAACAAGCGACTTTGCACGGAGGCTTATCACAAGAAGCTCTGTGAGAAGTACACCCGGGGGATCCCCCTGCACCACCGAGAGAGACCGCCACCGTCGCGCTGCTGAGCGTCCATGGAGGATGATTGAACGCCTTCATGGAGCCGTACATGCCGGAGTATGCGACATCACCTGACCCTCCCGACGAGGAAGAGCTTCAGGCATCTCCCCCGGGCGCCTATCCTCTTCAGGAGTGAGGAACGCTTCGGGGCACCTCCTTGAGCCGGGCCCAAGAGGCGCGGGCAGGGAGGCGGCGCTAGCCACCTTCCCCGCAGAAGAACTACGTAGGGCCGAACCCCAGGCCTCAGGAATACAAATCAAATGCAGCGACAACACACAAGTGGCACGGGTCACATGCGACAACCATGTTGCAGGCATGGGCACCGAGGGCGAGGCCTTGTGAGGCGCTCCTCAGGCATAAGGAAGCCATTCGAGGATTTTTTTTGGATTTACTGCCTTAGGAAGTGTCTGTTGACCGCAGGGACTTCAAATATTCAGGGCATGCTTCTGCTCGTCGTATCGTTTGCGCAATCTTCTATAATTTCAGCTGCATCCACTTGGCGACCTCGCACATTGCCTTGCTTGCATCTTTGGGCGATCTATCCCCCTTGCTCGGGGGCTCCGGCTGGTGCGCGTCACCCCAACACGGGGACTGGGGAAGCCCCGCAGCTCCCCATGGCCACAATCAACATGATAAAATGAGATTAACTTCAGCATCAACAGGGGGCTCCTGAGCATCGCGCCTCAGGAGCCTTACCGGTCACAAGGACACCTGTCGCCCTTGATATCGCCCTGGGATATCCGGTCGTTATCAGGGGTGGCAGGGCATGACCCCGTAGCGACATCCATTCACTCGGTCACACGCAACGGCGGTTGGGAAATGTGCGGGACCGGGCCCTGGCGACACAGAGTCGCTTGAACGTCAAAAGGGGGCTCCTGAGCATCGCGCCTCTGGGGCCTTACCGGTCACAAGGCCACCTGCTGCCCTTGATATCGTCCTCGGATATCCGCTCATTATCAGGGGTGGCAGGGCTTGACCCCGTAGCTACACGTGTTCACTCGTTCACACGCAACGGCGCTTGGAAATGTGTGGGACCGGATCCTAGTGACATAGAACCGCTCAAGCATTAAGGGGGCTCCTGAGCATTGCGCCTCGGGAGCCTTGCCGGTCACAAAGCCACTTGACCACCCCGGTGCCGTCCAGGTTTGGTCGGTATTGAGGGGTGTCGGGGCCTTGCATCGTGAGGTGGCTCATGCCGGCATGGAAATGTGCGGGACTGGGACCTGTCGCTGCAGAGCCATAGAAAAGCCGTTAACTAGCAAGAGAAGAAGGAGTGCGCAGGACCTGCATCGACCCGTCGCACCTCTGCATCGTCCATCAATCCTTCCGGAACCTACTTCATCCCGTGACACTCTCACGTAATAACGAGTCAAGGCTGTATACGCCCAGGGCCCCCCGAGGACGCAAGGGGTCCATCCCACGCCTAGTGGGAATAAGGAGGCAATCAACGTAGTCCACCAATGACTCCACAAGCTCAGGCCCCAATGCCTCGGGGGTAGGGACACCCGCGAGGCCAAAGCGTCCTCGCGACCTCCCAAATGCACCCCTATCGTGACACTCTCATGTAATAATGAGCCGAGGCTGTATACGCCCAGGGCTCCCCAAGGACGCGGAAGGGGTCCACCCCATGCCTAGTGGAAGATCCATGCTCCGCGCTAGGTGCAGACGGAGGCAATCAACTCAGTCCACCAATGACTATGCCCGCAGCTCGCAAGAAAACCCATATAGTCCACGAATGACTATGCCAGCCTGAGTGCCGGACGCAGCGTTTGCTTGCTTTTCGTGGATTGGAACTATCTTCTGTCAGACATAAACTTGTCAATTTCAAAAGTTGGTTTTTGAATTCTCAGTGCCTGACGTATGGAAAACGAAAGGGGGGGACTTTCTCTTGCGCTTTCTCATTTCGCTGGCTTTAAAGCCTCCCGTCCGGAGGACATCTTTGAAGATAAACACTTCGCACCGCCCCTAGGAGTTAAGGAGCATGGAAGCAAGGACTTGCCGCACCAGGGGCAAACATTTTTCAGTAGTCAACCCCCGCTCGGGGGTCCGGACCGAAACTTGATACCACAACAAAGAGTCTCGAGAGGCCTCAGGGCCCCCTGGAACGGAGTGCGGAATCGCTCGAGCGCCAGAAGGGGGGCTCCTGGGCACTTCCCCAGGAGCCTTACTGCTCATAATGCCACTCACCACTGTTGGCACCGTCCGGGAGCTGCGGTTGGTGAAAGGAATGACAGGGCCCCGCCTTGTGAAGTGCGAGCCTAACGGCGGTGGGGAAATGTGCAGGACTGGGGCGTGACGACATAGAGTGGCTTGAATGTCAAAGGGGCTCCTGAGCAGCACATCTTAGGAGACTTATCGGTCACAAGGCCACCCGGCCTCCGGGTCAGGGCTTTGCCCCGTGAGGAACAACCTTGGTAACGGGTTGTGCCTTATGGGGGCAGGGAAATGTGCGGGACCGGGACCTACAGCCATAGAGTGCCGAAAGGGTCTTCACCCGGTCCCACCGACGAAACAAGAGCTACCCAGGAGGGACTATGCAAGGGACCGACACAAACCCACAAGCTATGTACCCCGCATGCCCAGACTGGGACCCTCTCGTCTCACGTCAAACTAACAATGAATTAAAAACATGCGAACTAACGAAGGGATGCAGAGCCTAAGGATTCAGCTGCGGCAAGGAAGGAGGCCAGCGACCGAGCGTGCAGCGACATGAGCGGTGCCTCGGGAAGACCTGACCTCTTGAGGGTCTCAGCCCCTGTCATCCCCGAGCGATGGCTGGGGCAATGACGGACCCTAAACTTCAAAGCCAAGCCACGACGACCAGCGACGAGCAAGCCATCAATTCAAGAGCAAAAGGAAAAAGGATAACGATGAAGGTAACGAACAAAAGTTTAATGCTTCACAGGGCAAGGTCCTTGATCCGCTATTACAGGGGAAGCATACGGAAGCTGAGGACATCACCCACGACACCTGCAGGCTTGGCGTTGGGGCCCTCCTCCTCGCTTTAGGCGGGCACATGGACGTATCGCTCCACCAAGGCGTCCACACACGAACGGACTTCATCTCGGAGAGGATACCGGGACGCAGCAGGCACTGGCTCGACGACGCACCGGAGATCGAGCTCCGAGACAAGGCGGCACCGGTTGGAGAAGACGAGCGTCAAGCCAAGGCACAGAAGCTCGAGCGTGCTGGACGCGTTCTCCTCCTCCACCCGGGAGAAGCCGACCTCCAGCGCCTCCACCACCTTCTCGAAGAAGCCGAGGTAACCCTCGTCGCTCCTCACATTGGCAGCGTCGGGGCCTCTCCCGCGAATCAGAGTGTCATGGCAGCCGCCCGGCCGACGATGTCCGCGAACTGCTTGGCGAGCTGTGATGTCGTCAGCCGGGCATACGATGCCTCGTCCTGGGCGTCCAGGACGACGTCTGTCGCCTCCTGAACCTGCTTCTGTAGTGACGCCAGCTCCGACTTGGCCTCCGCCTCGCCCCGGCGGGCGGCCTCGGCGCCATCAAGCTGGGCCCACAGCCCCTCCACCTCCTCTTGAAGCTCGCCAAGCTTGGGCTTCTTGGAGGAGAGTGCGCTGGAGAAGAGAGGAAATCAACCACCAAGCTGCAGATGAGGCGACAAGTAAAGGAGATACAAGCAAGGGGCTTACTCGCCGGCCATATCCTAGCGGTGACGGACACGCGGAGGCCCTGAGGGTCCTCCGCCTCTGCCTCCAGGGGCGGACGAAGGCGCAGGAGGCACCGCGCGCTTCCCCTGGCCAAGACCGTTCTCGGGAGACGCCATGAAAACAAGGAACGAAGGGGAGAAGAGGTTTTTTCATGGCGAGCAGAGGAAACAAAGAGGAAGCTTAAGAATGCAGTGCCTCCCCCTGGCGGGGGCGGGTCAGATTTATAGGCGAGCCACGACCACCAACCGCTGTGGGAGCGCGATCGTCGCACGCCCCACGAGGGTTGCGAGGTGGGACGACGGGAGCTATGCTGCCCATGTAGCCTCACCTGTCCACTGAGCGGTCACGTCCACGAGGGCCGTTAGGTGTGGTCAGGCCGCCCCTGTTCCATTCAATGGGAGCAATAATGGCATGCGCCGTTCTTGGAGATCGTGTCGTCGTGGCCTGGTGCACCCTGGATACCTCGAGGAGTGAGAGCGTCGCCACATGGCTGCTGGACACGAGTGTCGCCTGGCCCGCAGGCAAATAGGGCCCGCGACGCTTCAGGCCGCCCTCGAGGCTTCATCAAGAAGCCAACCATTGCGCGCCTTGGGCCCTAGGGCTACTGTTGGCGTTCTCGGAATGGGGGTACCCAGACCTGCCTGCGTGCGGCCCAGGGCTGGCCCACTTCATCGACCTAACACCAACGGGCCCGGTATCACTCAGGACAATACCCTCGCGAGGGGCCAATGTTGGAAATATGCCCTAGAGGCAATAATAAATTAGTTATTATTATATTTCTTTGTTCATGATAATCGTTTATTATCCATGCTATAATTGTATTGATTGGAAACACAGTGCATGTGTGGATACATAGACAAAACACTGTCCCTAGTAAGCCTCTAGTTGACTAGCTCATTGATCAAAGATGGTCAAGGTTTCCTGACCATCGGCAAGTGTTGTCACTTGATAACGGGATCACATCATTAGAAGAATCATGTGATGGACTAGACCCAAATTAATAGACGTAGCATGTTGATCGTGTCATTTTGTTGCTACTGTTTTCTGCGTGTCAAGTATTTGTTCCTATGACCATGAGATCATATAACTCACTGACACCGGAGGAATGCTTTGTGTGTATCAAACGTTGCAACGTAACTTGGTGACTATAAAGATGCTCTACAGGTATCTCCGAAGGTGTTCGTTGAGTTAGTATGGATCAAGACTGGGATTTGTCACTCCGTATGACGGAGAGGTATCTCGGGGCCCACTCGGTAATACAACATCACACACAAGCCTTGCAAGCAATGTGACTTAGTGTAAGTTGCGGGATCTTGTATTACGGACCGAGTAAAGAGACTTGCCGGTAAACGAGACTAAAATAGGTATGCAGATACTGACGATCGAATCTCAGGCAAGTAACATACCGAAGGACAAAGGGAATGACATACGGGATTATATGAATCCTTGGCACTGAGGTTCAAAGGATAATATCTTCGTAGAATATGTAGGATCCAATATGGGCATCCAGGTCCCGCTATTGGATATTGACCGAGGAGTCTCTCGGGTCATGTCTACATAGTTCTCGAACCCGCAGGGTCTATACACTTAAGGTTCGACGTTGTTTTATGCGTATTTGAGTTATATGGTTGGTTACCGAATGTTGTTTGGAGTCCCGGATGAGAGCACAGATGTCATGAGGGTTTCCGGAATGGTCCGGAAATGAAGATTGATATATAGGATGACCTCATTTGGTTACCGAAAGGTTTTCGTGCATTACCGAAAAAGTTTCGGGCTCATCGGTAGTGTACTGGGAGTGCCGGGAGGGGTGCCGGGGACCATCAGGAGGGGTGTCACGCACCAAGGGGTCTCATGGGCTATGGGAAGAGATAAACCAGCCCTAGTGGGCTGGAATAAGTTCCCACTAAGGCCCATAAGGTTTGAGAAGGAAAAAACACAAGGTGGAAAGAGTTTCCAAGTGGGAAGGTGGAATCCTACTCCAAGTAGGATTGGAGTAGGACTCCTCCACCTCCAATTTCGGCCAAACCTTTAGGTTTTGAGGCTGCCTCCTCCCCTCCCTCCCTCCTATATATAGTAGTGTTTTAGGGCTGATTGGAGACAACTTTTGCCATGGCAGCCCGACCACATACCTCCACGGTTTTACCTCTAGATCGCGTTTCTGCGGAGCTCGGGCAGAGCCCTGCTGAGATTAGATCATCACCAACCTCCGGAGCGCCGTCACGCTGCCGGAGAACTCATCTACCTCTTTGTCTCTCTTGCTGGATCAAGAAGGCCGAGATCATCGTCGAGCTGTACGTGTGCTGAACGCGGAGGTGCCGTCCGTTCGGCACTAGATCGTGGGAGTGATCGCGGGACGGTTCGCGGGGCGGATCGAGGGACGTGAGGACGTTCCACTACATCAACCGTGTTTCTTAACGCTTCTGCTGTGCGATCTACGAGGGTACGTAGATTGGAAATCCCCTCTCGTAGATGGACATCACCATGATAGGTCTTCGTGCGCGTAGGAAAATTTTCGTTTCCCATGCGTCGTTCCCCAATAGTGGTATCAGAGCTAGGTTCATGCGTAGATGTCTTCTCGAGTAGAACACAAAAGTTTTTGTGGGCGGTGATGTGCGTTTTGCTGCCCTCCTTAGTCTTTTCTTGATTCCGCAGTATTGTTGGATCGAAGAGGCTCGGACCGACATTACTCGTACGCTTACGAGAGACTGGTTTCATCGCTACGAGTAACTCCGTTGCTCAAAGATGACCGGCGAGTGTCGGTTTCTCCAACTTTAGTTGAATCGGATTTGACCGAGGAGGTCCTTAGATGAGGTTAAATAGCAATTCATATATGTCCGTTGTGGTGTTTGCGTAAGTAAGATGCGATCCTACTAGATACCCATGGTCACCACGTAAAACATGCAACAACAATTAGAGGACGTCTAACTTGTTTTTGCAGGGTATGCTTGTGATGTGATATGGCCGACGATGTGATGTGATATATTGGATGTATGAGATGATCATGTTGTAATAGTTAATATCAACTTGCACGTCGATGGTACGGCAACCGGCAGGAGCCATAGGGTTGTCTTTAAACTAACGTTTGTGCTTGCAGATGCGTTTACTATATTGCTAGGACGTAGCTTTAGTAGTAATAGCATGAGTAGCACGACAACCCCGATGGCGACATGTTGATGGAGATCATGGTGTGACGCCGGTGACAAGAAGATCGTGCCGATGCTTTGGTGATGGAGATCAAGAAGCAAATGATGATGGCCATATCATGTCACTTATGAATTGCATATGATGTTAATCCTTTATGCACCTTATCTTGCTTAGAACGACGGTAGCATTATGAGGTGATCTCTGACTAAAATATCAAGACGAAATTGTGTTCTCCCCGACTGTGCACCATTGTGACAGTTCTTCGTTTCGAGACACCACGTGATGATCGGGTGTGATAGACTCAACGTTCACATACAATGGGTGCAAAAAAGTTGCACACGCGGAACACTCGGGTTAAGCTTGACGAGCCTAGCATGTGCAAACATGGCCTCGGAACACATGAGACCGAAAGGTCGAGCATGAATCGTATAGTTGATATGATTAGCATAGAGATGCTTACCACTGAAACTATTCTCGACTCACATGATGATCGGACTTGAGATAGTGGATTTGGATCATGTACCACTCAAATGACTAGAGAGATGTACTTTTTGAGTGGGAGTTCTTAAGTAATATGATTAATTGAACTAATTGTCATGAACATAGTCTAATGGTCTTTGCGAATTACGATGTAGCTTGCGCTATAGCTCTACTGTTTTTATATGTTCCTAGAGAAAATTTGGTTGAAAGTTGATAGTAGCAAACTTTGCGGACTGAGTCTGTAAAACTAAGGATTGTCCTCGTTGCTGCGCAAAAGGCTTATGTCCTTAATGCACCACTCAGTGTGCTGCACCTCGAGCGTCGTCTGTGGATGTTGTGAACATCCGACATACACGTTTCTGATGACTACGCGATAGTTCGGTACAAAATATTTAATGGCTTAGAAGCGTGGCGCCGAAGACGTTTTGAAACGTCACGGAACATGAGTGATGTTCTAAAGAGATGAAATTGTGATTTCATGCTTGTGCCCTTGTTAAGAGGTATGAGACCTCCGACAAGATTCTTTGTCCATGAAGTAAAGGAGAAAAACTCAATAGTTGAGCGTGTGCTCAGATTGTCTGAGTACGACAATCACTTGAATCAAGTGGGAGTTAATCTTCTGGATGAGATAGTGATGGTTCTCCAAAGTCACTGCCACCAAGCTGTGAGAGCTTTGTGATGAACTATAGCATATCAAGGATAGATACAATGATCCTTGAGCGATTCGCGATGTTTGACACTGCGAAAGTAGAAATCAAGAAGGAGCATCAATAGTTGATGGTTAGTAAAACCACTAAGTTTCGAGAAAGGCAAGGGCTAGAAGGGATACTTCGTGAAATGGCAAAGCAGTTGCTGCACTAATGAAGAGACCCCAGATTAAACCCAAGCCCGGGACTAAGTGCTTCTGTTATGAGGGGAACGGTCACTGAGGCGGAGCAACTGTAGATACTTGGTAGATAAGAAGGCTGGCAAAAGTCGAAAGAAGTATATTTGATATACATGATGTTGATGTGTACTTTACTAGTACTCCTAGTAGCACGAGGGTATTGGATACCGGTTCGGTTGCTAAGTGATTAGTAACACGAAATGAAATCTACGGCATAAACGGAGACTAGCAAAAGGCGAGGTGACGATACGTGTTGGAAGTGTTTCCAAGGTTGATATGATCAAACGTCGCACGCTCCCTCTGCCATCGGGATTGGTGTTAAAACCTAAATAATTGTATTTGGTGCTTGCGTTAAGCATGAACATGATTGGATCGTGTTTATTGCAATACGATTATTCATTTAAAGAGAATAATGGTTACTCTATTTGCTTGAATAATCACCTTCAATGGTTTATTGAATCTCGATCGTAGTGTTACACATGTTCATGATATTGGTGCCAAAAGATATGAGGTAATGATGATAGTACTACTTACTTGTGGCAGTGCCGCTTGAGTCATGTTGGTATAAATTGCATGAAGAGGCTCCATGCTGATGGATCTTTATACTCACTTGATTTTGAATCACTAGTGACATGCAAATCATACCACATGAGCAAAGCCTTGTTTTCATTGAGATGAAACAAGATAGCAACTTGTTGGAAGTGATACATTTTGATGTATGCAGTCCAATGGGTGCTGAGGCACGCAGTGGATATCATTATGTTCTTACTTCAATGACGATTTGAGCAGATACAAGAGTATTTACTTAATGAATCACTAGTCTGAAATATTGAAAGGTTCAATTCTGTTTCAGGAGTGAAGTTTGTCGTAACAAGAGGATAAACTGTCTACGATATGATCATAGAAATGAATATCCGAGTTACGAGTTTTGGTACGCAGTTAAGACAATGTGGAAATTGTTTCGCAGTTCATGCCACCTGGAACATCATAGTGTGATGATGTGTCTGAACGTCATAGCCACGCACTATTTGGTATGGTGCATGCTATGATGTCTCTTACCGAATTACCACTATCGTTTATGGGTTATGCATTAGAGACAACCGCATTCACTTTAAATAGGGCACCGCGTATTTCCGTTGAGATGACACAGTATAGACTGAGGTTTAGAGAAATCTAAACCGTCGTTTCTTGAAAGTTTGGAGCTTCGACACTTGTGTGAAAAAGTTTCAGTCGAATAAGCTCAAACCCAAAGCGGATAAATGCATCTTCATAGGATATCCAAAACAGCTGGGTACATCTCCTATCTCAGATCCGAAAGCAAAGTGTTTGTTTCTAGAAACGGATCCTTTCTCGAGGAAAGGTTTCTCTCGAAAGAATTGAGTGGGAGGGTGGTAGAACTTGAAGAGGTTATTGAACCATCACTTCAACCAGTGTGTAGCAGGGCGCAGGAAGTTGTTCCTGTGGCGCCTACACCAATTGAAGTGAAAGCTGATGATGGTGATCATCGAGCATCGGATCAAGTTACTACAAGCCTCATAGGTTGACAAGATCGCATACTACTGCAGAGTGGTACGGTAACGCTGTCTTGGAGGTCATGTTGTTGAGCAACAGGGAACCTACGAGTTATGAAGAAAGCAATGGTGGGCCCGAATTCCGACAAATGGCTGGAAGCCATGAAATCCAAGAGAGGATCCATGTATGAAAACAAAGTGTAGACTTAGGAAGAACTACTTGATGGTCATAGGACTATTGAGTAAAGATGGATCTTTAAAAGGAAGACAGACGATGATGGTGATAAGTCACTATTAAGAAAAGCTCGACTTGTCGTAAAGATGTTTCCGACAAGATCAAACAGTTGACTATGATGAGACTTTCTCACTCGTAGCGATGCTGAAAGTCTGTTAGAATTATGTTAGTTGCTGCATTATTTATGAAATATTGCACATAGGATATCAAAACATTGTTCCCTCGACGGTTTCCTTGAGCAAACATTGTATGTGATACAACCAGGAGGTTTTGTCGATCCTAAAGATACTAGCAAGTATGCAAGCTCCAGCGATCCTTCAATGGACTGGTGCAAGCATCTCGGAGTTGGAATATACACTTTGATGAGATGTACAAGGTTTATGAGAAACTTGTATTTCCAAAGAAGTGAGTGGGAGCACTATAGAATTTCTAATAAGTATATGTGGTTGACATATTGTGGATCAGAAGTAATGTAGAATTTCTATAAAGAATACAAGGTTGTTTGAAAGGAGTTTTGAAAGGAGTACCTGGATTGCGCTACTTGAACGTTGAGCATCAAAGATCTACGGAGATAGATTGAAAGCGCTTAATAGAAGTTTCAACAAGATGCATGCCTTGACAAGTTTTTGAAGGAGTTCAAAATAGATCAGCAAAGAAGGAGTTCTTGGTTGCGTTGTGAGGTGTGAATTTGAGTAAGACTCAAAACCCGACACCGGCAGAATAAAGAGAATAGACGAAGGTCGTCTTCTATGCCTTGGCCGTAGAATCTGAAGTATGCCATGCTGGGTACCGCACCTGATGTGTGCCTTGACTCAAAGTCTGTTGAGAGGTACAGAGAGTGATCCATGATTGGATCACTAGCAGCGGTCAAAATTTATCCTTAGTAAGTGATGGACTAAGGAATTTTTCTCGATTATGGAGGTGGTTAAAGAGTTTGTCGTAAAGGGTTATGTCGATGCAAGCTTTGACACTAATCCGAATAACTATGAGTAGTGAAACGGATTCGTATAGTAGAGTAGATATTTGGAGCATTTCCGAATAGCACGTAGTAGCAGCATCTATAAGATGACATAAAGATTTGTAAAGAACGCACAGATTTGAAAGTTTCAGAACCATTGACTAAAACCTCTCTCACGAGATAGACGTGATCAGGCCCCAGAACTATATGGGTGTTGGATTCGTTGAAATCACATGGTGATGTGAACTAGATTATTGACTCTAGTGCAAGTGGGAGACTGTTGGAAATATGCCCTAGAGGCAATTATAAATTAGTTATTATTATATTTCTTTGTTCATGATAATCGTTTATTATCCATGCTATAATTGTATTGATTGGAAACACAGTGCATGTGTGGATACATAGACAAAACACTGTCCCTAGTAAGCCTCTAGTTTACTAGCTCGTTGATCAAAGATGGTCAAGGTTTCCTGACCATAGGCAAGTGTTGTCACTTGATAACGGGATCACATCATTAGAAGAATCATGTGATGGACTAGACCCAAATTAATAGACGTAGCATGTTGATCGTGTCATTTTGTTGCTACTGTTTTCGGCGTGTCAAGTATTTGTTCCTATGACCAGGAGATCATATAACTCACTGATACCGGAGGAATTGTGTGTATCAAGCGTTGCAACGTAACTGGGTGACTATAAAGATGCTCTACAGGTATCTCCGAAGGTGTTCGTTGAGTTAGTATGGATCAAGACTGGGATTTGTCACTCCGTATGACAGAGAGGTATCTCGGGGCCCACTCGGTAATACAACATCACACACAAGCCTTGCAAGCAATGTGACTTAGTGTAAGTTGCGGGATCTTGTATTACGGAACGAGTAAAGAGACTTGCCGGTAAACGAGACTGAAATAGGTATGCAGATACTGACGATCGAATCTCAGGCAAGTAACATACCGAAGGACAAAGGGAATGACATACGGGATTATATGAATCCTTGGCACTGAGGTTCAAAGGATAAGATCTTCGTAGAATATGTAGGATCCAATATGGGCATCCAGGTCCCGCTATTGGATATTGACCGAGGAGTCTCTCGGGTCATGTCTACATAGTTCTCGAACCCGCAGGGTCTGCACACTTAAGGTTCGACGTTGTTTTATGCGTATTTGAGTTATATGGTTGGTTACCAAATGTTGTTCGGAGTCCCGGATGAGATCACGGACGTCACGAGGGTTTCCGGAATGGTCCGGAAACGAAGATTGATATATAGGATGACCTCATTTGGTTACCGGAAGGTTTTCGTGCATTACCGGAAAAGTTTCGGGCTCATCGGTAGTGTACTGGGAGTGCTGGGAGGGGTGCTGGGGACCATCAGGAGGGGTGTCACGCCCCGAGGGGTCTCATGGGCTATGGGAAGAGATAAACCAGCCCCTAGTGGGCTGGAATAAGTTCCCACTAAGGCCCATAAGGTTTGAGAAGGAAAAACACAAGGTGGAAAGAGTTTCCAAGTGGGAAGGTGGAATCCTACTCCAAGTAGGATTGGAGTAGGACCCCTCCACCTCCAATTTCGGCCAAACCTTTAGGTTTTGAGGCTGCCTCCTCCCCTCCCTCCCTCCTATATATAGTGGGGTTTTAGGGCTGATTTGAGACAACTTTTGCCACGGCAGCCCGACCACATACCTTCACGGTTTTACCTCTAGATCGCGTTTCTGCGGAGCTCGGGCGGAGCCCTGCTGAGATTAGATCACCACCAACCTCCGGAGCACCGTCACGCTGCTGGAGAACTCATCTACCTCTCTGTCTCTCTTGCTAGATCAAGAAGGCCGAGATCATCGTCGAGCTGTACGTGTGCTGAACGCGGAGGTGCCGTCCGTTCGGCACTAGATCGGAGCGGATCGTGGGACGGTTCGTGGGACGGTTCGCGGGGCGGATTGAGGGACGTGAGGACGTTCCACTACATCAACCGCGTTTCTTAACGCTTCTGCTGTGCGATCTACAAGGGTACGTAGATCGGAAATCCCCTCTCGTAGATGGACATCACCATGATAGGTCTTCGTGCGCGTAGGAAAATTTTCGTTTCCCATGCGTCGTTCCCCAACAGCCAAGCCTCGCGAGGAGGAGCAGTATCAAGACCTTCAGGGGGACTCCTTAGGGCCCCTCCGGAGCGGCGGATATTCCTAGGCGAGGCCCGACTTCAGGAGTTAAGGATGACGCAAGGGAAGGACATGCGAGTAGCAGACGACAGGACCGAGTAGTTTCCCCTTTAGTGCAAAGGGATCAAGGACGTACCAGGGTTCCAAAGGCAGCCTCCAAAGGTTTCCATTTTGGTGCAACAAGGTCGTCACCACCCGCCAGCAGGACAAATGTCATCCCTGAACCAGCCCCTCTAGCATTGGCAAGTACTTTGCAGGCGAAGACTACTTTTGGACAGGGGAAGCATGTTCCCCTGCCCCCTTCAAAATTGGTCGTTGTGGGATCCCTTCCCGCCGAAACTATAAGGGAAGAGGACCAGGGCCACCACAATAATTGGAGCATATGTTGCTTCATAGAGGGGGATCAGATCAACTCTCATCCACAAACCCATGCACCACTATGGCCATCCAATCTTTGGAGGCCGAAGAACACTATACTAGTTCATCCACCAACCTCCATGAGAGGCAATCCACCAAAGCAGGAGCAGGGTTTTATGCTTCGCAGCGGTTCCAACCTGGGTAAGCTCTTGTATTCTGTGTTTCCCTCATCATCGAGTGAGTTCTTCGCCATTCCCATCGAGTAGAGAGCTAGGCGAGGTTAGGCCGTGAGAGATCTTCATACACGCCCCTGAGTTCAAATCCTTAGGGTTTTGCGGAGCCCAAAATCCGACACGGGCACCGAGCTTCTCCACGCCATCGTTTGTGACCAGACAAGTTGTAGTGATGTAGACTCAGAGAGAAGGAGTGGCACAACATTGACGTTGACGTAATAAGGCAGTGTCCAGTGATAGATGTCGGGGGCTTCTTCTTGAGTTACTATGTAGCATAGAATTAGGGAGGCTTGTATTTTTTGGCCATGAGAGTGTCGGCATGGATGGTGAAGGCTGCGGCACGTCGTATCCCAAGTCGTAACCACCCCCTGCATCACACCTGCCACCACCTCTGCCATTTTTTTTTGTGCGCAACGTCCTCTTTCTTCTTTTTTGAGTCATCCATCCTACTGTGCTACCAAGTTGATCTTTTGGGAGACAGCCTTCACCAGATCTTCCACCACCGTCTTCTGTGACACCTTTTCGTAAGTTTCAATCTGGCGACGGCGAAAAAAGGGCGGGAATTGGGCTAAAGAGGGGAAGGATGGTAGATGACAGGGTTGATAAGGGGGGGGGGGGTGCCACGGAAGCACAACGACGATCTCACAATGCATGGCCTCCACCTTAGTTTTGAGTGGTCATGGGGTGTCTCGGTCCTATATATTTGGTGTACAAACTCCTCCAAAACCCCACTAGTTTGCTTATGGTTTGCAGGAAAATGGACACTTGTACTGGTCCATAGATAAATGCGGGACATTGTTGGATGGATTTGCATCGTCCATGCAACTTAGTACGGACGCTTGCGGGAAGTTTGGGGTTTGGTGTTGGAGATTCCCGTAATACCCAACAATGTTTAGTTAGTAGACCTATATTTGTATGGACAATTATGGTTGGTCTAGCAAAAACCATGTTTCCTACGATTGTATGGACAATTGTGAGCCTCTTCTTCAATAACATCATCTCTTTAGAGAGGTGATGGTTCTCAAGTCTGTCTTGTCACACACAACCAAAAAGGAACATGTAGTTTAATTAATCAATAAGTTGGGGAGATTCGTTCCTGATGTCAGCTCGTCTAGCCGACATGAGTCTTGGTGTTACCGCATTGCCATTTTAGATGACAAATTCCAAGTACTATTTTGGTTTCCAGAAATATTTCAATCCTTGGGTCGGCCACTTGGCCCCTACTTGATTGTTGGGGCCCCTTGCACATCCATTATTTCAAAGTAAGTTCTCGAGCATGGATTCGATCCTCACTTAGATTGCTTTCAAATCAACTTTAGTCTCAAGGGATTTTGGATCAACCTTTTATTCAACTCCACAAGACACTACCAAGGAGTATTTGGATCCTCGGCTTGGTCAGTTTTGCCCGACCAGAGTCTCAGGAGCTACTGCACATTGCGTCTTGTGCTAAGTTTGGTAGTATGTAAAGGTGCTAAGTAAACTTTCTAGACTCTAGAGCATATTGGGCTTGTGCCAATATGCACCCTTAGGGCTACTCCAAATATGGTCATGTAGAAAATAATGATGCATTACTCCTAGAAAGTATGTTGGAGTACCCATCTCCCTAGGCACAGAAGAGCGCATCCAAGTCGTAAGTTGCCATGTATCATGCCGCAAGGGCCTATCGGAGGCAACCCGAGAGGGTGGTCCATGACAGGTGGACTACTAGGCACTGCTACTTGTGATGGTGTTGGGATTTTTCCCGAAGAGGAAGGGTGATGTAGTAAAGTAGCAATAAGTATTTCCATCAATTAAGAACCAAGGTTTATTGAACAAATAGGAAACCACACAAACAAACGACCAATAGTACCTCCACACACACAAACAAATACTTGCACCCAACACGGGCAAGAGGGTTATCAATCCCTTTGTAATCTTTAATTGAAAGGATTAATTCTAATAGTTTAGGGTAGATAACTATAATTACTCACAACTTCGTGCGAAGATCTAGTCATGAACTTGGCCAAAGTAAACTTATAGATCGGAAAGCATACATAGCTATATGAAATCACATATAATAAATCTTTGGATAGAATAATTACTTTCAATGATTAATCTTATCATAAACTCACATTTCATCGGATTCCAACACAGACACCGCAAATATTACATCAAATAGGTCTCTAAAGAGATCATTGTATTGAAGATCAAATGAGACACACACAAAGAGAGAGAGAGAGAGAGAGAGAGAGCGAGGGAGAGGGAGAGAGAGGGAGAGGCACAGGGATCTAGCTATAGTTGTGGACCCTTAGGTCCAGGTGGATATACTCACACATCATTGGGGAGGCAACAAGATTGATAAAGATGACCTACTTGATGGATTCTCCATCCGATAGAGTACCAAAAAGGCCTCAAGATTGGATCACAGAAGAACAGAGGCTTGGGCGACGATACAATAAATCAGGTGCTCCCCTAGAGTTCTTGTTATATATGGGAATTTATAGGCCATAGAATAGGGGTGTCAGAGCAACATGGGTCCAACAATGGTGCACGGAGCGCCTGTTGTAAATATGCCCTAGTGGCAATAATAAATTAGTTATTATCATATTTCCTTGTTCATGATAATCATTTATTATGCATGCTATAATTGTATTGATTGGAAACTCAAATACATGTTTGGATACATAGACAACACCGTGTCCCTAGTGAGCCTCTACTAGACTAGCTCGTTCATAAAGATGGTTAAGGTATCCTGACCATATACATGAGTTCTCATTTGATAACGGGGTCACATCATTAGGAGAATGATGTGCTGGACAAGACCCAACCGTAAGCATAACATCTGATCTTATTAGTTTATTGCTACAACTTTATCCATGTCAATGTATATGTTCTTATAACCATGAGATGATGCAACTCCCCAACACCGGAGGAATGATTTTTGTGTATCAAACATCACAACGTAACTTTGTGACTATAAAGATGCTCTACAGGTACCTTCGAGGGTGTTTGTGGAGTTGGCATGGATCAAGACTGGGATTTGTTACTCCGTATGATGGAGAGGTATCTTAGGGCCCACTTGGTAATGCAACATCACGATAATCTTGCAAGCAATGTGGATAAGGAGTTATTCATGGGATCTTGGATAATGGAACGAGTAAAGAGACTTGCTGGTATCGAGATTGAACTAGATATGGAGATACGGATGATCAAATCTCGAGCAAGTAACATACCGCTAAACAAAGGGAACTGCATACGGGATTGATTGAATCCTTAGCATCGTGGTTTGACCGATGAAGATCTTCATGGAATATGTAGGAACCAATATGGGCTTCCAGGTCCTGCTATTGGTTATTGACCGGAGAGGTGTCTCGGTCATGTCTACATGATTCTCGAATCCGTAGGGTCCGCACGCTTAACGTTTGGTGATCCTAGAGTAGTATTGGGATATGTACGCTGGTGACCAAATGTTGTCCAGAGTCCCGATGAGATCCTGGACGTCGCGATGAGCTCCGGAATGGTCCGTAGGTAAATATTTATATATGGGATCTCATATTTTGGCTACCGGAAAAGTTTCGTGTTTTATCGGTATTGTACCGGGAAGCATCTGGAAGGTTCCAAAAGGTTTCACATGGTTCCGGAGGAGTCGAGAAAAGTCCCTCCATCCCCTAGGACTTGCATGGGCTGTAAGGGGGCGTCCAAGCCTTGTTGGTCCAGCCCCCCAAGGGCCCATGTGGCTACGGGGTAGGAAACCCTAAAGGGGAAGGCACCTAGGAGGTGCCTTGGGGAGGGAGGACTCCTCCCTCTTGGCCGCCGGCCCCTACCTTGGAGGAGGGGTATGGGATGACCCCCCCACTTCCCCTTGCCTCCTATAAATAGTAGAGGGGAGGGGAGGGCCGAACACAACAAGTCCTCTCCCTTGAGGCAACCCTCTCCTGCCCATCTCTCCTGTTCTTCCTCGTTTGCAGTTTCGGAGGCGCTTGGCAAAGCCCTACCGGGATTGCTCCACCACCACCTCCACCACGCCGTCATGCTGGTTGAGATCTCATATACTTATCCTTCCTATCTTACTGTATCAAGAAGGAGGATACATCATCGAGAGGCACATGTGCTGAATGCGGAGGTGTCGTCCGTTTGGCGCTAGATCGGAACGGATCGCGATTGGATCGTGAAGACGTACTACTACATCAACCACGTTATATACGCTTCCGCATAGAGATCTACAAGGGTATGTAGATGCACTCCCCGTCTTGTAGATGTTGATCTCTATATATTGATCTTGGTGAGAGTTGGAAAATTTTGTTTCCTATGCGACGTTCCCCAACAGTGGCATCATGAGCGTGGTCTATGCGTGGATAACATGCATGAGTACAACAAAAAAGAGTTTGTGGGCGTTGATGTTCAGATTGCTTACTTCCTTAGTATTATTTTGATTTGATGGTATTCTGGGATGAAGCGGCCCGGACTAACCTTACTCGTCCATGTACGAGAGACCGGTTCCATCGACTCACATGCAACTTGTTGCATAAAGATGGTTGGCGGGTGGCTGTCTCTCCCACTTCAGTTTAATCGGATTTGATAGAGGCGACCCTTGTAGAAGGTTAAATAGCAACTTGAATATCACTCTTGTGGCTTTGTGTAGGTAAGAACGGTTCTTGCTAGTTACCCATAACAGCCACGTAAAACATGCAACAACAAGCATAGGAAGTCTAACTTGTTTTTTCAGGGTATGTTGTGATATGATATGGCGAATGGCATGATGAGATATATGTGATGTATCATATGATCATGTTTTGTATAGAATTATCATGACTTACATGTCCATGAGTACGGCAACTGGCAGGAGCCATAGGGTTGTCATTATAATTTGTGCCTTTTTTGCTTTACTTGATCGCTATGAGTTAGCAATAGTGGTAGAGGCATAGTTGGTGCAAGAACCCCAATGGCGACACGATGATGAAGATCATGGTGTCATGCGGTGACGATGGAGATCATGCCGGTGCTTTGGAGATGGAGATCAAAACCACAATATGATGATGGCCATATCATGTCACTATAATTATTTGCATGTGATGTTAATCCTTTTATGCATCTTATTTTGCTTAGGACGAAGGTAGCATTATAAAATGATCCCTCACTAAAATTTCAAGATCAAATTGTGTTCTCCCCAAGTGTGCACCATTGCGAAGGTTCGTGGTTTCAAGGCACCACGTGATGACCGGGTGCGATACACTCTACGTTCGCATAAAATGGGTGTAAGCTAGTTTTGCACATGCAAAACACTTGGGTTAAACTTGAGGAGCCGAGCATGTACAAACATGGCCTCGGAATAGAGAAGACCGAAAGGTCGAACATGAGTCATATAGTAGATATGATCAATATGGAGATGGTCACCATTGAAACAACCTAATCTCATGTGATGATCGGACTTGGGTTGGTGGATTTGGATCATGTCACACTCGAACAACCTGAGGGGTTTTGAGTTGAGTGGGAGTTCTTAATTAAATATGATTAATTGAACTCGTCATCATGAACAAAGTCTATGTTGTCTTTACAAAGTATGTTGTAGAAAAATAGCTCGCGCTGTAGCTGTCTTGTATTTTTTGATGCGTTCCTAGAGAAAACTAAGTTGAAAGATGATTGTAGAAATTATGCGGACTGGGTCGTAAACTGAGGATTGTCCTCATTGCTGCAAAGAAGGCTTATGTACTTAATGCACCGCTTGGTCTGCTATCCCCCAAGCATCGTCTGTGGATGTTGCGAACATCTGGCAAGCATGTTTTGATTACTACGTGATAGTTCAGTGCGTCATGCTTTACGGCTAATAACTGATGCTCCAAAAACGTTTTCAACGCCACGAAACATATGAGATGTTCCAAGAGCTGAAGTTAGAATTCTAGGCTCATTCCCGTGCTGAGAGGTACGAGACCTTCAAAAAGATTCTTTGCATGCAAGATGAAGGATAATATCTCAATCCCGTGCTGAGAGGTATGAGACCTTCAAGAGCTGAAGTTAGAATTCTAGGCTCATTCCCGTGCTGAGAGGTATGAGACCTTCAAAAAGATTCTTTGCATGCAAGATGAAGGAGAATATCTCAATCAGTGAGCATGTGCTCAGATTGTCTGGGTGCTACAATCGCTTGAATCAAGTGGGAGTTGATCTTCCACATGAGATAGTGATTCATATAGTTCTCCAAGACACCGCCACCAAGCTACTGGAGCTTCGTCATGAACTGTAACATGCCAGGGATGAAGGTGATGATCCCTGATCTATTCATGATGTTTTACACTACGAAGGTAGAAATCAAGAAGGAGCACCAAGTATGGATGGTTAGTGAAACCACTAGTTTCAAGAAGGGCAAGGGCAAGAAGGGAAACTTCAAGAATGATAAGATAATTGTCGCTCCAGTGAAGAAACCCAAGGCTGAACCCAAACCCGAGACTGAGTGCTTCTGTTGTGAGGGGAACAGTCACTGAGAGTGGAACTACCCCAGATGCTCGACAGATAAGAAGGCTGGCAATGTCAACAAAAGTATATTTGATATACATGTTATTGACTTGTGCTGTACTAGTGCTCATTGTAGCTCCTGGGTATTTGATACCGGTTCAGTTGCTAATATTAGTAACTCAAATCAAGAGTTGCGGAATAAACAAATACTAGCTAAGGGAGAGGTCTCGATTTGTGTTGGAAGTGTTTCCAAGGTTGATGTGATCACCATTACACGCTCCATCTACCTTCGGGATTAGTGGTAAACCTAAATAAATTTTATTTGGTGTTTGCGTTGAGCATGAACATTATATTGATTTTTTTATTGCGATACAATTGTTCAAGTTAGTTAGAGAATAATGGGTTATTCTGTTTACATGAATAATATCTTTCATGATCATGCACCCAATGTGAATGGTTTATTGAATCTCGATCTTAGTGGTACACACGTTTATAGTATTTATGCCAAAAGATACAAAGTTAGTAATGATAGTACCACTTACTTGTGGCACTGCCTCTTAGGTCATATTGGTATAAAACGCATGAAGAAACTCCATGGTGATGGATCTTTGGACTCACTCGATTTTGAATCCTTTGAGACGTGTGAACGATGCCTATTCACTAGTAGGAAAAACCTTATAGGTAGGATGCTGTTAGTAGCGCTGTATTATAACAAGCACGACTGCTACTTAGCAGTAGCGTTGCCTCATCCAGGCGCTACTGATAAAGACTTAGCAGTAGCACTGGAAATTTAAAAAGCACCACTTCTAAACAGGACATGATGAGCCCATCGACGGTAGCCGTAGTAGGAGTTTGCCCTTGTGAAAAGAGCTATTGCTAAGTAGAATAGTTGTAGCGCTCGACAGGAATCAGCGCCACGGATATTGGGCCCCACTTAGTAGTAGCGCTGCCCCGTGAAAGTGCTACTACTAAGACCAATAGCAGTAGCGCTCGTTGGAAAGCAGCACTACTGCTACGCTTGGCTGGTGGCAGATTTTAACCCACACATCCCCTCTCTCCCACTCCCCCCCTTTTGCCCTCTCCCCTCCTTTCTCCTCTCCTCTCTCTTGTTTACTTCTCCACCATTGTTGCCCTTATTATTTCTTCCTTCTACCTCTGTTCTCTCCCCATTAATGCCCCCTCCACCCTAATTCTCCTCCAGAAATGACCTCTTCTAACTCTATCTTCCACATTTATTTGGCTTTCCCTCCTTCCATACATATAGATCTAGCTATTTGTTTAGCCGTGCACATGATCATGTCTCTCCCTATGATCATCTCTCTCCCTCTCCACTAGTTAGCTAGAGTCATTTCTCAACACAACAACTAGATCTAGCTATTTGTTTAGACGTGCACAATCTCTCTCGAGATATAGGTGAGTAAAAAGTTGTGCATTTCAATAATGGTAATATGTGTGTTTGCGACATGAAGGGATTTGTGTGAATGACATGCCCCGTGAGTTGCTTACGTTTTGACGAAATGTCGATTTATTTCCTTTCGGTGAATTTCAAGCAAACTCGATATGTCCTATTTTTAGGCAAGGTCATGCTAAATATTTATATGGTCGACTTTGATCCATGCGTGCAATTTGTTTACCACCCTTTTGTTTGTTATACCGTGCAGTCATGTAGGTGAGTGGAAGGAAGGTGGAGCTATACTTACAATCCGTGGTGATGTACATGTATGCAAATAAACAGAGTGGGATTAGATGTCTGTATATGAGATGCAAAGGAGTAATTTTGGACCCTTTTGATTGTGGAAGTTTGAAGGTCCACTTGCTGATCAATGGTTTCATTGATGGCTATACTCGGTGGATAAGTGAAGACGATGATGACGACGTCCACATGGCAGCGAATAACGACATGTGACTAGACGAAGAGATGACCGAGTGACACGAAGACTATGGCACCGGACACGGCGGCAGAGAAGAGTCTGAACACGACGACAGGGAAGAGTCCGGAGACGGCGGCGACCGGGAAGAGACCAGAGATGGCGGCAGGGAAGAATCTGAACAGGGCATCGGGGAAGAGTCCAGAGAAGGCGGCTCGGAAGAGTCCGGACACGGCGGCGGGGCAGAGTCCGGATATAGCAGAGAAGAGGCGATGGACACGCAGCAGTCTTCGACGCTACTAAGTTCAGTCATGCACGACCCTCATGTTCGAGACCTCCTTCGCAAGAGTATGACTAGCGACAGAGTTTCTTCTAGAGAAGAGGTCAAGCTGGTGCAACTTGAAGTAGACTCAAAGACTCCATTACATGACGGTTGCAATCACGAGGTGACCAGCTTGAATTTAATGCTCGAACTTCTAAAGACAAAGGCCGAAAACAAATGGACAAACAAAATCCTCGATGAGCATTTGAAGTATCTACATAATCAAGTTCTTCCTGTGGGGAACCTGTGTCCTAGTAGTGTCGAGGAGGCCAAGAAAATCCTTTGCCCTCTTGATCCGCGACACATTAGATATCACGCATGCATCTACGATTGAATAATTTATCGGGGGGAGCAGGCGGAAAAACCAGGTGTATAGTGTGCAATGCTTCTCGATACAAGAAGGTATGAAAGAAAGCTCCTCAGAAAGTTTTATGGTACTTTCCGATCACTCCTCGTCTGTGGCGGTATTTCGTAGATCCTAAGGAAGCAAAGCTCATGCGCTGGCACGTGGATAGGAAGAAGCCGATGACGGAGATGATCCAAATCTGAGAAACCTTGTAGATGCTAGCCTGTGGAGAGCATTCAACACCGAATATCGATTTTTAGGAGAAGATGCATGGAACATCATGCTTGGTGCGAGTACCGATGTCATTAATCCGTTTGGAAACCACAACACCAACCACAACACATGGCCCATCTTTGTATGGATGTACAACCTCCCCCCATGGAAGTGCAAGAAGGCAAAGTACATACACATGAGCATGCTGATTCAAGGGCCTAAACAACCGGGGAATAGTATTAACCTGTATATTTCTATATGAGAGGTGTGCTGATGATGATGGTGCATGACTATCTCGGTTACGGGTACACCTCACGCCACGTGTGCCATAGATTCTACGGATGCACGAGGGGCATGGATGGCTTGGGTGAGCATCGAGGACCTCCACATAAGAGGAGCGGCGCCGAAATCAATGAGCTATTGAATACCTGGGAGCAGTGCTCCTCGCTGAGAAAGATGGAAAAGGTGTGAGAGCCGCTGCTGAAGGTATGGAAAACGAGGTCTGTTTTGTGGGACTTGGAGTACTGGCCCAATGACAACACGCCTCCTTGCCTTGATCAAATGCATATCACAAAGAATGTCCTCGAGAGCTTTCTTGGCAGACTGATGAACATGCCGGAGAAGACCAAGGATGGGCCAAAGGCAAGGAAAGACTTGGAAGATTTGGAGATTAGGGGGATCTCCACATGCCGTGTAAAAAGTCGACGGAGGAGACAGAGACAGAGACGGCGGCGGGGCCAAGGGGAAGAAAAGTCAACAAGAAGGAGGAGAATTGTTGCCCCCTTCTTTCTTCACCTTAAGTCCAAAGGAGATCGATCAATTAATCAAGTGCCTTACGGGAATCAAAGTGAGTTCTGGTTACTATGGGAAGATAATCAGATTTCTAGACACCAAGAAGAAACGGTTTAGCGGGATGAATTCTCATGACTGTCACGTGATGATGACACAGATACTCCCAGTTGCCATTAGAGGGATAATGGACAAGTACGTCCGTAAAACGCTTACTGGTCTCTGCAACTTCTTCACCGTTATCTCTCGAAAGTCCATCAGTGTGAAGAAGCTCCGAAGGCTACATGAAGAGATCGTTGTCATGCTATGTGAGCTTGAGATGTACTTACTGCCCGCGTTCTTTGATGTCATGGTGCATCTGTGTGTCCACATCATGGACGACATCATCGACCTCGGTCCGACATTCCTTCACATCTTGATGCCGCTCGAGAGGATGAATGGGGTCATCAAAGGATTCGTTCGTAACATGTCCCGCCACGAGAGGAGCATCGTCCAGGGATATTTGACCCAAGAGTGCATCTCCTTTTGTGACAATTATATAGGCAAAGATGACCCTGTTGTTGGTTTGCTCGTCAACAAGCACCATGGGAGGCTCGGAGGAGAAGGTCACAACAACCATAGGAGGGAATTGCACATGGACTACTCGGATCCACGGGATGAATTTGACATGGCTAACTTAGTAGTGCTACAACACCTAGATGTGGTAGATGATTATGTGACACTGCACAAAGAAATCATCGCAAAGAAGTACCATGATCATAGGATGCACAAGACTGACGACGAAGTTACTGTAGAGCACAACACCACTTTCTTGCTGTCGGTATTCTAGGAATAGGGGTACCCAGACCTTCCTGCCTACAGCCCGGGGCTGGCCCACTTCATCGACCGAAAACCAACGGGCCCGACATCACTCAAGACAACGCCCTCGCGAGGGGCCAAGCCTTGTGAGGAGGAGCAGCATCAAGACCCGAATGGGGCCTCCTCAGGACCCCTCTGGAGCAGCAGATATTCCGAGGCGAGGCCCGGCCTCAGGAGTCAAGGATGATGCAGAGGAAGGGCAGGCGAGCAGCGGACAGCGGGGCTGTGCAGTTTCCCCTTTAGTGCAAAGGGGGCAAGGACGTACCGGGGGTTCCCAAGGCATCTCCAAAAGGTTTCCGTTCTGGTGCAACAAGACCAAGGCCGCCCGCCGGCAGGACGAATGTCATCCCTGAACCAGCCCTTGCAGCGCTGGCAGCCACTTTGCACGCGAAGACCACTTTTGGGCAGGGGAAGCATGTTCCCCTGTCCCCCTTCGAAATTGTCCATTGTGGGATACCTTCCCGCTGAAACGACAAGGGAAGAGGACCGGGGCCGCCACTATATATAGAGGATAGGTTACTTCGTAGATGGGCCCCTCGATTCATTCATTCACCCACTAGCACCACGCAAAGACATCCAGCCTCCGGAGGCTCCTGAGCACTGTACTAGTCCTCCCACCTCCAAGAGAGGCAATCCACCAAAGCAGGAGTAGGGTATTACGCTTCCTAGCGGCCCGAACCTAGGTAAACTATCGTGTTTAGTGTCTTCCTCACCATCGAGTGAGTTTCCTTGCCTTGTCCATCGAGTAACAAGCTAGGTGAGGCAAGCCAGTGAGATATCTTTGCACACGCCCCTGAGTTTGAACCTTTAGGGTTTTGCGGAGTCCGAAATCCGACATTTGGCACGCCAGGTAGGGGGCGTGTCGAGGTCTTCTTCGGGCTTCATCTTCCCTAGGCCCGCTGCTCCAATGACCGGCACCCACCAAGCTTCTTCGAGCCTCATCGAGCTGGATTCTAACCGTCATACCACGGTGGCCGGAAGCACGTGTACCGGTGTTACGGTACCAGGAGGCTCGTACCAGATCGTCAACATTATCTCTGCCACCGCAACCACCAGCTCCGCCCAGGCGCACGGCGGCTGGAAGGCGCCCCCAGCGTCCACGACACACCGCATCAACTTGGGGGACCTCAGGGTGCACGACGCGCTATAGATGGAAAGCGAGATGCTCCGCCAGCGACCGATGAAAGGGGGCTTCGACGCCTGGGTGGACCACATCATGGAGCTGATCACCATCGCCCAGAAGGCCATCCGACCCCACTCTTCTTCAAGAACATAGGAGACAGGCACCGGGGGCTTGCACCCACTACCGGCCCTCGGACCTGCAATCGGTGGAGCCCCACCGGCGCTACACGGGGCCGAGAGAGACACGTCGGGTGCCGCCCTCCTCTTCCTCCAGATTCGGCGGCTGGCCTCGAGGTGCAGCAACGCCGGCAACCGCGAGGGACGTGAAGGGAACAGAAGGACGTGCGGTGCTTACACCTGCGCGCATCACCAAGACCAGGACGACCCCCGACAACCCGGGGCGACCGGATGGGAACGCTCCCTGAGGCGCAGCCAGCAGGCAGCGGAGGCGTCGGCGCGGGCAAACTACGGCGACGGAGTCATGCCAAGGCACCAAGGGGGGAGTCTGCACCAGGCAGTGCCGGGACCAACCAACGG
Source organism: Hordeum vulgare subsp. vulgare (assembly GCF_904849725.1). NCBI lineage: Eukaryota > Viridiplantae > Streptophyta > Magnoliopsida > Poales > Poaceae > Hordeum > Hordeum vulgare. Next base: position 179,381,744 of record NC_058523.1, read on the forward strand.
TGGCAACAGGAACAAGAGACTTCCCATGGAGGCCCATCGTGCGAAGATCTTCGAGCAACACGGCCGGGGGGATCCCCCTCCGCCGCTGAGAGGGACTGCCACCTTCGTGCTGCTAAACGGATTCGGAGGTCAATCGAACGCCTACATGGAGCTTTACATAGCAGAGTATGCGATACCACGTGACCCTCTCAATGAGGAAGAGCCTCAAGCATCCACCCCGGGCTCCTATTCTACTCAGGAGTAAGAAACACATGAGAGGCCCCCAGAGCCCCCAGGCTGCGGGGCATGACGCTAGCCGCCCCCCCCGCGGAGGAACTACGAAGAACCGGACCCTAGGCCTCAAGAGGACAAGTCATATGAAGCAACAAGACACGAGTCGCGCGGGCCACCCACGGCAACCACGGAGCAAGTGCAGGCACTAAGGGCCGGGCCTCACGAGGTGCCCCTCATACGCGAGGAATCTATGCGATGTAATTTTTTGGGTTCACTGCTCTAGGGAGTGCCCGCTGACCGCATGAACTTCAATTGTTCACGGCATACCCCTGCCCGTCATATCATTCACTCATGTCTCTATAACTTCTACTGCACTGATGACCCAGAAGTGTAGGGTATCAATCATAGTCCTTTCGATAAGTAAGAGTGTCGAACCCAACGAGGAGCAGAAGGATCTGAAAAGTGGTTTCAACAAGGTTTTCTGTGCAAGCACTGAAATTATCGGTAATGGAAAGTTGTGTGAAAAGATGATTCATAGCAAGTCGCAAGTAACAACGGTAACAAAGGTGCAGCAAGATGGACCAATCCCTTTTGTAGCAAGGGACAAGCCTGGACAAACTCTTATAGGAGGTAAAGCGCTCCCGAGGGCACATGGGAATTTCTGTCAAGCTAGTTTTCATCATGTTCATATGATTCGCGTTCGCTACTTTGATAGTTTGATATGTGGGTGGACCGGTGCTTGGGTGCTGCCATTACTTGGACAAACCTCCCACTTACGATTAACACCTCTCGCAAGCGTCCGCAACTATGAAATAAGAATTAAGACAAAGTCTAACCATAGCATTAAACTAGTGGATCCAAATCAGCCCCTTACGAAGAAACACATAAACTAGGGTTTAAGCTTCTGTCACTCTAGCAACCCATCATCTACTTACTACTTCCCAATGCCTTCCTCTAGGCCCAAATAATGGTGAAGTTCTACGTAGTCGACGTTCACATAACACCACTAGAGGAAAAACAACATACAACGCATCAAAATATCGAATGAACACCAAATTCACATGACTACTTATAGCATGACTTATCCCATGTCCTTAGGAACAAAAGTGACTACTCACAAATCATAAGTATATTCATGACCATAGAGGTATTGAATAGCATCAAGGATCTGAACATATAATCTTCCACCAGTAATCCATCTAGCATCAACTACAAAGAGTAATTAACATTACTAGCAACCTAACAAGTACCAATCGGAGTCACGAGACGGAGATTGGTTACAAGAGATGAAATAGGGTTTGGAGATGAGATGGTGCTTATGAATATGTTGATGGTGATGAGTCCCCTCCGACGAGAGGAGTGTTGGTGATGACGATGGCGACGATTTCCCCCTCCGGGAGGGAAGTTTCCCCGGCAGGACGACCCTGCCGGAGCTCTAGATTGGTTCTGCTCAAGTTCCGCCTCGTGGCGGCGGCGATTTCTCCTGAAAGCCTCCTCTTGATTTTTTCTGGAATGAAGCCCTCCTTATAGCAAAAGAGGGGGGGCCAGAGGGCCAAATGGGAGCCCACAAGCCCCCTAGGCGCGACCAAGGGGGTAGGCCTCGCCTAGCAGGCTTGTGGCCTCCTGGTGGCTCCCCTCTGGTACTTATTCGGTCGAGTATTTTTTATAAATTCCAAAATAAATCCTCATTGATTTTCACGGCTTTTGGAGTTGCACAGAACAGATATCTCAAACTTGCTCCTTTTTGTGGCCAGAATTCCAGCTGCCGGCATTCTCCCTCTTCATGTAAACCTTGCAAAATAAGAGAGAAAAGGCATAAGTATTGTACCGTGAAGTGTAATAACAGCCCATAAAGCGATAAATATCAACATAAAAGCATGATGCAAAATGGACGTATCAACTCCCCCAAGCTTAGACTTCGCTTGTCCTCAAGCAGAAACCGAGATCAATAAATATGCCCACATGATTAGAGAGAGAGGTGTCGACAAAACAAAATACGGACATGCATGCATCATGATCATAATCAGAACAACAATATCATCATATAATCTCTCATGCTAAAGTGATAATTCGTTCACAAAGTAAAGTATGGATCAAGAACCTTCTTGAGAAGTAACAACCAATAGCCTTTAGTCATTGAAGCAATTGCAATTTATCGTAACATCGGAAAGAGCCAAATAGGAGCTTGTAAAGCAAATCCACATACTCAATCATCCTTTCGTCTTCTACAATTGCTGCAGCTCACATGGTACTCATGAGATCAAAGTTTCAGTCGGACACAGAGAAAGATAGGGGCTCATAGTTTCACCTCCCAACTATTTACCTCAAGGGTAATGTCAACAATAATAATGGGATTTGTGGGACTTGATTTGCCCACACCCCCTTTGGAAGGAACATATCTGGTCATTTAGGGATGTTTTCAAGTTTACAAAGCTAAACTTGTCCAATGGAGCTCAAACTTGGTGAAGCCCCTTGTTTTAGCACCAAACCCAATCCTGTTAAGTTGCATAGCCAGTGGTGGGGTGCAACACCCCCAAACAACTGTCGAGCACCTTCGTACAGTTGGGTAAAACCCCTCCTAACCATAGCTAAACCCAATCCCTTTCTCCCAAACTCATAGATTAGGTGGCTGACATCAATGCCAAACTCCAGTCAAGTGGCCGCTCTCTGGTTCAAAGTCGATATACGAAAATCTCCAATTTGAGCTTCATCCCAAGGCTGACAACACCTGTTTCCTTGTCTTTCTTTGACCAGCCGAGGCTCCCACGGGGCTCCAACGGCTAGGCATCTCCCCGCTAGTGCCCAGGACACGCTAGACACGTCCAAGGCACCTAGAGCATGCCAGCTTGCCGTGGCATGCCAAAGCTGCGCTCTGGGCGTGCTCCAGAGAGCAACCGAGGTGGGGGCGACTCGCTCGGCCAGTTCAAGCCTCCCCGCGGTGTCTCTCCTCTCCCCCGACAGCCCCTCTGCATTACGCAGCCCTCAGGGCCCCTCCTTTCCCGCACTAAGAGCCAATCTGACGCGTGCCCGCGCGCACCAGAAGCGCTAGAGGAGCGTGGCCACGATAGCTCACCTCTACTCTCTCCCCCTCTCTCCCGCAGTGAGTCCTGTAGGTCCAAAACCACGTCCTAAGACCGTGGTTTCGACCCCAGCCTCTCTCTGCACCCTCATGCGTGCCACGGTGGATCATCGGCGCTCCCGAGTCGGCTCACCATCACGGTTTTATAAATAGCCCCCCTCGCTCCAGAACCCCTCACTCCACCTCACCGAGACCTCAATAACCTCCCTAGCCACCCCATTGAGCAAGCAGAGCCCCGGTACTCGAGATCGACCCAGTCCCCTCCGCCTCGGAGCTCCGGTCGATCTCTGGCTACACGTCGGCTCTCGCATCCCTCTGCCCACCAGAGCTGTAACATCCCAAATTTTCCTAATTTGCAATGTTTTCAATTGTAGCTAAGCATCTATGCATTTTGATTATAATAAAGTTGTCATTCAAATTCTTTCGATTTTTGATTTGCAATTCTATTTTCTTCACCCAAGGAATGCCGGGAAAAATACTTTGTCAAGCAAGAAAAAAAGAGAGGAGGAACATGACCCTCCAAACCCGGGGATATTCTTTGAAATATTTGAGCCATGAAACCCAAGATTTATTTTAAAAATATTTGCAAAAATAAATAAATCATTTAGGGAATTTTCTGAAAAAACATTTCTTTATGTTTTTATCTTGGTCGTGGAAAAATGTCCATCATATAGATTTATTTTTCTGATAATTTTATTATATAATAACCATATATTTTGAATACATTTGGTTTCCTTTTTATCTTTAGTTTCCGGATTTCGAAAAAAGGAAAAGCTCTCATTTAGTCGGAAATAGATCGGTGGCCCATTAAGCACCTTCCAAAAACTGGGCCGACAAGCACCTTCTTCTTCCTCACGTTCTCCCTCCTCCGAGGACCTTCCATAGCTATGGTGACAGGAAATTCTCCTTTCCCGATCTCCCTCTCCCTTCCATCCCGACGCCTCCCGAGCCCCTCTATTTAAGGCCACCCCCCTCCTCGTACCATTTTCCTTGCCACCACCCCGATCCGCCGCCTCCACGCCCCTGCGAGACCTCGCCGGAGCCGGCCTACAGGAGCTTCCCACAGCACCCAGGCACTACCCGCCCCCTCCCTGGAACCCTACTGCGCCCCTCCTATACCCCACGCTATACTCCCCCACGTTCCCCTACCTCCCGCCTTACCCACCCCGCCTCTCTCCCTCCAGGACATCACCCCGACGGCGGCCTGCTGCGAGGGTCGACAGGAGCAGCCCCCATGGACAGGAGCAGCCCTCCCCGTCCTCGCCGGCGACCACCCCCCTCCCCCGCTGCCCCATCCCCGCCGGCGACCACCCCCCCAACGACGGAGCTGCTCACCCCGCAGGCCACCTCGCCGAAGGAAACTTTCTTCCCTGCGAGCAACGGTGAGAAACTCTCTCACCTCTCTGTTCTTATTTTTTGTTGTTGTTACCGTTAGATATTGATCCTAAGGCCCCTATTAGATCACTTACTAGCCGAACCATTTTCTTCTAACGTGCGGTCGTTTGTTAGTTTAACCGAACACGCATGCCACGTGTACACTATTCGTTAGAATAGCCTTTCTCTTTTTCTGTTTTTATTTGTGTAACAGAACCAGTTCCAATTTTGTTTTCCTTATAACTTTTAATATACAAATCCAATGAAGTTGATTCGGTTTGAGTTAGATCACAATTTTCTTGTAGTTTATGAAAACATATAATTTGTATATGTTTGAGATTACAAAATTTGAGTGAGAGCAGATTTGGTTTAAATCTTGTTTTGCTTATACCGGGAGTTTAAAAATAGATTTTTAATTAATTATTTTTCCTATTGATCCATAGTGATATTATTTATCAGTAGTTTCAGTTTCAGAATTTGTGAGATATTTTATATTGGGGTTTTTATCAAAACAGATTCTGTTTTTGTTATGTGAAGGCAATCTCACTTCGCTATGCTTTAGCTATTGTTTGTTAGGTGCTTTATTTTTTTTGTTTACTTGTCTTTGGGATGCTTATTGTGTGAATTTGTTTGTGTCGATAGATTATCATGAGTGCGAAGCTTGCGGCCTAGACGCGCTGGAATTCGACAACCGTCAGCAAGGCAAGTCACTTTGATCATGTTATTACCTATGTTTTATATGCATTGTAGTTCTACCTTTCTTCACCCAATTGCATGCAAAGTAGGTACTTGGAAATTTTGGATCTTGATGTAGTATCATGTGGTAGGCACCTCAACACCCTTGTTACTTGGCCCGGGATGATGAATTTATTTTGCTATGCTTTTAGTAGACGGGGTTATGGTTGAGTGTTTATCACGAGTGTTGTGAGAATATGATAATCAAGACCGGACACTCCAAGACTTTTCAAGACCTCGTGATGCAATATACCTCTGGGTGAAGGACGGTTCAGATGGGCTCCCTGGGATTTAACCAGCGGACGACCCGGGATGCATGGAGAAGTGCCATGACATCTTGCGGAAAGCTTCACTAGGGCACGAAGGGATGGATGGATGCTTCAAGACCCAAGCCTTACCTGCACAACCACAAGTCATTATGGGCTCTGGCTTGGTTGGACAACACGGCAACTCTGGACGGGCAGTGCTACGAGATGTAGAAGAAAGTTAGGATTGGATGGGCACCGAGAGAGGCTCAGAGGAACCCGTTGAAAGACTATGTTTTGATAATCCGGTCATCAAACACTCTGTAGTGCGAGGACATCCAACGGAGGCGATCAAATCTTGTGGGGAATGTGTGCAAAACTATTCAGAGTACCCAAACCTAATCGATTAGCCGTGTCCACGGTCATGGACGACTTGAGCCGAAGGAACTGAAACTCTCTGGAATTCTCAACACAAATAATAATGATGTGGGTATTATTGACAACTCGGGGTACGAGAATTGGTTGGTGGAACCATCTCGTTAACAACCAACAATGTAGTAATATTTTGCTTTTAGCCCTCTTTTGTTGTAGGAGAAAACTTTGCTTTCCGCTAAAAACTTACAAGCCCCACCTGCCATATATGCATGTAGAATAGATGATATTTTTCACCTCTCTCTTTTGTGACTTGCCGGCATATTCAATATGCTGACCTACACGGCTGCAACATGTCATGTTGTAGAGTACTTTTCCGACCAGGAGTGAGGTCACGGTCTACGCTCGGTGATATGCCCTGGACTCAGATGGACTCTACTACTTTTGAAGCTTCCACTAGTCTTCGTTAGTTATCTCATGAGTTTGGCCTTCAGCCTCTTTATTGTAATCATTATTGTAATAAAGTACTCGATATTAGATCTGATTAATAAAGCTGTGTGATTGAACTCTCAATATATACATTGATGTACTGTGTGTGTACCAACATGATCTTGGGATGGTACTAAAACACCAGAGACTTGACTCGTTTCGAGTTGGGTCGCTACAGATATGGAATCAGAGCACACGCTGATCGTAGGACGTTACCTCTAGGATTGGAAAAGCCTTAGGAAGAAAACTATTTTATTATATCTTTAAATCTTCTATTTTTTCTCTTCTTCTCTTTTCCGACTTCTCTCCGATCTTCCAATATTTTCTTGATGGCCACCTTCATCCCTGTTATGATCACGGAGTTTTGCCAGCCCGACCCCTCAATGCCCTTCGGAAAGGAGCTGGTGCAGATCACCAAGGACTTGAGGATTGCTCTGCCGACCATCACTGGTAAGCCTATATCGTCTTACCCAGAAGATTCATGCTACAGGATTGAGGTGCACATCCCCGGAAGAACTTTCGAGCCGCGCACAGAACCTGTGGAGTTACAGTTCATCGCACCCGACTGGATTCTCGGCAGGGACATAGCGGTTCACTGTGCACTCGGGAGATCAAGGAGGAGTACAGATGCTATCCCATCTCACCGGACTTATTCATGGTCTCTCAAAGAGGAGCTGATCGAGAAATCATTATGACCAAGACTGACGACGCTCTCCTGTCCTATGCCCAGATCATGGAGGCACACATCAGAACTCTAGAGATTCGTGTTGGCAAGGACACGAAGAGGATCAAGCAAATGTCGCTCCGCGAACTCCACCTCAAAGACGAAGCCCAAGAAGCCCACTATGAGCACGAATTGGAGGTGAAGGACTTCTTGGAGAGGATCGAGAAGCTGAAGGCTCGTGTCGCATAGCTGGAGGAAGAATTGGACATGGGCAAGAACCTTTACCGTGAAGGAGATGTAGCCCCCTTGATCAGCAATGAGGAGGACTATGAAGCAAGCTCCACCGACGAACCCATCACCATGCTTTTCTGAGGAGGACACATAGACAAGTCCACCAATTTTATCTTATCGTTAAACGTTTAGGCCGATGTCTAGGATATCGCCACTTGTATCCCGTGTTTGAATCTTTTGTGCTGATAATGAATAAAATGTGTGGTGTGATAATTGTTTGTTGCATTTCATATGGGTAGTGTAATTACTCTTTAGACCCTTGTTCTATGCTAATCCCACCCCTCTACAAACACCAGATGCCTACAAGACGTGACACTGCTTCCAACTTTCCACCGGAACTTGCTCAGTTGATCCAATAGCAGAACACCTTGATGCAGTTGCTCAATCAGAATCAGAACAACAACAACTACCATCAACCAACCCAGGCTGGCAATCTCACCCGTTTTCTGTGGTTGAACCCTCCGACTTTCTCCAATAGCGTTGAGCCCATTGTGGAAGATGATTTGGCTCCGCAAGATGGAGAGAGAGTTAATCACTGCATGATGTACTGAAGCTGACAAGGTACGCTTTGCCGCGCGCCAACTCAAAGGACCCGCATCTTCTTGGTGGGAGAACTACACCACCACTTATCCCATCGCTGGTGTCACCTAGGAACAGTTCAAGCAAGCCTTCTGCACCGCTCATGTCTCAGCTAGAGCCATGAGTCTAAAGAAGCGTGAGTTTTGCAACTTACGCCAGGGAACTCGCTCTGTGGCTCAGTATGTTGATGAATTCAGCATGCTTGCACGATATGCACCTAGAGATGTGGCGAATGATGCAGCCAAGCAGGAGAAGTTCATGGAAGGACTCAATAATGAGTTGAGCATTCAGCTGACTGTGGCCAACTTCAACAACTACGAGGAGCTGGTAGATAAGGCCCTCATCTTGGAGGGGAAACAACAGCAGATTGAGAATCGCAAACGGAATTATGGCAATGGGAAGTTCAACTTGGGAACTTAGCAGAAGCCTCGCTACAACCCCTATTTGGGGAATACCGGGACTGGATCCGGTAAGTTTGGAGGACACACCCACCATAACCCCCCGGTGCACAACCATGGAGGTCATAACCATGGAGGAAACGAGAACCACCGCAATGGCAACAACTTCAAGAATGGCAATGGCAACCAGCACCCTCCCGCTCCAAGTCAGAAGGATCTAACTCATATCACCTGCTTCAAGTGCTAGAAGACGGGACACTATGCCACTGAATGTCCCTAGAACAAGCAGGGAAATGGAAACGACAACGACAACTCAGCAGCAAGAAAGCCCAATCCTTTTCCCCAAGCTCAGGTGAACCACATTGATGTTGAAGAGGTCTATGATCACCCCGATACTGTGGTTGGTAAGTTTTTGCTAAATTCACGTCCAGTATTGGTACTTTTTGATTCTGGTGCAACACATTCATTCATATCAAGGGTAGTTGTGGAAAAGTATAGTTTACCAACTAGAACCCTCAGCCAGCCTATTAAGGTCAGCTCCCCAGGAGGCATGATGACAGCCGGGATAGGATGCCATGCTTTGAGTCTCAACATTGGGAACCATAAGTTTCCCACCGACTACATCGTATTAGAGTCTCAGGGATTGGATGTAATCCTATGCATGGATTGGTTGGCCAAGTACGAAGGGAATATTGATTGTGCCCTTAAGTCTATTTTGCTCAACATCCCGAGCAAAAAACGGATTAAGTACGTATCCCAACGCCCGTCACGGAGTAAACGGGTGAACTCTCTCACAGGAGTTGTTCAGGAGGAAGTATCGGTCGTGCAAGACTACCCAGACGTATTTCTGAAAGAATTGCCCGGCATGCCACCTGATAGGGAGATTGAGTTTCTGATTGAACTATTACCAGGAACAACCCCAATATCCAAGAGACCCAATCGGATGCCCGCAAATGATTTAGAAGAAATCAAGAAGCAGATCAAGGAGTTACTTGACAAAGGGTATATTCGCTCAAGTTCGTCACCTTGGGGAGCCCCAGTTCTCTTGGTTGAGAAGAAGGATAAATCCTTGAGAATGGTAGTTGATTATCATGCATTGAACGAGGCGACCATCAAGAACAAGTATCCCTTGCCGATGATCAATGATTTGTTTGACCAGTTAGTTGGAGCCCGAGTGTTCTCCAAGATCGATCTTCGATCCGGGTATCATCAGCTGAAAATTCATGAACAAGATATACCCAAGACCGCTTTCACCACAAGGTATAGTCTGTATGAGTACACAGTCATGTCATTTGATTTGACTAATGCTTCGGCATATTTTATGAGTATGATGAACAAGGTCTTTATGGAATACTTGGACAAGTTTGTCGTGGTGTGCATCGATGACATACTGATATCCTCCAAGAATGAGGAGGAACACAAGGAACACTTGCATCTAGTTTTGGAGAAACTTCGAGAGCATCAACTGTATGCGAAGTTCAGCATATGTGAATTTTGGTTAAAGGAAGTCGGATTCCTCGGACATATTATTTCGGTAGACGGAATAGAAGTGGATCCTGCCAAGGTTGCAGCAGTCACCGAATGGGTAGCACCCACCTCAGTTACGGAGATCCGCAGTTTTCTCGGACTTGCCGAATATTACCGGAGGTTTATCGAGAATTTCTCGGACTTGTCGAAGCCCATGACAGAGTTGTTGAAGAAGGAGTCCAAGTATGTTTGGACCGAGGAATGTGAAGCCAGTTTCGAAGAGTTGAAGAAACGTTTGGTTACAGACTGAGTGCGGATATTGCCGAACATTCGGAAGGATTTCCAGGTTTATCGTGACGCTTCTTGTCAAGGACTCAGAGGAGTACTCATGCAAGAAGGAAAAGTTGTAGCCTATGCATCCAGATAGCTCAGAACTCATGAGTTGAATTATGCCACACATGATTTGGAGTTAGCAGCTGTAGTGCACGCACTCAAGACCTGGAGACATTTCCTGATCGGAAATAGTTGTGATGTTTACACTGATCACAAGAGCCTGAAATATATCTTCACGCAGAAGGAGTTGAACCTCAGATAGAGGAGATGGCTAGAATGGATCAAGGACTATGACATGAGATTGCATTATCATCGAGGGAAAGCGAATGTTGTAGCAGATGCTTTGAGCCGTAAGAGTTATGTGAACACACTCATAGCGGAAGGATTGCCCCAGGAGTTAGCCGATGACCTCCGAGAGCTCAAATTGGAGATAGTTCCAAGAGGATATGTAGCCACGCTGGAAATTCAGTCCACCTTGACCGGAAAAATCTGTGAAGCCTAGAAGCCAGACAAGGAAATAGCTGAGATTAAGCAAAGAATGAATGATGGGAAGGCTAACGGTTTTCGTGAGGATGAACACATAACTATATGGTTTGAGGACCGCATCTATGTGCCCAATGATCCTGAACTCAGAAAGTTGATACTTCAGGAGGCCCATGATTCCCCGTACTCGATACATCCAGGCAACACCAAGATGTATGTGGACTTGAAGGAAAGTTTTTGGTGGACAGGAATGAAGAAGGACATTGCTGAGTTTGTGGCAATATGCGCTGTTTGTCAGCGCGTAAAGGCCGAGCATCAGAAGCCAGCAGGATTCCTTCAACCATTTCCGATACTCGAGTGGAAACGGGAGAAGCTTGGTATGGACTTCATCACAGGATTACCCAGGACCCGTTCAGGTTATGATTCTATCTGGGTAGTGGTCGATCGTTTGACCAAGGTAGCTCACTTCATTCCCATGAAGACTACCTACACGAGTGCTAAGTTGGTCAAGATCTATATGACCAGGATCGTGTGTCTGCATGGAGTTACGAGGAGTATCATGTCAGATAGAGGGACCCAGTTCACATCAAAATTTTGGCATCAACTTCACAAAACCTTGGGAACGAGATTGGAGTTCAGTACAACTTTTCACCCACAGACCGATGGGCAGACTGAGAGAGTCAATCAGATTCTGGAGGACATGTTGAGAGCTTGTGCACTAGACTATGGGTCTAGCTGGGACGACAATTTACCTTATGCTGAGTTCTCATACAACAACAGCCATCAGACCAGTCTGAAGATGGCCCCTTTCTAAGCTTTATACGGAAGGAGGTGCCGAACACCATTGATGTGGGATGGTGTTGGAGACCGAAAACTTTTTGGTCCCGACCTTATGAGAGATTCTGAAGAGAAGGTCAAGCTGATTCGTGACCGACTCAAGATAGCTCAGTCCAGACAGAAGACTTATGCTGACAACAAGCGCAAGGAAGTAACATACGAACTGGGAGATCGAGCATACCTTCGTGTGTATCCACTACGAGGAATCAAGAGATTTGGTGTAAAAGGAAAGTTAGCACCCAGATTCATTGGCCCCTACAAAATTCTTGAACGCAGAGGCGAAGTTGCATACAAACTGGAATTGCCGGAAGGATTGTCCCGAGTTCATAATGTCTTCTATGTTTCCCAGTTGAAGAAATGCCATGCTGAGATGGCTAATGTTCCGTTGAGAGACACAGTGCAGCTAGAGGCCATACAGCTTGACAGTGATTTGACGTATGAGGAGAAACCCGTCAGGATTCTCGAGACTGCCAACAGAGTTATTCGCACCAAGATCATCAAGTTTTGCAAGGTTTTGTGGAGTCACCACACCGAGGAATAAGCCACCTGGGAACGGGAAGAAGATCTTCGCTGAGACCACCCACACCTATTTGCTAGCCAACCCAAATCTCGAGGGCGAGATTCATCTTAAGGTGGGTAGGTTTGTAACATCCCAAAATTTCCTAATTTGGAATGTTTTACAATTGTAGCTAAGCATATATGCATTTTGATTATAATAAAGTTGTCATTCGAATTCTTTCGATTTTTGATTTGCAATTCTATTTTCTCCACCCAAGGAATGCTGGGGAAAAAATACTTCGTCAAGCAAAAAAAAGAGAGGAGGAACATGACCCTCCAAACCTGGGGATATTCTTTGAAATATTTGAGCCATGAAACACAAGATTTATTTGAAAAATATTTACAAAAAGATATAAATCATTTAGGGAATTTTCTGAAAAAAAGACATTTTGTTAAGTTTTTATTTTGGCCATGAAAAAATGTCCATCATATAGATTTTATTTTTCTGATGATTTTAGTATATCATAACCCTATATTCCAAATATATTTGGTTTCCTTTTTATCGTTTAGTTTCCGGTTTTTGAAAAAAATGAAAAGATCTCAGCTAATTGGAAATAGATCGTTGGCCCATTAAGCACCTTCCAAAAACTGGCCCGACAAGCACCTTCTTCTTCCTCACGTTCTTCCTCCTCCCACGACCTTCCATAGCCATTGTGATAGGAAATCCTCCTTTCCCGATCTCCCTCTCCCTTCCATCCCGGCGCCTCCCGAGCCCATCTATTTAAAGCTACCCCTTTAGCGTTCCATTTTCCTCGCCACCACCCCGATCCGCCGCCTCCACGCCCCCCTGCGAGACCTCGCCGGAGCCAGCCTACAAGAGCTTCCCACAGCGCCCATGCACTCCCCGCCCCCTCCCTGGTACCCTGCTGCGCCCCTCCTATACCCCACGCTATACTCCCCCACGTTCCCCTACCCCCGCCTCTCTCCCTGCAGGACATCACCCCGATGGCGCCCTGCTGCCAGGGTCGATAGGAGCAGCCCCCATCGACAGGCGCAGCCGTCCCCATCCCCGCCAGCGACCACCCTCTCGTCCGACGCCCCCATCCCCGCCTGCGACCACCCCCCAACAACGGAGCTGCTCACCCCGCCGGCCACCTCGCCGGAGGAAACTTTCTTCCCTGCCAGCAACGGTGAGAAACTCTCTCACCTCTTTGTTCTTATTTTTTTAGTTGTTACCGTTAGATCGTGATCCTAAGGCCCCTATTAGATCACTTAATAGCTGAACCGTTTTCTTCTAACGTGCGGTCGTTTGTTAGTTTACACCGAACACGCACCGTTTACACGAATCACACCATGCCACGTGTACCCTGTTCGTTAGAATAGCCTTTCTTTTTTTCTGTTTTTATTTCTGTAACAGAACCAGTTCTGATTTTGTTTTACTTATAGCTTTTTATCTACAATCCAATGAAGTTGATTATTTTTGCATTAGATCACAATTTTCTTATAGTTTCCGAAAACATATAATTTGTCTATGTATGAGATTACAAAAGTTGAGTTAGAGCAGATTTGGTCTAAACCTTGTTTTGCTTATACCGAGAGTTTAAAAATAGCTTTTTAATTAATTCTTTTTGCTACTGATCCCTAGTGATACTATTTATAATTAGGTTCAGTTTCGGAATTTTTGAGATATTTTATATTGGGGTTTTCATCAAAACAGATTCTGTTTTGGTTATGTGAAGGCAATCTCACTTCGCTATGCTTTAGCTATTGTTTGTTAGTTGCTTTTTTTTGTTTACTTGTATTTGGGATGCTTATTGTGTGAATTTGTTTGTGTCGATAGATTATCCATAGTGCAAAGCTTGCTACTTAGACGCGCTCGAATTCGACAACCGTCAGCAAGGCAAGTCACTTTGATCATGTTATTACCTATGTTTATATGCATTGTAGTTCTACCTTTCTTCACCCAATTGCATGCAAAGTAGGTACTTGGAAATTTTGGATCTTGATGTAGTATCATGTGGTAGGCACCCCAACACCCTTGTTACTCGGCCGGGGATGATGAAATTATTTTGCTATGCTTTTAGTAGACGGAGTTATGGTTGAGTGTTTATCACGAGTGTTGTGAGAATATGATAATCAAGACTGGACACTCCAAGAATTTTCAAGACCTCGTGATGCAATATACCTCTGGGTGAAGGACGATTCAGATGGGATCCCTGGGATTTAACTACCAGACGACCCGGGATGCATGGAGAAGCGCCATGACATCTTGCGGACAGCTTCACCCAAGCACGAAGGGATGGATGGATGCTTCAAGACCCATGACTTACCTGCACAGACACAAGTCATTATGGGCTCTGGCTTGGTTGGACAACGCGGCAACTCTGGACAAGCGGTTCTACGAGATGTAGAAGAACAGTAGGATTGGATGGGCACCAACAGAGGCTCAGAGGAACCCGTTGAAAGACCATGTTTTGATCATCCGGTACTCAAACACTCTGTAGTGCGAGGACATCCAACGGAGGCGATCAAATCTTGTGGGGATCGTGTGCAAAACTCTGCAGAGTACCCAAACATAATCGATTAGCCGTGTCCACAATGATGGATGACTTGAGCCGAAGGAACTAAAACTATCTGGAATTCTCAACACAAATAATAAGGATGTGGGTATTATTGACAACTCGACTACGAGAATTGTTTGGTGGAACCATCTCGTTAACAACCAACAATGTAGTAATATTTTGCTTTTAGCCCTCTTTTGTTGTAGGAGAAAACTTTGCTTTCCGCTAAAAACTTACAAGCCCCACCTGCCATATATGCATGTAGAATAGATGATATTTTCACCTCTCTCTTTTGTGACTTGCCGGCATATTCAATATGCTGACCTACACGGCTGCAATGTGTCATGTTGCATAGTACTTTTCCGACCAGGAGTGAGGTCACGGTCTACGCTCGGTTATATGCCCTAGAGTCAGATGGACTGTACTACTTTTGAAGCTTCCCTAGTCTTCGTTAGTTATCTCATGAGTTTGGCCTTCAGCTTCTTTATTGTAATCATTATTGTAATAAAGTACTCGATATGAGATTCGATTAATAAAGTTGTGTGATAGAACTCTCGATATATACATTGATGTACTGTGTGTGTACCAGCATGATCTTGGGATGATACAAAAACACCACAGACTTGACCTGTTTCGAGTTGGGTCGCTACAAGAGCACTCCGTGTGACACCAGGAAGCTTTCCCCCATCTTCCCCGAGCAAATTTGTGCCCGTAGCTGTCACCTCCACCTTCACCCGAAACCCCTCCGCTGCAGCTACCTCGTTGCCGGTGAACCAGGGCCCCTTCGCCGTCGACACGACCACCAACAGGTAAGTGGCGACGAGCCAGACCCATTCCTGTCGTCGTTAGGGCCCGAGGACGTCGGTAGCCACGCCGGCGTGCTCCTCCTCCTCTCTGGCCAGAGGTAGGAGACGATCCCGACAGGTGTGCCCCACCTGTCGGTGGCCCATCTCTCTCCCTTGGTGCTCGCAGCCACTGACCGCAGGGTTCGCGCATCAGGTTCAAACCTGACGGCGCGCGCGCTTGGGCAGGCTGGTTGGCTGGCCAGTGGGCCGGCCCAGTCCCAGGCCAAGCCAGGCCAGGGCTGTAGCCCTTTTTATTTTTGTTAAAACTTGATTTTAAATGATATTTGTAAAAAGATTTAACAAGTGAAATAATATAATTCTTTCATTGTTATTTTTCTAAAAATGTGTAGTATTCAACAGAACCATTGGATGAATTTCTGCAACAACTATTCTGTTTTATAATAATAAAAGGGTTAATTTGAAATAGTTTTGCTTCTGTTATATTAATTTTCAAAATATTCTTTCACTTAAACCAGAAAAAATATTTTTAAAATAAAAATATCGATTTATCAGAATTAAAAAACATTTTTAAAGTGACTATGTGATCTATTTTGGAGTGAGCTACTTATTGCTTTTATTTATTACGACGATAGAAAACTCGTGTGACGAAGGAGTTGGACTTGAAGACCTCGAAGACACCAGATACCTAGCTGACCAAGGCAAGCAGCCCTTTGACCATGTTTGAGCATATGTTATATTGCATGCTAGTTAAGCAATTATTTCCCTTGCATGTGATCATAAGTATCGGTAAATCATTGAAGTGATGTTACCGATGGCTCCTCCGGAGCACTTGCATTTTGAGCTTGATCCAACCACCTATGAGGGTCATGCTAATATCATGTTGACAAGTAAAGATAGAATAGTAGTAGCATGAGCATGATTTTGCTATAAATCAAATGTTTATAAAAAACCCGTCGGGTGCCACTAATGCCCGAGGGTGATGACGAGTTAGGTGGCCACTTTTGGTGAAGTCGTGCACCGGGTATTTGTGTGAGTATGGTTTCAGAAATGGGAATAGATTTTTGATGTGTGGACCGTCCCAACCTTACATGTACGACCACGTTACCCCTTTATGGGACGGGGTTTTGTTGATTACTCTGGTTGGTGCTAGCAAAGAGCCACATTACTAGTGGTGGGATTGATGTGTGGTCACTCTCGTGATGGGTCGTGTTAGGTATGGCGACTATGCTGTTTTTACGTGTTCCAGGAAGACCGTTGGTCCCCGCATGGTTGATACTGTCAAGAGTTGGTGCTCGTAAGACGTACAACATGTGGGATGGGTACCAATCGAGTGGACCTCTTTGTCTAGTATCGTCGAAGGAAAGGCATTGATCGGGTATTTACCTCGGGTATGTTATATACCACGAGTCGTGGATGACATGGAAGTTTCCTGGATCTCGTGGGTCCAGCGTACTACCTCTGCAGAGTGTAAAACTATTCGAATAGCCGTGCCCACGATCAAGGACAGTTGGGTAATCCTGCTTAAACTACGCCAAGTCATTTCCGCACAAACGAAGTGTGTGTGAGTATGTGGTAAATGGTGTTTTATGAAATAGTTGATATGACCAAGTTTGGTGACTTGGCATATAGGGTGAACCCGGAGTGTTCATCCCTTGACAGATATGTTGATATCTGTAAGCTGTTCTTCAAATCAATATTTAACTCGTTGCACTTCCATGATCATGTTTATTTACAACCAATATGTTATCCACCAAAGATGCATATTACTTGTTATCCTTTCAATTGCATTGCTCATATCATGGGCTGTTTGCGAGTACATTCAAAAGTACTCATTGGCTTGCCACTGGTTATATTATTGACTAGACATGGAAGAACCGGAGTTTGGAGAAGAATACGTCTTCAGAGACGGCCCTACGAACTAGGACGCTTCCCAGTCAGAATGCCTGTTGGTGTAGGTTGATGGCATGGGCACTCGCTTAGCCCTAAGATTTCCGCTACTAGTTGTATCCGTGTGATTTGGCCTTATAGGCCCTACCTTGTGAACTTGACCATTCGGTCACATGATGTAATAATTCGGTACTTGGATGTAAGACTCTTATTATTAAGCATCTGTGTGTTCAGTGAACATTTATCTCTGGTATCACTAAGCATGTTCATTCGGTGATATCGACTCGTAAGTCGGGGTCCCTACAAGAGTGAAGTTCAAGATCATTGTGACAAGAGGATGAAATGTCTATGATGTGACCGTAGAGGTGAATTTCTAAGTTATGAGTTTGGTATAAATTTAAGACAATGTGGAAATTGTTTCACAACTCATGCCACCTGGAACACCATAGTGTGATGATGTGTACGAACTTCATAGCCGTGCCCTATTGGATATGGTGTGTATTATGATGTCTCTTACCAATTTGGCACTATTGCTTTGGGCTTATGCATGAGAGATAACCACATTCACTTTAAATAGGGCACCATATAATTCCGTTGAGATGACACCGTATGAACTATGGTTTGGCAAGAAACCTAAGCTGTCGTTTGTTAAAGTTTGGGGCTGCGATGCTTATGTCAAAAGGCTTCATGCTGATAGGATTGAACCCCAAAGTGGATAAATGCATCTTCATAAGGTACCCAAAGGAAATAGTTGGGTATACCTCATATGTCAGATCCGAAGGCAAAGTGTTTTGTTGCTAAGAACGGGTCATTTCTCAAGAAAGAGTTTCTCTAGAAATAATTGAGTGGGAGGATGGTGGAACATGATGAGGTTATAGGAACCGTCAGTTCAAACAGAGAGTAGTGGGGCACACAAAGATGTTCCTGTGGCGCCTACACCAGTTGAAGAGAAAGCTAATTATGGTAATCATAAAGCTTCAGATCAAGTAACTACCAACCTCGTAGGTCAACAAGGACACGTACTGCTCTAGAGTGGTACGGTAATCCTATCTTGGAGGTCATGTTGTTGGACAACAATGAACCTAAGAGCTATGGGGAAGCGATGGTAGGTCCGGATTCCAATAAATGGCTGCATGCCATGAAATCTGAGAAAGGATCCATGTATGAAAAGAAAGTGTGGACTTTCGAAGAACTACTTGATGGTCGTAAGGCATGCGATGATGGTAAATGTCACCATTTAGAAAGCTCGACTTGTCGCAAAGAGGTTTCCGACAAGTTCAAGGAGTTGGCTACAATGAGACTTTCTCACCCATAGCGATGCTAAAGTGTGTTGGAATTATGTGAGCAGTTGCTGCATTTCTTGATTACGAAATCTGGCAGATGGATGTCAAAACATTGTTTCCTTAACGGTTTCCTTGAGGAAAGGTTGTATGTGATACAACCAGAAGGTTTTGTCGATCTAAGGATGCTAAATGGCATGCAAGCTTCAACGATCCATTTTTGGACTGTTGCAAGCATCTCGGGGTTGGAATAAGTGCTTTGATGAGTGATCAAAGGTTTTGCTTTATACACAGTTTATGAAAAAACTTGTATTTACAAGAAAGTGAGTGAGAGCACTATATAATTTCTCATAAGTATATGTGGTTAACATATTGTTGATCAGAAATGATGTAGAATTTCTGGAAAGCACATAGGGTAATTTGGAAGGGGGTTTGAAAGGAAAACCTTGATTAAGCTACTTGAACATTGGGCATCAATATCTATAGAGATAGATGAAGATGCTTGATAAAACTTTCAATGAATACTTACCGCGACAAGATTTTGAAGGAGTTCAAAATGGATCAGTCAAAGAAGGAGTTCTTGCCTATATTGTAAGGCGTGAATTTGAGTAGGACTCAAAGCCCGACCACGGAAAAAGAAACAGAAAGGATGATGGTCGTCCCCTATGCCTTAGCCGTAGGCTCTATAGTATGTCATGCTGTGTACTACACCTCATGTGTGCCTTGTCATGAGTCTGTCAAGGGGTACAAGAGTGATCGAGGAGTGGATCACTGGACAACGGTCAAAATTATCCTTATTAACTAGAGGACTAAGGAAATGTTTCTCGATTATGGAGGTGATAAAAGAATTCATCATAAAGGGTTACTTTGATGCAAGCTTTGACACCAATCCGGATAACTCTCAGTAGCAAACCGGATCCGTATAGTGGAGCAGTCATTTGGAATAGTTCCAAGGGAAGCATGGTAGTAGCATCTACAGTATGACATAGAGATTTGTAAAGTACACACGAATCTTAATGTTGCCCATGCTTTGACTAAAAACTTTCCCATAAGCAAAACATAATAAAACCCCAGAACTTATTGGGTGTTAACTACATGGTGATGTGAACTACATTATTGACTCTAGTGCAAGTGGGAGACAATTGGAGATATGCCCTAGAGGCAATACTAAATTAGTTATTATCATATTTCCTTGTTCTTGATAATCGTTTATTATCCATGCTATAATTGTATTGATTGGAAACTCAAATACATGTGTGGATACATAGACAACATCGTGTCCCTGGTGAGCCTATACTAAACAAGCTCGTTCATCAAAGATGGTTAATGTTTCCTAACCATAGACATGAGTGGTCATTTGATAATGGCGTCACATCATTAGGAGAATGATGTTATGGACAAGACCAAACCGTAATCATAGCACCTGATCGTATTAGTTTATTGCTAGTGATTTATCCATGTCAATGTATATGTTACTATAACCATGAGATCATGCAACTCCCCGGCACCGGAGGAATGCCTTGTGTGTTTCAAATGTCACAACATAACTAGGTGGCTATAAAGATGCTCTACATGTATCTCCAACGGTGTGTGTGTGGAATTGGAATGGATCAAGACTGGGATTTGTCACTGCGTATGATGGAGAGGCATCTTGGGGCCCATTCGGTAATGCAACATCACAATAAGCTTGCAAGCAATGTGGTTAAGGAGTTAGTCACGAGATCTTATATTACAGAACAAGTAAAGAGACTTGCCGATAACGAGATCGAACTAGGTATGGAGATACCGACTATTGAATCTTGTGCAAGTAACATACCGCTGAACAAAGGGAACTACATACGGGATTAATTGAATCCTTGGCATCGTGGTTTGACCGATGATGTTCTTTGTGGAATATGTAGAAACCAATATGGGCATCCAGGTCCCGCTATTGGTTATTGACTAGAGAGGTGTCCCGGTCATGCCTACATGATTCTCGAACCCGTTGGGTCCGCACGCTTAATGTTCGGTGACGCTAGAGTAGTATTGGGATATGTGCGTTGGTGACCGAATGTTGTTCGGAGTCCCGATGAGATCCCGGACATTCCTAGGAGCTCTGGAATGGTCCGGAGGTATAGATTTATATAAGGGAACTGATATTTTGGCTATGAGAAAAGTTTACGATTTTATCGGTATTGCACCGAGAAGCTTCTAGAAGGTTCCACAAGGTTCCGGAGGAGTCCGGAAGGGTCCCTCGAGCCCCTAGGACATGCATGGTATGTATCTAGGGGGTAGGAAACCCTAAAGTGGAAGGTACCTAGGAGGTGCCTTGGGGAGGAAGGACTCCTCCGTCTTGGCCGCCGGCGCCTCCCTTGGAGGAGGGGTTAGGGTTGCACCCCCTACTACCCCTTGCCTCCTATAAATACTAGAGGGGAGGGGAGGGCCGAACACAACAAGTTTTCTCCCTTGAGGCAACCCTCTCCCTCTTGTCTCTCCCGTTCTTCCTCGTTCACAGTTCCAGATGCTTTGGCAAAGACGTGCTGGGATTGCTCCACCACCACCTCCACCACGCCGTCATGCTGGTTGAGATCCCCTCTACTTCTCCTTCCTCTCTTGATGTATCAAGAAGGAGGAGACATCATTGAGCCGCACGTGTGCTGAACGCGGACGTGCCATCTGTTTGGTGCTAGATCGGGATGGATCGGATTGGATCGTGAAGACGTACGACTACATCAACCGCATTATATACGCTTCTTCTTAGATATGTACAAGGGTATGTAGATGCACTCCCCCTCTCATAGATGTTGAAATCCATAGATTGATACTGGTGGGCGTAGGTAAATTTTATTTCCCATGAGACGTTGCCCAACAACGCCTACCCGCAATGCGTGTCATGTTTCCTTGTCATTTCCTAGTGCAGCGTTTGGACACCTCCAGAAGCTTCCACGGTCCATTTTGGTCCAGAAAAATCCTCAAAAAGTTTCGTCACGTTTGGCCTGTGTTTGGTATAGTTTTTCTGAAGAAAAAAAAACAGGCAGAAAGAATGACTCACACTTGGCACTTGGTTAATAGGTTAGTTTCCAAATATGATATTAAATTGTGTATAAAGCATATAATTTGGATAACATAGTAGCATGAAAAATTCAAAAACTATAGAAACATTGGAGAATTATCAACATCCCCAAGTTTAATTACTGCTCGTCCTCGAGTAGGTAATTGATAAACAAAGATAACTTTTATGTTGAATTCTATCGTGCATAATCTTAACCGAATGATGTAACATGGTATGAACTCAAGACTGAAGTGACTCAAAGCAATAATCTATCATTAATATTTAGCAAGTAATATCAAAATGTGTAAACTAATTACTATTGTGTTTCATGGATTAATGTTTTCATGTGATACCAATCAACAATCATTATTATCATATTCATGTCTGCAATCACTGAATCCTTTATCATATTCAAACATCTTAATATAACACAACTTAGAGCTTCACTCGGGTAACCAAGTCCATGAAGAATACTTTTCAACTACTTACCATGTTGCTTAATGCTCAATTGATAAAGTCTCACGCCAATGAAGTTGATTCTTAGGCAATGGAGAGGACTTACAACCAATATTTACATGAGGAGTAGGGATTTCCATTTCCATGCAATGAATGCACTAGAGCAATAAGTGTATGAAAGCTCTCCTACTGCAACTAAGTGGGTGCGCATTGAACTTTCTAGATCACACCCTCGAGCATTTGAGGGAGCTCATCATCAAAATATGCAAGTCAAGTTCGTATAATGTTAAAAACCTACTTGCATAAGAAAATGAGGAATAAGATAACTCTCTACATAAAGTATAAGGTGCACCTTTGAAGCAAAGTGTGTATAGATGATATTTGTGTGCCCCCTCTCTATTTTCCCTCATGTTTTGGGTGGGATCTTTTTGGCCTCTTCGTCGGGCAATTTTTGATGGTGTCCAGTGGGCTCATTCATCAAGGCCTAGAAAGCAATCAAGATGGAATCCTATGAAGACTTGGCGCATACTACAAGGCATAAATTCAATCGTTAACATGTTAATCTTTAGGCATAGCCGACCTATCTATAATCCTAGGTAACCCCAACATCGATATAAGCTTAAGGGAGTACTCAGTAGAGGTGTATAGACACACACACGATCTCGGGGTAGATTAGATTTGTACAATGTATCCCATCCACAATCAATACAATCCAAGGAGGACGCATGGTTTTGCTTTGAGAGGGCCTGGACCTAGGTAAGTATCGTGTGTAGATCAGACTTGTATGCTATATCCCATCCACAATAATACAATCCAAGGATGATGTAGTGTTTTGTTTTGAGAGGGCCTGGACCTCGGTATATATCATGTCACTTCTTTGTCCTGTTACCATCGTGCCAAGGCTACCAGCTCGGGACCCCCTACTTGACATATGTCGGATTCAACTCCGTCGTCAGATTTGGCAACTTGGAGTGCTCTATGGATTCATACGGTGAACTTGCAATTTTTGCCAGCGTATTAGGCCAAACCGAATACAACGAGAACACCTTATCCAGATCTCATATTCAAACCAAGATCAGGACCATCGCATGGAACTTACCTTGAATCTACCCTTGAGCTCGGAGTCAAGAATAACTGTGATTGACCAATCCTCTAGAATAACCGATGAAAAGCCCAAGACCATGTCATGATGGATCTTCGGCAAACTCCACCCGAGCCCAACACTAATGGAGAAATGTCTAGCCACAACTTATGTTGGTGGCGCCCAAATTTGACGCGACGCCATCACTAATTTTTTGAAATAGTGATTGCATTGGACGAATTGGTTCGCTAGCTTTGTGTAGTTAGTGTTGGCGTGGATTCAGGGCGGATAACCAACGAAATGTGGCCCTGCATAGCTGACCAGTCGGAACATATTTCTGACGTCGGACATGCTGCAACGCCATAGATATATTATATAGTGATGTTGTTTGTTACTCGTGAACGCCAGCACTAAGTTTGGCCTATATAAACAAGTGTCCATGGGTTCTCAAAATACATTCACTTACAATTCTTCTCCCTAACTAGTTATAGGTCCTCTTAATTATGGACCCACGTCCGCGAAGCATGTCGAAAGTTTGGGACTCCCCCGCCCTGGCCGAGCTCCCGTCTGGCCCTGTTGGCTACGCCATGAGCTCCCCACGACCAATGCAGTCGGGCATATTCGAAGAATCATCTTGCCGCAGCAGCGCGGCTTCCATTCATTCTAACAGGTACGCCACCAACATTGAAGATACCGACCTTGTGCTGCTTTGTGGCTATCGACGCCCTGTTGCTAAGCATATGTCGCACACATAATGGAACCCAGAGCGAGAGTTCTACATCTGCGCCAACCGTGGAAAGGTACATATATAAACAAAAATACATCTTAATCTATTTTTAGATAATTTTCACAATTGAACTCCACTAGTATATCTATATATTGCAATCCACAGAAAACAGAGGGAAAATATTGCTTCATATGGATATGGGTTGATCTCGTCTAGAAGTACGTAAGCAAGTTACTCAACTACTCCATTGGATTTGGACCACTAAGACGATAGATAGATGAGATGCAACTCAAGAACGATGTGATGCGAGGCCAAATCAAGAAATTGAAGATGCTTCTATATGCGCTTTTAGCCGGTTGCATGCTTGGCCTTTTTCACCCAGCTGGATCGATGGCATCATTTCTTCTCGTGTCCATCTTGACACTGATGATGTTCTTAGTCTAGATTTAGTTGTAAATTATAATTTTTATTGTTAATGATCCTTATGTAATGTATATATGTAAGGAGACTAGATTAATTAATGAAATCTATGTTGTTCTCATATATATGTATCATATTTTAATATTGTATATATATGCACATTTTTTTTTCATAATCAGTGAAATAAATAACGTAAAAAATAATAAAATACAATAAAATACATAGCAAAGGAAGTTGACCTTGTGGGCCAACATTACTGAACACACCACTGCTTGTCAAATCCAACCGCCCATACACACACCCGATCTATTCCCCACACAAACACCCCCAAATCAATCCCAATCACCCGACTCCACCGCCGCTGGCAACGACCAAGGCCCCGGCCACCGTCGCCATCTCCGACTCCACACCGTCGCCGTCTCCGCCTCCACCTCCATGGCTGTCCTCGCCTTCTCCATGCCTCCATCACCGTTGCGTCAAGGACCCGTCAGCCCCTCGCCTCCATCGTCGTCGTCATCTTCATCGCCGTCCCCTCACTATGGTCTCCATCACCGTCCCCTCGTCGTGGTCTCTGTAGCCATCTTCTCCACCGCCACCATTCAGGACCCGCCAGCCCCATCGTCTCTATCGCTGGTAAGTAATTATAGTGTCGAAATTAGTGCAGTTGTGTATGTAGTGTAAATTTTTAGGGTAGTTGTATAATGCAGATTTTAGTGTAGTTCTGTATTTTAGATTTTAGTGTGTAGTTGTGTAGAGCAGATTGTAGTGTAGTTTTGTAGTGTAACTTTTAGGGTAATTGTAGTTTCAGATTTTAGTGTAGCTGCATACGTAGTGTAAGAACATAGTGTAAATTTTTAGGGTACTTGTGTAGTGCAGATTGTAGTGTAGTTTTGTAGTTTCAGATTTTAGTGTATAGTTGTGTAGTGCAGATTGTAGTGTAATTTTTTAGGGTAATTGTAGATTAATATTTTATTTTAATTGTGTAGTGTAGTTTTTCAGGGTAATAGTTGCTACATTGTATATATATATAGGTGTTGCAGCTATAGTTAGATGGGTCCAAAGTTTCATGGTGTGCGACAGAAGGGGACTAAGTACTATGCAACTGTCGGATTTCGGGCTCCGGAAAACACTAAAGATTCGAACCCAGGGGCGTGCACGAAGATCTCTCATGGCCTAACCTCGCCTAGCGTGCTACTCGTTGGGAACGACGAAGGGCTCACTCGATGGTGAGGGAAATACAGAACACAACAGTTTAACCTGGTTCGGGCTGCTGCGAAGCGTAAAACCCTACTCCTGGATTGGTGGATTGCCTCTCGTGGAGGTTGGTGGATGAACTAGTATAGTGTTCTTCGGCCTCCAGAGGCTGGATGGACTTAGTGATGTGTGGGTTTGTGCATGATAGTCGATCCCCCGAGGGGTCCCTTCTAGGAAGCAACCTAACCTCTATTTGTAGCGGCGGCCCAAGTCCTCTTCCCTCATAGTTTCGGCGGGAAGGGACCCCACAACAGCCAATTTTGAAGCGGGACAGGGGAACATGCTTCCCCTATCCAAAAGTGGTCTTTGCCCGCAAAGTAGGTGCCAGCGCTGCAGGGGATGGCTCAGGGATGACGTCAGTCCCGCCGGTGGGCGGCCAGGGTCTTGTTGCACTGGAATGGAAACCTTTAGAAGATGCCATGGGATCGTACGTTCGTCCTTGCACCCTTTGCACCAAAGGGGAAACTGCTCCGCTCTGTTGTCTGCTGCTCGCTTGTCCTTCCCTTGCGTCACCCTTGACTCCAGAGGCCGGGCCTCGCCTTGGAATATCCGCCGCTCCGGAGGGGTCCCGAGGATGCCCCTGCGGGTCTTGATGTTGCTCCTCCTCGTGAAGCTTGGCCCCTCGCGAGGGCCTTGTCCTGAGTGATGTCGGGCCCGTTGGTTTTAGGTCGATTAAGTGGGCCAACCCATTCCCAGAACGCCGACAGTAGCCCCCAGACCCAAGACACGCCATGGTTGGCTTCTTGGCGAAGCCTGGAGGGCGACCTGAAGCGTCGCGGGCCCTATTTGCCTGCGGGCCAGGCGACACACGTGTCCAGCCGCCGTGTGGCGATGCTCTTGCTCCTCGAGGCGTCCGGGGCGTGCCAGGTAATGACGACACGATCTCCTAGAACTGCGCAGTCCATTATTGCTCCCACTGAATGGCATAGGTGCGGCCTGACCACACCCAATGGACCTCACGGACGTTACCGCTCGGTGGACAAGTGAGGCGACGTGGGCGGTAGCGCTCCCGTCTGCCCACCTAGCGACCCTCGTGGGGCGCGCGACGCTCGTGCTCCCACGACAGTTGGTGGTCGTGGCTCGCCTATAAATCTGCCCCGCCCACGCCAGGGGGGGGGCACTGCAATCTTGAGGTTCCTCTCTATTTCCGCTGCTCGCCACGACAAAACCCTCTTCTCCCCTTAGTTCCTCGTCTTCATGGTGTCTCTCAGAAATGGTCTTGGCTGAGGAAGCGTGCGGCGCCTCCTGTGCGTTTGTCCTCCCCCGGGGACAGCGGGGAGGGCCCTTGGGGCCTACGCGTGTCCATCACCGTTGGGCTATTGCGGGCGATTAAGCCCCTTGATTGCAACTCCTTTACTTGTTGCCTTATCTGCGGCTTGGTGGCTAACTTCCCCTCTTCTCCAGCGCACCCTCCTCCAAGAACCCAAGCTTGGTGAGCTTCAAGAGGAGGTGGAGGGGCTGCGCGCCCAGCTGGACAGCGCCGAGGCCGCCGTCCAGGTCGCCCGCCATGGCCAGGCGGAGGCCAGGTCGGAGCTAATGTCACTGCAACGATAGGTCGAGGAGGCGACCAACGCTGTCCAAGTCGCCCAGGACGAGGCGTCGTATGCCCGGCTAATGGCATCACAACGTGCCAAGCAGTTCGCGGACATCGCCAGTCGAGCGGCTGCTATGACACGCTGATTCGCGAGAGAGGCCCTAACGCTGCCCGATGTGAGGAGTGACGGGGGTTACCTCGCCTTCTTCGAGAAGGTGGTGGAGGCGCTGGAGGCCGGCGTCTCCCGGGTGGAGGAGGAGAGCGCGCCCAGCGTGCGCGAGCTTTTGGGCCTAGCCTTGACGCTCGTCTTCTGCAACCTACACCGCCTCGTCCCAGAGCTCGATCTCCAGTGCGTCGTCGGGCCAGTGCTTGCTGCATCCCGGCGTTCTCTCTGGGACAAAGTCCGCCCGCGTGTGGACACCTTGGTGGTGCGGTACGTCCAGGTGCCCACTTCGAGCGAGGAGGAGGGCCCCGACACCGAGCCTGCTGGCATCGCGGGTGATGTCGGCAGCCCCTCCCCTTAGGCGTACTCAGCTCCCTTCTCCTTCCATGTCGTAGTTGATCAAGAACCTTGCCCTGTTGGGCGTTAAAATTCTGCTCGGTACTTTCGTCGTTCCCCTTTTTCCTTTTGCTCCTAAATTGATGGGTTGCTCATCGATGGGCGTCGCGGCTTGACTTCGAGGTTTAGGGTTGGCCACTTCCCCAGCCATCGCTCGGGGATGACAGGGGCAAGGCCCTCAGGAGGTCTTGTCCTCCAGAGGCGCCGCTCATGCTGCCGCACGCTCAGTCAATGGCCTCCTTCCTTGTCGTAGCTGAATCCTTAGGGTCTGCATCCCTCCGTTAGTTCACATGTTTTTAATTCATTGTTTGTTTGACGTGAGACGAGAGGGTCCCGGTCTGTGCCTCCGGGGTACTTAGCTTGTGGGTTTGCACCGGTGCCTTGCGTATCCCTCCTGAGTAGCTCCTGACCCTTTCGGCACTCTATGTCTGAAGATCCCGGTCCCGCACATTTACCCGCATCCGTAAGGCGCAACCCTTTACCAAGGTTGTTCCCCCCGGGGCAAAGCCCTGACCCGGAGGCCAGGTGGCCTTGTGACCAGTAAGGCTCGTGAGGCGTGTTGCTCAGGAGCCCCCCTTGACGCTCAAGCCGCTCTACCACTACAATAAAAATGCTCAATTATGACAAAAAATAATGACGGCAGGTTAATTGGTCATTGATCCATGACCAAAATTCTGAAATTAGTCATGACAAGTCTAAGAGGGTCCAAAGCCAATAACGTTATGACCTTTTGCGTTCGTTAGGTCATGATCCTATTGCACAAAATGGTCATTAAGATGCGTAGCATTATTTATCATCATATTTTAGTGCTACCATGACTAAATATAAGGTCGTAAACATATGTGTGGAGGTGACTAGATGATACCTCACCAATTTTGCCTATCTGTCATGTATAGAGAGCAAAAATTTGTTTTATGCGTATATGGATGAGTAAATGATATTAGATAAATACAAATAAATTATAATTATTCATTTTAATATCCTAAATATTTTACAAAATACAATATAATTTCCAAAACGTACCGCGATGCCTGAGCCAAAACGCAACCTCTTCTCCTCCTCCACAGGTCCACCCTCCCACGCAGCTTCCTCTCTCGGCCCTTTTGAACACTATACATTTTGTAAAGAAA
The DNA here is from genome assembly GCF_904849725.1 of Hordeum vulgare subsp. vulgare. Lineage (NCBI taxonomy): Eukaryota > Viridiplantae > Streptophyta > Magnoliopsida > Poales > Poaceae > Hordeum > Hordeum vulgare. Next base: position 179,410,527 of record NC_058523.1, read on the forward strand.
CATATGTTTATTTCTGTTTGAGGATTTAAATTTGCTTCAAACCCAATTAGATCTACAATTAACAAATCTTCTTCAAACCATTTTTGAAAGTAACATTTACAATTAACAAATTTGCTTCAAACCCAATTAAATTTTGTTAATGGCAGACGAAATGCGATCTAATATTTTTAAAGCATTTTGTAGATGTTCTGTTTCAATTGTTTGATGATTTAACTTTTCTTCAAAGCATTTTGTAAAGGAACATAGTTTGCTGCAAAATATAATTGACAACTGCTTTACATTGATGAAAAAAAATACATATGAGAAACAAAAAAAACACAATTACATAAGTTTAATTGGCATTGGTGGAAACATTTGTGAGATGGATCGATGACATGGCACACATCCATCCATCCATCCATCCCACATCCATCTATCGATCCACCCACATCCAACAACCGCAAACCCCTTCTTCCTGCCTCGCTCCGTGCAGATTGAGAGAGCAAAATCTCTCTTCCTCTCCTCCCCTTCCAGATCGCCGCTGCCGCGTCCTGGATCTCTCCATCACCTCCACCTGCTATCCCCTCCGCCACCCGAGCTCGCACGGCCTCCGACCCTGCTGCGCTTCCGGTTGGCCCTCTTCCCGATGGTGACGAGCCTCCCTCGCCCCGGCTCCCTGCTCCGCCCCAAGCGGTCGGCGCGTTGCCATGACCGCGGTTGGCCCTCTTCCCGATGGCGACGAGACTCCCTCGCCCCGGCTCCTTGCTCCTCCCCATCCCAATTCGTACCCCTGACCTAGCACGCCGCCTACTAGCTCTTGGTCAAAGGTGATATTTTTATAGTTGCGATGGTTGATCTATGGGCAATTCAGCTCGATCCGTGCCGCTGGAGAAGTGGTAAGAGGATGGCGGTGTAGGACCAGAGCAGCAGGAAGAGGATGGTGGTGCTGGGCTAGAGCAGAATGTGTGGAGCACCGGAGCAGAAGGAGGAGTGGCGGAATAGAGAGAAGGAGCACCAAGAACAGAAGAGCAGCAACAGAGGGGTTCAGAGCAAGGGAAAGGAGCGAGAGCAGAAAGCAGAGGCACACACCACGCGTGCGCCTGGAGCACCGGAGAAGCGTCACCGTCGCCGTCCTTTCCGTGCCGTGCGTCGAGTATGTACTCTTCCTTTCTTGCTTTGTGTACAAATGGTGCACTGTCCTGCTCGTTGAGTATGTACTCCTTGCTTGCTTGTGTACAAATTGTGCACTGCCCTGCTCCTTGCTTGCAAACACTTGTCATGATATTTTGAGTATCAAGGTGTTTTGTAGAGAAATAATCACATTACTGTCTTTAAATGGTGCACTGTGTAGGAGATAAATAATCTAGCATCAAAATTGAGAAATACTCCTGGTACTCATGTAGGCGCTGCATGATTTCTTTTTTACTGGTAGGTTCTTCCTTTTCCTGAATTTAGCTGATTACTTGCTTGCAAGTTCTTGTTTTGCTGAATTCTTGCTTGTTTGATTGTAGTAGAAGTAGCAAGTTGCTCTCGCTTTAACTTGCAGCAGGAAGGCTTGCTTTAACTGAATTTGGACTTGGTGCACTAGCTTGGCAATTTTGCTTGTTGTATTTGATTTGTAGGAGGAGGTGGGGGAGCAGACCATGCCATGGAGAGGACCACTCCTAGGAGGACATGACCCTTGATTAGTACGGGAAATGCATGAGTTGTCAGCCATAAAGAAGTTCAATTCTTCAAGCAAGAACTCCAGACTTGGCTCTGCCCTGCCTCCGGTGCTCCCTGGCAGCCGGCCCTACCTCTCCACCCAGGTACAGATCACCACTCCCCTCTTCTCTCTGGTAGGAATCGATCGAATGTGGGGATAAATGGCGGGATATCCTATGAATCTGCTTATGTTTGTGCATCCCTTCATCATCCTCCGTCCAATTAAAATCTAGTGCCTGTTGTGCTTCTGCACTAACTTTGCAGAAAAGCGCCCACCTCCTTCCTTGCCAGCCGCATCAATTTTCCAAACACCCCCTCAACATGCCAAGGCAGGTCCACCACGTCCCGGAGTTCCCCAAATCGCTTTGTCCTTCCATCTCCGTTGCTAGCGGCCTCCACGGTGACAGCGCCACGACCGAATACGCATCTACAGGGACCATTGCCATGACGGGGCAGGATTCTCGTTATTACTTCGCAATCATTTTTCAATCAGGCATTCACCAAAAGAAAGTAAAACACTCTTTTCTCGAGAGGAAACGAGAACTTTCATTCAATCATAGCAAACGAGTTTACATTGTCATTTTTAGTCACAGGATCAATAAACTTGGGTGCAGGCACATCCAAGATTAATTTCTCCCATGAGTTGTAGCGGACTGGAGGTCGCCGTTGCAGTCTAAACTAGGTGGTCGCCTACCGCTACCTCCATCAGGTCGTCGACGCCGGGATGCAGCCGCCGCACGCTACCGACGTGGCGGCCATCGACATGGATCTCCGTCCGAGGGTGCCGTCCTGACGGCCACCAATGCCTTTCACTAGGACTCGTCGTAGGTTGTCCTGCTCTGTCGTGGCAATCGTCCCTTTAGATGCGTATTCTGTTTTGAGCCAATGGATTTTTAGTGGTACTATATTCTATTTTGACAAAGCTAAAGGAAGCATACTAATCCTAGAAGAACAATATGGCTCATCACAACTTGGCATTCTTGCATAAGTGTAAAAGATCATAACAGTATGCATGTGCACTTATCATGCAGTTGATGCAAACTGTTAGGTAAACAAATAAAGCACTCCATTTTTTCTGCAAATGGGAAAATAATTATATCCATTTGAGCTCAAGGGCTCTGGATTTTTCACTTACATGCTTGACTGGTTTTTGTTGTCACTATCTAATGTTGAATGAGATAAATAAAAACATTGCTGCCTTACTTACATATTGACTTGCTTTCTTGCTTTGTGCCACAATGTTTCAGTGCAACCTACTGAGTTATATTTGACTTGCTGCTAGTAGTAAGTCAGAGTATTTGTATTATTCAGTACAAGTATTCAGTGTGAAGAAATTCTACTCAGTGTTGGTCTACTACTATGGTTTGCTGGTAATTAAAGATCTATCTAGGTACTTTCTGCATGGGTCATGCATGCTGTGTACTTTCTTTGTTAGTATTACCAAATGCCATTATTCATAACAGCCCCCTTGTAGGCAACTTACGCCTTTTTTGTCTAGCTCTTTGGTGCAGTTTTATGTTTTTTAACTGCTTGAAATAACATGGTTTAGCTTGTCTTTCGTGTGGTTAATTACATTTATCTCGGAGAATAAGGTCCATGGAAAAAACCGGGGGTTGACAACATCTTGGGTCTCTATATTCGTTTTCATTCATGTTGAGTCAAATCTGAGAGTTCTTGCAAGGGACACAGTTTCCAGCATTTTATTTACCTTTCCTTCTTCCCCTCAATTATGTATTTATGTGGAATCTTTTCTATGTTAAGATGTAGCATATTTAGATTGCATATGACTCAGTTAGTATTTTTTATTGCACAGAAATCCGCTGACACCTCCTCTCTGCTTCCTTGGCTACAACATCGCCGCTCGTCCTGTGCCTGGGCCGCATGATAGCTGCCAGCCGGAGGGTTGCAGACTTCTTCGACACACAGAGTGGTCGACTGGCTTCGCCAAGGTACGTTCATGTGCGCTGGCGCAGGCCGAGCTTGCATGGAATGACGACCCGGCGCACGCCCTGTATTGATCAGCTTGGCGTACTGGTAGTTTCATGTTTATCCATTATCCTTTGTGTGAATCTCAAAGGATATTTGTATTCTACTGAAAAATAGTCAGGTGTTAAGCTTTGAAACTTTGAAACTTTGAGAGGGGTGTTTATAGTTACCTAATCGGAAATTTGCAACGGTAGCCTGCTAGATCACTTGTTGAAATAGTTTTGTGCAATCTAAATTTTGAGAGGGGTGTCTATATTTTGGTTAATCATCATTTTCTATGTTTAGTTCATACAAGTCTATTGTGGTGTATACAAGATTTTTTTAGTTGTCTATACGTATCTTTTTTACTTTGGAATAAGAAGGCGCGTTTTTTTCTAAGACGTAGCTGTTAAGGATTCCATTTTTCTGGAAGGGGCTATTAGGGACGACTCCTTACTTTAGTTGACTCCTTTTATATTTTTGACATGAGATTTTAATATTTTATTTAAAATATGTGATGACAACTTATATTTTTATGCGAGTTTAGTCCTTTGCTTAAATGGTGATTCTTTTTGGAAACATGGTGATTCCTTTTTTTGCAACGTGGTGATTCTTTTAATTAGGAAGTGTTCTCTTTGTTTGTGATGGTAGGTTTAATCTCTTGCGTGTGTATCATATTTCTTTAATAATAAGACATGTACTTCTAGTTTAGCAATAGGGAGACCAAAGGGAGCACGTTTGTGACAGTAGGTTTAATCTCTTGCGTATGTGATTTTTTTCTTTTCTTTTACGACGTGGTGATTATAGTCTAACGAAAGGGATACCAAAGGGAACACGTCTCCTGTAGATTCTTTTTTCTTTGCACAAGCGTAGAAGGAAACACCAATGGGGTAGACATCTCCTAATTTATCCTATGGCTACAAAACAATTACATATTAGTTTTACGGTTGGAATTTTTTTACTTTCTAGGTTTAACGTGGAGTCGGCATCATTTTCTTCTTGCAGGCGGCAATGGCAAGAGAATATTGTGCACATGAAGAGGATGAGAAGAAACTTGTGGTTCTCATCCAATCTTTGTGGAACTCTCTTTATGTGCGATTGTGCACTTGTTGGGTTCTTTTTCTATGTACTTGCACTTGCAGAAGTATTCTCTTGTGCTATTGTTAGGCGTTGAACCTTAATGCGTGGAGTCGTTGGATGATGTATTGTAGTTGATTTGATATGCTATTGAAATGAAATATACATTTTATTTGCAATCTTTTATCCTGTTGTACTTATTTTTAATGGGCATATCTTGAGATATGCGTGCTTCTAGCAAAAAAATGCTTCAAGCCAAACAAATCAGACATTTTCAATAGTAAAATAGGTATTGGGCCAGGCCCATGTAGGATAGATTGGTGGACATGGATCTGAAATTTATGATGATTCCATTTGGTCACTAGCAATGCCACGTCAGCTTGCCACGTCTGATCCTACGTGGCTCACACAAATGGCTAATGACCAAACCAAAATTTTGGTTGATAGAGACCTACGACCAAAATTTTAGAAAGGTCATGTTTGTTCATTCTTGACGGCCAACTGTTAACGTTGTAAATTTGGTCAAAAAAGGTCAATAAACGACAACAATGACGAATCAATGACCAATATAGGGAGTCATAATTGACCTTATTTCTTGTAGTGTACGTCGTCAGGCCCCAGTCCCGCACTTTTCCCTACCACCGTTAGGCATTTCCCCACTATTCCTGACGCCGACCGGAGCTCTCGGACAGTGCCAACAGTGGAGAGTGGCATTATGACTGGTAAGGCACCTGAGGTGGTGCCCAGGGGCCCCCTTTCTGGCGCTCGAGCGATTCCGCACTCTGTTCCTTTGGTCATCGCCCCAGGGGGCCCTGAGGCCTCCCGAGGCTCTTTGTGGTGGTATCAAGTTTCGGTCTGGATCCCCGAGCAGGTGTTGACTACTGAAAAATGTTTACCCTGGGGCGGCAAGTCCTTGCTTTCATGCTCTTTGACTCCTAGGGGCGGTGCAGAGCGTTGATCTCCAAAAATGTCGGCCGGATGGGAGGCTTTAAAGCCAATAAACGAGAAAGCACCAGAGAAAGTGTTGGAAATATGCCCTAGAGGAAATAATAAATTAGTTATTATTATATTTCCTTGTTCATAATAATCGCTTATTATCCATGCTAGAATTGTATTGATTGGAAACTCAAATACATGTGTGGATACATAGACAACACATTGTCCCTAGTGAGGCTCTAGTTGACTAGTTCGTTGATCAAAGATGGTCAAGGTTTCCTGGCCATAGGCAACTGTTGTTACTTGATAACGGGATCACATCATTAGAAGAATCATGTGATGGACAAGACCCAAATTATATACGTAGCATATTGATTGTGTCATTTTATTGCTATTGTTTTCTGCGTGACAAGTATTTGTTCCTATGACCATGAGATCATATAACTCACTGGCACCGGAGGAATACCTTGTGTGCATCAAACATCACAACGTAACGGGGTGACTATAAAGGTGTTCTACAGGTATCTCCGAAGGTATCCGTTGAGTTAGCATGAATCAAGACTGGGATTTGTCACTCCGTGTGACGGAGAGGTACCTTGGGGCCCACTCGGTAATACAATATCACACACAAGCCTTGCAAGCAATGTGACTAAGTGTAAGTCACGAGATCTTGTATTACGGAACGAGTAAAGAGTCTTGCCGGTAACGAGATTGAAATAGGTATGCGTATACCGACGATCAAATCTCGGGCAAGTAACATACCGAAGGACAAAGGGAATGACATACGGGATTATATGAATCCTTGACACTGAGGTTCAACCGATAAGATCTTCGGAGAATATGTAGGATCCAATATGGGCATCTAGGTCCCGCTATTGGATATTGACGAAGGAGTACCTCGGGGATGTCTACATAGTTCTCGAAGCCACAGTGTCTGCACACTTAAGGTTCGATGATGTTTCGGTATAGATGAGTTATAGGTGTTGGTAACCTAAAGTTGTTCGGAGTCCCGGATGAGATCCAGGATGTCACGAGGAGCTCCAGAATGGTCCAGATATAGGAAGTCCTATTTTGGTCACTGGAAAAGTTTCGGGCTCATCCGTAGTGTACCGGGAGTGTCGGGAGGGGTGTCACGCCCCAAGGGGTCCCATGGGCTATGGAAAGAGATAAACCAGCCCCTGGTGGGCTGGAATAAGTTGCCACTAAGGCCCATAAGGTTTGACAAGGAAAAAACACAAGGTGGAAAGAGTTTCCAAGTGGGAACGTGGAATCCTACTCCAAGTAGGATTGGAGTAGGACTCCTCCACCTCCAATTTCGACCAAACCTTGAGGTTTCGAGGCTGCCTCCTCCCCTCCCTCCCTCCTATATATAGTGGTGATTTAGGGCTGATTTGAGACAACTTTTTGCCACATGCAACTCAGATCTAGACACCATAGTTGTTCCTCTAGATCGTATTTCTACGGAGCTCGGGCGAAGCCCTCTAGGATTAGGTCGTCACCATCACCGGAGCTCCGTCATGCTGCCAGAGAACTCTTCTACCTCTCCGCCACTCTTGCTGGATCAAGAAGGTGGATATCGTCATCGAGCTATACGTGTGTTGAACACGGAGGTGTCGTCCGTTCAGCACTAGATCGGAACGGATCGCGAGAGGGGTCGTGGGACGGATCACGGGACGGATCGTGGGACGGATCGCGGGACGGTTCATGGGACGGTTCATGGGGTGGTTCGAGGGACGTACTCATGGGACGGATCGCGGGACGGTTCATGGGACGGTTCATGGGGTGGTTCCACTACATCAACCGCGTTTGTTAACGCTTCCTACTGTGCGATCTACAAGGGTACGTAGATCCAAATCTCTTCTCATAGATGGACATCACCATGATAGGTCTTCGTGTGCGTAGGAAATTTTTTGTTTCCCATGCAACGTTCCCCAACAGAAAGTTCCCCTTCTTATTTTTCAAACGTCGAGAACTGAGAATTCAAGACCAACTTTTGAAATCGTCAAGTTTAAGTTCAGCGGAAGATAGTTAGAAATCCAAGAAAAGAAAGCAAATGCCGCATCCGGTACTCAGGCTGGCATAGTCATTGGTTGACTATATGGATTTCCTTTCCAGCTGCACGCATAGTCATTGGTGGACTAATTTGATTGCCTTTGTCTGCACCCAGCATAGAGCATAGGCCTTCCACTAGTCGTGGGGTGGACCCCATCCGCGTCCTTGGGGGCCTAGGCGTATACAGTCTCGACTCGTTATTGTGTGAGAGTGTCACGGTGGGGGTGTATATGGGAGGTCGCGAGGACGCTTTGGCCTTGCGAGAGTCTCTACCCCCGAGGCATAGGCGCGTGATTCAGGAAGTCACTAGTGGACCGTGTTGATTTCCTCCATCTATACCCAGCGCGGAGCTTATGTCTTCCACTAGGCGTGGGGTGGACCCCTTCCGCGTCCTTAGGGGGCCCTAGGCATATACAACCTCGGCTCTTTATCACGTGAGAGTGTCACAAGATGAAGTAGGTTTCGGAAGGATGGAAGGATGATGCAGAGGTGCGACGGGTCGATGCAGGTCCTGTGCGCTCCCTCTCTGTAGGCCAGTTAAGGGCTTTTCAATGGCTCTACGTCGACGGGTCCCAGTCCCGCACATTTCCCTGCTGTCGTGAGGCGCCTCACGAGGCAACTCCCCGACATCCCCTGATACCGACCAAGCCTAGACGGCACCAAGGTGGTCAAGTGGCTTTGTGACCGGTAAGGCTCCTGAGGCGCGATGCTCATGAGCCGCCGCTAACGTTCGAGCGAATCTATGTTCCTAGGATCCAGTCCTGCACATTTCCCTACCGCCATTACGTGTGACCGAGTGAACGGATGTAGCTATGGGGTCAAGCCCTACCACCCCTGATAAGGACCGGATATCCGAGGACGATATCAAGGGCGGAAGGTGGCCTTGTGACCGGTAAGGCCCCTGAGGTGCGATGTTCAGGAGCCCCCTTTTGACGTTCAAGCGACTCTTCATCGCCAAGACCTGGTCCCACACATTTCCTGGCCGCCGCTGCTTGCGACTGAATGAATGATCTCCGCTACGAGGTCAAGCCCTGCCACCCCTGATAATGACCGGATATCCGAGGATGATTTCATGGGCGGCAGGTGGCCTTGTGACCGGTAAGGCTCCTGATGCATGGTGCTCAGGAGCTCCCTTTTGACGCTCAAGTGACTCTGATTTTATCTTATCGATTGTGGCCCTCGGGAGCCGCGGGGCTTCCCCAGCCCCGCGTCGGGGCGGCGTGCACTGGCCAGAGCCCCCGAGCGAGGGGGTAGATTGCCCAAAGATGCAAGCAAGGCAACGTGTCAGGTCGCCAAGTGGATGCAGCAGAAATTCTAGAAGATTGAGCAAACAATACGACGGGCAGAAGCATGCCGTGAATATTTGAAGTCCCTGCGGTCCGCAGACACTTCCTAAGGTAGTAAATCCAAAAAATTACCTCGAATAGCTTCCTTGTGCCTGAGGAGTGCATCGCGAGGCCCGACCCTTGGCGCCTACGCCTGCATCGTGGTTACCGCGGGTGACCCGTGCCACTTGTGTCTCGTCGCCGCATTTGACTCGTCCTCCTGAGGCCTGGGGTCGGCCCTATGTAGTTCTTCCGCGAGGAAGGTGACTAGCACCGTGTCCCGTGGCTCGAGGGCGCCTCCCTGCCCGCGCCCCTTGGGCCCGGCTCAAGGAGGTGCCCCGAAGCGTTCCTCACTCCTGAGGATGATAGGTGCCCGGGGGGACGCCTGAAGCTCTTCCTCATCGGGAGGTTCAGGTGATGCCGCATACTTCGGTACGTACGGCTCCATGTAGGCGTTCGATCGTCCTCCGTGGCCGCTCAGTAGTGCGACGGTGGCGGTCCCTCTCGGTAATGCAGGGGGATCCCCCCGGCTGTACTGCATATCTTCCTGCGATAAGCCTCCATGTGAGCTGCTGCTATTGGTTGGTCCCGGCGCCGCTCGCTGCTTATTCCCTCCTTGGTGCCCCGGCTTGTATCTATTGTCGTAGTTCGCCCACGCCGACGCCTCCGCCCTCTACTAGCTGCACTGGAGGGAGCGCTCCAGTCTGGCCGCCCCGGGCTGTGGGGGGCCGACCTATTCTTGGTGGTGCTCGCCGACATGTGCGTCGATCATTCCGCCGTTCTCTTCGCGCCCCTCATGGTTGTCAGCGTGATGGTGAAAGTGCGTTATATCGACTTGAGGGGGGGGGGGGTGAATAGGAGATTTTTAGAATTTCATCACTCAGGAAATTCCATTTGAGGAAATTCCTCACTAATGACTAACTTACAGCGAAAACAGTAAAGGATCAGGAGTGCAAAGTTTCACTACAGCAGTTTTTCAGGATGAAGAATGTGAAAACAGATTGCATAGTAAGTAGGCACGCAGAAAACAGATGAGGATTAACTTGCGTGAAGAATTTGGGGTTGAGGAATTTGAGAGAAAGTCTTCAGCAAATTCTTCAAACAGTGACAGTGAAAATCATCAACACATAATCTGAGGAATATAAAGAGTTGAGGAATTAGAACCCGTTTCACAGCGAAGACAGTAGTTGATGACCCAGTTCCAACTGTTGTTACAGTTGTACATCTGGTTTGGAGCGGCTTGGTATTGAAACCAAAAGACACACAGTCCCGGGACACACAGTCCCTACCGTATTCTCCTTGGGCTAAGAACACACAGTCCTCGCCCAACACTCGTGCTAAGTCTTCAGGGCAGACTTCCAAACCCTCACAAACTTGGTCACCCCGCGATCCACAATTGACTGCTGGATTGCTCTAGACCATGACGCCTAACCGTTTGGAGGATGCACATTCCTCAAAGGTAAAAGGCTTCAGTCCCACACAGGAACAACTTCTTCAGTGATGCTCAATCACTTGGTTCTCGGTTTGTGATTTGGTGTTGGGGGTATTTCCTCACTGATGAATTTCTCTCGAAGACTCTGAGGAATTTGGGTTGCTCTTATGACAAGTGTCAGTTTCTAACAGAGCAGTCAACCAGCTAATGGTTGTGGGGGGTGGCTATTTATAGCCTGGGAGCATCCCGACATGATTTGACATTAATGCCCTTAAATAATATGACCGTTGGCTTGGATAAGACCAATGATGTGGCATGGCTATCGAAACGGTCGGGACCCTCAACTATGAGAGTCCTCATGTTACTCTTATTCCTCACTTGAGGCTTTTGGTAGGATTAGGCTTGGGTTGAGCATCATGAGGAAATTAATTCCAATGTGTTACCTCGACCCCCTTTAACAGTACGGTGTTCCTATTACTCAAGTGTGAAGAAAACAAAACAGAAAGAGTAAATCTTCAGGCTTCAAAGTCTTTAGAATGATTTTCTTCAGGACACACCGAATTCCTCAATTTCAATATCTTCATGAGGAATATCAATTTCGTCGCAAATTCTTCACGATTCCAATCTTCACCTTTAGACCAATTTCTTCAACCGAAGATTTACATTTTTAGGGGTCGATATTCATCGAATATTTCAAACTCCTCAGCGACTTATAGATCATGTGTACACTCAAGAACACATTGGATACTTAACCTATAAGTCTTCAAACCACCAAAATCACTAAGGGGCACTAGATGCACTTACAATCTCCCCCTTTTTGGTGGTTGATGACAATTAGGTTAAGTCTTCAACAAGGATAAAAAATATGAAGTGTAAATACTCATTTGAGGAATTTGAAATCAAGATTTAGAGAGACTCCCCTAAAGATGTGCATATCTTGAGGATTTTGCTTTTCATAGCAAATGCACATTGATGATTTATATCATGGAGATCTCCCCCTGAGTCTTGTAAATCATGCATACATATGACATATAGTATGAAGAAATTGAGGATGCATGATGACAAATGGTATTTGATGAATTCCAGCATGCGTGCATTAAAATTTTGAGGAATAAGCATGCGAAGAAAAACGTTCAAAAATGTCAGAGTACCATCGGGCTTAAGTTACAACTCATTACATAAACATTTCAGAAGAGCCAAGAGTTTGTAACTTAAATATAGTTCATAAGCCCCAAAGTATCCAGCGTGAAGACTAACTCTCAAGTTTACCCCCCTTTGTCATCAAGTGACAAAAAGGGACAAACTGAGGACTAACGCCCGTGAAGACTTTCACTCCTTGGGAGTTGATGAAGACGCATGTGGATTCTTGGGAGCAGTCTTCTTCCTTGGACCGGTGGCAGTGTCTTGTTGTTCTTCATCAGATTCAGCAGTGCGGAATGAAGAAAAAGAACTGTCCTCAAGGTATGGAACTGGAATTGGCCTGAATTTATTCTTTGGTGGCCACGACCAGTCAAAGTCTCGCACAAACTCCAATTCTTCAAGTTCTGCCGGAGTCTTCAGATGAGCAAGTGTGGCCCAGGTGCGATCAAAAACCTCATGAAGATAATGATGGTTAAGCTTCACAGCATTCTGCGTTTCATTGAGGGTTTTCACAATGGCGCCAAACTGGTGTTTGACCCACTTGTGATTTCGATCCACCTTCTGGTGAAGACTGAGAAGAAGCTCTCTGGTATTCAGCACCCGAGGAGCAACATGACTTGGAGTATGAGTCTCAGTGTCATCCCATGAAGAATAAGCTTCGTGCTCTCTGAACTGGCCATGAAGGGGCCTACGGCCTTCATCAATGACAGACTTGCCTTTTCCTTCAACAGGCTCGAAAGTCTTCTTGTTGACCCTTATAGGAGGCATATAACCAACATGGTTGTTGAAATCAGCGTGATAACTGATGCGTGACCTTGTTCTGATGAATCTCATGATCCATGGAGCATATATCTTGTGGTCAAAAGGACACATTGCATTGTCGGCCAAAGTCCTCAAGAAGAAATCATGGATGTTTATTGGAATACCGTGTATCATGTTGAAGAGGATATTCTTCATGATGCCTACGACATCTTCTTCGCCATCATGGCCCTTGATTGGTGCAAGAACGCTGTAGAGGACTCTGTAAACCGTCCTGGGTTCATATTTGAGCTCATGGATCAGGAAGGTTGTTCTTGGTGGTTACCCCTTAGACAAAGGCTTCACGAGGACTTCCATCATCTTGTTGGGCAGCTCACGTTCATCATAAAGCTTCACGGCCTGCTATGAGGGAATTGACACTCGAAGTTCACGCAGGAGCTCAATGGCAGGAGCCTTGTAGTGTGTTGTTTGCGTCATCCAGTCAACACCCATGTGTTGATGTCTGTGGGATCTCCTGATATGTGAAGAGTTGCATAAAATTGAAGAATGAGTTCACTGTTCCACTCACAGATATCTGAGCACATTGGGAGGAGTCCAACTTCATGAAGGACGTTGAGGACTGGAGCAAGGCATGGTATTTCTTCAAGCTCAACATGAGGAATATGCCTGTGCTGGTAAATCTTGTTTCTTCCACACAACACAGAGGCATAGTAATTGAGTTGTGTCCTCGTCCAAAACTTCAGATGCCTGATGCGAGGCTTTTCATAGGGATCTTCTCCGATGAAGAACATGCGTTCTTCAAAGAAGGACTCCTTTTGAAACTTTGGCCGCTTAGAGAACGGCTGACGCTGCATGGGCTGAAGGTTTTGTTGTTGGACTTGAGGGGAGACAACTATTACAGACACTGGGTTGACAACGACGAAGGCATTGTCTGGGTCTGGTGCATTTTCCTCAGCATGGTCCTCAGGGTGAGGAATTTCATCAGCTTGAGCTTCAGGCTGAGGAGCATGCTCTTATTGCGCTTCAGGGTGAGGTATATGGTCTGGTTGCGCTTTAGGCTGAGGAACGGGGTCTGGTTGAGCTTCAGGCTGAGGAATGTCGTCAACTGGAACATCCAGTTGAAGGTTTTGCTTTGGAGGAGGAGTTGGGTCAGCCTGATCCTCAGGTTGAGGATTTTGCTCAGGACTATGACTTTCACCAGCTTGAGGATTTTCACTTTGCTCTTCCTCAGCTTGCTTGGTGACGGAACCAGATTCATGAGATGGTGCAGCTAATCCTTGTGCAGTTTCTTCATGAGGAATGGAAGGCTGAGGACTGTCGTCAATGCGTATTTCGTCATCAGTGTGCTCCTCAGTTTCGGCATTCTTCATTTCCTCATCTTACCTTGCTCCTGGTCTTCGCTTGCGAAGGGAATCATCTGATAAGATGGAGCGCTGTTAAGGGGAACATGATCCAGAGGAGAATTTTCTTCAACTGTTTTGATACGCTTGGCCTTAGTGTGTTCTTCTGCTGATGAAGCTTTTCTCTTCTTGACTTCCTTTTCAACAGCCCTTGTCTTCTTCACGTCTGATGCAGACGGAGTCATTTTCTTCACCTTTGAAGCTTTTGGTGAAGGTGTATTCTCAGCAGAGACATTTTCATCAGCTGGCTTTGAGGAACCAGCTGGAGCAGAGTCATCAGCTCGCTTTGAAGCAGCAGCTGGAGCAGAGTCAGTCTCACCAGCTGTAGCAAATTCATCAGGTAGATTTTCCGTGGTGATTTCCTCAATTGCCGGTTCATCCACAGGGCTTCCTAGAGGGATTTCCTCAGATGAGCAGTTTCATCAGCTGGTTCTTCAATCAAAGGCTGAGGAGATGGTACTGGAGGGGCAGCCTTCTTGTTGTAGTTGTCAACAACTTCAGTGGCAAGTTTGATGAAACTGCTTTTGAGACTTTCATGGTCAGAAAGCTTGGAGTACTTATCTGTCAAAGTCTTCAACTCAGCCTGTGTTGACACAAGGGCATCAGGCGTCAGGTTGAGGAGATTCTGCCTGAGGAATTTCTCCATTTTGAGCATGGCAACCTTGGCCTGTTTGGCTTGCTCCTCCTTCCACTTGGCCTCGTTGATGAATGTGGCCACCATGTGGCTGATGCCTAGGGAAAGTTTCAAATCATCAAGTGGAGTGCTGGGGTCCTCATACCAGATGTAGATGTAGTCGAGGAGGACTTTTGGGTCCAGGGCGAGAGGAATGGAGCCGCCAGAAGCTTGAGCTACCCTCTCTTGCTTGTTTCTGATCATTGCTTGCAGAGTGTCATCATCAAATTCATCACTATCTTCTGATGCAGAAGGGACTTTGATGATTTTGCTTGGGATGGGTCTTGTTCCTCTCCCAGCAGTCACCTTAGTCCTTAGAGGAGTTGGTGAAGACTTTGTCTTTGAGCTTGTTGCAGATGGGAGTGAGGAGCTGGAGACAGCGGGCAGTGGCTTCACTACCGGCTTCTGTACAGGCTTTGAAGCCTGTGGTGGTGCTGAGGATTTTGGTGCTGAGGGTTTTGGTGCTGAGGGTTTTGGTGGCACAGACTTTTGTTGAGGAATTGCCGTACCAGAAGTCTCAGCAGCAGAGGAAGTAGCGGCAGTTGAAGCAGCAGCAGATTCTTCATTGAACTTCCTCACAGCAACCTCTGCCTGCTTCTTGAGCTTTGACAAGTGTTTTGCCTTCTCATCAGGATAGTCATCAATTGTTTTGAGGCTTGAGGGGTCTGCTGCTTGATAATCCTCAAGTGGAGCCCGTTTGCCAGGAGGCTTCAGAGCGAATTTCTTCGTGTATTTGGGAGTGACAAATATGTACTCCTTCCACTCCTTAACCCATCGGCGTTCTATCTTCTGAAGCCGAATCTTTCTCTTGGGCATAGTTTCATTTTCATCAGGAGTGCAGTAATCCAGGTATATATCCTCAGGGATATCTGCAGCAGTGTTCTGCTCAAGTTTCTTGCCTCCCTTTTGCTTCCTTTCATCCTCCATTTTTTTCAGCTGAGGATTTTGCTGATGAGATTGAACTCTTGAGGATTCTGATTAGACTTGCAGATTTTCTTCAGGAAACGCTGCAAATGAGTTAATTTGATGAGAATCGAGAGACTCATCAGCTGACATGTGTGTACCTGTGAACAGAGTATAGTTGCGAGGAATTTGGAGAGGTCATATGCGTTCTCAGATTTGAAGAAAATGAAAAATTTTGACAGTTGAGGAATTTGACCAGTGGTTGAGGAATTTGCCTAAGCATACTGTTCTTGGGTTCCAGAGTTGTACAGATCCGAAAATTCACACAACTGAGGAATCTCGTGAAAAACATAGATGCTTAGTGAAGTTCATCAATAGTTTGGTGATAGGAAGTGTTTGAGGAATAAGAAACGGATGGATTCTTGAGGAAAAACAGATTTCACATCTCACAGGTAAAATAGTAGATCAAACTTGCTGTAAAAATAGGGTTTTTATTTACCCTAGATGGCGCGCACGAAGAACAGAGAAGAGTAGCAGTAGACGCTCTTTCGGTGCGTGTCCAATGCGCCCTAACTCGGCAGTAGAGTACGTCTACGGCGGCGGCGGACGAAGATGGTCCGACTCCGGCGTGGTTTCGGCGATGGAAAAGTCGAGGCAGTGAAGCTCTTCTTCGCAGGCGTCGAGACTTTTAGCGGTGGCGCTAGGGTTTGGAGCTCTGCTGTAGCAGGAGGATGATGGAGCGAAAAAGATTTTACCGTGGGAGATGGGGACATATTTATAGCCACGCGGTAACTGTTGGCGCGAGGAAATCAGACCAAATAGCCCCTATCTCTATGTCTCCGCAGGACACGTGTAGCTCACGAGAGAAGCGGTGGAGGTCGTGGTTATCCGAACGAGGAAAGTGGGGTTCCGTTACTGTGCATAATTTTTTTTGAAGATTTGAGGATTTTCTTACAAAATCATCAGCTGACAAGGACGAAGTGAGGATTTCGAACAAAGTTTCAAGTAGAACGCATATGACGAATTGAATAGACTGGGTGAGAATAGCATAGAGGAAAAGTTGGGTCCGATCACATTCACTTAGATGAAATATCAAATTGAAGAAATAGCTATAAGTGAATGCTGTTGAGGACTTGAAATCACATTCTATCTAGATAAATGAAAATCATCAAGTGTTTTTGAAGATTTGAATGACTTGAAGATCTTATGACAAATCGTCACTATGATGAATTTCAATTTTGAAGAAAAACGATTTTGAAGAACAACTGTTTTGAAGAAAATCAAATTTTGAAGAAATGAAGCTTTGAAGAAATTCAACTTAAGGAATTTCACGTTGGGCGGTGGCCTGACCCACCATATAAGAATGTTGATTACAGAAGCCACGCACAATTGTCATAGGGCCCTGAGAATCAATTTCTTCGTTGATTTCTTCACACTAAGAGTGATATTCTTCATTGGTTGAAGAAAATCGATTCATCGTGTGTTGCACATCTAAATCATCAATTTTGCATAAGTGTTAGGATGTGTGCATGTTTTTACAAAACATTTGAAGACTCTAAGATATTTAGCTCACACCGCAATTTGCAAAACCTTTTATCATCCAAGGGCTTAGTGAAGATATCTGCTAGTTGATCTTCAGTCTTCACATGGTTGATGAGGATATTGCCCTTGAGGACATGGTCCCGAAGAAAACGATGACGAATCGGGATGTGCTTGGTCTTCGAGTGCTGTACTAGGTTGTATGCAATCTTGATTGCACTCTCATTGTCGCAGTAGAGAGGCACATTCCTCATGTTGATGCCGTAGTCCTTGAGGGTTTGCTTCATCCATAGCAATTGAGCACAGCATGAACCAGCAGCAATGTACTCAGCTTCGGTAGTGGAGAGTGATACGCAGTTCTGCTTCTTTGAGGACTAGCAGACTAGTGATCTTCTAAGGAAATGGCATATGCCAGAGGTTGACTTGCGATCCACACGGTCACGAGCATAGTCAGAATCAGAATAACCTACCAGATGAAGATTTGAGCCCTTGGGGTACCATAATCCTAGTGTTGGTGTGTGAGCTAAGTATCGAAGAGTATGCTTCACAGCCTTATGGTGTGATTCCTTCGGTTTTGCTTGAAAACGTACACACATGCAAACACTAAGCATTATATCTGGCCTAGATGCACATAAATACAATAAAGAGCCAATCATAGAGCAATATACCTCCTGATCGAATTCTTTACCATCTTCGTCAGTGCAGAGGTGGCCGTTAATAGGCATTGGAGTCTTGGCACCTTTGCATTCATGCATGTCGAATTTCCTCAGAACATCCTTGAGGTATTTCTCCTGTGATATGAAGATTCCATTGTGTTGTTGACGAATTTGAAGACCTAAGAAATATTTCAGCTCCCCCATCATAGACATCTGATATTCTTCACTCATCATGTAAGCAAATTCATCACTGTATCGTTTGTCAGTACAGCCAAATATAATATCATCGACATATATCTGGCACACAAATAGCTCATTATCATAGGATTTAGTGAAAAGAGTTGGATCGAGTGAACCAAGTTTGAAGCCTTTCTTCATGAGGAATTCCTTCAATGTATCAAACCGTGCCCGAGGGGCTTGCTTGAGACCATAGAGCGCCTTTTTGAGTCTGAAGACTTTGTCTGGATTCTTTGGATCCTCAAAACCTGGGGGCTGAGCAACATATACTTCTTCCTCAAGCTTACCATTGAGGAATGCACTTTTCACATCCATTTGATATAAGATGATGTTATGATGGTTAGCATAAGTAAGTAGTATTTGAATAGCTTCAAGTCTAGCAACAGGTGCAAAAGTTTCATCGAAATCTATTCCTTCAACCTGGGTGTAGCCTTGGGCTACAAGTCGTGCCTTATTCCTCACCACTTGACCATCCTCATCTTGCTTGTTTCGGAAAATCCACTTGGTTCCGATGATATTGTGCTTGCGGGGATCTGGTCGTTTGACGAGCTCCCTTACGTCATTCAGCTTGAATTGAAGAAGTTCATCTTGCATAGCTTGGAACCACTCCGGTTCCAGGAAAGCCTCAGCAAGTTTTGAGGGTTCTGTGATAGATACAAAGGAGAAATGCCCGCAGAAGTTAACTAAGTGTGAAGCTTTTGAGCCAGTGAGAGGACCTGGCGCGTTGATGTCGTTGAGGATTTTGTCAAGTTCCACTTCATTTGCAATCCTCGGATGAGCTGGTTGACGATTTCGCCTGGGCTGAGGAATTGGTTCTGGAGCAATTTCCTCAGGAGCACCTTCTTGATTTTCATCAGTGATGGGGATGATTTCTTCATCAATTTCCTCAGTAGGAACAATGTCTTCAGTAGGTTTGAGCTTTATTGCTTCCTCAGGAGACAGCTTATCTGGACCAGAAGGCAATTGCTCTCTTTGCGAGCCATTAGTTTCATCGAACCGCACATCCACAGTCTCAACAAATTTGTTGTGATAATTTTTGAAGACTTTGTAGGTGTGCGAGTCCTTTCCATAGCCGAGCTTAAAACCCTCATGTGCCTTAGGTGCAAACTTTGAGCTATGGTGAGGATCTCTAATCCAACATTTTTCATTGAAGACTTTGAAATAACTTACATTGGCTTTCTTGTCAGTGAGGAGTTCATATGAGGTTTTCTTGAGGAATTTGTGAAGATATACCCTGTTGATGATATGGCATCCAGTGTTGATTGCTTCAGGCCAAAAGCGACGAGGAGTCTGATATTCTTCAAGCATGGTTCTTGCCATCTCTATCAGAGTCCTGTTCTTCCTTTCAACGACACCATTCTGTTGAGGAGTATAAGGAGCAGATAATTCGTGACTAATACCAAGTTCATCAAGATAATTATCAAGACCAGTGTTTTTACACTCTGTTCCATTACCACTCCTGATATGTTTGATCATGATGCCAAAGTTCGTCGAGGCCCTTGAAGAAAATCGTTTGAATATTTCCTGCACTTCAGTTTTATATAAGATGATATGCACCCATGTATATCTAGAATAATCATCAACTATGACGAAACCATATAAAGATGCTGCATTTGTTAGTGTGGCATAATGAGTAGGTCCAAATAGATCCATGTGAAGCAATTCAAATGGACGAGTAGTGGTCATGATATTCTTCGAGGGATGCTTGGATCTGGTCATTTTCCCAGATTCACATGCACCACAGAGATGATCCTTGAGAAATTTGACTGATTCGATGCCGATGCCATGCTTATTCTTCGCGAGCGTGTGCAAATTCCTCATGCCTGCATGACCGAGTCTTCGATGCCACAGCCACCCTTCTGAGGCTTTTGCTAGTAAGCAAGTGGCTGGTTGAGGACGTGTAGAGAAATCAACAATGTACAAATCCCCTCTTATGACCCCTTCGAAGACTTTGGATCTGTCAGATTCCATGATGACAACACATCTATATCTACCAAAGATAACAATCATATCAAGATCACAAAGCATCGAGACTGACATGAGGTTAAATCCAAGGGATTCAACAAGCATCACTTTGTCCATGTGCCTATCCTTGGAAATTGCCACTTTGCCAAGTCCCAATACCTTGCTTTTACCTTTGTCAGCATATGTGATTTGCTTCAGAGGTGATGGAGTTAGTGGCATATTCATCAGCAAACTTTTATCACCAGTCATGTGAAATGTGCAGCCACTATCAAGAACCCACTTAGTACTCTTGGGTTTGTCATCCCGCAGATGAATTAGTACAACTTACCATCTCATATGCTTCAGACTTGAAGAATATGATATCAATTTCATTAGATAGGAATTTCATCATAACAGAATTAAAAAGGACGTGTGAAATATTTCTACTTCATCAATATTAGCTTGCGTCCTATCAAGCATTTCCTTGGGTCTCCAGCAAATTCTTCAGATGATGATTTTCATCTGGAGACCTGACCTGCAGAAGTGATTAGTTCAATTTCTTCACCACCCACATCTGAAGGGGTGGTAAAGCATTCATCATCCTGCGGGCACCATATGAGAAAGGGGGCATTGAAGCTAATGCACTTCTCTTAACAGTAGGGGGGTTAAAGTACTCATATGAATATGCAGAGAACTGGTTTGAGGATTTATGAACATAATGATTTGAAGAGTAACGCTCATATTCATATTCCTTGTAGTTTCCATGCATGTTAGAAGCATTAGCACGGGTACGAGCATAGTTTTGACCATATGAGAATTTTGATCCTCTTGAAGACTTTGGTCCTCCTGAGGAATTTGATCTGGGGTTCAAATTCTTCATCGGTGGTGTCATGAAGACATTCACTTGAAGATTTTCAAGGCAACTTTTGGGAACCCAGATTTTCCTCAAGGGAGGGCCATTCCTGCAGTTAGTTCCAACATATCGAGCAAATACTTCACCAGATTGATTTTTGAACAGTTTATAGTTGGAGTCAAATG
The DNA here is from genome assembly GCF_904849725.1 of Hordeum vulgare subsp. vulgare. Lineage (NCBI taxonomy): Eukaryota > Viridiplantae > Streptophyta > Magnoliopsida > Poales > Poaceae > Hordeum > Hordeum vulgare. The sequence continues at coordinate 179,431,286 of NC_058523.1, forward strand.
ACTCATCTAAGGAGGCCCAGTAGCGGCAACCCATGAGGTTTTGGGATACTGCTCAGGTTTCCAAGAAGATCCATCATCATTGAATTTCCTCTCAAAGGCAATTCCTTCTTTCCTCGGGTTCCTATTCAAGATCTGATTTGTGAGCACATCACGAAGGGTTTGATGTCCTTTGAGACTTTTGTATATGCCTGTCACATACAATTCCTTCAGTCCTGCATTTTCATCAGTGACATTTGTGTTTTCCTCAAGTGAGGAATTTGACACGACAGGAGCAGTTGAAGAATTTGTAGCAATTGAAGCATTTGATGATTATGGTGAAGAATTAGCAGTTTCACATTCAATGCATTTAAGACATGGAGGAATGAATTCAGCTTGAGCAGCGCTGATCTGTTGAGCTAGTAATGAATCATTTTCCATACGAAGATCGTCATGAGAAATCCTCAACTTCTCTAGATCAAGCTTCCTTTGAAGAAATTCATAAGAAAGTTTCTCATGATCAGCGAGGAGTGTATCATGACGATCTTGAAGATTATCAAATCTAGAAGACTTTTCACATGTTCAGTGAGGATTTGGGTAAGATTCATTTCATCATTCAACAGATCATCGCGTCTATCTAGCAGTTTCTGAAGCTTTTCCAGGGAAGTTTGTTGTTTAGTGGCAATGATAGCAAGTTTACTGTAACTGGTTTTTTATAATCATCAGGTTCACAGTCACTTGAATGAGAGGAGGAAGCATCATTCGGTACCTTTGAAGCTTTTGCCATGAAGCAATAGGTTGGAGCGAAGTCATCAGCATAGTCATCAGTATGGATGGTGTTATCATTTTCTTCAAGGTTGAAGATTGACTTGCTGACGAATGTGGTTGCAAGTGCACGACTAGCCTGTCGGGATTCTGATTCTTCATCAGAACCCTCTTCTTCATCACATTCCTCGGATTCTGCCTTGGAATCCATTTCCTTGCCAATAAGTGCCCGAGCTTTTCTGAAACTAGTCTTCTTGTGCGATGAGGACTTTGAAGATGAGGATTTTGAAGATTTCTTCTTTTTCTTCGAGTCATCAGAACTGTCATCCTTGTATTTCTTCTTCTTTGATTCCTTTCCCCAACGAGGAGAATCAGCAATGTAGTGACCTGATTTCTTGCATTTATGGTACGTTCTTTTCTTGTAGTCCTCAGATGGAGATTCTAATTTCCTCATGTCTCTTCTTGAAGATTTACCGAACTGGCCACGGCGTGTAAACCTATGGAATTTCCTCACGAGCATTGCAAGCTCATGTCCAAATTCTTCAGGATCACCAATGCTATCATCTGAGTCTTCTTCTTGAGATGAGGAAATTGCTCTTGCCTTCAGTGCACGTGGTCTAGAATAGCTTGGTCCATATAGATCTCTCTTTTCTTCTTGCTGGAATTCATGAGTATTGAGTCTTTCGAATATATCAGCTCTATCAAGGATCTTGTAGTCTCGTCTTTCTTGAATCATCAGAACTAAAGTTTCAAATGAAGAATCCAAAGATCTTAGCAGTTTCTTCACAACTTCATGATCAGTAATGTCTCGAGCTCCCAGTGCTTGCAGTTAATTTGATATGTCAGTGAGGCGATCAAAGGTATCTTGGAAGCTTTCATTCTCAAACCTCTTGAAGCGATTGAAGAGATTGCGAAGAACAACAACACGAGAATCACGCTAGGTTGATACTCCTTCATTAACTTTGGACAGTCTTTGCCACATAAGTTACGCTGAGCCCAAAGCACTCACTCTGCCATACTGGCCTTTGCTTAGATGGCCAAAGATGATATTATTCGCTTGAGAATCAAGTTGCTTGAATTTCTTCACATCAGCAGCAGCGATACTAGCGGAGATGATGGGGACGCCATGTTCCACAATATACCAGAGATCATTGTCAATAGCTTGTAGATGCATCTCCATCTTGGTCTTCCAGAAGGGAAAGTGCTTTCCTTCGAACGTAGGACATGCTGCAGTAACCTTAATCATGCATGCAGTCGACATAACTAAAACTGCAGGTGGTTAAACCAAAATTACACAGAACAAGGGAGTACCTTGCTTTGATACCAATTGAAAGTGCGTTATATCGACTAGAGGGGGTGAATAGGATATTTTTAGAATTTCATCACTGAGGGAATTCCTTTTGAGGAAATTCCTCACTAATGACTAACTTACAGTGGAAACAGTAAAGGATCAGGAGTGCAAAGTTTCACTACAATAGTTTTTCAGGATGAAGAATGTGAAAACAGATTGCACACTAAGCAGGCACGCAGAAAACAGATGAGGATTAACTTGCGTGAAGAATTTGGGGTTGTAGAGTTTCAGAGAAAGTCTTCAGAAAATTCTTCAAACAGTGACAGTGAAAATCATCAACACATAGTCTGAGGAATATAAAGAGTTGAGGAATTAGAACCCATTTCACAGCGAAGATAGTAGTTGATGACCCAGTTCCAACTGCTGTGAGAGTTGTACATCTGGTTTGGAGCGGCTTGGTATTGAAACCAAAAGACACACAGTCCCGGGACACACAGTCCCTACCGTATTATCCTTGGGCTAAGAACACACAGTCCTCGCCCATCACTCGTGCTAAGTCTTCAGGGTAAACTTCCAAACCCTCACAAACTTGATCACCCGGCGATCCACAATTGACTGCTGGATTTCTCTAGACCATGACGCCTAACCGTCTGGAGGATGCACAGTCCTCAACGGTAAAAGGCTTCAGTCCCACACAGGAACAACTTCTTCAGTGATGCTCAATCACTTGGTTCTCGGTTTGTGGTTTGGTGTTTGGGGTATTTCCTCACTTATGAATTTCTCTCGAAGACTCTGAGGAATTTGGGTTGCTCTTATGACAAGTGCCAGTTTCTAACGGAGCAGCCAACCAGCTAATGGTTGTGGTGGGCGGCTATTTATAGCCTGGGAGAATCCCGACATGATTTGACATTAATGCCCTTAAATAATATGACCGTTGGTTTGGATAAGACCAATGATGTGGCGTGGCTATCGAAACGGTCGGGACCCTCAACTGTGAGAGTGCTCATGTCACTCATATCCCTCACTTGAGGCTTTTGGTAGGATTAGACTTGGGTTGAGCATCATGAGGAAATTAATTCCAATGTGTTACCTCGACCCCCTTTAACAGTACGGTGTTCCTATTACTCAAGTGTGAAGAAAACAAAACAGAAAGAGTAAATCTTCATGCTTCAAAGTCTTTAGAATGATTTTCTTCAGGACACACCGAATTCCTCAATTTCAATATCTTCATGAGGAATATCAATTTCATCACAAATTCTTCGCGATTCAAATCTTCAGCTTCAGACCAATTTCTTCAACCGAAGATATACATTTTTAGGGGTCGATATTCATCGAATATTTCAAACTCCTCAGCGACTTATAGATCCTGTGTACACTCAAGAACACATTAGATACTTAACCTATAAGTCTTCAAACAACCAAAATCACTAAGGGGCACTAGATGCACTTACAGATGCGCCTCGGGGCCGGCTGCCTGAACCTGGAGGAGGAAAAGGGCTGCACGAGGCGCGTCTCTCTCGGCTCCGCCCTGCATATGAGAGGCCCCGCTGCTCACAGCCCTGGGGGCCGGCATGGGGTGCAAGCCCCCAGCGCGCGACGCTTGCGGCCTTGAAGAAGAGCGGGGTTGGATGGCCTTCTGGGTGATGGCTATTAGCTCCATGATGTGGTCTGCCCAGGCGTCGAAGCCCCCTTGTGTCGGTCATTGAAGGAGCATCTCACTCGCCACCTGCAACGCATCATGTGCGCCGAGGTCCCCCAAGTTGATGCGGCACGTCGTGGGTGCCGGGGGCACCACCCAGCCGCCATGCGCCTGGGTGGCGCGGGTGGTTGCGACCGTGGAGGCGTCGTTGACGATCTAGTACGAGCCACCCGGTGCCACAACACCGCCGTGCACGTTTCTGGCCGCCGTAACGTAGTGGTTGGAGGCCAGCTCGATGAGGCTCGAAGAACCTGGTTGGGCGCCGGCCATCGGAGCAGCGGGCCTAGGGAAGTTGATGCTTAGAGAATACCCTAACACGCCCCTACCTGGCGCGCCTAATGTCGAATTTCGGGCTCCACAAAACCCTAAAGATTCGAACCCAGGGGCATGCATGAAGATATCTCACGACCTAACCTCACCTAGCACGCTACTCGATGGGAACGGCAAAGGGCTCACTCGATGGTGAGGGAACACAGAACACAACAGTTTACCCAGTTTCGGGCCGCTACGAAGCGTAAAACCCTACTCCTGCTTTGTTCGATTGCCTCTCGTGGAGGTTGGTGGATGAACTATTATAGTGTTCTTCCGCCTCCAAAGGCTGGATGGCCTTAGTGATGTGTGAGTTCGTGGATGATAGTCGATCCCCCGGGGGGTCCCTTCTACGAAGCAACCTAACCTCTGTTTATAGCGGCGGCCCAGGTCCTCTTCCCTCATAGTTTCAGCGGGAAGGGATCCCACAACGGCCAATTTCGAAGGGGGACAGGGGAACATGCTTCCCCTATCCAAAAGTGGTCTTCGCCGGCAAAGTAGCTGCCAGCGCTGCAGGGGATGGCTCAGGGATGACGTCCATCCCGCCGGTGGGCGGCCATGGTCTTGTTGCACTAGAATGGAAACCCTTAGAAGATGCCTTGGGTGCCCGCGTTCGTCCTTGCCCCGTTTGTACCAAAGGGGAAACTGCTCCGCTCTGCTGTCTGTTGCTCGCCTGTCCTTCCCTCACGTCACCCTTGACTCCTGAGGCCGGACCTCGCCTTGGAATATCCGCCGCTCTGGAGTGGTCCTGAGGAGGCCCCCTGCGGATCTTGATGGTGCTCCTTTCCGCGAGGGCCTTGTCCTGAGTGATGTCGGGCCCGTTGGTTTTAGGTCGATGAAGTGGGCTAGCCCTGGGCCGCAGGCAGGCAGGTCTGGGTACCCCCATTCCCAGAACACCGACATCAACCATCTTGAAGGACAATGTCGTCCACCAGCTTGGGCACTGGGATACCCCAGAGTTAGCGGCATGCGCCTACAATGCAAAGGCGGTTGAGTATCATAAGTAAAAAAGCGATTCTCAACTTCACTGATTGACGTGAGTACAGGCAGTTCCTTGCGTCGGAGAACATAAGGATATGCAGGAGAGCTCACGAGAAGGAGAACTTTTAGGCCGAGAAATAGTTGTTCGACCCATTAGTGATGGAGCTTGTGAGAGATGAGAAATTCTTAGAGACCAACAAGATGATGCTCCTTCAGTATGCCGTGGGGAAGAGCGCACATGAGAATCCCGTAGGTCGGTATAACCTATGGGCATAGCAGGAGGAGGGGGTACAACCGCTACAACATCATCTTAGGGATGACCACGAGGCTGCCCCACTAGCGAGTAGCTTGCTAGATAATGGACGTAGCACCATATAGCAAGCTATTTCGTATATGAATTAAATGTTTAACTTTATGCATGTTATTATATGTTTGAACCGTGCACCGTTTTATAGAATTGCTTAATTACTAGTATATGTTCTATTTTGATGTGTTAGTTATTTAGTTTAATGATCTATGCTTAGTTTGATCAACGATATTGACATTAGTTAATGGATGCGCTGTGTAAGAATTGTGGTGCTTTGAGATCCCAGTAGGATAGAAAGTTCTTCATCTATCTTCCTAAAGACTTCATCACTAAGACGGTATATATATGATTTAGTTCAACATGTTTTGTTTGAGTTTCATATGGTACGGTTGTGGCCGAAACTGTCTAACTAGTTATTTTTTGAATTTTACTCTGGTCATCCCTTGCGGGGCAAGGGGTGACTTATTAGAGAAGTTTTGAGTTTCGCTTGATGCAACTATCACATTCCAATGCACCCTCATGAAGATGTTGACGGGCCAACAATTCAATTGTCTTGTCACCAATGAGCCAACTCACACCTATTTTGGTTCCCTCGTTGGACAGCTCTTGCAACTGCTTACGAGATGGAAGTTGGGGAGAGAGCCGCGTTCTACCTTGACTACGATCGTGACGAGATCATGGTCTACTACAGGCCTGCTCGTAGCGATGATGATGGTCAACTTATTCCAGACTATGATCCTAACTCCGCGAGCCGTAATGTCAAGTTAGCTAGCTAGTAGGCTTTTATTTGCCACCTCCTATTGCGTTGAACTTGTGTACTTGTTTTATTTCCCTACTTTTTGTACTTTTCTGAATAATGTCAAATAAATGGGTACTGCTAAACTTAGATTCTGGTATTTGAGTTGTACTGTTTAATTACTATTCTACACTTTGATTATGCTGTCATTTTAGTTTGATCACGCAGTTGTACAAATTTGGTTTAAATTTGAAAATGAAATTGTTGGCATCGCACTAACATGCAATGCTATTGCTAGTGTTGGCTACTCGGCACGCCATAAACATGCCAAATACTACTAGCGTCGTGGCCAACACCAACACTATTTTTTAAGAGTGGTGCGATATTGGTGGTGTTGGGTTCCTATGCCCGCAAGGCAGTTTTTGCCATGCCATAGCTAGGCTTTTCTGCACTAGTGCAACCTTCAACCATATTATGGCCGAAGCCGATAAGTGACTTCTCAAGGAAATATTAGATCGGATCTAGAGCCTTGCAATCTTAAATGATCCGAGCTTGGTGTATTATAAGATCTGGGAAAAGTAAGGAGGCGCTGTAATTTTCAGCCCACCACCACCCACCGAGTCACTACCATCAACGATTTACCCGTTGTCCTAGCCAGGGCCTCCAAGAAAGCAACCCATGTAGATGAACATATCGACGAGTCGTTAGATAATACTTCGCCACATACCATTAATCACATCGGTAAGTGGACAACTACCTCCACCTACGATTCTACATGCTAGATGCCCCAAGGACGTCATGGGGGGGGGGCGATGAATAGGAAATACAAAACGCTGATGTTGGAGTTCATGATTCGCATCCAAGGGACTCTCACAAGAACTAGGGTTCAAATAATAGGGGACTTAGCTTGGCAAACTGCAACACGATGGTAAACACGACGAGACTGGTGGCGAGCTCACTCCTTCTCACCAGGAACTACAGGGACGCGCGAGATACCCAGGTTCGGCCCACTTTGCAGTGTAAAACCTACTCTTGTCTGTGTTGGATTGCTTTGTAATGAAGAGATGTGCTCGACATACACGGGTTGTCAGGGGAGACAATGGCTCCATGCCCCTACATGGAACTGGTCATGCCCCCTTTGTCGTGCCTCAGTGCTCTTCCCCAAAATATAAGTGGGCAAAGGTGGCCACACGACGACAATTCGAAGGGGGGCATGAGCCCAGGCTTATCCTAACAATAGATGGTCTTTGCCTTACAAAGTGGTCTTCGTGATGCGCTTGTGGGATCGAAGATAACCTCTATCCTGGTGCGCCGATCCATCTTGATCACGTTGCACCAAAGAGGAAATTATTTGGGACTTGTTTTGGGGGAGGCACACAACACTGCTCCCTTATCACTAGAATGGAAATTGGGCTTGGTCACGCCCCGTCATCCTTCTCCTGACAGCGGCACGTCACCTACGTGATGGGCGTAGAGCCCCACGGGTGGCACCGCGACCTGGTTCATGAGACAACCTCACAAGGGGAGCCTGGTGAGGTGATCTGTTGCATGATGGCTTCGGCATGGCTTGGTCTTGCCGTGAGGGGCCTCACGAGGCGGCTTCCTTCGGAGCAGCCGAGGCAAGACCGTGTTTCACGGGCCGGCCCAAATGTTGCCTCCTGGGCTCGAGGCAGACGGGTCATGGTACCTTGGTTCCCACTGGGCCAACAGTAGCCCCCGGGCCTGCAACGTGCATGTTCTGCCCATTAGGGACGAAATGATGCTGGGTCCATTGAGTTGCAAGAACCAGAGGTGATGCGTGTCTCTGGTGAGTGTCTGACCATGCACGAATCCCGAGCTAGCCACCGAGGAGAAGGATAAGATCAAAAAGACCAATAATGAAGGACCTTCCACTCCTCTAAAGGTTATCTCGCTCGCCACGCCGACATACCTGGCAAGGAAACTGACGGGAGGCAGCGAGGAGGGCGAGCTTTGGCTTGATGGAGAGGGTGTGGCCGCCGAGGGTCGGGAGGCACTCCCCGAGGGACACGCGAAGGCTAAGATCTACATGGAGGAGCGGCGACATGTGGCAAAGGGTTGGAGCCAGCTTCGTAAGGCGACAAAGCTCGACCGCCAGCAGGGTGAGGAGGCTTGAGCGCAGCGAGGGTAGCTCGCCGAAGATGCCCATGCATCCCTCACGAAGGCCATCAATGATGCCCAAGAGGCCAAGCGGCAGCGGGAGGGGCTCTTATTCCATTGAGAAGATGCTCCATGATCACACTCCTTTAGACGAGCGCCCGCTCAAAAACACGAGGAGGCTCGGAGACCCGCGAGAGACAACTCACACCCCGCGAAGCTGAGCTCCTGAAACATGAGGAGGAGGTCCTTAGGCGCCCGAGGGCAGTCGCCTCCCGCGAGGAGAACACCAAGACCTGGAAGCGCGAGTTTGCGTCTTCCACATCCACGCAGGAGCCAGATGGGCGCGCCTATGGTTGAAGGAGCGTGAGTTAGTGGACACCTAGTCCACTCTCGATGATCAGAAGGGCCTCATGGCCCAGCGGGACAAGCTGCAGGCCGAGGTCGACAACCTCAAGAAGCAGCTGCAAGACAACGCCAAGGAGGCATATCGTTACTTATTGACCCAGGCAATAACAAGACTCCTAAGCAACCTTCACCACCTCGACGATCGCTTCGATTTTGAGTGGGAGGTGACCGTGTCTCGACGGAGTTTTATAACCCACAAGTATATGGGATCGCGATAGTCTTTACGGGTACTATTTCACCCTAATTTATTGATTCGACCCAAGGGGAGCCAAATAATATTTATTGGTTGTAAGAGTTGAGTTGTTTATTCAGCCGCACCTGGTATATCTCTCTGCAACAAAGTTTTTGTAGCACAACAAATCATAGTCGTAATAGTAATAGTGATAGTAGCAATTTTGGTAATTGTAGTAATGATAGTAACATTGGCAATTGAGTAGAAGGTGTAAGCGTAGAAGCAATAGTAGTAACTTAGCAAGATTTAGTATATGTAAAGCATAGGCACATGGTTCGTTGATGGATAATGATTTAGATGACATTGGTCATATAACAGTTACATACTAGGGTGACATAGAACTAGCTCCAATTCATCAATATAATGTAGGTATGTATTCCGTTTATAGTCATACATGCTTGCGACAAGAAGTTGCATGCCATCTTTTGTCCTACCCTCCCATGGCAGCGAGGTCCTATCAGAAACTAAGGCATACTAAGGCCTCCTTTTAATAGAGAACTAGAACAAAGCATTAACACATGGTGAATACATGAAATCCTCAAACAACGACAATCACCGAAAAGAATCCCAATTATTGTCACCTTAGGGTATGCGGATCAAGACACATAATATGTAACTACAACTTGCAAGATAGGACCCAAAACACTCTCATATTCATGAGAACATAATAGGTTTAGATCTCAAATCATGGCACTCGGGCCCTAGTGAAAAGCATTAAGCATAGGAAAGTCGTAATAACATCAATCTCAGAACATAGTGGACACTAGGGATCAAGCCCTATCAAACTTAACTCGTTTACATGATCAATCTAATCTAATCGCACCACCATCCAGCAATCCTACAAAGGAACTACCCACTCCCGATGGTGAGCATCATGGCGGTGTGGATGAACAAGGGTTGGTGATTACGATGGTGATGAATCCCCCTCTTCGGAGCCCCAAACAGACTTCAAATCAGCCCTCTAGAGGAAGAACATGAGGTCGCGGCGGCTTCCTCTCGTGAAACGCAATGAAAACTTCTCTATGATTTTTCCAAAGATGTGATTTTATAGGACTGAATTTAGAGTCGGAGGAGCCACGTGGGCCCCACAAGCCTTCAAGACGCGACCAAGGGGTACCCTATTGTCTTGTAGCCCCTGGAAGCGTTTCTCCGGCAGGTCTTCGCTCCATAAATCCTTATAAATGCGAGAAACAATTCACAAAAAGTTTTTTCCAATTTCGAGAACTTCTAATTATGCACAAAAATAACACCTAGGTAGTTCTACTTAAAATAGCGTCAGTCCGGGTTAGTTTCATTCAAATAATGCAAGTTAGAGGTCAAAACTAGAGCAATAGTGTTTGGAAAAGTAGATACGTTGGAGATGTATAAACTCCCCCAAGCTTTACTCATTGCTTGTCCTCAAGCAATTCATTTTATAAACTGAAAGTGATAAAGAAAACTTCTACAAACTCTTTTGTTCTCGTTGTTATACATACACTTAGCTAGTGTTCAAAGTTTTTAGCATAAATCATAAATAAACACATCCACGAGCGAGCACCTGGTTATTGCCATATCCTTGCACTATCTTTGCAGCGCCATGTGTGTTGGCGTCGCGCACTGGTGTGTGCATGCTCTTGTGCGTGAGCAAGTGGCCCCATCGGACACTCCTTGGGAAGTTTGTGCTACCACGTACATGGCCACCACAAGAGCACAGGAAGTCAGGTGTGCAACAATAGCAGTTGGACATTAGATCTTTGTCATCGGAAGATGATGCACTCACCTTAGACGAGTGTACTTATGTGTGCATGTTGAGACATCTCCAACGTATCTATAATTTTTGATTGTTCCATGCTATTATATTATCAGTTTTGGATGTTTTATACTCCCTCCGTGGCTCCGTCAAAAAATTATTGTTTTAGGTTTGTATAGAAATGGATGTACCAAAATACGAAAACATGACTAGATACATTCATATCTAGACAAATATAAGACAAGAATTTTGGGACGGAGGGAGTATGCATTAATATGTTGTTTTATATTATTTTTGGGACTAACATATTAATCTAGAGCCTAGTGCCAGTTTCTGTTTTTTCCATGTTTTTGAGTATTGCAGATAAGGAATATTAAATGGAGTCCAAACGGAACAAAATCTCTAGAATGATTTTCCTTGGACCAGAAGAAACCCAAAAGAATTGGAGTAGGGGCAGGGCACCTGCCGGGAGGCCACAAACCTGCAGGGCGCGCCCTAGGGGGTGGACGCACCCCTGGCTTGTGGGTCCCCTGCAGGTCTCCTAACCCTATTCCTTCGCCTATAAATTCCCAAATATTCCACCATCGCTAAAAATAGCCACGCAAACACTTTTCCACCGCCGGGAGCCTCTGTTCCCGTGAGATCCAATCTGGGAGTCTTTTCTGGTAATTTCCCGGAGAGGGAATTGGTCACGGAGGGCATCTACATCAACTCAATAGCCCCTTCATGATGCGTGAGTAGTTCACCATAGACCTACGGGTCCATAACTAGTAGCTTGATGGCTTGTTCTCTCTCTTTGATCTTCAATACCATGTTCTTCATGATCTTCATGGAGATCTATTCGATTTAATACTCTTTTGCATTGTGTTTGTCGAGATCCAATGAATTGTGAGTTTATGTTCAGATTATCTATGAATATTGTTTGACTCTCTTCTCAATTCTTATATGCATGATTTCATATCTTGCAATGGGAGAAGTGCTTAGTTTTGGGTTCAATCTTGCGGTGTCGTCACCCGGTGACATAGTAGGGGTAGCGAGGCACGTATTGTATTGTCGCCACCGAGGATAAAAAGATGGGGTTTTCATCATATTATTTGAGTTTATCCCTCTACATCATGTCATCTTACTTAATGCGTTACTTTGTTCGTCATGAACTTAATACTCTAGATGTAGGGCGGAGTCGGTCGATATGTGGAGTACTACTAGTAGATGCAAAATCGTTTCAGTCTACTTCACATAGACGTGATGTCTATATGCATAATCATTGCCTTGGGTATCTTTATAATTATTTTCTTTTCTATCAATTGCTCGACAGTAATTTGTACACCCACCGTATTATTTTCCTTTATGAAAGAAGCCTCTTGTGAAACCTATGCCCCCGGGTCTATTTTCCACATTATACTTTCAGATCTATAAACCAAAAATACCAAAAATATCTTGCTGCACTTTATTTACTTTTGTTTCCGCAATCTTTATATCTATCTCTATCAAATCTCATCCTTGCAAATAACTCTGAAGGAATTTAAAACCCCTTTTTAGCGTTGGGTGCAAGAGTTTGATTATTTGTATAGGTACTACGATCTGGGCCTTGCTTGTTCCTCCTACTGGATTGATACCTTGGTTCTCAACAAACCGAGGGAAATACTTATCTACTTCGCTGCATCACCCTTTCCTCTTCAAGGGAAAACCAATGCAAGCTCAAGAGATAGCAAGTAGGATTTCTGGCGCCGTTGCCGGGGAGGATACATAGCAAGATCAAGCCTACCAAGTACCCATCACGAACTCATCTCTTGCATTTACTTTATTTGCCATTTGCCTCTCGTTTTCCTCTCCCTCATTTCTAAAACGATTTTCAGAAAATACCAAAAATATTTTCCTTTTATTCGCCCTTGTTCCGCTTGTCTTTTTCATTTGTTCGTTTCCATGGCTCAACCCAAAATTTTTGATACGTATCTTCAAAAGTTGGAAGATATAGAGAATAATGCTAAGGGGTTCATGTCGCTCCAATTTGACCATAATAGTTTCTTTAGGAACGAGCTTCAAGAACAAAGGTTTATTCCTGAATACATGAACAAAGAACTTGATGATATGGCCAAGGAATTTTGTGGTTTGAAATCTCAGTTTCTTCACCTCAAAAATTTAGTAGGACAAATTTCTGATAAACAAGCCACCTTAGTTAATAAAATGGTCGCAAAGCCAGAATCTTTAAGCATTGATGAAGATCTTAAAGTGATTGATGTGACACATATTGAATCTTTGTTTCGTAGTATAAATATTGAAAAGGACGGGACTGGAGATGATTAAACTTTAGTTAAAATGCATCCCAATGATTCAGAGTTTATAGATCTTAATGATAAGATTGATAAAACTGGGATGGAAGATGTGAAAACTATAAATAGCAATGAGCCCACTCTTTTGGATTTCAAGGACTTTAATTATGATATTTTTTCTTTGATTCATTGTGTTTCCTTGTTGCAATCCATGTTGAGTTCTCCGCATGCTTATAATTAAAATAAAGCTTATACTAAACATATTGTGGATGCTATGACGAAATCTTTTGAAGAAAAACTTGAGTTGGAAGTTTCTATACCTAGAAAGCTTTATGATGAGTGGGAACCTACTATTAAGATTAAAATTATGTGCCCGTAGATTTCATTATTCTTGATATAGTTTGCAATCCTACATGTCCTATTATTCTTGGTAGACCTTTCCTTAGAACGATTGGTGTAATTATTGATATGAACGAAGGAAATATTAGATTCCAGTTTCCATTAAGGAAAGGCATGGATCACTTTACTAGAAAGAAAATAAGATTACCGTATGAATCTATTAAGAGATCTACTTATGTATTGCATACCAAAGATGACAATAGGTAGATCTATTGCATTATGCCTAGCTATGGGCGTTAAACGTTAGCGCTTGTTGGGAGGCAACCCAATTTAATTTTTACACTTTTGTTTTTCTTCTGTTTTTGAGTTCCGCACACATTATTACCTCTGTAATAATTGTGTTTTCTTGTCTTAATTAGTGTTTGAGCCAAGTAAGACCTTTGGGATGGTCTACGGTGTTTGCAAGTTGATTTTGCTAAAAAACAGAAACTTTCGCTCTCAGTCCAGGAATGTTGTAAATTCACTGGAACGTGCTTTTTATCTGAATTTTCTACAAAACCTTTATTTACTAATTTCCAAGATTTTCCTATTTTTTCTGAATTTCTGGAGTTACATAAGTATTCTAAGTAAACAGATTGCTATAGACTCTTCTGTTTTTGACAGATTCTGTTTTCTCTGTGTTGTTTGCTTATTTTGATGAGTCTATGGGTTGTATCGGGGGGTATGAACCATGGAGAAGTTGGAATACAGTAAATATTACATCAAGATAAATAAAGAATGAGTTCACAACAGTACTTAAAGTGGTGATTTATTTTTCTTATACTAACGGATCTCATGAGTTTTGTGTTGTGAAGTTTTCAAGTTTTGGGTCAAGATTTGATGGACTACAGAATAAGGAGTGGTAAGATCCTAAGCTTGGGGATTCCCAAGGCACCCCAAGCTATATTCAAGGATAGCAAAGAGCCTAAGCTTGGGGATGCCCCGGAAGGCATCCCCTCTTCCGTCTTCAATCCACCGGTAAATTTACTTGAGGCTATATTTTTATTCACCACATGATATGTGTTTTGCTTGGAGTGTCTTGTATGATATGAGTCTTTAATTTTTAGTTTTCCATAATCATCCTTGCTGCACACATATTTTGAGAGAGACACGCGGAATCGTGAAATATTAGAATACTCTTTGTGCTTCACTTATATCTTTTGAGCTAGGCAATGTTGCTCTAGTGCTTCACTTATATCTTTTAGAGCACGGCGGTGTGGTGTTTTATGGAAATTATTAAACTCTCATACCTCACTTATATTATTTTGGGAGTTCTTTAAACAGCATGGTAATTGATTTAGGTTATGCATTTAGTCCTAGTATAATGGACATCCAAGAGGGATATAATAAAAACTTTCATTTTAAGTGCATTGAATATGATGAGAAGTTTGATTCCTTGCATATAGTTTTTAGATATGAAGATGGTAATATGAGAGTCATTCTAGTAAGTAATTGTGAATTAGAAAAAACACTTGTGTTAAAGCTTGTGATTCCCTAGCATGGATGTATAGTGAACCATTATGTGATGAAGTCGGAGCATGATTTGTTTAATGAGTGTCAACCTTTGTGTGGAGGTCGGTATCGCGCGATGATTAACTCCTACCAACCCTTCCCGTGGGAGCATGTGTCTAATACTTTGCTTCGATAACTAATAGGCTTTTGCAATAAGTACCTGAGTTCTATATGACTAATGTGGAGTTCATGGATTATACGCACTCTCACCCTTCCACCTTCGCTAGCCTCTATAGTACCGAGCAACTCTCGCCGGTACATTAAACCCACCTTCCTCAAAACAGCCATCATATATTTTCCTCAAAACAGCCACCATATCTACCTATTATGGCATTTCCATAGCCATTCCAAGATATATTGCCATGAAACACCACCGTCCCATTTTTATGACACGCACAATCACTTCCATATTGCTTATAGAGTCATATTTTGAGTTGTAAGTAAATAAAAGTGTGATGATTTGCATTATTAGAGCATTATCCCGTGTGAGAAAAGGATGATGGAAGCTATGATTCCCTCACAAGTTGGGATGAGTCTCCGTGCTTTACAAAAAATAAAAGAGGCCAACGATGCCCATAACAAATAAAAGAGGCCAAAGAAGCCCATTCGAAAAACGAAAAAAAAGAAAAAGAAAAAAAGAGAGAAAGAGAGAAGGGACAATGCTACTATATTTTTCCACACCTGCATTCCAAAGTAGCACCATGTTCTTCATAGAGAGTCTCCTATTTTGTCACTTTCATATAACTAGTGGAATTACATCTTTTACACAACCACATAGTTTCCCTTTTGAGCTTTCATACACTTATAGCTCTAGTGCATTTGTTGCATGGCAATCCCTACTCACTCACATTGATATCTATTGATGGGCATCTCCATAGCCCGTTAGTATTCCTAGTTGATGTGAGACTATCTTATCTTTTTTTGCAACCACCACCTTACTCTATTCCACCTATAATGCTATATCCATGGCTCACGATCATGTATTGCATGGGAGTTGAAAAGGTTTGAGAACATAAAAAGTGTGAAACAATTTCTTGATTTTCATCGGGGTTGTGCATGATTTAGATACTTTGTGTGGTGAAGATGGAGCATAGCCAGACCATATGATTTTGCAGGGATAACTTTCTAAGACCATGTTATTTTGAAAGGAAGCAATTGCCTTATTTGTATGTTTGAAGTATTATTGTTTTTATGTGAATATTAGACTTTTTTTGAATCTTATGGATCTGAATATTCATGCGACAATAGAGAATATTACATGGATAAATATGTTAGGTAGCATTCCACATCAAAATTTCTGTTTTTATCATTTATCCACTCAAGGATGAGCAGGAATTAAGCTTGGGGATGCTTGATACGTCTCCAACATCTATATAATTTTTTATTGGTCCATGCTATTATATTATCTGTTTTGGATGTTTTGTATGCATTAATATGTTGTTTTATATTGTTTTTGGAACTAATCTATTAATCTAGAGCCTAGTGCCAGTTTCTGATTTTCATGTTTTTGAGTATTGCAGATAAGGAATATTACACGGAGTCCAAACGTAACAAAATATCCGGAATGATTTTTCTTGGACTAGAAGAAACCTAGAAGACTTGTAGTAGGGTGCAGGACACCTGCCGGGAGGCCACAAGCCTGCAGGGTGCGCCCTAGGGGGTGGTCGCGCCCCCTGGTTTGTCGTTCCCCTGCAGGTCTCCTAGCCCTATTATTTGGACTATAAATTCCCAAATATTCCCCCATCACTAAAAAGATCCACGAAAATATTGTTCTGCTACCGGGAGCCTCTGTTCCCGTGAGATCCAATCTGGGAGCCTTTTCCGGTAATCTTCCGGAGAGGGAATTGATCACGGAGGGCATCTACATCAACACCATTGCCCCTCCGATGATGCGTGAGTAGTCCACCATAGACCTACAGGTCCATAGCTAGTAGCTAGATGGCTTCTTCTCTCTCTCTCTTTCACCTTCAATACCATGTTCTGCATGATGTGCATGGAAATATATTCGATGTAATAATCTTTTGCGGTCCGTTTGTCGAGATCCGATGAATTGTGAGTTTATGTTTAGATTATCTATGAATAATATTTGAGTCTCTTCTGAATTCTTATATGCATGATTTCATATCTTAGCAAGTCTCTTCGAGTTATTGGTGTGGTTTAACCAACTAAATTGGTAATTCCTGCAATGGGAGAAGTGCTTAGTTTTGGGTTCAATCTTGCGGTGTCCTCACCCAGTGACATAGTAGGGGTAGCGAGGCACGTATTGTATTGTTGTCATCGAGGATAAAAAGATGGGGGTTTCATCATATTGCTTGAGTTTATCCCTCTACATCATGTCATCTTACTTAATGTGTTACCCTGTTCTTCATGAACTAAATACTCTAGATACTAGGAGGAGTCGATTGATGTGTGCAGTAATAGTAGTAGATGCAGAATCGTTTCGGTGTGCTTGACATGAATGTGATGCCTATATGCATAATCATTGCCTTGGATATCTTCATAATTATTCGCTTTTCTATCAATTGCTCAACAGTAATTTGTTCAACCATCGTATTATTTTCCTTTATGCGAGAAACCTCTAGTGAAACCTATGGCCCCGGGGTCTATTTTCCATATTATACTTTCAGATCTATAAACTAAAAATACCAAAAATGTCTTTCTGCAATTTATTTACTTTTGTTTCCGCAATCTTTTATATCTATCTCTATCAGATATCATTCCTGCAAATAACTCTGAAGGGATTGACAACCCTTTTTTAGCGCTGGGTGCAAGAGTTTGATTATTTGTGTAGGTACTACGATTGGGACCTTGCTTGTTCCTCGTACTGGATTGATACGTTGGTTCTCAACAAACTAAGGTAAATACTTATCTACTTTGCTGCATCACCCTTTCCTCTTCAAGGGAAAATCAACACAAACTCAAGAGGTAGCACATGTCACCATCGCTGCTTATGTCTGATAACCCACAAGTATAGGGGATCGCGATAGTCTTCATGGGTAGTATTTCACCCTAATTTATTGATTCGACACAAGGGGAGCCAAAGAATATTCATCGGCCATAATAGTTGACTTGTCAGTTCAACCGCATCTAGGGTATCTTTATGCACCAAAGATTTAGTAGCACAGCAAATGGTAGTAGTAACATTAAGAGTGATAGCAGTAATTTTGGTAACAATAGTAATGGTATTAACAGTAGCAATCGAGTAGCAGGTGTGACAGTAGCAGCAACATCAGTAAGTTACGAAGATTCAGTCTATGTAAAGCGTAGACACGTGGATTGTTGATGGATAATGATTTAGATGACATTGATCATATAAAAGTTACAGGGCAACATAGAACTAGCTCCAATTGATCAACATAATGTAGGCATGTATTCCGTATATAGTCATACGTGTTTGCAATAAGAACTTGCATGACATATTTTGTCCTACCCTCTTGTGGAAGTGGGGTACTATTGTAAACTAAAGGATATTAAGACCTCCTTTTAATAGAGAACCAGAACAAAGATAAAACACATGGTGAATACATGATCTCCTCAAACTAAGGCAATCATCGGAAAGAGTCACAATTATTGCCACCTTGGGGTATGCGGATCAAGATACATAATAGGTAACTACAACTTGTAAGATAGGATCCAAATCACTCTCATATTCATGGAAACATAATGGGTTCAGATCTCAAATCATGGCACTCCGGCCCTGGTAACAAGCATTAAGCATAGCAAATTCATGGTAACATGAATCTCAGAACATAGTGCATACTAGGGATCAAGCCCTATCAAACTTAACTCCATTACATGATCAATCTCATCTAATCCCACCACCATCCAGCAATCCTACAAAGGAATTACTCACTCCCAGTGCTGAGCATCATGGCGGTGTTGATGAAGAAGGGTTGTTGATGACGACGATGACGAATACCCCTCTCCGGAGCCCCAAACGGACTCCAGATCATCCCTTCGGAGGAAGAATAGGAGGTGGCGGCGGCTCCATCTCGTGAAACACGATGAAAACTTCTTTTTGATTGTTTTTCCAAGGATGTGATTTTATAGGACTACAATTAGGGTCGGAGGAGCCATGTGGGCTCCACAAGCCATCAGGGCGTGACCAGGGGCACCCTGTTAGCTTGTGGCTCCCTGGCAGAGTTTCTCCGAAAGGTATTCACTCCATTAATCTTTCTAAATGCCAAAAATAATTCACAAAATGTTTTTTCCAATTCCGGGAACTTTTATTTCTGCACAAAAATAACACCAAGGCAGTTGTGTAGAAAACAACGTTAGTCTCGGTTAGTTTCATTCAAATCATGCAAATTCAAGGTCAAAACCACAGCAAAAGTGTGTGGAAAAGTAGATACGTTGGATACGTATCAACTCCCCAAGCTTAACTCATTTCTTGTCCTCATGCAATTTAGTTGATAAACTGAAAGTGATAAAGAAAACTTTTCACAAACTCTTTTGGTCTCGTCATTATACATATGCTTAGGTAGTGTTCATGTTTTCAACATAAATCATAAATAAATACATCCATGATAAGAATTTAAACATCATATCAAATCATGGTAATACAAAACCAACTAGCAAGCAATAATAAGACATATTGCATAGCAACAATTTGTCAAAACAATCATGATATAATATGGTGGCATGATATCTATGATCGAGTGTAAGTACAGTGGGTTTTTACACACAAACTACGGGTTGTTGAAGTTCTCCTCGGGGACTAGGAAAATCAGAGGCTATGCTCGGCTAAATCTAGGTAACATAATTTTTGGGTGATGAAAGCAGAAAATAAAATGTAGACTAACCAAGATTGTTCCGTAAAATCAATGACAAAGAACAATGCAAACTGGAGAAATAAAACGCTAACATCAGACTAGAGAAATAGGGAGGTTCATAATTTACTCGCTTTATTTTTGGTATTTTCATTACAATAGAGAAATAAAATGCTAACATCACACAAGATGAGTCAAAAACATGGACATATGTATATAACTTGCCAACATACAACAGAGGAAAGAAACTGAATTATATGACAGGAGATAGATGTTTCACATCACAAACACACACATACATTTATATATATCACAATCACTTGAGCTAACATGTAGACAATAAAGTGGCACAAGTTCACAAGGTTGAGCACAAACACATGCCAGCAGATGACTAACCCAAAAATTAAAATCACATGAACAAATATTATACAGAGCAACTAGGCATTAAATGATCAGAACACACAATATGTGGCATTGTATTACAAGTACGAAACTAAAGCAAGCACATATTTGAAGCACTTATAAAATCTGAATATTAAATGTCATACACGTCTAAATTTTACACAAATTTCAGAGAGGTAAAGAGAGATAACAATAGCAACTAGTTGAAGGAGAGAAGAGCTTCAGGTCAGGAGCAGCAGCAGGTCGAGGTAGAAGGGGCAGCAACATATCGTGGGAAAAGGGGCAGCAACAGGGACGATGGGAGAGGGAGAAGCAGCAGCTTTGGGCAGAAGAAAGCAGCATCAGGTCAAGGTAGAAGGAGCGGCAAGGGGGCGCTGGAGAGAGGAGAAACAGCAGGGGATGGGGATCAGGGAGTGCTTTCGTGAGGTTGTTGAGACACATGCGGCTATGCATCTCGTCGGGTGCGCCGGCTAGACGGGGGCGCTCGATGTGGTGGAGGAAGTGGTGGTGATGGGTGATGGATGTTGTGGTGCTAGTGGTACATGGTGGAGATGGAGTGGATGGATGGTTGGGTGACGCTTGATTCCCAAAGGTTATAGGTGGGGCCGCTGGATTGGACGCAGTGCCAGCGCGCGTCTGTTGGAGATGTTGCAATCCCGATGCATTAGAAATGCTACAGTGGCGCGCTAGAACTTTAATAGGGTGCGATTGTTTTGTGCGGCTGTTGGAGATGCTCTCACGATTGATCTCCCGTATTGCAGTTTGGCCCTCCTCCTTTGTTCTTTCTTCCCAAATACATCCCCTATCTTCTATAGTTTGACCCTTGGTTTACTTCATTTCTTCTCGCATAGGTCCTCATCTTGAATTGTAGTGACATCTGCTTCACTTTGTGTTAGGCCTTTTTGCCCTTTTCTGCAAAGGCAAAAAGTCACAAGTAAATGATCCCTTTAGATGATTTTTATTCAAATATGCAATAGTTCATAGCAAGAATTGGTGGTCAGATCACAATAGATGGTATATTTGTAAGCCAAAATTATGTGAACTAAATGTGCTTATCAATCTTGCTAGCCCTTTCCGAGACCGCAAAACATAAATGCAGAGAACCTTAGAGATTCAAGGAGTGACTGAATATTATAATTTAGAACAGAAAATATCCTAGTCGTACTCATATCCAACATTGCCTAGATTCAACGCATAAAAATGACAATAGTGCTCTCCAGTTCGGTGCTATAAGTAAGAGGATGATGACTCAACAGAAAAGTAAATAGAACGGCCCTTCACAGAGGGAAGCATTGATTTGCAGAGGTAGCAGAGCTCAAGTTTTTAAAGCACGATTGAAAATATGGTTTTGAGTGGTGTTCTTTACTGTCAACATTACGACAAAGGTTTTCAGTATCTTCCATGCTAAACTCATCGTTGGCGGTTCCTAAACAGAATTGTAAAGTTTTTACTCCCATACACAATCCATACACAACCATGGCTAACTTAATTCAAGGGTTCCCTCCAACATATCAACTTCCCCAAGGAGTTTTGTTTTAATTTAATTTTCATTAAGCAGGACTGGGCATCTTTGTTACCAACCTCTCTCATGCAATGACAGTGAATAAATGCCCATCGTGAGAGTAACTTACTTAGAAGGTAAGATACTGATTGCCCCGTCGCTCCATGAGCGGTACGAGCACACAAAACATATGTTTGTTTGAATATTTAGAGGTGGCACATGCAAATTTACTTGGAATGGCAGGGAAATACCGCATATAGGTAGGTATGCCAGACTCATGTGCAATAACTTGGTTTTAAGGATATTGGATGCACAAGGAGAATTCCCGCTTAGTACAGTTGGAGGCTAGCCAAAGATTGGGAAGCGACCAGCTAGAGAGCAACAACGGTCACGAAGATGCATTCAAAACAATCAATTTTGGAAAAAGCATGAGTAGGATATAAACACTCTGAATTTAAATATGATGAAGGCGGCATTGGTTTTGAATGAATTTCATGTTT
Source organism: Hordeum vulgare subsp. vulgare (assembly GCF_904849725.1). Taxonomy (NCBI): domain Eukaryota; kingdom Viridiplantae; phylum Streptophyta; class Magnoliopsida; order Poales; family Poaceae; genus Hordeum; species Hordeum vulgare. Next base: position 179,453,166 of record NC_058523.1, read on the forward strand.
GCACATGGGCCAAGTCAAACCACTCGAATTACTCAAAGGAAAATAGGATACTACCATATCACATCATAACTATTTTAATGCCTGTTGACACGAGGGGTAAATCATTATCAACTCCTAGCTATTTAAGCATGGCATGAAAAGCTATGATCTCTAATTGTTATCAAAAACATGTTCACTCCTGATATACTAAATGAAGATCACACGAACCAACATATTTACAAAAATGAAAACAAGAAGACTTCATACCCGTTTCCTTTGCCACGATCACTTCGTCAAATATCGTCATTATTGCCTTTCACTTGCACGACCGAATGTGATAACAATAAATGTGCGGTGGTTTTGTGGACTAAAATAGAATTTGCAAGGGCAATTTTAAACAAAGGGGAAGACATGGTAATATTGGCACTTCGTTAGATCAACAACAAAGCACATGAGAGCCACTCATCATTTCCATCGTTGTCTTAACTTTTCACGACTCAACAAAAAGGAAAATAAATTCAAAGAAACACACTAAAATATTTTTGGAGTTTTTGTTTTTCTTAAGCAATCAAAATAAACTATGGGAAAACAAGAATGAGAAAAAGTATTTACACGGGAAAGCTCCCGACAAGCAAAAAGGAATTTTTTTGGGGTTTTCTTTTAATGCTACAACTAATTGAACGAGAAAGAAAAACCGACAAGAAGCGAGAAATGTTTATGGATATTCTAAAGTTTTTCAAACACACAATAAGGAAACGGAAAATAAAGCTAAAATGGATATAAAATGAAAGAGGATGAACACTGACAATTTATTTGAAGTGTGTGAACATGAATGTAATGTCGGTAAGAAATATGTAGTCCCCCAAGCTTGGGCTTTTGCAAAGCTTGGTAATCACCACCGATAGTCTCGGAAGTGGTTGAGATGGTAGCTTGTTGGGGGCATTCATGGCTGCCTCTTCTGCCAAGCGAGCAGCCTCTACTGCAATATTGTACTCCCGAACTTCGTTCTCAAGAACGTAGTATCTCTGGTGAGCCTGAAAATTAAACACGGCATGCGTAGGCAAAATAATAGGCATAGATGTGCTTTTCTCAAAAAATAAGTTATACTCATATCCTCTAGCCCAATTTACAATAAACTCATGGAACGCATAGCTTCATAATCTAAATATTTATCGAGCAAAATAGGGTCATTAGGTTGAGGTGACACTCCCAGTTGTACGGCTATATGGGAGGCATAAATTCCTCCATACAATTCTCTGTTGCTACAGTTGGAATGCAACCTTCGGGCAAAAAATGCACTAAGGTTAAAGAGTTATTCACCAGTCACCACAGTGCGAATAAGGCTCAAATCAGGAGCACATAACACACTGCAATCGTGTTTCCTTACTACACATTTGATACGTCTCAAACGTATCGACTTTTCCAAACACTTTTGCTATTTTTTGGCTTCATTCTTGCATGATTTGAATGAAACTAACCCAGACTCACGCTGTTTTCAGCAGATTTTCCTGTATGGTTTTCTTGTGCGCAGGAAAATGGATATTTAGACGTCCTGGAAAATTCCCATAACAAATAGAGAAAATCCACGCACCGGGAGGGACCTTGGGCCAGAAGATGGGTCAGAGGGGGGCCACGAGGGCTCCAGGCGACCTGTGGGCGCGGCCTGCCCCCTGGTCGCGCCAGGAGGCTGCTTGGGTGGGGTCCACCCCCTCTGGTGCCCTACTTTGGCTCCTATTTTTACCCGGGGCGGAGAAATCCCAAAACAGAAGTCGTTTTGCAAGTTCTCGATGCGGAGCCGCCGCCACCCTCGGTTCTTCCTCGGGAGAGCTAATTTGGAGGCTGTTTTGGCCTCCGAAGAGGGGAAATCGTCGCCATCGTCATGACCATCACCACTCCATCATCCTCCCATGGCTTCCCCCATCATGTGTGAGTAATTCCCTGCTATAGGTGAAGGCGATGGGAGAGATTGGATGAGTTAGATCATGTAATAGTTCGTCGGATAGTTGGGGGCATGTTGCCTATCATCTACTATGGTGTTTATCATCTTTGCTACTACTTGTTACTCTTAATGCATGTCACTTAGGGACCGAGTGCCATGATTTCAGATCTGAATACCTTATGTTTGCATAAATATATTTGTGTTCTCGATCCTATCTATGAGTAGTATGAACCTATTATAGTCCGGAACCGGCGATCCCAATGGGGACAGCTTGGAACACCAAAGGGGATAGACTATAGTTTGAGGATTCCATGTATCCATTGATCGTTAATGCTTTGTTCCGGTGCTCTTTGATAGGAGCACCTTAATCTCCATAAGTTCCTTTTGTCCCCGTTGATAGCGGGATGGTAGGACAAAATATGTTGTTTAAGTTCTTATTGCAAACACGCACAACTACCTTGGGATACATGCCTAATGTTTGATATTTGCCTAAATGATCATGCCTAGTGAAATACATGATATCTCTCATCCATGTCCAACCATCCATCTCCCTAGGCTACATTGTTTTAACCCTGCTAGTGACCAGTTGCTCCAATTTAGATGTTTTACTTTCGTTGCTTTGTCACCATTATTTCTGTTGCCACTATCACTCCCACATCACCGTTGCTACAACTATTTCATTGCCAAGCAAGTATCTTTTAGGTGCGGTTGAATTGACAACTCAACTGTTAAAGCTTATAAATATTCTTTGGCTCCCCTTTTGTCGAATCAATAAATTGGGTTAACTTACCCGCGAAGACTGTTGCGATCCCCTACACTTGTAGGTCATCAAGACTATTTTCTGGTGCCATTGCCGGGGAGCGTAGCTTTATTTACAGGTCTACTTGGAGTTATTTTGCTTGCTGCGATTTATTCACTATGGGTAAGAAAGGAGACCCCAAGGTTCCAATTTTACAATCCACTACGAGAAAAGGTATTGTTCTTAGAACTAGTGCTACGCTTGATTCACCTTCCGTTATGAGTAAGTTTGCTTCACCACCACCACATGCTGCTTCTACCGAGTCCGTCGCTATGTCTAATACTATTGATGATGCTTCTACTACTATTGATGAGACTGGTTTGCTTGGTTATTTTATTGAATCTCAGATTGCTAAGGTTGCTAAGCAGTCTGGAATTGAACTTCCTGTTACACGCTACCCCATTCGTAGATCGTTTAGTTACCCAGACTTGAGTGGTCTCAAGGAAATAATTCTTGATGATGATTATATTGAACTTGATGATGATTTATGCAGGGAACTTACTGAGTGTGCTGACTCTGATCCTGCTTCTATTAGGAAGCTTCTTGAAAAACATTCTATGAAGAACAAATTTACTCCTGATCCTAAATTTTCTTCACCTCCTATTTGCATTGAGGATGATAATTTTGATTTCTTTGTTGATCTTTCACTTATATCCACAGTTGAAGCTGACCCCTTTTATGGGAGAGCAAATGACGACGCTATTGAACACCTTACCAAACTCACTGAGTTGGGTGCTTTATTCACTATAGAGGACAAGAAGAGATATTATTATGTTACTAAGCTAGTTCCTTTCTCTTTGAAGGAAGATGCTAAAGCATGGTATGATGCACTAGCATTTGGTTCCATTAAGATTCTTCAAGATGTAGCTCAATCTTTTGTTGCTAAATATTTTCCGGCTCATAAGCAACATGCTGGTTTACAAAGAATATATAACTTTAAACAGTTGCAGGATGAGCACCTCCCTAAAGCTTGGGGGAGGTATTGCACTTTACTCAAAGATAGACCGGGACATGGAGTCCGTAAGAATGAATTGCTTGATATATTTTATGCTGGTCTAACCGATGAATCTAGAACCTATCTGGATAGTTGTGATGGTTGTGTTTTCAGGGAAAGAACACCGGGCGATGCTGAGGAACTAATGGGTAAGATAGCAAAGAATCATGATGATTGGTCCATGCCTGAACCACCTCCACCACCAAAGAACAGGGGTTTTCTTTTCCTAAGCCCCGAAGCTATGCAAGAAGCAAAGAAGTCTATTAAAGCCTATTGAGAAATTATGTGAGCCTACCACTCACCCACTTATGGTAGAGGTAGACTCTCTTTTAGAATTCAATACAAGTGGCGTCCCTCATGGTAAGCCTCCTGATCAATGTTTAGATGAGATTAATAATTTCATTGTCAAGCGAAATCATTTTAATGAGAGGATTCAAAGCCAATTGCATGATAATTCCGTTGTTATCAAAAGTTTCCTTGATGTTTTAAGTAGAACCGTTAATGATGTTAAAGGTCTTGTTAAGCATTTTCATATGGTTCAAACTCAACTTGAACAAATTTTTAATGTGCAAAAAGATTTCCTTGCTAACAATGCCAAACAAGTTGATACGCAAGCATATGGTATAAAGACCCGAGGTGGTACACACACCCAGGACCCTCTCTATCCGGAGGGGCATCGTAAGAGGATCGAGCAAGATTCTCAATTGCAGGATGAAGATGTTGTCAGCTCCCCGAAGAAAAAGAAGAAACACAAGGGAGCTGACAACTCCAATGATCCCTTAATTGATGAAGAACCTATTGTTGATCCTAATAGCATATCTATTTACAATGTTGAAATTGAAGATGGTGCTGAACCTGATAAAGATAATGGGAAGAATGATCCTCCTGAGGTACAAGAAGAAGAAGCACTCGACAAGCGGAAGAGGTATACCAGGGAAATCATGGGAAGGAAAGAGAACCATGGATACATAAATCAATGCCCTTCCCAGGTAAGTCTTTCAAAACCAAAGAAGAAGAGCATTACAATAAATTTTGTGAAGGGATGAAACCTCTTTTTCTTCCAATTCCTTTGACCGATGATATTAAGTTGCCTCCGCACTCAAGGTATATGAAAGATATAGTTACTAATAAAATAAAAGTTCCTAATGAGGCAGTATCTACTATGCTTTCTAATTACTCTTTTAGTGGCAAGATTCCTGATAAGCTTGGTGATCCAGGTATACCACCATTCCTTGCTCCATAAAAAATAATTATGTCAGAACTACTTTATGTGATATTGGTGCAGGAGTGAGTGTTATGCCTTTCTCTCTTTACAAAATTCTTTGTTTAGATAAACTAATCCCTACAAATATCTCTCTTCAAATGGTTGATAAGTCAAAGGCCGTTCCACTTGGTATTTGTGAGGATGTTCCTGTTGAAGTTGCTAATTGCTTGATTCTTACTGACTTTGTTGTGCTTGACATGCCCGAGGATGGGAGGATGTCTATTATTCTTGGTAGACCTTTTCTTAACACCGCAGGTGCTATTATCGATTGCAATAAAAGAAAGATGACTTTCAATGTTAATGAGAAGGAGCACACGGTATATTTTCCGAAGAAGATTGATATAAGGCATGGCCTTAATTCTATTGAGAATATTGGGACCGTGAAGGTTGGAGAGTGGGATTGTCCTCTACATGTGCACCACAAATAAAAAACCATTATGGTGGGGACTATATCCATTAAAATAAAGGTAACATGATTGCTTTATAAGAAGTGAAACTTTTTGCTCGATATAAACACCTGTTTGGTAGTAAGACTTGATCAAACTTGCTAACAAATATGTTTTATATGAGTAAAAAGAGAAGCTTTTTATGTTTTAATTTGTTTTATCTTTCATCCTCCTTGTTGTACCAAAGTTTTATGTTTTTGAAGCTTCATATGTTTAACCATTGTTTCGAGCTTTCCGGAAGTTTTGCATCTTTCGATACTTCGATTTTTTTTCAAAAGTGAAGTTGGCAGAAAAATTCCAAAATAATTAAAATAAAAATGTCCATAAAAAAGAGATGCAGGGGCACCTGGAGCCAGCCAGGGGGGCACCCTAGGTCGAGGCGGCCAGCTGGCGCGGCCTGGCCCCTGACCGTGCCCACAGGTCGCCTGGGCCCACCTCGTCTCCTTTCCAGGTACTTCTTCCTCCCTTCTCTCTCTCTCACTCCAAAAATCCTTATTTTTCTCCTGGAGCTTAAGTTCTTGTTGTTCTTGGTAGCAAATTTCGATCTCTCTCTACAACCCATCATTTGGATTGAGAATTTGAGAATTTGCTGCTTGGTATGTGACTCCTCCACTCCTCCAATTAGAATTTTGATTGGTAGTCTTATTTGTGAGTATTTTAGAGTTCTTGGTGCTGTTCATATGAGCTATATGCATGTTCAGGAATTTATTTATGAAGTTTTGACGCAATCTTATGCATCAGGGAAGTGAGTAGAATAGTTTGCTCGAACTCATTTTTGCTTAAACTTTCGTTTTTGTTATGCATCAAAATTTTCATAAATGAGTTTGTTTGGAAAAGCTAAAGGATGGATTGGGAAGAAGAGACCCGAGCCTACCGACAGACTAACTAAAGTTGCAGCTTCATCTTCCACTGTGAGGACAAGTTACAGTGATGATATCGTGCCACCGGAGTTGCTCCATGAGACGGACACGGCACGTGCCATGGCATACCTATGTTAAAATTTCCTTATGGTGGTAGGTATTAAGGATAAGTTTGATAACCTCTATGCAGTTGCAGGTTTGACACGTCTCGTAACACGACATGTGCAACAATATCCAAAACTTACCTATTATTTTGTCAACTGGTTTAGATATAACGAGAAAACTTTGATGATTGAGTTCAGATTATATGAGGATGTCTTTACCATGTCTTCGGCAGAATTTTGTGACGTTATAGGTGTGCGGAATGTCGGTAACACGACCAAAATGAAAATTCAGCCCTACGAGCTGAAATCCCTTTTCGCTTCCCTTTGCAGCAAAGATCCGCGAGACATTCTCCGGGGGAAAATCTCCAGCATCTTGTTTCCCCACATCAGGTATTTCGCATACTATATTGCTCGAGGGGTGTCAGCTCGTGACAACATGAGCAACATTTCGGCTCTAGATCTCGCTATATTGGTAGCTTCCCTCTTAGGAGATAACACGTCTAATATTGGTGCTTTGATTGCTCGTTGCCTCATCGTTAACAGCGGCAAAGGGCCTCACTTTTGTGGCATTTATGCCACTCTTATCCTCGAGCACCTCGGTCCCATAGTATGCATGGATGATATGCCTTTTTCATTCATAGGCTTTGATCTTACCGTTATGAAGAGGAATGAGTTTGTTACTAGGCCTTCTGAGTTTGGTAACCTTGTTTGTATTATGAGTTTTGGCGAGCTTACTACCCGCGAGATCCGTCTACCTGCACTACTTTTTTTTTATTAAACTAGCAGGAAAGGATGGTCCTGTACGTCGATTGAGCTGGACGAGTTCGTGACCTAGCAACAGTTCCACAACCCCATGGAGGGGGTTGTTCCCGAGGAAGAAGAGCCTTCTTCTTGGGAGACCAGCATTGCATTAGTGTACGCGCCCGAAGCCTCGTATGATTCTTGGAGCCACCGTACCACTCCAGAGCCGGAAGAGCTCCTGGAGCCCGCAGTAGCCAAGCTCAACTTAGGCCAAAAGCCGAAGCTTGGGGGAGTACGTACCCTTCTCCCCTTTCATTGTATCATCTGTGGTTTCTATTTTAAATCTTTTCGAAGTTTTTGCCCGTTCTTCTGTGTTCTTTCTTTGCAAAAACAACAAAAAGATTTATCATTTCTTTTGCTTTCGTTTAACCTTTGTAAAACTCCAAAATACTTCTTTTCTCTCTTTAGTTTACTTTGTTTGCAGAGTTCAGCTCACGTCCATGGTTGCAATCGCACTTGATTACATCTTTCTACGTTCGGTCGTGCAAGTGATGATGCAATAATGATGAAGATCGACGGAAGGGATGCAACAAGGAAAGCCGGTATGAACTCTATTTGTTTCTACTTTTGTACATATGCCTGTACTTATGATCTAGAGACTAGCTTGTAGCGACATAGTGCTATGTTTACGATGCCTTCCTAGTAGTTCATGCGTTCTTTGTGACTAGTCTCAAATAGCTGGAGTGCATAATTTGTTACCAAATGATGTGCATGCATTGCATTGTTCATGGTTTGGCATAGTGGAGTGGTATTTCCCTTCGTAGAGTTTTTGGATTGACTTCGCACATGCTTACACATGTTTATGACTAGAAGTCTGTTAAGCCTTGATGATCTTTTTATTTCATAATATTTATATCACTTTCATGCCCGATTCAATGCTGCTTTGTCACTCTGCATGATTATGACCATTAGCGCTCTCTAGTTGGTCGCTTCCCCATCTTTTGCTAGCCTTCGCGTGTACTAAGCGTACTGACTGCTTGTGCATCCAAAATCCTTGAAACCAGCTGCGCCATATGAGTCCACCATACCTACCTATATGCGGTATTTATGTGCCGTCCTAAGTAAATTTGCATGTGTCGTATTCTAAATCTTCAAAGAAATATTTTGTTTTGTATGCCCGAATCGCTCATGTAGTGACTAGGGGCTATCAGTATCTTCCATGCTAAGTGGGTTATTCTCAAGATATGTGTTGATTATCATTCACGAGAAAGTGGCTGGTAAAGGGGATGCACAGTTCCATGCTCAAAGTCAAATCAAATTTAATGAAACAAAGCTCCCCTAGGATTGTTGTTTGTATGGACGGTACCCATGGATTCAGCCCACCGTGGAGTGTGATCGATTGGTGGAGGGGGAGTGAAAACTTTACTTTTCTGTTTGGGAACCACCTCTAATGTATTTAGCATGGAAGATATTGAGATCTCTTAGTTGTTACGTTGACAATGAAAGAATACCACCCAAAATTTTGATTCATTTCTTTTTTAAAAGCCCGAGTTCTGGCACCTTTGCAAATCAATGATTCGCTCTGTGAAGGGCCTATCTATTTTACTTTACTGTTGAGTCATCATCTTCTTATAAAAATCACCAACTATAGAGAGCATAATTGTCATTTTGAGTGTAATGTGCATTGTCCCAAAGTACCACATTGTCTTTTGTATGATTGTGATATCACTTATTCTGAAGTATTTATTTCTAGTCTCCTTTAAAAACTCTGAAGGAGCATCTGCATTTATGATTTGCTTCACTCATGGGGGCTAGCGAGATACCACTCTAGTATGTTCGAGTCATGTACATTGTGATCTCGTCATGATTTTCAGTTGCATATTATTCATTCTTAGTTGTTTGAAATTCTTCACATGATCGAAGGACTCCTTCGTGCATTGTCTTTGTAGCATTGCTTCAATACTCGTTGAACTTGTTCGTAGTGCATGCTTCTATACATCTGATGAAGCAAAAGAGTTTGTCAAGTTTTCTTTGTCGCATCCAGTTCGTTGAGCTAAATTGCTTGAGGACAAGCAATATGCTAAGCTTGGGGGAGTTGATAACGTCTCAAAAGTATGGACTTTTCCAAACACTTTTGCTATTGTTTTGACTTCATTCTTGCATGATTTGAATGAAACTAACCCGGACTGATGCTTTTTTCAGCAGAGCTACGTGTATGGTTTTCTTGTGTGCAGGAAAATGGATATTTAGACGTCCCAAAAAATTCCCATAAAAATAGAGAAAATCCATGCACCGGGAGGGACCTTGGGCCAGAAGATGGGCCAGAGGGGGGCCACCAGGGCTCTAGGCGACCTGTGGGCGCGACGTGCCCCCTGGCTGCGTCGGGAGGCCGCCTGGGTGGGGTCCACCCCCTCTCGTGTCCTACTTTGTGTGACATCCTCAATTGTTGCTACCGTAAACCTATGCAAAGGATGCCACGTCACCGTGAGTGCTGTTGTTGATCTCGCGTTAGTTCAAACAGGGTGAATTTAAATTTAAAATAAAGTCAGGTGATAAAAATGTTCAGGTTTGTCGGATATTACCTAGGAAAACTGTTCCTTAGGAATTATTAATTTTGAGGGGATTTAATTTCACTGAAATAAAATATATCTAAACTGTAAAGAAGAAAAAAAAAAAAGAAAAAAAAGAAAAAAAAGAAACAAGAACAAAACCCCCACCCCAAATGGGTCAACCGGCCCACCTAATCTACCCAACAGCCCACCAACCTCACGAGGGGGTATAAGACCTCCCTAGGAAACCCTAAGCACTCACCCACTCCCCATTCACTCCCACCCACGCCGCCACTTCCTCCCCTGGTGCGCTCACGAGAACCCCACCTCCCCTCGCTCTTGTTCCCACCTCCCCATGCATCCCGCTCGATCCCAACCCCCGCCCCTCACCTAGCCTCTCCCCTCGTCAGCCTCTTCCTGAGCGAAACACCACCGCGAGCCCGTGCTACCCTCGCACGATCCTCTCCCTCGACCTCCCATCGCCGAGCCAGGCTCCCTGTCGCCCCCACGTTGCACCAGCCGCCGCCGTGGCCTCGGCCTCCTGCACCACCGGCCGGTGTAGGCCACCGTCGCCACGGCCCCTCCCTGCCTCCTCCTCGGGCCACCACCCACTAGCGCCTCCTCCCCCCATCGCCCCCTCACCCACCGTGCCATGCGCCGGCCCGCGATGGCCCTCCCCATCCCTCGCATTGCCGGTCGCCGCCCCTCCGGTGCTGCGCCGCCGGTCACCATCACCGCACCGCCATCGCCCTCCTCAACCCCCGCCCGCGCCCTGCCCGATTCCAGCCACCCTGACCCAGCGGCGGCCCGCGTCGGCTACTGCACAGGCCCTTCGTCGGTCACCGTGTCGCCTAGACAACGATCCACCCCGTCGCCCCCATGTCCCCGGCCGCCGCGCCTCCCCGCGCCCACTGCCCCTCCTCTACATGCCGATGTGAGGCCCCCCTTTCCTTCCTTCCCACCCCTTCCGTATGAGCGATCGCCACTGCAGCTGGTTTTCCTCCCTCACGCGCCACCCAGCACTGCCGGTTCGCCCCTCCGGTCTCCGCGCCATCCCTGGTTGGCTTCGGCCCCGTGCCCCACTCGAGCCTCTCCTTTAACCAGAGGGGATTAACCCCCCCTGTGTTTGGTGTGTTGGGGTAACACACCCCCCATTGTGTGGATGACACGTGGGGCCTCCCCCCTAAAACGTGTTTAAAAAAAAGAAAATAAATGTTAGAAATATATATATATATGTCTAAAAGAAAATATTAATAAAAAAATAAATCATTAGTTAAGTTAATTAAATTAATTAATTATTCAATTACTTAAATAGATAAATTAGGATTAATTAGACTAGTTAAATTATCTGTTAATTAGATAATCGCATTATCCTATTAGGGTACGACACGTGGGTCCCCCATTGAATTATTCTGATTAATTAATAATTAACCTAATAAAAAATTGAGTCTATGACACATGGGACCCACTATTCAGTTTGACCATTCAACTACTGATGTCAGCATGACATCATGCTGATGTCATAATTGCATCTAATATTAATAAAACTTTGAAAATTAATATAAAATAATCCGTAACTCAGATGAAAACATTTTCAACATGAAAGTTGATCAGTAGAGCGAGACGAACCCGGATACACTATCCGTTCGTTTGTCGCGCGTCCATAGCATAGCAAACATGTAACTTTTCCATCATTTTCCATCTCACCGATAGTAGCCACACACCCGGGAAATATCATGTGATATTTTCCCGACCCGTCTATGACAGATGTTACTGCGTTAGCTCATGCCTAGACCTGCATATTGTCATGTCATGCTTAGTGTTGCACCGTTGCTGTTATTTATTGTTTCTTCCCCCTCTTCTTACCGGTAGACCCCGAGACTGACGCTGCTGTCGGGTACATCTACCCTCCCGACGACCAGCCCTTTGCCGCAGAGCAACAAAGCAAGCAAACCCCCCTGGATCATTCCTATATCGCTTATTCTTTCTCCCTCATGCTTATCGAGGGTGATTCCAACTTCACCACTCTCGACGATGTCTCTGTCGTGCAACCCCTCAAGTGTGGGACCCTCGAGGGTATTCCTCTAGGTCCACCCTTACGGTTACATCGTTCGGGATCCAACGAGGGTGATACCTCGGATTCCCCCAGATGTTACAACCACACAGTTACTCCACCATGTTACTGGGATCTTTGATGAATATATGTTAGGCGGGTGGATTCCCGCGTGGATGTGTCGATGACTTAATTAAAATGATAATGGATTTGAGTATTTGATCTGGGTTGGTCGGAAGACCTTATTACCCACTAACCGTCTGTGTGGGACGAATTATGGGTACTCAATGTCGTGGTATCAGCCAAAGCTTTTCACACGTCATCAATGGAGCAGCACGCGCCCGAGTGGTCCCGAGATGCATCGTGGTTGTATTAAGGGGTGCTAGGACCGACATCGGCCACCCATGCATCATGCAGGAGCGTAGAGGTCAAGTGGGCCCACAAACCCTTTGTGATTAGGAGTTAGACCGGCGGGCTGACCACTCTGTTGAGCTTAGGTGGGGCTGTGTCGAGGTCGGGCATGACCCAGAAAAGTGTGTCCGGCCAGAGTGTTATCGAGCGTGACGGGGAATATTTTGTGCACCCCTGTAGGGAAGAAATGAACTATTCGGATAGTCGTGTCCACGGTTACATGACGACTTGGAGTTGTGCCCTGATCTTATACAACTATAACTGTTACTTAACTCGAATAGTTGCTCCGGGATTGCTTCCTCGCAGGGAGTCGAGGAAGGATCTCTGGGCGTGACCTCATATTAATATTGCTACAAAAATATGACTATTATTTGTGTTCCCTGCTCTACTCTCGTCTATTGCTGCAAGACCCCTGAAGATGCTAGTCTTCGATTGGACTAGGACATTCTCTCTCTATTCTGCATTGCTGCAGTTAGTCCACATATAAACCCCCCTTCCTTTGATACTGTTGCATACTTAGCATATTTCTGATGTCAGTCTTGTGAGTACTTTTGATGAGTACTCACTCTTGCTTTGCACCCCCTTTTGTCCCCTTGATCCATTGTTGCGACCAGATGATGGAGCCCAGGAGATGGAGTATCCCGCCGATGATGATTGATACCCCAATGGAGCCTACTACTACGAGGAGGCCGCTAAGACCAGGAGTAGTTAGGAGGCCCTAGGCAAGAGGCCTCGCCTCATTCGATCGTTGTATCTTTTGTGCTAGCCTTCTCTAAGGGACCCCATGTTTATTGTATGTACTCAGATATTGTTGCTTCCGCTCACTCGTGTGTTTATCGAGCTTCTGTATGCTAGCCCTCGAGGTCCCTGGCTTGTAATATGAAGCTTGTATGTTTTATTTGTGTCTAGAGTTGTATTGTGATATCTTCCCGTGAGTCCTTGAGTTTGATCATACGCATTTGCGTGTATGATTACCGTACGATTAAATCGAGGGCGTCACACTTTGGTTCCTATTTTTACCCGGGATGGAGAAATCCCAGAACAAAAGTCATTTTGGAAGTTCTCGACGCGGAGCCGCCGCCACCCTCAGTTCTTCCTCGGGAAAGCTAATCTGGAGGCTGTTTTGGCCTCCGGAGAGGGGAAATCGTTGCCATCGTCATCACCATCACCACTCCATCATCCTCCCATGGCTTCCCCCATCATGTGTGAGTAATTCCCTGCTGTAGGTGATGGGGATTGGAGAGATTGGATGAGTTAGATCATGTAATAGTCCGTCGGATAGTTGGGGGCATGTTGCCTATCATCTACTATGGTGTTTATCATCTTTGCTACTACTTGTTACTCTTAATGCTTATCACTTAGGACCTGAGTGACATGATTTCAGATCAGAATACCTTATGTTTGCATGAATATATTTGTGTTCTAGATCCTATCTATGAGTAGTATGCACCTATTATAGTCCGGAACCGACGACCCCAATGGTGACAGCTTGGGACACCAAAGGGGATAGGCTATTGTTTTCGGATTCCATGTATCCATAGATCATTAATGCTTTGTTCCGGTGCTCTTTGGTAGGAACACCTTAATCTCCATAAGTTCCTTTTGGCTCCATTGATAGCGGGATGGTAGGACAAAAGGTATTGCACAAGTTCTTATTGCAAGCACTCACGACTACCTTGGGATACATGCCTAATGTTTGATATTTGCCTAGATGATCATTACTTTTCTATGTGCCTTGCCCCAAGTGAAATACATGATATCTCTCATCCATGACCAACCATCCATCTCCCTAGCCTAAAGTGTTTTAATCCAGCTAGTCACCAGTTGCTCTACTTTAGCTATTTTACTTTCGTTGCTTTGCCACCATTATTTCCGTTGCCACCATCTCTCCCACATCACCGTTGCTACTAATATTTCATTGCCAAGCAAGTATCTTTCAGGTGCGGTTGAATTGACAACTCAACTGTTAAAGCTTATAAATATTCTTTGGCTCCCCTTGTGTCGAATCAATAAATTGGGTTAACTTACCCGTGAAGGCTGTTGCGATCCCCTACACTTGTGGGTCATCAGCATTTCCCATTAAATAGTGCAATGTAACAAATAGAGGGAAACTAAATGCTTTTAATTCTAGCCTGCATCACTCCTCTATTTTCTCCAACACAAAGGCTTTCGAGGAATAAACTGTAATCAGTTTTTGATGGTTTCTGAGGTGAACCCCAAAGTGGGCGGTTGCATGTGATAAAAAATTCTTCTATTCTCATGCTAAAGGCTTTGTCATAAATCTTAAATCAAACTCTAGAAGTACTAGAGAGATAACATAATCCATGCACGAATGTACATGTACGGTTATAATGTTGAACACACTTATCTGCGAGGAAGTTGGTGAGATCGGTGTCGTGAATGAAGTGATCAGTTTACTCCTTGATACCTGCATTCCTCATGAACTCTTCGCTTGGACATCGGCAAGATTTGGCATCAGCCCTGAATATCTGATTTGCCCTAGGCTAGATGTAAGTTTGTCGCATCGAGGCCTTGCTCGACGATTCACCTGAAGTTTGCTTTCTAGAGGAACTGCTCCTAAAGAAACTCATCTTCCTAAGCACAAATGTCAAGGAACAATTTCCTCAAAACAGTTTTGGAAACGGGTTCCCAATCAAAGAGAACAAAAATTTCAGTTTCAGGAGGAAGAACATGGGAGAGTGAGAGCTAGGAATTTTTTTCTAGAGGTAGAGGTTTTTGTGAGCTAAAGGGATAAGACAGGGGGGCCTGTGGGCACAGAAGCCATCAGAACATGGCCAGGGGGGGTGCCCTGTTGGCTTATGGCCCAGAGGTGCATCTCCTGCTGTTATTTTTATGGCCAAATTCACATTTATTCCGGAAAAAATCATGTTAAAATTTTACAACAATCCAAGACTTTTTATTTTTGCGTCATTTTTCTATCGTACAGAAAACACACAAAACAGGTTGATCATGGCACTTCATTTTTATATAGCTAAAAGAACAGAGAATGAACTTCGGGTACACGGAGTTGTGAATACTCAATTCATCAATCACATGTCTTTTGAAAAGGATCCATTAAAAAGGTTGAGCAAGTATTATTAGTAACTGTTTCCAATTAACATGAAACCAAAGAATTGTTTCTATATCACTAATGTCGTGGTTTTGTCACGGCAGATGTCCTCGTGAAAGGACTTAGAGATGGAGCCATCGCACCTTGGTGGCGACTCGAAGGGGATGAGTGAAAGCGAGACTCAGATTTACCCAGGTTCGGCCCTTTGTGAGGAGGTAAAAGCCTACGTCCTGCTTTATGTGGGTTAATGGTGGTTTCGATTATAAGGAGGGCGTAACTCGCCTGACATAGCCCTCGATTCTCTCTAACTCGCTTGACCTCTCCCTGGGACTCGCCTTTATATACAGGTCGAGGCCCTAGGGTTTACAAATTCCTGCCATTCTACTCTTTGTAGCTTTCCTTATCTCTAAGTCATCGTGTCCCCCACGATCAGGAGCTTCCTTGATATTCCATCATCCGCACGATCTTTTGAACCGCCATTCAGCTCCTGGGCCATGGGACGCGCAGCAAATGGTGAGTCGCCCCTTTGGTGACCCGACCCATTCAGGGTGGGTTACCCATAGGTAATATCCCCAACATTAGGCCCCAGATTATCCTGAATTCATTCATGTCAATAAACTCCTATCAACTCGGGGCAACTCTCCTCATTTCCGACCTTCGACGAATGTTAAGTCACCATCCATCGTACTTGACCTGAGTCGTCATGTAGTATTGAATGGCCTCACCTCGTCCACTTAGTTCCAGGGCTCCAAACACCGTAACCGTCAACAGATCTTTTGTTCATAATTGATTATCCCAAAAATCTAGGCGCCATCATCTCAATCTCTGACTTGTCGCCTCGATTTCTGCCTTGACAGCCTCGATTTCTGTTCCTGCCCTTTAAATAACAAGCGAAATGGGGGGGGGGAGGAAACCCCGTCACCAACCTCCATCACGGCCTCGTCTTCCTCGTGCACTTCGCCTCCAAGCACCAGCGCCCCGGCGTCGTCTCCGTCTCCTGGAGCTTCCTCATCGGCCGCGACCTTCCGGGCGTCAAGGAACACAAAGCACCGAGCGTTCGTCCCCGACACCGATCTCCTGTTCTCAGGTACACACTTTCTGCCCATTTAGGGTTAGGCCGAGAACGCCATGACTGTAGCCTCTTGCAAACTAGCTTCCACAATGCGATGAACACCCTTATCTGTTTTAGATCTGTCTCATGCTCTCGTGATTGACCTTAGGCAATAGCAGGCTTCGGCCATTTAGTCATGTCCTTTCGCCAACTTAAACCTACATACTGCAGACCCAACGTTGTCGTTGCGTTATGTGCATAGTTCACTATCATTATTCCACGCAATATCCTTCTATTTTGACCTATTCGTAGATCCACAATTTATTGCCCATCTTTAGAAACATGTTTGTTCATCTGTTGAGAATATCTATAAGGAAGAAAACACCTTTGAGAGTCGCCATTTAGCTCCAGCCTTCATAGCGACTTAGTTTAATTACTATAGTTATGACACCTTCTCTTCCAGTCTAAAGGGCGAGTTAGAACACTTCTGAAGATATGCCCATAGATCGCACAAATAACGGGCTATGACGTACGTCAACAATTTGGCGGGTTACCAAATCTTTCACGAACACCATAGATCCATACCGGCGGGTTAGAACATTTCCTAATCTTTTACTGAGTCGCCTCGTTCCCCTCTCTTTTGTAGTCATGGCCATTACGAGGTGTGACTGGTTACCAACCAAAATCGACGATGCCACGCTAGAGAAGTTCGTTAAGGCGGGTCTCCTTGACAGCAAGGAAACCATTCGTTGGAGAACCGCCCCGGGCGAGTTGACTCCCAACCCTGCTCTAGGAGAAGTAGTAATCTTTACCAATTACTTTGAGCGCGGTTTTAAACCGCCCGGGTCAAAGTTTTTCCGGTACGTCCTGCATTTCCTCAACGTCCATCCTCGAGATTTGGGACCCAACTCCATCAGCAACCTATGCCAGTTCCAGGTCTTCTGCGAAGTATATTTGCAGAGAGAACCCATGATCCCCTTATTCTGGAATTTTTTTTTCATCTAAACCACCAGACCGAGTTTCCCAACGGTCCCAACCATGAGCTCGGAGGAGTCAACATCCAAAGACGCCGCGAACGTGGATTACCGACAGTTCTTCTGCCCAGCCATCCCAAAGGCTGGGCCGAGTCATGGTTCTACTGCCGAGACACTTCTCCACCGGGTGAGAACCCTCTCCCGTGCTTCAGAGCAGACCGCCTGCCCAGGGAGTTCAAGTTTCCCGATAAGCTCACAGAAGAGGAAGAGTCGGAGTTTATCCCAATCTTCTCCGAGTTGAAATCTGTGAACAACAACGGGCTCATCGGGATCGACCTATTCCGCTGCTGAATAGAATGGAACATCCTTCCCCTGAATCGCCGTGACGGGCTGATGTATGACTACGATGGTACAGTAGACCATCCACAGTGCATCAGCCGCCACAGACTCTCGGAGAGCGAAATAGTCGGAGTCATCAAGAAACTAACCGGCGAGACCTTGGAAGAATGCGCCAAGCTTGGTCTTAAAGCCTTCTGCCGTGCCAACCCGGTGCCACCAGTAAGAATCCAAGCCGCCCTTTGTCTTTTTATGCTTAACAATGTTCTTGGCTTAAGATTTGCCTCTATCCATCAGAAACCCGACGTATTTTGGTGCAGGGGTCACAAAGCGGCCGCCCCGAAGTCCACCAAGGCGCCGCCAAAAAAGAAGAAGACGATGAGCAAAAAGAAAGCCGCCACAAAAGATTCATCTTTTGTTGGCGACTCACAAGCAGACGAGGCACATTCAGAGGTAAGGTTTTCCCCTCGCTCCTCATCTATGTGTTCCGACTTAAGTTTACACCATACATCCTTATGTGTAGGGCAACGACGATGAGAGAAAAAATGATGCAGTCGAGGTAATTTCCATTTCTTCCAACTCACCTTCTCCTACCCCTAGACTAGCCAGGCGGATCTGCAGAAAAGTGCCCATGTCTCACCCACATGCTTATATGGACCCTGATTTCATTTTGAAGAAAGCAAGATTTACCCCCTCGCACAAGACCCGTAGTCGCTCTGGCGACTTGATCACCGGACTGCCTGAGAAGACAACTGGTCGGAAACGCACCAGCGACGTACATTCTTGTTTTATTATACCCTTTGTAGTGTGAAATATGACTCACCACTTTGTAAACTTCAAGCCTATGTTCTATCAAACTTCTCCTCCTACATCTGGAGAATCCGCAATATCTGCTCTCCCGCTGATGATTCGTGTGCAAGGGGAAGTCTTATTTGTTAACCCATTTTTCTACACAATGATATGTGCTTTTAATCTTGGTGCTTTTGTCGCAGGGCACAAGAAAAGAGAAGAAAAACCGGCGACCCATCTTCTGCTCTCCAAACATCTGACGTCTTAGGCAGAAGCACCTCTGTTCGTGAGACTGCTGAAGAGCAAACGGCGGCTCATGACATTCCTGCGGACGATATTCCCGAAGCCCAGGATGACTCGCCCTTCATTTTGAAGGAGGCCGCTGGTAAAAGTAACTCGCCAAGCCCTCTCAAGGCGACTGACGATCCAGACGTCGTGGTTACTGGCATTGGCTACTCCAGCCCTCAGACTGCAGTGCTTTCCAAACATACCTCCAAGGCAACTCGCAATTCTCTTGATGAAGACACAGACACCCTCAAGCTCCCCCAATATGAGAAGCTAGAATTCGACCAACTTTGTTCCGGCTTCACAAGTCATCTGAAGAGGGATTTCGAACTAAACAAGAGCTTGATCCGTCTTATGAGGACTAAACATGAGCTACGTATGTTGACGTATTTTCCTGCACCCATTAGCCTTCCAAGGACCGGCTCATCTTGTAAAAGATGAGCCGGGTCTTTAAATAAAAAATCTCCAACCTGTAGCTCCAAGGGCCGGGTCATTTTTTGAAAGATGAGTCGGGTCTTGTATTTAGATGAAAATCTCCAACCTGTAGCCCCCAAGGGCCGGTCTTCTTTTGAAAGATGAGTCGGGTCTTGTATTTAGATAAAAATCTCCAACTTGTAGCCCCCAAGGGCCGGGTCATCTTTTGAAAGATGAGGTGGGTCTTGTATTTAGATAAAAATCTCCAACCTGTAGCCCCCAAGGGTCGGGTCATCTTTTGACAGATGAGTTGGGTCTTGTATTTAGATAAAAATCTCCAACCTGTAGCCCCCGAGGGCCGGGTCATCTTTTGGAAGATGAGTCGGGTCTTGTATTTGGATAAAAATCTCCAACCTGTAGCCCCCAAGTGCCGGGTCGTCTTTTGGAAGATGAGTCGGGTCTTGTATTAGAGAAAAAGCTTCAAACTGTAGCCCCCAAGGGCCGGGTCATCTGTCGGAAGATGAGCCGGGTCTTGCATACGGTATGATTTTGATCAAAATCATACATTAGCCCCCAAGTATCAGGAGTATTGCTTGCAATAATGCTGAAACTTGTCTCCCCAAATTTGATGTGCAGGAGTCTATGACACAGACTGAGTCGGCGGTGGCCGACTTAAAGAAAAATCTGGCTGAACAACAGGATGCACACTCCAAGTTGGAGAAGAAATTCCACTTACTCGAGGCTGAGCTGGAGAAGATGAAGGCTGACCATAAAAAAATTGAGAAGAAAGCCAAGACCGATCAAGCCGCCATTCTTAAGCGTGCTGAGCAGGCTGAGGAGAAATTGAAAGCCACCCAACAAGAGCTAACCGGCTTAAAAAAGCATGTGTCCAATATGATAGTCGCCATGTTTGGTAAGCGTTATCCTTTGACTGTTTGATTAACTAATCTAGTATCAAAAATTATCAAATACTGATGTACCCTTTGCAGGTACGCAAGCCGCCAATCTTCCAGACGCCTGCCTGCTTAAGTTAAAAGCCATATATACCTTCGTTGAGCAGCTATACACCGGGGCGTGCTGACGATCAAGGCAGTGACGAGCAACAAGGGACCAGTGATGACCATCAAGCAGATCCTCGGCTTCCTGTCTACATTGCCTCCTCAGATTGAGGAATTAAAAAGATCAGCCGCCCGAAAGGGAGTGTTGAACACCCTGAGTCGGTGCTTAGCGTACGCCCGTGAGCTCAAAACCGAAGAAATAGCCGCCGGCTACCCCGAGCTGAAAGATGACATGTCAGAATTCACCGAGGTGGAATATCACCGAACCATTGTAGAATCTCGTTATGCGGCGAAACAACTAGAAGCCAGTTTAGATCTGAACAAATACCAAGCCGCCTATGACGAGAACAAAAAGAAGGTGACGCCTCCTTCATATGCAACTGCTAGCCTGGTTCCTAGTCGGCCCAAGAATCCTTTTGTCGGGACCCCGATCCTAAGCCATAGGAATCCAGCGTGCAACACATCACATCTGTTTGCGGTCTCATGCACGGTTATCCCCACGGCTGCAGCCTTACCTTAGCCAGGACCGTTTGCGCCTTTTGACTCGCGTATGCAATTGTGTCGCTAGCATTCCGATGTCAAAGAACCCGGATCGACATGTCTAGTTATAATCCCAAGTGGCAGTTCCGTACAGGGACATGCATACATGAACCAGCAAAGCAGGTGTCGGTCAACAACGGTGTAGACGAGTCGTACAAGCTACGAGGACTCCATTACATCGCGTGACATTTCCCCAAAGGGACAGACACAACAGCTAAGAAGGACACATGCCGGTAAACCAACGTGTCCGGAGCAGTAGCGAACTGCCATGGCTCGGTGGAATCACAAAGGGGCATTTCCCCGTAAGGAGTGCTACTAAGGCATACGACTAGGTATTCGAATCCCATACATATCAAGTACAACAAACGTATGCATGGCATACCGATATGCATAGATACATCGATGGCATCACAACATAACCATAAACATACAAACTTTATTTAGAAGGCTCGGACGAGCCTCACACATAATATTACACAGATAGGGGTCTCACGACCCATCATCACAAGTCATACAAACAAGTCTTACAAGCAGATAAAAGGTAAAAGGCACATGGCCTATATAAGTACAAACAAGATTGAAACTGTATAAGTACAGACAGATGGAAAGGTAAAAGGCACATGGCCTGACTATCTACAGACCCAACCTAGGGCCAGATCGTAGCTGGGACACCAGCTACTCGTCGTCGTCAACGTGTAGGTAGAACCTTCCATTAGGGTCATTAATAACGTATGCAACAATTTATTAAGAAAACGTGAGTACAAAAGTACTCAGCAAGACTTTAGGATAATCTATCTACTCATGCAATGTATCAACAAGGAGTTGTGGGGTTTCATGCAGAAAGCCAGCATTTGACTCTTGGCTAGACAAACTTGCATTTTCAAATAGCTTTGACAACTTTGTTTTCTCGCACACGAGTCCACTAACACCACAACAATACAACATCGTGGAATCATTCCGTCTCCCTATGGAAATGCCATCCAGGACACTCACACATATCTTGACATTTTTATGAGTAGCCATTATAGTTATCTATGAACAACATATGTTTCCAAGTAGTCCATATCCGCGGACGCGGCTATTCGAATAGATCATAACCCTGCAGGGGTGTACTTCTTCACACATGCTCTCGCCACTTATCGCTATGTGCACGTCATGCACCTCGGCAACCTTCAAGCGGAAACCCAGCAAGGGAGTCGGCCATGACCGTTAACCACGCTAATATCTAGTCGAGGTTTATCACCTATCTGAGGGTAACCCGCACGGATGTCCGGCCGAGGTTTTTGCCATGGACCCAAATGATGTGCGCAGGGTTCCTAAGCCCACCATCCGTGTGCCACTTGGTACACCGTGCCACTGCCTACCACATCATAGCCCACCACTAAGGTCAGCGCTACGCACGGCCTCCAGCATGACTATAAACACCAGCAACTACTGTTGGGTAACGTAGCATAAATTCAAAATTTTCCTACGCATATTCAGATCTTCCTATGGAGAGACCAGCAACGAGAGAGGGGTGAGTGTATCTTCATACCTTTGAAGATCGCTAAGCGTATGCGTTACTAGAACGCGGTTGATGGAGTCGTACTTGCGGCGATTCAGATCGCAGAGTGATTCCGATCTAGTGCCGAACTACGACACCTCCGCGTTGAACACACGTACAGCCCGGTGACGTCTCCTGCGACTTGATCCAGCAAAGAGGAGGAACATGTTGGGGAAGATCTCCGGCAGCACGACGGCGTAGTGTCGATGGAGAGACGAGGTCTCCCCGCAGGGCTTCGCCAAGCACCGGCAGAGAGGAGGAGGAAGAAGAGCAGGGCTGCGCCGAGGGACAGGGAAAAACGTGTCTCCAAAAGCCCAAAAGTTCCCACTATATATAGGAGGAGGGGAGGGGGGGTGCCACCCCTAGGGTTCCCACCCTAGGTGGTGCCGCATCCCCCCAGATGGGAGGTGCGGCGACCAGGGTAGGGGGGAGGGGTGGCGCACCCCTAGGTGGGCCTGAGGCCCACCAACGCCTAGAGTTCCCCCCCTCTCCACCTCCCGCGCCTTGGGCTGAGTGTGGGGGGCACACCAGCCCACCTAGGGGCTGGTTCCCTCCCGCACTTGGCCCATCTAGCCTCCCGGGTTCATTGCCCCCTTTCGATGGACCCCCGGGGCCACCTCCGGTGGTCCCGGTGGTCCCGGTACGTTATCGGTGACGCCCGAAACACTTCCTGTGTCCGAAACCATCCGTCCTATGTATCAATCTTTACCTCCGGATCATTCCGGAGCTCCTTGTGACGTCCGGGATCTCATCCGGGACTCCGAACAACTTTCGATAACCTCGTATAACAATTCCCTATAACCCTAGAGTCATCGAACCTTAAGTGTGTAGACCCTACAGGTTCGGGAGACAAGCAGACATGACCGAGACACCTCTCCGGCCAATAACCATCAGCGGGGTCTGGATACCCATGGTGGCTCCCACTTGCTCCACGATGATCTCATCGGATGAACCACGATGTCAAGGATTCAATCAATCCCGTATACAATTCCCTTTGTCTGTCGGTATAGAACTTGCCCAACATTCGATCGTCGGTATACCTATACCTTGTTCAATCTCGTTACCGGTAAGTCTCTTTACTCGTTCCGTAGCACGTCATCGTGTGACTAACTCCTTAGTCACACTTTTAGAGGTACCCGTAGTGCACCTTTATAGTCACCCAGTTACGTTGTGACGTTTGATACACCCAAAGCACTCCTACGGCATCCGGGAGTTGCACAATCTCACGCTCGAATGAAAAGACACTTGACATTAGAAAAGCTTTAGCATACGAACAATACAATCTAGTGCTACACTTAGGATTGGGTCTTGTCCATCACATCATTCTCCCAATGATGTGATCCCATTATCAATGACATCTAATGCCCATGATCAGGAAACCATGATCTTCTATTGACTAACGAGCTAGCCAACTAAAGGCTTGCTAGGGACACATTGTGATCTATTTATTCACACATGTATTACTGTTTCCTGTTAATACGATTATAGCATGAACAATAGACGATTATCATGAACAAGGAAATATGATAATAACCATTTTATTATTGCCTCTAGGGCATATTTCCAACAACTACTTGCAACTCCTGGACCGAGTACTAAGTGATTAATAAGTCGAGCGGGGTCATATTGCAGGGCCCAGCATGTGGTAGTATCTTGTCTTGGATTACATACACGGAACTCAGTTCCTAAGGACGGTTCCAATGAAACAACCCGCCATGTACTCCTACATAGCCTTTCACCGGTACCTTTACCAAATCAGGTTCAACACACAACCTTTATTAACTGAGCACATTCTCACGATACTGTTCATCACTCAGATGACAGACCTTACACAACTCTAAGCATAGCATGCATAGCAGGATAAGATACATCATGGCTCAAGCATCTACCAGGTATGCTAGGTTGTAAGGTTCAGCTATTTACTGTGACAAGGACAGGTCATGCAAAGGAAGTGGGTTCAACTAACGTGGTAAAAGTATTGAAAGCATTTTGACCTAATGCAATAAGTAAGAGCAGGAGCGAGAACATGGGATTTATCGGGATGATCAAAATGGTTGCTTGCCTTGTTGTTCAGCAGAGAGGTGATATCCGTTAGTCGGATAATCAGATGTATCCGGAGGGGCAGAGCCTACCAAAATAATAACAATCAATCAATATCAAACATATGCAGCAAAATGATGCATGAAATGCAATGTAGCATGGTTTGAGGTGACTAACAGAACCCTTTGGGTGATCTTGATTTGAAATCATAATTCAAATATCATTTGAATTATAATTTATCAAATTCCTTTAAATGATTTTACTTGATGTTGTTTCATAACTTTGTTTTTCATGCATGAAAATAGAACCATTGGATTCCTTGAATTGTTCTGATCATTTTACATATATTATTTGCCAAATTTGGAGTTATATTCAATTTTCTATGAATTTCCAAAGTTTTGAACTTATTCTAGAATTATTTTTAAACAGAAAATGAGTTATTGCATCATCATGACATCAGCACGTCCAACTGACCGTTGAAAATTCAAACCTGACCACTCGGACCCACTGTTCATTGACTCTGGCCAGTTTTTAGTTAACTTTTAATTTAGTTAGCTAATTAGCAGGGTTGGACCCACATGCGAGTGACTATTTGACTTTTAATATAAATTTTATTTTTATTTTAACTAATCTTTAATTAAACAGGGGGCTGGCCCCACTTGTCAGGGACTCAGGGGAGTCAACCCCACCGGTGATGGGGTCAAACCCACCGGTGGCGAGGCTCCGGCGACCACCAGAACGGCGGAGGGTCTCGTGTTTGCGATTCGGGTGACCAAAAGCACGGCGGAGAGCACCAGACAATCGGCCACACGATCACAACTCCATTTTTACAAAGAGAGGGGCTTAAATGGCCAGAGATGATGCTGGCGACGAGCTCGGCAGCTGCCGGAGCTCGGGCATTATCGGGGTCACTGCTACAGGGCTCAACTCGCGCGGGGCTAGTCTCCTACAACACCTACGTGATGCACTGAAGCCATTGGTGGCCTTAGAATGACCAGCCGATCATCGGAGGTCTACCGGCGACGAGGTCCCGCGGCGGATCTCGTCGGGCTCCGGTGGAATCGGGGCCTAGTGCTCGGGATCGAAGGGGGAAATGAGGGGGAAAGCACGCTGAGCTCACAGGGAGTGCAGAGGAGACGAGAGGGGCCTCGGGGATGGTCTGAGGAGGAAGAACGATGGTGGCGAGCTCCGGGGATTCGAGGTTGAAGACGATGTCATCACGGCGTCTGAGGGGCTCTCGGCGTCGAGCGACTGGTTGGAGAGCTTCAGGGGACCAAGGCGAAGCTAATGCGCAACTCAGGTGAGAGGGAGAGGGGCTGGAGCGACGGCGAGCTCGAGCTCAGCTCGGGCTCTAATGGCGGTCGGGAGAGGAGAGAGCTGGGGAAGGAGTGAGGCGAGGAGGAGCTCGGGGACGGCTACGGGAGGCTTATCCCCTCGTTGCGAGCGTGAAGTGGCGGCTAGACAGGCATGCAGGTGTGTGGCCGCGCTGGAGGGAGTGGCGGCCACCTCCTGCAGCTCGCTGGCACGAGGATGACGAGAGGGCTAGCTGGGCTGGGCCAGGGTTGAGCGACAGGTAAGGTTTCTTTCCATTTTTTTCATTTCTATTTCTGTTATTGACTTACTGACTTTGTTTTGTTTTATTTTTGGCTCC
The DNA here is from genome assembly GCF_904849725.1 of Hordeum vulgare subsp. vulgare. Classification (NCBI taxonomy): domain Eukaryota; kingdom Viridiplantae; phylum Streptophyta; class Magnoliopsida; order Poales; family Poaceae; genus Hordeum; species Hordeum vulgare. The sequence continues at coordinate 179,479,056 of NC_058523.1, forward strand.
AAACTATTCCTAAAATAGTTTGAAACATGCTGAAATGTTATTTGAAATATTTCCAAACATTTATAAAAGTTTCAGCATTTTTGAAAACTTTGAAATATTTGAAATCAATTATATAGTTGATTTTAGTAGCTTTTACCTTTCATTTAAAATGCCAAAAGCACTTTGAAAATATATTTTACCCCTGATATTTTGTTTTCAACATTTATCAGAAAAGATGAACTTTTCTAATGGCCATTTTGGATTCATTGATTTTGGCAATAGTTGAATTGTTTTTGAATAAGGGTGGCTAGGGTTTTGCTTTGGTTTTCTTTGCTTTTCTTTTGGATTTCATTTCATTTTCTTGGATGCAAAGAAGGAAGACATGAGCGCAACTTGCTAAATCCTAATAGGGATGAGGCATGTGACACCTTTTAATCTTGACATGGACCTACCTCTCTTCCTTGATGATGAAGACGAGTTCGTTGCCTTTTCCAAGTGTAACTGGAAGCTGGGCGACTTACGAATCAAAGACGGGGATAGCTCAAGGCATGGTGACTCGGCGGCGGCCTGATTCGCCCATGAATCCTTCCTTCACTGGGGGATGACATCCATTCTGGCCATGCAAGCCATGTAATAGCCTTGTTAGTGTGTGTGAAACACCAAGTATGTCGTATTGTTTTTTGATGGAACCACTGGTAGTTCGTGAATCTATGCATGACTCGCCTGCAATATTTGATAAACCGAGGAATGTCTCTATGTGACAAACAAATTTTTCCTGGTATTTTAGGAAAAACAACAGCCAAGTCAGTAAGTGCATGGCCAGCTATAAACCAGCCCCCTGGATCATGGCAAGAAATAAATCAGCCCCCGAGTTATGGCAAGAAATATGAGCCGGGGTGAGTTATAATAAAAGCCGGCTCAAGGATATGTTAAGAAACCTTGTGATCTTATCATCAAGAAGTAAAAAAAAATATCGACTCAGTGAATTTCGATAGGATAAGACAAGTTTGCAAAACTCTAGTGCTACCCTTAGGAAGCTTTTGTGAAAAAGCCTTGTTATTTTAGACCGTCTGATCAGGCGCGAGTCAAGCTTCTGTGAAGCAGGTTCAATGAACTAATGGTTTCTCTATTTCCCGTGTGTGACTCTGGCCGGTACCTTTTATGTTTTAACCAAGGCGAGTTCAGGGTCCAAATAACGGATTGACTCGCCTTGAGTACATAGGTCCATGTGGCGACTTGTTCAACACACAGTCCAGTATAACCTTTTGTAATGCGGTAATTTTTCGCTAGCCAAGAGGGTATTCAGGCTGAACTCAATGAGTGGAAGCCCCCAAGTGACCTATGATTTAGGAATAAACCAGGCATAGGATTACAGAAGCGTATACGCTCTTACTGAAAAACGACTTGGGGACTAGTAGCCCCCAAGTAAGCCGACTTAATTCTCAAAACCATATAAGGCGCCTATGTTTGGACCGTGCGACGTGGCAACGTTGGTCCTCTTTGGCGTTTATCAATTACCAATTTTGATGTAAGTGCAGCATGGCAACTTACGCTCTTTGACTTTAATAGCGTCCATGTTTGGGCGACTTATAGAACAATAAAGTCTCGTGCTTTCAAAAGCTGAAAAGGCAAAGGACCCCGAAGTCCGTGGGTGCCAGCTTTATTGCTTTCATAATTCATGGATTAGAATTTGCTAAAAACTGATAAAGAAAAAAGTGGGAGCTCATGGCTCTAAGTGTAGTAAGTCCGCAAATGGGCTATGTTCCAGGGGCGAGTTGTCTCAACCTCTGTAGTTGGCCGATCTGGGCGAAGATCCACCAAATAGTATGAGCCGTTCCAAAGGTTCTTGCTGACGACAAATGGTCCTTCCCATGGAGGTGATATCTTGTGCATACCAGTATGATCTTGAATCAAACGAAGCACTAAGTCGCCTTCTTGGAAAGCTCGGCTCTTGACCCAGCGACTATGGTAACGTCGCAAGTCCTGTTGGTAAATCGCCGATCGTGACGCGGCCAAGTCACGTTCCTCCTCGAAGGCGTCCAGCGAGTCTTGTTGCGCTAACTCGTTGTCCTGCTCCACATAGGCGGTGACTCGTGGGGAATCATGTTTGATGTCACTTGGTAACACCGCTTCTGCCCCGTAGACCGAAAAGAAATTAGTAAAACCCGCGGAGCGGTTTGGAGTTGTTCTGATACTCCACAGTACTGACGACAACTCCTCAACCCAACATCCTGGTGTACATTCCAAAGGTACCATGAGCCGAGGCTTAATCCCCCACAATATTTCCTAATTCGCCCTCTCTGCCTGTCCATTATACTGGGGATGCGCAACCGTGGAAACATCAAGCCGGATATGCTCTCGTGAACAGAACTCTTGCATTGCATCTTTCGATAGGTTAGTACCATTGTCAGTAATGATACTATGAGGGTAACCCAATATGAAAATTAGTTTCTTCAAGAATTTGACGGCCGTATCAGCGTCACAACTGCTAATAGGTTCTGCCTCCACCCACTTGGTAAATTTGTCAACCGCCACCTATAGGTGAGTCTTTTTGGTGGAAGACATCTTGAAGGGACCGACCATATCAAGCCCCCAGACTACAAACGGCCAAGTGATTGGTATCATCCGCAATGCCTGAGCCGGCACATGCATCTGGCGTCCAAACTTTTGGCAGCCATCACATCGGCGAACGATCTCCTCTGCGTCTGCGTGAGCCGTTAGCCAATAAAATCCATGTCTGAAGGCTTTAGAAACCAAGGATCGGGACCCAGCATGATGATTACAGTCGCCCGCATGAATGTCATTGAGGATCATACATCCTTCTTCAGAAGAGACGCATCTTTGAAATACCCCCGAGGTGCTTCGTTTGTGTAACTCGCCATTGTGTATGACCATGGATTTACACCGCCGGACGATTTGGCGAGCTAGCAACTCGTCGGCTGGTAACTCGCCTTTGGTGAGGTATGCCATGTAGGGAATCACCTAGTCTGGAGTAGCATGAAGAGCCGCCACGAGTTGAGACTCGGGCTCCGGTACCGCTAAATCTTCCTCCGAAGGCAGTTTCACTGAAGGGTTATGTAATATATCCAAAAAGACATTGGGAGGAACCGGCTTACGCTGCGAACCAAGACGGGAAAGAGCGTTCGCTGCTTTGTTAAGTCGTCGGTCGATGCGATCCACTTGATAGCCATTGAAGTGACCCGCCACATCTGACACAGCTTGTCTGTAAGCCGCCATCAAAGGGTCTCGTGAATCCCAGGTGCCAGAAACCTGCTGCGCCACAAGATTTGGATCGCCCAAACATCTCACTCGTGTGAGATTCATCTCTTTGGCGACTCGCAACCCATGGAGCAAAGCTTCGTATTCTGCTGCATTATTGGTACATGGGAACATGAGCCGAAGGACATAGCAAAACTTGTCACCTTGAGGTGAAGTTATCACCACACCAGCCCCCGAGCCTTCCAATTATCTGGACCATCGAAATAGATGGTCCAATACGTAAGATCTGGTCTTTCATCAGGGATTTGTAACTTGGTCCAATCATTGATGAATTCCACGAGTGCTTGAGATTTAAAGGTTGCCCGAGGCGTATATCGCACCTGATGGGATCCAAGCTCGATGGCCCACTTAGCAATCCGTCCAGTAGCCTCTCGGTTCTGTATGATGTCGCCGAGGGGGGCGGAGCTGACGACCGTGATCGGGTGTTCCTGGAAGTAATGTTTCAGCTTTCGACTCGCCATGAACACCCCAAAAACCAGCGTTTGCCAATGTGGGTAGCGTTGCTTGGAGAGGGTGAGGACCTCGCTGATGAAATACACCGGTCGCTGGACCGGGTACTCCTTTCCTTCTTCCTTTCGCTCGACAACTACTCCCACGCTGACTCCTTTGGAATTGGCTGCAATGTGCAGGAGCATAGGTTCCTTGTCTGACGGGGCCGCCAACACTGGCGGGTTAGCTAATTGTTGCTTCAAGGGTTCGAAGGCTTCATTGGCCTCGTCCATCCATACGAAACGATCAGTTTTCTTGAGCAGCTGGTAGAGGGGGATGTCCTTCTCCCCAAGGCGACTTATGAAGCGGCTCAAGGCCGCGATTCGACCCGCCATACGCTGCACCTGGTTAACGTTGGCTGGTTTCCCAAGTGAGGTGATTGCCTCAATCTTATCCTAATTGGCCTCAATGCCATGTTCTGATACCAAGAAACCCAATAACTTCCCCGCAGGGACACCAAAAACACACTTGGTGGGGTTAAGCCTCATCTGGTAAATGCGCAAGTTGTCATAGGTTTCTTTGAGATCCTCCAAGAGTGAGCCCTTGCGGTGAGACCTCACCACGATGTCATCTACATAAGCGTGGACGTTACGGCCTATCTGGCTGTGTAAGCAGTTTTGGATGCAGCGCTGGTAAGTCGCCCCCGCACTCTTGAGCCCAAACGGCATGGACACATAACAGAAAGGTCCAAATGGGGTTATGAAGGACGTGTTCTCCTAATCCGCCACCACCATCTTTATCTGATGGTATCCTGAATAAGCATCCAAGAAACACAGACGTTTGCAACCCGCCGTCGAATCAATAATTTGATCAAAGCGGGGAAGGGCGAAAGGATCCTTCGGGCAGGCTCTGTTAAGGTCAGTGTAATCAATGCACATGCGGAAAGTGGCATTCTTCTTGAGCACCAGGACCGGGTTAGCCAGCCATTCGGGATGGAAAACCTCGATGATGAACCCAGCGGCAAGGAGCCGGGCTACTTCCTCTCCGATCGCCTTACGGCGTTCTTCATTAAACCTGCGAAGGTACTGCCGCACTGGCTTAACTTTAGGGTCAGTATTAAGATGGTGCCTAGAAAATTCTCTGAGTACACCCGGCATGTCAGAAGGTTTCCATGCAAAGATGTCCCGATTCTCACGGATGAATTCGATGAGCGCGCTTTTCTATTTGGGGTCGGGACTCGCCCCAATAGTGAACTGCTTGGTGGAGTCGCCTGGCGTAAAGTCGATAACCTTGGTGTCATCCGTTGGTTTAAACTTGAGAAGCGGCTCAGAATCAATAGTCGACCTTTTGAGCGGCGTCATGTCCGCCGGGTCGACGTTCGATTGGTGAAACTTGAGCTCCTTAGCCGCACAAGCCGACTCGGCATAAGCCGCATCTCCTTCTTCACACTCTTGGGCTATCTTCTTGTCGCCGTGGATGGTAATAGGACCCTTAGGTACAGGCATCTTGAGCTTGAGATAAACACAGCATGGGCAGGCCATGAACTTAGCATACGCCGGCGGTCCAAACAGCGCATGATAGGGGCTCTTGATTTTGACCACCTCGAACACGAGGGACTCGCTCCTGTAGTTCGACTCCGTGCCAAAAGCCACGTTAAGCTTAATCTGCCCAATCGGGTATGCCAACTTACCAGGGACAATGCCGTGGAAGACCGTGGATGATGGCATCAGGTCTTTCTCCAAGAGGTTCATCCGCCGGAAAGTGTTGAAATATAGGATGTTGATGATGCTGCCTCCGTCCATGAGGACCTTGGAAAGGGTGTATCCCCCGACTTGGGGAGCCGCGACCAAGGCTAAGTCGCTAGGGTTGTCAGCTCGGGGTGGATGGTCTTCCCTGATCCATGTTATGGGTTGCTCAGACCAGTGAAGGTACCGGGGAGCGCCGGCTCAGCTACGAAAGTTCTATGCTTCACCTTATGATCCCGCTTACAGGTGTTGGTGGTGAGCACGTGGTACCTCCCACTGTTCAATTGTTTGGGGTTATTTTGGAACCCACCCCGATCCTCCTGCCGCTGGGAGTCTCCTTGCGGGGGGGGGGGGGGGGGGTTGTTGGAAAACTCCCGGTGGGTGGTACTGCTGGTTGTGAACTTGGTATTAGCCAGCATTGTGCTGCGACCCGCCTTGTGGTCCTTGGTTAGGGAAACCGCCGAACGTGACCTGGCGTGACTCGAACACGCTGGGTTGCTCCTGTCGCTGGCCCTGCTCGCCGCCTTGACTTCTCTTGAGAGCCTCCGCCCGAAATTCTTGCATCACATAGCAATCTTACCATGAGTGAGTCGCCGGTCCTTCGGCCGTGGCATGTTGCGGGCACGGGCCTTTAAGAATTTCATGGTAATTACGTGGTTTCTTCCCACTAAATCCCCGCTTCTTCTGACATGGGTTTGCATTGCCGGTATTGGTATTAGCAACAAATTCCGTAGGACCATCCTGTTGCCGCTTCTTGCCATGCCCGCCATGGTGGTTATTTCCCCAGTTTTGAAACTGGGAATGACCCTTGTATAACTCGCCCTTCCTGGCGGCACTAATTTTGTCGTCGCCCTCTCCAAGATCCTTGGTGTCGTCCGACTCAGCATACCTGGTAAGGGCGTCCATTAGCTCGCCCATGTCCTCTACCTTTCGCTTAAGTCTCCGTAGCTTCAGTACCAGAGGCTCGTAATGGCAGTTCTTCTCCAGGATCAAAACCGTCTGAGCCACTGAAATGCCTTCTGATGAATGAATAACTTTTGCAACTCGCCTGGTCCAATGGTGGGCCGACTCATCCGGCCGCTGGATGCAGTGCTGTAGGTCCACGATAGTCATTGGGTGCTTGCAGGTCCCTCTGAAGTTTTTGATGAAGCGCTCCTTCAGCTCCGCCCAAGTGTTGATGGAGTTGGGCGGCAGGTTTTTCAGCCACGTGCGTGCCGTCCCTTAAAGCATCATAGTGAAGTATTTAGGGCAGACCGCCTTGCTTACGTCAAGCATATCCATCGCGAGTTCGTAGCTCTCGATCCATGACCCGGGTTCAAGATCTGGCAAGTAGTTGGGAACCTTCCTGGGCCCTTTGAAGTCCTTCGGCATGCGCTCGTTGCGCAAAGCTGGGGCGAGACATGATACCCCAATGTGCTTGCCCCCAACGTCCAGGGGCGCGGGAGGTGACGGCATGTAAGACGGGTAGGCCTAACCCGCCGCGGCTGTCGGCTCTATGTGCCGCGCGGCTCGCGCTGCATCCACAATATCCTGGGCCCGCGTGTGGGGCATCCCGAGTGGGTCGTGCTGAGAGAGTCGCCGTGGCCCACTGGTTACTGCAGGGAAGTCCTCATGGCGACTTCTGGTGTGACTTTCCTGAGGCGTGGAGTGTAGCTGATCAAGGCTATGAGAATACTGTGCGTGCTGAACCACGACCGTCTTTAGCATCTCGATGGCGTTTGTGGCTTCTATCTCGGTCGGGGTGTTTCCGTAGATCGGAAGGGACTCCAGGTGGCGGTTTGCTGCCAACACATTGTCCACGGGATTCGAGAAGTGACCCCGTGGCATTTGGAACCGAGTCGCATGGGCATCCATTGGCTGAGGCGGCGGTGGATTGGGCTGTGCAACCGATCCTCCCCTCGGGATGGTTTGTAAAGGCCGGTCTGGACCCGCCCCGGGGGTGCATAGAGTGTCGAAAAGGCGAGTTGGATGTAAGTCGGTCGGGATGCGCCCATTATGTCTCCTTTGGTGAACAGCGTCAGACGCGCGCTGCTGTCTCTCGAGCCGCCATCCCTCAGTGTTCAGTCGCTCCCTCTCCACTGCGACCGCGGCTCGCTGCGTCTCAATCTGGGCGGCTTCTGCTTCCATGTCCCGCTGGACCTTGCCCAATGCCTCCCGCAGCTTAGTTAGCTCGGCGTTGACAGACTCCTGATTTTCAGACGTGATCGTGGTTGCCATGAGGCTAGCGATCTCCACCGCCAGCTCCGTCATGGTTTGCGCTGGGGGTTTGGATGTTCACCCGGTCTCGTTGTTGCCAGTTGGAGTCTGCTGAGGCTGTGCTGACCCCGCCATGTAGATAGCGATTTGCCGGTGAGACCTCTCGAAGAACTCGGGATCCATTGCCAACGGCAGCCCCCCGAGCTGTCCCTCCTTAAGAGGGTGGATCGATTCCGTCTCGCCCATGGATGACTCGCCATCAGAATTGACACGGGTGATTTCCTGGCCCGCCACTTCGTCTTGCGCGTCGTCTCCGTGCATAAAACCGACGAAAACGTGGCGACTCCTGTCCCGCCGTGTAATGGGGAGGACGTACCTGGCTGGCTCGACGATGTCGGTGGAGATGTCCGGCTCAGGCACAGGTGTCCCGATCATGCCTATGAAGACGTTGATCTTGCCGAAGGGGACTCGGTAGCCAGATTCGACGGAATCGGCCTCCGGCTCCCACAACGAGTTGTCGATATAGTACTTCCCACGGCGGCTCTTAGTGATGATGCCGACCACATAGCTTTCTAACCCTGGTATGGCTCCCTTCGAGAACTCAACTCCACCGTGCGCTAGCCCCACGATGGGCGCCAATTCTCGTGGTTTTGTCACAGCAGATGTCCTCGTGAAAGGACTTAGAGATGGAGCCATCGCACCTTGGTGGCGACTCGAAGGGGGTGAGCGAAAGCGATACTCAGATTTACCCAGGTTCGGCCCCTCGTGAGGAGGTAAAAGCCTACGTCCTGCTTTATGTGGATTAATGGTGGTTTCGATTACAAGGAGGGCGTAACTCGCCTGACCTAGCTCTCGATTCCCTCTAACTTGCCTGACCTCTCCGTGGGACTCGCCTTTATATACAGGTCGAGGCCCTAGGGTTTACGAAGTCCTGCCATTCTACTCTTTGTAGCTTTCCTTATCTCTAAGTCGTCGTGTCCCCCATGATCTGGAGCTTCCTTGATATTCCATCATCCGCATGATGTTTTGAACCGCCCTTCAGCTCGTGGGCCATGGGACGCGCAGCTAATGGTGAGTTTCCCCTTTGGTGACCCGACACATTAAGGGCGGGTTACCCATAGGTAATATCCCAAACAACTAGGTTACCTCAATGGGGATTTGCATATCCCCCACAATAAGATTTTAGTATTTATTTTCTTGGCAGCAGGAAGATGAATAGTAAAATCTCCAGTGATGACCGTAGGAATAGGCTCAATGACATTAATATTGTTAACCAAAGTTTGCTTCTTAGGAAAATGCATCGTACGTTGCTTGGCAATAACATGAAAAGTGACCTTGCTATTGTTGCAATCAATAATAGCCCGTGCAGTATTTAGAAAGGGTCTCTTCAGGATGACATATTGTTGTGAAAGTAGATACGTTGGATACATATCAAAGATCCGCGTATGCCTCGAGGAGGCTGTGAGGGACGAGGATGACGGTGGTAGAGATCCCCCTCACGGTGGTGGCCAGAGCGATGGTAGTGGCGCCTCGCGTGCTTAGTCCCTCCTTGGCTCATTGCTGTAATAGAATAGATGTGGCCCCGTGGGGGCGCGAAAACATTCATATGACACTTTTGTCTTAAGTAATTGATGTTTTATGCTTTTCATTTTCCTCCCGAGGCCTTTCTTTCCCTTTTAGTTTGCCTTTGTGCCCTATGTAGGTGGGACCCCGCCCTTTAGGAAGGCTACATCCGTCGCTAGTATGCCTTGAGCGTGCGCTCAGCAAGGCGAGAGGGTTTAGGGAGCTTAGAGCTGCTAGGATTCCCTAACGCATGATGCTAAGGGTCCACCCTTGATGCACAGGCGGCTCCTGCCAAGGAAATCAGGATGCCTCAAGAGGGAAATAAGAGGGAGAAAACCTTGGGGGTGTTTTAGACTTAGCTCCTTCGAGATGTGCGGCTCGGAGCGAGTCCTCTGCAGGGAGAGGGTCATGAGGCGTGGTCCCTCAACAGGCCTTCTACCCAAGGGACACCGCTTGCAAGGCCTCTCGAGGATAGACTCCTGAGGCCGTCGATATCCTACACCAAGGAAACTGCTGAGAGCAATGCAGCGGGGCAAGCGGGGTCGCCTGTGGACGTTGTGCGAGGAGACAAGATCACCAAGGACCTAGTGAGATGACATACACAGGAGCAGGCCCGCGAGCCAGAGCTCAATCGCTTGGATTTAGCAGCGCTGCTCAGACTAACCCGAGCACACGCACCGTGCGCAGCCCCCTCTCGCATGATAGGCACGGGGAAGATCACCCATACGTCTCGAACGTATCTATAATTTTCGATTGTTCCATGCTATTACATTATCTGTTTTGGATGTTTTATATGCATTAATATGCTATTTTATATTATTTCTAGGACTAACCTATTAATCTAGAGCCTAGTGCCAGTTTCTATTTTTCCCGTTTTTTGGGTATTGTAGATAAGGAATATTAAACGGAGTCCAAACGAATAACCTCCCCGGAATGATTTTTCTTGGACCAGAAGACACCTACCAGACTTGGGGAAGGGGGCAGGAGACCTGCCGGGAGGCGACAAGCCTACAGGGCGCACCCCTAGCTTGTGGCCCCCCTACAGCTCTCCCAACCTTATTCCTTGGCCTATAAATTCCAAAATATCCCCCCAATACCAAAAGGAGAGAAAAAACAATACTTTTCCGCCGCCGGGAGCCTCTATTCCCGTGAGATCCAATCTGGGTGCCTTTTACGGTAATCTGCCAGAGTGAGAATCGATCACGGAGGGCATCTACATCAATTCCATTGCCCATCCGATGATGCATGAGTAGTTCACCACAGACCTAGGGGTCCATAGCTAGTAGCTAGATGACTTATTCTCTCTCTTTGTTCTTCAATACCATGTTCTTTATGATCTTCATAGAGATCTATCTGATGTAATACTCTTTTGCGGTGTGTTTGTCGAGATCCGATGAAGTGTGGGTTTATGTTCATATTATCTCTGAATATTATTTGAATCTTCTATGAATTCTTATATGCATGATTTCATATCTTAGTAAGTCTCTTCGAGTTATTGATTTGGTTTGGCCAACTAGATTGGTAATTCTTGCAATGGGAGAAGTGCTTAGTTTTGGGTTCAATCTTGCGGTGTCCTCACCGAGTGAAAAAGTAGGGGTAGTGAGGCACATATTGCATTGTTGATATCGAGTATAAAAGGATGGGGTTGTCATCATATTGCTTGAGTTTATCACTCTACATCATGACATCTTACCTAATGTGTTACTCCGTTCTTTATGAACTTAATACTCTAGATGCAGGTAGGAGTCGGTCGAAGTGTGGAGTAATAGTAGTAGATGCAGAATTGTTTCGGTCTGCTTGACACGAACGTGATGCCTGTGTGCATAATCATTGCCTTGGATATCTTCATAATTATTCGCTTTTCAATCAATTGCTTGACAGTAATTATTATTTTCCTTCATGAGAGAAGCCTCTAGTGAAACATATGGCCCTCGGGTCTATTTTCCATATTATACTTTTAGATCTATAAACCAAAAATACCAAAAATATATTGCTACCATTTATTTACTTTTGTTTTACTTTTAGTTCTATCAATCTTTTATCTATCTCTATCATATCTAATCCTTGCAAATAACTCTGAAGGGATTGACAACCCCTTTTTAGCGTTGGGTCCAAGTGTTTGATTGTTTGTGTAGGTGATAAGTTGGGGACTTACTTGTTCCTCCTACTGGATTGATACCTTGGTTCTCAGCAAACTAAGGGAAATACTTATCTACTTCGCATCATCACCCTTTCCTCTTCAAGGGAAAACCAACACAAGCTCACGGGGTAGCAAGAAGGATTTCTGGCGCCGTTGCCGGGGAGGATACATAGCAAGATCCAGCTTACCAAGTACCCATCACAAACTCATCTCTTGCATTTACTTTACTTTCCATTTGCCTCTCGTTTTCCTCTCCCCTCTTCTATAATAATTTTCAGAAAATACCAAAATGATTTGCCTTTTTATTCTCCCTTCTTTTTTTTGCATGTGTCCTTCAGGATTTATTACTTGTTTCTATGACTAGCGTTACCACTTCCTATGTGTCACCAAATTTTAAAGTTCTATACTTCAAACAAAAACATGGGAAAAATTTAAAAGATGCCTCGTATAGGCTAATGGAATATTATCGTATCTCCAACCTAAAAGGAGATGAAAAGGTTTTGCTCGGAAGTTTTTACATTGGATTGGCTTTACACCATAAAGAACTCTTAGATTTCGCTTCAAAAGGGAATTTTATTGATTTGGATACAAACACTACTTATGAAGTTTTGGAGGGGATTTTGGGAGTTCCTCCACTAAAAAGGGCTTTTCATTTCTCAGAAGACGGAGTTCAAATTCTTGACAAATTGAGTGACCTATATAAGCACTTAGTCGAGTTACAACAATATCATGAACCCCTTAAACATATTAGTGGAAACCTCAACCGTTTGAATACTTTGATTACCCTTTGCAATAAGCATTTTGATATTTTGGACAATAAGATGGTTGCTTCCCCAAAAACCCGGGGAAGAGGAAATAGCCCCCAGATTTGAGAAGGCCCTCAAAAAAGTTGTGAGTCCCATAGTGCTGGGAAAGTAGTAATAATTCAAAAAAAATCCTACGCTTCACCAAGATCCATCTAGGAGATGCTAGCAATGAGTAAGGGGTAGAGCATATCATACCTTTGGAGATCGCTAAGCGGAAGGTTTACTAAGAACGCGGTTGATGGAGTCATACTCGTAGCGATTCAGATTGCGGAAGATTCCGATCTAAGCGCCAAACGACGGCGCCTCCGCGTTCAACACACGTGGAGCCCGGTGACGTCTCCTTCACCTTGATCTAGCAAGGAGAGAGGATAAGTTGAGGGAGAGCTCCGACAGCACGGCGGCATGGTGGCGGTGGAGCTATGCAGTTCTCCGGCAGGGCTTCGCCAAGCACCACGGAGGAGGAGAATAGAGAGAGGTAGGGCTGCGCCAAGAGGTGGTGTTTCAGGTGTGTGCAGCCATCCCAAACCCTCCAATATATATAGGAGGAGGAGGAGTAGGGCCGGCCACCCTAGGGTTTCCCCTAGCTAGTGCGGTGGCCAAGAGGAGGAGGGGGCGGCGCCCTAGGGGTGGCTTTCCACCCAAGGCAGCCACCACGCCCTAGGATTTTCTGCCCTAGGCGCCTTGGGCCTTGGTGCGTGGCGCACCAGCCCATCCACAGGGCTAGTTCCCATCCACTTTTGGCCCACGTGGCCCATCGGGACTGGTGGCCCCTCTTGGTGGACCACGGGAACCCTTCCGGTGGTCCTGGTACAATACCGACGATCCCCAAAATATTTCCGGTGATCAAATCTCCACTTCCTATATATGAATATTTACCTCCGCACCATTCCTGTCACACCCTGTTTTAACTACCCCTTTTTTTGTAATTCAAAATTTGAGTTCATTAAAACTTTTTCAAAACTAATGATGTGAGTGCCATGATTGTCATTGTATGCTTGATCATGTGTTGATAAAAACCACATTTCTCAAGATCAAATTGTTTTCAAAACCCTTTGTCTTAATTCTGGTTAAAGAAAAACCCTGCTTTGAGTTGCACTACATGCCCTTGATGGCAAGGAGTGTTCTTTCCCAAAGTTGGTGATCTGATTCTAGCACCATTTTAGTGCACCAAAACCACAAAATAGTTATGTTGTGAATTATTTTCCTAATTTATTTACATGTCCATTTCTAAGGCTAGAAATGGTATTCCTGTATGGAAAAAATACTTGTCTGCCTTAGAAAAATCTGATAAAATTTGGAGATGATCACAAGGACATATATTTTCCATACATAAGATTTTTAACCGCTATTTATAATATTATTATTGAGTAAAACCCCTAAAACCATTTCTGTCTGTTTTCACCTTTTGAAATATTTCCAAAGGAAATATTCTCAATAAATTCCTAGAAAATTCCAGTGGTATCCCTAAGCCATATTTGGTGTCCATATAAAGTTTCGCCTTGATCCAAGGTGATTAAGGACAGCAAATAACTGCAAAAACCCCTTCTGTCCAGATTGAAGTTAGAGAAACTCTACATAGCAAAGTTTGTCCAATGGAGTTGAAACTTTGCAGGAGTGCCTAATACCTCAAATGAGGGTTCCATACCAAAAATAGGATTTGTGGGACTTAATTTTCTCACACTCTCTTTGGAAGGAACAAATCTGGTCATTTGGTGAAGTTTTCAAGTTTACAAAGCTAAACTTGTCCAATGGAGCTCAAACTTGGTGAAACCCCTTGTTTTAGCACCAAACCCAATCCTGTTAAGTTGCAGAACCAGTGGTGGGGTGCAACCACCCCAAACCACTGTCAATCACCTTTTGACAGATGGGTAAAAGCCCCCTAACCTTAGCTAAACCCAACCCTTTCCCCAAAACTCTCAGATCAGGTGGCCAACATCAATGCCGAACCCCAGTAAACTGGACCCTCTCTGGTTCAAAATAGAAATGACAAAATCCACATTCTAAGCTTCAGCTCAAGGCTGACAGCACCTCTTTTTCTTGTCTCCCTTGACCAGCCGAAGCTTCCACGGGTCTTCAACAGCTAGCCACATCCGAACCAGTGCCCAGGACAAGCTAGACATGTCCAAGGCACCCAGGGCGCGCCAGCATGCCGTAGCTTGCCAAAGCTGCGCTCTGGGCGTGCTACAGGAAGCCACCGAGGTGGGGCGATGCTCTCGGCCAGTTCCATCCTCCCCCGAGGTGTCTAACCTCTTCCCCAACAGCCCCTCTGCATCAGGCGACCATCAGGGCCGCTCCTCTCCTGCGCTAAGAGCTGGTGTGACGCGTGCCCGCGAGCACCAGAACCGGCCAGAGATGCGCGGCCACTGATGCTCGTCTCTCCTCTGTGTCCCTTCCTCGCAGTGGGTCCTGGCAGTCCAAAACCACATCCTGAGACACTAGCTCCTCTTTGCACCCCCATGCGCGCCATGGTGAATTACCGGCGCTCCCGAGTCGGCTCACCGTCGCAGGCCTATATATAGACCTCCCCCTCGCTCGAGCACCACTCAAACCTCATCGCAGCAACCTCTAGCACCTCCCTAGCCACCCCAGCAAGCTAGCAGAGCCCCGGTGCTCGTGATCGACCAAGGTCCCTCAGCCTCGGAGCTCCGGTCGATCTCTGGCTACACGTCGGCTCCTCCGTCCCTCTGCCCCCAAACCACTCCAAGTGACATCCGGGATCTTCCCCCCCCCCTCTTATCCAAGCTAATCCGTGCCCCTAGCTACCACCTCCACCTTCGCCCAAAACTCCTCCGCCGCGGCTTCCTCATCGCCGGTGAACCTGAGCTTCTCCATCGTTGTCTCGACCACCATCAGGTAGGCGACGACGAGCCGGACCCATTTCCGTCTTCGTTGGGGCCCGTGGACGTCGGTAGCCACGCCGGCGTGCTCCTCCACCTCTCTGGCCAGAGGTAGGAGACGACCCCGACAGGTGTGCCCCACCTGTCAGTGGCCCATCTCTCTCCCTCACTGGCCGCACTCATTGACCGCACGGGCCCGCACGTTAGGTTCAAACTTGACGGCACGCGCGCCTGGGCATGCTAGCTGGCTGGCCTTGGGCACGCCCAGTCCCAGGCCAAGACAGGCCAGGGGTTGTAGCCCATTTTCGTTTATTTTAAAACTTGATTTTTATAAAAATATTTAACCAGTGTAAAAATATAATTTTTTCCACTATTATTCTTCTAAAAATGTGTAGTATTTAACTAAGCCATTGGTTGAATTTTTGCAGCAACAATTGTGTTTTATAATAATAAAAAGGACTAATTGGTTATAGTTTTGCTTCTGTTAAGTTGATTTAAAAATAATCCTTCATTAGAAAGAGAAGCAAATATTTTTTGAAATAACAACCTAGATTTATCAGAAATAACCAACATTTTTACAATGACTTTTTGATCTGTTTTGGAGTGAGCTACTTCTTATTTTTATCTTTATATGACGATAGAAAACCCGTGTGACAAAGGAGTCGGAGCGGAAGACCTCGAAGACCCCGGATACCTAGCTGACCAAGGCAAGCAGCCCTTTGACCATGTCTGAGCATATGTTATGATGCATGCTAGTGTACCAAATATTTCTGTTGCGTATGATCTTAAGTGCCGGTAAATCATTGAAGTGATGTTACCAATGGCTCCTCCGGAGCACATGCATTGAGCTTGATCCTATCACATATGAGGGTCATGCTATTATCATGTTGACAAGTAAAGTTAGAATAGTATTAGCATCATGATGATGATGACATAAATCAAAGATTTATGAAAACCCCATCGGGTGCCACTAATGCCTCAGGGTGATGCTGAGATATATAGGTGGCTACTTTTGGTGCACCGGGTATTTGTTTGAGTATGGTTTAGGAAATGGGATTAGATTTATGACGTGTTCACCGTCGCAACCTTACATGTACGACCACGTTACCCCTTATGGGACGGGGCTGTATTGAGTACTCTTGTCGGTGCTAGCAAAGAGCCACATTACTAGTGGCGAGAGTGATGTGTGGTCACTCTCGTGATGGGGTCATGCTAGGTAGGGAGACTATGCCGTTTTTATGTGTTCCAGGCACACCGTTGGTCCCCGCATGGTTGATATTGTCCATAGTCGGTGCTCATAAGACGTACAACATGTGGGTTGGGTACCAATCGAGTGGACCTCTTTGTCTAGTATCGTCAGGGAAAGACATTGATCGGGTACTTACCTCGGGTATGTTATATATCGCGAGTCGTGGATGTCACAGTAGTTTCCCGGATCTCGTGGGTCCAGCGTAGTATCTCTGCAGAGTGTAAAACTATTCGAATAGCCATGTCCACGGTCAAGGACAGTTGGGTGGTGCTGCTTAAGCTATGTCCAGTCGTTTCCGCATAAACCAAGTGTGTGTGCGTATCTGTTAAATAGTGTTTTATGAAACAGTTGATATGACCAAGTTTGGTGACTTGGCATATAGGGAGAACCCCGGGTGGTTCAGCCCTTTACAGATATATTGATATCTGTAACCTCTTCTTCAAAAGTAGTTCTTAACTTATGATGCATATCCATGATCATGTTTATTTACCACCAAGAAGATATCCACCAATAGAGCATATTATTGTTATCCTTCACTTGCATTGTTCATATCATGGGATGTTTGTGAGTACATTCAAAAGTACTCATTGGCTTTCCCCTGGTTATATTATTGACCAGACATGGAAGGACTGGAGTTTGGAGATGAGTACGTCTTCGGAGACGCCCCTGCGAACTAAGACACCTCGCAGTCAGAATGCCTGTTGGTGTAGGCTGATGGTATGGGCACCCGCTTAGCCCTAATATTTCTGCTACTTGTTGTATCAGTGTGATTTGGCCTTATAGGCCCTACCTTGTGAACTTGACCATTCGGTCACGTGCTGTAATAATTCGGTACCTGGATGTAAGACTCTTAATATTCACTATTTGTGTGTTCGATGAGCATTGATCTCTGGGATCACTGAGCACGTTCATTCGGCGATCTCGACTCATAAGTCTGGGTCCCCACAGAGCTGGTATAAGAGCCATCCTGACTATAGGAAGCCTTAGGTAGCATGGACGATAGCCAAGACGATTAGTGCACTTAGACCCTAACCTGAGATTCTGCACCCACTAAAAACTTTCTAACCTTCTCCCCTATATCTTATAGATGGCCGCCGTACCTAAGATGCTTCTGGAGACGGGATTTCCCCTACTTTTGGGTGATAGCCTCGAGAAGTGCCAAGTACTCCGCATGCCCATCTTCCTCTACCACGAGCACCGGGTCAACGCCGACACCAAGGAATATTACGTGGATGTGATAGTGAAGGCTAATGACTCCCCGACTAGTTGGTTCTTTGAACGACCACAAATGGAGGATCTCATGCTGGAAGTGGAGATAGCCGCACGAGAGGCGCTCGTGCATCTCCGCGATATCCTTCCCGAGATGACTAATGAGCCATCTACTCGTCAGCTACTTTTTTTAAGGATGGGATAGACGGGAGTTGGACACTCAACCCATCTTCAGAGGATGGGACACCACTAAGGTTTCAGACCTACTTCAGCCTCTCCTCTAACACTTTGACGCACCTTTTGATCAAGGAGTCAACAAAGATTCGCCAAGAACTGCACCAAGTCAAGGATCTACTCCGCATGGAGAAGATGAAGAACCGCAAGGTGAAGAAGGAAGGAGCACCCGAAGGACGATCACGTGTTGTTTTCCGAGGTGGAGTACCACCGCCTCAGGCCACTCCTATTCAGAGTCGCCGCCTGATCGCGGAAGAGTACACTGAACTCTTCGCTGCCTCACCAACAAAGAGACGCCGTGATGGACCGCTTCCTTCTCCCACCCCTCTGAAGGAGGGAAGTTACGATGAAGACGAAGATGAAGACAAAGATCCTGCAGAACCCACCTATGAGACCGAGCAGTCCGCCGCTTAGGATTACGACGTGGGAAATTAGGAGTTTCCTCCCCAGGCATAGGAAAATTCGTGTACGGTTCATGCGAACCATGAGTGTTGTGTAAGAATGTTGGATGCAAGTCGCATTCTGCCTTAGGCAGCTTGTAAGAGACTATATCACTTGTTTTAATCTAATGCATTAGCTTTTCCAAAAATCTTTGGCTTAAAAATTTCACGCTAGCACAGCAGCAGACACCTTTTTACTAGAACATCATCCCTTATGATTCCGACCAGTTCGACAAATTGACCTATCTACTCCCGTGACAGGATGGTGATTGCAACACGCACCAGCACCTTCGGCAACCCCGGCTCTGCCTCTTCAGGTCAGCAGCAGGAAACCCGATGTTGGAAATATGCCCTAGAGGCAATGATAAAATAGTTATTATTATATTTCCTATTTCAAGATAATCGTATATTATCCATGCTATAATTGTATTGGATGAAAGCATAGATACATGTGTGGATATATAGACAAAACAATGTCCCTAGCAAGCCTCTAGTTGGCTAGCTAGTTGATCAAGGATAGTTAAGGTTTTCTCAGCATACGCAAGTGTTGTCACATGATAACTGGATCACATCATTAGGAGAATCATGTAATGGACTAGACCCAAACTATGAACGTAGCATGTGATCGTGTCATTTTATTGCTATTGTTTTATACGTGTCAAGTATTCATTCCTATGACCATGAGATCATATAACTCACTGACGATATTGAAATAGGTATACGGATACCGATGATCGAATCTTGGGCAAATAACATACTGAAGGACAAAGGGAATGACATACACGATTATATGAATCCTTGGCACATAGGTTCAACCGATAAGATCTTCATAGAATATATAGGATCCAATATGTACATCCAACTCCCGCTATTGGATATTGACTAAGGAGTGTCTCGGGTCATGTCTACATAGTTTTCAATCCCGTAGGGTCTCCAAACTTAAGGTTCGATGATGTTTTAGTATAGTTGAGTTATATGTGTGGTTACCGTAGGTTGGTCAGGGTCCCGGATGACATCACGGATGTCATGAGTGTTTCCGGAATGGTCCAAAAACAAATATTGATATATAGAATGGTTTCATTTGGTCACCTAAAAGTTTCGGGCATTACCGGCAGTGTACTGGGAGTGACGAATGGGTTCCGGGTATTCACCGGGAGGGGCCACCCACCCGGGAGTCAGCCGAGTGACCCTAGGGTGGCGCACCAGCCCTTAGTGGGCTGGTGATGCCAGCTCAAGAGGGATATGGCGCCACAAGGGAAAAATACCTAAGGAAGGAAAAAAAGGAAAGAGGGAGGTGGGAAGGAAGGAGTGGACTCCTTCCCCCAAACTGAAATGGGGTGGGAGTCCACCTCCTCCCTTAGTCCGGCGCCCTTGGGGATCCCTTGAGCCCCAAGGGTAGCCCCTCCCCTCCTCCTATATATATTGGTGGTTTATGGATTTTTGAGACACAACTTTGCCACGTGCAACTCAGACCTATACCACGTAGTTCTTCCTCTAGATCTGATTTCTGCGGAGCTCGGGCGGAGCCGTGCAGGAGTAGATCATCACCACCACTAGAGAGCCGTCACGTTGCCAGAGTACTCATTTACTTCTCCATCTCTCTTGCTAGATCAAGAAGGCCGAGATCGTCATCGAGCTGTACGTGTGCTGAACGCGGAGGTGTTGTCCGTTCGACGCTAGATCGGAACGGTTCATGGGACGGATCATGGGACGACGGTGATTTGAATCACAAAGTTGTACCACTACATCAACCGTGTTTCTTAACGCTTCCCGCTTAGCGATCGACAAGGGTATGTGGATCTAATCTCCTCTCACAGATGGACATCACCATGATAGGTCTTCGTGCGCATAGGAAATTTTTTGTTTCCCATGCAATGTTTCCCAACAGTGGTATGAGAGCCAGGTTCATGTGTAGATGTTATCTCGAGTAGAACACAAAAGGTTTTGTGGCCGTTGATGTTCGATTTGCTGCCCTCCTTAGTATTTTCTTGATTCGGCGGTATTGTTGGATTGAAGCGGCCTGGACCGTCATTACTCGTACGCTTACGAGAGACTAGTTTCATCGACTGACACGCAACTCATTTCATAAAGATGAGTAGCGGGTGTCGGTTTCTTCAACTATAGTTGAATTGGATTTGAGCGAGGCAGTCCTTAGAGAGAGGTTAAATAGCAATTCGCACATCTCCGTTGTGGTTTTTGCGTAAGTATGAAGCGATCATACTAGATACCCATATCGACAACGTAAAACATGCAACAAGAAATTAGAGGACCTCTAACTTGTTTTTGTAGGGTATGCTTGTCATGTGATATGGCCAAAGACATGATGTGATATATTGGATGTATGAGATGATAATGTTGTAATAGTTAATATCGACTTGCACGTCGATGCTATGGCAACCGGCAGGAGCCATAGGGTTGTCTTTAAACTAACGTTTGTGTTTGCAGATGCGTTTACTATATTGCTAGGTCGTAGATTTAGTAGTAATAGCATAGATAGCATGACAACCTTGGTGGCGGCAGGATGATGGAGATGATGGTGTGGCGCTGGTGACGAGAAGATCATGCCGGTGCTTTGGTGATGGAGATCAAGAAGCACAAGATCAGGGCCATATCATGTCATTTATGAATTGCATGTGATGTTAATCCTTTTATGCACCTTATTTTGCTTAGAACGACAGTAGCATTATAAGTTGATCTCTCACTAAAATTTCAAGATGAAATTGTGTTCTCCCCGACTGTGCACCTTTGCGACAGTTCATCGTTTCGAGACACCACGTGATGATCGGGTGTGATAGACTCAACGTTCACATAGAACGGGTGCAAAACAGTTGCACACGTGGAACACTCGGGTTAAACTTGACGAGCCTAGCATGTGCAGACATGGCCTCAGAACACAAGAGACCGAAAGGTCGAGCATGAATCGTATAGTTTATATGATTAGCATAGAGATTCTTACCACTGAAACTATACTCAACTCACGTGATGATCGGACTTGAGATAGTCGATTTGGATCATGTACCACTCAAATGACTAGAGAGATGTACTTTTTGAGTGGAAGTTTATTAGTAATTTGATTAGTTAAACTCTAATTATCTTGAACATAGTCTAAGTCCACTTTGCAATATTTTATGTTGTAGATCAATGGCTTACGCAGTAGCAACCCTGAATTTCAATACGTTCCTAGAGAAAGCTAAGTTGAAGGATGAGGGAAGCAACTTTGTAGACTGGGCTCGTAATCTAAAGTTGCTCCTGCAAGCTGGGAAAAAGGATTATGTCCTTAATGCAGCACTAGGGGATGGACCACCCTCTACGATGTTTTGAACGCTTGGTTAACATGTAAGGAGGACTACTCAGTAGTTCATTGTGCAGTCTTGTATGGCTTAGAACCGGGACTTCAACGTCGCTTTGAGTGTCATGGAGCATATGATATGTTCCACGAGTTGAAGTTTATCTTTCAGAAGAACGCCCGGATCGAGAGGTATGAGACCTTCGATAAATTCTATGTTTGCAAGATGGAGGAGAATTCATCTATTAGTGAATACGTGCTCAAAATGTGTGGGTACTCAAACCGTCTAGCTGAGCTGGGGATTGAACTCCCGCAAGAGGCTATCACTGATATAATTCTTCAATCACTGCCACCTAGCTATAAGAGTTTTGTGTTGAACTATAACATGCAAGGGATGAACAAGTCACCCGACGAGTTATTCGCGATGCTGAAAGTCGCAGAGTCAGAACTCCAGAAAGAGCATCAAGTGTTGATGGTCAATAAGACCACTGGTTTCAAGAGAAATGGCAAAGCAAAGAAGGGTAACTCCAAGAAGAGCAGCAAATCTGTTGCCAATCTGACAAACATACCCAAGGCTGGACCTAAGCCAGAAATAGAGTGTTATTATTGCAAGGGGATGGGTCACTCGAAGTGCAACTGCCCCAAGTATTTGGCTGATAAGAAGGCGGCCAAAGAAAAATCAGGTATATTTGATATACATGTTATTGATGTGTACTTAACCAAGTCTCGTAGTAGTGCATGGGCATGTGATACCGGTTCTGTTGCTCATATTTGCAACTCGAAGCAGGAACTGCAGAATAAACGAAGGCTAGCGAAGGATGAAGTGACGATGCGCGTGGGAAATGGTTCCAAGGTTGATGCAATCGCCGTCGGCACAGTCTCACTTCAGTTACCATCAGGATAAGTTATGAACTTAAACAAATGTTATTTAGTGCCTGCATTAAGCGTGAACATTATATCTGGATCTTGTTTATTGCGAGACGGTTGCTCGTTTAAGTCAGAGAATAATGGTTGTTCTATTTCTATGAGTAATATATTTTATGGTCATCCACACAATGTGAGGGGATTGTTCATATTGAATCTTGATAGTGATGATACACATATACATAACATTGAGACCAAAAGAGTTAGAGTTAACAATGATAGGGCCATGTTTTTGTGGCACTACCACTTAGGTCATATTGGTGTAAAGCGCATGAAGAAACTCCATTCCGATGGGATTTTGGAGTCACTTGATTTTGAATCACCTGACACATGCGAACCATACCTCATGGGCAAGATTACCAAGACTCCGTTCTCCAGAACATTGGAGCATGCAAGTGACTTGTTGGAGATCATACATACCGATGTATGCGGTCCGATGAGTGTGGAGGCCCGCGGCAGATATCGTTATTTTCTCACCTTCACTGACGATTTGAGTAGGTATGAATATATCTACTTGATGAAGCACAAGTCTGAAACGTTTGAGAAGTTCAAGCAATTTCAAAGTGAAGTTGAAAATCATCATAACAAGAAGATCAAGTTCCTATGTTCTGATCGTGAGGGTGAGTATCTGAGTTTCGAGTTTGGTGCTCACTTAAGACAATGTGGAATTGTTTCTCAGTTGGGACCACCTGGAACACCACATCGTAATGGTGTGTCCGAACGTCGTAATCGTGCTTCGTTAGAAATGGTGTGATCTATGATGTCTCTTACTGATTTGCCGTTATCGTTTTGCGGTTATGCATTAGAGACAGCTGCATTCACTTTAAATAGGGCACCATCAAAATCCGTTCACACGAGACCATACGAGCTGTGGTATGGAAAGAGGCCAAAATTGTCGTTTCTTAAAGTTTGGGGATGTGATGCTTATGTCAAAAAGCTTCAGCCTGAAAAGCTGGAACCCAAAGCGGAAAAGTGCGTCTTTATAGGTTACCCAAAGGAGACACTTGGGTACACCTTCTATCTCAGATCTGAGGGCAAAGTGTTTGTTGCTAAGATAGGAGCTTTTCTTGAGAAGGAGTTTCTCTCGAAAGAATTGAGTGGGAGGAAGATAGAACTTGATGAGGTTGTCGAACCTCTAACCCCTCTAGATGGTGGCGCAGGGCAGGGGGAAACCTTTGTCGAAGAGACGCCGGATGAGGAGGAAGTTAACGATGATGATCATGAAACTTCGGATCAAGTTCATATCGGACCTCGCATCTCGACAAGATCACGTACTGCTCCTGAGTGGTACGGTAATCCTGTCTTATCAATCATGTTATTAGACAACAATGAACGTGTGAATTACGAAGAAGCAATGGTGGGCCCGGATTCCAATAAATGGCTGGAGGCCATGATGTCCGAGATAGGATCTATGTATGAAAACAAAGTGTGGACTTTGGAAGTATTACCTGAAGGCCGCAAGGCTAATCAGAAGACGGACGCGGACGGTAATGTGACCGTTTATAAAGCTCGACTTGTGGCAAAGGGTTTTTCACAAGTTCAAGGAGTTGACTACGATGAGACGTTCTCACCGGTAGCGATGCTTAAGTCCGTCTGAATCATGTTAGCAATAGCTGCATTTTTTATTATGAAATTTGGCAGATGGATGTCAAAACAACGTTCCTTAACGATTTTCTTAAGGAAGAGTTGTATATGATGCAACCCGAAGGTTTTGTCGATCCAGAGAATGCTAACAAAGTATACAAGCTCCAGCGATCCATTTATGGACTGGTGCAAGCATCTCGGAGTTGGAATAAGCGCTTCGATGAGGTGATCGAAGCATTTGGGTTTATACTATATGTTGGAGAATCTTGTATTTACAAGAAAGTGAGTGGGAGCTCTATGGCGTTTCTAATATTATACGTGGATGACATATTGCTGATTGGAAACAACGTGGATTTTTTGGAGAGCGTAAAGGATTACTTGAATAAAAGTTTCTCAATGTAGGACCTAGGAGAAGCTGCTTACATTCTAGGCATTATGATCTATAGGGATAGATCGAGGTGCGTAATAGGACTTTCACAAAGAACGTACCTTGATAAAGTTTCGAAGAAGTTCAAAATGGAATAGTCCAAGAAGAGGTGATTGCCAGTATTACAAGGTATAAAATTGAGTAAGACTCAATGCCCATCAACTGTGGAAGATAGAGAAAATATGAGTACTGTCCCCTATGTTTCAGCCATAGGTTCTATCATGTATGCAATGTTGTGCACTAGACCGGACGGCAGCCTGGCGATAAGTATGGAAGGAAGGTTTCAAAAAAATCCAGGAGTGGATCACTGGACGGCGTTCAAGAATATTCTAAAGTACCTGAAAAGGACTAAGGAAATGTTTCTCGTTTATGGAGGTGACGAAGAGCTCGTCGTAAAGGGTAACATCGACGCAAGCTTTGACACTGATCCGGATGACTCTAAGTCTCAAACCGGATATGTATTTATTCTTAATGGGGGTGTGGTAAGCTGGTGCAGTTCCAAGCAAAGCATCATAGCAGATTCTACATGTGAAGCGGAGTACATGGTTGCCTCGGAGGCAGCTAAGGAGGGTGTCTGGATGAATCAGCTCATGACGGATCTTGGAGTTGTGCCGAGCGCACTAAATCCATTAACCCTGTTATGTGACAACACTGGTGCCATTGCTTTAGCAAAGGAACCAAGGTTTCACAAGAATACCAAACACATCAAACGACACTTCAACCTCATCCGCGACTACGTCGGAGGAGAGGACGTAAATATTTGCAAAGTGCACACGGATCCGAATATAGCAGATCCGCTTACTAAACCTCTTCCACGAGCGAAGCATGATCAACACCAGAACTGTATGTGTGTTAGATTCATAACAATGTAAATCGCATAGTGATGTGAGGACTAGATTATTGACTCTAGTGCAAGGGGGAGATTGTTGGAAATATGCCCTAGAGGCAATGATGAAATAGTGATTATTATATTTTCTGTTTCAAGATAATCGTTTATTATCCATGCTATAATTGTATTGAATGAAAGCATAGATACATGTGTGGATATATAGACAAAACAATGTCCCTAGAAATCCTCTAGTTGGCTAGCCAGTTGATCAAGGATGGTTAAATTTTTCTGACCATACGCAAGTGTTGTCACTTGATAATTGGATCGCATCATTAGGAGAATCATGTGATGGACTAGACCCAAACTATGAACGTAGCATGTGATCGTGTCATTTTATTGCTATTGTTTTCTATGTTTCAAGTATTCATTCCTATGACCATGAGATCATATAACTCACTGACACCGGAGGAATACTTGTGTGTATCAAACGTTGCAACATGACTGGGTGACTATAAAGGTGCTCTATAGGTATCTCTGAAGGTGTCCGTTGAGTTAGTATGGATCAAGACTGGGATTTGTCACTCCGTGTGCGAAGAGGTATCTCGGGGCCCACTCGGTAATACAACATCACAAACAAGCCTTGCAAGCAATGTGACGCAAGTGTAAGTCACGGGATCTTGTATTACGGAACGAGTAAAGAGACTTACCGGTAACGAGATTGAAATAGGTATACGGATACCGGCGATCGAATCTCGGGCAAGTAACATACCGAAGGACAAAGGGAATGACATACAGGATTATATGAATCCTGGGCACAGAGGTTCAACTGGTTAGATCTTCGTAGAATATATAGGATCCAATATGGACATCCAGGTCCCCCTATTGGAATTGACCGAGGAGTGTCTCGGGTCATGTCTACATAGTTTTCGAACCCGCAGGGTGGGCACACTTAAGGTTCGATGATGTTTTAGTATAGTTGAGTTATATGTGTGGTTACCAAAGGTTGTTCGGAGTCCCGGGTGAGATCACAAATGTCACGAGGGTTTCTGGAATGGTCCTGAAACAAAGATTGATATATATGATGGTTTCATTTGGTCACCGGACAGTTTCGGGCATTACCCGCAGTGTACCGGGAGTGACGAATGGGTTCCGGGTATTCACCGGGAGGGGACTACCCACCCGGGAGTGAGCCCAGTGACCCTAGGGTGGTGCACCAGCCCTTAGTGGGCTGGTGAGGCCAGCCCAAGAGGGATATGGTGCCACAAGGGAAAAATACCAAACGGAAGGAAACAAGGAAAGAGGGAGGTGGGAAGGATGGAGTGGACTCCTTCCCCCAAACCGAATTGGGGCGGGAGTCCACCTCCTCCCTTCGGCCGGCGCCCTTGGGGCTCCCTTGTGCCCCAAGGCTATCCCCTCCCCTCCTCCTATATATATTGGTGGTTTAGGGCTTGTCGAGACACAACTTTGCCACGTGCAACTGAAACCTATACCACATAGTTCTTCCTCTAGATCGGATTTCTACGGAGCTTGGGCGGAGCCCTGCAGGAGTAGATCATCACCACCACCGGAGTGCCGTCATGCTTCTGAAGAACTCATCTACTTATCTGTTTCTCTTGCTGGATCAAGAAGGCCGAGATCGTCATCGAGTTGTACGTGTGCTGAACGTGGAGGTGCCGTCCGTTCGGCGCTAGATCGGAACCGATCGTGGGACAGATCGTGGACGACGGTAGTTTGAATGACGAAGTTGTACCACTACATCAACCACGTTTCTTAACGCTTCCCGCTTATCGATCTACAAGGTTATGTGGATCTAATCTCCTCTCATAGATGGACGTCACCATGATAGGTCTTCGTGTGCGTATGAAATTTTTTGTTTCCCATGCAATGTTTCCCAACACCGGAGGGGAAGCTCAAGCTGGAGATCACCACGAGCAGCAAGATGATGTTCCACCGCCACCGCCTCCTCCTGAAAGCTTGACTATGGCTTAGTTCCTTCAAGATCTCCGAGAGGAACGTCAAGCCAATAATGCCGCTATTCAGCAGCTGGCTCAAGTCTTGGTGAACAACCCACCGCAGAACGGGAATGGCAATGGTCGCTCTACTCTCTCTGAGTTCATGCGAACTACGCCACCCATATTCACGGAGACGACTGAACCATTGGATGCCGATGACTGGATCCGTACTATCGAAGACCTCCTCGCGCTGGTCAAATGCACAGATGATCGTGAGAAAGTCCTCTATGCTTCTCACTGTCTCGGAGTCACAGCCAGAGCTTGGTGGGATGGATTTCTGATCATGCGAGCCTCAACACCAAGTCACTTGGGCTATGTTCAAAGAGGGATTCCGCGCTACTCACATTCCTCCCGGAATGATGACCATTAAGAAGCAGGAATTCCGAGCCTTAAGGCAAGGAAGTGGATCTGTCAAGGAGTATTTGCAGAAGTTCAACCTCGTGTCAAGATATGCACCACAGGATGTCAACACTGATGCCGCTAAAGTGGAACGCTTTATGGAAGGACTGCAGCAGTCACTCCAATATCAACTGGTTGTTTGTGAATACCGGACCTTCAGCGATCTGGTTAATAAGGCCCTTATGTTGGAGGATAAGTGTCGTGCAATGGAAGACACCCGTAAGTGCAAGCTGTGGGTAGTGGAGGACCTAGTAACCCGAAGCCACGCCCATGGCAATCAGCTCCAGCAAGACCGAACTATCAAGAGCAGCAGTACAAGTCTCCAACATTTTGCCACAACTACCAGCCTCGGCAGCAAGTCAACACCAAGCCAACATTCAACCCACCGAACAAGACCAACCTTCCAGCACAAGTTACCTCTTTTGGATGTGGACAGACATGGCACTGTTCTAGGAAGTGTCCCAACAAGAAGCCTGACGCACCGCGCCCCAATGGGCCAAACCAAGGCTAAGGAGCACCAAGAAAGAACCAAGCTCCCCGCAACCAGTAGTATCACAGCAGGGGCAGATCAATCATATCTCCACAGAAGAGGCACAGGAAGACCCGGACTACATTCTAGGTACGTTCCTCGTCAATTCCACCCCAGCAACAATATTATTTGATTGTGGTACTTCACATTCTTTTGTTACACATTTGCAGAAAAATGTGGTTTAAAGCCCACACTGCTTAACGGACAAATAGAAATTCAAACCCTGGGAGCACTGTTAAGGACCAACCTAGGATGTAGGCAAGTCGGGATTGTTATCAATGGGATAAGCTTCTCAACGGACCTCATTGTCCTTAAGTCGCAAGGCCTAGAAGTAATTCTCGGCATGGATTGGTTGGCCAAACACCAGAGCATCTTGGACTGTGCCAACAAGGCTATTACCATGCCAAGCGACCAAGGGGTCAAAGTCAAGTATGTCTCTGAGCCAGTAACCACTCGAGTACCGTAGGTTAACAGCCTGTCGGGAGAAGAGTTGGACCGACTGCCGATAGTCTATGAGTACCCGGACGTCTTTCCTGATGAGCTACCAGGGATGCCTCCTGACCGAGACATTGAGTTCATCATTGAGCTCATGCACGGGTCAATACCTATCTATAAGAAGCCTTACAAGATGGGATCCGAAGAGCTAGCGGAGCTGAAGAAGCAGCTGGATGAGGAACTGAGAAAAGGGTTAATTCGTCCGAGTGCGTCACCTTGGGGATCACCTGTTCTGTTCGTGTCCAAGAAGGATGGAACTATCAGACTCTGCATCGATCAAGAACAAGTATCCACTCCCCAAGATTGAAGACTTGTTTGACCAGTTAAATGGAGCTAACGTATTCTCCTAGATCGATCTCCGATCTGGATATTACCAACTGAAGATCTGACATGAGGACAAACCCAAGACTGTGTTTGTGACCCGGTATGGTCCATATGAATGCACCATCATGTCTTTCGGGTTGACTAATGCCCTAGCTTACTTCATGTACCTCATCAACAAGGTCTTCATGGAATACCTGGATAAGTTTGTCGTTGTATTTATTGATGACATATTAATCTTTTCCAAGTCCGAAGAAGAGCATGAGCAACACTTAAGGTTAGTGTTGGAAAAGCTTCGAGGGCACCAACTTTATGGTAAATTCAGCAAATGCCAATTTTGGCTGAACGAAGTTGGCTTCTTGGGTCATACCATGACAGAAAGTGGATTGGCGGTCGATCCCTCCAAAATTACTACAGTAACCAACTGGGAGTCGCCAATCGATGTGAAGGAAGTCCGGAGCTTCCTCGGGCTCGCGGGGTACTACCGCAAGTTCGTAGAAGGATTCTCCTGCATCGCTCGACCCATGACTCAACTCTTGAAGAAAGGCAAGAAGTTTGAATGGACACCGGAGTGTGAAGCAAGCTTCCAGGAGTGCAAGAAGAGGTTAACTACCGCCCCGGTATTGGCTACTCGAGATATCAGCAAGGA
The DNA here is from genome assembly GCF_904849725.1 of Hordeum vulgare subsp. vulgare. Classification (NCBI taxonomy): domain Eukaryota; kingdom Viridiplantae; phylum Streptophyta; class Magnoliopsida; order Poales; family Poaceae; genus Hordeum; species Hordeum vulgare. The sequence goes on from NC_058523.1 coordinate 179,508,617, forward strand.
GTTTGTGATATATAGTGATGCCTCCAGAGCCGGGCTTGGTGGAGTCCTAATGCAAGACGACAGAGTCGTGGCGTATCTGTCACGAAAATTGCATCCGCATGAGGAGAATTATGCCACCCATGATCTCGAATTGGCAGCCGTTGTGCACACTCTAAATACGTGGCGACATTACCTTCTCGGGAAGCAATGTGAAATATACACCGACCACAAAAGTATGAAGTATATCTTCACTCAAAGGGAATTGAATATGAGGCAACGAAGATGGTTGGAGTTAATCAAGGACTACAACCTCAACATTCAATATCATCCCGGTAAGGCCAATGTAGTGGCTCATGCCTTAAGAAGGAAGACCAGCACCTTGAACGTCTTGCTCAAGGAAAGGCTACCCGCCTTATATGAAGAAATGGAGAACTTCGGATTGGAGCTAGTGGAATTAGGATTCCTAGCTAACCTCAATGTCAAACCAACGCTGGCTGATGATATCAAGGAGGCCCAGAAGGGGCACAAGAGCATTGAAGGCATCAAGAAGAAGATTCAAGAAGGCAAGGCCCCAGAATTCTCTATGGATGAACAAGGAGTAGTGTAGTTCAGGAAACGTTTGTGCGTACGCAACATGGTCGAACTCAAGGAATTGATCCTGTAGGAAGCACATGATACACCCTACTCTATACACCCTGGTGGTACCAAAATGTATCAAGATCTCCGAGAAAAATTCTGGTGGCATGACATTAAGAAGGAAATAGCGTATTATGTTGCCAAGTGTGACATGTGCGAGCGAGTCAAGGCTGAGCATCAGCGACCTGCTGGACTGCTACAACCACTTCAAGTGCCAGAATGGAAGTGGGACAAGGTCGGCATGGAATTCATCACTGGATTTCCCAGGTCAAGCAAGGGGCAGAACTCCATATGGGTCATTGTCGACCATCTGACCAAGGTGGCCCATTTCATTCCAATCAACACCACTTATGATGGAAGCCAATTGGCTAGTCTATACATCCATCGTATAGTGAGTCTCCATGGAGTTCCCAAGGAGATTGTATCTGACCAAGGCACGCAGTTCACCTCAAGATTCTAGAAGAATTTCCAAGAAGCCCTCAGAACAAAACTCTCTTTCAGTACCGCCTTCCACCCGCAAAAGGGCGGACAGGCGGAGAGAGTAAATCAGATACTCGAAGATACGCTGCGCGCTTGTGTCTTGGTGCATGGTGCCAAATGGGAAGACTGTCTGCCGTTCGCTGAGTTCTCATACAACAACATCTACTAGTCGAGTCTCCAAATGGCCCCATTTGAAGTGTTGTACGGACGGAAGTGCCGCACCCTGCTTAACTGGTCCAAAACTGGTGAAGGGTTGATTTTTGGGCCAGAGGTTTTGCACAAGGCAGAAGAGAAGGTGCAGCTTGTCCGAGAAAACCTAGAAGCAACCAAGTCGCAACAAAAGAGCTATGCGGATTCTCACCGCAGAGATCTGGGGTTCATTCCCAGAGACCAGGTGTACCTCCGTGTCACACCTCTTAAGGGAACCAAGCGTTTCCACGTTAAGGGGAAACTTTCTCCAAGATTCATTGGACCTTTTAAGATCACAGCAAGGTGTGGAGAAGTTGCTTACCAGTTGGAGCTACCTCCCGAACTTTCGCGCGTGCACAACGTCTTCCACGTGTCACAACTTTGGAAGTATATTCAAGCGTCAAACCGTCCCGATCTTTACAAGTACATTGACCACCAGGCCATCGACCTTCAGCCAGATCTCACCTACCGCGAGAAACCGATCCGCGTCCTGGATGAAGCAGAGCGTTGCACCAAAAGCAGCACCATCAAGTATTTCAAGGTTCATTGGAGCAACCACACCAAAGCAGAAGCAACATTGGAGCATGAAGACTATCTCCGATCTGAGTTTCCGTACCTTTTTAGCACCTAGCTTAGGAATCTTGGGGACGAGATTCTTCTAAGGAGGATAGGTCTGTCATACCCTGTTTTCACTACCACTTTTTCTGTAATTCAAAAATCTGAGTTCATTAATACTTTTTCAGAACTAATGATGTGGGTGCCATGATTGTCATTGTATGCTTGATCATGTGATGATAAAAACCACATTTCTCAAGATCAAATTGTTTACAAAACCCTTTTTCTTAATTCTGGTTAAAGAAAAACCCTTCTTTGAGTTGCACTACATGCCCTTGATGGCAAGGAGTGTTCTTACCCAAAGTTGGTGATCTGATTCTAGCACCATTTTAGTGCACCAAAACCACAAAATAATTATTTTGCGAATTATTTTCTTAATTTATTTACATGTCCATTTCTGAGGCCAGAAATGGTATTCCTATATGGAAAAATACTTTTCTGCTTAGAAAAATCTAATCAAATTAGGAGATGATCACAAGGACATATATTTTCCATACAAAGATTTTTAACCCTTATTTATCATATTATTATTGAGTAAAACCCTGAAAACCATTTCTGTCTGTTTTGACCTTTTGAAATATTCCAAAGGAAATATTCTCAATAAATTCCTAGAAACTAGAATCCCTCAGCCATATTTGTTGTCCATATAAAGTTTCGCCTTGATCCAAGGAGATTAAGGACGCCAAATAACAACAAAAGCCCTTCTGTCTAGATTGAAGTTAGAGTAACTCTATATAGCAAAGTTTGTCCAATGGAGTTGAAACTTTGCAGGAGTGCCTAATACCTCAAATGAGGGTTCTTTACCAAAAATAGGATTTGTGGGACTTAATTTGCCCACACTCTCTTTGGAAGGAACATATCTGGTCATTTGGTGAAGTTTTCAAGCTTACAAAGCTAAACTTATCCATTGGAGCACAAACTTGGTGAAACCCCTTGTTTTAGCACCAAACCCAACCGTGTTAAGTTGAAGAACCACTGGTGGGATGCAACCACCCCGAACAACTGTCGAGCACCTTTTGACAGATGGGTAGAAGCCCCCCCTAAACTTAGCTAAAACCCAACCCTTTCCCCCAAAATCTCAGATTAGGTGGCCAACATCAATACCCAGCCCCAGTCAACTGGGCCGTCTCTGGTTCAAAGTAGAAATGACAAAATCCCCATTCTAAGCTTCAGCTCAAGGCTGACAGCACCTATTTTTGTCTCCCTTGACTAGCCGAAGCTCCCACGGGTCTTCAATGGCTAGCCACATCCCAGCCAGTGCCCAGGACATGCTAGACACGTCCAAGGCACCCTAGGGCGCGCCAGCATACCGTGGCATGCCAAAGCTGTGCTCTGGGAGCGCTACAGGAAGCCATCTAGGTGGGGCCACGCTCTCGGCTAGTTCCAGCCTCCCCCGAGGTGTCTAACCTCTTCCCTGACGGCCCCTCTGCATCAGGCGACCATCGGGGCCCCTCCTCTCCTACGCTAAGAGCTGGTGCGATGCGTGCCCGCGTGCACTAGAACCAGCCAGAGATGCGCGGCCACTGATGCTTGTCTCTCCTCTCTCTCCCTTCCTTGCAGTGGGTTCTGGCAGTCCAAAACCATGTCATGAGACTGTGGTTTCGACCCCAGCTCCTTTTTGCACCCCCATACGCGCCACGGTGAATCACCGGCGCTCCCGAGTCGGCTCACCGTCGCGGGCCTATATATAGCCGTCCCCCTCGCTCCAGCACCCCTCAAACCTCATCGCAGCAACCTCTAGCACCTCCCTAGCCACCCAGCAAGCCAGCAAAGCCCCGATGCTCGAGATCGACCGGGGCACCTCCGCCTCAGAGCTCCGGTCGATCTCCGGCTACACGTCGGCTCCTGCATCCCTCTGGCCCCCAAACCACTCCCAGCGACACCAGGATCTTTCTCCCCTCTTTTCCAAGCTAATCCGTGCCCCTAGCTACCACCTCCACCATCGCCCGAAACTCCTCCGTCGCGGCTTCCTCATCACCAGTGAACTTGAGCCTCTCCGTCGTTATCTCGACCACCATCAGGTAGGCGACGACGAGCCGGACCCATTTCCGTCTTTCTTGGTTCCCGAGGACGTCGGTAGCCACGCCGGCATGCTCCTCCTCCTCTGTGGCCAGAGGTAGGAGACGACCCTGAAAGGTGTGCCCCACTTGTCGGTGGCCCATCTCTCTCTCCCTCGCTGGCCGCAGTCGCTGACCGCAGGGGCCCGCGCGTTAGGTTCAAACCTGACGGTGCGCGCGCGTGTGTAGGCTAGCTGGCTGGCCTTGTGCCGGCACAGTCCCAAGCCAAGCGAGGCCAAGGGCTGTAGCCCTTTTTCTTTTATATTAAAACTTGATTTTCAATGATTTTTACAAAAAGATTTAACCAGTGTAAAAATATAATTTTTCCACTCTTATTCTTCTAAAAATGTGTAGTATTTAACTGAAGCATAGGTTGAATTTTTGCAGCAACTATTCTATTTTATAATAATTAAAAGGATTAATTTGGATTATTTTTGCTTCTGTTAAGTTGATTTTAAAAATAATCCTTCATTAGAAACAGAAGAAAATATTTTTAAAATAACAACCTAGATTTATCAGAAATAACCAACATTTTTAGAATGACTTTGTGATCTGTTTTGGAGTGAGCTACTTCTTATTTTTATCTTTATGCGCTGATAGAAAGCTCGTGCGACGAAGGAGTCAGAGAAGAAGACATCGAAGACCCCGGATACCTAGCTGACCAAGGGAAGCAACCCTTTGACCATGTATGAGCATATGTTATGATGCATGCTAGTGTAGCAAATATTTCCATTGCATATGATCTTAAGTGCCGGTAAATCATTGAAGTGATGTTACCGATGGCTCCTCCGGAGCACATGCATTGAGCTTGATCCTACCACCTATGAGGGTCATGCTATTATCATGTTGACAAGTAAAGTTAGAATAGTATTAGCATGAGCATGTTGATGACATAAATCAAAGTTTTATGAAAACCCCGTCGGGTGCAACTAATGCCCGAGGGTGATGATGAGATAGGTGGCCACTTTTGGTGAAGTGGTGCATCGGGTATTTGTGTGAGTATGGTTTCATAAATGGGATTAGATTTATGATGTGTCGACCGTCCCAACCTTACATGTACGACCACGTTTCCCCTTATGGGACGGGGCTGTGTTGATTACTCTGGTCGGTGCTAGCAAAGAGCCACATTACTAGTGGCGGGAGTGATGTGTGGTCACTCTCATGATGGGGTCGTGCCAGGTAGGGCGACTATGCCGTTTTTACGTGTTCCAGGCACACCGTTGGTCCCCGCATTGTTGATACTGTCCAGAGTCGATGCTCGTAAGACGTACGACATGTGGGCCGGTTACCAATCGAGTGGACCTCTTTGTATAGTATCGTCAGGGGAAAGGCATTGATCGGGTACTTACCTCGGGTATGTTATATACCGCGAGTCGTGGATGTCATGGAAGTTTTCCGGATCTCATGGGTCCATCTTACTACATTTGGAGAGTGAAAAACTATTCGAATAGTCGTGTCCACGATCAAGTATAGTTGGGTGGTGCTTCTTAAACTACGTCTAGTCATTTCCGCATAAACCAAGTGTGCGTGCATATTTGTTAAATAGTGTTTTATGAAACAGTTGATATGACCAAGTTTGGTGACTTGGCATATAGGGAGAACCCTCGTGGTTCAGCCCTTGATAGATATATTGATATCTGTAACCTGTTCTTCAAAAGTAGTTCTTAACTTATGATGCATACCCATGATCATGTTTATTTACCACCAAGAGGATATCCACAAATAAAGCATATTATTGTTATCCTTCACTTGCATTGTTCATATCATGGGCTGTTTGTGAGTACGTTCAGAAGTACTCATTGGCTTGTCACTGGTTATATTATTGACCAGACATGGAAGGACCGGAGTTTGGAGATGAGTACGTCTTCGAGATGCCCCTGCGAACTAGGACGCTTCCCAGTCATAATGCCTGTTGGTGTAGGCTAATGGCATGGGCACCCGCTTAGCCCCAAGATTTCCGCTACTAGTTGTATTAGTGTGATTTGGCCTTATAGGCCCTACCTTGTGAACTTGACCATTCGTTCACGTAATGTAATAATTCGGTACTTGGATGTAAGACTCTTAATATTCAGTACGTGTGTATTCGGAGAGCATTGATCTCTGGGATCACTGAGCACGTTCATTCAGCAATCTCGACTCGTAAGTCGGGGTCCCCACAATTCCGGAGCTCCTCGTGATGTCCGGGATCTCATTCGGGACTCTGAACAACTTTCTGTAACCACATACTATTCCCATTAGAACTCTAGCGTCACCGAACCATAACTGTGTAGACCCTACGGGTTCAGGAACCATGCATTCATGACTGAGACACCTCTCCAGTCAATAACCAACAGAGGGATCTGGATACCCATGTTGGCTCCCACCTATTCCACAATGATCTCACCGGATGAACCACGATGTCGTGGATTCAATCAATCCCGTATACAATTTCCTTTGTCTACCGGTATGACACTTGCCCGAGATTTGATCGTCGGTATCCCTATACCTTGTTCAATCTCGTTACCAGCAAGTCTCTTTACTCGTTCCATAATAGATCATCCCGTGGGTAACTCCTTAGTCACATTGAGCTCATTATGATGATGCATTACCGAGTTGGCCCACAGATACCTCTCCGTCACACAAAGTGACAAATCCCAGTCTCGATTCGTACTAACCCAACATCCACTTTCGAAGATACCTGTAGTGCACCTTTATAATCATCAAGTTACGTTGTGATGTTTGATACACCCAAAGCACTCCTATGGTATCCAGGAGTTGCACATTCTCAGGGTCTAAGGAAATGATACTTGGCATTAGAAAAGCTTTAGCAGACGAACTACACGATCTTGTGCTATGCTTAGGATTGGGTCTTGTCCATCACATCATTCTCCTAATGATGTGATCATGTTATCAATGACAACCAATGTCCATGATCAGGAAAGCACGATCATCTATTGACCAACGAGCTAGCCAACTAGAGGATTACTAGGGACATACTGTGGTCTATGTATTCACACATGTATTACGCTTTCCAACTAAGACAATTACAACATGAATAATAGACAATTATCATGAACTAGGAAATATAATAATAACCACTTTATTATTGCCTCTAGAGCATGTTTCTAACAGTCTCCCACTTGCACTAGAGTCAATAATCTAGTAACGTTGTGATGTATCACACACCCATAGAGTTCTGGTGCTGATCATGTTTCGCTCGTGGAAGAGGTTTAGTCAATAGATGTGTGACATTCCGATCCGTGTGTACTTTACAAATATCTATATCTCCATCCTAGAAGTATACATGAATGGAGTTGCAGCGGCGCTTGATGTGCTTGGTCTTCTTGTGAAACCTGGGCTCCTTGGCAATGGCAATAGCTCCAGTGTTGTCATAGAAGAGAGTCATTGGGCTCGCCGCACTCGGAATCACTCCTAGGTCTGTGATGAACTCCTTCATCCAGAGTCCTTCCTGTGCTGCTTCTGAAGCGGCTATGTACTCCGCTTCACATGTAGATGCCTCCACGACGCTTTTTTTGCGACTGAACCAGCTGACTGCCCTACCAATCAAAATATACATGTATCCAGTTTGTGACTTGGAGTCATCCAGATCTGTGTCGAAGCTAGCATCGATGTAACCCTTTACGACGAGCTCTTCGACACCTCCATAAACGACAAACATATCTTTAATCCATTTCAGGTACTTAAGGATATTCTTGACCGCTGTCCAGCGATCCACTCCTGGATCACTTTGGTACCTCCCTACCAAACTTATGGCATACATAATAGAGCCTATGGATGAAGCATAGGGGACGGTACTCATCTTTTCTCTATCGTCTTCCATGGTTGGGCGTTGAGCTGTGCTCAACCTCACACCTTGTAAAACAGGCAAGAACCCCTTCTTGGTCTTATCCATATTGAACTTCTTCGATATCTTGTCAAGGTATGTGCTTTGTTAAAGACCAATGAGGCATCTCGATCTATCTCTATAGATCTTGATGCCTAATATGTAAGCAGCTTCTCTAAGGTCCTTCATTGAAAAACTCTTATTCAAATAGGCATTTATGCTTTCCAAAAGTTCTATATCATTTCCCATCAACAATTTGTCATCGACATATAATATGAGAAATGCTACAGAGCTCCCACTCACATTCTTGTAAATACAGGTTTCTCCATAAGTCTGTACAAACCCAAACGCTTTGATCACCTCATCAAAGCGAATGTTCCAACTATGACATGCTTGCACCAGCCCACAGATGGAGCGCTGGAGCTGGCATACCTTGTCAGCATTATTAGGATCGACAAAACCTTCCGGCTGTATCATATACAATTCTTCCTTCAGAAAGTCGTTCAGGAATGCCGTTTTGACGTCCATTTGCCAGATTTCATAATCATAAAATGCGGCAAATGATAACATGATTCGGACGGACTTCAGCATCGCTACGGGTGAGAAAGTCTCATCGTATTCAATTCCTTGAACTTGTCGATAACCCTTAGCGACAAGTCGAGCTTTATAGATGGTCACATTACTATCCGCGTCACTCTTCTTCTTAGAGATCCATTTATTTTCTATGGCTCGCCGATAATCAGGCAAGTCCACCAAAGTCCATACTTTCTTCTCATACATGGATCCTATCTCGGATTTCATGGCTTCAATCCATTTGTTGGAATCCGGGCCCGCCATTTCTTCTTCATAGTTCGAAGGTTCACTGTTGTCCAACAACATGATTTCCATGACAAGATTGTCGTACCACTCTGGTGCAGAACGTGTCCTTGTGGACCTTCGAGGTTCAGTAGAAACTTGAAGATTCATGATCATCATCATTAACTTCCTCTGTAGTCGGTGCAGGCTCCACAGAAACATTTTCTTGCGCTGCGCTACTCTCCGGTTCGAGAGGAGGTACAATTACCTCATGAAGTTCTACTTTCCTCCCACCTACTTCTTTCGAGGGAAACTCTTTCTCTAGAAAGGATCCCTTCTTGGCAACAAATATTTTGCTTTCGTATGTAAGATAGAAGGTATACCCAATAGTTTCCTTAGGGTATCCTATCAAGATGCATTTTTACGTTTTGGGTTCGAGCTTCTCAAGTTGAAGTTTCTTCACATAAGCATTGCAGCCCCAAACTTTCAGAAATGACAGCTTAGGTTTGTTTCCAAACCATAATTCATACGGTGTCGTCTCATAGGATTTATACGGTGCCCTATTTAAAGTGAATGCGGCAGTTTCCAATGCATATCCCCGAAATGATAGCGGTAGATCAGTAATTGACATCATAGATCGTACCGTATCCAATAGAGTGCGATTACGATGTTCGGACACACCATTACGCAGAGGTGTGCCAGGCGGCGTGAGTTGTGAAACAATTCCACATTTTCTTAAGTGCGTGCCAAACTCGTTACTCAATTATTCTCCTCCATGATCAGATTGTAAGAACTTTATTTTCTTGTCACGTTGATTATCTACCTCACTCTGAAATTCCTTGAACCTTTCAAAGGTTTCAGACTTGTGTTTCATTACGTAGACATACCCATATCTGCTTAAGTCATCAGTGAGGGTGAGAACATAACGATAGCCACCGTGAGCATCAACGCTCATTGTACCGCATACATCGGTATGTATTATTTGCAACAAGTTGGTTTCTCTCTCCATTGTTCCGGAGAACAGAGTGTTGGTCATCTTTCCCATGAGGCACGGTTCGCAAGTGTCAAATGATTCAAAATCAAGAGACTCCAAAAGTCCATCTATACGGAGTTTCTTCATGCGCTTGACACCAATATGACCAAGGCGGTAGTGCCACAAGTATGTGGGACTATCATTATCAACCTTACATATTTTGGTACTCACAATATGAATATGTGTAACATCATGTTCGAGATCCATCAAGAATAAACCATTGACCAGCGGGGCATGACCATAAAAAATATCACTCATATAAATGGAACAAGCATTATTCTCAGATTTAAATGCGTAGCCATCTTGCATCAAGCGAGATCCCGATAAAATGTTCATGCTCAAAGCTAGTACTAAATAACAATTATTACGGTTTAAAACTAATCCCGAAGGTAGATGTAGAGGTAGCGTGCCGACGGCGATCACATCGACCTTGGAACCATTCCAGACGCGCATTGTCACCTCGTCCTTTGCGAGCCTCCGCTTATTCCGTAGTTCATGTTTTGAGTTGCAAATGTGAGAAAAAACACCGGTATCATATACCCAGGAGCTACTACGAGCGCAGGTAAGGTACACATCAGTAACATGTATATCATATATACCTTTGACGTTGCCGGCTTTCTTATCCGCTAAGTACATGGGGCAGTTCCGCTTCGAGTGACCGGTTCCCTTGCAATAATAGCACTCAGTCTCAGGCTTGGGTCCTTTCTTTGGCTTCTTCCCGGCAACTGGTTTACCGGGGGCAGCAACTGCTTTGCCGTACTTCTTCACTACAAGAAATATGCTCATACATGATGTTTTTAAGACGTCGTTGATGAGTTCGTCATAAATCTATCACGATTTCATCCGAGATTGTCGTAAACCATTTGAGGGGATCAAATCTACATATAAATTACGACGATGTGAGTCAAAAACGTCGTAACCGCATAAGGTGAGATCGTCATAACTTTTACGATGATTATAAAAATGTCGTAACATGTTCTAACTATCTTGACATGTCACTCGTGGGTCCATTCTATGTCACGCGCCAAACCCGCCTAGTTTGTGAAGCAACCTACTATTCTTTCATTCCAAAAATTCTTCCAAAATTCTCATAAATACTTTGGATCATATATTACTCAAATATGTGAAAACCCTTCCTTCCATAGTTCAAAAATAATTCAGCAATATTAATATTCCTATTATGTTCGGAATAGCACTTTGTGAAGGAAGTGCTATTTCTATTTATTTTATTCCCCTACATTTTTGGACACTCTTTCCTATCCAAATCATTGCCTCATGAAAACTTTCGAAACCATTTTCCTAGTAAATCTTTCTCAGCAAATTTCCAAAGTTTGTGTTCAGCTAACAACTTTGTGAAAGAAGTACTAGATAGGAATATCTTGATGAGTTGAATTTTTTCCACATCTTATATGTGCCCAAAACATAGCTCTCAACAAAATTTTAGCCCCATCTAACAATCCATGTGAGCTCATCATCCAATTTTTGTTTCTGGTAATATTTTCATTTTATCAAGTAACTACATTTTATATTGCTTTATAGTTGATGAAAATTTACCACGGGATGAAACTGACCATATAACGTCACTCCACCAAATTTTAGCTCATTTAATTCAGCCAGTTTCCCTCAATATTTTTCCCAATATTCTGTTCAGTAGAGAGCATTGTGAAGGAAGTACAATTTTTCTTTATCCAAATTTTAAGAAATTTTTACAGTGCCTTAATGTGCCCAAATTATCATCCTCCTCCAAATTTCAGCTCAATCCAATCATCTATGTGAGCCGAGTTTCAGTTACCATTTTCTGTCCAGATTGGCACATTGTGAAGGAAGTGTCACTTTGGCATGTCCAAATGGTATAATTTTTTTTACAGTGCCTTCATATGCCCAAATTAACATCATACACCAAATTTCAGCTCAATCCATTCATCCATTTGATCCCAGCTTCAACATCCATATTTCTTCTATTGTATTCTTCTTCCTAACACCTACCGAGGGATTGTCCAACCCACCAGACATGCCTATTCCACCCAGAACGCGTGGCAACGCAACGGTCAGGCGGTGACCATGCGGCTGGCATGCAAGTTCACGCGCTCTGGAGTTGGGGCCCTCGGTCACCATCCAAACCTCGACGTCAAGCCACCACACCATGTATTTCTGAATAAATATATACTTATGTACCTATAAATGATTTTTGGGAAAAATAAAGAGCAAACTATAATGCAGCTACAGTTCAAATTTAACCCGCTTCCAGCTGAATCGACATAAATTTGTCTTTTTCACGAGAGGTGAATAAAAGATTTTAACACCCAACCATTTTGTCAATTGTACATCAAATATGGCCTAGTATTTTAGAAAAATGATTTGGTCCAATTTTGAAACAAATATATGGTAGGTCCTTCACACAACAATTCATTTTGGGCACTTGAAAAATGGAAAATGATTTTTTACATACAAGGGAAATGAAAACTTCCTTTATCAACATTGTTTGCCATTCCAATATGCACCCTTTTGAATAATATTCTATCATTTCAACAAACTATGTCATGAATTTGGCCATAAGATTGACCATTTGGCTTCAAAGCCATTAATCTTCACACATGATAGCCCATTTCTAAGAACACTTTTTAAAAATAATTGTCGTATTACAAATTTATTATTTTTCCTCGTAAATTTGTCACATATAATGACACAAGGCAATGGTTTTCCATTTTTTGATTTTGTTTGAATTTTGCATGGCCATTTGAAAATGCGATCAAAACAACGGGTATGACCGTTCCTACCTAGTGGTTGAATCTTGGACACATTTTGGTGTTTCTATGATTAAATAGATACTTTTGTACCTATAAATGATTTTTGGGAAAAATAAAGAGCAAACTATAATGCATCTACAGTTCAAATTTGACCCGCTTCCAGCTGAATCGACATAAATTTGTATTTTTCACGAGAGGTCGATTAAAGCCTTTAACACCCAACAATTTGGTCAATTGTACAATAAATATGTCCTAGTATGTTAGAAAAATGATTTGGTCCAATTTTGCAACAAATATATGGTAGGTCCTTCACAAAAAAACTCATTTTGGACACTTGAAAAATGGAAAATGAATTTAACATACAAGGAAAATGAAAACTTCCTTAATCAACATTGTTTGCCATTCCAATACGCACCCTTGTGAATAATATTAGATCATTTGAACAAACTATGCCATGAATGTGGCCATAAGATTGATCATTTGGCTTGAAAACCATGAATCTTCACACATGATAGCCCATTTCCGAGAACACTTTTTTAAAAAATTGTCGTATTACAAGTTTATTATTTTTCCTGGTAAATTTTTCACATATAGTGACACAATGCAATGGTTTTCCATTTTTTGAGTTTTTTTTAATTTTTTATGTCCATTTGAAAATGCGGTCAAAACAGCAGGTATGACCGTTCCTACCTAGTGGTTGAATCTTGGAAATATTTTGGTGTTTCTATGATGAAATAGATACTTTTGTCCCTAGAAATGATTTATGGGAAAAATAAAGAGCAAACTATAATGCAGTTGCAGTTCAAATTTGACCTGCTTCCAACTGATTCAACGAAAATTTGTCTTTTTCACGAGAGATGGATTCGAGGTTGCTCGGATGGCGCCGAGGCCAGAGGCCACTAGATCTATCACCAAAGAAGTTGTGATTCCCTCATTCGTCGACCCAAGAGGGTAGAAAAATTAGAAGTTATAAAAAAATGGAAAGCACAATTACATGAGCTGGATTCCTATTGGTGGAAACGTTTGTACCACAGATTGATGACGTGGAACATATCCATCGATCCAGCTATCCAACCCACATATCCATCCATCTATCTAGAGAAAAAAAGAAAAAAAAAGGAAGAAGAGCCCGCGAGAGAGAGCTCACCAACTCCACCAAACGCCACCGCCCTCTTTGTCTTGTCTCGTGACCTATACTCTCTCCCCACGAACTCCTCTCCCTCGCCGCCGCCACCTGCGATGTTCGCCTGTTCTGGCGAGCTCCGGCGGCGGGAAGCACTCCCTCGAGCTCCCGACGCTCCGCGCCTCCTTCCGTTCCGGCCAGCATCGAGGCTACCCCCCCCCCCCCGTGCGGTGGGTAGCTAGGGTTTCGACCTCCATCCCAAACTTTGTCGGGATCCTCCACATATTGTGACGTGAAGGCTAGTGGGAGACGGATCTAGCACTTGCATGTCCCAGATTGGTACTTCTCCTCCTTCCTTTTTCGGATTCTCCCTCCCCACCTCACCTCACCATCTCCTCCTTTCATTCCCTTTGCTGCAGGTAACCATGGCGCGGTTGGGACCGCGGTGATGGTAGGAGGGCGCTGGCCTTGACTTGCTCTAGGAGTAGCGGTGCGCCCAGCCGACAACACTGTCCTACTCGAGAGGAGGGAAGAAGGGGTCTGCTGCTCTGCTTCCATGGCGACCAAGAGGTCCTGGCTGAGCTCAAGCACGACCATAATGACGGACTACGGCAGGTAGCTCCTCCCCCTCCCTCCCCTGTTCCTCTGCTCACTTAGGTTTACTCCATCTTTTAATGATTTGGCTCAATTAGGATTTCAGCATGATATTATGCTTGTGTGTGTGCTACTGTAGGCTATAGTGGGAGAAAGGCATTATTCTAGTACAATCATTAATTGTTGTTATGGATCATCCGTCTGTTGTAGGCTCTATATATAGGTGCTGCTATAGGCTACATCCTTATTTCTGCTACTTATAGTTGGTCACACTTAGAATGTCATGATTTCTTGCCGTTCCAATATAGAAGAGAAATTTATTTCAAAAAATGTAACAAACCAATGTAGGCATATGACCTTGTGCGTTTATATGACCAGACAGTTGAGAGGTTTGATTGGGTTTGGTCTGGCTTAACAAAACAAAATGTGCAACAATATATACAATGTGTTGTTTGTGTCATTCAACTTGTGAGTCGTTGGAAAGGACTGGGTGAACAAGTGAATGTCTTTGTATCCTAGGTCGCATGGTGTGGTGATAATTCAAGAGGTTTATGTACCATTGTAGTGATGTGATATGCCTACTTCATGATTGATTAATTTTAACTAGAGGAAACCTTTTTTCAGGGGCTCGCTGACCACAACGACCGACTTGGAGCTCCTGTCTACCCTTGCAGGTGGGCAATGGTCTCATTGGTTTTCAGTATAATCTATGGTCTGTTTTTTCTGACATGCATTTGCTAGAATCACTGATAATGGAAACTAGATAGAAAAATCCAAGGCTTTTATTTTTCCTGGTTGGTGGAAAAGGAGATAGTGACACGGTGACTATATGAACATGTGCTTAATTCTGTTTGGTTCTGGATACACGTATGCATGCCAAGTTAACACATTTGCTTAATTAACTCACCACATCAAGTGTGATTGCTGCACATGTGAAATATGTGCATTGTTAGGTGTTAGAAGATTTGATATGTTTTGATTGATGGACAGTAGACTAGCTGATAGCTCCTTGTATTGCTTATTTGATTATTACTTCCTCTGTAAAGAAATATAGAGGGAGTAGTATTATGTCGTTTTACATTTCGAGGCTCAAAATAACCTGGCCCTGTTTAGAAGCATGTTTTCTTTATTCATGGTTGTCCCTTGGATCCATGTGGTAGCCATCTATAAATGGTGTATATGTTGGATGTGAACATCTTAGTAATTGAACATCTAAATTGCTAATTTTGCGTATGGTCCAGATTATATGGATTAGAAGCTCAACTGCAACTACAATGTCAGCATGGAGCTCTGCATCCTCCACTAAGGGATGCATGTGCACTCGCCGTCTCCGTAGAACAGGGTGTCACACGCGTTGATTCGCAACCTCACACATGTGCAAATTCGGCTCGATCAATCTTCGTCCAGCTCGTACGATGATGCATTTCGACCGTGCCTCCAAATATTAAAGGGAAGTGTTGTGTAAGAACGTGGTCATTGTTATTGGTTGCTCCCTTGGCTGTTACATAATGCTTCTAGCCATGGTGCATATTTCATGTGTTTCTTTCTTACTTACATATACTTGTTGCATGTGAAGTCTGTGAATGTGGTCAAGTTTCGTTAGGGGAAATTTAACCTTGTAATATGATGTTTCTCATGTCCACTGAATGCACAATGAACTCACTCTTAGAATTACCCATGAATAGAAAATGAGTAGATGGTGCTTAACAAGTGTTATCCATCCCTTTAAATCACTTGTGTATTTTTGTGATGCTCAAGTGTCGTGCGTGCTCCTCATGCTGTCATTGTCGCTCCACATTGATAGTTTGATACAAATACTTTCATATGGAGATGGTGGATTCGCTAAACAACATGTGCTTACCGAACCCAAGTAGGTCCTTAGATCATGTTGTTTGAGCCCTTAAATTTGACAACATACAGTTTGTTTCGCCATTTGGTTTTGAGCCGCTTCTATTGATCTTACCTGTCTCGGTGCGTTCCTTTCTTCGGCAGGAAGCTTGGACCAGAGGAAGGTGCGGAGAGGGCAGAGATGAGGCCATGGGGGAGTTCTCCAAGGTCTGCATATTTTTTGCTGTTCCTGTTGCTTGTTGCCATACATTCTGACTACATGTATTTACATTCGAATTGCACGTTCATTGTTCTGTGGGTGATCTTGCGCAACTGAATTTGGGTCCCAAGAACTGATCAACCGGTTTGCAAAAAAAATATATGTCAACCATGCATATGCATAGATGTACTATAAACCAAACGATTTTCGATTTCCCATCTAACCGAGAGCCAACGAGCTGAAACTACGACCATTGTAGAAATGTATGGAGACTTCACATATGTCATCTCATCACCTAGTTAGGTTAATTGGGTGTTAGCATTCTTACAATATGGCACTGGAAGATTGTGTAAATTGTTTTGTCAATCATGTCCTAGGAAGTGTAAAATGAAACTGAAACTATATTACTGTTTGTGGTTAGCACCTTCCTTTCCGTAAAGTTACTACTCCACATAGAGCACCGATGGTCTGTCTGAAACTAGTTGACCGACCACAGTTCTGATACCATAATTCAAGGTTTTTATTTTCAGAAGGTGAGTTACAGTTGACAGCTTGACGCTAACGGGAAAAAGACCAAGAGATACTTAGTCTATAATAATGTAATATAATAAACCAAAATGTTGAAATCTGACATGTCATGCATTATGGAAAAGCATATACTATTATGTGAGTATGCATTTTGGAATATATTTGTAAAAGCATATAATATTTTGGAGGAAACGAATATATTGTTAACTTTAAATAAGTCTTTAGCTATCTTGGTTGATTCCATCCTTTTAAGAAATTTGTGATTATATTCGTAAATGCATGTACTATTTTGTGAGTATGCATTTTGGAGTATATTTGTAAAAGCATATACTGTTTTGGAGGCAAGACATATACTGTTTTGGATAATGCCTTGTAAGCAATTTGTGAGTATATTTGTAATAAATCATCAGCTATCTTAGTTAATCCATGAGTTTAATCATGTCGAAATCATCATCAGCGTCACGTGTAGTGCATAGTTTACTTATGTGAATAGAGTATGTACATGCTCTTTTACCTGATGTTGGTGCTTTCCTCATTATTGTCTGCTTATTTTGCATTCTTTCTCATGGATCCAAACTGTTTCTCAATGCACCCATTATCTTTCAGACTGAGATGGAAGAGAAGATGACTGCTCCTGTACAAGAAGGCGAAGAGCGAAAGTCTTCTGTTTCAGTTGTTGTGGAAGTTCTGACCAAGCATCGCCCATCAAGCAAAATAGATTTTGGTAGCAGTTTTTGTGCACTTGATAACATATTTTGTGATAGCACTTGGTTTGGTAGCAGATTTTATGATAGCACTAGGTTTGGTAGATGTTTTTGTGCACTTGACAACAGATTTTGTGATAGCACTTGGTTTGGTAGCAGATTTTATGATAGCACTAGGTTTGGTAGCAGATTTTGTGCACTTGGTTGTGTAATTTTATACCAGATTGTGCTACAGGTTTGGTAGCAGATTTTGGTTGTGCTACAGGTTTTGGCTGTATTATCTGATCTTGCAATGTGTTTCAAACTTTGTGGTGTGGGCTATCATTTAGAGATGCTTCATATTTATGTGTATGGGCTTCAAAGTTGTATGAGCTGTTCTTTATAGATCCATTAACAACATAAAAGAAAAGAAAAAAGTTGTTGAATTCGAAAATGAAAAAAGGCCAAAACTGAAACTGAACCAAATGTATTTGGGCACTAAAAGGCCATGGCCCAAATTATAATGTTACAAAAATATTTGAAAACAAATACTAGAAGTGGCTGTAAATAGGCTAAGGCCCAAAAAGAAGCCCAATAAGAAAAATCCCAAAAAAATAAAATTAGCTCAGGTGATCAATTGAAATGGGTTGGGCTGATTTCAACCATGACGTTTTGATTTCGTCGTAATTTTGCCACGTAGTACTGCCACGTAGGACTGGGTTAGATTGCCAACAACGATTTAAGATCATCGTAAATGTTATGACGATTTCGATCAAAATGTCGTTGTTGTCCGTTTTTGACGCTTCGTTTTTCGTCGTAAGATCGTCGTGAATTAAAAACCGTGACGATGTAGCGACGAAAATATAGCGTCGTGTATTAGCATATCTCTTGTAGTGCTTGAACTTCTTTTTGCCCTTGCCTTTCTGGAAACTGGTGGTCTTATTCACCATCAACACTTGATGTTCTTTCTTGATTTCCACCTTCGTCGATTACATCATTGAATACAACTCGGGAATGGTTTTCTCCATCCCTTGCATGTTGTAGTTCATCACAAAGCTCTTATAGCTAGGTGGAAGCGACTGGATGATTCTATCAATAACCGCGTCATCCAGGAGTTCAACTCCCAGCTAAGACAGACGGTCGTGCAAACCAGACATTCTGAGTATGTGCTCACTGATAGACCCATTTTCCTCCATCTTACAAATAAAGAACTTGTCGGAGACTTCATATCTCTCGGCCTGGGCATGAGCCTGAAAAAACAGTTTCACCTCTTGGAACATTCATATACTCCATGTTGCTCAAAACACGTGTGAAGCCCCGGTTCTAAACTGTAAAGCATGCCGCACTAAACCAGAGAGTAGTTATCACTTCATGACTACCAGGCGTTCTGAATGTCCTGGGCTGCCGCGGGAATGGGAGGGTCACCTAGCGGTGCATCATGTACATATGCCTTCTTGGAAATCATGAGGATGAGCTTTAAATTACGAGCCCAGTCTGCATAGTTGCTACCATCGTCTTTCAGCTTGGTTTTCTCTAGGAACGTGTTGAAATTGAGGTTGACATTGGCGTTATCCATTGGTTCTACAATATTTGTAAAAAAAATTTAAACCAAGTTCATGATAATTAAGTTCATCTAATCAAATTATTTAATGAACTCCCACTCAAATAGACATCCCGGTAGTCATCCAAGTGATACATGATCCACGTTGACTAGCCCGTGTCCGATCATCACGTGAGACGGAATAGTCATCAATGGTGAGCATCTCCATGTTGATTGTATCATCCATACGACTCATGTTCGACCTTTCGGTCTCTCGTATTCCGAGGCCATGTATGTACATGCTAGGCTCGTCGAGTCAACCTAAGTGTTTCGAGTGTGTAAATCTGGCTTACACCCATTGTATGCGAACGTTAGAATCTATCACACCCGATCATCACGTGGTGCTTCGAAACAACGATCCTTCGCAACGGTGCACACTTAGGGGAATACATATATCAAAATTTAATGAGGGATCATATTATCTTTTCTACCGTCGTTCTAAGCAATAAGATGAAAACATGATAAACATCACATGCAAATCATATAGTAACATGATACGGCTAATATCATCTTGCTTCTTCGATCTCCATCTTCGGGGCACGGCATGATCATCATTGTCACCGGCATGACAGCATGATCTCCATCATTGTGTCTCCGTGAAGTCGTCTCGCCAACTATTACTTCTACTACTATGGTTAACCGTTAGCAATAAAGTAAAGTAATCACATGGCGTTGCATCTCATACAGTAAATTAAGACAACTCCTATGGCTCCTGCTGGTTGTCATACTCATCGACATGCAAGTCGTGAATCCTATTACAAGAACATGATCAATCTCATACATAACATATATAACATCACATACTTTTGGCGATATCACATCACATGTCATACCCTGCAAAAACAAGTTAGACATCCTCTAATTGTTGTTGCAAGTTTTACATGGCTGATTTAGGTTTCTAGCAAGAACACTTCTTACCTACGTGACAGCCACAATGTTGATATGCCAATGCTATTTACCCTTCATAATGACCCTTTTCATCGGATCCAATTCGACTAAAGTGGGAGAGACAAACACCCACTAGCGAGCTTATGCAACAAGTGCATGTCAGGCGGTGGAACCAGTCTCACTTAAGTGTACGTGTAAAGTCGGTCTTGGCCGCTTCATCCCACAATACTGCCGAAAAAAGATTGGACTAGTAACGGCAAGTAATTGAGAAAATCATCGCCCAAAACTTTTGTGTTCTACTCATGCATTGAATCTACACATAGAACCTGGCTCTAATGCCACTGTTGGGAAACGTAGTAGTAATTCAAAAACTTTCCTATGCTTCACTAAGATCCATCTAGGAGATGTCAGAAACAAGCAAGGGGTAGAGCATCTTCATACCTTTAAACATCGCTAAGCGGAAGTGTTACTACGAAAGCGGTTGATGGAGTCGTACTCATAGCGATTCAGATCGCGGAAGATTCCGATCTAAGCGCCGAACAACAGTGTCTCTGCGGTCAACACACGTGCAGCCCAGTGATGTCTCCTTCACTTGGATCGAGCAAGGAGAGAGGATAAGTTGAGGGAGATCTGTGACAGCACGACATCGTGGTGGCGGTGGAGCTATGCAGTTCTTCGACAGGGCTTTGCCAAGCAGCGCGGAGGAGGAGAACAGGGAGAGGTAGGGCTGCACCAAGAGGTGGTATTTGAGGTGTGTGCAGCCCTCCCAAACCCTCCAATATATATAGGAGGACGAGGAGGAGGGCCGACCACCCTAGGGTTTCCCCTAGGTGGTGCGGCAGCCAAGAGGAGGAGGGGGCGACGCCCTAGGGGTGGCTTGCCACCCAAGGCAGCCACCACGTCCTAGGGTTTGCTGCCCTAGGCGCCTTGGGCCTTGGTGGGTGGTGCACCAGCCCATCCAGGGGCTAGTTCCCATCCACTTTTGGCCCACATGGCCCTTCGGGGCTGGTGGCCCCTCCCGGTGAAACCCCGGAACCCTTCCGGTGGTCTCGGTACAATACCGACGATCCCCGAAACATTTTCGGGGATCAAATCTCCACTTCCTTTGTCACACCCTGTTTTTAGCTCACTTCAAATGTAGTTTCAAAATTTGAGTTTATTAAAAATGTTCCAAAACCTATGTTGTGAGAGCCATGATTGTCATTGTGTGCCTGTATGCTTGAGTGAGTGGATTCAAAAACTATATTTTTATAACATGATTATTCCCAAATTTTCTTTTCTTATTTTGACTATTTAAAAAACCTTGCTTTGGGTTGCACTACAAGTCCGTGATGACAAGGGAGTGCCTTTACCCAAAGATGGTAACCTGGTTTTTGAACTATATTAACCCTCCAATGTCATAAAACAATTATTTTTCAAATTATTTTCCTATTTTATATGCATGTCCATTTCTGAGGCCAGGAATGATATTTCTATATGAAAAATTACATTTATGCCTTAGAAAAATCTGAGAAAATTAGGAGATACTCACAGGACATATATTTTCCATACATAAGATTTTCAAATCCTATTTATATTCAAATTATTTGAGCAAACCCTTGAAAACCTTTTTTGTTTGTTTTGATCTTTTGAAATATTTCCAAAGGGAATATTTCCAATAAATGCCTAGAAAATTCCACCAACCTTCCCAAGCTGTATTTGGTGGCCACACCAACTTTCACCTCATTCGAAGGGGGTTTGGTTCACTAAATAATCCTTAAACCCTCTGTGTCCAGAATCAAATTGAAGCATCTCTACATTGCAAAGGTTATCCAAATGGGTTGAAACTTTGCAGGAGTCTTCAGCACCCCAAATGAGAAGTCTCTACCAATAATGGGATTTGGAGGGGGTAATCTACCCACATTCGCTTTGGAAGGGACAGATATGCCCATTTGGGGGTGATTTCAAGTTTGCATTGCCAAACTAGTCCAATGAAGCTCAAATTTGGTGGAGCAACCTATTTTTGCATCAAACTCAATTCTGTTAACTTTCATCACCAGTTGAAAAGTGCAGCTACCCCAAACACATGTCGAACACCTACTGCCAGACTTGTAAATCAACTCCTACCTCACTTCACACCCATACACTTTCCTCCAAACTCTTTGACCAAACAGCCAACACCACTCCCCAATTGCAGGAGAGTGGACCCTCTTTGAATCGAAGAAGAAGAGCCAAAAACCCCATTCTAATTTCTGGTTCAAAGTTGGCATCACTCCTTTAATCACTTCCCATGGCCAGCAGAGAGTCTCTCGTCTCTCAAACGGCTAAGTATCTTCAGACCCAGCCCCAGGACACACCAGACACGGCCAAGGCGCCCAAGAGCACGCCAGCATGTCGTGGCATGCCAAAACTGTGCTCTAGGCACGCTATAGGGCGCACCCGAAGTAAAGGTGGCCAGCCCCGGCCGGTTCAAGCCTCCCCCCGTTGCCCATTTGTGTCCCCGACAGCCCCTCTGTATCAGGGCAGCCTCACGGACCCTCCTCCCTCGCTCTGTTAACCGGAGCAACGCGTGCCTGCGCGAGCAAGATTCAGCCAGAAGACCACGGCCATGCATGCATGCTCCTCCTCGCTCTCTCTCCGTTACAAGAGTCACAGGGGTCCTAAACCACGTCCGCAATACCATGGTTTTGACCCCAAGTTCTCAATGCCCCTCCTGCGAGCCACGGTGAAAGCACCGTCGCTTCCAGCACGGGGCACCGTCGGGGTCCTATAAATAGGCCTCCCCCCTCGATCCAACACCCTCATCCTACTTCTCCATAGCCTAAGTCGCACACCTAGACACCCCATTCGAGAACAACAAGCTCCTGTGCTCGAGATCGGCCGAGGCCCCGCCGCTTCGAAGCTCCGTCGATATCGGGCTACAGGCCAGTTCCGACACTTCTCTCTCCTTTTCCGTGACCCTAGCAGCCTCAGGGAGCTTCCCCATCACCTCCTCGAGCTAATCCCTGCACGTAGCACATAGTTCATCAACCTACCGAATCGGCTCCGCCGCAGCCACCTCGTCGCCGGTGAACCAGGGCTTCCCCATCGACCCCCTTGACCACCATCACGTAGGTGATGATGAGTGGTTCCATTCCTGCCATCAATTGGGCTCGAGGGCACCGGTAGCGTCGACGGCGTGCCTTCCCTCCCCTCTGTTTTGTTAAAATGATTTTTTAAATAATCCCTTCACCAAAGCTAGAGAAAAATATTTTCAAAATGATAATATAGATTTATCAGAATAGAACAACATTTTTAAAGTCAGTTTGTACTCTGTTTTTGAGTGAGCTACTTATTATTTTATTATTTACTACGACGATAGATACCACGTTTGACGAAGGAATTGGACTCGAAGACCCCGAAGACCCCGGATAGTTAGCTGATCAAGGCAAGCAACCCATTGACCATGTTTGAGCAAATATTATATTGCATGCTAGTAGAGCAATTATTCCCGTTGCATATGATCATAAGTATTCGGTAAATCATCGATATGATGTTACCGATGGCTCCTCCAGAGCACTTGCATTTTGAGCATGATCCTACCACCTATGAGGGTTACGCTAATGTCATGTTGATAAGTAGAGCTAAGCATAGCAGAAGCATGAGCATGATGCTGGTAAATACCAAAGGTTTATGAAAACCCCGTCAGGTGCCACTATTCCCCGAGGGTGATGATGAGTTAGGTGGCGACTTGCGAAGCAATGGTGCACCGGGTATATTTTGATGTGAGTGGTTTCGGAAATGGGATTAGATTTATGATGTTTCGACCGTCCCAACCTTACATGTACAAACATGATACCCCTTTATGGGACGGGGCTTTGTTGATTACTCTGGTCGGTGCTAGCAAAGAGCCACATTACTAGTGGCGGGAGTGATGTGTGGTCACTCTCGTGACGGGGTCGTGCCAGGTAGGGCGACTATGCCGTTTTTACATGTTTCGGGCACACCGTTGGTCCCTGCATGGATGATACTGTCCAGAGTCGGTGCTCGTAAGATGTACATCATGTGGGTTGGGTACAAATCGAGTGGACCTCTTTGTCTACTATCGTCAGGGGAAAGGCATTGATCGGGGACTTACCTCGGGAATGTTATATACCGCGAGTCGTGGATGACATGGAAGTTTCCCGGACCTCGTGGGTACAACGTACAACCTGTGGAGAGTGTAAAACTATTCGAATAGCCGTGTCCACGGTCAAAGACAGTTGGGTAATCCGGCTTAAACTACGTCCAGTCGTTTCCGCATAAACCAAGTGTGTGTGTGTGTGTGTGTGTGTGTGTGTGTGTTCAAAGAGTTATCTGAGTAAGAGATGATATGACCAAGTTAGGTGACTTCGCATACTGGGTGAACCCGAAGTGTTCAGCCCATAATAGATATGTTGATATCTGTAACCTGTTCTTCTAAATACCATCTAGCTTATGATGCACATCCATCTATGATCATGTTTATTTACAGTTAAGCTGCTATCCACCAAAACTGCATATTACTTGTTGGCATACCTACTGCATTATACATATCATGGGGTGTTTGCGAGTACATTCAAAGTACTCACTCGCATGCCACTGGTTATGCTATTGACCAGACATGGAAGGACCAGAGTTTGCAGAAGAGTACGTCATCAGAGACGGACTTGCAAACTAGGACGCTTCCGAGTCAGAATGCCCGTTGCTGTAGGCTGATGGCATGGGCACCCGCTTAGCCCCAAGGTTTCCGCTAGTAGATGTATCAGTGTGATTTGGCCTTATAGGCCTTACTTATGTGAACTTGACCTTGATGGTCCTCTGATGTATTATTTAAGTATTTCGGATTTAAGACTCTTAATATTCAGTATTTGTGTGTTTGGTGAGCATTGATCCCTGGGATCACTGAGCACGTTCATTCGGCGATCTCGACTCGTAAGTTGGGGTCCCCACAGAGCTGTTATCAGAGCCATCTTGACTGTAGGAAGCCTTAGGTAGCATGGATGGTAGTCGAGACGAGTAGTGCACTCAGCCCTTACACTTGTGATTTTCTACACCCACTATATTTCTAACCCTCTCCTACAACCTTGTAGATGGCCGCCGTACCTGAGATGCTTCTGAGACGGGCTTTCCCCTACTCTTGGGAGATAGCCTCGAGAAGTGTCAAGTATGCGGCATGCCCATTTTCCTCTACCATGAGCACTATGTCAATGGCTACACCAAAGAATATCACGTGGATGTGATAGTGAAGGCTAACGACTCCCCGAAATAGTTGGTTCTTTCAAGGACCATTGATAGAGAATTTGATGTTGGCAGTGGAGACAGCCGCACGAGAGGCGCTCATGCGTCTCCGCGACCTCCTTCCCGAGATGGCTAATGAGCCGGCTACTCGTCACCTACCTTTTATTGAGGACGGGATTGAGGGGAGCTGGACGCTTCACCCATTCTTGGAGGATGGAACGCCACTCAGGTTTCAGACCTACTTCAGCCTCTCCACCGACACCTTGACTCACCTTCTGATCAAGGGCTCCGTAATGCTTGGCCAAGAACTACACCAAATCAAGGACCTACTTCGCCAGGAAAAGATGAAGAACCGCAAGGTCAAGAAGGAAGGAGCACTCGGAGGGCCGTCAGCCATTGCCTTCCGAGGAGGAATACCACCACTCCAGGACACTCCTATTCAGAGTCGCCGTTTGTCCGCAAAATAATACACTGAGCTCCTCACTGCTTCACCAACAAAGAGACGCCATGATGGACTGCTCCCCTCTCCCACACTTCTGAAGGAGGAAGGTACCGATGAGGATGAAGACGAAGATCCCGCTGAGCCTGCATAGCGGGATGTCTTAGGCAAATTAGGAGACTCCCCATGCGTAGTTGAGTCCGTGTATCGGTTCATGGGAACCTTGAGTGATGTGTGATCGTGTATGATGCAAGCCGCATTTCTGCCTTAGGCAGCTTGTAAGTGACTACATAACCTGTTTTAAAATTGAATGCATTAGATTTCACAAAAACCTTTGTTTAACTCGCACACTAGCACAATACCAAAACCCCCTTATTTAGGAACTCCATCCCTTATGATTCCCGACCAATTCGGCATATTGACCTGTCTGCTCCCCTGACAGGATGGTGATTTCTACACGCACCAACACCTTCGGCAACCCCAGCTCTGCCACCTCTGGCCAGCAACAGGGAACCGGTGGGAACGCTCAAGCTAGAGATCACCTTGAGCAGCAGCAAGGCGATATTCCTCCGCCACCGTCTCCTCCGGAGAGCCTGACTGTCGCTCAGTTCCTCCAAGCTCTCCGAGAGGAACGTCAAGGCAACAATGCCGCCATCCAACAGCTGGCTCAAGTCTTGGTGAAGAATCCACCGCAAAACGGAAATGGCAACAGTCGCTCTACTCTGTGTGAGTTTATGCGGACTACGCCTCCTATATTCACAGAGACAACTGAACCATTGGATGTCGATGACTGGATCTGCACCATCGAAGGCCTCGCGCTGGTCAAGTGCCCGATGATCACGAGAAAGTCCTTTATGCTTCTCACTGTCTGGGAGGCACAACCAGAGCTTGGTGGGACGGGTTCCAGATCATGCGAGAAGGGCAAGCTATCACTTGGGTAGTATTCAAGGAAGGGTCCCGCGCTGCTCACATTCCCCCTAGAATGATAACCATTAATAAGCGGGGATTCCGAGCCTTGAGGAAAGGCAGTGGAACCGTCAAGGAGTATCTGCAGAAGTTTAACCTCCTGTCAAGATATGCACCGGAGGACGTCAACACTGAAGCCGCAAAGGTGGAATGCTTTATGGAAGGACTGCAGCAATCACTCCAGTATCAGCTGGTTGTCTGTGAATGGCGAAACTTCTGCGATCTAGTGAACAAGGCCCTCATGTTGGAGGATAAGCGTCGTGCAATGGATGACATACGTAAGCGCAAGATGATGGGTAATGGAGGACCCTGTCACCCGAAGCCACGCCCATGGCAGTCAGCCCCAGCAAGACCCAACTATCAACAACAACAGTATCGGGCACCGACGTTCCGACAGAACTACCAGCACCATCAGCAAGTCAACACCAAGCCAGATATCAACCCACCCAATAACAGTGGAATCAAGTCCAACATTCCAGGGCAGGTGACCTGCTTCGGATGTGGTCAGACTGGACACTACTCCAACCAGTGCCCCAACAAGAAGCCCGATCCACCGCACCCCAATGCGCGAAATCAAGGACAAGGTAAAGGAGCACCACGCAGGAACCAAGCTCCCCGCAATCAGCTGTACCACAAGAGGAGACGTATCAATCACATCTCCGTAGAAGAAGCACGAGATGCCCAGACTGCATTCTCTGTACGTTCCTCGTCAACTCCACCCCAACAACAGTATTGTTTGATTGTGGTGCCTCAGATTCTTTAGTTACTCAGAAGTTTACGAAAAAATGTTATTTGAAGCCTACCCTACTTAATGGGCAAATGGAAGTACATACCCCGGGAGAA
This sequence comes from Hordeum vulgare subsp. vulgare, assembly GCF_904849725.1. Lineage (NCBI taxonomy): Eukaryota > Viridiplantae > Streptophyta > Magnoliopsida > Poales > Poaceae > Hordeum > Hordeum vulgare. The sequence goes on from NC_058523.1 coordinate 179,535,899, forward strand.
GTGCTAAGGCCCAACCTAGGATGTAGAGGAGTCCGAATCAATATTAATGGGATAAGCTTCTCAGTAGATCTCATCGTCATTAAGTCGCGACGTTTTAGAAATGATCCTTGGAATGGATTGGTTGGCCAAGCACCAGAGCATCTTGGACTGTGCCAATAGGACTATTACCATGGCAAGCGACCAAGGGGTCAAAGTCAAGTATGTCCATGAGCCTACATCCACTCAAGTCCCTCATGTAAATTGCCTATCGGGAGAAGAGTTGGACCGAGTGCCAATAGTTTGTGAGTACCCGGACGTCTTTCCTGATGAGCTGCCAGGGATGCCTCCTGACCGAGATATCAATTTCATCATTGAACTCATGCCCGGATAAAGGCCTATCTATAAGAATCCTTATAGGATAGCATCCGAAGAGCTAGCAGAGTTGAAGAAGCAATGGGATGAGCAACTCAGGAAGGGATTCATCCGTGTGAGTGCATCACCTTGGGGATCACCTGTTCTATTCGTGTCTAAGAAGGATGGGACTATGAGACTCTGCATCGATTACCATTCTCTCAATGAAGTCACGATCAAGAACAAGTACCCGCTCCACAAGATTGAAGACTTATTTGACGAGCTAAATGGAGCCAAGGTATTTTCCAAGATCGAACTCCGATTTGGATATTACCAACTGAAGATCCAACCCGAAGACATACCTAAGACTGCATTCGTAACCCGGTACGTTCTAGACGAATGCACCGTCATGTCATTTGGGTTGACTAATGTGTCGGGACCCCGATCCTAAGTCATAGGAATCCAGCCTGTAACACATCGCATCTCTTTGCGGTCTCACGCACGGTTAACTCCACGGCTGCAGCCTTACCTTAGCCGGGACTGTTTGCGTCTTTTGACTCATGTATGCAATAGTGTCGCTAGCATTCCAATGTCAAAGAACCCGGATCGACAAGTCTAGTCATAAACCAAAGTGGCAGTACCGCACAAGGACAGGCATACATGACCCAACAAAGCAGGTGTTGGTCACCAGCGAGTGTAGACGAGTCGTAGCAAGCTACAAGGACTCCATTACATCGCGTGACATTTCCCCAAACGGGACAGACACAGCAGCTAAGAAGGACACATCCGGTCAACCAATGTGTCCGGAGCAGTAGCGAGCTACCATGGCTCGTTGGATCACAAAGGGGCATTTCCTTGTAAGGAGTGCTACTAAAATTCACGACTAGGTAATCGAACCCCATACATATCAAGTACGACACACGTATGCATGGCATACCAATATGTATAGATACATCGATGGCATCACAACATAACCATAAACATACAAGCTTTATTTAAGAGGCTCGGAAGAGCCACACACATAATATTACACAGTAAGGGTCTCACGACCCATAATAGCAGTCATTCAGTTACAAACCAGCGGAAGAGTTTAAAACTTTCTGAGTACAGACAGGGCAACTAGAAGGCACATGGCCTCACTATACTACAGACCCAACCTAGGATCAGATCGTAGCTGGGACACCAGCTACTCGTCGTCGTCGATGTCTACGAAGAACCCTCCATTAGGGTCATTAGCAACCTCTGTAACATTTATTAAACAAACATGAGTACGAAGGTACTCAGCAAGACTTTAGGATAACTAACTACTCATGCAATGTATCAACAAGGTATGGTGGGGTTTCATGCGGAAAGCCAGCATTTGACTCGTGGCTAGACAACTTGCATTTTTAAATAACTTTGACAACTTGATTTCTCGAACACGAGTCCACTAACACCACAACAATACACCATCGTGGAATCATTCAGTCTCCCTACGGAAATGCCGTCCATGACACTCACGCTTATCTTGACAATTTTATGACTAGCCATTTAAGTTATCTATGAACAACACATGTCTCCAAGTAGTCCATATCCGCGGACGCGGCTATTCGAATAGATCATAACCCTACAGGGGTGTACTTGGTCACACACGCTCTCGCCACTTATCGCCATGTGCACGTCATGCACCTCGGCAACCTTCAAGCGGAAGCCCAGCGAGGGAGTCAGCCACGATCGTTAACCACATTAGTACCTAGTCTAGGTTTATTGCCTATCTGAGAGTAACCCGTACAGAAGTCCGGCCGAGGTTTCCGCCACGGCCTCAAACGATGTGCGCAGGGTTCCCAAGCCCACCATCCGGGTGCCACTTGGTACACCGTGCCACTGCCTACCGCATCATAGCCCACCTCTCAGGTCAGCACTATGCACGGCCTCCAGCATGACTATAAACACGAGAAACTACTTGCAACTCCTGGACCGAGTACTAAGCGATTAATAAGTCGAGAGGTTCAATTAAGTATCCCAACGTGTGGTAGTATCTAGTCTTGGATTACATACACGGAACTCAGTTCCTAAGGACGGTTCCAATGAAACAACCCGCTATGTACTCCTACACAGCCTTTCACTGGTACCTTTACCAAATCAGGTTCAACACACAACCTTTGCTTACCGAACACATTTTCACAATTCTGTTCATCTCCCAGATGACAGACCATACACAACTCTAAGCATAGCATGCATCGCAGGATAAGGCACATCATGGCTCAAGCAACTACCAGGTATGCTAGGTTGCAAGGTTCGGCTATTTACTGTGACAAGGTTAGGTCATGCAAAGGAAGTGGGTTCAACTAACGTGGAAAAAGCAATTGAAGCATTTGATCCTAATGCAATAAGTAAGTGTAGGAGCAAGAACATGGGATTTATCGGGATGATCAAAATGGTTGCTTGCCTTGTTGCTCAGACGAGTGACAATATCCGTCAGACGGATATTCGGTGGAATCCGGGGGAGCGGAGCCTACCGAAAGGAATGACAACAATCAATAACAAACAAATGCAATCAAGATGATGCATGAGCATGGCATGAGATTGCAAGGTGATATACTAATATAGCTAGCATGTATTAGGTTTGAAGTTGATTTGAATCAAATTCAAATATCACTTCAGACGAGGTATTCTGGGATACCATTTTAATTGATTCGACTTGATGCTTAGATCAACTTGATGTTAACATGCATGGGATGACATGTTAAGTTGCTGGTTTGTAATTAGGACAGTATTTGATCATGTCATTCATAGTGAAATTTAAATATTTTCCATATTCCATTTATAAAGTATTTATAAGAATTGACTTATTCATTAATCTACATGTTTGGGTTCTGTAAAATTTTCAAACAGGTTTGAAAATGACATATTCAGATTCCTTGAATTTTTTTGATACTTTTTCATATATAAATTATTTTCATTGGAGTTACGGATTAATATCTATAAATTTTTGAATTTTTAAACATTTCTGGAATTATTCTTATACTGGAAAATCCCTTTATTGCATCAACATGACATCAGCAGGTCCAACTGGCCGTTGAAAGTCAAACCTGACAGGGGGGACCCACTGGTCAGCATCTCAGGGGCTAATCCCGCGCTGACCAGCCCCTAAGTGGGTTTGACTTGGCCTTGGCCTCACTGTTAGTGAGTGCTTAGGCTTTAAACTTCTGGATTAGGCTGGCCACGTCGGCCCTCGCCGGAGCCTGGCCGGCGGCGACCAGATTCACGGCAGAACATCACCGGAGACATGCTAGAACATGTTGTGGTGCTCGGAACAAGATGCTGAGTGCACTGGAGTGATCTCCAGGCTTGACCACATCCAACGCTGGCCTCAGGGAGAGCTATAGGTTGCCGGGGTAAGCCGGCGACGAGCCGGGGCGGCTGCCAGAGTACGGGTTCGATGGTCTAGTGGCTAGGGGGCACGGATCCGAGGGGAAAGAGAGGGGAAATGACCGCAGGCTCACGGGGAGTGCAGAGCAGGGCTTAGACGGCTGGGGGAAGGGCTGTTGCCGGCGTTTCACCGTCGATTTGCCGACGACCGAAGGTTGAAGACGATGGCGTTGGGGACGTTGCAGAGCTTGGGGAGACTTCAGCCGTTGCAGAGAGAACCAGCTCGACGAGGCGAAGCTGCTGGACTACTCGGAGGGAGGTTCCTGTGGCTAGAGGCGCGGCGGCTCGAGCTCGAGCTCGTGGCAATGGCGGCAGAAGGAGGGAGGAGAGATCCGAGAGGAGGGGGGAACTGGAGCTGGGGAATGGATAGGGACGGCCTCGGGGAGGTTATCCCCGTGCTTGCCAGCGCGAGGCGGCGGCCAGGCAGCCAGGGAGCTGCGTGGAGGCACGCGGCGACGCGGCGGCCACCTCCTCCTCCTACTGGTGAGGAGGAAGACGACAAGAGCAGTTGGGCCGGGCCAGGTGAGCGTCAGGTAAGTTTTTTCCATTTTCTTTCTGTTTTAATTACTGACATTGATTTGCTATTTATTTCAGCTCCCAATTAGTTTGTAAAACTATGTTGAACACCCCAGAATATTTGTTGGAATATTTCCAGCCATTCCTAAAGTTTTCAACATTTTTGAAAGTTTAAAGTTTCTGATTTCAAATTTAAAATTTGAAACCAGTAGCTTTTGCATTTATCTAAAATGCCTAGAGTGTCAAGAAAATGTTTTCTTCATTGCTTATATACTTTTATGATTTATCAGAAAGATTGAACTTTTCTTGAGGCCATTTTGGGTTCATTGATTTTAACTAGTTTGAATTTTCCTTTATTTTGAGAAGTGGCTAGGGTTTTAGCATTTTTCTTCATCACTTGCTTTGTTCTTGTTGAAAATTTCCTAGATGCAATGCAAAGAAAACATGAGCACAAAGCTAACTTGCTTAAGGGGTCAGGGATGTGACAACTGACCCCCACTCAAAAGAATCTCGTCCAGAGATTTAGAAGTCGTCGGGAATAACGCAGGATACTCAAGTCGGAGACCACCCTCTCTTTCCCAAGTTGCCTCCTTTTCAGAATGATTTGACCATTGAACTTTAAGAAACTTGAGGTTTTGACGTCGAGTGGTACGATCGGTGATGGGGTTATGGTCCTAGGGTAGGGTCATAGGCCTGCCTTGTAGGTCCTACCCAAGGACTACCCTTCATAAGGGACAAGGACCTTAGTCAGTTCCGACTGAACTAAGAAGTTCCCATCATCCAGTCGGTGAAAGATCTTCAACCATCCAGTCGGAGACGAGCATTCGGAGCATATCAAACTAACCGACTGGATTCCACTCTGTGCATCGTAACCCCCTGGGGAGAAACGGTCATACGTTTCCCCACGCCTTTATTAGCATTTAAGACGTACGTTACCTGTAACGTAGGCATTTATTCGCCACTACTCCACCCCTGTGCACCGAACCGTTATGGAGGGCAGCGCACTCTATATAAGCCACCCTCCCCCACTGGTGCAAGGGTTAGCAACTCATTGTATTCCATATTCCACTCGACAACAAGCTCCTAGAGCACTGAGACGTAGGGCTATTACCTCCACCGTAGAGGGGCCTCAACTCATACAACCTCGCCGTAGCTAAGGTTGTGCCCATCCTTTTCGTACCCTACACATCTACTGTCAGGCTTATACCCACGACAGTTGGCGCCCACCGTGGGGCAGGCGTCTAAGCGACTTCCGGCGAGTTTGTGACTACTTCCTTTCGTCATGTCGTTCGGTGGAGATTCGAGCATGGGTCACCAGATCTTCTTCGGCGCTCTCTCGTTCATCGTCGACGATTCGGCGTGGCTTCGGGATGCTCCTCTCGACGTCGAGGCGCTTCCCCGTCGTGGGGCTACGCACTTCTGTGCCGGCGCCCGCGGCATTCTTCTTCTCCAACAGTCGGCTCCGGTGTCGATCGGCACCGCCGTCACGCGCCGCAGCAAGCGGTCTCACCGTCCGCGGCTCCAGCGTTGGGTGCAACACTCCAAGGCGCGCCAGAACGCGTCTTCACAAGTGGCGGTTCTAGAGTCCGTTGTGGTTGCCCCGCTGTCCCAGCACTCGGACTCGGTTCCGACTGAGTTTCCTTCCGAGTACGCGGGTCGCGGGCCTGCAGCAAAAGTACACATGGCCAACTCCCGTGAAGATCCCCGTCAAGCTGCCCGGAACGAGCACGAGGTCGGCGAAACGTCCGGCACGCGCCGTCCACCTCGCCGTTCTGCCAGTCGGCACACTCGGCGGAGCAACATGGATTTGTTCCGCACACCCCTCCTCAACTTGGTTGCGGCTGCCAAGATAGCCGATTCCCTCCAGCCGACTGATTCAGAGGCTGGTAGAGGGATCGAGCAAATCCGCGCCCTGTTGCACACGGCGCAGCAGCAGAATTCGGCAGTCTCCGAGTCGCACAACAGGATCCACAATAGTTTTGTTCATGCGAATACGCATCGGTCAGTTCACAGCCCTGGTTCCCAGCAGCGGCATAGGGGAGGCAGCCATTCCATAAATCACGAAGATCGTTGCCGTTCACGCACCCCTCAGCGGGGTGGGCCCTACGGGCTCCGACATCATGATGATCGGCGTTCAGTCGGCGACACTTACAACCCAAGGCCCGACGCAAGAGGGCATATCGCCCAGCGAAGGGTCGACAGGGGCCGTGCCCACCGCGATCGTTACGATATGGACCGTCCGAGTGGAAGCAGGACCATCGTGTCTGGTCCCGAGTGTTACAGTCGAGCCATCCATTCGGCTGACATCCCGCCCAACTTCCGATTGGCGACGGGAATCAGCAAGTTTACAGGAGAGTCCAAGCGAGAAACATGGCTAGATGTCTACCGAGTGGCAGTCCAGATCGGAGGAGGGGACGACCATGTCGCCTTGAAGCACCTCCCTCTGATGCTCGATGGCTCGGCGCGAGCGTGGCTGAATCAGTTGGCCCCCTCAAGCATCTACAGTTGGGCAGATCTGGCCCGATTGTTCATCAGGACCTTCGAAGGGACGTGCAAGCGCCCTGCGGGCCTCGTGGAGCTCCAACATTGCGTCCAGAAGCAGAATGAGCCCCTGCGTGACTTCATTCAGCGTTGGACAACTCTCTACCACACGGTGGAGAACGTCACCGAGCATCAAGCACTCTGCGCTTTCAAGGCAGGCGTGCAGTACAGGGATCTGTACCTAAAGTTCGGCCGAACAGGTGATATCTCCATGAGCAAGATGATGGAGATAGTAGCATGCTATGCAATTGGCGAAGAAGAGGACCGCATCCGAAGTGGCAAGCACAAGACAGTCGGTGATGCAGACGGGAGTAACACTCGGAAGCAAAAGCAGAAAGCTCCATCCACTCCGCAGGCAGAAGCTGCAGCCATGACCAATGCCAAGTTCAAGGGAAGAGGGAAGGCGCAGTTTACCCCCAAGAAGAAGCAGTTCAATAATCCCATCCTGGACCAGCCATGTCCGGTTCATACGAAGATGGACGAAGAAGGCAACCCCATATACTCAAAGCATACCACTCGACAGTGTCGCCTCCTGATCCAGGGGTTCAGCGAAGGGCAACCGAGTGAAAAGGACAACGAACAGGATGAGGAGGATAAGGAGGATCCGTTCCCCCAAGTCCATGCAACACTCATGATTTTTGCTAATGTTGAGAGCAAGAGTCGACTGAAGCTGGTGAACACGGAGGTGAACATGGCCACCCCTACCAACCCCAAGTTCCTCAAATGGTCTCAGACTGCGATCACCTTCGACCAGTCGGATCATCCAGCGCACGTACCCACCCCAGGGAGACAGGCTCTGGTCGTCGACTCGGTGGTGGAAGGAGTCCGACTGCGCAAAGTCCTCATGGATGGCGGCAGCGGCTTGAACATCATGCACGCCGACATGCTCAAGGGGATGGGCATTCGGATGTCCAAACTCAGGGAGAGAAGCATGCAGTTCCATGGAGTCGTCCCTAGACGGAAGGCCAAGTCACTCGGCCAGATCGCGTTGGACGTTGCTTTCGGCTCCGACAAGAACCTCCGCAAGGAAAATCTGACGTTTGAATTGGTGGACTTCCAGAGAGCTTACCATGCAATTCTGGGCTGCCCAGCATATGCGCGTTTCATGGCCCGTCCATCTTACATATACCTGAAGCTGAAGATGCCTGGCCTGAAAGGCGTGATCACCATCACGGGCAATCGACAGGGAGCCGAAGAGTGTCTGCAGCAGGGATCAAGAATCGCCGACCAGCAGATGGTCGTCCTCGAGCTCGATGAGTACAAGAAAACAGTCGACCCCGCCGGCCTGATGCGCTCGAAGAAGCCAGCTTCAGAGTCTGCATTCCAGTCGGCAGGAGAGACGAAGAAGGTCAGCATTCACCCGACAGACGACACTGCTGCCCCGACGAACATCTCCACCACCCTCGATCCTAAATAGGAAGCCGAGCTCACCCAATTCCTCCGTGAGAACTGGGACCTCTTCGCATGGAAACCCTCTGACATGCCTGGTGTACCCAGGGAGTTGGCTGAGCACCGACTGCATGTGGATCCCACCGCTCGGCCCCTCCGAGAGCGCCTGTGCCGGTCCGCCGCGCACAAGAGGAAGGAAATCGGGGAGGAGGTGGCCAAGCTGCTGGCAGCCAACTTCATTCGCGAGGTTCACCACTCCGAGTGGCTCGCCAATGTTGTCATGGTGCCCAAGAAGGACAAGTCGCTCCGAATGTGCATCGACTTCAAGCATCTCAATAAGGTCTGCCCGAAAGACCATTTTCCGCTCCCCCGCATAGATCAGATTGTCAATTCGACTGCGGGTTGCGAGCGTTTGTCATTTCTTGATGCCTACTCGGGCTATCATCAGATCCATCTGTATGGCCCCGACGAATTAAAAACAGCGTTCATCACCCCATTCGGGTGTTTCTACTACATCACTATGCCATTCGGTTTGAAGAATGCAGGAGCTACTTTTATGCGCATGATCCAAAAATGCCTTCTCGACCAGATCGGTCGGAATGTGGAGGCATATATGGATGATATCGTAGTCAAGTCACGCAAAGGTTCCGACCTGTTGATTGACTTGGCAGAAACATTTGCCAACCTTCGTAGGTACGATATCAAGCTCAACCCCGCGAAATGTTCATTCGGCGTTCCCAGCGGAAAGTTACTCGGTTTCTTCGTTTCCGAACGAGGGATCGATGTCAACCCCGAAAATATCGGGACCATCGTCCAAATGGAGAGGCCGGTTAGAATACACGATGTTCAATGACTCACAGGTTGCCTAGCGGCTTTGAGCAGGTTCATCAGTCGACTCGGCGAGAAAGCACTTCCTCTGTACCGACTCATGAAGAAATCAGATACTTTCAAGTGGACAGACGAAGCCCAAGTCGCATTCGATGACCTCAAAGTCCTACTTTCCACCCAGCCGGTTCTTACTGCTCCGCTCAGTAAAGAGCCCCTTCTTCTGTATATCGCGGCTACAAATCAAGTCGTCAGTACTGTTCTTACAATCGAACGAGAAGAAGAAGGCAAAGCATACAAAGTTCAGCGGCCAGTGTACTACGTCTCCGAAGTCCTGACTCCTTCTAAGCAGAGGTATCCCCACTATCAAAAACTTATCTACGAGATTTACATGACTGCGAAGAAGGTGGCCCATTACTTCCAAGACTACTCGGTGTCTGTCGTTTCTGACGCTCCGTTGTCGGAAATTCTCCACAATCGAGACGCGTCAGGTCGAGTGGCGAAGTGGGCAATGGAGATGTTGTACTGCGATATCAAGTTCGAGGCCAAGAAAGCTATTAAGTCTCAAGCTCTGACTTCATAGCAGAATGGGTAGAACAACAGCAACCGACCCACATCTGCTCGGCCCATTGGACAATGTTCTTCGATGGGTCCAAGATGTTGAATGGCTCCGGCGCTGGCGTTGTGATCATATAGCCAAAGGGCGACAAGCTCAAGTACGTGCTACAGATACACTTTGATTCCTCCAACAACGAGGCAGAGTATGAAGCTCTCCTCTACGGATTGCGCATGGCCATCTCACTCGACGTCCGTCGCCTGATGGTCTACGGCGATTCCGATTTGGTGGTCAATCAAGTGTTGAAAGAGTGGGACGTCAGGAACCCCACCATGACCTCATATTGCAATGCAGTGAGGAAGCTTGAGAAGAAGTTTGAAGGTCTAGAACTTCACCATGTTCCGAGACTGAAGAACCAAGCAGCTGATGAGTTGGCAAAACTCGGATCCACTCAGAGACCAGTCCTGAGTTACGTCTGCCTCGAGCACCTTCACCTTCCCTCAGTCAAAGAAGATCCTTTCACGGAGGAACCAGTACAACCAAAGAGTTCATCAGATCCGACTGAAGTCAATGTACCTGCCGTTGTTGATCTGGTCATGGAGATTCTTGCTGTCATCCCCGATTGGACTGTGCCGATCATTGCATATATCCTGAGGCAGGAACTACCAGAAGACGAAGTCCAGGCCAGGCAGATTGTCCGCAGGTCGAAGTCATTCACTGTGATTGACGGCCAATTGTACAAGGAAAGTGTTTCAGGCGTTCTTCAACGATGCATCTCCCCAGAGGAGGGGCAACTAATCCTGGAATATATTCACTCGGGGACCTGTGGTCATCACGCCTCTTCGAGAGCAATCGTCGCCAAGGCATTCAGGGCTGGTTTCTTCTGGCTGCAGGCAAACGAGATGGCTAAAGATATGGTCGACCGATGTGAGGGCTGCCAGTTCTACTCCAACAAGTCCCACAAGCCGACATCTGCGTTGAAGACAATCCCTCTTGTGTGACCATTTGCGGTATGGGGATTAGGTACGGTCGGTCCATTCAGGACAGGCCAAGGAGGATACAAACGTCTGTTGGTGGCAGTCGACAAGTTCACAAAATGGATTGAAGCCAAGCCCATCAAGAAGCTCGATGCCCTAACAGCCATCAAGTTTGTCAGAGACATCATCTCCAGATTCGGTGTGCCTCACAGCATAATCACGGACAACGGAACAAACTTCGACTCGGACAGATTCAAAGGTTTCTGTGCAGGCCAAGGTATCCGAGTGGACTTGGCTTCCGTAGCACATCCTCAATCTAATGGACAAGCAGAGCGGGCGAATGGACTTATTCTGCAAGGTTTGAAGCCCCGACTCCTGCGAGAAGTGGGACATGCCGCTGGCGCATGGGTCACCGAGTTACCTTCAGTGCTTTGGGGTCTCCGCACAACCCCGAACAGATCTACAGGGCGATCACCGTTCTTCCTCGTTTATGGAGCAGAAGCGGTCCTTCCGAGTGACTTGCTTCACAATGCTCCACGAGTCGAACTCTTCTCCGAAGCTGAAGCAGAACAAGCAAGGCAAGATGGAGTGGACCTTCTAGAGGAGGAGCGCGAGATGGCACTGACTCGCTCAATCATTTATCAACAAGATCTGCGGCGCTTTTATGCACGCCACGTCAGGATTCGCACATTCCAAGCAGGCGACCTGGTGCTCCGAGTGGATCAGCAAATACCTCACAAGTTGGCTCCTGCCTGGGAAGGACCCTTCATCATCTCCAAGGTGCTGAACAACGGAGCATACAGACTCTACAACATCGACAGGGAGACAGACGAGCCGCGAGCATGGAACGGAGATCTCCTGAAGCGCTTCTACACGTGACCGTCGACTGAAGCAATGTAAAGAACAAGAATTGATGAAATAATATAAAGCAGATCGAGCTTTTGCAGATTCAGAATTCTTCCGCGGTCGCAGACTCCGGTCTCAAAAAAAAAAACTTAGCCACGATCCAAAATCGCCTAAGTTCTAACTTTCTCCGAGTGTGCACTAAACGTCGCACTCGGGCACTTAGCTGTGATCAAGAATCACCTAAGTAATAACTTTCTCCGTGTATGCACTACAACGTCGCACTCGGGGACTTAGCTGTGATCAAGAATCACCTAAGTAATAACTTTCTCCGAATGTGCACTAAACGTCGCACTCGGGGACTTAGCTGTGATCAAGAATCACCTAAGTAATAACTTTCTCCGAGTGTGCACTAAACGTCGCACTCGGGGACTTAGCTGTGATCAAGAATCACCTAAGTAATAACTTTCTCCGAGTGTGCACTAAACGTCGCACTTGGGGACTTAGCAGTGATCAAGAATCACCTAAGTAATAACTTTCTCCGTGTGCGCCCTAAACGTCGCACTCGAGGACTTAGCTGCGATCAAGAATCGCCTAAGTTCTAACTTTCTCCGAGTATGCACTTAACGTCGCACTCGGGGACTTAGCTGCGATCAAGAATCGCCTAAGTACTAACTTTCTTCGAGTGTGCACTTAACATCACACTCGGGGACTTAGCTGCGATCCAAAATCGCCTAAGTACATGAGTAATAGACCCTCATTGAGGCTCATGTGGATGTCAAAACAACTAACAACTACACGAGTAGCAGGCCCTCATTGAGGCTCATGTGGATGTCAAAACAACCGACAACTACATGACTAACACTTCGCACCGAGTGCGACCTCATAGTCGCACTCGACAACATAGCTGCGATCCCGTATCGCCCAAGTATATTTTTCACCTTCGAGTGTGTCCTTGAGATCCACTGGGAGACTCACTGGACCCTCATTGAGGCTCATGTGGATGTCAAGACCACTGACAATTACATGAGTACCAACTCGCTTCGAGTGAGGCCTGTCCAACGCACTCGACGACTTAGCTGCGATCATGAATCGCCTAAGTACTCTATTGCCACCGAGTGCACCATACAGATCCACTCGGAGAACCCCCAAGACCCTCACAGAGGCTCATGCAGATGTCAAGACAACTGACACTTACATGCTATGCATGTTTGCCATTGGCTTCACCAAGAAACGCCAAACAAAAACTCGAGGCAAAATTGCAACAAAAGAGCAAACGATCTGCTTCAGATTCAAAGTTCAAACAAAGATAGTTCACTCGGTGCGGATCAAGCTTACCCGCACCGATCCAAGAATGTAACAGCCAACAGCAGTGGCCCAAGTTCCTTACAAATAAACACTCGGCATACCAAGGATAAAGTTTTCTTACGCGTCATCTGGATTAGCGCCAGGACTGGAGGGCTCTACGAATGTGTCCAGATCGATACCGTCGGCGATGCGGGTGGCACTCTCAAGGAAGGTTTCCATGAAGTCTTCGAATCGAAGATTCTTCGTGTTGGCGACCTTCAATGCTTTCATCTTCTCCTCGCGCACCTCCTTGCAATGAACTCGGACCAGGGACAGAGCAACATCTGCACCACAACGAGCCGCCGATTTCTTCCATGACTGCACTCGGTTCGGGATCTCCTCTAGTCGAGTCATCAAGTTTTCCATCTCCTGTCGCGACTCATCTTCAGGCCAAAGCTCCTTGTCGATCCGGCCGACGACTCCTCTCAGTCGGCCGATGAAAGGGCCAACTTTGCCCACGCGGATGTGTGCTCGGAGCAGATCTCGATTGGCGCCCTCGCCGAGTGGAACGTTCTCGCGCATCGACCGCTCCATGTCTGCTGCTTCAGCTTCAGCGTCAATGCAAAAATCTGCAACAACAGGACAAGCAAGCGATAAGCACCGACTGTGACGCACATACCGCAAGCACTCGGAAAAAGCAAGACTTACCAGCCAGACGAGTCATCATCTGCCGAGCCCAGTCACTGACGTATTTCTCCTGAGCTATACACCGTTTGTTCAGCACGTCCATTTGTCCAATCAGAGCAGTCCTCTGTTTCCCCATCTTCTCAACTTCCTCAGTCAGCACTTTGTTTGCTTCACGAGCCAGCTGCAACGACTTCTCCCGTTCCGCCAGAACCTCCTTCATACCAGCCATGGCAAGCATGTTGGAATTATGCCCTAGAGGCAATAATAAATATAGTTATTATTATAATTCCTGTATCAAGATAATCGTTTATTATTCATGCTATAATTGTATTGAATGAAGACTCATTTACATGTGTGGATACATAGACAAAACACCGTCCCTAGCAAGCCTCTAGTTGGCTAGCCAGTTGATCAAAGATAGTCAGTGTCTTCTGATTATGAACAAGGTGTTGTTGCTTGATAACTGGATCACGTCATTAGGAGAATCACGTGATGGACTAGACCCAAACTAATAGACGTAGCATGTTGATCGTGTCATTTTGTTGCTACTGTTTTTTGCGTGTCAAGTATTTATTCCTATGACCATGAGATCATATAACTCACTGACACCAGAGGAATGCTTTGTGTGTATCAAACGTCGCAACGTAACTGGGTGACTATAAAGATGCTCTACAGGTATCTCCGAAGGTGTTAGTTGAGTTAGTATGGATCAAGACTGGGATTTGTCACTCCGTGTGACGGAGAGGTATCTCGGGGCCCACTCGGTAATACAACATCACACACAAGCCTTGCAAGCAATGTAACTTAGTGTAAGTTGCGGGATCTTGTATTACGGAACGAGTAAAGAGACTTGCTGGTAAACGAGATTGAAATAGGTATACGGATACTGACGATCGAATCTCGGGCAAGTAACATACCGAAGGACAATGGGAATGACATACGGGATTATATGAATCCTTGGCACTGAGGTTCAAACGATAAGATCTTCGTAGAATATGTAGGATCCAATATGGGCATCCAGGTCCCGCTATTGGATATTGATCGAGGAGTCTCTCGGGTCATGTCTACATAGTTCTCGAACCCGCAGGGTCTGCACACTTAAGGTTCGACGTTGTTTTATGCGTATTTGAGTTATATGGTTGGTTACCGAATGTTGTTCGGAGTCCCGGATGAGATCACGGACGTCACTTGGGTTTCCGGAATAGTCCGGAAACGAAGATTGATATATAGGATGACCTCATTTGATTACCGGAAGGTTTTCAGAGTTACCGGGAATGTACCGGGAATGACGAATGGGTTCCGGGAGTTCACAGGGGGGGGCCACCCACCCCGGGGAAGCTCATAGGCCATTAGAGTGGCGCACCAGCCCTTAGTGGGCTGGTGGGACAGCCCAAAAGGGCCCTATGCGCCATACAAGGAAAAATCAAAGAGAAAGAAAAAAAAGGGAGGTGGGAAGGAAGGGAAGGACTCCCACCCACCAAACCAAGTCCAACTCGGTTTGGGGGGGGGGAGCCTTCCCCCCTTGGACTCGGCCGACCCCCTTGGGGCTCCTTGAGCCCCAAGGAAAGGTCCCCTCCCTCCCACCTATATATACGGAGGTTTTAGGGCTGATTTGAGACGACTTTTCCACGGCAGCCCGACCACATACCTCCACGGTTTTTCCTCTAGATCGCGTTTCTGCGGAGCTCGGGCGGAGCCCTGCTGAGACAAGGTCATCACAAACCTCCGGAGCGCCGTCACGCTGCCGGAGAATTCTTCTACCTCTCCGTCTCTCTTGCTGGATCAAGAAGGCCGAGATCATCGTCGAGCTGTACGTGTGCTGAACGCGGAGGTGCCGTCCGTTCGGTACTAGATCGTGGGACTGATCGCGGGATTGTTCGCGTGGCGAATCGAGGGACGTGAGGACGTTCCACTACATCAACCGCGTTCACTAACGCTTCTGCTGTATGATCTACAAGGGTACGTAGATCACTCATCCCCTCTCGTAGATGGACATCACCATGATAGGTCTTCGTGCGCGTAGGAAAATTTTTGTTTCCCATGCAACGTTTCCCAACAGTGGCATCATGAGCTAGGTTCATGCGTAGATGTCTTCTCGAGTAGAACACAAAAGTTTTTGTGGGCGGTGATGTGCGTTTTTCTGCCCTCCTTAGTCTTTTCTTGATTCCGCGGTATTGTTGGATTGAAGCGGCTTGGACCGACATTACTCGTACGCTTACGAGAGACTGGTTTCATCGTTACGAGTAACTCCGTTGCTCAAAGATGACTGGCAAGTGTCGGTTTCTCCAACTTTAGTTGAATCGGATTTGACCAAGGAGGTCCTTGGATGAGGTTAAATAGCAACTCATATATCTCCATTGTGGTGTTTGCGTAAGTAAGATGCGATCCTACTAGATACCCTTGGTCACCACGTAAAACATGCAACAACAAAATTAGAGGACGTCTAACTTGTTTTTGCAGGGTATGCTTGTGATGTGATATGGCCAACGATGTGATGTGATATATTGGATGTATGAGATGATCATGTTGTAATAGAAATATCGACTTGCACGTCGATGGTACGGCAACCGGCATGAGCCATAGGGTTGTCTTTATACTAACGTTTGTGCTTGCAGATGCGTTTACTATTTTGCTCGGATGTAGCTTTAGTAGTAATAGCATGAGTAGCACGACAACCCCGATGGCAACACATTGATGGAGATCACGGCATGGCGCCGGTGACAAGAAGGTCGTGCCGGTGCTTTGGTGATGAAGATCAAGAAGCACATGATGATGGCCATATCATGTCACTTATGAATTGCATGTGATGTTAATCCTTTTATGCACCTTATTTTGCTTAGAACGACGGTAGCACTATGAGGTGATCTCTCACTAAAATTTCAAGACGAAATTGTGTTCTCCCCGACTGTGCACCGTTGCTACAGTTCGTCGTTTCGAGACACCCCGTGATGATCGGGTGTGATAGACTCAACGTTCACATACAACGGGTGCAAAACAGTTGCGCACGCGGAACACTCGGGTTAAGCTTGACGAGCCTAGCATGTGCAGACATGGCCTCGGAACACATGAGACCGAAAGGTCGATCATGAATCATATAGATGATATGATTAGCATAGGGATGCTTACCACTGAAACTATACTCAACTCACGTGATGATCGGACTTGAGCTAGTGTAAGTGGATCATGAACCACTCAAATGACTAGAGAGATGTACTTTTTGAGTGGGAGTTTAGCGAATAATATGATTAAGTTAAACTCTGATTATCTTGAACATAGTCTAAGTCCACTTTGAATATATTTGTGTTGTAGATCATGGCTCACGCGACAGTCATCCTGAATTTTCATACGTTCCTAGAGAAAGCTAAGTTGAAAGATGATGGAAGCAACTTTGTAGACTGGGCTCGTAATCTTAAGCTAATATTACAAGCTGGGAAGAAGGATTATGTCCTTAATGCTGCGTTAGGAGATGAACCACCCGCTACGGCTGATCAGGATGTTAAGAACGCTTGGTTAGCACGTAAGGAGGACTACTCAATAGTTCAATGTGCAGTCTTGCATGGCTTAGAACCGGGACTTCAACGTCGCTTTGAGCGTCATGGAGCATTTGAGATGTTCCAGGAGTTGAAGTTTATCTTTCAGAAGAACGCCCAGATCGAGAGGTATGAGACCTCCGATAAATTCTATGCTTGCAAGATGGAGGAAAACTCATGTGTCAGTGAACATGTGCTCAAAATGTCTGGGTACTCAAACCGTCTAGCTGAGCTGAGGATTGAACTCCCGCAAGAAGCTATCACTGACAGAATCCTTCAATCACTGCCGCCAAGCTATAAAGGCTTTGTGTTGAACTACAACATGCAAGGGATGAACAAGTCTCCCGGCGAGTTGTTTGCGATGCTGAAAGTCGTAGAGTCTGAACTCCGTAAAGAGCATCAAGTGTTGATGGTGAATAATACCACTAGTTTCAAGAGAAACGGCAAAGGCAAGAAGGGAAATTCGAAGAAGAGCGGCAAGCCTGTTGCCAATCCGACGAAGAAACCCAAAGCTGGACCTAAGCCTGAAACGGAGTGTTACTATTGCAAGGGTATGGGTCACTAGAAGCGCAATTGCCCCAAGTATCTCGCAGATAAGAAGGCGACCAAAGAAAAATCAGGTATATTTGATATACATGTTATTGATGTGTACTTAACCGGCTCTCGTAGTAGTGCCTGGGTATTCGATACCGGTTCTGTTGCTCATATTTGCAACTCGAAACAGGAACTACGGAATAGACGAAGGCTGGCGAAAGATGAAGTGACGATGCACGTAGGAAATGGTTCCAAGGTTGATGCAATCGTCGTCGGCACAGTGTCACTTCAGGTACCGTCAGGATTAGTGATGAACTTAAATCATTATCATTTAGTGCCTGCGTTGAGCATGAACATTATATCTGGATCTTGTTTATTGCGAGATGGTTAACTCTTTTAAGTCAGAGAATAATGGTTGTTCTATTTCTATGAGTAACATCTTTTATGGTCATGCACCGAATGTGAGAGGATTGTTCATATTGAATCTTGATAGCGATACGCATATACATAACATTGAGACCAAAAGAGTTAGAGTTAACAATGATGGCGCCATATTTTTGTGGCACTGCCGTTTAGGTCATATTGGTGTAAAGCGCATGAAGAAACTCCATGCTGATGGACTTTTGGAGTCACTTGACTTTGATTCACTTGACACGTGCGAACCATGCCTCATGGGCAAGATGACTAAGACTCCGTTCTCCGGAACAATGGAGCGTGCAAGTGACTTGTTGGAAATCATACATACCGATGTGTGTGGTCCGATGAGCGTGGAGGCACGCGGCGGATATCGTTATTTTCTCACCTTCACTAACGATTTGAGTAGATATGGTTATGTCTACTTGATGAAGCACAAGTCTGAAACATTTGAAAAGTTCAAGCAATTTCAGAGTGAAGTGGAAAATCATCGTAACAAGAAGATCAAGTTCCTACGGTCTGATCGTGGGCATGAATATCTGAGTTTCGAGTTTGGTGCTCACTTAAGACAATGTGGAATTGTTTCACAGTTAACACCGCCTGGAACACCACAGCGTAATGGTGTGTCCGAACGTCGTAATCGTACTCTATTAGAGATGGTGCGATCTATGATGTCTCTTACTGATTTGCCGTTATCGTTTTGGGGTTATGCATTAGAAACAGTTGCATTCACTTTAAATAGGGCACCATCAAAATCCATTGAGACGACACCATACGAACTGTGGTATGGCAAAAGGCCAAAGTTGTCGTTTCTTAAAGTTTGGGGATGTGATGCTTATGTCAAAAAGTTTTAGCCTGAAAAGCTGGAACCCAAAGCGGAAAAGTGTGTCTTCATAGGTTACCCAAAAGAGACAGTTGGGTACACCTTCTATCTCAAATCCGAGGGCAAAGTGTTTGTTGCTAAAAACGGAGCTTTTCTCGAGAAGGAGTTTCTCTCGAGAGAATTGAGTGGGAGGAAGATAGAACTTGACGAGGTTGTCGAACCTCTCATCCCTCTGGATGGTGGCGCAGGGCAAGGGGAAACCTCTGTCATTGCGACGCCGGTTGAGGAGGAAGTTAATGATGATGATCATGAAACTCCAGTTCAAGTTTCTGTTGAACCACACAGGTCGACGAGACCACGTGCTGCTCCAGAGTGGTACGGTAATCCCGTCTTATCAATCATGTTGTTAGACAACAATGAACCTGCAAATTATGAAGAAGCAATGGTGGGCCCAGATTCCAACAAATGGCTAGAGGCCATGAAATCCGAGATAGGATCCATGTATGAGAACAAAGTGTGGACTTTGGAGGTACTACCCGAGGGCCGCAAGGCCATTCAGAACAAATGGATCTTTAAGAGGAAGACGGACGTTGACGGCAATGTGACCGTTTATAAAGCTCGACTTGTGGAAAAGGGTTTTTCACAAGCTCAAGGAGTTGACTACGATGAGACTTTCTCACCCGTAGCGATGCTTAAGTCCGTCAGAATCATGTTAGCAATAGCTGCATTTTTCGATTATGAAATCTGGCAAATGGATGTCAAAACGGCGTTCCTTAACGGTTTCCTTAAGGAAGAGTTGTATATGATACAACCCGAAGGTTTTGTCGATCCTAAGAATGCTAACAAGGTGTGCAAGCTCCAGCGATCCATTTATGGACTGGTGCAAGCATCTCGGAGTTGGAACAAACGCTTTGATGAGGTGATCAAAGCATTTGGGTTTATACAAGTGGTTGGATAATCTTGTATTTACAAGAAAGTGAGTGGGAGCTCTGTGGCGTTTCTAATATTATATGTGGATGACATATTGCTGATTGGAAACAACGTAGAGTTTTTGGAGAGCATAAAAGGTTACTTGAATAAAAGTTTCTCTATGAAGGACCTAGGAGAAGCTGCTTACATTCTAGGCATTAAGATCTATAGGGATAGATCAAAACGCCTCATAGGACTTTCACAAAGCACATACCTTGATAAAGTTTTGAAGAGGTTCAAAATGGAACAGTCCAAGAAAGGGTTCTTGCCAGTTCTACAAGGTACGAGATTGAGTAAGACTCAGTGCCCAGCAACTGATGAAGATAGAGAGCATATGCGCTCCGTCCCCTATGCTTCAGCCATAGGTTCTATCATGTATGCGATGCTGTGCACTAGACCGGATATTAGCATGGCCATAAGTATGGCAGGTAGGTTCCAAAGTAATCCAGGAGTGGATCACTGGACAGCGGTCAAGAATATCCTGAAGTACCTGAAAAGGACTAAGGAGATGTTTCTCGTGTATGGAGGTGACGAAGAGCTCGCCGTAAAAGGTTACGTCGATGCAAGCTTTGACACAGATCCGGACGACTCTAAGTCGTAAACCGGATACGTATTTATTCTTAATGGGGGTGCGGTAAGCTGGTGCAGTTCCAAGCAAAGCGTCGTAGCAGATTCTACATGTGAAGCGGAGTACATGGCTGCCTCAAAGGCGGCTAAGGAGGGTGTCTGGATGAAGCAGTTCATGACAGATCTTGGAGTGGTGCCAAGCGCACTGAATCCAATAACCTTGTTCTGTGATAACACGGGTGCCATTGCCTTAGCAAAGGAACCACGGTTTCACAAGAAGACCAGACACATCAAACGACGCTTCAACCTCATCCGCGACTACGTCGAGGGAGAGGACGTAAATATATGCAAAGTGCACACGGATCTGAATGTAGCAGACCCGCTGACTAAACCTCTTCCACGGCCAAAGCATGATCAACACCAGAACTGTATGGGTGTTAGATTTATTACAATGTAATTCACATGATGATGTGAGGGCTAGATTATTGACTCTAGTGCAAGTGGGAGACTGTTGGAATTATGCCCTAGAGGCAATAATAAATATAGTTATTATTATAATTCCTGTATCAAGATAATGGTTTATTATCGATGCTATAATTGTATTGAATGAAGACTCATTTAAATGTGTGGATACATAGACAAAACACCGTCCCTAGCAAGCCTCTAGTTGGCTAGCCAGTTGATCAAAGATAGTCAGTGTCTTCTGATTATGAACAAGGTGTTGTTGCTTGATAACTGGATCACGTCATTAGGAGAATCACGTGATGGACTAGACCCAAACTAATAGACGTAGCATGTTGATCGTGTCATTTTGTTGCTACTGTTTTCTGCGTGTCAAGTATTTATTCCTATGACCATGAGATCATATAACTCACTGACACCGGAGGAATGCTTTGTGTGTATCAAACGTCGCAACGTAACTGGGTGACTATAAAGATGCTCTACAGGTATCTCTGAAGGTGTTAGTTGAGTTAGTATGGATCAAGACTGGGATTTGTCACTCCGTGTGACGGAGAGGTATCTCGGGGCCCACTCGGTAATACAACATCACACACAAGCCTTCCAAGCAATGTAACTTAGTGTAAGTTGTGGGATCTTGTATTACGGAACGAGTAAAGAGACTTGCTGGTAAACGAGATTGAAATAGGTATACGGATACTAACGATCGAATCTCGGGCAAGTAACATACCGAAGGACAAAGGGAATGACATACGGGATTATATGAATCCTTGGCACTGAGGTTCAAACGATAAGATCTTCGTAGAATATGTAGGATCCAATATGGGCATCCAGGTCCAGTTATTGGATATTTATCGAGGAGTCTCTCGGGTCATGTCTACATAGTTCTCGAACCCGCAGGGTCTGCACACTTAAGGTTCGACGTTGTTTTATGCGTATTTGAGTTATATGGTTGGTTACCGAATGTTGTTCGGAGTCCCGGATAAGATCACAGACGTCACGAGGGTTTTCAGAATAGTCCGGAAAGAAAGATTGATATATAGGATGACCTCATTTGATTACCGGAAGGTTTTCGGAGTTACCGGGAATGTACCGGGAATGACGAATGGGTTCCGGGAGTTCACCGGGGGGGGGGGGGGCAACCCACCCCGGGGAAGCCCATAGGCCACTAGAGTGGCGCACCAGCCCTTAGTGGGCTGGTGGGACAGCCCAAAAGGGCCCTATGCGCCATTCAAAGAAAAATCAAAGAGAAAGAAAAAAAAGGGAGGTGGGAAGGAAGGGAAGGACTCCCACCCACCAAACCTAGTCCAACTCGGTATGGGGGGGAGCCTTCCCCCCTTGGACTCGGCCGACCCCCTTGGGGCTCCTTGAGCCCCAAGGCAACGTCCCCTCCCTCCCACCTATATATACGGAGGTTTTAGGGCTGATTTGAGAAGACTTTTCCACGGCAGCCCGACCACATACCTCCACGGTTTTTCCTCTAGATCGCGTTTCTGTGGTGCTCGGGCGGAGCCCTGCTGAGACAAGGTCATCACCAACCTCCGGAGCGCCGTCACGCTGCCGGAGAATTCTTCTACCTCTCCGTCTCTCTTGCTGGATCAAGAAGGCCGAGATCATCGTCGAGCTGTACGTGTGCTGAACGCGGAGGTGCCGTCCGTTCGGTACTAGATCGTGGGACTGATCGCGGGATTGTTCGCGGGGCGGATCGAGGGACGTGAGGACGTTCCACTACATCAACCGCGTTCACTAACGCTTCTGCTGTACGATCTACAAGGGTATGTAGATCACTCATCCCCTCTCGTAGATGGACATCACCATGATAGGTCTTCGTGCGCGTAGGAAAAATTTTGTTTCCCATGCGACGTTTCCCAACAAAGCAGTGCTGCATCCAACTCACCAACAAACTGAATCTTCTCCGCCCTGAGAGTCTCATATGCTGCCCCCATTTCACAAGTTTTCTGCCAGCCAGAACCAAGAGACAATCAGAAAATTCAACAATAAAAGTCTAAGTTCTTCAGACCCCTGCCGACGCAAGCAGTCGACAGCGGTCTCGGGGACTACACCCAGTGGGTTCATTGAGAGTGACCCCACTCGCATGCAACTCAAGCAGGTCCGCCCTATTGAGATACATGATAACACCTATGCCTACGAGGCTAATACTACCCGACCTGAGTAAAATTACTCTTGGGGACTCTTACAGTAAGTGCACCCCGAGTGCCACGACTGTTCGCAGTCGACCATATTATTTATGGATCTGACCAAGTAAAAGACAATGTGTATAAAGACAACTGCCAGTGCAAGCACTCGACAGAAGTCTCGGGGACTACACCCACAGGGTTCACTCAGAGTGAACCCATTGCAAAAATCATACGGTATCCGAGAACACCCAGTGGGTTACAAGAGAAAAGTAAATACTTACTAGCCCACTTACTCAGATATCGTCCCGCAGCTCCAAGCTCCGCTGGTACAGGGATGCGATGGAGTCGTATGCCTTCTTGGCTTCCCCCGCCATCAGCTATGCCTGCACCATGGCCCCCTTGGCCGCTCCCACCTGCTCCTCCGGGAGTCGCTAGATGTTGAACTCAACATTCGACAAGCCTGGCATCGTGGGCTCCTTGGGCATCCCAAGGCCTGCTCCAGTCAGTTCATCTGCCACCAGCGCCGTTTCAGTCGGCGGCATCACCTCAGTCGGCAGCTCGTCTGCGGCGAGAGCAGTAACTGGTGGAGCAGCCTCAAGAACAGGCTCTGCAGCTTGCTCGGGTCTCCCCTGGTCACCCTCGTCCACGCAAATCGCCCCTGACAGACCGAACGACGCGAGATCTCAAAAAGATAAAGAGGCAAGACCGAAGATAGAATTCGCGATGCGATAAAATAAAACTTTTGGAGTCACTACAATGCACCTGGCTGAGACGAGACGACGCTGTCCGTGTCCATGGGGTCATCCTCCTGGCGTGCCGGAGAGGTGGTAGAGGTAGCAACTCTGTCGAGTGAAATTCATTCGACCAATAAAACAGGAGTCCAATCGGATATCACAGGAAATTAGAAGATCAATGCACTTACGTGGAGGTGACGAGAACAATGACCCTCATCCGCGGCAAAGCCTTTCGAGGTTTAGGTCCACTCGGTTTGGCCGCCTTGGAAGGCTGACCCGCACGCTCGGCAGCAACATCCCTGGCCCTCTTGGTGCTCCGAGCACTCGGGACCACGGGAGCAGTGGGCGGAGCACTCGAGGATGCCGGAGGGACTGAGGGGACTGCAGGTTCGTGTCGATGCTTGGTCCGATGCTCTAGCTGCGGGACTGGCAAGTCTTGCTCTTCGTCCTCCTCCTCTTCCTCACTAGTCTCTTCCTCCGTCTCCCCGCTGTCGGAGACATACTCGGCGCTCTCCACGCTGCCCTCCTGGCTGCCCTCCTCCTCCTCCTCGGCCGGGTTCCCGTTCAAGACGGGAGAAAACCAGTTGGTCCACTTCTGCATAAAATACATTCGGCGACATCAGACATCGCACAGAGATTCATGTAAGCAATATAACTAAGACAACTACGTGTACTCGACAAATGGTACTCACCTGGTTCGGAGGAGGATTGTCCGCGCAGAAAGGCTTCACTCGCCGGGCTCCTCTGGGGTTCTCGCAGGCGCCCGTGATCTGGAGCACCCACGACGCCACCTTCTCCTCGGTCGCGCCCACAACGATGGTCCGAGTGGAATCCTCGGGCCCCGTATAATGCCACATGGCGTGGTCACGAGCCTGCAGGGGTTGGATGCGCCAACCAAGGAAAACCTCCAGCAAGTCTATGCCGGTGACCCCTCTTCTGACGACATCTACGAGTGCGTCGACCAGAGGCTGGATGTCTTTCTTCTCCGCCTTCGTGAGCGCAAGCTGCTTAGGCGGAGCGGGTCGATCTAAGCTGAAGGGAGGCAACCCTGTCGAGGCATTCGGGCAGGCAACGTCCTGGCAGTAGAACCACGTCGACTGCTAGTTCCTAACCGACTCACTCAGCTGAAGAGCAGGATAACTACTCCGACTCTCTTTCTGGAAACCTAAGCCCCCGCAGAGTTGGAGAAGATGTGTTTTATCATCCGACTGGCTGAGTCGTTTGATAGTCTGAGATCTAGCAGAGAATATATGTTTGAACAGCCCCCAATGGGGGGGGCAGCCGATGAAGCACTCTCACAGAACTATGAAAACAGAGAGATGGGCAATAGCGTTCGGGGGAAAGTGGTGAAGCTGTGCCCCGAAGTGATTCATAATGCCCTTGAAGAAAGGATGCGGGGGCAAGGAGAAACCTCGATAGTCATGGCTGAGCAGCAGGACGCGCTCCCCCTCCCGGGGCGCCGGCTCGACCTCATTCTCGGCCGGCAGCCTCCAAGACTTGTGCACGATCATCCCGTGCTCCACCAGCTGCAGCAGACCCCCCTCCGTCACCGTGGAGGGGAGGAAGTCGCCTTGAACCCACCCCGCCGGCAGCGGTCGCTGCCGCCGCTGAGCAGGAGCCGCCGCCTTCCCCTTCTTCTTCCTCGCCTCCATCTTGCTGGTCTGACCCTTGGTCATGGCGGAAGCTGCGGATCCGCGGAGAGGAAGGAGGAGGAAGGAGTGTAGGTGCGCTGGAGGTGGCGAGAAGGACGGAGCAAGCGAAGGCAAGAGATTCGGCGAGCGTAACGAAAAACCCTCCCCGCTGGGATTTAAGTAAGGTTCCGACTGGGTCGCTAGCAGGTGGCCCTGAAACCTTATCCCCCGACCAACCGCGGCGATGTTAGTGGAGAGGTTGAAGGCGTGAGAATCGAGGCGTCAGGCGCTACTCGAGCGCGATGGCGTCATCCCCGCTGAGCGCGCGGTCCCGGAAAATCCACCGCTGTCAGTTGACTGGTCACGTCAGAAGATACCGCGGAAGCACTCGGTTTCCGACAGTTTGTTTCACAAATACTTCCACTCGGATCGTTGATCAGAAAAGATAAAATGGATCGAGGCAAGCAACGCCAAAGTCACATCCGTACCAGTCGGATCCAAACTTCAAGTATCGCTTCGTCATTCCAACCCCAATCCATTCGGGGACTAATGATGGGGTTATGGTCCTAGGGTAGGGTCATAGGCCTGCCCTGTAGGTCCTACCCAAGGACTACCCTTCATAAGGGACAAGGCCCTTAGTCAGTTCCGACTGAACTAAGAAGTTCCCATCATGCAGTCGGTGACAGATCTTCAACCATCCAGTCGGAGAAGAGCATTCGGAGCATATCAAACTAACCGATTGGATTCCACTCTGCGCATCGTAACCCCCCTGGGGAGAAACGGTCATACGTTTCACCACGCCTTTATTAGCATTTAAGACGTACGTTACCTGTAACGTAGGCATTTATTTGCCACTACTCCACTCCTGTGCACCGAACCGTTGTGGAGGGCAGCGAACTCTATATAAGCCACCCTCCCCCACTGGTGCAAGGGTTAGCAACTCATTGTATTCCATATTCCACTCGACAACAAGCTCCGAGAGCACTGAGACGTAGGGCTATTACCTCCACCGTAGAGGGGCTTGAACTCATACAACCTCGCCGTAGCTAAGGCTCTGCCCATCCTTTTCGTACCCTACACATCTACTGTCAGGCTTATACCCACGACACTCAGCTTGATCCAGAATACGCACGGGGTATTCTTGGTATGAAAGGTTATCTTGGAGATCAAGCGTTTCGTGGTCCACTTCACGGATAGGATCCGAAAAGCAATGCCTGAGTTATGAGACGTGGAAGACATCATGAACCTTGGAAAGATGCGGAGGAAGTTCCAACTGGTAGGCAACTTCTCCTCGTTTGGCAAGAATGCGAAAAGGCCCAATGTAACGAGGAGCCAACTTGCCCTTGATACCGAATCGATGGGTACCCTTCAAAGGTGTAACCCGAAGGTAAGCCTTCTCGTCAACTTCAAAGGTCACAGCCTTATGATGACGATCATATTGGCTCTTTTGACGAGACTGGGCGGTTTTCAACTTTTCACGAATAATGCGAACCTGCTCCTCTGCATCCTGGATCGTGTCCGGGCCAAAGAGTTGCCTCTCCCCGGTTTCTAACCAATTAAGAGGTGTTCGACATCTTCGTCCATAGAGAACTTAAAAAGGAGCTTTGCCCAAGCTTGATTGATAAATATTGCTATAAGCGAATACGGCGAATGGAAGGCACTTCTCCCAATTCATACCGAACGATATAACACAAGCTCGGAGCATATCTTCTAGGATTTGATTCACTCTTTCTACTTGACCACTTGATTCGGGATGGAAAGAAGTGCTAAAAGATAAGTGAGTCCCCATGGCATTCTGAAAACTTTCCCAGAAGCGAGAAGAAAAGATACTCCCACGGTCCGAGTTAATCTCCAGGGGAACACCATGAAGAGACACTATCCGAGAGATATATAACTCTGCTAGATGGCTAGCTGTTATACTCTCACGAACGGGAAGAAAATGAGCCACTTTGGAAAGACAGTCAATGACCACAAAGATAGCATTATTTCCTTTCTTGGTCTTGGGAAATCCGGTAATGAAATCCATACTAACTTTAACCCATTTCCATTCAGGAATAGCTAGAGGTTGAAGGGTGCTAGCAGGCCTTTGATGTTCTGCCTTAAGTCGACGACAAACGTCATAGTTAGCAACGAACTCAGCAATTTCTCTCTTCATCCTTGTCCACCAGAACCTCTGGCGTAGATCCTAATACATCTTAGTACTACCGGGATGAATGGTGAGAGGAGAATCATGGGCCTCCTTAAGGATTAACTGCCTTAGATGTGGGTTCTTAGGA
Organism: Hordeum vulgare subsp. vulgare; assembly: GCF_904849725.1. Lineage (NCBI taxonomy): Eukaryota > Viridiplantae > Streptophyta > Magnoliopsida > Poales > Poaceae > Hordeum > Hordeum vulgare. The sequence continues at coordinate 179,563,336 of NC_058523.1, forward strand.
ACCACTAGACGATTCTGGAAGAACACAACACCTTGATCATTCATGGAAAATTCTTTAGCGTTTCCGCTAAAAATATTCTCCTTGATCCGTGATATACCCTTGTCATGCATTTGGCCAGCTATAATTTGATCCTTAAGAGTAGGCCTCGCCACCAGGGTAGAAAGGAATCCTTGAGGAACAATATGAAGATTCAACTTCCGAAATTCCTCATAGAGATGTGGTTGACCTTGTTGTAGCATCAAATTGTTACAATAGGATTTACGACTTAGTGCATCGGCCATAACATTGGCCTTCCCCGGGGTGTAAGTTATCCCTAAGTCGTAATCCGAGATCAACTCAACCCACCGTCTTTGCCTGAGATTCAAATCCGGCTGGGTGAAGATATATTTCAGACTTTGGTGATCAGTGAATATTTCACAACGATTACCCAAAAGGTAATGTCGCCAGGTTTTTAGTGCATGGACCACAGCTGCAAGCTCAAGGTCATGTGTGGGATAATTATCCTCATGTGGACGCAACTGTCGAGATGCGTATGCGATCACATGACGATCTTGCATGACAATGCAACCTAATCCTTGTCGCGAGGCGTCGCAATAGATAACAAAGTCCTTAGAAAAATCTGGTGGTAGCAACACAGGTGCAGAAGTCAGGCGTCTTTTTAGTTCCTGAAAACTATGCTCACACTGTGGTGTCCACTCGAACTTTTTATCCTTCTTGAGGAGTTCAGTTAGAGGCTTTGCAACCTTGGAGAAATTCTCGACAAAGCGGCGACAATAGCTCGCTAGACCAAGAAAACTCCTAACTTGCTTAACCAATTCAGGTTGAGTCCAATCAAGGACAGCTTAAACTCTCTCGGGATTGACAGCAATACCCTTACCAGAGATTACGTAACCTAGATAGGTCACTTCTGGTAACCAAAATTCACATTTTGAAAACTTGGCATAAAGGCGATGCTCTTGAAGTTTCATCAATACCAGCCTTAGATGCTCGACATGTTCTTGTTCGTTCTTCAAGTAGATGAGAATATCATCGAGGTATACCACGACGAATTTATCCAAATACTCCATGAAGATTGAATTCTTCAAACGAGAGAAGGTGGCTGGGGCATTGGTTAAACCGAAGGACATGACGGTGTACTCGTATTGGCCATAACGGGTAACAAAAGCCGTTTTTGGAATGTCCCCGTTCTTGATCTTGATTTGATGGTATCCCAACCTCAAATCCATTTTGGAGAAGACTGAGGACCAAGCGAGCTGATCGTACAGATCGTTGATCCTGGGGAGCGGATACTTGTTCTTTATGGTGACCAGATTAACTGGTCGGTAATCCACAACCATCCGATCCGTTCCGTCTTTCTTCTTGACGAAGAGGACGGGGCAAGCCCAAGGAGAAGAGCTAGGACGAGTGAAACCTTTATTCAAGGCCTCATCTAGTTGCTTCTTAAGTTCGGCTAGCTCCAGGGGTGCCATCTTATATGGTCTTCTGGCTATTGGGACAGTTCCCGGAACAAGATCTATCACAAACTCTACATCTCTGTCAGGTGGAATTCCTGGCAGTTCCTCTGGAAAAACATCCGGGAAGTCACGGACTACCGGAATGTCTTCAAGTTCCGGAAGAGGGTTGGCATTTAAGGAATAAAGTTGGCATTTGGCAACTCGAGTAGAGACATTTACTATCTCACCCGAGGGATGGGTAAGCTGGACATTTCTAGAATGAGTATCAATCTTGGCATAGTGAGCTGACATCCAGTCCATGCCCAAGATGATATTAATATCCGAAGATTTCAAGGCTATCAATGAGGCTAGAAAAACTAGCTTGTCTACTAGAATTTCATTGTCATAGGTTATCCTAGAGGTTTGCCATTTACTACCAGGAGTTTGGACAACCAATGGAATTGGCATATCACAAAAAGACATGTTATGCAACTGTGCATAACTTTCTGAAATGAAGGAATGAGAAGACCCAGTGTCAAAGAGAACAGACGCTGGGTGATGATTAACAAGAAGCGTACCCAGCATGACGTCGGGATCCTCTGCAGCTTCTTCTACTGACACATAGTTCACACGGCCACGTGCAGGAGTTGGCTTCACATAGTAAGCTTTGCCCGACTTGCCTTGCCCGACGGTCTTTCCGGGTTGCTTGGCACCCACATTTTGGGGACACTCACGGGAATAGTGCCCCGGTTCTCCACACTTATAGCATATCACTTGGTTGGCACGTGGTGCAGCATTGTTAGCTGGACCACCATAAGTTTTTGCTGGAGGGTTGGTCTGATTCGTCTGAGGCGCCATGTAGGATGGCCTCGGAGTGTATCTTGGCGGCAGAGAACTGTTCGGAACCCACAGTCTGCGTTTGGGAAACGTGGAACCAGGAGACGAGCCAAAGTCGCGGGAGTGCTTCCTTGTGGCTTCAAAGTCAGTATGACCAGTCTCGGCACTGATCGCCTTGTTGACCAGGGCTTGAAAGCTTGCACACTCGTGGAGGCGCAGATCACGACGAAGCTCAGGGCTCAGACCCTTACGGAACCTTGCTTGCTTCTTGGCGTCAGTAGACACCTCCTCTGTTGCATAGCGGGCGAGGTTACCGAACTCGCGGCTATAGGCATCCACAGACAACTTGCCCTGAGTGAAGGCACAGAACTCCTCTCTCTTTCTATCCATCAGACCCTCTGGAATATGGTGCAGACGAAAAGCTGCACTGAAGTCTGCCCATGTGGCTACTGGTTCAGCGGGACGCATGGCTTCAAAGTTCTCCCACCACAGATTGGCAGGTCCTTCCAGGAAATACCCCGCAAAGGTCACCTTGTCGGCCTCAGAGACATTGGCAGAGCGAATCTTGCGTGAGATGCTGCACAACCAGTCATCAGCGCCGAGGGGATCGACGGAATGATGAAACTTTGGAGGATTTAGCTTCAGAAAGTCGTTGAGGGACACTGCAGCATTCCTAGGCTGACGAGTCGTATTATGCTCAATGCGCTCTAACAGTCGGTTGGTCTCCCTTTTGTTTCTCTCTGCCTCAAGCATAACTTCCGCCAGAGAGGGCGGGTGAGGCGGGTCTTCCTGCGACGCTTGACTACCCTCACCTTGATCATGACCAGGGGCACGGTTCAACCTGGTGAACACCATCCTGACAAACAAACTCACAGCTTAGACCAATATCATATCAATACTAGCTATGGATTAAGAATGTACTGAACACACGGAATGCGGAAATGAATATCCGAATAGCATGGTAACAAGCAACTGCTATATATACACCATGGTTCATACACACCCTTACATAGTTCAGTACAACCTTAACCGAAGAGCAAACTATTGAAATTATGAAACTACTCATCAGAGGCTTACAAGCTTCCTATACATTATTTATCTAGGCCTCCGGAATTCATTTCACATCACAGGCATACTTCACAAGTCACGCAGGACTGTGAACGTACGGCTACTACCATACTATCCTTCCGCTCACAGCTCAGGCATCCGCATAGAACATCTCATAGAGATTACCTCCATGACCTGGAAGCTCAACCTGCGGATCAGGAAACACTCTAGCCTGAGATCCCTGGGATCCATATGGACACGGATGTGGCCTTGGTCCCCTGACTGGTGGCAAGAGGGGTCCCCGAAGAGGGGTGACTCCTCCTATAGCTGGCCAGTCAGCATGGGCCGGAAGATGGGTCCTAACAGGGTTCAACATCTCCATATCTCCGTACCCTGTCTGGACTACCGGTGCCAGCTGCGTCAAAGCCGTCCACAGACAGGCACGGGTAGCATAAAGCTACATGCAGAGAGCACGAGCATCCCTGTCTCTGTTCTCTAGCATCTCAACAGTGGACTGCAATAGTGGATCCTCCATAGAAGAATCAAAATAGACTCCACTCAGGTATCCCTCTTCACCAGGCTGAGAGACCGGAACATAGCAGAACTCTGAATTCTGCAGCAGTGCATGTCTCGCTCTCATAATGGTCAGCATTGAATAGGCAGCATCTTGTACTGCCATGTCAACAGTGACTCCCAACCAATAGGACCAATGGGTTGGCTCCTCAGCTCCAGGGTAGTCTGGAAATACCCTAACAGTGCAGATGTACTGGCTCTGGTTGAAGTCTCGGTACTGTTCCTCCACTGTGTACTCGGGGTACCAGCGTTAACCGCACACCGACATCACCCTGACCAGCATGGCCGTATGACCCGGCACATCAATGCACCTGGTTAGACGTACCACCTGACGAGAAGGACGGCCAGGCATCTGTAAATAGAGAATATTGCAAAAGCATTAGAGCTCCAAATGAAAAATTGGGCAGCATAACGACTGTAAATGCTCAAAAACAAATTTTGAGACAACCCAAAATGGAATAGCGTAACTACTCAACTATCAAGTTCAACTCTCTGATCATCAAACTTACTTCCTTTTCCTAGGAATGAAAGAAACCCAAATATCTCTTGACCTGTAGTCCTATAATCTACCGATCAGAAACACGAGCCTGGAAGAAGATGAGTAACCTAGTCCTTAATTCCCGTAGAAAAGACGAGGATGACCAGAATAGAATATCTTGAGAAGAGAACAAGAGTCTTATGTTCCCTTCCACAAACAATTCCCTTATATATAACTAAAGCAATTCTAGACTCATCTTCGACCAGTTTGGCTTAGTAATCCTACAGTCAGTCAGGCTCTGATACCAACGATGTCGGGACCCCGATCCTAAGTCATAGGAATCCAGCCTGTAACACATCGCATCTCTTTGCGGTCTCTCGCACGGTTAACTCCACGGCTGCAGCCTTACCTTAGCCGGGACCATTTGCGTCTTTTGACTCACGTATGCAATAGTGTCGCTAGCATTCCAATGTCAAAGAACCCGGATCGACAAGTGTAGTCATAAACCAAAGTGGCAGTACCGCACAACAACAGGCACACATGACCCAACAAAGCAGGTGTCGGTCACCAGCGAGTGTAGACGAGTCGTAGCAAGCTACAAGGACTCCATTACATCGCGTGACATTTCCCCAGAGGGAACAGACACAGCAGCTAAGAAGGACACATGCCGGTCAACAAATGTGTCCGGAGCAGTAGCGAGCTACCATGGCTCGTTGGATCACAAAGGGGCATTTTCCTGTAAGGAGTGCTACTAAAATTCACGACTAGGTAATCGAACCCCATACATATCAAGTACGACACACGTATGCATGGCATACCAATATGTATAGATACATCGATGGCATCACAACATAACCAAAAACATACAAGCTTTATTTAAGAGGCTCGGAAGAGCCACACACATAATATTACACAGTACGGGTCTCACGACCCATAATAGCAGTCATTCAGTTACAAACCAGCGGAAGAGTTTAAAACTATCTGAGTACAGACATGGCAACTAGAAGGCACATGGCCTGACTATACTACAGACCCAACCTAGGGTCAGATCGTAGCTGGGACACCAGCTACTCGTCATCGTCGATGTCTACGAAGAACCCTCCATTAGGGTCATTAGCAACCTCTGCAACATTTATTAAACAAACATGAGTACGGAGGTACTCAGCAAGACTTTAGGATAACTAACTACTCATGCAATGTATCAACAAGGTATGGTGGGGTTTCATGCGGAAAGCCAGCATTTGACTCGTGGCTAGACAACTTGCATTTTTAAATAATTTTGACAACTTGATTTCTCGCACACGAGTCCACTAACACTAAAACAATACACCATCGTGGAATCATTCCGTCTCCCTACGGAAATGCCGTCCACGACACTCACGCTTATCTTGACAATTTTATGAGTAGCCATTTAAGTTATCTTTGAACAACATATGTCTCCAAGTAGTCCATATCCGCGGACCCGGCTATTCGAATAGATCATAACCCTGCAGGGGTGTACTTCGTCACACACGCTCTCGCCACTTATCGCCATGTGCACATCATGCACCTCGGCAACCTTCAAGCGGAAGCCCAGCGAGGGAGTCGGCCACGACCGTTAACCACATTAGTACCTAGTCCAGGTTTATCGCCTATCTGAGAGTAACCCGTACGGAAGTCTGGCCGAGGTTCCCGCCACGGCCTCAAACGATGTCCGCGGGGTTCCCAAGCCCACCATCCGGGTGCCACTTGGTACACCGTGCCACTGCCTACCGCATCATTGCCCACCTCTCAGGTCAGCACTATGCACGGCCTCCAGCATGACTATAAACACCAGAAACTACTTGCAACTCCTGGACCGAGTACTAAGCGATTAATAAGTCGAGAGGGTCAATTAAGTATCCCAATATGTGGTAGTATTTAGTCTTGGATTACATACACGGAATTCAGTTCCTAAGGACGGTTCCAATGAAACAACCCGCTATGTACTCCTACACAGCCTTTCACCGGTACCTTTACCAAATCAGGTTCAACACACAACCTTTGCTTACCGAGCACATTCTCACAATTCTGTTCATCTCCCAGATGACAGACCATACACAACTCTAAGCATAGCATGCATAGCAGGATAAGGCACATCATGGCTCAAGCAACTACCAGGTATGCTAGGTTGCAAGGTTCGGCTATTTACTGTGACAAGGTTAGGTCATGCAAAGGAAGTGGGTTCAACTAACGTGGCAAAAGCAGTTGAAGCATTTGATCCTAATGCAATAAGTAAGTGCAGGAGCAAGAACATGTGATTTATCGAGATGATCAAAATGGTTGCTTGCCTTGTTGCTCAGAGGAGTGACAATATCCGTCAGATGGATATTCGGTAGAATCCGGGGGAGCGGAGCCTACCGAAAGGAATGACAACAATCAGTAACAAACAAATGCAATCAAGATGATGCATGAGCATGGCATGAGAATGCAAGCTGATATACTAATATAGCTAGCATGTATTAGGTTTGAAGTTGATTTGAATCAAATTCAAATATCACTTCACACAAGGTATTCTCGGATACCATTTTAATTGATTCGACCTTATACTCAGATCAACTTGATGTTAACATGCATGGGATGACATGTTAAGTTGCTGGTTTGTAATTAGGACAGTATTTGATCATGTCATTCATAGTGAAATTTAAATATTTTCCATATTCCACTTATAAAGTATTTATAAGAATTGACTTATTCTTTAATCTACATGTTTGGGTTCTGTAACATTTTCAAACATGTTTGAAAATGACATATTCAGGTTCCTTGAATTTTTCTGATACTTTTTCATATATAAATTATTTTTGAAGTTTTAAACATTTCTGAAATTATTCTTATACTGGAAAATCCCTTTATTGCATCAGCATGACATCAGCAGGTCCAACTGGCCGTTGAAAGTCAAACCTGACAGGGTGGACCCACTGGTCAGCCTTTCAGGGGCTAATCCCGCGCTGACCAGCCCCTAAGTGGGTTTGACTTGGCCTTGGGCCCACTGTCAGTGAGTGCTTAGGCTTTAAACTTCTGGATTAGGCTGGCCACGTCGGCACTCGCCGGAGCCTGGCCGGCGGCGACCAGATCCGCGGCAGAACCTCGCTGGAGACATGCTAGAACGTGTTGTGGTGCTCGGAACAAGATGCTGAGAGCACTGGAGTGATCTCCAGGCTTGACCACATCCAACGCTGGCCTCAGGGAGAGCTATAGGTGGCCGGAGTAAGCCGGCGACGAGCCGGGGCGGCTGCCGGAGTACGGGTTCGATGGTCCAGTGGCTAGGGGGCACGGATCCGAGGGGAAAGAGAGGGGAAATGACCACAGGCTCACGGGGAGTGCAGAGCAGGGCTTAGACGGCTCGGGGAAGGGCTGTTGCCAGCGTTTCACCATCGATTTGCCGGCGACCGAAGGTTGAAGACGATGGCGTTGGGGACGTAGCAGAGCTCGGGGAGACTTCGGCCGTTGCAGAGAGAACCAACTCGACAAGGCGAAGCTGCTGGACTACTCGGAGGGAGGTTCCTGTGGCTAGAGGCGCGGCGCCTCGAGCTCGAGCTCGTGGCAATGGCGGCAGAAGGAGGGAGGAGAGATCCGAGAGGAGGGGGGAACTGGAGCTGGGGAATGGATAGGGACGGCCTCGGGGAGGTTATCCCCGTGCTTGCCAGTGCGAGGCGGTGGCCAGGCAGCCAGGGAGCCGCGTGGAGGCACGCGGCGACGCGGCGGCCACCTCCTGCTCCTATTGGCGAGGAGGAAGACGACAGGAGCAGTTGGGCCGGGCCAGGTGAGCGTCAGGTAAGTTTTTTCCATTTTCTTTCTGTTTTGTTTCTGTTTTAATTACTGACATGGATTTGCTATTTATTTCAGCTCCCAATTAGTTTGTAAAACTATGTTGAACACCCCAGAATATTTGTTGGAATATTTCCAGCCATTCCTAAAGTTTTCAACATTTTTGAAAGTTTAAAGTTTCTGATTTCAAATTTAAAATTTGAAACCAGTAGCTTTTGCATTTATCAAAAATGCCTAGAGTGTCAAGAAAATGTTTTCTTCATTGCTTATATACTTTTATGATTTATCAGAAAGATTGAACTTTTCTTGAGGCAATTTTGGGTTCATTGATTTTAAATAGTTTGAATTTTCCTTTATTTTGAGAAGTGGCTAGGGTTTTAGCATTTTCCTTCATCACTTGCTTTGTTCTTGTTGAAAATTTCCTAGATGCAATGCAAAGAAAAGATGAGCACAAAGCTAACTTGCTTAAGGGGTCAGGGATGTGACATAATGCCCCAGCATACTTCATGTACGTCATGAACAAAGTCTTCATGGAATACCTGGATAAGTTTGTCGTCATCTTAATCGATGACATATTAATCTTCTCCAAGTCTGAAGAAGAGCAAGAGAACCACTTGAGGCTATTGTTGGAATAGCTTCGAGAGCACCAGCTTTATGAAACGTTTAGCAAATGCAAATTTTCGCTACACGAAGTTGGATTCTTGGGTCATACCATGACGGCAAACGGATTGGCAGTCGATCCTTCCAAGATTACCACGGTAACCAACTGGGAGTTGCCAATCGATGTGAAGGAAGTCAGAAGCTTCCTCGGTCTCGCGGGATACTACCGCAAGTTCGTAGAAGGATTCTCCCGCATTGGCCGACCAATGACTCGGCTCTTGAAGAAAGGCAAGAAGTTCGAATGGACCCCGGAGTGTGAAGAAAGCTTCCAGGAGTTGAAGAAGAGATTGACTACCACCCCGGTATTGGCAACTCCACATATCAGCAAGGAGTTTGTGATATATTGTGATGCCTCCAGAACTGGGATCGATGGAGTCCTAATGCAAGACGACAGGGTCGTGGCTTACCTGTCACGGAAACTGTGCCCGCATGAGGAAAACTACGCCACACATGATCTTGAGTTGGCAGCCGTAGTGCATGCCCTGAAGACATGGCGACATTTCCTTCTAGGGAAGCGATGTGAAATATACACCGACCACAAGAGTCTAAAGTATATCTTTACTCAAAGGGAATTGAATATGAGGCAGCGAAGATGGTTGGAGCTAATAAAAGACTACGACCTCAGTATTCAATACCACCCCGGTAAGGCCAATGTGGTGTCCGATGCCTTAAGCCGGAAGGCGAGTGATGCGTCCATTTTGCATCATGCTTTCATGTTGATGTTTATTGCTTTATGGGCTGTTATATTACTTTGTGGTACCATGTTCATGCCTTTTCTCTCTTATTTTGCAAGGTTTATTTGAAGAGGGAGAATTCAGGCCACTGGAATTCTGGACTGGAAAAGGAGCAAATCTTAGTCCACTATTCTGCACATCTCCAAATGCCCTGAAAAGTTACGTGGATTTTTTTGGGATTATATAAAAAATACTCGGCGAAAGAGGTACTAGAGAGGGGCCACCAGGGCACCACAAGCCCTGCCACCGCCACCCCCCTGGTGGCGGAGGGCAAGCTTGTGGGCTCCCTGACGGCCCACTATCCCCCCTCTTTTGCTATATGAAGGGTTTCATTCTAGAAAAAATCAATCGGGAGCTTTTTCGTGGTTTCGCCGCCGCCACGAGGCGGAACTTGAGCAGATCCAATCTAGAGCTCCGGCAGGACGATCCTGCCGGGGAAACTTCCCTCCCGGAGGGGGAAATCGTCGCCATCGTCATCACCAACACTCGTCTCGTCGTAGGGGAGGCATCTTCATCAACATCTTCATGAGCACCATCTCCTCTCCAATCCCTAGTTCATCTCTTGTAACCAATCTTCGTCTCGCGACTCCAATTGGTACTTGTAAGGTTACTAGTATTGTTGATTACTCTTTGTAGTCGATGCTAGTTGGATTACTTGGTGGAAGAGTTTATGTTCAGATCCTTGATGCTATTCATTACACCTCTGATCATGATTATGATTATGCTTTGTGAGTAGTTACTTTTGTTCCTGAGGACATGGGATAAGTCATGCTGATAATAGTCATTTGAATTTGATATTCGTTTGGTATTTTGATATGCTGTATGTGGTCTTCTCCTCTAGTGGTCTTATGTGAACGTCGACTACATAACAATTCACCATATTTGGGCCTAGAGGAAGGCATTGGGGAGTAGTAAGTAGATGATGTGTTGCTGGAGTGACAGAAGCTTAAACCCCAGTCTATGTGTTGCTTCGTGAGGGGCTGATTTGGATCCACTAGTTTAATGTTATGGATAGACGTTGTCATAATTGTTCTTTCATAGTTGCGGATGCTTGCGGGAGGGGTTAATCATAAGTGGGATGCTTGTCCAAGTAAGGGCAGTAACCAAGCGCCGGTCCACCCACATATCAAACTATCAAAGTAACGAACGCGAATCATATGAACATGATGAAACTAGCATGACAGACATTCCCGTATGTCCTCGGGAGCGTTTTTCCTCCTATAAGACTTTGTTCAGGCTTGTCCCTTGCTACAAAAGGGATTGGGCCACTTGATGCACCATTTCTACTAATTGTTACTTGTTACTTTTCGCTTGCTACGTTTGACCTCGCTACACCATCACTTGTTACCGCTACTTTCAGTGCTTGCAGTTATTACCTTGCTGAAAACCATTTATCAGAGCCTTCTGCTCCTCATTGGGTTCGACACTCTTACTTATCGAAAGGACTACGATTGATCCCCTATACTTGTGGGTCATCAAGACTTTTTTCTGGTGCCGTTGCCGGGGAGTGAAGCGCCTTTGGTAAGTGGAAATTGGTAAGGAAACATTTTTATACTGTGCTCAAATTTATTGTCACTTGTCACTATGGAAACTGTTCCTTTGAGGAGTTTGTTCGGGGTATCTTCACCATGAACGGAAGCACGAGGAGTTGTTCCTCAACCTGAGTACCTACTGAAAATATCTTCAATGAAATTCCTTTGGGTATGCTTGAGAAACTGCTGGCTAATCCTTTTACAGGAGATGGATCTTCACATCCAGACTTACATCTGATCTATGTAGATGAAGTTTGTGGTTTATTTAAGCTTGCAGGTTTGCCCGAGGATGAGGTAAAGAAGAAAGTCTTTCCTTTATCTTTGAAGGATAAGGCATTGACATGGTATGGCCTATGTGATGATACTGGATCATGGGACTACAATCAGTTGAAATTGGAATTTCATCAAAAGTTCTATTCTATGCATTTAGTACATCGTGATCGGAACTTTATTTATAACTTTTGGCCTCCTGATAGGGAAAGCATAGCTCAAGCTTGGGGGAGGCTTAAATCAATGCTATATTCATGCCCCAATTATGAGCTCTCGAGAGAAGTCATCACTCAAAACTTTTATGCTCGGCTTTCTCATGAAGATCGTACCATGCTTGACACTTCTTGTACCGGTTCTTTTATGAAGAAGGATATTGACCACAAGTGGAATTTATTGGAGAGAATCAAACGTAACTCTCAAGATTGGGAGCTGGAGGAAGGTAAGGAGTCAAGTATGAATTTCCAGTTTGATTGCATTAAATCTTTTTTTGAGACAAACACTTCTAGAGATTTTAGCGCTAAGTATGGACTTGACTCTTCAATAGTAGCTTCTCTATGTGAGTCTTTTGCTGCTCATGTTGATCTTCCCAAAGAGAAGTGGTTTAAGTATCATCCCCCTGTAGAAAGCAACATAGTCAAAACCAATCTAGTTGAGGAGAAAGTCATTCTTTTTAGTGATCCTGTTGTTGCTTGTGCTTACACTGAGAAACAACCATACCCTGCTAGGATAAAGGATTATTCTAAAGCTCCAACTGTGATATGTAGGGGTTACATTAGACCACTTGCACCCCCCTGAGGAGATTAGAGTTGAACCTAGTGTTGCTATTATCAAAGATCTCTTAACCGAAGATGTAGACGGGCATGTTATCAAATTCTGTGAGGACTCCGCTAGAATTGCTAAACCTCACGCAAAAGACAAATACGGACCTGTAGTTGGCCTGCCCGTTGTTTTTGTCAAGATAGGAGATCACTGTTACCATGGTTTATGTGATATGGGAGCTAGTGTTAGTGCCATACCCCGTTCTCTATATGATGAAATCAAAGATGAGATTGCACCTGCTGAGTTAGAACCCATTGATGTCACTATTACGCTAGCTAATAGAGACACTATTTGTCCTCTAGGAATTGTGAGAGACGTAGAAGTCCTGTGTGGTAAGACGAAGTATCCTACTGATTTCCTCGTCCTTGGTACTGCACAAGATAGCTTTTGCCCCATCATATTTGGTAGACCCTTTCTCAACACTGTCAATGCTCACATTGATTGCATTAAGCAGACTATCACAGTTAGTTTTGAGGGTGTGTCTCATGAATTTAACTTCTCCAAGTTTGGAAGACAACTCCATGAAAAAGAGTCATCTAGAAGGGATGAAATTATTGCTCTTGCCTCTATTGCCGTACCTCCTACGGATCCTTTAGAGCAATATCTACTTGAGCATGAAAATGATATGCTATGGAGGAGAGAGATGAGATAGATAAAATTGTCTTAGAACAATATCCTATTCTCAAGAATAATCTTCATGTTGAACTGCTTGGGGATCCTCCCCCACCAAAGGGAGATCCTGTGTTCGAGCTTAAACAGTTGCCTGATACTCTTAAGTATGCCTATCTTGTTGAAAAGGAGATATATCCTGTTATTATTAGTGCTCTCCTCTCAGAGCACGAAGAGAAGAAGTTACTAAGAACTCTGAGGAAGCACCGTGCTGCTATTGGATATACTCTTGATGATCTTAAGGGTATTAGTCCCACTCTATGTCAGCACAAGATTAAAACCGATCCTGACTTTAAACCAGTTGCTGATCATCAAAGGAGATTAAATCCTAAGATGAAAGAGGTCGTTAGAAAATAAATATTAAAGCTTCTAGAAGCAGGAATCATTTATCATGTTGCTCATAGTGATTGGGTAAGTCCAGTACATTGTGTACCTAAGAAGGGAGGTATCACCGTCGTTCCTAATGATAAGGATGAACTAATCCCACAAAGGATTATTACGGCTATAGGATGGTGATAGACTTCCGGAAACTAAACAAGGCAACCAGGAAAGATCATTATCCTTTGTCGTTTATCGACCAAATTCTAGTAAGGCTATCAAAACACACACACTTCTGCTTTCTAGACGGTTATTCAGGTTTCTCGCAAATACCTGTTGCACAATCTGATCAGGAGAAAACCACTTTCACCTGCCCCTTCGGTACCTTTGCTTATAGACGTATGCCTTTTGGCTTATGCAATGCACCTACCACCTTTCAAAGATGTATGATGGCTATATTCTCTGACTTTTGTGAAAAGATTATCGAGGTTTTCATGGATGACTTCTCCGTTTACGGGTCTTCCTTTGATGATTGCCTCAGCAACCTTGGTCGAGTCTTACAGAGATGCGAAGATACCAACCTCGTCTTGAATTGGGAGAAGTGCCACTTTATGTTAATGAAGGTGTCGTCTTAGGACACAAAATCTCTAAAAGGGGCATTGAAGTTGATAAGGCTAAGGTTGATGCAATTGAGAAAATGCCTTGCCCCACAGATATCACAGGTATACGAAGTTTCCTAGGTCATGTTGGTTTGTATAGAAGGTTCATTAAAGACTTCTCTAAGATTTCTAGGCCTCTTACCAATCTCTTACATAAGGATGTTCCTTTTGTTTTTGATGAGGATTGTGAGGAAGCTTTCGAAATACTTAAGAAGGCTTTCATAACCACACCTATTATTCAACCACCTGACTGGAACTTGCCCTTTGAAATCATGTGCGATGGTAGTGATTATGCTGTTGGTGATGTTTTAGGACAAAGAGTTGACAAGAAGTTGAATGTTATTCACTACGCTAGTAAAACTCTAGACAGTGCCCAAAGAAACTATGCCACTATGGAAAAGGAGTTTTTAGTAGTCGTGTTTGCATGTGAAAAGTTCAGATCTTATATAGTTGACTCCATAGTCACTATTCACTCTGATCATGCTGCTATTAAGTACCTTATGGAGAAGAAGGACGCTAAGCCTAGACTGATCAGATGTGTTCTCCTGCTACAGGAATTTGATTTGCACGTCGTTGACCGAAAGGGTGCTGATAACCCTGTAGCAGATAACTTGTCTAGGCTAGAGAATGTCCTTGATGACCCACGACCTATTGATGACAGCTTTCCTGATGAGAAATTAAATGTCATCCGCACTTCACATAGTGCACCGTGGTATGATGATTATGCAAACAATATCGTAGCCAAATACATACGACCCAGTTTCACCTATCAGCAAAAGAAGAAATTCTTCTTTGATTTGAGACACTACTTTTGGGATGATCCTCACCTTTATAAGGAAGTAGTAGATGGTGTTATTAGACGTTGTGTGCCTGAACATGAACAGGGACAGATCTTGCAGAAGTGTCATTCCCAAGCCTACGGAGGACACCACGCTGGAGATAGAACTGCCCATAAGGTATTGCAATCAGGTTTCTATTGGCCCACTCTCTTCAAGGATGCCCGTAAGTTTGTCTTGTCTTGTGACGAATGCCAAAGAATAGGGAATATCAGTAAGCATCAGGAAATGCCTATGAACTATTCACTTGTGATTGAACCATTTGATGTCTGGGGCTTTGATTATATGGGACCCTTCCCGAGTTCCAATGGGTACACTCACATCTTAGTTGCTGTGGATTACATCACTAAGTGGGTAGAAGCTATCCCCACTAAAAATTCTGATCACCACACCTCCATTAAGATGCTTAAAGAAGTCATTTTGCAAAGATTTGGAGTCCCTAGATATTTGATGACGGATGGCGGTTCACACTTCATTCATGGTGTTTTCCACAAGATGCTCTCTAAGTATGATGTCAACCATAGAGTTGCATCTCCTTATCATCCTCAGTCTAGTGGTCAAGTGGAGTTGAGTAATAGGGAGATCAAATTGATCCTACAAAAGACCGTCAATAGATCTCGAAAGAATTGGTCTAGCAAACTTGACGATGCACTATGGGATTATAGGACTGCTTATAAGAATCCCATGGGCATGTCGCGATATAAAATGGTTTACGGTAAGGCCTGTCATTTACCTCTTGAGCTGGAACACAAAGCTTATTGGGCAATCAAAGAGCTCAACTTTGATTTCAAACTTGCCGGTGAGAAGCGGTTGTTTGATATCAACTTGTTAGATGAATGGAGGGCCCAGGCATATGAGAATGCCAAGTTGTTCAAGGAAAAGGTTAAGAGATGGCACGACAAACGAATACAGAAACGAGAGTTCAATGTAGGTGATTATGTCCTGCTATACAATTCTCGTTTAAGATTCTTCGCAGGCAAGCTTCTCTCTAAATGGGAAGGTCCTTATGTTATCGAGGAAGTATATCGTTCCGGTGCCATCAAAATCAATAACACGGAAGGAAATTTTCCTAGAGTGGTAAATGGGCCAAAGAATCAAGCATTACATCTGTGGTACTCCCATAAATGTTGAGACCAATATCATCAATGTCATAACTCTAGAGGAGTACATAAGGGATGTTTATCAACCTGTTTCAGACCCTGAGAATGAAGAGGTATCTGTTTCGGTAAGAAATTGGACTCCGATGCTTTTCCAATAGGAAATTTCCTACGTTTTAGAATTTTTGGAAAATTAGAAAAATAAAAAGCAGTCCGGAGAGCGCACGAGGCGGCCACAAGCTTGGACATCGCCACCTACCCCCTGGTGGTGGAGAGAGGGCTTGTGGGCACCTCGTGTGCCTCCCGGACTCTGTTTTCTTGCGGAGCACTCCTTCTGGTCCAGAAAAAATCAATATATACTCGCCCGAAGGTTTTGATCTCCGTATCGCGCAGTTTTCCTCTGTTTTCGTTTTGAGCTTGTTGTCTGCCGAAGATTTAGAGCAAAGATGTCTCAGGAATCAGTTGGGGAGAATGATCTTCACCAGGTTCTTGAAGAAGTAGATGTTGATCTGAAAAGAGTAGTCGTCACGAAAGCCAGGGACCAAGCTAAGGAGAAAACCCAAGCTAGGGAGGAAGTTCAACCTATGTTCAATATTGAAGACGTTGAAGGAGTAGATTTTCTCCAACCCTTCCACCACGTGATGTCTCCATCCTTGATTGAACTCTTGAGGTTTTGCGAAACAACTCATGCTCGCAATATTTCCCTTTCTCGTGAAGTTGTTTTGCTGGAAAACCATGTCACAGATCTCAAAGGTATAAATCAAAGATTGATAGGTCTCTTGGAATCAAAGGCAACAACTCCACCACCATCACCACCAAAGGATGACAACTAAGTATTGTTATGGGCAATCCCCTTGGCTTCTGCCAAGCTTGGGGGAGTTGCCCTGGTATCGTATCACCTTTATATCTTTTGCTTTTACCTTTGTTTTAGTTCTTTCCTTTTCAGTTTTTATTTCTTCTCTTAGAGGAATAAGTCTTTAGTGTTTAGTTTGAGTCTTTTTCTTTTGTCTCTCCCCCGATGTATTCGAGCTTGCGAGCTATATAATAAAGAGTATCTTAGTCAAGGGCTTTGCTTTGTGCCATGATCAAAAGTATGAAAAGAACGATAGCACGAAAGATCATGAGACGATCTTAGGGAAAGTGATAACTTCACATATGACACGTATGATGATTGGGACTTGTTGAGAATAAATCAACATAGACCTCCGTCATTGTTGCAATTAATAAGAAGTACTAAGGAAAGAGAGGTTCACATATAAATATATCATCTTAGACACTTTTTACAATTGTGAGCACCCACCAAACTATTACATGCTTAGGAGTAGATATTGGACAAGGAAGACAACATAATGAATTGTGTTTGCTTGGTTCCAAACAATGTTATATGATTAGAGCTCCCTTAGAATGTGACAATTGCTTCCACCTCACATTAGCCAAAACTCCCGCACCAAGTAGAGATACTACTTGTGCATCTATAAACCTCCAACCCAGTTTTTCCATGAGAGTCCACCATACCTACCTATGGATTGAATAAGATCCTTCAAATAAGTTATCATTGGTGCAAGCAATAAAAATTGCTCTCTAATATGTATGATCTATTAGTTTGTGGAAAATAAACTTTCTACGAACCTGTGATGAGGAAGACATAAAAGCGACAGACTGCATAATAAAGTTCTTTATCACAGGAGGCAATATAAAGTGACGTTCCTCCGCACTAAGAGGACATGCATTTAAACCTCAAAAGCGCATGACAACCTGTGCTTCCCTCTGCGAAGGGCCTATCTTGTACCTTTACTTTTTGCCCTTGTAAGAGTCATGGTGATCTTCACCAATTCCCTATTTTTTCCTTCGTCTTGGATATCGTCACATACTTGGGAAAGATCTATATTCATATATCAACTTGGAGTTGAGTACTTATGCTTTATTATTGTTGACTTTACCCTTGAGGTAAATAGTTGGGAGGCAAAACTATAAGCCCCTATCTTCCTCGGTGCCGAGCTGAAACTTTGACACCATGAGTACCACGTGAGTTGTAACAAATGTGGAAAACAAAAGAGATGATTGTGTATGTGGATTTGCCTTACAAGCTCTTACTTGACTCTTTTTGATGTTGTGATAAATTGCAATTGCTTCAATGACTTTGGACTGTTGTTGGTTACTTCTCAGTAAGGTTTTTGCTTCATGCTTTGCTTTGTGAAGGAATTGTTACTTTCCCATCAATCTTTATGATGTATTGATGTCCTATGTGTGATCATGATGCCCTCATGTCCGTATTATGTTTTATCGACACCTTCGTCCCTCAACATGTGGACATGTTTTTGGAACTTGGTTTTCGCTTGAGGACAAGCGAGGTCTAAGCTTGGGGGAGTTGATACGTCCATTTTGCATCATGCTTTCATGTTGATGTTTATTGCTTTATGGGCTGTTATATTACTTTGTGGTACCATATTCATGCCTTTTCTCTCTTATTTTGCAAGGTTTATTTGAAGAGGGAAAATTCAGGCAGCTGGAATTCTGGACTGGAAAAGGAGCAAATCTTAGTCCACTATTCTGCACATCTCCAAATGCCTTGAAAAGTTACGTGGATTTGTTTTGGGATTATATAAAAAATACTGGGCGAAAGAAGTACTAGAGGGGGGCCACCAGGGCGCCACAAGCCCTGCCACCCCCTGGTGGCGGAGGGCAAGCTTGTGGGCTCCCTGACGGCCCACTAGCCCCCTCTTTTGCTATATGAAGGGTTTCGTTCCAGAAAAAAATCAATCGGGAGCTTTTTCGTGGTTTCGCCGCTGCCACGAGGCGGAACTTGAGCAGATCCAATCTAGAGCTCCGGCAGGACGATCCTGTCGGGGAAAATGCCCTCCCGGAGGGGGAAATCATCGCCATCCTCATCACAACACTCCTCTCATCGAAGGGGAGGCATCTTCATCAACATCTTCATCACCACCATCTCCTCTCCAATCCCTAGTTCATCTCTTGTAACCAATCTTCGTCTCGCGCCTCCGATTGGTACTTGTAAGGTTACTAGTAGTGTTGATTACTCTTTGTAGTTGCTGCTAGCTGGATTACTTGGTAGAAGAGTTTATGTTCAGATCCTTGATGCTATTCATTACACCTCTGATCATGATTATGATTATGCTTTGTGAGTAGTTACTTTTGTTCCTGAGGACATGGGATAAGTCGTGCTGATAATAGTCATGTGAATTTGATATTCGTTCGGTATTTTGATATGTTGTATGTTGTCTTTTCCTCTAGTGGTGTTATGTGAATGTCAACTACATAACACTTCACCATATTTGGGCCTAGAGGAAGTCATTGGGGAGTAGTAAGTAGATGATGGGTTGCTGGAGTGACAGAAGCTTAAACCCCAGTCTAGGCGTTGCTTCGTGAGGGGCTGATTTGGATCCACTAGTTTAATGCTATGGTTAGACGTTGTCTTAATTCTTCTTTCGTAGTTGCGGATGCTTGCGAGAGGGGTTAATCATAAGTGGGATGCTTTTCCAAGTAAGGGAAGTACCCAAGCGCCGGTCCACCCACATATTGAACTATCAAAGTAACAAACACGAATCATATGAACATGATGAAACTAGCATGACAGAAATTCCCGTGTGTCCTCGGGAGCATTTTTTCTCCTATAAGACTTTGTTTAGGCTTGTCCCTTGCTACAAAAGGGATTGGGCCACTTGTTGCACCATTGCTACTACTTGTTACTTGTTACTTTTCGCTTGCTACGTTTCACCTTGCTACACCATCACTTGTTACCGCTACTTTCAGTGCTTGCAGTTATTACCTTGCTGAAAACCATTTATCAGAGCCTTCTGCTCCTCGTTGGGTTCGACACTCTTACTTATCGAAGGACTACGATAGATCCCCTATACTTGTGGGTCATCAGTGAGCCCCTTGAATGTTCTGCTCAAGGAAAGGCTACCCGCCTTGTATGAAGAGATGGAAAGCTTCGGGTCGGAGCTAGTTGAACCAGGATTTCTAGCTAACCTCGAAGTCAAACCCATGCTGGCAGAGGACATCAAGGAAGCCCAGAAGGGGCACAAGAGCATCGAAGGCATCAAGAAAAAGATCCAGGAAGGCAAGGCCCTAGAATTCTCGGTGGATGAGCAAGGAGTAGTGTGGTTCGGGAAACATTTATTTGTACCCAACAAGGCAGAACTCACAGACTTGATCCTGCAGGAAGCTCATGACACACCCTATTCTAATCACTCCGGTGGCATCAAGATGTATCAGGACCTCTGGGAAAGATTCTGGTGGCATGGCATGAAGAGAGAGATAGCGTCCTATATCACCAGGTGCGACATGTGCCAGCGAGTCAAGGCTGAGCACCAACGGCCTGCTGGATTTCTACAACCTCTCCAAGTGCCCGAATGGAAGTGGGACAGAATTGGCATGGACTTCGTCACCGGTCTACCCAGGTCCAACAGTAGCCATCACTCTATATGGGTCATCGTCGACCATCTGACCATGGTGTCTCACTTCATTCCGGTCAGCACCACCTATGTTGGTGACAAGCTGGCTGGCCTCTACATTGAGCGTATTATGAGCCTCCATGGAGTCCCCAAGGAAATGGTATCTGACCGAGGCACGCAATTCACCTCAAGATTCTAGAAGAACTTCCAAGAAGATCTCGGAACCAAACTCTCTTTCAGCACCACCTTCCACCCGCAAACGGGCGCTTATACGGAGAGCGTGAATCAGGTACTCGAAGATATGTTCCGCGCTTGTGTCTTGGGACATGGGACCAAATGGGAAGACTATCTGCCGTTTCCTGAGTTCTCCTACAACAACAGCTACCAGTCGAGTCTCCAGATGGCCCCATTTGAAGTGCTATACAGACGGAAGTGTCGCACCCCGCTTAACTGGTCAGAGACTAGCGAAGGATTGACTTTTGGACCGGAAGTTCTTCGTGAGGCAGAAGACAAAGTGCAACTTGTCCAAGATAAATTGATAAAGTCCAAGTTGCGACAGAAGTGCTATGCAGACTCTCACCGCACAGAAGTGGAGTTCATTCCCGGAGACCAGGTGTACCTCCGTGTCACATCTCTCAAGGGAACCAAGCGTTTCCACTTCTGAGGGAAACTCGCTCCTAGGTTCATTGGACCTTCTAAGATCATGACAAGGCGTGGAGAAGTTGATTACCAGTTGGAGCTACATTCGGAACTTTCGGGTGTGCACAACGTCTTCCACGTGTAACAACTCCAGAAGTGTCTACAAGCGCCAAACCGTTCAGATCTTTATAAGGACATCGACCATCAAGCCATCAACCTCCAACGAGATCTCAATTATCATGAGAGGCCGATCCACATCCTGGATGAAGCAGAGCGTTGCACCAGAAGCCGCACCATCGAGTACTTCAAGGTTCAATGGAGCAACCACACCGAAGCCGAAGCAACATGGGAGCGTGAGTACTATCTCCGATCCGAATTTCCGCACCTTTTTAGTACCTAGCTTAGGAATCTCGAGGACGATATTCTTTTAAGGGGGATAGGTCTGTCACACCCTGTTTTTACTTCACTACAATTGTAGTTTCAAAATCTGAGTTTATTAAAAGAATTCCAAAACCAATGTTGTGAGTGCCATGATTTTCATTGTGTGCTTGTATGCTTGAGTGAGTGGATTCAAAAACCATATTTTTATAACATGATTATTCCCAATTTTTCTTTTCTTATTTTGACTATTTTAAAAACCTTGCTTTAGGTTGCACTACAAATCCCTCATGACAAGGGAGTGCCTTTACCCAGAGATGGTAACCTGGTTTTTGAATTATATTGACTCTCCAATGTCATAAAACAATTATTTTTCAAATTATTTTCCTACTTTATATGCATGTCCATTTCTAAGGCCATGAATGATATTTCTATATGAAAAATTACATTTCTGCCTTAGAAAAAATTGAGAAAATTAGGAGATACTCAGAGGACATATATTTTCCCTACATAAGATTTTCAACCCCTATTTATATTCAATTTATTTGAGCAAACACTTGCAGACCTATTCTGTTTTGATCTTTTGAAGTATTTCCAAAGGGAATATTTCCAATAAATTCCTAGAAAATTCCAGCAACCAGCCCAAGCTATATTTGGTGGCCACACCAACTTTCACCTCATTCCAAGGTGGTTTGGTTCACTAAATAATCCTAAAACCCTCTTTGTCCAGAATCAAGTTGAAGCATCTCTACATTGCAAAGTTTATCCAAATGGGTTGGAAATTTCCAGGAGTGTTCAACATCCCAAATGAGGAGTCTCTACCAAAAATGGGATTTGCACGGGCTAATCTACCCACATTCCCTTTGGAAGGAATAGATCTGCCCATTTGGGGGTTATTTCAAGTTTGCATTGCCAAACTTGTCCAGTGAAGCTCAAATTTGGTGGAGCATCCAATTTTTGCATCAAACTCAATCTTGTTAATTTTCATCACCAGTGGTAACGAGTAGCTACCCCAAACACTCGTCGAACACCTTCTGCCAGATTAGTAAATCAGCTCCTACCTCACTCCAGAACCATACACTTTACTCCAAACTCTTTGACCAAATAGCCAACACCACTCCCCAACTGCAGGAGAGTCGCCCCTCTTCGAATCCAAGCAGAAGAGCCAAAAACCCCATTCTAGTTTCTGGTTCAAAGTTGGCATCACTCCTTTAATCACTTCCAATTGCCAGGAGAGAGTCTCTCGGCTCTCAAATGGCGAAGTATCTTCAGCCCCAGCCCCAGGACACACCAGACACAGTCAAGGCGCCCCAGAGCATGCCAGCATGCCGTCACATGCCAAAACCGCACTCTGGGAAAGTTACAGGGCGCACCCGAAGCAAAGGTGGCTATCCCCGGCCGGTTCAAGCCTCTCCTCGTTGCCCATTTGCGTCCCCGACGACCCCTTTGTATTAGGGTAGCCTCAGGGCCCCTCCTCCCTCGCTCTATTGACCAGAGTGATGCGTGCCCGCGCGCGCCAGATTCGGCTAGAAGACTGCGGCCACGCATGCATGCTCCTCCTCGCTCTCTCTCCCTCTCAGTGAGTCACAAGGGTCCTAAACCACGTCCGCAATACCGTGGTTTCGACCCCAAGCTCTCACTTCCCTCCTGCGAGCCAGGTGAAACTACCGACGCTTCCAGCACGGTGCACCTTCGGGGTCCTATAAATAGGCCCCCCTCGCTACGGTACCCTCACCCCACTTCTCCAGAGCCTAAATCGCAAGCCTAGCCACCCCCAATCGAGCACATCAAGCTCATGTGCTCGATATCGACCAATGCCCCGCTGCTTCAGAGCTCCGTCGATCTCGGGCTACAAGCCAGCTCCAACACCCCTCTCTCCTTCTCCATGACCCTAGAAACCTCAGGGAGCTTCCCCATAACCTCCCCAAGCTAATCCATGCCCGTAGCACCTAGTTCATCAACCTCCCAAATCGGCTCCGCCGCAGCCACCTCCTCGCCTGTGAACCAGGGCCTCCCCATTGACCCCCAGACCACCAGCAAGTAGGCGACGGTGAGCTAGTTCCATTCATGCCATCATTTGGGCTTGAGGGCACTGATAGCGTCGGCGGCGTGCCTTCCCTCCCCTTTGTCCACAGGTGGAAGACGACCCTGACATGTGGGGTACACCTGTTGGTGGCTCTTCTCTCTCTCCCTCTCTCCTCTCTGCCGCTGACCGCGGGGCCCCACGCATCAGGTTTGAACCTGGCCGCGCGCGCGCGTGGGCGAGCTGGCTGGCGGGCCAGCTGGGCCGGCCCAAGGCACAGGCCGAGCGAGGCCTGAGCCATAGCCGTTTTTTATTTTTTCTATTTAATCCAGTTTTAAAGGATTTTTACAAAATTTGTTATCCAATATAATTTAATTATTTTCCCACCACAATTCTTCTAAAAATGGGTAGAATTTAATAGAGCCTTTGCACAAATTTTTGAGGCAAGTTTTCTCTATAACAATAATTAGAAATGCTATTTTGTATATTTTAGCTTTTGTTAAAATATTTTTTCAAATGATCCCTTCACCAAAGCTAAAGACATATATTTTCAAAATGATAATAAACATTTATCAGAATATAGCAACATTTTTGAAGTGAATTTGTGCTCTGTTTTTGAGTGAGCTACTTATTATTTTATTATTTACTACGATGATAGATACCATGTTTGACTAAGGAGTTGGACTCGAAGACCCCGAAGACCCCGAATACCTAGATGATCAAGGCAAGCAGCCATTTGACCATGCTTGAGCAAATATTATATTGCATGCTAGTAGAGCAATTATTCCCGTTGCATATGATCATAAGTATTCGTTAAATCATCGATATGATGTTACCGATGGCTCCTCCGAAGCACTTGCATTTGGAGCATCATCCTACCACCTATGAGGGTCACGCTAATATCATGTTGAAAAGTAGAGCTAAGAATAGTAGAAGCATGAGTATGATGATGGTAAATATCAAAGGTTTATGAAAACCCCGTCGGGTGCCACTATTGCGTGAGGGTGATGATGAGTTAGGTGGCCACTTGCGAAGTAGTGGTGCACCGGGTATATTTTGGTGTTAGTGGTTTCAGAAATGGGATTAGATTTATGATGTGTCGACCGTCCCAAACTTACATGTACGACCACGATACCCCTTTATGGGATGGGGCTTTGTTGATTACTCTGGTCGATGCTAGCGAAGAGCCACATTACTTGTGGTGGGAGTGATGTTTGGTCACTCTCATGACGGTGTCGTGCCAGGTAGGGCGACTATGCCGTTTTTACGTGTTCCGGGCACACCGTTGCTCCCTGCATGGATGATACTTTCCAGAGTCGGTGCTTGTAAGATGTACATAATGTGGGATGGGTACCAACCGAGTGAACCTCTTTCTCTAGTATCGTCAGGGGAAATGCATTGATCGGCTACTTACCTCGGGTATGTTATATACCGTGAGTCGTGGATGACAAGGAAGTTTCCCAGATCTCGTGGGTACAACGTACAACCTCTGCAGAGTGTAAAACTATTCGAATAGCCATGTCCGCGGTCAAGGACAGTTGGATAATTCTACTTAAACTACGTCTAGTTGTTTCCGCATAAACTAAGTGTCTGTGTGTGTTCAAGGAGTTATCTGAGTAAGCGATGATATGACCAAGTTTGGTGACTTGGCATACTGGGTGAACCAGAAGTGTTGAGCCCATAACAGATATGTTGATATCTGTAAATTGTTCTTCTAAATACCATCTAGCTTATGATGCACATCCATCTATGATCATGTTTATTTAGAGTTAAGCTGCGATCCACCAAAACTGCATATTACTTGTTTTCCTACCTACTACATTATCCATATCATGGGCTATTTGCGAGTACATTCAAAGTACTCACTGGCTTGCCACTAGTTATGTTATTGACCTGACATGGAAGGACCAGGGTTTGGAGAAGAGTGCGTCATCAAAGACGGACTTGCGAACTAGGACGCTTCCGAGTCAGAATGCCTGTTGGTGTAGGCTGATGGCATGGGCACCCACTTAGCCCCAATATTTCCGCTAGTAGATTTATCGATGTGAATTGGTCTTATAGGCATTACTGATGTGAACTTGACCTTGATGGTCCTCTGATGTATTATTTTTGTATGTTGGATGTAAGACTCTTAATATTCAGTATCTGTGTGTTCGGTGAGCATTGATCTCTGGGATCACTGAGCACGTTGATTCGGCGATGTCGACTCGTATGTCGGGGTCCCCACATCCTATATACAAATCTTTACCACCGGACCATTTCGGAGCTCCTCGTGATGTGCGGGATCTCATCCGGGACTCCGATAAACTTTCGGTAACCATATACTATTCCCATTATAACTCTAGCGTCATCGAACCTTAAGTGTGTAGATCCTACGAGTTTAGGAACCATGAAGACATGACCGGGACACCTCTTCGGTCAATAACCAATAGTGGGACCTGGATACCCATGTGGCTCCCACATATTCCACGATGATCTCCTCGGATGAACCACGATGTCGTGGATTCAATCAATCACGTATGCAATTCCCTTTGTCTACCGGTATGACACTGGACCGAGATTCGATCGTCGGTGTCCCTATACCTTGTTTAATCTCGTTACCGACAATTCTCTTTACTTGTTCTATAACACATCATCCTGTGGCTAACTCCTTAGTCACATTGAGCTCATTATGATGATGCATTACCGAGTGGGCCCAGATATACCTCTCTGTCACGCGGAGTGACAAATCCCAGTCTCGATTTGTACCAACCCAACATACACTTTCGGAGAAACCTGTAGTGCACCTTTATAATCACCCAGTTATGTCGTGACGTTTGATACACCCAAAGCACTCATACGGTATCCCGGAGTTGCACAATCTCATGGTCTAAGGAAATGATACTTGACATTAGAAAAGCTTTAGCAGACGAACTACACGATCTTGTGCTATGCCTAGGATTGGGTCTTGTCCATCCCATCATTCTCCTAATGATGTGATCCCTTATCAATGACATCCAATGCCCATGATCAGGAAACCATGATCATCTATTTATCAACGAGATAGACAACTAGAGGCTCACTACGGACATACTATGGTTTATGTATTCACACATGTATTACGGTTTCCGATTAATACAACTACAACATGAATAACAGAAAATTATCATGAACTAGGAATTATAATAATAACCACTTTATTACTGCCTCTAGGGCATATTTCCAACACAAAGATGACAATACTTAGATCTATTGCATTATGCCTAGCTAGGGGCATTAAACAATAGCGCTTGTTGGGAGGCAACCCAATTTCATTTTTATGTTTTTGTTTTTGCTTCTGTTTTTGAGTGCTGCACACATTATTACGTGTGTAATAATTGTGTTTTCTTGTTTCAATTAGTGTTTGAGCCAAGCAAGACCTTTGGGATGGACTAGGGTGTTTGCAAGTTAATTTTGCCGAAAAACAGAAACTTTCGCTCTCAGTCCAGGAATTTTTGAACTTCACTGGAACGTGCTTTTGATCTGAATTTCTTACACAAGATTTACAAAAAAATTCCTTGATGGTCCTAATTGTTCAGAATTTTTGGGGTTAAGTAAGTATTCAAAGTTTATAGATTGCTACAGATTGTTCTGTTTTTGACAGATTCTATTTTCTTTGTGTTGTTTGCTTACTTTGATGAATCTATGGGTTGTATCGGGGGGTATGAACCATGGAGAAGTTGGAATACAGTAAAATATTACACCAATATAAATAAATAATGAGTTCACAACAGTACCTAAAGTGGTGATTTATTTTTCTTTTACTAAAGGATCTCATGAGTTTGTGTTGAGTTTTGTGTTGTGAAGTTTTCAAGTTTTGGGTAAAGATTTGATGGACTATGGAATAAGGAGTGGCAAGAGCCTAAGCTTCGGGATTCCCATGGCACCCCAATCCATATTCAAGGATACCAAAAAACCTAAGCTTGGGGATGCCCCAGAAGGCATCCCCTCTTTCGTCTTCAATCCATCGGTAAATTTACTTGAGGCTATATTTTTATTAACCACATGATATGTGTTTTACTTGGAGCATGTTGTATGATATGTGTATTTACTTTTTAGTTTGCCACAATCATCCTTGCTGAACACATCTTTTGAGAGACACATGCTGAATCATGAATTTATTAGAATACTCTATGTTGCTCTAGTGCTTCACTTATATCTTTTGAGCTAGGCAATGTTGCTCTAGTGCTTCACTTATATCTTTTAGAGCACGGCGGTGTTTTATTTTATAGAAATTATTAAGCTCTCGCCACTTATATTATTTTGGGAGTCTTTAAACAGGATGGTAATTGGTTTAGGTTATGAAGTCCTAATATAATGGGCATCCAAAAGGGATATTGTCGTATTTCGGGCTCCGTAAAACCCTAAGGATTCGAACACAGGGGCGTGAACGAAGATCTCTCCTTGCTCAGCCTTGGCTAGCTCGCTACTCGATGGATACGATGAAGGACTCACTCAATGGTGAGGGAAACACAGAACACAACAGTTTACCCAGGTTCAGGCCGCTGCGAAGCGTAAAACCCTACTCCTTCTTTTGGTGGATTGCCTGTCGCGGAGGTTGGTGGATGAACTGTATAGTGCTATCGAGCCTCCGGAGGTTGGGTTGCTTTGTGTCTTACTCCCGGGTGAGAATGAACTGATCCCCCCTTACCAAGTATCCTACAATCTCTATTTATAGTGGAGTCCCGGGTCCTCTTCCCTTATCGTTTCGGCGGGAAGGGATGCCACAACGACCAATTTCGAAGGGGGACAAGGGAACATGCTTCCCCTGTCAAAAGTGGTCTTCCCCTGCAAAGTAGCTACCAGCGCTGTAGAGGTGGGTGCAGGAATGACGCCCGTCCTGCTGGTGGGTGGCCATGGTCTTGTTGCACTTGAAGGGACACCTTTTGAAGACGCCTTCAGAACCAACGTTCGCCTTTGCCCTCTTTGCACCAAAGGGGAAACTGCACTGGGTGCTGCCTCCTGCTCACCCGTCCTCCAATTACGTCAGCCTTGACTCGTGAGGTTGGGCCTCGCCTCAGAATAACCGTCGCTCCGGAGGGGTCCTGAGGAGCCCCCCTACGGGTCTTGGCGTCGCTCCTCCTCATGAGCTTGGCCCCTCGCAAGGGCCTTGTCATGGGTGGTACTGCGCGAGTGGATCTTGTGTCGCTGAAGTGGGCCAGCCTTGGGCCGCAGGCAGGCAGGTCTAGGTACCCTGGGGCCCAAGGCGCGCCTCGGTTGGCTTCTCGGTGAAGCCTTCAAGGCTCCCCGAAGCGTCGCGGGCCCCATTTGCCTGCGGGCCAGGCGGGCCACGTGTCCGGTAGCTGCGCGGTGATGATCTCGCTCCTCGAGGCGCCCGGGTAGTGCCAGGCCATGATGGCATAATCCCCAAGAGTCGCGCAGGCCATCATATTTCTCATCGAATGCCATGGGTGTGGCCTGACCACACCCAACGTCCCTCGCGGACGCGACCGCTCGATGGACAGGTGAGGCGATGTGGGCGGTAGCCCTCCCGTCGGCCCACCTCGCGACCCTCATGGGGCGTGCGACACCCACGCTCCCGCGATGGTTGGTGGCTAGGGCTCGCCTATAAACTCGCCCTGTCCCGTCGGGGGGGGGCACCACAACCTCGAGCTTCTTCTCTGCTTCCTCTGCCTGCCGCAAGAAAACTTCTTCTCCCCTTTGCTCTTTGTCTTCATGGCATCCCACGGAGACGGTTCAGGCCGAGGGAAGCGTGCGGCGCCTCCTGCGCCTTCGTCTGCCCCTGGAGACAGCAGCGGAAGGCCCTCGGGGCCTCCGCGGGTCCATCACTGCTGGGCTATGGCTGACAAGTAAGTCCTTCGTTGCGTCTCCTTTACCTGTTGCTTCATCTGCTGTCCTAGGGTTGATCTTCCCTCTTCTTGAGCGTGCCCTCCTCCAAGAAGACAAATCTTGGCGAGCTCCAAGAGGATGTGGAGGGGTTGCGGGCCCGGCTTGAGAGCACCGAGGCAGCCCTCTATGCCGCCCGCCAGGGCGAGGCAGAGGCCAATGCGGAGCTGGCGTCCCTGCAGCAGCAGGTCCGGGAGGTGGCCGACAACGTGCAGGCCGCTCAGGACGAGGCATCGTACGCCCGACTGATGGCATCCCAGCGTGTCTTGCAATTCGTGAACATCGCCGGCCGGGCGGATGCAGCGACGTGCATATTTGTGGGGGAGACCCCGATGCTGCCTAACGTGAGGAGCGATGGGGGCTGCCTTATCTTCTTCCAGAAGGTCGTGGAGACGCTGGAGGCTGGCGTCTACCGCATGGAGGAGGACAATGCATCCAACGCGTGCGAGCTTTTGGGCTTTGCCCTAATGCTTGTCTTCTACAACCTACGCCGCCTCGCTTCGGGGCTCGAACTTCGGTGCGTCGTCGAGCCAGCGCCTGCTGAGTCCCGCCGTCTTCTTCGGGACGAAGTCCGCCCACTTGTGGACACCCTGGTGGAGCGGTACGTCCAGGAGCCCGCCTCGAGCAAGGAGGGGTCCCGACGCCGAGACAGGAGGCACCATGGGTGATGTCGGCAGCCCCTCCCCTTAAGTGTCCCTAGCTTTCGTTTACCTGCTCGTGTAATAGTGGATCAAGAACTCTGCCCTGCCGGGCGTGAAGCTTTTGTTGTTATTACCTCTGCCGTTCTCCTTTTTCCCTTTGCTCCTGAGTTCATGGCTTACACATCGGTAGTTGTTGCGACCGGGCTGCGAAGCTTAAGGCCCGTTGCTGCACCAGTTGTCGCTCGGGACGACGGGGGGAGGGGGACCCTCACGAGGTCATGTCCTCCCCAGGCACCTCTCGTGTCGCCGCGTGCTTGGCCATTGGCCTCGTTATTCGCTCTAGTTGAATCCTTAGGCCATGCATCCCTTCGTTAGTGCGCATGTTTTTAATTCACCGTTAGTTTGTGGTAAACCGAGAGGGTGCCCGTATGGGCCTACGGGGCACTTACCTCGTGGGTTTGTGTCAGTGCTTGCGTAGTCCCTCCTGTGCAGCTCATGTTTCATAGGTGGGACGAGGTGAAGACCCTTTCGGCACTCTATGTCTGCAGGTCCCGGTCCTGCACATTTCCCTGCCGCCATGAGGCGCAACCCGTTACCAAAGTTTCTCCTCATGGGGCAAAGCCCCAGTGCCCAGGGGGGCGAGTGGCTTTGCGAGGCGCGCTGCTCAGGAGCCCCCATTGACACTCAAGCCGCTCTGCATCGTCACGCCCCGGCTCCACACATCTCCCCACCGCCATTAGGCTCGCGCTTCACAGGGCGGGGCCCCGCCACTCCTGACACCTTCCAGGGCTCCCGGACAGCGCCCGCAGTTGCGAGTGGCATTACAGCCGGTGAGGCTCCTGAGGGGTGCCCAGGAGCCCCCTTTCTGGCGACTGAGCGATTCCGCACTTCGTTCCTTTTAGTCATCGCCCCAGGGGGCCGTGAGGCCTCCCGAGACTCTTTGTGGTGCTATCAAGTTTTGGTCCGGACCCCCGAGCGGGGGTTGATAACCCACAAGTATAGGGGATCGCAACAGTTTTCGAGGGTAGAGTATTCAACCCAAATTTATTGATTCGCCTCAAGGGGAAGCCAAATAATATTAACAAGTATTAGTAGTTGAGTTGTCAATTCAACCACACCTGAAAGATTTAGTATCTACAGCAAAGTATCAGTAGCAAGATAGTATGATAGCAGCAGTAGCAACAGTAACCAGTAGCAGCAAAGTGACAGCAGTAGCAACAGAGTAACAGTAGCAAGGACCAGTAGGAAAAACTCGTAGGCATTGGATCGGTGATGGATGCTTATGCGAGATGTGATTCATCGAGTAACTGTTATAACACGGAGGGATATGTAACTAGCTCCCATTCGTCAATCTAATGTAGGCATGTATTCCGTATGTAGTCATACATGCTTAGGGAAAAGAACTTGCATGACATCGATTGTCCATTCCTCCTGTGGCAGCGGGGTCCTAATGGAAACTACGGGATATTAAGGTTCTCCTTTTAATAAAGAACTAGACCAACGCATTAACACTTGGTGAATACATGAACTCCTCATACTATGGTCATCTCCGGGAGTGGTTCCAGCTATAGTCACTCCGGGGTTGCCGGGTCATAACACATAGTAGGTGACTACAACTTGCAAGATAGGATCTAAAACAAACATATATTGGCGACAACATAATAGGTTCAGATCTGAAATCATGGCACTCGGGCCCTAGTGACAACCATTAAGCATGGCAAAGTAGTAGCAACATCAATCTCAGAACATAGTGGATACTAGGGATAATTCCCCGTCAAAACTAACTCGATTACATGATAGATCTCATCCAACTCATCACCGTCCAGCAAGCCTACGATGAGATTACTCACGAACGGTGAAGAGCATCATGGAATTGGCGATGAAGGAAGGTTGGTGATGACGATGGCGACGATCTCCCCACTCCGGAGCCCAGAACGGACTCCAGATCTGCCCTCGAGATGAAGAACAGGAGGTGGCGGCGCCTCCGTATCGTAAAACGCGATGAACTCTTCTCCTTGATTTTTTCCGGACGAAACAGACTATATAGAGCTGGATTTCTTGCGCTAGTATTTTTCATAAATCCCAGAAAAATTCTCCGTAAATTTTCAGGTCATTCCAAGAACTTTTATTTCTGTGCCAAAAGAACACCATGGCAATTTTGCTGAAAACAGCGTTAATCCGGGTTAGTTCCATTCAAATCATGCAAATTAGAGTCCAAAACAAGGGCAAAAGAGTTCGGAAAAGTAGATACCACAGAGATGTATCAACTCCCCCAAGCTTAAAGCCTTGCTTGTTCTCAAGCAATTCAGTTGACAAACTGAAAGAGACAAAAGAAAAACTTTGACGAACTCTGTTTGATCTTGTTGTTGCAACTATGTCTAACTCATAACCAGAATTTCAGCAAGATCACAAGCTAACCACATAAGCAAATGACATCTAGGTCTCACGGTAAACTCATATCAATGGCATAATCAACTAGCGAGCCAATAATAATAAGTTTCAAACGTCAACACTTCAATCAAAACAACATGAAGGAGTACGAACAGATGGTATCTCGCTAGCTCTTTCTGAGACCGCAAAACATAAATGCAAAGCACCTTCAAAGACCAAGGGCTGACTAAACATTGTAATTCATGGCAAAGAAGATCCAGTCACAGTCATACTCAACACAGTTAAAAGCAAAGCATAAAAATGACAGAGGTGCTCTCTAATTGGTGCTTTTATAAGAGAAGGATGACTCAATAGGAACATAAATAGATAGGCCCTTCGCAGAGGGAAGCATTGATTTGCAGAGGTGCCAGAGCTCAAGCTTTTAAAACAGAGACAATAATTTTGGGTGGCATGCTTTCATTGTCAACGCAATGACTAAGAATTCTCACCATCTTCCATGCTACACATGCTATAGGCAGTTCCCAAACAGAAAAGTGAAGTTTTGACTCCCCCACCACCAATCAATCACACTCTACGACTAGCCGAATCCTCGGGTACCGTCCATACCAACATCAATCCAGGGGGAGTTTTGTTTGCAATTATCTTTTCGATTTGAGCATGGAACTGGGAATTCCAATTACTGGCCCCTTTCTCGTGAATGATAGTGAGGATAACACGCCTAGCATGGAAGATACTGATAGCCCCCTGTGACCACATGAGCGATTCGGGCATGCAAAACAAATTATTTCTTGAAGGTTTAGAGAGTAGCACATGCAAATTTACTTGGAACAGCAGGTAGATACCGCATATAGGTAGGTATGGTGGACTCATATGGAACAACTTTGGGTTTATGGAAGTGGATGCACAAGCAGTATTCCCGCTTAGTACAAGTGAAGGGTAGCAAAAGACGGGGAAGCGACCAACTAGAGAGCGACAACAGTCATCAAAATGCATTGAGATTAACTAACATTGAGTGCAAGCATGAGTAGGACATAAATCACCATGAACAAGAATATCATAGAGGCTATGTTGATTTTGTTTCAACTACATGCGTGAACATGTGCCAAGTCAAGCCACTTGAACCATTCAAAGGAGGATACCATCCTATCATACTACAACACGGTCATCTCAAAATTCATGTGGGCATCCAAGACAAACCATTATAAGCTCCTAGCTAATTAAGCATGGCATAATCAACTATGATCTCTAAGTTGTCATTGCAAACATGTTTCTCTCACAACAAAGCTGAATCAGGCACGATGAGCTAGTCATATTTACAAAAACAAAATAGATCGAGTTCATACCAGCTTTTCCAGGCTCAGTCACTTCATCATATATCGTCGTTATTGCCTTTCACTTGCACGACCGAACGATGTGAACAATAATAAGAGTGCTCATGCATTGGACTATGCTGAATCTGCAGGCAAACACAAAGGAGAAGACAAAGTAATATGGCTGTTTTACAGATAAACAGATATGCATACGAGAGCCACTAAACAATGTAACCATGGTCTACTACCTTGACCCAAAGAAAAAGAAAACTATTTACACGGGAAAGCTCCCAACAAGCAAAAGAAGAACAAGAAAATCTTTTTGTGTTTTCTCAAACTAGACAGACACACGAAAGAAAACGAGAACAAGAAATAAACTAGCATGGATGATACAGTGGCAAAGTGTGAACACCGACTAACAAAGTGAAAGCATAACAAGAATATAAAGTCGGTGAGCAACACGTACTCCCCCAAGCTTAGGCTTTTGGCCTAAGTTGGTCTACTCCCAAGGATGGTCCGGGCGACACCAAAATCATAATGGGGGTAATACGGGAGCGCTGCAGCCACTGCCTGAATAGCTGCCTTACGGAGACGAGCAACATTTGCCTCCCTCTCATACTCCTCTGCCTCTCCTCTGGTTATGTAATATCTTCGTTTTACCTCAAAGTCAAAGAAGGCAGGAGCAGGAAGGGTAATATGGAAAACACGCTGCCGGTTAAATATTAAACGGTATAGGAGGGATTCATCATCCCTCTCAAGGAACTGGTAGCGTGTCAAAGCGACACAGTCAAGGAAAGCTGTATGGAGTGGGTGATCTCCTTCACGGATGGGTACTCCAAGAAAATTCGCTATGCGAGTGGCATAGATCCAACAAAAGAAATCCCCTTCATTAGCATTATTATTCAGCCTCCTTGCTATAATAGCTCCCATGTTGGAACTTCTATCACCCGTTGCTGCGCTCTTAAGGATACTAAGGTCGGGTGCGCAGAGGTGACAATGCTCAATCTTGCCATTAATGTATCTGCCTATGAAGAGGGCAAAATAATGCAACGCAGGAAAATGAACGCTCCCCATGGTAGCCTGCGTAATATCTCTAGTTTCTCCAACAGTTATACCAGAGAAAAAAATCTCTAACCGAAGATTTAGGAGGATCATTGAGACTACCCCAAATAGGTATCTTGCAAATTCTATTGAAATCCTCTAAATCCATGGTATATGATTTGTCATAGAGATCAAACAGTATCGATGTGTCACGGCCAGCTGAAAATTTGAATCTACGAACAAAAGAGGCAGTGAGAGCAACATACGGTTCACATTTATCGGAGATGAATTCTTCGAGTCCGACGTTGTGAACAAGTGTATCAAACTCGTCTTTGAAACCTGCCTCAATCATAAATTCATCAGAAGGCCATTCACATGGTTGTACCTGCACGTCCCTTGGTTGGTAAGGATCGGGCTCCCGAATCGCAAGACGGGGACCTCTCTTGCTTGAGGAACCACCATGATAGTTTCTCCTGAACATCTTCCTTTTCTGAAATTTTCAGTGACCCAAAGGAAAAGTGAACAAGGCTCTACTAAACTCGTAGCAACTACTCCAACAAGTGCCTAGAGGCCATATTACGCATCAAAACCACCTGGCACCAGCTAAAATTAGCATGCAAAGCTCAAGAACATAGTCACCAAAGCAGCAAAAATACGCGAAGTCTGAGGCACTAGAGCAAAAACTAATTGGACCAATGGAGGAGTCACTTACCAAGGAGTAATTTCCCCAAAACAGTTCACAGAATGGTGCTTTGAGCAAAGAGATCGAAAATCCCAGCAAGAGGAGCAAGAACACGGGTTTGAGCTGCGAAACGATTTTTTCTGGAGGTAGGAGAACCAGATGAGAGCAAGAATGAGTGGAGGGGTGCACGTGGGCCCCACAAGCCAGGTAGGCGCGGCCAGGGGGCCCGCACCTCCAGGGCTTGTGGCCCACTGGTGCAGCCCCCAGACTAGCTCTTCGTCCCTGTATTTTTCAAAAATTCAAGAAAAAATCATACTTGATTTTCCAGACGTTCGAAGAACTTTTATTTTCGGGGTACTTTTCTACGGGATGTTAAGACAGAAAACAGGGAAAACTAAACTAAATCTATCATTTTTCTTCTAAGAAACCGAAGGTGAAACCTTGGAACAGAGGTTTGTGACTCCTCGATTCATCCATCTAATAGTCATCGAAAGAAATCCGTCAATGAGGTTGATCAAGTCTCCTCGACAAACCTTTTCGAATCACAAAAGAAGACGGAGAATTTTCGAATAGTCACTAGGTCACCTCAATGGGGATGTGTATCTCCCCAACAAGCAAATCATACTTCATCTTAACAGGAGGTATAGGGCATTCAAAGCTTCCAATAAGAATCGATGAAGTCTTTTTGATAGTACTGATGCAATGTACTCGATATTCTTTCTTCGGAAAGTGCACCGCATGCTCATTAGCATTGACATGGAAAGTGACATTGCCTTTATTGCAATCTATAACAGCCCCTGCAGTGTTTAGAAAGGGTCTTCCAAGGATGACCGCCATGGCATCGTCCTCGGGAATATCCAGAATAACAAAGTCTGTTAAGATAGTGACGTTCGCAACCACAACAGGCACATCCTCGCAAATGCCGATAGGGAAAGCAGTTGATTTGTCGGCCATTTGCAGGGAGATTTCAGTGGGTGTCAACTTATCCAATTCATATCTACGATAAAGAGAGAGAGGCATAACACTAACACCGGCTCCAAGGTCGCATAAAGCAGTTCTAACATAGTTGCCTTTAATGGAGCAAGGTATAGTGGGCACACCGGGATCACCTAGTTTCTTAGGAGTTCCACCCATGAAGGTATAATTAGCAAACATGGTGGAAATCTCAACCTCAGGTATCCTCCTCTTATTAGTCACAATATCTTTCATGTACTTAGCATACGGAGACATTTTGAGCATATCCGTCAAACGCATTTGCAGAAAGACAGGTCTAATCATTTCAACGAATCGCTCAAAATCCTCATCATCTTTTTTCTTGGATTGTTTGGGAGGAAAGGGCATGGGTTTCTGAACCCGTGGTTCCCTTTCTTTACCATGCTTCCTAGCAGCAAAGTCATTCTTATCATATCTTCTATTCTTAGGTTGTGGGTTGTCAAGATCAAGAGGTTCAATCTCCACATCCTTATCATTGCTAGGTTGAGCATCATCATGAACATCACTATTGATATTATCATTAGGCTCATGTGCATCACCAGATTGTGTTTCAGCATCAGAAACAGAGGCATCGTTTGGACTCTCAGGTGTAACAGCATCAGGGTTGTCAGCGTGCAAGTTCCTATCAGCTTTCTTCTTCTTTCCAGGATGACTAGGTGCATCAGTGCTAACACCTTGAGAATCTTGTTCAGTTCTCTTAGGATGACCCTCAGGATACAAAGGTTCCTGAGTTATTCTACCGCCTCTAGTGACGACTCTAACAGAATTGTCATTCAACTCATCGAGCAAGTCATTTTGAGCTTTAAGTACTTGTTCTACCTGATTAGTAACCATAGAGGCATGTTTACTCAGGAGCTTAAAATCATTGACATTTCTGTCCACACAAGCACTTAAATGACTAAGCATACGAGCATTCTGTTCCAATTGTCTGCTAACATAATCATTGAAACTCTGTTTTTTGGGGACAAAGTTATCAAATTCATCGAGGCATAGGCTAGCAGGTTTATCAAAAGGAATATCACTCTCATCGAATATACGCAGAGAATTTACTTCTACTACCTGTAACGGGTTATCAAGACCATGCATCTCTTCGATAGGTGGTAGATTTTTGACATCTTCAGATTTAATGCCTTTCTCTCGCATAGATTTCTTAGCTTCTTGCATATCTTCAGGACTGAGTAATAGAATACCTCTTTCTTTGGAGTTGGCTTAGGAGGTGGTTCGGGAATAATCCAAGCATTCTCATTGCACAAGAAATTATTTAGTAGGATCTCAGCTTGTTCTACGGTTCGTTCCCTAAAAACACAACCAGCACAACTATCTAGGTGGTCTTTGGAAGCAGCGGTAAGTCCATTATAGAAGATATCAAGTATTTCATTCTTCTCAAGAGGGTAATCAGGCAAAGCATTCAGTAGCTGGACGAGCCTCCCCAAGCTTGTGGGAGACTCTCTTCTTCAGCTTGAGCAAAGTTGTATATTTCCTACAAGGCAGCTTGCTTCTTATGGGCAGGGAAATATTTTCCATAGAGGTAGTAGACCATATCCTGGGGGCTACGCACACAACCAGGAGCAAGGGAGGTGAACCAGGTCTTAGCATCATCCTTTAGCGAGAAAGGAAACAACTAGAGGATATAGTAGTGGCGGATCTTTTCCTCACTAGTGAATAGGGTGGCTATATCGTGCAGTTTGGTAAGATGGGCTACAACCGTTTCAGACTCATAACCGTGAAAAAGATCAGATTCAACCAAAGTGATTAACTCCGGGTCGACAGAGAATTCATAATCCTTATCGGTCACAAAGATAGGCGAAGTTGCAAACTTCGGGTCGTATTTCATCCTAGCGTTCAGAGATTTTTCTTTCCACTTGAGCAATAGTTTCTCAACATCATAGCTATCCTTACACGCAAGAAAATCCTCAGCTATCTCTCCCTCCATAACATAACGCTCAGGCATATCAGGCAATTCAGGCGTAGGAGAGCTAGTTTTAGCAGGAAAAATAGCAGGTTCTACTTCAATAGTATCAAGAGTTTCAGAAGTATCATCACATCTAGCAGCAACTCTAGCAATTTGTGCATCAAGGAATGCACCTAGTGGCAAAACAGTATCAAGCATAGCATCATCAGGAAAAGCAGTATCAAGCATAGCATCATCATAAGCATCATGGGCAGCAAAAGTAGCATCATCAAGCACAGGCGACATATAAAGATTTCTAGCAGGAGGTGGTGTCGCAAACTTACTCATAACTGAAGGTGAATCAAGTGCAGAGCTAGATGGCAGTTCCTTACCTGTCCTCGTAGTTGAGGGCAAGACTTTAGTTCTTGGACCTATCAGATTCCTCATAGTGACCAACAGACGTAAATCCCAAGTGACTCAGAAAATTTAGTTGTGCTTCCCCGACAACGGCGCCATAAAATTGTCTTGATAACCCACAAGTATAGGGGATCGCAGCAGTTTTTGAGGGTAGAGTATTCAACCCAAATTTGTTGATTCGACCCAAGGGGAAGCCAAAGAATATTCTCAAGTATTAGCAATTGAGTTGTCAATTCAACCACACCTGAAAGATTTAGTGTCTGCAGCAAAGTATCAGTAGCAAGGTAGTATGATAGCAGCAGTAGCAAGAGTAACCAGTAGAAGCAAAGTGACAGCAGTACCAACAGAGTAACAGTAGCAAGGACCAGTAGGAAAAACTCGTAGGCATTGGATCGGTGATGGATGATTATGCCGGATGTGATTCATCATGTAACAGTTATAACATGGAGAGATATGTAACTAGCTCCCGTTCGTAAATCTAATGTAGGCATGTATTCCGTATGTAGTCATACGTGCTTAGGGAAAAGAACTTGCATGACATCTATTGTCCATCCCTCCCGTGGAAGCGGGGTCCTAATGGAAACTACGGGATATTAAGGTTGTCCTTTTAATAAAGAATCGGACCAACACAGTAACACTTGGTGAATACATGAACTCCTCATACTATGGTCATCTTCGGGAGTGGTTCCGGCTATTGTCACTCCGGGTTTGCCGGGACATAACACATAGTAGGTGACTACAACTTGCAAGATAGGATCTAAAACAAACATATATTAGCGACAACATAATAGGTTCAGATCTGAAATCATGGCACTCGGGCCCTAGTGACAACCATTAATCATGGCAATGTAGTAGCAACATCAATCTCAGAACATAGTAGATACTAGGGATCAAAACTCGTCAAAACTAACTCGATTACATGATAGATCTCATCCAACTCATCACCGTCCAGCAAGACTACGATGATATTACTCACGAACGGTGAAGAGCATCATGGAATTGGCGATAAAGGAAGGTTGGTGATGATGATGGTGACGATCGCCCCTCTCCGGAGCCCAGAACGGACTCCAGATCTGCCCTCCAGATGAAGAACAGGAGGTGGCGGTGCCTCCGTATCGTAAAACGCGATGAACTCTTCTCCTTGATTTTTTCCGGACGAAACGGACTATATAGAGCTGGATTGAGAGGCGGTGGAGCTTTGTGGGCCCCAAAAGCCTGCCAGGCGTGGCCAGGGGAGCGGGCCCGCACCTGGTGGGCATGTGGGCTCACGGCTCCACTCCCTCCGCTGATTCTTGCGCCAGTATTTTTCATAAATCCCAGTAAAATTCTCGGTGAATTTTTAGGTCATTCCGAGAACTTTTATTTCTTCGCAAAAACAAAACCATGGCAATTCTGCTGAAAACAGCGTTAGTCTGGGTTAGTTCCATTCAAATCATGCAAATTAGAGTCCAAAACAAGGGCAAAAGAGTTCGGAAACGAAGATACGACGGAGACGTATCAGGGGTTGACTACTTAAAAACGTTTGCCCTGGGGTGGCAAGTCCTTGATTTCATGCTCCTTGACTCCTAGTGGCGGTGTGGAGCGGTTATGTCCAAACACGTCCTCCGGATGGGAGGTTCCAAGGACAGTGATATAAGAAACGCTAGACAAACTTTTCCCCTGTTTTTGTTTTTCAAACATCGGACATTGAGATTGGAAAAACCAACTGGTGAAATCAGCCAGTTTAAACTCAGCAGAAGGTAGTTTGAAATCCAAGAAAAGCAAGCAACTGTCGCGTCCTGCACTCTGGCTGGCATAGTCATTGTCGGACTATATGGGTTTCCTTGCCAGCTGTGAGCATGGTAATTGGTGAACCGTGTTGATTGCCTTCGTCTTCTCCCCAGCGCGGAGCATAGGGCTGCCACTAGGCGTGGGATGGACCCCTTCCGCGTCCTCGGGGGGCCTCGGGCGTATACAGCCTCGGCTCGTTATTACGTGAGAGTGTCACGATGGGGTGTATATGGGAGGTCGTGAGGATGCTTTTTCCTCGTGAGTGTCTCTACCCCTAAGGCATAGGCGCCTGATTCCGAAAGTCATTGGTGGACTATGTTGATTTCCTCCATCTATACCCAGTGCGGAGCATAGGTCTTCCACTAGGCGTGGGGTGGACCCCTTCCGCGTCCTCGGGGGGCCCTGGGCGAATACAGCCTCGGCTCATTATTACGTGAGAGTGTCACTGGATTTAGTAGTTTCCTGAAAGATTGAAGGACGATGGAGAGGTGCAACGGGTCGATGTAGGTCGTGCGTGCTCCTTCCCCGGAGGCTAGTTATGGGCTTTTATGGCTCTACGTTGACAGGTCCCAGTTCCGCACATTTCCCTGTCGTCGTGAGGCGCCTCACGAGGCAAGGCCCTGACATCCCCCGATACCGACCAAGCCTGGATGGCACCAGGGTGGTCAAGTGGCTTTGTGACCGGTAAGGCTCCTCAAGCGCGATGCTCAGGAGCCCCCTTTAACATTCGAGCAGCTCTACGTCACTAGGATCCAGTCCCGCACATTTCCCGACCATCATCGCATGTGACCGAGTAAACGGATGTAGTTACGGGATCAGGCCCTGCCACCCCTGATAACGACCAGACAACCGGGGACGCTATCAAGGACGACAGGTGGCCTTGTGGGTGTCTAGATGATGCAACATATTGATGGAATGGCCACTAATCATGTTGTCATCGCCTGATTTGGGCATCAAGGTATGCCTCAAGATAGTATTGTAATTGGTTATTCCAGCTTGCAAGAAATAGACAAGGCCAAGCTTCTGAGATGGCAGGAAGTCATTTGGCACTGTTTTGTACATATGGCCATGGAGTTCTGATTCTTCTTTGGTTCTGAATACACATCAAAGTTCTCTGCTCGTGACTTTGGAGCACCAATGATATTAGCCCATTCTTCAATTGTGGGTTCATATCTATGGCCATCTATCATCCATACAATTGTGCCATGTGAATAGTAATGAACTTTTGAATAGAATTGCATTATCATTTCATCATTCCATGCACTCATCTCTCTGCCAACAAACTCTTCAATGTAAACAAGATTGAAGTTCTCTCTCACATGAGGAATGAAATCTTCATTGGCTTTGATATAACTCCAGTCAGCATATCTCATATCAGTAACTACTGGACATTTCTTATACAAAACTGTATCATTCAAGTCTTGTTGTTCTTTAGTATGAAATTTGGGATCAACTGCAGTTCTTCTTGCAGCATACGGATCAATAGCTCTCCACTTCCTGAGCCCAGCATCTCTTCTCTTCTTCGTGTATTTAGCTATTGGATGAGCCTCATTATGAAGTGGCAAGTGAGGCCTTAACTTCATGAGAATTGGTGCAATCTCAACATCTTCCTCTGCAGCAAAGGCTCTAGAAGTAGTGCATTTCTCTTTAGCAGTTGTAGGTATGTCCTTTGTAGTCCTCTTGGTATCTACAAGCTTCTTTGGAGCTCAAGGCTTTGGAGCATAAGGCTTCATAACATCTTCCATAAGACTCTTTTTCTTCTTTGTAGGAGGGGCCTTAGCTGGTACATCCTCTTTCTCAGCAGCATCTGTTTCAGCTGGGTCTTCATACATGGAAGTTTGTCTACCAGTGACATGAATAGTCCTTTTCATGACTCTCTTCACACTACTCTTCTTAGGGGGATTCTCAAGGGGAAGTGTCATCCCTTGCCTTGTTAACTCCAGAGATCATATGTCATAAGGTTTTGAGTACTCATTCCTGACAGTTTTCTTGATAGCAGGCTTCTCTTTTAGCTTTTGGAGAGTAGACTCAACAGGAACAAAGTCTCAGTCTTCTTCTTCAGAATTCAGTTTCCTTTTTGTCCTTGTAGCAACCTTGGGCAAGCTATTAGAACTCGCAGTCACTGGATCAGAAGGGGCCCTCTCAGGAATTGTTCCTGAGTCCATATCTACACTGTCCTCAGTGAAGTTGTTTTGGCTATCATCAGATCTTGACATCTTGCAGACCAAGGAGACAGACAGACCAGCAAATTGTTGGGAACGTTGCATGGG
The DNA here is from genome assembly GCF_904849725.1 of Hordeum vulgare subsp. vulgare. Classification (NCBI taxonomy): domain Eukaryota; kingdom Viridiplantae; phylum Streptophyta; class Magnoliopsida; order Poales; family Poaceae; genus Hordeum; species Hordeum vulgare. Next base: position 179,605,810 of record NC_058523.1, read on the forward strand.
AAACAAAAAAAATTCCTACACACACGAAGACCTATCATGGTGATGTCCATCTACGAGAGGATATTTGGATCTACATTCCCTTGTAGATCGCACAGCAGGAAGCGTTAAGAAACGCGGTTGATGTAGTGGAACGTCTTCACGTCCCTCGAACCTTCCCGCGATCTGTCCCACGATCCGTTCCGATCTAGTGCCGAACAAACGGCACCTCTGCGTTCAGCACACGCACAACTCGAAGATGATCTCGGCCTTCTTGATCCAGCAAGCAAGACGGAGAAGTAGATGAGTTCTCCGGCAGCGTGAGGGTGCTCCGGTTGTGGTGATGATCTACTCCTCTAGGGCTCCGCCCGAGCTCCGCAGAAATCCGATCTAGAGGTAGAACTATGTGGTATAGGTTTGAGTTGCACGTGGCAAAGTTGTGTCTCAAATCAGCCCTAAACCACTAATATATATAGGCGGGAGGGGGAGGGCTAGCCTTGAGGCACAAGGCCTCAAGGGTGCTCCTCCAATTCGGTTTCGGAAGGAGGAGTCCTCCTCTTCCTTCCCACCTCCCTCTTTCCCTTTTTGTTTTATTTTCTTTTGGTATTTTCTTATGTGGTGCCATGGGCCCCTTGGGCTAACTCCACCAGCCCACTAAGGACTTGGGGCACCACCCTAGTTCCTTAGGCTGACTCTCGGGTGGGTGGGCCCCTCCCAGTGAACTTACGGAACCCATTCGTTCTCTATCTTCCGCAATTACTAGGCACTAAGTCTTACTCAATTTTATGCCTTGTAATACTGGCAAGAACCCTTTCTAGGACTGATCCATTTTGAACTTCTTCAAAACTTTATCAAGGTATGTGCATTGTGAAAGTCCTATCACGCATCTCGATCAATCCCTATAGATCTTAATGCCTAGAAAGTAAGCAGCTTCTCCTGGGTCCTTCATAGAGAAACTTTTATTCAAGTAATCCTTTATGCTCTCCAAAAGCTCCATGTTGTTTCCAATCAGCAATATGTCATCCACATATAATATTAGAAACGCCACAGAGCTCCCACTCACTTTCTTGTAAATACAAGATTCTCCAACCACTTGTATACCAAATGCTTTGATCACCTCATCAAAGTGCTTATTCCAACTCCGAGATGCTTGCACCAGTCCATAAATGGATCGCTGGAGCTTCCACACTTTGTTAGCATTCTTTGGATCGACAAAACCTCCGGGTTGCATCATATACAACTCTTCCTTAAGAAAACCGTTAAGGAACACCGTTTTGACATCCATATGCCATATTTCATAATCGAAAAATGCAGCTATTGCTAACATGATTTGGACGGACTTAAGCATCGCTACCAGTGAGAACGTCTCATCTTTGTCAACTCCTTGAACTTGTGAAAAACCCTCTGCCACAAGTCGAGCTTTATAAATGGTCACATTACCGTCTGCGTCTGTCTTCTTCTTAAGGATCCATTTGTTCTTAATAGCCTTGCGACCTTCAGGTAGTACTTCCAAAGTCCACACTTTGTTCTCGTACATGGATCCTATCTCGGACTTCATGGCTTCCAACAATTTGTTGGAATCCGGGCCCACCATTGCTTCTTCATAATTCGTAGGTTCATTGTTGTCTAACAACATAATTGAGAAGACAGGATTACCGTACCACTCAGGAGAAGTACATGATCTTGTCGACCTGTGAGCTCCGATAGGAACTTGATCCGAAGTTTCATGATCATCATCGTCAACTTCCTCCTCAACCGGCGTCGCAACGACAGGGGTTTCCCCTTGCCCTGCGTGACCATTGAGAGGGATTAGAGGTTCGACAACCTCATCAAGTTCTATCTTCCTCCCACTCAATTCTTTCGAGAGAAACTCCTTCTCAAGAAAAGCTCCGTTTTTAGCAACAAACACTTTGCCCTCGGATTTGATATAGAAGGTATACCCAACTGTCTCTTTTGGGTAACCTACGAAGACACACTTTTCCTCTTTGGGTACCAGCTTTTTAGGCTGAAGCTTTTTGACATAAGCATCACATCCCCAAACTTTAAAAACGACAACTTTGGTCTTTTGCCATACCATAGTTCATACGGTGTCGTCTCAACGGATTTTGATGGTGCCCTATTTAAAGTGAATGTAGCTGTCTCTAATGCATAACCCCAAAATGATAATGGAAAATCGGTAAGAGACATCATAGATCGCACCATCTCTAATAAAGTATGATTACGACGTTCGGACACACCATTACGCTGTGGTGTTCTAGGCGGTGGTAACTGTGAAACAATTCCACATTGTCTTAAGTGAGCACCAAACTCGAAACTCAGATATTCACCACCATGATCAGACCGTAGGAACTTGATCTTCTTGTTACCATGATTTTCAATTTCACTCTGAAATTGCTTGAACTTCTCAAACGTTTCAGACTTGTGCTTCATCAGTTATACATAACCATATCTACTCAAATCGTCAATGAAGGTGAGAAAATAAGGATATCCGCCGCGCGCCTCCACACTCATCGGACCACACACATCGGTATGTATGATTTCCAACAAGTCACTTGCATGCTCCATTGTTCCGGAGAACGGAGTCTTAGTCATCTTGCCCATGAGGCATGGTTCGCACGTGTCAAGTGAATCAAAGTCAAGTGACTCCAAAAGTCCATCGGAATAGAGTTTCTTCATGCACTTTACACCAATATGACCTAAGCGATAGTGCCACAAAAACATGGCGCTATCATTGTTAACTCTAACTCTTTTGGTATCAATGTTATGTATATGTGTATCATCGCTATCAAGATTCAATATGAACAATCCTCTCACACTGGGTGCATGACAATAAAAGATATTACTCATAGAAATAGAACAACCATTATTCTCTGACTTAAACGAGTAATTGTCTCGCAATAAACAAGATCCAGATATAATGTTCATGCTTAACGCACGCACTAAATAACAATTATTTAAGTTCATAACTAATCCTGATGGTAACTGAAGTGAAACTGTGCCGACGGCGATTGCATTAACCTTGGAACCATTTCCCACGTGCATTGTCACTTCATCTTTCGCCAGCCTTCGTTTATTCCGTAGCTCCTGTTTCGAGTTGCAAATATGAGCAACAGAACCGGTATCGAATACCAAGGCACTACTACGAGAGTTGGTTACGTACACATCAATAACATGTATATCGAATATACCTGATTTTTCCTTGGCCGCCTTCTTATCAGCCAGATACTTGGGGCAGTTGCGCTTCCACTGACCCAGTCCCTTGCAATAATAACACTCTGTTTCAGTCTTAGATCTAGACTTGGGTTTCTTCGTCGGATTGGCAACAAGTTTGCCGCACTTCTTGGATTTACCCTTCTTGCCTCTGCCGTTTCTCTTGAAACTAGTGGTCTTATTCACCATCAAACTTGATGCTCTTTACGGAGTTCTGACTCTGCGACTTTCAGCATCGCGAATAACTCGCCGGGTGACTTGTTCATCCCTTGCATGTTATAATTCAACACAAAGCTCTTGTATCTTGGTGGCAGTGATTGAAGAATTCTGTCAGTGATAGCCTCTTGCGGGAGTTCAATCCCCACCTCAGCTAGACGGTTTGAGTATCCAGACAGTTTGAGCACATGTTCACTGACAGACGAATTCTCCTCCATCTTGCAAGCATAGAATTTATCGGAGGTCTCATACCTATCGATCGAGGCGTTCTTCTGAAAGATAAACTTCAACTCCTGGAACATCTCAAATGCTCCATGACGCTCAAAGCGACGTTGAAGTCCCGGCTCTAAGCCATACAAGACTCCACATTGAACTACTGAGTAGTCCTCCTTATGTGTTAAGCAAGTGTTCTTAACATCTTGGTCAGCCATAGAGGGTGGTTCATCTCCTAGTGCAGCATTAAGGACATAATCCTTCTTCCCAGCTTGCAGGAGCAACTTAAGATTACGAGCCCGGTCTACAAAGTTGCTTCCATCATCTTTCAAGTTAGCTTTCTCTAGGAACCTATTAAAATTCAGGGTGACTGTTGCGAAAGCCATTGATCTACAACACAAATATTTCAAAGTGGATTTAGACTATGTTCAAGATAATTAGAGTTTAACTAATCAAATTACTTGCTAAACTCCCACTCAAAAAGTACATCTCTCTAGTCATTTGAGTGGTTCATCATCCTAATTCACTAACTCAAGTCCGATCATCACGTGAGTTGAGAATAGTTTCAGTGGTAAGAATCTCTATGCTAATCATATCAACTATACGATTCATGCTCGACCTTTCGATCTCATGTGTTCCGACGCCATGTCTGCACATGCTCGGCTCATCAAGATTAACCCGAGTGTTCCTCGTGTGCAATTGTTTCGCACCCATTGTATGTGAACGTTGAGTCTATCACACCCGATCATCACGTGGTGTCTCAAAATGACGAACTGTAGCAACGGTGCATAGTCGGGGAGAACACAATTTCGTCTTGAAATTTTCATTGAGAGATCACCTTATAATGCTACCGTCGTTCTAAGCAAAATAAGGTGCATAAAAGGATTAACATCACATGCAATTCATAAGTGACATGATATGGCCATCATCTTGTGCTTATTGATCTCCATCACCAAAGCACCGGCACGATCTTCTTGTCACCGGCGCCACACCAGGATCTCCATCATCATGATATCCATCGACATGCCGCCATCGAGGTTGTCGTGTTATCTATGCTAATTCTACTAAAGCTACGACCTAGTAATATAGTAAACACATCTGCAAACACAAACGTTAGTATAAAGACAACCCTATGGCTCCTGCCAGTTGCCGTAGCATCGATGTGCAAGTCGATATTAACTATTACAACATGATCATCTCATACATTCAATATATCACATCACGTCATTGGCCATATCATATTACAAGCATACCCTGCAAAAACAAGATAGATGTCCTCTAATTTGTTGTTGCATGTTTTACGTGGCTGTTATGGGTACCTAGTATGATCGCATCTTACTTACACAAAAACGACAACGGACATGTGCAAATTGCTATTTAACCTCTCCAAGGACCGCCTCGGTCAAAACCAATACAACTAAAGTTGAAGAAACCGACACCCGCCAGTTATCTTTATGCAATGAGGTTGCACGTCAATCGATGAAACCAGTTTCTCGTAAGCTTATGAGTTATGTCAGTCCGGGACGCTTCAATCCAACAATACCGCCGAATCAAGAAAATACTAAGGAGGGAAGAAAATCGAACATCACCGTCCACAAAACCTTTTGTGTTCTACTCGAGATAACATCTACGCATGAACTTAGCTCATGACGCCACTATTGGGAACGTTGCATGGGAAACAAAAAAAATTCCTACGCACACGAAGACCTATCATAGTGATGTCCATCTACGAGAGGAGATTTGGATCTACGTACCCTTGTAGATCGCACAGCATGAAGCGTTAAGAAATGCAGTTGATGTAGTGGAATGTCTTCACGTCCCTCGAACCATCCCATGAGCCGTCCCACGATCCGTCCCACGATCCGTTCCGATCTAGCGCCGAACGGACGGCACCTCCGTGTTCAACACATGTACAGCTCGACGATGATCTCGGTCTTCTTGATCCAACAAGCAAGACGGAGAAGTAGATGAGTTCTCCGGCAGCATGACGGTGCTCCGGTGGTGGTGATGATCTACTCCTACAGGGCTCCGCCCGAGCTCCATAGAAATCCGATCTAGAGGTAAAACTACGTGGTATAGGTTTGAGTTGCACGTGGCAAAGTTGTGTCTCAAATCATCCCTAAACCACTAATATAAATAGGAGGGAGGGGGAGGGCTAGCCTTTAGGTACAAGGCCTCAAGGGTGCTCCGGCAAAGGGAGGAGGAGGACTCCTCCTCCAATTCGGTTTGGGAAGGAGGAGTCCTCCTCTTCCTTCCCACCTCCCTCTTTCCCTTTTTCTTTTATTTTCTTTTGGTATTTTCTTATGTGGCGCCATGGGCCCCTTGGGCTGACTGCACCAGCCCACTAAGGACTTGTGGCGCCACCCTAGTGCCTTGGGCTCACTCCCGGGTGGGTGGACCCCTCCCGGTGAACTTCTGGAACCCATTCGTCACTCCCGGTACACTACCGGAATTGCCCGAAACTTTCCGGTGACTAAATGAAACCATCCTATATATCAATCTTCATTTCCGGACCATTCCGGAAACCCTCGTGACGTCCGTGATCTCATCCGGGACTCCGAACAACATTCGGTAACCACACATATAACTCAACTATACTAAAACATCATCGAACCTTAAGTGTGCAGACCTTGCGGGTTCGAGAACTATGTAGACATGCCCCGAGGCACTCCTCGGTGAATATCCAATAGCGGGACCTGGATGCCCATATTTCCTACATATTCTCCGAATATCTTATCGGTTGAACCTCAGTGTCAATGATTCATATAATCCCGTATGTCATTCCCTTTGTCCTTCGGTATGTTACTTGCCCGAGATTCGATCGTCGGTATCCGCATACCTATTTCAATCTCATTGCCGGCAAGTCTCTTTACTCGTTCTGTAATACAAGATCCCGTGACTTACACTTAGTCACATTGCTTGCAAGGCTTGTGTGTGATGTTGTATTACCGAGTGGGCCCCGAGATACCTCTGTGTCACATGGAGTGACAAATCCCGGTCTTGATCCATACTACCTTAACGGACACCTTTGGAGATACATGTAGAGCACCTTTATAGTCACCCAATTACATTGTGACGTTTTATGCACACAAGGTATTCCTCCGGTGACAGTGAGTTATATGATCTCATGGTCATAGGAATAAATACTTGACACGTAGAAAACAATAGCAACAAAACGACACGATCAATATGTTGCATTCATAGTTTGGGTCTAGTCCATCACATGATTCTCCTAATGATGTGATCCAGCTATCAAGTGACAACACTTGCATATAGTCTAAAAACCTTGACTATCATTGATCAACTGGCTAGCCAACTAGAGGCTTGCTAGGGACATTGTTTTGTCTATATATCCACACATGTATCTATGTTTTCATTCAATACAATTATAGCATGGATAATAAATGATTATATTTAAATAGGAAATATAATAACAACTATTTATCATTGCCTCTAGGGAATATTTCCAACACAAATCACAAGACAAGCAACCTTGTGAAATATATGTACAGGAGCAGAAGGGTTGAGCATAACAAAACACATAATTTTTCAAAATTTGAATTCAGAAACTTTGGGTTTAATCTACTGCAGAATAAATGTCCGTAGCACCGGGTTGAGTTTTTCGGAGTCATCGAGACTAACGACTTGCTAAATGGAAACTTGGGCAAGCTTTTTGGTGTAACAAAAAAGATCTACTCGGTTTCATCGAAGCGGTTCTCACAAACCCTAAGACATAAATCGGTGGAACCGATTTTTCCAACTCGGTATCACCGAGATGCATGCTATGGAAAATCATATCCAAGATTCCTTCGTTCTCTAATCTATGGAGTTTTTCTTGTGGAATAGGAAGGTTAAATACTGTGTATTGTGGATGGGAAATACCTAATGTGTGATATTCAGCTTAAGGAGCCCAAGAGGTTTGAATTCATACCCTAATTCGGTGATGAACCCGCTAGACGACGACAGTGGCGAGGATTCCGTGGACGGTGGCGAATTCCAATGGCGGAGGCGCTCGGGGATGCAAAGGCGATGATGAGGGGTCCTTGTGACGACAACTTAGGGTTGGGAACAAAATGTTCGAGGAATAATTGCAAAATGTCGGATCCGCCAGATATATACCCGTTACACTTTGTGTCACCGAGACTAAGATTTCCATGCGACCGAGTTCCGATGTTGTCAGGTGACATGGAAACTCGGTGAATCTAAGATAGTGGTTTTATTGGTACCAAGATTGAAAACCCAGATCAACTTTGGGATTCGGTGGAACCGAGATTGTGGGGTTGGTTACACCGAGATTCACAAAGAGGTTTTGGAGTGAACATTTGTCGATACAGAACTCCGAGTGCTCCATCACATAGAGGGATCAAGAAGTGCTTGTTCAAGTTTTGTGATGAAGCAAGAATAGAGCTTGATACGGGAAAGCATAGATAGCTAGAGAAGGGTCCTAGGAATTCTTGTCTATCCAATTGGAAAAAGATAAATCAAAATGCCAAATAGCAACAATTGGATATCCGTGAATGAGAAAGGACATGCAGACCAACATGCTCACACAATAAGATGTCAAATGTAATCATGATGAACGTGCACAAACATCCTAGCATCTATCAAGCACTTGGGCGATGACGAAGTCATCTATATATATGAGTATATTTACTTAGGAGTCAAGTAAGAATACTTGACCATAGGTCATACTCATCGTTTAAGCACAAGTGGGGTTACCACTTTTACATAAATGATTGATGTGTTCATATCTTTAGGAGATGCTTATACTCAAGATTTGAGAGTGAAGCTCCCACTTGATATGACATCCCCCCTAAGAGGGACAAACTAACCTTGGGTTTTGTTGTACAAGACTTCAAGTAGACGAAGTAGTGGTGGATGCTCAATGTTGATGAAGATCACCTTGACTTGGGAGCAAACCATGTTGTTTCTTACTCTTCTCACCTACATGGGTTAGTCCCAAAGCAAAAGAAATAAACACAAAGGTATCTATGGACATGGAGTGAAATTCATGGGAGTTGATCTCCAAAGATACTTTAATTACCTTGTCCCTTGCTCACCTTTGAGGGAATGTGTGACACCTTGAACCAATGCATATGGTTGAGGTTGATTCCATATAGTTCTTGCCAAAATGAATGGGAGTGAATTTCATTGGCGGAGTCACCCCTCAAGAACTTCCTAGTTCTTCCTCTTGGGTACCCACATCACTTTGATGGGTATCCTTGGAATTGTGGTAGCACTAGATGAGGTAGTACTAGAAGTGTCCTTGGGAACCCACTCAACCTTGGCTTGGGGCTCTTCTTCAAATGAGTTAATGTCCTCTCGAAGCTTTCCTTTGCCCTTGTGGTCTTGTGGTAGAAGGCCATCTTGTGAGCTTGTTCGCTTGGGAGGAGTAGGATCATACTTCTCCTCTTGAGGAACAAACTTTGGAATGTTATATGGACCTTCTTCCCAAACATCTTTGTTGACGTTGAATTAGCCAACACCTTGCTTCTTCCGATGTTCTCCTTGCTTGCGCACAATTTCCTCAAATTTCTTACTTTCGGCAAGACTCTTGAAGACACCTCTCTCAATAATACAGTTCAATATATCGTTTTCTTACTCAAGTGTAACTTGGCTAAGATAATCATTACTCGAATCAAGAGAGCTACTAGCAACAACATCATTTGATTTAGCTTTAGCAATGTTGTTACTAGAGGAAGAAACATTCTTGCCTTTGTTACTAGTGTTCTTAGGTTTAACTTGTGGAACAAAAGTACATAATAGTAATAGTTTGGCTAGATGAGAGGAACTCTTCTTTCAAAGGTCATCATTGATTGCTTTTAGGAACTCATGCTCTTGCTCTAAATTTAGCTTCTCGAAGCGTAGATTCTCATGAGTTCTTGCAGGCTCTCTATGATCTTCTAGACTAGTTTAATGGGCTAACTTAATAGTGCTTAATTATTTAGTTAGTCGTTCAATTTCTCTCTCATCATTATCATTCGATTTCTCTTGACTAGCATGACAGTTAGCAAGTTCATTTTAAGCATTATCACTAGTCTTATCAAGAAGCAAGTCTTCTTCTCCTAACAAGTCATCCTCATCACTATCAAAGTCAAAATTCTCGGGGTGTGATACCTTGGATCCTTTTGATAAGACTAGTTATTATTATCAAGTTCATTTTCAAATTTCTCACTAGTCTTATCAAATAGCAAGTCGTCCTCTCCTAACAAGACATCTTCATCACTACCAAAATCAATGTACTCGGGGTGTGATACCTTGGGGTATTTTGCCATGAACAATTTCCAATCCCCTCATTTGGTGAATCAAATAAGTCATAGGAGTTGAAGGAAATGAGTGCAAGACCGGCAACACCTTCATCTTGACTATAGTCGGAGTTGAAGTGGTACCTTTTCTTGGATTGGTGGTCGGACTCGGAGTCGGATACCCTTCACCAACGTGAGCTTGATGTCTTGTTCTTGAGCTTCCTTTGGTGTACTTGTCCTTCTTCTCTTATTCCTTGCCTCTTCGGGAGTGTATTCGTTCATAATGATCTTATCTACTCCTTCTCTCTCCATGAGGTGACACATCTCTTGAGCTTTGTCTTCGAGGTGACTCTTGTCTTCATTCATAGGGAGTCGATCAATCATTGGATTAGTGTCCAGGCTTACCACAGTTGTAGCAGTTTCGGTCACGACTGGACGAACGCTTCTCATCATGTCTTGAGCTTGAGTTTCTCTCTTTACTTCAACTCTTGTAGACTTGTTGAATTTTCTGACCATGTGGCTTATATCTTCATTGGTAACAAGGTTGTCACTTGAAGTAGCGGGAGTAATCACCACTTGACTTGTTGTGCAACTCATCTTTGTCCTTGAGTGACATTTCATGAGCAACAATCCTTCCAATGACTTCCGTTGGATTGAGATCCTTGTAGTTTGGCATCATTTGGATCAATGTGCACACGGTGTCATGTCTTCCATCCAAGGCTCTAAGTATCTTCTCGATGATGAATTTGTCGGTCATCTCTTTGTTTCCTAATCCGGCAATCTCATTTGTGATGAGAGCTAGCCTAGAGTACATCTCAGCGACTCCTTCACCATCCTTCATCTTGAACTTGTCAAATTGACTTCGAAGCACATCCAACTTAGATTAACTGACATATTATGTACCTTCGTGCATATCAACCAAATTATCCCAAATTTCCTTTGCGTTCTCAATGCGGCTGATTTTGTTGAATTCTTTGGGGCACAAGCACTTGAACAGAATGTCGCAGGCTTGAGCAATCTATTGCAACATCTTCAATTCTTCTGATGTCGCGTCGCGATCCGGTTCTCTTCCTTCTCCGAAGAAATCACCTTGCACACCAACACGAACAATAGCCCAAACGGCGGGGTTCTGACCAAGAAGATGCATTTTCATCCTATGCTTCCAACTAGCAAAGTTTGTACCATAAAAATATGGACCTATACGGTGATAATTTCCATCACTAGACGTCATACTATACTAGGTTGTGAAATCAATGCAATGGAGACTCAAGCTCTGATATCACTTGTAGGAACTGATGTATGTCTAGAGGGGGGCTGATTAGACTGGTTGACCAAATAAAAACTTAGCCTTTTCCAAATTTTAGTTCTGGGCCAATTTTAGCAATTATGACTAGTCAAGTTCACCCTACACATGCACATCTAAGAGTATAGCAGTGGAAAGTAAAGACATGAAAATGTAATGTAGAGGGTAGGGAAGGAAGATCAAACACAAAGGTTGACATGGTGATTTTTGGCGTGGTTTCGATAGATTGAGCAATCCTTGTTGTTTCTCACTCTTTTCACCTACATGGGTTAGTCCCAAGCACGAGGAACAATTACAAGCATATCTATGGACATGGACTAAAGTACATGTGTGATGATGTCCAAAGATACATTAATTACATTGTCCCTTGCTTACCTTTGAGGGAATGTGTGATTCCTTGAACTAATGCATATGGTTGGAGTTGATTGCATATAGTTCTTGCCAAAATGAATTAGAGTGAATTCCATTGGTGGAGTCACCCTCAAGAACTTCTCTAGTTCTTCTCCTTGGGTACCCACATCAACTTTATGGGGATCCTTGGAGTTGTGGTAGCACTAGATGAAGTAGAGCTAGTAGTGGCCTTGGGAACCACTTAACCATTGCTTGGGGTTCATCCTCAAATGATTCCATCTCCTCTTGAAGCTTGTCTTTGCCCTTGTGGTCTTGTGGTGCAAAGTCATCTAGAGAGGTTGTCCATTGGGGAGAGTAGGATCATACTTGTCTTTTTGGGGAACAAACTTCGGGATGGGATATTGACCTTCTTCCCACTCAACTTCGTTGGCATTGAAGTAGCCAACACCGTGCTTCTTTTTGTGTCCTCCTTGCCTGCTTACAATCTCCAAGAATTGCTTACATTTGTCAAGACTCTTGAAGACACCTCTCTCTATAATTCCTTTCAGTAAATCATTTTCTTGCTCCAGTCTAACTTGTCTAAGAGAATCATTAGTAGAATCAAGATAGCTACTACCAACAACATCATTTGATATACCTTTAGAATTATTGTTACTAGATGAAGAAACTTTCTTGTCTTTGTTACTCGTCTTCTTAGGTTTAACTTGTGGAACAAAAGTAGAAAAGAATAATCATTTGGCTAGATAAGAAGAACTCTTCTTTCGAAGATCATCAATGATTGCTTTTAGAAACTCATGCTCTTGCTCTAAATTACGCTTCTTGAAGGGTAGCTTCTCATGTGTTCTGGCAAGCTCTCTATGATCTTCTAGAGTAGTTTCATTACCTAACTTATGAGTGTTCAATTCTTTATTTAGTCGTTCAGTCTCTTTCTTATCATCATCACATGACTTCTCTTGAGTAGCATGATTATCATCAAGTTCATATTCATCATTATCACTAGTTTTATCAAAAAGCAAGTCATGTTCTCCTAACAAGTCATCCTCATCACTATAAAAGTCAAAGTACTCGGGGTGTGATACATTGGGGCCTTTAGCCAGGAAGCAGCTTCCAATCCCTTCATTTGGTGAATCAAATATAGCATGGGAGTTGGAGGATACAAGTGCAAGTACGACATCACATTCATCTTGACTACAGATGGAGTTGGAGTGGTAGGTTCTCTGAGATTTGTTGTAGGACTTGGAGGCTCATACCCATTCACCAACATGAGCTTGATATATTCTTCTTTAGTGGTCTTAGTGTACGTGTACTTCTTCTCTTATTCACTTCTCAAGGAGGGTCTTCGTTCATAACGATCTTCTCTACTCCTTCTCTTTTTTCGAGGTGACTCTTCTCTTGAGCTTTGTCTTCTAGGTGATTCTTCTCTTCGTTTGTGGGGAGCCGAGAACTCATTGGAGTAGTGACGAGGCTTTCCAGAATTGTAGCAGTTTCTGTGACGACTAGATGAACGCTTCTCTTGATATCTTGAGCTAGAGCTTCTCCCTTTGCCTCTACTCTTGTAGAACTTGTTGAATTTCCTCACCACGAGGCTGGTCTCTTCATTACTAACAAGTTTGTCATTTGAACTAGTGGGAGCATAACTTGAAGCTTTGTCAGCACCGCTTGACTTGCTGTGTGGCTCTTCATTGTCCTTGAGTGACATTTCATGAGCGAGAATCCTTCCAATGACTTCTGTTGGCTTGAGATCCTTGTAGTTTGGAATCATTTGGATCAATGGGCACATGGTGTCGTACTTCCATCCAAGGCTCTAAGTATCTTCTTGATGATGAATTTGTCGGTCATCTCTTTTCTTCCTAAGCTAGCAACATTTGTGATGAGAGCAAGCCTAGATTACATCTCTGCAACTCCTTCGCCATCTTTCATCTTGAACTTGTCAAGCTGAATTTGTAGCACATCCAACTTAGATTCCCTCATGGATTTGGTACCTTCGTGCATATCAATCTAAGTGTCCCAAATTTCCCTGGCATTCTCAAGGCTGCTGATTTTGTTTAGATCTTTGGGGCACATGTAGTTTAATAGAATGTTGCATGGTTGAGCATTGTACTGCAACATCTTCAATACTTCCACCGTTGCTTCGCGATACGGTTGCTTGCCATCACCAAAGAAATCAACTTGTAATCCAACAAAAACAACAACCTAAATGCTGGGGTTATGACCAAGAATATGCGTTTTCATCTTATGCTTCCAACTAGCATAGTTTGTACCATCAAAATACGGACCTCTATGATGGTAATTTCCTTCACTAGATGCCACACTCTCCTAGGTTGTGAAACCAATGCAATGGAGACCAAAGCTCTGATACCACTTGTAGGATTCGAATTATGTCTAGAGGGGGGTGATTAGACTACTTGACCAAATAAAACTTAGCCTTTTCCAAATTTTAGTTGTTGGCCAGTTTTAGCACACCCTACACATGCATTTCTAAGAGTATTGCAGCAGAAAGTAAAGACATGCAAATGTAACTAGTGGTTAGGGGTAGGAAGATCAAACACAAAGGTTGACACGGCATTTTTTTGCGTGGTTCCGATAGGTCGGGCTATTGTACGTCCGTGCTAGTGGAGACTTAAACCCATAAAGGGTAACGGCTGCGAGAGTCCACGGAGGGCTCCACCCACAAGGGGTCCACGAAGAAGTGACCTTTTCTATTCCACCATGGCTTACGTCCACATAGGACTAGCCTCACTCGGGGTTGTTCTTCACGAAGTAGTTGTGCTCCTTGCCCTTCAAACTTCTTGGTTCAACTCCACAACACTATGTAGGAGGCTCCCAACCAACACCTAACAAATCTAGGAGGCACCACCCTCCAAAAGGTATTAGATGTGGTAGAACGATGAACTCCTTTATCTTGTGCTTCAAAAGATAGTCGCCTCAACACTCAATCACTTCTCAAAGAGTTGGCATGGGTGGAAGAGATTGATTTGGTGAAAAGCAACTTGGGAGGCTAGAGATCAAGTTTCCAATGGATGGATTGGAATATCTTGATCTCAACACATGAGTAGGTGGCTCTCTCTCAGAAAAATGGATACAACAAGTGTGTGTGTGTGTGATTTGAGTGCTTCCTCTACGAACGAGAGGTGGTGGAGGGGTATATATAGGCATCTCCAAAAACCAAACCGTTACAACATCATTGTCTAACTCGGTGACACCGACATGAATCTCGGTGGTACCGAGTTGCACTAAATGTGGGAACTTCCGAATTCTTGGTGAGACCGATATAGGAATCTTGGTGGAACCGATATGGCGACCTAGGGTAGTTTCCAAATCTCGGTTAGACCGATTTCAATAACTCGAAAATTCCGATTTTTGAAATTGACGGACTAGAAAGTTGGCCACTGATTTTTGGTGCCACCAAAGTAAAAGTTGGTGGTACCTAGATTCTAGGGTTTGGCATAGGTTATGTATCTGGAAAAATTGGTAGGGCCGAGTGGAAACTGTTGCTGCCGCGAATTTTGATATTTAGACTTTGGACGGAGAATTTTGTGGGAGAATGACTGGATATATTTCTGGTGGCTACCTCTAAGCACTACTGCAACCAATTCACCATAGATACCTCACCCCATTTTAATAGTATTGGCTTTCCTATGGACTCAAAAGTGATTTCTCACAAATATAAAATGTAGTGTCTTGTAGCTTGAAGCTTAGCCAATCATATTCCTTTCCTTACATCAAGGGTATCTCCTCAGAATCCTTTAGTCAATGGTTCTTTTAATTTTTCTGAAATACACTTAGATAGAATCATTAGATCAATGACACATATTTTGTTGTTAATTACCAAAACAACCTTAGGGTGCGTTTGTGCTTTCACCGCACCGCTTCTGGTGGGAGTACACAACAGAGGGACACCCCCCGCAAACCTAGTGGACTTGAGGCGATCGCTGGCGCCAAAGGCGATGGAGGACTCGAACCACTTGAGGAAGTGGGCGGACTTGGGTGCTGGGAGGGCCGCGTTTACCTCGTGCGAGAAGCACTTGAGGTGGTAGCACGACAAAGGGGCCTAGGGCCTTCCTAGGATGTAGGACACCCCGTGGGATCTTGGAAGCCCCTTGTGGTGGCAAAACTCGTGGTCAGAGCCGCGCTGCTCATGCGCCAAACTTTGGAAATGCCGCGGGGGACACGACGTATGATTCAGCAACGACCCGTGATGCCATCTGGCACAGACGAACAGTGGGACAGCTTCGAGGTGCACGCCGCACGGCTCCAACTGGCTGCATCGCAGCCTAGAGGAGGAGGAGAAGGAGTGCGTCAGGGGTGCTCAGCGCGCCACGACAAAGCAGGCGAGGAGCAAGGGGGCGCCTGACCAATGCTTGCGGAGGAGACATGCTCGGTGATACGCTTGATCTAGGCGTCACGACCGTCCCTCGCGGGGCGACAGTGCAACATCCCTTGCGCAATGAAGAACATCGCACGCGAGCGGGAGGGCTATGACTCGTGGGCGAGGAGGCAGTGGTGGAGCGGCCAAGCGCAAGTTTGTCCACCATCGGGTAGTCGAAGGAGGTCTCCTACTCTCCAACGGGCTTGGTGGCGATGCGAGGGCCCCGACCAAGGGCAATGTGGGCGGCGTGCGTCGCATGGCCCCGGGTGGCAGCTTGGCGTGTGACGCCATCCATGTCAATGTTGACATCAAGCTCGAAGGCGCGAAGAAGACAAGTCTCCCTACCTAGTGCACCAAATGTCAGATTTCAGGAACTGTGTGTGAGGAACTCTCAGAAGAACTAGGGTTCGAACACTAGGGGACTTAGCTTGGAAACCTGCAGCATGATGGTGAACCCGCGAGACCGATGGGGAACTCACTATCGTGGGAACGAACCTGACAGTAGAGGTGAGGGGTACAAAAGCAGAGGGAAGAGTCCTAGCTACGGCAAGCTTGTACACACGATGCATGAGTTCAGGCCCCTCTCATGGAGGTAACAAAACTACGTCTCAGTTCTCAAGACCTCTTGTCGTGTGGAGTGTGCTTTACAGGGGGTGTGAACCCTTGTGCCAAAGGGGAGGGGTGGCTTATATAGAGTGCGCTACCCCTCATCAAGGCACAGGCAACCAAGGGTTCGAGTACTCAAGGCAAAGGCGTGTGTTACTGATAACGTACGTAATAAATGTACTTTTGATGATCGGTCGAATGCATGCTCTTTGGCCTCCCTAGAGTGACTTCTGAGCTTCTGTGTTTGACTGGCTTATTATTCTGCCGATGAAAGTCTTCAGTCGAGTGGAAGGAGGAAGTCTCCGAGTGGATGTTGTACCGAGTGACTCATGACAAGTCAGTCGGAATCTTCCTTGAATTCTTTAAGTCCTTAATGTTGTGCCCTTGGGTGGGACATGTAGGTCGGGCCCATGACCCTACCCTAGGTACATATCACCATCATTAGCCCCCGAATGGCTCGGGGTTTGAGTGGAAAGGGGGGTTGGTGCAGATTCTTTCAAAAACATGCCAAACTTCGAATGCATTTCTAGGCTTGGCAGAAACGAGCGTCGATCGAAGTATTTTGCCATTCACCCTGATCGATTCTGTCCTGAAAGGTATGTGAGTGAATTTGAAGGTGAAAACTGGTTCGAGTGACCAATAGGATATTTTGATTTTACGGGTCGCTTTGTCAGATCCGGATTTCACGGGATTCATAAATTTGGTAAGCGCGCGCCACGTGGTGATGACGCAACAACCGGGGTAAATGAGAGCCTGATGCCTCAATTATTGCGCCACCCTTATCGCCACGTATGGCATTCCCTCTGATATTGGGATATACACAGATCTACAGGCCCATAGGTCAGTGGCTCACTCGGGTGGCTATAAAATGACCCGGTGCTAGGTTGGAACAGTGCTCCTTCTCAATCCCCTGTTTTTCTCGATCTCCTTTACCTCTCGATCTCTGCTTAGATCTGTCTCTTCCACCACCCTCGAGATGACGAAGTTGAAGACGGGGAAACTTGAGCGGTCCAAGAAGGGAGGAAGCGCCAAGAAGTTGTCGGGCGCTCGAGCTGCGTTGCCGCCGGGGTGGATCCGAGGGATTTCCTCCCGTCAACCGTCAAGGAGATGGACATCCTGAATCATGGAGGTTACCGGAGGGAGAAGTTGAGCCGGAGCCGCGCGAAGGTGAGAGAGTCCTCCTCACCACCCATGTAGAGCGAGGTTTATCTTTGCCTCCCCACTAATTCATCCGCATGTTCTTGAACTTTTTCGGTGGTAAACTCCATCATCTTCCTCTGAATGTTGTGCGAGTGTTTCTTGGTCTCCTCTCCTTATTGGGGACTGTTCAAGCACATCTTCACAATTCGTTCTCAGTCAGTTAAGAGAGCCAAACCCAAGGATAGTAGAACCAATGTCATCCAACTATGTGGGGGTTGGGGATCAGAAGAGGAGTAAGAGTGCGTATCCACAAATGACCCTCCCTGAATCCGTCTGAGGTTGGCAATCAATCTGGTTTTATTGCAAAGACGTTGCAGCCCCAAATATGTCGACTGGTCTTCCCCCCCTTTCTTTGGAGCGACATGCTGCTCCCAGAACGCTGAATGTATTAGAGGGGGAAAGGGTCCAGGTAGGGATTCTGGAGAATGCATTAGTAGATCTGATCTGTGGTGGGGTGACTGGAATGGACCTTCTTGAGACATTCCTCAGTCGGCGTATCCAACCCCTCCAAGCGAGAAACCATGCCATGTGGCATTATTCAGGCCCTGAGGATTCCACTCGGTCGCACCCAGAGGGGGTCTCCGAAGAAACCGTGGCTCAGTGGATCAGAGGCATCACACGGGCCTGCGACAATCAGCTAGGAGCCAAACGGGTCTTGCCCTTCTCTGCTCAGAACAAACTACCGAACGTGGTGAGATACTTCCTTGCCGATTACTTTTATATCTTTGTCGTGTGATTGAATCTCCAGCCGACTGACTTTGCTATTTTCATATCTTGTAGGAGTTGACAAACATGCATTCGCCCATGCCGAACAGGGAGCAACTTGACGAGGTGGAGAGAGCGAAGGCGGTAGCGCGAACATTAACTATGCACAGGACAGCAAGGAAAGCGAAGACGACACGGAGGGGAGCGAAGAAGAGATTCAATCTCCTCCGCGCAACGAGTCTCAATCCAAGCATCACCATGATCCTGCAGCTACCCCAAGCAAGACCTTGGTGTCAAGCACTAGGAATATAAAGCGTGACCGAGCCGCAACAACTGAGGCGGTAGAGAAGGGTGCAAAATAGCCCAAATCTGATGCTCCCAATCCTCGGAAGGCTTTGGCCCGAATGAGGATCGTTGTGCCACTTGCTTTAACTTGAGTGTTTACTTTCTTTCTTTTTACGTTGTGATATTTCATGCCCTTGATGTAAGAGTGGAATTTGCTTGCCAGAGCTGCTACCTCGGTGACATCGCCTCCTGGAGATGAAGAGGATCCGACGGACTTGGATGATGCACACGTCGTCACCTCCCAATGAGGTATAACACATCTTCATTATGTTTTGTTTTCTGGATAAGATTGGTCGATTGGACTGACTCACGTTACCGACTGACAGTTACTAACATCATCTATCTGGAAGACGATGAAGAACTATGCCAGTCGACTACTGAATTGCCTTTGGAACTTGAAGACCCGTCCTGAGCCAAAACTGGGCCCAAAATCTCGATGTCGAGTGCTCTTCTAGCGTGTTCGAATGTTGTGACTCCAGCATCAATTGAACAATCTCTGATAACTCTTGTGACTTCAGCCGTAGTGCCGACTCCTCCAATGCATGCGTTCTCTCTCCAACGTGTGCCAGAAGACCAAACTGGAGCCGAGAAGGAGGCCATGATCCAAGCCGAGCAGATGATGATGCGAACCAAGAAGGCGCATGAGGCGAGCAAGTTGGCATATGATGCCAGCTTGGCACTTCGTGCTAATGTCCAAGTAAGTGGGATTGCAAGTTCATTTCTGATTGCTTTTTGTCCATCTTGACTTCAGACTCACTTAGTGTTTTCTTTTGGTGCATACGTGCTTGTTTTTGATCCAGTGGGGGCACGCTAAATGGACCCACTGGGTCTAGTCCCCGAGGCCGCTGTCGAATGACGGTGACATCAGCAGGGATATTTGATTGGTTTACGATGATCGATAACACTCGATAGGGCAGACCTGCGCGAGTGATAATAAGTCCAGTGGGGGCACACTGAGTGAAACCATTGGCTGTAGTCCCCGAGACCGTCGTCGTGTGCTTGCACCGGCAGGGGTATGATTAAACTATTTCACATATTTGCGTTGTCTCTTTTTTTGACCCGGACAGGTCGGACCTAGACTAGCGGTGTCGTATTCAGTGGGGGCACGCTCAGTGCACCCACTGGGTGTAGTCCCCGAGACTACAGTCGATCCTGTACGATGGGCAGTAGTCTTAAGAACTTGGACTCGGGGCCCTTTTTTGTATTTGAGTATTTTCATCACTCAGTCTATCGAGTTAATGGAAAGGTCTTAACCAGCAAGATTTATCCTGTGGTTTTAATGGACATAATTTCCATCAACCATGATACAACGCTTTGTAGGGGTGTGGGGTGGGGCGGTGGGCCGTTATCCAGTCGACTGAACTGTTATTCTTCACTCGGGAGTGGAGAAATATTAGTGTCGACTGAATTACTTGTTTGATGATTTTAGAAATCTTGTGAGCTTGGAACCAAGTACTAAACTTGGAAAAGGAGAAGAAAAAACTCCAGCTAGATTTGGAGATGACCACAAATGATCTGAACCCCGTGAAGCAAGCTATTCAAGATAAGGACAGAGCACTTGCTGTGGCTAAGGAGAAAACTGTGGTTGCAGAAAAGAAGCTCGTGGTAGTCGGCAAATTGGAGGAGGAGAATAACAAATTTAAGCAAGAACGGGTCGACCAGAGCAGGAAGCTGGAACAGATGATCGAAAGAAGGAACGACCTGGAAAACTATTTGGGCAACTTCGCCAACAAGATGTTCGGCATGCTCACAGGTAATTCCCTTCCATCGAGTGAATTTCGTCCATTTTCAATGAATGAAATTGTGGCGCACTTTTAGTTTTCCCTTTATGCAGACTTCTGCCACGACTTTGACAAGGAGACTAAAGAGATCGAGCCGAATCTGGACCCTACCAAGTCCCCCATTGGAGATGTGGTGTCCACCACGTCGACGCTCGTCTTAGGAAGGCTCAAGAATATGTTGCCCGACTGAGAGCCGCCCTAGAGAGCCGCCTTAACCAGTTTGCGGATCGAGTGCAAGCTTGGAAGAAATCTGCTGCGTGCTGTGGAGCCGACGTGGCTCCTTCACTCATTCGGGTTCATTGTAACGAGGCTAAAGAGGAAAAGCTGAAGGCTCTCCACATGGCCAACACAAAGAAGCTTCAGTTTGAGAATTTCATGGAGACCTCTATTGATGCAGCTACTCGTCTTGTTGATGGGATTGACTTGGACACCTTCGTCGAGCATGCAAGTCCTGGCACGCCTTGAAAAATTATGATTACACTTAAGTTTTGCTTCCCTCGGTATGCCCAGAGATTGTGTAACTGATTAAAACTTCGTTCGGGCCTTCAGTCCGAGTACTTTCATTCACGTAGACAACTTTGATCCGAGCTGGGGACCTTACGTTTTATCTGCATTTCGCTTTCCAATCTTTTGCGTGACTGAATTTATTTTGTTTCTGAATGAACCTGATGTTCATTGCTCAGAGGAATTTCTCTTAGGCGAAGACTGGTTCGCAGCTGAGTCTCCGAGTGAAAAGATTGTCCTACACTCGGAGTGTTTTTAGAAACTTAGGTGAAATTTTGGTCGCAGCTAAGCCTCCGAGTGGGAGGATTGCTCACCACTCGGAGTATGTTTTTAGCTTAGGCGACTGGTTCACAGCTAAGCCTCCGAATGAGAGGATTGCTCGCCACACGGAGTGTGTTTAGAAACTTATGCGGAATCTTGTTCGTAGCTAAGCCCCCGAGTGTGAGGATTTCTCACCACTCAGAGTGTTTTTACAAACTTACACGGAATCTTATTCGCAACTATGCCTCCGAGTGAGAGGATTGCTCCCCACTCGGAGTATGTTTTAACTTAAGCGTTTGATTCGCAGCTAAGCCCCCGAGTGTGAGGATTGCTCGCCACTCGGAATGTTTTTAGAAACTTAGGTGAAATCTTGTTCGTAGCTAAGCCCCCGAGTGAGAGGATTGCTCGCCACTCGGAGTATTTTTAGAAACTTAGGCGAAATCTTGTTCGCAACTAAGCCCCCGAGCGAGAGGGTTTCTCGCCACTCGGAGCCCTTTGATAAACTTAGGAGAAATCTTGTTCGCAGCTAAGCCCCCTAGTGAGAGGGTTGCTCGCCACTCGGAGCATTTTTAGAAACTTCGGCGAAATCTTGTTCGCAGCTAAGTCCCCAAGTGAGAGGATTTCTTGCCACTCGGAGTATGTTGTAACTTAGGCGATTAATTTGTGGCTAAGCCCCTGAGTGTGAGGATTTCTCACCACTCGGAGTATTTTTAGAAACTTAGGTGAAATATTGTTCGCAACTAAGTCCCCGAGTGAGAGGATTGCTCGCCACTCGGAGTATGTTGTAACTTAGGCGACTGATTCGCGGCTAAGCCCCCGAGTGTGAGGATTTCTCACCACTCGGAGTATTTTCAGAAACTTAGGCGAAATCTTGTTTGCAGCTAAGCCCCCGAATGAGAGGATTACTCGCCACTCGAAGTGTTTTTTGAATTTTGAGTTTTCACAATCGAAATCGGCAAAGACTGCGGGAGTCATAACTTTGATAAGAACATTGTTTATGACACTCTTATTACATCAAATCACATGATCGTTAAGGGTAAAATCGCCGCAAAAAATATGCGTTCCACGCAGGTGGTTCGTCGATTCTCTTCTTGAGATTGAAGAGGTGGTAGGCTCCATTGTTCAGCACCTTGGCAATGACGAAAGGTCCTTCCATGTGGGTGCGAGATTGTGTGGCCGTTGCTGATCCACTCGGAGCACCAGATCACCTTCGTGAAATGACTGTTTCCTAACATGTCTTGCATGAAAATGGCGCAGATCGTGTTGATAATCTGTCGACTTAATCAGGGCCAGCTCGCGTTCTTCTTCCGGAAGGTCTATGTCGTCATTTCATACCTATTCAGCTTTAGCATCAGAATAAAGCTCTACTCATGGAGAATTGTGAAGAAGGTCAATCTATAAAACAACTTCGGCTCCATAAACAAAGAAGAAAGGAGTGCGTCTAGTCGACCGATTAGGTGACGTCCTCAAGACCCACATAACTGATTGTAGTTCTCTAACCCAATCTCCAGCTGCATGTTCCAAATCTGGCATGAGTCGATGCTTCAACTCGAGTGCCTTGGGCGGAGAAAAAGTATCTGAATTCGCTCATTCAGCTTGACCATTAGATTGGGAGTGCGCGACAGACGCGTAATCAACTCGAGTGCCTTGGGCGGAGCAAAAGTATCTGAATTCTTCCGATTCAAAGTTAGAACCATTGTCTGTGATAATACCGCGGGGCACTCCATATCGGAATGTTAGTTCCATGACGAACTTGATACCAGTGCGTGAATACAACTTTTTTACGGGTTTGGCTTCAATCCACTTGGTGAACTTGTCGACTGCTACAAGCAAATGAGTGAACCCACTCTGGCCTATTCGGAGAGGACCGACCATATCCAAACCCCACACAACAAATGGCCAAACGAGTGGAATAGTCTTCAGAGCAGACATGGGTTTATGTGACAAATTGGGGTTAAACTCGCATCCTTCGCAACAATCATAATTTCCTTGGCCATTTCATTTGTGTGTGGCCAGAAAAAGCCAGCTCGGTATGCTTTGGCAACAATTGTCCGAGAGGACGCATGAGGACCACAGGTCCCTGAGTGGATTTCATCTAGAATCAATCGTCCTTCTTCAGGAGAGATGCACCACTAAGCTATGCTAGTCATACTTTCTCTGAAAAGCAGTCCGTCCATCATAGAAAACGCTTCAGATCTGCGGACAATCTGTCGAGGTTCGACCTCGTCTTCTAGGAGTTCTTGCCTCAATATATATGCAATGTATGGTAGCGTACAATCGGGTGCAATGACTAGAATCTCCATGACGAGGTCAATAACTGCTAGAACATCAACCTCAGTCGGGTTGGAAGTGCTTATCGCCTGTGGGGGCTCTTCAATGAAGGGATATTATTATACTGAAGGAGAATGTAAGTGCTCCAGAAACACGTTGTTGGGTACAGGTTTCCGACTGGATCCTATCTTGGCTAGGTCGTCAGCTGCTTGATTCTTCACTCGGGGAATATGATGGAGTTCCAAACCTTCAAACTTCTTCTCGAGCTTTCTCACTAAATTGCAATACCCGGTCATTGCAGAGTTCCCGACATCCCACTCCTTCAGCACTCGATGGACCACAAAATCTGAGTCACTGTAAACCATCAGGCGTCGTACGCCAAGTGAAATGGCCATATGTAACCCATAGAGGAATGCCTTGTATTCGACTTCATTATTGAAGGAATCAAAGTGAATCTCGAGAATGTAGTTGAGCTTGTCACCTTTTGGGGATACCAAAACCACGCTGGCACCAGACCCGTTCAACATTTTACAGCCATCAAAGATCATGGTCCAGTGTGCTGAGTGAATTTGATTCGGTTGTTGTTGTTCCACCCACTCGGGTATGAAATCAGCAAGCGTTTGAGACTTGATTGCCTTCTTTGCTTCAGATTTGATATCGAAATACAGGAGTTCAATGGCCCATTTGGCGACTCGACCAGCTGCGTGTCGGTTGTTGAGGATCTCAGAGAACGGAGCATCGCTGACGACTGAGACCGAGTGATCTTGAAAGTAGTGTGCCACCTTTCTTCGCTGATAAATATATGCGATATAGGAGCTTTGGATAATGGGGGTACCTTTGCTTCGAAGGAGTCAACACTTCAAAAATATAGTATGCATGACGTTATACTTTGTAAGGCTTGCCCTCTTCTTCATGTTCGTCAGTTAGAACTGTGCTGACGACTTGATTTGTAGTTGCGATGTATAAGAGCATGGGTTCTTTGCTGTGCGGAGCAGCAAGCACCGGCTGGGTGGAAAGCGAGGTTTTAGCTCGACAAACGCTGCTTCTGCCTCGTCATTCCACTCGAGCACATCAGATTTCTCCATGAGTCGCTATAAAGGCAATGCCTTCTCACCGAGGCAAGAAATAAACCTACTCAATGCCGCCAGGCAGCCTGTGAGCCTCTGGACATCATGCACAGGCACATGGCTTTTCATTTGGACGATGGCACCGATCTTCTTGGGGTTGACATCCATCCCACATTCGGAAACAGGGAAACCGAGTAACTTGTCGATAGGAACTCCAAAAGTGCACTTAGCTGGATTCAACTTGATATCATATTTTCTTAGATTGGCGAATGTTTCTACCAAGTCAGTTAGTAGGTCGAATCCTTTGTGAGACTTAACAACGATATCATCCATATAGGCTTCGACATTCCGACTGATTTGATCAAGCAGGCACTTCTGAATCATACGCATAAAAGTAGCGCCAGCATTTTTCAAACCAAACAACATGGTGATATAGAAGAAACACCTGAAAGGGGTGGTGAAGGCGTTTTTATTTCATCTGGACCAAACAGACGGATCTGATGGTAACCAGAGTATGCATCAAGAAAAGATAAACACTCACACCTCGTAGTCGACTCGACAATCTGATCGATGCGGGGGAGTGAAAAGTGATCTTTCGGTCAGACCTTATTGATATTCTTGAAATCGATACACAAACGCAGAGACTTGTCCTTCTTGGGGACCATGACGACGTTTGCGAGCCACTCATAGTGGTAAACTTCGCGTATGAACTTTGCCTCCAAGAGTTGAGTCACCTCCTCACCGATTGCTTTCCGTTTCTGTGCTGTGGACCTTCGCAAATGCTCTTTGATAGGTTTTGCCTTTGGATCCACTCTTAGTTGGTGCTCAACCAGTTCCCTAGGCACACCCGGCATGTCAGCAGGCTTCCATGCAAAGATGTCCCATTTCTCGCGGAGGAACTGGATGAGCTTGGCTTCCTATTTGCCGTCGAGTGTTGTCAAGTTGTTGGTCGGGCAGCATTAGGATCCGTCGGGTGGATGTTCACTTTTTTGACCTGACCCGCCGGCTGAAAAGCAGACTCAGAAGCATGCTTCTTGGAGCGCATCAGTTCGGCAGGATCAGTGTTTTTTCGGTATTCCTCCAGCTCAACCACAACCATCTGCTGATCGACGATCTTGGAGCCTTTTTGTAAGCACTCCTTAGCCCTCTGTCGATTTCCTGTGACTGTGATGACGCCTTTGGGCTGTGGCATCTTCATCTTGAGGTAAACATAACATGGGCGAGCCATGAAACGGGCATACGCTGGGCGACCAAGGATGGCATGCTATGCACTCTGAAAGTCCACAACCTCAAATGTTAGCTTCTCCTTGCGAAAGTTCTTGTGTGTGTTGAAGACCACATCCGGTGCAATCTGGCACAGTGACCTGGCCTTTTTCCCAGGGATGACTCCATGGAACTTCATATTGCTTTTGCTGAGACGAGACATCGGAATGCCCATTCCCTTAAGTGTATCTACATACAGAATATTCAAACCACTCCCTCCATCCATCAAATATTGTGAAGACGAACGCCTCCCACAACTGGGTCTACCACCAAATCTTATCGACCACGGGTAGCGATGTGAGTAGGGCGATCCGACAGATCAAATGTTATGGGGGTCAGACACCACCTGAGGTATGATGGGGTGGCCGGAACCGGCATGTTCACCTCCCTGTTTATGACCTTCAACTGACTTTTGCTCTCTACATCAGCAAAAATCATTAGAGTAGCATTGACCTCTGGGAAATCAACTTTATATTCTACATCCTCCTTTTCAGGAGTCTTCTCGCTCGACTGATCTTCTTTGAACTGTTGGATCAACAATCTGCACTAGCGAGTAGTGTGTTTGGGCAATATCAGATTGTCATCTTCATCTTTCTTCGTGTGGATTGCACATGGTAAATCAAGAAAATCTGGCTGATTCTTCGACTTTTTGGGAGGAAATTGCCCTTTCAACTTTCCCTTAAACTTTCCTTGTGCCACCGGGGCGGCCGCTTCTGCCGGAGTGGAACCACCAGCCTTGCGGTTCTATTTCCGATTGGAATTGCCGCTAGCATCATTGTCGACTTCTTTTCCCTTACCGCTGCGGAGGCGGTTGTCGAATTTCGGGCAACGTTGAACCCTAAAGATTCGAACTCAGGGGCGTGTACGAAGATCTCTCACTGATTCGACTCAGCGAGCTCTCTACTCGATGAGAACGGCAAAGAGCTCACTCGACGGCGGGGGAAACACAAAACACAACAGTTTACCCAGGTTCGGGCCGCTGCGAAGCATAAAACCGAACTCTTGCTTAGGTGGATTGCCTCTCATGGAGGTTGGTTGATGAACTAGTACAGTGCATGGGCGCCTCCGGAGGCTGCCTAAACTTGCGGAGTGCTAGTGGGTGAATAGGTGGTTCGGGAATCAGATCCCCCTCTATGAAGCAACCTATTCTCTATTTATAGTGGCGGCCTCGGTCCTCTCCCCTTATCGTTTTGGCGGGAAGGGATCCCACAATGGATAATTCTAAAGGGGAACAGGGGAACATGCTCCCCTGCCCAAAAGTAGTCTTCGGGGCCAGGGTACGTCCTTGCCCCCTTTGCACTAAATGGGATACTGCACCACCCTCGTGTCTGATGCTCGCCTGTCCTTCCCTTGCATCACCGTTGACTCCCGAGGCCGGTCCTCGCCTCGGAATATCCGCCGCCCTAGAGGGGTCCTGAGGAGCCCCCCTGCAGGTCTTGATGCTGCTCCTCCTCGCAAGGCTTGGCCCCTCGGGAGGGCCTTGTCCTAAGTGATGTCGGGCCCGTTGGTCTTAGTTCGGTGGAGTGGGCCAGCCCTGGACCGCTGGCAAGCAGGTCTGGGTACCCCCATTCCAAGAAGGCCGACAATAGCCCCCGAGCCCAAGGCGTGCCGTGGTTGGATTCTCGGCGAAGCTTGGAGGGCAGCGTGAAGTGCCGCGGGTCCTAAAAGCGTGCGGGCCAGGCCTTTAAAAGGTGGACCGGTCTTCTTCAGGTGGGACTCCTGACGTGCACGCCTCCCCCTCCTCTTGCCAATTCCGCTGCTGATTCTTTCTCTCGTCCCCTGCGCACCGCATCGCCCTGTCCCCATTCTTCTCGCCATGTCTCCGAAAGGTGCACTTCGTCCCGCGCTGGGCCGGTCAACAATGATGAACTTAGAGGGGTTGGAGAAGGTCCGATTGGTGGTCGCGACCTCCTCTAATGAGTGGGGGGCCACCCGGATCTGGCCAGGTTCGTGGCCTCGGGGCGAGATAGTGTCCCCCCGTGGTTCCTGTTCATATCCCCGCCCTCCTGTCTGGTGTACTTCCACCATTCTCAAGCTTACTCGGTGAAGTGCTTTCACATTACCAGATCCACCGCTCCATTTTGACCCCAGCTCTCTGGTCCTCCTTTCGGCCTTCGCATTCTTGTGCTAGGCCTTTGTTGGCGTCGCGCCCTCCATGGCGTTGCTCCGCCACTTCTTCTCCCTCGAGTCGATATCCGCGGAGTAGTGCTCTAGATGCGTGTCCTTGAAAGCGGCTGACACATCGGTCCGGGGGACACTAGATGCCGAGTTCCTTCCCGAAGCAAAGGGGTTTCGGTGGCAGTGGGTGCAGGTTGAGACTATCGAGACCAGGGCCCTGTTCCAGCCCCCATCAATCCCCGCAATGCCAAACCGAGGGTGGATGCGCGAGGAGCTTGATGACATACTAGCACTCTCTGGCAATAGATAGACGAATGCTGATTATGTGACAACAAACCTTCCCCGGCAACGGCGCCAGAAAAATGCTACTAGCACTCCCCAACAATGAAACTAGAAGAATGTTGTTGACGACCCACCAGCGCGTGGGATCGCAGCAGTTTTCGAGGGTAGAGTATTCGACCCAAATTTGTTGGTTCGCACGACGGGAGGTGAGAGAATACTCTCGAGTATTAACAACTGAAATTGTCTGATTCAACCGCACCTGAAAGATTAGTATCTGCAAGCAAAGTAGGAACAACAAAGTAGCGAGTAACGGCAGTGGAAAGGAACAGCAGAAGTGAAAGCAGTAGCAAGTAGCAACAGTAGCAAGCGACAGTGGTAGCAATAGTAGCAGCAGAGCAAGACAAGTAACAGCAGCAGAGCAAGACAAGTAACAGCAGCAGCAACAGTAGTAACAACACTAGCAATAGTAGTAACAGCAGCAGTAGGACAAACTCGTAGGGAATGGGTCGGTGATTCGTTTGGATGATATTCATCATGCAACAGTTATAACACGGAGAGATATGTGGCTAGCTCCCATTCGTCAATGTGATGTAGGCATGCATTCCGTGTGTCGTCATACGTGCTTAGGGAAAAGAACTTGCATGACATCTATTGTCCATCCCTCCCGTGGCAGTGGGGTCCAAAAGGAAACTACGAGATATTAAGGTTCTCCTTTTAATAAAGAACCGGACCAACGCAGTAGCACTTGGTGAACACATGAACTCCTCAAACTATGGTCATCACCGGGAGTGGTTCCGGTTATTGTTACTCTGGGGTTGCCGGATCATAACACATAGTTGGTAACTACGACTTGTAAGATCGGATCTAAAACACACATATACTGGTGACAACATAATAATTTCAGATCTGAAATCATGGCACTTGGGCCCTACTAACAAGCATTAAGTATGGCAAAGTAGTAGCAACATCAATCTCAAAACATAGTGGATACTAGGGATCAATCCCCATCAAAACTAACTCGATTACATGATGGACCTCATCCTACTGATCACCGCCCAACGAGCCTACGAATAGATTACTCACGAACGACGAAGAGCTTCATGGAATTTGAGAGGGAAGAAGGTTGATGATGACGATGGCAACGATTTCCCCTCTCCGGAGCCCAAAACGGACTCCAGATCTGCCCTCCAGATGAAGAACAGGTTGTGGCGGCGCCTCCGTATCACAAACGCGACAAAATCTTCTCTTTTTATTTTTTCTGGGATGAAAGTGAACTTATAGAGCTGAGGTTGGGGGCGGCAGAGCCGTGTGGGTGCCACAAGCTTGCCCACCGCCACCAGGGCGATCGCGGAGGCAGGGCTTGTGGCCCACTGGCCCACCCCCTTAGGTGGATCTTGGCGCAGGTATTTTTCATATTTTCCAAAAATGCTCCCCGTAAATTTTGAGGACGTTTGGAGAACTTTGATTTCTGCACAAAAATAACACCAAGGCAATTGTGCTGAAAACAGCGTCAGTCCAGGTTAGTTCCAATCAAATCATGCAAATTAGAGTCCAAAACAAGGGCAAAAGAGTTTGGAAAAGTAGATACGATGGAGACGTATCAACTCCCCCAAGCTTAAAACCTTGCTTGTCCTCAATCAACTTAGTTGACAAACTGAGAGAGAAAGAAAAAAACTTTGACAAACTCTGTTTGATCTTGTTGTTGCAACTATGTCTAACTCATAACCAGAATTTCAGCAAGATCACAAGTTAACCACATAAGCAAGTGAGACAAAGGTCTCACGGTAAACTAATATCAATGGCCTAATCAGCTAACGAGCAAATAATAATGAGTTTCAAATACCAACACTTCAATCAAAACAAGCATGAAGCAATATGAAAAGGTGGTATCTCGCTAGCTCTTTCTGAGACCGCAAAACATAAATGCAGAGCACTTTCAAAGATCAAGGGCTGACTAAACATTGTAATTCATAGCAACGAAGATCCAGTCATAGTCATACTCAATATCAATCAAAAGCAAAGCATAAAAATGACAGAGGTGCTCTCTAATTGGTGCTTATAGAAGAGGAGGATGACTCAAGAGGAAAATAAATAGACAGGCCCTTATAGAGGCAAGCATTGATTTGCAGAGGTGCCAGAGCTCAAGCTTTGAAAACAGAGATAACAATTTTGGGTGGCATGCTTTCATTGTCAACACAATGACCAAGAGTTCTCAATATCTTCCATGCTACTCATGCTATAGGCGGTTCCCAAACAGAAAAGTAAAGTTTTAACTCCCCCACCACCAATCAATAACACTCCACGGCTAGCCGAATCCTCGGGTATCGTCCATACTAACATCAGTCCGAGGGGAGTCTTGTTTTACAGTTATGTTTTTTATTTAAGCATGGAACTGGGCATTCCCATTATCGGCCCCTTTCTCGTGGATGACAGTGAATAAACACATGTCGGGGATACACTCCTAGCATGGAAGATACCAATAGCCCTCTATCACCACATGAGCGGTTCGGGCATGTAAAACAGATTATTTTTTGAATGTTTAGAGAGTGGCACATGCAAACTTACTTCGAACGGCTGGTAGATACCGCAAAATAGGTAGGTATGGTGGACTCTCATGGAAAAACTTTTGGGTCTATGGAAGTGGATGCACAAGCAGTATTCCGCTTAGTACAAGTGAAGGCTAGAAATAGACTGGGAAGCGACCAACTAGAGAGCGACAACAATCATCAAGATGCAATGAGTTTGACTAACATTGAATGCAAGCATGAACATGACATAAATCACCATGAATACAAACATCATACAGGCTATGTTGATTTTGTTTCAACTACATGCATGAACATGCGCCAAGTCAAGCCACTTGAAACATTCAAAGGAGAATACCATCCTATCATACTACATCATAGTCATCTAAAATCTATGTTGGCAATCAAGACAAACCATTATAAGCTCCTTGCTAAATAAGCATGGCATCAAAAACTATGATCTCTAAGTTGTCATTGCAAACATGGTTCTCTCACAACAAAGCTGAATCTGGGTCAACAAGCTATTCATATTTACAAAAACAAAATAGATAGAGTTCATACCAGCTTTTCAGTCTCAGTCACTTCATCATATATCATCATTATTGCCTTTCATTTGCACGTACGAACGTTCTGAACAATAATAGGAGTGCTCGTGCATTGGACTAAGCTGAACCTGCACACAAACACAAAGGATAAGACAAAGTAATATGGCTCTTTGAAAGTTAAACAGGTATACATGCAAGAACCACTAAACATTGTAACCAATATCTTCTACCTTGACCCAAAGAAAAAGAAAACTATTTACACGGGAAAGCTCCCAACAAGCAAAAGAAGAAAGAATTTTTTTTTTGGTTTTCTCAGAAGGACACAAAACAAGAAAACAAAAATAAACTAGCATGGATAATACAGTGGCAAAGTGTAAACACCGGCTAACAAAGTGAAAGCATAAGCATGAATGTAAAGTCGGTGAGAACACGTACTCCCCCAAGCTTAGGTTTTTGGCCTAGCTTGGTCTACTCCCATGGTGGGAAATCACCAGCTCCAGGATACTCCGGAGCAGACTGTGGATGCCACTGCTGTGTGAGCTCCTCTGGCTCCCACTGATAAACTGGCGTCTGGTACTCGACTAGCGGCTCGGGCACGGGTGCCTGTGGTTGGGCCGAGCCCCAATATGCGTAGATGTCCGAGGGTATAATAGTGTACCCGCCTACATGAAGATCGAACAAAGAAGGAGCAGGAAAATTAATAGTCTCTCGAGTACCCTGACTAAATACCAGGTTATAAATCATTCGTCTACTAGCATCTCTATCCAGAAAATCATGGCGAACCATGCTGTCATAATCCAGATATTTTTTGGGGAGAAGCATTTCTCCTTCCTCTCTCAGTCTAATGGGTATCACAAAGTGTCTGACAAGACGGGTAGCATAGATACCTCCATAGACGACACCCTTGGAATGGTTGGTGTTCAACCGCTGGCCTACGATAGCACCTAGGCTCTACGTCTTATCGCTATAAAGACCTTCGCGCAAAACCGCAAGGTCTAGAGAATTAAGTGATCCACCCTCCCCACGGCCAATCAAACATTTTCCCACCAATAATGAGAAGTACCGAAGCACAGGAAAATGTATGCTAGCAATTCAAGGCGAGACACTCCTCTCTCCTCTCCAACAGCAACAGAACCAATGAAATCATCCAAGTCCCGTGGACGAGGGTCACAGATATCCCCAACATAAGGTAATTTGCATACGTTGCAAAAATCATGTAGTGTCATGCACTGGGGAATGTCGTATATCATGAACTCAACCATGGGAGGATGCTTCCTCGGATAAAAGTTGAAGCTTTGAACGAAAATATTGGTGAGGAGGAGGTATTGTGAGCACTTATCTTCAACAAACGTAGTAAGACCTGCCTTCTCCACCAAGTAATAAAAGTCTTCAATAAGCCCAGCGGCGCGCAAAAATTCATCACTTGGCCACTCACACGCTCGAACTTCTGTTACTCGAGGGACTACGTACTTGGGGTGGTTCTTCTCATCCTCCTTGGGGTTACGGCTTGAAGAGACTCTCAAGAACCTCTTCATGTTTTCCTTTCTCTAGCTCTGAAAAATTCTGAAATATTTAGATACTTCGAAAGATAAGTGAATAAAGATTAACCCAACTTGTAGCAACTACTCCTACTAGTGCCTAGAGACCGTATCATGCGCTAAAACTACTTGGGACCAGTTAAAATCAACCTTTCTAGCTCAAGAACAGAGTCACCAAGGTAGCAAGAATACGCGAAAGATAAAGCACTAGAGCAAAAACTAATTGGACCAATGGAGGAGTCACTTACCAAGGAGTAATTTCCCCAAAACGGTTTGAAGAATGGTGCTTTGAGCAAGGAGATCAAAAATCATAGCCAAATGAGCAAGAACACGGGTTTGAGCAGCGAAACAATTTTTTCTGGAGGTGGAAGAAGAGGCTGGGAGCTGGAATGAGTGGAGGGGATCCCTGTGGGCCCCACAAGCTTGCCCTCCGCCACCAGGGGGTGGCGGTGGCAGGGCTTGTGGCCCACTAGTGTGGCCTCCAGGCCAGCTCTCAGGCCCAGTAATGTTCAAAAATTCCAGAAACAATCATACTAAATTTTCAGGACCATCGGAGAACTTTTATTTTTGAGGTATTTTTCTCCGGGACGATAAAACAGAAAACAGGAAAAACTAAACTAATTCCATCATTTTTCTTCTAAGCAAAAGAAAATGAAAGCTCAAAACAGAGGTATGTGACTCTTTGATTCATCCATTTCATGATCATCGAAAGAAATCCGTCAATAGGATTGATCAAGTCCTCATGACAAAACCTTCTTGAATCTCAAGAGAGAACGGAGAATTTTCTAATAGCCACTAAGTCACCTCAATGGGGATATGTATCTCCCCAACAAGCAAATCATACTTCATCTTGACACGAGGAATAGGGCATTCAAAGCTCCCAATAAGAATCGATGAAGTCTTTTTGATAGCATTGATGCAATGTACTTGATATCGTTTCTTCGGAAAGTGCACTGTATGCTCATTAGCGTTGACATGGAAAGTGACATTTCCCTTGTTGCAATCTATAACAGCCCCTGCAGTGTTTAAAAAGGGTCTTCCGAGGATGACAGCCATGTCATCGTCCTCGGGAATATCCAAGATAACAAAGTCTGTTAAGATAGTGGTGTTAGCAACCACAACAGGCACATCCTCGCAAATGCCGATAGGGAAAGCTGTTGATTTGTCGGCCATTTGCAGAGAAATTTCAGTGGGTGTCAACTTATCCAACTCAAGTCTACGATAAAGAGAGAGCGGCATAACACTAACACCGGCTCCAAGGTCACATAAGGCAGTTCTTACATAGTGGGCACTCCGGGATCACCAAGTTTCTTAGGAGTTCCACCTTTGAAAGTGTAGTTGGCAAGCATGGTGGAGATCTCAAGATCTGGTATCTTCCGTTTATTAGTCACGATATCTTTCATGTACTTGGCATATGGAGACATCTTGAGCATACCAGTTAACCGCATCTGTAGAAAGATGGGTCTTATCATCTCAACGAAGTGCTCAAAATCCCCATCATCCTTTTTCTTGGATGGCTTAGGAGGAAAGGGCATAGATCTCTGAACCCATGGCTCCCTTTCTTTACCATGCTTCCTAGCAGTAAAGTCATTCTTATCGTATCTCTTAGGTTGTGGGTTATCAGGATTAACCGTAGGTTCAATCTCCACATCCTCATCATTGCTAGGTTGAGCATTATTATGAACATCACTGTCCATATTGTCACCAGTTCATGTTCATTACCAGATTGTGTTTCCGCATCAGACGCAGAAATATCATTAGGTTCTTCAGGTGTGATAGTGTTTGTTCAACTGGCATGTAGGTTTCTATCATCCTTCTTATTCTCCTTAGAATGACTGGGTGTATCAGCATTGATTCCTTGAGAATCTTGATCAATTCTCTTAGGATGACCTACAGGACACAAAGGTTCCTGAGTCATTTTGCCTCCTCTAGTAATGACTCTGACAGAGTTGTCATTTAATTCATTGGGCAGGTGATTCTGAGCTTTAAATACTTGTTCTACCTGAGTAGTAATCATAGAGGCATGCTTACTCACAAGCTTCAGATCATTGACATTTCTGTCTACACAGGCACTTAAATGGCTAAGCATACGAGTACTTTGTTCCAAATGTCTGCTAACAAAATCATTGAAACTCAGTTGTTTGGCAACAAAGTTGTCAAATTCATCAAAGCATAGGCTAGCAGGTTTATCAAAAGGAATATCACTCTCATCAAACTTACGCAGAGAATTCACTTCTACTACCTCTATCGGGTTATCGAGACCATGGATCTATTCGATAGGTGGTAGATTTTTGACATCTTCAGATCTAATGCCTTTCTCTTGCATAGATTTCTTGGCTTCTTGCATATCTTCGGGACTGAGGAATAGAATACCTCTTTTCTTAGGAGTTGGCTTAGGAGGTGGTTCGGGAATAGTCCAAGCATTATCGTTGATTAAGATGTTATTCAGTAGGGTCTCCGCTTGTTCTACAGTTCATTCCCTAAAAACACAACCGGCACAACTATCTAGGTGGTCTCTAGAGGCATCGGTAAGTCCGTTATAGAGGATATCAAGTATCTCGTTCTTCTTAAGAGGGTGATCAGGCAAAGCATTCTGTAGCTGGACGAGCCTCCCCCAAGTTTGTGGGAGACTCTCTTCTTGGAGTTGAGCAAAGTTGTATATTTACTGCAAGGCAGCTTGCTTCTTATGGGCAGGGAAATATTTCTCACAGAAGTAATCGACCATATCCTGGGGACTACTCACACATCCAGGAGCAAGAGAGGTGAACTAGGCTTTAGCGTCATCCTTTAAAGAGAAAGGAAACAACTTAAGGATATAGTAGTGGCGGATCTTATCCTCATTAGTGAAAATGGTGGCTATATCGGGTAGTTTGGCAAGATGGGCTACGACCGTCTCAAACTCATAACCGTGAAAAGGATCAGATTCGACTAGAGAGATTATCTTAGGATCGACAGAGAATTCATAATCCTTATCGGTGATAAATATAGGTGAAGTGGCAAACTTCGGGTCGTATTTCATCCTAGCTTTCAGAGATTTTTCCTTCCACTTGAGAAGTAATTTCTCAGCGTCATAGGCATCCTTACACGCAATAAAATCCTCAGCTATCTCTCCCTCCATAACGTAACCCTCAGGTATATCAGGCAATTCATATCTAGGAGAGCTAGGTCTAATAGGAGCAAAAGCAGGTTCTATCTCAATAGTATCGGCAGTTTCAAAAGCATCACGAGCATTGGGAGTAACTCTAGCAATATGAGCATCAAGGAATACCCCTAGTGGAACATCAGGCAAAGTAGCATCTCTAGCATCATCAGGCAAAGCAGTATCAGGCATAGCATCTCTAGCAATATCAGGCAAAGCAGTATCAGGCATAGCATCTCTAGCAATATCAGGCATAGTATCAAGCATAGCATCTCTAGCAGTAGCATCATAAGCATCATCAAGCACAGGCGACATATCAAGATTTCTAGCAGGAGGTGATGTCGCAAACTTACTCATAACTGAAGGTGAATCAAGTGTAGAGCTAGATGGCAATTCCTTACCTCCCCTCATAGTTGAGGGCAAGACTTTGGTTTTTGGATCCTTCAGATTCTTCATAGTGATTAGCAGATATAAATCCCAAGTGACTCAGAGAATATAGCAATACCTCCCCGGCAACGACGCCAGAAAAATGCTGACTGGCACTCTCTGGCAATAGCTAGACGAATGCTGATTCTGTGACAACAAACCTTCCCCGGCAATGGCGCCAGAAAAATGCAACTAGCACTCCCCAGCAATGAAACTAGAAGAATGTTGTTGACGGCCCACCAGCGAGTGGGTTCGCAGCAGTTTTCGAGGGTAGAGTATTCGACCCAAATTTGTTGGTTCGCACAACGGGAGGTAAGAGAATACTCTCGAGTATTAGCAGCTGAATTTGTGTGATTCAACCGCACCTGAAAGATTAGTATCTGCAAGCAAAGTAGTAACAACAAAGAAGAGAGTAACGATAGTGGCAAGGAACATCAGTAGTGACAGCAGTAGCAAATAGCAACAGTAGCAAGCGACAGTAGTAGCAACAGTAGCAGCAGAGAAAGACAAGTAACAGCAGCAGCAACAGTAGTAACAGCAGAGCAAGACAAGTAACAGCAGCAGCAACAGTAGTAAAAGCACAGTACGACAAACTCCTAGGCAATGGGTCGGTGATTCGTTTGGATGATATTCATCATGCAACAGTTATAACACGGAGAGATATGTTGCTAGCTCCCGTTCGACAATGTGATTTAGGCATGCATTCCGTGTGTCGTCATACGTGCTTAGGGAAAATAACTTCCATGACATCTATTGTCCATCCCTCCCGTGGCAGCGGGGTCCAAAAGGAAACTACGGGATATTAAGGTTCTCCTTTTAATAAAGAACCGGACCAACGCATTAGCACTTGGTGAACACATGAACTCCTCAAACTATGGTCATCATCGGGAGTGGTTCCGGTTATTGTCACTCCGGGATTGCCGGATCATAACACATAGTAGGTAACGACAACTTGAAAGATCGGATCTAAAACACACATATATTGGTGACAACATAATAATTTCAGATATGAAATCATGGCACTCGGGCCCTAGTGACAAGCATTAAGTATGGCAAAGTAGTAGCAACATCAATCTCAGAACATAGTGGATAGTAGGGATCAATCCCCATCAAAACTAAGTCGATTACATGATAAATCTCATCCTACTCATCACCGCCCAGAGAACCTACGAATGGATTACTCACGAACGACGAAGAGCTTCATGGAATTGGAGAGGGAAGAAGGTTGATGATGACGATGGCGACGATTTCCCCTCTCCGGAGCCCAAAACGGACTCCAGATCTGCCCTACAGATGAAGAACAGGTTGTGGCGGCGCCTCCGTATCGCAAACGCGACAAAATCTTCTCTTTTTATTTTTTCTTGGACGAAAGTGAACTTATAGAGCTGAGGTTGGGGGTGGTAGAGCCGCGTGGGCCCCACAAGCTTGCCCACCGCCACGAGGGGGTAGCGGAGGCAGGGCTTGTGGCCCACTGGCCCACCCCCTCAGGTGGATCTTGGCGCAGGTATTTTTCATATTTTCCAAAAATGCTCCCCGTAAATTTTCAGGACGTTTGGAGAACTTTGATTTCTGCACAAAAATAACACCAAGGCAATTCTGCTAAAAACAGCGTCAGTCCAGGTTAGTTCCATTCAAATCTTGCAAATTAGAGTCCAACACAAGGGCAAAAGAGTTTGGAAAAGTAGATACTATGGAGACGTATCAATGACCCCCGAGTCACGTCGCTCCTGACCCGGCTGGAGAGACTGAAGCAGGCGGGGGTGACGATGGCGATGGTGGTGCGGGAATTTATCTGTCTGCGTATTGCTCCTCACCAGTGCGACTCCCATCCGATGTGGTCCTATACAGGACCCCGAGACACGATGAGGATCTAGATCATGCCTCTTTCCTCCGACATCTTGTGCGTGCTGCTCTGTCGGCTGACTGGTGGCAACCCTGACGAGCTTCCCCAGAACGGCCTCCCGTTATATAACTTCAGGGACCCGAAAGCTCTCTTCGCGGAGATACCGCTCTTCGATGAGTGGGGGTTCCTCCCTAGGAGGGAGGTGCCCCCAGGGGGGTTTCATCCTTTGGGGCTCAGGCCCGTGGGGTCCCTAGTCCTGTTGCCCATTTTGCAATCGGAGCAAGCGATGCATCGCCGCTTGTACCCCCGACCCTTGCTCCGGGTCAAGCCAGGGTCGGTGGTGGCGACCGGTTCATGGTGTAGATTGTCACCCCTACCCTCAGGCTTCGGTCGGGGGCCGTGGAGCTCCCTTGCCATGCTGCCCACGCCGGCTCGAAAAGAAGGTTGCCCGGGGGCGGCCACCCCCAAGCTCGGCCGGCTCCGCTAAAGAAGACGTCGATCGCCATAGATGAGTAAGCGTCCGCATCCTCCTTCCTCCTTTATTTTCGCGTCTTCCTTCTGGGCCTTTGTTCTGCAGGCTTCCCACTGGCGACGGAGGGGGTGAGTCAGTATTTCCTACCATAATGATCATCGGGCATCCTATGGCCTCTTTCCTTGCATCTCGCGGGGTTCAACCTTTCGGGCTCTCATTTGTGGGCCTCCTGCTGTCTTCCTTGCCTGCGGCCTCCAACTTTCCGAGGGAGTGACACTGCCCCCGCCTGTGGCCCCTCCTAGGGTCGTGATGCGCCTTCCCTCTGCCCCCCTCTTTTTGGTGATGCGGGGCCTCAGGGGGCGGTTACTTTGGGCGAGACGTCGGCGCGCGAGCCCCCAGCTCTCAAGCATGGATTCGGGCTGGGGGCTCGCCGTGCGCCTCTCTCGTTTGCCGCGCAAAAGGTGAGGACCCTTGTTGGCCGTTGGAGCCTGTCGCAGGGTCGCACGCCGCACCGTGGTGCTTGCTCCGTACCACGGCGGGTGTGCTTCAACGTCTAGGGCATGGCTTGCCTGTCATGAGGCCTGCCCGGTAAGTGAGCGCCGACACCTTGAGGCAGGGTGGTGCCAACTTGAAGTCGCCATGGACCTTGGCCGTCTGCAGGAGGATCACGCCCTTGCAGGTATGGAGGCGTCTCTTGCTGTGGTGGTGGAGGCCCGCGAGCGCGCTGTCTTCGATGCTCAGGAGGCAGATAGTCAATGCAGGGCCTCTGATGGTCGCCACCAGGAACTTTGCGTCCACATCGCCGGTCTTGAAGAGCAAGCCCCGCCAAGGGCCACCCCGGGGGGTCCACGGGTGGAGTCGTCCCTCGCCGGCACGGGTTCTGGAGCGTCCGCCGATTCGTTGGCGCTCGTAGAGGTGGAGCAGACCCTGGAGCAGGAGCGTCTGGAGACGAAGGAGCGCCAGGTGTCGGTTGGTGAGGAGTCCCTTGCCTCTCGTGAATCGAAGCTCCAGGAGGTGATAGACGGAAGGGTGGCAGAGGCTCAATGCTCCATTATGCTCGACTACCGTGCGAAGTTGAGGCTCCAGGAGTCCTGCTTCCTCGAGTCCCATGGTCACCTGCAAAACAAGGTCAACGCCCTCCAAAGGAGGTTGGATCATGAGGTGAAACGCCGACAGGTCGCGCTGGACGCCCATGCCACTGCCGAGGGTAAACTGACTCATGTTTGCAAACAGGTGAAAGGTGCGGCTTCCCTGGTTGGAGAGGCTTCCGAGGAGACGACCCATGCTCGCGGCCTCCAACTTGAATGCTCCCGGATATTTCAATCCCTCGCGAGGAGAGCCTCATGTGTCTTGAGCGACATCTGTGGCGAGAGTGCCTCCGCCACTGGTACCTGACGATGCTGGGCACCTGGGCTTCTTCCTCCGCGTCGTTGAGCATCTTGAGGCGGGCTCCACGAAGGCCCTCGCGCTCGCGGAGGAAAATGTTGGAAATATGCCCTAGAGGCAATGCTAAAATAGTTATTATTATATTTCCTGTTTCAAGATAATCGTTTATTATCCATGCTATAATTCTATTGAATGAAAACATAAATGCATGTGTGGATATATAGACAAAACTATGTCCCTAGTAAGCCTCTAGTTGACTAGCCAGTTGATCAAGGATGGTTAAGGTTTTCTGACCATATGCAAGTGTTGTCACTTGATGACTGGATCACATCATTGGGAGAACGATGTGATGGACTAGACCCAAACTATAAACATAGCGTGAGATCATGTCATTTCGTTGCTATTGTTTTCTGCGTGTCAAGTATTCATTCCTATGACCATGAGATCATGTAACTCACTGACACCGGAGGAATACCTTGTGTATATCAAACATCGCAATGTTACTGGGTGACTATAAAGGTGCTCTACATGTATCTCCGAAGGTGTCCGTTGAGTTAGCATGGATCAAGACTGGGATTTGTCACTCCGTGTGACGGATAGGTATCTCGGGACCCACTTAGTAATACAACATCACATATAATCCTTTCAAGCAATGTGTCTAAAGTGTTAGTCACGGGATCTTGTATTACGGAATGAGTAAAGAGACTTGCCGGTAACGAGATTGAAATAGGTATAGGGATACGGACGATCAAATCTCGGGCAAGTAACATATCGAAGGACAAAGGGAATGGTATACGGGATTATATGAATCCTTGGTACAGAGGTTCAACCGATATGATCTTCGTAGAATATGTAGGATCCAATATGTACACCCACGTCCCGCTGTTGGATATTGATCGGGGAGTGTCTCACGTCATGTGTGCATAGTTCTCGAACCCGCAGGGTCTGCACACTTAAGGTTCGGTGATGTTTCGGTATAGTTGAGTTATAGGTGTTGGTGACCGAAGGTTTGTTCGGAGTGCCAGATGAGATCATGGACATCACGAGGGTTTCCGGAATGGTCCAGAAACAAAGATTGATATATACGATTGTTTCATTTGGCCTCCGGAAAGATTTCGTGCATTGCCGGCAGTGTACCGGGAGTGACGAATGGGTTCCGGATTATTACCGGGATGGGGGACACCCACCCGGGAGAGAACCTAATAGGGCAATTTCGGTTAGGGAAAAAAAGGAGAAAAAAAGGGAGGTGGGAAGGAAGGAAGGGACTCCTCCTTCCCAAACCAAATTGGAGTTGGAGTCCCTCCTCCTCCACTCGGCCGACGCCCTAGGGGATCTCTTGAGCCCCAAGGCTAGTCCCTCCCCTCCTCCTATATATACTAGAGGTTTTAGGGTTTTTGAGACACAACTTCGCCACGTGCAACCCTAAACCTCTACTTCGTAGTTCTTCCTCTAGATCGGTTTTCTGCGGAGCTCGGACGGAGCCATGCAGGAATAGTTCATCACCATCACCGGCATGCCGTCATGCTGTCAAAGAACTTATCTACTTC
Source organism: Hordeum vulgare subsp. vulgare (assembly GCF_904849725.1). Taxonomy (NCBI): domain Eukaryota; kingdom Viridiplantae; phylum Streptophyta; class Magnoliopsida; order Poales; family Poaceae; genus Hordeum; species Hordeum vulgare. Next base: position 179,647,517 of record NC_058523.1, read on the forward strand.
CCCGTCTCTCTTGCTGGATCAAGAAGGCGGAGATCCTCATCGAGCTGTACGTGTGCTGAATGCGGAGATGCCGTCCGTTCGGTGCTAGATCAGGACGGATCGTGGGACGACGGTGATTTGAATCATGAAGCTGTTCCACTACATCAACCGCATTTCTTAACGCTTCCCTCTTAGCGATCTACAAGGGTATGTGGATCAGATCTCCCTCTCATAGATGAACATCACCATCATAGGTCTTCGTGTGCATAGGAATTTTTTTGTTTCCCATGCAATGCTCGCCAAAAGTTGCATCATGAGCTAGGTTCATGCGTAGATGTAATCTCGAGTAGAACACAAAAAAATTTGTGGGCCTTGATGTTTGATTTGCTTCCCTGCTTAGTCTTTTCTCGATTCGGCGGTATTGTTGGATTGAAGCAGCCCGGACCATAATTAGTCATACGCTTATGAGAGACCGGTTTCATCGACTAACATGCAACTTGCTGCATAAAGATGAATGTCGGGTGTCTGTTTCTTCAACTTTAGTTGACTTGGATTTGACCAAGGCGGTCCTTGGAGAGAGGTTAAATTGAAATTTGCATATCTCCGTTGTGGTTTTGCGTAAGTGTAACTCCCCAAAAAAATCGGGTTATCGATTTTTGTGTTGTTATTCCTTTCTAGCTTTTCTCTCCCAGATTTTTCCTCTGGAATTTGGCAAATGACCAGGCGAACCCAGTCTATCCTCAACCTCTCTGTGCTTTTCCAATGTCCTTGTTCCATCTTGCCCTTGTTGAGTAAACCCCGAACCTCTCTGAAACCCTAGCTCTGAAATATTGGAACTGGGAATCCTGCCTTTGTGTTTACAAAGGAGCCATCATTTACCTTGCTCTGATAATTCTCCAATTATTCTGAGATATCATTCTTCCCTCATAGACCCTAGATGTGCAAAAATATTGCCAAGTCATATGCAATATTTGTCTTCTAGAATTAATTCTTGTTTGTGCCTTTCTGAGGAATTAAACCCAAGAAAATATCTATCCATCTCCCAAGGTCATGAAAACTTGTGGATATATTCTTTGTGATCATATGAAGCTCTCATAAAATATTGGCCATCACTGAGTAGGGAAAATGCGGTTTTCCTATTTAAAGCCAATATTGCATTTTGGGGCCTTTCCAAAGGAACTACCGTTTTGGTAGCTAGGAAAAATCCCAAATAATTTGTGGAGCTTCTCATATCCATATATTCATCATTTACATCAAAATATCAAGTTCCCCAATTCAAAAATGGAGAACAATATCCCTTTGCAGATTCTGTCCAGATTTTCTGTTTGCAAAGGAGTGCTTGATTCCTTGCTTCCCTTGATTTGAAATTTTCCAGCGTAGTTCATTATGATAAATCATCCTTGTCCACCAAAATTTAGCCCATTCCCTTTAGCCAATCTTCCTCAGCAAATTATTTAAGATTCTGTCTAGACATTGTGAGCACCACAACACAGTCTTCCTCAGCCTTGGTCTTGGTCTGGTCACACCATTGCTCCCTAGTGCTATCCTGATGTATAGGTCAACTCAGAGCAGTGTGTGGATAAGCTTAGACATGATTTGAGAGCTTGTGGGGTATGGGAATGCTGGGGCACCATGGTGACCACGTGCAGCGCGTGCCAAAGCCAAGCTCTGTGCATTGAGGTCGACGGGAGCTTGTCTCCAGCAAGTTCTAACTTGTCCGGGAATGTCTTAGAGTTTCTCCTGGCGTGCGTGAACACTCTGGAGCCCTCTCCCCCTCGTCCCCTTGCCCCTCGAGGTGTATGCCGAAGGAATCCCGCCATGGATTCTCAGAGCTTTTCCCGACGTCGCGGGAGCCCCTCCCCGCAGCTATATTAGGGCATGCCCGAGCCTCTGACGTTCTCGAGGAACCCCCCGAAGCCCCTCCCCAAGTGCTCTAGAGCTCCCCATTTCTCCCTGGCCGAAGGCCGCCGCCGTTCCCCTTGGCCTGTGCGCCATGACCCTCTCTCCGGCCGTCCCCGGCTCCGTTCGAGCCCACCAACGGATGTGGCGTGACCCACGGACCCCATCCCCACCTTCGCCTGCTCCGGGAAACCCTCCGGTCACCGGAATCTCGCCGGAGCCGAGCCATAGCCGTCCCGGGATGCCATGCCACCAGGCCCTCCCCACTGGTCGTGTACCCCGAGAATGGATGCGCCACTCGCCAGCGGGCCCTCCTGTGGCCTCCGTCTGGTCGGGGGTGGCCAGAGCCGCCCTGGCAAACACCGGTGCCGGCACCCTCTCTCTGCCTTGCAGGCACGAGTGAGAGGTAGACGACGGCCAGGTGGGGCGAGAGAGAAAGAGAGGATGGGGTGGACCCCACGCATAAGAGAGAGAGAGGAGAGACAGGGCGGTCCCACCCGTCAACCGGCTAGAAATCAACCCCCGGGCCCGGTGCAGTAAGTGGAAACGTATTACCTGGGATGCGCTTTCTCCTCAGTGAAAGTGTATTCCTAGGAATACACTTTCTGATTATACCCCGCCGGCCGAACTGCTAAAATAGTGAACGTTCACACATTAAGCACTGAAATGGACAGTTTCTCACTGTTTTATAGCTTAATGAATGAACACTCATAACTTTGTGCTCGTAGCTTCGATTGAGGTAAAACCAACGCCCACGTCTTCGTCTCGTCGAGCCCGTTTCAATAGTGCCATTTTCACAATATGTTTGTATAGTAGAACTGACAGTTTTTCCCTTGCCCTCTGATTGAGCCCTCGGAGAGGGAGACCTCTCTGGCAAATCTTTCCGGTGTTTTATCGCGCCTCTTCCCGGAGTATTCGTCGACCCTGAGGCAAGCCAACCTCTTACCATGAGCTCTGGACTTGCGTGATAACTTTGCTTACACTCTGTGTGTTTATCTGTCTCACCTTTTAGTCTGTATTTGCATCTAACTGTGATGGCATTAGGACTAGTTACTAGTATTATTTTTCATCTGATATATGCCCTCACACCTTGCTCTCTGATGCTCTTGCATATTAAATTTATAATGCTTATGTCCGAGTGTATAGTAATGTGCTGTGTCTGGGTCTGACGAACCCTTGCTCGCATTTTCTTCAATAATGGCACCATGCCTGAGTCTGAGCTGCTTTCGTCCGTCCGGGGTGGATGCCAACTTTATATTTATTTTGTCAGCAGCTATCCCATGTTCTGAGATGCTTTTCGGCCATCGCGGGAACCTGTTGAATTTGTTTCCGTGGTGGTGACCCTATGCTCTGAGCTGTTCTTTGGTTGTGTTAGGGAACTGCTACATTCTTTTTATCAACACAGTCTCATGCTCTAAGCTGCTTTCCAGCCGTCTTGAGTCCGGGTTGAATTATTCCGGTAATGTCCCAGATCTGTGTTGTAAAGACTGTTTTGGTGGATATCGATTTATTTGCCGATTTTATGCAAGGGTTCCGAAGGTCTAACTTATAGATAGAATCGGTGAAGTATTAGTTTGACATTTACATTATACTATTGAGATTACTGTCTATGATTACTTTGTGTTTCATCCGACAGTTTATGAATATGGATTAACAGTAGTGGCTTGAGCTTATTAATTATTGGATTGCAATGACATCGTAGCATCAGCTATGACAGATAATATTCGAGATAAGATACCTAGTTGGTTGATCAGAGTCACCTGTCCGGGCTCATCAATGCAACCAAATTTGCCGATATGGGACGGCCTTGACTTGGTTTGATCGCGTGCTCTTTGACCGGTACATCCAAAGAGGGAGGGTTATGCACGCGTGCTACCCTGATCTGGTAGACGGTGATAATCTTGTGAGCCAGTTGAGTTGTTTGTGCCGGCGTCCTCGCATGGGACAGTTTAGTTTGGCCATGATGAGGACACAGGGCCACCCAGGGCAGGACTCCGGGGGAGGATGAATGTCGGTGGTACGATGAAAGAGTCACGGCTCAGACAGATTTCCTTGGAGCAATGCTGGTCCACCCGAATGGGATCACGAGGTTGGTGGTCCATAGTGTGGGTAAAGTGTGCAACCTTTGCAGAGTGTCAATTCTATTCGAATAGCCGAGTCCACGGTATTGGACAGCTCGACCAGACCTCAGTAGATGGTCAACCATATCAGTGTTAGTAATGATGGTAGAACTCATCTCGTAAGAACATCAGATGATGTTGATAACATGATGTGTTGGCCAAGAGAAGACTATACGATGAATGGTCAGATGACCATGCAATGGGATTTGGATCCGTTCTGATTAGATTACGATTATGTCGAGGATTGTGGGACAACCAAGAATAGAGTAAGTTGACATTTAGTAATAGTAATCTATTTAAGCATTTTTTGTGCTCTTTGCCATGTTAGGTAGATTACATGTTTAATCCATGCTATGCTTGATTCATATTTTCTTGTTAATTCCATGTCATGCTTAGAATAGATATTATATAATCATTATGCTTGCTTTGTTCTCTGCTGTTTGGATGCTATGTATTTGGTTGTCTTGCGAGTATATTCGAAGTACTCACCTGGCCTTGCACGTGGCCAGGTGCAGGAGAATATTCGTCGTGCTAGATCGTAACCCAGTCAGTCCTACGAGTTATGGGGCCCAGCCGGGGACGTCGTTGCCGCTGTATCAAGACCTCTGCTGCCATTTAGTAAGCTTTGGAGTCATGTAATATTGTTGTAAGCAACAGTATTGTAATACTCCATTATATTAATAAAGCCATTTTTGCTTGGAATTTATTTATCATGTCTTTGGCGTGCGTCCGGTCTTATCCTGGAGATGGATGTTCGTCGGCCCTCTATCGGGGTGCCACAGTAAGTAAGATGCGATCATACTAGATACCCATAGGAGCCACGTAAAACATGCAACAACAAATTAGGGGACGTCTAACTTGTTTTTGCAGGGTATTCATGTGATGTGATATGGCCAAAGACATGATTTGATATATTGGATGTATGAGATGATCATGTTGTAATAGTTAAATATCGACTTGCACGTCGATGCTACGGCAACAGGCAGGAGCCATAGGGTTGTCTTTGAACTAACGTTTGTGTTTGCAGATGCGTTTACTATATTGCTAGGTTGTAGCTATAGTAGTAATAGAATAGATAGCATGACAACCTCGATGGCGGCGCGATGATGGAGATTATGGTGTGGCGCCGGTGATGATGAAGATCATGCCGGTGCTTTGGTGATGGAGATCAAGAAGCACAAGATCATGGCCATATCATGTCACTGATGAATTGCATGTGATGTTAATCCTTTTATGCGAACGACGGTAGCATTATAAGGTGTCCCCTCACTAAATTTCAAGTTCTCCCCGACTGTGCACCGTTGCGACAGTTCGTCATTTCAAGACACCATGTGATGATTGGGTGTGATAGACTCAACGTTCACATATAACGGGTGCAAAACAGTTGCACATGCGGAACACTCGGGTTAAACTTGACAAGCCTAGCATGTGCAGACATGGCCTCGGAACACAAGAGACCGAAAGGTCGAGCATGAATCTTATATTTGATATGATTAAAATAGAGATGTTTACCACTGTAACTACACTCAACTCACGTGATGATCGGACTTGAGATAGTGAATTTGGATCATGCCACAGTCGAATAACTAGAGGGATGTCTATTTGAGTGGGAGTTTACTAGAAATATGATTAGTTGAACTCTAATTGTCTTGAACATAGTCTAATTTAACTTTGCTATATTTTATGTTGTAGATCAATGGCTCACGTAGTAGCAACCCTGAATTTCAATACATTCCTAGAGAAAGCTAAGTTGAAAGATGATGGTACCAACTTTCTAGACTGGGCTCGTAATCTGAGGCTCATCCTACAAGCTGGGGAAAAAATTATGTCCTTGATGCAGCGCTAGGAGATGAACCACCCGCTATGTCTGAACAAGATGTTTTTAATGCTTGGCAAGCACGTAAGGAGGACTACTCAGTAGTTCAATGTGCAGTCTTGTATGGCTTAGAGTCGGGACTTCAATGATGCTTTAAACATCATGGAGCATATGAGATGTTCCAGGAGTTAAAGTTTATCTTTCAGAAGAATGCGCGGATCGAGAGGTATGAGACCTTCGATAAATTCTATGCTTATAAAATGGAGGAGAATTTGTCTGTCAGTGAACATGTGCTCAGAATGTCTGGGTACTCAAACCGTCTAGCTGAGCTGGGGATTGAACTCCCGCAAGAGGCTATCATTGATATAAATTCTTCAATCACTGTCACCTAGATACAAGAGCTTTGTGTTGAACTATAACATGCAAGGGATGAATAAGTCACCCGACGAGTTATTCGCGACGCTGAAAGTCGCAGAGTGAGAACTCCGGAAAGAGCATCAAGTCTTGATGGTCAGTAAGACCACTGGTTTCAAGAAAAGCGGCAAAGGCAAGAAGGGTAACTCCAAGAAGAGCGGCAAAGATGTTGCCCCTCCGGCGAAGAAACCCAAGGCTGGACCTAAGCCAGAAACTGAGTGTTATTATTCCAAGGGGATGGGTCACTGGAAGCGCAACTGCCCCAAGTATTTGGCTGATAAGAAGGAAGCCAACGCCAAACCAGGAATATGTGATATACATGTTATTGATGTGTACCTAACCAACTCTCGTAGTAGTGCATGGGTATTTGATACCGGTTTTGTTGCTCATATTTGCAACTCGAAGCAGGAACTCCGGAATAAACGAAGGCTGACGAAGGATGAAGTGACGATGCACGTGGGAAATGGTTCCAAGGTTGATGCAATCGCTGTTGGCACGGTCTCACTTCAGTTACCATCGGGACTAGTTATGAACTTAAATAATTGTTATTTAGTGCCTACGTTAAGCATGAACATTATATCTGGATCTTGTTTATTGCGAGACGGTTACTCATTTAAGTCAGAGAATAATGGTTGTCCTATTTTTATGAGTAATATCCTTTATGGTCATGCACCCAATGTGAGGGGTTTGTTCATATTGAATCTTGATTGTGATGACACACATATCCATAACGTTGAGACCAAAAGATGTAAGTTAACAATGATAGCTCCACCTTTTTTGGCACTCCCGCTTAGGTCATATTGGTGTAAAGAGCATGAAGAAACTCCATGCTGATGGACTTTTGGAGTCACTTGATTTCGATCACTTGACATGTGCGAACCATGCCTCATACATACTGATGTATGAGGTCCAAAGAGTGTGGAGGCGTGCGGCGGATATCGTTATTTTATCATCTTCACTAATGATTTGAGTAGGTATGGATATATCTACTTGATGAAGCACAAGTCTAAAATGTTTGAAAAGTTCAAGCAATTTCAGTGTAAAGTTGAAAATCATCGTAGAAAGAAGATTAAGTTCCTACGATCTGATCGAGGGGGCGAATATCTGAGTTTCGAGTTTGGTGCTCACTTAAGACAATGTGGAATTGTTTCACAGTTGACACCGCCTGGAACACCAAAGCGTAATGGTGTGTCCGAACATCGTAATCGTACTTTGTTAGATATGGTGCGATCTATGGTGTCTCTTACCAATTTTCCATTATCGTTTTGGGGCTATGCATTAGAGACAGATGCATTCATTTAAATAGGGCACCATCAAAATCCGTTGAGACGACACCATATGAGCTATGGTATGGCAAGAAGCCAAAGTTGTCGTTTCTTAAAGTTTGGGGATGCGATGCTTATGTCAGAAAGCTTCAGCCTGAAAAGCTGGAACCCAAGGCTAAAAAGTGTGTCTTCATAGGTTAACCAAAAGAGATAGTTGGGAACACCTACTATCTCAGATCCAAGGGCAAAGTGTTTGTTGCTAAGAGCGGAGCTTTTCTTGAGAAAGAGTTTCTCTCGAAAGAATTGAGTGGGAGGAAGATAGAACATGATGAGGTTTTGGAACCTCTGCCCCCTCTAGATGGTGGCGCAGGGCAGAGAGAAATCTCTATCGAGGCAACACCGGTTGAGGAGGAAGTTAATGATGATGATCATGAAGCTTCAGATCAATTTACCATCGGACCTTGCATGTCGACAAGATCACGTACTGCTCCTGAGTGGTACTCTGTCTTATCTATCATGTTGTTGGACAACAATGAGCCTGCGAATTATGAAGAAGCAATGGTGGGCCCGGATTCCAACAAATGGTTAGAGGCCATGAAGTCCGAGATAGGATCTATGTATGAAAACAAAGTGTGGACTTTGGAGTATTACCTGAAGGTCGCAAGGCTATTCAGAACAAATGGATATTTAAGAAGAAGACGGACGCGAACGGTAATGTGGCCATTTATAAAGCTCGACTTGTGGCAAAGGTTTTTTCACAAGTTGAGTACGATGAGACATTCTCACCGGTAGCGATGCTTATGCTTGTCCGAATCATGTTAGCAATAGCTGCATTTTTCGATTATGAAATCTGGCATATGGATGTCAAAACGGTGTTCCTTAATGGTTTTCTTAAGGCAGAGTTGTATATGATGCAACCCGAAGGTTTTGACGATCCAAAGAATGCTAACAAAGTATGCAAGCTCCAGGGATCCATTTATGGACTGGTGCAAGGATCTCGGAATTGGAATAAGCGCTTTGATGAGGTGATCAAGGCGTTTGGGTTTATACAAGTTTTTGGAGAATCTTGTATATACAAGAAAGTGAGTAGGAGCTCTGTAGCGTTTCTAATATTATATGTGGATGACATATTGCTGATTGGAAACGATGTGGAGTTTTTAGAGAGCGTAAAGGATTATTTGAACAAATGTTTTTCAATGAAAGACCTAGGAGAAGCTGCTTACATATTAGGCATAAATATCTATAGAGATAGATCGAGGCGCCTAATAGGACTTTCACAAAGCACATACATTGATAAAGTTTTGAAGAAGTTCAAAATGGAGCAATCCAAGAAGGGGTTCTTGCTGGTGTTACAAGGTATAAAGTTGAGTAAGACTAAGTGTCCAGTAACTGCAGAAGATAGAGGAAAGATGAGTACCGTCCCCTATGCTTTAGCCATAGGGTATATCATGTACGCAATGCTATGCACAAGACCGTACGTCAGCCTGGGCATAAGTATGCAGGCAGGCTTCACAGTGATCCAAGAGTGGAACACTGGGCGGCGGTCAAGAATATTCTGAAGTACCTGAAAAGGACTAAGGAAATGTTTCTCGTTTATGGAGGTGACAAGGAGCTCGTCGTAAAGGGTTACTTGATGCAAGCTTTGACACTGATCCGGATGACTCTAAGTCTCAAACCGGATATGTATTTATTCTTAATGGGGTGTGTTAAGGTGGTGCAGTTCCAAGCAAAGCGTCGTAACAGATTCTACATGTGAAGCGGAGTACATGCTGCCTCAGAGGCGGCTAAGGAGGGTGTCTGGATGAAGTAGTTCATGATGGATCTTGGAGTTGTGCCAAGCGCACTAAATCCAATAACTCTGTCCTATGACAACACTGGTGCCATTGCTCTAGCCAAGGAACCAAGTTTTCACAAGAAGACCAGACACATCAAACGACGCTTCGACCTCATCCACGACTAGGTCGAAGGAGAGGACGTAAATATTTGCAAAGTGCACATAGATCTGAATGTTGCAGATCTGCTGACTAAACCTCTTCCACAAGCGAAGCATGATCAACACCAGAGTTGTATGGGTGTTAGATTCATTCCAATGTAAATCGCATAGATATGTGAGACTAGATTATTGACTCTAGTGCATGTGGGAGACTGTTGGAAATATGCCCTAGAGGCAATGATAAAATAATAATTGTTATATTTCTTGTTTCAAGACAATCGTTTATTATCCATGCTACAATTGTATTGAATGAAAACATAAATGCATGTGTGGATATATAGACAAAACTATGTCCCTAGTAAGCCTCTAGTTGACTAGCCAATTGATCAAGGATGGTTAAGGTTTTCTGACCATATGCAAGTGTTGTCACTTGATGACTGGATCACATCATTGGGAGAATGATGTGATGGACAAGACCCAAACTAGAAACGTAGCATGTGATCGTGTTATTTTGTTGCTATTGGTTTCTGCGTGTCAAGTATTCATTCCTATGACCATGAGATCATCTAACTCACTGACACCGGAGGAATACCTTGTGTGTATGAAACGTCACAACGTTACTGGGTGACTATAAAGGTACTCTACGGGTATCTCTGAAGGTGTCCGTTGAGTTAGCATGGATCAAGACTCGGATTTGTCACTCCGTGTGACTGAGAGGTATATCGGGGCCCACTCGGTAATACAACATCACATATAAGCCTTGCAAGCAATGTGACTAAAGTGTTAGTCACGGGATCTTGTTTTATGGAACAAGTAAAGAGACTTGCCAGTAACAAGATTGAAATAGGTATAGGGATACCGATGATCAAATCTTGGGCAAGTAACATACCGAAGGTCAAAGGGAATGGTATACGGGATTATATGAATCCTTGGCACAGAGATTCAGTCGATAAGATCTTCGTATAATATGTAGGGTCCAATATGGACATCCAGGTCCTGCTGTTGGATATTGACCGGGGAGTGTCTCAGGTCATGTCTGCATAGTTCTCGAACCCACAGGGTCTGCACACTTAAGGTTCGGTGACGTTTCGGTATAGTTGAGTTATAGGTGTTGGTGACTGAAGGTTTGTTTGGAGTCCCAGATGATATCCAGGATGTCACGAGGGTTTATGGAATGGTCCGGAAACGAAGATTGATATATATGATTGCTTCATTTGGCTGCCAGAAAGATTTCACGCATTACCGATAGTGTAATGGGAGTGACGAATGGGTTCTGGGTTTTTACCGGGAGGGGGCCACCCACCCGGGAGAGAACCTAATAGCCAATGTGTGGCGCACCACACCTTAGTGGGCTGGTGAGGCCAGTCCAATAGGGCTATTTCGGCTAAGGGAAAAATCAAGGGAGAAAAAGAAAAAAACAGGGAGGTGGGAAGGAAGGAAGGGACTCCTCCTTCCCTAACCGAATTAGAGTTGGAGTCCCTCCTCCTCCACTCGGCCGACGCCCTAGGGGCTCTCTTGAGCCCCAAGGCTAGCCCCTCCCCTCCTCCTATATATACTAGAGGTTTTAGGGTTTTTGAGACAGAACTTTGCCACGAGCAACCCTAAACCTCTACTTCGTAGTTCTTCCCCTAGATCGGTTTTCTGCGGAGCTCGTGTGGAGCCCTGCAGGAAAAGATCATCACCATCACCGGCGTGCCGTCACGTTGCCAGAGAACTCATCTACTTCCCGGTCTCTCTTGCTGCATCAAGAAGGCGCAGATCGTCATCGAGCTGTACGTGTGCTGAACACGGAGGTGCCGTCCGTTCGGTGCTAGATCGGGACGGATCATGGGACGACGGTGATTTGAATCACGAAGTTGTTGCACTACATCAACTGTGTTTCTTAACGCTTCCCTCTTAGCGATCTACAAGGGTATGTGGATCCAATCTCCCTCTCGTAGATGAACATCACCATCAACCGTGCGCAGGAATTTTTTTGTTTCCCATGCAACGTTCCCCAACGGAAAGAGCCGTGACCTCCTGAGCGAAGCGGCCTCGGACGTCTTCAGTCACCTCCTTCGCCTCGACCCCAACTTCGACTTTGCTAAAGTGTCGGGTCCAGTGCTAGAGACGGTCTACGCCTCCCTGGCCGAATGGGTCGAGGTTCACGTGCAAGACATGGTGGCTAGGCTTGCTCCCGAAGGCCAAGGCATGGACTCCGGCAATGATGCGTCTCCTTGTTCTACCACTTCCTTCTCCTAATTGGGTTATGTATTAAGTTTGACACCAACTTTGATGTATTTGGTGCGTACCTTTAGACGTGTTTACTCAAGACGATGTGCACACGATACTTCCCCCTTTGCCGTAGTCCCTGTCAGCCCGTGTTGTTGCGACTCCGACGGTCTAGCCTGCGAGCGTGGTTCGTTCAAGGCGCCTCCTCCCTGCTTGTGGGGCGCTTTGAGGACCCTTTCGGCACTGTGTGTCTGCAGGTCCCGGTCCTGCACATTTCCCTGCTGCCATGAGGCACCACCCATTACCAAGGTTGCCCCCACGGGGCAAGGCCCCGGCACCCTGGGTGCGAGCATGGGTGGCACCTGGGTGTTCGGCTGGCCTTGCGACCGGTAAGGCTCCGGAGGCGTGTTGCTCACGAGCCCCCCTTGACACTCAAACCTCTTTCCGTCGACAGGTCCTAGTCCCGCACATATCCCCACCACCGCTATGTTCGACGCACTTCACGGTGCGGGCCCCGCCACTCCTGACGTCAACGTGAGCCCCACGACGACACCAAGGGTGGCGGGTGGCCTTAGAACCGGTAAGGCTCCTGAGTCTCGATGCTCAGGAACCCCCTTTGACGCTCGGGCGATTCCTCACTCCGCCCCTTTTCTGATGTTGCCTCAGGAGGCCCGCGGGTCTCCCGACGTTTCCGTGAAACACCAATCAAAACAAAGGGGGAAAGAGAACTCAAGTTCGGTAAAAGGAGAGAACGCAGAGAAGAAATTCCCGCCCTTCTTTTCCTTTCAAAACATTAAGTGAAGAATCCTTCGAGCCTTCGATAGCTCAATATACAGAAAATGGGAAGGCCTTGGTGGGCCACAACTTAAAACGCAAAGAAGGAACGAGAAAACAGCCGAGTCCTGCTCCCTAGATATTCACCGCCTTCGTCTTCCCCTGGCGCTGAGCATAGGGCTTCCACTAGGCATGGGGTGGACCCCTTTTGCATCCTCGGGGGGCCCTGGGCGTATACAGCCTCGGCTCGTTATTACGTGAGAGTGTCACGGTGGGGGTGTATCTGGGAGGTCGCGAGGTCGCTTTATCCTCGCGAGTGTCCGTACCCCCGAGGCATTGCGGCCTGAGCTTCGGGAGTCATTGGTGGATTGCGGTTATGCAGGTCCCAGGGACGTTTCGGGAGCCCCATGCCTTAGAGGTGCGTGCCCCGTTCGTAGTCTCCGAACACCTGCTAGTAACCGAACGAAGCTTGCACTGGTGACATGGGCGTGTGTTCCACCCTCAGTCCCCAGGCGGGCGTCGCGCGCCCTGGGGACAGGGGCGGGTACGCCACACCCGGCCCCGAGGTTGCGATCATCTAGATGGGGAACATGGGCATATGTCCCACCCTCAGTCCCCAGGCTGGGGCCCCTCAACCTGGACATGAGGATGCGTCCACCCAATCCAAGGAGAGAGGTCCCCGGTCCCGAGACCCAGACGTCTGCCCGAAGCAGCTCCCATCCAGCAAGTGTGCCCCGCGAGGACACCGGGGCTGGGCGTCCCCGTGAAGCCACCCCTGCGGGCCGCCCCCGTGGTACTATTCATACCTGCTCACGTGGGGGTTGCCCGCGAGGTCGCGCGCGTCCCTCCTGCTGTAGTGATGGTCGCTCTTGCTTCCTCCGTAGCCCGATGGTGCGTCGATGCGGTTGTCGTTGGGCCGTGCATGCCTCGAGTGGTCGATGTAGTCGTGTCTCCAATACTGCCTCCTTGCTCCATGAAGCATGCTGAGGAACACTGGATGACGCCTTCCCCACGATGTCAAATCCCGTGCCTCCATCAGCTCTCGCTGAATCTCTGGTAAAGGCGGGCTTGATTGGGTGTTCGGGGCGCGCCCATGCGGCCCTCCCATTGCAACCCATGGTCGTGAAGGTCGACGAGTGGGGCTCGCACTGAGCGTGCTTGGGTCTCATCGGCGGCGTCACGCCCGAGATGGCGCCTGCGGCTTGGACGCGGCGGCGGGGGGCAGTGCGCTGGCGCGTGAGCTCTTGCGCCACCAGGAGCGTGCTACTGCAACAAAAGACCTTCCAACGGCGCCAAGAACAAGCGTGCTCACGGGAGACTATTCTTGTCTTGATTCTCCTCAGCAACGGCACCAGGAATCCTTCTGCTACGGCTACGCCTTTAGGGACTTCCTAGGAAAATATGCAAAGGATTTCCCCGTGGCCTTGGAGCCTTGCGTTGGTGTTCCCTTGAAGCAGAAAGGGTGATGTAGTACAGCGGCGGTAAGTATTTCCCTCAGTTTTGAGAACCAAGGTATCGATCCAGTGAAGGAGTATCACAAGTTCCTGCACAAACACAAAGAGCTTGCTCCCAATGCTATCAAGGGGTTGTCAATACCTTATAGATTGTTTGCCAAGTGAGAACTGAAAGCAACAAAGTAACAAAGCAAAGTAAAAGAGAAAGTGGAAACGGTAGGTGTGAATAGACCCGGGGGCCTTAGTGTTCACTAGTGGCTTCTCGCATGAAAGCAAGTAGGCGGTGGGTGAACGAATTACTGTCGAGCAATTGATAGAACCGCGCAAAGTCGTGACGATATCTATGGAAATGATTATATCTATAGGCATCAGGTACAAAACAAGTAGACCGATACTTTCTACATCTACTACTATTACTCCACACGTCGACCGCTATCCAGCATGCATCTAGTGTATTAAGTCCAAAATAATAGAGTAACGCCTTAAGCAAGATGACATGATGTACATAGACAATCTCATATCTACGACAAAGCCCATCTTGTTACCCTTGATGGCAACTACACGATGTGTGCCTTGCTGCCCCTGCTGTCACTGGGAAAGGTCACCACACGGTAAGAACCCAAAACCAAGCACTTCTCCCATTGCAAGAATCATAGATCTAGTTGGCCAAACAATACCCAAGACTCAGAGAGACTTACAAGGATATCAAATAATGCATAAAAGAAATCAGCAAAGACTCAAATATATATCATAGATAATCTGATCACAAATCCACAATTAATCGGATCTCGACAAACACGCCGCCAAAGAGAATTACATCGGATAGATCTCCATGAAGATCATGGAGAACTTTGTATTGAAGATCCAAGAGAGAGAAGAAGCCATCTAGCTACTAACTACGAACCCGTAGGTCTGAAGTGAACTACTCACGAGTCATTGGAGAGGTGATGATGTTGATGAAGAAGCCCTCCAACTCCAAATTCCTCCCCGGCAGGGCACCGTGAAGGGTCTCCAGATGAGATCTCACGAAAACGGAAGCTTGCGGCGGCGGAAAAGTGTTTTCGTGGACGCTCTGATTTTTTCTGGATTTTTAAGGAAATTATAGGCCAAAGACCTATGACAGGGGGGCGCCAGGGAGGCCACAAGCTTGGTTGCCGCGGCCTCCCCCCTGGCCGCAGCAACAGGGCTTGTGGGCTCCCTGTGGGCCCACTTGCTTGGCCCTCAAGCCTCCCGATCTTCTTCCATTCTGGAAAAAATCATTTTGGGGATTTTATTCTGTTTGGACTCCGTTCCAAAATCAGATCAGAAAAGAGTCAAAAACACAGAAAAAACAGGAACTCGCACTTGGCACTGAGTTAATAAGTTAGTCTAAAAAAAAGGTAAAACAATCCAAAGTTGACAAGATAACATCGTGGAACCATCAAAAATTATAGATACGTTTGAGACGTATCAAGCATCCCCAAGCTTAACTCCTGCTCGTCCTCGAGTAGGGAAGTGATAAAGAATGAATTTTTGATGCTTTCATGCTACCTAGCATAGATGTCCTTTGTAACTCCTCTTATGTGACGTGAATGTTCAGATCCATTAGATTCAAAACAATAGCTTGCTATTGACGTGGAAACAATAATACTTCAAGCAAACTAGCAAAGTAATCATGAACTTTCAAAATAACAAGGCCAAAAGAAAGTTATCCCTACAAAATCATATAGTCTCGCTATGCTCTATCATCATTGCACAACGAATTTAAATCATGCACAGCCCCGATATTGGCCAAGTAATTGTTTTCACACCTTTACTTTCTCAAACTTTTTCAACTCTCACGCAATACATGAGCGCGAGCCATGGTTTTAGCACTATAAGTGGTGTGGAGTGTGGTGGAGGGTGCAAGAAAAATAAGGAGAAGATGGTCGCATTAACTAGGCATATCAATGAGCTGTGGAGATGCTCATCAATAGATATCAATGTGAATGAGTAGGTATTGCCATACAAATGATGCACTAGAGCTAAGAGTATGTGAAAGCTCTTAAAGAAAACTAGTGGGTGTGCATCCAACTTGCTTGCTCACGAAGACCTAAGGCAAATTTGGGGAAGCCTATCATTGGAATATACAAGCCAAGTTATATAATGAAAATTTCCTACTAGCTATATGGTGGTGACAAAACGAGATACTCTCAATCATGAAGATCATGGTCCTTAATATGCACAAGTGTGGAAAAGTGGTAGCATTGTCCCTTCTCTCATTTTCTCTCATTCATTTTTTTTGGATGGGCTCTTTGGCCTCTTTTTTTTATGGTGGGCATCTTTGGCCTCTTTTATTTACTCACATGGGCAAATGCTCCATCAATGATGATCATCACACTTACAACTCAAAACTTAGAGCAACGATGACTCTATATGGAATGCCTTCGGTAGTGTACCGTGACAATGATCTAGCATGGCATAGACATTAATGGAAACATCATGCTAGCTATCTTACGATCATGCAATGGAAATGTAGACGTGGTGGCACATGTCAGGGTGGTAGCTGCATGGCAATATATCTCGGAATGACTTTGAAAAAGCCATAGTAGGTAGGTATGATGGCTGTTTTGAGGGAGGCTAATGGTGGGTTTTGTGCACCGGCGAAAGTTGCACGACACTAAAGAAGATAGTGTTGGTGGAAGGTGAAAGTGCATCTAAACCATGGACTCAACATTAGTCATGAAGAACTCATATACTTGTTGCAAAAGTTTCATTAGTAATTGAAACAAAGCATTCAACGCATAATCCTTGGGGAAGGGTTGGTAGGTATAAACCATCGCGCGATCCCGACCGCCACGCAAAGGATGACAATCAATAGACTAATTATGCTCAGACTTCATCACACAGTGGTTCACCATACGTGCATGCTATGGGAATCACTAACTTCAACACAAGTATTTCTAGATCCACAACACCTTACTAATATAACTTCAATATTACCATAACCACAACTCAAAACTAGTTGAGATGAATCAAACTTCTCTAACTATTGAATGCACATGAAGCTGGAAGTTTTCGTATCCCTTTGGATAACTACCCCTTTTGAGACTACTTTCAAAGCATAGATCAACTACCAAGACGCGCACCGCCGTGCTCTAAAAGATATAAGTGAAGCACATAGAGCAAAATCAACTAGCTCAAAAGATATAAGTGAAGCACATGTGAGCTGAATTGTCTAACCAAAGGATATAAGTGAAGCTTGACAAAATCATGGTGAGTGCATGTCTCTCTCTCTAGGTGTGCAGCAAGGATGATTGTGACACAACAAAAATAAAATACTCCTACGATACAAGACGCTCCAAGCAAAACACATAACATGTGGTGAATAAAATATAGCCCCAAGTAACGTTACCGATGGATTAAGACGAAAGAGGGGATGCCTTCCCGGGGCATCCCCAAGCTTAGGCTTTTACGTCATGATTGAATCATCTTGGGGTGCCTTAGGCATCCCCAAGCTAGAGCTCTTGCCACTCTTTATCTTTTTGTCCATAAGAACTTCACCCAAAACTTGAAAACTTCACAACACGAAACTTAAACAGAAACTCGTGATAACATTAGTATAGGAAAGCAAACCACCACTTCCTTAGATACTGTAGAAAACTTAAATTCTACTTATGTTGATGTTGGGTTACTGTATTTTTAATCTTCCAAGGCTAATACCCCCCGATACTATCCATAGTTTCATCAAAATAAGCAACCAACACAAAAAAAACAGAATCTGTTAACAGCAGACCGATATGTAGCAACCTGTATACTTCGTATACTTCTGGTCCTTCCCAAATTCTGAAAAATTACGACAGTATGAAGAATTTGCGTAGAAATCAGAAGAAAAAAGAATCAACTCAAAAGCTCTTATTGAAAAAAAAAATTCTTTTCGTAAGCAGAAAGTTTCTGTCTTTTCCAGCATGACCAAACGATCATCCCCAAGACTAATCATAACGGTTTTGCTTGGCACAAACGCAAAAAGAAACACAAAAAACACAATCATAACAGAATTATGAAAGTGTGGAAAACACAAAACAGAAAGAAAAAGGATAGATTCGTTGGGTTGCCTCCCAACAAGCGCTATTGTTTAACGCCCTTAGCTAGGCATTGATAATTCAATGATGCTCACACAAAAGACAAGAATTGAAGCACAACGAAAGCATCATAGAGAATGTGAAAATCACATCTAAGTCTAACATACTTCCTATGCATAGGCATTTTATAGGAAAACAAATTGGCAAGACAACCAATAGTTACCAAATGCAAGGAAGAAGAAAGATACAATAGCAATCTCAACATAACGAGAGGGAATTTGGTAACATGAAAGTTTCTACCACAATATTTTCCTCTCTCATAGCAATTACATGTGGGATCCTATTCATATTCAACAATATAGCTATCCCAAAGGATATTCTTTTCATGATCCACATGTATGCAAAGTTGACGCTCTTCAAAAATAGTGGGATTATCATCAAATAAAGTCATGACTTCTCCAATCCCACTTTCAATATTGTTGCAAATATCATACTCATCATGAGGCTTAATTTTTTTTTCAAGATCATAAGAAAAATCATTACCCCAATCATGATCATTGCAACAATAGTGGACATAGCAAAACTAGCATCCCCAAGCTTAGGGTTTTGCATAGTTTAGCATGATTGTCACTAATAGAATTTATAGTGAAACCATTGCAATCATGATTTTCATTCAAGGAGCCCTCGTGAATCACTTCATGAATTTCTTCATCATGATTTTTAGATTCACGCATCTCAAGCAAAACTCCATAAAGATAGTCAAGTGCACTCAATTCACCAGCAATTGGTTCCACATAAGCGGATCAATTAAAGAGATTAGCAAGTGGATGAGGATCCATATCACTAGATTTTCAGCAAGCGAAGATGCAAGCATATTGAAGGCACATGGCACACAAGCGAACAGAAAGAAAGCGAGAGAAAAAGGCAAACGAAAACGGCAAAGGAGAAAGGCAAATGAAAACGGCAAATGTGAAGTGGGGGAGAGGGAAATGAGAGGCAACTGGCAAAAAAAGTAAATGCAAGAGATGAGTTTGTGAGACCTACTTGGATAGATCTCTCCTTCCCCGGCAACGGCGCCAAAAATTATTCTTGCTACTCCAACAAAAGACCTTCCAACGGCGCCAGAAAAAAGCGTGCTGACGGGAGACTATTCTTGTCTTGATTCTCCTCAACAACGGCACCAGGAATCCTTCTGCTACGGCTACGCCTTTAGGAACTTCCTAGGAAAATATGCAAAGGATTTCCCCGTGGCCTAGGAGCCATCTGTTGGTGTTCCCTCGAAGCAGAAAGGGTGATGTAGCCCAGCGGTGGTAAGTATTTCCCTCAATTTTGAGAACCAAGGTATCGATCCAGTGAAGGAGTATCACAAGTGCCTGCACAAACACAAAGAGCTTGCTCCCAACGCTATGAATGGGTTGTCAATCCCTTATAGATTGTTTGCCAAGTGAGAACTGAAAGCAACAAAGTAACAAAGCAAAGTAAAAGCGAAAGTGGAAACGATAGGTGTGAATAGACCCTGGGGCCGTAGTGTTCACTAGTGGCTTCTCTCATCAAAGGAAGTAGACGGTGGGTGAACAAATTACTGTCGAGCAATTGATAGAACCCTGCAAAGTCGTGGCAATATATATGGCAATGATTATATCTATAGGCATCACGTCCAAAACAAGTAGACAGATACTTTCTGCATCTACTACTATTACTCCACACGTCGACCGCTATCCAGCATGCATCTAGTGTATTAAGTCCAAAAGAATAGAGTAATGCCTTAAGCAAAATGACATGATGTAGATGGACAATCTCATATCTACGACAAAGCCTATCTAGTTACCCTTGATGGCAACTACACAATGTGTGCCTTGCTGCCCCTACTGTCACTGGGAAAGGTCACCACACAATCAGAACCCAAAACCAAGCACTTCTCCCATTGCAAGAATCATAGATCTAGTTGGCCAAACAAAACCCAAGACTCGGAGAGACTTACAAGGATATCAAGTCATGCATAAAATAAATCAACAAAGACTCAAATATATATCATAGATAATCTGATCACAAATCCACAATTCATCGGATCTCGACAAACACACCACCAAAGATAATTACAACAGACAGGTCTCCATAAAGATCATGGAGAACTTTGTATTGAAGATCCAAGAGAGAGAAGAAGCCATCTAGCTACTAACTACAGACCCGTAGGTCTGAAGTGAACTACTCACGAGTCATTGGAGGGGCGATGATGTTGATGAAGAAGCACTCCAACTCCAAAGTCCCCTCTGGCAGGGCACCGGGAAGGGTCTCTAGATGAGATCTCGCAGAAACGGAAGTTTGCGGCGGCGGAAAAGTGTTTTCATGGACGCCCTGATTTTTTCTTGATTTTTAGGGAATTAATAGGCCAAAGACCTAGGGCAGGGGGCGCCAGGGAGTCCACAAGCTTGGTTGCTGCGGCCTCCCCCCTAGCCGCGGCAACAGGGCTTGTGGGCTCCCTGTGGGCCCACTTGCTTGGCCCTCAAGCCTCCCGATCTTCTTCCGTTCTGGAAAAAATCATTTTGGGTATTTTATTCCATTTGGACTCCGTTCCAAAATCATATCTGAAAAGAGTCAAAAACACAGAAAAAACAGGAACTGGCACTTGGCACTGAGTTAATAAGTTAGTCCCAAAAAAGATATAAAAGGTAAACAAAACATCCAAAGTTGACAAGATAACAGCGTGAAACCATCCAAAATTATAGATACATTTGAGACGTACTAGAGCATGACATAACTGTGCGTCGGGTGCTGACAGACTCGGGTGGGGGAAGGAGCTGCATGGGCGTGTGGAGAGGCCGAGGCGA
The DNA here is from genome assembly GCF_904849725.1 of Hordeum vulgare subsp. vulgare. Classification (NCBI taxonomy): domain Eukaryota; kingdom Viridiplantae; phylum Streptophyta; class Magnoliopsida; order Poales; family Poaceae; genus Hordeum; species Hordeum vulgare. The sequence continues at coordinate 179,668,250 of NC_058523.1, forward strand.
CGGGGGGATGCCATGTGGTCGGTGAAAGCGGCAGCCTCCGGCGCCCGTTGGAAGCAGGTCCAGCATGGATGCCGGCCGTCAGGGTGGCGGGGCGTCTTGTCTTGCCTGCGCTATCCGCGCCACATGGGCGGCGCGCTTTTCCGCGAGGATTCGTCGTTTCCCCACCATGGGTGTGGTTAGCTTCGGCGAGCCGAGCCCTAGGAGAGACCTCGACAAGACCCCTACCTCGCACGCCAAATGTCGTATTTTGGGCTCCGCTGAACCCTAAAGATTCGAACTCAAGGGCGTGTACGAAGGTCTCTCACAGATTCGACTCACCTAGATCTCTACTCACCGGGAACTGCTAAGAGCTCACTCGATGGCGAGGGAAAACAGAACACAACATTTTACCCGGTTTCGGGCTGCTCCGAAGCGTAAAACCCTACTCCTGCTTATGTGGATTGCCTCTCATGGAGGGTGGTGGATGAACTAGTACAGTGCTCTGGCGCCTCCGGAGGCTGGATGACCTTGCGGAGTGCTAGTGGGTGAATAGGTGGTTCGGGAATCGGATCCCCCTCTATTTATAGTGGCGGCACCGGTCCTATCCCCTTATCGTTTTGGCGGGAAGGGATCCCACAGTGGCCAATTTTGAAGGGGAACAGGGGAACATGCTCCGCTTCCCAAAGGTGGTCTTCGCATACAAAGTGGCTTCCCGCGTTGCAGGGACGGGCCCAAGGATGACGTCTATCCAGCTGGCGGGCGGCGACGGCTTTGTTGCACCAGAAGGGAAACCTTTGGAAGATGCCTTCGGGGCCCCGGTATGTCCTTGCCTCTTTGCACTAAAGGGGAAAATGCACAAACCTGTTGTCTGCTGCTCGTCTGTCCTTCCCTTGCATCACCCTTGACTCCTGAGGCCGGGCGTCGCCTCAGAATATTCGCCGCCCCAGAGGGGTCCTGAGGAGGCCCCCTACGCGTCTTGATGCTCTCCTCCTCGCGAGGCTTGGCCCCTCGCGAGGGACTTGTCCTAAGGGATGTCGGGCCCGTTGGTCTTAGATCGGTGGAGTGGGCCAGCCGTGGGCAGCAGGCAGGCAGGTCTGGGTACCCCCATTCCCAGAACACCGATAACTGTCTTCTTTTTCATTGGCGTATCGGGCGACAATCTCCATCATCTTGCTCATGGACATGTCACCTGTTCAGCCGAACTTCAGATATAGTTTCCTCCGCCAATCTGCACTGCTACTCGGTAATCATCGAGCCATGTTTCAAGCTGTGATTCTCCTGTAAATTTACTTATTCCAGCTGCCAACCTGAAGTTGGGGGAATATCAGCAAAACAAATTGCTCTACTGAAACACTCGGGGTCGGAGACCATGGTGCCGCTTCCACTCGTACGATCTCTCTCAAAACCAACTTTGTGAGCTCTGCCTTTGTCAATCCACCTCTACGCGAGTACATTCCTCGCATCGAACCCAGGCCTACGCTCATCACTGAACGGGCACCTATCATCGTAGTGTCGGGACACATACGAACCACTCCGCGGGGGAGAATGAACCCGATGGCGGTCATCATGGTGATAACGGGGATCAAACTGATTTCGCACCTGAGCTCTGTGTTGTTCCTCTCGGTAACCTCCGCCTCTGTGACGTTGAGGTCACCCTGGACTATAGGCCGAATGAACTGTATCTACTCTGGGTGAATTACTGTGCAATCTATTGAGTGATTGTGATACAACTGAGTTTTGTTGTTGCGCTACTTGAAGCAATGAACGAATCTGCTCTAAGCCTCTGCCAACCTCTGAGTTTGACAGCTGAATAGATTTTTCTATCTTAGCGGCAGCTGCAACATTTAGAACTGGAGTACGAAATATCTCGACGTTGTTCTGGTCCACTCGGAAACAGTTGATGCCGACGTCGACTGGAAACTTGAGGGCGTTGGTGGGCATGTCCACTCGACGGTTCTCCAGCATCGCACCGGTGCAACCGAACCCACGCGGGCACTCAATAGAACCTACCATAAAGACCCCAGCTGCCGGATCGCAGCTCTCACACTCGGAAGAGACATCAGACTGATCTAACGCTGAGTCAAACGCGCCGCAAAGTGATTCCGTACGCTCGATTGCCGCAATCTGTGGAGACGATGCCTGGCGAGCCACCGTGTGCTTCACCCATCGCTGGAGTTGCGAGCGACCGGATCGCTTGTGGCGACGAGCAACACGGAGAACAGTCGACATCGGGGTTGATGGCTGCCGAAGGCGACGATAGTATGTTGCCCCGTAGATCGGGAGTGCCTCAACGTCGAGAGGCGCCTCCTGAAGCCATGCCGAGTCATCGACAACAAAGACGAGCGCGCCGAGACAAATCTCACAGCCCAAGAACAAATCGTCGTCGGAAGACATGACGAAGAATGAAAATCGCAAACTTGTCGGGAGTCCCTTAGACGCCTGCCCCATGGTGGGCGCCAAATGTCGTGGGAACGAACCTGACAATAGAGGTGAGGGGTACGAAAGGAGAGGGCAGAGTCCTAGCTACGAAAAGCTTGTACACACTATGTATGAGTTCAGGCCCCTCTTGTGGACGTAACAACCCTACATCTCAATGCTCATGAGCTCTTGCCGAGTGGAGTGTGTATTATAGGGGGTGCGATACCTTGTGCCAAAGGGGAGGGGTGTCTTATATAGAGTGCGCTACCCCTCATCAAGGCCCAGGCAACCAAGGGTTCGAGTAACGAAGACAAAGGCATTCGTTACTGATAACGTATGTAATAAATGTTACTTATGATGACCTGTCGAATGCATGCTCTTTGGCCTTCCTGGAGTGACTTCTGAGCTTCTGCAGTCGACTGGCTTTTTATTCTTCCGAGTGAAAGTCTTATATCAAGTGGAAGGAAAAAGTCTCCGAGTGGATGCTCTACCAAGTGACTCATGACGAGTCAGTCGGAATCTTCCTTGAAATCTTTAAGTCCTTAATGTTGTGCCCTTGGGTGGGACATGTAGGTCAAGCCTATGACCCTACCCTTGGTACATATCCCCATCACTCTCTCCTTCTCACCGAGAACTATAGGGACACACGAGATACCCAGGTTCGGGCTAGTGTGAAGTGTAAATCCCTACTCCTGCATGTGTTGTATTGCAATCTAATGAAGAGTTGTACTCGAGGTACATGGGTTGTCAGGGGAGAGAATGGCTCCAACCCCTTACATGGAAGCGGTCCTGCCCCCATTGTCATGCCTCTGTCCTCTTCCCCAAATATGACCAGGGAAGGGTGTCCATAAGGAGGCAATTGAAAGGGGGACAGGAGCCCAGGCTTATCCTGGCTAAAGGTGGCCTTCGCCTGACAAATTGCTCTTCATCACGCGCTTGCGAGATCGGTGATGACCTCCGTCATCGTGCCTTGGACAAAGAGGAAATGCTTTGGACTTGTACAAAAGAGGAAATGCTTTGGACTTGCTTTGGGTATCATGGTTTTTTCACGACACATGTCCTCGTGAGAGAACTTGGGTGTGAGGCCATCGCCGCTAGGTGGCGACTCAAAGGGGTTGATCGGGAACAAGAGACGAGTTTACTGAGGTTCGGCCCTCCGATAGAGATTACAAGGCAACGAATTCTCCTGACCTAGCTATCGATTGATTGTAACTTAAGTCTATTGGCCTTAGAGACCCGCCTTTATATACAGGACGGGACCCTAGGCTTACAAGAATCCGGGTCACGTTATGATTCGTGACCCGATATGTCTCTAACTCTCCTTGCTCCTCGAGCTAGGAAACTCTTGGCGACCTTCTACCTTGTGGGCCTTGAGTCGCCATCTTCATGTCTTGGGCCGCCAACTAGCACACCTTGGCGACCCGCCTTGCGCCTCCAGTCTTGCATGTGAGGCCCCCTCTTCAGTATTGTCAAGCCACCTTAATCTTGACACGACCTCCATAGGGTGGGTTACACTTCAGGGTAATATCCCCAACATTAGGCCCCAGATTGACTTGAATTTATTCATGTCAATATCCTTCACTGTAATTTAGCCTTTACTTGCCCTCGTCAGCAATGACGTCACCCGCCCCAGAATCTAGGGTTTTGAAGACACCATCACAACGGCTCTTTGCATTTATCCCTTTTGTCTCGAAAATTGAGGCTCCCTGTGCTCTGAAATTTACTGCAGCTCCTGGATTCCCGCGCCTGCCATTTCCACCTCAGCCTCGGGCCTTTAAATACTTGCGAGGGGAGCCCCTTCATTTTTCACATCACCTCCACGCTTCTTCTTCTTCCTCGAGCTCAAGCCCATTACTGCACCGTCGCTTTCGCTCTTGCATCGTCAGCCAACCGCGACTAGGACCTCGACCTCGTCACGCTTGACCACATCACAGTGAATCTTCTCCCCCACCATTGGTGTCATCAGGTCGGCTCTCTTTCCCCCATTAGATCTGTTCATCAGTTCGTCGTTGTCCATAGAGTTCATCGGAGCTTTCAATTTCTCTGTCACTCGGGCCTGCCCATGCAACCTTCTGTCGCGCGTTTCCCATCAGTAGCCAATGGTAGACGCAATGATTTTACCTTGTGTATAATGTTCGCAAGATTCGCCATGATTTCTGCAAGTACGTACATGTCGCACTGTCTAGGGTTAATAACTTTTCCCTTTTTGAAATCAATGGTAGATCAATAATTATAGATACTACAATAGAAATGTGTTTGTTGTGTACTCAACAGAAAAAACAAAAAACCTTGACTGTTGTGTAACTCGCCTTTACATTTTGGCGAATATGACTGTGACCCACCAATTCTGCAATCACTTCACCGTTGGGTGGCGACTCATGCTAGGGTGACTTAAATATCTAAAAATTGTTCCATCGTTGTAGAGTAGAGCCACCTGGATTACTTTCATCCAAATACCTTGCTTTTTTTTCATTTTTTTCCTTAGATGACCCGGCTAAATATGCTTCTGCACCTCCTTTCCCCTGAAACCATCATCATGGTCTAGCACTATGTGTCCTTAGGAGTCTTATCACCGAAAGAGGAAATTGGTTGGCGAGCCGCCATTGGAGAAGAACGACCTCAAGCTAGAATAGGGGAGGTAGTGGTCTTCACAAATCATGTTGAACCACGTTTTTCTCCTTCCGGGTCAAAATTCTTTTGAGATGTTCTGCACTTCTATAATCTCCATCCTCAAGACCTGGGTCCTAACTCCATATCCAATATGTGCCAATTCCAAGTATTATGTGAGGTGTACATGGGAATGGATCCTACTGTCCTTCTATTCAAGGAATTCTTTTATCTGAACCACCAAACTGAATTTGCCAACGGACCCTTCTTAGAACATGGCGGGGCAACAATCCACATGCGAAGGGAATGTGGTTCTTCAGCGCTACCTTACCTAGTCACCCTAAATCTTGGGGAAAGACTTGGTTTTATTGCAATAATACAGCCCCGACCGACGAAAATCCTCTGTCGGGTTTTGGAGAAGACTGCCTTCCAATGGATTTTGAACTACCTGGCCCAATTACTCTAGAAGAGCGTGCCCAACTCGCCTTCATATGGCCCAAACTCAAAGCTTAACCGGAATAGATTTTACCCGGTGTTGGGTAGATTGGCAGATCTTGCCCCTGAGTCACCGTGACTCCTTAATGTGCGAATACGACAGTGACTTGAATAATCCGCAACGGTTCAACAAACTCACCCTTGACTTAAATGAAGTCAATAAGGCTGTGAAAAACCTGCTCGGTGAAACAAAAGAAGCTTGTTTTAAAACTTGCCCGAAGTCGTTCTATACCCAGAACCCGGCTCCTGAGGTAACAATCTTTAACATCTCTGAATTTGCTTATAAATTGCTTCATTGTTTAAAACTTGCTTTCCTCTATCAATATATCTACAGGCAAACTCGCCGTTGTGGAAACGAAGGCAACCTAAAGTTGCTGCCAAGAAAACCAAAGTTGCCCCAAGAAAAAAAGAAAAACAAGGCGGCTGTTGAAGAGTCTTCTGCTATGGGCGAGTCACCACCGTTAAGGACCAATCTGAGGTAAAACCTTTACTTCTAAAACTATCTTTAAATTAAAGCTTGCTAAAACCCTTTCAGTCGTAGGGTGATGAAGAAGCTGATGAGGAGGACGATGCTGAGGTAATTTCTATCTCTTCCGACTAAGAAGTCTCATTTCCATGACCACCAAGGCACGTAGTTAGGAAAATACCTATATCTCACCCGGACGCTTATTTGGATCCTGATTTCCTTTTGAAGAAGACTATTTATACACCAAGGCACCAGCCCCGCAACACCTCAGGTGATCTCGTGGCAAGCTTGCGTGAAAAGTCAGCCACTCGTAAGCCTCCGAATGAGGTGCCTCATAATCCAACTATTTTATTTCCCAAGAGCCGGCCTTATTCGCCAACAACTCAATTTTTCTCATTCAACCTATGAGATATCACCGCCTTCATCGGGCGACTCAACTCCCTCAAAGCTGCCGCCTCTCATCATCAATCCAGGGTAATTTTTTCTTTTGATTGTAGCACTTGTTTTAGTATGCATAATTCCTATATATATATTGACCTTATTTTTCAGACCTAAGGCCAAGAAGAGAAAACTGGCAGGTCATCAACTAATCCTGGTGCACGTGAGCAGGAGGAAAAGAAGCTCATTACTCTTGAAGCTCATGTTGACCTTGTCTACACACATATTGAGCTCCGTGAAGCTCATCAAGTCGCCCATGATGATCCAGCTGGAACTCATGTTGAGCCAGAAAAGCACCGGTGATGTGGTCATTGAGACAAGCCAAGAAGCCAATCCTAACCCGCCTAGCCCTCTCAAGAAAAACAAAGATGCCGCTCCCCCTGAAGAAGAGGTTGTTGTCACTAGGGCGAGTTAGAAAACACATGTCTCTACTGTGTTATCTAGACACACCACCAAGGATGAAGCATCTGATCTTGACAAAGGAACATCTAAGCTCGGGCTTCCTAATATGGAAAAAACTTTCTTTTCAAGAACTTCATTCTGGTTACTTGAGCCGCCTCTCCAGGAGACGGTATATGGAAGCCAGTGATATGAGGTGTGTTCAATCCTATCTTGTATTCCATATATTCTTACGTAGCACCCAAGGGTCGGGCCGTCTTCTTGAAGATGGACCGGGTCTTGATAAAATAAAAGTTTGACAAATCATCTCATAGCCCCCAAGGGTCGGGTCATCTTTTTTAAAGATGAGACGGGTCTTCATGCTGACTTGTAGAAATTCGACATGTAGCCCCCAAGGTCGGTTCCTCTTTTTGAAGATGAGCCAGGTGTTCCGAGGTTGCCAGAGTCGCCTTGATCAAACATGCTGAAGCCGCTGAAAGCTAATTAAAGCCTATCACTAAAGTATTATCTGGTCTCAAATGTCATATATCGTAGATGACCACCGCTAACTTTGGTAAGTACCATACAATGAACTTTGCCATCACCTTTGACAATCAAGTCTTATGTAGAAAAGACCCGTTGGGCGACTCATATGCTTGAAATCACTTGCAGGCCTTTGTACTCGTAGCCTTCAGGATGACAACATATTGAAGCTAAAGGACTTATACACTCTAACGGAGCAGCTGTATGCGGGGAGCCTCCTTACAATCAAGGTTGTGATGTGCGACAAGAACCCGACCAAGTTCATCCCTGATGTGCTGAGGCGGCTCTCAACAATCCCAAAAGAGATTGAGGGAGTGAAGAAATCAGTCGTCTGTAAAAGTGCCATAGCTTCTTTAAGCCGAGTGTCACACCCTGTTTTTACCTCACTTCACTTTAGTTTAAAAATATGAGTTTATTAAAAAAATGCAAAAACCAATGATGTGGGTGCCATGATTGTCATTTTATGTTTGTATGCTTGAATGAGAGGATTCAAAAACCATGTTTTCATAACATGAATATTCCCAAGATTCTTTTTCTTATTTTTTGATTATTTCAAAACCTTGCTTTGGGCTGCACTACAAGTCCTTGATGTCAAGGGAGTGATCTTACCCAAAGATAGTGATCTGGTTTTAAAACGATTTCAACTCTCCAAAATAATAAAATAATTATTTTACAAATTATTTTCCTATTTTATATGCATGTCCATTTTTGAGGACATAAATGATATTCCTTTATGGAAAATAACTTTTCTGCCTTAGAAAAATCTGAGAAAAATTAGAGATACTCAAAGGACATATATTTGCCATACATAATATTTTCAACCCCTATTTCAATTCAAAATATTTGAGCAAAACCTTGAAAACCTATTATGTTTGTTTTGATCTTTTGGAATATTTGCAATAAAATCCTAGAAAATTCCAGAAACTTTCCCAAGCTATATTTGGTGGCCACACCAAGTTTCACCTCATTCCAAGGTGGTTTGGTTCACTAAATAATCCTAAAACCGTGTGTGTCCAAAACCAAGTTGAAACATCTCTACATTGCAAAGTTTGTCCAAATAGGCTGAAACTTTGCAGGAGTTTTCAACACCCCAAATGAGGAGTCTTTTCCAAAATGGGATTTGCATGAGGTAATCTACCCACATTCCCTTTGGAAGGGACATATCTGCCAATTTGGGGGTGATTTCAAGTTTGCATTGCCAAACTTGTCCAATGAAGCTCAAATTTGGTGGAGCGTCCTATTGTTGCATCAAACTTAATCCTATTAACTCTCATCACCATTGGTGAAGTGTTGCTATCCCAAACACTTGTCGGACACCTTCTGTCATATTAGTAAATTAGCTCCTACCTCACTCCACACCCATACACTTTCTTCCAAACTCTTTGAATAAGCAGCCAGCACCACTCCCCAACTGCAGGAGAGTTGCCCCTCCTTGAATCCAAGCAGAAGATCCAAAAACCCCATTCTAAGTTCTAGTTCAAAGTTGGCATCACTCCTTTAATCACACCCCATGGCCAACAGAGAGTCGCTCGGCTCTCAAACGGCTAGGCATCTCCACACCCGGCCCTAGGACACACCAGACATGGCCAAGGCGCCCGAGAGCGTGCCAGCATGCCGTGGCATGCCAAAACTGCGCTTTTAGCACGCTTCTGGGCGCACCCGAAGCAAAGGTGGCCAGCCTCTGCCGGTGCAAGCCTCCCCCCGTTGCCCATTCGTGTCCCTGACAACGTCTCTGTATTAGGGCAGCCCCAGGGCCCCTCCTCCCTTGCTTTGTTGACCGGAGCGACGCATGCCCCCCCCCCCCCCGCGCCAGATTCGGCCAGGAGACCACGATCACTCATGAACGCTCCTCCTCGCTCCCTCTCCCTCTCAGTGAGTCTCGCGGGTCCCAAACCACGTCCGCTATACCGTGGTTTCGACCCCGAGCCCTCACTGCCCCTCCTGCGAGTTGCGGTGAAACCACCGGTGCCTCCAGCTGGGTGCACCATCGGGGGCCTATAAATAGGCCTCCACCCTCGCTCCAGCACCCTCATCCCACTCCGCCAGAGCCTAAATTCCACCCCTAGCCACTCCATTTGAGCACAGCGAGCTCCTGCTCAAGATCGACCGAGGCCCCGCCGCATCGGAGCTCCATCGATCTCGGGCTACGGGCCATCTCCGACGCTCCTCTCTCCTTCTCCGTGACCATAGCAGCCTCAGGGAGGTTCCACATCACCTCCCCGACCTAATCCGCGCCCGTAGCACCTAGTTTATCAACCTCCCAAATCAGCTCCGCCGCATCCACCTAGTCGCCGGTGAACCAGGGCCTCCCCGTTGACCCCTCGACCACTAGCACGTAGGCGATGGTCAGCTGGTTCCATTTCTACCGTCAGCTAAGCTCGTGGGCACTGGTAGGGTCGCTGGCGTGCCTCCCCTCCCCTCTGTCCAGAGGTGGAAGACGACCCCGGCATGTGGGGCACACCTGTCGGTGGCTTTTCTCTCTCCCCCTCTCTCCTCTCTGTCCATGACCGCAGGGGCCCGCACGTCAGGTTTGAACCTGGCCGTGCGCGCGCCTGGGCTAGCTCGTTGGCTGGCTAGCTGGATCGGCCCAAGGCATAGGCCGAGCCAGGCCTGAGCCTTGGCCTCTTTTTCTTTTTCTGTTTAATCCAGTTTTAAAGGATTTTTATAAAAATTGTTATCCAATATATTTTTATTATTTTTCCACCATAATTCTTCTACAAATCAGTAGAATTTATCACAACCTTTGGATAAGTTTTTAAGACAACTTTTCTGTTTAATAATAATTAAAAAGGCTATTTGGAATATTTTTTCTTCTATTAAAATGATTTTTAAAATAATCCTTTCACCAAAATGAGAGACAATTATTTTTAAAATAACAATATGGATTTATCACAATAGGGCAACATTTTTTAAACTGAGTTTCTGATCTGTTTTTGAGTGAGCTACTTATTACTTCTTTATTTATTACGACAATAGAACCCATGTTTGACGGAGGAGTTGGACATGTAGACCCCAAAGACCCTGAATACTTAGCTGATCAAGGCAAGCAGCCTTTTGACCATGTTTGAGCAAATATCATATTGCATGCTAAGTAGAACAAATATTTCTGTTGCATATGATCATAAGTATTCGGTGAATCGTCGATATGATGATTCTGATGGCTCCTCCGGAGCACTTGCATTTTGAGCATGATCCTACCACCTATGAGGATCACGCTAATACCATGTTGACAAGTAGAACTAAGCATAGTAGAAGCATGATGATGGTAAAAATTAAAGGTGTATGAAAACCCCGTCAGATGCCACTAATGCCTGAGGGTGAGGATGAGACAGGTGGACAATTATGGAGAAGTAGTGCACCGGGTATATTATGGTGTGAGTGGTTTCGGAAATGGGAATAGATTTATGATGTGTCGACCGTCCCAACCTTACATGTGCGACCACGTTATCCCTTTATGGGACGGGGCTTTGTTGACTACTCTGGTCGGTTGTAGCAAAGAGCCACATTACTAGTGGCGGGACTGATGTGTGGTCACTCTCGTGATGGGATCGTGCCAGGGAGGAAGACTATGACGTTTTTACGTGTTCCGGGGACACCGTTAGTCCCCACATGGATGATATTGTCCAGAGTCGGTGCTCGTAAGAGGTACATCATGTGGGCTGGGTACCAATCGAGTGGATATCTTTGTCTAGTATCGTCAGGGGAAATGCATTGATCGGGTACTTACCTCGGGTATGTTATATACCGTGAGTCGTGGAAGACACGGAAATTTCCCGGATCTCGTGGGTACATCATACAACCTCTGCAGAGTGTAAAACTATTCGAATAGCCGTGTCCACGGTCAAGGACAGTTGGGTAGTCCTGCTTAATTTACGTCCAATCGTTTCCGCATAAACCAAGTGAGTGTGTGTGTGTTTAAATGGTGTTATCTGAAAGAGTTGATATGGCCAAGTTTGGTGACTTGACATATCGCGTGAACCCGGTGTTGGAAATATGCCCTGGAGGCAATAATAAATTAGTTATTATTATATTTCTTTGTTCATGATAATTTTTTATTATCCATGCTATAATTGTATTGGTTGGAAACACAAATACATGTGTGGATACATAGACAACACACTGTCCCTAGTGAGCCTCTAGTTGACTAGTTCGTTGATCATGTTAGGAAAAGTCGCATGGGAAACAAAAATTTCCTACGCGCACGAAGACCTATCATGGTGATGTCCATCTACGAGAGGGGATGAGTGATCTACGTACCCTTGTAGATCGTACAGCAGAAGCGTTAGTGAACGCGGTTGATGTAGTGGAACGTCCTCACGTCCCTCGATCCGCCCCGCGAATAATCCCGCGATCAGTCCCACGATCTAGTACCGAACGGACGACACCTCCGCGTTCAGCACATGTACAGCTCGACGATGATCTCGGCCTTCTTGATCCAGCAAGAGAGACGGAGAGGTAGAAAAGTTCTCCGGCAGCGTGACGGCGCTCTGGAGGTTGGTGATGACCTTGTCTCAGCAGGGCTCCGCCCGAGCTCCGCAGAAACGCGATCTAGAGGAAAAACCGTGGAGGTATGTGGTCGGGCTGCCGTGGAAAAATCGTCTCAAATCAGCCCCAATACCTCCGTATATATAGGTGGGAGGGAGGGGACCTTGCCTTGGGGCTCAAGGAGCCCCAAGGGGGTCGGCCGAGTCCAAGGGGGGAAGGCTCCCCCCAAACCGAGTTGGACTTCGTTTGGTGGGTGGGAGTCCTTCCCTTCCTTCCCACCTCCATTTTTTTTCTTTCTCTTTGATTTTCCTTTGTATGGCGCATAGGGCCCTTTTGGGCTGTCCCACCATCCCACTAAGGGCTGGTGCGCCACCCTTATGGCCTATGGGCTTCCCCGGGGTGGGTTGCCCCCCCCTCAGTGAACTCCCGGAACCCATTCGTCATTCCCGGTACATTCCCGGTAACTCCGAAAACCTTCCGGTAATCAAATGAGGTCATCCTATATATCAATCTTCGTATCCGGACCATTACGGAAACCCTCGTGACATCCGTGATCTCATCCCGGACTCCGAACAACATTCGGTAACCAACCATATAACTCAAATACGCATAAAACAACGTCGAACCTTAAGTGTGCAGACCCTACGGGTTCGAGAACTATGTAGACATGACCCGAGAGACTCCTCGGTCAATATCCAATAGCGGGACCTGGATGCCCATATTGGATCCTACATATTCTACGAAGATCTTATCGTTTGAACCTCAGTGCCAAGGATTCATATAATCCCATATGTCATTCCCTTTGTCCTTCGGTATGTTACTTGCCCGAGATTCGATCGTCAGTATCCGCATACCTATTTCAATCTCGTTTACCGGCAAGTCTCTTTACTCGTTCCGTAATACAAGATCCCGCAACTTACACTAAGTCACATTGCTTGCAAGGCTTGTGTGTGATGTTGTATTACCGAGTGGGCCCCGAGATACCTCTCCGTCACACGGAGTGACAAATCCCAGTCTCGATCCATACTAACTCAACGAACACCTTCAGGGATACCTGTAGAGCATCTTTATAGTCACCCAGTTACGTTGCGACGTTTGATACACACAAAGCATTCTCCGGTGTCCGTGAGTTATATGATCTCATGGTCATAGGAACAATACTTGACACGCAGAAAACAGTAGCAACAAAATGACAGGATCAACATGCTACGTCTATTAGTTTGGGTCTAGTCCATCACATGATTCTCCTAATGATGTGATCCCGTTATCAAGTGACAACACTTGCCTATGGCCAGGAAACCTTGACCATCTTTGATCAACGAGCTAGTCAACTAGAGGCTTACTAGGGACAGTGTTTTGTCTATGTATCCACACAAGTATTGTGTTTCCAATCAATACAATTATAGCATGGATAATAAACGATTATCATGAACTAAGAAATATAATAATAACTAATTTATTATTGCCTCTAGGGCATATTTCCAACAGTCTCCCACTTGCACTAGAGTCAATAATCTAGTTCACATCACCATGTGATTCCAACAAATCCAACACCCATATAGTTATGGGGTCTGATCACGTCTTGCTCGTGAGAGAGGTTTTAGTCAACGGTTCTGAAACTTTCAGATCCGTGCGTTCTTTACAAATCTTTATGTCATCTTATAGATGCTGCTACTACGTGCTATTCGGAAATGCTCCAAATATCTACTCTACTATATGAATCCGTTTCAGTACTCATAGTTATTCGGATTAGTGTCAAAGCTTGCATCGACGTAACCCTTTACGACAAACTATTTAACCACCTCCATAATCGAGAAAAATTCCTTAGTCCATTTGTTACTAAGGATAAATTTTGACCGCTGCTAGTGATTCAATCATGGATCACTCTCTGTACCTCTCAACAGACTTTGAGTCAAGGCACACATCAGGTGCGGTACACAGCATGGCATACTTTAGATTCTACGACTAAGGCATAGAAGACGACCTTCGTCTATTCTCTTTATTCTGCCGTGGTCGGGTTATGAGTCTTACTCAAATTCACACCTTACAACGCAACCAACAACTCCTTCTTTACTGATCTATTTTGAACTCCTTCAAAAACTTGTCAAGGCATGCATCTTGTTGAAACTTCTATTAAGCGCTTTCGATCTATCTCCATAGATCTTTGATGCTCAACGTTCAAGTAGTGCAATCTAGGTATTCCTTTAAAAAACACCTTTCAAACAACCTTGTATGCTTTTGCGAAATTCTACATTACTTCTGATCCACAATATGTCAACCATATATACTTATCAGAAATTCTATAGTGCTCCCACTCACTTCTTTGGAAATACAAGTTTCTCATAAACCTTGTACAAACCCAAAATCTTTGATCATCTCATCAAAGTATATATATTCCAACTCCGAGATGCTTGAACCAGTCCATTGAAGGATCGCTGGAGCTTGCATACTTGCTAGTATCTTTAGGATCAACAAAACCTCCTGGTTGTATCACATACAATGTTTGCTCAAGGAAACCGTCGAGGAAACAATGTTTTGACATCCTACGTGCAATATTTCATAAATAATGCATCAACAACTAACATAATTCTAACAGACCTTTAGCATCGCTACGAGTGAGAAAGTCTCATCATAGTCAACTGTTTGATCTTGTCGAAAACATCTTTGCGACAAGTCGAGCTTTTCTTAATAGTGACTTATCACCATCATCGTGTGTTTTCCTTTAAAGATCCATCTTTACTCAATAGTCCTATGACCATCAAGTAATTCTTCCAAAGTCTACACTTTGTTTTCATCCATGGATCCTCTCTCGGATTTCATGGCTTCCAGCCATTTTTCGGAATCTGGGCCCACCATCGCTTTCTCCATAACTCGTAGGTTCACTGTTGCTCAACAACATGACCTCCAAGACAGGGTTACCGTACTACTCTGCAGCAGTACGCGGCCTTGTCGACCTACGAGGTTTGTAGTAACTTGATTCGAAGCTCAATGATCACCATCATCAGCTTCCACTTCAATTGGTGTAGGCGCCACAGGAACAACTTCCTGCACCCTGCTACACACTGGTTGAAGTGATGGTTCAATAACCTCATCAAGTTCTACTACCCTCCCACTCAATTCTTTCGAGAGAAACCTTTCCTCGAGAAAGGATCCGTTTCTAGAAACAAACACTTTGCTTTCGGATCTGAGATAGGAGATGTACCCAACTGTTTTGGATACCCTATGAAGAAGCATTTATCCGCTTTGGGTTCGAGTTTATCAGACTGAAACTTTTTCACATAAGTGTCGAAACCCCAAACTTTCAAGAAACGACAGTTTAGATTTCTCTAAACCTCAGTCTATACTGTGTCATCTCAACGGAAATACGCGGTGCCCTATTTAAAGTGAGTGCGGTTGTCTCTAATGCATAACCCATAAACGATAGTGGTAATTCGATAAGAGACATCATAGTATGCACCATACCAAATAGTGCGTGGCTATGACGTTCAGACACATCATCACACTATGATGTTCCAGGTGGCATGAACTGCGAAACAATTTCCACATTGTCTTAACTGCGTACCAAAACTCGTAACTCAGATATTCATTTCTATGATCATATCGTAGACAGTTTATCCTCTTGTTACGACGAACTTCACTCTGAAACGGATTTGAACTTTTCAACATTTCAGACTTGTGATTCATTAAGTAAATACTCCTGTATCTACTCAAATCGTTAGTGAAGTAAGAACATAATGATATCCACTGCGTGCCTCGGTACCCATTGGACTGCATACATCAAAATGTATCACTTCCAACAAGTTACTATCTTATTTCATCTCAATGAAAACAAAGCCTTGCTCATGTGGTATAGTTTGCATGTCACTAGTGATTCGAAATCATGTAAGTACAAAGATCCATCAGCATGGAGCCTCTTCATGCAATTTATACTAACATGACTCAAGCGGCAGTGCCACAAGTAAGTGGTACTATCATCATTAACTCATATCTTTTTGGCACCAATATTATGAACATGTGTAACACTACGATCGAGATTCAATAAACCATTGAAGGTGATTATTCAAGAAAATAGAGTAACCATTTTTCTCTTTAAATGAATAATCGTATTGCAATAAACACGATCCAATCATGTTCATGCTTAACGCAAGCACCAAATAACAATTATTTAGGTTTAACACCAATCCCGATGGTAGAGGGAGCGTGCGACGTTTGATCATATCAACCTTGGAAACACTTCCAACACGTATCGTCACCTCGCCTTTAGCTAGTCTCCGTTTATGTCGTAGCTTTCATTTCGTGTTACTAATCACTTAGCAACCGAACCGGTATCCAATACCCTCATGCTACTAGGAGTACTAGTAAAGTACACATCAACATCATGTATATCTAATATACTTCTCTTGACTTTTGCCAGCCTTCTTATCTACCAAGTATCTAGAGTTGCTCCGCCTCAGTGACTGTTCCCCTCATTACAGAAGCACTTAGTCTCGGGTTTGGGTTTAATCTTGGGTCTCTTCATTAGTGCAGTAACTGTTTTGCCGTTTCACGAAGTATCCCTTCTAGCCCTTGCCTTTCTTGAAACTTAGTGGTTTTACAAACCATCAACTATTGATGCTCCTTCTTGATTTCTACTTTCGTAGTGTCAAACATCGCGAATCGCTCAAGGATCATTGTATGTATCCTTGATATGTTATTGTTCATCACGAAGCTCTCACAGCTTGGTGGCAGTGACTTTGGAGAACTATCACTATCTCATCTAGAAGATTAACTCCCACTTGATTCAAGCGATTGTCGTACTCAGACAATCTGAGCACACGCTCAACGATTGAGCCTTTCTCCTTTACTTTGTGGACAAAGAATCTTGTCGGAGGTCTCGTACCTCTTAACAAGGGCACAAGCATGAAATCACAATTTCATCTCTTTAGAACATCACTTATGTTCCGTGACGTTTTACAACGTTTTTGGCGCCTTGCTTCTAAGCCATTAAGTATTTTGCACTGAACTATCGTGTAGTCATCAGAAACGTGTATGTCGGATGTTCATAGCATTCACAGACGACGCTCGAGGTGCAGCACACCGAGTGGTGCATTAAGGACATAATCCTTCTGCACAGCAACGAGGACAATCCTCGGTTTTATAGACCCAGTCTGCAAAGTTTTGCTACTATCAATTTTCAACTAAATTTTCTCTAGGAACATATAAAAACAGTAGAGCTATAGCGCAAGCTACATCGTAATTCGCAAAGACCATTAGACTATGTTCATGACAATTAGTTCAATTAATCATATTACTTAAGAACTCCCACTCAAAAAGTACATCTCTCTAGTCATTTGAGTGGTACATGATCCAAATCCACTATCTCAAGTCCGATCATCACGTGAGTCGAGAATAGTTTCAGCGGTAAGCATCTCTATGCTAATCATATCAACTATACGATTCATGCTCGACCTTTCGGTCTCATGTGTTCCGAGGCCATGTCTGCACATGCTAGGCTCGTCAAGCTTAACCCGAGTGTTCCGCGTGCGCAACTGTCTTGCACCCGTTGTATGTGAACGTTGAGTCTATCACACCCGATCATCACGTGGTGTCTCGAAACGACGTACTGTAGCAACGGTGCACAGTCGGGGAGAACACAATTTCGTCTTGAAATTTTAGTGAGAGATCACCTCATAATGCTACCGTCGTTATAAGCAAAATAAGGTGCATAAAAGGATTAACATCACATGCAATTCATAAGTGACATGATATGGCCATCATCACGTGCTTCTTGATCTCCATCACCAAAGCACCGGCACGATCTTCTTGTCATCGGCGTCACACCATGATCTCCATCATCATGATCTCCATCAACGTGTCGCCATCGGGGTTGTCGTGCTACTCATGCTATTACTACTAAAGCTATGTCCTAGCAAAATAGTAAACGCATCTGCAAGCACAAACGTTAGTTATAAAGACAACCCTATGGCTCCTGCCGGTTGCCGTACCATCGACGTGCAAGTCGATATTAACTATTACAACATGATCATCTCATACATCCAATATATCACATCACATCGTTGGCCATATCACATCACAAGCATACCCTGCAAAAACAAGTTAGACGTCCTCTAATTTTGTTGTTTGCATGTTTTACGTGGTGACCATGGGTATCTAGTAGGATCGCATCTTACTTACGCAAACACCGCAATGGAGATATATGAATTGCTATTTAACCTCATCCAAGGACCTCCTCGGTCAATTCCGATTCAACTAAAGTTGGCGAAACTGACACCCGCCAGTCATCTTTGAGCAACGGAGTTACTCGTAGCGATGAAACCAGTCTCTCGTAAGCGTACGAGTAATGTCGGTCCGAGCCGCTTCGATCCAACAATACCGCGGAATCAAGAAAAGACTAAGGAGGGCAGCAAAACGTACATCACCGCCGACAAAAACTTTTGTGTTCTACTCGAGAAGACATCTACGCATGAACCTAGCTCATGATGCCACTGTTGGGAAAAGTCGCATGGGAAACAAAAATTTCCTACGCGCATGAAGACCTATCATGGTGATGTCCATCTACGAGAGGGGATGAGTGATCTCCGTACCCTTGTAGATCGTACAGCAGAAGCGTTAGTGAACGCGGTTGATGTAGTGGAACGTCCTCACATCCCTCGATCCGCCCCGCGAACAATCCCGCGATCAGTCCCACGATCTAGTACCGAACGGACGGCACGTCCGCGTTCAGCACACATACAGCTCGACGATGATCTCGGCCTTCTTGATCCAGCAAGAGAGATGGAGAGGTAGAAGAGTTCTCCGGCAGCGTGACGGCGCTCCGGAGGTTGGTGATGACCTTGTCTCAGCAGGGCTCCGCCCGAGCTCCGTAGAAACGCGATCTAGAGGAAAAACCGTGGAGGTATGTGGTCGGGCTGCCATGGAAAAATCATCTCAAATCAGCCCCAATACCTCCGTATATATAGGTGGGAGGGAGGGGACCTTGCCTTGGGGCTCAAGGAGCCCCACGGGGTCGGCCGAGTCCAAGGGGGGAAGGCTCCCCCCCAAACCGAGTTGGACTTGGTTTGGTGGGTGGGAGTCCTTCCCTTCCTTCCCACCTCCCATTTTTTTTGTTTCTCTTTGATTTTCCTTTGTATGGCGCATAGGGCCCTTTTGGGCTGTCCCACCAGCCCACTAAGGGCTGGTGCGCCACCCTTATGGCCAATGGGCTTCACCGGGGTGGGTTGCCCCCCCCCCGGTGAACTCCCGGAACCCATTCGTCATTCCCGGTACATTCCCGGTAACTCCGAAAACCTTCCGGTAATCAAATGAGGTCATCCTATATATCAATCTTCGTTTCCGGACCATTCCGGAAACCCTCGTGACGTCCGTGATCTCATCTGGGACTCCGAACAACATTCGGTAACCAACCATATAACTCAAATACGCATAAAACAACGTCGAACCTTAAGTGTGCAGACCCTGCGGGTTCGAGAACTATGTAGACATGACCCGAGAGACTCCTCGGTCAATATCCAATAGCGGGACCTGGATGCCCATATTGGATCCTACATATTCTACGAAGATCTTATCGTTTGAACCTCAGTGCCAAGGATTCATATAATCCCGTATGTCATTCCCTTTGTCCTTCGGTATGTTACTTGCCCGAGATTCGATCGTCAGTATCCGCATACCTATTTCAATCTCGTTTACCGGCAAGTCTCTTTACTCGTTCCGTAATACAAGATCCCGCAACTTACACTAAGTCACATTGCTTGCAAGGCTTGTGTGTGATGTTGTATTACCGAGTGGGCCCCGAGATACCTCTCCGTCACACGGAGTGACAAATCCCAGTCTCGATCCATACCAACTCAACGAACACCTTCAGAGATACCTGTAGAGCATCTTTATAGTCATCCAGTTACGTTGCAACGTTTGATACACACAAAGCATTCCTCCGGTGTCCGTGAGTTATATGATCTCATGGTCATTGGAACAAATACTTGACAAGCAGAAAACAGTAGCAACAAAATGACACGATCAACATGCTACGTCTATTAGTTTGGGTCTAGTCCATCACATGATTCTCCTAATGATGTGATCCCGTTATCAAGTGACAACACTTGCCTATGGCCAGGAAACCTTGACCATCTTTGATCAACGAGCTAGTCAACTAGAGGCTTACTAGGGACAGTGTTTTGTCTATACAATTATAGCATGGATAATAAACGATTATCATGAACTAAGAAATATAATAATAACTAATTTATTATTGCCTCTAGGGCATATTTCCAACAGATCAAAGATGGTCGAGGTTTCCTGACCATAGGCAAGTGTTGTCACTCGATAACGGGTTCACATCATTAGGAGAACATGTGATGGACAAGACCCAAACTATGAACATAGCATATTGATCGTGTCGTTTTATTGCTATTGTTTTCTATGTGTCAAGTATTTGTTCCTATGACCATGAGATCATATAACTCACTGGCACCGGAGGAATACCTTGTGTGCATCAAACGTCGCAACGTAACAAGGTGACTGTAAAGGTGCTCTACAGGTATATCCAAAGGCGTCCGTTGGGTTAGTATGGATCAAGACTCGGATTTGTCACTCCGTATGACGGAGAGGTATCTCGGGGCCCACTCGGTAATACAACATCACACACAAGCCTTGCAAGCAATGTGACTAAGTGTAAGTCATAGGATCTTGTATTATGGAACGAGTAAAGAGACTTGCCAGTAACGAGATTGAAATAGGTATGCAGATACCGATGATCGAATCTCGGGCAAGTAACATACCGAAGGACAAAGGGAATGACGTACGGGATTATGTGAATCCTTGGCACTGAGGTTGAACCTATAAGATCTTCGGAGAACATGTAGGACCAATATGGGCATCCAGGTCCCGCTATTGGATAATGACCGAGGAGTACCTCGGGGTATGTCTACATAGTTCTCGAACCCGCAGGGTCTACACACTTAAGGTTCGGCGATATCTTAGTATAGTTCAGTTATATGTGTGGTTACCGAATTTTGTTCGGAGTCCCGAATGAGATCACGAACTTCATGAAGGTTTCCGGAATGGTCCGGAGATGAAGATTGATATATAGGTTTGTCTCATTTGGTTACCGGAAAGTTGTCGGGCATTACCGGGAATGTACCGGGAGTGACGAATGGGTTCTGGATGTTCACCGGGAGGGGCCAGCCCACCCGGTGAAGCCCATAGGCCTTAGGGGTGTCGCACCAGCCCTTGGTGGGCTGGTGGGACATCCAAAAAGGGCCCTATGCGCAGGAGATAGAAAATCAAAGATAAAAAAGGAAAAAAGGTGGGAAGGAAGGGAAGGACACCACCTTCCAATCCTAGTTGGACTAGGATTGGAGGTGGACTCCTCCACCTCCTTGGTCGGCGGACCCTTGGGGTCTTGGACCCCAAGGCAAGCCTCCCCTCCCCTCATCCTATATATAGTGGGGTTCTAGGGCTGATTTGAGATAACTTTTGCCACGGCAGCCCGACCACAAACACTACGGTTTTTCCTCTAGATCGTATTTCTGCGGAGATCGGGCGGAGCCCTACAGGAGTAGATCCTTCACCACCACCAGAGCATCGTCACGCTGCCGGAGAACTCATGTACTTCTACGTCTTGCTTGTTGGATCAAGAAGGCCGAGATCATCGTCGAGCTGTACGTGTGCTGAACACGGAGGTGCCGTCCGTTCGGCACTAGATCGGAACGGATCGTGGGACGGATCGCAGGACGGTTCGTGGGACGGTTCGCGGGGAGGATCGAGGGACGTGAGGACGTTCCACTACATCAACCATGTTTCTTAACGCTTCCTGTTGTGCGATCTACTAGGGTACGTAGATCCAAATCTCCTCTCGTAGATGGACATCACCATGACAGGTCTTCGTGCGCGTAGGGAATTTTTTGTTTCCCATGCGACGTTACCCAACAGTGGCATAATGAGCTAGTTTCATGCGTAGATGTAATCGCGAGTAGAACACAAAGGGTTTTGTGGATGGTGATGTTTGATTTGCTGCCCTCCTTAGTCTTTTCTCAATTCGGCGGTATTGTTGGATTGAAGCGGCCCGGACCGACATTACTCGTATGCTTACGAAAGACTGGTTTCATCGCTTGACATGCAACCTCGTTGCATAAAGATGACTGGCGGGTGTCTGTTTCTTCAACTTTAGTTGAATTGGTTTTAACCGAGGCGGTCCTTGGAGAGGTTAAATAGCAATTTGCACATCTCCGTTGTGGTTTTGGCGTAAGTAAGATGCGATCTACTAGATACCCATTGCAACCACGTAAAACATGCAACAACAATTAGAGGACGTCTAACTTGTTTTTGCAGGGTATGCTTGTGATATGATATGGCCAATGACGTGATATGATATATTGGATGTATGAGATGATCATGTAGTAATAGTTAATATCGACTTGCACGTCGATGGTACGATAACCGGCAGGAGCCATAGGGTTGTTTTTAAACTAACGTTTGTGCTTGCAGATGCGTTTACTATATTGCTAGGACGTAGCTTTAGTAGTAATAGCATGAGTAGCATGACAACCCCGATGGCGGCACGTTGATGGAGATCGTGGTGTTGTGCCGGTGACAAGAAGATCATGCCGGTGCTTTGGTGATGGAGATCAAGAAGCACATGATGATGGCCATATCATGTCACTTATGAATTGCATGTGATGTTAATCCTTTTATGCACCTTATTTTGATTAGAACGACGGTAGCATTATGAGGTGATCTCTCACTAAAATTTCAAGAAGAAATTGTGTTCTCCCCGACTGTGCATCGTTGCTACAGTTTGTCGTTTCGAGATACCACGTGATGATCGGGTGTGATAGACTCAACATTCACATACAACGGGTGCAAAACAGATTCACACGTGGAACACTCGGGTTAAACTTGACGAGCCTAGCATGTGCAGACATGGCCTCAGAACACATGTGACCAAAAGGTCGATCATGAATCATATAGTTGATATGATTAGCATAGGGATGCTTACCACTGAAACTATCCTCAACTCATGTGATGATCGGACTTGAGCTAGTGGAATTGGATCATGAACCACTCAAATGACTAGAGAGATGTACTTTTTGAGTGGGAGTTCTTAAGTAATATGATTAATTGAACTAATTATCATGAACATAGTCTAATGGTCTTTGCGAATTACGATGTAGCTTGCACTATAGCTCTACTATTTTTATATGTTCCTAGAGAAAATTTAGTTGAAAGTTGATAGTAGAAACTTTGCGGACTGAGTCCGTAAAACTGAGGATTGTCCTCATTGCTGTGCAGAAGGCTTATGTCCTTAATGCACCACTCGGTGTGCTGCACCTCGGGCGTCGCCTGTGGATGTTGCGAACATCTGACATACACGTCTTTGATGACTACATAATAGTTTAGTGCGCAATACTTAATGGCTTTGAAGCAAGGCACCGAAGACGTTTTGAAAACATCGCAGAACATAAGAGATGTTCAAAGAGATGAAATTGAGATTTCATACTCGTGCCCTTGTTGAGAGGTCTAAGACCTCCGACAAGATTCTTTGCCTACAAATTAAAGGAGAAAAGCTCATATCGTTGAGCATGTTCTCAGATTGTGTGAGTACAACAATCGCTTGAATCAAGTGGGAGTTAATCTTCTAGATGAGATAGTGATGGTTCTCCAAAGTCATTGCCACTAAGCTGCTAGAGCTTTGTGATGAACTATAAACAAATCAAGGATAGATATGATGATCCTTGAGTGATTCTTAATGTTTGACACTGTGAAAGTAGAAATCAAGAAGGAGCATCAATTGTTGTTGGTTAGTAAAACCACTAGTTTCAAGAAGGGTAAGGTCTAGAAGGGATACTTAATGAAACGGCAAACCAGTTACTGCTCTAATGAAGAAACCCAAAATTGAACCCAAACTCGAGACTAAGTGCTGCTGTTATGAGGGGAACGATCACTGAGGCGGAGCTACCCTAGATACTTGGTAGATAAGAAGGATGGCAAAGTCGACAGAAGTATATTTGATATACATGATATTGATGTGTACTTTCCTAGTACTCCTAGTAGAACGAGGGTATTGGCTACTGGTTCGGTTGCTAAGTGATTAGTAACTCGAAATCAAAGCTACGGTATAAACGGAGACTAGCTAAAGGCGAGGTGACGATACGTGTTGGAAGTGTTTCCAAGGTTGATGTGATCAAACATCGCACGCTCCCTCTATCATCGGGATTGGTGGTAAAACGTGAATAATTTTTATTTGGTGATTGCGTTGAGCATGAGCATGATTAGATCATGTTTATTGCAATACGATTATTCATTTAAAGAGAATAATAGTTATTCTATTTGCTTGAATAATTACCCTCAATGGTTTATTGAATCTCGATCATAGTGTTACACATGTTCATAATATTGGTGCCAAAAGATACAAAGTTATAATGATAGTACCACTTAGTTGTAGCACTGCCACTTGAATGTTGGTATAAAATGCATGAAGAAGCTCCATGCTGATGGATCTTCGTACTCATTCATTTTTGAAACGATTGAGACATGCAAACCATACCTGTTGGTATTAATGCATGAAGAAACTCCATGCGGATGGATCTCTTGGACTCACTTGATTTTGAATCACTTGAGACATGCAGATCATGCTACATGAAACAAGAGAGTAACTTGTTGGGAGTAATACATTTTTTTTGTGTACAGTCCAATGAGTGCTGAGGCACGCAGTGGATATTGTTATGTTCTTACTTCACTGACGATTTGAGTAGATACATGAGTATATACTTGATGAATCACAAGTCTGAAATATTGAAAAGTTCAAAGCTATTTCAGAGTGAAGATCGTCGTGACAAGAGGATGAACTGTCTGCGATATGATCATAGAGATGAATATCTGAGTTACGAGTTTTTGGTACACAGTTAAGACAATGTGAAAATTGTTTCGTAGTTCATGCGACCTGGAACACTGATGACCCACAAGTATAGGGGATCAATCGTAGTCCTTTCAATAAGTAAGAGTGTCGATCCCAACGAGGAGCAGAAGGCTCTGATAAACGGTTTTCAGCAAGGTAATAACTGCAAGCACTGAAAGTAGCGGTCACAAGTGATGGTGTAGTGAGGTGAAATGTAGCAAGTGAAAAGTAACAAGTAACAAGTAATAGCAATGGTGCAACAAAGTGGCCCAATCCTTTTTGTAGCAAGGGACAAGCCTGAACAAAGTCTTATAGGAGGAAAAACGCTCCCGAGGACACACGGGAGTTTCTGTCATGCTAGTTTTCATCATGTTCATATGATTTGCGTTCGTTACTTTGATAGTTTGACATGTGGGTGGACCGGCGCTTGGGTACTGACTGGCACTCTCTAGCAATAGCTAGACAAATGCTGATTCTGTGACAACAAACCTTCCCTTGCAACGGCACCAGAAGAATTCTACTAGCACTCCCCAGCAATGAAACTAGAAGAATGTTTTTGACGGCCCACCAGCGCGTGCGTTCGCAGCAGTTTTCGAGGGAAGAGTATTCAACCCAAATTTGTTGGTTCGCACGAAGGGAGGTGAGAGAATACTCTCGAGTATTAGCCGCTGAATTAGTCTGATTCAACTGCACCTGAAAGATTAGTATCTGCAAGCAAAGTAGTAACAGCAAAGTAGAGAGTAACGGCAGTGGCAAGGAACAACAGTAGTGATAGCAGTAGCAACAGTAGCAAGGGACAGTAGTAGCAACAGTAGCAGCAGAGCAAGACAAGTAACAGCAGTAGCAACAGTAGTAACAACAGAGCAAGACAAGTAATAGCAGCAGCAACAGTAGTAACAACAGCAGTAGGACAAACTCGTAGGCAATGGGTCGGTGATTCATTTGGATGATATACAACATGCAACAATTATAACTCGGAGAGATATGTGGCTAGCTCCCGTTCGTCAGTGTGATGTAGGCATGCCTTCCTTGTGTCGTCATACGTGCTTAGGGAAAAGAACTTGCATGACATCTATTGTCCATCCCTCCCATGGCAGCGGGGTCCAAAAGGAAACTACGAGATATTAAGGTTCTCCTTTTAATAAAGAACCGGACCAACGCATTAGCACTTGGTGAACACATGAACTCCTCAAACTATGGTCATCATCGGGAGTGGTTCCGGGTATTGTCACTCCGGGGTTGCCGGATCATAACACATAGTAGGTAACTACAACTTGCAAGATCGGATCTAAAACACACATATATTGGTGACAACATAATAATTTCAGATCTGAAATCATGGCACTCGGGCCCTAATGACAAGCATTAAGCCTGGCAAAGTAGTAGAAACATCAATCTCATAACATAGTGGATAATAGGGATCAATCCCCATCAAAACTAACTCGATTACATGATAGATCTCATCCTACTCATCACCGCCCAGCGAGCCTATGAATAGATTACTCACGAACGACGAAGAGCTTCATGGAATTGGAGAGGGAAGAAGGTTGATGATGACGATGGCGATGATTTCCCCTCTCCGGAGCCCAAAACGGACTCCAGATATGCCCTCGAGATGAAGAACAGGTTGTGGCGGCGTCTCCGTATCGCAAACACGATGAAATCTTCTCTTTTTATTTTTTCTGGGACGAAAGTGAACTTATAGAGCTGAGGTTGGGGGCGGCAGAGCCGTGTGGGCCCACAAGCTTGCCCACCGACACCAGGGGGGTGGCGGAGGCACGGCTTGTGGCCCATTGGCCCACCCCCTCAGGTGGATCTTGGCGCAGGTATTTTTCATATTTTCCAAAAATGATCTCCGTAAATTTTCAGGACGTTTGGAGAACATTGATTTCTGCACAAAAATAATACCAAGGCAATTCTGCTGAAAACAACGTCAGTCCAGGTTAGTTCCATTCAAATCATGCAAATTAGAGTCCAAAACAAGGGCAAAAGAGTTTGGAAAAGTAGATACGATGGAGACGTATCAACTCCCCCAAGCTTAAAACCTTGCTTGTCCTCAAGCAACTCAATTGACAAACTGAGAGAGAAAGAAAAAAACTTTGACAAAATCTGTTTGATCTTGCTGTTGCAACTATGTGTAACTCATAACCAAAATTTCAGCAAGATCACAAGTTAACCACATAAGCAAGTGACACAAAGGTCTCACGGTAAACTAATATCAATGGCATAATCAGCTAACGAGCAAATAATAATGAGTTTCAAATACCAACACTTCAATCGAAACAAGCATGAAGCAATATGAATAGGTGGTATCTCGCTAGCTCTTTCTGAGGTCGCAAAACATAAATGTAGAGCACTTTCAAAGATCAAGGGCTGACTAAACATTGTAATTCATAGCAACGAAGATCCAGTCATAGTCATACTCAATATCAATCAAAAGCAAAGCATAAAAATCACAGAGGTGCTCTCTAATTGGTGCTTATAGAAGAGGAGGATGACTCAACTGTAAAATAAATAGACAGGCCCTTTGCAGAGGGAAGCATTGATTTGCAGAGGTGCCAGAACTCAAGCTTTGAAAACAGAGATAATAATTTTGGGTGGCATGCTTTCATTGTCAATGCAATGACCAAGAGTTCTCAATATCTTCCATGCTACTCATGCTATAGGCGGTTCCCAAACAGAAAAGTAAAGTTTTAACTCCCCCACCACCAATCAATCACACTCCACGGCTAGCCGAATCCTCGGGTACCGTCCATACTAACATCAATCCAGGGGGAGTCTTGTTTTACAGTTATGTTTTTGATATAAGCGTGGAACTGGGCATTCCAATTACCGGCCCCTTTCACGTGAATGACAGTGAATAAACACATGTCGAGGATAACATTCCTAGCATGGAAGATACCAATAGCCCTCTGTCACACATGAGCGGTTCGGGCATGCAAAACAGATTATTTCTTGAAGGTTTAGAGAGTGGCACATGAAAATTTACTTGGAA
This sequence comes from Hordeum vulgare subsp. vulgare, assembly GCF_904849725.1. Classification (NCBI taxonomy): domain Eukaryota; kingdom Viridiplantae; phylum Streptophyta; class Magnoliopsida; order Poales; family Poaceae; genus Hordeum; species Hordeum vulgare. The sequence goes on from NC_058523.1 coordinate 179,695,946, forward strand.
CGGCAGGTAGATACCGCAAAATAGGTAGGTATGGTGGACTCTCATGGAAAACCTTTTGGGTTTATGGAAGTGGATGCACAAGCAGTATTCCGCTTAGTACAAGTGAAGGCTAGCAAAAGACTGGGAAGCGACCAACTAGAGAGCGACAACAATCATCAAGATGCAATGAGTTTGACTAACATTGAATGCAAGCATGAACATGACATAAATCACCATGAACACAAACATCATAGAGGCTATGTTGATTTTGTTTCAACTACATGCACGAACATGCGCCAAGTCAAGCCACTTGAAACATTCATAGGAGAATACCATCCTATCATACTACATCATACTCATCTCAAAATCTATGTTGACAATCAAGACAAACCATTATAAGCTCCTAGCTAAATAAGCATGGCATCAGAAACTACGATCTCTAAGTTGTCATTGATAACATGGTTCTCTCACAACAAAGCTAAATCAGGGTCGACAAGCTAGTCATATTTACAAAAACAAAATAGATAGAGTTCATACCAGCTTTTCAGTCTCAGTCACTTCATCATATATCATCATTATTGCCTTTCATTTGTACGACCGGACGTTGTGAACAATAATAAGAGTGCTCGTGCATTGGACTAAGCTGAATCTGCAGGCAAACACAAAGGAGAAGACAAAGTAATATGGCTCTTTGAAAGGTAAACAGGTATGCATGCAAGAGGCACTAAACATTGTAACCAATATCTTCTACCTTGACCCAAAGAAAAAGAAAACTATTTACACGGGAAAGCTCCCAACAAGCAAAAGAAGAAAGAAAAATATTTTTGGGTTTTCTCAGAAGGACACAAAACAAGAAAACAAGAAAACAAAAATAAACTAGCATGGATAAAACAGTGGCAAAGTGTAAACACCGGCTAACAAAGTGAAAGCATAAGCATGAATGTAAAGTCGGTGAGAACACGTACTCCCCCAAGCTTAGGCTTTTCGCCTAGCTTGGTCTACTCCCATGGATGGTCCTGGCGAAACCCAAAATCATAATGGGTGTTATACGGGAGTGCTGCAGCCACTGCCTGAATAGCTATCTCGCGAAGACGAGCAGCCGTCGCCTCCCTCTCATACTCCTCTGCCTCTCCTATGGTTATGTAGTATCTTCGTTTTACCTGAAAGTCAAAGAAATCAGGAGCAGGAAGGGTAATATGGAAAACACGCTGCCGATTAAATATCAAGCGGTAAAGGAGGGATCCATGATCTCTCTCAAGGAACTAGTAGCGTGTTAGAGCGACACGATCAAGGTAGGCTGTACGGAGAGGAGGGTCTTCTGAAAGGATGGATATTCCAAAAAAGTTTGCTAAGCGTGTAGCATAAACTCCACCAAAGAAATCCCCCTCACTGGCATTTTTATTCGGCCTCCTTGCTATTATAGCTCACATATTGAAGCTCTTGTCACCTGTTACTGCGCTCTTACGGATACTAAGGTCAGAAGCGCATAGGTGACAATGTGCACCCTTGCCGTTAATGCACCTACCTATGAAGAGGGCAAAGTAGTGCAAGGCAGGGAAATGGATGCTTCCTATGGTGGCTTGCGTGATATCTCTGGTTTCTCCAACAGTTATACTGGAGACAAAGTCTCTGACCGAAGATTTAGAAGGATCATATGCTACCCCCATCGGGTATCTTGCAAATCCTATTGAAATCCTCCAAATCCACGGCATAGGATTTATCGTACAGATCAAACAGTATGGACGAGTCACGGCCAACTGAAAATTTAAATCTACGCACGAAAGAGGCAGTGAGCATAGCACGCTGTTCACATTTATCTGAGAGGAATTATTCTAACCCGGCATTGTAGACAAGTGTATCAAACTCATCCTTGAAACTTGCTTCGATCATAAACTCATCGGAAGGCCATTCACATGGTTGCACCGGTGTGTCCCTTAGTTGAAAAGGTTCGGGCTCCCGAAAAGAAAGACGGGGACCATTCTTACTTGAGGAACCAACATGAAACTTCCTCTTGAACATAATTCCCTTTGCTGAAAATTTTGAAGTTCAAGAGAAAAGTGAATGAAGACTAACCATACCTTGTAGCAACTACTCTTACTAGTTCCTAGAGACCGTATCACGCACTAAAACTACATGGGACCAGCTAAAATCAACCTTTCTAGCTCAAGAATAGGGTCACCAAGGTAGCAAGAATACGCGAAAGATAAAGCACTAGAGCAAAAACTAGATGGACCAATGGAGGAGTCTCTTACCAAGGAGTAATTTCCCCAAAACGGTTCGGAGAATGGTGCTTTGAGCAAGGAGACCGAAAATCACAGCCAAATGAGCAAGAACTCGGGTTTGAGCTGCGAAACAATTTTTTCTCGAGGTGGTTGAAGAGGTTGGGAGCTGGAATGAGTGGAGGGGGTCCCTGTGGGCCCCACAAGCTTGCCCTCCGCCACTAGGGGGGTGGCGGCTGAAGGGCTTGTGGCCCACTGGTCTGGCCCCCAGGACAGCTCTCAGGACGAGTAATTTTCAAAAATTCCATAAAAAATCATACTAAATTTTCACGACCATCGGAGAACTTTTATTTTCGAGGTATTTTCTCCGGGACGATAAAACAGAAAACAGGAAAAACTAAACTAATTCCATCATTTTTCTTCTAGGCAAAAGAAAATGAAAGCTCAAAATAGAGGTATGTGACTCTTTGATTCATCCATTTCATGATCATCGAAAGAAATCTGTCAATAGGATTGATCAAGTCCTCATGACAAAACCTTCTCGAATCTCAAGAGCGAACGGAGAATTTTCTAATAGCCACTAAGTCACCTCAATGGGGATATGTATCTCCCCAACAAGAAAATCATACTTCATCTTAACACGAGGAATAGGGCATTCAAAGCTCCCAATAAGAATCGATGAAGTCTTTTCAATAGCATTGATGTAATGTACTTGATATCGTTTCTTCGAAAAGTGCACTGTGTGTTCATTACCATGGACGTGGAAAGTGACATTGCCCTTGTTGCAATCTATAACAGCCCCTGCAGTGTTTAAAAAGGGTCTTTCGAGGATGACAGCCATGGCATCATCCTCGGGAATATCCAAGATAACAAAGTCTGTTAAGATAGTGGTGTTAGCAACCACAACAGGCACATCCTCGCAAATGCCGATAGGGAAAGCCGTTGATTTGTCAGCCATTTGCAGAGAAATTTCAGTGGTGTCAACTTATCCAATTCAAGTCTACGATAAAGAGAGAGCGACATAACACTAACACCGGCTCCAAGGTCACATCAGGAAGTTCTTACGTAGTTTCCTTTAATGGAGCAAGGTATAGTGGGCACTCCGGGATCACCAAGTTTCTTAGGAGTTCAACCTTTGAAAGTGTAATTGGCAAGCATGGTGGAGATCTCAAGATCTGGTATCTTCCGTTTATTAGTCACGATATCTTTCATGTACTTGGCATACGAAGATATCTTTAGCATATCAGTTAACCGCATCTGCAGAAAGATGGGTCTTATCATCTCAACGAAGCGCTCAAAATCCACATCATCCTTTTTCTTGGATGGCTTAGGGGGAAAGGGGATAGATCTCTGAACCCATGGCTCCCTTTCTTTACCATGCTTCTGTTGGAATTATGCCCTAGAGGCAATAATAAATGTATAGTTATTATTATAATTCCTGTATCAAGATAATAGTTTATTATCCATGCTATAATTGTATTGAACGAAGACTCATTTACATGTGTGGATACATAGACAAAACACCGTCCCTAGCATGCCTCTAGTTGGCTAGCCAGTTGATCGATGATAGTCAGTGTCTTCTGATTATGAACAAGGTGTTGCTGCTTGATAACTGGATCACGTCATTGGGAGAATCACGTGATGGACTAGACCCAAACTAATAGACGTAGCATGTTGATCGTGTCATTTTGTTGCTACTGTTTTCTGCGTGTCAAGTATTTATTCCTATGACCATGAGATCATATAACTCACTGACACCGGAGGAATGCTTTGTGTGTATCAAACGTCGCAACGTAACTGGGTGACTATAAAGATGCTCTACAGGTATCTCCGAAGGTGTTAGTTGAGTTAGTATGGATCAAGACTGGGATTTGTCACTCCGTGTGACGGAGAGGTATCTCGGGGCCCACTCGGTAATACAACATCACACACAAGCCTTGCAAGCAATGTAACTTAGTGTAAGTTGCGGGATCTTGTATTACGGAACGAGTAAAGAGACTTGCCGGTAAACGAGATTGAAATAGGTATGCGGATACTGACGATCGAATCTCGGGCAAGTAACATACCGAAGGACAAAGGGAATGACATACGGGATTATACGAATCCTTGGCACTGAGGTTCAAACGATAAAGATCTTCGTAGAATATGTAGGATCCAATATGGGCATCCAGGTCCCGCTATTGGATATTGACCGAGGAGTCTCTCGGGTCATGTCTACATAGTTCTCGAACCCGCAGGGTCTGCACACTTAAGGTTCGACGTTGTTTTATGCGTATTTGAGTTATATGGTTGGTTACCGAATGTTGTTCGGAGTCCTGGATGAGATCACGGACGTCACGAGGGTTTCCGGAATGGTCCGGAAACGAAGATTGATATATAGGATGACCTCATTTGATTACCGGAAGGTTTTTCGGAGTTACCGGGAATGTACCGGGAATGACGAATGGGTTCCGGGAGTTCACCGAAGGGGGGCAACCCACTCCGGGGAAGCCCATAGGTATTTGGGGGGGTCACACCAGCCCTTAGTGGGCTGGTGGGACAGCCCACCAAATCCTATGCGCCAAGGAAGAAAAATCAAAGGAAGAAAGAAAAAAAAAGGAAGAAGTGGGAAGGGGGAAGGACTCCCTCCCACCAAACCAAGTAGGACTCGGTTTGGGGGGGAGAGTCCTCCCCCCTGGCTCGGCCGACCCCTTGGGGTTCCCTTGGACCCCAAGGCAAGGTTCCCCTCCCTCCACCTATATATATGGGGCTTTTAGGGCAGATTTGAGACGACTTTCTCACGGCTGCCCGACCACATACCTCCATAGTTTTTCCACTAGATCGTGTTTCTGCGGAGCTCGGGCGGAGCCCTGCTGAGACAAGATCATCACCAACCTCCGGAGCGCCGTCACGCTGCCGGAGAACTCTTCTACCTCTCCGTCTCTCTTGCTGGATCAAGAAGGCCGAGATCATCGTCGAGCTGTACGTGTGCTGAACGCAAAGGTGCCGTCCGTTCGGTACTAGATCGTGGGAGTGATCGCGGGATTGTTCGCGGGGCGGATCGAGGGACGTGAGGACGTTCCACTACATCAACCGCGATCTCTAATCGCTTCTGCTGTACGATCTACAAGGGTACGTAGATCACTCATCCCCTCTCGTAGATGGACATCACCATGATAGGTCTTCGTGCGCGTAGGAAAATTTTTGTTTCCCATGCGACGTTCCCCAACAGTGGCATCATGAGCTAGGTTCATGCGTAGATGTCTTCTCGAGTAGAACACAAAAGGATTTGTGGGCGGTGATGTTCGTTTTGCTGCCCTCCTTAGTCTTTTCTTGATTCCGCGGTATTGTTGGATCGAAGCGGCTTGGACCGACATTACTCGTACGCTTACGAGAGACTGGTTTCATCGTTACGAGTAACCCCCTTTGCTCAAAGATGACTGGCAAGTGACGGTTTCTCCAACTTTAGTTGAATCGGATTTGACCGAGGAGGTCCTTGGATGAGGTTAAATAGCAACTCATACATCTCCGTTGTGGTGTTTGCGTAAGTAAGATGCGATCCTACTAGATACCCTTGGTCACCACGTAAAACATGCAACAACAAAATTAGAGGACGTCTAACTTGTTTTTGCAGGGTATGATTGTGATGTGATATGGCCAATGATGTGATGTGATATATTGGATGTATGAGATGATCATGTTTTAATAGAAATATCGACTTGCACGTCGATGGTACGGCAACCGGCAGGAGCCATAGGGTTGTCTTTATACTAACATATGTGCTTGCAGATGCGTTTACTATTTTGCTAGGATGTAGCTTTAGTAGTGATAGCATAAGTAGCACGAAAACCCCGATGGCGACACGTTGATGGAGATCATGATGATGGAGATCATGGTGTGGCGCCGGTGACAAGAAGATCGTGCCGGTGCTTTGGTGATGGAGATCAAGAAGCACGTGATAATGGCCATATCATGTCACTTATGAATTGCATGTGGTGTTAATCCTTTTATGCACCTTATTTTGCTTAGAACGACGGTAGCATTATGAGGTGATCTCTCACTAAAATTTCAAGACGAAATTGTGTTCTCCCCGACTGTGCACCGTTGCTACAGTTCGTCGTTTCGAGACACCACGTGATGATCGGGTGTGATAGACTCAACGTTCACATACAACGGGTGCAAAACAGTTGCGCACGCGGAACACTCGGGTTAAGCTTGACGAGCCTAGCATGTGCAGACATGGCCTCGGAACACATGAGACTGAAAGGTCGATCATGAATCATATAGTTGATATGATTAGCATAGGGATGCTTACCACTGAAACTACTCTCGACTCACGTGATGATCGGACTTGGGATAGTGTAAGTGGATCATGAACCACTCAAATGACTAGAGAGATGTACTTTTTGAGTGGGAGTTTAGCATATAATTTGATTAAGTTGAACTCTAATTATCTTGAACATAGTCTAAGTCCACTTTGAACATATTTGTGTTGTAGATCATGGCTCACGCAAGTGTCATCCTCAATTTTAATACGTTCCTAGAGAAAGCTAAGTTGAAAGATGATGGAAGCAACTTTGTAGACTGGGCTCGTAATCTTAAGCTAATCTTACAAGCTGGAAAGAAGGATTATGTCCTTAATGCTGCGCTAGGAGATGAACCACCCGCTACGGCTGATCAGGATGTTAAGAACGCTTGGTTAGCGCGTAAGGAGGACTACTCAATAGTTCAATGTGCAGTCTTGTATGGCTTAGAACCGGGACTTCAACGTCGCTTTGAGCGTCATGGAGCATTTGAGATGTTCCAGGAGTTGAAGTTCATCTTTCAGAAGAATGCCCGGATCGAGAGGTATGAGACCTCCGATAAATTCTATGCTTGCAAGATGGAGGAAAACTCGTCTGTCAGTGAACATGTGCTCAAAATGTCTGGGTACTCAAACCGTCTAGCTGAACTGGGGATTGAACTCCCGCAAGAAGCTATCACTGACAGAATCCTCCAATCACTGCCGCCAAGCTATAAAGGCTTTGTGTTGAACTACAACATGCAAGGGATGAACAAGTCTCCCGGCGAGTTGTTTGCGATGCTGAAAGTCGCAGAATCTGAACTCCGTAAAGAGCATCAAGTGTTGATGGTCAGCAAGACCACTAGTTTCAAGAGAAACGGCAAAGGCAAGAAGGGCAATTCGAAGAAGAGCGGCAAGCCTGTTGCCAATCCGCCGAAGAAACCCAAGGCTGGACCTAAGCCTGAAACAGAGTGCTTCTATTGCAAGAGTATGGGTCACTGGAAGCGCAATTGCCCCAAGTATCTGGCAGATAAGAAGGCGGGCAAAGAAAAATCAGGTATATTTGATATACATGTTATTGATGTGTACTTAACCAGCTCTCGTAGTAGTGCCTGGGTATTCGATACCGGTTCTGTTGCTCACATTTGCAACTCGAAGCAGGAACTGCGGAATAGACGGAGGCTGGCGAAAGACGAAGTGACGATGCGCGTAGGAAACGGTTCCAAGGTTGATGCAATCGCCGTCGGCACCGTGTCACTTCAACTACCATCGGGATTAGTGATGAACTTAAATCATTGTTATTTAGTGCATGCGTTGAGCATGAACATTATATCTGGATCTTGTTTATTGCGAGACGGTTACTCTTTTAAGTCTGAGAATAATGGTTGTTCTATTTCTATGAGTAACATATTTTATGGTCATGCACCGAATGTGAGAGCATTGTTCATATTGAATCTCGATAGCGATACACATATACATAACATTGAGACCAAAAGAGTTAGAGTAAACAATGATAGCGCCATATTTTTGTGGCACTGCCGCTTGGGTCATATTGGTGTAAAGCGCATGAAGAAACTCCATGCTAATGGACTTTTGGAGTCACTTGACTTTGATTCACTTGACACTTGCGAACCATGCCTCATGGGCAAGATGACTAAAACTCCGTTCTCCGGAACAATGGAGCGTGCAAGTGACTTATTGGAAATCATACATACCGATGTGTGTGGTCCGATGAGCGTGGAGGCACGCGGCGGATATCGTTATTTTCTCACCTTCACTGACGATTTGAGTAGATATGGTTATGTCTACTTAATGAAGCACACGTCTGAAACATTTGAAAAGTTCAAGCAATTTCAGAGTGAAGTAGAAAATCATCGTAACAAGAAGATCAAGTTCCTACGGTCTGATCGTGGGGGTGAATATCTGAGTTTCGAGTTTGGTACTCACTTAGGACAATGTGGAATTGTTTCGCAGTTAACACCGCCTGGAACACCACAGCGTAATGGTGTGTCCGAACGTCGTAATCGTACTTTATTAGAAATGGTGCGTTCTATGATGTCTCTTACTGATTTGCCATTATCGTTTTGGGGTTATGCATTAGAAACAGCTGCATTCACTTTAAATAGGGCACCATCGAAATCCGTTGAGACGACACCATACGAACTGTGGTATGGCAAAAGGCCAAAGTTGTCGTTTCTTAAAGTTTGGGGATGTGATGCTTATGTCAAAAAGCTTCAGCCTGAAAAGCTGGAACCCAAAGCGGAAAAGTGCGTCTTCATAGGCTACCCAAAAGAGACAGTTGGGTACACCTTCTATCTCAAATCCGAGGGCAAAGTGTTTGTTGCTAAGAACGGAACTTTTCTCGAGAAGGAGTTTCTCTCGAGAGAATTGAGTGGGAGGAAGATAGAACTTGACGAGGTTGTCGTACCTCTCATCCCTCTGGATGGTGGCGCAGGGCAAGGGGAAACCCCTGTGATTGCGACGCCGGTTGAGGAGGAAGTTAATGATGATGATCATGAAACTCCAGTTCAAGTTTCTGTTGAACCACGCAGGTCGACGAGATCACGCGCTGCTCCAGAGTGGTACGGTAATCCCGTCTTGACAATCATGTTGTTAGACAACAATGAACCTGCAAATTATGAAGAAGCAATGGTGGGCCCAGATTCCAACAAATGGCTAGAAGCCATGAAATCCGAGATAGGATCCATGTATGAGAACAAAGTATGGACTTTGGAGATACTACCTGAGGGCCGCAAGGCTATTCAGAACAAATGGATCTTTAAGAAGAAGACGGACGCTGACGGTAATGTGACCGTTTATAAAGCTCGACTTGTGGCAAAGGGTTTTTCACAAGTTCCAGGAATTGACTACGATGAGACTTTCTCTCCCGTAGCGATGCTTAAGTCCGTCAGAATCATGTTAGCAATAGCTGCATTTTTCGATTATGAAATTTGGCAGATGGATGTCAAAACGGCGTTCCTTAACGGGTTCCTTAAGGAAGAGTTGTATATGATGCAACCCGAAGGTTTTGTCGATCCTAAAAATGCTGACAAGGTGTGCAAGCTCCAGCGATCCATTTATGGACTGGTGCAAGCATCTCGGAGTTGGAACAAACGCTTTGATGAGGTGATCAAAGCATTTGGGTTTATACAAGTGGTTGGAGAATCTTGTATTTACAAGAAAGTGAGTGGGAGCTCTGTGGCGTTTCTAATATTGTATGTGGATGACATATTACTGATTGGAAACAACGTAGAGCTTTTGGAGAGCATAAAAGGTTACTTAAATAAAAGTTTCTCTATGAAGGACCTAGGAGAAGCTGCTTACATTCTAGGCATTAAGATCTATAGGGATAGATCAAAACGCCTGGTAGGACTTTCACAAAGCACATACCTTGATAAAGTTTTGAAGAGGTTCAAAATGGAACAGTCCAAGAAAGGGTTCTTGCCAGTGTTACAAGGTACGAGATTGAGTAAGACTCAGTGCCCAGCAAGTGATGAAGATAGAGAGCATATGCGCTCCGTCCCCTATGCTTCAGCCATAGGCTCTATCATGTATGCGATGCTGTGCACTAGACCGGATGTTAGCCTGGCCATAAGTATGGCAGGTAGGTTCCAGAGTAATCCAGGAGTGGATCACTGGACGGCGGTCAAGAATATCCTGAAGTACCTGAAAAGGACTAAGGAGATGTTTCTCGTGTATGGAGGTGACGAAGAGCTCGCCGTAAAAGGTTACGTCGATGCAAGCTTTGACACAGATCCGGAGGACTCTAAGTCGCAAACCGGATACGTATTTATTCTTAATGGGGGTGCAGTAAGCTGGTACAGTTCCAAGCAAAGCGTCGTAGCAGATTCTACATGTGAAGCAGAGTACATGGCTGCCTCGGAGGCGGCTAAGGAGGGTGTCTGGATGAAGCAGTTCATGACGGATCTTGGAGTGGTGCCAAGTGCACTGGATCCAATAACCTTGTTCTGTGACAACACTGGTGCCATTGCCTTAGCAAAGGAACCAAGGTTTCACAAGAAGACCAGACACATCAAATGAAGCTTCAACCTCATCCGCGACTACGTCGAGGAGGAGGACGTAAATATATGCAAAGTGCACACGGATCTGAATGTAGCAGACCCGCTGACTAAGCCTCTTCCATGGCCAAAACATGATCGACACCAGAACTGTATGGGTGTTAGATTTATTACAATGTAATTCACATGGTGATGTGAGGGCTAGATTATTGACTCTAGTGCAAGTGGGAGACTGTTGGAATTATGCCCTAGAGGCAATAATAAATGTATAGTTATTATTATAATTCCTGTATCAAGATAATAGTTTATTATCCATGCTATAATTGTATTGAACGAAGACTCATTTACATGTGTGGATACATAGACAAAACACCGTCCCTAGCATGCCTCCAGTTGGCTAGCCAGTTGATCGATGATAGTCAGTGTCTTCTGATTATGAACAAGGTGTTGTTGCTTGATAACTGGATCACGTCATTGGGAGAATCACGTGATGGACTAGACCCAAACTAATAGACGTAGCATGTTGATCGTGTCATTTTGTTGCTACTGTTTTCTGCGTGTCAAGTATTTATTCCTATGACCATGAGATCATATAACTCACTGACACCGGAGGAATGCTTTGTGTGTATAAAACGTCGCAACGTAACTGGGTGACTATAAAGATGCTCTACAGGTATCTCCGAAGGTGTTAGTTGAGTTAGTATGGATCAAGACTGGGATTTGTCACTCCGTGTGACGGAGAGGTATCTCGGGGCCCACTCGGTAATACAACATCACACACAAGCCTTGCAAGCAATGTAACTTAGTGTAAGTTGCGGGATCTTGTATTACGGAACGAGTAAAGAGACTTGCCGGTAAACGAGATTGAAATAGGTATGCGGATACTGACGATCGAATCTCGGGCAAGTAACATACCGAAGGACAAAGGGAATGACATACGGGATTATACGAATCCTTGGCACTGAGGTTCAAACGATAAAGATCTTCGTAGAATATGTAGGATCCAATATGGGCATCCAGGTCCCGCTATTGGATATTGACCGAGGAGTCTCTCGGGTCATGTCTACATAGTTCTCGAACCCGCAGGGTCTGCACACTTAAGGTTCGACGTTGTTTTATGCGTATTTGAGTTATATGGTTGGTTACCGAATGTTGTTCGGAGTCCTGGATGAGATCACGGACGTCACGAGGGTTTCCGGAATGGTCCGGAAACGAAGATTGATATATAGGATGACCTCATTTGATTACCGGAAGGTTTTTCGGAGTTACCGGGAATGTACCGGGAATGACGAATGGGTTCCGGGAGTTCACCGGAGGGGGGCAACCCACTCCGGGGAAGCCCATAGGTATTTGGGGGGGTCACACCAGCCCTTAGTGGGCTGGTGGGACAGCCCACCAAATCCTATGCGCCAAGGAAGAAAAATCAAAGGAAGAAAGAAAAAAAAAGGAAGAAGTGGGAAGGGGGAAGGACTCCCTCCCACCAAACCAAGTAGGACTCGGTTTGGGGGGGAGAGTCCTCCCCCCTGGCTCGGCCGACCCCTTGGGGTTCCCTTGGACCCCAAGGCAAGGTTCCCCTCCCTCCACCTATATATATGGGGCTTTTAGGGCAGATTTGAGACGACTTTCTCACGGCTGCCCGACCACATACCTCCATAGTTTTTCCTCTAGATCGTGTTTCTGCGGAGCTCGGGCGGAGCCCTGCTGAGACAAGATCATCACCAACCTCCGGAGCACCGTCACGCTGCCGGAGAACTCTTCTACCTCTCCGTCTCTCTTGCTGGATCAAGAAGGCCGAGATCATCGTCGAGCTGTACGTGTGCTGAACGCAAAGGTGCCGTCCGTTCGGTACTAGATCGTGGGACTGATCGCGGGATTGTTCGCGGGGCGGATCGAGGGACGTGAGGACGTTCCACTACATCAACCGCGATCTCTAATCGCTTCTGCTGTACGATCTACAAGGGTACGTAGATCACTCATCCCCTCTCGTAGATGGACATCACCATGATAGGTCTTCGTGCGCGTAGGAAAATTTTTGTTTCCCATGCGACGTTCCCCAACAGCTTCCTAGCAGTAAAGTCATTCTTATCGTATCTCTTAGGTTGTAGGTTATCAGGATTTACCGTAGGTTCAATCTCCACGTCCTCATCATTGCTAGGTTCAGCATTATTATGAACATCACTGTCCATACTGTCACCAGGTTCATGTTCATCACCAGATTGTGTTTCCGCATCAGACGCAGAAATATCATTAGGTTCTTCAGGTGTGACAGTGTTTGGTGAACTGGCATGTAGGTTTCTATCATCCTTCTTCTTCTCCTTAGGGTGTATCAGCATTGATTCCTTGAGAATCTTGATCAATTCTCTTAGGATGACCTTCAGGATACAAAGGTTCCTGAGTCATTTTGCCTCCTCTAGTAATGACTCTGAAAGAGTTGTCATTTAATTCATTGAGCAGGTCATTCTGAGCTTTAATTACTTGTTCTACTTGAGTAGTAATCATAGAGGCAAGCTTTCTCAGAAGCTTCAGATCATTGACATTTCTGTCTACACAAGCACTTAAATGGCTAAGCATACGAGTGCTTTGTTCCAAATGTCTGCTAACATAATCATTGAAACTCTGTTGTTTGGCAACAAAGTTGTCAAATTCATCAAAGCATAGGCTAGCAGGTTTATAAAAAGGAATATCACTCTCATCAAACCTACGCAGAGAATTCACTTCTACTACCTGTATCGGGTTATCGAGACCATGGATCTCTTCGATAGGTGGTAGATTTTTGACATCTTCAGATCTAATGCCTTTCTCTTGCATAGATTTCTTGGCTTCTTGCATATCTTCGGGACTGAGGAATAGAATACCTCTTTTCTTAGGAGTTGGCTTAGGAGGTGGTTCGGGAATAGTCCAAGCATTATCGTTGATCAAGATGTTATTCAGTAGGGTCTCAGCTTGTTCTATAGTTCGTTCCCTAAAAACACAACCGGCACAACTATCTAGGTGGTCTCTAGAGGCATCGGTAAGTCTGTTATAGAGGATATCAAGTATCTCGTTCTTCTTAAGAGGGTGATCAGGCAAAGCATTTTGTAGCTGGACGAGCCTCCCCCATGCTTCTGGGAGATTCTCTTCTCGGAGTTGAGCAAAGTTGTATATTTCCTGCAAGGCAGCTTGCTTCTTATGGGCCGGGAAATATTTCTCACGGAAGTAATAGACCATATCCTAGGGACTACTGACACATCCATGAGCAAGAGAGGTGAACCAGGCTTTAGCGTCATCCTTTAGAGAGAAAGGAAATAGCTTAACGATATAGTAGTGGCGGATCTTCTCCTCATTAGTGAAAAGGGTGGCTATATCGTGTAGTTTGGCAAGATCGGCTACGACCGTCTCAGACTCATAACCGTGAAAAGGATCAGATTCAACTAGAGAGATTATCTTAGGATCGACAGAGAATTCATAATCCTTATCGGTGATAAAGATAGGTGAAGTGGCAAACTTCGGGTCGTATTTCATCCTAGCTTCCAGAGATTTTTCCTTCCACTTGAGAAATAATTTCTCAGCGTCATAGGCATCCTTACACGCAAGAAAATCCTCAGCTATCTCTCCCTCCATAACGTAACCCTCAGGTATATCAGGCAATTCATATCTAGGAGAGCTAGATCTAATAGGAGCAAAAGCAGGTTCTATCTCAATAGTATCGGCAGTTTCAGAAGCATCACGAGCATTGGCAGTAACTCTAGCAATATGAGCATCAAGGAATACCTCTAGTGGAACATCAGGCAAAGTAGCATCTCTAGCAGTATCAAGCATAGCATCATCAGGCAAAATAGCATCTCTAGCAATATCAAGCATAGCATCTCTAGCAATATCAGGCAAAGCAGTATCAGGCATAGCATCTCTAGCAATATCAGGCATAGTATCAAGCATAGCATCTCTAGCAGTAGCATCATAAGCATCATCAAGCACAAGCGACATATCAAGATTTCTAGTAGGAGGTGATGTCGCAAACTTAATCATAACTGAAGGTGAATCGAGTGCAGAGCTAGATGGCAATTCCTTACCTCCCCTCGTAGTTGAGGGCAAGACTTTGGTTTTTGGATCCTTCAGATTCTTCATAGTGATCAGCACATATTAATCCCAAGTGACTCAGAGAATATAGCAATACCTCCCCGGCAAAGGCGCCAGAAAAATGCTGACTGGCACTCTCTGGCAATAGCTAGAGGAATGATGATTCTGTGACAACAAACCTTCCCTTGCAATGGCACCAGAAGAATGCTACTAGCACTCCCCAACAATGAAACTAGAAGAATGTTGTTGACGGCCCACGAGCGCGTGGGTTCGCAGCAGTTTTCGAGGGTAGAGTATTCGACCCAAATTTGTTGGTTCGCATGACGGGAGGTGGGAGAATACTCTCGAGTATTAGCAGCTGAATTTTTCTGATTCCACCGCACCTGAAAGATTAGTATCTGCAAGCAAAGTAGTAACAACAAAGTAGCGAGTAACGGCAGTGGCAAGGAACAGCAGTAGTGATAGCAGTAGCAAGTAGCAACAGTAGCAAGAGACAGTAGTAGCAATAGTAGCAGCAGAGCAAGACAAGTAACAGCAGCAGCAATAGTAGTAACAGCAGAGCAAGACAAGTAACGTCAGCAGCAATAGTAGTAAGAACAGCAGTAGGACAAACTCGTAGGCAATGGGTCGGTGATTCGTTTGGATGATATTCATCATGCAAAAGTTATAACACGGAGAAATATGTGGCTATCTCCCGTTCGTCCATGTGATGTAGGCATGCATTCCATGTGCCGTCATACGTGCTTAGGGAAAAGAACTTGCATGACATCTATTGTCCATCCCTCCCGTGGCAGCGGGGTCCAAAAGGAAACTACGGGATATTAAGGTTCTCCTTTTAATAAAGAACCAGACCAACGCATTAGCACTTGGTGAACACATGAACTCCTAAAACTATGGTCATCACCGTGAGTGGTTCCGGTTATTGTCACTCCTGGGTTGCCGGATCATAACACATAGTAGGTAACTACAACTTGCAAGATCGGATCTAAAACACACATATATTGGTGACAACATAATAATTTCAGATCTGAAATCATGGCACTCGGGCCCTAGTGACAAGCATTAAGCATGGCAAAGTAGTAGCAACATCAATCTCAGAACATAGTGGATACTAGGGATCAATCCCCATCAAAACTAACTCGATTACATGATAGATCTCATCCTACTCATCACCGCCCAGCGAGCCTATGAATAGATTACTCATGAACGACGAAGAGCTTCATGGAATTGGAGAGGGAAGAAGGTTGATGATGACGATGGCGACGATTTCCCCTCTTCGGAGCCCAAAACGGACTCCAGATCTGCCCTCCAGATGAAGAACAAGTTGTGGCGGCGCCTCCGTATCGCAAACGCGACAAAATCTTCTCTTTTTATTTTTTCTGGGACGAAAGTGAACTTATAGAGCTGAGGTTGGGGGCGGTAGAGCCGTGTGGGCCCCACAAGCTTGCCTACCGCCACGAGGGGGGTGGCGGAGGCAGGGCTTGTGGCCCACTGGCCCACCCCCTCAGGTGGATCTTGGCGTAGGTATTTTTCATATTTTCCAAAAATGCTCCCCGTAAATTTTCAGGACGTTTGGAGAACTTTGATTTTTGCACAAAAATAACACCAAGGCAATTCTGCTGAAAACAGCGTCAGTCCAGGTTAGTTCCATTCAAATCATGCAAATTAGAGTCCAAAACAAGGGCAAAAGTGTTTGGAAAAGGAGATACGATGGAGACGTATCAGGTACTGCCCTTACTTTGACAAGCATCCCACTTATGATTAACCCCTCTCGCAAGCATCGGTAACTACGAAAGAAGAATTAAGAAAAAGTCTAACCATAGCATTAAACTAGGGGATCCAAATCAGCCCCTTACGAAGCAACGCATAGACTGGGGTTTAAGCTTCTGTCATCTAGCAACCCATCATCTACTTACTACTCCCCAATGCCTTCCTCTAGGCCCAAATAATGGTGAAGTGTTATTTAGTCGACGTTCACATAACACCACTAGAGGAAAAACAACATACAACATATCAAATGACCGAACGAATACCAAATTCACATGACAACTATTAGGATGACTTATCCCATGTCCTCGGGAATAAACGTAACTACTCACAAAGCATAATAATATTCATGAACAGAGAGGTAATGAGTAGCATCAAGGATCTGAACATAAACTCTTCCACCAAGTAATCCAACTAGCATCAACTACAAAGAGTAATCAACACTACTAGCAACCTTACAAGTACCAATCGGAGTCGCGAGATGGAGATTGGTTACAAGTGATGAACTAGGGGTTTGGAGATGAGATGGTGCTGATGAAGATGTTGATGGAGACGAGTCCCCTCCGATGAGAGGAGTGTTGGTGATGAAGATGGCGGCGATTTCCACCTCCGGGAGGGAAGTTTCCCCGGCAGGATCGTCCTGCCGGAGCTCTAGATTGGTTCTGCTCAAGTTCCGCCTCGTGGCGGCGGTGCCTCCTCGAAAAAGCTCCGCCCTGATTTTTTTCCGGACGAAAACCTTCATATAGCAGAAGAGGGGGGCAGTGGGCCACCAGGGTGCCCACAAGCCCTGTAGCCGCGGCCAGGGGGGCAGGCCGCGGCTACCAGGCTTGTGGGCCCGTGGCAACTCCCCTCTGGCACTTCTTTCGCCCAGTATTTCTTATATATTCCCAAAAAATTCCACGTTGATTTTCAGGGCATATGGAGTTGCGCAGAATAGAGGACTCAGACTTGCTCCTTTTCCAGTCCAGAATTCCAACTGTCGGTATTCTCCCTCTTCAAATAAACCTTGCAAAATAAGAGAGAAAAGGCATAAGTATGGTACCACATAGTATAATAACAGTCCATAAAGCAATAAATATCAACATGAAAGCATTATGCAAAATGGACGTATCAACTCCCCCAAGCTTAAACCTCGCTTGTCCTCAAGCGAAAACCAAGATCCATAAACATGTCCACATGTTTAGGGATGAAGGTTTTGATAAAACATAATACGTACATGAGGGCATCATGATCACACATAGCATATCAATACATCATAAAGATTCTTATGGGAAAGTAACAATTCCTTCACAAAGCAAAGTATGAATCAAAAACCTTACCGAGAAGTAGCCAACAACAGTCCATAGTCATTGAAGCAATTGCCATTTATCATAACATCAGAAAGAGTCAAATAAGAGCTTGTAAAGCAAATCCACATCCTCAATCATCTCTTTTATTTTCCACAATGTTTACAACTCACGTGGTACTCATGGTATCAAAGTTTCAGTTGGACACAGAGAAAGATAGGGGCTTATAATTTTGCCTCCCAACCATTTACCTCAAGGGTAAAGTCAACAATAATAAAGCATAAGTACTCATCTCCAAGTTGATATATGAATATAGATCTTTCCCTAGCATATGACGTTCACCAAGATGAAGACAAAATAGGGAATTGCTGTTGATCACCATGACTTTCACAAGGAAAAAAGTAAAGGTACAAGATAGGCCCTTCGCAGAGGGAAGAAGAGGTTGTCATGCACTTTTAAGGTTTGGATATACAACCTCTTAGTGTAAAGGAACGTCACTTTATATTGCCCGTGTGATAAAGAACTTTATTATGCAGTCTGTCGCTTTTATGTCTTCCTCATCACAGGTTCGTACAAAGATTATTTTCCACACACTAATAAATCATACATACTTTAGATAGCAACTTTTTATTGCTTGCACTGATGACAACTTACTTGAAGGATCTTACGCAATCCATAGGTAGGTATGGTGGACTCTCATGGCAAAACTGGGTTGAAGGTTTACGGATGCACAAGTAGTATTTCTACTTAGTACGGAAGTTATGGCTAATATGAGGTGGAAGCAATCGAAACATGCTAAGAGATACCTAAATATATAACATTGTTTGGAATCAAGCAAACACAATTCATTATATTGTCTTCCTTGTCCAACATCTACTTCTAAGCATGTAATAGTTTGGTGAGTGCTCACAATTGTAAAAAGTGTCTAAGATGATAGATTTAAATGTGAACCTCTCTTTCCTTATTACTTCTTATTAATTGCAACAATGACTGGGGTCTATGTTGTTATATGTGAAGCTAACACTTTCCATAAGATCATCTCATGATCTTTCATGCTATCGTTCTTTTCATACTCTTGATCACGGCACAAAACAAAGCCCTTGACTAAGATACTCTTTATTATATAGCTCGCAAGCTCGAATACATCGGGGGAGACACAAGGCAAAAGACTCAAACTAAACACTAAAGACTTATTCCACTAAGAGAAGAAATAAAAACTGAAAAGGAAAGAACTAAAACAAATGTAAAAGAAAAAGATATAAAGGTGATACGATACCGGGGCAACTCCCCCAAGCTTGGCAAAAGCCAAGGGGATTGCCCATACCAATGCTCACTTGTCTTCCTTTGGTGGTCGTGGTGGAGGAGTTGCAACATGAGTTTGATCCTCCGTCTTCCAAGGCATAGGTGCTCCATCATGGCAGGATGAACGAGTCGCCGGAATCCTCAAATCTGCACCCAACCGTATTGATTTAAATCTATACTCATACTCACCGTTTTGGTTCTGCAGGTCATAGATCTAGCCCTGGAGTTAATCAACCCTGTCATAAAGCCTCGAGAGATGCTTCCCAATGTCATTGGCATACATCTTGTGCTTGTTGGTGAACTCCGTGATCATCATGTGTTTGGCGTTGAGTCCACGCTCCACCATCCCTTGACACTTGAAGACTTGTTACTCCATTGCTTCGAGCCTCGTCTCCATTCTTCCGGTCTTCTTAGGCCCCTCAACATCACGGATGTGCAACATCCCCTCACGCATCTCAATAGATTGGGGGTGTTGCAACACTTCTGTGAGGTAAGGATTGATGACCTTCTCGAAGATCTTGTCCTTAGGAGCTTTTGGGGAAGTCATGATGATCTAGATCTGCAACAGAAACAAGCTCAAAACAAAAAAAACAGAGGAAATCTGCGTAATACAGGGTCGGACCAAATGAAAGTATATATAATGATTTTTTCTGGACCAGAAGGAGTGCTCCGCAAGAAAACTGAGTCCGGGAGACACACGAGGTGCCCACAAGCCCTGTAGCCGCGACCAGGGAGGGAGGCCGCGGCTACCAAGCTTGTGGCCGCCTCGTGCGCTCTCCGGACTTCTTTTTATTTTTCTATTTTTCCATAAATTCCAAAATGGAGAAAAATTCCTACTGGAAAAGTTTTGGACTCCAATTACTTACCGAAACACATGCCTCTTCGTTTTCAGAGTCTGAAACAGGCTGATAAACATCCCTTATGTACTGCTCTGGAGTTATGATATTGATGATATTTCTCTCAACATTTATGGGAGTACCAGAGATATAATGCTTGATTCTTTGCCCATTTACCACTCTAGGAAAATTACCTTCCGTGTTATTGATTTTGATGGCACCGGAACGATATACTTCCTCGACAACGTAGGGACCTTCCCATTTAGAGAGAAGCTTGCCTGCGAAGAATCTTAAGCGAGAATTGTATAGCAGGACATAATCACCTACATTGAACTCACGTTTTTGTATTCTTTTATCGTGCCATCTCTTAACCTTTTTCTTGAACAACTTGGCATTCTCATATGCCTGGGCCCTCCATTCATCTAATGAGCTGATATCAAACAACCGCTTCTCACCGGCAAGTTTGAAATCAAAGTTGAGCTCTTTGATTGCCCAATAAGCTTTGTGTTCTAGCTCAAGAGGTAAATGAAAGGCCTTACCGTAAACCATTTTATACGTCGACATGCCCATGGGATTCTTATAAGCAGTCCTATAAGCCCATAGTGCATTGTCAAGTTTGCTAGACCAATTCTTTCGATAAGGATATGCAACTCTATGGTTGACATCATACTTAGCGAGCATCTTGCGGAAAACACTATGAATGAAGTGTGAACCACCATCAGTCATCAGATATCTAGGGACTCCAAATCTTGGGAAAATGACTTCTTTAAGCATCTTAATAGAGGTGTGGTGATCAGCATTTCTAGTGGGGATAGCTTCTACCCACTTAGTGACGTAATCAACAGCAACTAAGATGTGAGTATACCCATTGGAACTCGGGAAGGGTCCCATATAATCAAATCCCCAGACATCAAATGGTTCAATGACAAGTGAATAGTTCATAGGCATTTCCAGACGTTTACTGATGTTCCCTATTCTTTGGCATTCGTCACAAGACAAGACAAACTTACGGGCATCCTTGAAGAGAGTGGGCCAATAGAAACCTGATTGCAATACCTTATGAGCAGTTCTATCTCCAGCATGGTGTCCTCCGTAGGCTTCGGAATGACACTTCTTCAGGATCTGTCCCTGTTCATGTTCACGCACACAACGTCTAATAACACCATCTACTCCTTCCTTATAAAGGTGAGGATCATCCCAAAAGTAGTGTCTCAAATCAAAGAAGAATTTCTTCTTTTGCTGGTAGGTGAAACTGGGTGGTATGTATTTGGCTACGATATAGTTTGCATAATCAGCATACCACGGTGCACTATGTGAAGTGCAGATGACTTCAATTGCTCATCGGGAGAGCTCTCATCAATAGGTCGTGGGTCATCAAGGACATTCTCTAGCCTGGACTAGTTATCTGCTACAGGGTTATGAGCACCCTTTCGGTCAACAACGTGCAAATGAAATTCCTGTAGCAGGAGAACCCATCTGATTAGCCTAGGCTTAGCGTCCTTCTTCTCCATAAGGTACTTAATAGCAGCATGATCATAGTGAATAATGACCTTGGAGTCAAGTATATAAGATCTGAACTTTTCACATGCAAACATGACTTCTAAAAATTCCTTCTCCGTAGTGGCATAGTTTCTTTGGGCACTTTCTAGAGTTTTACTAGCGTAGTGAATGACATTCAACTTCTTGTCAACTCCTTGTCCTAGAACAGCACCAACAGCATAATCACTAGCATCGCACATGATTTCAAAGGGCAAGTTCCAATCAGGTGGTTGAACAATAGGTTCGGTTATCAAGGCCTTCTTAAGTATGTCGAAAGCTTCCTCACAATCCTGATCAAAGACAAAAGGAACATCCTTCTGCAACAGGTTGGTAAGAGGCCTAGAAATCTTAGAGAAGTCTTTAATGAACCTTCTATAGAAACCAGCATGACATAGGAAACTTCGTATACCTCTGATATCTGTGGGGCAAGGCATTTTGTCAATTGCATCAACCTTAGCCATATCAACTTCAATGCCTTTCTCAGAGATTTTGTGTCCTAAGACGATGCCTTCATTAACCATGAAGTGGCACTTCTCCCAGTTCAAGACGAGGTTGGTATCTTTGCATCTCTGTAAGACTCGATCAAGGTTGCTGATGCAATCGTCAAAGGAAGATCCGTAAATAGAGAAATCATCCATGAAAACCTCAACAATCTTTTCACAGCAGTCAGAGAATATTGCCATCATACATCTTTGAAAGGTGGCAGGTGCATTGCATAAGACAAAAGGCATACGTCTATAAGCAAAGGTACCAAAGGGGCGGGTGAAAGTGTTTTTCTCTTGATCAGATTGTGCAACAGGTATTTGCGAGAAACCTGAATAACCGTCTAGAAAGCAGAAGTGTGTGTGTTTAGATAGCCTTTCTAGCATTTGGTCGATAAACGACAAAGGATAATGGTCTTTCCTGGTTGCCTTTTTCAGTTTCCGGAAGTCTATCACCATCCTATAGCCAGTAATAATCCTCTGTGGGATTAGTTCATTCTTATCATTAGGAACGACGGTGATACCTCCCTTCTTAGGTACACAATGTAATAGACTTACCCAATCACTATGAGCAACATGATAAATGATTCCTGCTTCCAGAAGCTTTAATATTTCTTTTCTCATGACCTCTTTCATCCTAGGATTTAACCTCCGTTGATGATCAACGACTGGCTTAGAATCAGGATCGGTTTTAATCTTGTGCTCACACAGAGTGGGACTAATACCCTTAAGATCATCAAGAGTATATCCAATAGCAGCATGGTGCTTCCTCAAAGTTTTTAATAACTTCTTCTCTTCGTGATTCGAGAGGTTTGCACTAATAATAACAGGATATATCTCCTTCTCATCAAGATAGGCATACTTAAGTGTATCTGGTAACTGTTTTAGCTCGAACAGAGGATCACCCTTTGGTGGGAGAGGATCCCCAGCAGTTCAATAGGCAGATTATTCTTAAGAATAGGATATTGTTCTAAAACAATTTTATCTATCTCATCTCTTTCATCCATATGCATATCATTTTCATGCTCAAGCAGATATTGCTCTAAAGGATCCGTAGGAGGCACGACAATAGAGGCAAGAGCAATGATTTCATCCCTACCAAATGATTCTTTTTCATGGGGTTGTCTTCCAAACTTGGGTCTACCAAATATGAGCATTCACAGTGTTGAGAAAGGGTCTACCAAATATGATGGGACAAAAGCTATCTTGTGCAGTAGCAAGAATGAGGAAATCAGTAGGATACTTCGTCTTACCACACAAGACTTCTACATCTCTCACAATTCCCACAGGGCAGATAGTGTCTCTATTAGCTAGCGTAATAGTGACATCAATGGGTTCTAACTCAGCAGGTGCAATCTCATCTTTGATTTCATCATATAGGGACCGGGGTATTGCACTAACACTAGCACCCATATCACATAAACCATGATAACAGTGATCTCCTACCTTGACAGAAACAACGGGCAGGCCAACTACAGGTCTGTATTTGTCTTTCGCGTGAGGTTTAGCAATTATAGCGGATTCCTCACAGGAATTTGATAACATGCCCGTCTATGTCTTCGGCTAAGAGATATTTGATAATAGCAACACTAGGTTCAACTCTAATTTCCTCAGGGGGTGCAAGTGGTCTAATGTAACCCCTATGTATCATAGTTGGAGCTTTAGAATAATCCTTTTTCCTAGCAGGGTAAGGTGGTTTCTCAGTGTAGGCACAAGGAACAATAGGATCATTATAGGCAATGACTTTCTCTTCAACTAGATTGGGTTTAACTATGTTGACTTCTACAGGAGGATGATACTTAAACCACATCTCTTTGGGAAGATCAATATGAGCAGAAAAAGATTCACATAGAGAAGCTACTATCTCAGATTTAAGTCCATACTTAGCGCTAAAATCTCTAGAAGTGTTTGTTTCAACAAAAGATTTAACGCAATCAAACTGGAAATTCATATCTGACTCCTTACCTTCTTCAAGCTCCCAATCTTCAGAGTTACGTTTGATTCTTTCCAATAAATTCCACTTGTGGTCAATATCCTTCTTCATAAAAGAATCGATACAAGAAGTGTCAAGCATGGTACGGTCTTCATGAGAAAGCCGAGCATAAAAGTTTTGAGTGATAATTTCTCTCGAGAGCTCATGATTGGGGCATGGATATAGCATTGATTTAAGCCTCCCCAAGGTTGAGCTATGCTTTCCCTGTCACGAGGCCAAAAGTTATAAATATAATTCCAATCATGATGTACTAAATGCATAGGATAAAACTTTTGATGAAATTCCAATTGCAACCGATTGTAGTCCCATGATCCAGTATCATCACATAGCCTATACCATGTCAACGCCTTATCCTTCCAAGATAAAGGAAAGAATTTATTCTTTACCTCATCCTCGGGCAAACAGCTTAAATAAACCACAAACTTCATCTACATAGATTAGATGCAAGTCTGGATGTGAAGATCCATCTCCTATAAAAGGATTAGCCAGCAGTTTCTGAAGCATACCCGAAGGAATTTAATAAAGATATTTTCAGTAGGTACCTTAGGTTGAGGAGCAACTCATCGTGCTTCCATTCGTGCTGAAGATACCCCGAACAAATTCCTCAAAGGAACAGTTTCCATATTGACAAGTGACAATAAATTTCAGCATAGTATATAACTGTTTCCTTACCAAATTCCACTTACCAAAGGCGCTTCACTCCCCGGCAACGGCGCCAGAAAATAGTCTTGATGACCCACAAGTATAGGGGATCAATCGTAGTCCTTTCCATAAGTAAGAGTGTCGAACCCAACGAGGAGCAGAACGCTCTGATAAACGGTTTTCAGCAAGGTAATAACTGCAAGCACTGAAAGTAGCAGAAACAAGTGATGGTGTAGTGAGGTCAAACATAGCAAGTGAAAAGTAACAAGTAACAAGTAATAGCAACGGTGAAGCAAAGTGTCCCAATCCCTTTTGTAGCAAGGGACAAGCCTGAACAAAGTCTTATAGGAGGAAAAACACTCCCGAGGACACACGGGAAATTCTGTCATGCTAGTTTTCATCATGTTCATATGATTCGCGTTCGTTACTTTGATAGTTTGACACGTGGGTGGACCGGCGCTTGGGTACTGACCTTACTTGGACAAGCATCCCACTTATAATTAACCCCTCTCGAAAGAATCCGCAACTACGAAAGAAGAATTAAGACAAAGGCTAACCGTAGCATTAAACTAGTGGATCCAAATCAGCCCCTTACGAAGTAACACATAGACTGGGGTTTAAGGTTCTGTCACTCTAACAACCCATCATCTACTTACTACTCCCCAATGCCTTCCTCTAGGCCCAAATAATGGTGAAGTGTTATTTAGTCGACGTTCACATAACACCACTAGAGGAAAAACAACATACAACCTATCAAATTACCGAACGAATACCAAATTCACATCACTACTATTAGCATGACTTATCCCATGTCATCAGGAACAAAAATAACTACTCACAAAGCATAATCATATTCATGACCAGAGAGGTAATGAGTAGCATCAAGGATCTGAACATAAACTCTTCCACCAAGTAATCCAACTAGCATCATCTACAAAGAGTAATCAACACTACTAGCAACCTTACAAGTACCAATCGGAGTCGCGAGACGGAGATTGGTTACAAGTGATGAACTAGGGTTTGGAGATGGGATGGTGCTGATGAAGATGTTGATGGAGATGAGTCCCCTCCGATGAGAGGAGTGTTGGTGATGACGATGGCGATGATTTCCCCCTCCGGGAGGGAAGTTTCCCCGACAGGATCGTCCTGCCGGAGCTCTAGTTTGGTTCTGCTCAAGTTCCCCCTTGTGGCGGTGGCGCCTCCTCGAAAAAGCGCCTCCTCGAAAAAGCTCCCTCTTCAAATAAACCTTGCAAAATAAGAGAGAAAAGGCATAAGTATGGTACCACAAAGTATAATAACAGTCCATAAAGCGATAAATATCAACATGAAAGCATGATGCAAAATGGACGTATCAAACACCATAGTGTGATGATGTGTATGAACGTCATAGCCACGCCCTATTATGATATGGTGCATACTATGATGTCTCTTATCGAATTACCACTATCGTTTATGGGTTATGCATTAGATACAACCGCATTCACTTTAAATAGGGCACCGCATATTTCTGTTGAGATGACACAGTGTAGACTATGGTTTGGAGAAGCCTGAGTTGTCATTTCTTGAAAGTTTGGGGCTGCAATGCTTATGTGAAAAAGTTTTAGTCTGATAAGCTCGAACCCAAAGAGGATAAATGCATCTTCATAGGATATCCAAAACAGTTGGATACATCTCCTATCTCAGATCCGGAAGCAAAGTGTTTGTTTCTAGAAACAGGTCCTTTCTTGAGGAAAGGTTTCTCTCGAAAGAATTGAGTGGGAGGGTGGTAGAACTTGATGAGGTTAGTGGACCGTCACTTCAACCAGTGTGTAGCAGGGTGCAGGAAGATGTTCGTATGGCACCTACACCAATTGAAGTGGAAGCTGATGATGGTGATCACTGAGCTTCGTATCAAGTTACTACAAACCTCGTAGGTGGACAAGGTCGCGTACTACTACAGAGTGGTACAGTAACCCTGTCTCGTAGGTGGAAGCACGACGCTGTCTACGATTCTCTTTATTTGAGTCATAGGAAAGCCGTACTATTAAGAGGGGAACCCTAGTGGAAAGGTTTGGGTGGAATCTATCTTTGCACGCGCACACTTCACATATTTTCCCTTACCTTCATCTTTGGAGCGGCCCCCCCCACTGTGTTTCTTTCCTCCTTGCAAAACGGTCCCCAGCGGTAGTACCGCTGGCCCTACCGGTAGTACCTCTGGAATGCTAGCGCTAGTACCGTTGCAGCCAGCGGTAGTACCGCTGGCTTGCGGTAGTACCGCCCCTGGTCAGCGGTAGTACCGCTCCAGGAGCTTAGTACCGCCTGCCTAGCGGTTGTTCGTGGACGGACCTTTTTGCGAAGACTTTCTTGGCGGTGGTAGTGCTTTTGCACTACCAGGGGCCCAGCGGTAGTACCGCTGGGGCCAGCGGTAGTACCGCTGGAGTGCCAGCGGTAGTACCGCTAGTCAACGGTAGTACCGCCCCTGGTCAGCGGTAGTACCGCTGGAGCTCGGGCAGAGAGTGGGAAAACGGTTGGATTTTCCCCCCCACTATATAAAGGGTTCTTCTAGCTGTGGAACCTCATCTCTTACCCTCCCAAGCTCCATAGTTGCATCCTAAGCTCAAAAGTGCCCGATCTCTCTCCCTAGCCAATCAAACTTGTTGATTCTTTAGGGATTGGTTGAGAAGGCCTAGATCCACACTTCCACCAAGAGAAAAGTTGATTCCCCCACCAATCCCTTGCGGATCTTGTTACTCTTGGGTGTTTGAGCATCCGAGACGGTTGAGGTCACCTCGAAGCCATAGTCCATTGTGGTGAAGCTTCGTGGTCTAGTTGGGAGCCTCCAAGCTTTGTGTGGAGTTGCCCCAACCTTGTTTGTAAAGGTTCGGTCGCCGCCTTCAAGGGCACCTACAGTGGAATCACAGTACCTTGCATCGTGCGAGGGCGTGAGGAGAATACGGTGGCCTTAGTGGCTTATTGGGGAGCATTGTGCCTCCACACCGCTCCAACGGAGACGTACTTCCTGTCAAAGGGAAGGAACTTCGGTAACACATCCTTGTCTCCATCGGTTCCACTTGTGGTTATCTCTAACCTTTACTTTGTGTATGCTTATGTTGTTAACTATATCTTACTTGTCTTAATAGCTCTCGTTGTTAGCTCCATTAGGGTTCACCTCATTGTCATAATATTTGTGAACCCATATGTTGTTTACCTTAACTTGCTAAGATTAATAAAAAAGTGGTCGTTGTCTATTCACCCCCCCCCTCTAGTCAACCATATCGATCCTTTCAATTGGTATCAGAGCCATGTCTCTTTATTAAGGGTTTAACCACCCGAAGAGTATGGAAGGCGATGAGGGAATTAACCATGGGCAACTCGAGGGCATGGACTTGACTTCGGTCACAAGGGACGACTTGAATACGGCTATGGCCGCCCTCAAGACGTCCTTGACGAACGAAGTCAAGACCATGCTTAAAGAGTTAATTGAGGGATTTAAAAGTTCACCCGAACCGGCTATAGTGGTTAAACCCACCGTCACCAATTCGGAGGCCAACTCCTCTAAGGAAGCGGCTAAAGGTATGCGACCTTCCTCATCTCACAAAAAGGATGGGACTGGAACATATGCCTCAGTTCCACCCCCCATGGTCTATGGAGGATCCGTTCCCGCACCTCGTCTTAATCCTGTTGGTCCTCCTCCTAAGCTTGTGAAAGGTGACTTTTCTAACTGGGTATTTTCAATTAAGTCTCATTTGAATCACATCTCAACAAACTTGTGGAGAATCATCGAGCAAGGATATTATCCCCATGATCCAAGAAACCTCACTCCAAGAGAAGATGCAGACAATCAATACAATCACTCTGCCTTGTTTATTCTCCAGTCTGCAGTGCCACCTGAAGATCTTCCTCATTTGCGTCCCTTCACTTTGGCCAAGGATTGTTGGGAGCATATTATGGTATTGTACAAGGGAAACTCAAGCATTCAACGATCCAACTATGAAGTGATACTTGATAAGGCCGATGAGTTTGTGATGAAGGAAGACGAGGACCCTCGTGATCTCTATCGGAGGGTGACTGCTATTGTTGTGGCACTCAAGGATCATGGGAGCAAGGATCTGGATAATACATGGGTCAAGCGCAAGTTCCTTAAAGCCATCATGCCTTTCAACAAAGCCATGTCATCTATTATTCATCAGCGGCCAGACTTCCACTCCTTGTCTTCCAGTGAGGTGTTGGATGAATTCATTGCTATGACAATCATGAACGAGACAGCCGACAATGCACTTGCTCGTGTTCGATCAAAGACAACTTCACCCAACCTTGCGTTGAAAGCAAAAGCAATGCTTGAAGAAGACGAAGAAGATGAGGAAGAGGATGGCTGTCCTGAAGACACAAAGTATGCCTATCATGAGCACATGGCCCTTGCATCAAGGCAATTCTGGGGCAACAAGAGGAACTCAAGACCCACCTTCACCAAGAACAACTCGAGTGGATTCAAACCCAAACAACGAGTAAGGACATGTTATAACTGTGGTAACGTGAGTCACTCCGTGGCCGAATGTCCCTATGAGAAAAGGGAAGACAACGGAGGCAAGCTCATTCGGAAAGACAAAACCAAATCATTTCCGATCAAGAACAACCTTGTGAAGAAACCTCACCCAAAAGGGATGGTGGACCTTGAAGAGTACCCTTCCGATGATGATGATGATGATGATGATGATACATTGGCAACGGAAACTGTTGCTATTGCCACTACCTCTCCCCAGAAGGTGTCTCTCTTCAACACCCCCAACGAAAACCACATCACCAAGTGCCTCATGGCAAAAGGTATCAATCAGGTAACTCCCATCATTAAGACCAGCATTGCTTCCGCCCCTTCATTGTTAAATTGTGTTGAACATAGTGATGTTGGGGAACTTAATGAGCATGATCTTGACAAGTTTCTGTGCACTATTAAGAGAGAACCCAAGAAGCACTTTGTTGCTCTCTTGGAACAACTGGGTGAGGCCACTGACCTCATTGAGTCTCATGAGGAGACCATCTCCGAACTACGTCGATGAAATTGCCGAATTATCTAATGCTCTAGAAAAGGAGCGCACTCTTCGTTTGGCTCTTGAGGAGTCATATAACAATGACTGCGCTAAAATGCAAAAGAAACTAGATCATGATGTTGTTCTTACTCGTATGCTTAAGTCTGAAAAGTATGCTCTTGGGGTTGGCCATGACAGACTCAAAGAGGAGTTTGACATACTTGACAAGGCCCACAAGGCCTTGAAAGGTGCTCATTTCTCTCTGAAAGTCTCTCATGATCAACTCCAAGCAAAGCTTACCAAGGAGATCTCTACTTGTCCTCCCTTTGTGTTAATTGATAATGCTTGTGCAACTAACCCCTGTTGTGAGCATGTACATATTGTGGAGGGAAATGCCAAGTTAAAGGAGAAACTTGAGAAGGGCCTTGTGGCATGCATACAAGGTGAGAAGAGTCTAAACGATCTCTTGAGCACTCAAAAGGGTGTTGTAGGAAAGGAAGGACTTGGACTTACCTCCAAGTCAAAAGGTAAAAGGAGGAACAAGAACAAACGATCTCCCACCCTCATGGACATCTTTGTCAAAGAGGGTGAGGGGACTCAGAAGGTGACGAGGAACAAGGTGGACTATGGGAACCTCAAGAAGGGCAAAACCGTTCCAACTAACACAACCGGCAAACTCAATCCTTCTTATGTCTTATGTTGTGCTAGTGATGGGCATGTTTATGCCAGATTTGTTGGTTCCTACGATGAGGATATTGAATGAGCTATCTAGGTTCCTAAGACCCTTGTCTCTAACATGAAAGGGGAACCTCATCTCTTACCCTCCCAAGCTCCATAGTTGCATCCTAAGCTCAAAAGTGCCCGATCTCTCTCCCTAGCCAATCAAACTTGTTGATTCTTTAGGGATTGGTTGAGAAGGCCTAGATCCACACTTCCACCAAGAGAAAAGTTGATTCCCCCACCAATCCCTTGCGGATCTTGTTACTCTTGGGTGTTTGAGCATCCGAGACGGTTGAGGTCACCTCGAAGCCATAGTCCATTGTGGTGAAGCTTCGTGGTCTAGTTGGGAGCCTCCAAGCTTTGTGTGGAGTTGCCCCAACATTGTTTGTAAAGGTTCGGTCGCCGCCTTCAAGGGCACCTACAGTGGAATCACAGTACCTTGCATCGTGCGAGGGCGTGAGGAGAATACGGTGGCCTTAGTGGCTTATTGGGGAGCATTGTGCCTCCACACCGCTCCAACGGAGACGTACTTCCTGTCAAAGGGAAGGAACTTCGGTAACACATCCTTGTCTCCATCGGTTCCACTTGTGGTTATCTCTAACCTTTACTTTGTGTATGCTTATGTTGTTAACTATATCTTACTTGTCTTAATAGCTCTCGTTGTTAGCTCCATTAGGGTTCACCTCATTGTCATAATATTTGTGAACCCATATGTTGTTTACCTTAACTTGCTAAGATTAATAAAAAAGTGGTCGTTGTCTATTCACCCCCCCCCCTCTAGTCAACCATATCGATCCTTTCAATTGGTATCAGAGCCATGTCTCTTTATTAAGGGTTTAACCACCCGAAGAGTATGGAAGGCGATGAGGGAATTAACCATGGGCAACTCGAGGGCATGGACTTGACTTCGGTCACAAGGGACGACTTGAATACGGCTATGGCCGCCCTCAAGACGTCCTTGACGAACGAAGTCAAGACCATGCTTAAAGAGTTAATTGAGGGATTTAAAAGTTCACCCGAACCGGCTATAGTGGTTAAACCCACCGTCACCAATTCGGAGGCCAACTCCTCTAAGGAAGCGGCTAAAGGTATGCGACCTTCCTCATCTCACAAAAAGGATGGGACTGGAACATATGCCTCAGTTCCACCCCCCATGGTCTATGGAGGATCCGTTCCCGCACCTCGTCTTAATCCTGTTGGTCCTCCTCCTAAGCTTGTGAAAGGTGACTTTTCTAACTGGGTATTTTCAATTAAGTCTCATTTGAATCACATCTCAACAAACTTGTGGAGAATCATCGAGCAAGGATATTATCCCCATGATCCAAGAAACCTCACTCCAAGAGAAGATGCAGACAATCAATACAATCACTCTGCCTTGTTTATTCTCCAGTCTGCAGTGCCACCTGAAGATCTTCCTCATTTGCGTCCCTTCACTTTGGCCAAGGATTGTTGGGAGCATATTATGGTATTGTACAAGGGAAACTCAAGCATTCAACGATCCAACTATGAAGTGATACTTGATAAGGCCGATGAGTTTGTGATGAAGGAAGACGAGGACCCTCGTGATCTCTATCGGAGGGTGACTGCTATTGTTGTGGCACTCAAGGATCATGGGAGCAAGGATCTGGATAATACATGGGTCAAGCGCAAGTTCCTTAAAGCCATCATGCCTTTCAACAAAGCCATGTCATCTATTATTCATCAGCGGCCAGACTTCCACTCCTTGTCTTCCAGTGAGGTGTTGGATGAATTCATTGCTATGACAATCATGAACGAGACAGCCGACAATGCACTTGCTCGTGTTCGATCAAAGACAACTTCACCCAACCTTGCGTTGAAAGCAAAAGCAATGCTTGAAGAAGACGAAGAAGATGAGGAAGAGGATGGCTGTCCTGAAGACACAAAGTATGCCTATCATGAGCACATGGCCCTTGCATCAAGGCAATTCTGGGGCAACAAGAGGAACTCAAGACCCACCTTCACCAAGAACAACTCGAGTGGATTCAAACCCAAACAACGAGTAAGGACATGTTATAACTGTGGTAACGTGAGTCACTCCGTGGCCGAATGTCCCTATGAGAAAAGGGAAGACAACGGAGGCAAGCTCATTCGGAAAGACAAAACCAAATCATTTCCGATCAAGAACAACCTTGTGAAGAAACCTCACCCAAAAGGGATGGTGGCCCTTGAAGAGTACCCTTCCGATGATGATGATGATGATGATGATGATACATTGGCAACGGAAACTGTTGCTATTGCCACTACCTCTCCCCAGAAGGTGTCTCTCTTCAACACCCCCAACGAAAACCACATCACCAAGTGCCTCATGGCAAAAGGTATCAATCAGGTAACTCCCATCATTAAGACCAGCATTGCTTCCGCCCCTTCATTGTTAAATTGTGTTGAACATAGTGATGTTGGGGAACTTAATGAGCATGATCTTGACAAGTTTCTGTGCACTATTAAGAGAGAACCCAAGAAGCACTTTGTTGCTCTCTTGGAACAACTGGGTGAGGCCACTGACCTCATTGAGTCTCATGAGGAGACCATCTCCGAACTACGTCGATGAAATTGCCGAATTATCTAATGCTCTAGAAAAGGAGCGCACTCTTCGTTTGGCTCTTGAGGAGTCATATAACAATGACTGCGCTAAAATGCAAAAGAAACTAGATCATGATGTTGTTCTTACTCGTATGCTTAAGTCTGAAAAGTATGCTCTTGGGGTTGGCCATGACAGACTCAAAGAGGAGTTTGACATACTTGACAAGGCCCACAAGGCCTTGAAAGGTGCTCATTTCTCTCTGAAAGTCTCTCATGATCAACTCCAAGCAAAGCTTACCAAGGAGATCTCTACTTGTCCTCCCTTTGTGTTAATTGATAATGCTTGTGCAACTAACCCCTGTTGTGAGCATGTACATATTGTGGAGGGAAATGCCAAGTTAAAGGAGAAACTTGAGAAGGGCCTTGTGGCATGCATACAAGGTGAGAAGAGTCTAAACGATCTCTTGAGCACTCAAAAGGGTGTTGTAGGAAAGGAAGGACTTGGACTTACCTCCAAGTCAAAAGGTAAAAGGAGGAACAAGAACAAACGATCTCCCACCCTCATGGACATCTTTGTCAAAGAGGGTGAGGGGACTCAGAAGGTGACGAGGAACAAGGTGGACTATGGGAACCTCAAGAAGGGCAAAACCGTTCCAACTAACACAACCGGCAAACTCAATCCTTCTTATGTCTTATGTTGTGCTAGTGATGGGCATGTTTATGCCAGATTTGTTGGTTCCTACGATGAGGATATTGAATGAGCTATCTAGGTTCCTAAGACCCTTGTCTCTAACATGAAAGGGGAACCTCATCTCTTACCCTCCCAAGCTCCATAGTTGCATCCTAAGCTCAAAAGTGCCCGATCTCTCTCCCTAGCCAATCAAACTTGTTGATTCTTTAGGGATTGGTTGAGAAGGCCTAGATCCACACTTCCACCAAGAGAAAAGTTGATTCCCCCACCAATCCCTTGCGGATCTTGTTACTCTTGGGTGTTTGAGCATCCGAGACGGTTGAGGTCACCTCGAAGCCATAGTCCATTGTGGTGAAGCTTCGTGGTCTAGTTGGGAGCCTCCAAGCTTTGTGTGGAGTTGCCCCAACATTGTTTGTAAAGGTTCGGTCGCCGCCTTCAAGGGCACCTACAGTGGAATCACAGTACCTTGCATCGTGCGAGGGCGTGAGGAGAATACGGTGGCCTTAGTGGCTTATTGGGGAGCATTGTGCCTCCACACCGCTCCAACGGAGACGTACTTCCTGTCAAAGGGAAGGAACTTCGGTAACACATCCTTGTCTCCATCGGTTCCACTTGTGGTTATCTCTAACCTTTACTTTGTGTATGCTTATGTTGTTAACTATATCTTACTTGTCTTAATAGCTCTCGTTGTTAGCTCCATTAGGGTTCACCTCATTGTCATAATATTTGTGAACCCATATGTTGTTTACCTTAACTTGCTAAGATTAATAAAAAAGTGGTCGTTGTCTATTCACCCCCCCCCCTCTAGTCAACCATATCGATCCTTTCAATTGGTATCAGAGCCATGTCTCTTTATTAAGGGTTTAACCACCCGAAGAGTATGGAAGGCGATGAGGGAATTAACCATGGGCAACTCGAGGGCATGGACTTGACTTCGGTCACAAGGGACGACTTGAATACGGCTATGGCCGCCCTCAAGACGTCCTTGACGAACGAAGTCAAGACCATGCTTAAAGAGTTAATTGAGGGATTTAAAAGTTCACCCGAACCGGCTATAGTGGTTAAACCCACCGTCACCAATTCGGAGGCCAACTCCTCTAAGGAAGCGGCTAAAGGTATGCGACCTTCCTCATCTCACAAAAAGGATGGGACTGGAACATATGCCTCAGTTCCACCCCCCATGGTCTATGGAGGATCCGTTCCCGCACCTCGTCTTAATCCTGTTGGTCCTCCTCCTAAGCTTGTGAAAGGTGACTTTTCTAACTGGGTATTTTCAATTAAGTCTCATTTGAATCACATCTCAACAAACTTGTGGAGAATCATCGAGCAAGGATATTATCCCCATGATCCAAGAAACCTCACTCCAAGAGAAGATGCAGACAATCAATACAATCACTCTGCCTTGTTTATTCTCCAGTCTGCAGTGCCACCTGAAGATCTTCCTCATTTGCGTCCCTTCACTTTGGCCAAGGATTGTTGGGAGCATATTATGGTATTGTACAAGGGAAACTCAAGCATTCAACGATCCAACTATGAAGTGATACTTGATAAGGCCGATGAGTTTGTGATGAAGGAAGACGAGGACCCTCGTGATCTCTATCGGAGGGTGACTGCTATTGTTGTGGCACTCAAGGATCATGGGAGCAAGGATCTGGATAATACATGGGTCAAGCGCAAGTTCCTTAAAGCCATCATGCCTTTCAACAAAGCCATGTCATCTATTATTCATCAGCGGCCAGACTTCCACTCCTTGTCTTCCAGTGAGGTGTTGGATGAATTCATTGCTATGACAATCATGAACGAGACAGCCGACAATGCACTTGCTCGTGTTCGATCAAAGACAACTTCACCCAACCTTGCGTTGAAAGCAAAAGCAATGCTTGAAGAAGACGAAGAAGATGAGGAAGAGGATGGCTGTCCT
The DNA here is from genome assembly GCF_904849725.1 of Hordeum vulgare subsp. vulgare. NCBI lineage: Eukaryota > Viridiplantae > Streptophyta > Magnoliopsida > Poales > Poaceae > Hordeum > Hordeum vulgare. Next base: position 179,731,203 of record NC_058523.1, read on the forward strand.
GAAGACACAAAGTATGCCTATCATGAGCACATGGCCCTTGCATCAAGGCAATTCTGGGGCAACAAGAGGAACTCAAGACCCACCTTCACCAAGAACAACTCGAGTGGATTCAAACCCAAACAACGAGTAAGGACATGTTATAACTGTGGTAACGTGAGTCACTCCGTGGCCGAATGTCCCTATGAGAAAAGGGAAGACAACGGAGGCAAGCTCATTCGGAAAGACAAAACCAAATCATTTCCGATCAAGAACAACCTTGTGAAGAAACCTCACCCAAAAGGGATGGTGGCCCTTGAAGAGTACCCTTCCGATGATGATGATGATGATGATGATGATACATTGGCAACGGAAACTGTTGCTATTGCCACTACCTCTCCCCAGAAGGTGTCTCTCTTCAACACCCCCAACGAAAACCACATCACCAAGTGCCTCATGGCAAAAGGTATCAATCAGGTAACTCCCATCATTAAGACCAGCATTGCTTCCGCCCCTTCATTGTTAAATTGTGTTGAACATAGTGATGTTGGGGAACTTAATGAGCATGATCTTGACAAGTTTCTGTGCACTATTAAGAGAGAACCCAAGAAGCACTTTGTTGCTCTCTTGGAACAACTGGGTGAGGCCACTGACCTCATTGAGTCTCATGAGGAGACCATCTCCGAACTACGTCGATGAAATTGCCGAATTATCTAATGCTCTAGAAAAGGAGCGCACTCTTCGTTTGGCTCTTGAGGAGTCATATAACAATGACTGCGCTAAAATGCAAAAGAAACTAGATCATGATGTTGTTCTTACTCGTATGCTTAAGTCTGAAAAGTATGCTCTTGGGGTTGGCCATGACAGACTCAAAGAGGAGTTTGACATACTTGACAAGGCCCACAAGGCCTTGAAAGGTGCTCATTTCTCTCTGAAAGTCTCTCATGATCAACTCCAAGCAAAGCTTACCAAGGAGATCTCTACTTGTCCTCCCTTTGTGTTAATTGATAATGCTTGTGCAACTAACCCCTGTTGTGAGCATGTACATATTGTGGAGGGAAATGCCAAGTTAAAGGAGAAACTTGAGAAGGGCCTTGTGGCATGCATACAAGGTGAGAAGAGTCTAAACGATCTCTTGAGCACTCAAAAGGGTGTTGTAGGAAAGGAAGGACTTGGACTTACCTCCAAGTCAAAAGGTAAAAGGAGGAACAAGAACAAACGATCTCCCACCCTCATGGACATCTTTGTCAAAGAGGGTGAGGGGACTCAGAAGGTGACGAGGAACAAGGTGGACTATGGGAACCTCAAGAAGGGCAAAACCGTTCCAACTAACACAACCGGCAAACTCAATCCTTCTTATGTCTTATGTTGTGCTAGTGATGGGCATGTTTATGCCAGATTTGTTGGTTCCTACGATGAGGATATTGAATGAGCTATCTAGGTTCCTAAGACCCTTGTCTCTAACATGAAAGGACCCATTCAAAAATGGGTACCTAAAACCAAGCCTTGATCTATTGCAGGAGTTTGCTTCCGGTGGGGTGTCATGGTTGCTCGATAGTGGAGCAACAAATCATATGACCGGAAGCAAGGACTTAGTGGTGGATGTACATCCTTCTCCATCTATGCCCACCCATGTCCAATTCGCCGATGCATCCTCTTCAAAGGTATTGGGATTTGGTAAGGTGGTCGTCTCTCAAGATTTATCTATTGAGAAGGTCATGCTTGTTGAGTCACTTGCCTACAATTTACTTTCGGTTCGTCAACTCGCAATTATGGGTTTTTCCACATTCTTTAATCTTGATAATGTGGTCCTCCTGAGGAGCAAGACTCTTAAAGTAGCCTATGTTGGATATGTCGAAAATGGTCTTTATGTGGTGAGCTTCTCAAAGCGACCCACTAAGACTGCGACATGTTTAATGGCTAAAGTTGATGTGGGCTGGCTTTGGCATCGCCGTTTAGCTCATGTCAATATGAGATCTTTGCAAAGCCTTCTAACAGGGGACCATATTCATGGACTAACAAATGTGAGTTTTGCTAAAGATCGTGTTTGCCGTGCCTGCATTGAAGGAAAGATTCATGAAACTGATCATCGTCCAACGACTCTTATCTACACTAAGAGGGCATTGGAACTTCTCCATATGGATCTGTTTGGTCCTCCATCATTTGATAGTCTTGGAGGCAGAAAGTATTGCTTAGTGATTGTTGACGACTACTCAAGATATACCTGGGTATATTTCTTTAAAAAGAAGTGTGAAACTCAACAAACGGTCATCAACTTTGCAAATGAAGAGCAACGTCAACATGAAGCAAAGATCTTGATGATTAGAAGTGAGAACGGCACCGAGTTCAAGAACTACACCTTGGATGAGTTTCTAGGTGATGAGGGAATAAAACACCAATATTCGGCACCATATACCCCTCAACAAAACGGCGTGGCAGAATTCAAATCTCCATATAACTTCTGGGCGGAGGCCATCAACACAACATGTCATGCATCCAATCGGTTCTACATCCGCAAAGGCTTAAACAAGACTCCATATGAGATTCTAACTAGAAACAAACCCAATCTCAAGTACTTCCGGGTATTCGGTTGTAAGTGTTGCATTCTCAAGAAAGGTGCACGGTTAGCTAAATTTGATTCTAGAGCACATGAGGGTATCTTTGTTGGTTATGCTACAAACTCTCATGCTTACCGTGTCCTCAACAAGTCCACCGGACTAATTGAGGAGACGTGTAACGTAGAGTTTGATGAAAATAATGGCTCCCAAGTGGAGCAAAGTGGTCTTTGTGATGTAGGTGATGAAATTCCTCCCCAAGCCATAAGAATAATTGGGTTTGGTCAAATACTCCCCATTGAGGAACCCCTTGTGGCCGAAGGAGAAGGACAATGCTCTACTCAAGTGGAGCCATCACCTCCACAAGCCCCACATGCTTCCGATGAACAAAGAGAAGACTCTCAACAAAATAAACAAGCTCAAGATCAAGATAAATTGCCCAACAATGATGATGTGTCTCAGGATATTCAAGCACTACCCCAAGACTCCGAACCTGCTCATGATCAAGATCAAGTGCAACCCCGAGATCCAGACCAAGAAGAAGCACAAGATCAAGATCAAGAGCAACCACAATTACAAGAACAAACTAGTGAACCTGCTCAAGTCGAAGGACAAGATGATCAGGAGACTGTCTCACAATTCCCTTCTGGAGCACCAACAGCCGGCTCAAGACGCAAGGGCAAGCAAAGTAAACAAGTCAATGCTCCCCCGTTATCTAATGAAGAACTCTTGGAGCGTCGAGCAACCAAGATTGCGAACAAGCTGAGAGTCAAGTCACATCTTATGAAGAATGTACTTGGCAGTATAAAAAGGGGAGTATCCACCCGTCAACAGATTTGGAATTATTTGAGCATCACGCGTTTGTTTCATATTGTGAACCTCAACAGGTACAGGAAGCGCTCGATGATGAGGATTGGCTTATGGCCATGCATGAAGAACTTAACAACTTCGAGAGCAACCAAGTCTGGGATTTAGTGCCTAGGCCAACGGAGGAACATAATGTCATCGGGAGCAAATTGATATTCAAGAACAAGCAAGATGCCAATGAGATTGTGATTCGAAACAAGGCAAGATTGGTGGCTCAAGGATACTCCCAAGTCGAGGGTATCGACTATGGTGAAACCTTTGCCCCTGTTGCTCGTCTAGAATCTATTCGCATGTTGCTTGCATTTGCTTCTCATCATAACTTCAAATTACAACAAATGGATGTGAAAAGTGCCTTTCTTAATGGTCCTTTGAATGAGTTGGTCTATGTCAAACAACCCCCGGGATTCGAACATCCCAAGCTCCCCAATCATGTGTACAAACTCAATAAGGCACTCTATGGCCTTAAACAAGCCCCACGCGCGTGGTATGAGTATCTTACTGAGTTGTTACAAGATCGTGGGTTTGAAATTGGGAAGATAGATCCCACTCTTTTTACTAAGAGGGTTAAAGGGGATTTGTTCATATGCCAACTATATGTTGATGATATTATCTTTGGCTCTCCTAACATTACCTTCAATGAAGAATTTGCTGCACTAATGACTGAGAAGTTTGAGATGTCCATGATGGGAGAGTTGAAGTTCTTCCTCGGGTTCGAGATTAAACAAGGTCTAGAAGGGACATTCATGAAACAAGCCAAGTACACTCAAGACATGCTCAAACGGTTCGAGATCGAAGATGTCAAACCGGTTAAGTTCCCCATGCCAATAAGATGCAAGCTTGACAGTGATCCCAATGGTAAATTGTGGATCAAAAGGTATATCGCTCCATGATTGGATCCCTCCTTTACCTTTGTGCATCTAGACCGGATATTATGTTGAGTGTAGGGATATGTGCACGGTTTCAATCCGCACCAAAAGAAAGCCATTACATGGCTGTTAAGCGAATCTTTCGATATTTGGCTCATACCCCAAACTTTGGCCTTTGGTATCCCAAAGGAGCAAACTTCAATCTAGTTGGCTATTCTGACTCAGATTGGGCAGGAGATTGTGTGGAGAGGAAGTCAACGTCTAGAGGATGCCAATTCCTTGGTCGCTCATTGGTAAGTTGGTCGTCAAAGAAGCAGAATTGCGTCTCCTTATCATCCACCGAAGCTGAGTATGTGGCTGCTGCAAGTTGTTGTGCACAATTGCTATGGATGAGGCAAACTTTAAAGGATTATGGTGTCACTTGTGACAAAGTGCCTCTTCTATGTGACAATCAAAGTGCTATCAAGATTTCCCTCAACCCAGTGCAACATAGCAAAACCAAACATATTGATATTCGCCATCACTTCATTCGTGAACATATCAAGCTAGGTGATATTGAGGTTCATTTCATCCACACTGAAGAGCAACTTGCAAATATTTTCACTAAGCATCTAGATGAAGCAAGGTTCTGGGAGTTAAGGCATGAGCTAAATATCATTGATTCAAGTAATGTGGATTGAAACTAAGCATGTTGCTCCTCACTTTGTATTCCATCTTGGTCTAGATGTAGGCATGGACATAGGGGGAGTGTTGTTCTCTCAATGAACTTTCCCTCCCCCCATTATGCATAAATCAATCTAGTCTTTCACTTTAGCCATTGTCAAATGGCAATTGTGCTTCAAAGATGAGCATTGGTCATGAACCCAAGGATAACTCTTCGCGGTGTCATACCATTGTCTCAAACATAGGTGTCCTCGGCCACCGCCCTTCCCACCTTTCTTTCGCATAGAAGAAAGGATATACAATGACAAGTCAGTACATATTTCTAGGTGCTATCTCTTTTTACTTACTTGTCATTTGTCCAAGTTCTTCTCTTATCCTAGGCCGCGTTGGGACATTTGTAGCGGTACTACCGCCAGGGGTAGCGGTACTACCGCCAGGACCCCAGTGGTACTACCGCGAGGGGTAGCGGTACTACCGCCAGGACCCGAGCGGTACTATCGCTCGGGATGGCGGTACTACCGCCAGGATTCCCATCTAACACGACCTGCTAGGAAATTTTTAGGGCTGTCTCAAGGGGAGCGGTACTACCACCAGGGGGAGCGGTACTACCGCCAGGACCCCAATGGTACTAATGCCAGGTAGCGGTACTACCGCTAGGTCCACAGCGGTACTACCGCTGGCCCGTACCCCTTGGGCTATATAAAGGAGGGGGAGCCCGTTTTTCCCAGGCTCGTTCTTCTTCCTCGCGGCTCCTCCCTCCCCTAGCCCGAAATCCCCCTATTTTGATCTCGTTTCGTGGAACTCCTTCTCTCCGTTGGATTGGAGGGGTTGATCCACTTCTCCTTCCTCCTCCAAGGGCCATGAATCCCGGTAAAGCTCCTCCCCTTCTTCTATTGGTTGATGTTCTTGTTCTAGGGTTAGGAGCATTGGGGGATTGGATCCATGTCTTTGATCTTGTTCCTTGTCCTTGGATGGCATGAAGGAGATATTTGAGGGGAGTGTAGGTCCTATGAATCGTTGCTGATTATTTTGCCATGCCCTAGGATTTACTTGTTTTAGATCAAGCACTTGAACTATGTTTGGATTAGATCTAAAACTTGCTCTCTCTTGCCTAGGCATGTACTTATTTCGGTGATACATGTGATCCTCATGAGAGTAGGGTTGTGGTAGAGTTCTTAGTGTTCATATATAGCCCATGCCCCTCGTAAAAATCATGTAGCCCTATGCATGAGGTCTATTTTATCTGTCAGATCTGAAAATCAAACCCCAGCGGTACTACCGCCAGGGGTAGCGGTACTACCGCTAGGACCCCCAGCGGTACTACCGCCAGGGGTAGCGATACTACCGCTAGGACCCCGGCGGTACTACCGCCAGGGCTAGCGGTACTACCGCCAGGAGGATTCACTGTGCATTCTTTTCATATGCTTGGCAATGAGTGTTTATTTTTCTGCTTTTTCTTGTTCATTGCCTTGACTCTTTTTGTCACTTCTTTTCGCTGTGTGTTTTGTGTCACAGGTGGTTCTCGCCGTTCGAACCCCCCACGGGACACGCAGTCAAAGCACTATCGCAACCCAGAGGCTCCAGAGGGGTCTGCCACTTCAGGTCTGCAACCCAAAAAACAGTCCTTCAAGAAGACCGCGAACAAGGATAAGGGGATCAATGTCCGAACAATGCCCCCCAAGGACTTTCTACGGTTTCGCACTCAGAACCATTATCTCAAAGAGAAGGCTGTGATCAAGAATGTTGACCATGTTTGGGCAAAGGATCACTGCAGGATCTAACGTGATATTGTCATGCATTTCAAGAAGAACTATGTCCCCGTTCGGTGGATTGACCTAGCTCATGTTCATCAGAACTTGGACTATTTTGGTGATGCCCTCTCTCTGATTGACAAACTGGGCATCAAGGACATCATCACTTTCAAGACAGATTTTGACCCCACTGCTGTTGCCCAGTTCTATGTCATGGTCCACTTCTCTCCTGATGAAGAGCGCTCTATGGTGTGGATGACTGGGACTCAGAAGATGACCGGTACCTGGCGTGAATTCATGACATTCCTCAAGGTTGACTTCCAGGGAGCTGACACTCCACTTGGGTCGCGTCCTCATGCTGCAGCCCCCACCGATAGGCCCCCCGCAAAGGACAGATTGCAGCAACTCTATGTGAGGAAGGGTGTGCTCCCCAAGCATCTGGACATCATGCATCGGATCCTCCGCAACACCCTCTTCCCTCGCATTGGTAACTTCGACGAGGTTCATGGCTCTTTGGCTGAGATGATGCTGCTTTGTGAGGAGGCTATGACTAAGGAGTCTGCCCCTCTTGATATTTCTGATGTAATGTTCACGGAGCTCTGGAACTGCATCATCATGCGTAAGGTTCCCATCTACGGGCCCTATCTATTCGCTTATATTCGTCAGAAGTGGCAAGATACTTATCCGGAGGAGGTGATGTACGTTCAGTCTGACTACATTGTGCACGACCCGATCAAGCTTCGCGTCAAGGATAAATGGGCCAACCCGTCAACTTCCTCTCAGCACATGGATACTAACACAGAGACTGCTGCTGACAGAGGAACCACCTCTCAGCCCTTCTCTTCTGCCATGCCATCTTGGGCCATCAAACTGCAGGATAATATGAAGACTCTATTATGTATGCAGGCTAAGGGTCAGTACCAGACGCACGTGGCTCAGAAGGAGAGCCGCCAGAGGCACAAGCGTGTTCTAAGGACTCTTGATGTGGACATCTCCAGCGGATCAGAGGACGACATCACTCTAGAGGCTACTTGGATGCAGGATCAAGGTTACCAGTGGTCTGGCGATGAGGAGGAAGAGGAGGAGCAGGACGATCAGGAGGGTACCGATGAGTCTGGCGATGCTGAGGATGAGGAGTAACCACCTGTGGCGTTAGGTGTGCCCCTTTTTGGTGTCTTGTGACAAAGGCGAGAGAGTTTAGGAGCTGGATTTGCTTTCATAGTCGAACTTTGCTTTGCTTTGCTTTCTTTCGTGGTTTGCTTCGAACTTGGTTTGCTTCTAGTTTGCTATCGTTTGTGAGACATGAACTTATGTGAGATTTATTTCCATCATATGTTGTGAGTCATATGCCCCGTATTGTCATATATCTCTATCTTTTTGTTCTCATATTATTCTCTGTGCAAATCCGGTATTGTCATCAATCCACCAAAAAGGGGGAGATTGTTGGGGCATAGTTTATGCCTAAGTAATTTTGGTGATTGATGACAGTACCATAAAGGACTAACTGTGTGTGTTAAGGTTTCAGATAACACACGTCAACGGCACAAGACGACTCGCCTCCTCATTCATGGAACCGAAGCACGACGCTGTCTACGATTCTCTTTATTTGAGTCATAGGAAAGCCGTACTATTAAGAGGGGAACCGTAGTGGAAAGGTTTGGGTGGAATCTATCTTTGCACGCGCACACTACACATATTTTCCCTTACCTTCATCTTTGGAGCGGCCCCCGCCACTGTGTTTCTTTCCTCCTTGCAAAACGGTCCCCAGCGGTAGTACCTCTGGAACGCTAGCGGTAGTACCGTTGCAGCCAGCGGTAGTACTGCTCGCTTGCGGTAGTACCGCCCCTGGTCAGTGGTAGTACCGCTCCAGGAGCTTAGTACCGCCTACCTAGCGGTTGTTCGTGGACGGACCTTTTTGCGAAGACTTTCTTGGCGGTGGTAGTGCTTTTGCACTACCAGGGGCCCAGCGGTAGTACCGCTGGGGCCAGCGGTAGTACCGCTGGAGTGCCAGCGGTAGTACCGCTGGAGCTCGGGCAGAGAGTGGGAAAACGGTTGGATTTTCCCCCCCCCCACTATATAAAGGGTTCTTCTAGCTGTGGAACCTCATCTCTTACCCTCCCAAGCTCCATTGTTGCGTCCTAAGCTCAAAAGTGCCCGACCTCTCTCCCTAGCCAATCAAACTTGTTGATTCTTTAGGGATTGGTTGAGAAGGCCTAGATCCACACTTCCACCAAGAGAAAAGTTGATTCCCCCACCAATCCCTTGCGGATCTTGTTACTCTTGGGTGTTTGAGCATCCTAGACGGTTGAGGTCACCTCGAAGCCATAGTCCATTGTGGTGAAGCTTCGTGGTCTACTTGGGAGCCTCCAAGCTTTGTGTGGAGTTGCCCCAACCTTTTTTGTAAAGGTTCGGTCGCCGCCTTCAAGGGCACCTATAGTGGAATCACGGTACCTTGCATCGTGCGAGGGCGTGAGGAGAATACGGTGGCCTTAGTGGCTTATTGGGGAGCATTGTGCCTCCACACCACTCCAACGGAGACGTACTTCCTGTCAAAGGGAAGGAACTTCGGTAACAGATCCTCGTCTCCATCGGTTCCACTTGTGGTTATCTCTAACCTTTACTTTGAGTATGCTTATGTTGTTAACTATATCTTACTTGTCTTAATAGCTCTCGTTGTTAGCTCCATTAGGGTTCACCTCATTGTCGTAATATTTGTGAACCCATATGTTGTTTACCTTAACTTGCTAAGATTAATTAAAAAGTGGTCGTTGTCTATTCACCCCCCTCTAGTCAACCATATCGATCCTTTCAGCATCGTTATCCCAAAATCTTCGGAACGCCTTTATAACGAATCTTTTTATTCCCCAGCGGTTCCCGCTCATGGCGCCTCGATTCCACCGCCCGTCCTGATAAATAGACGGGGGGGACAGGACTGGTGCTTCCCACATACCAGTCTCGTCAATCTCCTCCCCATTATCACAGCGAGGAAATCTCATCGCCTCCCGAGGGCTCCGCTGCCGACCGTACTTTCCGTCTTCGCCCGAGAAGCTTCGGCGCCGCCCATAGTCCTTCGCCGTCGTCAAGCTTCGCACTACGGCCGATCCGTCCGCCGCCATTCACCACCGCATTGTCGTCGACCATCTCGCCGTTCGCCACGAACTCCACAGCCGTCGAAGATCTCTTCGCTCGACGGGACCTCCGTGCTTCCCCAACAACCTCCGTCATCGTCGGCCTTTTTCGACCGAAAGCATCAGGTTAGGCATCCGCCCATTTAGGAACAGATCCAATCTCTGCTTGAAGCTCCAGCACTGCCATGTTCTTGATGTTCTTCGCGAGCATGCGTTGCCTACCCTAAACTGACTAGCACAAATGTCGACGAGATAACCAATGCTTTGAATACCTTCATTTCTCCGCTCTTACTTGTGAACTGAGAATAATATTTCATCAAACGAAGGGCGTCACCTTGCCCTGGTAATAAATTGCTGCATCCAGCCATTTTTCTCACGTTTTTCATCTGCCTAGTAGATCCATCATTTACCTACTGTTTGCAAAAAGCTGTTTGTAGTCTTCACACTTTGATGTTTTGAACGAACGTTTCCATCATCTTTAGAACGCAGCTCTCATGAATAGCCAAACTTTGTAAGTCGCCATAGCAACCCAACTCGGCTCTTTGATATGGCGGGTCAAGCCTTTCCCTCAGTCCATGGACAAATTACTTGGCGAGTTAAATGAACTTATTTCACCCCTTACAGTAGATGTTCGAGGCGTGTAAATCCATACTTTACTTCTTTGTAGCATGGGCACCGTCTTCAAAAGTGACTGGCTTCCTACCAAAGTCAATGACACCATACTAGCAGACTATGTGAAAACGGGCAACTTGGACCCTCAGAATGTTATCGGCTGGCGTACCGGGTTCGGAGAAGATCTCCCCAACCCCAAAGAAGGAGAGATAGTTGTTTTCGTCGAGCACCTGGAGCGAGGTTTTAAGCCGCCCGGATCAAAGTTTCTTAGAGATGCCATGGATTTCATGAACGTCCGCCTCCAGGATCTGGGACCCAACTCCATAAGTAACTTATGCCAATTCCAAGTGTTCTGTGAGGCTTATCTGCGGATTGAACCTTCTGTCCCCTTATTCTGGCACTTTTTCCATCTGAATCGCCAAACGGAATTTCACAATGGCCCCAGCCTGGAACTCGGTGGTGTCAATGTCCAGCGCCGCAGGGATAGCCCGTTTCCCTCACTCGCCATGCCCAGCCATCCCAAAGGTTGGGGCGAGTCTTGGTTCTACTGTCAAGAGACCTCTCCTGCAGGCGAAAACAAGCTTCTGGGCTACAGAAAAGATCGCCTTCCAACAAACTTTAAGCTTCCAAACAAGCTCACCGAGGAGGAGGAATCAGAATTCATCCCAGTATTGTCCGAGTTAAGATCCTTGACAAACAATGGCCTTACTGGTGTTGACCTAATCCGCTACTGGGTCGAATGGCGCATCCTCCCTCTGAGTCGCCGGGACGGGCTAATGTGCAAATTTGATGGCACCCTAGATCATCCTCAATGTTATTTCCATACGGCTTTAATAGAAAAGGATATTGTCACCATCATCAAGAAACTGACTGGCAAGCCTGCGGGAAAATGCGGCCAAATCGGCCTCAAACCTTTTTGCAAAATTAATCCGGCGCCCAAGGTGAGCAAATCTAACCCGGCTTTGGTCTTTACTTCTTATGTTTCATTTGTATTGTGGTTTTTGTAACATATGCTATTTCAGAAAGGTGATAAATTTTGGTCCAAGAAACCCAAAAGGCCAGCCATGAAAAATGTTAAGCCGCCCCTAAAGAAAACCAAGGGCAAGGGCAAAGCTGCTGCGGCTGAGCCATCCGAAGTCGATGAGTCTCAAGTCGGCGATGCACTTTCGGAGGTAAAAATCCATCCTCTGTTCACTCGCCATCTACTACTGTTAATCTTTGTATTTATATCTCTGCCTCTCTTGAAATAGAATGAAGACAACGAAAGCCAGGAGGACTCTGTTGAGGTAATTTCTGTTTCCTCCGATTCATCTCCTTCTCCACCTAAGCCGACCACGCGAATTTGTGGGAAAGTTCCCTTCTCACACCCAAATGCTTGTTTGGACCCAAATTTCCTTCTGAAGAAAGCACAACGTACTTCAAATCGGAAGACTCGAAGTCATTCCGGTGACCTGGTGTCCGGCTTACCAGCAACGAACAAGAGGAAAACAAATGAGGTACTTATGAATAACAATTCTTCATGTTTCTTTGGATCACGTCTGTAACTCGCCTATACTGTCGACGTATAATTCTTGCAGAACTCTCCTCCTACATCTGGCGACTCAGTGATGTCGACACTTCCGCCAATGATTCGAGTTCCTGGGTAAGTCTTTTGATAATCTTACTTTGAATCTTGAGAGTAATAAACTTTTAGTTCCTTAATGCGCTTCTCCCTTCTTTTAGGGCACAGGTCAAGAAAAGGAAAACGAGCGGATCAACTCCTGTCACAACTTCAGAGCCTATCAAAGAATCAGTGCCGATCCAGGACAACTGGGACCAAGGCGAGCCTGAAAATCAAATGGATCTTCCAGACTCGCCCAAGGAAGCAATGGATGCCCCTAAGCCGCCATGTCCATTGATGACAACAGAAGACCCGGATGCTGTAGTTATTACTGGTATCGTCTTCTCTAAGCTGGCGGCAACGGTTTTGTCAAGGCATGTGGCATCCTCCTCTCAAGCCATTCCTGAATCTGGACTCTCCAAGGCTAAGCTTTCTGAGTACGAGAATCTGGAATTCAAGGAACTCTACTCTGGTTTTTCAAGTCGCCTGGAGGCGAGCTATGAGATGGAGAAAAGCCTGCTGCGGATGTTAAAAAACAAACATGAGGTAAGTTTTGTTATTTTTTATTACTCCCATTAACCCCCAAGGGTTGTGTCATCAGTAAAAAGATGAGCCGGGTCTTGATAAATTTAGAAAAAACTTGCGACCAGTAACCCCCAAGGGCCGGGTCATCAGTAAAAAGATGAGCCGGGTCTTGATAAATTTAGAAAAAACTTGCGACGAGTAACCCCCAAGGGCCGGGTCATCAGAAAAAAAGATGATCCAGGTCTTGATATTCTATAATTTCATCTGAAAAGAAAAAATTATACATTACCCCCAAGTGTCAGGGATATTGCTTGTAATAGTTCTGAGACTTGCCCCTTTTTTTGTACTTTCAATGGGAAACTTTTGCTCAGACTGAATCGGCGCCTGGCGATTTAAAGAGAAACTTATCTGTTCAGCAAGATGCCCGAGCTAAGTCGGGGGAGAAATACCAATTGCCCTTGGCTGAGCTGGAAAAACTGAAAGCTGATTTGAAAAGAGCTCAAGCTGACCAAGATGCCCCCATAAAAAGAGCAGAGAAGGTTGAAGCAAGGCTGGCTACTGTGCAACAAGAATTGTCCGGCTTGAAGCGTCATATCTCAAACATGACGCAAGCCGTCTTTGGTAAACTTACTCAAACTTTTGGTCTTCTCTCCCCCTTTTTTTATAAATAACTCTTATCGTAAGTCGCTGATTATCATGACCCCTTACTCAGGTCCGAGAGCCGCCAACCTTCAGGAAGATTGTGTGCTGATGCTAATGGCGATTTACATGCTGACAGAGCAACTGTACACCGGCAGTGTCTTAACTATTAAAGCTGTGATGGGTGCCAAAGAGCCTATAACTTCCATAAAGAAGGTGCTTGGCTGCCTATCCACACTTCCCCCTCAGATTGGCGAGCTAACTAGGTCAGCCGCCCGAAAGGGTGTTCTGACTGCCTTGAGTCGCTGCTTGGCGTATGCTCCACAGATCAACCCGGAAGAGGTAGCGGCAGGCTTTCCTCAACTTAAAGATGATGGGTCAGAATTCGTTCAACAGGACTATCAGCGTGTTGTCAAGGACTCCCGGCTGGCAGCAACCCAACTCGCAGCAAGTCTTGATTTATCAAAGTATCAGGCGGCTTATGATAGCAAAAACAAGAAGGTCAACCCGCCAACCTTTGTGACGACCAGTTTAACTCCTCGGCGACCCAAGAACCCTTTTGATTTGGAAGCAGACCTGGCATCAATCCTGGCTGATGAAGATGACTTCGCAGCTTTGGCTAAGTGCAACTGGGTACTGGGCGATTTGCAAATTGAGGTCGGCCAAAGCTCGCAGCAAAATGATCCTAAGGCGCCAACAAAATAAACCTCATTGATTTGGCCTGAGAGCCATGTAATAGGTCTTTTTCATAAGTCGATACTGGTTTTGTGATACTCTTCGAAAGAATCTTAATATCGCCCTTAAGGCGATTTGAAATATTTGACCTGCCATTTGAAAATCCTTAATGATGCTTAATCCGCCATGGACGAAGTAATTCTGCTCATCAACCTGACTTAAGCTTTGAAAATAACATATGTGAAATCAAACAAATGATAACAAATATTTTCAAGAGGAATCAGAAAGAAAGGTTTAAAACACTCGAGTCTATGCCATGAATAAAAACAGCAATTTTGTCGGCTCAAAAGGTCGCGACAGGATGGGGCGAGTCAGAAAGCTCGAGCACACACCCAAAATGATGGTTTCGTCGGCTCATAAGGTCGCGACAGGATGGGGCGAGTCAGAAAACTCGAGCACACACCCTAAAATACAGATTTCGTCGGCTCATAAGGTCGCGACAGGATTAGGCGAGTCAGAAAGCTCGAGCACACACCGTAAAATGTAGGTTTCGTCGGCTCATAAGGTCGCGACAGGATGAGGCGAGTCAGAAAGCTCGAGCACACACCCTAAAATGCAGGTTTCGTCGGCTCATAAGGTCGCGACAGGATGAGGCGAGTCACAAAGCTCGAGCACACACCCTAAAATGCAGGTTTCGTCGGCTCATAAGGTCACGACAGGATGGGGCGAGTCAGAAAACTCGAGCACACACCCTAAAATATAGATTTGGTCGGCTCATAAGGTCGCGACAGGATGTGGCGAGTCAGAAAGCTCGAGCACACACCCTAAAATGCAGGTTTCGTCGGCTCATCAGGTCGCGACAGGATGAGGCGAGTCAGAAAGCTCGAGCACACACCCTAAAATGCAGGTTTCGTCGGCTCATAAGGTCGCGACAGGATGAGGCAAGTCAGAAAGCTCAAGCACACACCCTAAAATGCAGGTTTCGTCGGCTCATAAGGTCGCGACAGGATGAGGCGAGTCAGAAAGCTCAAGCACACACCCCAAAGTGCAGGTTTCGTCGGCTCATAAGGTCACGACAGGATGGGGCGAGTCAGAAAGCTCAAGCGCCACCCTAAAAATGCTGATGATTTCGTCGGCTCATAAGGTCGCGACAGGATGGGGCGAGTCAGAAAGCTCAAGCGCCACCCTAAAATGATGATTCTGTTGCCTCATAAGGTCGCAACAGGATGACAAAATTGTTCTTTTTAATGAAGAAGCCCCCAAGTCAGGGAGTATTTTCAACTTTATTGCTTTATAAACTGAAAAACTTACAAAATGTAGAGCTTAAGAGCTCAAGTGTAATAAGGCCGCAGAAGGGCAATATTACAGGGGCAAATTGACTTAGCCTCCGTGGTTGGCCGGTTAGGCCGGAGATCCACCAAACAATAAGAGCCATTGCGGAGATTTTTACTGACGACGAACGGTCCTTACCAAGGTGGTGACAACTTATGCATGCCTGCACGATCTTGTATCAACCGAAGAACCAAGTCGCCTTCCTGAAAGGTCCGACTTTTAACCCGGCGGTTGTGATAACGCCGTAGATCCTGTTGATAGATAGCTGAACGGGCCGCAGCCAGGTCACGTGCCTCCTCTAAGGCGTCCAAAGAGTCTTGACGCGCCAGCTCATTGTCTTGTTCCACATATGCGGCGACTCTAGGTGAATCATGCCTTATATCAGTAGGAAGAACAGCCTCTGCTCCGTAGACCAGAAAGGAAGGGGTGAAACCCGTGGACCGGTTCGGGGTGGTCCGAATACTCCACAATACGGAAGGCAGTTCTTCAACCCAACACCCTGGGGTTTTTTCCAGGGGAACCATGAGTCGGGGCTTAATCCCTCGCAAAACCTCCTGATTCGCTCGTTCTGCCTGCCCGTTAGATTGTGGGTGAGCGACTGCAGAAGCATCAAGCCGGATATGTTCTCGACGACAAAACTCCTGCATCGCCCCTTGGGACAAGTTAGTACCATTATCAGTAATGATACTGTGCGGGTATCCAAACCGGAAAATCAACTTTTTCAAGAATTTGACTGATGTATCCGCATCGCAAGCTCCAATAGGTTCCGCCTCAACCCACTTGGTGAACTTATCAACCGCCACCAGCACATGGGTCTTCTTGTTAGAGGACATTTTAAAGGGGCCGACCATGTCCAGCCCCAGACTGCAAAAGGCCAAGTGATGGGGATCATTCTTAATTCTTGAGCCGGCACATGAGCCTGCCGCCCATAACGCTGGCATCCTTCGCACCGACGAACTATATCCTCCGCATCTGCATGAGCCGTCAGCCAAAAGAAACCATGTCGGAAAGCCTTTGATACCAAAGAGCGTGACCCGGCATGATGCCCGCAGTCTCCGGAATGAATGTCATTTAAGATTATGCATCATTCATAGGAGGAAACACATTGCTGAAAAACTCCAGAGGCGCTCCGCTTATATAACTCGCCATTGATGATGACCATGGATTTGCTGCGCCGAACGATTTGACGAGCCAAAACTTCGTCTGCTGGTAACTCGCCCCGAGCGAGATATGCCAGATAAGGAAGAACCCAATCCGGCGTGACATGGAGAGCCGCCACGAGCTGAGACTCAGGATCTGGTATTGCCAATTCCTCCTCCGATGGTAGAATCATGGATGGTTTATGCAAGATATCCAGAAAAACATTGGGAGGAACTGGCCTTCTCTGGGAGCCAAGTCGTGAGAGGGCGTCAGCTGCCTCGTTCAGGCGCCGATCAATATGGTCCACCTGATAACCATGAAAATGACCCGCCACATCAGACACAGCTCGTCTGTAAGCCGCCATCATGGGGTCCCGAGAATCCCAGGTACCTGAAACTTGCTGTGCCACCAAATCAGTGTCGCCAAAGCATCTGACTCGTGTTAGATTCATCTCCTTGGCGAGTCGCAAGCCGTGAAGCAAAGCTTCGTATTCCGCCGCATTGTTAGTGCACGGAAACATGAGTCGGAGGACATAACAGAATTTATCTCCTTGAGGGGATACCAACACCACACCAGCCCCCGAGCCTTCCAGCTGCCTAGACCCATCAAAATAAATAGTCCAATACATGAGATCAGGCCGATCTTCCGGAGCCTGTAACTCCGTCCAGTCGTTGACGAAATCAACTAAGACCTGGGACTTGATGGCTGTACGGGGGGTATACTGTATGTGATGGGGCCCAAGTTCTATTGTCCACTTGGCGATCCGCCCTGTTGCCTCCCGATTCTGGATGATGTCCCCAAGGGGGGCAGAGCTAACCACTGTGATAGGGTGTTCTTGGAAATAATGCTTAAGTTTTTGACTCGCCATGAACACCCCATATACCAACTTCTGCCAGTGTGGGTACCGCTGCTTGGAAAGAGTTAGCACCTCGCTGATAAAATATACCAGGCGTTCCACTGGGTATTCCTTCCCTTCCTCCTTTCTCTCAACGACCACTGCCACACTTACTGCTTTGGAATTTGCCGCGATATACAGAAGCATGGGCTCTTTTTCAGTCGGGGCGGCCAGGACCCGCGGGTTAACCAATTGGTGTTTCAGGGCTTCGAGCACCTCGTCTTCTCATTCGTCCAAACAAACCGATCAGATTTCCTCAATAACTGATAAAGAGGGATCGCCTTCTTGCCCACGCGACTCACAAAACGACTTAGGGCTGCAATGCGACCCGCCAATCATTGAACTTGATTAACGTTCGCCGGCTTTCCAAGGGATGTAACTGCTTCGATCTTGTCCGGGTTAGCTTCAATGCCGCGCTCCGATACCAGGAAACCCAGCAACTTCCCTGCAGGCACACCAAAAACACACTTGGTGGGATTTAGCTTCATCTGATATACCCGTAGATTATCGAACGTTTCCTTGAGATCCACTAATAGCGTCTCCCCCTAGCGGGTTTTGATCACAATATCGTCGACATAGGCATGGACGTTGCGACCGATTTGGTTGCGGAGGCAATTCTGGATGCAGCGTTGATAAGTCGCCCCCGCACTCTTGAGTCCAAAGGGCATGGACACATAACAAAAAGCCCCGAAGGGGGTTATAAAGGCTGTTTTCTCTTGATCCTCCACGGCCATCTTGATTTGGTGATATCCTGAGTAGGCGTCCAAAAAGCACACTCGTTCGCATCCCGCCACCGAGTCAATGATCTGGTCGATGCGGGGAAGAGCGAAAGGATCTTTTGGACAAGCTCTGTTGAGGTCTGTGTAGTCAATGCACATACGAAAAGTACCATTCTTCTTGAGTACCAAAACCGGGTTAGCCAGCCATTTGGGGTGAAAAACTTCCACGATGAACCCGGCGGCTAAAAGACGGGCAACCTCTTCCCCAATCGCTTTGCGTCGCTCCTCGTTAAATCTGCGAAGGTACTGCTGGATGGGTTTGCACTTTGGGTCAACATTAAGATGGTGCTCAGCGAATTCTCTCGATACACCAGGCATGTCAGAAGGTTTCCATGCGAAGATGTCCCGATTCTCACGGATGAATTCGATGAGCGCGCTTTCCTATTTGGGGTCCAGACCAGTCCCGATGGTGAACTGCTTGGATGAATTGCCAGGCACGAAATCGATTGTCTTAGTGTCATCCGTTGGCTTGAACTTGAGGTGTGACTCAGAATCTGTAGTCGGCTTCTTTAGGGGTGACATGTCCGCCGGGTCAACATTGGCCCGATGGTGTTTGAGCTCTTCCGCAGCACAGGCAACTTCCGCATAAGCCGCGTCCCCGTCTTCACATTCCTTTGCAATCCTTCTATCTCCATAAACCGTGATGGGTCCTTTGGGACCAGGCATTTTGAGCTTGAGGTAAACATAGCACGGGCGAGCCATGAAGCGGGTGTAAGCCGGCCGCCCAAACAGCGCATGGTAGGGGTTTTTCAATTTGACCACCTCGAAGATCAGTGACTCCGACCTGTAATTTTGCGCAGTTCCAAACGCGACTGTGAGCCTGACCCGGCCTATGGGATAGGCCGACTTGCCGGGGACGATTCCGTGGAAAACCGTGGTTGAAGGCATCAGGTCTTCGTCCAGTAGGTTCATCCTTTGGAAAGTGTCAAAATATAGGATATTGATGCTGCTGCCACCATCCATTAGCACTTTTGATAGGGTGTAACCCCCAACTTGGGGAGCCATGACCAACGCCAGGTCGCCTGGGTTGTCAACTCTCGGCGGGTGATCCTCCCTGCTCCATGTTATGGTTTGCTCAGACCAATGGAGGTATCTGGGAAGCGCCGGTTCAGATACACTGTACGCCCGGTGACTCACCTTCTTATCGCGCCTGCAAGCATTGGTGGTAAAAACATGATACTGCCCATTACTTAACTGTTTGGGGTTGCTGCGGAAGCCCCCATTATCGTCTTGACCCTACGGAGCCCCCTGTGGGGGTGGCTGCTGAAAGGCTCCTGGCGGGTTACAACGCCGCTGGTGGTGCACCGGGTATTGGCCGCCACCTGGCGGTGGGCCTCCCTGAGCCCCCTGTTCGGGAAAACCGCCGAAAGGATTCTGTCGTTGGTTGGGTGCGGCGAATTGCTCCTGGCGCTGGTCCAGATCGTCGTTTTGACTCTTCTTGATTGCCTCCGCCCGAAACTCCCGCATCACGAAGCACTTTTCCCAGGAGTGACTCGCCGGACCGTCTGCCGTGTCATGGTGCGGGCAAGGGCCTTTGAGTAGCTCTTCATAGTTACGCGGCCTCTTCCCGCTAAAACTCCTGTTTTTCTTCTTGCCGTTGTTGGCGTTGGTATTGGCGACTAAGTCCGAGGGCTCTTCTTGCGGTCTTCGCTTGCCATTGGTCCCTTGATTGTGGCGGTTGCGTCCCTGGAATCGGGTATGATTTTTGGTTGACTCGCCCTTCTTGGGCGAATTAGCTTTACCGTCTTCACGAGGATCTTTGGTGTCATCAGCCTCAGGGTACCTAGTGAGGGTGTCCATCAGTTCTCCCATGTCTTGGACCTTTTGCTTGAGTCGCCCCAGTTTTTGCACCAAGGGTTCGTAATGACAATTTTGCTCGAGGATCAGCACATCTTGAGACGCCGTAATGCCATCTGACGAATGGATAATTTCTGCAACCCTCCGTGACCAATGGTGAGCCGACTCATCCGGGCGCTGAACACAGTGTTGTAGATCGACGATCGTCATCGGACGTTTGCAAGTTCCTCGGAAGTTTTTGATGAAGCGCTCTTTTAACTCGACCCAGGTCTGGATGGAGTTGGGAGGTAAGTTTTTCAACCAGGTACGTGCTGACCCCTCGAGCATCATCGTGAAGTATCTGGCGCAAACCGCCTCGTTCACATCAAGCATGTCCATGGCAATTTCATAACTCCCGATCCACGATGCCGGCTCAAGGTCCGGGGTGTAATTAGGCACCTTTCTTGGTCCCTTAAAGTCTTTGGGCATCCATTCGTTACAAAGGGCAAGGGCCAAGCATGGTACTCCTACTCGCCCTCCGCCCCCGACGAGGGGGGCCGGGGCGTTTTGGGTGTTCGGGAGATCCCGGCCCGGCGGGTTTTGTTCAGGCGGGTTGTCCTGTGGGACGTGTCGCGGCCCCCTGTTTACGGTGGGCTGGTCCTCTGGCCGGATCCTAGTGTAACTTGCCTGGGGGGTGGAATGCAACCTCTCGAGGCTATGTGAGAACTGGGCGTTTTGAACCACCGACGTCTTCAACATCTCGATGGCGTTCCTTTCTTCTATCTCGGCAGGGGTGTTGCCGTGAATCGGAAGAGATTCCAGATGGTGAGTTGCGGCAAGCACGTTATCCACCGGGTTGGAAAAGTGGCCTTGAGGCGTCCGGAATCGGGGAATGTGATCCTCAGCTGGCTGAGCCGGCGGGTTAGGTGGGCGGCCCGGTCCTCCCCCCGGGGCGGCTCCCGCCCCAGGGGTTCGTGGAGTGTCGAACAGGCGGGTCGGGTTGAGATCATGGGGCAGGCGGCCCTGGTGTCTCCGTTGATGGACGGCGTCGGATGCGTGCTGCTGTCTCTCGAGCCGCCAGTTGTCAGTGCTTAAACGCATCCTTTCGGCCGTAATTTGAGCTTGCCGAGTCTCGATCCTGGCGGACTCTATCTCGGCATCCCGATGAGCCTTTGCCACTGCCTCTCTGAGTTTCTCCAGCTCCGTGTTTATCTCCTCCTGGTTTTCTGGTGTGAGGGGAGTCGCCATCAGCCTTGTGATCTCCGCCGCTAAATCCACCAGGACTACGACCGGGCTCCTGGACGTCTCGCCAGTTCCATCGCCTCCAATAGGGTTTTGTGTGGGTTGCGTCGCCCCTCCCATGTAGATGGCGATCTGGCGGCGGGTTCGGTCAAGGACTTCGGGGTCCATGGCCTGCGACAAGCCCCCAAGACAATCCCCATGCAGAGACCGAATTGAATCTGAGTCGCCCATGGATGATTCGTCGTCAGAGTTGACCGGTGTAGTTTCCTGAGTCGCCGAGCGCTCTGGCTCCTCCGATCCCTGCGTGAACCTCACAAAGACCGGGCGAGTCAAATTTGGCGTTATTACTGGGCGGACGTACCTGGCCGGCTCGACGATGTCGGTGGAGATGTCCGGCTCAGGCGCGGATGATCCGATCATGCCGATGAAGATGTTGATCTTGCCGAAGGGGGCCCTGTAACCAGATTCAATCGAATCCGCTTCAGGTCCCCATCGCTGGTTGTCGATATAGGTTATCCCGCGGCGGCTCCGAGTCATGAGCCCCGTTGCGTAACTCCCAAACCCTGGTAGGGCTCCCTTTGAGAACTCAACTCCACCGTGCGTAGGCCCCACGGTGGGCACCAACTGTCGTGGTTTTGTCACGGCAGATGTCCTCGTGAAAGGACTTAGTACTGGAGCCATCGCACCTTGGTGGCGACTCAAAGGGGTTAAGCGGGAGAGACACGGCGATTTACCCAGGTTCGGCCCCTCGTGAGGAGGTAAAAGCCTACGTCCTGCTTTGGTGTGTATTGATGTGGTTTCGATTACAAGGAGGGCGTAACTCGCCGAACCTAGCACTCGATGATTTCTAACCTGCCCTCTCCTCCCCTGGGACTCGCCTTCATATACAGGTCGAACCCCTAGGGTTTACAAGGGTACTTTCCTTCCTACAAATCGTGACCCCTGTGGTCTCTAAGTCGCCGTCTTTCAAAGCTTGGATACCTTCCAGAAATCATAAACCGTCATACGACCTTGATCCGGCCAGGACAAGGCCCAAATAATTGTTTGGGTGAATCGCCTGATTGGTAACCCGACCCAACTAGGGCGGGTCATTAACAGGTAATATCCCCAACAACAGACGATGATGGTGACTATTCACCGTTAAGAAAAGCTCGACTTGTCGCAAAGAAGTTTCCGACAAGATCAAAGAACTGACTATGATGAGACTTTCTCACTCGTAGCGATGCTAAAAGTATGTTGGAATTATGTTAGTAGTTGCTACATTAATTATGAAATATTGCACACAGGATGTCAAAACATTGTTTCCTCGACAGTTTCCTTGAGGAAAGGTTGTATGTGATACAACCAAAAGGTTTTTTCGATCCTAAGGATACTAACAAGTATGCAAGCTCCAGCGATCCTTCAATGGACTGGTACAAGCATCTCGGAGTTGGAATATACACTTTGATAAGGTTATCAAAGATTTTGGGTTTGTACAAGGTTTATGAGAAACTTGTATTTCCAACGAAGTGAGTGGGAGAACTATAGTATTTCTGATAAAGTGTATGTGGTTGACATGTTGTTGATCAGAAGTAATGTCGAATTTATGTAAAGCGTAAAGGTTGTTTGAAAGGGCTTTTTCAAAGGAAGACCTGGATAGAGCTACTTGAACATTGAGCATCAAGATCTACGGAGATAGATCAAAATGCTAAACAGAACTTTTAAATGAAATGCATGCCTTGACAAGTTTTTGAAGGAGTTCAAAATAGATCAACAAAGAAAGAGTTCTTGGCTGTGTTGTAAGGTGTGAATTTGAGTAAGACTCAAAATCCCGACCACGGAAGAAGAAAGAGAAAGGATGAAGGTTGTCCCCTATGCCTTAGCCACAGACTCTACAGTATGCCATGCTGTGTACCGCACCTGATGTGTGCCTTGTCACAAGTCTGTTAAGAGGTAAAGAGAGTGATCCAGGATAGAATCACTGAACAATGGTCAAAGTTATCCGTAGTAATTAATGGACTAAGGAATTTTTCTCGATTATGGAGGTGGTTAAAGAGTTTGTCATAAAGGGTTACGTCGATGCAAGCTTTGACACTAATCCGAATAACTATGAGTAGTGAAACGGATTCGTATAGTAGAGTAGATATTTGGAGTATTTCCGAATAGCACGTAGTAGCAGCATCTATAAGATGACATAAAGATTTGTAAAGAACACACGGATCTGAAAGTTTCAGAACCATTGAGTAAAACCTCTCTCACGAGCAAGATGTGATCATACCCCAGAACTATATGGGTGTTGGATTCGTTGAAATCACATGGTGACGTGAACTAGATTATTGACTCTAGTGCAAGTGGGAGACTGTTGGAAATATGCCCTAGAGGCAATAATAAATTAGTTATTATTATATTTCTTTGTTCGTGGTAATCGTTTATTTTCCATGAGATCCAAAGAGCCAGCAGAGTTGAAGAAGCAGCTGGATGAGCAACTCACGAAAGGATTCATCCGTCCGAGTTCATCACCTTGGGGATCACCTGTTCTGTTCGTGTCTAAGAAGGATGGGACTATCAGACTCTGCGTCGATTACCATTCTCTCAGGAAGTCACGATCAAGAACAAGGACCCGCTCCCCAATATTGAAGACTTATTAGACTAGCTAAATGGATCCAATGTATTTTCCAAGATCGATCTCCGATCTGGATATTACCAACTGAAGATCCTACCCGAAGACATACCCAAGACTGCATTCGTGACCCGGTACGGTCTATACAAGTGCACCGTCATGTCATTTGGGTTGACCAATGCCCCATCATACTTCATGTACCTCATGAACAAGGTCTTCACGGAATACCCGGGTAAGTTTGTCGTCGTTTTCATCGATGACATATTAATCTTCTCCAAATCCGAAGAAGAGCATGAGGCACACTTGAGGTTTGTGTTGGAAAAGCTTTGAGAGCACCAACTTTATGCCAAGTTTATCAAATGCCAATTCTGGCTGCACGAAGTTGGTTTTTGGATCATACCATGAACGCAAACGGATTGGCGGTCGATCCTTCCAAGATTACCACGGTAACCAACTGGGAGTCGCCAATCGATGTGAAGGAAGTCAGAAGCTTCCTTGGACTCGCGGGATACTACCGCAAGTTTGTAGAAGGATTCTCCCGCATCACTCGACCAATGAGCCACCTCTTTAAGAAAGGCAAGAAGTTTGAATGGACGCTGGAGTGTGAAGAAAGCTTCCAGGAGTTGAAGAAGATACTTATTATCGCCCCAGTATTGGATACTCAAGGTATGCGCAAGGAGTTTCTGATATATTGTGACGCCTCCATAACTGGGCTTGGTGGAGTCCTAATGCAAGACAGCACGGTCGTGGCTTACCTGTCACGGCAACTGTGCCCTCATGAGGAAAACTACGCCACCCATGATCTCGAGTTGGCAGCCGTAGTGCATGCCCTGAAGACATGGCGACATTACCTTCCGGGGAAGCGATGTAAAATATACATCGACCACAAGAGTTTGAAGTATATCTTTACTCAAAGGGAATTGAATATGAGGAAGCGAAGATGGTTGGAGTTAATCAAAGACTATGACCTCTGCGTTCAATACCACCCCGGTAAGGCCAATGTGGTGGCCGATGCCTTAAGCCGGACAGCCAGCACCTTGAATGTTATGCTCAAGGAAAGGCTACCCACCTTATTTGAAGAATTGAAAACTTTCGGGTTGGAGCTAGTTGAACCAGGAATACTAGCGAACCTTGAAGTCGAACCCACGTTGGTAGACGACATCAAGGAGGCCCAGAAGAGGCAGAAGAGCATCGAAGGCATCAAGAAGAAGATCCGGGAAGGCAAGGCCCCAGAATTCTCGGTGGATGAGCAAGGAGTAGTGTGGTTTGGGAAACGTTTATGCGTACCCAACAAGGGTGAACTCAAGGACTTGATCCTGCAGGAAGCTCATGACACACCCTACTCTATTCATGCCAGTGGCACCAAGTTGTATCAGGACCTCCGAGAAAGATTCTGGTGGCATGGCATGAAGAGGGAAATATCGTCCTATATTGCCAAGTGCGACGTATGTCAAAGGGTCAAGGTTGAGCACCAATGACCTGCTGGATTGCTACAACCTCTCCAAGTGCCCGAATGGAAGTGGGACAAAATAGGCATGGACTTCATCACTGGTTCGTGCCTAGATCCAGCAAAGGGCACAATTCCATATGGGTCATTGTCGACCACCTAACCAAGGTGGCACATTTCATTCCATCCAACACCACTTACGATGGTAGGCAGCTAGCTAGCCGGTATATCCGTCATATTGTGATCCTCCACGGAGATCCCAAGGAGATTGTATCTGATCAAGGCACGCAATTCACCTCAAGATTCTGGAAGAAGTTCCAAGAAGCCCTCGGGACCAAGCTCTCTTTTAGCACCGCCGTCCACCCGCAGACGGGCGGGCAGATGGAGAGAGTGAATCAGATACTGGAAGATATGCTCCGCACTTGTGTCTTGGCACATAGGACCAAATGGGAATAATGTCTGTCGTTCCCTGAGTTCTCATACAAAAACATCTACCAGTCCAGTCTCCAGATGGCCCCATTTGAAGTGCTATATGGACGGAAGTGTCGCACCCCTCTCAACTGGTCCGAAACTAGCGAAGGGTTAATTGTTGGGCCAGAAGTTTTGCAAGAAGCAGAAGACAAGGTGCAACTTGTACGGAAAACTTGAAGGCGGCCAAGTCGCGACAAAAGAACAATGTGGACTCTCATCGTAGGGAATTGGAGTTCAACATCGGAGACCAGGTGTACCTCCGTCTCACACCACTCAAGGGAACCAAGCGTTTACACTTCAAAGGGAAACTTGCTCCAAGGTTCATTGGACCTTTTAAGATCACGGCAAGGCGTGGAGAAGTTTCTTACCAATTGGAGCTACCTCTGGAACTTTCAGGTGTGCACAACGTCTTCCACATGTCACAACTTCGGAAGTGTGTGCAAGCGTCGAATTGTCCAGATAT
Organism: Hordeum vulgare subsp. vulgare; assembly: GCF_904849725.1. Taxonomy (NCBI): domain Eukaryota; kingdom Viridiplantae; phylum Streptophyta; class Magnoliopsida; order Poales; family Poaceae; genus Hordeum; species Hordeum vulgare. The sequence goes on from NC_058523.1 coordinate 179,757,204, forward strand.
TTATACGGACATTGACCGTCAAGCCATCGACCTCCAACCAGATCTCACTTATGTGAGAGGCCGATCGGCATCCTGGATGAAGCAGAGCGTTGCACCAGAAGCCACACCATTAAGTACTTCAAGGTTCAATGGAGCAACCACACCGAAGCAGAGGCAACATGGGAATGTGATGACTATCTCCGATCCAAATTTCCCGACCTTTTTAGCACCTAGATTAGGAATCTCGGGGAAAAGATTCTTGTAAGGGGGATAGGTGTGTCACACCATGTTTTTACCACACTTCCACTGTACTTTCAAAATCAGAGTTTATTAAAAAAAATCAAAAACCAATGTTTTAAGTGCCATGATTGTCATTGTATGTTTGTATGCTTGAATGAGTGGATTCAAAAACCATGTTTTCATAACATGAATATTCCCAAGATTCTTTTCTTATTTGTTGATTATTTCAAAACCTTGCTTTGGGTTGCACTACAAGTCCTTGATGTCAAGGGAGTCCTCTTACCCAAAGATGATGATCTGGTTTTAAAACTATTTTAACTCTCAAAAATCATAAAATAATTATTTTAAAAATTATTTTCCTATTTTATATGCATGTCCATTTCTGAGGCCGGAAATGATATTTCTATATGGAAAATTACTTTTCTGCCTTACAAAAATATGAGAAAATTTGGAGGTACTCAAAGGACATATATTTTCCATACATAAGATTTTCAACCCATATTTATATTCAAAATATTTGAGCAAAACCTTGAAAACCTATTTTGTCTGTTTTGATCTTTTGGAACATTTCCAAAGGAAATATTTCCAATAAAATCGTAGAAAATTCCAGCAACCTTCCCAAGCTGGTTTGGTTCACTAAATAAGTTCAACACCCCAAATGAGGAGTCTCTGCCAAGTTTCACCTCAGTCCAAGTTGGTTTAGTTCACTAAATAATCCTAAAACCCTGTGTGTCGAGAACCAAGTTGAAACATCTCTACATTGCAAAGTTTATCCAAATGGGTTGAAACTTGGCAGGAGCGTTCAACACCCCAAATGAGGACTCTCTGCCAAAAATGGGATTTGCAGGAGGTAATCTACCCACATTCCCTTTGGAAGGGACATATCTGCCCATTTGGGGGTGATTTCAAATTTGCATTGCCAAACTTGTCCAATGAAGATCAAATATGGTGGAGCATCCTATTGTTGCATCAAACTTAATCCTGTTAACTGTCCTCACCAATAGTGAAGTGTTGCTATCCCAAACACCTTTGGAACACCTTTTGTCATATTAGTAAATCAGCTCCTACCTCACTCCACACCCATATACTTTCTTCCAAACTCTTTGACCAAGCAGCCAGCACCACTCCCCAACTGCATGAGAGTGGCCCCTCCTTGAATCCAAGTAGAAGATCCAAAAACCCCACTCTAAGTTTTGGTTCGAATCTGGCATCACTCCTTTAATTACACCCCATGGCCAACAGAGAGTCTCTCAGCTCTCAAATGGCTAGGCATCTCCAGACCCAGCCCCAGTTCACCCGAGACACAGCCAAGGCACTCTAGAGCGCGCCAGCATGCCGTGGCATGCCAAAACTACGCTCTGGGCACGTTGCTGGAGGCATCCGAAGCAAAGGTGGCAATCCCCGGCCGGTTCAAGCCTCCTCCCGTTGCCCATTTGTGTCCCCGACAACCTCTGTGTATCAGGGAAGCCCTAGGGCCCCTCTTCCCTCACTCTATTGACCGGAGTGATGCGTGCCCGTGCACGCCAGATTCGGCGAGAAGACCGCAGCCATGCATGCATGCTCCTCCTCGCTCTCTATCCCTCTCAGTGAGTCTCAGGGGTCCCAAACCACGTCCACAATACCGTGGTTTCGACCGCGAGCCCTCACTGCCCCTCCCGCGAGCAGCGGTGAAACCACCGGTTCCTCCGGCTCGGTGCACCGTCAGGGGCCTTTAGATAGGCCTTCCACCTCGCTCCAGCACGCTCATCCCACTCCTCCAAAGCCTAAATTCCACCCCTAGTCACTCCATTTGAGCACATCGAGATCTTGTGCTCGATATCGACCGAGACCCCGCCTCTTCGAAGCGTCGTTGATCTCAGGCTATGGGCTAGCTCCGACGCTCCTCTCTCCTTCTCTGACCCTAGCAGCCTCAGGGATCTTCCCCATCACCTCCCCGAGCTAATCCACGCTTGTAGCGCCTAGTTCATCAACCTCTCGAATCGGTTCCACCACAGCCACCTCATCGCTGGTGAACCAGGACCTCCCCGTCGACACCTCGACCACCAGCAGGTAGGCGATGGTGAGCTGGTTCCATTTTAGCCGTCATCTGGGCTCGAGGGCACCGGTAGCATCGCCGGCGTGCCTTCCCTCCCCTCGGTACAGAGGTGGAAGACGACCCCGACACGTGGGGCACACCTGTCGGTGGCTTTTCTCTCTCCCCCTCTCTCCTCTCTGTCGCTGACCGCACGGGCCCGCGCGTCTGGTTTGAACCTGGCCCCGCGCACGCCTGGGCTGGCTGGCTAGCTGGGCCGGCCCAAGCCACAGGTCGAGCCAGGCCTGAGCCTTAGCCTATTTTTCTTTTTTTGTTTAATCCAGTTTTAAAGGATTTTATCAAAATTGTTATCCAATATATCTTTATTATTTTTCCACCATAGTTCTTCGAAAAATGAGTACAATTTAACAGAGCCTTTGCACAAAATTGTAAAACAACTTTTCTGCTTAATAATAATTAAAAAGGATATTTGGAATATTTTTCCTTCTGTTAAAATGATTTTTAATATAATCCTTTCACCAAAAACCAGAGACAATTATTTTTAAAATAACAATATGGATTTATCAGAATAGGGCAACATTTTTTAAAGTGAGCTTGTGATCTGTTTTTGAGTGAGCTACTTATTACTTCTTTATTTATTACAACGATAAAAACCATGTTTGACAAAGGAGTTGGACTTGAAGACCCCGAAGACCCCAGATACTTAGATGATCCAGGCAAGCAGCCCTTTGACCATGTTTGAACAAATATTTCCATTGCATATGATGATAACTATTCGGTGAATCATCCATATGATGATTCCGATGGCTCCTCCGGAGCACTTGCATTTTGAGCATGATCCTACCACCTATGGGGATCACACTAATACCATGTTGACAAATAGAACTAATCATAGTAGAAGCATAATGATGATAAAAATTAAAGGTTTATGAAAATCCCGTCGGATGCCACTAATGCCCGAGGGTGAGGATGAGACACGTGGCCACTTTTGGAGAAGTGGTGCAGCTGGTATATTTTGGTGTGAGTGGTTTCGGAAATGGGAATAGATTTATGATGTTTCGACCATCCCAACCTTACATGTGCGACCGCGTTACCCCTTTATGGGACGGGGCTTTGTTGACTACTCTGGTCGGTGCTAGCAAAGAGCAACATTACTAGTGGCGGGAGTTATGTGTGGTCACTCTCGTGACGAGGTCGTGCCAGGGAGGACGACTATGCCGTTTTTACGTGTTCCGGGCACACCGTTGGTCCCCGCATGGATGATACTGTCCAGAGTCGGTGCTCGTAAGAGGTACATCGTGTGGGCTGGGTAACAATCAAGTGGATCTCTTTATATAGTATCATCGGGGGAAACGCATTGATCAGGTACTTACCTCGGGTATGTTACATACCATGAGTCGTGGATGACACCCGCAGCATAGAACCTCTGCAGAGTGTAACCCTAATCGAATAGCCGTGTCCACGGTTAAGGACAGTTGGGTGGTGCTGCCTAAACTACGTCCAGTCGTTTCCTCATAAACCAAGTGAGTGTGTGTGTGTTCAAATGGTGTCATCTGAAAGAGTTGGTATGACCAAGTTTGGTGACTTGGCATATCGGGTGAACCCCGAGTGTTCAGCCCATAACAGATATGTTGATATCTGTAACCTGTTCTTCTATATACCATCTAGCTTATGTTGCATATCCATCTATGATTATGTTTATTTATAGTTAAGCTACTATCCACCAATGTTGCATATACTTGTTATCAAACCAAATGCATCATCCATATCGTGGGCTTATTGCGAGTACATTCAAAGTACTCATTGGCTTGCACTGGTTATGTTATTGACCAGACATGGAAGGACCGGAGTTTGGATAAGAGTACGTCATCGGAGACGGACCGGCAAACTAGGACGCTTCCCAGACAGAATGCATGTTCGTGTAGGCTGATGGCATGGGCGCCCACTTAGCCCCAAGATTTCCGCTATCACTGTGTTTTGGTCTTATAGGCCCTACCTATGTGAACTCGACCTTATTGGTCATGCATTGTATTATTTCAATATGATGATGTAAGACTCTTAATATTCACCGTCTGTGTGTTCGGTGAGTATTGATCTCTGGGATCACTCAACACATTCATTCGGCGATCTCGACTTGTAAGTCGGGGTCCCCACACCGAGCCTTGGCATATGCACCTGAACTCAAGCAGGAGGAAATAACTGGAGGTTTCCCTAAAACCACGGCTGATGGGTCGGCTTTTACTCAAGAAGAATATGCCAACTGTATGAAGGCGTCTCGTGCGCGGGCGAGTCATCTGGTGGCGGTTGTAGACGTGAAGACCTATCACGCGGCTTATGATGATAACAACGCACGGGTGTGACCACCCACCATTGAGACGGTGAACTTAACTCCTCAACGCTGTAAGCATCTCTTTGCCCCTTAAGTTAACCTGTCCCCAATCTTGCACGAAGAAGATGAATTCCATGCTTTAACCCTTCTAACTGGGATATGGATAACCTTCAAATCCAGGACACAGAAGAGCCATCGCAGGATGGCCCGGAGGCGGTTTAACTAAGAAGACTGCATCGCACGGCTAAGCTCTCAGCCAAATTAAAATTTGGAGTACTTTGAAAACTTTGACGCAATATTTTGGGCTCCATGTAGCCTTGTAATATTTAGAAATGTAGAAACTGAGTACTTGTGACATGCCTTCGTGCAGGTTTGTAATATGTATACTGCTTTGGAATTTGCCAACGATTGTTGATATGTTGTTTTTTGTCTGTGTTGGACTTGAAACCGAGGCAATTGAATTGACATGAGCCGGCCTTCTGAAATGCATGACAATTGTAAAATGTTTGATCGTGTCATAACACCATAACGCGGATGCTTTGTATGAGAAAGTAGGAAATATTGGACTTTCCCTGAATCAAGTTAAGGTAAAATCTTAACAATATCAATAAGCCGACTCAATGACACTCGGCGGGGTGACAGGCTGGCAAGGATCTAGTCATACCCTTAATTGACTGGGTGTAATAAAGCACAACAATTGTGGTAAGCCGGCTCATTGAGACGCGGTGATTTAGACCAGCTGATCAGGCTCAAGTCATGCTTCAGTGAAGCGGGTTATATGAACCCATGGTTTCTTCATTTTCCATATGCCGGCTCTAACACAACACCTCAATGTTTTAACCTTGACAAGTTTAGGGTCCACAATGGATTGACTCACAAAGATTACACGGGCCAATGGGGGGAGTCGCACAAACATATAGTCAGGTCTAACCATCATAATGCAGTAATTTGTTGCAGACCAAGCGCGTGAGAAAGCTAAACTCGGTAAGTTGGAAGTGTTGGAAATATTCCCTAGTGGTAATAATAAATTGGTTATTATTATATTTCCTTTTTCATAATAATCGTTTATTATCCATGCTAGAATTGTATTGATTTGAAACTCAAATACATGTGTGGATACATAGACAACACAATGTCCCTAGTGAGCCTCTAGTTGACTAGCTCGTTGATCAAAGATGGTCAAGGTTTCCTGGCCATAGGAAAGTGTTGTCACTTGATAAACGGGATCACATCATTGGGAGAATGATGTGATGGACAAGACCCAAACTATAAACGTAGCATATGATCGTGTTAGTTTATTGTTACTGTTTCTCCATGTCAATGTATCTATTCCTATGACCATGAGATCATGCAACTCCCGGACACCGGAGGAATGCCTTGTGTGTATCAAACGTCGCAACGTAACTGGGTGACTATAAAGGTGCTCTATAGGTATCTCCAAAGGTTTTTGTTGGGTTGGCATGGATCAAGACTCGGATTTGTCACTCCGTGTGACAAACAGGTATCTCGGGGCCCACTCGGTAATACAACATCACAACAAGCCTTGCAAGCAATGTGACTAAGGAGTTAGTCACGGGATCTTGTATTACGGATCAAGTAAAAAGACTTGCCGGTAACGAGATTGAACTAGCTATGGAGATACCGACGATCGAATCTCGGGCAAGTAACATACTGAAGGACAAAGGGAATAGTATACGAGATTATATGAATCCTTGACATAGAGGTTCAAGATAGAGATCTTCGTAGAATATGTAGGAGCCAATATGGACATCCAAGTCCCACTTTTGGTTATTGACCGGAGAGTGTCTCAGGTCATGTCTGCATAGTTCTCGAACCCGCAGGGTTTGCACTCTTAAGGTTCGGTGACGTTGCGGTATAGTTGAGTTATATGTGTTGGTGACCGAAGGTTGTTCGGAGTCCCAGATGAGATCCTGGACGTCACGAGGGTTTCCGGAATGGTCTAGAAACGAAGATTGATATATAGGAAGTCATGTTTTATTCACCAGAAAAGTTTCGGGCTCATCGGTAGTGTACAGGGAGTGCCAGGAGGGGTGCCGGGGACCATCGGGAGGGGTGTCATGCCCCATGGGGCCTCATGGGCTGTGGGAAGAGATACACCCACCCCTAGTGTGCTGGAATAAGTTCCCACTAAGGCCCATAAGGTTTGAGAAGGAAAAAAACAAGGTGGAAAGAGTTTCCAAGTGGGAAGGAGGAATCCTACTCCAAATAGGATTGGAGTAGGACTCCTCCTCTCTCCCTTGCGCAAGGGAAGAGGAGGCTTCCCTAGGGCGCTGCCCTCTCCCTCCTCCCCTCCTATATATACTAAGAGTTTTCAGGGTTTTTAGACAACAGAAAACTTTGCCACGTGCTAGCCTCTCCTCTAGATCGTAGTTCTTCCTCTAGATCGGTTTTCTACGGAGCTCGGGCGGAGCCCTGCAGGAATAGATCATCACCATCACCGGCACGCCGTAACGCTGCTGGAGAACTCATCTACTTCCATTCCCCTCTAGCTGGATCAATAAGGAGGAGATCGTTATCGAGCTGTACATGTGCGGAACACGGAGGTGTCGTCCGTTCGACACTTGATCGGGACGGATCGTGGGAAGGATCGTGAGACGGTTCGTGGGACGGATCGTGAAGACGTACCACTACATCAACCGCGTTTATTAACGCTTCCGCTTAGCGATCTACAAGGGTATATGGATCCGATCTCCCTCTCGTAGATGATCATCACCATGATAGGTCTTCATGTGCGTAGGAAATTTTTTGTTTCCCATGCAACATTCCCCAACAGGAAGCCCCCAAGTGACCCATGATCATTGGAAAGCTCAGTCTAGGATTGCAGAAGACCTCGGAACCAATGTCCCCCAGGTAAGCCGGCTTGATTCTACAGACCACCATTGGCGCCTATCATTGAACCATGCATCGTGGCAACGAATCCTGTTTGGCTTATTAGCACGTATGTTTGAACGGTCGCAACATGGTGGCTCATTCTATTTGATGCCAAGAGCGCCTATGTTTGACCGGTCGCCTCATGGCATCTCATCCTCTTGGGTGGCTTAGTTTAAATAATAAAGACTCATGCCCGTTGTGTAGGCTGAAACGACAGAGACCCCGAAGTGTGGAGGTGCTGGCTTTATTGTATTAAACATAAAGATGTATGTACAAAAGGTTGCAAAAGATACATAATCGAGGAGCCAATGGCTCTAAGTATAGTAAGGCCATAGGTGGGCAATGTTCCAAGGCCGGGTGCTTACTTCCTCAGAAGTGTATGTATTGGTCCGGAGGTCCACCAGGTAATATGAACCATTATGAAGATTCTTACTGGTGACAAAAGGACCCTCCCAGCATGGTGAAAGCTTGTGCATGCCTGTTTGATCTTGAATCAATCGAAGCACTAAGTCTCCCTCCTAAAAAGTCCGGCTCTTGATCCTACGGCTATGACAGCGGCAGAGATCTTGCTGATATATAGCTAATCTCGTTGCTGCCAAGTAACATTCTTCCTCCAAGGCGTCCAAAGAATCTTGACGCGCCTGCTCATTGTCAGCTTGAAAATAAGCGGCAACTCGCGGGGAATCATGCCGTATATCGCTCGGTAGAACCACCTCAGCCCCATAAACCAGAAAAAAGGGCGTGTAACCAATAGATCTATTTGGTGTCGTCCTGATGCTCCAAAGCATGGCGGGAAGCTCTTCAACCCAACAAACCGGAGTACGTTGTAAGGGAACCATGAGCCGGGGCTTGATCCCTCGTAAGACTTCTTCATTAGGTCGTTCAGCCTGCCCATTGGACCATGGATGTGCTACCGCCGAAACATCAAATTGATATGCTCCTGCTGGCAGAATTGTTTCATGGCCCCTTTGGATAAATTGGTACGATTATCAATGATAATCCTGTGAGGATAACCAAACCGAAAAATCAGCCTTTTCAAAAAATTGACTGCCGTCTCTGCTGCACAATTGCTGATGGGTTATGCCTCAACCCACTTGGTAAACTTGAAAACCGCCACCACAAGATGGGTCTTTTTTTCAGAAGACATCTTGAACGGGCCAACCATATCAAGCCCCCAGATCACAAACGGCCATGTTACTAGGATCATACGCAATTCCTGAGCCGGTACATGAGCTTGTCGAGCAAACTTCTGATATTCATCGCACTTTCGTACAATATCCTAAGGATCAGCATGAGGTGTTAACTAGTAAAACCCATGACGGGAAGCTTTTGACACTAAAGATCGTGAACCAGCATGATGCCCATAGACGCCAGCATGTATTTCATTGAGAATTTCTCGTCCTTCTTCACGAGAGACACATCTTTGAAAAATTCCACAAGTGCTTCGCTTGTGTAACTCACGCTTGTGGATAGTCATAGACTTGCACCGTCGTATTCTCTGTCGGGCGATGAGTTCCTGAGCCGGCAACTCGCCCCGAGCCAGGTAAGCCATATATGGAATCGTCCAATGAGGATTTGCCCGGAGAGCCGCCACCAACTATGATTCTGTGTCAGGGATAGCTAACTCCTCTTCAGATGGCAACTTCACAGAGGGGTTGTGGAGGATATCCAAGAACACGTCGGGAGGAACAGGCTTACGTTGAGATCCAAGTCGTGATAAAGCGTCAGCCACCTCATTATCTCGATGATCAATGTGATCAACCTGGTAGCCGTGAAAATAACCCGCCACCTGAGTTACTGCACGCCTATAAACGGCCATTAGGGGGTCTTTTGAGTCCCAAGTTCCACAGACCTGTTAAGCCACTAAAACTGAGTCGCCCAATTATCTAATCCGGCTAAAGTTCATCTCCTTAGCTATCCTGAGACCATGTAAGATAGCCTCGTACTCAGATGCATTGTTAGTGCAAGGAAACATGAGTTGTAAGACATAACAGAACTTGTCACCTCGTGGATAGGATAACACTACACTAGCCCCGACACTTCCAAATGCGTGGAGCCATCAAAATGTATAGTCCAGGGCGTGTTATCTGGCCTATCTTCTGGAATCTGCAGCTCGGTCCAATTGTTGATGAAATCCACCAATGCCTAAGAATTGATGGTTGTACGAGGCATATACTTCACATGATGAGGGCCAAGCTCAATCGCCAACTTAGCAATCCGACAAGTGGCCTCGCGGTTTTGTATAATGTTCCCAATTGGAGCCGAACTGACCATAGTGATTGGTTGCTCCTGGAAGTAGTGCTTCAGCTTCCGGCTTTCCATAAAGATCCCAAAGACTAGCTTCTGCCAATGTGGGTATCGTTGTTTGGACAAGGTTAGCACCTCGCTGACAAAACACACCGGCCATAGAACCGGATACTCCTTCCCTTCTTCCTTGCGCTCGACGACCACTGCCACACTTACTGCTTTAGAATTAGCAGCAATGTAGAGGAGCATGGGTTCTTTATCAATTGGGGCGGCTAAAACGGGCGGCTCAGCAAGCTGCTTCTTGAGAGCTTCAAAAGCTTCCTTGGCTACATATGTCAAGACAAAATTATCCGTCTTCTTGAGTAACTGGTAAAGAGGTATAGCCTTTTCACCAAGGCGACTTATGAACCGGCTTAGCGCTGCAATGCAATCCACCATGCGTTGGACCTGGTTGATGTTAGCCGGCTTACCCAATGAAGTTATGGCCTTGATTTTATCCGGGTTAGCCTCAATGCCTCGCTTGGACACCAGGAAAACCCAATAACTTGCCCACAAGTACACCAAAAACACACTTGGTCGAGTTCAGTTTCATCTGGTAGACTTGAAGATTATCAAACGTCTTCTAGAGATCCTCCAATAGTGTTTGCTTCTTCAAATATTTTACCACGATATCGTCAACATAAGCATGGCGTTGCGTCCGATCTAATCGTGTAAACAATTCTGAATGCAGCGTTGATAAGTCGCACATGTGCTCTTAAGTTTGAAAGGCATAAAAACATAGCAGAATGCTCCAAAAGGGGTTATGAAGGTCGTCTTCCCTTGATCCTCCTTAGCCATGTTGATCTGGTGGTAACCTGAATATGCATCCAGGAAACACAAGCGCTCACAACCCACAGTAGAGTCAATTATCTGATCGATGCGAGGGAGAGCAAAGGGATCTTTAGGACAAGCTTTGTTGAGGTCGGTGTAGTCTATACACATATGAAAAGTGCCACTCTTCTTCAGAACAAGGACTAGTTAGCCAACCACTCAGGATGAAAAACTTCACTAATGAACCCGGCATCTAGGAGCCGGGTGACTTCTTCCCCAGTAGCCTTGTGTATTGATGACCCACAAGTATGGGGGATCAATCGTAGTCCTTTTGATAAGTAAGAGTGTCGAACCCAACGAGGAGCAGAAGGATCTGACAAGTGGTTTTCAGCAAGGTAAAATCTGCAAGCACTGAAATTGTCGGTAACAAGTGATTGTGTGGTGACATGATTCGTAGCAAGCAACAAGTAACAAAAGTAGCAACGGTGCAGCAAAGTGGCCTAAACCCTTTTGTAGCAAGGGACAAGCCTGGACAAAGTCTTATAGGAGGAAAAACGCGCTCCCGAGGACACACGGGAATCTCTGTCATGCTAGTTTCATCATGTTCATATGATTCGCGTTCGTTACTTTGATAGTTTGATATGTTGGTGGACCAGCGCTTGGGTACAGCCCTTACTTGGACAAGCATCCCACTTATGATTAACCCCTCTCGCAAGCATCTGCAGCGACGAAAGAAGAATTAAGACAAAGTCTAACCATAGCATTAAACTAGTGGATCCAAATCAGCCCCTTACGAAGCAACGCATAAACTAGGGTTTAAGCTTCTGTCACTCTAGCAACCCATCATCTACTTACTACTTCCCAATGCGTTTCTCTAGGCCCAAATAATGGTGAAGTGTTGTGTAGTCGACGTTCACATAACACCACTAGAGGAAAAACAACATACAACATATCAAATTACCGAACGAATACCAAATTCACATGGCAACTATTAGCATGACTTATCCCATGTCCTCATGAACAAAAGTAACTACTCACAAAGCATAATCATATTCATGACGAGAGAGGTAATGAGTAGCATCAAGGATCTGAACATAAACTCTTCCACCAAATAATCCAACTAGCATCAACTACAAAGAGTAATCAACACAACTAGCAACTTTACAAGTACCAATCGGAGTCGGGAGACGGAGATTGGTTACAAGAGATGAACTAAGGTTTGGAGATGACATGGTGCTGATGAAGATGTTGATGGTGACGAGTCCCCTCCGATGAGAGGAGTGTTGGCGATGACGATGGTGACGATTTCCCCCTCTGGGAGGGAAGTTTCCCCGGCAGGATCGTCTTGCCGGAGCTCTAGATAGGTTCTGCTCAAGTTCCGCCTCGTGGCGGCGGCGAATCCATGAAAAAGCTCCTCCCTGATTTTTTTCTAGACGAAACCCTTCATATAGCAGAAGAGGGGGGCCAGTGGGCCAGCAGGCTGCCCACAAGCCCTCATGGTGTGGCCTGGGGGGTGGTCGCGCCGTGCAGGCTTGTGGCCACCTGCACGCGCCCCTGTGGCACTTCTTCGGCCCAGTATTTTTTATAAATCCGTAAAAAAATCCTCGTTGATTTTTATGGCGTTTGGAGTTGCGCAGAATAGGTATCTCAACTTAACTCCACTTTCAGGCCAGAATTCCAGTTGTCGGCATTCTCCCTCTTCATGTACACCTTGCAAAATAAGAGAGAAAAGGCATAAGTATTCTACCGTGAAGTGAAATAACATCCCAAGAAGCGATAAATATCAACATGAAAACATGATGCAAAATGGACGTATCAACTCCCCCAAGCTTAAACCTCGCTTGTCCTCAAGCGAAAGCCTAACTCAATAAATATGTCCACATGTTTAGGGAGAGAGGTGTCGACAAAACAAGATATGAACATGCATGCATCATGATCAATATCACAACATCAATACCAACATATAATCTCTCATGCTAAAGTGACAATTCCTTCACAAAGTAAAGCATGGATCAAGAACCTTACCGATAAGTAACAACCGATAGCCTTTAGTCATTGAAGCAATTGCAATTTATCACAACATCAGAAAGAGTCAAATAAGACCTTGTAAAGCAAATCCACATACTCAATCATTCTTTCGTTCTCTACAATTTCTACAACTCACGTGGTACTCATGAGATCAAAGTTTTAGCTGGACACAGAGAAAGATAGGGGCTTACGGTTTTGCCTCCCAACTGCTTACCTCAAGGGTAATGTCAATAATAATACTTCATGAATACTTACCTCCAAGTTGACATATGAATATAGATCTTTCCCAAGCATATGACGTTAGCCAAGACAAAGGCGAAATAGGGAATTGGTGAAGATCACCATGACTCTTTCAAGGGCAAAAAGTAAAGGTACAAGATAGGCCCTTTGCAGAGGGAAGCAGAGGTTGTCATGCGCTTTTGAGGTTTGGATGCGTGTCCTCTTAGTGCGGAGGAACGTCACTTTGTATTGCCTCCTGTGATAAAGAACTTTATTATGCAGTCTGTCGCTTTTATGTCTTTCTCATCACAGGTTCATACAAAGCTTATTTTCCACACACTAATAGATCATACATATTAGAGAGCAATTTTTATTGCTTGCACCGATGACAACTTACTTGAGAGATCTTATTCAATCCATAGGTAGGTATAGTGGACACTCTTGGCACAACTGGTTTGAAGATTTATGGATGCACAAGTAGTATCTCTACTTGGTGTGGGAGGTTTGGCCAATATGAGGTGGAAGCAATCGTCACATGCTAAGGGATCTCTAATCATATAACATTGTTCGGAACCAAGCAAACATAATTCATTATGTTGTCTTCCAAATTCTACTTCTAGGCATGAAATAGTTTAGTGAGAGTTCACAATCATAGATGGTGTCAGAGATGATATATTTATATGTGAACCTCTCCTTCTTTATCACTTCCTATTAATTGCAACCATGACCAAGGTCTACGATTGCCTACCCTCAACAAGTTTCAATCCTCATTCTTTTTTATATGTGAAGCCATCACTTCCCATAAGATCATTACATCATCTTTCATGCTTTTGTTCTATTCTCACTCTTTTGATCATGGCAAGAGGCAAAGCCCTTCAACTAACACACTCTTTATTATATGGCTCACGAGCTCGAATACATCGGGGCTGACACAAAACAAAACTCAAGACTAAAACACTAAGACTTTTAAACTACTAGAGAAAGAGAAAACTGAAAAGGAAAACTAAAACAAAGGTAAAGGCAAAAGATGTGATGGTGATACGATACCGGGGCAACTCCCCCAAGCTTGGCACCAGCCAAGGGGATTTCCCATACCAATGCTCAATTGTCTTCGTTTGGTGGTGAAGGTGGTGGAGTTGTTGCAACATGGGCTTGATCTTCCATCTTCCAAGGCATAGGTGCTCCATCATGGAAAGATGAACGAGTCTCCGGAATCCTCAAATCTGCAGCCAACTGTATTGATTTAAATCTATACTCATACTCACAGTTTTGGTTCTGCAGGTCATAGATCTTGGCCTGGAGTTGATCAATCCTGTCATAGAGCCTGGAGAGGTGCTTCCCAATGTCATTGGCATCAATCCTGTGCTTGTTGGTGAACTCCGTGATCATCATGTGGTTGGCGTTGAGTCCACGCTCCACCATCCCTTGGCACTTGAAGACTTGTTGCTCCATTGCTTCGAGCCTCATCTCCATGCTTCCGGTCTTCTTAGGCCCCTCAACATCACGGATGTGCAACATCCCCTCATGCATCTCGATAGATTAAGGGTGTTGCAACACTCCCGTGAGGTAGGGATTGATGACCTTCTCGAAGATCTTGTCCTTCGAAGGTTTTGGGGAAGTCATAGCGATCTAGATCAGCAACAGAAACAGGCTCGAAACAGAGATCTGCATGATGCAGGGGTCAGGCCAAATGGGAGTATATATAATGATTTTTTTAGACGAGAAGGAGTACCCCGCACGAAAACGGAGTCCGGGAGGTGGACGAGGTGGCCACAAGCCCTCACGGCGCGGCCAGGGGGTGGGCCCGCGCCGTGCAGGCTTGTCGCCTCCTCGTGCACTTTCCGGACTACTTGCAATTTTTGTATTTTTTCAAATATTCCAAAACGGAGAAAATTTCCTAACGGAAAAGTTTTGGACTCTGTTTTCTTACCGAATCACATACCTCTTCGTTTCCGGAGTCTGAAACAGGCTCATAAATATCCCTTAGGTATTCTTCCGGAGTTATGGTATTGATAATATTGCTTTCAACATTTATGGGAGTACCTGAGATATAATGCTTGATGCTCTGCCCATTTACCACTCTAGGACAATTACCTTCCGTGTTGTTGATCTTGATAGCACCGGAACGATATAGTTCCTCAACAACATAGGGACCTTCCCATTTAGAGAGAAGCTTGCCTGCAAAGAATCTTAAACGAGAGTTATATAGCAAGACATAATCACCTACATTGAACTCACGCTTTTGTATCCTCTTATCATGCCACCTCTTAACCTTCTCTTTGAACAGCTTGGCATTCTCATATGCGTGAGTTCTCCACTCATCAAGCAAGCTAATATCAAATAACCTCTTCTCTCCGGCAAGTTTGAAATCAAAGTTGAGCTCTTTGATTGCCCAATAAGCTTTGTGCTCTAGCGCAAGAGCTAAATGACATGCTTTACCGTACACCATTTTGTACGGAGACATGCCCATGGGATTCTTATAGGCAGTTCTATAAGCCCACAGTGCATCATCGAGCTTCTTAGACCAATTCTTTCTAGACCTGTTGACAGTCTTTTGCAGAATCAGTTTAATCTCTCTATTACTTAGCTCTACTTGACCACTGGACTGAGGGTGATAGGGAGACGAAATTCTATGGTTGACATCGTACTTATCAAGCGTTTTACGAAAAGCACCATGAATGAAATGTGAACCACCGTCGGTCATTAGATATCTAGGGACTCCAAATCTAGGGAAGATAACTTCTTTCAGCATCCTGATAGAGGTGTTGTGATCAGCACTACTAGTGGGGATAGCTTCTACCCACTTAGTGACATAATCAATAGCAACTAGGATATGAGTATACCCATTGGATTTTGGAAAAGGTCCCATATAATCAAAGCCACAGACATCAAATGGTTCAATGACAAGTGAATAGTTCAGAGGCATTTCCTGACGTTTGCTAGTATTACCTATTCTTCGACATTCATCACATGACAAGGCAAACTTACAGGCATCCTTGAAGAGAGTGGGCCAATAGAAACCAGATTGCAATACCTTGTGTGCAGTTCTATCTCCCGCATGGTGTCCTCCATAGGCCTCGGAGTGACACTTCTGTAGGATCTGTCCCTGTTCATGGTCAGGTACACAACGTCTAATAACACCATCTGCTCCTTCCTTATAAAGGTGAGGATCATCCCAGAAGTAATGTCTCAAGTCAAAGAAGAATTTCTTCTTTTGCTGGTATGTGAAACTAGGTGGTATATATTTGGCAACAATATAGTTTTCATAATCAGCATACCACGGTGCACTACATGAAGCATTTATGACATTCAATTGCTCATCGGGAAAGCTATCATCAATAGGTTGTGTGTCATCAAGAACGTTCTCCAACCTAGACAAGTTATATGCTACTGGGTTATCAGCACCCTTCTGTGGACAACGTGCAAATCAAATTCTTGTAGCAAGAGAACCCATCTGATAAGTCTAGGTTTAGCGTCTTTCTTCTCCATGAGGTACTTAATAGCAGCGTGATTGGTATGAATAGTGACTTTCGAATAAACTATGTAAGACCTGAACTTTTCACATGCAAATACGACTGCTAAAAATTCCTTCTCCGTAGTAGCATAGTTCCTCTGGGCACTGTCTAGAGTTTTACTAGCGTAGTGAATAACATTCAACTTCGTATCGACTCTTTTCCCTAGAAAAGCACCAACAGCACAATCACTAGCATCACACATGATCTCAAAAGGCAAGTTCCAATCAGGTGGTTGAACAATAGGTGCGGTTATCAAAGCCCTCTTAAGTATTTCGAAGGCATCCTCACAATCATCGTCAAAGACAACAGGAATATCCTTTTGCAAGAGATTGGTAAGAGGCCTAGAAATCTTAGAGAAGTCTTTAATGAACCTTCTATAGAAACCAGCATGACCAAGGAAACTTCTTATACCTTTGATATCTGTGGGGTATGGCATTTTCTCGATTGCATCAACCTTAGCCTTATCGACTTCAATACCTCTTTCAGAAATTTTATGTCCTAAGATGATACCTTCATTAACCATAAAGTGGCACTTCTCCCAATTCAAGACAAGATTGGTGTATTTACATCTCTACAAGAATCGATCAAGGTTGTTGAGGCAATCATCAAAGGAAGACCCGTAAACGGAGAAGTAATCCATGAAAACCTCAACAATCGTTTCACAAAAGTCAAAGAATATAGCCATCATACATGTTTGAAAGGTGGCAGGTGCATTACGTAAGCCAAAAGGCATACGTCTATAAGCAAAGGTACCGAAAGGGCAGGTGAAAGTGGTCTTCTCCTGATCAGATTGTGCAACTCGTATTTGGGAGAAACCAGAATAACCGTCTAGAAAGCAGAAATGTGTGTGTTTAGACAGTCTTTCTAGCATTTGGTCGATAAAAGGCAAGGGGTAATGATCTTTCCTAGTGGCATTATTCAATTTCCTAAAATCGATCACCATCTTATAGACAGCAATAATCCTCTGTTGGATCAATTCATCCTTATCATTAGGGACAACGGTAATGCCTCCCTTCTTAGGCACGCAATGCACCGGACTCACCAATCGCTATGAGCAACAGGATAGATAATACCTGCTTCGAGGAGCTTTAGTATTTCTTTTCTTACTACTTCTTTCATCTGATGATTTAATCTCCTTTGATGATCAGCAACTGGTTTGAAATCAGGATCAGTTTTAATCTTGTGCTGGCATAGGGTAGGACTAATGCCCTTAAGATCATCGAGAGTATATCCAATAGCAGCACGGTGCTTCCTTAGAGTTTTTAGTAACTTCTTTTCTTCTTGCTCTGAGAGGCTAGCACTAATAATAACAGGATATATCTCCTTTTCATCAAGATAAGCATACTTAAGAGTATCAGGCAACAGTTTAAGATCGAACACAGGATCACCCTTTGGTCGGAGTGGATCCCTAAGCAGTTCAACAGGCAAATTATTCTTAAGGATAGGATATTGTTCTAATACAACTCTATCTATCTCATCCCTTTCATCCATATGCATATCATTTTCATGCTCAAGCAAGTATTGCTCTAAGGGATCAGCAGGAGTCACGGCAATAGAGGCTAACGCAATAGTTTTATCCCTACTAGGAAACTCCTTTTCATGCGGTTGTCTACCAAACTTAGAGAAATTGAACTCATGTGACACACCTTCAAAGCCAACAGTGACAGATTGCTTCTCACAATCAGTATGAGCATTGACAGTATTGAGAAAAGGTCTACGAAATATGATGGGAGGAAAGCTATCTTGTGCGGTAGCAAGAACGAGGAAATCAATAGGATACTTCCTTTTACCACACAAGACTTCAACATCCCTAACAATTCCCACAGGGCAGATAGTATCTCTATTGGCAAGCTGAATAGTGACATCAATGGGTTCTATCTCAACAGGTGCAATCTCATCTTTGATTTCATCGTATAAGGATTGAGGTATTGCACTAACACTAGCACCCACGTCACATAAGCCATGATAACAATGATCTCCTATCTTAACAGAAACCACAGGCATGCCAACAACAGGCCTATGTTTGTCTCTAACGTGAGGTTTAGCAATTCTAGCAGCATCTTCATAGAAGTGAATATTATGTCACTCAACATCGTCGGACAGAAGATCTTTGATAATAGCAATGATAGGTTCAACTCTAATTTGCTCAGGAGGTGTAGGTGTTCTAATATAGCCTCTACGTATCACAGTTGAAGCTTTAGAATGATCCTTTATCCTAACAGGGAAAGGTGGTTTCTCAATGTAAGCACTGGGAACAACAGGATCATTATCGGCAATGACTTTCTCTTCAACTGGAGTGGGTTTAACTACATTGACTTCTAAAGGAGGATGATATTTAAACCACTTCTCTTTGGGGAGATCAATATGAGCAGCAAACGATTCACACAATGAAGCTAATATCTCAGAGTCAAGTCCATATTTAGCACTAAAGTCACTAAAGGTATGTGTCTCAACAAAGGATTTAACGCAATCAAACGTGAAATTCATACCTGTTTCCTTACCTTCTTCAAGATTCCAATCTTCAGATTTGTGTTTAATTATCTCCTATAAATTCCATTTGAAGTCAATATCTCTCTTCATAAAAGAATCGGTACAAGAACTGTCAAACATGGTGCGATCATCATGAGAAAGCCGAGCATAGAAGTTCTGAATGATAATTTCTCTCGAGAGCTCATGATTGGGCCATGAATATAACATTGATTTAAGCCTCCCCCAAGCTTGAGCAATGCTTTCTCTATCACGAGGCCAAAAACTATAAATATAATTCCAATCACGATGTACTAAATGCATAGGATAAAACTTTTAATTATCGTGTATCATCACATAGCCTATACCATGTCAACCCCTTATCCTTCAAAGATAAATGAAAGACCTTCTTCTTGACCTCATCCTCGGGCAAACCTGCAAGCTTAAATAAACCAAAAACTTCACCTACATAGATTAGATGCAAGTCTGGATGTGATGTTCCATCTCCTATAAAAGGATTAGCCAGCAGTTTCTCAAGCATACCCGAAGGAAATTCAAAGAAAATATTTCAGTAGGTGCAACAGGTTGAGGAGCAACTATTTGTGCTTCCGTTCGAGGTGAAGATACCCCGAACAAGCACCTCAAAGGATTAGTATCCATAGTGACAAGTGACAATAAATTTCAGCACACTATATGAATGTTTACTTACCAAGTTCCACTTACCAAGGCACTTCACTCCCCGGCAACGGCGCCAGAAAAGAGTCTTGATGACCCACAAGTATAGGGCATCAATCGTAGTCCTTTCGATAAGTAAGAGTGTTGAACCCAACGAGGAGCAGAAGGATCTGACAAGTAGTTTTCAACAAGGTAAAATCTGCAGGCACTGAAATTGTCGGTAACAAGTGATTGTGTGGTGAGATGATTCATAGCAAGCAACAAGTAACAAAAGTAGCAACGGTGTAGCAAAGTGGCCCAATCCCTTTTGTAGCAAGGGACAAGCCTGGGCAAAGTCTTGTAGGAGGAAAAACGCTCCCGAGGACACACGGGAATTTTTGTCATGCTAGTTACATCATGTTCATATGATTCGCGTTCGTTACTTTGATAGTTTGATATGTGGGTGGACCAGCGCTTGGGTACTGGCCTTACTTGGACAAGCATCCCACTTATGATTAACCCCTCTCGCAAGCATCCGCAACTACGAAAGAAGAATTAAGACAAAGTCTAACCATAACATTAAACTAGTGGATCCAAATCAGCCCCTTACGAAGCAACGCATAAACTAGGGTTTAAGCTTTTGTCACTCTAGCAACCCCTCATCCACTTACTACTTCCCAATGCCTTCCTCTAGGCCCAAATAATGGTGAAGTGTTATGTAGTCGACATTCACATAACACCACTAGAGGAAAAACAACATACAACATATCAAATTACCGAACGAATACCAAATTCACATGACTACTATTAGCATGACTTATCCCATGTCCTCGGGAACAAAAGTAACTACTCACAAAGCATAATCATATTCATGACTAGAGAGCTAATGAGTAGCATCAAGGATCTGAACATAAACTCTTCCACCAAATAATCCAACTAGCATCAACTACGAAGAGTAATCAACTCTACTAGCAACCTTACAAGTACCAATCGGAGTCGAGAGACGGAGATTGGTTACAAGAGATGAACTAGGGTTTGGAGATGAGATGGTGCTGATGAAGATGTTGATGGTGACGAGTCCCCTCCGATAACAGGAGTGTTGGTGACGACGATGGCGACGATTTCCCCCTCCGGGAGGAAATTTCCCCGGCAGGATCGTCGTGCCGGAGCTCTAGATTGGTTCTGCTCAAGTTCCGCCTCGTGGTGGCGGGGAATCCACGAAAAAGCTCCTCCCTGATTTTTTTTCTGGACGAAACCCTTCATATAGCAGAAGAGGGGGGGCCAGGGGGCCCGCAGGCTGCCCAAAAGACCTCATGGCGCGGGCTGGGGGGTGGCCGTGCCGTGCAGGCTTCTGGCCACCTGCACGCGCCCCTCTGGCACTTCTTCGGCCCAGTATTTTTTATAAATCCGGAAAAAATCCTCATTAATTTTTATGGCGTTTGGAGTTGCGCAGAATAGGTATATCAACTTTGCTCCACTTTCAGGCCAGAATTCCAGTTGCCGGCATTCTCCCACTTCATGTAAACCTTGCAAAATAAGAGAGAAAAGGCATAAGTATAGTACCGTGAAGTGAAATAACAGCCCAAGAAGCGATAAATATCAACATGAAAACATGATGCAAAATGGACGTATCACGTATCTCCTCGTTAAAACGACAAAGGTATCGTCGTACATGTTTCATCTTTGGATCCACATTAAGGTGGTGCTCAGCGAATTGTCTCGGTACACCAGCTATGTTAGACGGCTTCCATGCGAAGATGCACTTATTCTCATGGATTAATTCTATGAGCGTGCTTTCCTATTTGGGGTCCAAGCCGGTCCCAATATTGAACTTCTTAGAAGAGTCGCCTGGGGTGAAGTCAACTTGGTGGGTGTCGTCTGTTGGCTTGAATTTGAGAGGCAGCTCAGGATCGATAGTGGGATTTTTGAGAGGGCTCATGTCCGTCGGGTCAACATTGGCATTGAGAAACTTCAACTCCTCAACCGCACATGCCGACTCAGCGTAAGCAGCATCTCCTTCTTCACACTCCTGAGCTATCTTCCGATTCCCATCTACAATAATGGTGCCCTCAAGACCCAGCATTTTAATCTGGAGATATACATAGCACGGACGGTCCATGAACCACGCATAAGCTGGCCACCCAAACAAAGCATGATAAGTGCTCTTGATCATGACCACATCTAACATCAGAGGCTCGCTCCTGTAATTGCATTTGTTCCCAAAGGCGACGTTTAACTTGATCCGCCCAACTGGGTATGCCGACTTGCTTGGGACTATGCCATGAAAAACTGTTGTTGATGGCATCAGGTCACTCTCAGAAAAGTTGATCCGCCAGAAGGTATCATAATGTAAGATATTAATATTGCTTCCTCCATCCATCAGAACCTTCATGAGAGTATACCCTCCAACCTGAGCAGCCACCACGAGAGACAAATCGCCGGGGTTGTCAACCCGAGGCGGGTAGTCGTCCCTACTCCAAGTGATAGGCTGTTCTGACCAATTGATATGTGGGAACCGTCGGCTCAATCATATTAATGGCTCTTTGCTTAACCTTCATATCCCTCCTACAAGTGTTAGTGGGGAAAATGTGGTACTAACTGATGTTTAGCTGCTTGGGGTTACTCTGGAATCCGCCCTGATTGTTTTGCTATAGATTGTTTGCCCGAGAATGTTGTCCACTGCCGTTACCTGAGCCGCGCTGTCCATGAAAGCAGGAGCCAAGGAACACGCCATATGAGCCCCCATATGACCCGCCAGGACCAGGCTGACCCGGATGTCCACCACCATTGCCACCTTGGTTATCCTTAGAGGCCTGGAGACGAAATTTGTGCACAACATAGCAATTTTCCCTAGAATGAGTAGACGCGACATCTATGGTACTATGCTTGGTGCAGGGCGCCTTTAACATCTCCTCGTAATTGCGCGGTTTTCTCCCACAGAAACCTCGTACGGGTCCAGTGTTTTGACGCTAATTTCTGAACCCAGTATTGGCGTTGGCGACGAAATCTGACCCGCCATCTTGCTGCCTTCGCTTTCCTTGACCTCCCGGGTTCCATTACACCCAGGGTTCTGATAATGCCACTTGGTGCCATCTCCTTTCTTGTTCTCGCTAGATTTGTCTTGAACTGAGCCGGCATCCTTCGTGCCATCAGACTTGGTGTATCTGGTGAGGGTATCCATTAACTCACCCATATCCTGCATATTTCCTTTCACGCAGCCAAGGTTCAAAACCAGTGTATGAAAATGCCAGTTCTTCTCTAGGATCAGGACGGCCTGAGCTGCAATGATACCATCTCACGAGTGAACGATTTGGCGATGCGATGCGTCTAGTGGTGTGCCGACTCATCAGAGCGTTGAACACAATGCTGAAGATCCAATGTCGTCATTGGTCGCTTGCGTGTTCCCGTGAAGTATCTGATAAATCGCTCCTTCAACTCCGCCCAGGTGTTAATAGAATTGGGTGGTAGGTTTTTCAACCATGTTTGAGCCGGTCCTTCCAACATCATCATAAGGTATTTCGCACACACCGCGTCACTAGCATCACGCATGTCCATAGCAAGCTCATAACTCTCAATCTACACGGCCGGCTCAAGATCTGTTGTATAGTTGGGCACCTTGCGAGGACCTTTGATGTCCTTTAGCATGCACTCATTGCGAAGGGCCAAAGACAAATAGGGGACCCCGATGGTCCGCTCGCTTGACTCGCCATGAGCAGGCTTGGCTGAGCGTGAGTCGGTGTTGGAAATATGCCCTAGAGGCAATAAATTTGTTATTATTATATTTCCTTGTTCATAATAATCGTTTATTATCCATGCTAGAATTGTATTGATTGGAAACTAAAATACATGTGTGGATACATAGACAACACACTGTCCCTAGTGAGCCTCTAGTTGACTAGTTCGTTGATCAAAGATGGTCAAGGCTTCCTGGTCATAGGCAAGTGTTGTCACTTGATAACGGGATCACATCATTAGGAGAATCATGTGATGGACAAGACCCAAACTATGAACGTAGCATATTGATGGAGTCGTTTTATTGCTATTGCTTTCTGCGTGTCAAGTATTTGTTTGTATGACCATGAGATCATATAACCCACTGGCACCGGAGGAATACCTTGTGTGCATCAAACGTTGCAACGCAACTGGGTGACTATAAAGGTGCTCTACGGGTATCTCCAAAGGTGTCTGTTGAGTTAGTATGGATCAAGAATGGGATTTTTCACTTCGTGTAACGGAGAGGTATCTCGGGGCCCACTCGGTAATACAACATCACAAACAAGCCTTGCAAGAAATGTGACTAAAGTGTAAGTCACGGGATCTTGTATTACGGAACGAGTAAAGAGACTTGCCGGTAACGAGATTGAAATAGGTATGCGGATACTAACGATCGAATCTCTGGCAAGTAACATACCGAAGGACAAAGGGAATGACATACGGGATTATATGAATCCTTGGCACTGAGGTTCAACCGGTAAGATCTTCGGTGAATATGTAGGATCCAATATGGGCATCCAGGTCCCGCTATTGGATATTGACCGAGGAGTGCCTCAGGGCATGTCTACATAGTTCTCGAACCCGCAGGGTCTGCACATTTAAGGTTCGATGATGTTTTAGTATAGTTGAGTTATATGTGTGGTTACCGAATATTGTTCGGAGTCTCGAATGAGATCGCGGAAGTCACGAGGGTTTCCGGAATGGTCCGGAAATGAAGATTGACATATAGGATGGCTTCATTTGGTTACCAGAAGGTTTTCGGGCATTACCGGGAATGCACCGGGAGTGACGAATGGGTTCTGGAAGTTCAACGGGAGGGGGGCAACCCACCCGGGGGAAGCCCAATGGCCCTAGGGGTGGTGCACCAGCCCTTAGTGGGCTGGTGGGACAGACCAAGACGGCCATGGCACCAAGGAAAGAAAACAAAAGAAAAAGAAAAAAAAAGAGGTGGGAAGGAAGAGAAGGACTCCACTTTCCAATCCTAGTTGGAGTAGGATTGGAGTACCACTCCTCCTCTCCCTTGGTCGGCGCACCCTTGAGGGATTGGCCCTCAAGGAAAGCCTCCTCCCTCTCCCTCCTATATATAGTGGTGATTTAGGGCTGATTTGAGATAACTTTTGCCATGTGCAACTCAGATCTAGACACCATAGTTCTTCCTTAAGATCGGATTTCTGTGGAGCTCGGGCAGAGCCCTAGAGGAGTAGATCGTCACCACCACCGGCGTGCCGTCATGCTGCCGGAGAACTCATCTACTTCTCCAGCTTGCTTGCTGGATCAAGAAGGCCGAGATCATCGTTGAGTTGTACGTGTGCTGAACGCGGAGGTGCTGTCCGTTCGGCACTAGATCGGGACGGATCGTGGGACGGTTCGTGGGGCTGATCGAGGGACGTGAAGAAGTTCCACTACATCAACCGCATTTATTAACGCTTCCTGCTGTGCGATCTACAAGGGTACTGATACTCTCCGTCGTATCTACTTTACCAAACTCTTTTGCCCTTGTTTTGGACTCTAATTTGCATGATTTGAATGGAACTAACCCGGACTAACACTATTTTCAGCAGAATTGCCATGGTGTTGTTTTTGCGCAGAAATAAAAGTTCTCGGAATGACCTGGAAATTTACGAGGATTTTTTCTGGAATATATAAAAAATACTGGTGCAACAATCAACCGTAGAAGTGGAGCGAGGAGCCCTAAAGCCCACCAGGCCCCCCCTGGCCGCGCCTAGCAGGCCTGTGTGTCCCTCAGAGCTCCACCGCCTCCAACTCCAGCTCTATTTAGTCCCTTTCGTTCGGAAAAAATCAAGGTGAAGAGTTCATCGCGTTTTACAATACGGAGGCGACGCCACCACCTGTTCATCCTCTGGAGGGAAGATATGGAGTCCGCTGTGTGCTCCGAAGAGGGAAGATCGTCGCCACCGTCATCACCAACCTTCCTTCATCGCCAATTCCATGATGATCTTCACCGTTCGTGAGTAATCTCATCGTAGGCTTGCTGGACAGTGATGGGTTGGATGAGATCTATCATGTAATCGAGTTAGTTTTAACGGGGATTGATCGCTAGTATCCACTATGTTCTCAGATTGATGTTGCTACTACTTTGCCATGCTTAATGCTTGTCACTAGGGCCCGAGTGCCATGATTTCAGATCTGAACCGATTATGTTCTCATCAATATATGTGTGTTCTTGATCCTATCTTGCAAGTTGTAGTCACCTACAATGTGTTATGACCCGGCAACCCCGGAGAGACAATAGCCGGAACCACTCCCGGAGATGACCATAGTATGAGGAGTTCATGTATTCACTAAGTGCTAATGCTTTGTTCCGGTTCTCTATTAAAAGGAGAACCTTAATATCCCATAGTTTCCATTAGGACCCCACTGGTACGGGAGGGATGGACAATAGATGTCATGCAAGTTCTTTTCCCTAAGCACGTATGACTACATACGGAATACATGCTTACATTACATTGACGAACTGGAGCTAGTTACATATCTCTCCATGTTATAACTGTTGCATGATGAATATCATCCGGCATAATTATCCATCACCCATCCAATGCCTACAAGTTTTTCTACTGGTCCTTGCTACATTAATTTGCTGCTACTGCTGTCACTTCTGCTACTGTTACTCTATCGCTACTGCTGTCACTGCTGCTACTGTTACTCTATCGCTACTGTTGTCACTGCTGCTACTATTACCGTTGCTACTGTTCCTATCACTACTTTGCTACTGATATTTTGCTGCTGATACTACGTCTTTCAGGTGTGGTTGAATTGACAACTCAACTGCTAATACTCGAGAATATTCTTTGGCTTCCCCTTGTGTCGAATGAACAAACTTGGGTTGAATACTCTACCCTCGAAAACTGTTGCGATCCTCTATACTTGTGGGTTATCAAGACTATTTTCTGGCGTCCTTGTCGGGGAGTCATAGCTATAATCTCTGAGTTACTTGGGATTTATGTTTGTTGATCACTATGAGGAATCCGAGAGATCCAAAAACTAAAGTCTTGCCCTGAACTACGAGGACAGGTAAGGAACTGCCATCTAGCTCTGCACTTGATTCACCTTCAGTTATGAGTAAGTTTGCGACACCAGCTGGTGCTAGAAATTTTGATGTGTCGCCTGTGCTTGATGATGATACTTCTGCTATCCATGATGCTTGTGATGATGCTTTGCTTGATACTGCTTTGCCACTAGGTGCATTCCTTGATGCACAAATTGCTAGAGTTGCTGCTAGATGTGATAATACTTCTGAAACTGCTGAGATTATTGAAGTAGAACCTTCTATTTCGCCTGTTAGAACTAGCTCTCCTTGATATGAATTGCCTGATATGCCTGAGGGTTATGTTATGGAGGGAGAGATTGCTGAGGACTTTCTTGCTTGTAAGGATAGCTATGATCTTGAGAAATTATTGCGCAAGTGGAAACAAAAATCCTTGAACGCTAGGAGGAAATACGACCTGAAGTTTGCGACTTCGCCTATCTTTGTGACCGATAAGGATTATGAATTCTCTGTCGACCCTAAGTTAATCACTCTGGTCGAATCTGATCCTTTCCACAATTATGAGTCTGAAATGGTTGTAGCACATCTTACTAAGCTGCACGATATAGCCACCCTATTCACGAGTGAGGAAAAGATCCGCCACTACTATATCCTTAAGTTGTTTCCTTTCTCACTAAAGGATGATGCTAAGACTTGGTTCACTTATGTTGCTCCTGGTTGTGTGCATAGTCCCAGGATATGATCTACTACTTCTTTGAGAAATATTTCTGTGCCCATAAGAAGCAAGCTGGCTTGCAGGAAATATACAATTTTGCGCAAGTTGAAGAAGAGAGTCTCCCACACGCTTGGGGGAGGCTCGTCTAGCTACTCAATGCTTTGCCTGATCACCCTCTTGAAAAGAATGAAATACTATATATCTTCTATAATGGACTAACCGGTGCTTCTCAGGACCACCTAGATAGTTGTGTCGGTTGTGTTTTTAGGGAACGAACTATGAAACAAGCTGAGATCCTATTGAATAATATCTTGTGCAATGAGAATGCTTGGACTATTCCCGAACCCCCTCCGAAGCCAACTCCGAAGAAAAGAGGTATTCTATTCCTCATTCCTGAAGATATGCAATAAGCTAAGAAATCTATGAAAGAGAAACGCAATAAATCTGAAGATGTCAAAAATCTACCACCTATCAAAGAGATCCATGGTCTTGATAACCCGATACATGTAGTAGAGGTAAATTCTCTTCGTAGATTCAATGAGAGTGATATTCCTTTTGAAAAACCTGCTAGCTTATGCCTGGATGAATTTGATAACTTTGTTGCCAAACAACAAAGTTTCAATGATTATGTTAGCAAACAATTGGAACATAATGCTCGTATGCTTAGTCATTTAAGTGCTTGTGTGGACAGAAACGTCAATGATCTTAAGCTCTTGAGTAAACATGCCTCTATGGTTACTACTCAAGTAGAACAAGTACTTAAAGCTCAGAATGACTTGCTCAATGAGTTGAATGACAATTCTGTCAGAGTCGTCACTAGAGGCGGTAGAATGACCCAGGAACCTTTGTATCCTGAGGGTCATCCAAAGAGAATTGAACAAGATTCTCAAGGAGTTAGCACTGATGCACCTAGTCATCCTAGGAAGAAGAAGAAAGATGATAGGAACTTGCACGCTAGCAACCCTGTTGCTACTACACCTGAGAGTCCAAACGATGTCTCTGTTTCTGATGCTGAAACACAATCTCGTGATGAACATGAGCCTAATGATAATATCGATAGTGGTGTTCATGATGATGCTCAACCTAGCAATGATAAGGATGTGGAGATTGAACCTGTTGATCTTGATAACCCACTGCCTAGGAATAGGAGATACGATAAGAATGACTTCATTGCTAGGAAGCATGGTAAAGAAAGGGAACCATGGGTTTAGAAACCCATGCCCTTTCCTCCCAAACCATCCAAGAAAAAGGATGATGAGGATTTTAAGCGATTTGTTGAAATGATTAGACATGTATTTCTGAAAATGCGTTTGATAGATATGCTCAAAATGTCTCCCTACGCCAAGTACATGAAGGATATTGTGACTAATAAGAGGAGGATACCTGAGGTTGAGATTTCCACCATGCTTGCCAATTACACCTTCAAGGGTGGAACTCGTAAGAAACTAGGTGATCCCGGAGTGCCCACTATACCTTGCTCCATTAAAGGCAACTACGTTAGAACTACTTTATGCGACCTTGGAGACGGTGTTAGTGTTATGCCTCTCTCTCTTTATCGTAGACTTGAACTGGATAAGTTGACACCCATTGAAATCTCTCTGCAAATGGCCGACAAATCAACTTCTTTCCCTATCGGCATTTGCGAGGATGTTCCTGTTGTGGTTGCTAACGTCACTATCTTAACAGACTTTGTTATTCTGGATATTCCTGAGGATGATGTCATGGCGATCATCCTTGGAAGACCCTTTCTAAACACTGCAGGGGCTGTTATTGACTGCAACAAAGGCAATGTCACTTTCCATTACGACGGTAATGAGCATACGGTGCACTTTCCGATGAAACAATATCGAGGGCATTGCATCAATGCTATTGAAAAAATTTCATCGATTCTTATTGGGAGCTTTGAATGCAATATACCTACTGTCAAGATGAAGTATGATTTGCTTGTTGGGGATATGCACATCGCCATTGAGGTGACCTAGTGACATTCGAAAATTCTCCGTTATTTTTTTCATGCGATTCGAAAAAGTTTGTCAAGGAGACATGATCAACCTCATTGACGGATTTCTTTCGATGACCATGGGATGGATGAATCGAGGAGTCACAACCCTCTGTTCCAAGCTTTCACCTTCGGTTGTTTAGAAGAAAAATGATAGATTTAGCTTTAGTTTTCCCTGTTTTCTCCTTTTTGCGTCCCGTAGAAAAGTTTCCCAGAAATAAAAGCTCTCCGAATGGCGTCAAAATCAAGTATGATTTTTTTCTGGAATTTTTGAAAAATTCTGAGACGGAGAGCTAGTCAGGGGGATGCACGAGCGGGCCACAAGCACAGGAGGTGCGGGCACCCCCCTGGCCGCGCGTACCAGGCTTGTGGGGCCCACGTGTCCCCTCTCCACTTATTCCAGCTCCCATCTCCTTCTCCTACCTCCAAAAAAATCGTTTCGCAGCTCAAACCCGTGTTCTTTCTCTTCTTGCTACTATTTTCGATCTCCTTGTGCAAAGCCCCATTCACCAAACTGTTTTGGGGAAAATGCTCCTTGGTATGTGACTCCTGCATTGTTCCAATTAGTTTTTGCTCTAGTTCCTTATTCGTTGCGTATTTTTGCTGCCTTGGTGACCCTGTTCTTGAGCTTTGCATGCTAATTTGAGCTGGTCCCAAGTAGTTTTGATGCGTGATATGGCCTTTAGGCACTTGAAGGAGTAGTTGCTACGAGTTTCGTTGGGCCTTGTTCACTTTTCCTTAGAGTCACTAAAATTTTAGAAAATTTCACAGAAAGAAAAAGGAAAAGATGAGGAGGTTCTTAAGAATCTCTTCAAGCCGTGACCCCAAGGATGATGAAATTGAGAAGAAGAAACCCAAGTATCCGGTCCCCCGAGTTGCAGAAGTTTGAGCGTGCGAGTGGCCAAGCGATGTTTTCTTACACGTCGCCGGACTTTATGAGGACTTTTACTACTTGGTGGAGAACGCAGGACTTACCGCCTTCGTTGAAGATAAGTGTCCGCAATACCTCCTCCTCACTAATATTTTCGTGCAAAGCTTTAATTTCTATCCAAGGAAGAGTCCTCGTATGGTTGAGTTCAAATTATATGATATCCCCCAGCGCATGTCACTTCAGGATTTTTGCAATGTTTGCAAATTACCTTATGTTGGGGATATTCATGAACCTCGTCCACGGGACTTGGAGGCTTTCGTAGATAATATTGCTATAGGAGAGGAGAGAGGAGTGTCTTGTGCTACAGCTGCTATCATTCATTTTCCCGTGCTTCGGTACTTCTCATTATTCGTGGGAAAATGTTTGATTGGTTGTGGGAAAGCTGGGGCCCTTTGCTCCCCAGATCTTGCGGTCTTGCGCGAAGCCCTTTATAATGACAAAACTTATAGCTTGGGCGCTATAGTAGCTCAACGGTTGAACACGAACCGTTCTAAAGGCGTTGTTTATGGAGGTATTTATGCTACCCGTATTGCTAGATATTTTGAGATACCTATTAGACTGCACGAGGAAGAAGAGATTCTTCTTCCTGAGAGATATCTAGATTATGATAGCATGGTTCGCCATGACTTTCTTGATAAAGATATAAATAAGAGGATGATTTATAAGCTGGTATTTAGTCAGGGTACTCGTGAGACTACTACTTTGCCTGTTCCTTCTTTGTTCAATCTTCATCTAGGGAGGTACATTATTATGCCCTCGGACATCTACGCATATTGGGGCATAGCACCACCACAGGCGCCCATGCCCGAGCTACGAGTCGAGTACCAGACGCCAGTTTATCGGTGGGAGCCAGAGGAGCTCACACAGCAGTGGCACCCTCAGTACACTCCGGAGTACCCTGGAAACGGTTATTTTCCTCCTTGGGAGTAGACCAACTTAGGCCAAAAGCCTAAGCTTGGGGGAGTACGTGTTTCTCACTGACTTTATATTCTTGCTCACACTTTCACTTTGATAGTCGGTGTTCACACTTTCCCACTGTATCATCCAGGCTAGTTTGTTTCTTTTTCTCGTTTTCTTCTTGTGTGTTTGTCTAGCTTGAGAAAACCCAAAAAGATTTCTCGTTCTTCTTTTGCTTGTTGGGAGCTTTCCCCTGTAAATAGTTTTCTTTTTCTTTGGGTCAAGGTAGAAGACCATGGTTACAATGTTTAGTGGCTCTCGCATGCAAATATGTTTATCTATCAAAGAGCCATATTACTTTGTCTTCTCCTTTGTGTTTGCTTGCAGATTCCAGCTTAGTCCAATGCACAAGCACTCTTATTATTGTTCACATCATTCGGTCGTGCAAGTGAAAGGCAATAATGACGATATATGATGAAGTGACTGAGCCTAGAAAAGCTGGTATGAACTCGATCTATTTTGGTTTTTGTAAATATGACTAGCTCATCGTTCCTGATTCAGCTTTGTTGTGAGAGAAACATGTTTGCAATGACAACTTAGAGATCATAGTTTCTGATGCCATGCTTAATTCGCTAGGAGCTTATAATGGTTTGTCTTGGATGCCAACATGAATTTTGAGATGATTATAATGTAGTATGATAGGATGGTATCCTCCTTTGAATAATTCAAGTGGCTTGACTTGGCGCATGTTTACATATGTAGTTGAAACAAAATCAACATAGCCTCTATGATATTCATGTTCATGGTGATGTATGTCCTACTCATGCTTGCACTCGATGTTGGTTAATCTCGATGCATTTTGATGATTATTGTCGCTCTCTAGTTGGTCGCTTCCCAGTATTTTGCTAGCCTTCACTTGTACTAAGCGGGAATACTGTGTGTGCATCCACTTCCATAAACCCAAAGTTGTTCCATAAGAGTCCACCATACCTACCTATATGTGGTATCTACCCGTCGTTCCAAGTAAATTTGCATGTGCCACTCTCTAAACCTTCAAGAAATAATATGTTTTGCATGCCCGAACCTCTCATGTGGTGACAAGGGGCGGTCAGTATCTTCCATGCTAGGCATGTTATCCTCGATACGTGTTTATTCACTATCATTCACGAGAAAGGGGTCGGTAATTGGAATGCCCAGTTCCATGCTCAAATCGAAAAGATAATTGCAAACAAAACTCCCCCTGGATTCTTGTTGGTATGGACGGCATCCGAGTATTTAGTTAGTCGTGGAGTGTGATTGATCGGTGGTGGGGGAGTCAAAACTTTACTTTTCTGTTTGGGAACCGCCTATAGTATGTGTAGCATGGAAGATGGTGAAAACTCTTGGTCATTGCGTTGACAATGAAAGCATGCCACCCAAAATTATTTATCTCTGTCTTCAAAGCTTGAGCTCTGGCACCTCTGCAAATCAATGCTTCC
Source organism: Hordeum vulgare subsp. vulgare (assembly GCF_904849725.1). Classification (NCBI taxonomy): domain Eukaryota; kingdom Viridiplantae; phylum Streptophyta; class Magnoliopsida; order Poales; family Poaceae; genus Hordeum; species Hordeum vulgare. Next base: position 179,789,635 of record NC_058523.1, read on the forward strand.
CTCCGTGAAGGGCGTGTCTATTTATGTTTCCGTTGAGTCATCCTCTTCTTATAAAAGCACCAATTAGAGAGCAACTCTGTCATTTGTATGCTTTGCTTTTAATTGAGATTGAGTATGACTGTGACTGGATCTTCTTTGCCATGAATTACAATGTTCAGTCAGCCCTTGGTCTTTGAAGGTGCTCTGCATTTATGTTTTGCGGTCTCAGAAAGAGCTAGTGAGATACCATCTGTTCACACTGCTTCATGATTGTTTTGATTGAAGTGTTGATGTTTGAAACTTAGTATTATTGCTCGCTAGTTGATTATGCCATTGATATGAGTTACCATGAGACCTAGACGTCATTGCTTATGTGGTTAGCTTATGATCTTGTTGAAAATCTGAAGATGAGTTAGACATAATTGCAACAACAAGATCAAACAGAGTTCGTAAAAGTTTTTCTTTTGTCTCTTTCAGTTTGTCAACTGAATTGCTTGAGGACAAGCAAGGCTTTAAGCTTGGGGGAGTTCATACGTCTCCGTCATATCTACTTTTCCAAACTCTTTTGCCCTTGTTTTGGACTCTGATTTGCATGATTTGCATGGAACTAACCCAGAGTAACGTTGTTTTCAGCAGAATTGCCATGGTGTTGTTTTTGCGCAGAAAAAAAAAGTTCTCGGAATGACCTGGAAATTTACGAGGATTTTTTGTGGAATATATAAAAAATACTAGCGCAAGAATCAACTGGAGAAGTGGAGCGAGGAGCCCACAGGCCCACCAGGCGAACCCCCCTGGTCGTGCCTAGCAGGCTTGTGGGGCCCTGAGAGCTCCTCCGCCTCCAACTCCAGCTCTATTTAGTCCCTTTCGTCCGGAAAAAATAAAGGACAAGAGTTCATCGCGTTTTACGATACGGAGGTGCCGCCACCACCTGTTCTTCCTCTGGAGGGCAGATCTGGAGTCCGTTCTGGGCTCCGGAGAGGGGAGATCGTCGCCATCGTCATCAGCAACCTTCCTTCATCGCCAATTCCATGATGCTCTTCACCGTTCGTGAGTAATCTCATCGTAGGATTGCTGGACGGTGATGGGTTGGATGAGATCTATCATGTAATCGAGTTAGTTTTGACGGGGATTGATCCCTAGTATCCACTTTGTTCTGAGGTTGATGTTGCTACTACTTTGCCATGCTTAATGCTTGTCACTAGGGCCCGAGTGCCATGATTTCAGATTTGAACCTATTATGTTCTGGTCAATATATGTGTGTTCTTGATCCTATCTTGCAAGTTGTAGTCACCTACTACGTGTTATGACCCGGCAACCCCGGAGTGACAATAGCCGGAACCTCTCCCGGAGATGACCATAGTATGAGGAGTTCATGTATTCACTAAGTGCTAATTCTTTGTTCCGGTTCTCTATTAAAAGGAGAACCTTAATATCCCATAGTTTCCATTAGGACCCCGCTGCCACAGGAGGGATGGACAATAGATGTCATGGAAGTTCTTTTCCCTAAGCACGTATGACTACATACGGAATATATGCCTACAATACATTGACGAACTGGAGCTAGTAACATATCTCTCCGTGTTATAACTGTTGCATGATGAATATCATCCGGCATAATTATCCATCACCGATCCAATGCCTACGAGTTTTTCCTACCGGTCCTTGCTACGTTAATTTGCTGTTACCGATGTCAGTTCTGCTACTATTACTCTGTCGCCATTGATGTCACTGCTACTACTATTACTCTATCGCTACTGTTGTCACTGCTGCTACTATTACCGTTGCTACTGTTTCTATCACTACTTTGCTACTGATACTTTGTTGTAGATACTAAATCTTTCAGGTGTGGTTGAATTGACAACTCAAATGCTAATACTCGAGAATATTCTTTGGCTTCCCCTTGTGTCGAATCAACAAATTTGGTGTGAATACTCTACCCTCGAAAACTGTTGTGATCCCCTATACTTGTGGGTTATCAGGTACGTAGATCCAAATCTCCACTCGTAGATGGACATCACCATGATAGGTCATCGTGTGCGTAGTAAAATTTGTGTTTCCCATGCAACGTTCCCCAAAAGTGGCATCATGAGCTAGGTTCATGCGTAGATGTTATCTCTAGTAGAACACAAAGGGTTTTGTGGACGGCGATGTTCGACTTGCTACCCTCCTTAGTCTTTTCTCGATTCAGCGGTATTGTTGGATTGAAGTGGCCCGGACCGACATTATTCGTACGCTTACGAAAGACTGGTTTCATCGATTGACATGCAACCTCGTTCCATAAAGATGACTGGCGGGTGTCGGCTTCTTCAACTTTAGTTGAATTCATTTTGACCGAGGCGGTCCTTGGAGACGTTACATAGCAACTTGCACATCTCCGTTGTGGTTTTTGCGTAAGTAAGATGCGATCATACTAGATACCCATAGCAGCCACGTAAAACATGCAACAACAAATTAGAGGACGTCTAACTTGTTTTTGCATGGTATGCTTGTGATATGATATGGCCAATGACGTGATGTGATATATTGGATGTATGAGATGATCGTGTTGTAATAGTTAATATTGACTTGCACGTCGATGGTACGGCAACCGGCAGGAGCCATAGGGTTGTCTTTAAACTAATGTTTGTGTTTGCAGATGCGTTTACTATATTGCTAGGACGTACCATTAGTAGTAATAGCATAAGTAGCACGACAACCCCGATGGCGACACGTTGATGGATATCATGATGATGGAGATAATGGTGTGGCGCCGGTGACAAGAAGATCGTGCCAGTGCTTTGCTGATGGAGATCAAGAAGCACAAGATGATGCCCATATCATGTCACTTATGAATTGCATGTGATGTTAATCCTTTTATCCACCTTATTTTGCTTAGAACGACGGTAGAATTGTAAGGTGACCTCTCACTAAAATTTCAAGACGAAATTGTGTTCTCCCCGACTATGCACCGTTGCGACAGTTCGTCGTTTCGAGACACCACGTGATGATCGGGTGTGATAGACTCAACGTTCGAATGCAATGGGTGCAAAACAGTTGCACACGCGGAACACTCGGGTTAAGCTTCACGAGCCTAGCATGTCCAAACATGGCCTCGGAATACATGAGACCGAAAGGTCGAGCATGAATCGTATAGTTGATATGATTAGCATAGAGATGCTTACCACTGAAACTATTCTCAACTCACGTGATGATCGGACTTGAGTTAGTGGATTTGTATCATGTACCACTCAAATGACAAGAGAGATGTACTTTTTGAGTGGGAGTTCTTAAGTAATATGACTAATTGAAGTAATTATCATGAACATAGTCTAATGGTCTTTGCGAATTATGATGTAGCTTGCGCTATAGCTCTACTGTTATTATATGTTGCTAGAGAAAATTTAGTTGAAAGTTGATAGTAGCAACTTTGCGGACTGAGTACGTAAAACTGAGGATTGTCCTCATTGCTGCGCAGAAGGCTTATGTCCTTAATGCACTACTCGGTGTGTTGTACCTCTAGTGTCATTTGTGGATGTTGCGATCGTCTGACATACACGTTTTTTATGACTACGTGATCGTTCAGTGCATAATACATAATATCTTAGAAGCAAGGCGCCGAAGACGTTTTTGAAACGTCGCGGAACATATGAGATATTCTAATAGATGAAATTGAGATTTCATGCTCGTGCCCTTGTTGAGAGGTATGAGACCTCCGACAAGATTCTTTGTCTACAAAGTAGAGGAGAAAAGCTCAAATTGTGGAGCATGTTCTCAGATTGTCTGAGTACAACAATCGCTTGAATCAAGTGGGAGTTAATCTGCCAGATGAGATAGTGATGGTTCTCCAAAGTCACTGCCACTAGGCTGCTAGAGCTTCGTGATGAACTATAACATATCAAGGATAGATATGATGATCCTTGAGCGATTCGCAATGTTTGACACTGCAAAAGTAGAAATCAAGAAGGAGCATCAATTGTTGATGGTTAGTAAAACCACTAGTTCGAAGAAGGGAAAGGGCTCGAAGGGATACTTCATAAAACGGCAAACCAGTTGCTGCTCTAATGAAGATACCCAATATTGAACCCAAACCCGAGACTAAGTGCTTCTGTTATGAGGGGAACGGTCACTGAGGCAGAGCTACCCTAGATACATGGTAGATAAGAAGGCTGGCAAAGTCGACATATGTATATTTGATATACATGATATTGATGTGTACTTTACTAGTACTCCTAGTAGCACGAGGGTATTAGATACCAGTTCGATTGCTAAGTATTTAGTAACTCTAAATAAAAGCTATGGAGTAAACGGAGACTAGCTAAAGGCGAGGTGACGATAAGTGTTGGAAGTGTTTCCAAGGTTGATGTGATCAAACATCGAACGCTCCCTCTACCATCGGGATTGGTGTTAAACCTAAATAATTGTTATTTGGTGTTTGCGTTGAGCATGAACATGATTGGATCGTGTTTATTGCAATACGATTATTCATTTAGAGAGAATAATGGTTATCCTATTTGCGTGAATAATTATCTTCAATGGTTTACTGAATCTCGATCGTAGTGTTACACATGTTCATAATATTTGGTGCCAAAAGATACAAAGTAATAATGATAGTACCACTTAGTTGTGGCACTGCCACTTGAGTCATGTTGGTGTAAAATGCATGAAGAGGCTCCATGTTGATGGATCTTTGTACTCACTCATTTTTGAAACGTTTGAGACATACAAACCACACCTGTTGGTATAAAACGCGTGAAAAAACTCCATGCGGATGGATCGTTTGGATTCACCTGATTTTGAATCACTTGAGACATGCAAAACCATACCACATGGAACAAGAAAGTGACTTGCTGGAAGTAATACATTTTGATGTGTACAGTCCAATAAGTGCTGAGGCACGCAGTGGATATTGTTATGTTCTTACTTCACTGACGATTTGATTAGATACAGGAGTATTTACTTGATGAATCACAAGTCTGAAATATTGAAAAGTTCAACGCTATTTCAGAATGAAGATCGTCGCGACAAGAGGATAAACTATCTACCAGATGATCATAGAGATGAATATCTGAGTTACGAGTTTTTGGTACACAGTTAAGACAATGTGGAAATGTTTCGCAATTCATGCCACCTAGAACACCATAGTGTGATGGGGTGTCCGAACGTCATAGCCACGCCCTATTAGATATGGTGCATATTATGATGTCTCTTATCGAATTACAACTATCGTTTATGGCTTATGCATTAGAGACAATCGCATTCACTTTAAATAGGGCACCGCGTATTTCCGTTGAGATGACACATTATAGACTATGGTTTGGCGAAACCTAATTTGTCGTTTCTTGATAGTTTGGGGTTGCGATGCTTATGTGAAAAAGTTTCAGTCTGATAAGCTCGAACCCAAAGCGGATAAATGCATCTTCATAGGGTATCCAAAACAGTTCGATACATCTCATATCTCAGATCCGGAAGCAAAGTGTTTGTTTCTCGAAACGGGTCTTTCTCGAGGAAAGGTTTCTCTCGAAAGAATTGAGTGGGAGGGTGGTGGAACTTGATGAGGTTAGCGAACCGTCACTTCAACTACTGTGTAGCAGGGTGCAGGAAGATGTTCCTGTGGCGCTGTTACGTCTCCAACGTATCTATAATTTTTATGGTTTCATGCTTTTATCTTGTCAAACTTTGGATGTTTTATATGCCTTTTATATCTTTTTTGGGACTAACTTATTAACTCAGTGCCAAGCGCCAGTTCCTTTTTTCCCGTGTTTTTGGCCCTTTCAGAGGAAGATTTGAAACGGAGTCCAAACGGAATAAAATGCCCGAAAAGATTTTTTCCAAAACAAAAGAAGATCGGGAGACGTGAGAACCAAGGCAGGGGGTCCCCAGGGACTCCACAAGCCCTCCAGCCCCGACCAGGGGGGAGGCCGGGCCTGAGGGGCTTGTGGGCCCCCTGGACCTGCTCTGCCCTAGGTTTTGCGCCTATATATTCCCTAAAATCCCAGAAAAAATCAAGAGATCATCGAAAATACTTTTCCGCCGCCGCAAGCTTCTGTCTCCGCAAGATCCCATCTGGGGCACATTTTGGTGCCCTGCCGGAGGGGGGATTCAGACACGGAGGACTTCTTCATCAACAAAATGACCTCTCCAATGATGCGTAGTAGGTCACCATAGACCTACGGGTCCATAGCTAGTAGCTAGATGGCTTCTTCTCTCTCTTGGATCTTCTATACAAAGTTCTCCATGATCTTCATGGAGATCTATTCGATGTAATCTTCTTTTGCGGTGTGTTTGTCGAGATCCGATGAATTGTGGATTTATGATCAGATTATCTATGAATCTTATTTGAGTTTCTTCTGATCTCTCTTATGCATGATTTCATATCCTTGTAATTCTCTTCGAGTTGTGGGTTTTGTTTGGCCAACTAGATCTATGATTCTTGCAATGGGAGAAGTGCTTGGTTTTGGGTTCATACCATGCGGTGACCTCACCCAGTGACTGAAGGGGTAGCGAGGCATGCATCATGTTGTTGCCATGAAGGGTAAAAAGATGGCGTTTTCATCATTGGTTTGAGATTATCCCTCTACATCATGTCATCTTGCTTAAGGCGTTACTCTGTTCGTCATGAACTCAATACACTAGATGCATGCTGGATAGCGGTCGATGTGTGGAGTACTAGTAGTAGATGCAGAAAGTATCGGTCTACTTGTCTCGGACGTGATGCCTTTATGTATGATCATTGCCTTAGATATCGTCATGACTTTGCGCGGTTCTATCAATTGCTCGATAGTAATTTGTTCACCCACCGTAATACTTGCTATTTTGAGAGAAGCCTCTAGTGAACACTATGACCCCCGGGTCTACTCCACACCATATTTTCAGTCTTACACTTTTACTTCGTTGCACTTTACGCCTTCAGATCTCACTTTGCAATCAATCTTGAAAGGATTAACAACCCCTTTTAGCGTTGGGTGCAAGCTCTTTTGTGTTTGCGCAGGTACTCTGGACTTGACGAGATTCTCCTACTGGATTGATACCTTGGTTCTCAAACTGAAGGAAATACTTACTGCTCCTGTGCTGCATCACCCTTTCCTCTTCAAGGGAAAAACCAATGCAAGCAAGTCTGTGTCAACGTGTCAATTTCTGGCGCTGTTGTTTGAGAAGTAGCAGAAGGATTCCTAGCGTCATTGCTAGGGAAGGACTTTTGTTGCCGTAGCAGAAGGATTTCTGGCGCCATTGCCGGGGAGGATCAAGTCAAGAACTCATTCAAATAAGTGTCGCAAACTCATCTATTGCATTTACTTTGTATGCCAGTTCCCTCTCGTTTTTCTCTCCCCCACTTCACAAATTTGCCTTTTTCATTTGCCTTTTCGTTCGCTCTTTTCTCTCGCCCGCCCTTTGTTCGCTTGTGTGCTTGCTTGCTTGCCGAAGTCACCATGAATGAAGACACCAAAATTTGTGACTTCTCGAATACTAATAATAATGATTTTATTAGTACTCCGTTTCTCCCGCCACTAGTGCGGAATCATACGAAATCAATGCCGTTTTGCTGAATCTTGCTATGAAAGAGCAATTTTCCGGCCTTCCTAGTGAAGATGCCGCATCCCATCTTAACGCCTTCATTGAGCTTCGTGATATGCAAAAGAAGAAAGATGTGGATAATGATGTGATTAAATTGAAGTTGTTTCCTTTCTCGTTGCGAGATCGAGCAAAAACTTGGTTTTCGTCTTTGCCCAAAAATAGTATCGATTCTTGGGATAAGTGCAAAGATGCTTATATATCCAAGTATTTTCCGCCGTCTAAGATTATCTCGCTCCATAATGATATCATGAATTTTAAGCAACTTGATCATGAACATGTTGCACAATCTTGGGAGAGAATGAAATTGATGATTAGATATTGTCCAGCTCATGGCTTGAGTCTTTTGATGATTATACAAATCTTCTATGCTGGCTTGAATTTCGCTTCTAGAAATATCTTGGACTACGGCTCAGGTGGAACGTTCATGGAAATCACGTTAGGAGAAGCCACAAAACTCCTACACAATATCATGACGAACTACTCTCAGTGGCACACTAAAAGGTCACCTACTAGTAAGAAAGTACACGTTGTAGAAGAAATTAACTCCTTGAGTGCTAAGATGGATGAGTTAATGAATTTGGTTTCTAGTATAAGTGCTCCTTTAGATCCTAATGATATGCCCTTGTCTTCCTTGATTGAGAGTAGCAACGCTGCTTGGACGTTAATTTTGTTGGTAGGAATAATTTTGGCAACAACAATGCTTTTAGAGGAAACTATGTTCCTAGGCCTTTTCCTAGTAACTCCTCTAATAACTTTGGCAACTCCTACAACAACACTCATGGAAATTAAAATAGATTACCCTCTGATCTAGAGAGTAATATCAAAGAGTTTATCAACTCACAAAAAAATTCAATACGTCCATAGAGGAAAAACTACTCAAAATTGACGATTTGGCTAAGAGTGTTGATAGAATGTGTAGTGATATTGATGCTTTGAAAGTTATATGCGCTCCTCCCAAGATCAATATGGATGAAACTTAGAAAGCTATGTGTGCTTCCATGATAGAGAGCAAAGAAAGAATCGCCCAAATTCGTGCTAGATATGAATGGCTTAAAAAGGCGTGTTCTCATGATAAGAATCACGAAGATCTTAAAGTGCTTGGTGTGACTCCCATTGAATCTTTGTTTTCTTGTGTCAAACCTAATGATTATGGGGCTGGATATGAATCCACTTTGGTTGAAAAGCGCCCCAATGATTCGGAGTCCATCTATCTTGATGCTAAAAGTATTGAAAGTGGAATAGAATATATTAAAACTTTGAGTAGTAATGAAACTACTACTTTGGATTTCAAGGAATTCAATTATGATAGTTGCTCCTTGATTGAATGCATTTCCTTGATGCAATCCATGCTAAACTCTCCACACGCTTATAGCCAAAACATGGCCTTTATCGATCAAATCGTCGAAGCTATGGTAAAATCTCTTGAAGGGAAACTTGAATTGGAAGTCTCTATCCCTAGAAAGCTTCATGATGAGTTGGAACGTACTATCAAAATCAAAATCAAAAACTATGAATGCAATTCTTTGTGTGATTGGGGTTCTAGTGTTTCCGCGATTCCAAAGTCTTTATGTGATGTTCTGGGTTCTAATGAGCTTGAAGAGTGTTCTCTTAGTTTGCATCTTGCGGATTCTACTGTCAAGAAACCCATGGGAAGGATCAATGATGTTCTTATTGTTGCAAATAGGAACTATGTACCCGTGGATTTCATTGTGTTTGACATTGATTGCAATCTTACTTGCCCTATTATTCTTGGTAGACCTTTCCTAAGGACTATTGGTGCTATCATCGATATGAAGGAAGGAAATATTAGATTTCAATTTACTTTAAGGAAGTGCATGGAACACTTTACTAGAAAGAAAATAATATTGCCTTATGAATCCATGATGAGTGCCACTAATGATTTGAGCACCAAAGACGACGATACGTGATTCTATCACCATATGCCTGGCTATGGGCGTTAAACAATAGCACTTCTTGGGAGGCAACCCAATGAATTTATCTTTTTCTTTCTGTTTTGTTGTGTCCACACCATCACAATTCTGTTGTGATTTTGTTTTTTGTGTTTCTTTTTGTGTTTGAGCCAAGAAAAACCTTTATGACTAGTCTTACTGAGGGTTGTTTAATCCTGCTGGAAAAAGACAGAAACTTTTCGCTCACGAGATGATTTTTCATCTTTATTCAGAGAGAGATTTTGACTTGATTCTTTTTTATGCTGTTTGATATGCCTTTTTCCCAGGAAGTCGTAATTTTTCAGAATTTTTGAGGTACCATAAGTATACGAAGTATACAGATTGCTACAGACTGGTCTGTTTTTGACAGATTCTGTTTTTGTTGAGTTGGTTGCTTGTTTTGATGAAACTATGGATTGTATCGGGGGGTACTAAACATGGAAAAGTTAGAATACAGTATCCCAACACCAATATAAATAGAAATCAAGATTGCTATAGTTCCTTAAGTGGTGGTAGTTTGTTTTCTTGTGCTAATGTTATCACGAGTTTCTGTTTAAGTTTTGTGTTGTGAAGTTTTCAAGTTTTGGGTGATGCTCTCATGGACAAAGAGATAAGGAGTGGAAAGATCTCAAGCTTGGGGAAGCCCAAGGCATCCCTAGACAAATTCAAGGACACCAAGAAGCCTAAGCTTGGGGATGCCCGGGAAGGCATCCCTTCTTTCGTCTTCAATCCATCGATAACATTACTTGGAGCTATATTTTTATTCATCACTTGATATGTGTTTTGCTTGGAGCGTCTTGTACCTTAGGAGTCTTTTCTTTTTGTTGTGCCACAATCATCCTTGCTGCACACCTTTAGAGAGAGACATGCACTCATCGTGATTTTGCTAGAATGCTCATCGTGCTTCACTTAGATCTTTTAGAGGACGGCGGTGCGTGACTTGGTAGTTGGCTTATGCTATGAAAGTTGTCCCAAAGGTGATAGGTATCCAAAGAGGATACAAAAACCTCCATATTCATGTGCATTGAGTAGAAAGAGAAGTCTTGATTCCTCTTAATTAGTTTTGAGACGTGGATTTGGTAATATTAAGAGTTATGTTAGTAGGGTGTTGTGAATCTAGAAATACTTGTGTTGAAGTTAGTGATTCTCGTAGCATGCACGTATGGTGAACCGCTATGTTAGGAAGTCGAAGCATAATTGATCTATTGATTGTCATCCTTTGTGTTGAGGTCGGGATCACGTGATGGTTAACACCTACCAACCCTTCCCCTAGGAGTATGCGTTTAGCACTTTGTTTCGATTACTAATAAAAACTTTCGCAACAAGTATGTGAGTTCTTCATGACTAATGTGAGTCCATGGTATAGATGCACTTTCACCTTCCACCATTGCTAGCCTCTCTAGTGACGCGCAATTCTCGCCTGTACACAAACCCACCATATGCCTTCCTCAAAACAGCCACCATACCTACCTACTATGGCATTTTCATAGCCATTCCGAGATATATTTCCATGCAACTCCCACCGTTCCGTCTCATGACTTGTGCCGTCACTCTCATATTGCCATTGCATGATTTCAAGATAGCTAGCGAGATGTTTTAACGTCAGATGCCAAGCTAGATAGTTGCACATCCCGGTACACTGCCGTAGGCATTTCCTATAGAGTCATCATCATTTTGATCTTTGAGCTGTGAGTAAATAAAAGTGTGATGATCATCATTATTGGAGCATTGTCTCGTGTGAGGAAATAAAAAAAAAGAGGCCAAAGAGCCCAAATAAAAAAAAGGAGAGAAAAGAGGCCCAAGAGCCCAAACAAAAAAAAAGAGAAAAAGAGAAAAAGAGAGAAGGGACAATGCTACTATCTTTTTCCACACTTGTGCTTCATAATAGCACCATGTTCTTCATGATTGAGAGCTTCTTGCTTTGTCACTACCATATGCTAGTGGGAATCTTTATTATATAACTAGGCTTGTATATTCCAATGATGGGCTTCCTCAAATTGCCCTAGGTCTTCGTGAGAAAGCAAGTTGGATGCACACCCACTAGTGCTCCTTTTGAGCTTTCACATACTTATAGCTCTAGTGCATCCCTTGTATGGCAATCCCTACTCATTCACATTGATATCTATTAATGGGCATCTCCATAGCCGTTTGATACGCCGAGTCAATGTGACCATCTCCTCCTTTTTGTCTCATAACCACCACCACACTCTATTCCACCTATAGTGCTATATCCATGGCTCACGCTCATGTATTACGTGATAGTTATAAAACGTTTCAGAAAGTAAGAGTGCGAAAACAATTACTTGGCCAATACCGGGGTTGTGCATGATTTACATTAGTTGTGTGAGGATGATGGAGCATAGCCAAACTATATGATTTTGTAGGGATAACTTTCTTTGGCCTCGTTATTTTGAAAGTTCATGATTACCTTGCTAGTTTCTTTGAAGTATTATTGTTTTCATGTCAATAGCAAACTGTTGTTTTGAATCTTACGGATCTGAACATTCAGGTCACATGAAAGAAGTTGCAACGGACAACTATGCTAGGTAGCATTCAACATCAAAAATTCAGTATTTATCACTTCCCTATTCGAGGACAAGCAGGAGTTAAGCTTGGGGATGCTTGATACGTCTCCAACGTAACTATAATATTTGATGGTTTCATGCTATTATCTTGTCAAACTTTGGATGTTTTATTTGCCTTTTATATCTTTTCTGGGACTAACTTATTAACTCAGTGCCAAGTGCCAGTTCCAGTTTTTTCCGTGTTTTTGACCCTTTTCAGAAGATTTGAAATGGAATCCAAACGGAATAAAATCCCCGAAAAGATTTTTTTTCCGAAACAAAAGAAGATCGGGAGACGTGAGAACCAAGGCACGGGGTCCCCAGGGACCCCACAAGCCCTCCAACCCCGGCCAGGGGGGAGGCTGGGCCTCAGAGGCTTGTGGGGCCCCTGGACCTCCTCTGCCCTAGGTTTTGCGCCTATATATTCCCTAATATCCCAGAAAAAATCAAGAGATCATCGAAAATACTTTTCCGCCGTCGCAAGCTTCTGTCTCCGCAAGATCCCATCCGGGGCACGTTTTGGTGCCCTGCGAGAGGTGGGATTCGGACACGGAGGGCTTCTTCATCAATACCATGACCTCTCCGATGATGCGTGAGTAGTTCACCATAGACCTACGGGCCATAGCTAGTAGCTAGATGGCTTCTTCTCTCTCTTGGATCTTCAATACAAAGTTCTCCATGATCTTCATGGAGATCTATCCGATTTAATCTTCTTTTGCGATGTGTTTGTCGAGATCCGATGAATTGTGGATTTATGATCAGATTATTTATGAATCTTATTTGAGTTTCTTCAGATCTCTCTTAAGCATGATTTCATATCCTTGTAATTCTCTTCGAGTTGTGGGTTTTGTTTGGCCAACTAGATCTATGATTCTTGCAATGGGAGAAGTGCTTGGTTTTGGGTTCATGTCGTGCGGTGACCTCACCCAGTGACAGAAGGGGTAGCGAGGCACGCATCATGTTGTTTCCATCAAGGGTAAAAAGATGGGGTTTTCATCATTGGTTTGAGATTATCCCTCTACATCATGTCATCTTGCTTAAGGCGTTACTCTGTTCGTCATGAACTCAATACACTAGATGCATGCTGGATAGCGGATGTGCCACACCCTGTTTTTCATCACAAGAATTTTATGTTGCAAAAATCAGAGCTTGTTAAAACTTTTTCAAATAATGTTTTGAGCGCAATGTCAGCTCTTGTATGACTGAATGCTTGCTTGATTGATGAATCAAACCCATGAAAAACTTATTATTTTGCTCTCTTCAAAAACCTTTTTTTCCTTTATATCAAGATGACCTTCATCATGTTGGGATACACTACTAGCTCATGAAGCCAAGTGGCACGTCCAACCAAAGTTGGTGATCTGATCCGAATATTATTTTCATTCATTAAAAACATTAGTTGGTGATTTAAAATATTATTTTCCTATTTTATATTTATGTCTGTTTCTAAGGCCAGGAATGATATTCCCACAAGGAAAATTGCTTTCCTGCCTTCGAAAATTCTCACTAAATTCATGGAAGCTCAGTAGGACATATATTTTCCATATATAAGATTTTCAACCCTATTTTATATTATTATTATTTGAGTAAAACCCTGAAAACCATTTCTGTCTATTTTAGCTTTTTGAGATGTTTCCAAAGGAAATGATCTCAATAAATTCCCATTAAATTACAGGAGCCCTCCCAAGCCATATTACGTGCTCACACAAAATCTCACCTTGATCCAAGTTGGGGAAGTGCACCTAATAAGCCCAAAACCCTCTCTGTCGAGAGTAGAGTTGGAACAACTCTACATTGCAAAGTTTCTTAATGGAGCTGAAACTTTGCAGAGGTGTTTGACACCCCAAATGAGGACTCCACACCAAAAATGGGATTGGTGAAACTCTATTTGGCCACACTCCCTGTGTAAAGGAAAGTACTGGTCATTTTGAGGCATTTTCAAGTTTACAAAGCTAAACTTGTTCAATGGGGCTCAAATTTGGTGAAACCCCATGTTTTTACCCCAAGACCAAACCTGTTAAGTTTCAGTTCCAGTGGTGGAGTGGAAGCATCCCAAGTCACTGTCGAACACCTACTGACAGGAAGGTACAAACCCTCCTAGCCACTATTTTACCCATTGCAAAGCCCCAAACTTGGTGAGGAAAAGCCCCAGAACACCCTGAGCACCCAGTCAACCAGCCCCTCCCCAACTCCAAGCACAAGTGACAAGATCTTCAATTTAAGCCATAGGCCAGTACTCGCAACACTAGTGTTCCTTGCCTCCTTGACCAGCTCGTGCTCCCACTAGCACACGACGGCTAGGCACACTCCCAGCAACACTCGGGACATGGAGGACACGTCCCAAAGGGCCCCAGAGCGCGCCAGCATGCCGTGGCATGCCAAAACCGCGCTCTGGACGCGCTGCAGAGAACCTCCAGCGAGGGGACGTCGCCTCGCCCAGTTTCAACCCCCCCCCCAGTAATGTCCAAACACTTCCCCGACACCCCCTCTGTGCAAAGCTACCATCAGGGGACCCCTCTCCTCGCGCAAGAGCTCACGCGACGCGTGCCCGTGCGCGCCCGACGCGGCCGAGCATGCACGGTCGCTGCGGCTCGACCCCACTCGCTTTCCCTCTGCGGCCGATGCACCAGGAGGTCCTAAACCACATCCCAAACCCGTGGTTTCGCGGCCAGCACCTCACTATGCTCGCGCGCGCGCCACGGTGAGTCACCGGCGCGCCCGAGTCGTCTCACCGCCGCTGGCTTATAAATAGGAACCCCAGCACCCTCCAGGTAGCTTCAGCACAACCACTAGACTCCCCCTAGCCGCCCAATCGAGCTCGCAGAGCCCCAGTGCTCGAGATCGACCGAGGCCCCTCCGCCTCAGAGCTCCGGTCGATCTCCGGCTACACGTCGGCTCCTGCGCTGCCCAACCTCCCATTGCACTCCCCTTGACGCCAGGACCATTTCCCCCAACTCCCCCGAGCAAATCTGTGCCCCTAGCCACTAGCTCGACGCCAACCCAAAACCCTTCCGCCAAGATCACCTCGTCGCCGGCGACCCAGACCACCTCTGGTGACGTCCCGACCACGAGTAGGTAGGCGGAGGAACGAGGGACCCATTCCCGCTCCTAGATTGGCCCGAGGACAATGGTAGCCTCGCCGGCGTGCGTCTCCACCTCTCTGGCTGGAGGTAGGAGAAGGAGCCGATAGGTGGAGCCCACCTGCCGGTGTCCTGGGGCAGCCAGCGCGCGCAGCCGTTGACACTGACCCCAGGGGCCCGCAGGTCAGGTTTGAACCTGGCCCGCGCGCGCCTGGTGGCCGGTCTGCTGGCTGGGACGACTCGGTCTCCCCCGTGGCCTTTTTATTTTATTTTTAACCTGCAACCTAAATGATTTTCATAGAATATCTAGCCAGTAGAAAAATATGATTCATCCACCAACAATTTTCTAAAAATGTGTAGTATTTGATTCTGTAGAGTTTGACATTTATCAAAAACAGAATCTGTTTTGGTATAATAAAATGATATTAAAAGCATTTGTTTGCTTCTGTTTACTTTTAAATAAATATGCTTAGCTAATAAAAATCATAGGAAACATTTTCCAAAATAATAAACTAAATTTGTTCAAGTTTTGCAACATTTTTAAAAGCACCTTGTGATCTGTTTTGGTGAGAGCTATTATTTATTTATTCCTTTCTCGACGGTAGAGTTACCGAGTGACGGAGGATCCGGAGCGGAAGACCTCGAAGACCCCGGATACCTAGCTGACCAAGGCAAGCAGCCCTTTGACCATGACATGAGCACAAACATTGTTGCATGCTAGTATAGTTGGTATTTTCCCGTTGCATGTGATCACGATGCCGGTTCATCATTGTGGTGATGGCACCGGAGGCTTTTTTTCAAAGCCCTTGCATGTTGATGATGTTATTCATGTGGCTCCTCGGAGCACAAACATGATGAGCTTGACCCTACCATCTATGAGGATCATGCTACTGTCATGTTGACTAGTAGAGTAAGATCATTGCATTGAGCTTTACCCTACCCCTTGAGGGTCATGTTATACCATGATGACAAGTAAAGATAGAGCATATTATCACAAGCATGACGATGAGTTAAATAAAGAGTTTATGACAACCCCGTCGGGTGCCACTAATGCCCGAGGGTGATGATGAGTTGGTGATCACTTTTGGTGAAGTGATGCACCGGTGTTTTTGTGTGAGTATGGTTTCGGAAATGGGATTAGATTTCTGATGTGTCGACCGTCCCAACCTTACCAGTATGACCATGATACCCCTTTATGGGACGGGGCTTTGTTGATTACTCTGGTCGGTACTAGCGAAGAGCCACATTACTAGTGGCGGGAGTGATCGGTGTCACTCTCGTGATGGGGTCGTGCCAGGTAGGACGACAATGCCATTATTATGAGTTCCAGGCACACCGTTGGTCCCTGCATGGTTGATACTGTCCAGAGTCGGTGCTCGTAAGACGTACGACATGTGGGCTGGGTACCAATCGAGTGGACCTCTTTGTCTAGTATCGTCAAGGGAAAGATGATGATCGGGTACTTACCTCGGGTATATGTGATATACCGCGAGTCGTGGATGACACGGAAATTTCCCGTTTCTCGTGGGTCCAGTGTACTACCTCTGCAGAGTGTCAAACTATTCGAATAGCCGTCTCCACGGTCAAGGACAGTTGGGTGGTGCTGCTTAAACTACGTCCAGCGTTTCCGCATAAACCAAGTGTGTGTGTGTGTGTGTGGTGTTAAAAAGGTGTTGTTATGAGAGTAATAATATGACCAAGTTCGGTGACTTGGCATCTAGGGTAAACCCGGATGGTTTAGCCCTCATAAATACATTGAGGTTATGACAAGTCCGCTGACTTGGCATATAGGGTGAACCCGGTGTGTTCAACCCTTAGCAGATATGTTGATATCTGTAACCTGTTCTTCAAGAGTAATTCTTTAACTTGTTGCACATACCTGATCATTCCACCAAATTGCATTCCACCATAGATACTTGTTAATATTATTCTTTGTTATCAATGTTCATATCATGGGCTGTTTGCGAGTACATTCAAAGTACTCATTGGCTTGCCACTGGTTATATTATTGACCACACATGGAAGGACCGGAGTTTGGCGACGAGTACGCCGTCGGAGACGAACCTGCGATCTAGGACGCTTCCAAGTCAGAATGCATGTCGGTGTAGGCTTGATGGCATGGGCATCGCTTAGCCCTTACAAGTTTCCGCTACTCGATGTATCTATTTATTTGGCTTTAGGCCTCGCTCTTGAACCCTACCTTCTGGTCGTTTGACGTAATAATTTCGGTACTTGGATGTAAGACTCTATTATTCAGTATCTGTGTTCAGTGAACATTGATCCTTGGGGTCACTGGGCACGGTGAACTCAACTTGCTAGTCGGGGTCCCCACAGAACTGGTATCAGAGCCATCCTGACTATAGGAAGCCTTAAATAGCATGGACGTTAGCCGAAAACGTTAGAACGCCAGCCTTGCACAAACTTTTGCACATACAACCTTCTGACCTCTCTCCTATGCCTTGTAGATGGCTGCCGTACGTGAGACGCTTCTGGAGACCGGTTTTCCACTACTCCTGATGGATTGTCTCGAGAAGTGCCACGTACGTCGCACACCCATCTTCCTCTACCACGAGCACTGGGTCAATGCCGACACTAAGGAATATTACGTGGATGTGATAGTGAAGGCTAATGACGCCCCGTCTAGTTGGTTCTTCGAAGGACCACAGATGGGAGAGCTGATGTTGGCAGTGGAGACGGCCGGACGAGAGGCGCTCGTGCGTCTCTGCAGCATCCTCCCTGAGATGGCTAATGAGCCTGTCACTCGTCACCTACCCTTCCTTAGGGAAGGAGTGGATGGGAGTTGGACACTCACCCCAGCCACGGAGGATGGGATGCCATTAAGGTTTCTGACCTACTTTAGCCTCTCGTCGGACACCCTGACGCACTTCCTGGTTAAGGAATCAGCCAAGCTTCGCCAAGAGTTGCACCTAGTCAAGGGCCTGCTCCACACTAAGAAGATGAAGAATCGCAAAGTAACGAAGGCAGGCGCACCTAAAGGGAGGACAGCTGTTGCTGCTAGGGGTGGTGTGTTACCCATCCAGGCAGTCCCTCTTCAGAGTCGCCGCCTGACAGTGGAAGAGTACACTGAGATCTTCGCCGCCTCGCCTAAGAGACGTCGTGATGTGCAGATTCTTTCTTCCATTCCTATAAAGGAAGAAGATGTTGATGAAGACGAGGATGAAGATGAGGATCCTGTTGAGTCCGCCTTTGAGACATAGCAATCAGCCACGTAGGATTTAGCGTAGGCAATTAGGAGTACCCCGAGCATAGGGTATCCATGTATCCGTTTTTAATTCATATATGTGTGCTTGATGTAAGTCACCTATTGCCTTAGGCAGCCTGTAAGTGACTACATCACCTAGTTTTTATGAATGCAATTTCCGTTTGTCAAAAACTTTGGTTTTGAAAACTTTGCACTTGCACGTATCGGACACCCTCTTACTAGGAACGAATCCTTGTATTCCCGAGCAAGGTGGCATTTTGACCTGTCTGTTTCTATGACAGGATGGTGAACGCAACCCGCAACAACACCTTCGGCAACCCCGGCGCCGGCTCCTCAGGGACGCCGCAGGGAACCGAAGGAGAAGCTCACGCTGGAGGTCACCACGAGCAGCCTACAGACCTTCCGCCACCACCTCCTCCTGAGAACTTGACGATGGCTCAGGTCCTTCAAGCTCTTCGGGAGGAGCGTCAAGCCAGCAATGCTGCTATTCAGCAGCTGACTCAAGTCCTGGTGGACAACCCGCCGTGAAATGGGAATGGCGGTAACCGCTCTACTCTTTCTGAGTTCATGCGGACTACGGCCCCCATATTCACAGAGACGACTGAACTACTAGACGCCGATGACTGGATCTGCACCATTGAAGAACTCCTTGCGCTGGTCAAGTGCACCGACAATCATGAGAAGGTCCTCTATGCTTCTCACTGTCTCGGAGGCACCGCCAGGGCATGGTGGGATGGATTTTAGATCATGCGGATAGGGCAAGTCATCACTTGGGCAATGTTCAAGGAAGGATTTCGCGCGGCTCACATTCCACCTGGACTGATGACCATCAAGAAGCGGGAATTCCGAGCCTTGAGGCAGGGCAGTGGAACTGTTAAGGAGTACCTGCAGAAGTTTAACCTCTTGTCGAGGTACGCGCCCGAAGATGTTAACACTGAGGCCGCTAAGGTGGAACGCTTCATGGAAGGGTTACAGTAGTCCCTGCAATACCAGCTGGTGGTTTGCGACTGCCAGACATTTAGCGAGTTGGTTAACAAGGCGCTTATGCTGGAAGACAAGCGTCGTGCGATGGACGACACCCGCAAGCGCAAACTGATAGGCAGTGGAGGACCCAGTAACGCAAGACCAAGACCATGGCAGTCAGCACCTGCAAGACCCAACTTTCAGCAGCAGCAGTACAAGCACCCGGTGTTCCGTCAGAATTATCAGCCTCAGCAGCAAGCCAAGCCAGTAGTCAACCCGCCGAACAACGGTGGAGTCAAGACCAACCCTCCAGGGCAGGTCACCTGCTTTGGGTGTGGTCAGACCGGGCACTATTCCAGGCAGTGCCCCAACAAGAAGCCCGACGCACCGCGTCCCAATGCACCCAACCCTGGTCAAGGTGCACCAGGAAGGAACCAGCCCCCCCGCAGCGAGCAGTTCAATGGCAGGGGCCGGATCAATCACATCACTGCAGAAGTGGCGCAGGAAGACCGAGACTGCATTTTGGGTACGTTCCTCGTCAACTCAACTCCAGCAACAGTGTTGTTTGATTGTGGTGCCTTGCATTCTTT
Organism: Hordeum vulgare subsp. vulgare; assembly: GCF_904849725.1. Taxonomy (NCBI): domain Eukaryota; kingdom Viridiplantae; phylum Streptophyta; class Magnoliopsida; order Poales; family Poaceae; genus Hordeum; species Hordeum vulgare. Next base: position 179,809,534 of record NC_058523.1, read on the forward strand.
TAAAACCCACTCTACTCCGTGGACAGATGGCAATTCAAACCCCGGGAGAAATGTTGAGGACCAACCTAGGGTGTAGAAGGGTCGAGATAATTATCAATGGATCGAGTTTCTTGGCAGATCTCATTGTGCTTAAATCACAAGGTGTAGAAGTAATCCTCGGCATGGATTGGTTGGCCAAGCACCAGAGTCTTTTGGACTGTGCCAACAGGGCCATTACCATGACAAGCAACCAAGGGGTCAAGGTCAAGTTTGTCTCCGAGCCAGTATCGGCTCAAGTGCCTCGAGTCAACAGTATATCCGAGGTAGAGCTTGATCAAGTGCCTGTAGTCTGTGAATACCCGGACGACTTTCTTGACGAGCTACCCGGAATGCCTCCCGACCGAGACATTGAGTTCATCATTGAGCTCATGCCCGGATCAAGGCCTATATATAAAAAGCCTTACAGGATGGGTTCCGAAGAGCTGGCGGAGCTGAAGAAGCAGCTGGATGAGCAACTCAGGAAAGGGTTCATCCGTCCGAGTGCATCACCTTGGGGATCACCTGTTCTATTTGTTTCAAAAAAGGATGGTACCATTCGACTCTGCGATGATTACCGTTCTCTTAATGAAGTCACAATTAAGAACAAGTACCCGCTCCCCAAGATCAAAGACCTGTTTGACCAGTTAAACGGGGCCAGTGTATTTTCCAAGATCGATCTTCAATCGGGATATTACCAGTTGAAGATTCGACCGGAAGATATACCCAAGACTGCATTCGTGACCCAATACGGTCTATATGAATGCACTCTCATGCCCTTCGGTTTGACAAATGCCCCAGCCTACTTCATGTACCTCATGAACAAGGTCTTCATGGAATATTTGGACAAGTTTGTCGTCGTGTTCATCGATGACATATTAATCTTCTCCAAGTCCGAAGAAGAGCATGAGAAACACCTGAGGTTAGTTCTGGGAAAGCTTCAAGAGCACCAGCTTTATGCCAAATTCAGCAAGTGTTAGTTCTGGCTGAACGAAGTTGGATTTCTGGGTCATACCCTGACGGCAAGCGGTTTGGCCATAGATCAGTCCAAGATTACTACAGTGACCAACTGGGAATCACCAAAGGACGTGAAGGATGTCAGGAGTTTCCTCGGGCTTGCGGGATACTACCGCAAGTTTGTAGAAGGTTTCTCCAGCATCTCTCGACCTATGACTCGGCTCTTGAAGAAAGGCCGAAAGTTCGAGTGGACACCGGCGTGTGAAGCAAGTTTCCAGGAGTTGAAGAAGAGGCTAACTACCGCCCCGGTATTGGCTACCCCAGACATCAACAAGGAATTCGTAATATATTGTGATGCCTCTGGAACCGGGCTCAATGGAGTCCTGATGCAAGATGGCAGGGTCGTGGTGTACTTGTCACGGCAACTGCGACCGCATGAGGAGAACTACGCCACCCATGATCTCGAGCTAGCACCTGTAGTGCATGCTCTGAAGACGTGGCGACATTACCTTCTGGGGAAGCGATGTGAGATATATACATACCACAAAAGTCTGAAATATATTTTCACTCAAAGGGAGCTGAATATGAGGCAGCGGAGATGGCTTGAGTTAATCAAGGATTACGACCTCAGCATTCAATATCATCCCGGCAAGGCGAACATGGTAGCCGATGCCTTAAGCCGAAAGGCAGGCTCCTTGAACGTCACGCTCAAGGAATGGTTACCCGTCTTGTATGAAGAGATGGAGGGCTTCGGGCTTGAAATAGTCGAACCAGGATACCTCGCCAACCTCGAAGTCAAGCCTACTCTAGAAGACGACATCTAGGAAGCCCAGAAGGGACACAAGAGTATCGAAGGCCTCAAGAGGAAGGTGCGAGAAGGCAAAGCCTCAGGATTCTCGATTGATGAGCAAGGAGTACTGTGGTACGGGAAGCGCTTATGCGTACCTAACAAGGCCGAACTTAAGGACTTGATCCTGCAAGAGGCTCATGACACACCGTATTCTATCCATCCAGGTGGTACCAAGATGTACCAAGACCTCCGAGAACGATTCTGGTGGCATGGCATGAAGAGGGAAATTGGCTCCTATGTCGCTAAACGCGATGTATGCCAGCGAGTCAAGGCTGAACACCAACGACCTGCTGGATTGCTGCAACCTCTTCAAGTGCCGGAATGGAGGTGGGATAAAGTCGGCATGGACTTCATCACCGGGTTGCCCCGGTCGAATAAGGGTCATAACTTCATTTGGGTCATAGTCGATCATTTGACCAAGGTGGCCCATTTCATCCCCGTTAATACCACATACAATGGCAGCCAGCTGGCCAGTCTATACATTCATCGAGTGGTGAGTCTCCATGGAGTTCCCAAGGAGATCGTGTCCGACCGCGGCACGCAATTCACCTCAAGATTCTGGAAGAAGTTTCAAGAAGCTCTCGGAACCAAACTCTCCTTCAGTACGGCTTTCCACCCGCAAACGGGCGGACAGACCGAGAGGGTAAACCAGATACTTGAGGACATGCTCCGCGTCTGTGTTTTGGCTCATGGTGCCAAGTGGGAAGATTGCCTGCCGTTTGCTGAGTTTTCTTACAACAACAGCTACCAGTCCAGTCTTCAGATGGCCCCATTTGAAGCATTATATGGGCGGAAGTGCCGCACCCCGCTCAATTGGTCCGAAACCGGTGAAGGACTAGTTTTCGGGCCAGAAGCACTGCAGGAAGCAGGGGACAAGGTTCAGCTTGTCCGAGAGAACTTAGAGGCAGCTAAGTCAAGGCAGAAGAGCTATGCGGACCCTCGCCCCAGAGATGTGGAGTTTGTTCCCGGAGACCAGGTGTACTTGCGAGTCACGCCTCTCAAGGGGACCAAGCGTTTCCACGTCAAGGGGAAGCTAGCTCCCAGGTTCATTGGACCCTTGAAAATCACGGCAAGGCGCGGGGAAGTAGCTTACCAGTTGGAGCTACCTCCTGAGCTTTCGGGTGTGCACAACGTGTTTCACGTGTCACAGCTCCGGAAGTGTTTACAAGTGCCGAACCGTCCCGATCTTTACAAGGATATTGATCATCAAGCTATTGACCTTCAACCGGACCTTACCTACCGTGAGAAACCGATCCGCATTTTGGATGAAACCGAACGTTGCACCAGAAGCCGTACCATCAAGTTTTTCAAGGTTCACTGGAGCAACCATACCGAAGCAGAAGCCACGTGGGAACGTGAAGACTATCTTCGATCACAATTTCCCGAGCTATTTAACGCTTAGCTTAGGAATCTCGCGGACGAGATTCTTGTAAGAGGGATAGGTCTGTCACACCCTGTTTTTCATCACAAGTATTTTATGTTGCAAAAATCAGAGCTTGTTAAAACTTTTTCAAATAATGTTGTGAGTGCAATGTCAGCCCTTGTAAGAGTGAATGCTTGCTTGATTGATGACTCAAACCCATTAAAAACTTATTATTTTGCTCTCTTCAAAAACCATTTTTCCTTTATATCAAGATCACCTTCATCATGTTGGGATACACTACTGGCTCATGAAGCCAAGTGGCACTTCCAACCAAAGTTGGTGATCTGATCCAAATATTATTTTCATTCATTAACAACATTAATTGGTGATTTAAAATATTATTTTCCTATTTTATATTTATGTCTGTTTCTAAGGCCAGGAATGATATTCCCACAAGGAAAATTGCTTTCCTGCCTTAGAAAATTCTGAGTAAATTCATGGAAGCTCTTCATGAAAATTGCTTTCCAGTCAACCAGCCCCTCCCCAACTCCAAGCACAAGTGACAAGCTCTTCAATTTAAGCCACAGGCCAGTACTGGCAACACTAGTGTTCCTTGCCTCCTTGACTAGCTCGTGCTCCCACTAGCACACAACGGCTAGCACACTCCCACCAACACTCAGGACATGGAGGACACGTCCCAAAGGGCCCCAGAGCGCGCCAGCATGCCGTGGCATGCCAAAACCGCGCTCTGGACGCGCTGCAGAGAAGCTCCAGCGAGGGGACGTCGCCCCGGCCAGTTCCAACCCCCCCCCCCCCCCCAGTAATGTCCAAACACTTCCCCGACACCCCCTATGTGCAAAGCTACCATCAGGGCCCCCCTCTCCTCATGCAAGAGCTCAAGCGACGTGTGCCCGTGCGCGCCTGACGCGGCCGAGCATGCACGGTCGCTGCAGCTCGACCCCACTCGCTTTCCCTCTGCGTCCGATGCACCAGGAGGTCCTAAACCACGTCCCGAACCCGTGGTTTCGCGGCCAGCACCTCACTATGCTCGCACGCGTGCCACGGTGAGTCACTGTCGCGCCCGAGTCGGCTCACCGCCGCTGGCCTATAAATTGGTCCCCACGGCACCCCAGCGCCCTCCAGGCAGCTTCAGCACAACCACTAGACTCCCCCTAGCCGCCCAATCTAGCTCGCAGAGCCCCGGTGCTCGAGATCGACCGAGGCCCCTCCGCCTCGTAGCTCCGGTCGATCTCCGGCTACACGTCGGGTCCTGCGCTGCCCGACCTCCCATTGCACTCCCCTTGACGCCAGGACCATTTCCCCCAACTCCCCCGAGCGAATCCGTGCCCCTAGCCACTAGCTCGACGCCAACCCGAAACCCTTCCGCCACGATCACCTCATCGCCGGCGACCCAGAACACCACCGGTGACGTCCCGACCACGAGCAGGTAGGCGGAGGAACGAGGGACCCATTCCCGCTCCTAGATTGGCCTAAGGACAATGGTAGCCTCGCCGGCGTGCGTCTCCACCTCTCTGGCTGGAGGTGGGAGAAGGACCCGACAGGTGGAGCCCACCTACCGGTGTCCTGGGGCAGCCAGCGCGCACAGCCGCTGACAGTGACCCCAGGGGCCCGCAGGTCAGGTTTGAACCTGGCCCGCGCGCGCCTGGTGGCCGGTGTGCTGGCTGGGCCGACTGGGTCTCCCCCTGGCCTTTTTCTTTTATTTTTAACCTACAACTTAAATCATTTTTATAAAAATATCTAGCCAGTAGAAAAATATGATTCTTCCACCAACAATTTTCTAAAAATGTGTAGTATTTGATTCTGTAGAGTTTGACATTTATCAAAAACAAAATCTGTTTTGGTATAATAAAATGATATTAAAAGCACTTGTTTGCTTCTGTCTACTTTTAAATAAGTATGCTTAGCTAATAAAAATCATAGGAAACATTTTCCAAAATAATAAACTGAATTTATTCAAGCTTTGCAACATTTTTAAAAGCACCTTGTGATCTCTTTTGGTGTGAGCTATTATTTATTTATTCCTTTCTCGACGGTAGAGTTACCGAGTGACGGAGGATCCGGAGCGGAAGACCTCGAAGACCCCGTATACCTAGCTGACCAAGGCAAGCAGCCCTTTGACCATGACTTGAGCACAAACATTGTTTCATGCTAGTATTGTTGGTATTTTCCCGTTGCATGTGATCACGATGGCGGTTCATCATTGTGGTGATGGCACCGGAGGCTTTTTTTCAAAGCCCTTGCATGTTGATGATGTTATTGATGTGGCTCCTCGGAGCACAAACATGATGAGCTTGACCCTACCATCTATGAGGATCATGCTACTGTCATGTTGACTAGTAGAGTAAGATCATTGCATTGAGCTTGACCCTACCCCTTGAGGGTCATGTTATACCATGATGACAAGTAAAGATAGAGCATATTATCACAAGCATGATGATGAGTTAAATAAAGAGTTTATGAAAACCCCGTCGGGTGCCACTAATGCCCGAGGGTGATGATGAGTTGGTGATCACTTTTGGTGAAGTGATGCACCGGTGTTTTTGTGTGAGTATGGTTTCGGAAATGGGATTAGGTTTCTGATGTGTCGACCGTCCCAACCTTACCAGTACGACCACGATACCCCTTTATGGGATGGGGCTTTGTTGATTACTCTGGTCGGTACTAGCGAAGAGCCACATTACTAGTGGCGGGAGTGATCGGTGTCACTCTCGTGATGGGGTCGTGCCAGGTAGGACAACTATGCCATTATTATGAGTTCCAGGCACACCGTTGGTCCCTGCATGGTTGATACTGTCCAGAGTCGATGCTCGTAAGACGTACAACATGTGGGCTGGGTACCAATCGAGTGGACCTCTTTGTCTAGTATCGTCAGGGGAAAGATGATGATCGGGTACTTACCTCGGGTATATGTGATATACCGCGAGTCGTGGATGACACGGAAGTTTCCCGTTTCTCGTGGATCCAACGTACTACCTCTGCAGAGTGTAAAACTATTCGAATAGCCGTGTCCACGGTCAAGGACAGTTGGATGGTGCTGCTTAAACTACGTCCAGCGTTTCCGCATAAACCAAGTGTGTGTGTGTGTGGTGTTAAAAAGGTGTTGTTATGAGAGTAATAATATGACCAAGTTCGGTGACTTAGCATATAGGGTAAACCTGGATGGTTTAGCCCTCAGAAATACATTGAGGTTATGACAAGTCCGATGACTTGGCATATAGGGTGAACCCGGTGTGTTCAACCCTTAGCAGATATGTTGATATCTGTAACCTGTTGTTCAAGAGTAATTCTTTAACTTGTTGCATATACCTGATCATTCCACCAAATTGCATTCCACCATAGATACTTGTTACTATTATTCTTCGTTATCAATGTTCATATCATGGGCTGTTTGCGAGTACATTCAAAGTACTCATTGGCTTGCCACTGGTTATATTATTGACCACACATGGAAGGACCGGAGTTTGGCGACGAGTACGCCCTTAGAGACGAACCTGCGATCTAGGACGCTTCCAAGTCAGAATGCCTGTTGGTGTAGGCTTGATGGCATGGGCGCCTCTTAGCCCTTACGAGTTTTCTCTACTCGATGTATCTGTTTATTTGGCTTCAGGCGTCGCTCTTGAACCCGACCTTCTGTTTGTTTGATGTAATAATTTCGGTACTTGGATGTAAGACTCTATTATTCAGTATATGTGTTCAGCGAACATTGATCCTTGGGGTCACTGGGCACGGCGAACTCGACTTGCTAGTCGGGGTCCCCACAGGATGTGTGGAGTAATAGTAGTAGAGGCAGAAAGTATCGGTCTACTTGTCTCGGACGTGATGCCTATATGTATGATCATTGCCTTAGATATCGTCATGACTTTGTACGGTTCTGTCAATTGCTCGACAGTAATTTGTTCACCCACTGTAATACTTGCTATTTTGAGAGAAGCCTCTAGTGAACACTATGGCCCGGGGGTCTACTCCACACCATATTTCCAGCCTTACACTTTTACTTCGTTGCACTTTCCGCCTTCAGATCTCACTTTGTAATCAATCTTGAAGGGATTGACAACCCCTTTTAGCATTGGGTGCAAGCTCTTTTGTGTTTGCGCAGGTACTCTGGACTTGACGAGATTCTCCTACTAGATTGATACCTTGGTTCTCAAACTGAGGGAAATACTTACTTCTCCTCTGCTGCATCACCCTTTCCTCTTCAAGGGACAAACCAACGCAAGCAAGTCTCCAGCAACGTGTCAATTTCTGGCGCTGTTGTTTGAGAAGTAGCAGAAGGATTCCTGGCGTCATTGTTGGGGAAGGACTCTTGTTGCCGTAGCAGGCGCCTACACCAATTGAAGTGGAAACTGATGATGGTGATCATTAAGCTTTGGATCAAGTTACTTCAAACCTCCTAGGTCGACAAGGTCACGTACTGCTACAGAGTGCTACGGTAACCCTGTCTTGGAGGTCATGTTGTTGAACAACAATGAACCTACAAGCTATGGAGAAGCGATGGAGGTCTTTTATTTTCGGGGTATTTTTCTCTAGGACGCTAAAAGAGAAAACAGGAAAAACTAAACTAAATCTATCATTTTTCTTCTAAGCAACAGAAAGTGAAAGCTTAAAACAGAGGTATATGACTCTTTGATTCATCCATTTCATGGTCATCGAAAGAAATCCGTCAATGGGGTTGATCAAACCCTCATGACAAAACCTTCTCGAATTGCAAAAGAGAACGGAGAATTTTCGAATAGCCACTAAGTCACCTCAATGGGGATATGTATCTCCCCAACAAGCAAATCATACTTCATCTTGACACGAGGAATAGGGCATTCGAAGCTCCCAATAAGAATCGATGAAGTATTTTCAATAGCATTGATGCAATGTACTTGATATCGTTTCTTTGGAAAGTGCATTGTATGCTCATTACCGTTGACATGGAAAGTGACATTGCCTTTGTTGCAATCTATAACAGCCCCTGCAGTGTTTAAAAAGGGTTTTCCGAGGATGACAGCCATGGCATCATCCTCGGGAATATCCAAGATAACAAAGTCTGTTAAGTTAGTGGTATTAGCAACCACAACAGGCACATCCTCGCAAATGCCGATAGGGAAAGCAGTTGATTTGTCGGTGATTTGCAGAGAAATTTCAGTGGGTGTCAACTTATCCAATTCAAGTCTACGATAAAGAGAGAGCGGCATAACACTAACACCGGCTCCAAGGTCACATAAGGCAGTTCTTACGTAGTTTCCTTTAATGGAGCAAGGTATAGTGGTCACTCCGGGATCACCAAGTTTCTTAGGAGTTCCACCTTTGAATGTGTAATTGGCAAGCATGGTGGAGATCTCAAGATCTGGTATCTTCCGTTTATTGGTCACGATATCTTTCATGTACTTGGCATATGGAGACATTTTGAGCATATCAGTTAACCGCATCTGCAGAAAGACAGGTCTTATCATCTCAACGAAGCGCTCAAAATCCTCATCATCCTTTTTCTTGGATGGCTTAGGAGGAAAGGACATAGGTCTGTCAACCCATGGCTCCCTTTCTCTACCATGCTTCCTAGTAGTGAAGTCATTCTTATCATATCTCTTAGGTTGTGGGTTATCAGGATTAACCGTAGGTTCAATCTCCACATCCTCATGATTGCTAGGTTGAGCATTATTATGAACATCGATGTCCATATTGTCACCAGGTTCATGTTCATCACCAGATTGTGTTTCTGCATCAGACGCAGAAATATCATTTGGTTATTCAGGTGGGACAGTATTTGGTGAACTGATATGTAGTTTATATCATCCTTCTTCTTCTCCTTAGGATGACTGGGTGTATCAGCATTAATTCCTTGAGAATCTTGATCAATTCTCTTAGGATGGCCTTCAGGATACAAAGGTTCCTGAGTCATTTTGCCTCCTCTAGTAATGACTCTGACAGAGTTGTCATTTAATTCATTGAGCAAGTCATTCTGAGCTTTACGTGCTTGTTATACCTGAGTAGTAATCATAGAGGCATGTTTACTCAGAAGCTTCAGATCATTGACATTTCTGTCTACACAAGCACTTAAATGGCTAAGCATACGAGTACTTTGTTCCAAATGTCTGCTAACATAATCATTGAAACTCTGTTGTTTGGCAACATAGTTATCAAATTCATCAAAGCATAGGCTAGCAGGTTTATCAAAAGGAATATCACTCTCATAAAACCAATGCAGAGAATTCACTTCTACTACTTGTATCGGGTTATCGAGACCATGGATCTCTTCGATAGGTGGTAGATTTTTGACATCTTCAGATCTAATGCCTTTCTCTTGCATAGATTTCTTGGCTTCTTGCATATCTTGGGACTAAGGAATAGGATACCTCTTTTCTTAGGAGTTGTCTTAGGAGGTGGTTCGGGAATAGTCCAAGCATTATCGTTGATCAAGATGTTATTCAGGAGGATCTCAGCTTGTTCGATAGTTCGTTCCCTAAAAACACAACCGACACAACTATCTAGGTGGTCTATAGAGGCATCGGTAAGTCCGTTATAGAAGATATCAAGTATCTCGTTCTTCTTAAGAGGGTGATCAGGCAAAGCATTCTGTAGCTGGATGAGCCTCCCCCAAGCTTGTGGGAGACTCTCTTCTATGAGTTGAGCAAAGTTGTATATTTCCTGCAAGGCAGCTTGCTTCTTATGGGCAGGGAAATATTTCTCACGGAAGTAACAGACCATATCCTGGGGACTACTCACACATCCAGGAGCAAGAGAAGTGAACCAGGCTTTAGCGTCATCCTTTAGAGAGAAAGGAAACAGGTTAAGGATATAGTAGTAGCGGATCTTCTACTCACAAGTGAAAAGGGTGGCTATATCGTGTAGTTTGGTAAGATGGGCTACGACCGTCTCAGACTCATAACCGTGGAAAGGATCAGATTCGACTAGAGAGATTATATCAGGGTCGACAGAGAATTCATAATCCTTATCGGTGATAAAGATAGGTGAAGTGGCAAACTTCGGGTCGTATTTCATCCTAGCTTTCAGATATTTTTCCTTCCACTTGAGAAGTAATTTCTCAGCGTCATAGGCATCCTTACACGCAAGAAAATCCTCAGCTATCTATCCCTCCATAACATAACCCTCAGGTATATCAGGCAATGCATATCTAGGAGAGCTAGATCTAGCAGGAGCAAAAGCGGGTTCTATCTCAATATAATCGGCAGTTTCAGAAGCATCACGAGCATTGGCAGTAACTCTAGCAATATGAGCATCAAGGAATATCCCTAGTGTCACATCAGGAAAAATAGCATCTCTAGCATCATCAAGCAAAGCAGTATCAAGCATAGTATCTCTAGCAGTATCAAGCATAGCATCTCTAGCAGTATCAGGCATAACATCTCTAGCAGTAGCATCGTAAGCATCATCAAGCACATGCAACATATCAAGATTTCTAGTAGGAGGTGATGTCGCAAACTTACTCATAACTGAAGGTGAATCAAGTGCAGAGCTAGAAGGCAGTTCCTTACCTCCCCTCGTAGTTGAGGCAAAACTCTGGTTTTTGGATATTTCAGATTCTTCATAGTGATCAGGAGATATAAATCCCAAGTGACTCAGAAAATATAGCAATCGCCTCCCCGGCAAGGGCGCCAGAAAAATGCTGCTTGCAGTCCCCGGCAATGGCACTAGAAGAATGCTCTTGACGTGTTCCTGACTTGATGCCTCCTAGGCAACGGAGTTAGAACTTCTCCCAGTTGCTCAACAATCAGCAATTGTCTTGCAATGGCCCACCAGCGCGTGGGTTCGCGGCAGTTTTCGAGGGTATAGTATTCGATCCAAATTTGTTTGTTCGCCGGATAGGAAGTGAGAGGGTAGTCTCAAGTATTAGCAGCTGAATGTGTCAGATTAAACCACACCTGAAAGAATAGTATCTGCAAGCAAAATATCAGCAGCAAAGTAGTATGATAACAACGGTGTTAGAAACGATCTGTTGACGGCAGACTATTCCTAACGATTGTATCAATGGCGCCAGAAGTTGCTCGTGGACGGGAAATATTCTTGCCCGTCAACGTCGTCCGAACAAGTATTGTAGCAGGTAGCAGCAGTGTAACGAGTAACAGCAGTGGCAACAAACAGAACTAGTGACAACAGTAGCAAGTAGCAACAGTAGTAACAGCAGCAGAGCAAAGCAAGTAAGAGCAGCAGCAACAGTAGTAACAGCAGCAGAGCAAAACAAGTAACATCAGGAGCAATAGTAGTAACAGCAGCAGAGCAAAACAAGTAACAGAAGAAGTGGGACAAACTCGTAGGCAATGGGTCAGTGATTTGTTTGGATGATATTCATCATGCAACAGTTATAACACGGAGAGATATGTGGCTAGATCCCGTTCATCAATGTGATGTAGGCATGCATTCCATGTGTCGTCATACGTGCTTAGGGAAAAGAACTTGCATGACATCTATTGTCCATCCCTCCCGTGGCAGCGGGGTCCAAAAGGAAACTACGGGCTATTAAGGTTCTCCTTTCAACAAAGAACCGGACCAACACATCAGCACTTGGTGAACACATGAACTCCTCAAACTATGGTCATCACCGGGAGTGGTTTCGGTTATTGTCACTCCGGGGTTGGCGGATCATAACACATAGTAGGTAACTACAACTTGCAAGATCGGATCTAAAACACACATATATTGGTGACAATATAATAATTTCAGATCTGAAATCATGGCACTCGGGCCCTAGTGACAAGCATTAACCATGGCAAAGTAGTAGCAACATCAATCTCAGAACATAGTGGATACTAGGGATCAATCCCCGCCAAAACTAACTCAATTACATGATAGATCTCATCCTACTCATCACCGCCCAGCGAGCCTATGAATAGATTACTCACGAACGATGAAGAGCAACAATGTATTCAGCTTCGGCAGTGGAGAGTGATACGCAGTTCTGCTTCTTTGAGGACCAGCAAACCAGTGATCTTCCGAGGAAATGGCATGTGCCAGATGTTGACTTGCGATCCACACGGTCACCAGCATAGTCTGAATCAGAATACCCTACCAGATGAAGGTTGGAGCCCTTGGGATACCATAATCCTAGTGTTGGTGTGTGAGCTAAGTATCGAAGAATATGTTTCACAGCCTTATGGTGTGATTCCTTCGGTTTTTCTTGAAAACGTGCACACATGCAAACACTAAGCATTATGTCTGGCCTAGATGCACATAGATACAATAAAGAACCAATCATAGAACGGTATACCTGCTGATTGAAATCTTTACCATTTTCATCAGTGCCGAGGTGACCGTTGGTAGGCATTGGAGTCTTGGCACCTTTGCATTCATGCATGTCGAATTTCCTCAGAACATCCTTGAGGTATTTCTCCTGTGATATGAAGATTCCATTGCTTTGTTGACGAATTTGAATACCTAAGAAGAATTTCAGCTCCCCCATCATAGACATCTGATATTCTTCACTCATCATATAGGCAAATTCATCACTGTATCTTTTGTCAGTACAGCCAAATATGATATCATCAACATATATTTGACATACAAACAGTTCATTATCATAAGATTTTGTGAAAAGAGTTGGATCGAGTGAACCCGGTTTGAAGCCTTTCTTCATGAGGAATTCCTTCAATGTATCATACCATGCCCGAGGGGCTTGCTTGAGACCAGACAGAGCCTTTTTGAGTCTGAAGACTTTGTCTGGATTCTTTGGATCCTCAAAACCTGGGGGCTGAGCTACATATACTTCTTCCTCAAGCTTATCATTGAGGAATGCACTTTTCACATCCATTTGATATAAGATGATGTTATGATGATTAGCATAAGCAAGTAAAATTCGAATGGCTTCAAGTCTAGCAACAGGTGCAAAAGTTTCATCGAAATCTATTCCTTCAACCTGGGTGTAGCCTTGGGCTACAAGTCGTGCCTTGTTCCTCACCACTTGACCGTCCTCATCTTGCTTGTTTCGGAAAATCCACTTGGTGCCGATCATGTTATGCTTGCGAGGATCGGGTCGTTTGACGAGCTCCGATACGTCATTCAGTTTGAATTGAAGAAGTTTGTCTTGCATGGCTTGGATCCACTCCGGTTCCAGAAAAGCCTCAGCTACTTTTGAGGGTTCTGTGATAGATACAAAAGAGAAATGCCCACAAAAGTTAACTAAGTGTGAAGCTTTTGAGCGAGTGAGAGGACCTGGCGCGTTGATGTCGTTGAGGATTTTGTCAAGTTCTACTTCATTTGCAATCCTCGGATGTGTCGGTTGAGGATTTTGCCTGGGCTGAGGAAGTGGTGTTGTTGCAATTTCCTCAGGAGCATCTTCTTGTCTTTCATCAGCGATGGGGATTGTTTCTTCACCTATTTCCTCAGTGGGAACAATGTCTTCAGTAGGTTTAAGCTTTATTGCTTCCTCAGGAGACGGCTTATCTGGATCAGAAGGCAATTGCTCTCTTTGCGAGCCATTAGTTTCATTGAACCGCACATCTACAGTCTCAACAACTTTGTTGTGATAGTTGTTGAAGACTCTGTAGGTGTGCGAGTCCTTTCCATAACCGAGCATAAAACCTTCATGTGCCTTAGGTGCAAATTTTGAGCTATGATGAGGATCTCTAATCCAGCATTTTGCACCGAAGACTTCGAAATAACTTACATTGGGTTTCTTGTCAGTGAGGAGTTCATATGAGGTTTTCTTGAGGAATTTGTGAAGATATACCCTGTTGATGATATGACATGCAGTGTTGATTGCTTCAGGCCAGAAGCGACGAGGAGTCTGATATTCTTCAAGCATAGTTCTTGCCATTTCAACCAGAGTCCTGTTCTTTCTTTCGACGACACCATTCTGCTGAGGAGTATAAGGAGCAGACAATTCGTGAGTAATACCAAGTTCATCAAGATAATCATCAAGACCAGTGTTTTTGAACTCGGTTCCATTATCACTCCTAATATGTTTGATCTTGATGCCGAAGTTCGTCGAGGCCCTTGAAGAAAATCGTTTGAAGATTTCCTGCACTTCGGTTTTATACACGATAATGTGCACCCAAGTGTATCTGGAATAATCATCAACTATGACAAAGCCATATAGAGATGCTGCATTGGTTAGTGTTGCATAGTGTGTAGGTCCAAATAAATCCATATGAAGCAATTCAAATGGACGTGTAGTGGTCATGATGGTTTTGGAGGGATGTTTGGATCTGGTCATTTTCCCAGATTCACAAGCACCCCAGAGATGATCCTTGAGGCATTTGACAGATTCGATGCCAATGACATGCTTCTTCTTTGCAAGTGTGTGCAAATTCCTCATGCCTGCATGACCTAGTCTTCTGTGCCACAGCCATCCTTCTGAGGTTTTTGCTAATAAGCAAGTGGCTGGTTGAGGACCTGTAGAGAAGTCAACAATGTACAAGTCCCCTCTTCTTACACCTTCGAAGACTTTGGATCTGTCAGATTCCATGATAACTACACATCTATATCTACCAAATATAACAATCATATCAAGATCACAAAGCATCGAGACTGACATGAGGTTAAAACCAAGGGATTCAATAAGCATTACTTTGTCCATATGCCTATCCTTGGAAATAGCTACTTTGCCAAGTCCCAATACCTTGCTTTTACCTTTATCAGCATATGTGATTTGCTTCAGAGGTGATGGAGTTAGTGGCATATTCATCAGTAGGCTTTTATCACCAGTCATGTGATGTGTGCAGCCACTATCAAGAACCCACTCAGTATTTTTGGGTTTATCATCCTGCAGATGAATTAGTACAGCTTACCATCTCATATGCTTCAAGTTTGAAGAATATGATACTAATTTCATTATAACAGAAATGTAAGGACGTGTGAAATATTTCTATTTCATCAATCATTAGCTTGCGTCCTGTCAAGCATTTCTTCAGGTCTCCAGCAAATTCTTCAGATGATGATTTTCATCTGGAGACCTGACCTGCAGAAGTGATTAGTTTGATTTCTTCACCACCCACATATGAAGGGGTGGCAAAGCGTTCATCATCCTGCGAGCACCATATGAGAAAGGTGGCATTGAAGCTAATGCATTTCTCTTAACAGTAGGGGTGTTAAAGTACTCATATGAGTATGCAGAGAACTGGTTTGAGGATTTATGAACATAATGATTTGAAGAATTGCGCTCATAATCATATTCCTTGTAGTTTCCCTGCATGTTAGACACATAAGCACGGGTGTGAGCATAGTTTTGACCAGTTGAGGATTTTGATCCTCTTGAAGACTTTGGTCCTCCTGAGGAATTTGATCTGGGGTTCAGATTCTTCAGAGGTGATGTCATGAGGACATTTACTTGAAGATTTTCAAGATAATTTTTGGGAACCCAGATTTTCCTCAGAGGAGGGCCATTCCCGCAGTTAGTTCCAACATATCGAGCAAATACTTTACCAGATTGATCTTTGAACAGTTTATAGTTGGAATCAAATGACTCATCAGAGGAATAGGATAATTCACATGAGAAGCCAGTTAGATTAGATGGATCAAAAGGAGGCCCAGTAGCAGCAACCCATGAGGTTTTGGGATACTTCTCAGGTTTCCAATAAGATCCATCAGCATTCAATTTCCTCTCAAAGGCAATTCCTTCTTTCCTCGGGTTCCTGTTCAAGATCTGCTTTTTGAGCACATCACAAAGGATTTGATGTCCTTTGAGGCTTTTGTACATGCCTGTCAAGTACAATTCCTTCAACCCTGCATTTTCATCAGTGACATTTGTGTTTTCCTCAAGTGAGGAAATAGACACAACAGGTGCAGTTGAAGAATTTGTAGCAGTGGTAGCATTTGAAGATTCTGGTGAAGAATCAGCAGTTTCACGATCAATGCATTTAAGACATGGAGGAATAAATTCAACTTGACTAGAACTGATCTGTTGAGCTAGTAATGAATCATTTTCCATACGAAGATCATCAAAAGACATCCTCAGCTTGTCAAGATCAAGCTTCCTCTGAAGAAATTCGTAGGAAAGCTTCTCATGATCAGTGAGGAGTGTATCATAACGATCCTGAAGAATATCAAATCAAGACTGAAGATTTTTCATGTCATCAGCGAGGATTTGATTAAGATTCATTTCATCATTCAACAGATCATCACTTTTGTCTAGCAGTTTTTGAAGCTTTTCCAGAGCATTTTGTTGTTTAGTGGCAATGATGGCAAGTTTACTGTAACTGGGTTTTTTGTAATCATCATGTTCACAGTCACTTGAATCAGATGAGGAGGCATTATGTGATACCTTTGAACCTTTTGCCATGAAGCAATAGGTTGGAGCGAAGTCATCAGCATAATCATCAGTATGGATGGTGCACTCATTTTCTTCAAGATTGAAGATTGACTTGCTGACGAAATTGGTTGCTAGCGCAAGACTAGTCTGTCCGGATTCTGAATCTTCTCCAGAGCCTTCTTCATCATCACATTCTTCTGATTCTGCCTCGGAATCCATTTCCTTGCCAATAAGTGCCCAAGCCTTTCTGAAGCTAGTCTTCTTGTGTGAGGAGGACTTTGAAGATGAGGATTTTGAAGATTTCTTCTTCTTCTTTGAGTCATCAGAACTGTCATCCTTGTATTTCTTCTTCTTTGATTCCTTTCCCCAGCGAGGACCATCAGCAATGTAATGACCTGATTTCTTGCACTTGTGACAGGTCCGTTTCTTGTAGTCCTCAGATGCAGATTCTGATTTCCTCATGTCTCTTCTTGATGATTTACCGAACTGGCCTCGTCGTGTAAATCTCTGGAATTTCCTCACTAGCATTGCAAGTTCCTGACCAAATTCTGCAGGGTCACAGCTGCTATCATCTGTGTCTTCTTCTTCAGATGAGGAAATTGCTCTTGCCTTCAGTGCACGTGGTCTGGAATAGCTTTGTCCATATAGATCTCTCTTTTCTTCTAGCTGGAATTCATGAGTATTTAGCCTCTCGAGGATATCAGCAGGATCTAACATCTTGTAGTCTGGTCTTTCTTGAATCATCAGAACTAAAGTGTCAAATGAAGATTCCAAAGATCTCAGCAGTTTCTTCACAACTTCGTGATCAGTGATGTCTCGAGCTCCCAGTGCTTGCAGTTCATTCGATATGTCAATGAGGCGATCAAAGGTGTCATGGCAGCTTTCATTGTCATGTCTCTTGAAGCGATTGAAGAGATTGCGAAGAATATCAACACGAGAGTCACGTTGGGTTGATACTCCTTCATTTACCTTGCACAGTCTCTCCCAGATCAGTGTTGCAGAGCCTAAGGCACTTACTCTTCCAAACTGGCCAGGGCTCAGATGACCACAGATGATGTTCTTCGCTTGAGAATCGAGTTGCTTGAATTTCTTCACATCAGCTGCAGTGACACTAGCAGAAATGATGGGGACACCATTTTCCACAATATACCAGAGATCATTGTCTATAGCTTGTAGATGCATTTGCATTTTGTTCTTCCGGAAGGGAAAGTTCTTTCCCTCGTAGGTAGGACATGCTGCAGTCACCTTAAACATGCCTGCAGTCGACATAACTAAAACTCCAGGTGGTTAAACCAAAATCACACAGAACAAGGGAGTACCTCGCTCTGATACCAATTGAAAGTGCGTTATATCGACTAGAGGGGGGGTGAATAGGAGATTTTTAGAATTTCATCACTGAGGAAATTCCTTTTGAGGAAATTCCTCACTGATGACTAACTTACAGCGTAAACAGTTAAGGATCAGTTGTGCAATTGTTCACAACAACAGTATTACAGAGTGAAGATTAGGAAAACAGATTGCACAGCAAGCAGGCACTCAGAATACCGATGATGATTAACTCAAGTGAAGAATTTGGGGTTGAGGAAATTCAGAGAAAGTCTTCAGCAAATTCTTCAAACAGTCACTGTGAAAGTCATCAACACATAATACAGAGAATGTAAAGAGTTGAGGAATTAGAACCCGATTCTTGGTGAAGACTGTTGTTGATGACCCAGTTCCAACTGCTGTGACAGTTGTACATCTGGTTTGGAGCGGCTTGGTATTGAAACCAAAGGACACCCAGTCCCGGGACACACAGTCCCTACCGTATTCTCCTTGAGCTAAGGACACACAGTCCTCGCCCAACACTCCTGGTAAGTCTTCAGGGCAGACTTCCAAACCCTCACAAACTCGGTCACCCGGCGATCCACAATTGACTGCTGGATTGCTCTAGACCATGACGCCTAACCGTCTGGAGGAAGCACAGTCCTCAAAGGTAAAAGGCTTCAGTCCCACACAGGAACAACTTCTTCAGTGATGCTCAATCACTAGGTTCTGTTTGTGGTTTCGGTGGGTGGTGTATTTCCTCACTGATGATTTACTCTTGACGGCTCTGAGGAATTGGGTTGCTCTTATGACAAGTGTCAGTTTCTAGCGGAGCAGCCAACCAGCTAGTGGTTGTGGGGGCGGCTATTTATAGCCTGGGAGCATCCCGGCATGATTTGACATTAATGCCCTTAAATAATATGACCGTTGGCGTGGATAAGATCAGTGACTTGGCGTGGCTTATCGAAACGGTCGGGACTCTCAATTGTGAGAGTCCTCATGTCACTCATATTCCTCACTTGAGGCTTTTGGTAGGATTTGGCTTGGGTTGAGCATCATGAGGAAATCCATTCCATAGTGTTACTTTGACCCCCATTAACAGTACGGTGTTCCTACTCATTAAGTGCGAAGAAAGTAAAACAGAAAACGTAAATCTTCATGCCTCAATTTCTTCAGAATGATTTTCTTCAGGAACCACCGATCTTCTCAATATCAATATCTTCATGAGGAATATTAATTTCATCGCAAATTCTTCGCGATTCATTTCTTCAGCTTCAGACCAATTTCTTCAACTGAAGACATATCTTTTTAGGGGTCGATATTCTTCAAATATCTCAAACTCCTCAATGACTTATAGATCCTGTGTACACTTATAAACACATTAGATACTTAACCTATAAGTCTTCAAACCACCAAAATCACTAAGGGGCACTAGATGCACTTACAGTACGCTGTCATAATAGTGAACGACAATATGGAACGCTCGCTCCAAACTGACGAGCAAACGACGACCTTTGTTACCAAAGTACAAGCCACCAAGGTGGCGTCAAAGGCGCAGGCTAGATCAAGCATCCTTGATTCTAGAAAGCACCCAAACCAACACACAATGCATCTAACGATGATTTCAACATACGTTCAACATACAATAAGGACAAGATGGACACCACCTTGTAGACCTCAAATGATATCCCTAAATACGGACTTGTGCTCGACTTCCCCCAGTGGATGACCAGGACTATGTTCCTTGAGATTATAATGTTGTGCTAAATATTTACCGGGGAGAGGGGGGATAGTGGACCATGTAACAAAGGCGACATGTTAGATAAATAAACACCATGCTAATGTCCTCAGAAAACACGCAGATAGCTCAAAATTTACAACCAAGGCAAGATATAGAATCATTGACCTCACACTAATATGTGCCATCATGACACCAACATGGATGTCCTTCGGGGTTGTTGGAAGCCCAATAGAATCGCATCTAGGACAAAGCTGATCTTGAAACTTGAAGCCCAATAGGGGGCCGACGGACAACTTTGACCATCACAGGCAATCCCACACATGCACGTATTGATGCACCTAAACACAAACAATTTTCCATCGAACTACTGTTGAAACTGGCAAAAACAACACTCCTAGATCTCGACAAGGAAGCACTGTGTCACTAGATAAAATGAGTAAAACAAAAACGGTGTCCCTTGGTTCAACAAGGGAAGACAGAATGAGGCACAATGACAAACACCATCGTACATGAAGCCGAAAGCTCGAACCTCGGTGTTGGGGAACATTGCATGTAGAACAAAAAGTTTCCTACGCACACGCAAGACCTATCCATGGTGATGATCATCTATGAGAGGGGAGATTGGATCCACATACCCTTGTAGATCGCTAAGAGGGAACCATTAAGAAATGCGGTTGATGTAGTCGAATGTCTTCGCGATCCAAATCACAAGTCGTCCCACGAACTTCATCCCGATCTACCATCAAACGGACGGCATCTCCGTGTTCAGCACACGTGAAACTCGATGACGATCTCTTCCTTCTTGATCCGGCAAGAGAGACAAAGAGGTAAGTCAATTCAGCGATAGCACGACGGCGTGGCGGTGATGGTGGTGGGGCTACTCCGGCAGGGCTTCCCCGTACCATACCAAACTAGCTACAAGGTGTCTCGAAGTGGTGGAGGGAGAGAGGGTTATGCCCTGGCTTGAGGTGCCAAAAGCCTCTCTCACCTCCACTATATATAGGTTGGAGAGAGGAGTGGCACCCTAGGGACAAGGCCCTAGGGTTCGACCGGTGCAAGAGAGGAAGAGGAGTCCTCCTCCAATATAATTTGGAAGGAGGAGCCCCTTCCCCTATTAGGTTTGGCCCACCTCTCCTTTCCTTCTCCTATTTCGGCCGAATAGGCCTCCTTGCGTTGGCCACTAGCCCACCAGGGAATGGTGCACCACCCTTGGGCCTATTTGGTTCGCTCCTGGGTGGGTGGCCCCTCCCGGTGGAACTCCAGAACCCATTCGTCACTCCCGTTACTTTACCAGTAATGCCCGAAAACCTTCCGGAAACCAAATGGATACTTCCTATATATCAATCTTCGTCTCCGGGCAATTCTGGAAACCCTCGTGCCGTCCGGGATCTCATAAAGGACTCCGAACAACATTAGATTACCAATATCAATAATTCAACTATACCAAAACGTCATCGAACCTTAAGTGTGCAGACCCTGCAGGTTCGAGAACTATGCAGACATGACCTGAGACACTCTCCGGTCAATAACCAATAGCGGTACCTGGATGTCCATATTGTCTCCTACATATTCTACAAAGATCTTAATCGGTTGAACCCCCATGACAAGGAGTCAGTAAATCTCGTATAACATTCCCTTTGTCCTTCGGTACATTACTTCCCCGAGATTCGATCATCGGTATCTCTATACCTATTTCAATCTCGTTACCGACAAGTCTCTTTACACGTTCCATAATAGAAAATCCCGTGGATAACTCCTTAGTCACATTGCTTGCAAGGCTTGTTTGTGATGTTGTATTACCGAGAGGGCCCCGAGATACCTCTCTAGCATACAGAGTGACAAATCCCAGTCTTGATCCATGCTAACTCAATGAACACCTTCGGAGATACTTGTAAAGCACCTTTATAGTCACCCAGTTATGTTGCGACGTTTGATACACACAAGGCATTCCTCCGGTGTTAGTGAGTTACATGGTCATGGGAATGCATACTTGACATGCAGAAAACGGTAGCAATAAAATAACACGATCACGTGCTACGTTCATAGTTTGGCTCTTGTCCATCACATCATTCTCCTAATGATGTGATCTCGTTATCAAGTGACAATACTTGTCTATGGCTAGGAAACCTTAACCATCTTTGATCAACGAGCTAGTCAATTAGAGGCTTACTACGGACAGTGTTTTGTCTATGCATCCACACATGTATTTGTGTTTCCATTCAATGCAATTCTACCATGGATAATAAATGATTATCTTGAAACAAGAAATATAATAATTATTATTTCATTATTGCTTCTAGGGCATATTTCATTATTGTCTCTTTACACGTTCCATAATAGAAAATCACGTGGATAACTCCTTAGTCACATTGCTTGCAAGGCTTGTTTGTGATGTTGTATTACCGAGTGGTCCCAGAGGTACCTCTCCATCATACAGAGTGACAAATCCAAGTCTCGATTCACGCCAACCCAGCAGACACCTTCGGAGATACAAATAGAGCACCTTTATAGTCACCCAGTTACATTGTGACATATGATATACACAAGGCACTCCTCCGGTTTCCGAGTGTTGCATGATCTCATGGTCATAGAAACACATATTTGACATGCAGAAAATAGTAGCAATAACCTGACACGATCACATGCTACGTTCATAGTTTGGGTCTTATCCATCACATCATTCTCCTACGATGTGATATCGTCATCAAATGACAACCCATGTCTATGGTCAAGAAACCGTGACCATCTTTGATCAACGAGCTAGTCCTTAGAGGCTTACTAGGGACAGTGTGTTGTTTATGTACCCATACATGTATTTGAGTTTGCAATCAATACAATTATAGCATGGATAATAAACGATTATCATGAACAAGGAAATAAAATAATAACTAATTTATTATTGCCTCTAGGTCATATATCCAACAGTCTCCCACTTGCACTAGAGTCAATAATCTAGTTCACATCACTATGTGAATCACACCCAATAAGTTATGGGGTTTATCATGTCTTGCTTGTGAGAGAGATTTTAGTCAATGGGTTTGAACCTTTCAGATCCTTGTGTGCTTTAAAAATCTCTATATCACACTGTATATGTTGCTACCACGCTCCATTTGGAACCATTCCAAACGACTGCTCCGTTATACGAATCCGTTCTGCTAGTCAGAGTCATTCGGATTGCTGTCAAAGCTTTCATCGACGTAACCCTTTATGACGAACTCTTTTATCACCTCCATAATCAAGAAACATTTCCTTAGCCCTCAAGTTACTAAGGATAATTTTGACCGTTGTCCACTAATCCATTCCTGGATCACTATTGTACCCCTTGACCGACTCATGGCAAGGCACACATCAGGTGCGGCACACAACATGGCATACTATAGAGCCTACGGCTAAGGCATAGGGGATGACCTTCGTCCTTTCTCTTTATTCTACCATGGTCAAGCTTTGAGTGTTACTCACATTTCACACCTTTACAACACAGCCAACAACTCCTTCTTTGGTCGATCTATTTTGAATTCCTTCAAAACTTGTCATGATATGTATTCATCGAAAGTTTTATCAAGTGTCTTGATCTATTTACATAGATCTTGATGCTCAATGTTCAATTAGCTTAATCCAGGTTTTCCTTTGAAAAACTCCTCTCAAACAACCCTATATGCTTTCTAGAAATCCTACATTATTTCTGATCAACAATATGTCAACCACATATACTCATAAAAATTCTATAGTGATCCCACTCACTTTCTTGGAAATACAAGTTTCTCATAAAATTTGTATAAACCCAAAAGCTTTGATCATCACATCAAAGCATATATTCCAACTCCGAGATGCTTGCTCTAGTCCATAGAAGGATTGCTGGAGCTTGCATACTTGTTAGCATCCTTAGGATCGACAAAACCTTCTAGTTTTATCACATACAACTTTTCCTCAAGGAAACCGTTAAGGAAACAACGTTTTGACATCCATCTTCCAGATTTCGTAATCAAAAATGTAGCAACTTCTAACATAATTCCAACAGACTTCAGCATCGCTACGAGTGAGAAAGTCTAATCGCCTTCAACTACTTGAAATTGTCAGAACCTCTTTATGACAAGTCGAGCTTTCTAAATGGTGATATTTACCATCATTGTTTGTCTTCCTTTTAAAGATCCATTTGTACTTAATAGCCTTACACTATCAAGTAGTTTTTCCAAAGTCAAACACTTTGTTTTCATACATGGATCATATCTCGGAATTCATGGCCTCGAGCCATTTGTCAGAATTCGGGCCCAGCATGACTTCTCCATAGCTCGTAGGTTCATTGTTGACCTTGTTGACCTACGAGGTTTGGAAGGAACTTGATCTGAAGCTTCATGATCATCTTCATTGTCTTCCTATTCAATTTGGTATAGGTGCCACAGGAACAACTTCCTACACCCTGCTACACTGTATTTAAAGTGACGGTTCAACAACCTCATGAAGTTCCACAATCCTCCCAATCAATTCTTTCGAGAGAAACTCTTTCTCGAGAAAGGACCGGTTTACACCAACAAACACTTTGCTTTTGGATCTGAGATAGGAGGTATACCCAACTGTTTTTGGTATCCTATGAAGATGTATTTATCCGCTTTGGGTTCGAGCTTATGAGGCTGAAGCCTTTTGACATAAGCATCGTAGCCCCAGACTTTAAGAAACAACATCTTATGTTTCTCCAAACCATAGTTCATACGGTGTCATCTCAACCGAATTACGTGGATGCCCTATTAAAGTGAATGTAGTTGTCTATAATGCCTAACCCCAAAACGATCGGGGTAATTCAATAAGAGACATCATAGTATGCACCATATCCAATAGGGCACGGCTATGACGTTCGGACACACCATCACACTATGGCGTTCCAGGTGGCATGAGTTGTGAAACAATTTTCACATTGTCTTAAACGTATACCAAACTTGCAACTCATATATATATGTACCTCCACGATCACATCATAGACATATTATCCTCTTGTCACGACGATCTTCAACTTCACTCTGAAATTGCTTGAACTTTTCAATATTTCATACTTGTGATTCATCAAGAAAATATACATGTATCTACTCAAATGATCAGTGAAGTAAGAACATAACAATATACACTGCGTGCCTCAGCACTCATTGGATTGCATACATCAAAATGTATTATTTCTAACAAGTCACTTGCTCGTTCCATCTCACTAGAAAAACGAGGCATTTAGTCATCTTGCCCATGTGGCATGATTTGCATGCCTCAAGTGATTCAAAATAAAGTCGGTCCAAAAGATCCATCTGCATGGAGTTTCTTCATGCGTTTACACCAATAGGCGTGGTTCGCATGTCTCAAATGATTCAAAATGAGTGAGTCCAAATATCCATTAGCATGGAGCTTCTTCATGCGTTTTATACCAATATGACTTAAGCGGAAGTGCCACGAGTAACTAGCACTATCATTACTACTTTGTATCTTTTCGTCATCAATATTATGAACATGCGTATCACTACGATCAAGATTCAATAAACCATTCATATTAGGTGCGAGACCATTGAAGGTATTATTCAAGTAAACAGAGTAACCATTATTCTCTTTAAATGAATAATCGTATTGCAATAAACATGATTCAATCATGGTCATGCTCAAGGCAAACACGAAACAACATTTAGGTTTAACACTAATCCCGAAGGTAGAGGGAGCGTGCGATGGTGATCACACAAACCATGGAAACAGTTCCAACACACATCGTCACCTCACCTTTAGCTAGTCTCCGTCTATTACGTAGCTTTTATTTTGAGTTACTAACATTTATCAGCTGAACCGGTGTCTAATACCTATGTGCTACTGGGAGTACTAGTAAAGTACACATCAATAACACGTATATCTAATATACTTCTGTTGACGTTGCCAGCTGTCTTATCTAGAAATGTCTAGGGTAGTACCGCCTCAGTGATCATTCCCCTCATCACAGAAGCACTTAGTCTTGGGTTTGGGTTCAACCTTGGGTTTCTTCATTGGAGTGAAAACTGACTTGTCATTCTCGAAGTTTCCCTTCTTTCCCTTGCCCTTCTTGAAACTAGTGGTTTTACCAACCATCAAGACTTGATGCTCCTACTTGATTTCTACCTTTGCAATGTCAAACATCGCAAATAGCTGAGGGATCATCTAGTCTATCCCCGGTATGCTATAGTTCATGACGAAGCTCAGTATCTTGGTGGTAGTCATTTTGGAGAACTATGTCAATCACTATATCATCTGGAAGATCAACTCCCACTCGATTCAATGAATTGTAGCACTCAGACAATCTGAGCAGATGCGCAATGATTGAGCTTTTTTCTCCTTTACTTTGCAGGCAAAGAATCTTGTGGGAGGTCTCATACCTCTCAACACGGGATTGAGCATGAAATCCTAATTTCAGCTCTTGGAACATCACAAATGTTCCGTGATGTACAAAACATTTGGGTGCCTAAATTCTAAGTCGTAAAGGATCACACACTGAACTATCACGTAGTAATCAAAACGTGTGTGTTAGATGTTCGCAACATCTACAGACGATGCTTGGGGTAGCTCACCGAGCGGTGCATTAAGGACATAAGCCTTCTGCATAGCAATGAGGACAATCCTTAGTTTACGGACCCAGTACGCATAATTGCTACCATCATCTTTAAAATTAGTTTTCTCTAGGAACATATCAAAAATAGGGGAGCTACAGCGCAAGCTAATCATCTACAACATAATTTACAAATACATTTTTGACTATGTTCATGATAATGAGTTCAATTAATCATATTACTTAAGAACTCCCACCCAAAATGACATCCCTCTAGTCATTCGAATGGTACATGATCCAAATTCACCAACCCATGTCCGATCATCACGTGAGATGAGGTGGCTTCAATGGTGAACATCTCTATGTTGATCATATCTACTATATGACTCATGTTCGACCTTTTGGTATCCTCTGTTCCGAGGCCATGTCTGTACATGCTAGGCTCATCAAGTTTAACCCGAGTGTTTCGTGTGTGCAAAATTGTCTTGCAGTCGTTGTACATCAACGTAGAAACTATCACATCTGATCATCACGTGGTGTCTCGAAATGACGAACTTTCGCAATGGTACACACTCGGGGAGAACACAATTTTATCTTGAAATTTACTGAGGGGTTAGCTTATAATGTTATCACCTTCCTAAGCAAAACAAGGTGCATAAAAAGGATTAACATCACATGCAAATCATAAGTGACATGATATGGCCATGATCTTGTGCTTTTGATCTCCATCTCCAAAGCACCGACATGATCTCCACAGTAACCAGGGCCACACCATGATCTCCATCATTGTGCTGCAATCGAGGTTGTCGCGCCATCTATGCTTGTACTACTATTGCTACTATATTAGCGATAAAGTAAAATCATCACTAAGCGCTCAAAAATTAAAGACAACCCTATGGCTCCTGCTGGTTGTCGTAGCATCGACATGCAAGTCGATATTAACTATCACAACATGATCATCTCATACATCAAATATACATCATCATGTATTTGGCCATATCATACCACATGCATACCCTGCAAAAACAAGTTAGACGTCCTCTAATTTGTTGTTGCAAATTTTACATGGTTGTTATGGGTATCTAGGAAGAACGTTTCTTACCTACGCAAAACCACAACGATGATATGCAAGTTGCTATTTAACCTTCTACAAGGACCACCTTTTGTCGAATCTGATTCAACTAAAGTAGGAGAGATAGACACCCGCCAGCCATCTTTAGGCAACAAGTTGCATGTCAGTCGATGGAACCGGTCTCTCGTACGTGGACAAGTAAAGTTGGTGCGGGCCACTTCATCCAACAATACCGATGAATCAACAAAAGACTAAGGAGGGACGCAATCTGAATATCAACACCCACAAACTCCTTTGTGTTATACTCGAGATGTCATCTGCGCATAGACCTAGCTCTCGTGCCACTGTTGGGGAACGTCGCATGGGAAATAAAAAAATCCTACGCTCACGTAGATCAATATATGGAGACTAACATCTACGAGAGGGGGGAGTGCATCTACATACCCTTGTACATCGCTAAGCGGAAGCGTATATAACACGGTTTATGTAGTTGAACGTCTTCGCATTCCAATCACGATCCGTGACGTGATCTCATCATGATCCGTTTCGTGATCCCATCACGATCCGTCCCGATCTAGTGCCGAACGGATGGCACCTCTGCATTCCGTACACGTACAGCTCGATGACGTTCTCCGCCTTATTGATCCACTGAGTGGGGGCAGAGAGGTAGATTAGTTCTTCGTCAGCACGACGGCATGGCGGCGGTGGTGGTGGAGCTGTTCCGGCAGGGCTTCGCCAAGCTATACCGAAACCGATCTAGAGGAAGAAGACGGTCTATGGAGGAGAGGGCAGCACATGGCTTTTTAGGTGGTGTCTGCCCTCAAAACCTCCGCTATATATAGTAGGAAGAGGTAGGTGGGCTGTCTTGGAACCTCCTACAAGGAGGAGAGGTTCGGCCGAACCAAAGGGGGAGAGTCCTCCTCCCACAAGGGAGCTGGACTCCCTTGGGAGGACTCCTCCTCCACCTCCTCTCTTGGTCCTGGCACATGGGCCTCTTGGGGCTGGCTGCCCAAGCCCACCAGGGGCTGGTGCGCCACCTTAGAGGCCCATGTGGTCCCCCGGGGTGGGTGGGACCCTCTTGGTGGACCCCCGGAACCCTTTTGCCACTCCCCGTACACTACCGGAAACACCCGAAACCTTTCCGGAACCCGAATACCACTTTCATATATATATATATATATATATATATATATATATATATATATATATGTACCTCTGAACCATTTTCGAGCTCCTCGTGATGTCTGGGATCTCATCCAGGAGTCCGAACAACTTTCATTCACCAACATATATAACTCAACAATACCAAATCGTCACCGAACCTTAAGTGTGCACACCCTGCAGTTCGAGAACTATGTAGACATGACCGAGCCACTCTCCGGTCAATAACCAATAGTGGGACCTAGATGCACATATTGGCTCCTAAATATCCTATGAATATATTTAGCGGTCGAACCACGATGTCAAGGATTCAAACAATCATATATGTTGTTCCCTTTGTCCATCGACAAGTTACTTGCCCAAGATTTGATCGTCGATATCTCTATACCTAGTTCAATCTCGTTATCGGCAAGTCTCTTTACTCGTTCTGTAATACAAGATCCGTGACTAAATGCTTAGTCACATTGCTTGTAAGCTTCTTATGATGTTATATTACTGAGTGGGCCCAAAGATACCTCTCTATCATACGGAGTGACAAATCCCAGTCTCGATTCACGACAACCAAACAGACACCTTCGGAGATACCTGTAGAGCACCTTCATAGTCACCCAGTTATGTTGTCACGTTTGATGCACACAAGGCACTCCTCTGATTCCCGAGAGTTGCATGATCTCATGGTCATAGAAACAGATACTTGACATGCAGAAAAGAGTATCAATAAACTGACACGATCACATGCTACGTTCATAGTTTGTGTCTTGTCCATCAGATCATTCTCCTAATGATGTTATCCCGTTATCAAATGACA
The DNA here is from genome assembly GCF_904849725.1 of Hordeum vulgare subsp. vulgare. Taxonomy (NCBI): domain Eukaryota; kingdom Viridiplantae; phylum Streptophyta; class Magnoliopsida; order Poales; family Poaceae; genus Hordeum; species Hordeum vulgare. The sequence goes on from NC_058523.1 coordinate 179,838,551, forward strand.
ACACATGTCTATGGTCAGGAAACTTTCACCATGTTTGATCAAGGATCTTGTCCTTAGAGTCTCACTAGGGAGAGTATGTTAACTATGTACCCTCACATGTATTTGAGTTTCCAAGCAATACAATTATAGCATGGACAATGAACGATTATCATGAACAAGGAAATATAATAATAACTAATTTATTATTGCCTCTAGGGCATATTTCCAATAGTTCTGGCCTGGACTTGTGTCACATCCCTAACCCTTAAGCAAGTTAGTCTTGTGCTCATGTCTTCTTTGCATTGGCATCTAAGAAGTTTCATCAAAAACAACAAAGTGGCAAAGGAAAAACTCAAAACCCTAGCCACTATTTCAATTAAAGGAAACCTCAAACTAGTTCAAATCAATGAACCCAAAATGGCCTCAAGAAATGTTCAAACTTTCTGATAAATCATGAAAGTAAATGAGCATTGGAGAAAACTATTTTCTTGACACCTTAAGCATTTTCAAACTAATACAAAAGCCACTGGTTTCAAACTTTAAATTTGAAATCAGAATCTATAAATTTCCAAAAATGTTGAAAACTTTGGAAATGGTTGGGAATGTTATAACAATATTTCAGGAGGTCTAAAATAGTTTTTACTTTTTGTTTTGGAGCTGAAATAATTAGCAAAACAATAGTTAGCAAAACAAAAAAACAAAAATAGAAGAAAAAGGAAAAAGAGTTGCCTGTCGCCTAGCCTGGCCCGGCCCATCTCCTTCGCTCGTCCCCTCCCTCGCGCCAGTAGGCAGCAGGAGGTGGCCGCCGCCTCCTCCGGCGCGGCCACGCACCTGTGCGCCTGCCAGGCCGCCGCCTCGCGCTGGCAAGGCCAGGGATAAGCCCCCTGAGGCCTCCCCTATCCATTCCCCGCTTCGGCTCTCTCCCTCCTCCCGGATCTCTTCCTCCTCCTTGCTGCCGCCATTGGAGCCGAGCTCGAGCTCGAGCAGCAGCACCTCTAGCCATGGGATCACGCCTCCGAGTAGTCTGTTAGCTCCGCCTCGTCGCCCTGGTCATCTCTGCAGAAGCCGAAGCTTCCCCAAGCTCTGCATCGCCCCCAATGCCGTCGTCTTCCACCTCCGGCCACCGGACCTCTCCCGTCGATTCGCTCCCTCCGGCGCATCCCCGAGCCCCTCTTCAGCACCATTGGAACCGTCGTGAGCTCGTCGTCGTTTCCCCTCTTGCCCCACGCTCTCCCGTGCATCATAGCCTAGTTCCCCACCAAGGCCGAGAGCTCCTCACCGCCGGCCATGTCGTCGTCGTTGTTGTGGTGTCTGATCCACACGCTCGAGCTAGGATTCGAGCTCCTCGAGCCTCCAGGAGCGTGTCGAGCCCTCCAGTTGCCCTCCCCGTGCCCTAGAGCCGTCTCTCATAGAAGGCCGAGCTTCGGCCGCCGCTCTGGCTCGTCGCCGGCGCCTTTTCCGGCGACCCTAGCCTCCCCTAATGCTCCTGCCAGATCGGCAACTTCGCCAGCGTGCCGTAGCTGCAAACCGTGTGCGTTTTGGTGCTGTGCAGCGCCGTTTAGGTCGCCTCCGGCGAGCCCTCCGCCGCGGGCCTGGTCGCCGGCGACCACCCTCCGGTGGGGGTCGACGTGGCAAAGCTAACCCAGCAGCTCAGGACTTAATCACTCGCTGACAAGTGGGCCCAAGGACAAGTCAAACCTCAATTAGGGCTGGTCAGCGCGGGATTAGTCCCAGAGGGGCTGACCAGTGGGGCCCCCCTGTCAGGTTTGACCTGAACAGGTCGGCTGACCTGCTCACGTCAGTCTGATGCAATAAATAGAATTTCCAGTATAAAACTAATTCAGGAAATTGCTAAAACTTGTAAAAATCATAGAAATTAATCTGTAACTCCAATGAAAATAATTTATATATGAAAAAGTATCAGAAAAATTCAAGGATTCTGATTATGCTATTTTCAACTATGTTTGAAAAAGTTACAGAACCCTAAATTGTGGGATAAGGAATAATTCAATTCTTATAATTACTTTTTAAATGGAATTTGGAAAATTATTCAAATTTCATTATGAATACAATGATCACCACTGTCCCAATTACAAATCAGTACCATAACATGACATTTCATGCATGTTAACATCAAGTTGATTTGAGCATCAGGTCGA